>NC_057930.1:22936399-25872799 GCF_017639315.1 Drosophila ananassae
TGCTGCACTCAGAGATATCCGCACTCCGGGCGTAGTCCATCCCGCCCATGGGCAAAAAGGAGGCATCCGAGTGTCTGTGAAGGATTTTCAATTAGTTTTAGGTTAGATTGGTCAAGAAAAGGTATAGTTTTGGTCCTTAGCCACCTTTGTTTGGCCGCTCCGCCCATGAAAATCAGCTGACGGGCATCTGGAACTGAGCCCCTGGCCACCATTATCCTTTTGGGCAATGGGGAGCTAATGGAGGACTCCGGCAGTTGATTGGATGATGGGGTAACTGCAATGGCAGGCGGCGGTATCAGTGGTTGGGTAGAGGCTGGCCTGGAAGTGGTTGGAGTACTGGTCTTTATGATCTTCGGCAGTGTTTGCAGGCCATAGGTGGGACTCTAAAATAAAAGCTTATTAAAGAATATCCGTTTATAGAAGCCATAACCTACCTGTTCCTCGAAATCCAAGGCATCTGTATCCACAGAGCTACGTTGCTGATGCTGCAGCAATAGATTCTTTCGTTTGGACGATGGAGTCAGCAGCAGGTTGGAGCTGTAGGATCCATCGGATATATCGCGCTGTTCAGCCGTCAAGACAGTAACCTGCGACTCATTCCAGATGCCGTCAGAATGATCGCGTGTATTGTCATTGGCCAGCGAGTCTGAGGATGGATAAGTTGAAACATTGGCCAGCAGCTCCTCCCGGCAAGGACTGGCCGGGGTGGACGGAAGTCTCAGCCCGGGAGTGGATCCAGAAGTCAGGGCCGTCGATGCGGCATAATCATCATCGAGGCTAACCGATCGTTTGCGAAACTGTGACCTCTTGTCCTGGATATCCTGGATATCGGCTTGGATCGGTTCGATTTTGCAGCCACACGAGGGTGTGATGTTCTCATAGAGTGGCTCCTCATCCTCGGGATGATCGGGATCCAGCTTCTCCTCCTCCTCTTCATCGTCCTCCTCCTCCTCCTCGGGCTCATCTTCGACATCCTCCTCCTCCTCGTCGTCCTCGCTGGGCTCATGTTCAACTTTTCTAACCTCAACTTCGACTGGCTGTGGCTTCGGTTTCGGCAAAGTCAGAGCAGCCGCCTGGGCCATCCTCTGCTGCTGCATCTTCTTCATGGCGATTTCCGCCTTGTGCTGTTTCCGGTGCTTCAGCTGCAACTTTGGACTCGGCTTTGGGGAGATGTGTGGCTTGAAGTCGATGAAGATTTCCTGCTCATCGCGGCTAGGGGCCTGCGGAGGCTCGTCGGCAAAGCAGCTGACTTTGTCGCGCCGACGGAAGGAGCTCCTCGGCCCGAAGCCATCAATGAGCTTCTCCGTTTGTCCGTAAACCGGCATGGATTGGCGTCGAATGTCATCCCGTCGGAAGGGCGAATCGATCATCTGCGGCAGCATGGACATCCTACGATTCTGGGCCGCCACCTGTTCGATGCACACCTCCGAGCTATAGCTTTCGGTTTCGTGGGGAGGATCCTCATCATCGTCGTAGTACTCCACGTCCACGTCATCATCGTTCTTGCAGTACTCGCTCGGCGGTGGCAGTAAATGCGATTGGGTAAAGTCCAGAGGAACAGTATCGTTGATGAGCTCGGAGCACTCGGTTATATGCTTGCAGACGTCGTGTGTGTGCAGGTTCTCCGGTTTTCTCGGCAAGCTGTTCGAATAGTAGTCCGTTTCGGTGCGGACATGCGAGGTACATGCCCGGCGAGGCAAACTATTGCTCTCGTAGTCGAAGCTTTCGTTTAGAGCCACTGCAGCGGCATTTACATTCACGTACTCCACGTTCTCCACGGAGGGCGAGGGACGACCTCGACTTAGGTGTTCCATTCCGAGGCCATAGCTGTGGGCATCCAGGAGCGGGGGCGGCGGCTTGTAGTACATTATGTTGTTCTGGGCATCGGAGAGGGTCTGGAGCGGAACCACATCCTGTGACTGAGTGCGGTAGATCATCTCGTGGGGATACATGGAACTTAAAAGGCATTTTAAATTAATAATTAAATTTTTAAGTTGAAGCTCATTTACTCACCTCTGAGGATAATGATATGATTGCACATCCTTGCCGTTCGGTATCTCCGAGAGGCTTTTTGTGAGCTTTTTGCCGTTTTGCAGGCCATTGGTCTGGGCCCCCTGCGACACCACCTTAATGCGATGCGGCGGCCGGGGACTCAGGGCCAGAACCTGGGTATTATAGCCCTCCTGGCGACGGGCAGCCACGTCCGTTTGAGTGGCCTGGGTCTTCATGGCGTTGCGGAACTTCTTCTCGACAATCAGAACCTCGGGGCTGGGCAGTGGCAGTGGCATGGCCAGCGGCAGGGGTTGTGGGATGATCAGGCCTACCATGTTGTCTAGAAAATGTAATTAATTAATAAAAGGATATCTCTGGGAGGCCTCCTCACCTGGTATTGGCTGATGGAGGTGTATGGGATGGTGATGACATGGCTGGAGCTGGACTGGAGGAGGCAGCCAGGTTTTTGGCAGCGTGGAGCTCTGAGGCGGTAGCGTCTGCTGTTGGGGATTCGGCATTGTGGGCTGGAGCGTCTCGTACATGGATCCTGTGGCAATAATCGGCTTCTTGCCGCCAATCAGTCGCTCCTGGCTGTTGGCCGACTTCAAACGGCCCGAGGATCTAAATCCGGCGTTGACGTTGTCAAAGCTGGTCAGAGTGTGGCTCCTGGCGAAGCTTACGTGCTTGGTCCTGCAAGGGATTGATTTGTCAAGGACATCAGAGGTTCCTCAGGGGGATAATCCCCCTTTGGAGCTTACCTGACACTACTACCGGGCTGTTGGTGGTGCGGGTGGTGGTGGTGGTGTGTGGTTGGCATGGTGGCGTAAGTGGGGCAGTGATACGAGCTGTGGAGTAAGCAATTCGCAGACTTGTTAGCCGAATTCTCATTTCCAAAATCATGCAACCACAAAAACAATATCATTAATTTTGTTTAATTAATTATTCTTTTTTTTTTTGCTTTGGTCACGTGCAGTCACATAACATAAAATCAAACAATTGTTCTTTAGCGCACTTGTTTTTAATAAAAAGTTTTTAATTCTTTTTGTTTTTTTTTTTTTGCTCTTTTTGCATATAATATATATAAATATATATATCTTATTTAAATAGTTTTGTTAGTTTAATATCACTTTACATACCAAACATTTAGATTAGCGATTTGATTGGTGTGTGATGTTGGTGGTGTAGGATTTGGTGGAGCGCAAAGCTCGACATAATAATTCCGTAGCAAAACATCCTGGTAAAAGGATTCAAGTGGTGCTGTACAACAAGTTGCCCTTTACACATTTTGATCATTTCATTTAGTATTTGGTGGGGGGTGGGGTGGATATTTTTCACAATTTTTTTTTAATTTTTTACAAATTGGTTTGGTTTTATTTTTTTTGGTTGATTTACAGTCGGTTAAATATTTTTTGAGATTTTTTTTTGGTTAGGAGAAAAGGATAGGTGGATGAATAACGAAAGAGTACACGAAAAAAGTATTTTTATACAGCATTTCTAGTTGGTGGTTCATCAGTGAATTTTTCTTTTTTTTTTGTTGGGTGGCAATCGCAAAAAGAGTGGCAGTTTAGTGGCAAAAAGCATTAGTGGCATTATGCAGACGGATGAGTTCAGAAGGCGCAGTGTGGATTTGGTTTTTAGTTTTTGGATGGAGAGGCAGGCATTGCAAGCATTATACCATATTCATATATAATATATACATTACAGTGTGTATATCGGAAGAGTTAGAGGGTTTATAGCGAGTGGCGATAGTAGTAGTAGTAGTAGAAATAGTGACTACAGATAGTGCGACAGTAAAGCATGATCTAAGCGACAGTTGGCATAGCATTTTTTGGATTTTTAATTTAGGTTCTTTTTGGTACTTTTGGTTTTTGGTTTTGTTAATGTTGTTTATTTATTTTTTTCCTTTTTTTATACTGTACTTAACATACCTGTGGTCCGTTTGATAGTCGGTGTTGTTGTTGCTTTGTTGCATTTGCACTTGCTGTTGCTGTTGTTGTTGTTGCTGTTGCTGTTGTCCTATCCAGCTGTAGCGCCCTCCCGAATCCGTATCACTCGATTTTCCGGTACTCAAAATGGAAGCCGGCTGACGTCGAAAATAGGAACTATCCATATCGTGTGTGTCAGTATAGTTGTTTTGATAGCTAAACAAATATATTTTAAATATTATTTATTAAACTTCTTTATAGTATACCAACCGTGGATATTTTTCAAATGGAGCATAGGCTGCTAGATTCTCATCAGAGGGCACTCGTCGACCCACACAACCGCCCAGAAAGCTTCCCGACTGGGTTTGTCCTCTCCGAGAAAGGCAGCCAAAGAATCGTTCCCTCCTAGGACGTTGCTCTATGCTATGCAACTGGCGATCTGTGAGGCAGTACTAAAAATTGTATTTGATATTAATATATTTAAGATATAATATTTATCTAATAAAGCCCACCTGTTCCCTAATATCTCCGCGTGAGTAAACGGAAGTGCGAGGCTGTAACTCGGTGGAGAGTGTGTGGCGGAGTCTTCGGCGACTAGTGTGTTCGTCTTCGGAATCGTAACTTCTATCTATATGGCTGGAGTATGTGCTCTGAAAATGGTTAAATATAATTAAAGTAAAATTATATTAAATATTTACTCTACTTCTCAAATCTCAAATACAAACAATGCGTATACGTAATATGAGATGACATATTACGCATACGCCATGTTGACCAAAAATTTACTCAGAAACATATTTTTTTAACTTTTTGTAGAAGCTGTTCTTGTATTTTAGCCTACCCTATTTTAATTTATATTTCAACGTTTTCTTCAAAAATATTACTTATACGCCATGTTGGCCTTTTAAGATTTTGAAAAGTTAATACCCAATTTATTTTCTAGTTTCCTGTTACAGTTCGTCTTAAGATCTCGAATGCCCTTTTTTAATGTCTCTCCAGTTATTTTAATGTCAAATTGTCCTTTCAGTGGCCCCATCCGTCAGATTTGTAGTAAAATAATTGTGTCAATCATACGCTATGACAGCGATGCTACCGCTGTCACTTAAATGCCTTTTCCCTGGACGCCTGTGCCGACACTAAAATTAATTTTATTCGCCGCACACTTTGTGGTCCTTGGTCCTGTGCTGGGGGATACTAACCTTCGCGGAGACCTCAATGTTGCCCAATGACACAGCATGATGTAGACCTGTAAATGAAATGTTTTTTTTGTTTCATTTGCCATTCGAATAAAACATGGCGTACATAAAAGATGTGATTATGTGTCTTTGAACTGCCAAGTTGGAGCCTCAGGAGGGATAGGAGGACTCCAAGTGTTGGGAGGACTCTCAAGGACTCACCAGTGCCAGTGCCAGTTCCAGTCGTTGATGCTGTGCCACGCAAGGCAATATCCATTTTCAGCGTAACAAACAAACAGCAACAAAGGAAATAAAATGGAAAAGAAAAGCGAAACAGGGGCAAGCACACACAAGCACACAGGATACTACATAGAATAGACCAGTTCACAGATATTCGCTGAACTCAACTTCTATATAAATCTCTCTCTATATACATATATATTGCTCATTCGCCTCGTTGTCTTTTTTTCGCTTTTAACGTGTCAATTGTCTGGGCCAGGCTTTGAAATCTTTTGGCTTCAGTTGCTCCATTTCGGTTGATTAAAAAAAAACTTAATTACTAGAAGTACTCCACTCCAAAATCTATTTTCTGTAATTCGTTGTCCTGATTCCTTTTGGCTTTTTTAGTTTTTCTGTGACTTTTTTATACCTGGGCATCCGACAGTTTTGACTGCGTTTGTATACTAATCTCTCTGGACTTATGCAAGGCAGTCAGCAATCGATATTCGCGCTGGCCAAAAAACCCAAGGAAAGGCCGTAGGAAAAGCGCAGAGTTTACGTTTTCAGAGCATTGCGTATTGCTTTTCTTTCACATTCGGTGAGTGTGTGAGTGTATATTTTTTTTTGGAAAAGTTTCCGCCAGCATTCGTTTGTTAATTGTTAATTAAAATGCGCTGAGTTGGCTGTTTTCAATATAATTTTTTCCCTTTTCTCCTTGGCTGGCTGGTGCGACTATGTGTGTGTGTGTGTGCTGCTGCGTGACAGCTTCACGGCTGTTTTTCCGTCTCCACAGGACGCTCCGTACGCGCTGGCGTTGATGCTGGAACTGAAACACAGAGCCTGCAACTCTGGCTTGACATTTTCCGACGCACAGAGCGTCTCTCTCTCTCGCTGCTGTCTGTGGGAAAATTAAGAGAATTTTCCTGGAAGCAAGGCAAACATAAAACAGATGTTTGGCATCTGATGCGTAAAGGGGGTTGGGTTTTGTGTTGATTCGGTTTTTTTTCTTTTCAAAGTGGGGATTCTGGAGACTGTAAAAGCGCAACAATGAACAGAACTGGGCAGCCTGGAAGTAGGCAACAGACCGTGCGTTTGCGCATGACGGCGTCAGCAGAGACGTCGACTGAAGCAGAGACGGCAGCAGCAACAGCAGGAGCAGAAGCAGGAGCAGCAGTAGCGTCGGCAGGACGTTTGTCAACAAGGCAGACAGTCGGCCAGGACATGCAGCTATGGCATCCAGCAGCTACATCACGTAGCCTTCGGCTAAATTTCACTTAGAAACGCGTTCGAGGCGTCCACAGAAAACTTGACTTCACACGATGATGGCAGCCGTCGCCTGTCTGGCTTAAAGGCACAAAAAAGCCCAAAACACAAAAAACCAACGGAAAAAAAATTCAACTTGTCTAACAAAATGTTGCACGATTCTTCATATCCTCTCACACACACACACCCACCCACCCACACACACCGACACACACACACAGGGAAAGCTTTAATCGAAAGAACGACGAAGCTTTTATGCCCTTGCGGAAGAATTTAATTGGTTTTCGTGTGTATGGGACCAAAGTGGAGTTGGCAGGAAGGCAGGATAGCAGGCTGGCATTAAGAGTAGTTAGGTTAATTTGCTTGAGATATCTGCCACACACAAAATGAAAGAACAAAGCCAAACGGAAGCCATAGCTGCCACGCTCCCGAATATCTTTCAACTAAATTACACCGAAATTTTTGCTAAAACATACTTTTAGGGGAGCCGGTGGAATTAGACGGTTCCTGCAATTGAGGCTCATAACAAAATTACAACAGTTACCGTCTAACCACGAATTTTGGCCTGCTTTATGGCATTAGGACACATATAAAACGTTTGAAGATTCATTTTTATGAGTGGTAGGAGAGGGAGGTCTTGGTGGACAAGGACAAAAGAATTAAATGACCAGGACTAAATTTATTGTGGTTCTTAAAGGAAGTGATAATCTTGAATATTGTACAGCAAATGCAAGAAATTTTGAGTAAGAGAAACTTTGTGTTGGAGTTTATTATTTTTGAGGATTATTTAGTTAAATTCCAACCAACCAATTGTCAGATCTGAAATGACCAATTAAAGTTTGACAAAAACTGTAACTCTTAAGACAGGACTTTAATTCCCTTCAATCTGTATAAAAATATAGCAATCTCCCCTTTATCCCCATAATGCAGATTTTGCCAAAATACCAATGATCATAACTTGGCCAATACTTGTCTGATCGGCGAATGTTATACCTTCGCGATCTTAGATTTTTGAGTATTATCATTTTCAATTAAAAACTTGCAAACTTAAATTTGACCCAAATTTCGAAATTATTCCAAGGGGTAACATCATGATTTTAGCCAAAATATCGACCAAAATTTCATTGCTGAATTGTTCCAATATTTTAATGCATTAGGAAAGAGGATCAAACCACGATTCATTAATGGTATTCCGTTTTAAATTCATGTGCAATATGGCTGAGATATTGACTAAAAAGTTCTTAAAAAGTATGTATTTTGGACAAGACGTCTTAACTGGAAACGTCTTAAACTTCAGAGAATTATCCATAACTTTGTTATTACTTGGCAGAACAATGAATCTGATACCTTCCCGATCTTAGATTTTTGAGTACAATCATTTTTCCTAAAAATCTCGGAAACAAAAATCTGACCAGATTTTCGAAATTTTCAAAAGGGGTAACATCATGATTTTGGCCAAAAAATTTTGAAAAATTATATATGCTCATTTTTTTCAGCTCTTTATGTACATAAAAGAAGAAGGAATCCCTGATTCATAAATGACACCCCGCCTTTAAATCGGTTAAGAAAAGACCAAGATATTGGCTCAAACGTGCTCCAAAAGGTATCTTTTTCTTACGATGTCTTGGCCTTCTCCGAATTAGGCTTCCCTTGTTAGTTCTGGAATAAACTAAATAAATAAGAGGCGTTGATAGCCGATTCCTCTTCATCATTGTTTTGCCTTTTTAAGAGCTGAGTAAATCATAACTCATATAAGGCCAACTTTGCTTAGTCAACAAGTTGACACGAGAGGTTGTGGCCCTTTCGCAATCTTGCTTACCACATCTGTACGAGAGTATTATGTATATCCCGTAAGCTAGGCCAATCTTTAATCAGTTATGTAACCCAAAATCCACAGACCGCTGCCGTTGCCATTTCCTCAATATAGAAGACGATAGTTTCCGTTGCACGGTGTTTGCTTAAAGACCACAATTCCAACAGCCACGAAATCATCCCCTTGCCACGGCCTATATCCCTTATTCCCAAAGATAGACCTCATCTTTGGGTGAGTAGAGTTGTGTGTGTGTGCAGAGTTGTGTCGGGATATCTATGAACTAGTGTGTGTGCACTGAAAATAATGAAAGAGTTTTTAAATATTATTTCATTAGAATAAATTATGAGAGACAACCACAAGTCTTTCAGAATCTAAAAGTTAAAACTTTTTAAAAAGAGTATCTTTTGCTTTACTTTCTTTTATAAGTCAAAATCTTATTTTACCTTTAAATTTCGTCAACTTTTTTCTCAGTGCAACCAATGTAAGCTGGCAGCAAATTGTCTTATAGCTTTTTGGCCATGGACTCCATTCGGAATTCTGTAAAGTTTCTCGCCCTCAGAGCGCCTGCTACGCAAATATTCAGTTTCAGCTTTTGGCGGCTTAAATGTGCTTTCGGCTCAATATGAGGCAAATATCAAGCATACGCACTGTTTGGCCCATCCCGCCTGGCCCGTCCCATCCCGGCCCGGCATAATGCATGAAAAATTGAGCATGTCATTGACGCTGTACGGAATTGTTATATGTGCCGAGTGTCTGCGGCCTCTCTCCGGGCGACTGTTTACAGTCTAGGCACGTCCCGTAATGGGGACCCCGGGGTTATGTGCACACACAATATATGCAACATTAAGGGCCAGTCTTGACTTTGGTTAAGGCTAGGGTAAACTTTTTAATCGCCCCGGCTTTAGAGTGCTGCTTCGCCCCCTCCCCGTTCGTGTTTCGTCCTTTTTATGGATACGAAATGGAATGGCATGGGATTCTATGTGATTTTGGTCTCACAAATTGACGCTTTATGTTAATGCCATTAATTAATAAATGAAATATGACATTGCTGCTGGGCTGTTGCTGGTTCTTAAACCTGTTTATTAAATTTTAGCACGTAATAAATGAAAACTTTATTATACGAACGACATCGAATGATATCCCTTCCGTTGCCACTTTGGCAGTTTTGGGGTTAAAATGTTGAGCTTACCCGACACTTTTGCGGCTGGGCGGCTTTCCAAGTTGAGACACAAATTGAATTGAATTGAATGGGATTTCGTGTATGGTTTCTTTATTAACATTTATCACACTAAACTACTAATGATAAAGAGTTACAATTATGAGTTTCCTTCATGCTGTTTTCTGCGTTTAAGATTCTTTTCTTATTTGTTTTTCTCAGAAAAATTTCACGTATCTAAATCATGGGCTGTATCCATCAGATAAAAATTTTTATTTAGCTACAAGTTGTACCTTAAGTTGGTTAGTTCTCTTTGACAAAAATCTCTAATAGTTTATAATTTGTAATTTTTATTTGTGGCACATGGATATGCTTGTGTATGAATTATTATTATTATTTTCGCTGAACACAAGTGGCGAAACATTTTTGGAGAGTGAAAATATGTAATGTAGATGAAATTTATGCCTAATTTATTTAAATGCTTTTGAAAGAGTGAAAAAGTGTTTTTTCGATACATATACTTAGTATGTAAATGTGTCCTTTTATTGCAATTTTATGGCAGTTGTTTCGGCTCGAGTCCATTTATATTAAGTGCTTGGTGAGGATTTTCTTTTGAAATTTATACACAAAAGAGTTGAGATGCGGGAAATAGGTTTTATATTCCAATCGATTGTAAAAATCTTTTACGTTTACATAATTGGCTTTTACATATTTTCATTCAGAATACCACATATTGTTACCAAGTCTTTGTTATTTTTTTCTCATTGAATACTTTTGTTTATTTTTGTTTACGTTTACCATTTTAATTGTTTATTTGTGTATTTTTTTCTTGTTAATTTATTTCCGCTTTCATATTTCATGATAACTCTTCGTGTTATAAATTTCCTGTTTTGTTAAAGGATTAGAAAATGTTTAGAGAGTGGTGCGGAGTTTTTTAATAAATTCCTAATGATTTACAAATTAGCATTCGTGGTATAATTTATAGTCTTTACTTTTATATTTTGTAATTTATTTGGGACTACCACGGGGCCGACCGCATTTCCTCTGATAATTGTGCACTTCACATTTAAGTTATCAATTAATTATGGCCATCATAATGGTTCTCATTATTATTTCATACGTTTCATTTCGATCGGAAAATAAGGCTCACTCACTCGTCGTGGCGAAAGTAATATTCATTTTCATTTTAATTTTATTCCATTCCGTTTGGCATCGCTCGCATTGTTTTCCCCCGTTAAACGTCTCTTAATTATGCAATATACATATATATATGTTATTGAAAAATAAAGTAATTCGGCGACACAAAAAACTCAGCACTCGACACGGCAGGACAACTCCGCCCTGTCCTTGGGGAGCGAGCCCTGTAATTGGATCGACTCAATATGCATGTACATATCTTTAAATATATATATATATATATTGGTAATCGGTATTCGGTGGTTAAAGTGTATGCACGTTTATAAAATGGACCATTTAAGAAGTTTGTCGGATTTCTCGTTTCTTATTTCCCTCTTACAGCTCCGCTCCATTGAAGTATCTCATAAATATTTATGCATTTTGGCCACAATTTGAATACATTCTTGCGTCTTATTTCTTATTTGTTTCTGTGCTGGTTGAGACATTGGTAAAGCTTTTCTGTCTGTCTGTAATCTCTATAAAGTATTCATTTTCTAATGAGTAAAAATTTCATCCTAGCTTAATGTCTGTATAAAAGTTTAATGATTTCTTTTCTGGAGAGCGCACAAATTCATAGAGTTTCGGTTTCATTTTTTTTACTTTTAGGTGTTGTGGGAATTCAGTTACACTTTCGACTTCATTCAGTTGGGGTTTTTAACTTTACATTTCTAATATAGCTAGTACGACAAAAGACTAGAGGAGATCTGACAAATTCTGCATGCGATTCACGTAGCCGTGTGTGTGGGTGTGTGACTATAATACCAAAATATAAGTTTATAGGACCCAATTGTTGCGGGGAATTTTTCACATTTTTATGGGTTTAGTAACACTCGGAGAAAATAGGCCTTCCTTCCTGGTAAGATAGTACTTTTATATATTTTTAATTGATTATATTTTAGCACCTAAATAAATTTTAATATGTAAATATTGTTTCTTTTTCTAAACATGAAACCTGAGAGTAGGAAATTAAAACCTTTTGAGAGTAGTATGGTTTTAAGACTTTCAAAATGGAATAGTGATTCATTTTTCAAATAAACTTAAACTCGAACACTCTTTAGTAAGTAACATATATTTTGTCTTCTTGGCATTTAAATTAATAATTTATATAGTCTAAGGCCATAATTTTTCCGAGTGCACTTTTCACCGCCTCTTTTCTTACACGGACGTGGTGATTTGCTCCACAAACTGCACAGCTGTGGGCCGGCACAGGGATTGGGAGCGCTTCAGCCGGCACTGTGGATTGCTCCGCAATGCCGAGCAGGCACCACCGCCCCCTAAGCTGCCAGCCTCGCCACTCCGCTGGCCCTGGCGGTGGGTGGGGGTCCTTTGTAACGAGGCATAGGCATGTGGCACGTAGATGAACTCCCGCGTGGGTCCCGATCCCGGTCCCTGTCCTAGACCCGGAATGGTTCCAGAGCCGTGCCGGCAGTTACACTGCTGTGACATCGTGGATAGACCCTCCGGAACGCTCCGACTCCGGGTGGAGTGGGTGGTGGTTTGTCCATAGGTGGTTGGATTGTTATTCGGACTGCTGCAGGTGCATATCAATGGCTGTCTGTCCAGAGCCGGGGACCTGCAATGGCAAGTCAATTTCCAAGGTTTAGGCCAGAGTGTGTCGACACGTGGTGAGTGGCATGACTGTGCTATGAGTATGGTATGGTGGTATGGTGGTATGTGTGTAATGTGGGTGTGGTGTGTGTGAGCTGTGTGAGTGTGCGTGGCAAAGTGGCAAAACAGCAAAATGGTTGAACGGCAAAATGGCCAAAGTGTGTAACGGCATGAGCAAGTAGGAGATGCCAGGAACCGCCACGAAATTGATTGTCTTTCTAGGGCTTCCCGGCCTGATTGCCGTTGATTGTTTTGTTCTCGGCGGGAAATCTTTTAATTGGTTTTTGATTTCACACAGATTTGCGTATTCGATTTTGTTTACTGCGATTCTCGGCCATTTCGGCTAAATTTTATGCAAATAAATCTATTTTTGTGGGCAATGAAATTCGGCAATTTGATTGCTCGACCAACGAATGAAAAGTCAAATTAAACATTTGGCTTTTTTTCAAAGCTTCTATTAGCATATCAATAGCTTACAAAAAAAATTTATTTTAAAACAGAATTGATATAACTTAAATTTTGATTATTACCTGGGTAATGACTTTTAATTGCCGCAGCATTTATTTCACATTTATTTTTCAAAAAACAATAAATTATTGTCAATGTAATGGAAATGCTAACTCTCAATAAAGTCGTAAAAATACTCTTGAAATGAAAAAGTGTCTGATGAATTATTCATTTTAAAATGTACGATAAATAAACTGGAATTTTTTTATACAGCATTGTAGTATCTATTCATTGTAAGCCCCTCAAAAAAATTGTATCTTTATGCTGATCTGTTATCCCTTTAGTTGTTGCCCTTTTAGCCTTTTTAAGCTGCCCGTACTGATGGCAACTTAAAATGTAAAAAATTCACCAGGATATTTCAAACTGAACTTTGATTTGCTATTCAATTACAGCTGAAAGGAACAGGACTTAAGCTGTTCGGTGCCCGGACACTGGACACACACGGGGTGCGATTAGGGATCTCCATGCCTGACTGCCGTCTGTCTACTTACTTGTTGCTCTTGTGGCAGCCCAGCTCGTAGGTGCTGTGCCAGCTGCAGTACATGTTCTGTCCCTCACAGCAGTTGTGCTGCTGGATGAAGGACAGGCTGCGCTGCAAACGCTTCCCCATCCTGGCGCCAATGCTTCCTTGTCCCAATTGATAGGCTCCTCTTACCTGCAGAGACATAAAATTATGGGTTTTTAATTTCAAAAGGTGTTTGAGGTGAGCCACCAAAGAGGTTATTGTTATTCATTTAATACATTTAATGAAAGACTTTATCAGTTAACTATTCATTATTTTTCCAAGTGATTGAATACCTGATGCTGCTGCTGCTGTTGCACATCCAGATTTTGGCAGGCCAATTGCTGCAGGTGGGAGTGTTGCTGCTGCTGCTGTTGCTGTTGCTGGTGTTGCTGCAACATGTGACGCTGGCAATAGTTGGTCTGCAGATAGGGTTCCATTTGATTGAGGCTAATGCAACTGCGACTGAGGAGATCCGGGGCAGGATACTCCCCGTAACCGTAGTCCAACTGTGGTATGTGTGGGCGGTGCTGGCGGGCGGAGGAGTGCCGGACCAGCATGGGCGTCGGTAAGTGTCCGTTTCTGTGCTGATAATGATGATGCATCTGCTGCTGCTGCTGTTGCTGCTGCTGATGATGCTGCTGCTGCTGCTGATGCTGCGGTTCGCTTATGAAAAAGATAATAATTCCCGAGATAGCCGCTGCCGCCGAGCATATATAGTAACCAGCTCGACCGTATTTAAGGGAGTAATCGTTCAGAAACGATGTGAGTGGCACACTTATCAGCACAGGAACCGACTCGACGCCACGTATGAAACCTTTTAAGAGGAAAACATAAGCATTACACGGAAGCCATTAAATCAATAATTTAAATTTTTAAAAAGCCCACAGCCACTCACCCCAAGCCTTAGAGAAGTGCTTCAGCTTAATGCGTTCAAGGGCCAAAATTTTAAGGGAGTACTGGAAGCCACCCAGACCTATGCCGTACAGCCAGCTTAGTATGCAGAGTCCTGTGTAGCCCATGACAAAGGACAGAAAAAGGATAGCCAAGGCCACAATAGAGATAAAGAGCTACAGATGAGAAAACAAACAAAATTAAACAAAGTTTCTCCAGCAAGAGGGCAAACAAAAAATAATGGGCCATGACTTGCCTGGGTGACAATTTTGGTATTGATCACAAAGTGCCTAATCACAAAACAGCGTCGAAGCAGGGCACCGGCTATAACCACACCCAAAGCCATGGAAATTCCTAGGAAAGTTTGCAGAAGGACCAACTCCTGGACGTCAGAGCCCTGCTCGGCGGCGTTGAGGGCCTGTGGGCGGGAATAAATCAAATGAGTTACTAACAATACCCGGTACTATAGTAACAAAAAGTTTGAGAGAAGCTGATGTATACTTTAAGAAAATCTACTACTTAAAGAAAATTATAATGTATACTCGGTAAATTAATAAAATGCATTATCCTTAAAAGCACTTGGCCAAAATTATGAAGATAAATTGAGTCGAAACTCACCATTAGGAACATGGGTGTGTAAATGCCAAAGGAGGCCACGCTGGAGGTCATAAGTAAAATTTTAACAGTCACCGACTTCAGTGATGATATGTCCAAAAATAAGTATCTAGGTGTGCTCTCCACCTCCTGGCTGAGGATTGGTTTCTTCTCTCGCATCTGGAAGGCAACCGAGTTAAGGTTCACATTTTCATGAATGATGTGGGAAATAAACTTTTATTTCTCTGGGGGATTCGCTCACCTTTTTGCGCTGATTTTTAAGATGTTGAATGGCCCGACGCTGGGGATGGTAGAGGGAAGCGGGCCGGTACATTAGGCCCATGAAGAAGCTGAGGGCCGTCAGGGCAGCGACGATTTGGAGGCCGAGGCGCCAGCCGGCCTTGCCCACGCCCTCCTTCAAAATGACGGAGAACAAAGCGATGCCCACTCCCTCGCCGGACATGGCCACCATTTCGACGAATTGACGGCGCCGCTTAAAGTAATTGCCCAGCATCACGGTGGATGCCTCCCGGACCATGGCCACACCCACGCCGAACACGATGCCTGGGGATGTGTTTTGAATGGTGTTTCTGTTAGGCGCCTTCAAGCTGATGGCTTACGGTTGGCTTTTCACTCGCTTGCCCCGCTACATTGAGGGAAAACCACCGACAAATAAATGTGGAAATCGAATTCCTCCTTTCAGATTTTGCACAAGATTAAGCACTCCTTCAATTAGTCTTGTTTCCATTTCAATTAAAAGCAGTCTGAGGCTTAAAGTTTCGATTTAAAGAAGTCGGATGGTTTTCCCTCAGTGTTGTTAGGCGACTTCCGGTGCCGACTAACTGGCAGCTGGCAGGTTATTTATTTATATATGTACTATATACGCACCATAACTGAAAACAACCTGGCCAAATTCCGTGGCAAATGAGGTGAACAGTATGCCCAGGGGCATCACCAGGCCACCCACAATGGAGAGGAGACGGATGGAGCGTTTACGGCAGAGGGAGACCACAAACGATGTGGCCACCATGGAAACTGACCAGCTCAGGGCGCCCAACAGTTCTGCGGAAAGTGAAATTAAGCTCTTGAGTTATAATATTTTAAAGCGGAAAAGTCAACCTTCGTCAAGAAGGTCATGACGGCAACTTATTGATGGCAGGTGGGTATTAACACGTTTTTGGGAGGGTGTTGTCTTTGCGTTAATATTTTAAAATGTTTTCCGGAGGTTTTACGTCAGCAGGAACACAAGTGTTTAAGAGTTCTTAACAGGTTGATTTAGGATATATGATAAATAATAAACAAATTTCATTTAAAGAGTAAAATAATCGACCCATTATTGCCAAATGTAATTCGAGAAAAATATGCAAAGCCACGCATTTGTTTGAAATGTTATTAACAGTTTCCTGTTTACAATTTAATCTCAGCCTGTGGTCGCTTTGAAACCATAAACTAAATTCACACTATTCTTAAATTATGTCCGCACTGTCAAGTGCAAATGAAATTTATGCCAAAGTCCACACCTGGCCATATATACACAGGTGGATGTGTGTATAATTGAAGGCATTTGCATTTTCAAACAAGCCCACAAACAGAATGACAAACATTTTGATTACTCTCGATGGGAGGTACAGGTTCAGGCTCAGAGGAGGACAGAGACAGAGCTCTCCACCTCACAAATGAGCAGGAAAACTAAAAAGGCAAAACTGGAAAATAACAACAGGCTACGGTTGTCTTTGATAACGCATTCCGAATAAGGCCATACACAGATCTTCTCCTTCTGCTGACTTCCGAACTCACCTACTCCACTGGCATTATGCAAATACTCGACAGCATAGAACAACAAAAGGCCGTAGCTAAGCTGCAGTCCTGTGGTCAGGACGTGGACAAGGAAGGACACACCGCAAATGATCCAACCCCAGCCACCGTCGGGATAAAAGTACTGAAAATACAATAAACCGAGACGCACAAAGAGGGGCAATTAAAGTTTGACAAGCACCAGCAAAGTGGGTGGTTCCAGGTGGCACCATAGCTGTGGTTTTTTCCAAAATGGACTCCATCCGATTCTCACCTGTCTAATGCGTGTGGTGTCCACGCCAGTGCGACGCAGTGCCGGAATGTTCCGGTGCAGCAGGTGGAACTCCCGATCGGCCAATCCTGGAAACGCCGAATCCTCCTCGTCCGTAATGTGGCTGGGATGGGGCGGAGGCGGTGCCTGGAGCGCGTGATGGGCATCATAGCCTGCGAATGGAAAAACAATCGAGAGCTGATTAAATGATGGACGAAATGGCCTGGTTTCCCGTCAAGTACTCTTTGTCATCCAAAAACTAAACACTTGAAAATAAATTTAAATTATTAATTATTTTCGCTTTTAGTTGGTTTAATTTTTAAGGATTCTCTATTTTTCAGAAAACCAATTTCCGTTGCTAGAACACAAATTGAATTTTAAATTTCCTGACATCCTTCTCCTAAACTAGATGCTCTCCTCTAGATGGTCAGGAAATAAATTTGCAAGTTAAGTAGGTGCTGGATTTTATAATTGCCCAATATTTTATGGCTTCTTTGTTTCGTGGAGAGTTTGTATGTATATTTTTGAAGAGTGTACTTACCAAAGTAGCAGCCACCGTTGGCCAAAAGGGGCTTGCTCCTTTGTTGGTGGTGCTGCTGGTGGAGATGCTGCTGCGACTGATGGTACCAATTATCGCAGAGGCAATATTGCGGCGGGGCGTATTGGTGGGGGTGGTGCTGATGCTGGTGTTGGTGCTGGAGGTGGTGGTGCTGCTGTAGGTGCTGCTGCTGTTGCTGTTGCTGCTGCTGATGGTGGGTGGGCATGGGGTTGTACATATAACAACAGCCATTCAAATTGGGATTCGCGTAGCGTGGGGGTGGTGGGGCTGGCATTACACTGCCGCTTACCCCAGAGCTTACAACCCCACCTCCTACTCCTCCTCCGTGTCGACTGCAGTGGGGCAACTGCTGCTGCTGCTGCTGCTCAATGGTGGGCAATGTGGCATAGCTACCAAAATTGTCACAATGCCGTTTGCTGGGAAAGCGCGGTAGAGTGGGCGGTGTTGTGGTGTTAGTGGTGGTGCCACCTCCAACGCCTCCACAATGCCGACTGGGCGTTCCCGTGGACTGCATTTTCGTTTGCTCAGCAGCACCAGCACCAGCAGTAGTTGCTGTGGGTAAGTGGGAGAGCCGGGGACATGAGACCCACCAGGCCAATGGCTGATTATTGAAACGGCACTCGTGGCACAAATAGCTAGGAGTGTGATTTAAATCCTTTTCTGCCTTCGGCTGGCTCGTGTTGTCCTTTTGAATGGTTGTGCTGATGGTGGTGTTGTCGATGGCGTTGACGTTGGCGTTGGCGTTGGTGGTGCCGATTTCCTGATGTTTCCCCGTGGTTTTCGGGTGCTCACAGCTCAGATTGTATCTTCGTCACAGCGCACATTTGTTGCACAACACCGGACTCCGTTGTTTGGGCCTCACCAGACTCGAGTATTGTCGCTCTTCCAAGTTAATCGATTGATCGCGATTCTTCAAATTCCGTTGGCAGGAATGGTGGTTGCTGTTGGCGGTGGTGGTGGTGTTGCCGGTGCTAATATGGGTGGTGCTGCTACTGGGTAATAACTGGGGACAGCTGCCATACAGCGCCGATGAGGTATTCGATAATCGGCGATAGTACGGAATCCTATGCTCCATATCATCGCCCCCAACAGCCGAAGATCCGAATCCCAATCCCAGTTCCAGTTTATACGGCTGGCTTCTTCCGGGGAGCAGGCAGGAGATGATGCTCCGGTTATCTCTACTATCACTGCAGTTGCAATCACATGTGCACTGGATGACCATTGTTGTACTCCGCTCCCCCCCCAAAAAATAAGTGTATTATATATCCTTTTAGTTCCTCGATGTGTGTATTAGTGGGTATCTGTGTGCGAGTGTGGGTGTATGGTGTATGGTGTGTGGGCGTGTGTGGATGTGGTGAAGTCTTGTCAACTTCAGTGCCCGCTGTTGCTGCTGCACATTATTTTCGAGTCTGAGGTCTCGGTTACGGTTTTAGGTTTTCGGGCTTCCGTTTTATATTTTCTATTTCGTTCTAGGCAGCCGCCGCCGCCACTGTCCGACTGAATCCATTTGGGGCCATCTCTAGCATTTTCAAGCGAAGCGCAAAAATGTGTTACCACACTGCAAAAATTCCAAGAATATCAGGATTAACATTTATTTATAAGTTTTTCGGCTCGGAATATATGAATTTTTGATTGAAATTTAAGTTAGAAAGTCAGAGGTCTTTTTCCCATTTTTTGTCCAAGGCTTAGGATATTTTATTATAATTTTCTGCTTAAACTTCGAAATCTGTTTTTTTTTAGTATTATTTTTTTATTAAACACTAGAGGAGTAGTACATTTTTCAACTGTGATATTTTTTCGAATAATGTTTACAGGGCGTATACATAATGTCGTCTGTTAAAATTACTCATACGCCGTGTTGGACCATTCCAACGCCCTCAATATATTTATAATTTAGTATCATTTAAATGTAATTACAAACCATTATCAATATTATTTTTTCAGATGAAAATATAACTTTAATTCTTTTATTTTAAAATAAATAACCTCTACAGATACTTAAAATAGCAATAACAATATTAAAAATAAAACAAAAATAGCCAACAATCGGTACAAAAATAATCATCCCAATTGAATAATTTCATTCATATATAAATCGAACAAAAATCTGCAAACGCGTGACAAAAATCCATAAAAAAGAAATGTGTCTTAATAATTGGCAATTTTAAACGAAAAAAATAAAGCTTTTTTTCCACGATTATTAGTAAAAAAATTGTAAAGAATTTGTATGAGAATGGAAAATTTTGAACATTCCCATTTCCCATTTTTTTAGTGTGCTGACAAAACCCGAAACGAGCACGCTGGGAACTGGGGAACTTGATGTTGATAGAGGCGGATTGTGAGTATGGTTTTGGGGGAAAAAAAAAAGAGAACGAGTGGGCGAGAGTCAATAAATAAATCAAATCAAAATCAATTTGTTTACTCTACACCAGCACACAAAACAAGAAGCATATGCAATGCATAATTCAATTTGTTGTTCAATTGCGTGTATTTCAATTGCCTGCCAGCCAAGTTAGATGAGTGCCACTGAGGGGGCTGTATAGGGTGGTGGTGGTGCTGCTGCTACTGATGTGGTTCGCACAGTTCCAGAACTTAGAGGGGTGAAACTTTGCGGTCACTGTGGCAGAAGAATTAGGGCAAATTGTTCAGCCACCATCACCACAACTACTTCAAATGTGGCACTTCGTACAACACATTTATGAGGTAAAATATTTTTTATTTGCTTTTTTACTAAATTGTTTAATATTCTCGATGGAAATCAAGTCTGAATTTATCAATGTAATTGTCCCCCAAAGGAATTCAAAGCTAGCATGTGTATTTAAATATTTGCAGTTTATTGGCAAGGAATTTAAAACTTGTGACAGGGGAACAAAAATAGGAGAAATAAACTTAAAGTTAGAGTATCCTTGGTCAGCTTAGTTTATTACAAACCCTTATCAATGTCACGCGATGCGGAAAACTAATGTCAAACCATTTATTATATTTATTGCTTTGGAATTTTGCAATTTAGTTGAACTTTATTTGCTAAATAAGGAGAAAATATAGGGAAAAGTTTCCAACTTGATTAAAACATAAATTGAATTTTTCTTGCAAAGTTAAATATGATTGAAAGGACCTCCGTCAAATGTGTCAAATTAAGAAGCTGGGTGGTGGGTGTAGCTCACAATAAAAGATACTTCCCAAAATAGAAAAAGCTTATCCATGTTTTAATTAACAAAATTAAACACTGCCCCGAGGGCCAGGAAGTTAAGTGCCAAGTAATTTCTGTTTCTGAAAGCTGTTGTTTGTTTTTCAGGATTCATGATCTCAACAAATCAAATTTTTCCTCTTTAATAAATGACTCTGATTACTTGCTTTTTACGCCCAGCATTTTCAAGAAGCTACAATGGAACATCAAGTACCGACTGCCTTCGATAGGAACGCTCCCGAAAATTGATTGATTTATGTCTTTATCGTTGGACTATTTCTCCATTAAGTTGCTGCCGTGTGGCAGGAGGAGCGATGGTATCATTTAGATTAGTCCAATGTCCCATTCAGGGGCTATAAAAATGATAAATGATCTCGGAGGAAGCACAAACAAACAAACCAACAGCCAGGGCGAGTAAATCCAATGGCAAAGAAAGAAAACAAAGGCTCCGAGCGGGAAACTTGCATCATTTTGCATCGGAAAAGTTTGCCCAATAGCACGGCAAGCAAGTGTGGAAAGTGCAACATGGCCCAGTTATCCAGTTTTATGGCCCCCGAACATAACGATTTAGCCAAAGAGAATTTCACAATGCACAGAGGCGCATTTAAATTGATTGTAAGCAAGTAAGAAGGAAACCGGGAAAGCATCCTTAGAAGCAGACCCAAGGCCGGGAAAAGGAAGCCAGCCGGCAGTTGGAAAAGGATGGGGTGGTGGCGGAAAAGGAGCAACATCAATCAAAAAACCCGCTGCAATATGGAGCCCAGCAGGGGTTGCCGCTTCCTTGGGATGACGCTACTACTATTACCTGTGGAAACATAAAATTTAACAACATTTTACCAGAGAAAGCAAACAAGCTATACATAACGATATCCTCTGTTATCCGCTGGGCTACAAAGCTTTCTCGTTGCACCAGGAAAAATAAGTGTCCTTTAGGAGAATATTTAAAAACCCAAATTATAACAACAGAAATTGTAATATATGTACATATTTTGTTATATTTATTATAGACTACCAAAAAAATTCCTCAAGCTTTAACAAAAACATTCGCACTTTTTTGTTAATATGTTAGAAAAAATGCCACAAAAAATTGATTGACTTGCCTAAGGCCACAAAGAAATAAAAACAAGGACAAAAATCCCTCTTGTCACCCGAGGGTTTAAGGTTCGCGGTGGAAATTCTTTATAAAAGAAAAATTTTGCGGTGCATCCTATGAAAAAAAATACAAAAAAACAAAAATATTGTTGCACTTTACTTTATTCGGGAGAGGACTTTTCAGAGGCTTTTTATTTTTTGTTGTTTGGATTTCCTTTGTTGCTGCTTGTCCGCGCATTGCAATATTATCCTTAAATATCCTTTTGGACGGCATGAACACAAAAATGGATCGGTCGCGCGTCAGCAGTTTTATGCTCCTCTTTAAAATGCAATATTAAAATGTGAGAGTGTCGGCAGTGATGTAAACGATTTCAATATGGAGCCACTCATCCACTCGTCGTCCGACACCTGACCCTTGACCCCACCCCCCCTTCGCACCAACCGCCCACAACACCTTCAGCTGGCAGACGAAGTGTTGACTTAACTGGTCATTGACTTTACCAACTTTATGCTGCAGTCAAAATTAAGCAGTCCGTTTCGAAACTGTATGACAGGTGACAGTCGGCGGACAGGATTAACATTTAATCGACCCGAAGTGGTTGGCGGCAGTCAACCGGAATAAACAAATATAATCTCAACTAGTTAGGTGGGTTGTGATTTCCATCGGTCATTGAAAATAATTAAATAAAGCCAACTATTGCAGCGTCAGAATAATTAATAAATTAAATCATTTTGCCTCTAAAGGAGCCAGTGAGTTAGAGAGAGTCTGGAATTGAATTGAATATCCTGTTTATCCAGAATATCCAGAAAAATAGAAAATGAAATTTGCATAAAATCAGGGAAAATAGAAAATCAAACACATGTGTTTGAAATTAAATAAATTGACTTTACAAAATTAATTATAACAAGTCAGATGGGTCTGTCAGAGAAAATTTTTGGTACAGTTTTTACCAATTAGCTTGTTTTTCATACTTTCCTAAACTTTTTTTGGCTTAATATTCCCTTACCGAAACGCACTGTAAGCATCCTCTGAAAGCCAAAATCTGCCCGTGTGGTTGTGTCAAAAAAAAAAGAGCAACTTTTATTTATAAGGGGGCGTGGCGCAGTGGACAGAAGGTGAGATTTAACTGGAAGCCGGGTCAGACTCGGGTCGGTCGGTTTACTTTGCTGATTAAACATATGCGCCAACATCACAGCGGCCCTGCACCAAAAAACGAGCCCCAAACAAAAAGCTAAAAAAAAAAAATATGATCATGGGATGGGAAAATGCGATGGCTGAGCCACATAAAATTTATTTAAACTTTTACTCGCTGACGTTTTTCAGTGCGGTGTTTTTGGTGTGTGTACTGTGGTGCTGTGCGGCCCGAGTGGCAGATAATGGGTATCATATTGCCTGGGGGTTTTACATTTTAGTTGAGACTGTTTTTCTCCTTTTTGCACTTTGCATTGTAATAAACACACGACAATATGCGAACAGCAGCAGTGAAGCATAAGCAGTAGCAGTAGCAGCAGCAGCAGCAACAGCATCAGTGGCAACAACATAAACAGCATCAACACCCTTAAATGAAATGCGCGAAGCCAGAACCCAGAACCCAGAAGCGAAGATAATAAAACCGACGGCAACTTTGTGGTGGTCGTGTTCCAATTACAGTTTTCTTCTTTTGGCCAAAGCAGTGGGTAGCCCAGAGCTCTGTCGCAGAGCTTATGCGGCTGTTAAAATTGTTAAATAAAATCCTGACCCACTGGGCTTAAAAGTCGCTTGTATTTAATTTATTGTCGCTGCAGCCAAAGTGGTAAAGGATAATGGCCCTTAAAGTTAAACAGAGGTGTTTAATCATTTTTTAAGCCAAAACTTTGAACTACAATTGAGCATTTATCTTTCCAATTGCGCAATACAAATTTTTCGGCTACCGAAAAAGCATAAAAATGTTTACAAACGTCAATACTCCAAACAGTTTTCGAACAAGTTTGGCCAAACAACTTTCCCAACTAGTCTGCATCGAAACTGTTTGCCAGAACACACTAGCCTGGCTTTCGTCCTTTCTTTCCATTTCTTTTTCCATATGCACTTACAACTTTTATTTCACCCAAAAAAAGGGTACGAATTTTGATGTCTTTTTGCTGGGATATGCCAAACTACACCCATAGTGTAGATGTTGTTTTGGGAGAAAAGGTCCTTCTGTATCATCTGAGTTTCTGTGTGTGGGTGTAAGGGAATTTTCTGGCAATCCCAAGAGTAAAATAATTTGCAATGGCCGCCAGTGGCAAAAGGATATATTAATACTTTTTCATTTAGTTTGAAGAAAAGGCAAAAACTTTGCAACTTGACCATTTCTTGCTCCGTTTGGTGATAACTTTTCGCATATTTTATGTCCAAAGAGTGGTGCAGTGTCGGCTAATGGATTTATGTTTTTAGCCAAATTACGAATTGAACCGTACACGGCCTTAAAACGGTGTCCCCAATAAGCCAATTTTAAAGGGTACTTCCCGTAAATAATCGGTTTAGGTTAAGGATGGCTCATCCTTATCAGTTCCTGGGAGCGCTCTGGGAACCCAACTCAAAAATCCCATCACAAGTGTAATTAGGTTTGCCGTTAGCGTCAGCCAGACATTAAAATTAATATTATTTTCGATATACATTTTTAATGCTAACCTTGCTGAGACCTCAAAAATTAACCACACCAAATCAGGGTGTCCTCGGTTGGGTGGGTTTGTTTGGGAGGGTTTTTGGGGATTGGGATTGGGACTGAGGCTCTGTGATTTGCTGGCGGTGTCTGTATCTCTTGGCAGGCGTGAGCCGCATCATAAAGGAAAAAGTTAAGCCCTTCTTAGCTGAAAAACGACACTTCCGTACATCTAGGAAGCGAGGAACGGAAAAAGGATGAATGTCGAAGCGGAAGTCAAGCATCGTCTCATCTCGTTTCGGCCCGGCCTAAAAACAATGAAAATTACAAGGCGTTCCGGCGTGCCGTGCCGGCGTGTGGAGAGAAATTCGCAACAAATTTCCTGAGTCGTGCTCCTTGCTTTATCAACATCAGCTTTAGAGTTAAGAATGCACAGAGAATAAAATATTTGGAAAAATATCCATCGATATCCCTCATTAAAAATCACTTTGAATAAGCTTAAAAAATAATTAATTCCACATTTCCTATGCAATCTAAAATCCATTTCCTAATTCACCAAAGCAATTAAAAACGTAAATATTCATTTTATATAATTTATGGTCAATAGATTGGGAATGTCAAACCCAAAAACCGAATGGCACTTTTTTTCTCTCCGTGGTATGGTGACCCACATAAACGTTTTTATTATTGGCTTCTGGGCTTCCCAAAAACAAAAAAGGGAAGAGAAAATAAAAATAAAATGGGGTCTTAGCCCAGATGTGTGTTTGTGCTGGAGCGGAGAATCGAATTAGCATGCGAAATCTTTTGTTTGACTAACAATGTGTCAACGTGTGTGACGAGTCAACGTTAGTCTCTGTCAAGCTCATCGATGGCCCCAATGGGATGAAGTCGGAGCCAAGCCAGACATATCGCCATTAGGGCTCTGATAGAGCTGCCACAATAGTCCTCCTGCTCCTTCTCCTCCACCTCCTCGAAAGTGGCACACTGGGTGTCAGGAGAATGAGAACACCCCATTGCCACAGCATGCGGATAACCTCATCAATCTTTTCGACAACACTTTGTTCAAATTTTACAAATTGATTTTGCTTGCACTAAAAATTCAGCATCCGAACAAATGCAAAATGCAAAATATGAGGGGAAAGAACAGAAAACCAAAAAAAAATAAAAGGAAAAGTGAGAAATCCATTAAGTTCTAAAGCTCTTGGAGAATTATGAATGGCTCTTTGTGGGTATGAATGGAATTTTAGATGGTTATTATTCGGTTGGCCAGCAGTGTTCCCTATGCATGTGCCTGACATCCTTTTAGCCGACCCTCCACATCCTCTGCAAAAAGGGCGGTGAGTGTGTGTGTGTTTGTCGTATTCATCCATCGTCGGAACCGAACCGTTGGCCTGCTTAATTAATGTTCGTTTGCTTTGGATGTGTCCCGGCCAATCTTTGTTGACCTTTTGGCAAATGCAAGTTGAACCAGTGTGGCTAGGCCAAGTAGACTCAAACAGTTTGTGCTAAATTAGCAAATGACATAGTCAACATGGCCAACTTAGAGCAAAAGCAGAGCAGCCGGGATGAAAGGCCTGCTAACCCACAAACGTACGTGCAATGCCGTCGCTTCTGCTCCCCCACCCTTTTCCACAGCATCTAGCTTCTCCCTGAGCCGTCCACCACTCCACGAACCCCGCCGCCTTCATCTTTAGTGCTGACACAAAACATAATGCCGGCGGGCAATGCTCTTTTAAGCACGCAGCTAGAATGGCGCCCACTGGGACACGGAATGCGGCTGACAGGCCACAGTGGTTGCGCTTTTATTTTATTTCATCATTTACCCCAAAAATGTATTTAACATTTAAGGCATTCCAGAGCTATGACTGCACATAAGAATCAGAGGCTTATTGGCCTAGAATCTACGCCATCTAAAGATATATCATTTCGCAGATTACACTTTTTTATACTCCAGGCGACGTCCTACTTCTCCAAGGGTTCCTGCTACCAGAGAGAATCAAAAAATTTTTAAAAAATATTCAGTTATAAGATTTTTATGCAAATTAATAATAAATCGATCTAGAAAACGATGAAGGCATTCCTTTTAAGGATCGGATGCAAATTGTGGAAGATATGGGCTTTGCAGGGGGCCATATATGGAAACCCAGGATTCTGCAAGGGGTTTCATCAGAAAAATATGAAAAATATTGATACAAATTTTGTTGTGAGGTTTTGATGCAGAATGATAGGGAATCTATCTAGAAAACGATTAAGGTATTTCTTTCAAGGATCGGATGAAAATTGTGGAAGATATGGGATTTGCAGGGAGCCATATATGGAAAACCAGGATTCTGCAAGGGGTTCCATCAGAAAAATATGAAAAACATCGATCAAAAATTTTGATGTAAGGTTTTGATGCAGAATGATAGGAAATCGATCTAGAAAACGATTAAGGTATTCCTTTCAAGGATCGGATGAAAATTGTGGAAGATATGGGATTTGCAGGGGGCCATATATGGAAAACCAGGATTCTGCAAGGGGTTCCATCAGAAAAATATGAAAAATATTGATACAAATTTTGTTGTGAGGTTTTGATGCAGAATGATAGGGAATCTATCTAGAAAACGATTAAGGTATTTCTTTCAAGGATCGGATGAAAATTGTGGAAGATATGGGATTTGCAGGGAGCCATATATGGAAAACCAGGATTCTGCAAGGGGTTCCATCAGAAAAATATGAAAAACATCGATCAAAAATTTTGATGTAAGGTTTTGATGCAGAATGATAGGAAATCGATCTAGAAAACGATTAAGGTATTCCTTTCAAGGATCGGATGAAAATTGTGGAAGATATGGGATTTGCAGGGGGCCATATATGGAAAACCAGGATTCTGCAAGGGGTTCCATCAGAAAAATATGAAAAATATTGATACAAATTTTGTTGTGAGGTTTTGATGCAGAATGATAGGGAATCTATCTAGAAAACGATTAAGGTATTTCTTTCAAGGATCGGATGAAAATTGTGGAAGATATGGGATTTGCAGGGAGCCATATATGGAAAACCAGGATTCTGCAAGGGGTTCCATCAGAAAAATATGAAAAACATCGATCAAAAATTTTGATGTAAGGTTTTGATGCAGAATGATAGGAAATCGATCTAGAAAACGATTAAGGTATTCCTTTCAAGGATCGGATGAAAATTGTGGAAGATATGGGATTTGCAGGGGGCCATATATGGAAAACCAGGATTCTGCAAGGGGTTCCATCAGAAAAATATGAAAAAAAACGATCAAAAATTTTGATGTAAGGTTTTGATGCAGAATGATAGGAAATCGATCTAGAAAACGATTAAGGTATTCCTTTTAAGGATCGGTTGAAAATTGTGGAAGATATGGGATTTGCAGGGAGCCATATATGGAAAACCAGGATTCTGCAAGGGGTTCCATCAGAAAAATATGAAAAACATCGATCAAAAATTTTGATGTGAGGTTTTGATGCAGAATGATAGGGAATCGATCTAGAAAACGATTAAGGTATTTCTTTCAAGGATCGGATGAAAATTGTGGAAGATATGGGATTTGCAGGGGGCCATATATGGAAAACCAGGATTCTGCAAGGGGTTCCATCAGAAAAATATGAAAAAAAACGATCAAAAATTTTGATGTAAGGTTTTGATGCAGAATGATAGGAAATCGATCTAGAAAACGATTAAGGTATTCCTTTTAAGGATCGGTTGAAAATTGTGGAAGATATGGGATTTGCAGGGAGCCATATATGGAAAACCAGGATTCTGCAAGGGGTCCATCAGAAAAATATGAAAAACATCGATCAAAAATTTTTGATGTGAGGTTTTGATGCAGAATGATGGGGAATCGATCTAGAAGTAAGGTATTCCTTTCAAGGATCGGATAAAAATTGTGAAAGATATTACCATCGATGGGAACCATTTTGGAAATGATTGGTAACGTGTTGTATTAAATGTTTATTGTAAAATTGGCATGCAAAATTAGTTAGTTTAATGAAATTATTGTACAATTTGAGCCGAATATCAGGCATTGCAAACTGATAGGTGAGCCATAAGCCAAACCATAAATCTTCATGACCAAATTTTGATTCAATTTGTTAATTAAATCTGTGCTATTCGGTGACTCATTAATGCCCCAAATCAAATTTACCAATTTAGCAAAATTCGCTGGAATTTGGATTATTTAATTTGGCCATTTCGCCGCACCCTCGATGGAATGGGCCCACTGTTGGCAAAAAGTTGCTAGTTGGGTGTCTAGCGAAAGTGCCTCAAATGCGCATAACAATGACGATTATGTATCTACGTACACTATATATATACAAATATATAAAGAACTGTGTCCTGGGAGCTCCCTTATGTGGAGAGGAGGCCACCCGTTCTTGTGTAGGTGATGGGCTCATCAAAATTGTGACAAAAAAACAAACAGACACACAAACAAACAAACGTGGAAACGGGCTAACAAAAAGTTAAACAAAGCGACTGACAGTCGTCGAGTTTTACGCGGCTAATGAAAGGCATCGGGGGAGAACTGGCTGAATGGCAGACTGACAGGCGGTTTTTTTGGGATTTAGATAGGATCCACCCCCCCGGGGAGCACCCCTTGAAGCCAAACCATAAACGCCATGCTGATAACTTCTTTATGTCTAAGGCTAAGTAAAGACATTCCCTCCGAGACAGACAGTGCCCCAAAAATTATGCCAAGGCAGCAGGAAAATGTGGCAGGGCAGCAGGAGCAGCAGCAGCATCAGCAGGAGCTGGAGGTGGAGCTTGAGCCCACAGGAGAAATTGCCAAAGAAAATATAAAATTATTTTAAATTGAAATTCTGTTTATCTGGCACAAGGAATCGTCGTCCTGTCGTCCCGTCGTCCTGCACACAGACCAGACGAAAATGAAAACGAGAAAAAAACCACGAACCAAAAATCCAGCACACATTGTGGCCAGGTCTCTTCCTTTTGGTTACTTCCTCCTCGTGCACCCCACCCATGCCCACCATAACCATCTGCCCCTATATTTGCTCCGTTTTGGGGTAATTCAATAAAGTGGAAAATGATGCTGGTCGTCAACGTAATTTGCTTTCGTGGTTTCCACAAATCTGCCAACCAGCGGCTTCAAAGAGACAGAAACAGCGAAAGACTTCGTTTTGAGGGACTTGAATGTCGTTAATCGGTTCTTCATATCACATCAAACGGAGGGAAGTACTACTGCCAAGCCAGGCCAGGCCAGGAAAGGCCGGGGCCGGGCCAGAACAGGCTCAGCCGTCAGCCAGACTCCGTTCGCCGAGTTGCCATCATCAAGTGATAAGTGCGGACAGTTCACGGAAGCAGGGGGTTGGTTGTGGGTTGAAGGTTGTATGGCTGTGAGGCGGTGCAGCATAAGTTTTCTGCGGGAAAACCGTCACCTAGCATCAAGATTTCACTGAACACAAAATTTAATAAAAGGATTTAGGGCAATAAAAACAAATGCCACAAAAAAGTGTCATTAAAATTATATAAAAACTTTTAAGGATTCAATTGGAAATATCAATGAGAAAAACTTTAAAAAAAACCCATCCAATAACAATTGTTTTAAAACAAAGAACCAATTATAAACACTCTAAAAAGCCAACAAAAAATTATGTCACGACTAACCTTTCCATATTGTTGGAGCAGAAACAAAAAAAATTGTCAATTAAAAGTCATATAAGCCATATTCATTTTTTCTCAGCCATAAAGGTGGTCAGACAATTAACTTTTTGTTCTCATAAATTCAGATACAGTTCATTTGAATGTTAATTAAACAAATTCGATTAAATTCGTGAGAAGAAAAGAATAAAAATCTAATCTATTATAGATATTTATTGATAGTTTGGGGAATTCATTTATGGCTTTAGTTTTTTTTCCAAGTGCTGTGTTAGCCCGTCGGAGGCCTTCACTTAGCAGTTAGTTTGGGGAGCTCAGCTAGCAGCTTGTGGCTCAGCCTCGACTAAACTCAACCCAACTTGGCGCTCATCTCATCATCGTCATATGGCACACAAGTGGCAAGCGATGAGTATTTTTTTTCATTTTTGTTTTTTGTTTTTTTGGAGGAGCCAGAGAAAACCAGGCGGCATGCAAACAACAACAGCAAAACCAACGACAACAACAGGCGCCACACAAAAGGCGATTGCGGCCAGATGGGAGGGGAGGGTTGAGGCTGTAGGGGGTGATGAGGGGCGGTTGGGTGGCTGGAAGGAGCTGGAGGCTGGGCTTGTGAAACGACCCCATTACGTGCCAAAGCACTAAAAACAAGCCACACGAGGAAGCGTCACCACAGTTGGTAGAAAGGAGAAGAGGAAAGTGGATGGGGACAGTGGGGGCAAATATGGGAAAGGGAAGTACAGCTGCGGTCAAAATAATATTAATATTGGCATATAATATTAATAAATATTTGCAAAGGTCTCAAGGGAAATGGCTGTCTTTTAAGGAGTATAGTATAGGATTTTTAAGGTCTTAAAGGAAAATACTGTACTCTAGGGAACATAATAGCCAATATTAAAATAGATCTTTTTAGAAAGGATCCATAAACATTTCTTTTAGATTTTCCTTACAGGCACCAAACAAAACACAATTGAAATCTAGAGACTAATCTCTCAAAGCAAAATTCTTGATTTTAAGGAATCTAATATCCGCCTCTTTTAAATTATTACAAAAACTAAACCCTAAACCCCAAACCCAGAACCCTAAATCCTTTGTCTCCTTAACACAATTGCCATCTAGAAATTAATATCCCCCAAAAAATGCTAATATTTTGACAGTAAATGTCGCAAAAATATTTCAGTTTGAAGAGAGTACAAGGCTTATAGCGAGTCTGGTCTGTACAAATATGAGGAACGAGCGATGCTCGTAAATTTTGTCATATTTTTTCGCTTTTCTTCACAGTATTTTTTTTTTTCTGCACTTAAATTTTTGTTCGCTTTTCATTTGGGAGGGAGCGGGCAGGAGGAGCTTTTTACTTTTGTTGTCATTGTTGTTGGTACTGTTTCATCGCACACTTTCATGTTAATGCCGGCAAGCTTATATATTGTCCTTGTTGCTGTATTTTTATGATTTTCACCCGCACTGGTGTTGGTGTTTTGTTGTTTTTAGCAGCCCATTAAAAAAATGCGAACGCACGCACAGTTTGACATGCACTTTTAATCGATTTCAACTGCAAGATTTACACACACTCTTGCACACCCACACCCACACCACAATAAAAACTTCAGCACGAACTGTGAAAAATCACAGAACAAGGAAAAAAAAAATTATTAAAAAAAATAACCTGAATAAAAAACAGCAAAAATTTTGACTGCAATTTTCTTGGCACACGATTTTCCATATTTATTTTTATTTTGTGTGCCTGTGTGGGTCTCCCTGTGTGTGGTCGTGTCTGAGTGCTCCTGAATGCACGATTTTTTGGGGGTCTTGGTGCGTGTGTGTGAGTGAGTGTCTTTTGGGGCTCTTGCTGATGACTGCTCTGCGATTAAAGTTTGCTTTTTGCTGCTTTAATTGAATAATAAATTAAGCGAATGGCACTCAGGCTCAAGGAAAAATGATCACACAAAATTTGTTGGTGAACTAAAAAGTCAGAAAAAAAAAGTTTAAATAGCACAACGAAGACTTTTCCACTCTTCAGGTGAAAGTTTGGCAAAACGATAAAGGCCAAACTTTAAAAACGCAAACTTTTTGTGGTTAGATGGCGGAATAGTAAATATTATTCTTTAGTATTCTTAAAACTAAACACTCCTTAAAGAGTATTCTTTATTCTGTCAAATATTATACGTCATAGACCCCTTTACATCTCTTGAATTCCTCTTCCTAAATTCTCATAATATCATCTCGAAAATAATGGCACAAATATTGAATAAAATTTGCAGAAAATCTCCCTGTTTTCTCTCAACTTTTGTTTGCATTCAAATTAGTAATTTTCAATTAGAATATAAGTCCCTTTCTTTGTGAAAGTATGCGCACATTTAAGTGAAAATATTCCAACGGCTCTGTCGCCATACACTCTGAAAATTCCATTTAAGCCCAAGTATGGCCAACTTCTCCATAGAATTCTTTTACATCTGTTCCAGTTTCTATTATGTCCCTCACGGCTTTTGTTCTCCAGTCTAGTTGCCAGTTGCACAATAAATGTATAATACCCTTTATTTTATTATTCAACATTAAAATTATTCTGCTCCTTGAACAGCAAGTTGATGAGCAGAAGAGCGAGTTAACTTTAATATTATTTCAAAATCAAGCTTCAAGAAGCACCGAGAAATAATAAACAAATCGCAGGGAAAACTTTTCCTGCCAAACGAACGACTGAGTAGTTGGGATACAACAAAAAAAAATAAAATACACATCAAGTTGGAAAAGTCATCAAAGCAATGATAATTGCAAAAACATTCAACAAAAAAAAAATAAAGCATCCCATTACGAGTGGATCCTAAAATTGAGCAACAAATTTGCCAACATTAATGTAGAAGCATTTTGCAGTTTATGGACATCGAAGTGTATCCATGAGATACATTGGCGGGGTGATGATGGAAGTGGAGGTGGAGTGCAGTGGGGTTGCTGCTTAGAGCTGCACATTTTCCAGATACGAGATAGCTGACAGATACAAAATGCATAAGCTGCTCAAAGTTTAATCGGTTTATGTGACAGCTGAGTGGGATTTCCCGGAGTGGGGGTGACACACTACTAAATCATAGAGGATTTGCAAGCCATAAACTGCCAGGACCAGTGCCAGAACCAGGACCATGGACACTACGGAAAATAAAACGTTTTCCAAACTACGCAGCTCAAAGGCTGCATCAAGTGGCTGTCAATGCGTTTTTTTTTTCGGGCATGTCCTTAAGATAAGATGCAGTGGTGTCCTGCATCCACCGGATCCTGAAAGAGACAAGCGCCCCTCGAGATTAAGCCACACAAATTTTCGTGGAAAAGAGACTAGAGAAGAACAATGATACTGAAGAAAACGCACCAAAGGACAATTAAACAATGCTCCGTTTTTTTCTGCCGTTGTTTCGGGAAAAGCTGGGAAAACATAAGCCCGGACGGAGGGAAAACCCCCAATGCGGTCTGTGCGGCTTGATTAAGAAGTTTTCGGGTTATAAATGATACAAGCGCCAACAAATTATTCAAACTAATTGGTTTAAACACAGCAGGGAATGCTCTACTTCAGGCAGGTTTGCCGAAAAGTTAATTCCCGAGGAAAGCCAAGAAATTTTCGGGACTTATTAGGGGTAAACAAGCAAGTTTTCCCATCAGACCGGGATGGGAAAATGTGTCAATTAATTTTCGAGCAATGAATAAATGACTTGTTAAAATTTTCAAGAACCTTTAAAGGAAAATTTTCAGCCTCGACTTTAAGATGATAATTCATTCACGGAAATTGCGACAGCAAAGTTCAGGAACAATCTTCATTAACATACAATTGGCAATCAGAAAGTTCCGACTCACTAAATTCGTTAAATCTCTCATTCAGCACAATTATTCAGAATTATGCAAAGTATCCTCCCTCAATGTCTCTGCTCTCCTCTCGTTTAATTAGCTTGACGGCTTTTCCCTTTGAATGTATCAATCAACATTGTAACCTTATATCCGAGAAGTGAGAAACTCAACACCATTTCTTCTGCCAGTTTAAGGGACTTTAAATGAAACCTTTAGCAAACGGTGTAATAGATGCTGAGAAAGAAAGGAAAATCAAAACTTAATCCGCCGAAGAATCCTGCAGAGTTGTGTAAAGCAAACTTCCAGACGACTCTTCATTAGCATACACTTAACAATTTGAAAAAGTTTTAAAGTCACTAAATTAGCGGACGAGTCTTACTCAATGTTTCGTGAGTTTTCCAGAAATATGCAAATTATCCTCACTTCATGGCCGATGCCGATGGCTTTCATCTAATTAGACTTTGTCCGAGAAAAGTTTTGCCAGGCAACTTGCCATCCAAATTGCTTAAAATTGGAAATTTGTGTTCAAAAGGTCAGGACACTCAACTCAACTCTCGATAGCCAATATCACCATTCGAGTCCCAGGTCAGGTCAAGCGTGGTCCCTTTATTTGGCTTTTTGTTTTTTGGTCCTTTTGAAAGATAAATCTTAATGTCTATCTAATCAATAAATAATTGGCATGTTCGGTTGTTCGGCAACATTCGAAAATATCCATTTCAGTGTAATCGAAATCCATAGACAAATCTCAGATAAGCCAATTGTAAACAACCGGAGAAAAAAGGACCCACATCCTCGCACGTTCTGAACTCAGCTCGGGAGCCCGAAATTGTTTGAAACAATTTTTGAGGAGACTCGGAATCGGAACTCTGACGATGAAATGAAATGAAATACTTTCGATTGACATATACGAATTTTGTTGTGATGGAATCCATTGTTTACAGGACTCGAAATGAACTTGTTATTCGAGTGGAGGGCAAAACAAAGGGAAGAAAAACAAAAATAATGCATTTGTTTTTGGGGGCATAAGCAGGGATAACTTGCTCCTGGCGGGGGCGGATGAAGGGGGATTTTGTGTGGAGTTGAGCAGAAAAAAAAGGACGAAACAGGGCAGCTACCGTCAGCACAGCTCGCTTGTCACAAATTTAATATTGTAAATGGAAATGGAACGTACAAATACACCACCAAAAAAAAAAAGGATATTTTAGGTATGCAGGCCACAACTCTAGTCATGGCTTGTGATTTCAATTGTTTGCTAAAAATATGGGCCACTAAAAATATAGGCCACCCACAGAGTTACCATTAAATGGAATATTTTTCATTGTGTAGTGACAAGGCAAGTGGAAAATTCCGTGTGAAGTGTCCTGGCACTTAACCGTTCAATTGATTTTTGACAAACACTCTGGCTGTTCACCTTTCGATGCCGTTTGTTGCCACAGCTGGCGGCGGCGAGTGTCAACATCAGAATGCCAAATTCGAATCGCGAAATGAAACTATGCAAATGAAGCTGTCCGAACGAAACTCCAGCATCCTGCCTCCTATCGACCTCTCAACCTCTGACCTCTCGCACAAATAACGAAACAATCAACCGAATGGCGTTAATCAAAACCGAAAGGTGGCCTGTCACTAAATGAAATAAATGTAAATTTCATAAATGAAGTAAACGCCGCACCATCCCCAGTCCAATTCCACTCCCAGGATCACACATCAGTTCACATCACACGCCATCAATATATCATCAATATTAAAATGCAATTACAGTCTGCCGCCTGCCAGCTGGCTGCCTGTTGGGGTAATCGCATAAAAAATTAACCAAAGAATTGCGCTAAACGTTCGCCTCGACTCGGTGGATACCTTGATTTGGCTTTCAGTCCTCCGTCCGAGAGTCCTTTCCGCAGTTTTCCGCGAGTTTTCCTGTCCGCCATTTCCCCCGTCAAGTGCTCGCCTAAAAGTATGCCACACAGAGCGACGGCAAAACTCCGTCGGGTCTTGGCTTCTGTTCTGCGGGGACTCGTCCAAGGATAAAATCGCCTTGCTATTTGTTCGGTATCAGTGGCGTCCTACTTTGTTCTCAGCGTAATTGTCAGGTTGTCACTCTTCGAGTTGGCTAAACTTGAAATTTAATAATATTCCTGAAGAAACTATACAAATATTCCATCATGGTGGGGAACTTTTCGAAAACTTCTTTGAATGCAAATCTCACAACAAATCATAGTTGTTTTAAATTTTCATTAACCATTCAATAATTGAACACCTAGAGGAGAAACTTTTCACGTGAAGCTCCTGGCAATTTTGTATGTATGACTTTCGACAGGAGTTTTCAAAGGAAATTTAACTTTAAAGTTTAAACACTTTTCAAAGACTTGCAAAACTTTGTATGCTTTTGAGGAATATTTTTTGAGGTAATATATTCTCAAAAGTAGTACTTTTATAATTTCTTTCTTAATAAGTTTCTTGGGAAACAGAATCTTAAATATAGAAGGCTTAAAGTCAAAACTCTGGCTAACTGAGACCTAATCACATTAAGATAATTACTGATTGTAGAGCTCACATCCCCGTACCATTAATTCTCGTATCCCTTACCTGCCTGCTACTTGATATCTTAATAAATTCACGCTAATCTCGAAAACGACCTGTGTCGCATATCCTCTTCATGCAGCGGTTGACCAGAGAGAGCCACAATTATTCGAATACCCATTAACTAACCACATCCAGTTACAATTACCATTGCCAGAAACCATTACAATCGATTCAATATTTGTCAGGGAAATTGTCATTAATATATAACGACAGTATGCCGAGTGGAGCGTCAACTGCACAAGTGCTCGCCGGTGTCCGATATCCAAGCCCTCCGCCCCCCTTTGGAGCTGACTGGGTGTGGGGGTGTGTTTCGGGCCCTGATTGCAGCCAGTTGGAGGCGCCAAGTGCCTGGCTAATAATAAAGATTCAAAAAATAAAAGCTCCGGCTCACACTTAATCTAGTTGGAGACCAGCAGCCACTAGCATTTTACTCTTTTTCTCGCCTGATCCGGGCCGGGGCCGGGGCCGGGCCGCCCCTTTTTTTCCCCTCAGGCTCTCTGTCGCCTTTTTCTCTTATTTTCTTTACACAACAAAAAACAAATAGCAAACAAAGGTAACAATGTTACATTGTTAATTTTGCATACAAAGTACGCACACACATATTTGTTTATAATTTTTAAACCAAAGAAAACACATGTCAAAAAGTTTATCATGGAAGGAGAATCAGGGCTAACATTTGCTTCTATACTTTGAAACATGTGTTTATTTATTTTTTATTTATTGCGAATAAGTTTGTATTTTTATGGGATGATATGAAAGTAAATAAAAATACTATACAAATTATAAATACATTTCTATACAACACCTGGCTTTTGTTCTTTGCAAGGTCTTTTGTTTAAATAATAATTTTTTTTGTAAGTAATTTAATAATTCATTTTCAATGTGAAAGCCATAGAAGATGAACGCTTAATTAGTTTTATTTATTTACATTTCAAGATTAATTTTAATTATTTAATATTATTGAATAAAATTGTATATTATGACTGATTAATAGCCTATATAGTTTTCTTTCAGTGCAAACCTCTCACTAGAGCTTATGTATAATGCATGGCATCGGCATTGGCAGCTCTTGGCTTGTAAACGTTGCCGTAGCCAGGCAACGGCCAACAACTCTGACTGGTCTTAATCGCTGGCAAAGGAAAACCTGAGGAGCTGCCCCGGGCCTGGGGAGGACATTTGGGGGGACTGTGGGGTTGGGAAAACTGTCAGCGTCATTGCTGCTATTGATGTCCGTCCTCGCACTTGGCTTTTAATATTCAAAATAGGAAAAATCCCCCAACCAACCCGGCCATCCAACCAGCCAACCAACCAACCAACAAACAAACGAACCTAAAATCGCCGAATGCACGGAAATAACATTGCGCTGGAAAATGCCGCCGTCGGTGACAGTTGACGCAGGAATTTATATTTATATTTTCACAAGTGACTTTTCCTTTGTGGCCGGGCCAGCCTTGGTTTGTAAATTTTCTTTTTTATTTCATTTGGAATTTTTCTTTTATTTTATTTATTTTTTTTTTTGGTTTTGGGGACAATTTTTGTTATTTTTTTTTTTGGCGAAAATTGTCACACTGAACACATTGGAGATACACTAGAGACAAGCACTGAGAAATTCGGAGATGCGGAGGAGAAGAGACCGACCGACAGACCGACCGGATTGCGGATGAGAAATGCGGGAGAGACTTGCTCGTCGGGCAGTCGAAATTGAACTGAAACCGTTGCTGTTGCCGCTGACGCTGCCACTGCCACTGGCCAAGTGTAGCAAGCAGCCAAGAGACCAGACCGGCAACCACCCACCGCTCCCTCCCACCGGCAACACCACCGCCTCTGGTGGAACGCCCCCCCACTCTGCCACACTCTCAGTTTTCCCGGAGAGCATGACTTTCTTCTGCGGTGGAGCAGTCTAAAAAGAGAGAGAGAGCGTGACAGTGGGAGAGACAGAGAGAGCTAAAGCTTTTCCAGGCCCCCCGAAAAACCGAAACTGGAAAACTCTGCAAATAGTCGGCAAAAATTGAATAGTAACCATGTTTTTCCAGTCAAAGAGATGAAAACAACAAAATGAAAAGCTTTTTACAACTTACACGGGAGAATTGCTGAGAAATGGAGAAAGAGAGAAATATGTAGAGAGAGTGAGAGAGATGGAGAGATTGGGGATGCAGAGATAGAAGTGGGGTTGACATTCCTCGAGTATAATTTTTGACTTGTAATTGAAATTTCATGGATTATTAGTTCACCCCAGACTCAATCAACTTTCAAGGGATAATAAATGGTGGAATGGAAAAAAGGAAATACTTAAGAGAAAAATCTATGCACCACCCACTGGACAGGCCACCCACTGAAACACCCACCACAGGACCAAGCACCACCCCGCAGGAAACCAACTGTTGATTGAGGCCAGAACCAAATGTAGCTTTTGGATGAAAATAGATGGTCGAGGGGATTCCCCTGTTTAGCCATTGGAATTTTTGCTCTTTTCATTTAGCGTAGTGGTTGGAGCCTAGCATCCACCCCACAGCCACCCATCCCTCCTTTTGGCCCACTGTTTATAGCCCCCAACATTCTCTGGTTAATGAAGCGCTTTATTGGACCATCGCCCAGAGGCCGAAAAAGAGGTGAATGGAGTGTGTGATCCGACTCAGGCCCGATTTGCACTTGGCCGGATTACTCTCTTCCCCCGTACATTATCTGGGTCTTTGTGCAAAGTGTTGAAGGTCAGGCCCTCGGGGGAGCAAACGTTTCATGTTTTTTTTTTCCCTTCCTCTAGTTGTTGGGTTTTTTTTTGTTTGTTTGTTTGTTTGGTGAACGGCCCCCAGAGCGGGGCTGAGGGCTGAGCCAAGCTAAGCGTTTGAGCTGTTATTGCAATAACAAATTTTGGTAATGAAATCGAAACAAATGCCGAAAGTGGCCATAAAGCATTCCCAATGCGTCAATGAAGGTGGAATATTAATACGGCACGGTTTGGGAGTCATTGGGGAAGCGCCAAAGGGATTATTTCTTTTATAATCAAAATTCATTTTAAAACAAAGTTGATATTCCCAAATGGAAATCATTTTTAAGAGATAAATTTAATAAAATTTTATAAAGGTATATAGGTAGTCTGCCCATTACCTAGTAAAAGACACCCCAGTTCTGGTGTTCAATAGATTTCTTTATTGCATTTCTTTATCTTTTTGAAATTCATATATATATAGGCATATATACTTGTTCAATTATATATATATAAATTTATATATAATTAGTTAAATTTATTTGTTCATGAATTATTGAGAGAACAATGTGTTTGTTTAGTTCAAATAGTATACAATTTGCTTAACTATACAATTAAAAAACAGTTTTTCGAAATCATAGCGAGTAAACGAAAGCGATATAAACAATTGTTTTTATCCATTTCCTATAGCTTGCAAATATTTATTTAATATTAATTTAGTTATTAATAATGCTCTGTTCATTGTAAAAACTTAACAAATGTTGCCCATCGTTCGATCTTAAAGTTGCTTCTTTTTTTATCAATCATTTATTTGTGTAATTTTTTGTATTTTTGTTTCAATGTTTGTTCTTAGTAATTATTATGTTTAGGCTTATAAATATTTAGGCATAATGCTTTGCTGAGATATATGTATGTATTTTCAAAATGTACAAGAGAATTAGCTAATGACTTTGCGAAAGTTAAATCAAACGAAAATCGGGGTAAACAATTTTCAAAGATGTTTTGTTTGTTTTTTTGAAGAACCACGCGAACGCAACCGAGTTATCTTTATTTTCTTTGTTTTATTTAATTTAATTCCTATCCCTCCACTTAACCCCACAGCAATGTGTGTGTAAACTTTTTAGCAAATTCAAGTTAACTGAACGAAACTGTAAGGAATTCTTTGTTTACCTTTGCATTTTCTACGGAAACAGCAGCAAACAAAATTTAACAGAAATAATTTGCATTTCAACTCGTTGAAATTCCTCCGTCCCCTTTAGCTCAGGTTGGAAAAATATAAGATGCTATTCTTTCTTACCAGCTTACCCCAGTAATCTCGGCATGTAAGTGAGTGATGAGCGAAAAGTGCCAACAGTTGGAGCATTTTCGTTTGTTTTTCTTGTTCCCCTTCCAAGTTCCAAGTTTCTTTTGGGAAAACTTTTCCGTTTTTCACTTGTTTTGATTGACGAAGAAAACGAAGAATTTCCTACACCTTTCCCATATTTAGTTCCTTGAAAAAGTTTAAGTTAAAAAACGTGCCTGTCTTGAATACCATTTTTTTTTTCGTGAGTTCCGTGAGGATGAGTGTACTTTTGATTGGCTTCTGTTTAATTAGACAACTGCTAAAGCTTCTCTAATCGCTTGAGTTTGAGTTCTTGGAGTTTCCATTTGTAAATACATCAAATTAAAGCCTTTAAACCGAACCGAACTGGGCCCCACAACAACTGGGGCCAGTCGAGTCTTTACACAACGCATAAGGAACTGGCAAACCGAGTTATAAAGCATCTAGATTTATATACATTATCGTTCGATTCATTATCTCCTATGGCTTATGTAAAAAAATTGGATCGTTAGTAAGCATTTGCGTTATATTTTTGTATAATTATTATTTTTTTGGTAAAAACATTTTGTGAATGGCTCATAAAACTTGTTTGTTTCTGTCTTGGTTAGCTCTCAATGGTAAAATGGTTCGTCAAGCAATTGTATTATCTATATTTTAGCTGGGATTATCTATAGGTTCGATATTGTGATAGGTTTTATGATATGATATGGTCGAAAGTAAGTGTTTTGATTCAAGGGGTTTAAATCGAACAGAGATGGCTGGATCGTTTGGTGTTCTTTTAATAAATTTTTAAAATATTGCCAGGTGTAACATATTGCTTCCTTTTCTTAAATTAAAAAATATATCTTTACAATTGAATTAAACTCCAATTAAACTTGATATGATATGTGTTTAAAATCGTATACGAATAAAATAAATACCGATCTGAATTCCGATCCATTGCCATCTTATAAATAAAGTAGATATATTACTCATTTTGATTCGATTATTCGATTTCGTGATATGATTTAAACAAAATTATGATCTACGATCAATGATAGCTGCCATCTCTGAAATATGTAATTCATATACGTATGCGAAGGCTATGATATTGAGTAGATATTGCTTATTGGGAGGATTGGGGAAACATAGATAGATATCAGGTGGCTTGAGTCTTGGCTGCCTTTTAATAAACGCTTTCGTATTCTTTAGAGGAAGGCCTTCTTGCTGGTCTCCAGGTTGCCGCTGTTGGTGGTCGCCGTGGTCGTGCTGGTGGAGATGCCAGAATCCTTGCCCAGAGTGGAGACAGCGATGCTGGGCACTGGGATCACCGGTGGTGCTACAGACGGTGCAGTGTCTCCTGCACTTACAACGGGTGGCGTGGCGGCCAGTGGAGTGGGAAAACGGGGCTGGAAATTCGGTTTTCCCATTGCCAGGGCAGGATTCAAGTCCAGCATTGTCCTGGGACTCATGGCCACAATACTTGCGCCCAATGGACCTGTGAAAAGTTGAGCAACTTTTTGTTGTTAAAGCCCGCGCACAAAATGGTTATCAGTTTCGGTTGGATAGGAAGTAGGTGGGTGGAGTTATATAGCCGGAAACAATAGATAGATAGTAGTGGGGGTAGGAAGTTGTCCAGAAAGAAAGAGAAAGAAAGAAAAAAGAAAGAGAGAGAGAGAAATAAATATTATTTTTATTAAAAATTTGTTAGTCAAGCTGAAAGTCCAAATTCGGTTAACTTCGAATTTTCTTTGGTATAGTAAGTGGGACGCAACTTTAAGTTTAATTTTATTTTTTGGATTGCTGATAGTAATTACTGGGTGCACTTGGTTTCTACATTATACGAGGGGGTGGTTAGGTTACTATTTGATTTTTTTTTTTGTTTTATTTTTAGAGGAAGGTGTAACACAAACACAAACACAAGACAACACACACATCGATAATCATGGAATTGCAGAAGAATGCAACCAAACACTAAACACTGTCTAAGTTTCTCCTTCTAGACTTTCTGGTCGAGGAAAGTTCAAATCACACATGCAGCATGCTCTTCAAATAAAAAATGCACACACATTTAGATACAATATCTGTAAACTACATTTGGGCAAAGATTTCCGGCGTAGGTGGGGCAAGGCAGGACAGGGTACTTGGATGTCAAACTCTTGTAGAATCAAATGCTGGGGAAATTGGATTTTTCGGGGGGTGCTCTAGAGTTTCGGCTTTTTGCTACAAACTAGTTTCCAAGTTGTTCAACTATTTGACACTTTAGTTGGGGATTTTGTTCGGGTTGGTTGGAAGTAGAACGAGCTATTGCTATAGAGTTTTGCAGGTTGTTAGGGGTATGTAGATAAAAAATAGGTTTCTTTGAAAAAACCAACACACACCCGCCCAGCAGAGTCCGAGGTTTGGTTAGCTGATAGCATGATAGATGAACGAACGGAGGTTTTCTGTTTTTTTTTTTAATTTTTTTTTAAACTTTTGTTTTGCATTTTTTTTTTTAAGTTTAGTTTTGTATATAACTGAGGTTTCGTTTTGATTTCGTTTCATATTTTTTTCGATTTTGTTGAGTTTGTTTTTTGTGGTGCTTGAACTGTGTTTTTGAGCTGGTCTTGAGCTTAACAAATTACAAAATATCTTTCTGTTTTAGTCGAAACTGAAGGCCATATCTGAAATACAAGAGTTCAAGATAATACAAAGTTTGTTCGATGTTTTGTTTAGAAGAATCTATAGCTAAGGGACGGGGGGTTTTTTTTTTCTTGGCCTCTGATTTCAAAAATGAGACTAAAACCAATCTTAAAAAAAACAAGAAAGGAAAGCTAACTTCGGGCGGAGCCGAAGTTGATATACCCTTGCAGTTGAGTCGCAGTCCGCTAGGTGGCGCCACGCATCTTATATTATTAGATATATAGCGGATCGTATATAGTCGGCCGATCCTTATGAAATTTGGCATATCGAATTATTTTGCCAAAAGAGGAATCCATTGAAACTCCCATGCTTTTAACTTGAAAAACAACGAAGTTATAGCATTTCCGATCAATCAGTTATATGACAGCTATAGGATATAGTTGGCCGATCCTTATGAAATTCGACAAATCAGATTTTTTTTCCCAAAATTGAATCTGTACCAAATCCCATCTATCTAACTTAAAAAACACCAAAGTTATGCCAATTTCGATCGTTCTATGACAGCTATAGGATATAGTCGGCCGATCCTTACGAAATTTTGTACATAAGATATTTTGGTCAAATATAATATGTGTAGAAACTCCCAACCCTCTAACTTAAAAAACACCAAAGTTATGGCATTTCCGATCAATCAGTTATATGGCAGCTATAGGATATAGTCGACCGATCCCGGCCGTTCCGACTTATATACTGCCTGCAAAGGAAAGAAGGGTGTGTGCAAAGTTTCAACTCGATAGCTTTAAAACTGAGAGACTAGTTTGCGTAGAAACAGACAGACGGACAGACGGACAGACGGACAGACGGACAGACGGACCGACGGACAGACGGACAGACGGACAGACGGACAGACGGACATGCTCATATCGACTCAGGAGGTGATCCTGATCAAGAATATATATACTTTATAGGGTCGGAGATGTCTCCTTCACTGCGTTGCACACTTTTGACCAAAATTATAATACCCTCTGCAAGGGTATAAAAATATCACAAAATTACACACGCACACATAGATAGAGAGAGATATAGATAGGTAGAGAGATATAGATAGATAGAGAAGATACAGTTACGAATCAGAATATATATATCTTATACACTGGTAACCAAGAAACGAAGAACGAGCCAGAACTGAAGAACAACACGTACACGATATATATATGGTATAACTTGTAATATTACTTATTTAAATGTAAGTGTAGAAATATATATATATATATATAGAGAGAGAGAGGAAAACACGTAGAAAAATACATATTGTAGTTATATATACGATTATATAGCAGGTTGGAGTGGTAGTAGTAACAGTAGATAGCAGTAGCAGATGTCCTCGATACGAGTAAACGAGTATTCATAGTAATCATACGAGTATTCATATTCATATCTATGTTTATGGCATCCAGAATGTATTCGCTCCAACGTACCACGGAAAAGATATTTAGTCCTTTAAGGTCCTTTAGTCTTCCATTTTTTTTACTCATAAATAGGGTTTGCCAAAAATTCGCATATACAACTTGGAAAAAGGTTCATCTCTCTCATTGCCAGAAATATATTTTTTTTTGCTTGGAAGTTATTTGTATCTTGGGGATATATTTGATTCTTCAGATGGTTCTGGTTCGCGGTTCAAGTTGTTGTAGTTGTTCTTTGTTGATGTGGTTGTTGTTGTTGTTGGTTTAGATGTTGTTGTAGTTGTTGGTGTTATCTAGGGCTTAGAGCAGCCTGCTCTTTTTGCCATCTCGCGGTTTGCCAATCATTGTTGTATATTCATCTATTTACACAAGATTTTTGGGGTTTGGATTGGATCGTTTATCAATAAAATCAAAATTATATTAAACAAACGTATTTGGAGCAAAAGTTTTTAAATAAAAAAATTCAAAATTAAGGTTTGAAGTAGGTACATAAATATAATAAAGAGTCTCGTATCTCGGTATCATAGTATCATTAAAGAAAGGGTACATTAAAGTATATATATATTTGTACGATACATATTCTTGTATTTTTTTCTGACTCAATAGTGGAGAAAATATCCTAAACAAATCGAAATAGGGATCATGACTTGAATGTACAAAAATGTTGTCAATGAGCTGAGGAGAGAACTTAACTTTTTGATAATGCGATGATATTAGGAATGCTTAGTGGATTTTTTTCAAATGGGTGTTCTTAACAGAATTTGATAAAAAAAAAATTGAGAAAAAGGCTTGTCAGATTATAAACCGGAAAATGTGAATTTACATTTCAGAAAGTATTTAAATTTTAAAATTAATTAAATGAATCATTTCCCATCATCCACATTTTTGAAACCCTTCCAATGAGTTGCGTTAAATGAAAGCCAAGCTCGAATGGATGAAAGGAGACTGAAATGTTGGTAAAGAAGCCTTGAATACATGGTAATTACATAAAGTACATATATACACGTACACGACGAATGATATCTTATATAATGGATATATAGTAATATAGCAATGCCAAAGAGGGGAAGCGCACCCAAGATCAAGAATTGAGGTTTTCGGGCCAAAGAGTCGCAGCCTTTGGTAGTATTCTGGTAGCAACCGTATTATTTCATCATTCTGAACTTTACTGATAGACGGCACAAAGGATAATTAACGAGTATTTTCTGTTACTACGTTGTGTTTTAATTTTGCACTTTTTTTTTGGTTTTTTGCAAGGTTAATTCAAATAACTCGATTATATCGAAATTATGGTGCAGCTGTGCGAGCTTTGAAAGACAGGTTAAGAACTTTGGCTTGATTTTAGCTTGCTTACTCGATTTTCTGATTTTTTTAATAATTTAGTGGCTTTTGTTTTTTTTTGGCGGTGCCTTTTTGGAAGCGCAGTTTAAAATTATTTGGGTTTTCTATAAATACTTATTTTTTTGTTGGTGGGCTTAGCTTAATGCTTGCATATTGCTTGGATTGTGGGAGTTCGGTGTTGTGGTGTTATCCTTTTTTGAGGACACGCAAAGACTCACCTGACTTGGGGCTGACCAGGTCCTTCGTTTTATTGTTCATGCGACGTGGTCCAGTGCCGCCGGAGCCCATGGGACCGGAATGTGGACCAGAGCCCGGGGTGCCACAACCACTAACACCGCCAGGGGCACCTGAAAAGGATACACAAATAATTAATATATTTATTTTTCGCTAAAAAATAGAAACTTCATTTAAAATACATTGTTGCTTTTATTGAGTGTGTTTGTAAACATTTGAGATATTAGCTTTTCTTTTCAAAATTTATTTTCAAAAACCTCAATCAATCAATCTGTGTTTGTCATTAATTTGGTTGTTTTCTGCACATAAAGTTCAATCGATCAATCATTAAATAATGATGCGATTTATTATGAAAACAGGCAGACAGCCTTGTATATATTTTGAGAAATATTTGTTGATTTTAGAGGTAGTTCTGAGGAGAATAAGCATCTCATTTTGAGGTATTTAGATAGACTTAACATAAAGAGATGTTAACAGGACTTAATCCTTTGACAGGACTCACCTGGCAATCGCGGCGGTCGCGGCTGTTCGACGGGAAGCACTCGTCTCCGCTTCTTTGGCAGTTTGGCGCGGGCCTGCGTGTGCGAATAGTACATGGCGAAGTTGCTGACGATGACGGGCACTGGCAGTGCGATGGTTAGTACACCGGCGAGGGCACATAGTGCGCCCACAAACATCCCTATATAGGTTTTGGGGGCCATGTCTCCGTAGCCCACAGTGGTCATGGTGACCAGAGCCCACCAGAGACCGAGAGGGATGCTGTTGAAGTCGTTGTGCGGATTCGGTTGGATGCGCTCCGCATAGTAGACGAGACTGGCGAAGATCACGATGCCCAGGACGAGGAAGAACACCAGCAGGGTCAGCTCCTTGGCCGAGGCCCGGAACGTCTGGATGAGGATCTTCAAACCGGACGAATGGCGCGTCAGCTTAAAGAGTCGCATTATCCGGATAATGGAGAAGAACTCGAGGATGTCAGCGTTCTCCAAATGCGATGCGAATCGCTGAAGCACTAGATCGATATAAAAACTAAGCGTCGCTATATAATCTATGATGTTAACAGATGACTTGATGAATTCACACTTGTTCGGCGATGAGATAAAGCGTACCTATAATAAATTATTCTTTTAAATTAATTTGTTCTTCGATTTAAGAATTATCTCTTACCAATATCTCAAAGGTAAACCAGGCATTACAAACGCATTCAATGTAGAAGAAGGCTATGTGCGCATTGGTCTGTGTCTTGTCCAGAAACCAGCCGGCAGTTCCGTTCGCAGTTCGAACTGTCACATTCCGGACAATGGGCACCCTCATATCCGGATGGGTCTTCAGGCAGAACGACAGGATCGAGATGCAGATGAAGAACACCGAAACCACGCCAATAGTCTGAAATTCAAAAATGGAATAGTCAGACCTCGACACTATAAATACATTTTTACATTCACAGCCTTGCTTGTCGACACAGTTTACAATTTGATGAATGTTTTAATTGTGGAAAGTATGATTAATTCGTTTGTCTAATTGCATTTGAATCAAGAAACAAGACTAGTAATTTTCATTAAAAATATATGCAAGCATCCGTTGGAAATGCAAGTATAAATAGATTTTTTGCATCTTCAAAACCATAAATTTTCTAATTTTAAATTGCCTCTTGATGTTACCTTGGCTGCATTTGAACTATAAGGCTCATCGAACAAGGACCAAATGCGCGGCTTCATCTCCTGCCACCAGGATATAGTGCCTTTGTAGTAGTCCTCTTCGAAGCCAAATTTACGTGCCAATTCCTCTTCGGACGGTTTTTCCGTATCCAGATCGAGACGATCCAGCACGGCTAGGGTCTCCTGTGTGTCACGATGCTGTGAATGAGATATAGTATTTTAAAAATAAATCAATAAAGATTTAATAGAGAAGTCTAACCTGTGTGTAGGTCATCCAACAGCAGGGTTCCACTTGATTCGAGTCTAGACCCCAAAACTCCAGTTCCTCTTCGAACAGCGGTCCGCACACATCTGTGGGATAATGCAGCTTACCGGTTCTGAAAGACATTATTAAAATATTTTAATATTTTTAAAAAACATAAATTAAATAAATAGTATTACCTGTAATAGTTGAGCACTTGTGCGAAGACGCCCGGATGCCGATCAAAGAAGTACTCATTCAGTATCGGATCGTAGTTGGCTAGGGCCTCTGTTAGCCGGGATAATCGCGTAGCCGGAATCTTTTTCAGCGTGGCCTTGTAGGTTTCGTGCCGGATGCCACCCACATTGAGCACCACACGGTTCTCCGAGTCCATGTTGATCAGATTCATGGCTGCATGCGCATAGTGTTGCATTTTTTTAGGTATATAAGTCATTTTCTCAACTAAACAAACTCAAACTCAAAATCATAATCAAAGTATGTTTGAATATTTTTGATTTTCAAATAAAATAACACAAAACCTAAAAGTCTTTAAAGTATTTTCTTGAGTACTCTTGTGCGTTTTGTTTGTGGTTTATTCCAAACTGTATTTAATGTTGGCCAACCTGAATGTTTTTCGTTATCCTTGCCCACGATTTTAGCAGTTCTCCGTGCCCCGCAGCTGGCAAGGCACCTCACTCACACACTCCACACTCCTGACCTCGTCTGATCCACTGTCCACTCCACAATCCCTTGAACTCCCACTTGCAATTATTCGACTAGATGTTAGGAGCAGACCCAAAGCATCCTCGGAATGCTTAGCCCTGGGCCTTGAGCTACTCACTAGGTTGGGGCTGGATTGGACAACATGGCGCTGAAAGAAGGATTTAAATGGTATTAAATGAAGGATAATAAAGGTGTTTAACTGAATACTATTATTTCTTGAATTTAAACTTTAAGAAAAACAATTTTTCCTCTCTTTTGACCAGAGGGTCAATTAAAGCAAGAGTGCTTTAATGGAAGATTACCAAAATAATTTGTATGTACCCCGTATGGGTAGTCGTTTATGTAGTCCTACTTCCTTTGTGCTCCCATTATTTTGCATGGTACGTAATTATGAGTATATGACTTATTCAGAAGTGCTGAGTAAGTCGATTCATAATGGCCATTATTTACACGCGCACACAACTATTTTGGGAATTAAACTAGATATAATGCCCGTGGAAAAGTAAGAGTTTGGAAATGAGGAATTTTCTCACTTTTATTAAACTGTTTCTTACTCATATTTATACTCTGTACGGCTTGTTACCAAATATTGCAAAAAATTAAGTGTTTTTTTAAGACATATGTTATCCATCTTGGCCAATAAAACTAATATAAATGGAAACTGTGATGAAAGACGACCACAAGCCGGCCCATAAACAAAAAATCACATGACCCCGGACCAGAAATATCTTAAGAATACAAATCAGCAAACTTAAATCAATATTTAGTGTATACAAATCATTTAGAATTATGTATATATTCCATATCATTTCGGATAAGTGGAAAAACTTTCGCACATCTCGACTTTATGGTGAAATTTGAAGATTTTGTTTATGTTGGAAATAATGATTATGGATCGAATCCGTGATCGGAATGATTCAGTTATGTGTAAAAGTGTGCCGGATGGAAGTTCGCCTCTTTTTTTCTTTCCGAGTTCCGAGAATCTACCTGTGATGGACGCATCCTTGGCCACCCCCGCCGATGATTCAGTAACTGAATTCACTTTAGTTGAGCGGAAATTTTTACGCCGCATAATTATTTAAAATCAACAAACTGAAGGCTCCAACTAAGGCAATCCATTCGGAAAATAGGCAATAATATTTGCTTCGATTGAATTGACCCATTAGCAGCTCGTGAAGCGCATCCCACTTTGAATTGTTTTCCTTTTTCCCGAAGATCTAACTAAATATAGTCTAGTCTATATCATCGATAGCGTCATCGATTTGCAGAAAGTGGTATGAGATACCCAAAAAAAAACCCCACAAAAATAGTAATAATAAAAATAAAATTGGAGCGTAGCGTAGGGGAATAATAAAATTGCCTTTCGTGATTTGCACAAAAGGCAAATATTTGTTCTTAAACAATATTTAGTTTTGGCGCTGCATTGTTTACTGACACACACACACACTCATACGCACCCAGCTGGCACGGATACAAATGTATTTCCCAGATACTTTTATACAAAAAGTGAGCAACAGCGTCTTGCTTGTGTGTCTGTCTATATGTCTGTCGGTTTGTCTAAAATGTCTGGCTGTTATTTTTCTGTTGTCGATTCTCATCATTGTCCATTGGATTGTTTACTTGCAACCGGCTGCTTCTCGATTTTCGAATCAGCGCCATAAAATTACAAAACAAGCGCAAAAAAAAAGCACAAACACACCAGAAAGATTTTCATGAGGCTTTATAAACAAAACAAACAATGCCAAACACACGCTGTGGCCAGTTTTTCCGACCATCTCCGTCCGGTGAAGAGTGGTGGAATTTAATTTGCAATTAATGCTAATGATTATGTTATACATACTCCATCGTACTGGAACTTTTTTCTTTTTTTTGTTTTTTTTTTTGGGCCCCCCAATCTTAGGTTGTTATTCATATTCCTTCCGACTGCAATTAACTTTAAAATAGTAAGCGTGTGTACTTGTGTATTTTTAGCTATGCTACATTATTTATTCACTTTTAATGAGGCACAGGCACAGAACTTGAAAGCTCTCCCCCCAAGAAAACATACTTCTTGGCCAAAAAGTATTTAAAATGAGTTTCGTTTTTTTTTTTTCGTTTGCCCCCCAACTTTCTTCCTTTTTCTTTTTTCATATCAAAATTTCCTCGGCTCCTACCGTCAGGCAGTCCTGGAAACAACATCCTGTGGCCCGCAGTTGCACGCAAGTAGAGTAGTTAGAAGGTGGCTTAACTGCCTCTCAGGGGGGCGACAGGATGATGGGTGGTTCGGGCTACCAAAAAGGGGACAGTCAGGAGCTGAGGGCAGAGGGCAACGCAACACACTAACACAAACACACGCACACACCCCTGCACACACAGTAGGTCAGGAGTGTTTTGTAAGTAGCGTGTTGTAGTAAGTGCGGCCTGTGACTCGGGTAACTGCTCTGTTTTTGTTGTGGTATGATGTTGCCTGCCTCGGTTAACTCGGCGTATACATGATACTCTCTTGTAAGGATATACACACACACATACAGCCACAGAGGGCACACGACTTTACACGTGTGTGTCGCGCACGCATCGATTTTTCCGTTTTTGGTGTATCAGAAACTTCCTTATTGTCTGTAGCATTGACTTTAAATTTGTCAGCAAACAGTGCGATAAATTACGACCCGATTTCTTTCTTCAAAATGTACATATATATATATATATATATATATATATATATATATAGTGTGTGTGTGTGTGTATATCACATCCATCAAAACCGTAGAGCCGCCACCTTCTTCGCAATTTCTCCGACTCCTATTCTCACCTATTCTCTCATTCTGCGGGGTCGGTGCGCTCTGCCAATAAACATACTTTCGATTCCGAGATTTTCCACTGCTAACTGAATAACAGTAATTGTTTCGCGGGGCTTTGGAAAATAGGGCGGGGGAAAAACTAAAAAACAGAGGAATTTAACACAACGGCACTACACTTTCTTCTCGATATAATTTTTTTCTTTTCTTTTCACTTTTCTTTTTTTGTATTGTAAGGGGCCCGCCACTCTCACACACTCCTTCTTCTTCTGTTTTCTTTCTTTCCGTTCCGTTCCGTTCCGTGGAGTTTTCCGTCCGGGCAACTTCCGAGCCGTACGAGGCGATTTTACAAACTGAAAAGGAATCCGAACAAAGCGACGGAATTTTCACGCTCTTTCCTCTCCGGGCAAGATGTTGATGTTGCCTGTCTTCATCTCGGAAAGTCAGCGTGAAAATTCAAAGCATGCGCAGTGTTTTTCTCAATTTTTACATTGCTTTTGCTTTGACGTTTGCTTCAATGTGCCGCCAAAATGCAACACTGCGTATGAGTGATATTTAAGCGGAGTTCTTATAGTGCAGGATAAAGTTGAAAAAAAAGAGTTATATTTTTTTTTCATATTTAAGAACTACTAGTTTATTAGTTTATAACAATACTTTGTATTATTCAAAGGATTCTTAATAATTTTTTAGATAAAACACATATATTTTTTTTTAACTTTTATTTTTAATTTTTTTTTTATTTTTTAACTTTCTGTTTTATTTTTTACTTTATTTTTGTTCTGTTTTGTAAATAAATTAATTAAAACTTCTTTTAATAACAGTTTAGATGATATTGATGGTTTGACAAGCACTGCCGTCTCATGTAAATGGAATGTAAAATACATGTAGATATGCAAACCAAACCTTACCAGATTTGAAATTATTTAATATTTTCCATTAACTCCATTATATTTAAGCCCCACCATCCCTATTAAATAAGACATACTTTTATCTTGAAAATATATAAATTGTATTGAAAAAAAGAGAGTTGCGGGAACGTAAAAACTGAAGTACAGAGCGATTTAAGTAAATTGGCAATGAAAATAAGATCTCAAAAAACAATTTGATGCTTCCTTTCGATGGACAGTAGATAGATACAATTTCAACTAGGCTATGTTTAGAAAACAAATGCAATTGGCTAAGTGAATAGATGAATCCAAAAAGGCAGAAACCAGATGAGCTTTGGTCCTAAGCAGAGAATGGATCGCATAAGCGTATATTATAAGTGATATTTTATGCATATTTAAATGATGAGTATAAAATATTCGATCAGTTGCTAGGCTAGGCTTGCTGCTCCTCACTGCCATCGGGAGAAGTGTGCCAGACATGTCCCGTTTCCAGGGCCTGCAGCTTGAGCAGCTCCTTCTGACTGTCCTTGGCCTGAAGGTGGAAAACACTTTGCTGCGATTGGGATTGGGATTATTCGTTAAGGATTTTCTGTTTTGCCATTTACTTCAAAGACTCACCTTGACCTCCTTGCTGGTTAAGACATCCATTTTGTCATAGATAATGGCATGCAGTCCGAGCTCCTTGAGTAGCTTGATGGTGTCCTTGGAGTTGTTGTCATCGCCCCAGCAGAACAGCACCAATCCGCGCTCCTTGGCCAGATTCACCTAAAAGCGTCCGTGGCTAAATGGTTCGCATTTTGAATCGTGTGTGGCGAGAGGATCATTTTACCTGGCTGGGATCTCGCAACAAGTCCTCCGTGTGCGCCACAATCCCCAGCAGCTGCATGGCCACCGCATGCCAGACGGCCAGTTCCATGGAGTTGCCCCGCGGGTCCAAATACTGTTCGTACTTCGTAGTCCGGCCCAGAGTCAAGAACATCACAGGATACCGGTTCTGCTTGAAACGCAACATGGTGCAGATATCAGGATCAAAACAGCTTAAAACAATGCGTCGATTTCCCGCCTTCCGCAGCACCACATCCAAAATGCAATCGATATAGAGATTTCTGTCCACCACATGCTCAAACTCCTCCTCCATTTTGCCATCCTGCAGCCGCTGAGACCACTTGATTTCTATATTGAAGCCCACATGAATGTCCAGAGCATCCAGGACATCGGCGAGCTGGGGGAAGGGCTGATGCTCGAGCAAATCATCGTTATGAAAGGAGCGCGTCTCCCTCGAAAGCCCTTCGGCTGTGTGATAAACCTTCAGCTTTTTCAACTGCTCCAGGGAGAGCTCTCTCATCGGCAGAGCCAGGAAGTCGTGTTCCTGCATGCTGCACTTTGATTTTAGAGAAACATAAATCATAAAGTCGTGATACACCACAGGCACCAGGTCCTTGCTCAACTGCACATCGAATTCCACCATATCGGCTCCGTGATCCGCGGCATTCTTAAGCGATGTTATCGTATTTTCCCGGATCACAGTGTCTTTGGCTTTAAAACTTGTGCCCGATCCCCGGTGACCAACATCCAAGCCCGTCCACTTGTTGTTCCAATATCGGGCATAGCTAACGCTCATATCCATGTGGGCGCTTAGTGAAGAGGGCTTTACGATCAGGTATCCCAAACGCATCATGCCCAACGGCCGATGGCCCTTGGCACAGGTGATAGGTATCTCCAGGTTGCCCTCCGAGCGCTTGAAAAGATTGGGCAGCACGTAGTGATAGCCCAAGTGATTTGGTGGTCCATCTTCCTTGGCCACTCGCGAGCTGTAGCTGTACAAATCGATCAGGTAGGCGGTATTTTCCAAGTCTCCCACGGTCAAGTGGAATATAACCAAATCGCTGGGACCACAGGCGGTGCCGAATTGTTCCTGACTCCGGATCTCGCACTCTTCAGCACTTAGGGTAACCACTTCACTGAAAGCAAACGCTGTGGATTCCCCACCATTCTCTTTGGTGTCGTGTGTATCATTTGACAACGAATCCTCCAACGGGGAAAGAGGTGTCAACGAATCGCAGCTGGCATCGGGAATTCGTAGATTCATGGGTGTAACCTTGACCTGGACATGCCGCCGTTTCATTCGCTGCTTCCATGTAAACGGAGCATAGAAGAATTTGAGCTGGACTATGGACTCCTTTGTCAGCCAGCCACGGTCTACTTTCTCCTGGCCATTGAAAGAGCCAAAGATGTCAGGGTTATTATTCGAAGGCTGCTCGTCCAGTTCCTTGATAATTCGAGGCTGTAATTGAGAGATTATGTAGCAAGGAAGTCATTTGAGGTTCAAAATAAAAAACAACGATCCAGATACAAACCTGCAACTGAGTCTCCCAACGACGAACCACAAGTTGCTCCGTACTCGGATCCACGGCACAGACCATATACCGATATTCGGTGGCACAATGGCGAGGGATATAGACTTCACCCGTCCACAGGTTACTATCAGGATCATCCTCCTTGTTCAGAAGAACGGCACCAGAGTGCTGCCAATTTCCCAAGGCCTCTCCTGTGCCGACGACGGCCAACTGCTCATTGGAAGCCAGGTCCAGGTGCATCAAGACTCGAAATGTCCACAAGCGATTGGTGGTTATGTCGCCAAAGATCCTACGGTTTTGGGTACTCAGTCGATGACCATTTTCCGAGGAAGACGGACATGAGGAAGGAGCTGCCATGGCGTCGTCCTCGCCATCGTGGGAAGGCAGCCAGTTCTGCATTGTACAAACCTAAGAAAAAGATATAATTTTTTTCAGTTTATGTTTAGCCATTGACCCTATCGTTGATGACGTAAATGGCGTTTATCTATCAACAAGCTTTCACTTACTTCTTGTGTGGGAGAGGAGGAACTAAAAAAACAAAGGCAGCCTCGCCTTATATCGGTCTTCTGGATTTTCCTTAGTTTTCTCCTTTCCCAGCTGCTGCACTGAAAACAAACGAGCAGTGATAACCAGGAGGTCGACACTGTTTATGTTCGCCAATTTCACAAAACTGCAACGAATGATTTCAGTGTTTCGCGTGGGATTAGCATTTCTAATTAGTTTTAAGTATAAATAATATTTTTAAGTTGCTTTAAAACTGTTAACAATAAAAATCGGGTCAGAAATCGGGTCGCCGGTGGGACTAGAGACAGTGATGCCAACTTAGCTCTTTTTCCGTAATATGTAGCTAAAAAATAGTTTAAATTCAAAAGTACCCAGGAATCCCGGAAATTTAATTAATATTTCATTAACTTATTAATATTAATAAGTCAACCATTACATTTGCGATTCATTTAAGCTCCTCCGAAAATAAACAACGTTACAAAATGTCATCGCTGGGTCGATAAAAATATCTATAGAGTTGCCAGACTTCTGATGTTTGAAAGTTTATATTGTGAATAATTTTAAAACATAATTTAGCGTTGCACTCTTATCATATTTCTTCAAAATAATTGATCGATGCCTGACAATCAAATTATCGTAGATTGTTCTAGAAGATAGACGTGTGGGCGAGGAATCAGTGCAGCTTGTTTAGTTCCAATTTAACGTCAAAAGCCGCAAAAACTTAATTTACAAAATTATTACCACTAATTTGTTAAAAATTAAACTAAGATATAATTTATTTTATTGTGTATTATGTATACAGATTATGAGCCTGAATTTAAGTTGGATCTACCCGACCATATTATATATGACAATGTCGACCCATATGAGCCGACATATAAGCCGGATGCCCCAAACTTCCGGTCTTCTGTTAATTCTAATGTTGATGAAATCAAAACAGAAACTTCACACCAAATGCCTCCTTTTCCACACTCGTCGTATCTGAAAGATGGTAAACGTATCTATAAATTTTCACGCACAAATAGCGACAGGGAAAGGTCCAAAATGTGGAAAGATGCTGCTGATGACGTTAGTTTTTTAATAAAAAAAAAAGTTTTTATTTAACTAAACAATACATTTTTAGATACTCAGAAGAAATCAAAACATTACTGATATTGTCGAAAAAAGAAGAAAAAAAGATACTGTGATTTCGGTGATATATCCCTGTCTGCACAGCGTTAAAGGTCGTGTTGATCCGGACACGGATTCGAAGTGTCCTCTTTGTAAAAAACCTATTCACAAAGTGTTTACAAAGGCTAGTGAGAAATATTAAATAAACGTGCAATTTCCATAAAGAAATTTTAATGAGTCACTGGATGCACTTTTTTTTGGCGGGAAAAAATGTCCCCAGCTGTTCCAGACCAGAAATGGTCAAGACAACAACACAGGCAAAAGTAGAATTAGTTTTCCAGTATGACCATGTCTAATCAGAAAGACCATTCACAGATGGCTCCAACAAATGAAGAAAATTTTGAAGATTATCTACAAAAGCACAAAACAAAATTGATATAATGAAAATTATTTCATACAATTAAATGCGCCTGAGCTTTAAATAAAAAGCTTTATGTTGGCATTGGTCTTATTGGAAAGTAGCGTTTTAGTACAGTCTGGCAGCGCCAATTAGTGATGCTAACTCATTTTTTGGCGAGAAAATTTAACCAATCAGAATATGTACAGTTTATAAAAGGATTTCAGCTGGAATTTTCCTTTTTCCAATGATGAATATCACGTTGAAGATTCGGTCCTACGACTTAAGTTATTTAATATTTTATTTTAATTTGGTATTTTTCATGGTACCATTCGCTTGTCGGCGTCATATTCTCGAATGTTCTCGAATATTGATGGATGGATCCTCGGCGCAGCTTTCTCATGGATAGCTTTTCAGTTGCTTCTCATCCTCCACACCCTTCAGACGTCTTTAAAAATATTCCTATTAAATACTACACCGATCGACTTAATTTTTTACATTATGTGGTCTTACATTATGTGGTACAATGAAATTAAGTTGACAAATGATGATCTACCTTACGAATATATATATGACAATGATGACCCTTATGTTCCGACCTTCAAACCGGATGCACCAAGCAGCACCAGCCTCAACGCCGTTGCTGCTGAAGCTCCAACCAAAACACAAACTTCAAAACAAATCCCTCCCGTTCCACACTCGTCGTATCGGAAAGATGGTAAACGTATCTATAAGTTTTCATGTACGCATAGCGACAGAGAAAAGATGGAGCTGTGGAAGGAAGCCTATGATGTGAGACTTTTCTTACAAAAAAAATCATAAATTTGGTTTATTTTTATTTTAAATGTTTTTTAAGATATACAACTCAAATCAAAAACATACTGTGATTGTCGAGAAAGCGAGAGAAAATGATACTGTGATTACAGTAATACATCCTTGTCTGCACAGGATCAAAGGTCCTGTTGATCCCGAAATGGCTACCAAGTGTCCTTATTGTAAAAAGCTTATTCGCACAACCAAAGTGCTTCCTAATTTATAAATAGCATACAACTTGTGACAAAGGATGTAAAATATTCAATAAACCTGGAATATCCTGACAGGAATTTTCTTGTGTCAAGGAATACGGTTTTTTTGGCGGGAAATTCTGTCTTATCAGTCAAGACAACAACAAAGGTAAACAATAACATTCGCCAGTATGACCAAGGCGAGTCGAAAATACCAGCACAAATGGTTGAAATTGTAAATGCTATTATTTCATAAATAAGTCAAATAACATAAAAAAGAAAATGGATTTAAATAATTTAATGCATTCATCTTTATTTAAAATGTCTAAGCATTGGTTTTATTGAAATGCATCTATTTCTCTTTGTCTGGCAACACCGAATAGGGCTGCCAGCTGTTATCATTTTGGCGGGGAAATTTTTCCCATCCGCGAATTGTTTACAAATTTATATCTGTTGGAATATTCCCATTTTCCTACAATGGACCAATATCCCGATGAAAACGAAGAGTTTGAGCTTCAGTACCAGGACGAGCTGGAGCTAATGGAGGATGTGCCGCACGAGTATGACATGTATGATGGTCCCAGCACCTCGAAACAGGCCGCTGAAAAGCAAAAGGAAAATCGGGCTCCAGCAGAAATTATGGACACAACCCGAATGGGAAACTCATCGCTGGCTTCTCCACAACTGTCTCAGATTACTTTCGGTGCCAGCCAATTGGAGGGAGAATCGGGTCTGGGGGGTCCGGTGAACCGCCGACTTTTTGGCACTCCAAAGGGCCCATCTGCTGGTCGGATGTGCTCCACGCCGTTTCAGCGAATGCCCGCCATTCAGGAGCTGGAGAACACCCAACTCAGCAGCAGAGTTCCACAGGAAAAGGACCCCGAACCACTGCTCAATGCCGCTGCTCAGCAGCTACAGGAACTGGGGCTGAAAAACACCAACAAACGTCGCCTGGAGCGGGACTTATTCGGTGACATCGATGATCTCTTTCATGAATCTTACGAGGATCCAATGGTAAAAAAGGCCAAAACAGAGGAACGTCGTGATAATGAGGCCATCGAAAAGATTCTGGAACTGCGCAGAAAAATGCGTGAATCCAGCAAAACACTGCGGAAGGATGATGTGAGTCGGTTGCGAGCCTTGCACGACTTCAAGATGCGGAATCTGTCGTATGAGATTCCTAACTGGCCGTTTTTGGCCATACAGAGAAGTGATCTGGAGAGGATCTATGTGAGGTTCCATTCGGAGGACTACGAAAAGCGTCAGCTGGAAATGGTCAGCGCCCGGGGTGAGGTTGAAGGCAGTCTCTTGGGCGAAGCTAAGGAAAAGGTCTGGCAAGAGGCAAAGGAACTGGTATGTCACAGTCTATTAGGAAGAAAGTAAAGTAATCATTACAAAAAAAGATTTCCCTTAAAGGTGCTACGTCGCGCAGCTGCTGACCAGGACGCCGATATAACAGAGATAACAGAAACTTCTCATACGGAGCCAGGACGCCTTTGGGTGGACAAGTACAAGCCTCGAAAATACATAGACCTGCTTTCGGACGAAATGACAAACAGAAGCCTGCTGTACTGGCTAAAAATGTGGGATAAGGTGGTCTTTGGAAAAGCTTTTCACAGTAAACAGTCACAGGATTCAACTAACACGGAAGGTGTAGGTGGTGGCGGTGGAGGAGGAGCAGGAGGAGTAGGAGGTGGAGGAGGGCCAGGTGGAGGTGGTGGTGGTGCAGCCTCGAACAACCAACTTAATAGTTTTAACAAACGCACTGGCAAGTTCGAGTCCAACGGCGGCTGGAGGCAAAGAAAATCGCGCCAGGCTCTAAACACAAATGTGGACACTTTGGGGCGGCCCATGCAAAAGGTGGCTCTGCTTTGCGGTCCTCCAGGTTTGGGTAAAACTACTCTCGCACACACAATTGCCCGGCATGCCGGTTACAATGTCCGTGAAATTAATGCGTCCGATGATCGCAGCCCGGAAGCCTTCAAGCTCGCCTTAGAAAATGGCACTCAAATGTCATCAGTACTAAATGAGGACAAGCGACCCAATTGTATTGTTTTAGGTGGGTTTATTTTTAATCGGAGTAGTAAAAACCATTATAAATTATGCACTCTTTAGATGAAATTGACGGTGCTCCTCGTCAGTCCATAGAATATTTGGTAAAGTTCGTCAACGATGGCATCTACAGCAAGGTGAAAGCCAAAGGAGCCAAGGCGGAGCACAATATTTTAAGGCGACCCATCATTTGTATCTGTAACGATGTCTACGATCCAGCGCTTCGTCCTTTGCGGCAAGTGGCGTTTGTGGTTAGTTTTCCACCCATTGATTCAGCGCGTTTAGCCGAAAGGTAAGTTTCCAATAGCCATTAATTTTGAAACAATCTTTAAGAATATTTTTCTTAACAGACTGATCAAGATTGCCCAAAGGGAGCAGCTGAAAACAGATTTTGGTTCACTTATTGCCTTGGCGGAAAAATCTGGCAACGATGTGAGAAGTTGCATTTCTTCCATGCAGTTTTTCAAGTAAGTTTAATAATTATTATATTTTTTATAGTTAAGGAATAGTGTTTTTTCTTTGTAGTGCCCAGAAGCATAGTCTGACACTGCAAGATGTTTTGAACAATAATCTTGGACAAAAAGACAGACACCAAGGTCTATTTGAAGTGTGGGACGCCATTTTCCGAGTAGGTTTTTATCATATTATTGAAACGATGTTATATTGACCATGAATGTCCTATATTTCAGATACAACGTCCTAAGAAAACTTTGCAAACGGACTTAAAAAATAATAATGAACCTGCTCAAGTCACCATGACGAATATGTCGGTGGCAACGCGAGTTCGGAATGTGTTGGATGTGGTGCACTCAAGTGGGGACTACGAAAGGTTAATAAATTGAAAATATTACAAAAATTGGCAAAATATATATTCATTTTCTCTCTGATAGACTCACCCAAGGAGTGTACGAGAACTATCTGCAGCAAAAGATGCCCGATCCGAACTTCAGTGGCGTTTGTGAGGCCCTGAAATGGTTCTGCTTCACCGATACGTTGCAACATCAGATAAGCCGGCAACAAAACTACAGTGTATACCCATATTTGCAGTACGGTTTTGTCGTTTGGCATTTGCTGTTTGCCACACTGGCCTGGCCGAAAATTGCATTTCCCACGCGTGGCTTTGAGGTAAGCAGAAGCCAAGAAAAAAAATATTTTTTTGTCAACATAAATGCAAAGAAGTGGATGGCCGACTGGGTAGATGATAGCCCTGGGTCACATTATTTCTTTTCAACGACACAGAGATTTTTTCTTTGAGGCAGGCTCATGATTTATGCAGGCGTCATTAGCCAGAGCAAACATCCCCGGCCAAGCCCTGTGGAAAGTGCATAATCAACACAATCAAGCCTTGTAATTTCTTGTCCATTATGTGCCTCAAATGCAATCACAAGATTAATGAGACTCCTGCATAGATTTTAGACTGTTTACTTAAGGGTCGAGAAACCTCTTTATAAACTCTCTTTTTTTTTCGTTGCAGTTCCAACAGAAGAGCACCAACCAGAGGAATATCTTTCAGGCATTGCGCAAAGGTGTCACCACCTCGGCTCTGGGTGTGGGTCAGGGCAAAATACTCCTGCTAGATACAGTTCCCATGCTGAAAAGGATTCTTTCGCCGCAACTGCGCTCGGTTGCTGTGCAGTTGTTATCCGTTAAGTAGGGACTTCAACTTTGATTTTTGAATCGCATTTTTCTATAGTTTCTTTTCATTTTAGAGAACAACACGACTTACGCCATACCATTGAGGTGATGGTGGACTTGGGCTTGACATTTGTGCAGGTGAAGTCCTTGGAAGGACACTATGTTTTTCAAACAGAACCAGATCTCGATGCACTAAGTGCTTTTCCAGGTGAGTTTCGATTTCCCCCGCCATGAAATTAAAGCTAAGTTTTAATTTCTTTTACAGGCTATCCCGGACTCACCCTTCCCTACTTCAGCCGGCAGTTAATTGCCCGCGAGGTGGACCTGGAGAGGATTCGGCGTGCGGCCCCCAAGGGTGGGGAACCTTCAAAAAAGGCTCCCGCCTCGAAAAAGAAGTCCGCCCCTCAGTTGCCCAATCATTTGCAAACATTAAAGCCGAAACCAATTTCGGCTGCCAATGCACACAGTGCACCCAAACAGCAGGTGGGGAAAAACAATAAGGATGCACTGGGTCCAATTTGCATGTCTTGCATTTACTTAGCAGCAATTTACTTGCAAATTTTCTCAATTCGACCAAAATGCGCACATGCTTTTTTCATCGTATCTCTTTACCTTTTGTTCTTTGCTTTTGGCCACTGGTCTTTGGTTAAATCCGTGAAAAGCTAATAACCCATAAGGGGATTCCAGCAGGATTGTCATTGGGGTCGTAATGTGGGATCAGCGCAAACGAACATTTATTGCCCATCTTAAACGAAAGTGACTTGGCGAGCTACTTTATTCAGTGGGGGAATACCATTTTGTTTACATTTCTTATTCTCCAGAAATTTTAGCATTAAAGTACCTTGTCATTTCTCTTATCTTCTTGGACTGCTATTGTTTATCACGCCTTAAAATAGTTATAGTGTACTTAACATAGTTTTTTTTTCTATTTTTAGCTCACAAAAGACTTTTTTGGTCGAATTACTCACAAGGCCACCTCTACATCAAAGGCGGATGAAGGTATGATTAGGAAACCCCTTTTTAATTTGGATATAAAGTTTAATTATATTACTTTTTTAGCGAAAACGGATGCGATTGTTAAGAGCCCCATTTGGTATCGCTATAAGGAAGGATTCAACAACGCTGTCCGCAAGGATGTGCATCTCCACGAGCTGCTTTAGACCATTTGTTTTAATGTATATCTAAGTGAATGCCCTAACTTATTTATTATTAAAAAATGAAAACTTTTAGTACAGGTTAAGATAAAACAAGTTAATGTACGTCCTTGTGAACCTTTTTATTGAAGAGTATGTATAAAGATGTGAATGAAAGATTAAAAAAAGCGCCAAACTACTTGAGTCTCTTTTTCTGTTTAGAAAAGGATTATAGTTGATTATAAAGTCAACAAAAGATTGTATACTTTCGCACAGATTATAAAAGTGTGAGCTTCATTCATCTGTTTGGAATTCTTATCGTTTTCTTATCGCCCCAAGTTCCTACTTGAGTCCGAAGCCCGACACTCACTCAATCGCTTCATTCGCTCACTTAGTTGCCAGTTGCACGTCCAGATGTCTCGACCTAAGCCTCCGTTGGTGGTGCTATCGCTGTGGTTGGTGGTGCTTCTGGGAGTGCTGCTCCACTACCACCCCGCAGAGGCACGATACGTCGGATCCTCGCAATCGATACCGGGTGAGTTGCCAGCCAACCTGGGCCACAAATCAACAGTAGACAATTAATTAGAATGAAATTTGATTGTGGTGCTGGTGGTGGGTGATTTTGAATTATGGCTCAGAGTTTGTTTACCTTCAGTCAAGGTGACACATCATTGGTCCTACAGACATTAATTTGGTTTTTCACCTCAGATATTTGCAATCAACCTCCTCCCCGATCCGATGGCGTTGGCACTATAGAGTTCGAGGGCTTCTACTACGATCCAGCAACGTTCGATTGCCAGAAGTATTCCATTGGATCCCGTCGCCTTAAGCCCGGCCAGAGTTTTGGCAGCTTACAGGACTGTGTTACCACCTGTATTCGTGGCTTTGGCAGAAACAAAGACAGATATGTTAATGAATAAACTAAACTGAAATAAAATATATAATGAACTGAAAGTTACGCCGTTGAATTCTCAATCTCGAGTTGGCATGTCAATCATCCGCCCCGTTGGCCCATGACGTAATTGTTTTTCTTTTGTCGCACTATCGAAACGTGCGGGCAATCTGTGTTTGTGGCCTATGGGGCAATTAAACCTACTTAGTTGATCATTGAGACATGACTTACGTTAGCATTAAATAGTAGTTCTCTATAGAAATGGGTCTTTATTCTTACTTACCATATATTTTGAGAAGAATTTTTGGAACATATGAAGAGACCTAATCTTTAAAACCAGCACTACGATTTTGGGCACTGCTCATATTCATTTAATGTCATTGAATTAGTTTTTTTTAGTGCGATAACGTCATATATGATCTGAGAGCATTTGTAGTTCGGTGCCGATACGTCATGGACGTCTTATCACCGGATTTTACATATATATTATATTTCTCACGTCGAGTGCAGCTCTCATTTTGTCCAATCCTGGCCTTCTGCAACTGGCAGATGTCGGTTTAAGCCGGAATCTGGGTGAGAGACTACCCCCAATATGATCTACTACCATCCCGGATCGCACTTGCAAAAAGTTCTTATCAAAAAAGCCACAGAAAAAATTAAATAGTTCATCAATTGATGAATGTAATATTTTAAAGAAAAGGTTAAAACTTCCTCTCTTCCTTTAAATAAACAAACTTTATGTTATACCCAACAAAGGGTTTATATTATTCTAATTTAGATAATTAGTATTTTTCCCAGTGCATGATTTATTCTCTTTGTAGCAGCGATTGCCGGCAGAGCCCTGATTATGAATCTCTGCCTTTTGTTCGAGGTTTCGAGTCGAGTTCGCGACTCAAAGTTTAGTCAGTGACCAAGAGTGTGGTGAACAAATTCTGTTTCATTCTGGCATCACTTATATTTTTGGCAAATAAAATACAAAGAAAAAGAAACTTCAAAGTCCAAAAAAAGGAGCTGCATTTAAAGAAATAATAATAATAATTAAAACAAGTCTCTTGCGACGAATAATATTTTGGACTAGGCTCTTGCACCGTAGATGAACTTTGCGGTGGACCGACGACGAGTATAAAAAACTCATTAAATTGAACAGAAAAAAATAAATAAAATAAAGGCAGACAGATCGGCCGATCATCTATATACTAGAGGCTCTCATTCATTATAGAATCGGACATATTCCGTACTGCCCTCTTATATATGGCGACGAGCGGTTGCTGCGCATTTGTGTTTGTCCTGAAAAAGATTGACATCATTGGTGCCAGGGCGATAAATACAGTTGCAATACAGAGCTGACTAAGTTGAGAAGCTGCGGAGAATATCTGCAATAATATTGAATAAAATCGAGGGTATCGACAGGAAAAGTAAATTATCAGTCCCCCCTAAAAGCCAATAAAATGCAGCAGCAACATCAGTTTAAAGTATCCATTTGGCTTTGTGTGATTTTGGCCATGATCCTAGAGCAGCAGATGCCTGTTGAGGCGCGAGTTCGTAAGTATTTCAAAATAAAGCTAATATATTGAGAATAATACCCTATATTAGACCCTATATAATTACAAAAATTCATATTGTTGATCCGCTATTATAAATTTCAAACTGATTTCTCTGAATTATTAAATGCATTTTTTTGAAAAGCATTTTTTAAGTAAACAAATATTAATCTGATTTATAATAAATCAATCAATAAATTATTAACCAGTTATGTCCAGTTGCGACTAGATTTTTAAAAATATTTCATAATAATATTAATTAATCCATTTTAAACGAGATTGTCTCGCAGAGCTGTCGCTTTTCCTTAAATTTGTATTAAATATAAATACCCTTCCAGGAGATCTATGCCAAGTGGTACCCAGCACGAGCGGACTGTGTGTCCCCAGCACACTGGGCATCTACTATGACCCGGAGACGCAACATTGCCGCTTTATGGGCTGTAGCAACAAGAGATTATTCACCAGTCTGGAGGATTGCGACAAGATCTGCAACAATGCAAGACACGTGAAGAGACGCAACAGAGCAAAGACCAATGAAACCACGCAATGAATATACACAAATATTTATAAAAACAAAACAAATAGTCTTTGTTATTAATTTAAGCGGAGTGCTTTATTATCACTAACATTCGCCTAGGGTAGAGCTTTTTTTTATTACACTAAAAAAGAAAAAGGAGTATCTTAAATACTTTGAAATATATACAAGATTGTAGGACATAGCTTTGTGAAAACTTAAAAATATTTACGGTAGTACTTAGAAAAAAATTCACAATTCAAGTGGAAAACTTTACTTTATTTTGAAACAAACCTCTAAAAGCTTTGTTAAATAATAAACCATAGAAGCTTTATAAATTGAAGAGTATGTGTAAAACACTTTTGGTTAAAAAATTGATATATTCTTTGTTTAAAGATTTAATTATTTTTTTTTTTTCATTTATTTAATTGCTCTCTACACAGTCTGTTTTGTAAATAATCTCAGTCACCAAAGAACGCCCCCCATTTCATTTCATTCCAGATGACATTTTCAAATATCACGACAGTTGAACTCACACTCAACTTTTGTGGCAAATCGGTTGTCGTTGCCGCCACAGCCTCCGTAGATGAAGGGTTCGCAGTGGCGCTTGATGGGATTGTAGGCGAAGCTCTCCACGTAGCCGAAACACCTGCCGCTTATTGTCGGTTGAAGACACAGTTTCACTGCACAATTACCACAATACTATTAGAATTGTTTATATTTTGAATAGATCAGGAGATATACCTCTTTTGGAGGCACCCTCCGTTTGGGCCAAGAATACAACTAGAAGCCCAAGGAGGAGCCACTTGGTGGATGGCATCTTGTTATTTTGGGGGGAAAATCCGCGCGGCAATCAACCGTCAAGTTCTTTGGTTAAAAACCCACTGAGCCGGGCTCCCTCAGCATTGAATTGTGTTTACAAATTCGTTCAAATGCTCATACTCGTTTTTCTATTGGTTTTTGCCAATATTCAACATTGACCAAGTTAGCAGTTATGAGGTGATTTCTTCGGCAACAGCCACTTGAAGATTACCTACATTTAATTTGTGTTTAAAAACAAATAACGTTTGGTACCACAGCTGAATCAGATTTTAAATGAATGGCCTTAAATTTTTGTTTTATTTTAATTTATATTAATATTTTGTTGAAAGTGAAACCTCCCCAGTCTATACCCTGTAGTCGAGCTTATAAAAAACGCCGCTCGCGGAGATGACGTAAAAAAGCACTTGGCAGAAGGCAACAAAAAACATGTTCCGCATATCAATCGGAAAACAACAAAAAGCAGCTCTGCCAATACATTAATATCAAGTACTAGACTTTTGTGTGTACTGGTGGGCAGATTGACAGCCACAAATAAACGATTTCAATTTCAATCTGGGCTTTACATTCAACTAATCGAACAAGTAAATGACTAATCATTCTAGAAATACTAAAAGACGAGCGATACCTTTAAAGTTATGTGTTTTTAATAAAGGAATAGCTTTTATCCGTCATCAATCAATCCCAGAATGGAGGTATACATTCTGAGACTGATTTTTAGCATCCTATTGGAACTTCATACGATTGGATGTGATAATTATAAGAAAGCGTTGATAAGATTTATTTGTCATGGTTTTTATTTACAACTCAACAATTATTGTTCAAAGATTTTTAAAATATTTTGGGTTTTTTGTTTAGTAACACTCATAAAGTTCTTTTATACTTTGCATTTGGTTTCGCAATCCTTTTGGGTTAGGAAATTATTTTTATTACCCCTACATCCCCCATATTCGAAAGTGGCACAATCATCTCTTATTGAGTCGTAAGCGTATCTTAAAAGCGAAGCTACACAGATTCCAGGCTCCACTGGCAGACCACAAATTTCTAAATTGTAGAAGTATGTCAGACCAGAATCTGTGATACCTATTTCCAATAGGTTCTTAAAACTTACGGTCCTTTAGGCTCAGGACGGAACTATTCAAAAAAACGAACAAGATCAAAATAAGAAATAGACGCATTATCCGTTTAGTTGAGGAACAAGTAATGATTTAAACTGAAGTCGATTGGCCTAAAGATGTCAATATTAATTGTGACTAATTAATTTTAATAGTATAAAATCGTAAAAAACGTTTTAGTATAGAAACATATACATTCTTTACTAATTTCTGACAAGGAATTTTATTCAAAGTTGGTTTTCAAATTCTTCTCTGGCTTACATAACAAAAAAACACTATCAAAAGTACTAGCACCTTCATAATTATAATAGTTAAGGAACTTTCAAGTAGCTAAGAAACGAATAAACTAGGCTTGATTCTTTCTGAGTCGTTATATTTATCGACTGTAATATTTATATTCTCGGTACTCCTGAGAAATAAGGCGTTCTCTGCAAGAAGCAGTAAGTTGACCTGAATATCAACTGTAACCGTGGTCTGTTGATCGTATATATTATTTTAAATTAAATATATACAAATTTATTCAATCTTATGTTATTCAGAGATTTTAAACATTTTCCTGGTAGCTAAAATTCTAAGCCAAGCCTCTTTTCCCAAACATTCTTCAGAAATGTTCAAGCACTTATGACGTGGGGGGAGTTCTAAATGAGGTAATAAAAATTTTTATATTATTGATAAAATATGAAAAAAATGTTACTAACGAATATAAGGGCCACTAAAAGACAAAGCAGTAGTCATGAATCCAGTAAATACAACCAAAGAGGAGAGCACCTTCATAATTATAATAACTCAAGAACTTTCAAGTAGCACAGTATAGACTAATCTTTAATCTTTAGGTTTTATACTCTTTTTTTAAAAAAAAATTTAAATAACTGATTTCTTACGCTTACGCAACTATTGTGTTACTACCGCCTGTGATATTTGTATACTCTTTACGCCTGTATACTGTTGCTTGTGAATTTTATTTTCCATAAAGTATCAATCAACTATATACAAATTTATTCCTTCTTAAGTGACTTCTCATACTTTCTCCACTCATCTGTTCCCAGGCATTTTTCAGTCATTGCGAAACACTGACCTGGAGGGTAATCTGAATGGGGTAACCCAAAATTGAATAGTGTTGATGAAATATTAAAAAAAATGTTACTTACAAGGGCCGAAAGCAAAAGAAGAAGCCAAGAATCCAGAAATTACAACCAAAGAGAAGAGCACCTTCATAATTATAATAACTCAAGAACGTTCAAGTAGCCAAGAACAGTATAGACTAATCATTAATATTTACGAGCCGTGATATTTATAGTAAATTTCGTATATAGTTTTTTAAATCAAATTTTTGTAGCTAATTTTTTACGCTTACGCAACTATCGAATTACAGCATGCAAATTTTGTATACATTGTACTTTTATACTATACGACCCAAAGTTTAGGGCGTCCTGTTTAAGAGACGTGAAGGTTCTTCTATGTGGTCTCTCTGTATTGCTTATGAATTTTATTTTCCATAAAATATCAATAAAAAATATAAAAATTTATTCATTTTTAATTCTTATTGACTCCTGGTACCTTCTCCACGCATCTCTTCCCATGCATTGTTCACTTAATGCCATACAGGTCAATCTAGGAGGGTCATCTGAATTGGGTAATCCAAATTTGTATAGTTTTGATGAAATATTAAAAAAAATGTTACTTACGACGGGGGAAGGCAAAGGAATAAGCAAAAAATGCAGAAAATACAACCAAAGAGTAGAGTAGCTTCATAATTATGATGGCTCAAGAACTTTCCAGTAGCTAAGAACAGTATAGACTAATCTTGAATCTTTATGAGCCGTGATATTTATAGTAAATTTCGTATATAGTTTTTTAAATCAAATTTTTGTAGCTAATTTTTTACGCTTACGCAACTATCGAATTACAGCATGCAAATTTTGTATACCTTGTACTTTTATACTAGGTTTACTAAAGTTTAGGGCGTTCTCTTTAAGAGACGTGAAGGTTCTTCTCTGTGGTCTGGCAATATATTAGAGCCGTAGTCTATTCCTTATGAATTTTATTTTCAATTAAATATCAATAAAATATATAAAAATTTATACAAGCTTAATTGACTCCTTGTACTTTCTCCACGCATCTGTTCCCAAATTTATCTGTATATACAAATTTATTCATTCTTAAGTGACTTCACGTACTTTCTCCACGCGTCTGTTCCCAGGCATTCTTCAGTCATTGCCAAACACCTCACTGGAGGGTAATTTGAATAGGGTAATCCAAAATTGAATAGTGTTGATGAAATATTAAAAAAAGTGTTACGTACAAGGGCCGAAAGCATAAGAAGAAGCCAAGAATCCAGAAATTACAACCAAAGAGAAGAGCACGTTCATAATTATAATAACTCAAGAACTTTCAAGTAGCCAAGAACAGTATAGACTAATCTTGAATCTTTATGAGCCGTGATATTTATAGTAAATTTCGTATATAGTTTTTTGAATCAAATGTTGTAGCTAATTTTTTACGCTTCCGCAAATATCGAATTACAGCATGCAATATTTGTATACCTTGTACTTTTATACTATACGACCCAAAGTTTAGGGCGTTCTCTTTAAGAGACGTGAAGGTTCTTCTCTGTGGTCTGGCAATATATTATAGCCGTAGTCTATTGCTTATGAATTTTATTTTCAATTAAATATCAATAAAATATATAAAAATTTATACAAGCTTAATTGACTCCCTGTACTTTCTCCACATATCGGTTCCCATGCAATCTTCAGTTAATGCCAAACACAGAGCTGGAGAGTAATTTGAATGGAGTAATCCAAATTTTTATAGTGTTGATAAAATATTAAAAAAAATGTTACTTACGACGGCGGAAGGCAAAAGAAAAAGCCAAGAATCCAGTAAATACAACCAAAGAGAAGAGTAGCTTCAAAATTGTGATAGCTGAAGAACTTTGAAGTATGTAAGAACAGTATAGAACTAATCTTTAATCTTTATGAGCCGTGATATTTATAGTAAATTTCGTATACGATTTTTTTTAACAAATTTGTAACTAATTTCTTATGATTATGCAACTATCGCATTACGCATCGGTATAATGCTTCAAGATCTTAAGTAGCAAGGGAAAGTAAAGCTAAGAAAGTAGTACTCTTCAGTATACTCGAAACACCCTCTTGGAGGCTAGAATTCTGAATGAGGTAATACCATCGATAAAATGTTAAAAATGAGTTTAACCATCAAATATAATCAGGAACAGGAATAAAGCTTCCATAATTATAATAGTTCAAGATCTTTTAAGTAACTGAGAAAAGTATGAAGAAGTATAATAAATTGTTTATCTTAGAGGATAAACATTTCTACCCATTTTCTACGCTTTTTACCTACCTGTTACAAATTGTAATAATCTATAAACTAGTTCCTGTAGGGTACAGAGGTATATTGAATAAATGAGAATAATCAGTAATTATTAATAAAAAAAAAACAGTAAACTATTAATAAACTGTATTGTTAATCAAAAAATGGAAACTTCCTCCTACAGTCTCAAAAAATTAACTTGTTTATTGATTTTTTTGGTAAACGCAATATGGTTACATTGTTGGTAAAAGCAATATTTTTTTTATTTGCATTTTTCCTCACAATCATTTCTATTTCGGAAGTTGTTTTGATTTCCATGACAGCCCCCATATATAAATGAAACGCATTGGTTTTTAGCCTCATTGTATGCAAATCTTTCAAAGTAGCCAAGACAAGTTCCAATAGTTATTGGCAGACCACATATGGCTAATAAAAAATTTTTAGTTCTTAAATTTTCAAATTTATATAGATCGCTTAAAACTTACGGTTTTTTAAACCATCGGAAAATTTAAAAAAGGCCAAGAAGAGAAAAGTTATTGCAAATAACTGCATTTTTTTGGCTTTAAAGAGAACTTGCACCTACAAATGTTTCAGCACGACTGAAAGTAATTCCTATAAAGCGTGTCTAAAATTTTTATAAACTGTATCAAATCTCTAGTTATACTAATTTCTTTTTAAGTCTTTAACCTTAGACCTTTTTTTGAAATTTTGCAATACAATATCCTACCTGCTATAAAGTTTGTAATTAAATTGGACCTGGAAAGTGAGGGACAATTAGCAACTGGTCGCTGTTTCAATTATTTCAAGCAAATTAAACAGCTAAGTTAATTGTCGCCCCGCACACACGACATAACACCTCACCTTTATTAGGCCATTGGCCAGGCCAATGTTCAATCGAGCCCGAAATGTGTGAGCTAATAAATAAATAGTACGGCTATCTGAGAGTCCTCGTTCCACTCCTTTGACGTAGGAATCAAGTCGCCAAATCATCATTATCATTACCGTTACATCATCAGCAGTATCATCAACGATAATTTAATTTGCACTGCCTATTAACACCTGGCATCGTTTTGCTGTCTCTCTCGGTCATATCTTGCCTTGGCTCCTTCAGTATTTTGGCCCTAATGTGACTCTAATTACCGCCCTTGCCCACAGCCACTCATGTCACTCAGGCAGCCACCTGCAGGACCTTTCTCATCCTTGCACAATGCAATTTTAATGAGTCCGAGCTTCACAAGATATCAAACCCTTACATTATATTAACTGTCTACGGCCAATATTAGCCATGGCCCTGACATTTCAATTTATTATGCAAATTTTCCAGTTTATCTCTCAGCTCACTTACGACACGTGCAATTTGGGAATATGTGTTTTTCACTTACTAATTGTGGGCTTATTATACTCTTACTATGAGTATTTCAGCTTTGGATTGAGTGTGGTAGGTGTGTCTGTCTCCTTTAAAAATATCGAAGAGACCGAAAAGTCTGTATGATCTATTCGAACGCTATAAATTGTCTAGTAATTATGCGCTCTTTGAGCGGAATACGTTAAACGAATTTTAGATCAATTCCCCATCAATCTGCATCAAAATCTGGAAGCAAATTATTTTTTAGATTTTTTGTTAAACTTTTTGCCAAAAAAGCTATATCTTTGCCAAAACTCATCCGATTCTTAAGCGGAATACCTTAAAAGAATTGTGGATCGATTCTCCATCAAAATCTGGAAACAAATTATTTTTTAGATTTTCTGTTAAATTTTCAGGGCTATCCCCTTCATTTGTTGGGGAAAAGCATTGGAGGGACAATGTGGCCCCCATCGGAGGCTATATCTTTGCCAAAACTCATCCGATTCTTGAGCGGAATACCTTAAACGAATTGTGGATTGATTCTCCATCAATCTGCATCAAAATCTGGAAGCAAATTATTTTTTAGATTTTTTGTTAAATTTTCTGGGCTATCCCCTTCATTCTTTGGGGAAATGCATGAGAGGGACAATATGGCCCCCATCGGAGGCTATATCTTTGCCAAAACTCATCCGATTCTTGAGCGGAATACCTTAAACGAATTGTGGATTGATTCTCCATCAATCTGCATCAAAATCTGGAAGCAAATTATTTTTTAGATTTTTTGTTAAATTTTCTGGGCTATCCCCTTCATTCTTTGGGGAAATGCATGAGAGGGACAATATGGCCCCCATCGGAGGCTATATCTTTGCCAAAACTCATCCGATTCTTGAGCGGAATACCTTAAACGAATTGTGGATTGATTCTCCATCAATCTGCATCAAAATCTGAAAACAAATTATTTTTTAGATTTTTTGTTAAATTTTCTGGGCTATCCCCTTCATTCTTTGGGGAATTGCATGAGAGGGACAATATGGCCCCCATCGGAGGCTATATCTTTGCCAAAACTCATCCGATTCTTGAGCGGAATACCTTAAACGAATTGTGGATTGATTCTCCATCAATCTGCATCAAAATCTGAAAACAAATTATTTTTTAGATTTTTTGTTAAATTTTCTCTTTATTCTTTGGGGAAATGCATGGGATGGACAATATGGCCCCCATCGGAGGTTATATCTTTGCCAAAACTCATCCGATTCTTGAGCGGAATACCTTTATCGAATTGTGGATCGATTCTTCATCAATCAGCATCAAAATCTGGAAACAAATTATTTTTTAGATTTTTTGTTAAATTTTCTGGGCTATCCCCTTCATTCTTTGGGGTAATGCATGGGAGGGACAATATGGCCCCCATCGGAGGCTATATCTTTGCCAAAACTCATCCGATTCTTGAGCGGAATACCTTAAACGAATTGTGGATTGATTCTCCATCAATCTGCATCAAAACCTGGAAACAAATTATTTTTTAGATTTTCTGTTAAATTTTCTGGGCTATCCCCTTCATTCTTTGGGGAAATGCATGGGAGGGACAATATGGCCCCCATCGGAGGCTATATCTTTGCCAAAACTCATCCGATTCTTGAGCGGAATACCTAAAAAGAATTGTGGATCGATTCTCCATCAATCTGCATCAAAACCTGGAAACAAATTATTTTTTAGATTTTTTGTTAAATTTTCTGGGCTATCCCCTTCATTCTTTGGGGAAATGCATGGGAGGGACGGAGGCTATATCTTTGCCAAAACTCATCCGATTCTTGAGCGGAATACCTTAAAAGAATTGTGGATCGATTCTCCATCAATCTGCATCAAAACCTGGAAACAAATTATTTTTTAGATTTTCTGTTAAATTTTTTGGGCTATCCCCTTCATTTTTTGGGGTAATGCATAGGAGGGACAATATGGCCCCCATCGGAGGCTATATCTTTGCCAAAACTCATCCGATTCTTGAGCGGAATATTTTAAACGAATTGTGGATCGACTCTCCATCAATCTGTTTTTAATTTTTTAGATTTTTTAAGCCTCACAAAAGTCTCGGAAACTGAACCGCTTTGCATTTCCTCTAGATTTTTTTATATTTTCGCAAGAGTAATATTTTTTTGTTTTCCTTTTAATATAAGGTACATATTATTCCTTGCACTTGGCCTCACAAAGTTCTTTACTATCGAAACGATTGTCGTTGCCATCACATCCACCGTAAATAAATTCTGAACATTCGTCTTTATCGGGATAATAGGTATAGCTAGGTATATAGGCCAAACATCTTGCAACACCATCTCCATCTTTAGCAGGCTGAAGTCCGCAGGCGGCTAAAAATATGTTTCATTTGATGAGTTTCTTTTATAATTAAATTTAAAGTTAGGGAGCTTTATACTTACGATCCTTTAATCCCACAGCAAGGCCCACAAGGACAAGTAGAAAGAATATAAGGACAAGAAACTTCATTTTCACGAACTGTCTTTCTTCAGTAGTTTTCAAAAACTGAAAAGATGAAATAAAAATTTGGAGCTCTTAGGGCACAGTTTAAGTAAATATACAAGTATGTACTAGATTGCCTAAATTTTTTTTTTTTTTTCGAATTTACAAATGTATTTAAATGTACTTCCATGTACTTGAGTATTTTATCTCTTATGTGTTCAACATGTCGTATGCGCAATTAAGCACTCAAATGAAATGATTTAATTTTCACTCAATTAAACTGCGAATAAAAATAAGTTACAGTTATGAAATAAAGCAAACTTAAATAATATTTCATTATGGAACCATATACATATATTCCATATTTTGTATCAAAAGTTAATGTATTAACCTTGAAATTCAATTAAAAATTTGTTTCTGTGTAGAGGAATTAATTGCCTGAGTGAAACTTTGAGTAAAAAGCTTAACTAAGCTGGGCTTAGTCCAGAGCAAAAGAGAGAGATTTAATCAACACTCAAATTAGAACCTGCTCAAAAACAAATTATAGAACTTTCTGATTTGTTCAGTTCTCACTCGGCTTTATTAACGTTCAGTTATCAGTTTTAATACACATAAGTTCACAAAATGCTATTCAGGTTGACCCAGATTCTGTGCTTCGGGGCACTTGTGCTTCTCGGTGTTATGCAACTGGCACAGGCGGTGGCGACACCAAATAACAATAACAACAAACCCAAGAGTGTGGCTCAGCCCCAGCCAGTAGTCTCGACAGGAAATCAGCCTGCGATTCCAACAACCCCAAAGCCCCAGAGATTGCAACCAGGTTTAAAGAACGATAGTCGACTTGATTGTTTTTTATTTGTAAATTATCAAGTCGAACTTAGTTTTTATATAGTGTTTCCTGCTTTTTTTCGGATATTTAAAGTGTGTCTTTATTCACAGATCCCAAATGCCTGCAGCCCTTGGATCCTGGTCCTTGCCGCATGAGCCTAGAGAGATATTACTATAACAAGGACAAAAAGGCCTGCGAAACTTTTAAGTACGGTGGCTGCCGTGGAAACGACAATCGCTGGGGATTCCGACAGACTTGCGAAGAGGCTTGTCTTTCAAATAAAACAAAAAAATAAAATATAGTTCAGAATATTTATAGTTTATTGTTTTTCAAGCAATGGCAGCTTTTAATGCATGATTATAATTTAGTGTTTTGTATTCTGAATATGATATATAGAAAGCAATAAAAATCCCTAATGAGGAACATATACCTATATATATTTTATATATACTATTCTTATGAAAGCCAGTTTCTCCGGCAATACTTTATATTTATTTATAAAGCATTTATAATGCCAAATATTCATTTTCTATATAGTATTTACCTAGAAATCAAATAGCATTAACTGGCACCGTCCCGCACCAAGATAATTGATTTCATCAATTCGCAATATAATGCAAATAACTAAATTATTGGTAGAGTAAACTAAACTAAACAAATACCATATGGTGAGTAATATTTAGGCAGGTTTTGGTCAGTCCAAAACCTAAAATTTGATGATAAAAAAGAATTCTGCTAACTGACCTACCGGATGGAGATCCGATTTTGATTTAAAAGCGGAACTGGTAGAACAGACAAAACGAAACGATGAATAAAATTTTAGTTAATGGCTAAACGTGATTGGATTTCTAAAAACAACAGGCTGTGCGGAAACGAGTTGGATTATGATTTTATAGACGTTTCAAAGCATTATGAGTGTGTAGTCGGGCGGTGCGTTGAACTGCATACTGAAGGTTGGATGGGGATTTCTGATCGCAACTCAAATGTTGGCACCGGTATACTGGTACACTGGTACAGGTGGAATAGAGACGTCAGAGAGCGTCACCGAAGTGATTTACACGCGACGTCGAATCACTTTTGCAAATACGAGCTGGAGAGATACATATATGTATGAACTACGTACGTTGTTGCTCCGATAAAGATAAAAAATGTACACAAAAAGAGGCTAAAACTGTGACAAAAAAGGCTAACGAGTACGTGAGCTGATCAGAGTGAGGGAATGGGTATTTAAACCTCGCTATTCCATGACACCAACATCATTCGCAGCAACTCCTCGCAATCGAAATGTACTCCAAATATAGTTTCAGTTATACGGTGATCGCGGTCCTCCTGTTGGCCGTCTCCATCCAGTCAGCCCCCTCGGATGTGGTGGTCGAGAAGGCAGAGGATACAGTGCCAGCGGCAGTCCAGCCAGCGGAGGAGCTGGAAAAGGACTTTGTAGTGCCGGAGGACTGTCACCAGCCCAAGGAGACGGGACGCTGCTTCGCCCTGTTCTATCGATTCGCCTACAATGTGGATACCAAGGCGTGTGAGGAGTTCGTCTATGGCGGCTGTGCCGGAAACAAGAACAACTTCGAGTCCAAGGAACAGTGCGAAGAGGCGTGTCTGGGTCGCTCAGGGGCCAAGCCCCAGCAATCGTCGGACACCACTACCGAGCCAAGCGCCGATGTGACCACCGAGACAAGTACCAGTGCTTAAATTTAATTAAGTTTGTTTTTTACGCATATATGTTTGTAGTGCTTAGTTCTATTTATGATCCCCGATTTCATCTCAAATACAAACACACATAGTTGTTTCGCACTCAATGTCTGGACTGTTTGATTAATAATTTCACGAGCGCTTGCTAACTTGAACTGCAAGTTCATGAGCATATCGATAAGCTCCAGTGAGTACAGCTGGAATCGTATATAATCCGGTGTCAGACCTTCGTTTGCCATTAGTTGTTCCACAGAAGCTGGAAGAGATATCATTTTTAAAATCAGTATGAAGTTCATTGCTGTCGTTTGCCTAATGTTCGCCCTGTTGGGCCTTACCCTGGGACTCAAGGATCGTAAGTTATATTGCAAAAAAGTCGCAAAAAAGTCAAACAAATTCTAATAAATGCTTTTTGTCCTTTAGCTGACTGTGGTCTGCCGCCTGCAGCTGATGGAAACGGTCTCATCAAGTGTGCCGGCTATGTTCCCAGCTTTGCTTACTATCCGGAGGAGAACGCCTGCAAGGACTTCATCTACGGCGGATGCGGTGGCAACAACAACAGATTCGGAGCCAAGGAGGCGTGTGAGGCCAAGTGCAAGGAATAAATGATTACAAAAAAAAACCATTTCCCAATATATGATAAAAAAAAAATTAAATAAAACTTAAGAATGCAAAAAGTTATCCTAAAAGTGTCTTTACCAAAATTTAATTATCGTAAGGGTCACTACAGCAAGTGAAAAATTTCATTGGAGTTCTACAGAAGACTTGAAGCAATGTGTCTTATATTTAATATTTTTTCTTAGACAAAGTGAACTTATTAAAGGTTTTACGTTTCAGGTTGTGACAAAAACATTTATTTGAAATAAAAAACCACAGCTTTTAGCAAATATTTGATTTCAGAAACAATACGTTTGTTCGTAAAAATATTTTTCGGAACTTATCTCTTTTAATTCTCACAAAATTATTAATAAAACTAAATTAGTTTTGATAGATTTAAATATTCAAGCCGAATATTTTTTGGCAAATAAAAAATTGCTGTGATTTCTTATTTATTTTTTACATCTTTGCAAGAATAAAGCCTTAGCTGTTAAAAAAAAAAGATTTTGCCAATTAAACCATTTATTTTGTGTCCTTGTATATCAACTATATTTTTCCTAGATCGAAAAAAAGGTTTAAATTAAATCAATCAACTTTGAAAGCCATTAGACTTGATCACTTTATGGCTAAATGAAACAGTCTGTCATTTAAAATAATGGCTAGGAAGAAAAAGCGGGAAAATGAATTATGGCGCCGACAGGTTGTAATTAAAGGTGTAAAGGTTGTTAAAAAATGATCTTCGCAGAAACAAGTAATGATCAAATTTGCATAGAACTCGTTTTAAGAATAAATAAGGTACAAAATGATTTCAAAGAAATTTTTAGGCATAATTTAAAGCTCAAATGGGAGACCTGACTTCGAAAGCTATTACCACAGTCCAGTGACGTTTTCAATGAGTCATTTGAGATGTGAAATGAGCATTTCGTTACAATGTTTTTTGTTATTGAGTAATTAGTCTGGGTTATTTTGTCCCCCTTATCGATGGAGAATCTATCCATAAACAATCCATAGTTTCAACACCTCTTGACACGCTTTGTTTGTCACTCTTATTGTCTCTGGAATACGTATATACGATAATACAATTATAATGTATAGAGTACTGCACATGGAGGGGCTTTCCCTTTCCGGCCGACTGGTAAACAAAAACATATAGAGTCTCGGCTGGGTTCTGGGAACAAGCCGAGTGCAAACAAGCTGACGAAGTAAACAGCCATTTGGATGGCACACCGGTACTAAAAAAAGTATTTACATAAATCGGTTCTGAATTTGTGGAGATTTCCCAGCAATTTTTTAACTTGGTTATCTAAGGCAATAAGTTCGGCGAAAAGCTGCAAATCTATTCATCTGTCTGGCTATAAAATCACCCACCCAGGTGGGCTAGGTTTAGTTTACCTTAGTAATTTGACGGCTGAAGTTTAGAATAATTTTTGCACCATGAAGCTGTTGATCTTTCTCGTAGTACTGGCTGCTTTTGCGACTATCTCTGTAGCTGCGAAAAATGGTTTGTTTTCTTCACAAGTTTCGGTTTATTTAACTCAATAAGTATTTATTTCTCTGAATTCATAGCTATTTGTGGTCTGCCCCACTCCAAAAATGGTGAAAGGATGGCCTGTACTGCCTACATCCCAAGCTATTCGTATAACTCAAATAGAAACGAATGCGTCAAGTTCATCTACGGTGGTTGCATGGGAAACGACAATCGCTTCTTGACCCGAGAAGACTGTGAAGCCCAATGTTTGGATTAAGATTTTTGATAAATTTAATAAACTTTAAAAATTCAAACTTTAAACTTTAAACTTTAAAAAACAAAAAACTTTAGTTCCAAATTATATTTCAATATGAAACTTTACATTTTTTTTTCGGTGTTTGCGGCTTTTTTGGCGATTTCTTGTGCTTTGAAAGACGGTGTATTGTGGACGTTATATGTCTTTCAATTTAAATACTACAATTTATTTTTTTTAGAGATTTGTGGGCAACCCCATTCCCTAAATGGCGATGGACGAATTTCCTGTGAGGCTTATTTCCCCAACTATTCGTACGATTCTGCTAAAAAAGAATGCGTCTTTTTTGTTTACGGTGGCTGTGGAGGAAACGAAAACAGATTTGTCTCTAAGGAAGCTTGTGAGGAGAAGTGTCTGGAATAAAATAACATAATAATCAATATAGCTTTTTTTTTTAATCTAAAAAAATTGAGATGGCCGGGGATTCGGGAACTGCGTCATTTGAAAAAAAAATCTCCGAGAAGCCAGGCGTATTATTCTAAAAACAATAAGAGCTTTTTGCTTTAAATATCGCTGCCCTGACGGATTAAACTTTAGTTCATACTTGTCTCCGCCAGCTGAAAGTTCATAAAGATTTATTCCATTATGAAGGTGCTAGTCTTTTTGGTGGCTTTTTTGGTCCTTCTGGCTACTGCTTTGGGCCTTAAAAATGGTCTGTAATTTATCCGACTCACTTAGCTATCTTGAAACTAACCCAAAACTATTTACTTTAAATGAATAGAAATCTGCGGATTGCCCCATTCCCGTAATGGTGACATAATCTCCTGCGAAGCCTACATTCCCAGTTGGACGTACAATTCTGCCAGCAATGAGTGCATTAAATTTTTTTACGGAGGCTGCAGAGGCAACGATAATCGTTTTGACACCAAACAAAAATGTGAGGAAAAGTGTTTGGAATAAAACAACCTAACATCCATAGATGCAATTGGTGTTTATAATTGGTTGATACGAATATATTATGGTCGAGAATTAGGGAAATTCGTCACAATAAAAAAAAATCAGAAAAGTCCGAGCCAGTGTATTGTTTTATAAACCATGACAGCGTTTTTGCTTTAAATATCGCTGTCTGGCGGCTTTGAATTTAGTTCATAATTTTTACATTGAGCTAAACGATCATAAATATTAAAATTATTATGAGGGTTCTGGGATTTTTGGTTGCTTTTTCGGCTCTTTTGGCTACTGCTTTTGCCCTAAAAAACGGTCTGTAATTTCTCTCACTTATTTGAAACTTGGCAAAAATATTTATTTTAAATCAATAGATATCTGCGGACAACCTCATGCTTCCAATGGTGATGGTGGAATACGCTGTAAAGCCGATTTTACCAGATGGACATATGATTCTTCCAACAATAAATGCTTTACATTTAGTTACGGAGGCTGCAGAGGCAACGAAAATAATTTTCTCACCCGACAAGAATGTGAGGAAAAGTGTTTGGAATAAAACAACCTGACAACCGTAGATGCAATTGGTGCTTTTAATTGGATAATACAAAAATATTATGGTCGATAATTAGGGAAATTCGTCACAATAAAAAAACAGAACAGTTCCGTGCCAGTGTATTGTTTTATAAACCATGACAGCGTTTTGCTTTAAATTTCGCTGTCGTGGCGACTTTGAATTCAGTTCATACTTTTTACATTGAGCTAAACGATCATAAATATTAAAATTATTATGAGGGTGCTGGGATTTTTGGTTGCTTTTTCGGCTCTTTTGGCTACTGCTTTGGCCCTAAAAAATGGTCTGTAATTCCTCTCACTTATTTGAAACTTGGCAAAAATATTTATTTTAAATTAATAGACATCTGCGGACTACCTCATTCTGCTGATGATAATGGTAGAAGACACTGTTTAATCAATGTGCCCGGCTGGACATATGATTCTTCCAACAATAAATGCATTGAATTTGTTTACGGAGGTTGCGGAACCAACGGAAATCTTTTTGCCACCCGACAAAAGTGTGAGAAAAAGTGTTTAGAATAAAATAACCTGACAACCATAGATGCAATTGGTGCTTTTAATTGGAAATTCGTCACAATAAAAAAACCAGAACAGTTAGTGCCGGTATATTGTTTTATAAACCATGACAGCGTGTTGCTTTAAATATCGCTGTCGTGGCGGTTTTGAATTTACGTTAAATTTATAATCGTTTTGGTACCAAAAAATATGGGACAACCTCATTCCCAAACTGGCGTTAAAATATCCTGTTTAGCCTATATGCCCAGATGGACATATGATTCTTCCAACAATAAATGCATTGAATTTGTTTTCGGAGGTTGCGGAGGCAACGATAATCGTTTTGACACCCGACAAGATTGTGAGAAAAAGTGTTTGGAATAAGACAACCTGACAACCATAGATGCAATTGGTGTTTTTAATTGGATAATACGAAAATGTTATGGTCGAGAATTGGGGAAATTCGTCACAATAAAAAAAAATCCAGAACAATCCGTGCCGGTGTATTGTTTTATAAACCATGACAGCGTTTTGCTTTAAATATCGCTGTCGTGGCAGCTTTGAATTTAGTTCATACTTCTTACATTGAGCTAAACGATCATAAATATTAAAATTATTATGAAGGTGCTGGGATTTTTGGTTGCTTTTTCGGCTCTTCTGGCTACTGCTTTGGCCCTAAAAAATGGTCTGTAATTTCTCTCACTTATTTGAAACTTGGCAAAAATATTTATTTTAAATCAATAGTCATCTGCGGACTTCCTCGTTCTGCTAATGGTGATGGTAGAATGAGCTGTTTAGCCTATATTCCCAGATGGACATTTGATTCTTCCAACAATAAATGCATTTCATTTGTTTACGGAGGTTGCGGAGGCAACGAAAATCGTTTTGAATCCCGAAAAGAATGTGAGGAAAAGTGTTTGGAATAAAATTATTTAAACCAGTTACAAATATGTATACATATATTGTGATCAACTTTTATTAAAAATAAAAAATATAAGCTAAAGTTGAGCCAGCATTCATTAAAATTTGTGTTTTTTGGGGAATATATTCTGAATAGAATACGTATAAAAATTTTTAAAAAATTATGCAACATGAGTTGTTAAATCTTATGTTTTATTTATTTTCTAGGAATTATTCCAGATTAGAGAAAACTATTTACCAGATTATGCAATCACAGCACTGGTTTAATGATCCTCTCTTTTTTTATTTATATTAGCTTAGATTTCAGCTTTGGGTCACGTTTGTATATAATACTTATATACATAGGCTTCCCGTTATCGGCAAACTTTCTGCTATATAGAATTCAGGCTCTAGTGACATCCCCGATAAGCTCCAGATTCTTCTGGTTCCTTTTTTCCATCTGCTGCTATATGTACAAGCCTTTATAAGGCCCCGTTCTGGGTCTGGAATTCCATAGTTTAGTCTAGACTCTGGAGTTGTTGCAAAAATGAAGTTTATGAGTGTAGCGGTGATTACAATAATGCTGAGTCTCCTCGGCCCACGATTTTCAGTTGAGGCCAAGCCTGGTGAGTCTATTTGTTCAAATATTAAATATTTTTTACTGAACACAGTCACTTCAGAGATGTGCAATCAGCAACCCTCTATGGATGGCATGCCCCAGGACTCGGCTGCCTGCATGGCCTTCATGCCCACCTGGACCTACGATGCCTCCAAGAATGCCTGTTCCGAATTCATTTTCGGTGGCTGCGGTGGAAATTCCAATCAGTTCTCCTCCAAAATCGAATGCGAGAAAGCCTGCAAGGACTAAATCCAAAAAAAATAAGACAAACATTTTTGCCGTCTGGGGCAAAACCCTCACTTAAATAAAAAACAATAAACAAAGCTTAAGTATGAAAACCAAAACAAACAGCCGGCAAGCTTGTTTCGAAAAAAAAATAAATAAATAAAATAAATCGCACTATAATTTCAAGGTGTTTTGTTGTTGTCACAACTCGTATACTCGACAAAATCTTGACCCTCGTCGGTTGATAAGCGATCCGATCCGGTTTGGGGCTATATAACGACCACAGCATCTCCAAGCGGTGCTCAGTCTTACATCGCCGGTCGTAGTCGATATCTCTCAAAAAATCTCTCTAAAATGAAGTACTTTGGTGTTATTGTGATGGTCTTGTGCTTTTTGGGCGCTGCTTTGGCCCAGAGGAAGAATCGTAAGTAATCAGTGCTTATAACTAAAAAAAAATCCATATATTTCAGTTTCAAAATTGTATAATATATTTTTCTTAAAATTTCTTTCCAGCTATTTGTGCACAGGAGTTTGGCGTTATTGGACACTGCCGTGGACTACTTCCTCATTGGTCTTATAATCAAGAAAGTGGTCAGTGCTTAGAATTCAACTACAGTGGCTGCGGAGGATCGGACAATCGATTTGAAACCCAGGAAGCTTGCGAACAGAACTGCAAACCCCAAATTTTGTAACTCCCAACTAAAGTTGTTATGTGAATAAAGTTTTTGTTATTTTTAATGTATAATCTGTGTGGTGTTTATTGAAAACTGTTGCTGCCAATGTTTGCAAAAACTCAGGCCTTGACCTTCCTCAGCTGGCTGATAAGCCATTTGGTTAGAGCCTATAAAATAATCCCAGCCCCTCGATCCCACCTCAGTTCTATTTGAAAAGTCGTGCTCGAAATCAATATGAAATTCCTTGCTGTGCTCGTTTTGGTTTGCTGCCTGTTGGGAGTGTCCCTGGCCAATCTTAAGAATCGTAAGAGCTCTTCTTCAATTTCTATAACCTTTTATACATTTTCTTTAATTAAACGTTGCCCTAATTAAAGCAATCTGTGGCGAGGAGTTTGGTACTATGGGTAAATGCCAAGGAAGAAGTCAAAAGTGGACTTACCGTCGTGACACCAACGAGTGTATTCAGTTTTATTATACCGGCTGCAATGGAAATAAAAATAACTTTGAAAACAAAAGGGCTTGCGAACAGGCCTGCAAATTTTAAGAAACTAATGGAAATTAATTACCACTGAATCATTTGTTATTTTTAATAAATAAAGTGATTTAAAGATTGAATCTCTTCGTGTCGACTTCATAAATTTTAGGGACAGGGTTCAGGAGAGGCTATTTCTCCTTCGAAGTATATCTCAGAAAAGGGTTTCCAAATTCCCAACTCTAGTGATTTTTGTATCCTAATATGTTCATCTTTATTTTTTTATTCATAAACTTGTTTAACTTTAATTAATATTGGTTGACGCTTACGTTAATTAGTGTCCGATTCAGTGTGATTAGGCTAGGCTATGTATGATTTGTTAGCTAACTCTATATATTGTTAGTGTTTTACATATTTTATTGTGATCTTTATTGAAATATATATATTTTTTTATTTATTTTTTATATATAGTGTTCATATGCATATGCTTGTTAATTGATATTGTTAATCATTTGAACGTCTGCTGCTTCTGTTGCCGATGATGTCGTATTAGATCAGAGGTTATCGGTCCAAGAAACCATCTATTTGAATCATTTCTTAAACAAAAAGCAAGTTTCTACCTATTTCTTTAATATATATATAGAGTTTCAAGTGCTTGTTTATATATTTATAATGTGTTTTTATATTTTTTTTTAGTTTTCCTTATTTTTTGCGTAAATGTATTTAGTTTTTTGATTAAAATAAAGTTAAACTAGTGCCTAGCTTAGTTTAGTTTCATTTTAGAATTAATTTTAATTTTCTTAAACAGGCTTCTTTCTTTCAGATTTTGTTGGAAATTGCGAAGAAAGCTTTGTTGAAATTATAAAAGGCATTTACACTGAAAGTTAAAAGCTACAGTTAAATTTTCTAAAATCCAACAAAATATGAGAGGAGGCCCGGACCTATTCTGAAATTGCACAATTATTCTTCTTCAAATTATTCGCTTTTGGTTAGCACCGCACTTCCGTTGAAAGAACTGCTCGAGTTTCCACCAGTACCTGCCCCTAGCCCTGGGGATCCTTCAGTGGCTGCCACACCCCCGGCGGCTGGCTGAGTGGGCGTGGTTGGGGGCGAAAGTGTTGCATGTTGATGTTGCGATTGTTGCTGCTGATATGCCACCGCCGACTCGGCTAGGTCCAAGAGAGCCGCCGACGATGCAGCTCCTGGCATTGTGACGCCTGATCCTGATCCTGTCACCGGGCCCAAGCCATTCATTGTCATGTCCTGCGCCTCGTGCTTCATCCTCAGAGTGTTGTTGTTGTTGTGATTCACCGCATGCTGCCCCAGGGCGGGGTGATGGGCAAAGGAGAGGGGCGGCAAGTGGAGGCCCGGGAAGGCCAATCCTGCAGCCGCCGCCGCATGGAGAGACTGCAACAGCGCCGCCGAATGTTCCTGGGCTTTGCGACGCAGCTCGGCCACCGAATTGGAGCGAGGATCATGTCCAGAGTTTTGGCCGGAGGACTTGGGAGACTCGGGCGAACTAGCTGCCGAACTGCTGCTGACGGGGACACTGAGTGGCGCCACCACCGAGGAGGTGGGCGGCGGGGGAGGCGGTTTCAGAGAACAGCAGGAGCACAGGCTCTGGAACGGCGAGACACCTGGAATGTAGAGGATATTAAATATTATTGAGTATTTTGATTTTTAATAAATTTTAAATCAGTTTCGAAATTAGATTAAAAGTTAACTGATTTGATGGCTGATTCTGTGAGTGATTTCCGATAATTTGATTAGATTTTTGATTGATTAGTTCCTGACTTACCTTTCAGGCCGGGGAAGAGGGGTTGATGGGTGAACTGGGCGGCCAGGTGGGGCGGCAGGAAGAGCGGTGGGTGGTTGGCGGTGCGCTGGGCCGCCGCTGCCGCCGCCGCAGCTGCCACGGCGCTCTGTTCGCTGAGCACCGGACGGAAGCCGCAATTGCTGAAATGAAATAAATCAAAATTAAATTAATAAAAATAAAATAAAATTCTGTAATGGATAAATGCAAATACTCCTGAAACCACCCTCGCTGAACTCATTTAAACTGCTTTGCATTTCGCTTCCACGCGCCCATTAAACGAAAAAATGAAAATTAATAAAGCACCCACCACACACAAGGCAAACAAAAACAACAAACAGAGTTTTAATTAACGCCTAATTGAAATAAATTAAAACATTTTTATGCGTAATTGCATTATTATTAATAAACCTAAATATTTTGTATGTGTGAACGGGCTGGAGAGAGTACTGGCGAGAGGGAATCACCCATCATCTGGGTGTTGGCATTTTTCTGATGGTTTTAATTGAATGAAATATAACGCTTAGTCTCATTTCAAGGAAAATATACAAAAAAAAAAAGAGGAACAAACACCAATAAAAAACACTTAATGCAATTTGAAAATTTTAATTGATAAGTGAGCCAAACAATTCGTAGAATTGTTCAATTTCTATGACATGGGGATTATACCCATTCATAAAATTATGGATTATTATGTATATTTTTTTATCAGGATTAATTGTGTTTAATTATCCTGTGTGGAAGTGCGAAACTTGAGCTAGAATTTATTTTGATGGTCGGACTGGAAAAAATTCAATTTCCATTTGTTCAAATTTACATTAAGCCGCCGGGGAAATGAGTCTAAAATTTAATAATTTTTATCCGAGGGACAGAGTACTTGGCCAAAACGAATCTCTGCAGGCTGGCTCTGACGAATGCTAATCGAGTTGGGCAATGAAATGTGATGGGATCTGGGATTAGGCACTGGGAGACTGGGGAGCAGCACTGCCAGTCGCGACCACATTTACCAGGAAAAAGGACCACAACCGTCGCGGCCGTTGTCGCTTTTAATTCTCCGCGATTTTCACTTTTTCTTTTTCGTCCTGGCTACCCCCAAAAAGTGTAATACCCTCCACTCCACAGTTTTCCTAAGCCTGTCATGGTTTTTTCGCTTTTCCCTTATCCTCCCACAATTTGCTGTGATTTTTCCGAGGTTTTGTCGCTTTCCCTGGTCTCGTTTTATTTATTTTTCACTTTTTTTTGGTAGTTGGAGAAAGCAAGTCGGTTGGCCGCTCAAAACAGAATTTTCTATAAGGTTAGTTGAATTTTTTTTAAAGAGTTTTTAAAGAAGGACTCAGAAATCTGAAAGAAAATAACACTCCACCAGCCTATTTATTTTTATAAAAGTAATTTTCCTACCCCTAATATAGAAGTCCCACCCCTTTCTAGACCGGTCTCTAAAACCCCAAAAATTTCCCCCATGGCCCCTAATTAAGCTCCAAGCAAAAAAAGCAAAAGTCCAAGCGGCAAAAACGAGATGAGAAAACTCAAACAGCAGCTACGATGGCAAACACTCATCTGTAGACACCAGGTCCTAGGTCCTACCACCCTCCAGAACCCACTCTGCTCCACCACCCACGCTAGTTGCGAAAAAAGCAGTAAACTTAAATGTTTGCGTATAATTAAGCACTCATCCTTTGGTCGTAATTAAATTTTGCATGTGCACATCCAGCAGATGCCTCGGACTCGGGTCCAAGAGCTTGGGGCGGCGTTCTAGAACCATCCTCCCTTAGTAGACCCCCAGCTACCCACTCTTTATACCTCTCATTCTCTCCAAATAGTCCCCTCTCTGTCTATCCCTATCCCTCCGGTTTTGGGGGTTCTGGCAAAAATATGTTTATGGCTTTAGGCGACATCAGGGCACTGAGAAAAATTAGCTACACCTTCCACTAAGAATGTTAGGAAGAAGTTTATTTTTATTTTTTCTATTGAAAATTGATATAAAAAATATTATTAAAGGAACTTTTTATTACTTAATTTTTTCAAAATATAAAATTATGTATTTTTTTCTGAGAAAAATGGGCGGTATCATGCCCCACGCCCACTCAAATGCCGCCGCCTTAATTGCTATACTCATACACAGACCTCCCTCCCTCCTGGCCCGAACCCATCCTTCTAATTAAGACATTCACAAGCTCGAGTGTTGTCGTTGAGCTCGTTAGTTAGTATATAACTTTTCCTTTAGGCAGCCCCCAGAAAGAGACGGAGTAGTCTAAGAGAAAGAGAGGCAAGTCGAGCTATGTCTGTCAATGTCAATCTTGAAAGCTTCAGTTCGCAGTTCCCAGTTTCTACCTTGAGTTGCCACAAAAGTTTTTCTTAAAATTTTCGCACTTTTCTCAGATTGCATATACTCAGAGTGTGGATGGAGTGAAGGATAAAGTTTCCATGATGTGTGGCATATGCCCCCTTATCAGGGAGGCGTGGGGGTAATTAGTCGGGCAAACATTTTAATGCTTTACGCAATTCTAACAAATTAAACTCAAGCAATCAACACCTACACAGGCTTAGCTTGCCGGCATCATCTCCACCGCAAGTCAAACTCAATTTCCGCAAAATGTAATTTTTTTTTTTTCCCCGACGAGTTCCCCGAAAACTTTTTGGGTAAACTCCACCCACCCCCACCTATCCGGGGGAGGTTGGTATTTGCTCCACATAATGCTTATTATATTAGGCAACCCGAAAAGTTTTGCCAGCCAGCGAGAGTGGGCTTTTGGGAGGTGAAATGCGGCGGCAGCTTATTTTAATTGCATGATGAATATTAAAATATTTGCTTAATTTATTATTCAGGCATTCGCATTCGTGCGCGCAAACATAAGCGGGCTAAAGTATCCCCAAGCACACACACACACACACCTGGTTTTCAGGTGTACTTCAGTGGGTGTAAACCCCACTCACACACACATATGTGTATATAATTTTGGCTGATTTCTATGTACTATGCCAATTATATTCAGGTATTTTCGGGGCAATTTCCCGGCACTGTAATACATATTTAGTTATTTGTGCATAAAGTATCTGCGAGATGCGCGCCAGTCAGGTTTGATGCTGATGTTGGGCATTCAATTAGCATTTTTAACTGAAAAGTTGGGTAAAGTTTGTGGAGATAATTATTTCTATTAGGACATACTATCACATAGTAATAGTTATGATATAACATTTGTATGTATGCCTTTCAGTAACTATGAGGTAAAAGTTTTAACATCTTCAAGAGGTTCTAAAGTTGAGTACCAAAAATTTTATGAAGTTAAATATAAATTCTATAAAAAATTTACAGATATTTTCCTATAAAATTACCTCTATTATAAAAGATTAACCTCTCTTTTAGGACGTACTATATGGTAGTTATGATACAACCTTTATATGCCTTTCAGTAACTTTGAGATTGAAGTTATATCATGTTCAAGGGATTCTAAAGTTTAATACTAAAAAGGTTTTATTGAAAAGGATATATTCTATCAAAAATGTATATAAAACGTTTATAAAATATTTCTAGTTCTAGTTCCTACTCAGAGCTATAAAATTTACTTAAAGCTACGAATATATAAAGTACCGAGTCCCGTTCCCCTTTAGGCATTACAGCTTCCCATAAAAAACTGAACTTAAGTACTTCAGTGCCTTGCATAATTTGTATAATTTTGTGTAATTTTTATTGTTATTTTTTTTCATCCTAAAGCGACGTAATGTAAACCTGTTTGGCAATGAGAGTTTTGCAATCTCGGGAATCATTTCTTACGTCATTTAGGTCGACCTTGTGAGCTGAAACCGAAACAGAAACCAAAACTGAGGCAAGTGCAGATTAGTGGCCCATAATTATTTATTTAGTTTCTGGCATTTGCATAAAATATGCCAATCCGAATCGAAAAAAGTCAATATGGTACGAGAGTATCTTTGGGATGTCGCAGAGTGCCCTGACTAATGCAATGATAAATGTTTTTGCGATGAAACGCTTCAGTTGCGATCGAAATGCTCAGATTGGCTGATGGATGGCAAGGACATCCGGTTCGAGGACATTTGAATAACAATATCACAGGCGAGATATCACGAATTCTGAGTGCTCGAATCTGGGAATTGATTTGGTCAACCGTTACAACAGCAATAACAGCGGGATAGCCCCTCAATCGTGAATCGAGAATCGAGAGGGGCGGTGGTATATTCCCAATGATTCAGCATATAGTACAGATGCTGAGGAAACGCGTGCCCCTGCCCAGTGGGATGTCCTTGGTCCTTGTCCGGATTCCATACCATTATGTCTCAACCGGATCCTGTTCATTTTTTTTTATTGTGGTGTAATGTTTGTTGTTCCAGCGCGTTGACATGTGAGCCAAGAATCTATTCCAGTTTTATTTTTTTTTTTGTGTCGGCCCTCCCGTGGCCTCTTTGCCATCTGATGAGACCGCCCACCGATAAAGGGCACAATTACAGGGGCAGGAGGTCTTATATACTAGTACGTTGTATAGAAAAAAAATCAAAAATAACAAAACGAAATGTACCAGCCACAGCCTTTTGTGTGTCTCCAGGCATATGCACCAAAATAAAACACCCTCGTTTACGCCCAATTTAATTTTGAAGTAGCTTTTTATGGTCTTGTGGCCAGGGATTTTTGAATTTATGATTCCAGTAGCTAAAAGCGAAAGGAAACGGAGTTAATATCCATTATGAATAGATAATGAAAAGGACTGCTTTCCTTCTGATCTGATAAGATATCTAAGTATTATGCATTTCTATCTAAGTGTTTTCAAAGGACTTGCTTTGAAAAGGTGGATGGTTCTTCTCTTAAAAACTAAATTACTTCCATCTATATTCTAGATTCTACAAGTTCTATCCACAATCTATCAAGAAATATTAAGTGAAATATCAAAGTTCATTAGTCGTTAAGCCAATTACTAGTCTGGCTGCTACAATAGTTTCCAAGTAGCTACACCCCTCCAGGGGATAAATATCCTTGTCAGCGAAAAGTATTCCAGTTCACATCCCTCTGGCCCCTTTTGAAACGATTATAAACCCCACGATCTGCTAATTGCCTGCGTGTCATTAAGCTTCCACTTACAAAGGAATTAGACAAACAAACAATAAAATTTATGGCAAGTGTCGCATTTTGTCATCAAGCAGCGACAAAAACAACTGCCAGGAAAAAAATGTCGAGTACCAGCCACCCTTGGTAGCAAATATTTATCCTTCGAGGCAAAATTGCGACAAAATTTCACCCCTAAGTGGGCAGTACCCTTGCAGCTGTCTCTTTCGTTTCTAGATATTGCCTTCCCTTTCATGGTTTTTTGGTGACGATGACTAAATTAGCAATTGATTGTAGGGGGAGGAGGATGGGCCTCCTCCGAGGCGAAGAGCTGGCGGAACTCTAGCCAGACAATGACCGCAATGAGAGTCGTAATGTCATTAGATGCTTGGCTGGATGGTCCAAGCGATTCTTGACTTTCTTTTCAGTATTTTTTGCTAAGCTCCACTGGGAAAAAATCTAGGTAGTTTTAGTTAAAAGAGGGGATAAAATAAATTATGTTTTAATAACTTAAACCAACCATAATATTGGTATTTTCGGTCTAAGGGAGAGGTACTAGACTATTACCAGACTAGAATACAATTTCTCTCTGTGTACTTTTCCCTTTGGACTCCTGCGGTGTTTATCTCTCAATTCTCAATTCTCTTTTCTCCATTTCTTTTATTCGCCGGGCTTTTCCCGACTCACGGGTTATTGAACAGGCGTGCCCAGCGGAAGGCGTTCTACTTAATGTTTTGGATGGAAAACGTTTAAATTCCATTGGCGCACTTCCGGTCACCGGATGTCGTGTGCGCCAGCGGAAACATTAAGGGAGCAATCTCTACCCCTGTTTCCCTGACTCTTCACCCCGAAAAGAATTCGCAAACTTCACTGATGGGGGGTCATCTCCCCGGTAATTATACTTCGGGAATCAGTGATATGGCCGGCACGTGCTCGCCATCTAATCACTCGCGCCATTGTCTTCTGGCATATGTGTGAGGGGGATTCGCCAAGTAGATGTATTATTTATAGAGATTTCTGGACTCACCTATCGGAGGCACTGCTGCCGGCTCCAAAGTTTCCGAAAATATGACTTCCAAAGGCGGCGGCCGCCGCTGCCGAAGAGTGCGGCAGTTGGGGGGCGTGTGGCGTTGTGGGCGTGGGCGTGGACGATGCCGAGTTGTTGGAGGAAGGACCTCCGGTCATCCTGGAGCCGGTGGTCAGCGACATGGGCCCGCCCACTTCTATGGGGGAGTCTGTGTTACGGGAGTTCGAGGGACTACTTGGTCCGGCACCACCGCCAGCCATGGGCGTGCTGCGATCCCTCAGACCCGACGGCGACGGCGAGCCGGCACTGATGGAGCCCAGGGACTGGGAGGCGGAGTGGGGCGTGGCGGTCAGCTGATTGGAGGACAGGGGCCGCTCATTGTCGCTGGAGTCCAGATGCATGCCACCGCCAGGACTGCGGGAATGGGAAAGGGAATGCTGCTGTTCCAGGCCACCATTGGGCAAAGGACTGTGCGATCGCTGGCGGGGCGGCAGGTCGTCCATGTCGTCGTCTATTTCGCCCGTGATGTCTGGCGAGGATTCCCGAGAGTCATGAAGCTAAAACAACATTGAGAGAAGGAATTTGGGAATTGATTTAAAATCCAAGAAGAGTGAGAAGGATCTGCTTACCTTATCCAGTGAACTGGAGCTCTCCCCATTCTCCCGCTTGCGCTGCTCGTCCTTTAGCCTCTCAGCCTTGCGCCACTTGGCCCTCCGGTTCTGGAACCAGACCTGCCGGGAAAGGGAATGAAATTGAGAAAGTTTCGAGAAAATTGCCATGATACGGCCACATGTCTACTATTATTATTATTTATGCCAGAAGCCAACTTCTGGCTTGTTGACTCCCGCTGCCAGCCAATTGAAAATTGAAAAACTTTCCCCCACGCACAGGACTCGGAAAATTGCTAGCAGGAAGAACATAACAAGGGGGGCGTGGCTGAAGAGGTGGGGGAAGTGGGGGAAAACAATAAACGAAATTTTCCACCTCACAAACTTTAACAATCTGTCGTGCTGCCTTTGTCCTTCGAGCCAATCTAAGACGTAAACAAACAAAATCTGATTTTCAATTTTCGCAACGAAGACAAAACAAATTTGCCCTGTAATCAGCGCCTAAATTGGGGGGGGATTGGGTGGAGGGACAGGACGAAAAGGACGGGAAGGGCCACACTCTCACACACATGGATGCCTTGACTCTAATGAGGCTCAATCAAGACAATGCCCTGGCATCCTTAGACACATCCTTTGGATTGCTTATGCGCGCGTGTTTCCTTTGCAGGCATCCCTTTTTCCCCAAAGCCCTCCTCTCTTCTATCACACTCCTCCTCCATTTTCCTAAACCACTCGTTCACTTCCCGTTCGTTTTCGTTTGCTTTTAGTTCCGGTTTGCGCTGATTCCCCAGCTTAGAGCGCCCTCTAATGGGATTTTACTTGCAGGGCGCCATCTTGAATGAAAATCACTCCCACTGAGTGTTAGTGTGAGTGTGAGTGTGTGTGTGGGTGAGTGTTTTATGTGTGTGTAAGTAAATTTCCTAATCAAAATTCAAATTAGACATTGTGCAAAAGTTGGCATTTTGGCTCCATTGTTGTAATCATAACGCAGCATAAAACAATTTCAACATTCTTTGGCCCGAAGCCAAACGGCTGACTTGCCTTAATTCTCCCCCACCTCTCTGTCTCTCTTTCACTCTTTTCGCCCTCTCTCTCACTCGTAGTATTTATATATATTTTATCCGCCATGTTTCCCCAGACTTGTGTGTGGCAAAAAAGGGAGCTGCTTCCTGCTCCCCCCGCCCAAGCTCCTTATTTTTTTTTGCCTTGGCAAACAATAAATTGCGCACAATCCAACCCCCAGATGAACACACACACCCACACCCACAGCCACCCATAACACCCCCGCTGGGGTCTGAACTTTTCCAGTTTTCCTCGTTTTTGGTGGTGACGCCCACCAGTTACTTAATACAATATTTATGCCATAAGCACATTACCAATAAAATATGGCTGGGCTGGAACTTTTTTTCTCTCTGTGTGAGTGGGGGGTGTGTGTGTGTGTGTGAGTGTGTGCCGGCGCCCTGGGGGTAAATGCGAACAGAGAAGGATATGTAGTCAAGGAGGCAGAAGGAGATGGAAGAACAAACGATAAAAGTAGCTCTTCTCCTTCTGACTGCTCCCGTTATTATGACAAAAATTGAATAATGAAAAACAATTGTCTGCCTCTGTCTCGCTCTCCATGTCCTTCTCCCTCTCCCCCTCTCACAATCATAATTTCATGCACAATTTTTATTATTACACAGAATTTAATATGTTCTTGTTTATTTAATTCGCTTGGCTTAGTTCCTTGATTGCTTGTTAGGAATTGGAGGAGAAGAGCAAGGAGGAGGGTGTTCTTTATTTGTTTTTAATCAAAATATTATATTTTAAATTTTAAATAAAAAAATATATGTTTTTATTTTTTAATAAAATTTGGCAAGAGAGAGATTTTTTTAAAAGGATTTTAGAGAAGATATATTCTTAAGATGGAGTAAGGATTAAGAATCAAAAAAATCATAGCATACTTTTGGGTATACTTTTGGTCTCTTATCTGTTTGAACAAAATGGTTTTAAACAAACCTATTATTTTCAACAAAAAAATACATATAAATTGTCAAAAAATATAACATTTTATTAGCTCTTTTGTTTTAAGACTCTTTTCTGATCAAATATTGCTATAATTTCCTTTTAATAATACTTAGCACCCCACTGCACACGTCTCTTCCTATCAACACTTCCTCCTCTGGAAACGGATCCTCTGAAGGACCCTCAGGTCCACTTCAAGTAATTTATTTACTTTTGAAAACACCCAAAGGCGGAAAAAATATCGCATAATTTTTGAAAGAACAATAACAAGGCATAACAATTATTTATAAACAATTTTTGCGGTCGGACAAGTTACACGAAAACCGATTTGCCATGAAAACGAAAACAAATAAGTAAACAAATTCGAAAGGGGCTGGGCTGGGCAAACAATAACAAAAGTTGTTACACAGCCAGTTACATGAAGGATAAAATAAAAAAGGAAACAATGCCAGCGAACAAAAGGTAAACACCACCCATGGAAGAAGGAATCTATAGAGAGGGGAAGTCGTTCATGAAGTAATTACGGACAAGTGCGCACCATTAGCTTCCGCAAACAGCTCGGGCCGGCAACACTCAATGCAAACAACACCCAAGGACCTGGCAAGGATCAGCCAGGATGCCAATGATGATGACGAAGCAGACCAAGTGGAATGAATGAACAGATGTGTTAATATCAAACGCATTTTGCTTGTGGCTGAACCCTTTGCAACCTAAAGCGGTGGCAGCAGTGGCAACAACAATAATTGGGCTACCGCAGCAGCCGACACCACACCACCACCACCACTACCGCCGTCCTTCCCATGACCCAGGAGTCCTTTACTCCCTTCGGTTGGTTTTCGAAACCGCCCATATCCTGAGGCCAACTCGATTCGACTGCCGACTACCGAGGCGGCCATCAACTTGGATCAGCATTAAAGGATTACTCGAGCAAATGCAATTATTTGACAGGCAGTCCGATCAACCCAAACAGTCCTGTACACTGGAGAAAATGCTGTGAAGAAATTATAGAATTTTTCAAGCCAAGAAAAGGGTTGTTCAAGGAAAGCTAGAGAGGTTTTTCAGTGATTATTTGATCCTCAAAGAATTGGAAATAGGATTTCTGTATGATAAGTTTCCCCCAGTGTATATCCTTTATCCTGAAACCAAAATCTCCTTCTTCGAGGCTTTTTTCCGCCGCACAGTTTCTCACATTGCTACTTGGACCCTGTGATTATAATAAATTATCAATTATTGGCATTATTTGCGGTAAGCAGCCCTTTGGCTTCGAGTGGGTGGCTTAATTCCGCATTTCCGAACGGGTGGTTTTAGTTTCGTGTGGGTGTTGCCCATCGAATTGTCCTGCTGCCGTACATTAATTTTAATCGAATTAGTTATGTATGAGGTGGAGTATACGCGGAAGTGTAAGGCGGTAATCGCACCGGACTAACGACTTCATTATTCATCGCCTTGGAGGCCAGCGAGAAGGCTTATTAAATGAGTAATTTATGAGAAATTGGGTGCTCTATCAAAAATCACATTAAAGTGCAGCATCAGACTAACTTTTTCCACTTAATAATTTCAAGAACACCCCTCTTATTCAGTTTCCTCCCTCTTGAATTTAAAAATCAAATTTCCCACTCATTTATCAATCAATATCACTTATTAGAAGAGCTCTCCGGCATTAGCTCGACTTCAAAGTGCTTTGTCCTTGTCAGGTGGGCCCTCTGTATATATTATATGGCACATCCCTGATCCAGCTGGGACCCGGGGCTTTAACCATAAGCTCGCTGCTATACATTAAGTAAATGATTTTTGCACTGAACTCTCTCAATACCAGACAATTCCCGGGGTCGTTTGTTAGGGCATCAAAAATTGACAGACGAAAAAAAAAAAAAAATCGCGTGGAAAATGTATCAGGTTACAGGTTACAGGCAAGTGAGCGGCTAAACAGAAGCCAGGGCTGCTGTTGGGGAATCAAACGAAGTACACATAATAAATTTTATTATAAAATTTATTTCCGCTCCGGCTCGGCGGACAAAAAAAAAGCGAACGGAATGTGTCAAAATGCGGTTGGAAAAACGAGACCAGGATGGTGCACCCTCATCAAAATATTTGGCATTCATTCCATTATCGAAATCCCAGACTAAGCTGTCCAGTCGAAGTGCTGTTTTTCCTATTTTCCTTCTCGCTGTTATTTTTTCCACACTTTTTGCCGCTTTTTTATTTCCACAATTTTGTTTAAGAACTTCGGACTCTGCAAAGTCAAGAGAACTTTGGACATTTGACAGGTTCTTGTTTCGGTTAAGGGGGATGAGTTTTCCAGTTCTGGTATTATTAACTTGTAATTTTGTTAGCCTGACAAGTACACGTGTTTGCGACAAGTGTCCCACGAAACACTTGACAAATAAAAAATATACAAATATCAAGTTGCCGGCGCAAAATTGAATTGCAAGTATCTTGTTACGCCTGGGAAAATTGTGGAAAATCTGTGTGTTGGAAAGCTGAGGCAGCTAATTGCGCCGGAAATAGAAAAATAAAGAGAGGATGTCGTAACGCCACCAAAGTGTTTTTAATAGCCACCTAAGTGTGCGTGGGCCCGCTCGGGAACGTGTCTAGTTAGTGTTGCATCCTCATTAAGTTGCAGTTTCATTTCCATTTGCCGTGTGCATAATTTGCTTTCGGCCTTACAAGTCGACGTGCTCGAGTGGGCCAGAGATTCCGCTCAGTTCGCCCACTACGGATCTACCTACAACGAGTATCTTTGTATCTCTTCTCATATCCGTGGAAGTAGATCCGCTAATTGTCAGCTAGCCGTGCACTAATCTGACAAATGCACTTCACAATTCTATGTAAATTGCCTCCGTCTAATGATTACCGCACTTAACACTTTTTTTCTGTTTTTTTTTTTAAGCAGACTTAACAATCTTTTCCTGACTTAATTTGCATCTTGATCCGCACGAGGCTGCCTTACAAAATGATTCTAATTTTGGGCCAGCAATTGCCAGAAATTATTCTCAATGAGTGACATTAATGTAGAATAATGTGCAGCCTTTAAAAGCAATATTCAATTTCAAGGAAACTCTCTTCGAACTTTAGGAAAGTAGATTGAAAAATAAATTCAATAACCAGCAATAAAGAGCAATTTGCAATGAACCCCTCAAACTTTCTACTTTCTTTTCATATTTTCTATTTTTTTTTTTTGCCGATTAGAGCTTAAGAACTTTGCATATCTGGGTGGCAGGGCCAGACCCACCAACTTCATTGAAAATGTATATAGAAAATATTTTTTCAGAAGCAGTTATTGCATTACGTTTTCTACACGCCACCCCAAAAACCCCGAACCAGTTTGTAATCCTCGAGGTCCTTGAGCCTCTTCGGCATGCATATGCATTATTAATCGGTTTTAGGGAGGGGGTTATATATATACATATATATCTATATAGTTAGGAAGGATATATACATGAAATGAGTGGCTTTGATCAAAATGCGTGACCGTTCTAGGGTTGTCCTTATGAAATTTGATACGATTTCGTGAGTTTCTTTGCTGAATTAAATATTTCTCAGTTGGCCGAACCTTTTTTTCTTTTTTTGATTTTTTGGATTTTGCACCCAACTCTTTCCCTATTTTGCATAATTTTTGTGAAAATCACAGAAAGTGATGTCTTCTTACCTGAACCCTTGCCTCGGTCAGGTTGATTTTCATGGCCAGATCCTCGCGAGTAAATACATCCGGATAGTGGGTCTGGGCAAAGGCCGTTTCCAGTTCCTCCAGCTATTTTTCGAAATTAAAAATTAAACATCAACCTTTTGGTTGCTTTTTTTTTGGTTTAGAGTTAGTTACCTGTTGCAATGTGAAGGTGGTGCGATTACGTCGCTGCTTCCGCCGGACAAAAGTCTCATCGTGGATGGCAGGATGATACGAGTAGCTGGTATCTGGAGGAATAGCAGATTAAAGTTAGTCAAGGTGTGTTGCATTAGCAGCCATAATTTATCTAGTTGCAACTGAGGGCGTTAGAGCTTGAGTGCCACTAAGCTGGGATGTGGATGTCTTGGCCAAATAGTAGACATGAATTAAATATAGTTAAGGGATTAGTTTGCAAAAAAATAAAAACAGGTAAGGAAATAAGTAAAAGACAGAAAGGAAAAGTTATTAAAAGTTACTTTATTTAGTTCCCATTATTTTTTATCCATAAAATTCCATTATTTTTTGGCCCAGTCATGGACAAGTTTTTCTCTAAATTTTAAATGAACCAACTATAAATTCCTTCGAAATCATTCAAGCCAAAAGTTTTTGCTCTGCCCTTGCTGGAAAAATCCCTCTCTCTCCGCTGACAACTTGGCCAAGTTTGGCTTTTTGCTGAAAGCCAGCTGTTGCCAAAAATTGCAGGCTAATTGAATTTTCTAGCAGCAGCGCCATTTTGTATGCTACAAAATATTTTATAACTGCCTTTTGAGCTTTTCCTTTTTGCCAAAAGGAGAGACAGAGCGATAGAGAGAGAGATAGAGAGGAAAGGCGTTGACAGCCTCACTTGACCTCCGCCCGAAAATCCCTCCCCCTGCGACTCACCCTTTTTTTTTGGGGAAAATGGAAAAGTAAAGCCGAAAGGCGGAAACTTTGTTGGACCTTTTTCGACCGGACTCGGTGTGCGTCCGTGTTGTAAAATTAATTTTCAATTTGATTTTAAATAAATAATTAGCTGGCAATTTGCAAAATTTAATTTTAATTTTCTTCTTGCCAAAGCCTCGAAAAGCTTCTGTCTTTTTCTCCTCCTTGCCACTCGCTTCCCCTCTCTTTTATTTTGCCATCTCTGTCTCTGTCGGTGTGTCAACTTTTTTGGGGGGCTCTAATCCGATTAGCTAAAATGTTGTTACTTTGGCATTCATTTGCGCCAGGACGAAGGTCGTCCCATCCTGGCGCCGCCCCCCTTTCTCTGTGTCCTTCTTCCCACCGGATTCCCTGGAGAATCCGTGTAATGCGCACTAATGTTGTTTTCTACAACTCCGTTTTTCTCCGTCTCTATCGGCAAGTGTCGCTATCGCTATGCCTGCCATCGATTAATATTTAATTATGAAAATAATTAGAAAATGTTTCCACTCTGTCTTCGGTTTCTTTTGCGCTTACAGGTAAGCCGAAGGATATATGTATGTGCGAGAGAGGTATCCTGCTAATGAAGCACGCATTTCGTGCCAGGACCAGGCAATCAGTTCAAAGAGTTTTGCCAAAGGAGCCAAGTTAATCGAATAGTCGATGAGTTGAGCCATTTGCACTCAGCATTACCTATTATAATTTCTTGGGATTTTTTTTTCCTGTGAGGTAGTTGGAGGCATTTAAGTTACTAATAGGGGTGGAAAAGTGGGGAAAGGATAAGTTTTATTATTTTTATTAATACTTGACGACTAAAATACTAAACAGCTAAATTTTAAGACCGATAGTAAGCTTTTTATAAGCTTTTATCGAATTCTGAATAATTCCCCATCTCTATCCCATGGCTATCGCTTTTTGAGAATAATAGCGATCACTACCATTCCTCGATAATAAGCACTTTATAAGCTTTTATCGAATTCTGAATAATTCCCCATCTCTATCATATGGCTATCGCTTTTTCAGGATAATCACGATCACCACCGTTCCTACATTTGCTCATCTCCAGCTCTGGAAAGCTGCAATGTGCAATTTTCTTGCTAATCAAATTCTCTGTAGCCAATAATTGCCTAAAATGCAAATGGATATGCCCCAGGTTTTTGGGTTCTAAGTGGGCCTCAGGCCCTGGCCAGGAATTAAAAAAAACTACGTAGAAGAGACCAGCAAACGTTCCAATGACGTCCAAGCGGCTGGCAATTAGCACAATTAGGTTTCGAGTGCAAATCCCAAAGCGCAACAGCACCAGCAAAAGCAGAAGCTGGCCAAAAACTGGGCAATAAGAATTTCATGCTGAAAGCTTTACCAAAAACCTAACAGAACCACCCTGTTCGATGGAGGATTTCCGCCCTCCCATTACCCATTTTCCACCAAAACTCGAACATCAAACGTCATGTGGCAAGAGCAACAGAAGGGGCAGCAACATCGGCAGCAGCATCGGCAGCAACAGTGGCAACAACAAGTCAACTAACCGCACTTGTCAGGAAGACAGGATTAACAAATCCTTGTTGGCAAATTGATTCAAAAAGTACGCAAAGGGGCGCAGACAAGCCAACCAACAACAGGCAACCGTCTATGTCTCTGGGCAGGACCTTCTGCCTCACTCTTTCACACTAACGATAGCTGTCTTTGTCTGGCTGCGAAAGCAAGGCTGTCTCTTTATGCACTTGAAGAAATTAGAGGGATAATATTAAGGATTATAATAAAATTTTAGATCTTTTACAAAATTGTATTTTTTGATTTAAGTTTAAAAAATACTCTTTTAAAATGTTTTTTTATAAAAAATTGTATTTCCTATTTAGTAAAATTTTTCTTAGTGCTCTGAAGCTGCTCTGTGTCTGCTCGTTAGCTGCGCCGGTAATGGGAGATAATTCAATTTTTAAACATTTGGCATAACAAGCGAAACCATCATTAAGGGATTTTCGGTCTGAGAGCAGTCAAGTCAAGAGTCCTTGCAATCAAGTTGGCACCACCCAAGCACCACCCATCCTAGCCACCCACTCGATATCCTTAAGAAACATGTCTGCCAACTTTGTCTGCCATTTCTGTGTAGGATCCTACAAGAAACAAAAATCAATTCTCATTCGATTTCAGTTTCGCTTACTTAATCTGAGATCTGAGAATTAGCATTCATTATAGTTTTCGTTTTTCTGGCCTAGTTTTTATTTTTATTTTTATTTTTATTTGTTTTTTTTTTTTTTTAGGGGAGAGAACAAGAAATCCCCTGGCAGAATTCTTGATATTTTGTTCGGTAAGTGTCACCGTCTCAATTTCAGAATTTCAGAGTCCGGGCACGCGTTGGCAAAATTTTAAATTAGTTTAGCAATTGAGAAGTATTCTCGGGGTGTCACTATAGGAGGGTTGGACTCACTCACTGACTGACTGACTGACTGACTGTATCAAGTAAAGGAATCACGAATCGGAATCTCTAAAAAGCTGACAACAAATTGAATTAGCTATGCAAATGGTCTGGGGAATTTTTTATTCTGATTTGTGAACGATATTTATGGGTTTTGCTTATGGTTTCTAAGGAAAGAATGACACACACACAGTCTCTGGGGATTTTTGGTTATTATTCATGAGAAAATTAATTATAATAGTAGTTAGGGTTAGTTGTTACTTAAATCCCCTTAATTTAGTCACAAAAACTATATAGTTAGTAACTAAAGCTAAGAACTCAAGACAAATTCCCTCAGTGATAGCCTGGCAGTCATTATCCTTTTACAAATTACATTAGGGGCCTTAAGCTGTCGCAAATCAAAAGCGACAGGACCTTAGACCCCAAGGACGTCCTAAGTTATTGCCTCGCCGTCTGTCTATCCGAATGTCATATTGAATCAGTCAAGAGTAAATAGAATTTGCACCTGATTAGGATTACGTATTAGGAGTGGCTAGGGGGCGCCACTGTGTAGAGATCTACGTGCCAAGATGTTATGTAATGCGTCCGTAAGTCCTTCCTCTAATCCCATTAAATAGCACATGATGGGAAGCCACACAACATGCACTGCAATTTATGGCAAGTAAACATTATTTTTTGTGTGATTCGATGGCGGTGCCTTTTATGGATGGTTAGTTGGTGGTTTGGGGAGAAAAAAAAAATCAATAAACTATTCCGTCGGCAGGTGACGCTTTGATTTATGATTTTGGATAAATGCCTCGGCACTCAACCGACGACTCACTTTGAAAATCTGTCGAAATCTGTCGCCGCATTCCGTTCGCAGAAGGAAAATTTGCATGCCAAAGCATTAACGCTTTGCCAAAAGATAATTGCATGAAATGAAATCCAAAATTCCTCCTCACCCTCGGAGGGAGATAGGTACCATACATATATATATATCATATCCCATCACTCCAATCCATTCCAATACCAATTCGAATTCGAATGGATCGCTTCACTTTCCGACACGTTCACGTTTGCTTGACTTTGCCTTTGGGCCACTCCTTTGCTCCAAAAATATACACCCAGAGCCCCCTAAAGTCCCCTTCCTATCCGGCACTCCGAATATCGATTGACTTGCCTCGTTCCCTTTTTGGTTTTTTTTTTTTTTATTCAATTATAGTTATATGGCAATGGGGGCCTCTGTCTCTCGGATTCAGACTCTGGAGTGCCAGGCAAAGTTTATTTGGTTTGGATGTGGAATATGGATAGGGGTCAGGGAGAGCTGTGGAGAGTAGTGGAGTGGTCCAGGCCATAGGAAATCAAATTGCTTCGCTGTGGCTTTTCTTTACACCAAAAAATTCAACGAAATGGAATTTTTATGAGGCACCAGGGCCAGGGCAAGAACTGGTCTATCTATCATTCAAAAGTGTTATTTTTTAGCGATGGATATTTTAGACAGATTTTTCATGTTTCTAATAAAACATACTATATTTTCTGAATCCTCCCTTGTATTTTTCCCATAACACTTACCCTCTGACCGAATGGCAAACTTTTCTGAACAAAACAGCTAACTCTCGACATGTGCGACCGTGAAATCTGATATGCCCTCGACTCTCACTCCGCCCTGCCCTGGTGATGCTAATAGAATAATTCGTTAATGTAACTGCAAGATACACAGATACACGCCGATCCGATACGATAATAATCCACTGACAAAAAATTATCATTGGCTTTTAATCTAAATTTAATTCGATGAAAGTGAAAAGATTGCACTTTTGGCAGTTGGAACTACATCTGTTTCTGGAAATTATGGTTCACTTAGTTAGGTTTTATGAATTAGGGCGGTGAGACAAAGGAAATAGATGACTTATTATCTTTTAGATCTGTTGTATCTGTTAGATAGTGTACTTACAAGGATGTGTTGCCGCAAAAGGATAGTCGAGCGTTGGAAGGCGTGGCGGATGCGGGCCGCAAGGATGGAGGGCGGGCGGACATTGGTAGCAAAACATTCCTCTGCCCGCGGCTGCAGGACCGAGCTGTAAAAAAAATTACATAAACATTAAATAGGAATCACAGAATCTTGGTAAATTGTGAAAAAGAATCTTTAAATTGCATATAATTTTGATAAATTCACTTGCCAATCATGATGGCAATGGATGAACGAGAAACTTGTAATTTAAAATTCAATTGGGACGAGTTGCATGCGGGTTTCTTATTCATATTTTCTGTATTTTTTTTTTTGTTTTATGGGGCGACTCTGCGTCGCCTTTAATGTTGTCATATGCACCTCAAACTCAATTCGATTCAATTAAAGGCAATTACAGACTTCTGACAAATCATCTACAATCGATTTCATCTGCATGTCATTCGGTTCTCCCTCTCGCAGTTCGATTCAATTCGATTCGAGTGTATTCGATGTACTCGAATGCATTGTGTGTCGTCTGCATACAATTAAATTGTCCTCAAACGAATCAATTGATTTAAATTAATTGCATTTGCCGCAAAAGAGTCGAGCAAGTCGAGCCAGTTGGAATATAACTATGTGGCCATAACTGTAACTGGTCTTGATGAACTCGCATCGAGATGTTTTGCGTTTTGCTGGCGCCTTTCCCAATGCACTTTATGACTTAATTAGTCGAGGAATTTCCAACCCTCCAAGGAACCCCCTTTTCTAAGAAAGTCAGAAGAGATTCTCAGATAGGAAAGATCAGAGAAAGGCGCTTTCTTTCTTCACCAATTGTAACTGATATGGCTGAGAAAATAAAGAGCAGATGACTCACTCGGTTTCATCGCAGAAAATAACAATTTCCATTGATAAGTGATTCATTTTTCCAGCCAAAAATTTACATTTCACAAAAAGTAAGCCCATCCATGAAATACTCCATCAATATGCTATTTTTAGGGACTGTATTAATTTTGAAATATTATTTCCTTTTTAGCCACTATTTCTTTATTCATGGGCTCATGCCAATTTCCTGTGTTTGTCCATCCATCTTTTATGGCTTTTTGTTTGCCGGCTATCACATTTCCAGTTACATTTCAATTGCAATTAAAATTAATTGTTACTCCTATATACGTACGAGTGGTGCAGTGCAACTGCTAACCCACCCAACCACCAACCAACCCACCCACAGGAGGGCAGGTGCCAGCTTGTGGGGCAGGTCATCTCCTTGCTCTCGACGTGTGTGTGTGTACGGAACGTTTTAATTTATTTGAGTAAATTTGTTCAAAAAAAATTTTATGAATTTTATTTATGTTGGAACGCCGGCCAAAGTCGCCACCCAACCACCCATCCACCCACCGACTATCCTGCACCACAGCACCACAAGTGTTAGCATATCATGTTACAGACTATTTCCGCCAAATTTACACACGCAAAATAATTTAACGAGCTCGACGGTAGCAGGACGCGTGTCCTGCGTACTTTTGTGTCCTTCGGGCACTGAGAAAAAATTTTAGGGGCTTTACGTATTTCAAAAAAATACTTTAGGGTAAAGTTTTCAATCTCTGTTAGTCTTAAAATAATATTCAACTCCTTTGGAGCTTGACTTTACTAAAGAAAAGTGTTTTGAAAAAGGTTTTAAAGTTGAAACATTTTTAAAAATATTTTCCAAACAAAACTTGATAATTTATTACTTTAATATCTTAATAAAACATTAATAAATAATTATAATATTTTATATACATTTTTATTACAGTGTAAAACTGTATTCAGCTGCCTGTTTTCTGGCCACAGATGTGTCCATGCTCCCAAAAGTCGACCCTCGACAAGTGGCGCCAATAAATTTCCATTTAACGCGGGAACCCAGTCGTGGCCCTCACCTGTGTCCTCCTCCTGCCTCCCAGCCCCACTTGGCAGCTGCCACGCCCCTCTCCTGGGCCCAGCATTCCATTAGAATTGTGAGAATTTGTAATTTTGCATAATTGTTATATTTGGAGTCCGTCGGCCGCAAAACTCATTTGCCAAATGGAAAATTGCCATTTCGTGTCTAATGTTGCACATGCGGCCTGGCTGGTTGGATGCCTGTCGGGTATATAGGATGGATATTGTATAGGACCTGGTCCAGTGGACCGGCTCTAAAGTTTTAGTGCCAGCGGAGGACTGGTAGGGGGCTTTGGGTGGACAAAATGTGTGAGCAGCCCGTTACTGGTGTTGTTAGTGAATTAATTTCCATTGAATAATTTATGCCGAATTATTTTGGACGTATTAAATAGGCACAGGAGTTCCGCACCAGGACCCTAGTCCAGGTCAGAGGGGGCCAGGTTAGGGGGTTCAGTACAGCTTTTGCGGTGCAGAGTACCCCAGGATAATACCCAAAACCCATATGCGTCAGAGGGAAAGCTCTCACTTAGAACCCGAACCTGGATCCAGAGTCCGGAGTCCGGAGTCCGGACCTTGGGGCGTTACATTTAAATCAAATCAAAATGCTATTTCTGAAATTGATTTTTGAAATTTTAATGTCCGGACTGAGCACAGTGGAGATTATAGTTATGCGCTGCACTAATGGAGTGGCGAGTTGGTCCAAATTAGTTGCGAGTCTCACCTGAACGAGACACAAATTGGACATGGCTTTTACTTTGGCCCTGGCTCTGCATTAAGTCTAAATGAGTTCTAAATGAGAGAGTTTCATTTGCAAAATGTAGTTAGAAAGCCAAGGATGTAATGGATTGGAAGCTGAGAATTTTTTTCTATATTTTTGCTTAGAAACTTAGAGAAACTTAGAGGCAAAGGTGCTACTAAGGTGCCACTTAAAATGCAAATTTCTTTATAAGTTCGAATAATAAAACTCACAATAAATATGCTAAACAAAGATCTATTAAGTCTACATTTCTTTCTGTAATTTTTTGTTTATATTTTCAGTCTTTGAGTAGAAACAGAGTAGGCCGGTTTCCAGCTTAGAAAAATGAAATTTTTAGTCACTATTACCCTGTTTCTATCCCTCATGGGTCTTGCTTTCTCACAAAAAAGTCGTAAGTTATTAAAAAAATACCATACTAATTTATAATATTTATACTCCTTTAACTCCTTAATTTCCCTAGCAATCTGTCGTTATGAACCCTTTCCAGAGGGAAATTGTGGAAATGTCATTTCAGGATTCACTTTCATTACCGAAAAGAATGGCTGTTCCCCCTATGCTGTTAGTGCCTGTAGTGCCAGTGGAAACTTCTTCAATTCTAGATATGAATGCGAGTCGAAATGCAAGGAGGACTTCTCCTGGAATAATTTCCTACTAAATGGCTATAGATCTATGTTTACTTTGCAGAATAATGCATTGGATTTACTCAGAAATGTTTCCTAAAAATATTACATTGAAAATCTTCAAATAAAAGCTAAAATACTTTCTTGTCTATATTTTTGTGTTTTCTTGAAGGCAGTTGACATTGAAATTTTTGATGTTTAAGATATGTAATTTATTTTAAAATTAATAAGATGTATTTTCGATTTTCTGAAAGCAACTTTGAGAATCTGCCTAGGGTAGAACTCACAAACTAAATAAAAAATTTGGATGGCATGTCTAGTACTCGAATCGATTTCCATTTTAAATGACAAAAGGGTATAGGTTACCTTTATTTTAAAGCTTAAATTTTTAACTATTTGACAAGTATCGAGTTTCCCAGATTTTAGTAAAACTGTTCAGTCTTTATAAGTTCGTTGAAGAAGAAAGTACCCCAACCTTACTGTTTTTACCTCCAATTTTAAAAACTAATAGAAATGAGACTCTTATCCTTAATTTGTATCATATTTATCTCGATTGTCTTTGTTGTTGGACAATCTAACAGTAAGTATCTAACTATAAAAAAAAAATAATTAAAAAAATATACAAATATCTATAAAAAATAAATAGTTTTTAAGTTAATAATATAAATTTCTTTATTCAGAAGATTGCTCGATGGTTGTGGGACTTCTAAGTAGATCGACTTGTGAGCTTACCAACTATCTTACAGGAGGTTTTAGAGGATTGATCCAGTTTCCTAATAATACTTTTAATTTTTTTAACTCTATTTTTTAATATTTGTTACTATGTGAAAAAATAAAGCTATTTAAAAAAGTGTAATATAATTTTTTTGATTTATTGGGAGCTTATGTGAAATTTTTAAGAGGAATCTTAGTAACAAAGAAGTGAAAGCACATTACTGATTTGAATAAAATGTATTCTATAAAATAAAAAAAGAGAAAAGAAACACATTTTGAAATACTTTTTACATTGATCCAATTTTTCTGGTAAAATTACTTTTATTGTGCAAAGGTTAAAAGGTTTTAGAAAAGATTAAAATGCAAATTAGATGAGTACTTCTAGAATCTGGACTATTAAAAATAGATTACTTTTTCCATATTTGTAGAGCAAGTCTGTGATAAAAATATCAGTCTTGGCCAAGGGGTTCAATAACACAGTTCATATCCAAGCCTTAAAAATGAAGTTCCTGGCTATAGTGTCCTTAATTGTCATTTTGATTGGCATTGTCCTGGCCCAAACTGATCGTGAGTATAGAATGAGTAACTATTTCTTCATTTATGAAATCAAAAAACCCTATTTTTTAGCCATTTGTCGACTGGAACCTATTCCCATTGGACAATGTGGCGATAGCTTTGTGGGATATACCTATAGTACCATTCGGAACCGATGTGTAAACTTTGCCGGAAGGGGCTGTTCCATAACTGGAAACTTTTTCAACTCCAGGAATGAATGCGAGGATCTGTGCAAGGAGTTCAATAGTTTGAGAGAAGCCCCATTCACTTACTTCTTCGATCGAGCTGTGGAGCGAATTCAGGATATTATTTCAAGTTATACCATGATACCATTATAAGTGTAAATCCAGAAGAAATATATGAATAAATAAAATTCGGTGATGTTATCTAGGAAGTGTATTTTATTTTAAAAACTGAGAAATGTTTATCCTTTAAGGTGGCAAGATGAGAAATCTTAAGATATACACAATGCAGTAGTTTAAAGCATATAATTTAAGCAAAAACCATAAAAAAAACTTTAAGCTAAAAGCATTAGCTGGAAAACTAGTATTCTATATTTTATGAAGACCCCTGAGTCTTAACTTTCAGTCATAGTCTAGCCACTAAGACAGACGGTTGTAAGTTTCAAGAAAAGATTTCTTAAAAGATGAAACTCAAAATCCAAGTCACTCTTTGTCTGATAGTTGTCCTGATTAGCCTTGTTTTGGCACAAAAGGATCGTGAGTATTTCAAACAAATATTATTTATTAATATAATTTTTTTTTATGTTAACATTATTTCCCCAGCTATTTGCACTGATGAACCTAAAGTGGAAGGAAATTGTGATGAAAGAATCAAAGGATATTCCTATATTGCCGATAGAAATAGATGCCGAAGACACCACTTTAGAGCCTGTAATGTGACTGGCAACTTTTTCCACACCAGGGATGGCTGCAAATCGAAATGCATGGATAACTCACAGCCCGAGGGAGAAAGTGGATTCATGTCCTTTATAAACCGAACAATGTCGCAGTTCCAGAGCCTCCTCAGTAGTCTCATGAATTTTGCTTCCTAATCTTCAGTTCATATTTATGAAAATAAAGATTTGAAGATCAAAGTCTTTCTTTATAAAATTATATTTCAAGTTCAGAATGCAAAGTTCATTACTTTACTTTAATTAGCAAATATATATGCTAATGTAATGCCGCAAATATAATTTATTATTCCAAGCCCTTTTGTTAAGATTTTCAGTTCCCAGAAACCTTTTTAAAAAGACAGTTGGCACCTCAGCTTCAAAATGCAATTAGTAACCTTGTTCGCATTCATAATTCTGATTGGTCTGGCTTTGGGCCAAAAGGATCGTAAGTTTTCTCTGACAAATTGTTATAATATTTTTTATATTTATTAAAAATCTGTACTCCCAGCTGTTTGCGTTGAAGAACCCACTGTCGATGGCCTATGTCCGGATATATATTCCGGATACACTTATGCCTCTGCCAGGAATATATGTACGAGATTTCGGGCCAGGGCTTGTATTATAAGTGGAAACTTTTTCCGAACTAGAGATGGATGTGAGGCCAAATGCAAGGTATCTACAGGATCGGAGAATGGATTCATGTCGTTTTGGAGTCGCAGCATGTCGGGATTTCAGGACTTGATGAATAGTTTTTCCAACTTTGCTTCAAAATGATATATCTTATACATCAGATTATACAGAAATTGAATAAATGGAGCTACTTTTTATTTAATTTTAAGTTTAAAATGATTGAAAAGCAGCTATGACTTTTAACTTTCAAGTCCTAGAGTTTATGAATATTCCATAAAATATTAATAGTTATTAGAAGGCATTCGAGTAAAGCTCGTAGCAAAAAAATAAATAGATCTTGGCGTGAAATTAACTTTTATGTAAATTATAATAATATTTTTTAGAGACATTTCTTGGCTTTGAATTGAGGGAGAGCTTTTAGTTTGTAAAGAAGACTCGAAATAGGCAGTTCGTTCCTGGGGAAAATAAACCAGAAATAGAATAATGAAGTCCTTGGCCATATTTGCTGTAATATGTGTCCTGTTTGGCCTAACTTTCGGATTAAAAGATCGTAGGTATTACTAATATTTTGGTTTAATTTTTTCTGATTGTATTCCTTAGCCATTTGTGGACAAATGCCTGCTGCCAATGGCTTTCAATATATGCGCTGCTTTGGTTATAATATTTATTATTCCTACCATCGCATGAGCAACGAGTGTCTGCCTTTCAATTATGGCGGTTGTGGCGGAAACATGAATAAGTTTACTTCAAAAGCGAGCTGTGAGGAGGCATGTAAGGAAATGACAAATGTTTTCCTTAAATATTAAACAAAAAAGAGTTTTTTAAATAAATAACTCGCAAAATTGGTCTGAATGTCATTTTTAAAGTCTTCCATGAACTTTTTGAAAAATTCCTCTGCCTACTTTTGGGCTGGCCCTCGGCTAATTGCCTTCACCTGGAATTTGGTCACCTGAACTAAAGTGCCAAAAACACCTGGATACCTGTTCCCTGTTGTTGCTGCAATTTGCAATTGGTGTTGCAACTGTCGCTGGCAACTGGCAGCTGGCAACCGGCAACTGGCAACATGCGACGCCAAGCCAAATGCAATTATCCAATTGCACGAAATGCACTTGGCAATGTTTGTGGCCTAGACAATGCAACACAACTCTATGTGTATGTCTGTGTCTCTGTGTGTGTATGGGTATCTGTGTGTGTGAGTATCTGTGTGTGTGTGTGGAGCAGCACACGCGAAATTCAATTAAGTGCGCACTAAACAGCGCAACGATTTCGATTTGACTGCACTTCTCCCCAAAAACAGACAGGGAGCTGGGAGCTGGGACTGGAAAAGCGGATGGAAAAGCGGAGGGGGCCAGGAGAACCAGGGAGGGTAAAGGGCTGGCAGATTGGTGGAAATCTGTGTGGTAAGCCTTTGTTGTCCACTCGGTCCTCGGACATGGGGGTTTAGCAATGGAAGCTTGCGCTAGTTTCTGCCACGAGCCGTCGCCAAAAACGGGGAAATTCAATCAGAGCGGGAGGATTACCGCCAGAACGTAGAGAAGTGGAGGGAGTTGTGGCAGGGGGGAAGGGGGATCACACCAAAGCGGATGCGGATGTGGATGTGGATGCGGATGCAGCGGCAGTGTTCGCCAAATTCCATTAGGTGGGGATGGGGTGCTCCAGGAAGGTGGAATTGTTTTAAGAGGCAAGTGGATGGGTTTTGGGAATTTTTTGGGAAAAGCGTTAAAGGAAAAGCGTTAAATTAAATATTATATAAGCTTCTTTTCTAGATAAAAATATATATTTAAAATGAGTTTTTGAAAAAGAAACTTAAATCCCTGTATTTTTGAAACTCCATCCATTTATTATAAACTCCAAAATAAATCTAAAAAAAACGAATTATACAAATTCAATCACAACTGATTTAAATTAAGTCCCCCCCTTGTATCAGAATCCCCCTTCCAATTGCTGTGAGTGCTGGCCAAATAATAAAATACGAAATTAACTCAAAATTAATTAAAACGCATCAGAATTTAATGCAATTTGTTGCAGCAACAGCAACAGCAGCGACAACTGCTGAGGGCATTATGCAACAGCTGCAGCTATAAAAAGTAATAAAAATATAAATTAATAATGTCACGAATAAAAAAAAAACACCAACAACCAGCAGCAAAAGAGACAAAACGAGCAATTGCATTAATTGAACAAACAACAAAGTGGGAAGTGCGTCTGGACATCAGCAACGACAACGACAATGCAGAAATAAATATATGAATATGTATGAGTCTGGACTCCAATGCCAATGCACTTTCCATGCAACACAAATGCATTTTGCAGCTCCAGGCTTCAGGAAAGGGGTGGAGAAATTATCAACTGTCGCTTGATTAATTTGAATTAACCAAATTAAAAATGGAAACACAAGTCAATCAGCGAGTGCAACACCCAGAAGCTCTCCCATTTAAGTGGATCAAATTGGATAGGAGAGGTTTACAAACAAAAAAAAAAGGGGGGGATAGACAGACTTTTCCAGACAGATATCCTCCCCAAAAGAATATGGAAATTCTTTTTCCTTAAAGCTATTGAAAGAATTAAATTTCCAGACCCCTGAAGGTCAAAAGAAAATAGACTTATCGGTGTGCTGAATCTCAGTTTTTTGCCAAATCGCCACTAAACGAGCCGAGGCACAGATACTACGAGTTATGAGATACTAGATACTGCCCAAATACAGATACATTTCCATCCACAGATACCTTCCACTGTGTGGCATAATTCGCTGCCAGACTGCGTCATCTGCCGCATAGCCGTGCGGCATCCATGTGTCCACGGGTATATATCGCCTCTGATTCCTATCCACGTGCGCATCCCGGCCCCCGATCTCCGGTTACCCCATCCCGCTAGCATTAGAGACACTTAAACGCATTTGCGAAATTGCCCACCACCGCCCACCCACACACTCGCTCGGTTCTAGTTTTCCTCCTCGCATCTATGACTGCTTTTATTTTTTTTTCTGTGGCACTGCTTTGTTTTTGCGGCCAACCCGAAAGCGCGATAATTTCCCACTGAGGTGAGATGATATGGAAATGCGAGTGGGTGTGTGCGGGTGGGCTGGGAGGCTGGGAAGCTGATGAGGTTATCACTTTGGCCACCGAAGCAAAGTGCATCCGTTTTTGGAATCGTCCGACCGTCCGGCATAATCAAACTAAACTGGCGCAGTCTGCGTCTACTGATGATCCAACACTGGAGTGCGCTTTCTGACACGGGCACGGTGGAAACAGTGGGGACTCTTTAAGGGAGATTTCAATTTGTTCGGGATACGTTTCAAAGTAAGCAAAATAAAGCTATAAGACCTTCTCTTACAGTTTTCCACAGACCATTATTTTTGCCAATAGCTGTCTGATTGCGAAAGTCATAACTTGGCCAATAATCATCCGATTCTTGAGAGGAATACCTTAAAAGATTTGTAAATCGATTCCCCACCAATCTGCATAAAAATCTGGAAACGGAAATTTTTTTCATTTTTTTAGTATTTTTTCTGGATCCAAAATCCAGAAAAGTGGTCAGGTCGAATATATGACCCCTTGCGAAAGGCATTTCTTGGCCAATAATCATCAGATCCTCAAGCGGATTACCCTAATCGATTTGTAGATCGATTCCCCGTAAATCTGCATCAAAATCTGGGAATTGAATATTTTTTTATTTTTTTTCTGATTTTTTCAGTGTCTCTCCTTCTAAAATCCGGACAAGTGGGGTTTACCAATATAAGACCCCTTTGGAATGGCATAACTTGGCCAATAATCATCCGATCCTTGAAAAGAATACCTGAAACGATTTGTAGATCAATTCAGCGTAATTCTGCTTTAAAATCTCTCAACTGAATATTTTTTAATTTTTTTCAGATTTTTTTTGGGGCTAATCCTCCACATTTCTGGTAATGTGGGGTGTACGAATAAATGTTTTCTTGCGAAGGCTTTATCTTAGACAATATTCGTTCGATCCTAAAGCGGAGTACCTTAAACGATTAGTGGATCGATTCCCCGCAATTCTCCATCAAAATCTGGCAATGGAATTTTTTTGCATTATTTTCTCATTTTTCCTGGGGCTACCCCTTCAAAAATCCGAAAAAGTGGAGAGTACGAATATATGACCCCTTGGAAAGGTGATAACTTGGCCAATAACCATCTGATCCTTCAAAGGAATACCTTAATCGATTAGTATATCGATTCCCCGTAATTCTGCATCAAAATCTGGTAACGGAATTTTTTTTCATTATTTTCTCATTTTTCCTGGGGCTACCTCTTCAAAAATCCGGAAAAGTGAGGGATCCGAGTATATGACCCCTTGCGAAGGTCATAACTTGGCTAATAATTATCAAATCCTTAAGCGAAATACCTTAATCGATTTGTGGATGTATTCCCCATCAAAATCTGGCAACGGAATATTTTTTAATATTTTTCTATTTTTTTCCTGACTTCCCCTGCTAAAGTTTGAAAAATTGTGAGCTCCTAACATATGCTTGCCCTTGTAAAGGATATATCTGTTCAATAATCTAGTCATAATTCCTTGTTAGCTGTGCTTTACTGTGGTGTCTAGTAATCTGCATATTCTCCAAGAGCAACCACTGTAAATGTTACCTCTTGATTGCAGTTGTGCCTTTTTGAGACTTTTTTTTTGTCTCGGGGCGCATTAAGCGGATTTGCGAGGTTCGAATTTGATTGTGTCAATTGGCTCGCGCCTAGAGTCAGGCCCGGCCTTAAGTGCAGAGCCTGGACCCGTAGACCCGTGGACTGGACCGGAGTGATTCTAGCTGGGATTGCCACCCACCAACAAATCAGCGCTCGGAAATTGCACTGAAATTTTCGTAAATTGAATTATGCACCAATGCTGCGCCCCCTGCACTGCCTTTTGTTTTACAAACCCACTAATACATATATTCTTTTATTTTTTTTTTTTGTTCGTGACCAAGTGTCGCCAATTTATGCAAACTGGAAAGGCAAAACGAAACTGAACCGATCCGCCGTAGGCAACCCTTCAATTTGTGGTACATACATGTGATGTTGTCATCTTCGGGGCGCCCGCATGGGGAGGAAAAGTCACTCTGATCGTCACCTACCCCCCCTCGTCAACAGTCCACGGAGGAACCCCACTGAGTTGGTTCGTGTTTTTATTTTTGTTTCACGCAATTTTTTTTTTTTTTGTTATAATAAATATTTTGATTGAATTTTCTGTTTAATTAAAGCAAATTGTTTTGTGCATTTGCTTTGCCAGATGGGGTGTACTCTGTACAGTATGTACTGGCTATGCGGGAGGTCGTTAAGTGATTGAGAAACTGCTAATTTATTGATTCAAAAAGATAGTAAATAAGATAATAAATACACATTTAACATCAAAAGATTTTTGTAATTCAATTATTACGATATTTTAGTAAAATTCCTAATGCCATCACTAATCTAGTTTGCATATTAGATACTGCGTAACTGTAAATTTCTTTGGGCCATCCATCAATTTGGCAATTCAACGTTCAATTCAATCAAGCAATCAATAAACATGGCCGAACTAACCTTCTTCCAAACTAACGGCCAATAACCGTTCGCTACGATAATTCCATTTACTAATTTAAATATGCCAAATTGTATTTTATTTGCCAGCTAACTGGGAGGCCCCACCATTTCACCCTCTTTTTGTTCCACTTTCACCCCCATTTTCAATATCCTCGCCTCCTCGCCTCCTCGCCTCCTCCTCTCCTGCTCTGTTCAATGTTGAACCCTAATTGAGTTGAACGAATCGAACGCAACTTGGCGACGAATGGCGCTGGAAATTGCAAAAAAAAAAAAAGGACACGTTCGTTCGTCAACTCCAATTGACTCCACTGTGATGTCACCCTGTCCCCCCTCCCTCTCTGTCAGTGCCCTTTTTGTGGGTGTGGCATTCAGTGAAGCGTTGAACGTTTGCATGGCTGCCAATTAATTTGCGGTTGATCAATTTAATTTGAAACTTCGTTTTCCCCTTTTTTTTTTTTCCAGCCTCCCCTGTGCCCCCCTCTTTGGCGATTCATTTGCCATTGATTTTGTACCCTTCTTGCCTCTCTCTCTAACACTCGTGACCCCCTGGTAGAGTCCTCTCTTTCCCTCTTAATTACCATCAATTATTCAAACTGCATTTGCGGAGTGATCAACTTTTGGTCTGTCTTCAATTAAGCGAGGAGGACTTTTCAACTGCCAGTTGAAATCCCTCTGCCAGTAGCCCCTCTCTCCCCATATCGCCTTCAGCGTTGAGGCATCCTTTCAATCCCTGTTGCCGAATTCTATACGATTTTCGGTTTTAATTCTCTTCTCGCCTTTACTCCTTTTTTTTATCCTTTTTTCCCGCTGAAGTGTTCAGAAATTTTGTGCGATTTCTGACAGGAAAGGCATCGCAGCAAACACTTTTGCCAGACACTTCAAGCCCCTTCATTCCAGGACATTTCAGGACACATGTAGGCACTCCACAGCTCTGATTTTTATCAGATTTCGGAGCTCATTAGGAGAGTTCCTTAATCCAAATTAAAAGCTTCTAAATAAGTTATGAGCAAAAAATGTTTTGTGTCTTCACATCATGGCATTGAAAATTTCAAGGATATGTGAGTTGCAGAGAGTTTCAAGTTATTTTAGATCTTATGAATTTTGGGAAATAAAAATTGTGATTGTTATTCCATTATTAGATGGTTTTAAAACATTTTTTACTAATATTTGAAAAGTTTCCCCACTAAATTCATATTAGAGAGTTTAAAAAACAGCTAAAGTTTTTCAATATCAGGCCATGTACCTAAAATGTTATTTTTTGACAATATGTTTCAAAAAGAACATCCTTTGATAATAGTTTTGAGTTTTGAACTATATTTACTTTTAGAGTTAAAATTCTCTTTGAAATTCCCATTCTCAATTTCATTTCATTCTTGGGAGATGTATCTTCTCAATTCAAAATAGAGATTCAAACAAAATGTTAAGTTTTTTAATTTCTGGCCAAATATTTCGAATGTTTTTTTTTCGAAAATATGTTTAAAAATAAACATCTTTGGATAACAGTTTTCAATTTGGAATCATACCCACAAATTTTGAATAGTTACAGCTCTCTTTCTTCTTTTTATAACTCTTTAAAAATTAAATATACATATTTATAATTCTTAATATTTTTATTCCGAATAATATCTTAAAACTGCTCTAATCTACAATCTTCCCAAATCCCATTCCTTCACAAAATCCAAAACAAAAGCAAAAGTTTTTTAATTTCATAAAATATATTTCGACTGCTTTTTCGAAAATATGTTTTAAAATGCAGATCCTCTGAGATCCTTTATATTTTTATAGTTATACTTACATACTTTCTTTATTCTTTTTCAAAACTCTTTACAAATAAAATATATTTATGATTTTCAATATTTTTATTTTCAAAAACACCTCAGAACTACTTTACAATCTTTGAAATACTTCTTCAAAAACCCATTCCCTTTATTATCCTTAACTCACCTTATTACCGTCCGTGAAAATTTTGGCAGCAATTCTTCAAGCGTGTCACAGAAGAAAATCCTTTCCAGGCCTTGAGCGCTCCTTTGGCCCTAATTGGCTTTTCAATCAAACTTTTTCGCAGTTTTCACAGCACGGAACACACGTAGGACAAAGGTGAGAAACTTTCCTCAAGCGTCTAAACACTTTCTCCAAAAGTTTTCCACAAAAGTTCTTAGGCAGAGTGTGTGGAGAAATCACAAAAGGATGCAAGGATACAACTTCAAATTTCACAGTCAATCTGAGAGGCAATAGGCCGCAATCCGAAGGATGTGGGTTGCAAGTTTTAATTTTTGGGAAGAACACACTAGGGATTGGTATTAGGGATGGCACTATAATGTCATTAAATAATAATGTTTTTTAAGGTCAAGGATCCTTTACTGTTTTCACCGTTTTTCCGTCGGAGAATATGAATTTCTTTTTATCGTATTATCCACTAGGAATCAAATTTCGTATTTTTTGGGTTTTGAACTTTTCAATCAGCTGATTTGGGGGGGATATCGTGTGGATGGTGGTTGAACCGAACGCGTGGAACGTCTGATTACGAATGATCTAACGGTGCTTGCCACAGATGCGACGTCGACAGCGACGCTGACGCTGGCCGCTCAGCCAGCAGCGACGGAGGCTGCAAATTAGATCCGAGCCGGCAGAAAGATGGCTGATGCCAGAAAGAGAATATACGCGCACCCGGTGAGAGTGAGAAAGCGAACGGGGCGGGGAGTAACGGGAGTATGAGGGCGACCAGGGTGGGATGGGATGTGTGTGCCCCTAAGCGCCGCCTTTGCCATTTCCCATTATTTTTTTGGCCTGGCCAGCCGGCGCAGGCGCTTGGAAGTCAGCAAACCATAGCACAGTTTTGGCCAGACATCCCCCCATCTTGCTTGCACACTCGGACGCTCTCGCTTCCACTCACCAAGGAGTATGCATCTCGGTATGTAAGACAATTTTCTCGCGCATTTTCATTGTGGAAATTGAATTTTCGGCATGGAGAGCTGCAAAAAAAAAAGGGGGGATCGGTGGGGGCAGAAAGGAAGAAGAATGAGCCCTGGGAAAAAAAAAACAACAAATGAAGTCAACGTCGAGGAAGAAGCAGATGCAGAAGCTTGGAGCTTGGCTCTCGTGTTTCTAATACGGCTTCCCCACCCCATCCGTCCCTATCTACTTTATTTTATTACACTTTATTTAGGTGGCACCGAACGTGAGCAAACGAGACAAAAGCCACCAGGAAGTGGGTGGGTGGGAGCGAGATGGAACGCCTTGGCTAACCCCAAGGGGGGCTGTGGGGCCAAAAAAGAGAGCGCAAACAACTGAGGCAGCCTTAAATTGGATTTTCATCGTTAAGTGTGGTGAATGTGTGGGCCAAACTAGGTGGGGGGAGAGAGATAGGGCGAGTGAAAGGCAGAGGAAGTAGAGATGGTTAGAGAGAAAGGTATAATGCGATATATCGTTTAAAAATATATGATATATATCAGATATATGAATTGTATGAGAAATTAGTTATAAGTATAGACCTAAATATATTACAATTAGAATATAATCATTTATTATTTAATTTTTTTCAACATTATATATCTGAGCTTAAATCAAAATTAATCTAAATTAAAATTTAAAAGATATCAACTTAAGAGAAAGTATGTGCCATCTCTAGGACAACCTTTGAGTGCTGTGGGTGTTCCTCTAAGGAAGAGGAAGCTGAAAGCTACCCCAACAACAACAACCACAGCGAGGACAATGAGAAAACGATTACTCACCGTTGGAATTTATTTGGCGTATCATTTTTTAGCTCTTAGCCCCCTTATCCCACTTACCTTCCCAATTCGCTATAATTTTCTCTTATTTTTCCTTGCCGTTTTTGACAACTCAATTTATTTACATTAATATCTCATCTCGCCGGAGTCTGACAAAAAAAAAATAAATAACTAAGTGAATTTCAGTTAATTTATTATGAGGCATTATTGCTATGGCTTACCCCCCAAAGCTTTCTTAGTCACCTCTCCCCTTTCCCGAAAATCTCCTCGTTTAATCGCAATTCCCAATCCCAGTGACGCCATCTTGGATCCCATTTATTATTGTTTGCCTGAATGGGCTCCTCTAACTGTCCTTCCTCTGCCATTTCCCACTGCCCCGTCCCCGCCCCCTGGGTCGTTGGCCACAATTACGAAATGAATTTGTTGCCTCCTGCAGAACCTATCCTGCCGCATGTTGCATTGAGAAAAAATGACATTATTTTTAAACCAAAAATTAATGATAAAATTTCACATTCTGATTAGTTTAATTCTTAGATAATTTATCCCATCTCTAATCTAACGGTACTTTCTTTGAAAACTCTTAGTATTTCTTTCAGTGTGACCCTTTTCTCCTCCAAAGATTTGACTTTTTGGGTGTCCTGGAAAACTATTCGGCTTCATCTTTGCACCACACCCCCTACACATCCTGGCAGCTCCTTTTGGGAGAATCCTGTCAGGCTCGCAAATTGGCGCTCTGATTTATGACTTTTGTCTATTGTTAGCTTACTTCCTAGAGCCCCCCCTCTCTTTCCTCTTGCCCCTGCCATCATTAGTTTGTATTTTAGTTTCATTTTCAATCCGAAGTTCATTTCATTTTGGGCTTAAATTTTGTTTTGTCCTGTTTGATTGTATTTGGACGCCAGAGAGTCCTGGGGTATATTTTTCGGGCGGGTTTTTCTTGGTTGGGTCGTTTTAGTGGAATTACTTGGTCCATAATAGATGAGTCTGGGATTCGTTTTCGACGCCAGGAGCCTTGCAGAGAAGGCGTGGCACAGCACCAGCAGCCATTTTGTTTGGCAGGTGAGGCCACAGGATGAACTGCAACTGCACAATTGCATTTTGTGCTAGATAGCTGAGAATTTCTTAACAATTTCTTTTTTGGTCCTTCGAGCTGTCAGGATTGGTTTAGTTATCAGTTGCTGGATAAGATTTATTAATTAAGTGATACAAGAGCTATAATAGATAAAGGATATTATAATTAAGTGAAATAATAATAATAAATATTATTCCATTAATTTGGAAGTGTTTTGAAGGACTTCCTTTAAGATAGTATAGGATAGTGATGATAGATTTGAACTTATTCTACCACTATCTAGGATAGTGATGGTAATTATGAAATTATACAATCATAACTATCATCACTATCCTATACTAGAGTATAGTCTACTTATAAGGTGAAGAACAACTATATTATATTGTCTTCTAATCGTCTAAATTATAAATATTATAATACTTTTTGAAGTTTTTTTTTAACTTTGGATTTCTGAATATTTTTTATAGTTTTTAGATCATATTTCTGATTAAAATTACAAGTTCTAGTTCCTAGCTATAAGGTTAGGAGATTCTTTTGTTTTTATAATAATAATAATAATAATAATAATAATAATAAATTAAAGAAAGGAACAATAAATAAAATGTACTTAGTGATCACCCCACTCTTCTCCCTCTAGGATGTCCCTCCACCTCCTTGAGTCCTTGATGCCTAACAAACTCTGGGTGAAATTTATGTAATTTATATGGGCACTTGACTGTCTAAATTGCCTGCAGAAGTCAGCCCCCCCTCCGTCCCCCTCTCCCCCATCCACCACGTCCATCTACCATCTCCATTTGGCCAAAACCCCCCCTGTCCCCCTGTTGGAGCAGCACGTCCATCTACCATCTCCATTTGGCCAAAACCCCCCCTATCCCCCTGTTGGAGCACGCTTTGCTGCCACTTTTTATATCATCTACTTAGCCTTAATGGCAAATAATTAATTTCCAGCTTCCGCGTTGCCGGTTCTAGTCTCCTGCCCCCTGCCCCCCCTCGCTGTCGGCCAGCCCTTTTCCGCCCGCGTTGTAAATGGCCGCATGTAACTGCAATTTTCCACCCCACCCCCGTCCCGGCCACGCCTGAAACGACCATTTTCAATTTACAAATTGCTTATTTTTCGAAAACCAAATTGCGAGTGCCTTGGCCAGGACTTGGCCAGGACTACGGGCAGGGCCGGTAGCTGGTAGCTGGTAGCTGTAACCGGATCCGGATCCGGGACCAGGACGTAAAAGAAGCAGCAGGAGCAGGAGCAGGCAGGACCAGGCAGTTAATGCACTTTACGTGCGGCCAGTTGGGTGGCGAAAAGTGGGAGGGGGGCGTGGATGGTCCTGAACGGAGGTCCTGGCAGTTATGTGCTGCGGCGAAGGCTTCTCAATTACGTTTATAAATTTTCCAAGCCAAAATGGCGCAGCCTCCGAAAATGAATAGCCCGAAAGGGACAGCGCTAAGTAGGTGGTGGGGTGGGGGAGGAGAGAAGCGAGAGTGGGATGGGGAGAGCACTCCAGTTTTTCCGGGGAAACCGTAAGAAAAATCCACCATCGAAAGAAATTTTATTAACTTCTTTTAGGCCAAATTGCATTGCGGTTTATTTGAAGGCCGGGCTTAATGCCCCTCCTTGCTCTCCTTGCCGTCCTGGCCATCCTTGCTCTCCTTGTTATCCTTGCCCCTATGTCCTTATGTTCCTGCCCACTTCATCACCTCCATCCTGCCGCCAAAAACGATTCCCTTTTATTTATGATGCGACATTTCAACTCGCAGTCGTAGGCCCTCAACAATTTATTGGCGCCATCAAAAATTGTTTTATACACTGAGAGAAAATATAAAAGAAATAATTAATAAAGAAAGATATATGATAAAAAATTGTTACAAAAATTTAATAACTATTAAATAAAAATAGTAAGCTGTTATAGCGAACATCCTATAAATCCCCCTTCTAATTACTACAATTTTCTCTCAGTGATTTTTTGTTATATAGCCAAGTATCAAATGCCACGCCCACCGTCTAACCAAATGGCCGAGACTCCATCGCTGCCCTTTCGTTTTTATGGCCTACGCATCATTTGGCTAAAAGAGACCTCCCCGAGAATCCATTTAGAAGGCGATGTCTTCCCCCCCCTTTCCCTTCCCCAACAAAAGGGGAAGGATAAAAAAGGATCAAGGAGGGTGTGGAACGGTAATCGTTCTATGAAATGCCTAAATAAAATAAATGGCTAAACAGAATTAGAGTGAAAGGAGACGCAGCTCCTAAAGGATATTAAGGATATTTGAGAAGGATAAGAAATAAAAAAAAAAGTATATATTCTACTTAAGATATATTATTTATAAGTCTGCTTAAGATAAGTGGGGAATTTTTTATTTATGGTTTTTTTTATTCCTTTTTTTTATTATCCTTAAAACAAGAAAACCCTTCTCTTATAATTCTCCTTTAGTTCCTGAGAAATATTCCCTAATTAAATGATATTCTTCTATTAAAAGATCATTAGATCAGCATATTTCCCACAACCATGAATTAATTGTCTCCCCCCCCCCCCCCCCCCCCCCAGGCCACCCACTCGCACCAAAATCAATTAAAAGCGCAATTAATTTGTATGACAGTTGAAGAAAACAGACGCCACAGAAGAGAAGCTTTTGGCTTCTGAGGGGTGAGGAAAAGGAGTGAAAAAGTAGGAGGGGCAGGGTGGAGAGGTATAAGAGAGAGTGGGGGCTTGCTTTTTCTCTCTCCGATTCTGTCCGGAATAATAAAAGTAATTTAATTTTAATGAAATTGTTAATACGAAAACAATTTCATTTTGTAAAAAGTTTTGCCTCGGCTCCTGGAACAGGGGGGGTAGAAGGTAAAAAAGGAGCAGGAGCAGGATGAATGACAGGATGGGGAGAGTGAGAGAGAACCAGAGCAAATTGCTCGTGACAATGAGTGAGTGAGCCAGGGAAAACAAAAAGCTCACACAAACACTCACACTGACACTCACACTCACACAAAAACAATCAAATAAAAGTGTGCGAAAAAGAGAAAGCCAAAAACCAAGAACAACAAAGCAACAATGCCGTCGGTAGAACAAGTCCAAATACAACAAAAACAACAACCCTCACACAGATAGAGAGAGAGAGAGAATGCGAAAAATGAAATGCTGATGCGAAGATTTAATAAATGAAATTGGTGTGTGATTAAAAACACAAAAACCAAACGAAATCCATCTAATCAACTTTTGCTGCCGCCTCACTTTTCTCCAACCGCCCGACCGCTCGCCCGCCCGCATCCTCTTGTCCTTGCCTTGGCACTTTCTCCTCCTTCGCCGCAGCATCCACCCGTCTCTTTCTCTTTTCGCAGCCTTGCAGTTGGCCGAGAGCTGCAGCGCCGGCCGAGGCAGCGACAGCGGCAGCAGCAGAAGACGAAGCGACGCAGCAGCCGTAGGGGGCGAACCGTAGGGGGGTGGGACCGGGGGTTGGTAGGAGCCAGCAAGTTTGAAACGCCTCCTTAAGGATATTTTCTTAAAAACATACTACTTTCAATATTTAACAATAAAAAATAAATAAATTTTTATTCAACATATATTTGTAGTTATTCAATTTAATTTTTTATTTATTTATTATATCTTTTATTTAAATATAAAATAAAAAATCTGAAAATAAATCAAATTTAACGGTTTCATAAATTTCCCTTTAATAAAATGCCTTTTGGTCCTTTTCTTTAGGCTCCGCCCCCATTTGTGAGCATAAAATGGCAGCTCTCTTGCATTAATATAGGGAATTTTAGTGGCGCCCTCTGTATCTCAATCAGGGTACTACTTAGTTTTATGACCCACAGATGGCGCTCTAGCGAAATTGTGGTCAAGTTTAGATGATATTTCATAGTTCGTTTTAAAAGCTTGCATTTAATTAATTAATTCTAAGATTTAATTAAATTTTAATTAAAGTTTTTGTAAATTATTTATTTAATTTATAGCACAATTACAATTAATAGCACAATTAATCAAGAAATAATGAGAATAATAGAGGTTTTTAAATCACTGCATCTAATATTTAATAATAAACAATTTTAATTATAGATCGCCTCTTATAATTCCGGATTAATTAAGATTCGATCTGATCTCACGCAGTGAACCTTGACCCACTTCCAAGTAGACAAGTCTCAGGTTCTAAGTCACCTGTTGATGCAAAAAGCTAGAACATCCACCGTGATCGATTAAATCCATTTGTTTCACCTGATTTGCGAGATTATTAACGAAAAAATCTATAAAATAGCCAGGCCGCTCAGATTGAAGTTCGGAAAAGACTGTGGGACAAGTTTTAAGAGAATAATTAATTGAAATAAGTACAGTGAAGCTTCCACAAGTAAGAAGGAAAATCTTAAACCGGTTTTTTGTTTATAAATAAAGAAGAGAAAATATAATAGAAAAAATATTTTTTCTTGAAATAATAGTTTTTTAAACACATGTATAGTATGACCGTTTCACAAAATTCCCTATCTTAAAAATATAATTTTAAAACAAAGTATATTTTATAGTGAAATATTTTAATCCATTCAAATTTTTGTTTATTTATTTTTTTGTAAAATGATAATAATAGTTGAAATAATATGAATGAATAATGAAACTTGAAATAATAGTTTTTCAAAAATATGTATAGTGTGACCGTTTCACAAAATTCCTCACCATAAAAATATAATTTAAAAAAAAAGTATATTTGGTAATGGAATATTTGAGTGTATGGAATTTTTTGTTTATTTTTTTTTTCTGTAAAATGATAAATATATTCGAAAAGATTAAAATAAAGCTAAAAGCTCTGCGGAAGTTTATTCGTCCACCCTACTGTACTTTGGGGCACTCGTGGGGTCTCACTAACTATTTCTCTGCGCCAGGCGCTCAATTCGCTTTTCTCTCCCGACGCGTTCGGTTCAGTTGGAGGAGCTGCTTTGGAGCTTCGTACTCGTGCGTTCGTGTGTGTGTGAGTGTTTTATTCGGCTGGTTTAGTTGTTGTTGTTTCTATTGTTGCTTCGCTAGTCGGACGATCTAGCGTGTGCTGAATTCTAAACGAAAACAACAACAACTAAACAGAGTTCCATATGTGCAGCTATTTGCCTTAAAATGTAATTAAAATTCAATTAAAACTAAGGCAAATAGTTCAAGTTAAATAAAAGTTAATTAAAATGGAAAATGTGAATGCAGTTTTGGAGTTTTTTTTAGAGTTTTTATTTTAAAATTCAAATGCACTTGTCTCAGCTCCAAACTGCAATGTCCACCTCCCACACACTCAGCCCCACCCCCTCTGGGGCTCTTTATTCTTCTTCTTCGGTTTGAAGTGCATTTCTGCGTCGCATTTCCTACTTTTCTTTGAATAAAAAAAAAAATATTTTATTTAAAAAGCTCCTTTGTTGTTGTTTTGTTGCTACTCCGCGTGCTTCTTCTTCTTCTTCTGGTTCGTGCTTCCCTTTACTCCTCCTGTTTTGGGGGCTCTCTTTGTTGTTGTTGTGGTTTGCTCCACAATTTTTTTTTTTTCCAATTTTGCGCGTTGCCGCCTTTGCTTTTTTTTTTGTATATTTTCTTCAGCCGCCGCGATTCTATTTTTAGCAACAAGTATTGTTGTTGTTGGTGGAGCAGCTCAAGTTAACTACGCTACGCTGGCAGCAGAAAAAAAAAAGCAAAAACAACCTGACAAACTATGGGGAGCACGAGAGAGCCCCAAAACAAAAGAGAGCAGAGAGAGTAGGAGAGAGATCTTACGTGGAGAGCGATCTTAAAGTAGAGCCTGGCTAAAAGGGATTTAATATCAGTGATATAAATAAATTAAATTTTCAAGAAAATATATTATTGTTATTGTGTAATTTTTGTTAATCTTGAAAATAAATAATTACAACTTATTGTGGCTCCACTGTACCTGACTCAGGTGATAACAATAACACCGATGAGCGCTCTCTCTGGCACTGTTTGATCGCTCTCCCGCTACCTTGTTGCTTTCTCTTTCACCTCCCCCCACCACCCCCCCTTTCTCTTTCTCTTGTTCGTGTGGTTCTGTGGCCGCCTAATGGCATTTAAATTTTAATGCCCAATTTCATAGAAAATCAAGTGAAAGACATGAACGAAAAGAAAAGCGAGACGTGATACTAAAACTACCTACAAAATAAAAACAAAAGTGCAGGCCAATTGATGACAAACTTTTGTGCCGCCTGCATTTTTTCTTTAGCCTTAATTTTGTGCTTCCTGTGAATTAAACGACAAAAAATACAAAAAAAAAAAAAAACAAGAAATTTAAGGAAAAATAAAAGCAGCGCCGTGAGAGTGAGAGCGCAACAAGTGGAATCCAACAGAAAAACTTTCATCACAAAAGCCGGCTGTCTGGAGAGAGATAGCGAGAGAGAGTGCTGAGCTGTAATTCTCTTCGAATTTTTTGCGTCTGGAATTTCTTCATCACATCGTCCAACATGTAAGCCCCCATTTTAATATGCAATTATTGTCCACTCGGCAGTTGTTTTTGTTTGTTGAACAACAGCATTATTTATTATTGTTTATTTATGGATTTATGCCGCCTACGAATTTCAGCGATTGCACAATTCCTCCTCGTAGTACCACCTTCCAGTAGCTCCGGCCTTGTCCGTGCCTGGAATATTTAATGGAGACTGGAGACCCAAGACCTTAGGGTTTAAGGTTCTTTATGAGAGAATAGATCCTCCAAAAACTACAATAAAAAAAAACTAAAACTAGTTCTATTAAATAGCAGAGTATTTGAGTCTTAGTCTTTATTTGCTGTTTTATTTTTAGAATTTTTTTGTCATAAAATTTAACAAACAAATATACCTGGGAACTGCTGCTGACAATCTGTGCCATTAAATTGTATTTTTCCAACTATTTTTTTTACAACTGCGCAGATCTGTGGCTTTGAAATATATATTGGTTAATTATAAGGAATAGTTTCTGTTATCTAAGGCCTGTTTCCAAAGGGGCGAATAAATTAGAAACTTTATTTTGCTTTCAAAACCAAGTCGCAGTACGGAAATAGGGGATACTCTATTATGATAAGAATATAAAGAAGAGCCTTTCAGAACGGGGCTTATAAGGAGGGAGAGCTATATCCCCCATCATAAATCTCACATATTTGTATATATCTGGTAGTAAACAAATAAATTCATTTGTTTATACTAAAAATTCATTCGGCAAGCCATTTCGCCCATTTACACCGCCGTTAAATAAATAAACAGCTTGTCAAATTTCTAGATTTTTGTTTTTTTTTTCTATACCGTTTTGTTAAATTCTTGAAAACAAATTGCAATTTTGAACGCTTATACCGTTTCGGTGGGGGACTTTTCTTGGCTAAGACGTGCCCCTTTTCCAGGTCCAGTTTCCAGTTTCTGGCCAAAAGTAAGCTTGTGTAAGCCGCATATCAAATTTTTCGTCAAATTGGCGAATTTTTCAACAATCAGAGATGACAAAGGAGGACGCTACGGATCATAATTGCAAATCAAGTGGTGTGAAAAGTTGAAAGATATTTGGGAAAAGATTTTTTTTTAGAGAGAGTTAAAAAAATATACAATTTTGGGTATTAAAATTATCAAAAAAATATATAGATTAGAAAGTAAAATAATAGTATTTGAATTAGAATAGAATTACTTTCTTCTCCAGATTCTGTTAAGTTTTCTTTGAACTTTCATCTGCTCTTAGAATTCTGTTGTTCTTTCTTATTTCTCTTATACATTCTCTTACTGGTTGACTTTTACTCTCTGATCTGCCAATCAGCTGTTTAAAACTAATCTTTTCCTAAAAGCATAAATTTAAGCTTGAATTTTATGTTATTTTAAGGGAGTTAAAACTGTAACGAATTATAATTTATTATCTTTTAAGGGTTTTTTTTTGTTTTTTTCTTGTTTTGATATGCAGAGAATCGAAATATCGATATTTTTCATTCTGCCATCTCTAAAAACAACAAAGCTTAAATAAGCTTTTAAAGCTTTTGTTTATCAGTGAATATTCTGAAGAGCTTCATTTCTGTTATTTAGGAAATGTAACGGTTTTGTTGAGTTCAAAAATAAACAAAAATTAAAAATGTGTATTTTTAAAGGTATCTGCAAGTCTTAAAACATTTATTTATTTTATTATTAAAATTAAAATTTATAGAAAGCTTTTTCATCATCCTAAACTAAATCTTTTATTTTTTTTTGATACTTCCTAATTTTATTCACATTTTTATTCATATCATAAATACATTATCAGCTTATCAGCCTTGTTAATAATTCCATTTTTCCATTTCTGCCCAGCCCAGCCCAGCGCAAATTGCAACTGCCTATGGGCGGGTGTTGTCAGCCACTCAATAGCACTCGGCCTGCTCGGTTGCCGCCCAAATAACCTTTCCTTTCCTTTCCATTCCGATTGCGCCAATTAAATAAAATATATATATAATTATTGCCTTCGTTCACTGGCAACTCTCATGACGGCTTATCAATGGCGTCAATGTCGCCAAATACAAACAAATAAGGCAATAACAGGGAGACTATCTGCGAAGAGTTGGCTTGGCTCGATCTTCCAGGGGGGGTGCTGGTATTAAAAAGGGGTAACCAAAATAATAAATTAGTAGTTAAAATATATTGAAGATTTTTAATAGTGGTTTTAAATAAGTGTTTTTAAGTAAATGTTTTTAAATAAGTCATAAAGGTTGTTAAAAATTATATTAAAGATTTTCACGCATGTTTTTAAAGATTTTATTTTTTTTCTATTAATATTATTAATTTAGTTTAATTTTTTATTATTCATATTTATTATTATTCATTTATTTTAATTACTATGATTGTTATTATTTTATTTATTTTATTTTTTTTAAGATTTTTATAGTATACCCCCTCTTTCACTGTTTTTTAGTCAATTAACCCCTTAAACCAGGCATGGAAAAATGTGCTTCTGTATTTTTATTTTATTTATTATTTTATAGCAATTTTAATTATTTAAGTAATAAAAAAAATTATTTAAGTAATAAAATATTTATAATTTTTTTTAATAAACTCTATTATTTAGTTCTAAAAAAATATATATTTACGAGAGCCCTGATATCTAGATCCCAGAAATTCTAGAAATCTTCCATAATACCAAACAATTCCAATACAATTCCCTTACAATTCCATTACATTTCCCTCAAAATCCCCCCCTCAGTTGTAAACAATTTAATAATGTTTTGATTTCTACTTAAATCACGTCCCACGCTGAATGATTTTTGCATGAACTGCTCCCTGCACTAAATAGACCCCTTCCCCCCAGTTAGTTGATAACATTTCCAGTTTCGTTTTGTTTACAACCAGAACTCGTAATTCTGTTTGTAATAAATAAATCAGTTTCCCTAAACAGGCCAACAGGCTTTTCGTAATTATGACATAAAAAATATAGAATATAGAATAGCCATTAGGCCATGTCGAAGTGGGACATGAGCTACAGGACATGCTGTGATTTATGCCGAGATCTGCACTAAATCTTTCGCAGAATGCCATCGAAGCTTGTTCCTATTGCCTTGGGCTGTCGACACGGCGTATACGTAATTTATTTTCGCAGGTATGCAGTTTAAAAATAAAAAATATTGTCCAAAAGCGGTGGGTTTTTTAGATCTTATAGAGTTTATCTAAAAATAATTGGGCTAACAGGAGCTTAAGAAACAATTTATTTATTTGTCACACCTGGCGTATACTTGATATTTTGTACGAAAAAACAAAATTGGCTTTTGATTTCTATTCTTTAGTTATTTCTTTGTTGTAATTTTAGTCTACTATTATTAATTACCAAATTAATTAATAAATTTTAAGATTCTGTTAAAAATATATCATTTTCTTTTAATATTAAGTATACGACCGGTATAGCTTTTTGTTAAAAATTCAAGAAAATAAAATCTAACTTAAATTTAATTATTGACTAACTAAGTAATTACAAGAAAAACAATAAACAATTGGAATTAATTAATAATAATTTACCAAAAAAGGAATATTAAGTATACGCCCGGTATTACTTTTTACTACAAATTAATAACTCTATACAGGAAAAAATTAAAATAATTAAAAGTCGGTCAAATTATTGATTTAAAATATAATATTAATAATAGAAATAAATATCCAAATAATAAATATAAAAAATGGCTAAAAAATAATTCAATATCAATATTAACGCTTAAAGTTACTTTTTTTTTGTGATAAATAAAAAATTCTGAATATAAAATCTTTAATTTAAATCAAACTAATGATTTAGTAAGAATTTTAAACACAATAAACATTTATTTAAAATAAATAGTAAATAACAATATCAATATCTGTTTGCCCATCGCCTTGCCCATAAATTCTTATTAAAAATCCCGGCAATAAACAAATCCATAACTTAGGCTCCCAATAGCCACCTATGGCTACCTATGGCTAATGGACATTCCTTAAATTACCAGCGAAGCTAAGCCATCCCGAGAGCCCAAAGCCTAAAGCCATTCATAAATATGCAAGTAGGAGATCAGCGAAGTGGCCACTGCCGGGGAATGATGCGTGTGTGCCTGGAAGTAAATACTTTCGATACAAAAACTATACTATACTATAACTACAACTATGTGTAGTTGTTGTCCAGAAGCACTGGCAGTTGCCCCGAAACGAAACGAAACGCTTTTCATTCTAGCATGCCAGGCAGCAATTAGATCGCTGGCAGTGCAATTTTTCCATCACAGTCATGGCTGCTAGACCGAGAGTGTCTGAGTGTGAGTGCTACTACTATTATTTTATTTTAACGCACGAATCACAGCCCAGGTCTGTGTTGTGTTTTTTATTTATTTTTATTATTTTTTATTGTATTTTTTTTTTTTAAGATATGTGCGTGTGTTGGTGCGTGCACCCAACTGGTTTCGGCCAAAAGTCGGGGTTTTAATTCAAAACGAACGACAACAAACGCTTCTGGGGTTCACTTCGATAACAGGCAGAGCAGTCAGCAGAGCAGTCGCAGTCAACGTCGCTGCTGACGTCGCTGTTGACGTCGCTGTCAACTACTATCGATAGGCTTACGATCGTTGCTTCCCAACACTCGCACTCGCAGCGCGTCGCTCGATCGGACAACAACGGCTGTTGTGTTTGGCTTTTAGTTTGTTAAATAAAAAACAAAATAAAGAAATAAATACTTAAATAATAAATAAATAAAATAAATACAAAAATAATGAAATAGAAGCTGAATCTGAATCGGTAAAGAACGCGTAACGGTTCAACTCACGCACCCAACTAATTAAACCGCAAAGATCGGAATCTTAAACGCTCGGTCCTCGAGTGTGTGTGTCTGTGTGTGATTACACTTGTTGTGTCTTGGATCTGTCTCTGCCACTAACTTGGCTCATTAAAAGTGCAAATTGTTTACGAGTATTTAGCCAGCCTCTTAGCCTCTTAGCCTCAAAGGTAAAGCAGCCAATTTCCTTATAAGTTCTGGTTTTCAATTTTTTTTTTCATTTTTCTTCGCTCCCAGGCGGGCAATTTTCCTTAGTGAGTGTGTAGTGTGTGTGTATGTGTTAACGTTTTAATTAAAAGCCAAAAGAAAATGTAAAAAAGAAAGAAGACAACCAGAAGACTCTGTGAAGACTTGCTCCTGAAGACAGTCATGTGACAGGCAAGGCGCTCTTCAAGTCTTCAAGTGACCACCAATCCGGTAGCCAAGAGCTGTCTTAAGGGGGGGATACCATTCTGCACTTGTTGTGGGGTCTTGGGGACCACAATTCTAGTCAGTTTCCGCTTTAAAAAAAAGTGTGACGGTTGATTAGACATCTAGCTCATCGCTGGAATCATTAAGGAATGTCTTAACAACTCTATACCAGGGGGAGGGGATAATAAATTAAGACTAGACTTAAGTCTATGACTAGAGTTGGGATATATACTATTTATATCCCAAGAGACAGACTTCAGAGACTCATTTTTCAGTCAAAGATGACTGGCTTGTCGGCTCTTTTTGTGCGTTTATGGTTTTATAATAAGAGTCTTGAGAGTCAAGTTGAGACTATTATGCTTGAAATAAACTGGAATTATCAGAGTGGTGGATATGTAAACAAAGTGGAGGTCTCTAGGGGGATTGTCAGTCTAGGGTTTGCTCGGCTTCCTGCCTTACTTTGGAACCTCTAGGCTCATGACTCACTCCCCTTCAAAGGTTTCTAATTGATTGAACGTGCGTTTCATGCCAAATTGTGAAGGAATTCGCAATGCCATTAAGGTCGTATGTCTCCATTGGGTATCCATAGATAGAAGCTCACTTAATGCCCACTAGTCACAGTCACTAGCCCGTCCAGGCCGTATCTGAATGTCTTTTGAGCGTTATCAGGCGATCAGTTGCCTTCGGCGGACAAGGCGATCGATCAACGGACGTGTCGCCGGGACTAATGAACATTTGTAAGCCAAAAAAAAAATACAAAAAAAAAAACCCGATAAACAAAGCGACTAAAAGGCTGAGAAACTCAAAAAAACATTGACTTTGTTTAGAGTGGAAGATTTAAATCATTTGGAAGATCAACCCTCAAGACTCAAGTTTCAATACTCTAAACTGTAGACTGTAGAGTGTGGAAATTTTATTAAATTTTTATTGATTGTTTGTGCAACGCTTTTTGAAAATTGAAAATTGAAAATAACTTGAATAATTGCACGCCACCATGCCACCAATGAATTCTCCGGAGAATCAATTTATTTCACGAGCTTTCTACACTCAAATCCGGTGAATTCTTGTTTCAATTTCAGTTTCGGATGATTGTTTTGAGGAAGTGTGTGGATGTGGATGTGGATGTGGTTGTGCCACTGCCTCTGTCTGTAATTGAAGCCCATAATTATACCATTTATAAACTATGTATGTGTTTCTGGATTCTATATTCTGGATCTCCCTTATAGGGGAGGCATAACTCTCAATTGATGTCTCAATTCGAGCAATTCTGGAGCTTAATTATGCTTCAAAGTTTCAGAGACAGCGCATTCGAGGCATATTTGGCATACTGGCTGCTGCCGTCAGTGTTTGAAAATGTTGTCGCGGGATGTCAGACTGCCAGGCTGTCAGGCTGCGTCTCTTATTCCAACTGACAGCTGGGGGCATGCTTCTGATTCTGATGATTGCTTTTGTCACATTTGATTAGCAAATGATTACAATTACCCGAAATTGGCAAATGGGGATGGCAATTAGGTCGATCGAGGTCTAGAAGACATTTTCTAGGAGGCCTAAGACTAGAGAACTTGAAACTAGAGACTCTAGAAGCCTCTTTTTAAAGAGATTAGTGATAATTTTTGTCAAAAGTAAGCAATGAAAAGTAGGAGACATCCCCAAGCTTATAAACTGTATATATATTCTTGATCAGGATCCAATCTTATAAAAGTTATTAGAATTCTAGACCTTCTAAGTCTATAGAATCATGTCCTAGACTCTCAGTTTCAAAGCTATTTGACTTAAAACTTGGCACACATCCTTCTTTTCTCTCAAAGCTGTATATAAGTAGTCATTTTCATGATCGGTAGACTATATCTTATAGCTACTATATAACTTATAGATAGAATGACTTTGATGTTTTTAAAGATAGAAGATTGAAATTTTTTTTAAATTTAAATATTAAGAAATTAATTTATATATAATTATAATAAAAGAAAATAATGACAAGAATCGGGTAACTATATACGATTTTTGCGATAAACATAAATTCTATTCGATATATCGAATGTATCAAAAAAGTATCGTATATGAAAAAATCAAACTTTACAGTAAAAGTTATTTTTGAAAGAAGGTTGTTTAGAAAGAAAATGGAAGGTAAAGAATTGAATCTTTAATTTAAAAGAAACTAAAGCTTGTTTAATTTTAATATTTGTGTAGATTGTGGCATATATATTTTATAGCAAATTTGGCATTAAATTCTTAATATAATAATCTAATAAAATAGATAGATAATAATATATATCTTCTATCTTTTGGAGTCGAACTCTTCCTCTAGTATTGCAACTTAAAATGCCAAATAAATCAAATTCTTTAAAGAAAATCCTGTAAAAAGAAGTTCATTTAAGTCAACACCTCTTGCCTGAAGTTAAACATCTCCTGGACACCGATCTCTCCGACTCTCCGACTCCCCTCCTCTGGAGCTCCCAGATCTCCAAGATATCAGCCATTTATGCAAATTTCTTGAGCAACCGCCTTAATTGTCGACTTGCCACAACCAGTATCGCTATCTGTAAGTGGGATCTGCTATCTGGGATCATAATGACACACTAATTGCGATATCTGGGGATCTCTCCAGCACCAGCATCGTGAGTGGTCAGGGATTACCTGGTATAGCTGCTAGTCACGAAGAACTTCCCTAAAAGGCTTCTCTCAGTCTTCCAACAATTACTCATCATATCGGACTTTTTAAGAAAATGTATTTTTATGGTCGGAGTGGCATGTGCTTGTCTCTGCGGCCTGTTATCAGAGGCATGAATGAACTCACGATCGGAGATGTTAATACCCTCCACCCAGGCCGACTTGACATTAAAGATTCGAGTTTCTCGTCTCATAATACTAATTAAAAAATGAGAATTAAAACCTGTTGGCCAGAGTTGTCGCTCAGAAATAATTTAAATGACAATAAAATATATAAAATCGTTTAAAATATTACGTAGAGACCTGGGACAATCAAATTGCAGTCGTAATTGCTCTCAAGTGGCCCAAAAAGCGAATTCATTGAAGAGCCAAAGGCTGAATAATTTTCGGATGGAAGACTCGAATCGAGTCGAGTGGCTCGTCAATTGTTCTATAAATAAAAATATCCACAAACAGCCATTCTTCCGCTTCTCCTCCGATCATCAATTGTTTTCAATTTATTGTGTCATGTTGTCTTTTATTTTTCACTTTTTTTTAGCAAATTTGCGGGTAATTACTGATCGATAATTGCCCGCACTTTGAGGGCATCCGTCCGAGACACCGTCCCACTCTGCCACTGCCACTCTGCCCCCTAGACCTTGCCTCATTGTTTATGGAGTGCCTGGTTTGGCATACAAATCGCACATTAATCCCTCGCTGTTCAATCATTAACATGCTAATGTCTCTCTAATATCGTTTTTATTGTGGATTGTACTCCGAAGTAGGGAGTTCTCAGAGTCTCAGAGTCTGAAGGTGGCGGAGCTACTTGAACAAAACTATCTTTTGGAAGGTGGAGGGGTTCCGGATCTTATGAGATGAGATATGTTAGGTGTTTAGATCTCATTTGTCTTCAGTTTGTGGCATTTTTGAGGCAGGCATATTTAAGCAAGCTAGTAGGAGTCTAAATATAGATTTAATTTATGGAAAGAGCTGTTTTTTAAGGTCTAGAATGAAAGAAATATTTAAGAAGAACTACCCACAAACTGATCATTCTTAACATTTTCTGAGCTGAGAGATCTTCAACTGATCTTGACTGGTAGACTTAACTCTTTGAAGTTAAACCCCCCCTTAAGACACCCAACCATTTCAGAGATACTTCCCAGATCTGGCCCAAAACCTGCCCTACTTGTTTCTAGGGCTTTTGTTTACAGGTTCCATAGCCCGGCCATGTCTTACTCTTTTCGGATTTATTTTTAGACTGCCTGGCACTGGCCCTACTTGAGTTATGGCCTGAACGTGTCTAAAAAACAATGCCAGAGCCAAAAAAAAAACAAAAAAACAAAAAAAATGTAAATAATAATAGAAAAAAAGACAGAATTTGTGTTATCTTGAAGGCATGTCCGCGGGTCGCTCCACTATCCAGTCTCTGATAAGCAAATTTTTGGTGATAATTGTTGCCAGCCAAGAAGCTTAATAGCTTATAGACTCTACCTTTCTGTCAGTGTATAAAAATAGCTAAAAAAAAAAGCAAGACTTGTAATTCTTCATTCGGCAATCAGCTAACAAATCGATCGTAAATCAGTTCAGTCCGCTGATTAGCCAGCGATTAGATTCCATAACAGCCTGACTAACATCCTCCTATCACTCGGAATACTAATTTCTGTTCTCTATTTGTGCTTTCAGGGCTTCCTGGCTCCTGAACGAGTTCTCCGTGGCGGCTGTTGTCCTGGAAAGCCGCCTGGATGCGGTTCTGCTTCGATCGGCTGTGCTTCGCAACTAAGCGGCCAGCCACCACCCATGCACCACAACCACCACCACAACAACCACCACAACCACCAACCCACAATAGCAATAGCCATCAGACAAGCACAACAGATGCACCACCAAGAAGCACCACAGATCAAGTAGTAGCACCACCACCACCGGCCAGTGATCTGTTCTATGCCGAGTACCAGAAACTGCAGCCGGCGATAATCGATCGGGAGAGGGAGACAAAGCCACCGGACATAGCCACCGTGGTGGTGGTGGAGCATCATCTACAGCCGAGGGAGATTGAGAGCCGAGCCACCGAGGGAGTGGAGGAGCAGCAGATACTGAGAAAGAGCTATCGCCGGCACAGCAGCGCCGAAGATCAGCCGAAACCGAAGAGGGCCGAGTCGAGCACGGAGGCGATACGAAAAGCGGCCAGTATGCAGCAGGAGCCGAACGCCAACTATCAGTTCCCAACGGACTTGGGTCTGGTGAGCATCGTCAATAATAATAATAATAATAATATCGGCGGAGGAGGAGGCGGAGTAGGAGGGGGTAATCCCAACAATAACACCAACAATAACAACGGTCTGGTGGGTGGCATTGTGACCTTGCCAGCGGCGGGTGGCCTTATCGGATTAGAGCACACGGCATCGGGTCTGAGACTGATACCAGCACCGCCACCCCACTCGGATGTACTGACGCACACTCTGATCTATGGAACACCGCCATCGGGTGCCCAGCAACTCCACCAGGATCCACGTAGTTTGTTGCACCAACAGGAGCTGCAACTGCAGCAGCGCTACCAGCAACTGCAACAGCTCCAGGCCCAGACCCAGGGCCTGTACACCGCCCAGGGTAGTCCGGTGCTGTACCACCAGCCGAGTCCCGGCTCCAGCCAGCCGGTGGCCATCCCAGGAGCCGCCAGCTGCAACTCACCCACCCAACTGCAGCCGCCCAACAGCCTCAGCCTTCAGCTCAACCTCCAGCAGCAGATGCAGGGATTGCGGATCTCCGGCTGCACTCCCAGCGGATCGGCTGGGTCGGCCACACCCTCGCCGGTAGGGATGGTGGATCCCAACCACCAGATGATGGGCGGCAACTATGTGGCGGCCACGCCGCAGGAGGAGCGCTTCATCCAGATCATCCAGGCCAAGGAGCTCAAGATCCAGGAGATGCAGCGCGCCCTCCAGTTCAAGGACAACGAGATAGCCGAGCTCAAGTCCCACCTGGACAAGTTCCAGAGCGTCTTCCCCTTCAGCCGCAGCAGTGCGGCGGGCTGTGCCGGCACGGGCGGCGGGGCAGGGTCGGCCGGAGGCAGTGGGAGTGGCCCCAGCACGGCCACAGGAGCCACCCGCAAGTCCGGCCAGACCTTCCAGAGGCAGAGGGCCCAGGGTATCTCCGCGGAGCCCCAGAGCGAGTCTTCTGTTCTACTGGAGCATGTCAGTTTTCCCAAATATGACAAGGATGAACGGTGAGTTTTTTGGTTTTTTTTTTTTATTTAATTTTTAATTAATTTTCTATTAAATATTAGCTAGTATTTATTTATTAAAAATTGGAAAAAGATTTTTTTAGTAGAGAAACTTAGGATCTGAGCAGTAACTTTTAGATAGAAAACTGATGAGAATTGGCTTGAGTGGCTTGAAATTGTTTTATATTTTATTATTTATTATTTTGTTATTTATTAATTTTTAAAAATATATAAATAGTTTAAAAAACATATTTGTACTTGATTGGGTATCTTAGGATCTTAGAAGAATCTTTGAAATTAGAAATAAGCTTGAGGAGTATAGCTTGCAATTCCCTATAGCTCCATATAAGTTCCTCCAATTCATACTTCTCCCCTTCCATTATAAAGATTTTACTGCCCAGAATCTGTATAGTCAATTGGATGTCCAGAATCTATATAATCCGATATAGACCGACAACTATAAGGAGAGAATCTTAGGCTCCTTGGAAGAATCTTTTAGGAATAAACATAATGAGGAGTAGCTTGAGAGTATTACGACTCGTAAAAGTTAATTCTAATTCTTGTGTTTTATATTTCATTATTTATTTATTAATTGTTAATTTATTATTATATTTAATTAGTTCAAATAACATATAAATTCTTAGAGGAGAACCTTTGGATCTTGGAAGAATCTTTTAGGAATAAATAAGGAATAATGAAGAGTAGCTGGAGAGTATTACGACCCAAAGAAGGATGATCTGTTTATTTCTATATAAATTTTATTATTTATGATAATATTTTGATTTAATTCTTGTATATAATTAGTTGGAAAAACATATTGAAAACATAATCCCCATCTCCGAAGGAGAGAATCTTAAATCCCAATATAATCTCACTTAGAAATAATCTCCCTATATACCCCTCTATAGCTTATAGTACTGCGACCCATATAAGTTCCGATTAATCAATCTATATAGAAGCTATATAGTCGTGTGGCTGTCCAGATCCTATATACTCGTCCGATAACGATCGGAATCGGCGTCACTGTCCGATCCGAGTCATATAATGGGAACATCGAGAGCAGCGCCCTGTCGCCTGTCGTCGCGTCGAGTGCCCATGTCCCATGCCACAGAATGCGTTTATTAAACTTGAGTTGCTGTGACAGTTGCCCCCTGGTGGCAGCAGCCCCTTTGTGCCACCAGCTCTTGGCCTTGGCCAGTGTCAGTACTCGCCTTTAAAGATCTGTAGGAATATTATGACTGCCAATTGGCAAGAGACTCTAGACTCTAGAGCTGAGAGGGCTGCAGTCTTCGTCTCAATAATTAAAAGATTTATAAAATTAAATCTGCGAAAACGAGTGGGTGGCTATATGGGGCTATATGAGGGGGCTGTTCACACTTGCCACCCCCGCACACTTGCCACTGGAAGTCGTTGGTCTTGGCCGGGTCGAGGCAGAGTCTCTAGGTCTGCTTTCTTTATATTTTTGCTTTTAAATCCGAATCCAAAAACATGAAAACATAAATATTTATTCTACGGCTACGTGGCAGTGTTTCCGGAATGGAATTGGGCCTCCAATGATCTCTAAGATCTCTCAAATGGCGACACGCGCGGCAAGAAAAGGTGCTTCCACTCGTGTTTTCGATTAATTTTTACTAATTTTTATGGCAGATTTTTTAGTTTATGATGTTTTGGCATTCTTTTAATTATAAATTAAATCATTTTCAGGGAGGGAGGCTGACAGGAATCTGGCAAACAATTTGTTTAAAAAAAAACGAAAAATAAACAAATAGCCATTTCCTATTTTTAAGTTATTTTTATTTTTTATATTCCGTGGAAAAGTTTTAAACTAAAAATAGACTTTGTTTTCTTTATAGTCCCAGTACTTTTAATAGATATAATAGATTTATTTGGCGCCAGATACAGATACAAGATACAGCTACAAGATCTTGATGTCAAAATAATATCTATGCCGGCTTATTAGTCATATTATTTTTTACCATTTTTATCTCGCACCTGGCTCTGTTTTATCTGAATGCCTAGCCGGCACTAAGTAATGCCGCAAATTTGTTTAAATCGGCCATTTTTATGACCCCAGCCCCGAGCTGTTGACACAATCACAAAAAAATCGCCGCCAAAATCCGCGAAATTCAAATGCAATTCAAACATTTGAATGGTTCGGGGGGTTAGGAGGGTCTTGACTATAGAGTTTATGGAGATTCTGGGGCCTATGGAGCCACTCGATTGGTGTCCAGTTTATCTCTGACCAGAATCTGTGCCGACTTGTGTGTGCAACAGGACATTTTTTGACACTTGCAAGGCATAAATCAAAAGCGCCGTAGGCCTCCGCCACTATGAGTCTGGAGTCTGGTGATGGTGGAGTGCCTTTTGTGGCCATTGGCACCACGCAACTGCCGCCTGGTGGCTTTCAACGGGGCTATCTAATAAATAATGCCACAAAATTGTGCGAAATGGAGGCATAAGTCAGGCCAGGGAGGTGGTCTGTTTAGGACTTGCTATACAAAGTCTTAGGCTTCTAAGAGTCAGGCTTCTTTTTGCAATAAAATTCAATCAAGACTACCTTTTAACGATCGACAACTACTGCAAATTATTTAATTTGTCAAACAACAGCTAAGTGGATGGCAATTTTTTATTCCACTAACCACTGGCAGTCTCCACCCCGCCAGTTGGCCCGTTCGAGAGAAACCACTTCCCAGGCACTTCCCCCACACTCCAGTGGTGCGTAAGCCATATAGCCCCACCCAGTTTGCCGCCGACTACCAATCCGGCCAATTTCCATTTTCAATTCCCCGTTTGCCGGTGAGCCAATCCGTTTTATTGTCAACTGCTCTTAGCTGCTAACTATTTGCACTTTCAATTCCACAACTCTTGACAGCCGAAGCCCATACCTGAACGCACCCGCAACTAGAGACTGGAGATCGGAGATCTCTGGGGGACAGCCTTTAGGTGCAGCTATATATGTGGTGCCTAGTGCCTTGGCACACATTTCTGTCTCTGATTCAATTTTCGAACAAATATAGCCATATGAATGGTTATAGCTTCCGACAACTGGAACGCTGACACGATCCGGCCCGTAGGTCTAATTGAAGCTATTAATTGTTGTGGCTCGTACTGGCACTTGCACCACCGATGGTGCCACCACCATTGTGCTGTCATGCAGCTGAAAATGTGGTGCGTAGTGCGTGGTGCTGAGTGCGTGGTGCTGGAGCCAAAGAAAATGTTAATTTTGGCAGCAAAAAAATGAAAAACCCCACGGGGCAAACACCAGAAAGCGATCCACTAGCACCTCCGGCGGGTCTCATACACTTTGGAAAATACTTTACTTTATTTACTTTTTAGAGGAGTTTAGGACTTTCCATATTTCTAAATATTTCCCCAAGTGTCCTATTGCCTCTGTCTCCAGTTTCAACTCCATTAGGGGAACTAGTTTCGGTTTTTTTGGGGCGTTGAAATCTAATACTTTATACCCAGGCCCAGGCCGGTAAAAACTATCCATGTTTCTCTTGCAGATTGTCGCTTCCCAGACTACGCCAGTCGTGACCAGCATATCGATTATACGCACTACATTTTTTATTATTTTTTATTAAATAAGATTTTAATTGTGAGTGTTGGACTGGACGTTGTAGCCGAAATTCAAACAGTTGAGATATGTACATGGGCAGCCGCCAAACTGGCGCCACAGGTGTCGGTCATCACTGCATTTTGGGGCAATCAGGTAGCGGGTTTTCGGTCCAGCTCTGAGGTGGCTATATAAATGGGCCTCCAGTCCCCAATACCCCTCGATGATAGTTTCAGTAACGCCTTTATGAGTTTGTTAGGAGATGATGGGATTAAAGTAATATTTTTAATAAATTTTATATCAAAACTGTGTGTGGTTTTCTGGCTTTGGAAATTAATCATAAGAGTCTGAACCGTTCAAGCCATCGTTTTCAAGCCACCTATTCCCATTACTGTTTCATTCTGACTGTGGCCTGGCCAAGTTGTCAAGTTCGCTGACAGATAAAGTCATTTGACATTTACAGGCATTGGCAACATGGTCCGGACTCCGGACCTGGTCCTCTACAGAGCTAGCTAGATCTAGCCCCACTCCCCCTCAAACAAATACCAAAGCATACAATTTTCAAATTTGTATTAATTTCATATCGGGCGATTGGGCGCATGCCAATATCACTAGATATTGCCTCAAATTGGCTGCAACTTGTTGCCCGGCTTGTAAGCCAAACTGGCCAGAAAGATAAAACGATTTATATGTGTCAGCCGTAGAATTAATTGGACTCTTGCCTCCATTGACAGTTTTCTTGCCATTTTTAATATCTCCGCAGCTAATTGAATTTATGTCTATTATTTGATATATTTTTCAGATCCCGTGAACTCATCAAGTCTGCCATTTTGGACAATGACTTTATGAAGAACCTGGACCTCACCCAGATCCGGGAAATAGTCGACTGCATGTATCCTGTCAAGTATCCAGCCAAGAATCTGATCATCAAGGAGGGCGATGTTGGCAGCATTGTCTATGTTATGGAGGGTGAGTTTTAAATTACTTATTTTCTAATAAAATGTAATATTTAAGGCCTTATTGTAAGGTATCCAAAAAAACGATATTCGTATATCGTAGAATTAAGTTCCAGCCAAAAAGTATGCTACGAAAATATTTGTGGAAATGCCAGTCTTGTAACTTTTGTGTAAAAATGTCATTACAAGCCATGTAACTTGGCTTTTTATGATTTAAAACTACTTTTTTTTTTTAGCTTTTTTTAAAGACTAATAATTATGCAAAAAAGCTATCAAGACCATGAGTCATCGGGTTTTGTATTCTTGCAGAGCAATTATTAAAAAAAAAGGGGTTTCAAAAGAGCAATAACTCAACATTACGACTTAAAAAAAAACATTTTTAAGACAATAATAACACTTCTGAAAACCTTAATATTTTTATAGTTTTTTGTTGAAATATTTTGTGGCATAAACCAGGAATTTAATGTAACTCTTCCCTAATATTTTTCCCTCAAACTTTTCCCATTTAGATCTCTTTTTTTTCGCAACTCCCCATATGTATGATGCCCCCACCCCAGCCCCCAAAAAGATGTTGCCGATAAACCCATACCTCTTGTGGTAGGTTGGCTGGCTGGTTGGTTGCACGTGTCTTTTGGCCAGATGTGGCATACCACAACGCTCACACCCACGCAGCCCCGAAGAAGAGAAGTTCAGAGTCTCGCCTTGCCGCCAAATGTCAGTGGCTGACTCTCGAGCAATGTTCGAGTTTCCTTTCCAATTCGACTTTTGCGACTGTATTAGAGGTTTTCTTTAGCATTTTCTGCCGAATGGTTTTTTGCACGTTTCTGGGAGTGCTTAGGTCTCTTGACTCCGAGCTTCGTGGCTAATTGTTGTTTTAAATATTTTCTCGAACTGGGCTTGGTTTCGCCCGCATTCTGGTGCGGGGTGCCTGCCTCGGTCTGTGTTGTACCCTTCGTGTTAATTTAGTCAGAGACTTAATTTACGTACTAGTATTAGCATTTTAATTGCAGCTCCGACATCTTCGCGCCAATGTAATAACAATAATAATAATAACAAGAAAGGAAAGCTAACTTCGGGCGGAGCCGAAGTTGATATACCCTTGCAGTTCAGTCGCAGTCCGCTAGGTGGCGCCACGCATCTTATATTATTAAATATATAGCGGATCGTATATAGTCGGCCGATCCTTATGAAATTTGGCATATTGAATTATTTTGCCCAAAGAGTAATCTGTACCAAGTCCCATCTTTCTAACTTAAAAAACACCAAAGTTATGCCAATTTCGACCGTTCTATGACAGCTATAGGATATAGTCGGCCGATCCTTATGAAATTTAGTACATAAGATATTTTGGTCAAATATAACATGTGTGGAAAGTCCCAACCCTCTAACTTAAAAAACACCAAAGTTATGGCATTTCGGATCAATCAGTTATATGGCAGCTATAGGATATAGTCGACCGATCCCGGCCGTTCCGACTTATATACTATCTGCAAAGGAAAGAAGGGTGTGTGCAAAGTTTCAACTCGATAGCTCAAAAACTGAGAGACTAGTTTGCGTAGAAACCGACAGACAGACAGACAGACAGACGGACAGACGGACATGCTCATATCAACTCAGGAGGTGATCCTGATCAAGAATATATATACTTTATAGGGTCGGAGATGTCTCCTTCACTGCGTTGCACACTTTTGACCAAAATTATAATACCCTCTGCAAGGGTATAATAATGATAATCTGGCGGCGGATTATGCATTCCACAAGTGGCAAGATGAAGTGCCAGAGAGGATGCTTCCTCAATCGTGCAACAGAGAGTAGTGTTGCTTCCTTAACCTGAAGCATCCATGTCCGCACTTGAGACCTGCCACTCGATACCACGAACAGATGTCGTAGCATCTGTCTATATCTATATAGACCCCTGTTCCCCTTTCCGAACCCCAAGCAGATGTTTTTGAGAATTTTTTTGCAAGGTTTCGGGTTCATTCGGTTTTAATGACTGTTCCAATGCCCTGTTTCGGAAAATATATTCAATGGAATCCCAGCGAGATAAGGAATCTGTCGAGATTAAAACATATACGATTTATTTCCAACTTTTCCACTGATTAGCTAAGCAGAAAAAAATATAAAAAACCCTGTAGACAGTGTCTCTGAGGTCACTGCACTTGAATATTTATTAATAAATAAAATTATTGTTGCCTCATTGTTCCATTTATAAATTGGAACATTTTTTTTCCACGATAACAGTTGGATTTCTTCCTTTTTCGAATTTTGCGTAGCGAATTGTTTGGCCAAAACCAGTTTACCGGTAGCCCTTCAATGCACTGAGAGAAAGGGGCTAAAAATTATTATATTTTTGTCTTATAAATGAGTTGAAAATAGATATATTTTTCTGGAAAAAGGTAAAAAATATGTAATAATTGTAAATATGTTATTTTTTTAATAAAAGGACACAGAGTAATACTTATATTCTTTCCTTGATTTTTTTTATACAAGCCTACACTGTTAAAAGAGGGTTAAAAAGTACTACATTTTGTTCTTTAAATTTATTAGAAATATTCAAATTTTTCTGAAAAAAGTTTAAAATGTTTAATTTTTTTGTTTTTTAAAGAAATATTTAAAGTATTACTTATATTATTCTCTTGTTGAAATTCTACTACATTATATAATATATTCTGTAATCTAGAATATACTCGTATTCCGAAGTTTTAGCTTGGGTTCGAACCCTGGTCCTAGTCTTTATTCTCATGGTCATACGAAAGAGTTTTTATACCCTTGCAGAGGGTATTATAATTTTGGTCAAAAGTGTGCAACGCAGTGAAGGAGACATCTCCGACCCTATAAAGTATATATATTCTTGATCAGGATCACCTCCTGAGTCGATATAAGCATGTCCGTCTGTCCGTCTGTCTGTTTCTACGCAAACTAGTCTCTCAGTTTTAAAGCTATCGAGTTGAAACTTTGCACACACCCTTCTTTCCTTTGCAGGCAGTATATAAGTCGAAAGGGCCGGGATCGGTCGACTATATCCTATAGCTGTCATAGAACGATCGAAATTGGCATAACTTTGTTTTTTTTTTAAGTTAGAAAGATGGGATTTGGTACAGATTCTATTTTGGGAAAAACAATCTGATTTGTCGAATTTCATAAGGATCGGCCAACTATATCCTATAGCTGTCATATAACTGATTGGTCGGAAATGCTATAACTTCGTTGTTTTTCAAGTTAGAAGGATGGGAGTTTCAATGGATTCCTCTTTTGGCAAAATAATTCGATATGCCAAATTTCATAAGGATCGGCCGACTATATACGATCCGCTATATATCTAATAATATAAGATGCGTGGCGCCACCTAGCGGACTGCAACTCAACTGCAAGGGTATATAAACTTCGGCTCCGCCCGAAGTTAGCTTTCCTTTCTTGTTTTTTCTTCATTTTATTAAGTATACGCAGAGTTTTTATAAAATTTTGTATGAAATAATATAAGACTGTTTTAGTTAAATTGATATTTAAGGGGAATAATATAACTAATACCTTAAAAAATAGTTTTTAAAAATATTACAAAGTATTTCTGATTAAATTCCTCTCAAATATTCTCCCATTTAACTCTCATAAGTAGGCCACAAAAACGAGTTTTCTAGTAAACCCAGTAATTTCAACAACAAACATATGAGTGAGGAGCTATGTATACTATTTGTTTATTATTTCTCTCAGTGTAACGCACTTGTTTTTGCTCAAATCTCTACCTGAACTCTCACTACTCGTGCTCTCTCACCCACAAACAAAACAAAGCATGGCCAGCTGAGCTGCTGGCTGAGCAATCTGGTCGTGTGGGTTTCGGGGCTCTCAGTCCACCACTCTCTATAGCAGTCTCTGTCTATATATATACTCGTATTCCGAAGTCGCTTCCCCGATCTCTTGCCTCTTGGCTCTTGGCCAATTCAATTCATTCCGAGTACTCGTAGCGAGAAAACGTGTGAGGCGCATGCGCGCTCGGCTGTCGCTCGAGATTTCCACCTGGATTTAAGCCTGTAAACTGTTACCTGTAAAAAAAAAAAATAAAGAAAAATATAAACTATAGAGGGCCTTACCGAAGACCTCCATCTCCATCCGATCTACTCCCCCACACTCGATCGTTTTTACGGTTTTTTTTTTAGTTCGGTTTTGCATATTGCCCTCGCACGCTCCGGCGGGCACTCGCGGCGGAAAACAAATACGATTTCGGAAAGGAGAACCCTCGGAAGAAATAATAATACCCCAGTCCACATACCGGACAATTACAATGGCTCAGGCCTCGAGGCATAAACACATTATTGCCTCTGAGCTATTTCTAACAAAGTTCTGAAATAAAAAAATAAACAAATTCCCATGTGTTCTGTAATTAAGTTTCAAGAAGATTTTGTAAAGTCTTCCGAACCTCAAACCAGATTAAATGAAAAGTGAAAGTGAGTGTTTTTAAACGATGGTATTACGCTGGAAAGAAAAATAAAACTAAACTAAAACGCCCACAGAGACACAACAAGGCCTGTGAAGAGAATAATACGAGAACGGGGACTTGGATATTGCTCTTTTTATTCGAATTGAACAGAAAAGATCACTTGAAGAATTCCGGTTTGTGGTTTCCTTTGTAGCTGTTTTGGGTTTTATGGCTGCTGCTGCTCCGTTGATTCGGTCATTGGTCCGACAAAAAAATACAAAAAAATAAAATAAAATAAAAAAATAAAAAATAATGGTGTAGAAATACAGAAATTATAAAAGGTATTTTTTTATTTTTCTACTTCTTCGGACAACTGTATAATGCCAAATGTCACTGCGGCGATTAGGTCGTGCAAGAATGTGAGAAGAATGATATATAATTCGCACTGGAAGAATCTGATACGGAAGACACTTGACGAAGAATTCAATTAAAATTTAGAAATCGTGTGAAATTCATCCAAATGCCAGAGCCAGAAGCCAGAAGCCAGAAGCCAGTCTCTGGCAGAAAGATGTGTGCTAATGTCATGCCCTGGAACCGGGTCGCCACCTGTTCCTCTGACTTCTCTTCTGTTTCTTAAACTTAAACATAAACTCGGGTTAACTTAGCTGGATGGATAGTTAGCTGGGGAATCAGACCTCAGACCGGTCTCCGGTCTCCGGAACCAAGGGGGCACTCTCACTTTTAAGTAACCCAACAAGTTTTGCATTCAACTCTTGACATGGAGCTCCGCTTGGTTGGCTGGCTGGATGACTGCTTGGGGGATTGAGTAATAGACGAAAAGTGGAAAATAATCACCCGAGGGGGAGGTCACAAGATTGTTGGGAAACTCTGATCTGAATGGCTTGAAATTGTAGTCTTTCAGAAGCGGTTTTTCTAATTGATCTTGGGATGGAAACTCTCTATGGTTTCTTGTTTATGTTTCCCAAAAAGAAACCCCTTTTAATAACCAATTTATTTTATACCCAGAAGCACTTCTTCTCTTTGATTAATCGAAAGTTAATGATGGATTTGTGGTTAACAGGAAATCAGGTGTTATGAAAGCCGGGAAAGACCTACTTGAGTTGGCAACCCAACCCCTTAGATCACTCGCTTAGCTCGTTTGTCGGCTCTGTCTTTGAATCTAATTATACAATCTTGGCAAAAAAAACCTCACAGAACAAAGAGAACAAGATCTGCGAAATCGATCTTGCTTGACTACAATCTATAACCAATATCCCCATTTTTTTGTAAAGGGGCTTAGACCTCTCTGCTTTCTATATTGCCATGACTTTCATTAGCATAGCGGCAGGGGCTATAAATATTTATTATGATGTTCGAGTGTCTCGAAATGCGGTCACGTTGTCCGAAAAGACAAGATCGAGTGAGTCAATAGCAGTGGCATTTTTATTCGCCATGCCTTCAAAAAAATAATAAAAAAGGGCGGAGAGCAGTGTGGGTTTAATTACGAGCCACCTCGGACCGAATCTGAATCTGAATCTGAATCTGAATCCGAATCCGTTGCCCTTGGCCCAAAAGCCAAAGTCTGTGACTAACTTCGCCAAACTTTAATCGAGGCTCTGCCAAAGTCGCCCTGCTCTGTAAGTCCGTTACCTTCTATAAATAGTAGTTATTTTTATAAATAATAAAAAATACACTGTTAAAAAAATAGAGTAATAAGTATCTCCAACACTTTCTTTCAATAAAATCAGTTATCTTTTCTCTGTGATTTGACATTTTCCAGCGATTAAAACCAAAAAATATCAATAAACTCGCCTGATAAGATATAGATAGATATTTCTCTCTGTGGAATCAGTGGCTATATAGTAGTTTCTGCGAATTCTCTCTGGCGTTTTCCCCTGGGGCTCGTATTGTATTCAAATCGGCAACTCGGACAGACACCGACTGGATGACCTTGCCCAGCCGCACTCGACGTCCATTAAGGCCCCAAGCCAGTCTCCGGGCTTCAGACATTCTGCAATTTCAGTTTCGAATTTGGGGTGTTCAGCTGGGCTTGACGGATTTCCGCATTTTTTTTAAAAAGTAACCAGCCAGCCAGCAACCACCTCGACCTCTGTGACCCGCCTGAACTCCAGTGGGCTGGCCAGAAAAAACACCTTTCAGGCCTAAACTATTGGCCTGCAATCTCTGCCTAGGTTGTTTATTGTTTTTGGTTTTCTGTTTAGGCCTTATCACATTTTTTTTTTGCTTCTCCAAAAAGCCAAGGCACGAGTTTTTCCCTTTTAGAGGCTCACGTTGCGATAAGGTTCCATGATTTATCTCTGCCGCCCTTACATTTCACGCAAATATCTACTATTTTGTGAAAATTATTTGCCATTTACGAGTATTACTCTCTGATTGATGATGTTTTTGGTCTGAAAGTGAGGTGTCTGGTTGTCTGATTGCTCTTCTCTGGTGTTTATTTCACATAATTGTTGTTTGTCGCCAACTAGAGCTCAGTTGTCACGAAGTATTTTTCATTAAAGAATCTCAGTTTATTAAAAGTCTGAGGCGTTGAGAGACGGTCTGTTGGCTTTTATTATTCAACAAATATTTGGTTTAAATGGCATTTTTAGCCAACAGATGTTTTTAGCCAGTAGCTAAATAGACTTTTGTTTGTTTTTCTCAAGTATTTGAGTATTAGAGTCTTGAAGATCTTGAATTTATTCACAAAACTTCCATTAGATCTTCCTCTCTCGTGAGTCATGAATCTCCAGCCTTCTAAGCAAATATTTAACTAATAACCCGGCACACCCCTAATAACTGATTCATAAATCATTCAAGAGCCCGGCTTACAGATTCATTTGCGTCAGTTGGGCCAATCAATTAGCGGAAAGCGATCAGCAATCGATCGGAATTACCAATCCCCGGAGTCTCCAATAAACGGAGTCACGCTCCATTTTCGGGGCCCAGCACCGATGGTCACCGAGTGAGTCTCTAGGTCGCCAGGGCCTACGTCACTTTATTTTTAACACCTTTATTGTTTTGCCTTTTTGGCTTTTGAAATATTGGCCAATTGTCACTTTTCTGTTCATTCACAATTGGCTAATTGGTTGATGATTAAGTTTTGGGGAGAAGTGGAATAAAAACGCCACTCACTCGTTCACACGTTCGTGGAAATTATGGAGAATTTATTAGCAAGTTTAGATAATTGTGGCTAGGAGGGAAGAGTTAAAGAGTTAAAGAAGCTAGAGGCTTAGTCTTTTTATTCCGAAATCAAGTAGCTATCATGTAAGTTGGCTTGTCAAAAGCTGGTAGATCAACTCGGCCATAAACAAAATCATTGAACAAACGTGAGGCAAGTCGCTAAAAAAAATCACAACATGGAAAGTTTACAGCAACAGCAGCAACTGAAACAGAAACAGCAACAAATTGTATTGCTTTTGCAATATAAATACCAAATACAATTCGTTAACCCCTTCTGGCCCAAAACTGAAACCTCAGGCACCGCCTTCCCGCCTGTGACTCGTCAAATATTCCGTGCGCGAAATTTCAAAGCTCGGGTTATGCAAAAGACTTTGAAAACACACAAACAACAAATCAACACACAACAGAAACAAAACAATAAACTAAACTGAAGAGTGTGAAGACAGAAGACAACAGGCAGAAGACTGAAGACTACAGACTGAAGCCCGAAGACAGAAGAGAAAACAAAGCACGTCGCTGCCGCTGGTCAAGTGAAATTTTTCAAAAAAAGCCTCGAAGCCGAGTAAGGAAAAGTCTTTCGTAATGAAAATCAAACACTATCCGGGCAAAGCCGTCGATGCCAGTCTCTCGCTGGAGGGCTCCAGTGCCATGGGTGCCCTCTACGAGGCCAACTGGCTGCAGGCGGCCGCCCAGAGTCCCAGCCCCCAGCCCCCCAGTCTGAGGATCTCCCCCGGGAAGCTCAGCCGGCAGAGCAGCTCGGCGGGCAGCAGCTTCCTGTTGGACGGCATCTCCGCCCTGAGCAAGTACCAGATGACCCTGGAGAACATCCGGAACCTGGAGCAGCAGTCGAGGAACAACAACATCATGAGCACCATCAAGGAGCTTAATGGCTACAGGAAGCCATCCACTCTGCAGCTGGATCAGCACCAGGACTGGGTGACGGAGGATCCAGAACCGATAGAAGATCACTACCAGGAGAAGATTCCAGAGACAGCTCCCCCCAAGGAGGAGTACTCCGCCAAGGATAAGCCCGCCGTGAATCACTATGTCCTGGATCCCACGGAGAGGCCCAGGCCCATCCCGCGTCCCCGCCAACAGTTGTCGGTGAAGCCTCCCTCCCTGCGCCGCTCCCAGACGATGTCCCAGCCACCCAGCTATGCGACTTTGAGATCGCCCTTGAGGCTCCACAACAAAAAGCCCACGGTCAGCAACAGTTCCTCCGCCTATTCCACATTCTCCTCCGCCGCCGAGGACGCCCAGGACCAAGTGGTCATATGCCAACAGCCGCAGAGAGTGATGGTTCCTCCGCCCCGGGAACCTCCCCCGGAGCCACCCAGGCGACCCGGAAAGCCCCTGAGCAGATCCCAGACCACTGTCCAGCGGTATGCCACCATCAGGATGCCCAACCAGTCCCTGTACCGGAGCTACACTCAGAAGGACTCCACGGGAAGGCGGCATAGTCTGGAACAGGCTGTCAAAGGACTCCGCCTGCAGGAGGAGGAGCCCAGGGAGCAGGGTACTGACACTTCCTCCACCAAGCAGCGACAAATCTCACCCGCGGCCAGCAGCAATGGCAGCTCCAAGGATCTCAACGGGGAAGGATTCTGCATTCCCCGACCCCGTCTCATAGTTCCCGTCCACACGTATGCCCGAAGGCGAAGGACGGGGAATCTCAAGGATCAGTCCAGTGGGGCGCAAGAGGAGGAGGAGGAAGCGGAAAAGGGTAAGGATCGGTGGGGAGTAGCTCTGAAGGATCAGGCTCTCAAAAGGGGGTTTCATATTTTTACTTGTTTGTCACTTTACTCTGAAGTCTATTTTGAAAACAAAAACTAGATGGAACTGATTTAATCTTCTAATTTCCGATTTCCTATCAAATATAATCCATAATTTATAAAATAGTTGATAAGAACTAAAGATTAAATATTTAATTTTTTAAATTAAAACAAAACTTTAGAAACATCTCTCTGAAATCTCTATTTCAGATGGCCGCGTTGAAGTCTCCCGCGAGGGCAAGTACCTCTCGACCCTCTCCGGCGCCAAGGTCCTGGGCGAGTTGGCCATCCTGTACAACTGCCAGAGGACGGCGACCATCACCGCCATCACCGAGTGCAACCTGTGGGCCATCGAACGCCAGTGCTTCCAGACCATCATGATGCGAACGGGTCTGATCCGGCAGGCGGAGTACACGGACTTCCTCAAGAGGTGAGTAGCCTGTGGCCTCCGCTGGGAGAGTTATGGGCATTTTGGAATACCAGACACTAGACACTACGAGACTTCCCCATTGCCGATATCGCCAATCGCCGATCGCCAATTTAATGTGCATTTTAATGAGGCTCCCCCCCTAAAGCGATTTGTTTTGGGGAATGTCTGTTTCAGAGGAGATGGTGGTGCTGACTGGTTACTTGCCATTTGGGCGTAATTAATGTTCATTTGCACTTAATTATATCCATTCCGCAGAGCACTTCGTGTTTGGTCATTAAATCGCATTGCTTAAGGATTTCTTTCCCCTGTCGATTTGTGTTTTAAATCGTGCACATATTTTTTTGGTCATTTTTTTTTTTTTCTCACAAATAAGTAAGTTAACTTTCTCCGGCTGCCGGCTGCTGGCTGCTGGCTGCTTCCATCTCTCCAGATTTAACATTATAGCCGTCGTCATCGTCATCGTCATGGTCATGGGCGTCCATATGATGACGTGCAATGAGGCTCAAGCCTCAAACCCAAGCCACAAAACTCGCGCCTCAAAACTCACTTCGGCTAGGCATCAAAACTAAACGCAAAGTGCGGCCAACGAACGCATAGAAATTTTCTTTGGCAACCTGTTTTTGGAGCTCAGCTTCCAGTCCCGCTTCCAGTCCCGGCTTTTCCTTCCTCAACCAGCCATCCCCACCATCTCTCCACTTTGGAGCTGGCCGGCAAAGTAATCGCGTTTAATTGGTCGCCCGTAAAACTGCTAAAAACCATAATCGAGGCCCCCCGACCACGATGCACTCGTTGCCTATTCCAGATTCGAAGAGTAGCGGAAAAAACGAATAGAAAATGAAAGTGCAGGGGCTACCTCTGATGATGATGAAAGAAAGATAAAGATACTCAGGCTGCAGCTGCAATTGCAACTATAGGATTCAAGATACTTATATGCATAAAAAAATACTGACCCCAGGCTAGAGCGGAAGAGGTGGAGCTTTCCACATGTTTTTTTTTTTAATATTTTATTTCATGGGTAGTCTCTAAAAGCTATATCTTGGTCGATATTCAACCGATCCTCAAAAGGAATAGCTTGAAAGATTTGTAGATCGATTTCTCATCAATCTGCATTAAAATCTAACAACCGAATATTTTGTGATTTTTCTTAAAATTTTCCTGGGGCTACCCCTTTGAAAAGTGGGTAGTACCAAAATATGACCAGTTGCGAGGGCTATATCTTGGCCAATAATCATCAGATCCTTGAGAAGAATACCTTAAAAGATTCGTAGGAATATTCCCCGTAATTCTGCATCAAAATCTAGCAGTCGAATATTTTTTAAATTTTTTGTATTTTTTTTCGTGGGCTTCCCTTCGAAAAATGGGGATTACGAGTATGTTACCGCTTGCGAAGGCCATATCTTGGCAAAAACTCATTCGATACTTGTAAGGAATACCTTAAAAGATTCGTAGATCGATTCTCAATATTTTTGCATCAAAATCTGGCAGCACTAAATTTTTTCATATTTTTCTGTTTTTTTCTGGGGCTACCCCTTAAATAGTTGGGATAAGTAGGGGGACCAAAATATGACCCATTGCAAAAGGCATATCATGGGAAGTAGTTATCTTATCCTTAAGCGGAATACCTTAAACGATTCGTAGGATTATTTCCCGTAAATCTGAATCAAAATCTGGCAACCGAATATTTTTCCACTTTTTTCCCCAATTTTATCTGGTAACCCTTTGAAAAACTCTGATAAATATCTTCTTGGGGAGCAATAATTGTTGCTGATGCGTTTAGGAACTTTATTGTTCAGAGATCAAAGATCTAAGATGTGTAATGCAGCCCACATGATGAAAAATGTATACAAAAAGCCATCCACTCGGGGAGGAAGTGGAATGGGTGGAGTTCCAGGTGCAACTCTCGCCGATGACTAGGAGATCGATGTAGGTCAGCAAGAGATTCCCATTACTGCGGAATTCTCTTATCTGGATCGGACCAGAGGCAGCCACTTATTACACCACTTTCTTCTGCTAGAAAGAAAGAAGATTATCTGGAATGAAACTAACAATTTTTTCCGTGGTCTTCCCTCTTATCTTTCCACAGTGTTCCCATCTTCAAAGACCTGGCGGATGACACGCTCATTAAGATCTCCGATGTCTTGGAGGAGACCCACTACCAGCGAGGTGATTATATTGTACGGCAGGGTGCCCGGGGCGATACCTTCTTCATAATATCGAAGGGCAAGGTGCGGGTGACGATCAAGCAGCAGGACACCCAGGAGGAGAAGTTCATACGGATGCTGGGCAAGGGTGATTTCTTCGGCGAGAAGGCACTCCAGGGGTGAGTTTTTATATATAATATTTCTATGAGTTTCAGTAAACTAATCTGTGTGTGTGTGTGATCTTCTAGCGATGATCTCCGGACGGCCAACATTATTTGCGAGTCCCCCGAAGGCGTCAGTTGTCTGGTCATTGATCGCGAGACCTTCAATCAGTTGATTTCGAATCTGGACGAGATCAAGCACCGCTACGACGACGAGGGAGCCATGGAGCGCAGAAAGTAAGCATATAATTGAACGAAAACTGAATCATTATCAAGATTTAGCTGGAAGTCGAATTCAGGGCAAGTTGCCTAACGAAAAAAAAACAATAATATTAGTGGAAATGATAGAAGAAATAGTACAGCGTAGTATCAACCTTCTAACACCACAATTCTCTTTCAGGATCAACGAGGAGTTCCGGGACATAAACCTCACAGATCTTCGGGTCATTGCCACCCTGGGAGTTGGTGGCTTCGGGCGTGTGGAACTGGTCCAAACCAATGGCGACAGTTCCAGGTCATTCGCTCTGAAACAAATGAAAAAGTCACAGATTGTGGAGACACGCCAGCAGCAGCACATCATGTCCGAGAAGGAGATCATGGGCGAGGCCAACTGCCAGTTCATTGTGAAGCTCTTCAAGACCTTCAAGGACAAGAAGTACCTGTACATGCTGATGGAGAGCTGTCTGGGCGGAGAGCTCTGGACGATTTTAAGGGACAAGGGTAACTTTGATGACAGCACCACCCGCTTCTACACGGCCTGTGTGGTGGAGGCCTTCGACTACCTGCACTCCCGGAACATCATCTACCGCGATCTGAAGCCGGAGAATCTGCTCCTCAACGAACGGGGCTATGTGAAGCTGGTGGACTTTGGCTTTGCCAAGAAACTGCAAACGGGCAGGAAGACCTGGACCTTCTGCGGCACTCCGGAGTATGTGGCCCCGGAGGTGATCCTCAATCGGGGACACGACATCAGTGCGGACTACTGGTCACTGGGAGTGCTTATGTTTGAGCTGCTAACAGGTGGGATAACTTACTCAAAGAAATAGCTTCTCAGATCTAATAAATCTTGCACTTTTTTTAGGAACTCCTCCATTTACCGGGTCGGATCCCATGCGTACCTACAACATTATACTTAAGGGCATCGATGCCATAGAGTTCCCCCGGAACATCACCCGTAATGCCAGCAATCTTATCAAGAAGCTCTGCCGCGATAATCCAGCGGAGCGTTTGGGCTACCAGCGTGGGGGAATCAGTGAGATACAGAAGCACAAGTAGGACACTCCATTACAAAGTCATGGAACTTTTACTAATCTAGTTGTCTGAACCCCTTTTCAGATGGTTCGATGGCTTCTACTGGTGGGGCCTGCAGAACTGCACTCTGGAGCCGCCAATCAAGCCGACAGTTAAGAGTGTGGTGGACACCACGAACTTCGATGATTATCCGCCCGATCCAGAGGGACCGCCGCCGGATGATGTCACTGGATGGGACAAGGACTTCTAAAGGGGGGGAATATATTCTAGGGAAGCCTTCGATTCTTTTCCAAGACGATGCTCTCTAAAGGATCAGCTACGCTTCTGCTACGGATCTGAGAAACAAGCTAATGAGGAGAAAGTGATCTTAAGTGCGCCATAAGTACGCCAAAGCCAACAGCAACAGTCAGCAGCTCGCATCTAAAAGCTGCCAAAAAAAAACAAAACAAATAAAAATAAAAATAAAAATAGAAGGGAAGAGACAGGAGTAGCAGTCGCAAGGCCAAGGGCCGCCACCCCAGCACACAATCATCCATCGTCTTAGACCTTAGTGGTATCTTACAGATGATATCCACATGATGTGCAACGCAATGAATTTATTAACGAGTTTATAACTATTATTTTGTAACAAGAGAATGTGTCTAGTTCGTTTGGAATTGATATAAATTGTAAGTAGGTTTTTTTTGACTCTGTACTTCCAGAGGCCTGTTAGCCATGTGCATTGTATAAATTCGATCTATTTGTATCTACTAGTAACCTAATTATAATACATAAATATCATTGTTAATCTATATACATATATGCGAAACTTACGAATCGGGTTGCCTTATAGTCTATAAGTAACACTTTGAAGCAACACCTGACCACGGTCTTCCGTCATACCAACATGCCCTAAAAAATATTTGTTAAAATTCAGAACCCTAGCCTCTCTCTCTTTTATTTTTCATTAGTCTTAGCGATCATGTCTATTATTTTACGAATAATATGCCTTTTTAAATGTCTCTTTTTTTAAGTAAATCAGTTAGAAATTGAATAAACAAATTTATGCGATGAACAATTCTTGAATCTATTCCAATTTCTTTTCAATTTACGTCATTTTTTTAGAGAGATAATACTCAAGTACCTTGCAGTACCAGAGGCAGAGTTCGTTGAGCTGCTTCCAATTGTTTTAAGTGCAAATAGGTAACTACTTGTCACTATTTGTTTTACAAAATGTAAAGATACTCGAACCATATGACCTTATCCAAGGCACTTCCTCCATTTGAGCTTCTCAGCGGCACACGTTTCCACTCAATCGGGGAAAGAGTGCATCCGAAACTATGCAGAAATAGGAAGAAGCGCTGAAATGAAAACGAATTTGGCCAAAAGGTCTATAGTGTGTCTACGTGCCCATGCCGAAGAATTGTCGCCCAGAGAAAGCCGAGAAAAATCTGTCAAACTGCAAGACACTTCAAACGAAAACATTCTGTGCTCGACGTTCGTGCAGATCACTACGGAACATTTAAACTCTAAAAAAAAAAATATTAAAAAAAGGGCTGTGATACAAGTGCTGTAGATTATAATAATTTTGTATATTTATGAAGTGAGAATGTCGGCCATTCTGAGCTGGAAGGTGTTGTTGTGGCTCCTGTTTGGAATCATCAGCCTGTCCCAGAGCCTGCCAAGCTTGGAGAATCAGACGCACGAGGAGGTGAAGCAGCTAATAGGTGAGAAGGATACTCTCCTTATAAAAACATACCTTAATTAATATATATTTTTATTAGCTTGCAGGCAACCAAAAGCCCCAGGACTGTGTCGTGGCCGACAATTACGATATGCCTACAACAAGGATACCGGAAACTGCGAAAGTTTCTACTATACCGGCTGCGCCTCCACTGAAAACAATTTCCTGACCTTCGAAGAGTGCCGCAGGGACTGCATGCAGCGGCTACGTTACTGAGCCACCAAAAAATAAGCCACTATAGTTTTTACTAATGCTTAATATATATATTTATCTTTTATAAATTGTCATGAATTGGATGTGTAATAATTTGGCCTGCCTTCAGGATCTCTTAGTCTTCTTGCCAGACTTTTTATTTCCACTCTTCGATGACTTGCCTCCACAAGAGAAGGTCACAGCTAGGATTAGGGCTAGAAGAATGGCTAATAGGAGGAGTATGCTGTCTAGTGAGTGGTAGACAAAGCCATTCAGTTCTATTCCTGGAGATTGTAGGAGTTTAGCGGCCACTAAGCCGTTCTTTATGACATGTTCCACAGACCAAACAGCCAGTTCCAGAGGCGTTTGTTGTCGTTCATTGAAGATCTTAGAGATCTCCATAGAACGTTCTGAAAAACTAGAATACAATTTTTTATATTAATTATAATATTTTGTAAAACAAATGAGTTGTATACCTAGTGTCACTAAGCTTACTAAAAGCTTTTTGTAGGTTCTCTATCGTAATCTCTTCATAGTCCAGTTTGAGGCCCATTCCGCGATTTTGAACTGAAAAGGCATTTAAAAACTGATCTCCATAGATGGGAGTGACCAGCAAGGGCTTGCCGCAATGGACAGATTCTGTAGTTCCAAGTAATCCTCCATGAGACCAAAATAATTTTACTTTCGGGTGACCTGAGAAAGATTATAGAAATATAATCATTTTAGATTAAAATGTAAACAACCCTAAGCCGGTTTTCTTATTTTAAGAGCAGGTTCTCGACCACTTTTATGTGTTAACCATTTGTTAATAATAAATAGTAATGAGAAACCAGTTTAGGGAATTCTTTCCGAATACTCACATAGGAGAGCTAATTGGGGGGCCCATTTGACAAACAGAAACTTGGAAGCGTCGACTTTGGGGGTTTCGTCAGCCTCCCATTTCCAAATCACTTTCAAGTCCTGCTCAGTGAGGACTCTTATGATGGCTTCCAGTTTGTCCTCGTCTATGCTTGAAGCCCGAACCATGGAACCCCAACTGATGAAAAGGACTCCCTCTGATTCATTTAGGAACTTGGCAATACTCTCTGGAAGCTCTTTTTCCGCCTTCTTGGTAATGTGGACTCCACCCACCTCTACAAACTGGAGGGATTGCGGCCTACTTCCCATCAGGGAGTAGTGCTGGTTCCCAAAAATAAAAGCAGTTTGCTGGCGGGCTACCTCCTCAGTGTCTATTTCCACGCCAAGATGCTTCTTTATCAAGGCATTATCGGCTGCATTGGAATGGTATTTGTAGAGAAGCTTCAGCATCTTGGCCTGAATGAAGTTGACGAGCCGTTCATGCCACTTGAGAGAACCGGCGAAGCCCACAAACTCCGATTGGATGAAGGAAGGTGTATCCGGCAGATCGATGCGATCGTAGTAGTACGGCATCAGAGCGCAAGTACTTAGGCCTATGATCGGCAGCTCCATTAACTTGGCCAAGGCCAGTTGACAGTCCGAGTTGAAGTACTCTGTGAGTAACAGATCATATGGCTTCTTTTTATGCCTTTCAAGTACTGTCTGGACATGACCACTACCGTAGAGTCGTTCACACGTCTCCTGACCTTCTTCGTGGAGAGCCAAGTACTCCCGGAACAGAACATCCAACGATCTGGTGGCTGTATTCTCCGACAGAGGCACCAAATTAATGGTCGTACTCGACTGATCCTCGTCGGCGGCGGTGATGAGTAGCTCCTCGTAGTTGGGCAGCTCCTTGGCCTGGGGATTCTTCACGTATGAGATCACCGTGATCTGGTGACCACGTTTAGCCAACTCATTGAGTATGGGCATCACCACCTTGAAGTGGCTGAAGCCGAAGTGCGGGTAGACGGCCAAAACATTTCCAGCGGTAGCGGAGCGTGGAATCCCCGCTATTAAGCTCATCCAAAAAAGTACAATTATCACCCGGTTGGTCATCCACGACGTCGTCATCGTTTCGTTGTTTTCCACCAAATGAATCGGTTACTTAACTCTACAGATTTCCATTCTCTGATAACCTTATCGTCCATCGTGTATATTGATTGTGTTTGTCCCATTAGTCGTTAATCGAGGGAAGTGTTTGTTGTGGTTTTTGATTGGCGAGTGCAGTTCCCGTGAAATGCACTTGGCAGGCTTCCGCTGGAAAGTTCCAATTGGAACTAATGCCGATATCGATAGCAATATCGATAAAAAAAGAAAATTTAAAATGTATGTATTAAAAATTGTATTTTTGATGCAACATGAATGATAGATTATGTTTTTTATTTAAAAAAGTTGTGTCTTTAACTTAAGTCACTCCATTTTCTTTATTTTTTGAACTATCTTTGTTTTTATTTTCCATTTCTGCCACTTCCGGTTACTTTCTCTTTCCATTTTGAAAAAAATCATAGCCTATTTCAAAGGTTACATTTTCATAGCATACTTATATGGGCAAGTAATTGGTGATGCCACCTAGTTGAATAATAATGAAAGTAGGTGTCGCCACTTAAAACGGGGAAATGAACAGCAATTGTTTTTTGAAAAACAATACCATGATGTTTTAAGACTTTAACGAATAAAATACATTCCTTCATAATGCAATTAAGTCTTAAAATTATTAGATAAAATGAAAAATTTATTAATTTAATAAATTTTTAATCAATAACAGCCCTTTGAGTCACATTACCCTTGATTCCTCTTCATATCCTGTAAAAGAAAAATCAAAATCTGATTATCCTTTCACACACACACTCAACCAAATCTAAATCAAGTCAAGTGTCAAATCAACTTTGAGTCGAATGTCTAAGCTTCGATTTCAAAGAGCCTCAAGATATCAAAACTGGACAATTGAATTGAAATGGCGATTCGGAAACACGCCCCCAAAACAAAACGATAATGGACAGTAGTAGGCGTTAATTGAACCGCAAGCGATGTGAAGCGATAATAATGTAATTGCCAGTGGAACTGCAGTGCAGAGGCCTGAATCACCCATGGGACATTCTACAAAGACATGGATACACAGATACTCTGCAGTGTAACTGCAGCAAGGAGGGACAACCTCGCCCCGAGATACAGATACATTTTTCAGCTGCAGCAGCTGGCTGGCTGGGCTGTCTGTCTGTCAAGTGCACTTTGCACTTTGAGCTGCGGTCGCTGGTTATGGTTTTGGATTTTGAATTTGGTCTCTGCCGCTTGTCGCTGGTGTGGATGGGTCCCGGGGTCCTATAATACGGGTCCGGTGGACATGCCCGCAAAGATTAGTGGCGGTAATTTGAAGTGCCTGCCCAGCCTAGCAATGCACTAGGGAAAAAGTATCTATAAAATATGGATTTCCAAAGTCCTCTATATCTTATGCCATAGCTTATAGTTATTAAATAATTTTCTATTAGTTTGCCTTGTTTCAAAGCTAAGTATTTATCCCATTATTTTCAAAGTTATCATAATTTTTCAAGTGTTTTTTGATTTTTGATTGGAAGAAGAGTTTTGAAATGATGGCCCCTCTGGCATTAGCTTGGAATGAGGTCTCTTGATGATGGCTCGTTAGGCGCCTGCAGTACACTCGAGGGTAAAAAAGTGGGGGGAAATTGGGGAACGGAACTATCCGAGATGGGGGAGTGGATGTGGGGCGTGGGCGTTCTATCGACCCACTTCCCAGGCCCTGGCACTGCCGATTGGCTCTTGGAAAACACTCACTCTCACACTCGATAACAGCCAGTTAACGTTAAGTGTTTTCTTGGTAAAGTGTTCTTTTCGTTTTCGATAAAAAAAAGTGTGTAAAAATTAAACAACAGCGAATGCCACAGTCAGAGCAAATTGTATTTCGACAAGCAGGGCAATTAAAAGTGAACATTCCGGGCGATAAGTAGGTGCCCATGGGAATAATTATATTTCTCTGAGGCACAGGAAAAAATGAGGGCTTGCTTTTATTTCTAGTAAAGGAAAGGCTTAATATGAAATGGGATACATTTTTTTCTGTGCACTGTCATTTAGATATTGAGCTCCGATTCCTGGTGGCTGTGAGTGGCTCTGAGCGGTAGTTTCGGTGCGACTTTGACGCCCCCATTATAGGCCCAGATTGCTGATATTTCGTCCATCGGGTTGAGAGCTGTTTTACGGCTTTATTTTAGAATTCTGTGGGGAAATAGTTTGGCTCTCTCTGGAGATTGGGGGCCAAATCAAGGGTCAAGCGAAATACTCATGGGAAACGCCCCATTTGGCACTCCCACTTACTCTAGGCACTTCTGGTCTTGCTTTATCAGGATGCTGGTTTTTTATTTTAATGAATTTTTTGTGCCCTTTTTCGAAGCTCTTAGGCTTTATCTTAGTCCCTAAAGACCTACTAAAGACTAAAACTATTTTTGGATTAATTTTTTGTGTTCTTAGACCCGAGTAGACCATTCCTCCCTCTTTCAAAAGTTCTATTGTTTCGCCACCGAGTGACATCAGACCTCTTCTCCCCCAGACTTCTGGAAAAGTCAATGCTCTTGTGACGCAATTCAGAAAACACGCGCCCCCATTGTCTCCAATTTAATGGTCAGCCATTTGGAGCTAGGACCCTCGCCGCAGGACTTAATTAGAGCGCTGTTTGCACAGATTTCAGCATTTCGCAGTTATGATCCAATTCGCAGAGTTTAAGGACTAACACACGCCCGGGCCACTCATTTGTTTGCCCATTTGTCTGGCTGTTTACTTCGATTGTCGCCTGAGCATCGATGCCTGGGATTAGTAGGCAATCAAAGGACATGGCAGGACATGTGTGCCCAGCGGGCGTCGTTGGCCAGACAGCTGCCAAGGATATTGAGATTGGATGAGGGAGTAGGACCTACTGGGGACCAAGTTAGTGATCCAATTAGGGCTGGACAATGGCCAGTGCACTGCGAAAATATCCCTAAATGCATATTTCATATCCTTTTATTTGTTTGGAACATAGTCCCGTGTTTTTGTGAGTGCATGCCTTTCCCCCGTCAGTTGCTGGGAACTCGTGCCCCTGGACAATGACGGGTAGCTATCTGGCTAGCTGGGGACTGACAGCAGATAACTACCCGAGCCAATCTCGAGCAGAAATGCAGTTGCAGTGGCGGTCATTTGGAGCTGCAGTTTCCTGTCCCCCGTCGAGTGGCCGAACTGAACCGAAACTGAAAAAACTGAATGCCCAGGGGCGTATTAAGGTGAGCTGCACGAGCTACTTGAATTGGGTCTGCAACTCGTCACTCAAGGGGTTGCCAGCTGATATAAGCCATTCCACAGACAGGTCCTCGTCGATAGCTTATCTGGCATTTAGTTTCTTGCCAGTGAAGAAGCTCCTCATCGAGGGCCGATTAAATCCCGACAAACATGCCTTTCGTCGCCGGACGGGAGCTTAACTGCAACTTGTCACTGGTTCGAGGGGCTGCGATTGCATTTGATAAGATTAATTTGAATAGTTTAAACTTTAAACTAAAAAGTAAATAAAAAACAAAAGTAATCAAAGTTATGCAGAAACTGATTGCGGAAATCGAGCATTGAAAGATAGTGATAATCGACAGGAGTGGTTGAGACATGGAGTGACAAAGTAATTCGATAATTATAGTGACATTATTTAGGGGTAAAGTGTTTCACGATTTTGAAGCATGACCAAGAGGCCTATCATTTCCAGTAGACGTATAAAATGTATTAAGATTTTCTATATATTTCTTATTCCTTTATCCAAGGCCATGGATACTTTTATTTTCAACTCCCTAAGTGTTTAAATAACTTTGATGCGAACAATTTCAGGGGAATGCTTCATTGTCGGAGGAGTGTTTATTTGTTCATTACTTGATTCCAGATTCAGGGTTCAGGATTCCGGATTCCGGATACCGGGCGTGCGCCTTTAAAATTAAAAAAAAAAAAAAAGAAGAGAAAACCTGGAAAGGAGCGGCGGCGTGCGCGCAATGTAAACAAATTCAGAGGCGCGCACGCGCAATCGTTGAGTTTTTGGGTTTTTGGCTTTAAGGATCAACCGGGCCGGTACCGAGGGGTAGGGGGAAAAACGGGCCAAAAGGAAACTTGGCATTCGGCTTGTTTTACACGTGAATTGCAATGACAAAAAGGCCAATAAAACAGGCAAACATTCAAACAGGAACAGGAACAGAAACAGGCAAGCCGGCCAAGCAGGCCAACTAAAGTGAAGGTGAAGCTCCTCTCGTACATAAAAATTGGCATAAACAGAAGGGCAGAAGCCGGAGTTTGTCCTTCTGCCAGTTACCAGTTAGTGTTGCTGATAGTTTCTGTATCTGTATCTGAGCCTTCACCACGCGACGCGTTTTATGGCCTTTGTGCATATTCGTGGAAACTATTCAATTGATACGAAATTGCTGCAATATAAACGCAGTGCTGCCGATCGTAGCGGATGGGATCGAAGGGATAGGTACCAGGGTCTATAAAACCATGTTCATACTTTAAAATGTATATACTTGTAAGGTATACTGTAGTATATTTGATTCTCAGGGACGCGCGTGTGTTTGTTTGGGAAGTGTGGCGAAATGCCAGCAATTTGTTTACGGCCCCGGGGACAAAAGTCAGTCCGAAGGTTGAGAAATCGAGGAGGCCCAATGATGTTGCAATTATTGAACCTTCTGTATTTTCAAATTTCCATCATTAATAACACAGGCGGGGACCAAGGCTGAAACATGCCCTGCAGTGGAAACATACATATATAGAGGCTTCGTCCGATCGGACGACTTGCTGTGACCATTAGCGAGTTTCGGCGGAATACGCGTGAATATTTTCTCTCTCTAACAAAGCCAAGCGCATCAATTGAAGGTAAGAAGATTTTTGGAATGCCAAAGCAAAACGCCGCAGGTAACTCCCTCAAGCTGGTCAGCCAGCCTGCCTGCCTGCTGGCCATACGAACAACCCTGGAATCGATCGTCCTCTCTCTCTGGAACCCCGCGACTCAACTTGAGCATTAACGGTCCCAGCAAGGAGCCGGTGCTAGCATAAAGATCGCCCATAATTATTCATCTTGGGTGGGGTCCTCCTACGTTCCTCTGGACCTGAAGTCCTCCTTAGGATTTCCTATGCGAAGGATTCGTCGCCTTGGGACCGCTCACTGTGTTTGTCAACGCAGATGCTAATCACAACATTAAAGTCCCGGAGTTGGTGCAGCACTTCAGGTTCCGGGAGGACATTCCCCGAGGATTCGATACGCCAAAAACGGGCATTGATGGTCGGAATGGCTAACCTCGTAGCCTCGGAGCCCCAGCGGCGATGGACCAAGGCCACTGGACCATAATTGCAATTGGATGCGATCGGATGAAGTTGTCTCCGAGTATTTGCCAAACAGATAATTATTTGTAACTAGTTTGCCAGCAGGACGGAGATGGCCAGGGGAGCCAGAACCTGAGAATCTGAAGGATGTGGATATTATGGTACGGAAAATGATGGGTTTGTGTGTGGTCCAAGGTGACGGAGCGGCCAGTCTTGGGTTAACCGTGAAACGAAGTTCGATTAGTTGGAAGGAGGACCTAAACACCTGAAGGACACTGATTAAGACATTAAATTATAAATCGATTTGGCATAGATATTATAACGGGGTTATATGGTTTAGATATTTCTGAAACTGATTAGTTAGAATCCTAAACTATTAAAGGTATATTTTCAAGTAACATCACTTGAGTATCTGTTTCTTTTTATGATCCGACAGTCTGAGTACTCCCTGGAATGACTATCTGTGATATTCGAGACTTCTCCATTTCGAAGTTTAGAGTCAGGAATGTTTTGTAACAACCACAAGATGCATAACACGGCTCCTTTTGCATTGGCTGTCAAAACGAAACCAAACAATCCTGGGCAGTCTACTGATAAGCCGGGGGAGTGGGTTTCGGTAGTGGGTTAAGTCCGTTGCTGGAACTCCACGGGCAGCCACTTCAGTGTTGCAACTATTTACTACCGTTCTCCCATGGAAACTCCAGACTACCAGCACTTGTGATTTCCATTCCGATTCCCCGAAACGAGTATTACTCCTAAGTAGTCGTAAAAATGCAACTGCAAAACCAGCAACAGCACACCACTCCCCCAAAACACAGACACAGGACGCACTTGAAATGCAAATGGAAATGCGATTATGGACCACACACAGAAGTATCTGGAGTTGACCAATAAATTCCCAAGTGATTTTCCAGTAAAACGAAACAAAATATATTTAAATTGAACTCCAAATTAGCTGTGTTAGAGGCACTTGCATGTGCCGGAAAGTCTCTGCCAGATGAAAATCCTGTCGACAATTAGTCTCTGGGAGAATGTAAACAAACTAAGGGGATCGTGGTGGAGGCGGAGGAGTTTTCAGAAATCATTATCGCCAAAGGATTTCGGGTCGGGTTACGGCGAGTGAACCTGAGAACTGCTTTCTCTGATGGGTAATTCTGTAATTTATGGATAGCGCCGCACTGTAAACACTGCCCCAATAACCAACATTGCATGTAATCGGAGCAAACAGGCACTTGACACTCCCGCAAGTGGCGCTGAAGGATCGGGATCTATGTGTGCTATGTCCAAGGATCAGAGCAGGAGTGGAGCCCTGCCCCTTGATCTTTCGAGTCAGTTTCTGTGGGTCGCACATGTTTTGCCATCATAAATCACCAAATGTTATGGGTGCGACGTGTCGTGTCGTTCAAAACGCATTTTCACACTTTTCGTCGCCCCGTAATTTGAATACTTTACAAGATCTTCCCTAGAAAAGTGATCGGATAGGTCGAGGGCTCTTTGGATCGTTATTAATTACATGCTCGTTCTTGGATTACTGGCTTGCCGGTGAGCTGTGAGCGGTGGGGTTACATGGTCATTACGATTATCTATCAATGGGTGGCCGTCACCCCCTCGCTGGTCCAGAGCAGATCAAAGGTCTCGCCCTTCATTAATACTCGCCCCTTAATGAGACGCGGGCCGGGGCGCGAACACTCTCCCCAGGTGATTGGGGGGCTAATTGAAAAGACCTACGACCCAAATCGGAACAAAAACCAAATCCATTCATGCCAATTCAATTAGTCCTATGATCCCCCCTCCAGCAAGTTGGTCTCAAGCAATTCCATTATTAATTAATCATAGTATCGTTTTGGAAATCAAGGTAGATTGTATGAATTTTTTAACCCATGGTGGGTTGGATATATTTCCCCATCTATTGTTCACCATCCGCCATTCAACGGGTTAATTCTGGCAACGATTTTTGATTGGCGGTCGATGGTTTGCTTTGGGGGCTGCCGACACAGACACCGACCGCCATGGCAGGGCAGGGCCCAACCACCGGCGGCCACCAAACCACCCGGATCGGATAAGCTAACCACCGGCCGTCGTAGCCGCCGCCGTTGTCGTCGCCGCCATATTGCTAAATCACAAACGCAAATAAAGCATAAAAGGAAAATAAATGTGGAAAAGATGAGAAACAGCCGGCAGAATATGAAAGTCGGCCGATGTTTATGACAAGCGCGGCGGCTAAAATCAAAGTCACTGCCTGGCCACCCCTCTATTTCATTCGCCCCCAACTCCCTCTTGCCCCGAAGCTGTTTTAACGCTCCTCGTGCCGTTTTTTTTTATATATATTTTATTATTAGGATTTTTTACCAACTCACTATGTTTTTGCGACATTTTCGTGGGCCTTATCAAAATACGGGGTTGGCTCTTTTTATGGCCGCAGAGCAAACAGCTCGGCAATGATGGTAGGTGCTCATGACTGACGCTCAGATCGATAAGCCCCAACCTCCAAACCGGCAAAAAAAAAAATAATAAAAAAAAAGAGAATGCCCACCTTTCCCAGGTGAGCGAGCGAGTGAGTTGGGAAGTTTTTAAGGTAGCTGACAGCCCACAAGATATCGCAGAGGGAGGAGCCTGTCGGTGAGTCATTACTTTGGGAGGTAGAGGATAGTAAGTTATGACAGAAAAATATTTCTAAAGGAATTAAATATTTAAACAATTTATAAAATATAAATTCCAACCTATCATGTATAGACCCTCTTCTCATCATCTTAAATATTTTTCATTCAAGTAAACTGCTTAGAAAATCCATATTGCCTTACCCTCTCTCAAAGGATTAATCTAATTATTTTAGAAAATAAAGTGCAATCCTTTCGGGGAGTAACTGAGCAAAACCTAACTCAACCGTAAACCCTTTGGATTCGCTACAGGAAATCACTGGTTTGTTGTGGAGGAGTATCCTCGAGAGGCACTAATATGACCAGAGAAGTCAACGAAAGTCAAAGGATTAATCTAATTATTTTCGCAAATAAAGCACAACCCTTCTGCGGACTAACCCTTGCTTAATTCGCTACACTCGGAATATGGTGTTGGTATTTTGTCCACAAGGACACCATCGCACACACACTCACACAGCCACCAGGACTCTAATACAGATGCAATTGCCATCCGAACTAATCCTTGGGCTACTCCTTTTGTCCTCGCGATAGTTTTCCAGGTACGATGGTCGTGCGTGAGCGAAGGAGTAAAAGTGCGTCGCGCCCACCGCAATGCGAAAGACAATGGCCCAAAGCCAAAGTCCAGTTCAGGGTCCAGAAAGGGCAATGCCAATATAGGGTTAGTTCTCGGGTAGGACTCGTAGGGTAGGGTTTTACAGCCTCCTTGGACGGGTGAGAGGACATCCTTCGGCTACCTGGTGTCACCCGTCCACACCCCTTTAATTACACTGGTAAAGGGTACACCCCTTTTCGCTCCGAGGCCTAGAGCCAGTGCCTGTTTTGGTTTTTGGTTTGTTTCGCGGCAACTTATGGTCGTTGCAGTGTCCTTGGAATCCTTGTTATTGGACTGACAATTCGCGGAGTCGCGGGCGTGACGCGTTTATGGTGTGTTTAGATACTTTTCGCAAGCAATTCAAATCGCAACAATGCCTCATGCACCCGAATCTTTTCGTCCTTTCGCAGCCTTGACTTCTGACTGGGACTGGGATTGAGACTGGGACTGGGACTGGGACGGACTGTATATCCCTTCGCATGGATCGCCATTACAATGCCCATATTTACCTAATTATAATGCGAATCTCAAGGACTGCCGTGGAACAATTTTTCATCTTTTTGGCGTTTTGCCAGGGAAATCGCTCGCTGTGGCGGCTCGGCTCTCATACCCACACAGTTCGTTGGAAGCATTTCCAATAACTCGAATTGTTTTTTTTTCTTTACCATCTTGGCCTCATCTCGCTGTAAATATGTACGGCTTTCTCTCCTTCAGATTTTTGCCATGAAATCGCAAATTGCTTTCGAGCTGGACCGAAGCCTTGAACCGAAGGCTTTTTGCCATTTTCCATCTCGGCGAGGAAATTGTGCTGTTGCTTAACCCCTCCCATTTGGCTGCTATTATATTCCATTTTTTGTTATTTAAGCACAGAAGAATAGTTACGCCTTCTACCTTGATTTGACTTACCAGTACTTTAACCTTCACCGAAGCTTACATACTCTTGAAGGCATAATATCGTTCGGCTTTTTTGAAGTAGCATTTTGAGACATTTTTGGGCACATTTTAGCCAATATTTCAGCTAAAATGTATTCGATTGCGAAAGGGCATACCATTCACGAATCAGCAATCCTCTAGCCTCCAGTCTGCATTAAAATATATTAAAATTCGATAAATAAAATTTTGGAGTCGTTTTTTGGCCAAAATCATGATTTACCCCTTTTAAAATTTTCGAAAATTGGGTCAGATTTTCGATAGCCAGATTTTGATGCAGAATTATGCTACTCAAGGATCTAAGATCGGGAAGGTATAGCATTTGACAATCGGAGAACTATTAGCTAAAATATGACAATTTTTCTGAAATAATTGGAAGCGGAGAGCCTTATGAGCAACGTTACTACCATGGTGGCCAAAATACACACTTTTTATACACATTTTAGCCAATATTTAAGCCATTTTGTATCGTATTCAGGAAAGGATTACCATTCACGAATCAGGGTTCTATTCGCCTTCAATTTGCATCAAAATATCTTAAAAATTGAGGTATAAAATTTTGGGTCGATTTTTGGCCAAAATCATGATGTTACCCCTTTAAAAATTTTCAAAAATTGGGTCACATTTTCGATGGCCAGATTTTGATAGGGAATGATGCTACTCGAAGATCTAAGATCGGGAAGGTATAACATTCATTTATCGGCCAAATAATAAAAAAGTTATGGATAATTCACTGAAACAATAGAAGCCGTAACTTACTATAAGGTTGTTGGCAAAATATTTAATTTTTCAAACTTTTTTTATGCACTGACCCTTGATGTATCTTACTCGAGTTTATTGTTAATACCTAAATTTAAACTCAGATAAATTTTTTTTAATCAATGTTTATTGTAAGTTTAGAGTCCTACAAATGTTTTTTGTGGATTTTCTTAAATAACTTAAATAAAATTATTATCGAACTATATTTTAATTGTATACAATGTCTTATTATATATAAATTATATATAAACTTATATTATACATTGCTTAGAATTATCTCCATATAATAAATTCTGTATCACCAGAACAACTGCCAAGGATGTCGAATGCGCCGCAAGGATGTCTGCTTCATTGGGTTCTCATGCTACAGGACACTCCATCGCCTTCTTCATTGACATCGTCCGGATCTATACTCTACAAGCCACTGGTCGACCACAGGAACCAAAATGACCATCTCCGCTGGATCATCGCCCACAAGCTCCCCATCTACGTGGATCTGATAGAGAGCACCGACGTCCTTGTTTCCGGATCAGCAAAGCACTGGGACAGCAACTCTAAGCTAAGGACACTCTTACGGACTAGGGTTTCAGGACATAGAGTCCTGTAAGTAGGGTGAAAGATAAATAAAACTAATTTTAAAGAATAAGTTGTGTGATTTATATGTGGGGCATTCTATATGCGGATTAAATTGGCTAAAACTGCCAGAAAACTTTACATTATGTCCCAACATCCATCAACATGGTCTTAAGTTGGAAAATGCGTTGATTTATTTCAAAAAATTATTCATAACTTCTATAATACTTGTCACATCAACGAATGTGTACCTTCCCGATCTTAGATCTTCGAGTAGGAACATTTTCTATAAAAACCTGGACATCTAAAATCCGACCCCATTTTGGAAAATTTTTAAAGGGGTAACATCATAATTTTGGCCAAAAATCGACCCCAAATTATCTATCTCGATTTTCAAGATATTTTGATGCAGATTGAAGGCAAATAAAACCCTTAATCGTAAACGGTATTACTTTCTTGAATCCGACAGGAAATGGCTGAAATATTTGCTAAAATGTGTCCCAAAAGTTGATATTTTAGCCACTATGGTGTTAACTTGGTCAACAAGGCTCTGGGCATCAATTTACTGAAGGGAAATTGCCACATTTTTGTTAAAAATTGTCCGATCATCGAATGTTATACCCTCCCGATCTTAGACCTTCAAGTAGAATCATTCTCCATCAAAACCTGGCCAACTAAAATCTGACCCAATTTTCGAAAATTTTTAAAGGGGTAACATCATGATTTTGGCCAAAAACCTACCCAACATTTTATTTCTAAATTTTCATATTATTTCAATGCAAATCGAAGCACATTTGAGTCCTGATTCTTAAATGGTATTCGGTTTCCAAATCGAATGAGAAATGCGTTAAATATTCTCTAAAAAGTGTATGCAATTATTGGATTTTGGGCAAATGCCATCTCCCCAAAATATATTTGCATAAAAAACAAGAATAAAGTCATATTCCCAAGGATAATAAAACATTCCGCGGAAAAAACAAGGATACCATTTAACTTCTTTCAGTAGCTTTGAGATTCGAAAGATTCATGGGAAAAAATTCCATCATCCATTATCCAAGTGAAGGTCATCAAACGAAGTGCCCAAAAAACGCCCTCGTACATACTTGAAATTATCTTCAGTTTCATTTTTTCCATCGCTCACAAAAAGTCGATTTGGTGGAAAAGTGAAACCTCTGGCATATGGCCCACTAAAAAGTCATTTTACAATTTTACAATTATTGCCTATGACTGCGACTTTGACATTTTTGCTCTAAAAAATCTAATTTTTTTCGTAGAAACACGAAAAAAATACCATAAAATATGCATGGACCGAAGAAAAAAATTGAAACCAAAGATGAAAAAATAAAATAAAGAAGAACATTGCTAAAAACCGGGTCAGAAGTCCAGAGGTCTCCCATCATCTTCTGCGAAGTGTTTTCTGTTTTTCATGCATTTTTATGATGCCAAAGAAGTGACTAAGTAAGTTGTCATTTTCTTTTTATGATGATTTTGTGATTTTTTGCTCTCGTTGTTATATTTTTTACGCTCTACATTTTTGAACATTTTTGAAAATTTTTTTTCCTTGCGCCGCTGCGAGGACGAGGACTAACAATGCCAGGCTACTAATGTCGAGCAGGCCAAGTTTTATAGTTTTTTATGACTTTATGACTGCGACCGATGACTTCTTTATTGGTGCAGGTCCTTGGCCCATAGTTTCTGGCCTTCCCATCGTCTTTTTTTTTATGGCCTCATCTCATCTAGCTGCCTTTTTCCGTTTCCGTGAGGCATCGGAAAAAAATCTTTCTTGATGTTTTTTTTGTTGTTTCCTAAAATGCAAAATACCGGGACATGTGTTTCCCCCATCCCAGAGATCCGAGAGAGAGAGCCTAATCCTTTCGACCATGTGTTGACAGCGAAAATAACAACAATAATGGTAATAATAATATCAACAAATGGATATAGCAGGAAGTCAGTCAGTGCGATGCCATATATCATATGGCCGCCTGTAAGCGCTGGGAAATATTCGGTCCGGGTCTTTCATGTGTCTCCGCTCTGCGCTCTGTTTGTGTTTATCTATTTATTTATTTATTTGCTTTTGTACACTTATGACATGATGTTAATTACCGCTCGCGACTCCACGAGGGAAGTGGTGGGGTGGGGGGGGAAGGGGTGTCCAAGGGAAGACAACACGGTCCGCCACGGTGGGCGGAGTCAGTCACTTTGAAATGGAAAAGTTCGCCGACTATTTGTCCATTGTCAACAAAAAAAACCAACGACAATTGCCAAACGCCGAGGTTAAAGCTGTCAGACACCGTCAAAGAACTAAAACTGAGCCGACGGCACATCCGATGTTTGTACGGATCCAAATCCGGCCAGGAACCCAAAATCCCGACACACGCACTCTGGGAAAATCCTACAGGATCCTGTATATTTTGTCTAAATATTGGTTAATTGGCTTTCGGTCGGGAAATCTCACAAAAAGTCAATCTGTGACGGAGTGTGTCGCAATGGGCTTAGCTTTAAGTCGCTAGATCCTACATCCTACATCCTATATCCTAGTCCTGGGTAAAATCAATGTTTCTTGTTTGGCCAAGTTAAAGGATTAGTGGCCAGAGCCATTGAGGAAATGCTGGGAAAAGGAGTCGACAAGTCAAAGTCATGGGAATGTACGGTATTCGGAAGCAGGAAAATGGGATTTAAATATTCATATCCTAATTGTGGGAAATTTCTACACTTAATATGCGGAAAATCCATCAAGAGAGAGGGGACTTGGTTCCTTGAGTCCTTTTTAATGTTTGGAAAATTTATTAAATATTAAGAGAGTTCAATGTTTGCCCAATTTAAGTTTATTAATTTTCCAATTATTTGAGATAACTATTAAATTGAAAACTATTGTTATTCTGCACCTGCTTTGGCCATTCAATTGAAACTCATTAAATTCAATTGCCGAAGTGAGTAGCATGAAGCATTTAAATTTTAAAATGTGAAACTCATTAAAGATAATCTGGCAAGTCTGGCAAGAGAGAAGTAATTACTTTAGTTTGGAAAATAATAAAAAATAAACTATATGATTTAATAAAAAATAAAATGAACTACATTGCCTTTCGGCTTCAATTAAATTAAGTCAGACCAATGTCCTGTGTATCCTTTGCCGGAAAACCCTTTTAAAAGTCAATCAATTTTCCCTACCCAATTTTCCAGGCAATCTGAATCCTCATTCCCTTTTAATGCCATTATTATTATCCCTCGGAAACTTTATTCGCCATCACTTTGATGCGGCTAATTGAATTCCAGATTAAAGTGTAAACGCTTTTGGCCCCAAATCAAAAATCCCAACCAAAAAAAAACAACATACAACGAGCTGAAAACTGATTTGTATTGCAAATTAAAATTTAAGTGAAAACGAATGAAGAACACACACATATAGATACACACACAGGACAATGGATTACAATATCCTGGGGCGCAGACAGCACGACATTAAAAAGGCACGAGGATGGGCTGCTGGCGGGGAGCATGGGAGAGGAGAGTGTGAGGAAAAGTATTTCAGGACTTTCGTGCAGCTGCCCATGGCACATGCGCCTGGGTGGGATTGGTTTCCAGGACACGGACTGGAGTTTTGGGATGCGGGCACTGGAGCGATGGCTGCCTGCCACCACTAGCAGCAGCAGCAGAAGCAACTGCAGCAGCAGCACAAGGCAGCTACATCAGCAGCAACTACGGCAGCAACAGCAGCAACGGCAACAGCAACACCAACAGCAACACGAGCAACAAAAACAATAACAATATCCAAGGCTTGCGACCGTCAGGCATACGGTTTCCGCTTGTTTACTGCTCGGAACGGAAAAAGCCAGCCAGCAAAAGCAAAAAAAAAAGATACATCCAAGAGATATAGAGATATACGGCAGCCAATCCGAGAGCTCCGTGGTGCGGCAGGTAGGCGTGGACGTATCTACCATTTCCAAATAAATTCAACCCCGCAAGAGGCAGCTGCCGTTGGTGGAAGATCGTGGAACAGGCCCTCTCCTCCTCACTTCTCTGGGCATTCAAAAACGGGTCGTCGCCTCGCCAGTTGCATTCAGTTATTAACGAGAGCTACTCAGCAGCGGCAATATCAGCAGCAGCAGCAGCAACAGCAACAGCAGCAACAGCAACTACGACAGCAGCAACAACAACAGCGGCAAAAGTATCTCAAAGAACTAGAAAGAGAGAGGAGAGAACGAGTAAAAGGGATATAGATATATATAAACACTCGACTCGTTTCGATTTTCACGAGTTTGAGTCGGAGAGCGGCGAACAGTGAACGAATTCAGTTTGAGTCGAGACGTTGTCGGTGGCACGTCGCATCCAAGAGAACGCAGTCAGACCAGATACAAAGATACAATAGCGGCAATCAAGTGCAAAGCCAAAAGCGTGTTTTCAAGTGAACCCAAGAATTAAAAAGCAAGAAACCAATAAACACCAAATAAACCAAACAAAAATCAACTAAAAAGACAGTATAATGTCTTCCACATCGGCCTCGCCCATCAGCAACATAACAGTGGATGACGAGCTCAACTTAAGCAGAGAACAAGGTGGGTTAACAAAAAGATACTTTCAAACCAGATACTCTAAAGTCCGACGGCAAAAGTGGATTTTCATAAAAAATAAAAAGTGACTCCAAACTAATGAATATTTCTATTGATTTTTTAGACTTTGCTGAGGAGGATTTCATTGTGATTAAGGAGGAGCGCGAAACCAGTCTCTCGCCCATGTTGACGCCCCCGCACACACCCACCGAGGAGCCGCTGCGGAGAGTGCATCCTGCCATCAGTGAGGAGGCTGTTGCCACTCAGCTCCACATGCGGCACATGGCCCACTACCAGCAGCAACAGCAGCAGCAGCAGCAGCAACAGCAGCACCGACTCTGGTTGCAGATGCAGCAGCAACAGCACCAGCAACAACAGCATCAGTATCCCGTCTACCCGGGAGCCACTGCCGATCCTGTGGCGGTGCACCAGCAGCTGATGAACCACTGGATCCGCAACGCAGCCATCTACCAGCAACAGCAGCAGCACCACCATCACGCACACCCGCACCACCCTCATCATCCCCACCATCCGCACCATGTCCGTCCCTACCCCGCCGGCCTCCACAGCCTGCACGCCGCGGTGGTGGGCCGCCACTTCGGTGCCCTGCCCAAGCTGGGCGGCGCCGGAGGAGTGGGCGGTGGAGCTGGCAGTGCGGCCGGTGGTTCCGGCAGCAGTCGCCCCAAGAAGCAGTTCATCTGCAAGTACTGCAACCGGCAGTTCACCAAGTCCTACAACCTGCTCATCCACGAGAGGACCCACACGGACGAGCGCCCCTACTCCTGCGACATCTGCGGCAAGGCCTTCCGGCGACAGGACCACCTTCGCGATCACCGCTACATCCACTCCAAGGACAAGCCCTTCAAGTGCAGCGATTGCGGCAAGGGCTTCTGCCAGTCGAGGACGCTGGCGGTGCACAAGGTCACCCACCTGGAGGAGGGGCCGCACAAGTGCCCCATCTGCCAGAGGAGCTTCAACCAGCGTGCCAATCTGAAGAGCCACCTCCAGAGCCACAGCGAGCAGAGCGCCAAGGAGGTGACCTCCGCCCCCGTGTCCGTCATCTCCAGTTCCGGACCAAGCCAGGCATTGAGCTCGCCTCAACCTGAGAACTTGGTCCAGCACCTGCCAGTCCTGGATCTGTCCTCCTCCTCCTCCACGTCCACCGGCTCGGAGAAGCCCAAGCGAACCCTGGGCTTCACCATCGATGAGATCATGAGCAGATAGAGGAGCTACAGAGTCCTGGAATCCTGGAAACTTGGTTTCCGTTTCAAAAAGACTCAAAGAGCTGGAAAGCCGCCAGGCATGGGAAGTGCCTGGTGTCGGAAAACACTAAATCCGAGTCCGGCTCGCAATCTGGCCAAAGGTGGAACCTGCGCTAATCCTCGCCAGCAACTCGCAATCGCAACCCAGTGACACGACGACGAAGAAGAGTCATCCTCCGTGCAATCGGTTCTATATAATCCCAGCATATAGCAGCCACCATTGCATCCAACAATGCCAAAGCCACAAAACAGAGGGAAAAACTGAAGCAAGAATGAGAAATAATTATTAAAGTATTGCTAAGAAAAGAGCCTCCTACAAAAAAACAATTCCAAAACGCACACAAACAGACACAATTTTAAACTATAAATTAATAAAATATTACATTAATTTTAATTATAAAATATGTATTGTACCTTATAGTAGTAGTAGCCCATTGTCGTGTAAACCAAATGTTATGTTACAATAGTTCAATAATCGATTCAACTAATCCCAGACAAGCAAACCTCATACCATACCAGATCCAACTTGGTTATTAAAAGACTGTTTTAACGATTATACTATAACTTAAATTATACTTGAATAAATCAATCGATGGATTGTGTAAAGTTGAAACCCAGACAGGTGTCATGATTGCTAACTCTAAAAATTTAATGAGTCTAAAGCCTAAAAAAGTGACTTGGCACAAAGATACAACGATCTCATTATCGTCATAGAGTGTAAAATATATATATCCAGAATGATATGAAGCTAAAAATAAATGGAAAGTAATTTCAAATGAATTCTAAGGTTTATTTTATGGGTGGTACTTGAAGAATTTAATCTTTAAGTCAGTTACTTTGGTTGAGAAACCTATTCATAATTTATTTCTTGGAACCAACACCCACACACTCTACTAATCCAATTTCAAAAACCATCACTCTGATAACTCATTTAATTGAATTTATATATATCCCATAACCTTATAAGTGGTGCCATCAAACAGCAGCTGTCAAAATTTATTAACCATTGGCATAATTCAATTTTTATGCAGATCCCGATTTGTGCATTTTTAAGCAGCTCTATTAATTTTTGGAGTCGCCGATTAAGTAAGCAGAAGTCTCGCCTCCAAAAAATAAGGCAGCCAGCCACACACAATCAATGTTAAAAACTGTCGCAAAACCTAATTTATGAAAGCGAATTGAATTAAATTTGTTATGCTGGTTTTGTGTGTTAACTTGATTTCGATTTCGGTTGTATCTCGATCGAGGTGTGGTCCCCTCTTTTAATTTATGACTTGATATTTTTGTGTTTTGGTTTTTGGTTTTTATTGTGGCTTCTTTTGAAATGTTCGGGAACGTGCCAAATGTTTCGACTTGGGTCTGATATTTTCTATTATTCCAGTTTCCGTCCATAGATGTCCTTTAGTATTAGCACGCTTCTTTCATGGAACTGTGTCTCCTTTCTTGAGATTGCGATCTTTGTCTCGAAATCGAGCATAGGATTGTCTTTAATTGAGGCTGAGGTCAGACAGGACACCCCCCAAGGGAACCCGCATCAAGGATAAGGGTCTACATCTGCCTCATTTGCTGCTCGATTTTCATTTAAACATTTTTTGTTTTTCATTACCATTTCTTATTTTTACCTTGATGATGGCCATGTAGAATTGATTTTGAGCCTGTGCCCATTGTTATGGCTTTGATTTTGGCATTGTCTTGGGCCAGAAAAGTGCCAACGTATTCGTATTCGCCAATTGATGTCTACATTGGGTTAGCCGGGGTGAGCAGGATTTACCTTTTTGACAAGTATCCTGGACGCGCCTCCTGAGGCCTCCTCGTGCATCCTGCTGTCTTTGGCCAGCAGTGGGTTGGCCAAAATCTTTTGGGCCTTATCTCTCTATCCAGGTCGGTCGGGCGGTGGTCAACCGTAGGACTTGTGTTCCGTGTTTTGCAACACTTCGCCGCAGGATGTCTCAGGTCGAATGGCTCAGGTCCTGTTCGCATTCGACACACCTTGTCCATAATTGCACTGCGTACAACCAAAATATTTTGTGAAAGTCACAGCGGGATATGGGATTTCGAGTCCGAGCCGGAGTCCTGCCTGTGGGCAAGTTATCCCGACCAGATTGATAGGTGTCCGCATGGGGTTGTGTGTCCTTTTTTTTTTGGGCCACAATTAAACGGATCGGTTCCGCAACTAGGGTGGCATGTCCCCTACTCCCGACCATCCCGAGTATCCTGTCGATGTCCTGGCATTGTAAATTGTAGTGGCAGGACGTGCTGGAAAGTCGCCTGCCAAAAGTGAGCCATTTAGCCTGCCACAGGGGCAGTCTCCTCCTTTTTTCTCTTCTCTTCTTTTTTTTTTGTACATTTTTTTTCCAGCTCCTACCGAGCATGCAATTTTAATGAGATGCCTGGGGAAAAGGAGGATCCTGTCGGCAGGATATCTCCGTTGCTCTTGTTCTGTTTTTATTGGCCAGAACACGTTCGCACTCCTCCGGCCAGAAGTGTTCCGGCCCAAAGGGTGGCCTTGGCCGACCACCCCGGAGAAAAGAAATAGAGTTGTGCGAGGTGAGGTGTTCAATTAAAACGTTGCAAATCAATTTTTGGAGACAATCAATGGCTCCGGATCGGATCGTCAAGTGAATCGAATCGAATCGAGGACACGCTTAAAATGGCCGTTGACAGAAACACTCATAGAGGTGATGATGACAGCATTACCCGCAGTAACATAACTTAAAAACCACATAACTACACAACTCGTCGAGTGAGAGCCAAGCCCAAAAAAAAAAGTATAGGAGAAAAAACAATCAAGCCGGCTGGCTGGCTGGCTGGCAGACAAAACTTGTCTCTCGTAATTGTACATTGTCTAGATTGTCAGCTTTGGAAGTGGTTTTTGATATGCCGACATCGCAAAACGCCTTTTTATCCCCCCAAGACCCAGTCGCCATGCACCCGATGGCAGCGAAATGCTTTCAGTGAATAAAAAGCTGCTTTAAAGTGATTATTTTATATTTTATTTTAAATGCCAAGTAAGCGAAGAGTTACTTGTTTAAAGAATTATTACAAACTATAAATATTTATTAAAGATTCCTTATCATAACATGGCATGTAGTTTTTGAAGAAGCCACTTCATAAGCCACAAATACTCCACATCATACTGCAATCATACCTCTTACGAATCCCCACTTCTAAGTGGCACCTACATAGTATCCACCCCCTTGCCGACAACGCCTCTGCCCTGGGCTTGGGCGAGGGGCACTTGATAGTGGCATGACTGACTGTTCCCTCTGTGGCGCACAGTAGTCGCATGTGTCACAATGTCGCAGCCTAATTGCACTACACGCGTAGTTACTTAGGAACTCAACTCAACCGAACTGGGCTGACAAGCCTACTTCCACTCCACAGAAATCGGCGGGGAGATACCCACCAGATACCCAGATACTCAAATAGTAAGATACTTGACAAAAAAAAAAATAAAGAATGACGACAGTCTGGGTGGCTCGTTTTTATGGTTCTCGCCGGTATCGATCGACTATTTTGACACTTTTGTTTTGCCTAAAAAGGTGTTTTAAATATAACTTACTTAGGTCTAAACGAAGTTCTGGCCAAGAAGTGGAAATCATGGTCTGGGCACTTGGAGAAATTTATTTTCGAGGCTTAAAAGTAAAGGATATCTTTGAGTTCTTCTTTGAAACCTTTTCCCTCAGTGCAACTATAACAATTTAATCGCTTGTGGTTGCCGTCTCTTAGCCTGACTTTTCCACCTTATCGGCCAGGCTCAATCTCTCCCAGCCAGTGCATTAATTGACACCTAGAAGTAGAAAACGAAACCGGAGAACCCTTGGGCCCGGTTAGTCCACAGACTGCACAGCATCCAGTCCAGTCCAGTCCAGTCTAGGCCAGACGGAGACAGGGGACTTGGGCTGTCAATTAGGTGGCTGAATTTATCACCGGGCACAAATCAGTTTGGAAAATTTGTTAGCCCCGAAAATAAAGTTAGCCGGGCTAACAGAGCGATCAATTTTTATAGCCAGAGACACCTCAGTTAAAGGTATGGGAGGTCTTCCATTGGATTGGGATTGGATTCTTTTTCGAGAGATCTCCCCCTACCCCAACCACGTCCCATTTGAGAACTTAATTGAATTACCAGGGAAAACCACACAGATAAAAAAAGGAAGACAAAAAATAAATGAAAACACCTCGGTATCAAGTTAGTTAGTGACCATCTTCCATGGCCCCTTCTTGACAACTCTTTTGTTTGGTTATTGCTGCGTTTTCACTTGTTCTCCTCCCAGCCATTCATTGTGGCCATTCTCTTGACCCGTTTGTTGTCCGATGTCCACTGTCCGTTGTCCACTGTCCGCTGTCCACTGTCCGTTGTCCGTAGTCCGCTGTCCGTTTTATTTTTTATTATTTCATTCTCTGTTCTTTGACATTTTAATGCGCCCGCTGGCTGGCTTTCAGTGTGATGTGAGCTCTCTGATGGTGGCCCAATATGGTGTGATAGCCATAATCCGATATAAATAAGACATTATAAGAGGCTCCCCTCCATCTCCCATCTCCACACTCCAAATGGAAGAATAAATGTGTATAGAACCTAAGCAGGATCCCCCAGAGCCTGGGAATATGTCAGGCAGCAGAGAGGGATTACAAGGAATCGACGACATGTGGCGCTTTGAAGCTTTCATTTATTTATTCGCCTGAAGAGAAAATGACTAAACCCCAGTGTGATTGACTCACGGACCACCTAACTAGATTCCGTTCTCGGTTCGTTATATCCTCCCATTATTCATTCTCAAGTGGTTTGGCTAAAATTCGATTACGAAAAGTGAAAACAAAGATGGTTCAGAGGTGTGGGAGTATCAGGCTCGAAGGGGTCTTTGAAGAGAACTCCATAAGATAGAGGGGGCATATTGGGTATTGGTACTTCAGAAACCCTCTGGAACACTCTACCCCTGAAGTCTCTCTAGTAACTACGCTCCTGATGGCCTGCTCCCGGCGTTGATCGATTGATTTCATCGATTATGGCACAACAACAGTCTCGACTTGCCGTCAACTCCCCGACTTGGGACGACTTGAATGTTTATTTGTTTATTTGTTTGTCCGGAGCACGCAAACAACTGGGATTCGACAAAATAAAAAAAAAAAAGGGAAACGGACAAAACACATGATCAATTACAAGCCGGGACCAGAAAGGCAGGTATCCCCCCCACTTGCCAACTTCCCAAGTTGCCAAGTTCCCAAGCCGTAAGCTCCACGGGCCCACGCTCTCCGGGGAGATCTGTGTTGCTCAAGTCCCCCCCCACACTCCACAGTCATATGCCCCTCCCTCCTCGCTCGCCACAGGCATGCGCACAGCTTCTTTCACTTATTATTAAAAGTAACAAATTATTTTCAATTGATTTACACGCTGGCAGTTCAGCAGTTCAAAAGCCTACACCCGCGCAACCCAAAAACCCAGCCAACCAAAACCCCAGCCAAACCCTGACCCTGAAAACCGAATAGCCCCCTCTCCAGGCCCAGGCCCGTCTCTGGCTGTTGATTAACCACTCACTGGGAACATTTAATGTGTAATAACGATTTGTATCCGAGCACAAAGTAGTTATGTTGAAATTCCTTGCCGCCGTCGCAGTTACCATCATTAATCATAAGAATGTGAATCTTTTCAGGGAGTTCGGAATGGTAGGTTGGGTGGGGGGGGTGCTTGAGGTGCCTCAGTGGCGGAGAGAACACCTACATCCAGGGGAGTTCACATGGCCAGAAGATCTTCCGAGTTCCGAACAATGATCTTGGACCAAACGATATTTCATATCCATAAACGGTTGCGGGGTAAAGGGCCTTACACCAAGGGAGTGTGTGTGTGTGTGTGTGTTTGTGGATAGAGTCTCTTCTTCTATGCACCGATTTAACGCCCCGACATTTACATATGTATATTCCGCACCTACCACCCCCAACCCCACCCACTCCTACTCCGGAGCCCACTCCCCCAGCCCCATCCCCTGAACTTCAACCTGAATCTTATTGGCGTTGGCGTTTGCCAGTGTACGTGCCTACAAATTATGTTTCTACACGTTTACATGCCTCTGACATGCACTCCAGGGCGGGATCTTCCACTGAGAGAAAATGTGGATAAAAAGATAATATATCTTTTTAGTGAAATTATAGAGAAATTATAGAAAAGCTTATGGATCAGATCTCATAAGGATGGTTGGAGTATTACTTTATGCGTGTCCTCTAAGATATTCAGTTAATTTTTGTTCAAGTGTAAAGACTTCGTTTCTGGCTGGGATTTGGCTGGAACTTGGCTGGGATCTCTGCACTCCACTGGAGACGAGACGAGCTGCATCCGAGTCCGGCTGGCCGGCTCACCGGGGTGTCCCTGGGCATCAAAGTCAAAGCCATCAGGCCTCATCGATGCCTCGTCATCCATTTGAGACATCCATTTGAGACAGTGTCGGTTATTTTTTTAGTTAGGTTCCCCCTTTTTTAATTTTTTTTGGTTTGATTTTGTTTTTGTTTTGGGTGGGTGCCGCTTACCCGCTGCGTGTTCATTGGGTTCGTTGAGCTTTCTACGTTAATTTGTTAACAACAATACGCGCGATACGAGATACCAGATACGAGATACAAGATACAAGATACGCGATGCGGTGTCGCAATCGCAATCGGTGGAGATGTGAGATCATTATGATATGGTAATTATCCGCCGATTGATTGAAGAGCGTTGAAAATTTGCCAAATTTCATCTTAAGTGGTTTTCAGACTTGAAATTGATGAAGGCAACTAAGGAATTGGATGATTTTCAGTTCAGGTGTTGGAAGTAGTCTTAAGATGTAAAAATCTTGCAAGAAATGGTAGTTCTATTAACACTCATCTATAAATTATTTTAAATAGTCTTTGTCCTCTTTAAAAATCAATCTCTAAGGAATTAGAAAAGTTTCTCTTTCATTCATAAATCCAATTTAAAAAGAAATCTATTCAAATATGAATGAAGACCACTTCCCATGACCGCCAAATAAAGAATATATTTCCATTGATCCGAGGCATACATAAATATGAATGAAGCCCGCGGCCAAAGAATTGTCTGAATAGATTTCTAACTCTCCGGGTTCGGGAAGAACCGTTTCGGCCATTTTCACATGATTATGGGAATAGCAACAAAAGCCAATAAAAATCCACTACCACTTACATATGCAGAAAGCGTACTACTCTGCAGTCCCTTGAAAAAAAAAAAAAATGCATTTTCGGCCCCGGCCAATTCCCAACTAATTTCAAGACCATATTGCATGATGTAGTGGGTACGAGAGGCGATTTTTATGTTAAGCACAAGGAATTCGGGCTATTAGCGCCAAAGGATTTTCTCATGGTTTAAAAATACTCAACGTGCGACAAATTTCGCCGCCGGCCATCTGAAGCACGAAAGCTGCACGCGGAGCAGCCAGTCGATTCGAGAGGTATGAGTTGCATACACTACAAAAAATTATTATTTTACAAATTATTTATATAAAAAAACTATGAAAAATAATAGTATGTTTTTAAACACTTGTTTCTCTTAGTGGAGTGGAGGCGTTCCACTTGGGGGAGGCTTACTGGGAGGGGGCTGAAGGCGGTGCTGACCGGCTGGCTGCTGACCGGCTGGGACTGGGGACTGGGGACTGGGTCCGAGGGCTGGACAGGCCATGGCAAACGGGCTGGGGCACAACACATCTGATTGCTCGGTAGGCAGCGGCGTGCTTTATGGCAGGACAACCCCCTAAGCCCCGCCAGCTCGTCCGCCCCACCACTTCCAGGTCGCCCTCGACCGGTCAGAGTGTAAACCACTAAGTCAGGAGCGAATCTAGGGGTTTTCTTTTGAATTTAAATATTTCCTGAAAGAAAAAGCATCCTTGATAATAAATATTTAACTAAAAACTACCTTTAATATTATACCTCTTAGTCTTCACTTCTTGGCTAGCAACTCCGCTCCTGCTTTTCGGGGTCTCGCCCGCCTTGGCCGGGGCATACAATTTAATATTAAAGTTGATAAACATTTTGACCACGGCAGTTAGTAAGCAAACGTACGATCCACCTACTCGCCTTCTTTAACGGCAGCAGCCACAGCAACCGAAGTTGCAGCCTCAGCAGCCCCAGCAGCCGCAGCAGCCGCAGATGCCTCGCCAACCGCCATCATCATCATCAACCGCCAACATCAGTGGTCGGTCCGACGTGGTCGTGAACCGAGTTTTTTTGGGGTCGGAACCTGGTCAGACTCGGGGGACTCTCTTCATCTGACTCCATCCACTCCGAACCACTCTGACTCCGAGACTCTGGTGAAATAAATTCGAGAAACTATGCCAGCCAGACGATTCCGAGCCGGGGACTTTTGTGGTCAACTGATTGCGCCACAGATTCGCACTTAGTCGGTGGCTGACTTGGTCGATATCCAAGGAGGAGGTGAAGGGGTCAAGGTGGAGCGGCCAGTGGAGAAGGGGGCGGGGTCCAGGCTCAGTTCTGGGACATAAACGGGGGCGTGTTGAGCGCAAACTTGGCGTGGCAATGAGCTTTGGTAGTCGCCAAAAAAATAACATTCCAAGTCAAGTGTGCAAAAGACAGGGACTCTGAAAAATAAAAGAAATGATTTTAATCAAACTTAATCATAAGGGGATCAAAAAATTAAATAATAATAGGTATTTGAATGGTTCCAGGTTTCTTAAACTATTTTTTAAAGGAACTAGATCTATGAAAATGAGTGATTTTCTCATCACTTTTTGGGGGAGAATACAATAAAAGAATATTTTCTAGAAAAATTCCAAAGACAGTTACAATATATATCCTGGCTAAATTATTCCCCCAAAACCGACAAATAAAATTGATTTAAAATTTGGAGAAATTGTTTGCTGGAACTGGCTTTTAAACAATGGCAAGACCGCTCGATAATTTGCGTCGGGAGTGGAGCTTCTTCAGCCCACGCCCCAAAGCCGAAAAGCTGGCTCCACCTTCGGCATTTTTTACGCGCCCGGGCCTGATTTTTTGTGCAGCCCTGGGATTGGGATTGAGGATCGGGATATTCATACACACATCTCCCATATACACACATGTATTAACATACACTACCATGGACAAATATATAAAGCTGGTTTCTGGACTGGACCGAACCGAACCGAACGAACGAACGCTTTTCGAGAAATCAACGTCCAACGCGATTGTTCCCATGCAAGTTTCTACAAATATTTTTTTGTGAATTATTACCTTCGTATTTTTCCAGTTCGCGAGGAGTCAAATTGGTCGGCACACGCTCGAGGGCACACGCCATTTCCCACGGAGCGCATTTATGGTTGCTGCCAGTCGGTCGGCCGAAAAACCCCCTCCAGTCTCCAGGCCCCACAGCTCCCGAGACCCTGAACTCCTTCCTCCTCCTCCGTCGAAAAATCCCTGATCACTGATCGAGGATCGCAACTGGTCGGGGCCCCAAACTCAAGTTATAGGCAAAAAGGCAAAAAAAAAAAAATGAACAGCAAAAAAATAAATAATAAATGCTAAAAAAAAATAAATAAAAAAAGGAAAAGTAACCTAAGCAGGGCAGGTGGCAGGCAGACTTCAATTAGGCCCAGCCCATGGCCCAGTCGAGTTCAAAGCGTAATCAAATCTTGGCCAAGACCCCTCTCCCTCACCCTACCCCTGCTCTACCGCCAACTGTCAACTGTCCGGGTAATGTGCAATAATTGCCAACTGCCGCAGTTGCCAACTGTCTCGCAAATCAAATATCGCTGCCCCCCTTTTTGGGGGGTCCTGCTGCGAATTTGATGCCCCGATGCTGAGAGCATTTTCGGCCTACACCTTTTGTGGCTAATGGGGGCCCCAGAGATCGTGGCCAGCAGGCTCCGAAGAAGAAGCTTTCTAGGCCCGGCTCTATTCAGCTCCCATTCTCGACTCCATTCCCATGTGGATATGTGTTAAGTCGGAATCGGAGTTGGAGTCGGAGTGGAAGCCCACGCATTTTCACTTAAGACATTGATACCGGAGCTGATACTGGGTAGATTGGGTTGAGGAAAATTTTGATTTTCCCAAGGATAATTCAAGGAGTTGTAGGGAAGATTATTAGTTAAATAATTTGAGAGGTTAGGAGGGCATTACTACCATTAGATTAATCTATCAAGTTTTTTTTAGAAGGAAATGACATTGTCCTTTTTAGAAGCTACTCTTGTTCAAAGCAGTAACGACTAGGACCTATGTTCCTTGATAACAAATTTCATTAAATATTAGTAAATGGATAGTTTTAATTCTTCGTAAATAACTTTTGATCGGTAACCCTTAGTTCATCAACTCAAGTCCTCAACAAAAATTTCTCTTCCTTCTGTTGCGACTTTTTTATGTTTTTAATTGGCTTGTCGCTGGGCAGAGGCTACGAGGATGGAAGGACGAGGAGGGAAGGCAGGCTGCTGCAGGATGCAGACGTGGATAAGGAGTCATGTAACCCATTGGTCTGGAGACACACTCGCCGCACACCCAACACAACACAACACAACACAACAGAACACACACCCTGGGAGGAGACAGGGCTAATAGAAGTGATGTCGATAGCACTTAAACACGATATCCGTTTCAATTTGTTTGGATTCTTCAATTTAAAAGGTGATAATTTTCTACTTTATGGCCCTCGACATGTGGGCCACCCATAAAACTGATATCGGAGTAGTGCCTGTCTCGGTCCCTGTCTGTCTCTCATATTCGTATTCTTTCTTTATTTTCAGCTATCTCTTTCACTGTCCCTATATATCCCTGTAAGCCACCAACTGCATCTGTATAACTGAGAAAAATAATTGTTATTTTGCAGACAATAGAATAGTTATTAACACTACTCTAAGTGAATATATTGAAGAGTTTAAAAATATTACAAAATATTTATAGTTCTGGGTTTAAGCTAGAGAGAATTATAGCAATATATCCTTGAAATCCTTGAGTTACAGAAAGATATAATAAGGCTCAGATCTATCTATGTATATTTGTTCTATAATTGAAGCACTTGATTATGATATCCTTAAAATCTTAAAACTTAAAATCTAGATCCTAGTTGTCAGTTTCCTTATATATTTTTAGGCCAAACCTTTAAGAGTAAAATTATATATCCTATGTTATTACTCTCTGATTTCTTTCAGTGCCTGGGCTTTGGGACAATCTTGTCCATATACATTCAATACATGACCAGTGTCAAGTTCGAGCCGAGTTCGATTCTCGTTCTTTGGCTTTGGGGACTGTGGACATCGTATCACTCGCTTAATTTGTTATTCGCTGGTTTTCACACTTGATAATTGTGGCAGTGGCGTTGGCTGTGATGATGGTGGTATGGGATATATGGTATACCGGCAGAATGAACCACCGCTATAACCAGGTACCAGCATGGTGGTGGTGCTGGGTGATCATCATCATCATTGACCACTTTGTGGTGCTCTCTGTGTGGGCAGTTTCATTGCCGTTGTTGATGTGGATTGGATGTTGTTGGGGCCTGCAATGACTTCAGTTTATCAGCCCCAGCCTCCCCAGGCCGGGGAATGTCTAAATCTTTTCTTTTATTTTGTTTCACGTTGTGGTTGTTGCTTGTTTTTTTATTTTTTTGATTACCGAACTGAACTTTAGCGATTTAATGCGTATGCGTACACCAGACTCGTAAAACAAACAACAGGCCTCGGACAAGTCTCTAAAGTCGGAGGCGTTTTAGCATCGCGTTTTAATGGCCAACTAAATCAACAGACAATTAATTAGACATTCGACGGCGACAATGGACTCGGCATTCAGAAATCGGATTCGGATTCGGAATCGTCGTTTTAAAACTGGATTTGGTGCTGGACTTTGGGATTGGAATTGAAATTAAAATCATGATCTGTTATGTTTGATGATGCAAATGCAAATTGCTTTTAGCCTTTTGGCTGGGTGGTCTCCTTAGTCTGAAATTCAACAAAATTGAATGAATGCCTCAATTAGCATAGTGGATTTTGGGGTTTTGTCTTGGCAACACTTATAAGCTCGCTTGGAAATTATAAAAGCTAAGGTTTCTTCTCCACCAGACAATGAGTCTGTAAAATACAGGGTTCTGTGGACCAAAAAAATGTGACGATTAGTCAATGGGCTTTATGGGATTTGGGATCAAATGTCTTTAGAAATTTGAAATTCAGAAAGTCAGGACAACCCCATGTTTTTAGTATTACTCATGCCCTAACCTCTTCAGTGGTATTCTCTCATGAAATTATCGAAGCAAACTCAAGTCCCGGACCACGTTGGAGGCGGAATCTCTGGAACGGAATCGGCCTTCTCTGAAAAGGCCCGACAATCGAACGAAAAAGCCAAAAACCGAAAAAAATACTACACAATACACAATGCGAAATCATATCACTAGACATGGCTTACAATAACAAAGTCCAACTTTGACTGAGTGCTGGTGGTGGATTGAAGGACTGAAGAAGTGAAGAAGTAAAGGAGTGAGGGAACTTTTTACAGTGAATAACACTCGCTCGCCAACAATGATATTAAAAATAACAATTGTCTTCAGTGGTCTTTAACACCCGCACCGCTGATAGACAACAAAAAACAGCAAAGAGCAACATGAGGAAAAGAAACACTTGAGTGGCATATAAAAGTCACATCGACAACTTCGATTGACTAAAGAAAATATTGTACATGAACAAAACCTTACCTTACCAGCAAAAAGCGATCGATCGATCGATCGATGGACCAACCAACCAACCAACCAACTGGAGCCCAACCAACCAACCAACTGAGAGCATTTTTGAATACCTGAACAATCATAAAAATAATGACGTTGCACATTCCAAGAGCAGCGGCACATGAGATGGACCGACGGCGATCGGCGATCGGCGACCGGCGATGAGGTGGAGACCCCCAGTTCCCCAAAACATCCAACTTTGGTTCCGAATTCGAATCTGTATCTGAATCTGAATATGAATCCGCATCTGAATCTGAATCTCAATCGAAGTCCAAATCCAAACTCCATCGTCAGCTGCCACTGAGTCGATGATGATCTGTTTTTTGCATTTATTTTTTTGAGCCACACTGCCAGGGAGCAAAGGAGTTGCAGCGGTTTCCATAAATTAGTGATATTGCATTATTACGAGCTGACTTGGCAGCAATCCAGCCCAGTCGATGACGATGGCGAGGTCAATGCGGCGTATGCGCAATTTTTAACAGAAAGTAACTCTCACAAGTGGTGGTGAGTGTTTTATGAACTAGGGGATACCTAAATAATATCTATTATAATCTTAAAATTTAAAGAAACATTTTGAAGAGTCTGACAGATAAATTGTCATAAGATTCTATTACCATTTAGACATAAACTGAAAGCTATAAGTTCTCATCTATAAGTTGTTGTTTGTTTCTTGTTGAAGTATTTCAATCACCATGAAAGAAATATTATAGAAAAAATGTTGTTAGTCTATTAGTCCAATACACCCTCTTGGCTTATTAAACTCCCAACTGGTCTTTGGCTTCCTTGGAAATATTTTGCATCATGTTGTGATTAATGAAGCATAGCCGGGCCACAGCTATTGACAGGTTATCAGAGAATAACCGCCCGGACTCCTGCCTTTTGTCCGAAAGTTGGCAGTGGAGTCCTCGGCCAATTGTTGGTTTGCGTGTTGCGTTGACTAAAGACTTCAATTCGGCTTCAATCATTTCATTTAACTGATGATCCGACTGCCGCCGCCGCCGCCACTGCCGCTCCTGCTGATGGACGGCATTTTCTTGCCGAGTTTTGTGAAATGAAATGGCATGGGGGATTCGGGATTGAGGATTCTGGCATTTTTTTTATATTTTTCTTATGGGATTTGGGATTGTGAGGGATTTTGTTTTGTTTGGTGGCAACACGCAACTGCCATTTGGAGCGTTTTGGCTACCATAACATTATATTCGAGTCGAAAGAGCCTTTGGGGCACTTAACTACTTTATAGCTTCTTCAATATCGCATACACTTGTGAAGATCGGATCGAAACAACAAGAAATGCAGAAGTTCCTTTATGGTTTTTATTACCAAGTATTATGACCCCTAGACGCAGACACAAAATGTTTAGGATTGGGGCCTTTTTTCCCCTTCGATATGGTCGTAAAGCCAAACGGTAAAAGTCTGGTGATATTCCTATAGTTTTATTTGATTGAAAAACGTCACAAGAAACCAAAACAGATTTCCAAACGCCACACAATCAGGGGCTTCTTCTTCATATCGCACTTCAGCTAATAACCCATTTTAATTGGCCATCAAAGCCACAAAACTACAACAAGAATTTAGGGTTCAAACCTACATACAAGAGGAGGAACCCGAACCCGAACCCTCGAAACGTGGCTAAGATTATGGATAATAGCTGCGACTCTCGTATCATTTCATCGGGTCCATATCCCATATCCCATATCCCCACCATATCCACAATGGTCGGCTATAAATTTCTCTATCGACATTCTGCCGGGTTTTTTATTTTCGCCATTGTGTGGGGCCTACGATAATATCATCGAGTTCGGGCGTGGAATTTATCGTGCCAGGTGGTGGAGCGGGGGAGAGCTCCGCCATAGAGCTCCGATATCAAGGCGGCGGAGGAGCAGCAATATTTCACAGCCTGATGGATGGGAGATAGATCGCCGCACAATACGGGATGGTCACCTTCCGATGGTGTGATATATAGACTCATGCGGTGGTAAACATAAATCAGGCTAAAAGTGTGGTGCTCGGTGTGGGGCAAAAAGGAAAAACCGCCCAAAATAATATCGACACGCGCGTAATGAAAGATTCTTCATGTGCTTATCCAGAGTTATCAGAAGTCATAGTTTCCTGCAGGAAATTCCTAGGCATAAAGATAAGAGGGCTTTTTTTCCCCAAAAGAAGTTGGCCAACAAAATCTTTTGCAGTCTGCACGCGCTTGAACTGCGACCTTTTGGGAACTTGGCAGCGGCTCCTTGGCCGCCGGCAATAAATGCAAAATTAAGTATTCAAATTCGCGAACTGATGCGAAAGACAGACGTCTGACGTCGATAATGCCGGCAATAAACCGAATGGCAACTGAAATCGCACAAACTGGTAGTTGGCTGAGCTTTTAAACCTTTTAAACTTCAATCAAATTTCTCAGGACTGAGACGGCCGACCATAATAATAATATTGTAATTTGGCTGATCCCAAAAGAATGCTGTGAAGAGACCATTCTTCGAACTGGCAATCCTTTAGATACTCTGGCTGGCGCATCCGACAGATGCCAACACGTAACCGATTCGGTGAAGTCGGAGACGTCGAGGGCTACCCCCAAAATTGCATGCATCCCGAGGAGCATCCCGAAAAGGAGGAGCATTTTTTATGGCAGTGCGAGAAGAGCCGAAAAATTCTTTGATGAAATTTCCCACTCCTTGAGAGGAGCTCCCTCTCTCTCTCTCTCTCTGGTATTCTTTTTGGCCATATACAAATTGGCTTGGCCATTAGTCGTGGCCAGAGAAAGAAAAGAAACACAACGCAGGAACTTAAACGTTTTAGTGGCTGCGCTTAAGACTTTTGCCGCAATTTTTCCACTTGAGTTTATTGCGGCATTTTATCCCTCAGAGTACCCATCGAAGAACCAAGAACCGTGGCAAGTTCCCACAATTTGTTGTCGCCCCGTTTTTCGGAGAGCTATTCATTCGATTCCGGAGAATTGAGATTCCCGGATTCCATTATTTGGAAAACAATTCGATTAGAATTGACTTCTGTCGAGTGGCGGAATAAAAAGAAAGAAAGACCCCATAGAAAATACTTTCACGTAATGCCCTAAAATGGACATCGATCCGATAACAATGAGCTACATTAATTGTTTGCCATTGTAAAGGCTATCTTCCCCTTTATTTTTCCTTCAAATTTTTCTTTCCCGACTTTTTTTTCGGGACAATGGAAATGCTGACGCGTCCCAAGATCCATGCGATTCCACAAGTGTCTTTCCTCGATGATCGGTGTTCGGTGCTGGGTGCTCTTCTTTATTTTTATTTTTTCTCCACCGGCTTGTGTTTTCACGCAGTTTGTAAAGTGGTTAGATAATCCATTGTTTACGGGGGATGATCGTCGAGAAGACGCATCTCGAGGAGGCCCAAAACCGTTTGGTCATTTTGGCAGAGCGGCAATATTGGAAAGATATTGAAATTCGTCTCACGTTTTTTTTCTTCAGATTTTTTTTGTTTTGTAATTGCAGGCAACTTGGCAGACAAACAGGCATCTGGATTGGTCATGGGTTAAGAATCGAATTAGTTGAAAATTATATTTGAGTAATGAAGCTACTGTGAAGGTAAAATGGAGATCAAATGGAAGGTCTTACTCTTTATATAAACTTAGTAATTTTACACTTTTTTAGAGAACAATTTCCCCTATCAATCATAACTAAATGACACTCTTTTTCCCTTTTAAACTTTCCTTAAAAGACACTTGAATTGCTTACCCAAAAACCACCTCCATTACCGTCTTTCATCTTAATCTATCAACCACCTTTCAGAAACCCAAAACATATCCATCCTCTCAGTCTGAGAACTCAATGGGTTTCCTAACAATCGCATTTTGGGCGTTTTAAGAAAAACAACAATCCCCAAGAATGGGAAATGAAATCGAATCAAATGATGTTGTATGAAAATGAAAATTATACAAAGAATCAAAGGCAACAACCACTGGGTAACAGGGTCTTAAGGGGGAGAGAAAATAGGCAACAAAACCTTGTAATAAAAATCAAGAAAAAATAACTACAAAAGCGCAAAAGTAGAGTTGATGCTGTTCAGGTGAGGGTGAAATGTTTTGGTCAAAAGGCACTGAGAAAAAAGGATTAAGAATCTGGATTGTAGGTTAAAAAAAATATAGTACCTAAGACTTGAAGGAAGGCTGTCGGAACAGATCCTTTTAATTGTCTTTTAAGTAATATTTTATTTTAAAACTTTGTATATTTTTCCGTAGTACATTCTTTGGCTAAGTTACCATGTTGCTGGCGGCGCTGCAGACAAGCAACATGGTCCGAATACAAGTACGAATCCGTATCCGAATCCGAGTCACAGTCCAAGTGCGAAGACAGCGCTCGAGCGGAGCGGAGTGGAGTGGAGAGACAGAGACAGAGACTCTTAACCTTTGACGCCCGAACAATGAAGTGGTTAAAAGCAAGACATTAACACACAGACATGCAGGCGGCAACAAAAACAACAAACACAAGAGGCCCAAAGGCCCAGAGGGTGGGGGGCCATCTAGGAACTTGTGTACCACTTGAGGGGGGAATGACAGAAATTAGTGAAATTTATTATTGATATCCACTTGAATTTATAGAGCAGCGAACAAAAGAGGTAACCCTCGTATGAACGGATAAAAGGTGTATCTTTGTTGGTCGGGTGGCGTCGTAGTCGTCGTCGAATACATTTATTTTCTCTCCCGCTGCAGCTGCTGCAGCTGAAATTGATGGCCAAAAAAAAAGAGACCCAAGTCGGTGGTTATATGGATATGGTTTTTTGGCCCGATCTAATGTGTGTGATAAACAGGTTCGCCTGACTCGTCTCGGGCTGTGCCGTGCCGTGTCGGGGGCCCCTGGTAGGTGTCGCTTGCCACATAAGTTATGGCCCAAAGACAATAAAATGCACACCAGGCAGCACCGCTAATAGCCGCTAGATCTGAGATGAACGCTTTCTTCCCCAGTCCACCAGTTACCAACTTGATTTGGCTTTATTGTATTTTATTGTATTGTATTGTAGGAGCCATGATATTGAGCCACCCAGAACACCCGCAGCAAAATCAACATCAAAATCAAAATCAAACAGGGCCAACAGAACAGAACAGCAGCGTTTCGATTCTCGATTTCCGAGAAAACTTACGCACAACAATAGAGTTATTTAGGGCCGAACATTATTGATTTGAAATATCACACGATATAACCCAAGTGAGCGTTGAAATAACAGGCCAGATCATCGCCGGCTTCTCCTGGCCCCCATGGCACTTTGAGAAAATATTCTTCAAACTCCCAGAAGTCTTTACACTCTAAGAGGGAGGATTATCCCCACCAATCCCCCTATATTATTTCTATAGATTATTTCTTCAAGTGCAGATTCTTGAACTGCCCAAGAGCGTTGAAAAAAAAGCCGCCGAACGCTGAACACACTCCACACTTCAGGGCTGATGGGTTCGAGTGTTTGGGGAATGGGCGAGTCTTGAGGCTCAAGAAACTCAAGATCCAAGACTGAAAGTCTCAAAAACTAAAGAAAAAACTGAAAACTGAAAACCCAGGCCTCGAGACAGGGAGGAGCACTCTTGAGAGACCCTCGTGCTCGTGCCCTGTTTCAAATGTTTCTTCAAAAAAAAAAAATATATAAAGAGGGAATTGTGGAACCTTTAATTAAACGGTGGCCTAAAATATGCAAACGAGCCGGCAGTAAGGGGATGGGGTCTGAAGGGTTGGGGTTCCAGATGGAGATGAAGTCAAAAATATAAAAAAAAAAAAAGTGCTGGAGAAGACGGAGGCCAGTCCAACTCATAACTCATTTCAGAGCAGCTGGCAGCAGCACTTTGCATACTCAAGGCGCTGCTAAACGGCTCACGCCCCACTTTCAACACACAGATACTCCACACACCACACCACACACAAAAAAAACACATGAACATGTATTAAAAAATAACAACAAACATATAAAACACAAGTCCTTGGGGGCATTCGGTGATTTTTTTTCGGCAGTCAGGTGGGAGGATCCCAAGACGGCCAGGCTACCGAAAAAAAACAAACGAAAATAAAGTCCGGCTTTCTTGCAATTTGCATGGACCGTGAACATTTTGATTATGGCTTGCTTTTTTTTTTTGGGCCCAGAAAGAAATCTCATTTAAAATCGATTTATGCAGGAATTAAAATTCAGTTTAGCCGTGAATCCCTTTACCATATCTCCTCTGTGACCTCCACCGCAATCTCCATCTCCACCTTCAGCGTGTATCCTTGGATCCTCGCATCTGTCCATCAACGGGGTCTACGAAGTTAAGAAATTAGTAAAACTCATTTTGCATTTTTAGCCTCTGGGCTTAAACTTAATTCGGAAGCACAGCAGGAGGTTCTAAGTAAATAAATGTGCCTCGTCCAGTCGGCGAGTGTATCTGTATATCTCAGTATATCTGCGGTATCTTTCGGGGCTCGTGGAGTCTGGGAGTCTTGTGTTGGTTCGTTTAATTTGCATTTTATTGCTGGCCAACTCCGGGACAAGAGAGGGACTTGGTCCCAACTTGTGACTGTGACTGCGACTGCAGCCAATTAAGCGTATATTTGCCACGCTTTACAGCTTTCTGCAACCTCAGGTCCATTCTCCATTCTCCGATCTCCATTCTGGCCATTCTGGCCATTGCTGGCTGGTGCTCCACTTTGGCCAAGAAGCAAAGATAAAAATGATTAAAGGCCTCCACCAGCCAGACAGCATTTTATATTAATTTGCGTATTATATTCCAGGGATATTTTCGGATTTGTATTCGTATTCGGTTCGGACTTGCCTTGAGAAATTGAAAGTGAATGCTTTTTGGGCGCTCTGGGTGGGGGAGGAGGCAGCAGGAAATGAGTTGCCAATAGAACAATCACTGGTCACCATAGGGGGTGACGATTTGTTTATGGCCAGAGTGGCAAAACTGGCCAGGATGGGTCTGCCAGTTATTATATCATATCCGGTAGGGCAGTTTCAATATCATTTCAAAGGATTTTTGACTCGAAAAGGTTGTCAAAAAATGGAGGGAACTTTTTGAAGAGATTTTATTTCAATAATTTTGTTTTATTAGAAAGTTTATATTGAAAATAAAGGTTGGTTTTACTAGGCTTTATATTCTAAATCATTAGTTAAAATAGTTTCATTGCTAGCTAATAAAAGAAAACTTAAATTTCTTCCTAAAAAAACTTGAAACCAAAATATTACGTATACGCCTAGTACGTAATTCTTTATTACTCGCCTTTTTGAATATTAATTTGTTTCAGGTTTTCTCTATCTAAAGATTATTTTACTAATTAAATTATATATTTCGTTATATAAATTAACTGTTATTAAAGTCTAGGAACCCTAAAATTGTTTAAAGACTTTTAATAAAGTTATATCTTTAAGTCTCCCCTTATTTCCCTTGACAAAAAGGTATATTAATTAAGGATCTCCCCCCTAGACTCCTTTCAGAAAATGTCTTTAATAGACTGCTCTCCCCTAACCTTGTCCATTCATTCATTTATCGAATTGTATCTGGGAGTATCCCAAACTCACCCTAGAGCCGTTGCAGCGACTCGCTTCTGACCCAATGCGAATGCGAAATTGAAATACATTTCTTTCTCACGTAGTCGCCTGTCATTAGCTCAATCAAAGAAACGTTAAATCGCATCGCGCATCAATTTGGCCATTTAGGCCTTTGGAAAAAAAAAAGCACAGAAACAACAACTCGACCATTTGGCCAGGAAGAAAAAAAATAAAATAAAAATAAAATAATACAAGAGGTGACCGCGAACACGGAACGATGTTTTGGTATCACCATCCCCGACCATCAGACACATGCCTTGACTATATACAGTGTTACTTGACTAAGTAGAGAAAATATAGACTATAACTTGTAAGAAAAATATATAAAAAATTAAGGATAAGGAATAGTTTCTTTGACACTGCCCTCAAGAACTCTTTCCCCCTTAAATCCCTTATAGCCACTTAACACTGTAGAAGCCATGCCCCCATTCAACGATGCAAGACGAAAAGACTTTGGCCATCAGTCAGTCAGTCATTCGAGCCATTCATTCAGTCACTCAATAATTCGGCAGTCGTACGTCCATCTCGTCTTTCTACTACTTCTGGCCCGCGAGAAAATTGCAACAATTTGGCATTGTGTTGCATTACGATTTTTACTCCGTTTGTTGCAATTAATTGACAAACGTAGCCCCCCTTCGCAATTCGAATTTCGAATCTCGAGTCTTGAGTATTTGTGTGTTCATGCAAATTGTATTGAACTGATTCCCACGAATCAGTTCGGCCAGATGGTTTCGATTTGATTGGGCCCTGTTCTTCGGACCAACTCGGTTTTTTCGGATCGGTTCCGATCGGATCTTTTTGGGGGGAAGGCATTCAAATCATTTGTGGAATGTTTTAGTGACTGAATCGGGGGTGGGAGACTGCGGGAATTATTTCACATTCGCACTCCGTGTTCTCGGGGTGTGTGGGAATTCAAGAGCAAGTCACCTTGAGTGTGATCGCTTTGGACGTGAAACCGAAATAATTTGCAAATTGGCAGGCATTACGGAAATATTCCAGAGACTGGGGCGCCACCAAGGAGTCACACTTATTTGTCAATAATTCCGGGACATGTGGTGTTTGCTGAGCTCGAAAAAAAAACACACAAGCACTTCAAGTACTTTCGAAACAAGCCATGACCTACGGCAAAGATGAAAGAAATATTAATATTTTCTAATCCATTGTAATTATGATTTCCCGGCATTGTGTGTCGCGGTCGCGGGCACAGCAACCTTCAGAAAGACAACAAACAGAGGTCCCTCAATACCCAATAGATCAAATTACCAAGTAGATATGTCAATTCCTCAAGAAATATTGGTATAAAAAAGTGCGATAAGAGATCTGCGTCAAAAGCGGAATAAAATCAAAAAAAAAATATGTATATATAAAAAGCCATGCCAACCACAAAATATCGACTACCGCCTGCCTTCGTTTTATTTTCGATTCGGTTTCCACAGAAAACTGAAAACCAGGGTCTAATCTCTGTCAGGGATTATAGTTGGGCCCAATCAGCGGCAACGCCTGCGGCTAATGAGCTGCCATCTATTTCAGGGAATCCCTAAGAAAAAAAAAACAAAAAACATAAAAACCTGGTACCCAAGCGTACGCCCATGATAATTACTCAGTTCCAATAATCATCAAAAAAAAAAAAAAGTCACTTGAATACAATGGACCAGATTATCGGTGTTAGCCGGTGATCTTGGCGATCTTATCGCAGCCCTAGATGTGTGTTATGACTTTTACTTTTCTTTGTCACGATCGTGGTGTGTCGCTTCAAATCAAAGCAGCAGATTAATAATTTTTAAGACCCCGTCCCGTCCCATCGATCGGATCGGAAAGATGACAAGAGTCGGTGGAAAAATCAAAATCAAATTAAAAGACAGCAATCAATAATTTGACACGACTTGGGGCGATCGACAAAGGCCCAAAAGACCATGAAGTAGGTTCTGGCACTGAAAGAAAAGTATGACAATTATTCCTAAAAATAGTTAAAAGGAAGTATCTTTTCAAAGACACCTGTTATCTAGTTCTATAAGGAATGGTATAGGGTTTAAAGGATAGCTGCAAATTTGTCTATTTCTGGGATACTTTAAGAAAAGTTTATAATAATTAAAGTTAGTTTTTAAGATGTTTAAAAGATATAGTCCATTATTTATCCCTTTTTCCAGTTATATAATATATTGCCAAGAATCTTTGGGACAATCTTGAAGCTCTGTGTAGATTTGTACAACTTTTGCGACATTTTGTATGAGGCGATGAATCGCAGCGATCGGGACCGCTCCTCTCATTCTTGGATGGAGATGCTGATCCCGCTCTGGTAGGGGATCCCGCTCCTCCTTCCCCTTGATCCTCCCAGCCCCTCTCCTATATCCCCCTTCCCCTAACATGTTGCCTGCTATGTACAACATCAAGTTTTATCGCTGATCGTGATCATGTAATTCCAGCCCACGCATGCGCACTCGGCGCTCGCTTCGAAGGAATCAAGTTTAGCGCATTCTTATTCGCGATCCGAGACGGAGCTGGAGCTGGAGCTGGATACTTGGCAACTGAAAACTTGGAACTGGCAACTGGCAACTGGGAACTGGGAACTGGGACTGGGACTGGGACTGGGACCTTGTGACAGATGGTTGTGAGGCTTCAAGGCATTCCCTTGGCTGGGGATCGCCCAACCCAGCCCAGGAAAAAGGAACGGTACGGTACGGTATGGTATGGTAACTAAAGGACAAGATGGGCTAGGACAGGAAGGAGCAGGAGGGACTGGTTTCTCTTTTATTCTCTGCACTTGAAAATATAATTTTTTAATAATTTATTAATTAAATACCAAGAAGATGAAGCAATTACAGGCTCTATAAGACTTCTGATATCTGAAACTACTACTAGACTTGAAGAGTTCTTCTCTTTTCTTAAATACTTAGAAGTTTATAGCTTAATATTTTTAAAAAATATTTAAATAAACACTTTTCCAAGTGCAACTAGCTTAAAGCCTGTGCGATCTTTATGTAAACTGGTACTTGAAATTTGAAATCATGTACCATTTGCCTTGAGACAGACAGACGATGGTGGAACTGAGACTGGAGCCGGGATGAGGGAAGGACTGGGATGATCGTGTCCCTGGAGGAGGAGCGGCTGGATGGAGGAGGAAACTAAACTGCAATCGAGGCACAGGCGGCACAGGAAACGGGCATTTAAAAGCGCAACTATCGAAATATAACGACATTAAGTCCGGGCCTTCATTTAAAGGAAGCTTGTGTCAATACGATGGGTCTTACCTTGGAATTTGCAATCGCGATCGGTGATCTTTTGATGGCGCCGCCATTCAGGATGATCCCAGGGATCATCTCTTCATCCCCTCCCCCAGACCTCCTCCAGCTGGCTCCAGAACCAGGATCATCAACCGTAAGCTTCACTAAGCGACATAATTGCTACCGTGAGACTGGAAGACTGGAGGAGACTCTGGCAGGAATCTGGCCAGACTCCCGGATCATTAAAAGCTGCGATCCTAATGCGCTCCAATCAAACACACACAAAACGAGCATATGACATGTTTGTGTGTTATTAATCACGATAATATCTGTATAAATGGTAGAAAACTGCCAGAGTCTTGGCCAAATTGCAATTTAATGCAAAAATAAATTGCACATGGCCAAGACTCGGCCAAGACATTCAGCTCGTTTCTGTTCTGCCTTGTATCTTTTTTTTCCCCTTTTTTGTTTTTTTTTTTTTTGTGAGCCAACCAACCGGCAGCCAAAGAACTGGCAGCTCCCATGATTATTGGTCATTTACTTGGGCCGTTTAGCGCATTAAAATCCAAAAACGTCCGAAGTATATGGAAATAATTGACAGTTGAAAAGTCTCGGCTATGATTGCAGCTGTGATTCGAATTGTGATTGGGTTTTTGGGTGCGAGAATTCTTCTGACAGCATTCTTCTCTCGCTCTTGCCCGTTCTCTCTCAATTCTTGGTCTTCTGATGGCGTGCGAGGAGAATCATTTCAATCAACGGTTCTGGCTTGGGGGCCCGAAGAAATCAACGCTTTGACTAATGGCCACAATTTGCAAGTGCCGTGCAGGTTCATCCACTCGCCGAAAATCTTCGTTCTGGAAGAATTCTTCGAATTCAGCACAAGGTGTTTTCTTCCTGACCGCCAATCAAAAAGATTGTTATTAGATCGTTTTTTTCCTTGTTTAATACCAGGAATTTTATGGCTATTTTTATGGTTTAGAAAACAGCTGGCATCGATCTTATTATCAGGCGATCTCAATCCTTTGGATTCGCTTTTCTTCCCACTTTGAAGAATGCCGTTAAAATGGGTTTCCCGGGAAAATGTCCTATTTAAAAGTCATGGGGGTGATATATCAGATATTTAAGCCAAGAAGCAAGTCTTTAAATATTTTAAAACAATTTCTAAACAATTTTTTAACAATTTTTAATTTAAACAATCAACAAAATTATGCAAAACCGCCAAGCTGGAGCAGGATGGCTAACCCCAAAGAGGGAGAAAGCACTTCGGAGAGAGTAAGACAGAGAGCAACTTGCTTGGCAATTGGGGGGGAAAAAAAAGAACACCCACTCAAAATCAGGCATATTAACCGCAAAAAGACAGCTCCACAAACCGGTTCTCTCTTTCCCACTTCCAGCACTATGAATTGCAGTATGTGTGTGCTCCGTCCTCGCTTGTATATGTTTTTGAGAGAGCACCTGAAAGGTGCTCAAGAGATTAAACGCACTGACAAGAACTCGTTTGCACCTGGCTTAAAAGTTACTCTCCCGCTCTCCGATCACCGTATTTGCCGTGCCGTGTGGGGATCTTGCTCTGGGACACTCCCGCTCTGGCGTACTCTCGCTTGTCTCCCGGGGATGCCGTGGTGTTGGTGAGAGGTGCCAGGAGAGATCAACAAGTGAGCGCAGGTCCGCGCACCGTCCGCAGAGCAATGGACTTTTAGTTATTCCGAGATCTTTTACCAATATTGTTTGAAGCGACGGCTGATCGACGTCAAGAGAAGAAGAAGAAGAAGCAGCAGTAGCCGTCAGAGAAAATAAACAACAATAACAAAGACAATACAAAATATTGTTGCATATTTAAATGCGTGTATATGTGTATGTGTGTGTGTGTGTTTGTGCGTAAACCGGAAGTGATTAATAAACGGAAACGGATATAAAAAAATAACGAACTCCATTAGAGAAATAAAGATATTCCTCCATAATTGTTACTTCATAGATCGCGTGTGCCACAGAAATTGCAAAAAAAAAAAAAAAGCGTGCCAGCCAAATTGGCCATTTTCGACTTGGCCGATTGCATTTTTGGTAGTTGTTGTTGTTCCTCGTTGTTGTTGTTGTGGTTTTTGGCCAACGTCAAATTCGATTTTTATGACTTTTGAAAGCGTGACTAAGACGTGATTTATGATGGCGTGTGGTTTTTAATATTCATGTGGACGCGCTCCGAACCTCTCAACCTGCGTAGGTGCGCCAAACAATAAAAAAAAAATACGAAAAAAAAACGAAAAAAATAAAAAAACGAAAAAGCAAAGCAGCAACAACAAGAGGTCCGGCAAACCAGCAACATCTGAGCCCCCAGGCCTCTCGAGGAGGAGGTGAATTCATTTCGATATCCAGCTGAGAGTGTGCGTGGATTCGACTTTTTTATGGAGGCAGTTAAGCATTTGAGTGCCGCTGCTGCTGCTGCTGCTGCAACATCCAGTGATATGCCAGCCAAAACGCCAGCAACACCAGCCACCGATATTGCAGAGGTGCTGGTCGATTTCGAGGCATCCACATCATCCAGTCATGCCCCAGCGAAGCACAACAGCAACAAACTAAACGCCACAACGTCGCACTCGAAATTGGAAATCAAACTAGAACACCCGAAGAACGACAGCAGCAGCAACAGCAGCAACAAGGGCACACCAGCAACATCCCCGATTGCCGGCAAGACGACCAGCAATGCCGCCATCGCCGCTGCCACGGCAACAGCTGCTGCGGCAACCAACGACCTGGCTGCAGCGGCCGCTGTTGTCCTGTCGCTGCAAGGAACCATGGTCAGCAGCCTGCAACAGGCCGCTCTGTTGCCGGCCAACTCTGCAGCAGCAGCAGCTCTTAACCTGCAGGCTTTGGAATCCTATCTGGCATTGCAGCGCCTCACCGGGAAATCGGATGTCTTCCGCTTCGCCAGCAACAGCAGCAGCAACAACAACAACAGCAGCAGCAACGCCAGCAACAGCAGCAGCGCCAGCAACAACAACACGGCCAGCAACATCAGCGAATCGGACAACAATCCGCTGCCATCGCTAATAGACATTGCCAACATAGAACTGAAGTCCAGCTGCTCCTCCAGCTCCTCGGGCGAGCAGTCTATGACAGGATCCACCTCGGCAGGGGGCGGGGCAGCCGGAAGGTCGGAGCCATCATCCTCGACCGGCAGCGCCACGAGCGGAGGCAGCAACTCCAACAGCAGTGCCACTGCGACCAAATGCCTGCCACTGCCGTCGATTGGAACCGTTAGTGCTGCGGCTGCTGTGGCGGCTGCTGCAGCGGCAGCAGCTGCTGCTGCGAATCAACAGGCCGCCCTCGACTGTGCCACCGCAGCGGAATTGGCGGCCGAGTGCGATCTGCCGCTGTTGGATGCCGAGGATGCATTGTCCTTCGAGGCGGGAGAGCTGGACAGCAGCTACGGCAGTTTCATTTTCAATCCCTCGGCTTTCGGGCAAGCGGACGCCGACTCGGCCCTGCACTCCCTGCAGGCCACAATGTATCAGGATAAGATGAGCGTCATGGCCGGAGGTGGTGGTGGCGTCGGAGGAGGGTGCGTCGAGGAGGCGGGCAGCTCGAATGCGGCAGCTGCAGCAGCAGCAGCAGCAGCGGCAGCAGCTCAGCGGTCCAAGAAGCAGTTCATCTGTAAATTCTGCAACCGGCAGTTCACCAAGTCGTATAATCTGCTGATCCACGAGAGGACCCACACGGACGAGAGACCCTACTCCTGCGACATCTGCGGCAAGGCCTTCAGGCGGCAGGATCATCTGAGGGATCATAGGTAGGTGTGGACTTGATTGTTAGCTTCCATAACCAAAGAACTTCAAATGTATAGGATAAAGTATCTAACTCCCCATATCTCCTTGTATCTTTTGCATCTTCCAGATACATCCACTCCAAGGAGAAGCCCTTCAAGTGCGCCGAATGCGGCAAAGGATTCTGCCAATCGCGCACCTTGGCGGTCCACAAGATCCTGCACATGGAGGAGTCGCCGCACAAGTGCCCCGTCTGCAATCGCTCCTTCAACCAGCGCTCCAACCTGAAGACCCACCTGCTCACCCACACGGACATCAAGCCGTACAACTGCTCCTCCTGCGGCAAGGTCTTCCGGCGCAACTGCGACCTGAGGCGCCACAGCTTGACGCACAATCTGGCCGCCGGAGTGGGCGGCGGCGTAGGCGGCAATCTGAGTGATTTATTTGCTTCCGGTTCGAGCTCCAGCTCGGATCTGGGACTACCAACAGGATCCACCACCACTTCGGCATCCCCCAGGGACCTGGTGGCCGTCAGCGATTGATCTTCCTTCCCCGCAAGGACTCTCCACTCAAAAAAAAAAACAAAATATTAATCTCAATTGCAGCTCTCATAATTACGAATCCCTCCACGTTGTGTCTGATCTGTGTTTTGCTCATATAACCTACGTACTAGTACTAACTAAAACAAGCATTTAACTTAGATTAGGATTAGGATTAGACTAAGACTAAGGCCTAGACTAAGCCATGGATATTTGTCACGTAAGCTTAGCTGGAAAGTATGACTTATATGCTTAGAAACTACAATAAGTTTTAAGTTTAAGATTTAAGATTTGAATGTCGACTCTGATTTTAATGTCGAATAAATGATTTTAGTTTAAAGAGAATTAAGAAGGAGAGTGTTTTATTTTTTCAAGGGTGGTCTGGACAGGAGATCTGAGAAGAATTCCTTGAATTCCTTTCGAGAAATTTCTTTTCTCACCCTTTCTCCCATTGTGATGGCACTCGTGTTGTGACACTATTTACCCACTTGTAGCAAACTAAAATCAAATATTTGTACCGATGTTTATCACTCGAGTGCCAACAAGGCCAATTAATGTACCATTAAGGTGCACACCTTCGAACACCATCCCACAACAAGCCTTTGACAACAAACAAGAGTGCCAGACAAAGGCTAGAAGTAATTTTTCCCATCATTTTCAGAGCTGGATACCATGTTCATTTTTTATCAAATAATGTTGGACAAGTCATGGGACAAATGGAGCAGGCGCTATCACAGTTGGCCACCCAAGAAGCCCCCTATATAGAGTTTTTATTTCAAAACCATATATTACTTTCAAATTTTATTGGCGAAAAGTGGGCTGGCCGCTGGCCGCTGGAAGAGGAACCAGGGCGGAGTCTCCGGCAGATGGCAGTTGTTGGTTTTGTGAGCTAAACGGACTGCCACAAAGTTTACAATTTTTATTATCGACTACAAAAGAGATGCGGCCATAACGACACACTCGCATACTCGAACACTCACACATCCCATCAGTTCAAAAGCAAACGCCGACCCGGGGCTCCTCCTGGGTCCAATTTCAATTCCTGTGCCCCCTTTCCTGAGCCAGCCGGCTGGACGACCCGACCCCTTTTATTTTCTTAACTTTTTTTTTTTCCAGTAACTTCCCAAAAAGATCGCTGCGTTTGTCAATCGTTAAACGGATCAATGCAAAGAGCCGCCTGCAATGTTGTCGTCGGACTGTGTTGCCGTTTCTGTTGCATTTCCTGTGCCACAGTCTCAGCCGAAGTCTCAGCCTCAGAGACTCAGCTGCCCCAAACCAATTACAACGATCAAACAACAATTATGGATGCCAGAGTCAGAGTTTTGAGTTGGAGCTTGGCCAGGAATCGGGGTTCTGTTTGCCGTGGATGGGTTGGATGGCTGCCTCCAGCTCCTCCTACGGGATGGTTAAACATTTTAAACACGGCCTGCTTGCTGCCCTCTGCAAATATTTGCGCGGATATTGTTCTATTCAATGGAACAAGCGTGGAAGGTACACTGAGAGAAACAAAAATAGGTTGTCTTCAGAGGGTAGAGTTAACTATATAGAGGTTGATGAAGAAAACTCTATTAGTTACCTCTCTAATAATTTTTATTTATTTATCATTTATTGTTATATAAAATTTATATTTTATATATATGTTTCTCTCAGTGCAATGACATCTCCCATTAGTCCAGACCTCAAACTGGCTCCAAAGACTGCCAGGCGATCTGAGAATGGAGCGTCTTTGCGAATTGCCAGCAATTTCACACTTTACGCGCGACGGCTTCATTTCGGACTACAGAAGAGTACTACCTCTCTGGTACCCCTAGGAATACCCTCTTCCTCCTTCCAATACCCGGAGCTTATCCTGCAACGAAATCCAAAAAAAAACCAAGTGGGTTGCCAGGGCGGCGCGTGCGGGCGCAGCGGATGTTTGAACGGTTTGGAGTACTCCGAGTCCGAGTCCGAGTATTGGAGTTTCGCGGCAAACGTCCATGTCCCATGGAGGCGACGTCCGCGTCCGCGTCCGCTATTGATGGGAAAATTATGAAATTCATTGTTTGTGTTTGACTAATAATTATGACAGCAAACGCATTGTCGTCATAAACCCGAGGGGACAACCCGAAAAGAGCCGGAAGGGGAACGAGGCCGAGGAGGCAGAGGGCGGGAGCGCACTAAATTCGCTTTGAGGTTTCCGCACCGCCCCAGACACCAAATGGTGTCTTCAGGGGGTAGTGGGTAGAGGGCAGGGGGAGGCCTAAACTCTGACTAACTCTAATAAGCCCATCAACAGACAACGACAACTGACAACAGGAACAACAACAAGGCAACATTCCACCTTCGATCTGCAACACTTATGGTAACAACTTAGAACAACTACAAAATTGCAGAGAGAGAAAGGGGCTTGGATTTAAGTACTTTTAAGATATTATAAATAGGTAAAATTTATTTAAAATTATTTAGTTCCCTAATGATAACTATAACCTATCATTTATGGCCAAAAAACCACTATTTCTCACAGTGCATGAACCAACAATGTTGTTGTCTAGTGTCCGAGGCGTGGCCGTTTCGAAGATTCTTTGAAGTTGGCTATTGCTTTTGGTCAAGGTGTTTTTCTGCTCCAAGAAAACGGCCAAGATGATGATGACGACCAGGCCAGGCCAGGACAGGATGGGACAGGACCGAGGGGAAACATTTTCGGTGCGTTGTGAAATTTTGTTGCGTTTCCCGGAACCAACTCAAAAGATACAAAACAATCTACAAAATAAAAAAAAGCGGAACGTTCTGGTTGTCGTCTGGTGGTTTAGTTGTTTGGCTGTTTGCTCGTTGTTTGTTGGCCCCATCGATGTTTGGCGTTGTTTCTTTTATTTTTTTGGGGTGACGACTTGGGGAATGTAAATGTCAGGGGGCTGTCGGTTTGGTTATTTGGCCATTTTGGCTCCGGCCAGTTAGTTTGTCGGCACCATTTGCTTTATGATTTGATGTATGTGGCTGTCCGTCCGGTCGTAACCACGCCAGTAATTTTGACCCGGCCAATAGCTCTCCGGCACCTCAATGGGAACGAATCCGTGTTTGCACAACGCTGATCTACGCACAACTGATACACAGAAAGAAAAACTACACAACAAGTCAATTTAAACCAATAAGATAAACTATTTTATATTCTACTTCAGTTTAAATATTTTTTAAAAATATTTTAAGAGGCATATATTTTTTTAAATTGATTGAAAAATATGTAGTTTAATATTTTTTGTGCATGGCACCACCAAGAAAGCACCACTTATTCATTTTTTGTTTTGCTTTTTAGGCCAGCCGCCGGCGTTCGAGGATTTGAAAAGTCTGAAGAAATATTTGAAAAGTTTGAAGTCTTTAAAGCTGCGCCAGAGAACCCAAGGAAACGTAAATTTCTGGCGGCGTTCTTCTGCCTAATTAGGTGCCATCTCGTAAACATTTTCGCATATTTGTGGCCTCACAGTGCAGTTTCCCGAAATCCCACAACACTTTCCTTATAAGACATTTATAATGAGATATTTACTAAAAAAAATATTTCAAAAATGTGCCTCTTGTTTGCAGATAGAATTATAGAAGTAGGGCAATTGTGGAATTCCTCGGAATTTGTAATCCCCGACATCTCTCTTGTGGGGTAGACACCACCCACCCAGCCACTTCTTAGGTGGAACCGCCAGCCACCATCATAAAAGTAAGAATTTCTGGAAATGCCGTCGTCGTCGTCGTCTTGCGTCTTTGTGCCAATGTCATCATACAGAAGAAGAAAAGCTGCCGAAAATCGTGCAAGTGAATAGAGAGACCTTGCTTATAAAGTCTTGTCCGGACTTGGGCCTCCACTCCGACTCCCCCTTAAAAGGGTAACCCCCAAGTGGTTATTAGATTTTATTGGATGGGACACTTTTGCCGACCTAGGAAGGAGGAGTGAGCTCTGGGGGCCACAGAGTTCTCTCACGTTGCGGCAGAGTACTAAGGCATGCATATTGCATGAACACTCGTATAATACCAACTCCCATGTGGCCATGGAGGCGATGGGCTGGCTGGGTGTCGGTGGTTTGGCTTTTATTGCAGGCAGGCGCAAATGTAAATAAATGCGACAAATGTCGAGTGCACACACGCATTTAGAGTTGTAATTGACAATCGGATGGAGTCCGGTATAGTCTCTCTTACTCTATCCGTACTCTCCCGTATACTCCGTAACAGTACTCCGTAATTTCGTATTTGAACACGGCTTGTTTGACAACTTTGGACGGGGCACGTAGCACGGAGCAGTCGCTGGATCGAGTTGTGTACTACAACCATCACATAGGTCGTCAAACAGTGACAGAACACATCTAAACAATTGCAGGATGCACTTGAAAAAAAAAGTATATATTTTGAAGGATAAGATCTCCTAAAAGACTAGTCTTTAAAGTTAATATTTTAACTTAAAAGTAAGAGGTTTCATTTAATAAAATATATTTTAGAAGAAAGCAATTTCTTCAAGTGTTTAAAGAGCGAGAGAGCTCCCCAGATAATGGGTGAGCTTATCACCCAGCACTGCCCACTCGCCTCTGGACAAACATACCTACCTACCTACCCACCCATGCTAGACATCTAGGGGAGTTATATGACTTTTCGGAAACTGATAAGCTTCGCTGAGTTGCAAGCTAATTGAGTGACGAGTAGGAGTAAGCGGTTAAATTAAAACGAAATCATTTGCAAAGCACACCCCTTAGATCCCAGTCCCATGCTCCATCACCAGACCCTGCCCCGCCCTCTTTTTTGTATATATATTTTTTTTTTTCCTACGACTACTTCGTCGGCAGTCGACGATGATTAGAACCAAAACAATCAAACAAAACACATCAAAGAGCCGGTGCCGTCAATTTGTCATTAACGTAATATACTGACAAGATTGCTTTGCACGGATATCGTGGACTATACTTTGACGTATATGTACCTATATAAACATATAGTAAGTACCAGGGTATACCATACCCCTTGATATTTGTCAACAAATATAGATTTTAGCGTCTGTCAAGGTGTTGTAATACTGTTAGCCGGCTATTTTGAGTGTTGTGCACACTAGTTTGGTGGGGGTATAAGGTTTAAGGTGGGGGCTTTCAGTTGTAAATTTCCGTTTTTTAGCTTTTCGAAGAGGTTCGCCGTTCTTCGAGTGAAAAAATGTGACATATTTTCGTTTGTTTCTATTTTTTTTAGAGATCTTGTGTGCTTTGAGATTAGCAAAGTGTGGGATTTTTCTCTATTTATCAGTATTTTTTATTTCAAGTTAAACGCAATGCTTAGCCAGTTAGTAAGGGATTTTGAAGAAGTTTTGAATCTCAAGAATCCCCTAAATTGAACTTTCACAGGAATCTCATCCCCTGATCACGTGTCAGAGACTCTTTTCATCCAATCTCAATCCAAGCAGAACAATCACCTTTCCTCTGAGTGTCGTGTTCACAAACAGAAATATGTTTCTAAGCCGACATTTGTGACACGATGTGGCGCTCACTTTATGGCTAATTAGGTTGAGTGGCTGTCGAATGATTACGACACCTAATAACCAGGTAAGCTCCTTTGATAACTGGGGGATAGATCTCACAATTGGGGAAGTCTAGAAAAGAAGGAGATAAAGAGAGGTCTCAGGACTCTAGAAATCAAGCTGGAAAATATATTTTTTAAGTTCCCACAAAGTATAACAGATGCCAGGACCAGTCCCAGGCATTTATGGTTACATAAGCCGTTTTTTGTTAACCATTGAAAGATCAACGATGCATATAAAAAATATATATCCACCCGGAATACGGAATCCGAAATCCGGAATCCATAACCCCGATCCCTTTCGGGCTGCCGTTGACAGTTCTGCGGGGCAGTTTAAAGTGCTCATTTCACGCTTATCAGCACTTCGGAACAAAATTCACCACCAAAGGGGACAAATTGCTTCCCCTATTTCGGATATATCCTCCTCCTTTTCAGTATTGTTGTTTATTAGCTTAATAATTTGTGAGCACTTCGCACCCCATTTCCACAATTTCCATCAAAATTTCCGAATGGGGGATGTTTAATGAACTCCAGGATTGGGCGTGGCATGGCATATAGATTACAAGCTAAACAGTTGCTATTAATAGATGGTTCCGGACACAAAATTGGGGTTGTTGTTAGAGCCAGGGTTATCTTACATATATATATATATTTTTGCTTTTTTTGTGGCCACCATGCTGCGATAATTGAATAAACATTGAGGCGGGCCAACGCGTCTGAATGTTTGAAGTTCGCTTTGATTGCCCGGGGATTCTCATTCAGTTACCGGTTAAAATGATACATATCGTAACTTTTATCTACAGATTGCCAACGGGGGCGTCACAACTTGATTTAAATCATGACTTTGTCATCATTCTGTTTTTCTTTTTGTTCTCAATTTTTGCATATCTAAAATGGAAATCTTGGGTGACTTTTGGAAAGGCCAGTTTATGGAGAAAAAATTCAGAAAAAAATATAGAGTCTTCTTAAAAGTATTTTTAGTTTGAAAATATATATTATTTAAAGCTTATGTTTTCCTGGAACTATTGATAAGGTAGTCTATGTTTTAATTAAAAATATAAACTATAAAAAATGTCTACTGTAAAAACCATGACTAAGATTAAGAAAGGTGTGAAATACTTTGTATGTCCAGCGGGTCTGGGCTCTTAAGTTAAGCTTCTGATATTCTGATCTCACACGGAGACCCGATTTCTCAATCTGAATCTCATTCTCTGTCTCTGATTGATGATGGCAACACGCGACTTCTTTGTACTAATAAATTCTCAGCAAAATTCAGACAAAATTCAATTCTCCCGGACAAAATTCCTGGGTCTCCACCAGATAAGGGGCGTCAGACGAAACCAGAAATAAGAAATGGGAAAAAAATAATGATTTTGGAATGGGGGGACTTGGGGGTCGGTCTCTTCCGGTTGGACATTTGACAGTTGCAGCCATAAATAAGCGTACAATAATTTTGTTGCCCTTTTGGTTTGAGTGTAAACAAATTAGAAATCACACACGATCACAAAAAATTGACCACACTCTGTGTGTGTGTTTACTTAACCACTGATAACAAAGTTGAAACAATAAACATTTTTCTCGCACAACAAAACACACAAATCCACTTAGCCACGCGCGTAGAAAGAAAGCCACCGAAGAAGAGGAAGAAGACCTCACACCAAAAAACCAAAAACCAAAAACCAAAAAAAAAAAAAAATAAAAAAAAGGCTAAAATGACCAAGTGAGTGGTGCTGTGGTGGTTGTTGCGTTGGTGGTTCCACTGGCGTCATATAACCCATGCGAAACAGACGGCAATTTATTGATGAGTTTATTGCAATCACTTGCGGGAAGAATTCAAAAAGAGAAGAAAGCGGGGGGGAAGATTGCAGACTGAAGACTGGCTTGGCTGAAGCCAGAGAAGATGGAAAATGATGTTGTCTATGTCGTCGCATCGGTTGATTCTTGGCTTTTTGTGTTTTTGTATTCATTTTGACGGCTCGGAGACGACACAATTTGTAAATTTCGTTTTATGACAACGCGCGCCACGTAAAATAAAACCATCTGCGGTGGCTTCGTGGGTCTCCTCTAGACGCTACCAACCAAGCCCTGCACTTGAAAAAAATTAAATAAAAATAATTCAAAAGCTTGTATTAAAAACTATTCTTTGGTCTCATGACAATTTTTTTTAAATTTTAATTGTAAAAATATTTTATTAGAAACAAGAGAATATTTTTCTTTCAGTGCAAACAAAAAATCAAAAAAGAGAAGAATACAAAAATGCTAATTTAAAAAATTATGAGTTTCGTTCACTTTTTCGGTCGCACCTTAAAAACTTCAACTTGATCTGAGCCGATCTGATCAGGCCTGACTTGATGTTGTTGATATTTTTTTAATTTTGTCATTTACGGTAGGAATACTTTTAGCTAATATTTATTGTTAGACAAGACATGCTGCAAGCTGCCTGTTTTTATGGAAATTTTTTCGGCGGAAGCCTTTTAGCTCATCCCCTAAAATTGGCTTCTTTGACCTTTATAATCAGACCCAATTAAATGATAAGCCCCGTCCATTCCGAGGCTGTTTTCCTATATAAACATGCAGCCGAACTAATCATTAAATACTGAATTTCAAGCCCTCTCCTTTAACATACTATTTTTAAAATGAACACAAAATAATAAATTAGTACTTATTGTAATTTATTTAATTTTACCGGTTCTTAAATCATCAGTTCAACGATTTTATTTAAATAACAAATCTAATGTAGCTTCTCAATTTCATAACGAGTGTTATTTTAAACTAAATGGTAAATGTATTCCAATAAAAAGAAAAAGGGCAGAACAAAGAGACACGTGGTATAACATAAAAAACCTTTAAAATAGTTTATAAACTTTTAAGATTAAAACTATCTTTCTTAAAGAAGCAAAAATACTGATTATCCTGAGCCCATACAATCATAAGTGTATAAATTATATTCTACTTATTTGTACTTCAGTTCTTGACTTGAAATTGTTCGAAATTGAATCTTTGCAGTAGCGTAGTTAGGGGGAATCAGGGGGATCAATCCCCCCCCCCCCCCCCCCTTAGGTCTGAAAATTATAAGATGATATAATCTCAAAATTGAAAAAGATACACATATTTACGCGATGACTGTGCAGTACAGCATTATTATTATTATTATCGCAGATTGCGGATTATTATCGCAGTGTAAAATAAAACTTACAAAAAAACAGGATATTATTCTGAGTCATATCCCCCCCCCATATTAAAAAGCTATCTACGCCACTGAATCTTTGAACTTTATTATTCTACTTATGGTACAAATCAAATGTACTGGCAACATATTCCAGCGTCTCAAAAATCTTATCAGTAGGAAACGGAATTTCAAGCTCTCAACATTAAAATAATTCGTTGATCAATGAATTTAAAATTGAAATTAAGTGTTGTTATATATTGTATAATTATACTAGCTTTGAAAATATCAAGTAGAGAAACAGCTTCGGTGACGATTTATTATCCTAGTTATCCAGATTATGAACCAATAATGGAGGTTGATTATGGCGATCCATGTTGTAGTTTGTCGAGGCTTTTGGGCGGTTTTGGTAATAATTGTCGTATGAGAAGGTATAATGGACAATGTATTCGAATATATCATGGAAGATGGTATGTTATCCAAATAAAATATTTAATAGAGTGTTAAAAAATATTTAAAATATGTTGTATTTCTCCAATTATAGAAATCTACAAATTAGAAAAGTTTTTGGAGCTGGATTTCTGGCTGAATCAGTGAGTGTTAAATGCGAATAATTTTTAGTGCAATGCTAACCTACCACTTACCCCGTAGATGTTGCTGGTTTTGCCGTTTGGTCTTTTGCCGAAAATATGATTTAACTAAATTATTACCTGGAGCACACCTTAAAGTAATACAAAAGGCACCAGAAACCACCAGCCGGCAACAACAATAAAGGAAATGCTTAATTCAGCATTGTCTTTCTTTGGGTTGGTGGCTTGTGGGACTGGAGGATGGAGGACATGAGGATTCGAGGGCGAGGAACTGAAAGCAAACTAAACCGAACCTAAACGAAAGATGCACCTTCAGTCATACCGAAGCCAAAAAAAAAAAAACAAAATCGGGCTAAGGTTCGTCGGTTTGGGGGGGTTAGGGAGGGAGTGGCTCCAGTCGAGCAGTCATCATCATAGTTTCGCTGGATTTCTCGCTGCTCGTGGGTGGGTATCATACATTTGAGCAGAACGCCTCTCCACCACCGCCAAGCCAACTCACAAGCTGGAGTCTGGGCCGCTTGCTGGGTTCCAATTTTTTGTTGTCTTATTTTTTTTTGTTTTTGATTTTTTTTCTTGGTTGAGCAGGCAAAACGCATCACCATCACAATGTGCCATCAATAAGTGGTAACAGCGTGTTTTGTGGCCAAAAATACCTCGTCTTGAGAAGAGCTAAGAAGGTGTATTGTCTTTTCAAGAGTCTAAAAAAAAAGAGTTTCAAAAAATAAAATAATTTTAAACCTCAATGGATAAGGCTAGAAACTAGTCATTAGGTTATTAATTTTTTGTAAATATCTTAAGGTCTTAAAATTTTAATTATTTTTAATAAACCATATAGACTATGAGATAAACAAACCATTGAATCATTATCCTTTCTAAGATCCTTTAAGAAGTATCCCTAAAATTCAAACGAATCCCAGTTCCAAGTCCTCACAGCTGTTGGGTGTTGGTGCCTCAGCCTGGTCGGTTCATTCGTGAGCGGAACGTCCATCAATGTGGCAATACTCTGGTGGTTGTTTTTCTTTATTTATTTATTTTTATTATTTTTTTATTTTAGTTTTTTTTTTGCAACTCCGACGACGATCATAACTTGAAGTTCAATCGCAATGCCGCGGGCCATTTGCCGAGCCTTAGTGCCAAAGCCAAAGCCCAAAAGCAGCCAAAAGCCAGAAGAAACCCGGGTCGAAGCCCAAAAGCTGGGGAGGATGGGGCCACGAGGTACGAGAATCAATCGCCCACGTTTATGAATTGCTGCGGCGCCGAAAAAGCTGAAGAGTAGGGTTAAAAAAAAAAAACAGAAAAAATGGGGAAAGGGGTGCACAGGTTGGAGAGGTGGGTGGAAGGGAGTGGTGTGCAGGGAGGACTGCCGCCACCAGCAACGTGCAACATTTTAGCTGTCCACTGGGCCAGGCTTGTGTGTGCCTTGCAACCACAAAACGTCGCCACTTGCGCCTCATAAAATCGGCAAAAAAATAAGCAAAAAAATATAAAAAAAAAGTGAAGGAGAATAAAGCAAGGAAAATAAGGGCTAGGCACACGCGCCATCCACGACTTTTCCCTTTTGAGGTTTATGCACTGAGAAAAAAGGAGGTTTTAAAATTTAAAAACATATAATAAGGAACAGCAAGGCTCCCATTTGTTGTCTACTTCATAGATTTCTACTTAGGGTCTATTTTTTCTCAGTGTACTTTTTGTTCTCTTTTTTTATTTTCCAATGGAGGCCTAACTGCACCTCATGCACCTCGTGCACCACGGGGTTAGGCCACAAAGCCACATCCACAGCCAACCACAACCACAGCCCAAGATCAGCGCCACCTACGCTCGCCTCATGGATTTCGGTTTGGGGCGATCACCATGTGGAGATGCTCAATGGATCCCAGAGATCCCAGATGCCCAGATTCCCTAGATCTCTGCGGTCCATGCGACAAATATTTCAACACACAGTCCCGCCGCCACCTCGCTCGCCATTCTAATAGACCGATTTGTCAGGGATCAGATTACATGCCTGCTGACGCCCACATCCGGTTGAATGGCTGTGGATGTGGCTGTGGACTCCTGGCCAGATACTACTCGTAAAAACCTAGCCAGGGCCAAAAAAGTGTTGAATGAATGTTAGAACAGAGACTGTGAATGAACATATTTCACAACCTCTCGCCGCGGGTAAGAAACTCCCAACGAACGAAAATGATCGTTGAGAAAATTCGACTCGAATTACAAGGTATGCCTTAAGTAACTGCCCTCAAACGAATAAATGGATAAGAAAATGCTTGAAATTATAATTAAATTATAAGGTGAACTTATGCAAGAAGGAGTTCTTGAAGTAATCCCCCTTGAAAATCACTTTCCAGGGCCAATGTCAGGCCCCAGCTACCTCAAGCTCCTCGAGGGTCACCTCCCTCGGAGCTTTGTTTATGGGTAATCTTTATCAATTTAAGGAAATATCTTTGTTTCGACATTTGCACATAAACAGCGTAAAAAACTTTTTGAATCAGGGCCGCAGTGGCCGACAAGATTCGCGATCGGCTGCCCAATCCAATTCCAATTCCAATCCGCATCTGATTCTGAATCCGTATCCCAGGGAATTCTTCAGTGGCGTCTCCAACGGAAGCAAAACCACAGGGGGTGGGCGTGGTGGCGGCGACGACGTCGTCTGAGAAGGAGGGGACACCTCTTAGCCAGTAGACATTGGTCAAGGCACACACATATTTTGGCCAAGAACCGAAGGGGAGCTGACAACAAGAAGCACCAAAAAGCACAATTTTAATGAGAATATATTTTGTGAAGTGGCCAAATGACAGCGCCGGGCCCCAACATTGTTCCCTCGGTGAGGGCTGTGGCAAAATCCGTACGGGGTAGATATAATATTCCGTGAATTATGAAATGTAGGAGGTGGATCCTTAACGAAGCCCCAAGCCCCAAGACCCAAGCCCCATACCCCAACCCCAAGAAAATGTCGTTCACGCTGCGTGAAATGTTTTTGAAAATGCCATCGCCGAAGACCCTGAAACTTGGAACCCAAACTCCCCCCTGCTGTTGGGTGATGACTACTACCAGCCAACTACTACCGTGGCTACCCCGCAAAATATGAATTTAAAATAAATAAAATAAACCCATGGATCGACCAGACAAAGTCCCCTAAATCTCAGACCAGTCGAGCGTTTATATGGCCATCAATAAAAATAAATCAAATCGCATTTTTAGAAACCTTTCAAAAATAAAATTGGCAAAAAAATAAAGGCTATGAAGTGGGAATTAAATACTCTTTAAAGAAATCTTAATTTAATCTTAGGATATATAAAGAAAAGATTTGAAAAAGATTCCTTAAGAACTAGAACTTAAAAACTTTTAGAATAAATTATAATAACCCATTATCTTCTAGTCTTTTCAAAGAGTAAACCCCCATTTTAACATCATCAAAGTTTATAATTTTTTTTTAAAAAGAAAAGACATACAAGTCAGCACACCATTTATGGAAATTAACAAGAGAAGCACCACCACTTGGATTAAGAGTTTTTTTTTTACCGAATTCGAGGTCTTGAGGTGAAGTCTTGTTATTGCGAATCCTTGAAGCGTTTGGCCACAAAAAACAGCAAACATTCATTCACATATGCCCAACATCGCTACCGGATTATACATATGAGGAATATAATGCCAACTGTGACGGCTGTCCCTGTTTTTAAATAATTTTTTTGGGTTTTTTGTTCTTTTGAGATGCGAGGATCATCGTCACCAGTTGGCACTCTTGGGGCGTCTTGTTAACATATCAACATCATGTCGCACTCTCGTTTGTTCGGTTTCCCTTTCAATTCACCCCCTGTCCGGGATATATCCATATTCATATGTGTTTATCCGTACTCCGTATATAACCCTGCTGCCTGCCCGCCCATCACGTTGCCTTTTTTACGATTATTATTATTTTTTACCGCTGCGACGGTATTCACACGAAGGCGCCAGCTCAGTTTTTCGGCTCTTGGCTGTCGGATTTTTTATTTTTGCGCCTCCTTTTATTTATTTCGCTTATGGCTTTGCAGCTAATTGGGAATTATTTTTATGCATGGATTGTGTGAAGAAATTGGTAATCATTTGTTGGGCGTAAGCCTTGACAGCGGCGAGCTGCTGGCTTTAATGCGACTGTCCCGCGCATATAGCCCCATTCTAAGGACTCGATACGGGGAAGCCCAGATAGGACCCATACGTCGCATGTCAGGGCCCATAAATATGGCTATATACATGCGATTCTTGAACGGAATATCTTAAAAGATTTGTGGATCGATGCTCTTTCAATCTGCATCAAAACCAAGACACAAAATATTTTTTGAATATTTTGTTCATTTTTCCGATGGGACCCCTTGCGAAAGTTGGGGATGCTTGGAGGACACATATGGCCCACTGCGATAGCTAAATCTCGGCCACCTTTTGTTCGATTCTTGAACGGAATACCTTAAAAGATTTGTAGATCGATTCTCACTCAATCTGCATTAAAACCTAGAAACAAAATATTTTATAAATTTGTTGTGCATTTTTCCGATGGTACCCTTGCAAAAGTTAGGGTAAGCATGGGAAGGACCCATATGGCCCACTGCGGTGAGTCTATCTCGGCCAACTTTCATCCGATTCTTTAACGGAATACCTTAATAGATTTGTGGATCGATTCTCTTTCAATCTGCATCAAAACCTAGAAACAAAATATTTTTTAGATTTTTTTGTTCATTTTTCCGATGGGACCCCTTACAAAGTTGGGGATAACATGAAAAATACACATATGGCACACTGCGATGGCTCTATCTCGGCCAACTTTCATCCGATTCTTGTAAGGAATACCTTAATAGATTTGTGGATCGATTCTCTTTCAATCTGCATCAAAACCTAGAAACAAAATATTTTTTAGATTTTTTTGTTCATTTTTCCGATGGGACCCCTTACAAAGTTGGGGATAACATGAAAAATACACATATGGCACACTGCGATGGCTCTATCTCGGCCAACTTTCATCCGATTCTTGTAAGGAATACCTTAATAGATTTGTGGATCGATTCTCTTTCAATCTGCATCAAAACCTAGAAACAAAATATTTTTTAGATTTTTTGTTCATTTTTCCGATGGGACCCCTTGCACAGTTGGGGTAAGCATGGGAAGTCACATATGGCCCACTGCGATGGCTCTATATCAGCCAACTTTCATCCGATTCTTGAACGGAATATCTCAATAGATTTGTGGATCGATTCTCTTTCAATCTGCATCAAAACCTAGAAACAAAATATTTTTTCGATTTTTTGTCCATTTTGCCGATGGGACCCCTTGCACAGTTGGGGTAAGCATGGGAAGTCACATATGGCCCACTGCGATGGCTCTATCTCGGCCAACTTTCATCCGATTCTTGAACGGAATATCTTAAAAGATTTGTGGATCGATTCTCTTTCAATCTGCATCAAAACCTAGAAACAAAATATTTTTTAGATTTTTTGTTCATTTTTCCGACCCCTTGTAAAAGTTGGGGTAAGCATGGGGAGGACACTTATGGCCCACTGGGATGGCTCTATCTCGGCCAACTTTCGTCCGATTCTTGAACGGAATACCTTAAAAGATTTGTAGATTGATTCTTTTTCAATCTGCATCAAAACCTAGAAACAAAATATTTTTTAGATTTTTTGTTCATTTTTCCGATGGGACCCCTTGTAAAAGTTGGGGTAAGCATGGGGAGGACACTTATAACCCACTGCGATGGCTCTATCTCGGCCAACTTTCATCCGATTCTTGAACGGAATACCTTAATAGATTTGTGAATCGATTCTCTCTCAATCTGCATCAAAACCTAGAAACAAAATATTTTTTAAATTTTTGGAGCATTTTTCCGATGGGACCCCTTGCAAAAGTTGGGGTAAGCATGGAAAGTCACATATGGCCCACTGCGATGGCTCTATCTCGGCCAACTTTCGTCTGATTCTTAAACGGAATACCTTAAAAGATTTGTGAATCGATTCTCTTTCAATGTGTATCAAAACCTAGAAACAACATATTTTTTTCATTTTTTGTTCATTTTTCCGATGCATAAGTTGGGGAAAGCATGGAAAGGACACATATGGCCCACTGCTATGGCTATATCTCGGCTACCTTTCGTCTGATTCTTGAACGGAATATCTTAAAAGATTTGTAGATTGGTCCTCTGTTAATTTTCTATAGTCTTTGATCTTGGTCTATGAGTAATGCCCACATCCGCACCGCCAGCCGAAGATCTCGTTTCACACATCATTACCGAGTGGTCCCCCTAACCGCAAAAGTGGGAAGACAACGCCGGAACTGCGATTTGTTTGAGTTTCAATAACGATGGGCACACACAGCCATCGAACACGTGAACTCTTGGGAAAATTGATATTTCGCATTAGCGACACCAACAGACGTCAGTTAAGGGGTAATGACAATGAAAAGGTGTCAAAGTCGGGCCGACCAGGTGCGTGGGACTCGGCCGGGGAATGGATGCACATCATCGGGCTGTCGGCCCTGGGCCCTGGGAAACTCAAATCCAATTCAGAAAAAAAAGTGCAGCATTGGGCCATTAAGACAAATGGGTTGGCAGCAAAGTGCAGGCCAACAAAGCCAAGCTTGGCCAAAAGACAAATGAGGCGGTGGCTTGGGGCACTCACACAATGTGTTGACACGCTTTTGGGTACGCCAGAGAACAGCTCACCGCTCACAGATACAAAGATACAGGTAATGTTGAGATACAGATACAGATGCGACGACAATTTGTCAGTCCAACAAATAGCCGATGTACGTGAGCGAGCAAATCGTACGTGAATTGGGTGACAGAATCTCCAAATCTTAAAAAACCTACAAATAAGAAAAAAAAAATGGGAAAAAAAAGAAAAGCGATTATGCAACTCCCAGACATTTGTCTAGGAATTTCATCGATTTGTTGTGACCACCGGGAACCCAAAACAGAAACCCAATGAAGAAAAAAAAAAAAAAGCAAACAAAAAAGTAAGACACAGACGAGAGGAGCCTGATATCAATCTTGATCTTGATTTCAGTTCGGCGCCTCTTTGATGGAAGCGGCCAAACAAATTCCTTTCGAGCTTTGGCTACACGACACCATGCCGGCATCCGACCTCGATGTGCGCTGAATTGTGTAAACAAGCTGACTCCAAACATACCCGGCATCATCAATTTCCAGAGCAGTCAGATGCCCAGATCCCCAGATCCACAGATCCACAGATCCCCAGATCCGTTGACTGGAAAGTGCCATCCATGGAAAGCCATGGAGATGGGGTTACGAGTGGCGAAGAAGTCGACGAGTCGAGTCTTATTGGAAATTATCATAGCAGAGCATCTGAGTTATGCCCTATGCCGTCTCATCGTCGTCGTATTCGCAGTTCGCAGTTGTCGTTGTCCTGCCGATAATCAGACGCGCTTGGTGGCTCCGATTCTGAGTGGATGCACTTGAAAAATTAATTCGAATTTCAAGAAAATCTTTTGAAAGTTTAAAACCCCCGAAGACCCAACTCCTAAGGAAGATAGACTATTATTTGTATTAATTTCTCCAAGTGTAACTATGCCCCATTGCCAATTCTGACGACTCCTGGCTGGAATCGACTCCACATGCATCTCGGTTGGAATATTTCAAGCGAAATCTGGCCAATGCGGTATCGATTGACTTGGCCGACTTGCCACGGATCTGGATCTCTTTTGCATTTGGAGTCTGGGGCCCGGGGGCCTTTTTAGCCTTTGGCTGCTTTTTAGCTGCTTTGGCTGCTGCGTTTGCGTTTCTGCGGCCTTTCAACAAATTGACTCGACGATAATTGAAACTGACATGTGACTAATCTGCACCGAAGACTGCTCAGTGTGCTCCTTCAGCTCCCCAAGAAACTGGTTGTGTTTGGTGGCTTGTCTTTTGGCCTTCTTTTTTTTTATACATATATTTTATTTTTATTTTTTTTCCTACCCATTGGCTGGTTGACAATCGGGCACTGTACTTTGCGCCATAAATTTTCCAACTGTTTCTCACTCAAGTCCGGGGCCGGCTACTTTGTTGGACACAATTTTCGATTCGATTCGATTGCCTAACATGCGGGTTGGATATTTATTTCCATATAACATATATACACACACTGACTGGGCTGTGTGGGTGGCGGTACTCAGCGGCGCGTTATAGAAAATGTTACTTTTGATTATTATTTATGCGACATGATGAACTGACGCCTCAGTCCCGTTTCAGTCACAGATTCAGTTTCCAGTCGCGTGAAAACAACAATAATGTGGGTGGCTTGGATGGATGGATGGATGGATCGATTGCTGGATGAATGGAGAAAGTGTCACCAGATAGATCAGCCATCTCTTGGGGGATGATGTAAAGCTCTAAACTTAAACTATGGCTTAATAGGAGAGGAACTCTTCGAAAACGGGTCTTGAATAGTTTTTCAAAAAACTTCCCCCCAAACTTTCCTATTAATCATCATTATTCGGCAAAACTTTTCGATTTGGAAACACTGTGGGAAAGTCCAAAACTTTTTTTTTTGGGGGGGCAACACCCACCAAATTGTTCTTATCGCTTCCAGTTACTGACCAGCTGCCTATGCCTCACTGGACTTTAATGGAAATCTAATGGCATTTCGTCATTTCGCTTTCAAGTGGAATCATAAAATAATTTCGATAGCAAATACGAAACAAGTATGTGCGAAACGAAAAGTATTGAAATATAATTCCAGTAGTTTTTCCACACACACATCTGTGCAATATAAAAAAAAGCTAGAGCGATAAAAGGTTTTACGATCGTTCGGTACTGAGAAATTTAGATTTTGTTAGATCTTCTCCGCCCACAACAAACGCGCCGATAAGTCTTATCACTTATCGATGATGGTCCGATAACACGTCACCACCTGCCGAATACCTGGCACACTTAGCTTTTCAGAATCCCCCCGACCGATAATTGTGGCTAAATAAGCTTTTTTTTAGAATTAAAAGGGGAAAAGAGGGAATTACTATTATTCCAAAAAAATTAAGATTGGTTCTTTTGGGGGGATTTTTGGTATAAAGCTCACGGAAAAATCCATTGGGGTAGGGATATACTTATCAAGGATTTGACATATTGAGGGTATTATTCTCTTTTTTTGTTGGCAAATTCCTTCAAAATACAGCTTTAATTTTTATAGAGATTTGATAGCATCGAGCTCCATAAATTTGGAGACAAATTTTCAAAATACTTGCAGCTTTTATTTAGGCAAGATACTCTTTAAAGGAAAGGGGTTCTTAAGTTTTTAAAGAAGGCTAAGAATATTTCTATATTTATATTTTAATAATAATAACTATATTTTAATAAGGTTAGTTTATTATTAGTTCTGAACCAAACTTTGTCTTTTTTATGACCCCATTAGATCACCTAATATTCGACTTTGGGAGATGAGTTTGTCGCCCTCTTGTCTTAATTTTATATTCTTTTTTTTTGGCGAAAAGAACGCCACCATAAAGATAAACTCTAACATGCTTTATACATCATTAAACATTCCTGCACAGTCGTCGCTCTTTTTATTGGCTGCTTTGGAGTCATGGCCTTCTCCTCCCTCCGTGGTGCCCCTTATGACGCCCCCACTTGCCACTTTTTTTTGGGGAGAGCTTGAGGTGGTTTTTGGTGCAAGCTCTTTTTCAGGTGATTTATACATGACAGGGCGGGTTTTTGGGGACCCCTTTTTTCGGCCCCACATCCACATCCACATCCATCCTCCACCCTTGATCCGATCCACCTTTATTTTTTTTACTCTTTCACGGTTATCGTTAAAGTGGCGTGCCAAAGCTACACGAGACCCGATAAATGTCACTGATATTTAATTAAGTCTGGTCGGCCAGGAATATTTTTGGAAGAGGGGAAGAGGTCACATAAATGATACGAGGGGTATTCCAAAAATTCATTAGGGTGGAAGGATTTTTAAAATAATTTTTAGACCTTAAAAATGACTACTACTAGCAGCCCCCTGAACTAAGTGCTTACTTTTCAAACCCTCTTATAAAGAAAAGTATTTATTGAGCCATTCCAGCCACTTTAATCAATCGTAAATAAATGCCCAAAACCGAATCTGAAACAGAGCTGAAACTTTTAATTTTATTATGGCCAAATGGCGGTCAAAAGGGCGCCCCAGCACCACTGCCACCACCGCCTCAGAAACCACATTCCAAATCGGCTGACTCAGTCGGCCATAAAACCGACTAATTTATAAGCCTATCCCCCAAAAAAAAGGGGGGGTGGGGTGGCCCAGGAAGGGGGAAAAGTATCTCAAGAATCTCCGCTACCGCTGCACGCGCCATAAATATGTGTTAAGTATGCCTTATATCGAAAACTTGTGTTCATAACAATTTAATTTTGCTTTTGTTTCAACCAACCAAAGAACAACAATGACACGACCAGGCCAGTCAGGCGAGAAGCCTCAAAACAAAAAAAAACGAGGCTACAAGAAATCGGCCAGGAACAGAAACTGGTCAAAAAAAAAATAATACAACAAAAAATCAAAAATAAAAATAAACAAAGATTGTCGCGTGTCGAAGACAAGACGACGACAGCATCGCAAAAATGCCCAACATCCCAGCGATCGGCTGGGATCCCAAAGTTGGAAGTGGATCGCTTCGGATCGGATCTCCAGCGACAACAAGTCGTGCTAATGGGAATAGTATGTAAACGGATGTTTTAATGTCCAAAAAGTAAACTGCGAATATCCCAGCAACAACAGCAGCCCCCAACAACTTCAAAATCGTTCAACAAAAAAAAAAGGGGAAAAAAAATAAAATAAAAGACACATCTTCAACGTATCGATCGGGTGAAGTGAGTGTACATTATAAACACCTACGAGAATTCTTCGCCGGCTGAGACACAAGTTTCCGAAGCCCCCAGAGTTGAAAAAGCGTACAAATTGCTTCAGAAAAGTGGTGACAAGCTCTCAGAGCTCTCAGAGTCCCCCAAGTAAACAAAAAAAAAGAATTCCGAGGCGGCAACTTTTGGTCAAAATGTGATACAAAGTAAATGTATGAATAAGTGGCTCAAAGTGGCAAGGAACATAAAACTATGACTTTGAATAATTTTTAAAATATCAACAGTATTGAATGTTTCATAAACAAAATATTTCAAAAATTTCTAATAAAATATTTTTCAACTAAAAACCTATTCAATATCATCATACTGCCCTTGTGGGTCCTTTGTTTCTTCTCTTTTTCTCAACAGCAGCAATATGTCGTCCTACAAATTAACAAAAATTCCAAATATTTTCTGTCTTTTTGTTTCAAAGTTTCCAGCCACTTTGATTCATTCATTTTATCCAATATCCTGCATTCCTTTAGTTTTTGGGGCTTAGAGGAATTTAGGAATGAGCTACAAATGATCCTTAATAGACTAGAATGGTTGAGAAAAAAGCCAGACTTTACGAAATCTTAGCTTGCTAAGCTCTCCTCTTAGTCTTTAACTTAAAATTTATGATTTACTAAATACCCTCTTAATAATCACTCTCATAAAGGTGACTAAAAAGCCTTTCAAGTGGAATATAAAGCCCCAGCGATCTTCATCGATAATATCGCATAAAATTTGTGTAGTGCCGGGGCAAAGTGAAAATAAAGAAAACCAAGGAACCCGGTCAGGCTGGAGTCCAAACTGGACAGGGAAGTGAGCCCAGAGTTACCGTCTCTTTTAGTTTATTTTTTATATATTTATATATAAGAGTGTATATATATATTTTAAGTCTGGAGCCCGCGCCCATTCATGTCATCAAGCGTGGTAAAACATGCAACGTGCCATTAGCCTGGGCAATGGGACACAACCGAGAAATCGATGGAGATGGAGGGAAACGGTGGTAAGACCCAACAGTCTGAAACTCCGGCAAAATCGAATTCCTTGTTAGATGCATTCCGACAAGTTGTTTCCTGACACCTCGCCAGCAAAATACACTCATAAGCAGTCTAGGTGTTGGCTGCGATTTTTACGACTACGTGGAGGGGAACCCAGCCATCGAACCATCCACAGACATCCCCACAGATCCCAACCATCCAGGCGATCCATGCGATCCAAGCGATCCAGCGATAGCTTGACAAGAGTTTATGAAACGAGCCACAGTCGTCGCCCGTTTTTATATGGGCCGTAAGTTGACAGCCAACTGGGGATCTGTGGCAACTGGACACGGCTGGTTAGACAGTGGATACTCTATAAAGAGGACTCTACAATGAAATAATAAGATTCAGTAAATGTTACCTCAAGAAATTAATAATTAATTTTATTATAATAAATTTTTCTGATTTTATTTTTAGAAGAGACTCTCCTTATTGAAGAATCCTGACTGTAGACTACCTCTTTCATGCCGGTTGGTGAATCAGAAAGCCTCACAAATCTTGCGGTTGCCACATTTGCTTCCAGGGGTTGAATTAATTATGAAACTTAAGCGGACTCGCTGCCGCTTGCAATTTATTTTAATCGCACATTGCTAGGCGCATTTATAATCGATTAGGTTGGCAATAGACCTGATGACCACAGCCCCCCGCGATGGAGAAATGTGTGTCAATGGGTATCGTTAAATCTGTTTAGTTTTATGCTAATACACCCGGTTTTTTTCTCTATTTTTTTCTTTATTTATTTATTTATTTAGTCACCGTCTGGAGTCGTCGCCTGCTGATCGCATTTTAATTGCGGTCTTCTCCCAAGATCCAGACCCAGGCCTAGCCCCAAATCCCTCCTGCTTAGCTACTGATTTAAGTTTGGCTGGTTCTCTTTAATTAGCCAATGATTTGTTTGGTGCCCGACTTAAATATGGAAATTAGTATCGGCCAGCATGACTAATAGGCCTAAATGGGTCGCATCAGCTGCTGGTTTTTTTATCAGCCTATCTGGTACTATCGGACCATGTTAAGTTATCTTTAGAGTTCATCGAAAGCCGTAACTCAAAATTAAATTGAATAAAAGGGTTGGTTTAAATTCTCTTTATTTATTATAAGTGTATAAAATAGTAATTTAATTGTTTCCACAATTCATTCCAATTAACTCTCCAGCTTCGATAAAAGTTCCCACAGGGAAACTGACTTCCAGGCATCCATAATTTTGATCCAATTAATAATAGTGCTGAAGAAAATATATCACAGCACTTGCCACCGCGTAAAGTTGAGATTTCGGGGATTGGATCTGGGTTTGGGTTTTTTTTTTTGGTCTTGGCCCCTGTCCAGACCCAGACACATTTAATCTTAATCATAACTTTGTTGTGAACACTGTGTGGCACTGAAATCTCCCCAAAGCCAGATTCCCAGAAATCAATCAGGCCGGAGAGTCGAAAAACCGAGGAGGAGGCTTTCGGTAGCATAGCCAACGGTCTCTACGGATCCCCTTCGAAAACCAAACCGAGAACCATAAGCAGTCATAAGTTGTTTTCATATACGATTTTGTTTGGGGCGCTGCCACGCTGAATAAACGCATAAATCTGAAAGCCACAAATTGTAACATTGGCTGTAATAAATGCCGCGATCCGCCCACCATTTGCTCATGGGTTAAAACAGACGGCAGCAGCAGCAACAGCAGAAGCAACAGCAGCACTAATCGAGAGAACCCAGATCCAGAGGGTTAAAAGGGGGGAGGAATAAAGAAAAAAACATGGAACAGACATTTTGGAATTTTCGACAGTTTTTTAGCCCTGAGCCTTTGAAAATTCACACGGGCCTAAACACAAAATAAACAAAACAGCGGCCCAACAGCAGTCCAGGATCAGCCTCTCTCTTGGCCATACTTTCCGGGGATCCGTCGATCCCGAACCCAAAACAACAACAACAAAAAACCTCCAGCCTGATCCCGGGCCATATTGTCTTAATGCGCCGTGCCCTGTTACCGCCCCCTTGTGAGTTCAGTTCGGTGCCATGCCCATGCTTCTGACCAGGCCCGAACCCCAACCGTTGCCCCAATTAGTCCGATCTGCTTCTGATACGCGCGCCGAAAACGTCGAAATCATCTTCGCCTGACCCTGGGCCGGGAAGGGTTCAGGCTAGCGATGTAACATCGTTTCAATTTTATTATATATTTTATTCAATTAAAGACAAGGCATATTTAATACTAAAGAAAAAATTAACAAGAAATTAAAATTGAATAAGAAAGGCCTTTAAATTTCAACTGTTTTATGAACTTCTTAAACGTGAATAGTTTTTAGAAAAATAAAATTTTCAAACTCAAAAACTGAATGTATCTTAAACCTATTAAGATTTACATTTAAATAATTTATTTTTAGTTATGTAATTCTATATTTTAGGACCTTATAGTTGCCAGAAATGTAAAGAACATATCTCTAAGTTAAAAACCTATTCTGGTATACCCATATCCTTATGTTTTAAATATTTCTTATAAAAAATTCCTTTCCTTTCACTTCGATGACCCCTCACGGTCTCATCTCCAAATCAACTAAAGACCCAGCACTCTCTCTCTCATCCAGCGGTATATATATTTCTCGACCTTTTGACAATTTAATAATAGGTCTTTGGTGATTTGTACTCGCTGACCAAATGACGGACTACAATGTGGCCAAGAGTCCGTGCCCCATGACCGTGTCCATGGACTGTTCGCCCACCACATTTCGTAGAATTCCATGGCGACCTCTGGTTCCAACCCCCAATCTCTTCTCGCCCTCCTGCCCCTTGCTCCTTACCTTAACCCTCGATGAACCCTACCTACTACCTACACATGTATGTATGAACATGTATGGCATGGTAGCTCCCTTTCGTTTTCGATGGGCGTTAAAATTGGGCTGATCACGTTCCTGGACGCCGTTCACTTAGGTAGCCGTTTATATCTGCGTGTAATCCGAGTTCCAAATCCAAGACAGACACGCAGAGAAATTAATATATTTTTTATAAATATTATATATTTTTAGGATTAAAAGACCAATGATTTATAGTAGTTTTAGGTCTTCAATTGCTTGTTTAAAATAAAACAATCATTTCTAGCTTAAAACTATGTTTTTTTGGGTGACTTTTTGTATAGTATTTTAACAATTCCTAATCTTTTTTTTCCAGTACATTAAAACAGCATCTTTTGCTGCATCATTCAACGCGTCGGCGTTAGACTTTCTCAGTCTTCTGGTTTTGGTCATGAATGTAGGGTTTGAGCCACATAACCATTGGCTTGGCGATTTCTTAGCCAATAGACCGACTCACTGACTGACTGACTGAATGATTCCGTCTATGGCTTTTGATTTTGATAAACGCTGCTAAATTGTGGCAAATTAAATTATTAAACAACATTTTATGTTGTTGTTGGACCGATTGCCTTTTTGGTGTCTGGGGTTTGGGTTTGGCTTTTGGTTTTTGGTTTGATTTGGGGACGCTGCAAATTGTGGCAAATTATTTTTGGCCTTGTCTAAGTATGGCTGTGCGGCAATATGGCTATATAGGACGTGATCGGTAAGGTGGGCCAGCCAGTATACACGACCATTTGCAGTTAGTTGGACCGATTTAGGCCGCAATTTGAAGCCACTTTGATGTGTGGTCGAAAGGGAAACTGTGCGGGGTACCCAGAACGTGTCATTAAGTCCATAGTGGGGGAGGCTTACGGTAACAGTATTTAAGCTTTTAAAAAATTCCTTCAGGTGATTTTCCCATGCTCTTACACACTTTAATCGCCCATTAATATGATTCACTTTTAGTTAAGCTTTAAACTACTTCCAGTACGACCAGCACATGACACATCCAACATTGGACATAATCACGATTATTTTCGCAATTACCATGTCTTCGACTCACTTTCCCCAGCATTCTTCCGAAATGCCATTGACTAATGATTCAGTTGACCATAAAACAAAAAGCCTTCAACGAGCGAGAAACCAGTTCCGCGATACGTATTATCCCCCAGATAGCAGCCGGCAAGGCAAGCCCCCCTTCTTCTGGTCTTCTGGGTTAAGGCCTGACAAATTTGCTGACAAATTCAAGGCAGCGACAGCCACAAAGCTGCCAGCCATCAATCAAACCATTAAAAGGAATGCACCGCAAAATGAGTCAAGTCAACGCCACCTACAAAAATCCATCGCCTGACAAAGGCGAGGGTTCCCAAAAAAGGCCTCCATAAAAAATAAAGGTATTGGAGACAGAACCACTCAAGAAAATTAAGCTTTGAAGTCAAACAATACCTATATTTTAATTACAAATATTAAACTAACAGTTCTTATGTAATATTTCTCATCTCTTGCCCCTCAATTTTAATTAAATTTATTAACAATTTAACAATTTCTCTCTGTGTAGTAACCCATCCCCCAAAAAGAGACTGGCGAAATTATCAGCAAACATGTTGATTGTTATTGATCAGCTCTGTTGATTAAAACGACGGGATCCAAAGTTCTCCTTCCTTTTTTCAGTCATTTTTTATTTTCGATACTCGGTTTCGGAGGGTATTTCGAATCGGTTTTGGACATCGGATATGCCTGGCCTGGGTGGCCATCAAAGCGACACTATGTCGCCTGTCAAAATTCTTAATCAAATACGCAGCGGAATGTCATCATTATGCAAAAGGGAGCCTCCTTGGCTTAGCTTCTCTTTTCTTTCCATACATTCTCTGAAGACTGCCGCATTCTGCTGGCTTTTTGCAATTACACGGACAGTGACTGGGGCAGGGACTGGGGGCTGGGGGCTGGGTAGTTCTAGGCCCCGTTGACAGACGGCCAACAACATTTGCGCCACATTTACTTCACACGTTGCCGTCCTGGCAGCCTGGCAGCCAAGGGCCCTGCCTTTCGCCGTCTGTGACATTTTAATCGCATTTGCTAAAACTCACTGAACAATTCGCCTTTCGGGGGGAGAGGCCAGGAAGCCAGGAAAAATAAGGACACTAGCAGATACCTTAAATACACTAAGCAACATAGTTTTAAGATGGGAAGTGTGATTTTGAACATGAATTTTAGAGATATTTAAGAGACAATTTATTAAAAAGTTTAACTTTACTTTATAAAATTCTTAATCTAAATTTCTTAAATATATTTTATTCACTTAGGATCTATTATTCTCTATAGAATCAGCTACTTCCATCTGCAGACCCTGTCTACGGATGTCATTAAATGCCAGGATCGCAAACGCGCGCGACTCGCACACGCATTTTACGAGTCAGGCGGCAATTCGCAAGATGTTTCTGTGGCAGCCCCTCCCTCCACCTCCCCCCTACACACCTAACTAAGCCCACCCCTGGCCACGCCCTTTTATCTCCTTCTCTAGGTACCTAGCTCCCCCAGGTGTTTTTCTTGGCCCACTGTCGCAATCTATACACTGGCAAAAGGTTTAAGAAAGTGGTAGGGAATTTATAAAATAAATATGGAAGTAGATGAGGTAAAAATATTATTATTTAGGGAATAAATGTATTGTTAATTAGCTTATTTTGTTATATTTTATTTCCCCAACATAACATCTCCTTTATTTTATCAATTCAATCCAAATAAATACTTTAGAAACTATTTTAGAAGAGAATAAGGTGGTATTGTAGTTTCTAAAACAAAAATAATTCACCTACGAATATATTTTTAAAAAAATACTAAACAGACTCTAATAATACTTTTTAACTTATTATTAATTTAAGATGAAGTATAGAGTACTTCGTGGAGACCAGAGATGCTAAAATATAAGCTATTTAAAGGAAAAGTGCCCATTTCTCCAAGTGCACTCTGAGCCCCCTTCTGAAGTTGAGAAGCCCGATTCTGATTCCGATTTGGATCCTGAGCCTGAGCCTGAGCCTGATGATAGCTTACTTAGTGACTGCGACTGAGAGGCCCTGTATATACACTATACCATATATATTTGTGTGCAATGTATGAAGCGGATTTCTGCAGGCCGCATCGCCTTATTTAGGAGATCGTGATAAAAGTTGGAAGTCGCGTTGATTTATGGCAACGTACGGTCCTCTGGATCGGCTCTCCGATGGCCCCTCCGCTGGAGAATCCCCCACCTCAAGCTCAACTAAAAGTTAAAAGAAGAATAACGAATGCCCCCGGTCTTATTGAATTTAAGTGCCAAATTAGGAACAATATTGAAGCACAATTGCCAGGGATACGGATTCGGAATAGCAGGCTTTCTGGACAGGATTGTCAACCGAAGACTACAGACTGAAGTGAGCTGTCACGTTTGCGGTCTGCTTATGTCAGATTCATCTGCAACTGCAACGGCTGCAGTCTCCGACTCTCCTTAAGATTCTTCTTCTCGATTCTCCGTGAATCTTCACGGCCCATAAGCCCTTTAAAATGTGTTGTTATGATCGGGCGGCGGCGATAAGTTCCAGTCATGAAGCCTGATCCTCCAAGGAGTCTAAAGATGAAGCTTGGAGCTTGGAGCTTGAAGCTGTGGCAGCCTTGCCACAGGCTCTAAAGTTACGCGGCATTGGGTTTTAGGTTTTGACTTTCGATGCAAATCATTTTACGTGTTGGCGACATTAAGCGCGAAATGACCCCGTTATCCCACTTGTCATCATCACTTCATAAATTAATGCTAACCGAGGAGGTAGCCAGTCGACACCAGAGACTCCGACTGTGGGTTTTCATCCACAAAGGCGGTGAAGGGGATCGGATCGGATCAAGTTGGCTTGGGCAGTCTGGAAAAATAAAATAAATGACAAAAACAGAAGTTGTTGGCAAAAGTATTCCAAAGAAGGTCAAATAAGAAGGTCTATTAAGAAGATCAATAAATTAAAATATTCATAAGCTATCTCATAATATCCTTTATTAAATCTAACCCATAAACCCTATAATTTATTGTATATTCTATTCCCCTGATAACCTTCACACCTCCAGCCACCAACTTCCTCAAATTTGTGCAGACAAATTGGTGCCTTAGCCCTGTGACAGACTGAGACTGGGACTGGGCCAAAAACGAAACCAAGCCTTGGCCGAAACCAAGTCAGAGCCAGTAAGAGATCTCCTTTTGGGGGACACGGGACCCAAGACCAGGCCTGGATGGACTGGACTGGACTGGACTTTAGGCCTTTTGGGCGTGTGTGCTCCGCTTTGCGATTACGATCACTTTTAGATCCAATATATCAGGGGCGCGTTGACGTCGTACATTGGACGACAATTGATATAAGTTGTGGTGAAAAGTTTAGTGGCATTCAACGATTGCTTTGCTAGATTAAAAGCGACAGGCAGTCGGGGAACATGGATTGTGGAGTTCGAGTTGGAGTTGCAGTCAGAGTTGGAACTGAAGCTGGAACTTGGACCGGGATCTGAAGTCTGGACCGGTCACAAATCTTTTCGGCTTCAGCTTCGGCTTCGGCCACAATCACAATGCCAAGTTAAACAAAAAAGCAAGAAATAAAAAATAAATAAAAGAAAAATAAGTTAAGAAGCAGGCAGACAAGTCAGCAGACAAATAGCCGAGAGTTTGTACGTGCCGCTTTGGAATCCGTTTGGCTATATATATATGAGAATATATATATGTATTGTTTGTGCATCTGAGGGTGTAGATTGTTGCTCTTTCCGCACTTTATGGTAGTTGGGGATACTTTAATTGCAGATACAGCAGCCGCCACAGGAGCGGCCGCCCGTTAACCGTAAAAAGGTGAATTATGCGATCCTACGTGATGACAACCACCTGGAGCATTCCAATACGTCTCACTGATGCCAATCTGGATCGGGGGCTATATGCGTGTATATCGTACATATATGGTAAGTGGCCAGGCCGGCCCACAGTTACTTATAACAATTATGTAAATTAGTCAAGGTAGGAAAGTATTAAACGAATATTTAATGCTCTTTTTATGAAAAATATGTTTCAAAGATTTTAGGAAAAGAAGTTCCATCTTATAGCTCCCTTATCCTTAAGAGTATACCCCCACTTTAATCTTCAAATGACATCTAATGAGCTAGACTCTAAATTCCGAAAGGTATGAGGTGGAATCTGCCTCTGAGGTTGCTCGTCGCGCCTTTGGAGATCGACTGGCGATGGGAACCTGTTGCCAAATATCTCTCGTAGATTCAGACGACACGGCCAGAGATTTATGCTTAAGAGTTAGATGGAAATTAAAGTGGGTGAGTCAGCAAGGTGATTTTTGGTAGCAATAGCAGAGAGGCTACTGATGAATCAGCCAATAAAATAAAAGAAATCTGCATGTGCATTAAAAAAAACCACAACTTAGATGACAACTGGCCAGAGCGGAAATGTCTTGGTTTGACACAAAAAAAAGACCTTAAAAAAAGCTATAATATTAGGCAGTTAAAAAAAGAGTTTTATATAAATATTTAAAAATAAATCCTTTTTTTTCTGCAAGTGGGTGGGCCGTGGGTCGCTCCTCTTCCGATATATCTCGCCTCGGATCGGATCGGACCGGATGGCAACGCATCGCCTTGACTTGGCTTAGTCTGAATGGATTTCGGGCCTAAGCCAATGTGCGGCCAACAAAGCCAGCGGGTGACGGCGCACACAGCGGGCCTACTTTTTGGCCCGGATTTCGCTCTGACTCTCTGGACTCTGGACTCTGACTTTGGCCCGCTCCGAAGTCCAACTGCGTGGACTCGTCGTCCTTTTGCCCGATGCAGTCGGGTAGGTGGAAACAGTTTAGGTTAATGCCAAAAGCGGGCAGCAGGAAGCAGCACCCAGCACCCAGCAGCCTGGCCAGCGGTTAGCTGGAAAACCACACGTGCCTCGGAAGGCGACCACATGCCGCTCCACAGCGGAGGTCAAAATAATAGAAATGCCACCGAATCAAAACGAAATGGCCTAGGTAGCAGATCAAAAATCAAGAATATTTTAACTAAATTTATAAAATCTTGCTAAAAATAAAGTTATAAGTTAAGCAACAAAATTTTAGCCAGTTGTTTTAGCCATTTTTTAAGCACTAAACTCAAGATCTAATGGCCTGAACCGTTTTGTGTACCTGCTGTGATAACCACAGGCCACATATCCGCGTTCCACGGGTCCTATATCTATATATCCTGGACCACACTCGCCACAGTAGCTGTTCCAGCATTCGTTTCGCAAACGCTTTCATTATCATCGTCGTGGCAAGTTGTCGAGGGGTTTGGGTTTCTTTTGGGCTCTCCAGACCAGATCACCGGATCGGACCGGATCACCTAGGTCCTGTGGTGTAGTGCTAACATTTAAATTTGTGGAAAATCGATGCCTGAAATCGGAGTGAGGACTTGTTGAGGATGTTACCCGGGGCAACTGTTACGGCTTATCAAAACATAGTCAATATTTAATTAACACGAACACAGCGGGCCAGGTTCGGGGCCGAGGAACTTGGTATTTCAAACTTGAGTCATCGGAGGGCCCCGGGGAAATGATTTATGATCGCATGTGAAAATCTCCGCCTCTCTCTTTCCCTCCCACCCATCCCTATCTCCTTTACTCTTTTTCTCACTTTTTTTTTTTGTGTTTACCAATTGTGCGAGCCGACAAAGGAAGCAGTTGGTCTTAATAGTTTGCTTAATTGTTGGTAAATAGTTAACCTAAATGCTTGGCAAACGGTGCAATGAATTGATTATCGCATCCCACACACACACACACACACAGGTACAGTGGGTACTAGGTGGGGAGATACCATCCCTGCTTCCCTCCCAAGTGAGAGGTTTCCTGAGCACACAGTGCGTACACCCACAAACAGGAGATAAGGTCTATTGATCCAGGTCTGTAGTGTATAGGGTAATGGGGTACTATATTGCACTCGAATGGTAATTGGTTATGGTTTTTGGTTTTTTTTGTTCTAGTTTGGTTTTTTTTGGTTAATAAGTAGGAAGTGGCAATAGAAAGTGGGTTCTTTTATTTAAAAACCATATAAGATTAATAAAAGTAGAGGGTTTTTTAAGAAATTATATTTAAAAAATCTTCAACTATGATAGAAAGTAAATGGGCATAGATGGCATGGAAACCGTTCTATAAATAGTTTTATCTTAAAAGTCATACTATCTTTTAGTAAATATGAACATAAATCACTATTTAATATAAACCACTATTTAATTACTATTTAAATCGCTATAAAAAATACATACTTTTTCTGAGTTCGTAATTCCTATTATCCCATTAAAAGTCTATCTTCAACTATGATAGAAAGTAAATGGCCATAGATAGAACTTAATATATAGATTTTAATAATAGCTATAAAGCTTTTAACCAATAAGTTATTCCATAATATCTGTAGGTCAATCTATTTATAATAATATTTAAAAAAAATATATATATGTATTTTAAATTTGAAATCAAAACTATTATTGCATTCAACTATCTGAAAGAAATCTATTGGTAAAGCATCTTGAAATTCATATTCCATTGAAAAAAGGTTCAACAAAAAATTCTTAAAGGGAATATCAGCAGGAAACACCTCAATAAATAATACTATTTCTTTATTCTAATTTAATCAAAATTAATCTTGATAATTATAGTGTTTCTAAACACCGTTTTGTTCTAGCCATTTCAAGTGGATTAAATAGGAAAAAAATAGTAACAAAATAAAAAAAATCAAGCCAAGACTAATAAGGGCAGTGGCGTCTAGAACAAATAGAAGGAGAGTATCTATTAGATACTATCTATTAGATCTAATACCTTTGAATCTTGAATATTTAAATTATAAACAAAAAAAGTATTCCCCCATCTGGCTACTACAGATTTTCCATTTCATTTGCATCGCACCTGCTAAAGGCGTGAACAACACAACACAAATTTGTTGTATTCTGTCAATTAAATGACAATTTAATAGAAACAAGTTACTTAATTACTTAATTACAGTGCAGTGCCTTACAACCCGAGAAGAAGAAGAATTAAACTACTTGTAGCGTCGGCAGTGACGCAGCAGAGCAGCTGAGTTAAGGCAGCGCAGCTCAGAGAAAGCATCTCTCTCTATTAACACCTCTCTTCCCCACTGGACTTAGCCCACCTGGTGACGTCATAGAAGAATAAAAACACATATTTTTTTTTAGGTTTTCTGTTGGGTTTTTCTTTTAATTATATAAATATGTTTATTTAATTACTTATTGTTTTGCCGTTAAACTCTAGGATTTATTTATAAATTGCGCTTTTCTATTTAGCTGATTTATTTTTTTTAGAGGAAAAAATAAAACAGAAAATGTTCAAAAATTTTACAGAGTCTCATGCCGAGGGATGATATTATTAATTAATTGCTTTTATTAATATTATAAATAGCGGAAAACATTTACAATCTTATTGCCGGGCACTTAAAAGAAGGAAACAAAAACAAAAAACATTCCATTTGAATTGTTTTTTGTCAATTTTTTATTTTTGTAAATTTTTTTTCGTTTTTTTTCACTCATCTCTCATTTTTTATTCATTTAAAATATAAACTTAAACAAAACAATCGCATATCGTAAATATTTATTTAATAATTTTTGTTTATTATTATTATTATTATTATTATTAATTTTATGTAATACATTTTCAACGTGTTTCTGATTTTAAAATACAAATACTTATCATGTATGTGGGTGTTTGTTTTTTAATTTTTCTCATTTTTTTTAATATTATTATTTAATTGTAATTAGATTTTATTATGCATACAAATATATAGCGAGAGGGGGTGGTTTGCGGGGGTGGAGTGTAAATCAATTAATATTTTTTAAGGCAAGATAATTGCAGCTGATTGTTGTTGCATGTTGCAAGTGTTGCAGTGTTGCTAGTTGCTAGGTTGTTCTATGGATTGCCAGTGTTGTCGAACGTTTTTGGAAAGCCCAAGAAGCTTAAGCTTAATTGCACTTTCATTGCACAACACTGGCAAATACTGGTAAGAAGATGAGAAAGCCAGTTGCATGTTGCATTGTTAGTTGTTGCTGTGTTGAATGTTGCTTCTGCTTCTGATATGTTGCATATTGGTTGAACTGGTGGAAGCTAAATAATAACTATCATCGGGCCATTTAACACATTCTATTGTCCTATTGCATGTTGCTGGTTTCATGTTGCACGTTGCACGTTGCACGTTGCTAGTAGCTGATTGCTGGTTGCTAGTTTTTTTTTTTTTACCGCTGCTGCTGCTTCTTCTTCTTCACTTCCCAAAACAGCCACGCCCACATGTGTCCATGTGCAGGTTTCTGGAAATAATATTTTAAATGTTGTTGCTGCTTGCTATGGTTGCTGGTGTTGCTGTTGTGCTGCGCCTGCGCAACATTGATTGTTGTGGTATGTTTTTTTTGTTTTGTCTGATGTTGATGGGGGGCGTGGCAAGTGCATTGTATAGACCAGATAACCAAATAGATTGAAAACCAACACCTGAACTTAGCATTCCATTCAATATATAGTCGCTTGTTGTTGCTGTAGATTGCATCTAGTAGTTTAAGCAATATTGCAGAGTTGCCTTTGTTGCAGATATAAATATTTATTTTTTTTTTTTATTTTTTTTACTTATGCTTAGAGTGGTGCATGAAGAAGTGGGCGGTAGGCGGTAGGCGGTAGGCGGGGTGTGTGTGCTTGTTGTTGCAGTTGCAGTTGCAGTTGCTTCATTGCTGCTCAGATCCCATTCAGTTTTTTATATTTTTTTGATTTTATTTTTAAGATATAGCTGTGATATTGCGTGCTGTTGTTGGTGCTGCGGTGCTTAGATATCGGTTTTACTTTATATATTGCTCTGTGTGTGGTTTTTTGTTTTTACTTTTTATATATATATATGTTTATATATGGTATATTTTAGCTTATCGCCAAACACACTGACTACATCTACAAATAGAAGAGAGAGAAGAGAAACAAATAGAGAATAATTCGTGATGTGGTTTTGAGGTTATTAATAATAATATTAACAAAAGCGTTGATGGCTGCCCCCAAAAAAATGATTTCGGTTCTCGGTTTATGGTTGGTTAGAAATGTGTGTGTGTGTGGGTGTGTTGATTAAGCCATGATGGTGTGATTAAAATAAGCTTTTTATCTATCAAGGGGAGCTTTCAAATCGGAAACTCTGGTGGTGAAAACGAAAATGCCTTTTTATCTAAAACTTTTTTGGGGAAGTTGCTATAGGGTTTTATCAAGCTGGCAGATATATATCTATAAACTATATCTATCTATCTATGTCTATATATCTAGATAGATAGATATATATCTATAAACTATGACTAACTATGAATAATTGAAATAATTGTGAAATTTTCACCTAATTAGCATTAGCTACTGTTTTAATAATTCATTTGTTCATTTATTCATATAATAAGGGGGGTTTACTTGGTAGAAATGTAGGTTAAGGAATTTTAAATAGGGAAATTGTAACCCCTGATCATGTAAACCCCCATTTAGAGACTAATTTTTTATTTATGAATTTCTAGGTATAGTCTTTAGGTTTACAAGTCTCATTTTTTTGTGAAATTACCAATTGAAAGTTTTAAAATGTAGTTCATATTTTAATTTATTTTATATGTAGCCATCACCATAAAAAAATAATGTGCATTTAAATATATATATTTATTTATATTATTATTTATATTTTTTCTTAAAACCTCATCCATGCACTTTAATTTATCTTTTTTATTTACACAAAAAGGAACCGAAATCATTTTTTAAAAATATATATAAGCAAGACTATCATGAAGTCTAGCCTAGTTTTTGGGGTTATCTTGAAATATTTATAAAGTTCTTGAAACTCTAATGAAATTATATAGATCTTTAAAGTACAAATATTCAACTCCAAGAAGATCCACTTATTTTAGGAAGGTTTAAGATTACTTTAGTGTTTTTCTTTTAAGAATTTAAAAAAATCTTTCAAGTCTTTATAATTATAACTTGTATGAGGTAGTATCCATTGAAACTATGAATGAAAGTATAAATGATATAAAAAATATATTCAACCCCCTGGAAAAGTCCCTAATATTATGTTTTTTGCTTTCTTTTATGCTTTAACTTTCAGGATTATGTATTTAAATGATTTTTTTAGGCTAAAAATTAAACTAAAAACTAGAATAGTGGCTTACCTGTGCTGGCGCAGGTTGTCGCGCTGCTTGAAGTACTTGCCGCATACCTCGCACGAGTAGGTGATCTCGGGGGACTTGTGGGTGCGCTCGTGGATCATCAGGTTGTACGGCTTGGTGAATCGCCGCTGGCAGTACTTGCAAATGAACTCGCACTTCGGACGCATCTTGCGGCGGAAATCGGACCGGCAGTCATCGTTGTCGATTCGCATTACAGCAAACATTTTGACAGGCGATATGTGTACTTCTCCTCGTCGGCTGAGTGGTGTGGTGGTTGTTGAGTGGTTGAGTGCTGTTTCACCGCCGGTGGTTGTGTGGATACTCAGTTCGCTCCGAACACGGTCTATATGGGATCTCCCGCTCACGTTAAATGGAGATTCCAATGGCAGTCACTCTGTCTGTTAGCGCCCTCTCTATAATGCTCTTGAATGCTTTTCCACTCAAAAAAAAAATATGAAGTGGGGGTGATATTTTAACTGTACTCTTCTCGCCGCCTCTAATCACTATCTGAGAGATAACACCTTGGTTAATTGCTCGACTGATTGGTCGGTGAAAAGTGGCAACGTTGCTTCCTCAACAACTCTTTATCTTCTATTTTTTTTTTGTTTTTTTTTTTCAAAGCTCCTATCGCAACTCTGTGATTTCACCTCGCCACCCCTTTTTTTTTGGTTTTTAGTCGTCCAGTTAGTTAGTCGCTGGTGGGCGTTATTTTCACTCTTCCTCTTCGGATTGGCAGCCGCCTTAGCCTTAGTTTATGGCGCACTTTAAGGCAAACACCTAAAACAGAAAGAAACGCAAAGTTTAAATAAAGTTAGCAACGCCTGCGACATCTTTTATGGATCAATAAATTCTCACACGGAAAAAAAAACACAAAAAACGGTCAGAATATAAAATAAAATTTATATCTTTGTCTTGAAATATACTGGAGAAATATATTTTGTGATTAAAATAATAGTTGGAAGAAAACGGCAAGTAAGTCTGTGGGTGCAATCACTGGGAGATCGCCAGTGAGTCACCTCGGAAAGCACCTTCGAGTGGTGACATTTACAAATCACCCGAGTCTCCAGACAACCTTCGGATGGATTTTAAAATAATTTGTCTTCAACGAGAGACACCACCGTTCCGGGTGTAGAGATAATATATCTGGTTACCCCTTTACTTCCGGAAACATAACTATAGGTATACCCCATTCCCAGTCCAGCTCCATTAACTGAGTCATCAGGAGGAGGATGGAGCCAGCAACACCCCCGTCGCTTTATGGCCAAGTACAGTTGCCAAATTCTCCCTGGTTTTGGCCACTTCATTAAGGTGGCGCTGTAACAAGTTTATTTTTAATTGGCGCCTCGCCTCGCCAACCAATATTTATGCCCATCGGAGTGTCTGTCCTCCCTTCTCAGTAGTTAACAACTGTTATTTTTTATGTAATTTTATTTTTGTCATTTCGGCGCCGCTGGATGGCGGTTTCTGTTTCTTTCTCAATATATATACATATATTCTTTGGAGTATATATTTTCCAGGAGGAATTTTTTTTTCTGCGCGAAACAAAAGCCAGCGCTGACTGGTAGCGACAAGCGTCTCGGCGAGACCCGATTTCCGATATTTATTTATATGTTATGGTGTGCTTTCAGCTCACAGCTGGAACACTTTTTGGATTCAGATACGGATTTGGATTTTCAGTTTTTTTTGGGGTATTCGGTTATTGGGAATGGGAATGGGGAGCCAGCCAACGTTGACAACAAAAGGCAAACGTCACAGCGGGTGCTGCACCGGCCACAGACGGTACGTAGTTATTGTCATTATAACATTAATGCCCACTAAACATATTCAAATTATAACACTGAGTCGCATTCGAATTTAAGAGCACTGAGAGAAAATAATAGGGAGTGATATTATATCAAAAATATTATTTGAAATAATTGCTTTATATCTCTAAGTAATTGGAGGAGAGATAGAAAGATATCTATAGATATATAGTTAGATAGATAGATAGATAGATAGATAGTTAGATAGAAGCTCTAATCAATAGATAATCAATAAAAGATAGTTTAATTATAGACTCTTTCCATCCTCAAACCTCAAACCATTTTCTTTCTCTGTAAAGAGGTTGCCGAGGTTCGGGTCTGGGTCGCTGATCGCATTGGTCATGTCTGGAGCGAGGAGCTTCGGAGGTTCGGAGCACCGGAGACCAAAGACCGAAGACCAACTCCCTGGCCAAAAGAGAGAGACTCCTCCAATGTTAATTTGTGTACACAATGTGGCGTCACATTGGCATTTTAACGCCGTTAATCATGCGACACAGGGCGCCTGCATTCGATGCCGGCCATCCATTCGATGTGGATTCTTTGGGGTCTCCTCTGCTCCGCTTTGTGGGTTTTTTTAGCCATTTGGTTATGCTTTGCTTTGGATTTGGATTTGGCTTGGGGATTTGGATGCGGATTTAGATTTGGTTTAGGTTTTCTTGTCTCTGGGAAGCGTGGGTCTAAGTGGAGCACCATTAGCTATGGGGCAGATCCCCGGGGTTAAGCACTCTATTTGGTCTTAAGATTTAAATTATCTGTCCAAAGGAGTGGAGAATTCCCAGGGAGTAGGGCCATCTATATGCCAAGTTAATGAGTTGTGATTAGAGCCAAGTTATAGAGGAATAGGATACTATTCATAGGTCTGACTTTCAAATCATTTGATCCTCTTGATCTCAAAAATCTGTTAAAAATCCAGGCCCTTCTTGGCACCTTCTGCCACCTAAGAACTTCCAACTGATCCTCGACGATCTCCAACTGTTCGTATTTGGCAACTGCAAGTCGCAATCCTCTTAACCGAAAAGTGAACACCCACCGGTGTGAAGGGAAAACTGACCAAATATTGTATAATAAACTGTTGTCCAACCCAAAGATAATCCCATTAATCCGCACTGAAAATAATTAGTGTTGTGCACACACTACTCGCCACACATTCTACTTTCTTCAGAGGGATCTGTCCCTCATCCCGGAGATGGTCAGAGAGATCTCCCGCACAGCATGTGATCCTGACTCTTAAGGTTTGTCTTTTGGGCTTTGGTGTGTATTTTTTTTTTTTTTTTTTTTGAAGGGCATGCGAAAGGCGTTAATGCTGCGTGAAATTAGATTTGCACCGATGGGAAAGATGCGAAATAAAAATGGCAAACAGAGAGTGAGAGATTATATATGGGAGATGGGACTTGGGAAGGTGGTGTCGGAAGGCGGATGGTGGATGGTGGATGGAGGGCAGAGTAAGTGCGCCGGGCGACTTCCACGAAGTGCCACAGTTACAGTTTAACACCCCGAGATAAATGTATAGCGGTATGGGCGATAACAGGGCCTCAAAACAGGGTCCAAAAGTGACACACACGTCGAAGGACGGACGGGCCCATGGTCAAAAGCGATTACCACACTTCTTTCTCATCATTTTTTTTTTTTTTGTCTGTTTTTTGTGTAGAGGAGTAGGCGGACAGTGAGTTGGCAAGGTGCCATTAAAAATTACAACCGAAAAGTGAAAAAAATAAAGAAACCAAGGCGAGAATAAATGACAATAAAAGGACATAAGGCTCAAGAAGACAAAAGGGCACCGATGCACCACCATTTGATACGAATCTAATTGTGCTAATGGCGAAGAATTCTTGGGAAAAACACCCACACAGGATCCAGGACAAGCAGAACCAATAAGTGTCGGTCGATAGTAACAATTAGGATATGTGGCACTGCCACTTCAACTTCAGATCTCAAAAAAATATATAAGAAAGGTAACCCGCAAAAAAAAAAACCCAAACATGCCACAAGATACAAAGATACAATAGCGGAATGAAATCCTCATACAAAAGGATGTGTGGGATCTTCAAGACGAATGGCGATTTCATGGCAGAAGAAAGTCAATTTCTCTCGCTTCTCACCTTCAGCTGTTGGGATATGACAGTTGCTCAGATGTCTGTGGAGACAGGAGACGGAAAACTGGAGAGATTAGCTGCCAGCTGAGTCCATTTACCGTAATCGCTTAGCTAATTAGACTCTAATTGAAGGAGAACAGCAGGCGGTCTCGACAAGGTTAAAGATCACGCAGCTAGAAGGTGAAAATCCCGCAAAGAAATGCTATGCTGGTGAAAGAAAGCCGGAAAAATTCCAAAAAATTCCCAAAAACTATAACCGATAATGTCATAAACAAATGGTTTTTTTAAAGAAGCTCTTAAAGTTTAAAGATTGGATAAAGATTTTGTAAAACATCTTCTCGAAACTCAAACTATAGTCACTGGCATTTCATAATCAATCGAAACAAAAATAAACTCCATGGTCGTTTATGACTCATACTTTAAAAAAAAATCCAAAAGCCTGATGATGATCTGTCGGACATTCTTGGCGATGATTCGCTACGATTTGGCCATTTGTTGTTAACTCTTCGTAAGCTAGGCTTTTATATTGGTCTTCAAAAAGACGTATTTCGTAAGGCATTTTGAGCTGAGTCATCACCTGAGTTACCAAAAGGAAAGCTGGTGTTGGGATTCGAACTTCTACCGACGGCTTTTGGTATTCCCATGGGATTTTTGAGTTTTTGGAATGTTTTTGAGTTTTAAATGAAGGAGAAAAGAGTTTAAACGAATAAAAAAATGTATAAGCAGTTGGGAAATTGTTGTTTTAGTTGTTGTTGAAATTATCTTGCGTATTTGAGCAATTTCTTGTAATGTTTTTAGATATAATTTCAAAAATAGGAAGTTATAAACTGTTTAAATAGTATTTGAAAGGATTTAATAATATTGCAATATATCTAGGATATTTTTATTCCATTTCCCTAACATTCAAAAAGATATTCAACTTATAATTTCTTCAAATTTCTGTTTCTAAAATCCTATAGGAAATAGTTTAAAATTGCTGTCCGCCATTTTGGCAAATGGCGACACTTTCTCACACACACACATAAACATGCATAGAGGGCCGAAAAAAAAAGCTCCGTTGGCCACACGCACGCCATATTAGACACATCGCCCCATCTCCCTTCAACGCACTACCAGCCCACTACCAGAGAGAGGCAATGTGGCGAAAAGAGAGCGCTCTACACGCACCCGTGTTACGTGTGGGGTTTATTTTGTTTCCGCTTTGGGTTTTTCAGTTGTCCAATGAAAGCGGCGTAAAACTGGTAGCCAGAACCAGTGTGGAAGGGGGAAGAACACCCAGAAGAAGAAGAAGAAGAAGGGGGCCCCCGAAGAACAAGTCAAAGAACACGAACGCCATTTGCAGCTACCGGATTGAGCGAAGGGGGGGGAAATAAAACTTACCCAATGGGGAAACTGGAATTACGCGTTCTTGGAGTTTGTTTTATTTAATTTTTTTTTTTTACGACGGATCACGTAGTTGATTAACAGTCTTGTGTTTGGAAATTTTTTGTTGCAAAGTGATTTGTAAGGTAGATCGCTGATCTCTTTTTTTTAATTGCAGTTGTGTCGTTTTTTTTTTTTTTTGTAAGGTACTCGCGAAGGAACTGATGAGAGGGAACTATATACGCACGCTCGAGCGGCACAAAGTTGAATGAATGAATGCTACTAATAACTGAAAGAGTAGTAGAAATAGTAGTCAGCTCTGCTGCTGCTGCCTGCGCCGCTGCCTCGGCCGGCGTCGCTGCCGTTGAGGAAGATCATCGCTCTGTCCCTGTCTGTTACTCAATTCGGTGGCACTGTGTGTGTCTGTGTGTGAGTCATCCAGATTTCTTGCAGCAGCAGCAGCAGCAGCAGCAACAGCAGCCCGAAGTTGAAAAACGAAGGCAAAAATCGAAAAAACGAAGACCAGTAGCCGAAGCAAGTTCTTCAAGAAAAAAAAAAAATGAAAGAAAACTTCGGCTACTGCGTATGCGCAACATTCGATGGCCATCTCTTTTCATCCCATGGCGTTCTTAACCAGTGTGCGTAAGTGCGGTGGCAGCTTGTGAGATGAAAAACTCGAAACAGTAGCCACAAAATGGCGTCGCTTCTAACGGAAGCGAAAAAAAAAAACTGCCACAAAATGGCGTTTGCTTACCTACTTTGTAAATCCAAAGCGGAAACTGTGCAAAACTTTTAGTTCTCACTGGGTTTTATTAGCCAAAATACAAGAGATTCGACAATTTTTGTGGCTGGTAGCACTTTAAACTCGCAACTGTTGGGTAATATTATTAATAAAATATATTTCACTTCCGAACGCTTCTGTGCACGAGACTCAACTGCAAAGTTACGATCGAAAACTTTAGCTTGATGGGTTGAACTTTTTTGTGTTTTTCGTTTTCCCTGCTCCCTCTCTTTAGCCGTCCTTTTCTCGCCGACTGTTTGAGCGTGGAACGAGTTTTGAGTGCTTCCGCTGATTGGTTGGCTGGAAAATGAGCCAAAGAGCGTGCCAAGACCAGGTGCCCGCGAGGTGAGCGAGAGAGTGCTGCTGGCTACCTCAGTTGAGTGTTTTTGAAGGCGTTACCTGAGTTGAATGTTAATTAAGCTTAAGTAAGTCAACATTTCAATTAGTTGCGGCTCGGACTACTGCTTGAGTGAAAGGTGAGCTTGTAAAATGTGATTTTAAATTACAACTTCGATCTCTCGCTTAAAGTTTTCTATCTATGTCACTCTAGCTGCCGGTGTTGGGTCACGAAACAAAGGTAACTTTCTTTCACAAATACCTGTGCATTTCGTTGTGCGAGTGGGCGTGGCTTTTGTGTGGCGCTTTGGGCGGCGCTCTGGAGCCTCTCTCCATTCCTCTCTATCTCGCCCCAACCCGTTTAATCGTAGGTGTGCGTGTGTGAGTGAGAGCCAAAATGTAAAAACCAGTGGCAGAGCAGAGCAGGGCAACTGTATTACGCAGCACTCAATTTTTTTTGTTGTTTCTTTTTTTTAGCTCATTTTTATTTTTTGTTGGATCTTGGAGCTCCATTTTGTTTTCAGGGCCTGGGAAACTTTTTTCTTGCATTTCTTTTGGCTTTTGCCGCCTCCGCCTTTGTTGTCGCCCTTCCTTTTCCTCGTCTTCTTCTTGTGTGGCCTCTTTTTTTTTTAGTAGACAAAACAAAAAATAAAAAAACACACCATATTGATTGTCTGTTTATCTTTTAGTTTCTGCGCCATACCATATATTTCATTGTATCTTTACGATTTCTCAATGAAATCTCAAAAATGTATCTTTTCATTCAACAAAAAAACTTCATTAACACCCGACGCCTGCATGGTATTTTTCGTATTTTTTGTTTAATTAAATGCGGCCAAAAAAGGATATTTTTTTAATTAAGTTTTCGCCTGTCCATAAAGTTGAACAAATTATTCTTCCTCCCTCTGGTGTCTGTTTTTGGTCATTTTTAAGTGCAATCTGTTGGCTGGATTTTTTTTCGGCTTCAACTCCAACTTTGATGGCTTCATCTTTCGACTTGACTTTTCGGCTTTTGTTTCTCCGTCTGTCTCGGCTCTTTGTTTTTCGGATCAAATTTGCATTTTTTAAATGGGCAATCAGCGGACTCCAAAAGGAGACGTATCGACAGTTTCGAGGAGCTTCCTTATGAAGGAGAAACTAATTACGAACGAGACAGCAGGGGAAAAAAATGTTATTTTGTAACTTGAAAGAAATCTTAAATAAATTTAAACTTTATTTTCTATTTTAAAAAATCTGGAATAATTTTGAGAGTTTATTTTGACGGTTTTAATGACAAATATATATCTCTACTATAAAAAAAAATCAGTAAAATCTGGCAGAAATTTAAAATTAATTTAAAGACTTTATTGTGAGAGTTTTAAGGACAAATATGTATATTTTTTATTTTAAAAAAATCTTTAAAACTAGCAGAAATTGAAATTTAATTAAAAGACTTTATTTTGAGAGTTTTAAGGACAAATATGTATCTTTTCTATTAAAAAATCTTTTATAAAATCTCAATTTATAGACCCATCTATCATCTATAAACTAACCTGTCAGCTTTAGACCTCACAACATTTTTTGGGCCAATATCTTTGTGGCCAAAAACTTTCTCAATCTACCAATAAACGAATAAAAATAAAAATTCAAGAAATTCCGAAACAACCGAAATACTTCTGGCCCAGACGGTGCACCAAAAAGTATTAAGTTTCATTAATTGGCAAAATTAAAAAGGCAAACAAAATCAGACAGCACAGAGCCAGCAACAAACAAAAATATATATATAGACTGTCTATATGTATCTCTATATCTTTTGGGTGAAAAATTAAAAATTCATACGGCAGCGATGCGGTCACATAAATTTTCGAGGAGCAACAAAGACCAAAGACTCTCAAAACCAGGCAGATGCAAAAAAATTATAATAAATATATACATATGAAGATATACGGATGAATCTGTGGAAGCGGACAAATGTCGAAGACGTGGGCGTTGAATGGGATCCGTTGGGGTTTTATTTTTTTATTTTTTTTGTATATATTTTTTTTGTTAATAATAATGAAACTGGACCGGACCGCAGCCACCGCAGCAAGGCGTTGTCAACAGTTGGATGATGATGATAATGATGATAATTCGGTTGATGACGAAGCCCCGGAGTCGGTGGTTCCATCTTCATTTCATCATTTGGCACACGGTAGTTGTCTGGGTTGTCATTTAACTTCTGGGATGTCTCTGGGGTGTCTCTACTTCACTGATGAAAAAAAAAAATAATAAAAATTAAAAGGATATACATTTTCTTTTAAGTTTTTATAGATATAATTCCATTGCATCTCTAAGATACATTTTTAGAATCTGTAGTTCCAGTGCGTATACTTGATTTAATATCTATTTTCTTCCAGTGCTTCCAGTGCTCTTTCTCTCTGGAAATGTCGTGACTTGATTTATTTTTTGGCCCGGACTTGTGTTTTTTTTTCACATAAATTTGAATTATGGTCCGCTGGCTCGTAAAGTCGCTGGGGTGATGTGTCTATTTTAACAATTAGTCTGCTTGGAAGGGGGGGCTCTATGGGGAGAGTACGAAAAGTAGTCGTGGAACGATCTATCAATGAATCCGCCGCAACACTGAATGAACCGGGCTGGCCCAAAACTTGATCGGATTCCTCATTTCATATTCAGCTTCGATCTTCAGTTTGTATGCTAATTTTCGTTGTTCGGATTTTTTTTTTGTATTTTTTTTGGTTTTCGGTTTCAGTCTGCCTTCATTGTTCGTTTTTTGGTTGGTTTTTGCCGTTCGGTGTTTTATTTAATTTTAATTTTTATTTCGTAAATTTTAAATTTGTTGTCACTTCTGTGGGAGCAGCTAAGGTTTTTCCACTCACCTCCAAAATAGCCAACCGTATATATATTTTTTATTATAATTGGGTGCGGTTCGGCTGTGGTTCGGTAGTATTTCTGCAGAACTCCATGAATCGGATCCTATTGTTCAAACATCCATGAGGCAGCCGCTATAGAAATTAATAAAATTTATGGTTTATTTCGAATTCTTGTTCGGTTTTTTTTGGTCATTAATTTGCCATAAAGAAGTAGGCAAAGTGTGTGGCAAAAGCTTTTAAAGTTGGCAAGCAAGAGGGACTCTATTGTTCGACTCCATGGCTGATGGCTGTTGTTAACTAAATTTTGAAATCATTTTCGAAATTGATAACTTAGTTAGGAGCTATAGGTTTTAAACATTTTAGGTTCCAGGACCCACAGATCTCCCAAATGTCACTTAAAACACTTAGGAGTTAAATGATTTCATTCATATGGCCGATAAAAGATCTTAAATATAGCGACAAATGAGTTCTGGACCGATTATTTACATTAAAATCACTTTTCCACTTGATCCCCATAAGAAAAATAAAAAAAAGGTCTATTATAAAGCGGCTCTTATAACACTTATCATTGCCCAATTGATCTGAAAAGGTGTCAACCCATGTCTTTTCGGTTTCTTTTAAAGAAAAAAACTTGTAAATTGTGGTGTTTTTTCTGGGAACACAATCCCCATTCTATACAAATTACCAGCCCACATCTTTTATTTTTTTGTTTTTTTTGAAAATTTTCACCTGGATTCTAAGTGATTTACGATCGATTTAGTTCTTTTGGTCTTTTCCTAAGCGCCATTTGAACTTCCGTTCCAAAAAAAAATGGGGAAACAATCTCAAAGGTGTTGGCTGCGTGGGTGTCTGATTTCAAATTGAAATAAATAGTAAGGGGGGGTTAGGTTAAGGGGTTAACTTATGCGACACTGAATACCGTAAATTACAGAGAGAGAAAAATTAAATAGTCAAATTAAATAGAATTAAATTTAAACAAAAAAATTAAAGAAAAATTTAGATTGAGGTTGTGAAATATAAAAAAAATAATATACTATAACTTCTCGCATAAAATACTTGTTTCAGGGATAAAACAATGGTTGTAGTATTGACTATTTTTTTACTATTTTTTTTTGACATTTTCTGCCTGTAAGTTGTACCCAAAAAATGTTTTATTACATTAATTTGCATTTAAATAGATGTTTGGCGGCGGCGGTGGCGGCGTCACTCTTTCCCATTTTGACCAAAAAAAAAGGGGCGGGGTTAAATGGGGGGCTATATGGGGGTCTTGAAAGGGGATAGACCGATGATTACGGGCACAGCGAGCGGTCAAAATGTTGACAATGATCCCAGATATCCCACACCGCGACCAGGTCAAGACCCAACCCAAACAAAAAAAACAAAAAACAAATCTTTAAAGTTTTCAATGAATTTGTTTCTTTCTTTCTTCCTCGGTTCATCATTTTTTTGTTTTATTTATTTAGTTTTTTATTTTTTTATATTTTTTTTTGAATGGGAAGCGTCGAAGTTTTCATCCTTCAATGTGAAAATTTTTTCTTTTCTTTTGTATTGTATATTAGATCATAAATTATGAAACTTTGCATATATGACAAAACAAATAATTTTTTTTTTCTTTTTTTCGATCTGTCGTGCTTCCAGTAGCCACCCCGCTGAGTTTCCCCCTCATAAGTTGGCCAAAATTTATTAGTTTTTCCATTTTTTTATTGAGAAATTACAAAAAAAAAAGGGAGCGAATAAGACCAGAAAGGAATCTCTGGAGGGTAGGTGGCGCCTTCCTCCATGGGATTAGAGACAGAGACAGAGACAGAAAGAGATGGAGATGGAGTTGGAGTTGGAGGCACCTGGGAGAGATCCGATCCGATCCGATCCGATCCCCTCACGATTTATGCTCACAAAACGCTTTTTAGCCCGAGGGGCAGCCAAATAGCAACAACAAAAAGATACATTTTTCTGTTCATTCAAACCAAAAGTCGAAAAAGTCCAACAGGTTTACTTCTTTCTGTACAGGTAGGCATTCAGGATGTAGGATTATTTTTTTAAAATTGGAATTTATGATTTTAAATTATTTCATAATTATTTTTTAATTCTAAATATTATTTAAAATTTTTTTACTTTCTGGACTATACTTCTTAGCCAAGCCCACCTGTATTTCCCGAACAATGAGAAAATGAAACTCATCCGAGTACTCGCACAGCAATTACAATAACAACAACAATAAGAGCATAAGCACCGGCTGCCTCCCACCAAGCAGCCGAACCTTAAAACCGAAGACTAAGCTCAAAGTCGAGTGCAAAATAAAAAAAAAAAGCGGAGCTCAAGTCAAGCTCCACAACAACAACGGTACAGAGAGAGAGAGGCCCCAATCTCTTTGTGTAATTGTTGCTGTTGCCGTTGACTGCCAGTCACTCAGACTCCAACTCCAACTCCAGCTCCATCTCCCATCCCCCATACTCCAACCATCCTCCATCGCCGTCTCGTTCTCGTTTTATTTTCATCTCCGTCTCAGTGGATTGGAATGGCATCCGAGGTAGACTGAAAGAAAGAGAGAGAAGTCCTACCGTGGGAAATGAACAGTAGTCGCCTTTTGGCTTTTTGCACTACCAACAAAAAACAGCAATAACAACAACAATAAGCGGCTCCAGCAGCAGCAGTGAGTTTACTGACGTTCCTTATTCTTCTTCTTTGGTTTTGGTATCCCCCCTTTTTTTTGAATTTTAAAGTTGTTGTTGCTGTTAGCTGACTGAGAGCTTTTGCAATTTCACTGCAGCGTTTTGTTTTTGGCTCGTTGGCTCGTCGGCGGCGCATTTCAAATAAGCCTAATAATAATGCAATTTATGCCAAGTGGGGGCCAACCGAATCCAGTGCAGAGGAAGCGAGATGGCGGGAAATAGTGAGAGGGAGTGGGAAGAGAGAGAGCTGGCCCCCCAAACACTAGACGACAAAATGGGGAAATTATTACAAGGGAAATAAGTAAAGGAATTATTAAGGGATTTTAGTTAAGAATTCAAGTTATGATTAAGAAAGGTTTAAAATAAATAATTAAATATTGTAGTTCCTAAGTTTATAAATATATATTTAATTAAAATAAAATTTAAGTAAAAAAACCCATTTTTGAAGTCTAGTGCCAACTATTTTGATCCATTTTAAGATAGTATTGGAAGGGAAATTCAATTGGCTAGTTGCGAGGAGTGGTCCCCGTTCCAATTGTGTTTTTTTGGGCAAAAAAACGAAAAATTTTACTGTTGCCGGAAAATCCTATGAGCCTGCTCGTTAAAGTCTTCATGTGTTTTGGGCCTTTCGGGAAAAACCTTTTAGCACCTTGGTCAGGCCGCAAATTACAACAAGTTGCGGTTGAAAACGACCAAAAAACACACTTTGGTCTTCGATCTGGCTTATCAGTTGCCGAAAAAAACCAAAATGTGGGCAAACAAAGTATCTTTGAGATACAATATTTGAGATGTTGCGGATGCAGCGGATGCTCCTCGCCACACAACACCTCTTTCGTGGGTTTTCTGGTTTATTTTCCATTTCCACCCTTAATCGATTTATTTATTTTTCATGAATTTTCTTCCAGTGCCAAGTGGCCGCCTAGTGGCTAGTGGCGGCTTCTTCTTTTTGGTCAAAAGTACGTGCAACTTGGCCGATAGTGTAGAACTGCTTCTGTCCTGCTCTAGCCTGAATCGTCGTACCGTTATCTCGGATCGATCGGCAAAAGGATCGCACGCGCTTACTTGTGTATATTTTATGTTTGTTAGTGTTTGTGTGCACGTTTGTCCAAGGAGCTGATAACAATGAGGTGATAATTGACCGCCCTATTGGCTTGGCAACCAATTACGAAACTTATCAGCGGCACCGGTACCGGCAATCAAATCAAACGATCATCAAAGCGGGCGGGGCAACGCCGGTGGTCCTCATACCGTCCTCTTCTGTCTCAATTACACTGGAAGGGAAATTTGTTCAAAACTATGGGATGGGAAATTATTTGAAGGGAATTATAACTGAAAAAAACTAGATAAAAATACTAGATAACTAATACCTCTTATTAAACAGTTTATTATTTTATAAAAAATATTAAATAAAACCAAATATTTATATTTAAGTATTTAAAATATCCCCCTTATTTATTTCCCTTCTCTAAAAACCCCAACAATTTCTAATCTAATTACACCACTCTATATATTTTTTCCCTCAGTGATCCTATCTTTTACCGATCGGGTGTAAACGAGAGCAGTCGCACACCCATTTACGAGGTGTGAAAACATCGGGCTGGGACATCCCATCCCATCCCATCCCATCCCATCCTATCCCATCCCATTCCAACCCAGCTGTCCGTCCATATCCTCACATGGCATGCTAAGTAGTTCGTTATCAGGTTGGTTGGTTTTATGGATTGTTTGCCAGGTCGGTGGTTTGGTCCCGGCTCAACTGACGCACCACAATGTCCTGGTCGTGGGCATGCACCAGCAACGCCACCTCCAGATTCAGTTGCGCAATGTCCTCCTTCAACTTGGCGATCGATTTCTTGATCTGTTGCACCGAACCTGAGGGATATGGGAATATAAAAATGGATTAACACTATGTGGGTGGTCTTTACAAAGGGATCTGTGATTTCTTTTCCATGACTCTTGGAATTGTAAATCAACTTAAAGTCTTGTCTTTGATTTACTCACTTCCATCTGACATGATCTGACCCCGTCGCTCCATCTCCTCCTTTTTCAGCTCCTGCTCCAACATCACCTCGTTCAGCTGGGTCGTTTGCTTCTCCGTTTCCGCCTGGACTTGATTTTGGGCATACTGTATCGAGGATAACTCAATGGACAGCTCCTTGAACTGCTGGATCAGTGGCTGCAATTCGTTGTTCAGATGCTTCTCCCGACTTTCGATCTTCTCCAAATCAAAAGTAAACTCGCTGTGGAGTTTCTTCAGCTGGGCCTGAGTGGTTTCCGAGACATCGTCTATGGTGGCTCTGAAGGCCTCCATCTGGCTGATGTGAGTCCTCCAGTCGCGGGCATCCGCTTTCACGAACACCTTCAAGTGCGGCAGGACTCTCTCCAGTTCGAGGCGCCACTCCTGATGATCGGTCATCCTGGCATCCAACTCGCCGTTTCTCTCCTCAAGATTCACGTCTCCAATGGACCGCTTCTGGGGACGATTCAGCCAATTGAGTTGCCGGAAATTGTGGGTCTCCAGCTCCATGTCGCTGTCGTCACTGGGAGCAGCCGCATTCTGTTCGTCCTCCAGTTTTTCCAGAATAATCTCGGCGTTATCCTCGAGGTAGTCGCCCAAGAACTCCTCCTCCTGGGCGATGTGCAGCTTTTGGTAGGCCACCTTGGCCACCTTACAGGCCTGGGTGGAGAGAACGTCCAGGACCATCAAGCAAATGGGTCCTGCTCCACGGATCAGTTTATTGGGTTGGAAGTCCACAGGTACATCCTAATTAAGGGATTTAATTAGAGATGTTTTTTAATTTTTATTTACTCACAATTTGCTCTAAGATCTGAATAATCTTTGCCGCCACCGTGTTTGGATCATCGTATTCCTGTGGCCTTTCCATATCCTTGCCAAGCTTCTTGCACAGCCACCAACAGATCAGGGTGAACATATAGAACTGCTCCCCCGGATTTGTGGCCTTGACGAAATAGAATCTCGAAAGTGGCTTTAGTTTGAATTCCCTTAGCAGGTGCTTCTCGTAGTTGAGTAATTTTAGTTTTTCCAACAGATCATCCGATTGGAAATTCAACAACTGTTGGGCTTTCTCCTGACTTTCGTCTTGTTGCATTTTTTTGCCTTCAATTAGTTCTTAGTTTTTAATAAAAAGTTTTAGGCCGAGAAAACCAGCTGTTTTGGAAAACCAATTTAGTTTCCTTGGCAACACAAAAAAGGGAATAAACAATGCCAGGCGCATGCGTTTTAAAGAAAGGATAAAATAGGAACAATAATGAAATAGGAATCAATTCCATTTACGATTTTTACATTTAAATTTTAAATTATAAATTCAATTTTAAAAAACCGCGATTTTATGGCAGTGCTGTTAAACGCAAATTTGAAAATTTAACAGAAATGTTAACTTTCTAACATATACCGAAAAAATACTAAAAACTTCCATACTTCCAATCGGAAAAATATCGATATCTAATACATCGATAAAAAGAATTCAAAAATGTTGTAAACAACCTACTCTAGCGTCGCTTGGCACAATTTTTTGAAAACATAAGCAAATAAACAGTTCCGGTGATCGTAAATAATATTTTGACGCATTTTCAGAGACGTGCAATATGTTTTCCAACCTAGATCTGAGCGCTTTGAGCGTGGACGACATTGTTGAGGAGTACAAGCTGCTCCATGACCGCCACCAGCAGCTGAAGGAGCAGAGTGAACTGGATGCGCAGCGAATCCATGAGCTGAAAAGAAATCTGGACACCGCTCTGGCGGCAGAGGCGTACTTGACCCAGGAACTGGAGCAAGTCGGGAGCCAGCCTGTGGCCAACACCTCGGACTCTGAGCACCAGGAACTGGAGGAGCTGCGGCGGAAGTTCAAGCACCTACAGGCCGAACAGGACAGCCTGCAGCAGGACTACGACCAAAAGGCTGAAGAGGCCAGGAGTCTCAGGCTCAAGTTGGAGTCGACTGAAAAGACTCTGGTGGAAAAGTCCGCCGCCAGATCGAATGATGTCCACGAGGATTGCCTGGCCCGGTTGAGTGCCCTGGAAGCGGAAAACGCGGAACTGATGCAGAAATTGGCGGATTACGAGGAGTCCAGTGTGAAGAACACGTTTTCTGTGGCCGAAAAAGAGGTAAGATGTCCAGCAATACACAATTCTTGGAAAGCGATTCTGCCTGAATGACTTTAAAAAGTCAGGCAGGTAAAAATTGGCGGTTTCCGAGGTAAAATCCAAACAAAATCATAAAACCCACATATGTTTTTTTTAGAAAACCATCGAATGCCTTCAAGATCAGGTCAGCTGCTTGGAGCAGAACCTTCACTGCAAACGGGACGAGCTGGAAGAGAAGCTGCAACTTTTGGAGAGCTGCCAGGAGCAGTTGGTTGATGCCAACGCCAAGATAGCGCTCCTCACCTCAGCACCTGAAAATAATGGTAAATTATATAGTAGTTATAGAGTTTTTAAATTTAAAGACTTAATTATCTTATATCTACAGACCGCAAGGGGAACTCTCTATTTGCCGAGGTGGATGATCAGAGACAAGTTATGAAAACGCTGCTGTCGGCCCAGAAAAAGAGCTATTTGGAAATGAAGAAGACCTTTACGGAAAGCCAGTTTGAGATACGGCGTCTGAAGAGGGAGAACGTGGCCATGCACAAGGAGTTACAGGCCTGCAGCACTATTTTCTGCAGTGCAGACAAGACCTACCAAAGTGAGTGTAGTTTTCCGATTTTCAAATGGGATTTTATGTTTAATTTTTGATTATTTTGAACTCAAGACAAGCTAAACGAGCGCATTCGCCAACTGATGGATGCCAATGACAATCTGGAGCGACAACTGAACATTAACCAGGAGCGACTGCGCGAGCTGGCCAGCGAAAAGTCAGTCACCTGGCTGGACTCGATGCTGGATTTTTGCAAGTATGAGTTGCCCCAACGCATCGACACCGCGCTGGCATCGCTCGGCAATACCCTGCTGAGCTTCACCAGCTACGGCCTGTTCTTGCTGGCCAGTTAGGTTCTCTCTCCCACAGCCCCTAATGCCAAATCATCCTAATCCCCCCTATTTAGACGCGAGACAGACGACCTAAAGACGCAGCTGCACAGCATGCGCATCCAGAAGGCCGGACTAGAGGAGCAGGTTCGTTCCGTCCAGCAAGAAATGGCACGGTAAGATTAACGTTATTTCCTCTATAAACTTCAATTCAAGTATTCTGTTTCTACAAAAGCTGGCGCTTCGAGTCCTTAAAATCCAGATGCGTCATCATTGATCGGGAGAATCTCTTGACGGAGCACAAGATCGCGTACAAGCCCATGCAGGCCATGGAGTTTAACATCAAGGATGCTGAACTGAAGGCAGCCCTGCCGCGGATCGTTAGTGTGAATACGGATAGTCAGTCGGTTGCTGCGTCAACTAAAGAAACCACCAATCCTACATCTAAATCAGACACAGAGAAACCTGTTGAAATTATAAATCTTATTACTCCAATGAAACCTAAGGTGAAGGAAGAGGAACTGGAGCCTTTGCAGGCAGTTATGGCAGTTATGAAAGGCACTCCAGTTAAGGTTAAGGACGAATCTCAGGAATCAGACTTTCCGGCTGTTCGGAAGCAGACGCCTATCAGGGAGATCAAGAGGGAGATAGATCCGAACATGGACCAGGAGTTGGTGAAGGAGAGCCAGGACGAATTCAAAGTGCCACTAACCAAGAGCACTCCCATCAAAGACATTAAAAGCGAAGATACATCCACCCACGAAGTGGACGAAGATGACTCTAAATCTTCACCTAAATCTCCACCTAAACCCCTTCCAAAAGGCACACCCATAAAGCCGCGACTTGGAGTCATTAATGTGAAGCCCGATGAGGACTTGCTGTTCAAGCAACACACTCCAGCCAAGCCACAACGCAAGGGAACTCCAGTTAAACTCAAGCTTATCAAATTGGAAAGCCAGGACACTGCTAGTGAGCCTCCGGATGTTACACCTGGCAAGGCGGAAGCTATACAAATCCTGGACAGCCCCACGCCACAGAAACCGCAGCGCAAGGGCACTCCTGTCCGAAATCCAGTCATAAAGGACGCAACTAATAACAATCTACGATCGATTCTATGCAAAAAGAGGGAACTTTTCGCGGAAGACTCACAAAAGAGTGTGCAGTTCAGTGCGAGCGATCCTATTATTCGAAATCTGAGTCCTGTGGACAGATTGTTAAGCGGATCAGGTTCCAATGAAAACGAGAAGCCTCTGGCCACAGAAGACGGCAAGGATATCAAGCCAACAATTAAAAGACCTAACATAATCAGACGGATTGTTGTTAGCTCCCGGAAACCTATTTTAAAGGAATGAGCAATGCTACTTTATTATTTTAACTTAGATTTAGTAAAACCTATTAATATTAAAAAATAAAATCATTTAAACTTGATTTTTTAACAGGTGGCTTAATTATAATTATTAGTTGGTGTATTTAATCAGACAAATGGTTAAACTTCTCAAAGAGGCATTCGTTTGATTCTGCGTATGCCTCTTTGACAAATTTGTCCTTTTTCTGGTTTGTGGCTTAAACTTTACATTAATTAACATTAACATCGATTTTTTAAATTGAAAATCAAGGGGAATACTTACGGAATTCTTAGTTAAAACTTATATATCTTTGTTATTTATCATAAGATTTTCAACTGGTCCTTGAGACATATGTATATCAATGTTATTTAAGGAAAAATCATAATTAATTTGCATAAAATGTGCATTAAATTATACGGATCTGGCTACTATTATTTGAAAATTTATCAAGAGAAGCCTCTAAAAAGTAATGTCTTTAAAAGTCTCGAATCTGGAATTAGCACACCTTTTGAAGTCGATATTTATGCCAATTTTAGGTCGATTCTTATGAAACATATATCATTGTAATTGTGGTAAAAATGCCCATTAATCTGCATTCAAATCTTAAGGACAAATTTTTTATCGGTTTTTGATGAAATTTTACGATGGTACCCCTTAAAAAATTTCGAAAAATGGTCCAAATTTTAAGTTGGTTACTTTGGATGGCGAAGGAAAGTACTTAAAATTCTGATTTCAGGATGGTATAACATTTAAGGATCTGACATCTATAAGCTAAGTTATGGTCATGACAAGTGTAAAAAATATAGTTATGGAAGTATAGTCTTGGAAGTTGTGGAATCGGGAATTAGGACCCCTTTCGTAGACCATATCTAAGTCAATTTTAAATAGATCCTTATGAAGTATATATCATTTTAATTGTGGGAAAAATCCCAATTATTCTGCATTCTAATCTTAGAAAAAAATTTTGTATCGGTTTTTGATGAAATTTTACGATGGTACCCCTTAAAATATTGCGAAAAATGGTCAAAATTTTAGGTAGATATTTTTAAATGCAGAAAGAAAGTGCTTGAAATTCTGAATTCACGAAGGTATAACACTTTTCGATCTGACATCTATAAGCTAAGTTATGATCATGAGAAGTTTAAAATATATAGTTTTGGAAGTATAGTTTTTGAAGTTGTGGAATCAGAAAAAAGGTCCCTTTCGAAGACCATATCTATGTCAATTTTAGGTCAATTCCTATAAAGCATATATCATTGTATTTGTGGAAAAAATTCTCATTAATCTGCATAAAATCTTGGGAACAATTTTTTTTATCGATTTTTGATGAAATTTTACGATGGTACCCCTTAAAATATTGCGAAAAATGGTCAAAATTTTAGGTAGCTATTTTTAAATGCCGAAATAAGTACTTGAAGTTTTGAATTCAGGACACTCACGGATCTGACATCTATAAAATAATTTATGATCAAGAGAAGTCTTCTACATAACGTCTTGAGAAGGAGTATCTTATCTTTGTCAGTTTTAAATTTTGAAAAATAATTATTTTTATTCACTAGTCAAATAATCCTTTATGAAATAAATTTTCGCGTGCTTATAAATGAATCGTATGCGTTTTCCCCTTCTATTTGATATCCCTTCAAGGATTCAAAAATGTTCAGGATATATCCCTCAGTTCGTCCTGTTTAGGAGCTGCCTCCACGAAGGAGAGATGATCGTAGATGGGCGCCGTTGGTCCTGGAGTGGGTGAGAGCATTTCATCCGTTTCTCCGCTCTGCTGCTCCTCCGCCTGCTCCTTGATCTCGGCATACAGCTGGTAAGGCAGCTCGGTGGGCAGGGACTCGTAGGTGACATGGTGGGTTCTGGAACAGGCGGACTCCCTGTGGCCGGTGCAATTGCAAATGGAAGTAGCACCACTAACTGGTGTCTCATAGCCATCGGGCACATCCATTTCGACATCTGCGGGAGGAGCACTGCCATTAGCCACAGGATATCGAACAATATCGACATGATCCACGAATCGGGGACCGCTCGAGGACTTTTCGCCGCCAAAGCAGGGCAGTCCCGAGGCGTAGTAGGACAAGTGGAAGAGCCTTTCGCAGTGCAGGTACAGATACAGCAGAAGGAACAACAGGGCGATGCCCAGAGGCAGCATGAAAACGATGATCAGAGCTCCGTTTCTCTGACTTCTGTGCAGTTCCACGGGATTCCCGTAGAGCACCGTAAAACTGGACACATTCGTATCGGGATGGAGTAACGGTGGGTACACCTCCGAGGAGCCATTGATCCGTACTTGCATGATCCTCGCCACTTTGGGTGGTGCTTCAGTGGGCGGCTCCTGGGGCTCGCAGCTCAACCCATTCACATTGATGTGGGAAATGTACTTGGTGTACTGGAATTGCCGAAACAACATGGGCTCTGTGTGGGAGAAATTCAACAGCCACTGGCAGCTCCAATGATTCCCATCCACCCAAAGTCGTGGTGAATACAGGAAGAGATTGTTGGCCCTTTCCACATCCGTCATTCTTACTAGATCATTCCATCTAAGATCAATATGTTGAATACTTGAAGGTGCAATGTATGCGATATCGGCTAAGGACATCGAATGGAAGCGATTCTCCTGCAAGTACACCTTCTGGAGAACAATCATTTTGGTGAACCATGTTTTATTGAGATATTTCAACTGGTTCCTGCTCAAGTCCAGGATCTCCAGATTACTGCTGTAAAGGGAAATGTTGTGGAACTCGTAGCTCAGGGATTCCAGTGCATTGCCGCTCAGGTTAAGGTGCTTCAGTCTCAAGAGTCCTGGAGGATCCAGGCCAAAACTTTTCAACTGGCAGTCCGTTATGGTGATATTAACCAACTCCAGGATACCATTTTCCAACTGGAGTTGACCAGGCTGAATGGGTGTACTTCTCACCACAAGATCTTTTAGATTCTCGGGTATGTTCTCAAAGAAATCGTTTTTTATTTGTTTAAGATTTTCCAAATTAATCTTTTTCAGCTTCGGCAGCTTCTGCAGGATGAGATTCTCCGCAAGGACCAACTCAGTCTCATCCCTTATGAGTAACTCCTCCAGTTCAGAGCCACCTTCCAATATTTCCATATATTTTAGAGAATTCTGTTGAATCTTAAGGACTTTCAGATGCGGCACCTGCTGGAAAGTATTTCCGCTTAGGGTTCCCAGTTCGTTCTTTTCAAATGACACTTCTGTGAGATTAGAAAGGATGGCTCCATCACAGCTCAATCTTAGGGTGGAATCGGCCACAAATCGTTGGATGTCCAAGCTCTCCAGCTGAACACAATTGTCCAGATACTCCAAGCCATAGGTATCTATGTCCAGAGGAGGAGTTCCAGAGCCGTCCACCATAACATGCCGCTTTCCCGCCACCCGTTGGGCGCCCAAATCGAAGGCATTCGATTTTAGAGTCCTATTACCGCTACAATCGATGTCCAGGGGCAGGCCAAAGTCCTGACTGCTCCTCTCCAGCGGCGATGTGGCATAGAGAGTGGCACGAATGACGCAAGTGGACTCGTAGGCGGAAGCCATCTCCTCGTCAGCTGCCAGCACGTGTGACAAAATCAGAGAAATGACAACAGCACAGACGCACTGCGTCATCGATTCGGCATAATGCGACGACCTGCCCATCGGAGCGTGGCGCTGGCAGATCTTCCCCAGAAACTATCTTTTCCGTCAAATTCGGTTCGCTCGCGTCGCGTGCTAAAATCAAACTGATTTGCTCGGCGATTCGCTCGCCCCACAACGACCCTCACATTGGAAAAGCTGACTGAGAATTTGTGAAAAGTCGGAAAACCATCAGCTCACCTTTGGTTTAATTTCAATAAGGCGCCCCGCTGGCCATGCCCCCCCTTTTTGATTATATTTTCTACTCATTAGACATTTGAATGGGGAAGGGTATGTACCTTCAATAGAGACATTCTTTTGTTAAAAAAAGATTATAAAACAAAGAGATTGTTTAGGGTTTAAAAAACATTTGGAAACTATGATATTCAAACTAGTTTTCCAGTCAAATGTTGGAGTATTATTTCAAATCCTTCAAATATTATTAATTTAAGAAGCTATCAGGATATAAATATTATTTTAATTAAAATAAAATATCTTATAATAGGTACTTTCAAGTACCGAACCCCCAACTGCCACATATTTCTAGTTGTTTTAATATTAAAAATTATTTCAGAGAGAATCTTCGTTATATATTTAGACTGGCTGACTTCGGTTCTCTTTTCTGATTCTCCGCCAGAAGAATGCTTCCTACTTGTTCTCCTTAGAGCATAAAGCAGACTTCTTTCTTTCTTTTCTCAGCTGTCATCATCTAGAGATCCCCTCAGCTCCTCAGCACCCACCTCAGAAGCCCACTGATTTCAAACACTTTTCGCACACAATCGTTCTCCAAAAGTGGCTGTGGAAATTGTTTACATATTTTTTTTGTTTGTTCCAAAATTTTCGATCCGATCGATGCCTATATTATGCGATTTAAGAACCGCAAAACCGTACAAATACGTATTTATTTGGAAAAGTATTGTTTACATTGCACATTTAATTGGGAAGTACTTAGAACTGGAATGAGATCACTGGGCATATAATTGGCGGAAATTTTTAAAAAATGCATTTTCCGAAAACGCAATTCGAAACAATTGCCATGCCAATATATTCCAATATAAAATAATCAAACATTTTCTAGTAAAAATGCTGTTTTTTCTTAAATTTTCGAACCAATCGATTCCTATTTTATGCGGTTCAAGAATGTTTTTCAAGAATACATTTTTGGAAAAATATTAATTACACTGCACGTATAATTGTGCAGATACTTCGAATTGGAATAAGATTTTTTGAATTTTTAAACTCAATTAGCAAAATTTTCGAACTTCCGCAAAAGTATCGTATGTAAAATTCTTTTCAAAATTGAGATTTTATCCAGCCGAATATTGTAAATAAGAAAAATAGTATTTTTTCAATACTTTTCCAACAAACTTTGATTTTTTTGACATACGATACTTTTGAGGAAATGCATGAAAATTATAATTTGAAAGAAATATGTGCAAGTTTATGTTTACAATTTTTAGAAGAATTTATGTCAATGGATTTAGATCTAAATGCTCATATTTTGTTAGAAAAATGGTAGGTAACTCTACAGTTTTTGAAGACAAGTGTTTCTATTTTAAAACTAGTTCTATAACTTCTTAAAATTAATTAGATTCCGGAAAGTTTATGGATTTTTTTACTGTCATATATTTAAACACCCCACAGAACCATTTCCCATTAAAACGAGTCATTCAGAAGAGTAGAAAAAAGGATAAGTTTACATGATCATTTGAGTGAAAGGATCACTGGGTCGATAACTCCTTTAAAAATAATCCAAGCAACTTGATCATATGGACTTGCCTGCGATGTCGCCAGGCCAGAACCGTGCATATCTTCAAGTTGCCTGGACCGCTGACGGGCTTGGCCTAAAATCGGGAACAATACCCGAGATACTAGATCTTGCCCTTCAGCGTCCTGGGGTTACCGAGTCGTGCGGTGCTGGAGCCCTGCGACAGCTGATTAATCCGGATCAGGCCAGCTTCGCTGGGTCGCGAAGAGCCGCCACCTCCACCACCGCCTCCTACAATTCCGATTCCGCTTCCAATTCCGGCCGATCCGCCGCCACTGTTGATCCCAGAACCGCCCGAATTCGTCATGGAGTATATGTGCCGTCGGAGAACTCGTATGTGTTTCTGCGAAACCTCAAAGTTGTGGACCAGGGTGTGCAATTGGGTCTGCAGCTCGGCGATTAGGCTGTCCCGCTCCTGGATCAAACTGGACGTGGAATTCTGGCTCCTGCTCAGTTTCAATTCCAGATCGAAGATCTTCTTCTGAAGATCCCGGCGCTGCTTCTCGCTCTGCTCCCGATGGCGAGACAACTGCCTCTTACTGCTCACCTGGAGCTGCTCCAGCTGATCCTTCATTGTGGACAGCTCCTCCGTGAGTCGGCGCTTCTCCGTCTTCAAAGCCGAATTGTAGTTTTTGAATATTTTCAAATCCCTCTCGGCCGCCTTCAGTCGATTGATGGTGACCAGTTTTCGGCGTCCCAGATCGTCGATCTTCACCTTCAGCTGCATGGCCTCCTGCTGAAGAGCATGAAGTTTATCCGCAAGAAGACAGTTTTCTCGCATCACCTTCTCGTACTTGGAGTGCTCATCCCGCATCATCTGCGGCAAATGGGAGACGTTCTTTAACTTGTTGTCGATCTTCGAACGCAGGGAATCGATGTCATGGTAGATACTCGTCTCCAACTGCTTGTTGTTCACATGCAGCTTGTCGATCTCGTGCTTCTGGGTGCTCATGATCTCCTGGGCCTTGACACAACGGGTGTGATAGTCGGCAATCCGGTCCTGCTGCTGCCGGATAATCGTCCGGAACTGTAGCTGCTCACTCTTCAGACTCTTAATAGTGGTCAGGAGTTGGCCAAGGTCCCCAGAGTCCCTGTCCCTATCTCGATCCCGATCTCTATCCCGGTCTCGATCACGTTCGTGTTTGTATTTGTGATCCTGGGACATGGCAGGACTTCATATTTAAGCTTTTATATTTTATTTGAAACCACTTACCTGCGAGGTGTTCATCACATCCTTGAGGACATGGTAGACGTCTTTGAAAGAGGTCTGATCCCTGTCTAGATTTTCCATATCGTCCTCGGATCGCTTTCGTCGCCTGGCCTGCCGATTGGCCAGAGTGTCCACAATCCGGCTGTCGAAAACCTGCGAGGATAGATGGCACTTGGGCCTCTGATCCTTCGGATGGCTGCGCCTTCCATTTGAATACTTTTTCCTGCCGATTTCGTCGCAGGAGCTTTGACCCGACAGCACGGTCATGAAGCTAGTATTGCTTCGCAGGATACGAGGACTCTTCCGCTTGATGGTCAGTTGGGAGGCCACACTGGATACCGAGTTGTAGTAACTGTCCAGATCCGCTTCGCTTTCCAGCTCCATTTGAGAGCCGCGATTGGCCACGAAGCTGTCGTGTTTCTGGGCCATTTCACTCAGTTCGTAGTTGATCTTCATGTACTTCTCCTCCAGATCCTTTGTCGTCTCGTTATACTCCTTGAGCTCCTGCTTGTACTTGCAGAGCTCCTCCTTCAGTTTGGCCCCAATGGCATCCGAATTGGGGGGACTCTTCAATCGATCCCGTTTCCTTGGAATTTTCTGGTATTCATCCGTCTCGACAGTGTCGCCATCGCTTAGCTGCTCATCCTTTCCGACATCGGATTCCAGTCTATTGGTCTTGTTGCCATTGGTCTTCGACATTAAAGTCATGCTGCTGGCACTCATCGAAGACGGCATGGCATTGGAGTGATTCCGGGTGAGGCTGACATAGCTGGTTTTCTGGGAGACCTGATCTTCGTCCTTCGGCTCGGCCAGCTCGAACTCCTGTCCCATCGAACGAACGGCAGTGGCTTCGCCTAAGCCCCGACGAAGAGTCTCCAATACAGCCCGATGACTCTTCGGGCGGAATCCCAGTGTGCGTTGCTTGTTCCTAGTGGCTGTAGCTCCTGGTGTAGCTAGTGGCGACCCCCTTAATGGCTTTAACATCTACGAAAATTTTGCTTATATTTGTATTTTAATAAATATTGCACTTGGGAAATTTTTTGCGCTGTTTTTGGCGAAACAGAGAATTTTTTAAAAAAGGTTGTTTCACATTCGATTACCAAAAATAAAGTTTATTTTGTACTTGAGACGTAACGAAATTTAATTAATCGGAAACATGGTGTTACGCCTACTGGTACATGGATCTGGATCTGGATAATGGATTTGAAGATTTCTTTTAAGGATAAAGGATTTCTAAACGAGATTTGGGATGTTTTTATTAAAATTTTCTTTTTATTATAATTTAAAAATTCTTTTTCTAAAAGAGCATATCTGACCAAATTGGTTTTATTTTCTAAATCGACAGATTATTTTTGGGATTATTAGCTTTTTCTTAAATGCATTTTATTTATTTTTTATTATATAAGATTTATTGTTAATGAATTAAGATTTTTTTGATTAGTTTTCTTACTAAAATAAGCTACAAACTTATGATATTAAATGTAAAGTGATTGTTTTTCGAAAGAGTTTTTCGAAAGTTATTTTTAAATTTTTAGAAAAATGGTTAAGAGTTCAATCTTCTCTTTTATGAATTGTCTTGTATTTGCCCTATATTTCTATAGAAGCTATAGGATAAGAGATATAGGATTTAGGAAACCCAGTAAACCTAGACTATAGCCTCAAGCTCACAATATCGAGGCAGGCCATTCCAAATGTGCTGTCCAGTTTAACGACCGGTGGTCTTTCAGTTCATTTTATTCGTTAACGTAGAAAGCAACTGGCTCGCCCTAAACTTCTTTTCGAAATTTTCTTTCAGAATATGTGCTAAAATTTTCCCGGAATAGAAGTGCTCCAAAATCGTTAGTGAATTCTAACAAAAATTAAAAAAAAAAAAAAAGAAAAAAAAAACATAGAAAGTTTCCAGATAGACTTCTATTCTGACAATTTTTTTTTGTTTATTTCGGTTTCGGCTAAAATCGTTAATTGAATTTAAGACACAATGGCGGAGAATACAGAATACACGGATGAGGGCGGCGAGTACGAGGATGATGAGAAACAGTTCATGGATGAGCACCAAATGATGGAGGAGGGGCCGGAATGTGACCTCTTCTCCATGCTGGGTGAATCGTCCGACGATCCCGAACAGAAGCGCATGTACATGGAGTACTTGGCGCTGATCAAGGAGATCGACTGCCAGAACCGGATCATCCAAGACATCAAGACCAATATCATGGACATGTGCGCCAAGCCGTGCAAGACCCGGAATGAACTGAGAGAAATCAAGCGTCTGAGAATCTGTATGGAGCAGGAGAACATCAAGCTCCATACCATGATGAACAGGGCCGTTCAGCTGCAGAACTTTGGAAGTCATCGCCACTACAAGGAGCTACCGATGACAACGACAGTGGATGAGGATAATCTGTCGCCCTACATGTGTGGCATTGGAGCTTGTCCGCAACCAGGTAGGATAATCCTTTCTCTCCTGATCCATTGCCATAATCCTCCTAATCCAAATCCCTTCAGATACCGACTCGGATCCTTGCAACGAAGGCAGCTCTGCTAGTTGTGGAGGCGGTGGTCCTCGGGACAATGCCGGCCAGGATGAGAAGCTGATCTGTGCTCTTCAAACGGCCATGAAGAAGATGAAGGGCGCCTGTCCGGAGGACAAGAAAATGATTGAGGAGATCGCTTGCGCCATTATGGGTGCATCCAAAAAGAAGCCGACTTGCAATCCACCCTGCCCGAAGCCCTGTCCAACCTGCCCACCACCTTGCCCGGATAGCAGCAGCTCATCGAGTGCTCCATGCCCACCCTGCCCGCCGCCCAAACCAAAATCTCGTCCCTGCCCTCCGCCACCTTGTCCCCCGTCACCGGCTAAATGCGAGTCCATGGAGAAGCTGAAGCGACGAATCCAGAGCATGCAGTGTTCGGTTAAGAAGCTGCTCCAGGAGGTGAACAACCGGGACGCATCGGAGCCCTGTGGTGGTGGCGACGATGACGACGAGGAGGAGGAGGAGGATCCTTGTGCACGACCCTGCCCACGGCAGCCATGTCCCGAAGACCCCGATCCGTTGGTCATTTGCGGCGGGAAACGAAACACCAAGGCTGACAAGTACGAGAAAATGAAGGAAAACTATACCCGGTTGCTGACTGAATTTCAGCGCAAGGACTGCCAGATGAAGGAGCTTCAAAAGAGGTAACCAATGTCCTTTAATTCCAAATCCATTTGTTTAAATATTAATTTAATTTCCAATAGAATGAAGGGCATCGTTGGCTCCTGCCCATCGAAAGGAGGCGACAATGATGCTGATGCCGCTGAGCTGAACCTCCTGCGGGCTCGGGTCAACGAGCTAAAGGAAGAGCAACTGGAGTTCAAGTGTATCATGAAGGAGCAATCGCAGCAGCTGGAGGACTATCGCAACAAATACCTGCTGGCGCAGCAGAAGGTGGAGGAGCAGTGCGTCTCTCTTGAGAAATTGAATATGAACAACAAGCGCATCGAGCAACAGATCAACACCGAAGTCAAGGAGATTCGGGCAAAATTCCAAGAGAAACTCAATGAGCTCCTTCACTTCCCCAAGCTCCTGGAAAACGAGCAACTCAAGTTGGCCCAGGTGTGCAAGGAAAAGGACGAAATGCAGACGAAACTGGTGGTGGTTTGCAAGGAGCTGAAGGCCTGCAAGGCCCAAATGGAGAATACACCCAATGTGGACGTTCGTCCCCAGCTGGCCCAGTGCCAGATGGAGCTAACCCAAGCTAGAAACGAACTAGAGGAGCTTCTCCGGCAGCGAGATCTCTTCTGCGAACAACTAAAGTCCACCCAGGACGATCTAGACACTTTGAGAACCGAGTCGGCCAAAATCATTGCCGGTACCAAGGAACGGGCCGAACTCATAAAGCAACAGCAACAGGATCAGATCAACCGATTGGAGAAGGAGCTGGCCCAGTGCCGAGCAACTGCCTCACTGTCTGTCAACGATCGGGAGGCGGTGATCAGAGAGATGCAGGGCCAACTGAACACACTGTCCTACAGCTTCGATGCCGCCCAGAAACAGATCAAGACTCTGCGCAATCATATAGCCTATGTGTCCAATGAGAATTGCTTCCCCGTTAAGTGCTAATCCATGGATGTAAACCCAAAACGCACCCTCATAACACACATAAATGTAGGCAGCTCATTATTGTACCAGTGCGTTGTAGTGTATGAGATGCGTTTACTTTATCACCTTTTATATACCATTTAAATTCATTTGTTACTCCAAATCCAAGTCAAGCTAATTAAAAATATTAGTTCTTTTCGGTCCAATTGGCATTTTTTTATTTAAGGCTCTGTTCATAAGCTTCGAGAAACTGTCAATATGACTCACATATATTCACAAGTTTATAAAAAAGATGAAAGACTGAATAGCAGACTTGTTACAGAACCTTATCTGACCGATTTAAGTAATCTGAACGTTGCTTATCTTTCCACAAATAAGGCCTTTCAGTTAGTCACTTGAAATAAAAAAGATTCTTGTCTTGGCGCTCCATAGGAAACAAATAGATATTGCTTTATTCTGGCATTTGTGGGTCAGAGCTACAAATGGTCAAATACTTTGAGAAGGAGCTAAATGGCATAGTAAACACAAATCTACAGGGATTTGACGGCCAATCTCTTCATTTTGGGTGCATTCCTCTTGGCCTGACGTTTCTGCTCCTTGAGCTCCCAGCGACGCTGCTTCTCGGGATCCTCATCGGCCAAAATGCGTTCCTTCTCCTGTTTGCGCTTATCCTCGCGCCGTTGGGCGGCAGCTTCGGCGCGAGCGGCATGTGTGCTCTTCAAAAACTCTTCCTCCACCCGCTGGCGATTCTTGTCCGACTTGGCTTTGCCCTAAAAACATGAAATTATGTTTTCTGATCAAAAAATATGTAAACATGAAGATAAACCCACCTCCTTGGACATGCGGTAAGTCTTTAGACGCTCCATCAAATAAAAGATCAACAATAACAATGGTTTAATGGTCTCCATTTCGGCATGCTTCGGCAGGTTGAATCCAGCCAGGAGGACGGCCTTGGTCTCTGGCTGCTTGAGAGTTCCGCTCTCCTCCTGCTGGATAGGACCGCTGAATTGGTCCGAAATGTGCAGGTAATCGATATAGCTTTGGTATTTGTTAAGTGCAGTAATAACGCGTGACTCGAGTATTGCGGACGTGGCCTCCGGGATTTCGGAAAGCACGCCAAAGCCGTTGGGAACGTTGTAACGATCCTCCGGCTTTCCAACTAGACTACAGAATTTGCTCTGAAAAGGAGGTGTTTTATTAGACTCGGATTTTAGGATGAATTTGAATTGTATTTTACCAAATCGGTGTACTCCTTAAAGACCTTGGTTATCGTCTTTTTACTGCCAACTGCAAATACAAATGCATCCATTACACCGCGTGTCAGTTCGATCTTGATGTGAGCCTGATCCAGCTGTGGCCGCATTAGTCCCGCCACCAGGGACACCAGATCCTGCCGCTTGATCATTTTTAGCTCAACGAGCATTCCCTCGCAACAGGTCCTGCCAGAGCACCAGAGCGTATACAGACTCTCGCTCTCTTTGATCAGGCCAGGATTCTCGTTCTCGGCTTTGCCATCATCGCCAACCAGAGCGAAATTCTCGTCCAGCAGAGCTCGATGGGTGCTGAACCACAACTGAGCCAGCTTGGCGTTTTTGGCCTTTCCCGCAAAAAAGTTGGCAAAGTATGCCAACAATCCAGCCACCATGAGCATTTCCATCCAATAGGAATCCCAATGGGTGCGAAAATGAAGCGGGATATTGGGAATATTGAGTTTGGGTTCCGTCTTCTGATCTATGGGTGGATCTTTGGAGTCACCGCCATCGTATCCCTCGAACTCTTCCTCGTCCTGAAAGTGGATTATTTGAGTATATTTGTATAAATTAGACTAAAAAATAGAAGGGTCGAAGTTCAAACATGGGAGAAAGAGTTCAAAGTGAAAGTTACCACCTTGCTTTATTAATTAATGATTCCATTCTGGTTCTACGAGTTTATTTCTAAAGTTCAAGAATAACAAAATAAATATAACACCTGTCACATTCACAAACATGAACCTCTAATCAAAGTGCACAACCTTGCCCGGCTAGCACCTGACTTTCGTTTACACAAGCAACCCTACCTGAAAGTGCTCGAACTCATCGTCGTCCTCAACGAGTCCATCCTCCTCGTCGCTGTCCACGCTTTGTGCTACTTTACGGGGCTGCTCCGGACGCTCCTCCTTCCCGTCACCATCGTTGGAGCCCAATCCTCCAGCAGAGGCCTCTGCATTCTTGGCCGCTGGCTCAGTGTAGTAACTGCCACCCACAAACTCATCATCGAATTCCGCAAAATCATTATTGTCTTCCTCAAAATCCGAGTCAGACTCGGATTTGGTGCTGGCGAAGCAGAGGAGCGCCAGCAGCAGGAAGGCAAATACTGGTCGCATGTCGATGGATTACTATCGTGCAATCTAATCGTCTAACTTAAGTTAAAATTTATCTAAAAAGTCCTAAACGTTTCTCACTAATTAAAGAAAAAAAAACTAGGTTAGCCTAGAGATGGTCAATTGGTCGATAATAATAGTATGACCATAATAGCCGGTCTGGAATAATACACTGAAAAAATTATTCACTTTCTCTTTATGAGTTAAATATATGTCTAAATTTAGCAATCCTTTATTATAAACCATTTGAATTGCGTTTAATAGCCAACAAATAGTTATAAAAGTGTAGTAAAATGTGTCGAGAAGGGTTTTTTAAAAAATACCAAAAATCTACCGAAAAAATTATCGATAATACTTAACACTTATCGGCTCCAAGAGGAGGTAAACACGTTGCACTGGCAAATTATTTTGTTTCAAGTGCTGTTTGTGAATAAAACAATTGTTTTAAACAATTGACCGGCGCGTCGACTACAGAAATGGTGAGTACTTATATGGCAAGAAGAAATCCTCCAGGAATCTCAAGATTCGTCTCCGGAAATGCCACGCACACATGCCGGCTGACGAAATATCCAGCCCCATTAGTGCAGGCGAAACTATGCAGATTTACTTATTCGACATTTACTTATGCAGGCTGAACGCAAGGGCACCTTTAAGGTGGAATACCTCCAGAAGATCGAGCGGGAAGTGCAGGAGCGATGGGAAAAGGAGCGAGTCCACGAGACAGATGCCCCCACGGCACCGAAGAAGCGCCAGGCTGAGAAGTTCTTCGTGACCTTTCCGTTTCCGTACATGAATGGACGCCTGCATTTGGGACACACCTTTTCGCTGTCCAAGGCCGAGTACTCCATGCGGTACCATCGCCTCAAGGGACGCCGTGTCCTGTGGCCCTTTGGCTTCCATTGCACTGGCATGCCCATTAAAGCGTGTGCAGATAAGCTGACCCGTGAGCTGGAGCAGTTTGGCTATCCGCCCAAGTTCCCAGAGGTCCAGGAAGAGTCTCCTGCTCCCGTTGAAACCAAATCCGAGGTTCCTAAGGACAAGTCCAAGGGAAAGAAGAGCAAGGCTGTGGCCAAAACTGGTTCAGCCAAGTACCAGTGGCAGATTATGCAGAGTCTCGGCCTGAAGGACGAAGAAATCAAGGATTTCGCCAATGCCGAACACTGGCTTAATTATTTTCCACCGCTGGCGGTGCAGGATCTTAAGAGGATCGGGGTGCACGTCGACTGGCGACGTACCTTCATCACAACCGATGCCAATCCCTTCTTCGATTCATTTGTGCGCTGGCAGTTCAATCACCTCAAGGAACGCGGAAAGATCATGTACGGCAAGAGGTACACCATATATTCTCCGAAGGATGGACAGCCTTGCATGGATCACGATCGTTCCTCTGGAGAGGGAGTGGGTCCTCAGGAGTACACTCTCATTAAAATGAAGGTTCTGCAAACGCCCAAAGCTTTAAGGTTTGTTTTTTCTTTATTTTTTCCAATAAATGTCTAACATACTCCTTTTCCAGCTCTATCAAGCAGCCAATTTATCTGGTAGCCGCCACCCTTCGCCCGGAGACGATGTACGGCCAGACCAACTGTTGGTTGCATCCGGACATTAAGTACATTGCCTGGCAGACCACCAGGGACAACGAAGTGTGGATCAGCACTCGTCGTGCGGCCAGAAATATGGCCTACCAAGGATTCACCGCTGAGGAGGGAAATGTCAAGGTTCTGGCTGAAGTAACTGGCCAGGATTTGCTGGGTTTGCCCCTTTCGGCTCCTCTTACACAGCACAAGACCATCTATACCTTGCCTATGCTGAGCATCAAGGAGGACAAGGGAACAGGAGTTGTGACGTCGGTTCCATCGGATTCTCCCGATGATTATGCTGCTCTGGTCGATCTGCAGAAAAAGGAGGCTTTCCGCCAGAAGTATGGCCTGAAGGATGAGATGGTGCTGCCTTTTGAGCCCATTCCCATCATCGATGTACCCACTCTGGGTAAACTGAGTGCCGTCCACGCCTATGACACCCTGAAGATTCAGTCTCAAAACGACAAAGAAAAGCTGGCCGAGGCCAAGGAGCTGTGCTACCTGAAGAGTAAGTTGTGGGAGGTTTTTTTTCATTTATCTTATTAATATGTTATCTTTACAAAGGTTTCTATGACGGTATAATGTTGGTTGGAGAATTCGCTGGCCGTAAGATTCAGGATATCAAGAAGGATCTGCAGAAGCGCCTGGTGGATGCCAAGGAGGCTGATATCTACTACGAGCCAGAGAAAACCATTATTTCCCGATCGGCTGACGAGTGTGTGGTCGCTCTGTGTAACCAGTGGTACCTCAACTATGGTGAGCCCGTGTGGCAGGCGCAGGCCACAAAGATCCTGCAGGACATGGAGACCTTCCACGAGGAGGCTCGCAACAATTTCGAGGCCTGCCTCAACTGGTTGCATGAGTATGCCTGCTCGCGTACTTACGGTCTGGGTACAAAGTTGCCCTGGGATGAGCAGTGGCTGATTGAATCCCTTTCTGACTCCACCATCTACATGGCCTTCTATACTGTGGTTCATTTGCTGCAGGGTGGCACCTTCCGGGGAGAGAAGCCTGGTCCCTTTGGTAGGTGAAGCTTTAAAATAAAAAATATAACAAGCTAATGAACTATATTTCAGGAATTAAGCCGTCGGACATGACCTCTGAGGTCTGGGACTACATCTTCTTCAAGGAGACTCCACTGCCAAAGAAGACGGCCATCAAACAGGAATACTTGTCCGTCCTCCGTAGGGAGTTCGAGTACTGGTACCCCATGGATCTTCGAGTATCTGGCAAGGATCTCATCCAAAACCACTTAACCTTCTGTCTCTACAATCACGCTGCCATCTGGCCGAACGATGAAACCAAGTGGCCCAAGGGAATGCGAGTGAATGGTCACCTGCTGCTCAACTCGGCCAAGATGTCCAAGTCTGATGGCAATTTCCTCACTCTTACCGAAGCCGTGGACAAGTTCTCGGCCGATGGTATGCGACTGTGTCTGGCAGATGCTGGCGACAGTGTGGAAGATGCCAACTTCGTAGAGAGCACTGCCGATGCTGGTATCCTGCGACTGTACACGTTCATTGAGTGGGTCAAGGAGATGCTGGAGTCCAGGAGCAGTCTCAGGAAGGGTGCGGACAAGACGTTCAACGACCAGGTCTTCCTCAGCGAACTGAATCTGAAAACTCAACAAACGGACGAGAATTATAAGAAAATGCTGTTCAAGGAGGCCCTGAGGAGTGGTTTCTACGAGCTCCAGTTGGCCAGAGATAAGTATAGGGAGCTTTGCGGCGCCCAGGGAATGCACGAAGACCTGGTGTTGGAGTTCATCCGCCGGCAGGCTCTCCTCGTGGCTCCCATTTGCCCGCACATGTCCGAGCACGTTTGGGGCCTGCTGGGCAACAAGGACTCCATCGTCCATGCCCGCTGGCCTGAAGTGGGCGCCATCAACGAAGTGGACATCATGTGCTCGGAGTACCTCATGGAGGCTGCCCACACGTTCCGTCTCAACCTCAAGAACTTGCTGCAGCTCAAGGGCAAAGCGGGCAAGGACAAATCCGTGGATAATCAGACAGCGAAACCGAACCGTGGCTTGATCTGGGTGGCCAAAACCTATCCTCCCTGGCAGTGCTGTGTCCTGGACACGATGAGGGAATTGTTTAACAAATTCCAGTCCCTGCCGGACAATAAAGTCATTGCTGCCACTCTGCAACAGAAGGCGGAACTTAAGAAGTTCATGAAGCGGGTGATGCCATTCGCTCAGATGATTCGCGAGAAGGTGGAGTCCGGCAAGGGAGTGGCCGCTCTGGCTGTCAACCTCGAGTTTGATGAGCGTCAGGTGTTGCTGAACAACTTGGATTACCTCAAAAATACCCTTGACGTGAGTATAGTATTTGTGATTAATGTAATGTATACTAACTCTTGCCTTTAACTGCAGTTGGACACCCTGGAAATTAAGTACACCGACGATCCTTCAGCTCCGGAGAAAACTCGGGAGGAGGTTCGCCCCGGCTCTCCATTCATCAACTTCTCTGTGGCTCCCAATGTGAGCGTAGAACTGACGAATCCCGTCGAGCGATCTTCACTCTTCCAGGTCAACACAATCATATCCGAGGGTGATACCACGCAGTCACTGCGGGAGAAGCTCTCAAAGATCATTGGACTGAAGACGGACATGGCCAACTTGAAGATCTGGCGCTATGACGACCCTGCTTTGGGACCTCGTAAGATACCCCAGTTTCAGGATTACAAATCAGGAAAGACACTGCTCGGCGATGGTAACTTTGTTCTGGATGTGGCGGCCAAGAAGATTAGTCTGGAGCAGGGCGGAAAAGTGACCGAAGTGGGAAGAAATCTTATCTACGTGGTGGACTAAACCGAAATGCATCACGTGCCTAAGTAATTTATTCATTAAATGGAAAGTTAAAGCCTTGTAAAACGAACTATTAACTACTGAAATTAAAGATAATTGGTGTAAAAAAAATGGAAGAAGACTTCCTGGCTTACTTGTTTACGGAATGACCTTGAATGCTTTTTGGTTATTGGGGTAACTATGTGAAGACGAAGTTGTCCCACTTTGGCAAGTGAATGCCAAGCTCAGTTGTTTGTGACTTGAATTCCAAGCCAACAAATTCCATTTAATGGCAAGGGTATCTGCAAACCCACCCTAAAATAGATGTATTTTAGTGTGTCAAGTGGGAAGATAAGCTCCTCAGCGGGTCTGTGGCTCAATGGGTGGCTATCACTAATCGAAGAAATGCTAAACGAAGTTAAGAACCTACCTATATAAGACATTCCTCTGCTTCAAGCCGGAACACTCTTTGGTTTCTGGCTGTCTTACCATGTTGGCTCTCCACTTGACTGTATTCCTGGTGCTGCAGTGCAGCCTGCTGGTCCTAGGAGGCGTCTGCCTAATTCCACAGCCCATTAAGCGACACAGATCCTTAAAGGATCAACTGGAAAAAGTGTGGAATTACTCACCCCGTTTGGATGGCCGTATTGTGGGAGGTCATCGCATCAACATCACGGATGCCCCTCACCAGGTCTCGCTCCAGTCGTCGAGTCATATTTGTGGAGGTTCCATAATATCGGAGGAATGGGTTCTCACGGCTGCCCATTGCACTTAGTAAGTGTGGTTTGTAGGAAGTTTATTTAAAATTATAATTAAATAAAAACGTGTTTAGTGGCAAAACTGCTGACAGGCTGAAGATTCGCTTGGGAACCTCGGAGTTCGCCCGACATGGAGAACTGCTCCGCGTCCAGAAGATTGTCCAGCACGAGAAGTTCAACTACACCAATGTGGATTATGATTTCTCCCTGCTCCAGCTCCAGCATCCCATTAAGTTTGATGAGACCAAAAAGGCCATTAAGCTCCCGGAATCGCAGATGAAATTCATGGATGGGGAGACCTGCTTCGTGAGCGGTTGGGGTAATACCCAGAATATGCTTGAGTCCAGGGAGTGGTTACGTCAGGTGGAGGTGCCTCTCGTGAATCAGGAGCTGTGCAGTGAAAAGTACAAGCAGTACGGCGGAGTTACGGAGCGTATGATCTGTGCCGGATTCCTGGAGGGTGGCAAGGATGCGTGCCAGGGCGATTCCGGCGGTCCAATGGTCAGTGAGTCGGGTGAGCTGGTGGGCGTGGTCAGCTGGGGTTACGGTTGTGCCAAGCCCGATTATCCTGGAGTGTATTCCCGTGTTAGTTTCGCCCGGGAGTGGATCAAGGAGCATAGTGGTGTTTAAAATTATGGAAACTTTGGAAACTATTATTAAAATAGATTTATTTATCAAACGGCAAACAAAGAATAAAAAAAAAAACAAAAGTTATAAAATATTCCATAATGTGCCATTTGAAAAGGTCGCTTGCGCACACGTTGTTGTCTCACAAACATCCTGCAGGACACGCGACTGCTCCTAGTCCTGCACATTCTGCCAGCGCATGTCGCGTTGTTGAAAATGATTCTATTCCCCGAGTCGAGCCAAGAGAGTCAGCTGCATTGTCGGGTCGGGAGGAAGGGTCATTAACGTGGAACATTATACTGCGTCTGAGAGAAGCATTTGAATTGTTTTCGTTTTTAATTGATAGGCTTATCGGAGGGGGACTGCCTCCGCTTTCGGGCTCCATGCATGTGTTATATGCGGCGTATACGCAATTATTGCCATTACGTATACGCAGTGGTGGCACTTTGTAGTTAGCATTAAAAATTTCAAATGCATGGCTTTTCTGCTGGCCGGACTGTCAGTTTTATTGTGTTTACTTAGTGAAAAATTAGGAGAGGGACAAATTAACATTAGGACTTGCATAATTCGGAGCCAGAGAGCCAATGCCAGTGCCACTGGAGTGCCCGACTGTGTCGTCGTTGTTTCTTAATGGAAATTTTACGCTGATCACCTGAAGTGGGTTAATAATAATCATGTTATACTATAGTTGTTTTTCACTGTCACTTTTCTCTCCATTGTTTTATAGTTTTCTACATTTCCTCGTGTTGAATAATTTTGAGGTTATGAAGGAAATACTAATAATTATGGTGGAATTTTGTTAAGTTTATAAATATTATTTTCAAGATTATTCAACAGAAACTTGATAAGCTATTAAAGATTACATTTCTCAGCTGTCTTTAATCCTATATGTTATCATTTTACAGGATTATTTGACCTCAAAAACTCTTAAAATACTAAACATAATGATAAGAACCATTTTTTTCTTGAATCTACTATCAGTTTCAAGCTATTATGAAATCCCAAGTTCCTTGAAATTAAATTACTTTTCCCTGAAAATTCGAAAACTCATTTTGAGGTTCAATGATACGAAGCTTCATTATATTTCAGTATATGATCTCCTGGCTCTCAAGACACACATATACATATAAATAAATTCCCATTCGGTTGAGTAACATTCTGACCAAGTCAAGTGTATGTGTCTTTGTAACACGAGAGCCTCGACTATTCAGGCAAGGTGCTTAAGTGCCCCGCACCGGCCATTCCAGTTGATTTTCAACCGTGATTGAGTGACGACGTGCCTTGGCTCGCGGAATCAAATAAGTATACTATATACACCTGTATGTGTTGGCAGGAAGTGCGATGCGTATACGCCGCGTGTGGCAGCAACCAACTGTTGAGTTCCCTCGCCAAAGGATTAGGCAACCGATCAGCGGCACATCCGAGCCCAATCCGAGCAAAGTCACCCTGACAAGGCCTACGAGCTGAATTCGCAAACGTTTAAGGCTGCACTGAGAGAAATTTCTGACAAAAAGTGAAAGGAATAGACTTAATTTTCTATAAATAGAAAAGAAATTACTAAAAAATTGGTTTCTGAATTTAAATATTTTTCACCCAAAACAAATTTCCCAGATTTTTCTTTCTGTGCATCCTGACTGTTGCTGTCGTTCCTATAGAGTTCTCTGAATTTTCCGACACTGCTTATTCACGGTTGTCGAACGCTCGACGACGACGGGCAAACAAACGTGCGGCACGTTGCCGCTACACGTGAGTTTCCCCGGTTGCCTCGCCAAGCCCAGCAGCTAGTGGAAGCGAGAGGCCCGAGGCGGAAAGCTCGGCCAGCGCCGGCGACTACTTGTGGAAGCTTCGCTCGGGCCGGACGGGCATCTCATGCGACTGCAATGTGAATAATCGCGCGAGTGCCCCACATGTGCCACTGTGTGAGTGGGTGTTTCTCTCAGTGTCAGTTGTTGTGTGTGTTGCGAGACATGCAAAAATCCAGCTCGCATTCTACTTTGTGCGTTCCAAGTCAGCGGTTCGTTGAGCGGGTCAAAAAATAGTATCTATAAAATACGCATCTAATGGATACAAGATCTCTCTCTGAAAACAAATAACTACTAAAATATAGTAATAGCAAATAAAAGAGTTATTTATGGAAATTATTATTCTATTAAATGTGAGAATACAGAAAAAATAAAAATCATAATTCTCTCAAAAAGTGCTTAGCTATACTATTTGGTTTTGTGAGTGTTATAGTGAGTGCCTGGAAGAATTCTCTTTCGCTGGCTACGGTCTCCGATTGCAATTCACAAAAGTGCAAATTAAATGTTGACGTTGTTTTAGCATTTTACGTAAGCTTGAATTAAAATAGAAAATGCTGAGTAAACAAATTAATTGTTATAACATAAATAGAGAAAAAAAATGTTTAAAAAAAATGTTACAGTGATTAAAATTATTTATTTAATTATTCTAGCCAACAACAGAGATTAAACTTTACCTAAGTGAACAAAAAACAATCTTTAAAAACCGAAAACCTTAAAAAGAAACCCCACAAGTGCTTGGAAAAGCTTTAAAAAATATTTATAAACAATATTTAAGTGTAGAAGTTTAAGAGTTTACTTACTTTACCCCACTCCAACACTATCTTATATCAAAACCAGAGAGGAATACGAAAACCGGGTGAGAAACCCTATTGAAAAATGACCAAAAGCCACGACCTAGCACATTTTGCATTTTCTTAGCCTCTAGAATATCGTACCTCTAAAAAATAAGCTTATAAAGCAGAAAGCTTTCAAAAGCCGCCAAATTCAAAAATGCTGATCTACCCAAAAAAATATTTAAGATTTTAAGAGAAACAGAAAATCCCCTTCTTATGTAAATCCATTAAAAAGAGGCTTGTTTCTCATAACAGGCTTGTGCTGTCAAAAACAGGATGTGAATTATTGCTCCTTCAACCGGCAGATTTTAATAGAATGAACTGACGGATCAATCAAATCCCTAACATTTATTTTCATTGCAAATTTTCTTTTCTTAAATATTTATTTTTTCCTTTCATACTGAATTCCGTTTCATATGCTAATTTTCTTTTGTGATTCGGACTCAATGAAATTTCCTTTTATTTTTTTTGCGAAAGAATTCTTGTCACTTTAGAAAAAGTCTAGTCATGAGTTTAAGGCGCATATCATTTTGTGGTTTCTTTTTTTTTATTTTGTTGCTTTGAGTTTTATGTAAGTTTTCTGGCTTTGATTTCATAACCAATCGGCGGAAATGGTATTGGGGTTGCTGGAAACTCACCATGAATAGATGTCCAGATAAGATATGGTTTGTTGACTGAGTTGTGTAAAACCTATGCTGGAATGGGAAATATAGATAGTGGTTTATTAATTCTTAGTAAATTTTGTTTATTAAATTTTATAAGAATTGAGGAGAATTTCATGTGAAAATTTTGAGATATAAGATAGGTGATAGGTTAAGGTTTTGAAATATAGAAACTAAACTAAGTACAAGCAAACAAATTATACGTTTTAAATTCGTAAACCTTCTTTAAATAGTTTCCATTTTCAAAAATCCAACTAACCGTTAAAATTTTCCATTACAACTGCCCTGGCTTTTCTTTCGCCATTTTAAATGTCAGCCCAAAAGCTTGCTAAGCAAATTGGAAATGATTGTATTCTTCTGGCACACATCTGGGCGCTTTTGTTTACAAATATAGCCTTAAATGGGGAAAGTGGGAAAAGTGGGAAGAAAGGTAAATTGTTTGGAAGCGGAAACGTTTCAAAGTCAGCTACCTGGAAGCCCTAGAAACAGGACCTACTACTGCGCCATTCTCTGCACTCGACGCTATAAATATCGCTGCAGGAGGTCGATCCAAATATTGTTTCAATCTATATGGTTTATTGGGTTCTAGCAGATTCTTTGTCCAATGGCTTTGTCCTCCAACTGTTCTGTTTACACAATCATCCCGATGTTGATGTCTGCAAGTGAGTCACATGCAGTCACCGGGTGCCGCCACAATGTTCCCACTTGAAGCTTTTCTGCCAGGTTACGTGATGGCTGAAGGTTGGATTTTCCTTCCATTTTTCCCACCCTTAAGCAGCATTCCTTTTGAATTTCTAGGAATTTCGGGGCTCGCCTTTTTGTAAATTTTTTTATACATTTTTTTCCGGGGGTGTGTTCAAACTCAGATGGCATAGATTTTGGCAGCGTCCGCCCTGGGGGGTAATTGGCGGAAGACACGCTGTCCGGACACGTGTGTGAGTGGTTGGATATTTGTTCTGGGATTTTAATAGGAGTTGATTCGGATTTCATCTCGGATGCACATTGCACACTGCCAGAGCCCTTGACAGTCACATGCACTCTGATTTGGTTTCCAAATGTGTATTTTTAGAACGCGTGGGATTCTAGCTCCTACGATTGGGGTTGTATAAGTCCGGGGGGGGGGGCTATTTTTGGGGCGCCAATTAATTCAATTATCCAAGAGGGGTATGTTTCTCAGTAATTGGGTGGTAATAAGAGGAATTAAAAGGATAATCATTAAAACTATTCTTCATTTTCAGCTTTAAAGTAAACTTACAATTAACAATTGTATGTTTTTAACCAACAATGAGCACTGAGAGGCAGCTCAAACATCACATCTGGAATAACACAAACTTTATTAAATAAAATCTGTTATGGACTGGTTACTGGCAACGCCTCAGTTGCACAGCGCCTTCTCCTCGTTGGGATACCTGGAGGGTGACACCTATGTGGTTAACCCAAATGCATTGGGTGGGTATTTAATTAAATTAAATAATAAATAATATTAAATAAATAACAATTTATGTTTTCTTAGCCATTCTGGAGGAAATAAATTACAAATTAACGTATGAGGACCAAACACTGCGCACCTTTCGTCGTGCCATCGGTTTTGGCCAGAATGTAAGGTCCGATTTGATACCCTTGCTGGAGAATGCCAAGGACGACGCTGTCCTGGAGAGTGTCATCCGGATACTGGTCAACCTCACAGTCCCAGTTGAGTGCCTTTTCTCAGTGGACGTGATGTACCGCACGGATGTCGGACGGCACACGATTTTTGAGCTGAACAAGCTTCTCTACACCAGCAAGGAGGCCTTCACCGATCCCAAGAGCACCAAGAGCGTGGTGGAGTACATGAAGCACATCCTGGAATCAGAGCCCAAACTATCCCCGCATAAATGCGATCAGATCAACAATTGTCTGCTCCTGCTGCGGAATATCCTTCATATCCCCGAAACCCACGCCCATTGCGTGATGCCCATGATGCAATCGAATGGGCCACATGGCATCTCCATGCAGAACACCATTCTCTGGAATCTGTTCATCCAGAGCATCGACAAGTTGCTACTCTACCTGATGACCTGTCCCCAGAGGGCCTTCTGGGGGGTGACCATGGTCCAGTTAATAGCTCTGATCTATAAGGATCAGCATGTCAGCACTTTGCAGAAGCTTCTGAACCTCTGGTTCGAGGCTTCGCTCTCCGAGAGCTCGGAGGACAACGAGAGCAACACCTCGCCGCCGAAACAGGGCAGTGGCGATTCCAGTCCCATGCTGACCTCTGACCCCACCTCGGACTCCTCGGACAATGGCAGCAATGGGCGTGGAATGGGCGGTGGTCTTGGCAAGAGAGAGGGCACGGCCGCTACCCTCCAGGAGGTGAGTCGAAAGGGCCAGGAGTACCAGAATGCCATGTCCAGAGTGCCGGCCGATAAGCCAGACAGCTCCGAGGCAGCCAGCGACATAACCAGCGAGCTACCCGGCTCACCGGAACAATCCCAGCCTGCAGGCGAGTCCATGGACGATGGGGACTACGAGGATGCCCAAGGCAGCCAGCAGGATCTGCACGGAGATGAGGAAGAAGATGAAGATGAGGACGAAGTCGATGAGGAGAAGTACATGCGCGTGGAGTCCAGTGCCGAGCCACTGAATCTTACGCAACAATCCAACCCACAACCAGCTGACAACGTCAACCACACTACCACAACCGTCTCAACGGACAGTCCCACTGGCAACGCGGAGGAGGAACCCTTTAAGCCGCCACCGCCACTGCCCGTTCGGGCCTCCACCTCAGCCCAGGCTCAAATCCAGCAGCTCAACGATGCAGTGTACACCACGCCACACATTTCGGCCGTAAAGCTTGGCCAGAAATCCCCCCACGCCGGACAGCTTCAGCTGACCAAGGGAAAGTGCTGTCCCCAGAAGCGGGAGTGTCCCTCCTCGCAGTCGGAGCTCTCGGACTGCGGCTACGGCACTCAGGTGGAGAACCAGGAGTCCATCTCCACCTCCAGCAATGACGACGACGGTCCCCAGGGTAAGCCCCAGCATCAGAAGCCGCCTTGCAACACAAAACCGAGGAATAAGCAAAGGACGATCATGTCGCCGCAGGACACAAAGGAGCTGAGACGAAAGAAATTGGTGAAACGCAGCAAGAGTAGTCTGTGAGTTGAATCATATTTTATCCAATAATAGAATAATAATATTCCCATTCTTTAGAATAAATATGAAAGGATTGGTTCAGCACACGCCAACGGACGAGGACATTTCGAATCTGCTCAAGGAGTTCACAGTCGATTTTCTGCTCAAAGGATACAACTATTTGGTGGAGGAACTGCATCAGCAACTGCTCTCCAACGCGGTAGGTGGATTTTAAACCAAAGATGTCAGATGCCAATTATGTTACCCATTTTTATTTCATTGCCAAATAATCATGTGAGGCAGAATAAGGTGAAATTAATATTATATTGAAGTATATTTTATAAAAGGTATAAGAACTGTAAGCTAAAAGCTTTACTTTTCTCTTTATTCAAAGTAATTTTATGTATTTTGTGGCTTTTTACTTTTTCTGCCTCTTTAAAAGAAGTATTATCGAATATAGACTAGTTTAGTTGAGTTTAGTTCCTTTGACTAAGTTGATTTGTCCCCAGAAGGTGCCCATTGATACCTCGCACTTCTTCTGGCTGGTCACGTACTTCTTGAAGTTCGCCGCCCAACTGGAGCTGGACATGGAGCACATAGACACCATCCTGACCTACGATGTCCTTAGTTATCTGACCTACGAGGGAGTGACCTTGTGTGAGCAGTTGGAAATGAATGCCCGGCAGGAGGGCAGCGATCTGAAGCCTTATCTTAGGAGGATGCACTTGGTGGTGACGGCCATCAGAGAGTTTTTGCAGGCCATTGAGACGTACAACAAAGTCACCCACTTGGGCGAAGATGACAGAGCTCATCTGAGGCAGTTGCAGTTACAAATTAGCGACATGACCGATCTGCGATGCCTTTTCGTCCTTCTGCTGAGACGCTTCAATCCCAGCATCCACTCCAAACAGTATCTGCAGGACCTGGTGGTGACCAATCACATACTCCTGCTAATTCTGGACAGTTCCGCCAGGATTGATGGAGGACAGACAGTACGACTATCCGAGCACATATCACAGTGGGTTCTAGTACATATTATTCTTAACTTTTACTAAAAATATGTTATTTTTAGGTTCGCCACGTTAGAGGTAATGCACTATTATGGTATCCTCCTGGAGGACTTCAGCAACAACGGAGAATTCGTCAATGACTGTATCTTTACCATGATGCATCATATAGGAGGGGATTTGGGACAAATAGGTGTTTTGTTTCAACCGATTATACTGAAGACATATTCCCGAATTTGGGAGGCAGACTACGAATTGTGTGATGTGAGCTCATTGTTGAATTTATTTAGTAATAGCATTCTTAATAATTAATCTCTTTTAGGACTGGTCTGATCTTATCGAGTATGTCATACACAAGTTTATGAACACTCCACCTAAATCTCCACTGACAATACCCACAACTTCCTTGACTGAGATGACCAAGGAACATAATCAGGAGCATACTATATGGTAAGGACTAATGTAGGTCTAATAAAAATAAATATAAAAAAGCAAGGAAGATTATCTTTAAAAAGATATACCTCCTTAGCGTTTAACCGTGAGTTTTCTTGATGGAATAAAATAGGAAAAAGCCTTTTTTTGGTGGAACCTTTTTTTTATTTAATTAATAAATAAATAAATTCCTGACTATCTATAGCACTTGGTCACAGGAGGAAATGGACACCCTATATTGGTATTATGTACAGAGTAAAAAAAATAATGATATAGTGGGAAAAATAGTGAAGCTCTTCAGCAACAATGGCAATAAACTAAAAACCCGGATCTCCATTATCCAGCAACTATTGCAGCAGGTGGGATTGAGAATCTCAGTTCATAATATATATTTTATCTAACAAGGATGTCATTCACAGGACATAATAACTTTGCTGGAGTATGATGATCTCATGAAATTCGAAGATGCCGAGTACCAGAGAACTTTGCTTACGACACCCACTTCGGGAACCACGGAATCGGGAATTGAGTTGAAGGAATGTGCTTTTGGAAAGCCCTCAGATGATGTTCAGGTATTATACTATTTTCAGAATTTATACGGACATAAAGATACTTAAGGTGCCTCTCCTAGATCCTCTTGGATCTCATCATTAAAGAGCACAAGTCCCAGCACTTGGTGTGGCTGCAGAAACTGCTCCTCGAGTGCTGTTTCATCAAGCTCACCCTAAAGGGCGACATCAAAATTCCCGAAGGCAATAGGATAATGGAGCCAGTGGCCTATCACTGCATTTGCAAACAGAAGTCCATTCCCGTGGTGCAGTGGAACAACGAACAGTCCACCACAATGTTGTACCAACCATTCGTCCTGTTGCTCCACAAACTGGGCATCCAATTGCCGGCGGATGCAGGTTCGATTTTCGCCCGAATTCCGGATTATTGGACGCCGGAGACGATGTACGGATTGGCCAAGAAACTGGGTCCAATGGATAAACGTGAGTTTCAAGTCATACCATACCATACCATAAAGTCTAGAGAAAAAGAGTCATGTCAAAGGTGATGTAAAATACCGTTATCAACAATTTTTCCTCCTCTGTGGTGTGTGTGTGAAATTTTGATCATGGAAACATCCATTATTGGAAACTCGATAACCTCTCAAAAAACCCATATCCATTCCACCCATTCTCATGATTGTGTGTCCTTCGGTGTATCTCGATATGCTGTGTGCCTCTCTCCTTTCTCTGCCTCGTTCTGGACTCTTGTAGTGACCCTGAAGTTCGATGCCTGCGACCTGGAGGATGCCACTGCGGCGAGTCCTTCCCGCTATCACACTGGCCCCAGGAACTCTCTGAGTTCGGTGAGCAGTCTGGATGTGGATTTGGGCGAACCGGAAGATCTGGCCATTATACCGGAGGTGGATCCGGCTATAGAGAAGGCCCACGCCATGTCCTCGACCCCGTCGCCTACGGAAATTTTTGCAGTTCCCAAGACCAAGCACTGCAACTCGATTATCAGGTGGGTCTGAGCCTTCAATCTTTCACTTTTCCCTTAATAATATAATTTTATTTCACAGATACACGCCCGATCCCACGCCTCCAGTGCCCAACTGGCTGCAATTGGTAATGCGAAGCAAATGCAATCAGCGACCCACCGGAGATCCAAGCGATGGGTGAGTGCCTTTACTATATCCACTTGTGTATCCACGTCCACATCCCAACTTCATAGTATCCACAACCTAGCCCAAAATGCCCAGCCAAAGACAATGCCCGAAAATCTTCAGATTTATGGCACACGGCAGCTGTTGAGGTTCTCCTAACATATTGTTTACACGACGCTCTCACAAAGCTTTGCACAAACAAAAAAAGACTAAAAAATAAATATAAAGTAAGCGATTTATGAACTTTGCGGCCCCGCAAAGGCACTCGTACTCGTACATTTACTTTCGTGTGTTGACAGTTGTTGTCGCCGGAATTGCGCACCAAATGTCAGCTCCGATTTGGCCATTGTGTCTAGGTCTGTTGGCCAGACTTCCACCAAGAACTGATTGCACTCAAAAAAATATATCAATTAAAGGTGTAAAAATGCGACAAAGAGGTAATAGATAGTCTGTTTATAAGAACATAAGTCTAAAGTCTTAGTGATCTACTTTGACTTTGATTTAAAAAAGGTTTCGAAAAATTCTTTAAAATTATAATTATTCTAATAAATCTTCATAATCCTCTAAAGATTTCTTGACACATTTTTCTACTATATTATAATTTTTTTAGAAACTTTTGAAAAAATTTTGTTAAGTGCATCACAGCCCCTGCTCGCCAATCTTTCTTGGAGCATATGGAGTGTATATCTCATCCGTTTTGGCCATGTGTGTCCGTATCATTTTGGCCCGACTCTGTCACCGTCTCCACCTTTACCCCCCCCGTCTCCACCTCCATTTTCTTGGCCGTCCCAAGACCCCACACGATCACCCGCTGGTGACAGAGCTGCTCCTGCAATTCCGATTCCGAATCCAAATCTGATCGCCACTGCATTGGCTGCTGCTGCTCATGTTGAACAGCATTTTGCATTTGGGTTTATGACTTTTTGTATGCCATTTTGTTGTTACACCAAGACTTTTAGATTGACGATAAATAGTCGGACATAGCGATTATAGGATAAAGAAAAGTATATTGAGTTTTTTTTAAAAGGAACATGCCTGGGAATTAGTTTGAACCCAAATGGGTGGGTCTGATTTATAATTTGGGCATACAGAAGTAGAAGATTGATTGGGAAAAATATATTTTAAATGAATATAAGTTCTAGAAGTTCTATTTCTTTGTCTGATATTTCCAAATTCCTTTCATTAACAACCAACCACTCCCCCAAAAAATCCATAAAAATGTAGCACTTTTTTGTTTAGAATAATTTACACCTCGAACAAGTTGGCCGTGTCTGCGAAAAGAGCTAACTGTGCCGGTATCCGACAATCAATGGTATCCATAAGATACATTGGCCTGACCCCTGTCACCGAACCAAACAAAAACAACAGCGAACACCTTAAGAACCAACAACAACAGGACCAACACGAAATGAAGTCATCGCGATTAGCACGCGCAGCAGGCACAACAAAAAGTAAGACAGACAACCGGAGCTGCAGTTGTATCTGTATCTGATGGATACACTGGGGGGACAGTGGCAACAATCGCACCCTACATGCATAAATTGTCGTCACTGAATATGTCTAAACAAAAGAGATAATCTCCAAAGTGCAGCTGCCCGATTCCCATAACGAATGTAAATCAATCAATTCATTAGGCTTTTAGGGCGAAATCAAAGCAATTTGGCCCGAATTAACTTTAATAAACTGCCAGAATAATTGCCCATTGTTGGCCGTGAAATTACAGTTCTGAGATACATACTTAGAAGCCAGATTTACAGATACCAGTGATTAATGAATCACTTTAAGAGACGTTGACATTTAGCCAAGTTTACAAAAGATCCTTTTGGCAGAAGCTGCCGCCAATGAACCCATGAGAACTTTCAAGCCATCTGAACCAGTTTAAACCTAAAATTTGCATACATATCTTCATGGCTTTTATATTTTTTTTAAACTTGGTCTACCTGCGTTCTGCTCTTCGATGGCTTGTGAAATATTTTCGCGGATATTTTATTTATGGTTTTTTTAGCTGCACTCTATGGATCTCTGGTATTGTCAAACGAGTTTTTGTGTTTACAATTTTTTGTTGTTATTTTTTTTATATGGAAAGTAAAAGTCAAAAGTTACGCGATCTTTTACTCCAAGTACGGTCATGGGCTCTCCAGGGGATCCCGAAGCCAGATCCGTGAGGTGCGTAAGTCATTCCGAAAAGTGCAGCAAACAAGTTCTTTTGTTAGTCTGGTGGACAGTCTGGGGAAAAAATGTAACAATAGCCGAGACAAGACTGCACTTAATTTATTAATATAGAAATAAATTATAAGACTAGCAGGGGTTCTCAGTAAATTACTTTAAAGAGTACTATAGGGTTACTATAGGGTGGCTGAAAAAATTGACATTCTAAAAAAAAATACTTCAGATTCAACTAAAATTTAATACAAATCTTGAAGCCTATACTATGCTTGTCATAAAAAGTCTAAAATAGTTACCAAACACTTGAAAAAGTTTAGTCAAATTATCACAAGAGCTACATAGGCACACTTCATAGCTAGCTTTTCATATTTTTTTCTAAAAAAAAATCCCCCAAAGGCGTGGGCGTTGACAAAAGGCAATTTTCCAAAGTAATTTAATTTGACGCCTAGCGAAAATTGAATTTGACATTTTTTTCCATGGCTCGAATGTTGGAAGTTGTTGGCAATAGCCAGTCGGCAAGTTAGCCAGCCAGCTCACTAGGAAGCCAAAGTCAACAGTTCGAGTTTGAGTTGCACTTTTCAAGTGGCCCGTGGGCTGTGTTTTTCGGCTCTGCAATCTGTCAGATTGTTGCAAGTTGCAAGTTTAATAGCAGCAACACCAACCGCAACAACGGCAGCAACATCAGGCAGAAGACTACTAACAATTTTGACTTTTTTCTCTTGGTAGTATGTTGTATTTCCCAGCTTCAATTGTCGACCTTCTTTTGGGTCTGAATCCGGGTTGGGTTTGGCTTTAGTTTTGGTTTCTTTAACATTTTGCATTATTGCCACGATCGGTGTTGTTGGTTTGTTTTATTTTTTGGTTTTGTGAAGCAATAAGTGCAACATGCAGCCGAAACATGGACACCTCTTGCTCCCTGGCGTGGAGTGGCCACCACATCAATCAGCCACATAAATCATTTTAATTATTAAATAAACAAGTTCCCCCCGAAAAAGTACAATGATTGCTGAGTCACTCAATTCAGAAACTGCTACCTGGGCGGAAAGTGTGAGAATATATGAGATGGAGTACCAAAGGGTTAATTGAGCAACGATCTATATGCTTTTAAAAGGGAATGGTTTTTACTTGACTTTTATTTCCATTTTTATATTTTCAGGGTAACATCCTCGGCAACAACCGTCAATGAGGACGAAGGATTGGGAAAGTCCTTCACAGCTGGGACGTCTCAGTCGGGCAGCTCCTCCATGGGAGCCGTGAACTCCACAACCACCACTCTGGGATGCCTCAGTATGATGAACAGCTTCATGGGATCCCAGAACGAGAACAGCAACAGCCCGGGAGGAGGAGGAACTGTCGCCTCATTGCCCATGGCTGCCCTCATGAGTGCCAAGGCGATGGGAGGTGGAGGAGCAGTCGGAATAACTGACCCGGAGGTAGATGCCTCGATGAAGACGTCCTTCGAACGGCCGGAGACCACCGGAGCCCATTTCTCGAGGGCCAACAACTTGGATCAGGAGTACAGTGCTATGGTGGCTTCGGTCTATGAAAAGGAAAAAGAGTTGCTGAAGTAAGTATTAGACAAAATAAAGCATTGTTTTTTAGACTAATAAAAAATGGTCTAATTAAATGAGTCCACAATTGAGATAATTTTTATAATATTTGCTTCATTTTTCAATTTAATAGTTTCTAAATAAACTACCAAAATAACAAAAATGATGCATTGTTCTAAGCAGAATTCTTCAAAAGGCCCATAAAGTAATAGACATTTCAGGGAGCCTCAAATTGAGACCAAAAATTTCATTTCAATGAAGGCGAGGCTCCAGCCTCAATAAAAGTTAAAGCCAAGACAACATATCGACCTGGCTAATTGACAATTAGACAGATTGCGAAAATGGCAGGCGAAGCCATTGACAGAACGTCATTCTGTCAGTGCGTTTTGGTGAAAAAAAGCAAGAAATAAAGGCTATATTGGGTATTTAACGAAGCTTCTATACCCTACACTTTGATCTAGTTTTTACCTTTAAGAGGATTATTATAAATTGATTTCCTAAACATCTTGTGTTTAACTTTTGAACTAAGTTTTCTTTTGATTTTTTAATACATTTTCTTAGATTGTTCAGGATACCCTTTGGAAGGGTATTACAAAAATCTTAAGGCGAAAAAGGAGCATGCTTGGCATTGCTGAACAGTGTCTCACATAAATTTATGGCAAGCAATTATTCAATTTCAGCCATTTTCGGCTTTAAATGGAAGGCGGCTCCAAGCATTTGTTACCAAAATTTTTATTTTTCCTATTTTTGGCAAATGAATGCGATTTTAATGCAAATTTTCTTGTTTTATTTTTGCAGCAGCGATAATGTCTCAGTGGCCTCGGATCTGACCAGAATGTATGTAAGCGATGAGGATGAAAGACACGAGTTCCGGGTTCCCCACTATCACTAGGGATTGGTCCAGAATTGTACCTCCCATCGTACCTTCACCCCGAAAGTAAAACCTCTAAGATTAAATAGAAAAAAAAACGTAAAACGAAGAGTTTCTAGTACCTAGTACTACAATAAAGAAACTTCTATATATGACCTCTTTAAAAGCTGAAAAGTATAAATACCTGATGGAAAAAAAGTGCATTACGTAGATAAATAAATGCAAAAGTTGAAATCGAGGCTCATTTAAGATTTTCCCAATGGCATTAATTAGACTTAAGGTAGTTGTAGTCTCCAATTGTATTCTGTATACTTACAACATACATGTATAAATGGGCAGTTCCTGGTTGAAATAGTGCAAATATACACACGCAGATATCTAATTAGATTATCATTAAGAAGTTATTTCATATCGTATTTGTATTATATCCAGCATCCATCTGTATATCTCTATCCCTAATCCTAAGTTATGTTCGATAGAAATAAAGCTTTCTCTGTAGTCGAAGCCACAAATCTTTGTCTGCGACTTATTTTTAAATCCAAGACTTATTGTAGAGGCCCCAGCCGAATGTGAATAATGTTCAGCAAATTGGCGGAGCCATAAGATTAACGATCTGTGGCCAAAGCGAATTAAGGTCATCTTGTTTGGGATTATCGAGGGGGTGGGCTTTCAAAGGGGGGTAACTTCACGCACGACCCGGCCAAAACAGTAGCCGCCAGAACTGAGAAACAATTGCAGCAAATAAATATTAAAATAGACAAAAAAAAACAATCACATATCCGCGCTCGGTCTGGCCCATACATAAATGGCAAAACATGGCTAAAACAATTACCAAAATGCGACGGGCGCAGCAACAACAATCGAGCTCTGAGACGTACTCGTACAAGAAATAATAATAATAATTGTGGCCAATTGCTGTTTAGTTGGCCACGTTAATTGCAACTTGGCAAGAGCGACTCTCGATGGCCGAGAGTTCTTAACTTGGCCGGCCACTCATATGGCCACAAATCACAGAACAGCGAATGGTAAGTGATTCACTTTTTGGGCCAGGAACCAGTTCCGTTTTGGCCAAAAGTTTATTTCCTTATTAGCCGACTTGTTATTTCCTATATCATTTTTTAGACTTTTCATAAAATTATTTATAAATTAACAGATTACCATAATTTATAGCTTGGCTTATAAAATTATAAAACTATTGTGGTTTTAAAATTATAATATTTATACTTCTTTAAAAAATTGTTTAAAAAATATATATTTTTTTCTTACATTTATTTTATTTTTCAGACAACCCTTCTGCTACCAAAAAGTTTCTCATAAATTTACCATTTCTGGTACCACCGACGTGTTTACAATTGTTGTTGGCCTGGTGACGGGCTGGCTCCTTAGTCTTGGCTAACATGCCAACTGCAGCTTTAAGCCAAGATCGGCGGAGGCTGTGCAATTACCAAGACAAGCAGCTAATTTTATTTGCTGTAAACGTGCGCCTCTATCTTCTGGCCATATTACTTTTGGTTTTTTTTTTTTGTTCGTTGTTGTTCTTGGCGAATTTGTGGGAATTATTCGATGACTTTTTGGCCGAAAAAGAGGCTTAAACATTGCGTGTCTGAGCCACATTAAGCACCTTTGACAGCTCGCCGCCGATGCCGTCACTCGTCAATTGACTTGTCAGCACTGAAAGTGAGAAAAGACATTACGCGGGGTGGTCTTTTCAGATTAAAGACCGTAGAGTGCTAATATATTGTGGAAAAAAATTGCAAATCGAACCGGAAATCAAGGCGGTTGCGATTTGAAAGTGAAGACAAGCGCACATAAAAGAAGCTATTGTCAAAGAGCCCGGCAGATTAAATAGCATAACATGGAAATAGCTAAACGATCGCGAAACTTGTTCATTTGAAAGTTGAGTTCAAGTTCAGAAATGGCAATCACAACATCAGCAACAACAGCATCATTCATGGTAACAACGGGTTGCTATAATTTATAAATCACAAAAAGCCATTATCCGACAAACACAAATAGTTGTCAACAGCCACGAAAAAGCGCCAAGAAAGTTTTGAAATTTTTTTCTAGAAGATGGGATGCTCTTATGGGAATCATATGTGATAGATGGTTGGGAAGAGAGAAGAATTTATGTTAATATTTTTATAAACTACCCATTAAGTTTCTGTCCTCTCAATCTAAAGCTTTCCAAATAAATCATATTCATAAGATCTTTCCTACTAGTTCACTACTTCACTAGGATGGGTAGTATCATCCTTCTACTGTTCTATTTTAGGCCCTTCCCAAGTGCATATCTTGACCATTTCTTATCAGATTTTGAAAAGGAATATCTTAAACGATTCAGAAAACGAATCTATTTCGATCTGCGTAAAAAATGTAACACCCAAATTTTGACCCATTTTTTGCAAAAAATCATGATGTTACCCCTTTAAACATTTTCGAAAATTTGTTCACATTTTCGACGAAAAGATTTTGATAGAAACTGAAAGTACTCGATGTTTTAAGATTGAGAAGGTATAACATTTGCCTCTCTGACAAGTATTAACGAAGTTATAAACAATTCCCTGAGATATATCAATGCATTTTCCAAGTTATATTGGGATAAGTTATAGTTGGTAGAATTTGGCCGAAATACTACACTCTCGAGCCCATAACTTGGCTTTTACTTGGCAGATTTAAGAATGTTATACCTTCCCGATCTTAGAACTTCGAGTACTTTCATTCTGTATACAAATCTGGTCATCGAAAATCTGGTCCAATTTTCGAAAATTTTGAAAGGGGTAACATCATGATTTTGGCCAAAAATCTATCAAAAATTTTATTCATCGGTTTTCGTGATATTTTAATGCAAATCAACGGAAATGAGAGTCCTGAATCGAAAAAGGTATTCCTTTCCCAGATACGGTATGAAATGGCTGAAATATTCGCTAAAATGTGTCTCAAAAGTTAGTATTTTGGCCACTATGGTCCTAACTTGGTCAACGAGGCCAAGGCATCAATTTATCGAAAGGAAATTGCCACATTTTTCTTAAAAATTATCCGATCAACAATTGTTATGCCTCTAGGTTATTCCAAAAGTTTCCATGTCAGCTAACTTTTTCTTTCAATATCTATCCTAGCCAGGTCCGATACGATAGGAATCGGCCAGCTATATCTTTTATGTACCTGTCATAAAAGAAAGGGTATATACACTTCGGCACCGCCTTTTCTTAATAATTATAGGAATATCCCATCAAAAATTCAATAAAATGTGAACCTCTTTCAAATACTTTTTCAACATTTTTCTCCCAATAGGAATGACCATCTTCAAAGCTTAGTCAATAATGGTTTTGATCTTTAAAGAATGGGACAATATAGTCGGCACAATGTGGTCCGATTTTGGCATAGGCATGTGCAAATAAAAGGCAAAAATGAAATTTATGTAATGGGGAAATGTGAAGCATTTAGATAACATTTTGGCCAAAGACAGACCCCCAAGCCGATGCAGATCGAGTACTTGAGACGTGGGGAACTGAACTAAGAGGTATTTCAAGCAGCCGAAAAAGTCGTGTCAAGACAAAGTGCAATAATTCACACTCACTTTCGGGTTTGACGGTTTATAGGTGGGAACATACCAGAAAAGCCACCAAAAAAAAGACAACAGATATATATTTAGGCAAAAAGCAAGAGCAGAATCGATAGTCTGGACGTGCCCAGACACTATTCCACTTATAGACTCTCAAGTGATTATGAAACCTTACATGCACACACTCGGCTGACACTTTATATAGTTTATGACTTGATAAACTAACTCTCTTAGAAACCATTGTCCAAATAGAGTTATAAGCATGAACCGAAAATTAAATTGAATTTATGATTTCTTTGAGCGAACATTTGAAATATGAAATGTTGGAGCAATTTTTGCATTGCCACCGGCGCCAATTTTCAGGTTTCGGATTTATAGTTCAATTTGATCATGATTTATCCAAATGCCCATAAATAATAACCATGATTAGGTGGTGGCCGGGGAGTGGCCGCTGGCCAAGACTCTAATCGATCGTGGACCAAAAATTTAATTAGCCGCAACTCCAAAGGCCATAGACAGGTGCTCCGAGATGACAATCACTCGAGCTATTTGCATACAATTCTAAATTCTGTTTTATTTATTTCTCATTTTTTTTTTGTTTTTGTTTTTAATTTAAGCCGCATCATCAAAAGTTAGTCGAGATTCAAACCTGAACCTGAAACGAAGAGAAGCCTGGCAACGAGGCTTCGGCTGAGTCTTCGTTTCTTCGGAGACTCGAAGAGATTCGAAGTGCCGGGCAGAGTCGGACTCGGTGGCTACTTCTACTTGGCGTTGCATAAAAATTGGTTCAGTGGAGCAAACGCCTTCAAGTCGAAAACATCGTGAACAAAACCCGATAAACAAGACGCGCGAACGTGAAGTGAAAGAAAGGATTATAGTTAAATATCCTTTATTTGGTGTGAATTATATTTTCTGTGCTTTAATCCTAAAACAAAAATTCTATTTTAAAAATATATATTTTCCAGCCACTGCGTATACTTAATATTTGGAATATAGACCTCAGTCGGATACAACCGAAAAATAAATTCTAAACAAAAGTGAAGGTAAGAGACCCCCGGGTAAGCCAGTTTTTGGCATAAATTTAGTCATCGGATTATAAACTCAATTTCGCACGAAAGTTATTTAAACAAGCAAACAAAAAGACATCCAATAAATAAAAGAATTTATTTTTTATGAGGCATTCTTTTCTTTTTCTCTTAAACTTTTATGTTTTTGCCTATCTTTGGAGGTTCTAAAAACTTATTTTATTATTGCTCGAAACAAATAATGGAACTTATTCTTTATGAGAGTGTTTATTTATGAAATTTTTGGGAAGATAAGCCAAATGTCACGTATTGCATAAAAATTCTTAAAAGGTTTAAAAAGATAAGCACTATAAATTAATAGTCTTGCCATATTCATGATCATTTAAATTCACTTTTGCTTTTGTTTTTGGTAGAAATGCCATCTAACTTTTATTTATGAATAGTATATATATTTTTTTTGCAAAAATTTGTTGCTGATCTAATGCTTATGTTGATTTTTTTAATGAGAGAACTTTCCAAAGCCAAATGTCAGGAGTTGCATAAACAGAGTTTTAGGGGGATTCTTAACATAAATAAACATCAAGCTGCGGTTTTATTAATTTTTATACCAGTTTTGCTAGGTTTCTATTTTATTTTTTTTTTTTAAATCTCTAGGATTGCGGAAGTAGAAACAACGCTAATTGTGTTAAAAAATAAAAAGAACTTAAGATTTAAAATTAGAGACTGGGAATCACGGGATGGGAAAAAAGTATATCTGACGACTGGCTTGTCGAGTTGACAATTACAAATGTCTTTTATTACGGATTGCTTTCAGTTTGAATCGATTTGATTGGAATTGGTAATTGAAATTTCCAGGGAATTGCGCTTTAATCAGCCTGACAGACGTCACACGGTGGCAGGCAGACTAATTTGCATATTAATTTTAATTGAGTGAACAGAGACCGGCAGGAGACATCCATCGAATAAAGTTCAATCGGATTGAAATTGAAAATGTCAGGCCCCCAGACTAGAAACGAAATCGAAACTGAATTGAAAATCGAAAATAGAGCCATTGGCATTGCAGCTGCCCTGGCTATGTGGTAGGTCCAAAAGCGCCACAAAAAAAAAAAAGCAAAACCACAAAAAGAATTAATTTGAATACAATGCAACTACAGATTGTCCAAACACATGTGGTTGCGGAAAAGTGTTTAGCCGGCAGTCAACTTAACCCGAACAAGTTTGTTGCCTAAGTCTTTTGATTGACTACCAAAATTTTAATTTATAGCTGCATCATCCCTCTCTCATTTCTTTTCTGTTTATTTTTTGTGTTTAGTAGATCATAAAAACTCCACCTTTCAAAGCTTCCGCCTGCTGACTGACAAGCTTGGCAAATTGTTACACACTATCCATTCAATGTCATTGGCAAAAAAAAAGCAACTAGGCGAAAACAAAGCAAAGCAACTGCCACAAAAAATTCGCAAATCCCAAATAGTATTCCATCATCAGATTTGCATATGCAAATTTCATTCCCACGACTTTTAATTGCAAGACTAGAGAAGAAAATGGAAATGCTCGAAGACAGCTTCGCAGTGTGACTAAAGTCGAGTGATATAATTCTTGATAGTTGGTGGTCAAGGCCAGAATCAGGTGCGTGATGCTACAGATTATCCAAAATTTATTACCAATCAAGGTGAATGGGATTTCTTAGTGGTTTTATTTAGGTGTGAGAGGCTAAGATTTGAAAGCGAAGATCTGCAATAAAAAGCACTTCTACTTAAGAGGTTCTTTACACACAAAAGTCTGACGTAAATCTGAAAAAAAAAATTAAATAAATAATTCTTAATACATTCATAAATCTCAGTTAATTACTGCCATTAGGGTATACAGAATTCCACCTACCCCAAGCCATTTGCCATTACTTGTTTATGATTAACCTTTTCTTTTGGCACATCTCTTTGGGCCATTTTAATTAACATTATTAGCAAATCCATCAAACAAGGCTAATTAATGGAGCCACGTGAATTGGCATTATTGAAATTAATTCCGATCTGTCATAATTAAGTCAAAGCCCTGACAATAACCCCCCACGGGGAAATTGGAGCAGGTGAACATGGAATTAAAATTCAACTTGGATAGAAGTGTTTTTTTAATTTTATAGCCATTTGTTCTGGGTGAGGCACAAGCCAAAGAGTCTGGCTCTGGCTGCACCCAGAAATGCGTACAAATCCGTTGACATTTTGCCAGACAACCTTACAAGACACCCCAGTCAGAACCGACTGCCTCTGGACTGCCTCAAAAGCCATGACAGCAACACGGGACAGGCCCTGAGACAGACAATTACTAATTGAGTTTCCTTCCCCCTCGAGACCAAAACATTAATTACACTCCGCTACAAAGGTAGTTGGGGGTTGTGGAGTGGCCAACTAAGATCCCAGACCTTAGAGTTCATTAGGAAAGGGCGTCGCCCAGTTGGGCTTTTCGGTTATGTAAGCCTTGTATCTTCGCCGGCTAAATGTTCAATTTACAAATTAACCAAAGCAAGCCATACGGTTCAAAGTTCAAACACAACGGCAGCGGGAAAACAAACAATTGTTGAGAAATATCGAAATCGCATCGAAATCAAAATCGAAAACTGAAAAAACAAACAATAACAAGGGCATAGCAGACCGACGAATTAATTGAAAGCATTTAATATCGGCTAACAAACTGAAAAAGTGTAATTGAAAACAAAAACCCGAAGAAGGCTTGATGTTTGAGCTTGAAAATTGATTGGGCCCAGCGGGTGATTGGCTACGAAGACTGGAAAATGTCGGAAAGGTTTCCACCCACTGACTGACCTTAAGCTAATAAACAATTTGATGAATATGTTTGTTTTCTTTATTATTACCCCCCAAAAATTTCCTTTTTTTGATTTCCACAAGGTTAAGCTTTGTAGTTACCAGTCCTTATATTTCCCAACCTGGTTTTTGGCAAAAAACTTCATTGTGGCTTATGCAACAATCCAATTGAAGATACCAATTCAATCTGATCTTTTGTCTTCTGACTCTTTTTTCGCCCCGAGGAGTCATCTTGGTCAGTCAAAAGTTCAAATTGGCAAATTATTGATTGTGGGCCGGGTTCAAATCGGGTTGAGTTACACAAGTTAGTCAGGCAGTCTGTCCGTCAGTCACTCAGTCAGTCACGCATATGCCTTTCGATTTCGATTTTGGCTGAATCCAAATCTCTTTTTCGGATTTCTTAATATGCGAGTACCAGTACGAGTACTATGCAAATTGATCGCTGGAATTACTTGAACCGAAATTTGCATTTCCCAGACAAAGTTCGTGATATGTCAGCGGGCGTTAGAATGTATTGGAGGTCAAAACGTCCCCCTATCCGCCCCACTTAAAAAAAAGAGTATGTGTTTCGTTAGTTGACACTTTTGAAGGAACTTGGCAATTAGCAGAACCATTCAAAATAAATCATCCAGTGTCGCCTGGCTTTGCTGATGAATTTCTTGCTATTTTGTATTGTTTTTTTTTCTGATTCCGTTTTAATTGCTTTATCAAAATGCCAAGACCAAAGTGAATGCCTGCCCGCGAAACGAATGACTGAGACAACGAACTTGATTCGAAAACGAGTTGAATCTGCTGAATCTTTTGTTTTGCTTATCGTCTTCACTCATTAATACTAGTAGTTTAAACTCACTGTTTCACTAATCACTAGATCTTAATAGTTGTGCATTAAAGTGTTTTTTAACGAGTTGCTCTTTGGCGCCCGTTCTGGCTTCTTTAAATACATTTTTTATTTGAATTTATCTAAATTATATTCGGCATACACTTGTTTCTGTGTTTCTGTGCCTTAATGCTTCCATGTTTCAATTTTATCCTCTATTCTTGGTATCCAGGTCAAGTCGGCTGTCATTTAATGCAAATTATTGGGCAATGTTGCTCTCTGCATCTTTGAGCTTGTTCCACTACAAATTGCGTTTTTCCTTCAGTATGGCTTTAACTAACGCACATGTGGGCGTGGCCCGAACTCTAAGGCGTAGCATTTGATTAGAATTTTGTTTCGCAAATGCCATTCAATTTAGTGCTTGCCTCGAAGTTTGCCTTGAACTGAGAGTGGACTGAGAAGAATAAGTTTCAACTAATTAGTTGCAATTAATTTTATCCTAGTAAATACATTTCATATTACTCATAATTATACCTTTTACAATTGAAGCAACCCCCATCAAGTTAAATGTCTATTTTAATTACCTAAAGTTTATTGTTACTTTTAATTGCTTCTTGTTACCATTTCTGACCCAATTCTGCAAATCATTACAGCCAGAAATTGTTACTAATTGTATTGCTGACGAACTTTCTAACTGGCAATAGATCCGTTTTTATTTCTAACTATAATTGCTGGAATTAAAATTGTAACATTTACTTTAAAAAATAGCAAATAGTAATCTTTTTCTTGCTCCAATTCTTAAGCTTCTAAGAAAAAATCACTTGACACTTTGTTGCTGCCAAAAAATATTTTGTTATAATTAGCCTCACTCGGACACCCAACTTAATTGCCAAATAAAATTTAAACCGAGACCCGTGAGCGATTAAATAAATTAGCATCGGCCAGAACAAGATAGACCCACACATAGACCTCGTTGGAGATCTGATCTGCGATAGATGTTGCAACTGGCCGCGTCAACTAGCAACCTGCAACCTGTAACAACGACATCAATTAGCGGCGTTTTAAGTGCGTTCCACATTTGGCGTGAAAAAAGCTGAAAAGCGCAAGGGGAAAATGCGTCGAGAAACGCCTCGAGTCAATCAATTTTCCGTGAACTACACAGTCAAAAAAAATTAAGATTTCAACGAGATTACAGTATTACTTTTAAGTCCTCTCTTAAATAATTTTTTTCTCTGTGCAGCAACCAGCACAAGGAGGCCCGAACTCCCAGCTCGGGCCTGGTGAAGATTGCGTGGCCAGATTGAAAGCCATTTGGAAAGGCAACGCTCGAGTTACGCGCCGGCAACTTACGCAAATTTCGTGGCCTGTCCTCCGTCCCCACTCGACAACCTCGAATCCTCGGATCTGCGATCTCCCCTAAGGCCCGAATGTCCAAGCCACTAACAGCCGCCTCATCAGAGGGAGATATACTCAACGACACACCCTAATCGGGCCATGTCTTCGGGTCCGAATCTCAAATTTTTAAAGTCTCAGTCCGTTTCGGAGCCAGAGTCAGAGTCTCGGCCTGGAGTTTCCAAGATTTTTAATTGAAAACTGCAATGGTCTGGTCTGACTGTCTGGCAGACAACTAGTTTACGCATTTGAAAGTGCTCGGCTGGTAATTAAAAACTTGTCGTTCGATTTGATAACTTTTTTTGCGAGTACCCTTAAACGATTTGGGCAGAGACTTTTTATGGAGTGGTTTGATGGCCTTAGAAACATAATTGGCTTTTTTATATATTTTTGTGTAATTAAATTAGAGATGTTCGGTAAGGATTCAAATATTTTATGGTTTGCTATTTGATTTGACTTCTATTTTAATAGTTTTTCGGTTTTAAAGCTATAAACTATTTTTAAAGAGTATCTCTGAATCAGGAGACCCCCACTCGAGTTCCTTTCACATTACGTTTCTGAGTCGGTCAACGTGTCGTATACGCAACATTTGTCATGAATGTCCACTGAGTCTGGACATGCTCATTTGCGGTTTCAAATAATATGTTTGGCTAAAGGATGTTCGGACGAATGATTTATGTTTACTGGCAATTTGGTTAGCTCTACTCCCTCTCTACCCCCGATAAAATAAATTATCTAATCCACATTCCTGGCCCTGCTCTATCATCTAGAGATTTTTAAGTAGCGATGGCAATTGATACCAGTTTATCAAAACCAGTTTAAATGCAAAACCCAAACAAAACGCCCCTCGGCTAATCCGAAAAACCCACAAAAATCCATAAGGAGGTAGTGGAGTGGGGGGGATAAATAAATATTCCCAGACACATAGACTGAAACATGAAAATTACACAACATTCCCGAGAGGAGGAGGTTATGACGTGACATCCTGGCTACCGGATCGCTAGAAATTTAATATTCAACGCATTGATTGCGTCTTATGGCAGCAACTTCTTAGCCTTTGGCTCTTGGCCAAAAAGTGAGTGGAAAAAAATGCAATTTCTTGACCAAGCAAAAGGATTTTAATTAACCGATTGGTTACAAAAAAAATCTAATTTCCGTTGTCAAAAGAAAAAAAACCAGCACGCATTTCGGTTAATGCGAAATTGTGATGCAATATCTTCCAAAATGTGCCACGCAAAAGTTATCAACAAATCAAGCCGGCTCTGAGCCGCATTGACACACTTTTCTCGCCCACCGCCCACCGCTCCCTCGCCATTTCCCGACGCTGGAAAATCCACAGAAAATTTATAGAGCGCATTTCGATTTTTGGAGGCAAAAAAATAAAAGCCTGGCCCAAAGCGAGGTGCGTGAGTCGTTCAATCAATGCAATTCATTCATTGAGTTTGAAGTGGCCAGCAACACGCTAGTTGACGTTTTGCCTCTTGGCCAAAATGCCTTTCAAGTCCAGTGGCGGTGTGGGAAAGGAGTTAACGAAATACATACAATAAAATTCTTGAAAAATACTTCGTTTTTTCACACTTCTTGTTCGATTTAATTATTAAAAATTAGTTTTTGTAAACAAAAAATATGTATTTAATTATTTATTAACTAATCCCCTGTTCCGGCTTCTGATTTTTCCGTATATTTTTTTTCAATATTAGCCCCTCTATTACCAACTTGGCACACGCTGCCAACTTTGACAAAAAATGCGTTTTCAAAGTATGCAAAAAAAACTAGCCTACAAAAAAAAAAAGCGATACCGCATAAAAGTCAATGGCCAACAAAAAGTTGCGTATGGCCACAGTTTATTGATTTATTATCGTGCATATAGTGCATAATTTATTACAAATCTATTTGGAGCTGGACCCGTAGATAAGGGGATTAAAGCCTAGGGGGGCGTTTCAGTTGTGTGCGTGCCAGGAGATTTATGCTTCAGCGGAGGTAGATAAACAAAAGACTTAGGCAACAAACTTGAAGCGTAGATAGAGGAGTTTTCAACTCAAGAGGAAGTTTAAGGAAAATGAGAGACATAAGCTGAGTTAGTTTATTTTTCTGATTAATTATATTAATAAATTTATTTTGAAAATCATTTTTTAATATTTTTTGTAATCACTTACCCGATATGAACCCCACTGGCACTACATAAATACCTCCTCCATTATCTCCCTTGTTAATGACTTAATTAAACGCCTTTTATGTAAACAACGGCAAGTGAACCAGCAACAAAAACACGATGCATGATCTGAACCCGCAACTGCCACCAGAGCAACGCCCACGCAGCAAAAGCAACAACAGTAACAATCATAACAACAACAATGACCACACGCCAGTCGACAGCCAACTTCTCACGCCCCCCCAAGTCCCCACTATTTTTTTCTTAGCCATGGCCCCTGAATTTGAACCTGCCGCCAGTTAAAGTGGCAACTTCTGTTGAGCCAATACAGAGAGAAAAAATATAGAAAATTCAAATAACAAATGAAAATGTATTTAATGAAGAGTTTTAACTATTTGAAATTACAAGAATATAAAGTTTTATTAAGAGTATAAAGTATATATTATTACTACATATTTAGTGATAGTATATTTTTTTCAGTGCACTGTTACTCTTGCTGAGGTGCCTACTTGATAAATATCATTAAACTACCCGCCTTGCTTTTCGCTTTTGTTTAGCGCGCCCCAAGAAGATTGATAATTTCGAATAAAATGGAATGCCTGTGTTAATAGGACGAATGAATATAAATATCCAATTTAAGGCAATGATTTAACTTAATTGGCTGACGATAGACCCCCGTTGATTTGGAGATTTTCTGTTTCCGATCCGCTAATTAGCCTGTGCCTGGCCAGCACTCTTTCGGCCACCGCCTTGGGCAATGATCCGAGCATGAAATATCACGCCAATTACAGTAGCGATTGCTGTTCAATCCAGCAGGTAACTTCCAGCCAGGTAACCAGTTGGTATTTTACTCACTGAGCTGAACTAAATTAAATCAATTAAAACAAAAAAAGAGTAGAGCTAGGGGAGTATTAAGTTATAAGAAAGTTGTTAGACACTTTTCTGATTTATTATTTTTATGAATTATAAATAATATATTATAGCTTTTAAGTCAGTGTTTTAATAATGTATATTACAATCCTTTCAATCTCTAATAAAAGAAGCGCATATACCCATTACCATTTGTAGGGTATACACCGTTGAGTGATTTTGAATCAATTATGTTTACGACTTGGGCGTCTCATTAAACATTTATCGATTGATCCGATTTGATTGAGCGGTTATGTGATGTCACTACTACCTCAATTACATGTGTCCACATTAGCTGGTAACTCGTTTTCCGTCTTCCCATTGCAGATGTCCAGCATGTTCCATGGAGTGGCTTTTCTGGGCCTGTCGCTGCTCGTGACGCTGATCCGTTTGGACGGGGCTCGGGCGGTGGGCTATCACTACGATCGTCCCACGAGACCCACGGCTCCTTCCGGACCCGGGCCAAATATTTATTCAGGTCACCAGTTCAGTGCTCTGCCCACAATACATCCGCTGCCACCGATTCCGGCACTACCACCACTGCCCACCGCCAGGGTTCCCATACCCCGGAGTCGACCCACTGCCCCGGCTACCAGTATAGTGAGCCAGTATCGGCAACCAACAGCTCCTGTGGTTTCCACATACATTCCACCCTCGGTAGTGTCTCCCATCGCCTCGATTAGTTTCCATGGCACTCCAACCTTGAAGCCGGTTTACGGACCACCACCTCCGCCAATTCCCACTGCTGTCACTCCGATTGTGGTGGCACCTACTGGACCTTCGGCTCCAATACCCGCGGGCGGAAATCTGCGTATTCCATTTGGAAAGCAGGCACTGATCTCCCCCGGAGAGTCCTACATTGCCAATGGCAGGCAGCTGAAGCAGTACGCCGTCATCGAGATTATCGACAACGACATTGACGAGACACCGGGCCCCTTCCTGTCGGGCAGCAGCTTCTTCGATCGGTATGGTGCCCATGTGGGTGCTCCGACAGCTAATGGCATCCAGCTAGATTCCCGAGCCAATTCCCTGCTCCTCGAACAACAGCAACTGGCCATCCAGCCGAGAGCGGGAGCCCAGCCGGCTGCAGGTGGAGATGCCATTGCTCTGGGCTCTGGAGGACTGGGCTTCGTGCGCTTGCCCAATGGAAATGTCTACCTCGGATCGGGCTCCCTGGGCTACATCAGTGGACAGCAGAGGGTCGCCTCAGTTCTTGATGCCCGCACTCGGTCGGAGTCCACCTCTGATGCTCTGCACTTTGGTCATGGTCCTTTGGGCGGAGTGGACAACCTGCTGAGATTTTAGTAGAAGGGCTTCCAGCCACCTTCCTTATCTACACACACACACCCACACACTCGCACACACACCAGCACACACATCTGAATACATCTATCTATAAAAATATGTATATTATGCTGTAAATATGTAATTAAAAGAAATGGAAAAGAAAAACCATCTTGTGTTGTCTAAGTTATAAGTCTGCTTAAACTATTTGAAGTTCTTGTACATTTGTCCTAAGCGAAACATCGAAACTTGATCAAATAAAGACGACTATGGAAACAGAAGAAGGACGTTTGATTTTTGGCGGGAAGGATAATTAGGCGGTTGGGAAATAGAGTTTTAGGTGCTAAAATATTTATACTTCCTTATTATTTATATAAATTAACTAAATATGGAATGTATTTTTTTTGCTTCCATTAAATTATACACATTTATTTAGTTCAATATGTTTAAAATTAGATTCATAACAAGAACTATAGCTCGAGAGCTCTTGACTGTGCCAAAAAGTATGCTATGTATTTTTATACACAGGTGTTAAAAAAATACCAAAATCAAAATATACTACATAGATGAGCGCGAATTTGAAAGTGAAAGGCTGTGTTTTATTTTTTATTTAAAGAAACAAGCAATTGTTTAATAGAAAATTGTAATAGTAAGATTAAGAATAGTTTTGGTTACTTTTATCAGCCTATATGAAAAATCCTAATGTCTTAGCTTATACTAGCTTGACTTTTACTATCCTACTGTCCAACTATCCAGTCCTTAGTAATTAAAAAGTATATTTTATTTATATGTATATGGATTTTCTGAATTAAAATTAAAATTATATAGTTTTTTATAAAAAGCTTATATGGCTTTATATTTGGTTTCCTAATTGCTATCAATTGTTTACTTTTGGAATACAATTAATGGTTCTGTTTATTTTCAACTCGGTAAACATTTGTAGTTCGCACAAAATTTGCATGCCTAGAACTATTTGCACTATCTCAGACAATACACATAGAGAAATCTTGCGTGGCTCTGCTAAATCATTACCTAAATAGAAGGCAAACACTATGCCGCCGGGTGTTTGCGATTAGGTAATAATAATTATTCATGCGCATTATTCAAATGGGCTTCTGAGTCTGGAACGTGCCGGGATTTAGCACTACCATTTTATTGTTGTTTCAGTTTCATCATCTAGTTTGGATCGTCAGTGCTAGGGAGCGGTCTATCTGCGCGGGGGTCGCCACATGTGCCCAGCGTACTATATATATATATATATGTATATATATTTTAGAAAAAAGGGAGAGATCGTGAGGGGCAAAGGCAAATGCAAAGTCGTTTCCGAACTGCGCAGTTTTTAAAGATCTATTTTTTTTTTTTGTTGGACTTGTTTGCCGGTTTGAAGATACACACATTCGCAAGTTGATCTTTTGTTTATGTTGTTATATGTATTTATTTTTTCGATAACTGGGACACGCGCTGCTGGGGCCACTGGACTAGCTACCATACATATATAACTAAAAAGCCGGCCGGTATTTCCAGCTGTCTATAGTCTCCCCTTCCTCCCACACCCCAAACGCTTTATAAAACGCCAAAAACGAAAAAAAATCACCTAGTTCAATAAACTGCCAAAAGTAATTTTAAACTGACTCAAGGTGAAGTGGAAAGTATTCCCTATCACACGCGTTCTAGCCGCCTTCCTCAAGGTTCATTTGCCGATAAAGAAATTTGGTTTTGATTCGCACATGTGCTGCCAAATTACGAACTTTCTCAAACATCTTTATCAGGTCAAAATTTTTCAGAATTTTTAAAGTAATCTTTATAGTTTATAATGGTAGTTGTTATGATAGTGTTAGACTAAATATTCAGAATTATCAAAACACTATTTATAGTTTATAATGGTAGTTATTAGGGGTTTGATTGTAACATTCATAAATATTTGGTAGTAGTTTTTTTATGATTTCTGGGGTTTGGTTGGTAAGGTAGGTTCAAGACCTTAAATATTACTTTCAGTAAAGACTTTAATGTTAAGAAATTTTATATATTTTGAAACTACTTCAGAAGTAATATTATTCATAGTTATTCCATATGCCCTTCAAAACCTAAAAGTATCGAGCTTAACATCCAACCACAGTTTAGTTTGCTGGCTACTTTTGAAGTAATTTATAATATTCAATATATATTTAATGATTTTGTTAATAAAAATCAACTATAAATCATTAAAGAATGTTAAGGCAGTCTAAAATATTTTCAAAGCCATTTAAACTAATAATTAATTTGATTTTAAGGAGTCTTTGTTTCATTTAAACTCGATCCCTTCATCAAAGTTAAAGCCCTTATCAATAAAGTGTTAATGCGTTTCAGAATTCTTGTTAAATATTATCAAACATTATTTTTTATTGCTTGTATCTTAAGATCTAAATAATTATCAAATACAAAGTCAATATGACCGAAAGAACAAAACGAACTGGAAGAACTAAGGTCTTATCATCTAGTTAATGGAGTGGATATGGCTAATAGTGATGCAAACTAACTTATAAGATCAGGGTGCTTAGTTTTTTGGTTAATTAAGAACTAATTTGTTTTGGCAGTTGCTGCTTGGAGGGAATTAAACCCCGTCCCAGATTACAGTTCCAGCTGGAACTGTTCCTGATCTTCGATCTTCAGGGACTGTGCCTTCTTCACCAGTTCCGTTGGCACTGGAACACACTTCCGGAAGGGGGTGCGTGGCGTGCCCCTCATGAGACAGCTGGGCACATTCGAGGGTGGCGTCTGACTCAGGGGAGAGCCACGAAGATTCTTCATGAAGGCCCTCTCGTATATCAGCTTGGTGCCTGGAATTACAGATAAGTTGGGGAATACGTTGATTAGTCAAGGTGTCTCCAAATTGCATCAGAATCGAAAAAGTTCCCGCTGATAAGACAGCTGTTTAAATATTTTTTTTTTTTGTTTATTATTCAGGAATTTTTGTGATAATGAGTAATGATGAGCACATGTGCTTAGGGGTGACTACTTTTTTTTATTTTGGTTATCATGACACTGTTTTTTTTTTTATTTTAATGTCTAGCTTTCATCAGCCATTAGTCTGACTAATTATCTTAAATTTCTTTTCAGAAACTTACCTCCAGGAGTGGTGGAGTAGAGGGTGCCTCCAGGTGTCGAGGAGTAGACCTCCGGCATCTGGATGGGGTCCGAGATGACAATCTTACGGGTCATCATGGGCAGAGCCTGGGTGATGGCTTGACGGGCAGTTGGCGATGCAGACATCTTGATAGTTTTATTGATTGATTGGATGGTTGGGTTGTTAAGGTTTTTGAAAACTTTCCGTTGGCTTGTAAGCACTTGATGGGTTTTTGTTTTTATTGTTTACACAAATTGCGTTGTTTGTAGTTAAGGTTTGTGTTTTTTATCAGCTACTGTGTATGTTGCTGCTGGGACCTCCTAACCGTTGGCTGTTCGCTAAGCGATTGCTATTCGAATTCTGAAACGGCTGGCTATTTATACCCCTCACTCTCTATAGCTCTATAGCGCTCTCTATCTACATATGTATATACTGCTACACTCCCGGCTCTCTCACTCGCGTGATGTTTTTGCTTTTGGTAGACGATTGTTTTCTGTTTTTATCTGGTGTATTTTCTGCGTTTCAGTTTATGACAAACCGGGTGATTATTTCTTGTTTTTGTTTTATTCTAATAAACCACCTCTTTATATTTTTGTTGCCATAGTCTGCCTTAGTCTGCTGCACACCTTTTAGACATTTCTAGCAAGAGTGAGAGCTGCCTATCTTGAGGGGCTTCTCGCCTTGAGCTCTTGTTTATCTTAAACCATTTGTTATTATTTAATGCATGCCAGTATTATTGGTAAACAAGTTAGCCATCTATACTAAAACATCAATCGCATTCGCATTTCTCAAAAACCATCTTATCACGGTATTGCATGGGAAATTGGATGAGTCAGTCCGGTGTGTTCTATGAGATCTTATCAGAGTGGGTCTTTCTATCTTTAGTATGAAAGTCAGTTCCGTCGAAATTCGGGAAGTAGGTATTACTTTGCACTTTGCATCAGCGTTTAAATTCGATTAATTAGCATAATGGACACGTTGCCGGCAAATGTTGACGTAGGTTTCGATCGCATTTCGTATGCATGTTCTGTATGTGCTCCGAAAGCAGGGTAATAAAAAATGACAATTTTTCGAAATTTGTTTTGTTTTTTTAGATACCTAGTAAAGGGGGGTTTTTTTAATTTTCTTGAGCCTAGGTTGTTTACTAATATATTTAATGAATTCAGAACATTTTACCTTTCATTGAAAACTGCAGAATCGAAAGAAAGTAAGACGTAACTTCCTTATAAAGTTTTAGATTCTAGATTCAAGTTTTCTAAAGTAAATCATTAAAATTTGAATCCTTAAAAAAAGGGGAAAGCTATTAAACTATTCTGTTATTCAAACTTTAAAGTGAAGATAAAATACTTTAGGAGATAGATAGGTACTTTAAAAAAAAAACAAAAATACTGTAAACTTTAAACTAAATTTAAGTTATTTTTTTTGTATTTCAATTATTCTATTCTAACCTTTTTGGATACTTGGAACTATTAAAACATTACTAAAACCTGCATAATTAAAACAAAAATCTAGAATTATTAAACCCTTTTCAAATACCTCTAAAATCCTATCAATCCCCAAAATTACTGGGTAAAAAACAGCAAAAGCACGAGCGTTTTGGCTGTGCGGGGGCGATGTTGACGATTTTTAATCGCTTGGGTGGACGCATGTAAATAGTTCGAAAGTAAATACTGCTTACGTAGATGCCCCACGATCCGGCGTAATTCGATTTTTGGACACGGGCCACTCAGAAGCCAAGGGATCTTTGGGAAGGGGGTTAATGTAAAGGTGCCACGTGTGTTGATCTCCCACGAACTGTTGATGTGGGACAGATACAGATAGGTATGGTGGCGCCCAATTGGATTTCTGCACAAGGTCACCCAGCATAAGCGTGCTAAAATTTATGGTTTAACAGGAAAAAAATCTTTGGACCTTCAAGATATTTTTAATAAAAAGTTTATTTTCTATTTGTGACTTGAAGGAAAATTTTGACGCCGGGAAAAGCGTGACCCACAAACATCAATTACAACTATGCGGGGTGGATATAATCTATGTAAGTTAAGTGCCGGCTGACCCCCAAAAACGGTAAACAAGGGAGCTCCGAGAGAACCCGGCGGAATGATGTTTATTTGCCGTGTCATCTAGCACGTAGTCCACAGCATAAAGACGCCCTACGTGCGTTTGGAGGGAGATACTTAACATAAACATTATATTTTTTTGGGTTTCGGAGCGAGAGACCCGAAGAGACCGGCTTGCCCATTAGGGCTTATCAACCCTCATAGAACCAGTTCGGATTTCGATTTCATATAATTGTACCTGCGCAGAGAGAGAGTAGCATATATTGCCGGTGAAAGAGATGGCAGGAAGTTTTCTTATTGCGTTGCAGCCAAAAAGTGAAAATGCGTCTTGAGAACATTTTTAGCCGGTTGTCTAAGCTCAGAGGGGTGGCATTCTTTCCACACGACAGGGGTCAGGTAGAATAAAATCGGAATTCATCGGAAATCTTTTCTTTTCTTTTTATATTTTTTTGGCGGGATGGCTGATGAAATTGCACCATCCGGTTACGTGCTAGGTGAATAGATTTCGGGGGTTCGGTTCTATTTCTAAACAAGTCTGAGATAGTTGTGAATGAGCTAGACAGAAATCAAGTTGTTTTTATTATTTTTCGAATCAACGAATTCAGAGACATAGGTAAGCGATTAAAAATGTGATCAAATGAAGATGATTAACGAAAATAAGATGATCTTTTTTCAGAAAAAATATTTATTTTAATTATTAAAAATATTGTACTATAAATATAAACATGTTTATTTGCCAATAAGTAATAGTTAAGAGTTTAGTAAAATAAATTGAAAAATATATTAAAGTTTTAAAATTCAGAACTAGAACAATTCACTATTTTTAGTAGTTTGAACTAAGAACCACCATATCTTAAGCAAAAATGATTAAAAACTATACAAATATTTCATTATCATGCCAAAAACTCTATATAGCTGATACACTTTTTCGAAAAAAGAGTATTTTTCAACCCAAACAACAACAAACACGAATCACATCCCCCATTTCGACTGACGTCGATGACCCACATTTTCAGAATCCGAATGAGAACCGCGGACATCGTCGTCGCGTTGGCCAAAAATTTAATCATTCATTTGACTTTGTTTATGCACAAAATATGAATAAGGTAAACGAAAGGCAAAAAAACATCAAAATAAAGTAAGACCCAAAACAAAAACAAGGTGTCTATAAGAAAAAGCATGTGCTTTTCAAATCATAGATAAGGGGAAGCACCAATGACTGAACTGCATAGATAAGGATAATCCTCCGACGGAATGAGACTGCTTGACGCTAAGTCATTGTCCCATCGAGATTTTGGAGTCTTCGATCTTCGACCATTTCTTTGAAAAAATCTCGTAATTTGCGTTTTAAATTACATCAGCCAATTTAATGCCTGGGACTCTCTCGAGGATGTCTAACTGGTAGGGGAGGACTTGGGAGGATGGGTATTTCCCTTAGACATCTACCCCTCATACACTTCTTCCTTCTAAAAAAAAATATAAGGAAAAGAAAGTTCAACAGCCTCTGATAAGGTTTTTGCGACAGCCACAGACAAAATTTATTTTAATCGAGAAAATATATAGAAAGCCATGAGATGCTTTGAATGCCCTTACTTTTTTCAGAGAAGACTTTAAAGAGAAAACAAAAATATAACAAACAGAAATTATATTTTTAAATTTATATTTATTAGATATTAATAAAAATCTATATTAGTTAACGAAATGCAAACACAAAATGTCAAAAAACTCATTAAAATGTGATCTACTTAAATATAGGGTATAGGAAATATAAATTGGGCTTTACGAATAGAATCTTCTCTCGATCGACAGTGATCTTTCCGTCCAGATCCTTCACTGCCAGATATATCATATATATATCAATAATACATGTGGAAAGAGTTAATGGAAAAATGGAATTTATTTAACGAACTGTTCCGAAACCTTCACAACGATCAATGAACTAGACCCGAGATGACCGGAGGTCTCCGAACTTCAGAGTCTGTTTTATATTTATTGAATGGAACGATTTTTCTTTAGGGATGACTACTTCAAGCCATCGTAGAACTTGTCCAGCATTGTGTCATTAACAGTTCCGAACACCCAGCGCTGTCGTTCATTGTCCCGTTCACAAACATTGACATAGACCTTGGCCACCCCATCTTCGACAAAGGCCTCAACGCACTTGTGTCCATTTTTCCCATGGACCAGCCACTGATTCTTTCTATCGTAGTACCAGAACTGATTGCCGCCCTGGCCGTGACACGGCCACATCCAGACAGTGGCATTCGGATTAGAGTCCTGGACATCCAGGCAAATGCTCTCCTCCTTGTGACGCAATTCTCGACTAGAACTGAGTTTCCAGTTTTGGTTCGCCTGGGGATGAGATCGATTGTCCGCACAACTAAACAGTCCGATAGCATCATTAATAATCTTGCCCATTGAGTCCAGACAGTAAATGGGATAGGCCACATTCTGAATGGCCCCGGAGGCATAAGCGGGTGGCTCAACTGGTGGGTACTTCTCCAGGAAATCGGGCGCCACTTCGGTCATAAACCAATGGAAGCTCTTGCACTTCAACCGCTCCCGAACGCCCTTCTGACGGGTGAGATCTCCGGCATCAATTTTTTCGTAGGTTTCCGGATCGCGTTCGTACAGGTACTTCTTGTACTCATCCATCCAGACTTCCGCCACGCGTTTGTGATTCTAAAAGAGAGTATATGAGTTATATTTAAAATTAAACATTAATTATAGTTTTCATTACCCTTGCCACGAAATTGGTGTTCTCCCTTGGACTTGGCCTCGGATCCATGGGTCCTCGAAAGATGTGGGCCACATGGGAACAGGGTACATCCAGTAACATTCCTCCACACATCCAGATCTTGAAGCTCAGTTCGTACTGCTCGCCACCCCAGATGTCCAGTTCATCGTCGTAACCTCCCAGATCCCAAAAGAAATCCGTATTAATGGCGAACAAGCCGCCCATCATGACAGGACTCCGGAAAGGCAGGGATTTGTCGATGGAATCCTCGGCCAACACCGGCAGTTGTTTGTAATACATTTTCCAATCGAAGCCACCACGAGCTCCTTCTTGGTGGCCTCCATGGTAGGAGAAAGTGGCATGATCAATGGAATCAATCATCGGACAGGTGCATATCTTATTATTAATCGCAATGGGTTCCAGCAGCGGTGGAAGCTAAATAGGTTTAAAATAAACTTTAAAATTAAATAAACTTCTTTAGTTTCTTGCAGACTCACCCAATTGTAGTTGGCTTCGATGTGAGAATCAAAAAAGACCATAACATCCCCAACGGCAACCTTGGCTCCAGCAATTCTGGCGCCAATGAGACCACGTCGCTCCGGATTTCTCACAATGTCCACCAGGCCGGGGAAATGGATGCTCACATAGTCATCCAGTTGGTGTTTCAGTGACTCCCAGTCGCTGCCATCGTCAACCAGGACGATTTGTTTCAGCAACTCTGGCGGAGTACGATTGACGACACTATGGATGGAACGGAGCAAGGTGCTCAAGTACTCGTTGAAGAAAATAAAAATCACGCTGACATTCGGCAGTTTGGCCAGGTATTTTCGGGTCTTGCACCTGAAATAAAGATATCATGAGTTGATCCTTCAGGAAGTCTTATTATATTCCAGGATATACTCACTCCTCGAGTCGGACATCGGGCACCGATCGATTAACCGAAATTCGATCCGATAGGAGGCCGTTGAAACCATTCTTTCTGTAGAGCTTATCCTCCATATCCTTGTCCTTCGGATTCGCGATTTCCGCCGACATCCCCTGCTCACCTAAGCCAATCCGTTTCTTGTCCGCCTCCATGGCGGCGTAATCGTGCCAGTCCTTGCGCTCTCCTTCCGGTTCCGGTAGTCTAAATCCCACTCCTGGGCGGACCTCACTAGGCAAAGGATCTCGGACCAAGTTGCGATCCTGGAATGGCGGGCGGGCAGCTTTGCGTGTCGGCTGTATATCCGCAGCCCGGAAAACAGGCGTTACTGGATCTCCATTGGGATCGAGGTGCGCATCGGGGTCGCCCGACGTTGCTGGTCGCAACCGTTTCTCAACAATTATAGTGGTGACCAATGAAATCCCGATGATGCAAACGATAAGGAGCACCACTTTGCGTACCAGACGCTTTACATATCTCTTTTTCATGGCCATGCGAACGTCTTGCCGGCGGAGGTCCAATGTGTAGAATGGTGGCATTGCAATGCGACGTTGGAGCTCCTACCCATCTGCCACCTGGCGACACCTGGCAAAATGTATGCATTAGTGTAATTGATGCCTCCCGCTGTGCGGCCCAAGTGGAAATTCGGTACAAAGATAAGAGACATCAATGGATAGATTTCGACAAGAACACGCTTCTCCACTAGCAATCAGTTGTGGAATACACCCGATGACGTGTAAGAAGCGTTTACCGCACTTACCTGTGCAAAATACGATACAAAACAGTCGAATAAACGAAAATTGGCCGTCTGGAGATTCAAATTATGGGAGCGCGCGTCATGGTGGCGACAGCTACAGGCCAATTTGAGGACTAACCAAACAAGCTCCCATGTGTGCCAGCCACCTGTATTTATTTAAACTTGCAAATAAAAGTAAAAGTACAACCAAATGCATACAATCACTTATAAATACTTTATCTGATACTGTGTAGATGCTATTTTTTAAACAAGTATTTAAATAAATTAACATCTAGAATCCTTGCAAGGCCAAAAACAAAATTTATTTACTCTTACATCCTAGTTGGCCTAACCACAAGCATTTTCAACGCCGAGTCTGAAAATGTCCACTTTTGAAAATTATTATACTTCTTGCACCTTTTGATCTCAATTTTTCCTTGTTTCGATCCCTTGGTCCATGCCGCTTCCAGGCACAAGCCCCACGAACCCAGTGTCAGCCAGTGTATCTTTTCATTATAATTCCAGAACTGATTTCCCCCAAGACTATGGCAGCGATACACCCAAATAGCGACATTCTTCTGATCCCCATGGGCTTCCAAACAATCGTTGCTATGATTAAGTCTGATTTCGTGCTTATGAGTAAGATCCCAATTCTGCCGCTCGCCCGGATGAGTTGAATTCCCCAGGCAGGGTGAAAGGACCGAAGGGCCATATCCATAGCGACTTTTGGCATGGATGCAGAGTTCGGGAAAGCCAACATTTCGAATGGATCCGCTGGCTAATGGTGGGGGCTCAATGGGTGGAAAGTTTTCAAGGACATCATTGGCCACATTGTGCATGTACCAATCGAAGGACTGGCAGCGCAACTCCTTCCGTAAAGTTCGACGGGCCGCTAGTTGTCCTGCATCGGCACTCTTGTAGACTTCGGGATTCCTTTCGTATACATACTTTTTATAGTCATCCATCCAGATCTCGGCCACGCGCTTGTAGTTCTATGGTTTTACTTTATAATTGTATTTTTAATAAAATTATTAGTACTATTACTCACCCTAATAACGAAGTTGTAGTTCCTTGCGCTTTTTTTTGGCGACATTCCTCGCCGGCTAATATGACCAATCCGGGAACATGGAACGTGAAGCCCCATGCCCCCACACATCCATACCTTGAAGCTCAGTTCGAACTCCTCGCCACCCCAGATGTCTAGCTGATCATCAAAGCCGCCCAAGCCCCAAAAGAAGGTCCTGTCAATGGCCACTGCCCCCACAACCAATGGGGTACGATACGGGTTCGATCCATCGCCCATATCAGTACCAATTGTTTTCATATACTTAATCTGAAAGCTCCAATCGAATCCCGAACGAAAAACCTCTGGACCAAATCCGTATTCCAGTGTTGAAGCGGTGATAGAATCAAAGATGGGACTGGTAACAATATATGGATGAATAACTATTGGTTCTAGGAGAGGTGGGAGCTGGGAAGTTATGATTTAACAAATATATCATCTACATAAATCTATAGTTATTAATAACTCACCCAATTGTAACCAACTTCAATGTGAGAATCCATAAAAATTAAAACCTGACCAGCGGCAATGCCAGCTCCTCGAAGCCTAGATTTGACCAGACCCTCTCTGGCTTTCATTCGTATTAACTTAGTGATGTTTGGAAAGTTTTGACCCAAATATTTATCCAGATTTTCTCCCAAATTTTTTAATGTACTGGCATCATCGACAAGAATCACCTCTTCCAATAGAATGGAGGGACTTCGGTTAACGATGCTATGGATGGATCTCAAAAGTGCACTCAAATGCTCGTTGTGAAAAACTATGATGACAGAAGCTTTTGGCAGTTTCTCCGAATACTTTCGATCCTTGCAACTATAAAATGTATCCAAAAGATAAATAATTGTTATTTAGTTTGAAATCTGTGATTATTTTCTTACCCAACAGGACGGGCATCAGGAAGAGATCGATTTAATGAAATACGATCAGAAAGTAAACCGTTGAAACCATGTTGATCTTGCAATTCGTTTATTAATTCTTCATCCAGGGGATCATTCAACTCAGCCGGCTTTCCCTGCTCCCCCAGACCGATTCGCAATGAATCTTCTTTCATCGCCTCATAGTCATGCCAATCCTTGCGAATACCCTTTGGCACAGGAAGGATGAAGGTACCATTGCGTTGGACTCTTAGGATATTTAATTCGTTTTGGGATATCGCTGACTGGGCTATGGTTATAGCCCACAACGGGATTTTCGTTATGTTTCCTTGAGAAGGTCTTACTCTCTGTGTGGGTTGTTCTATGGACACCACCACGCGTCTGTGTATTCGATTACCCAAAAAGATGGTGGAAACCAATGATATTAGAAGAATGGCCAACAAAAGTCGGGTAAGCACTTTTAGGTGGGCGTTCATGTTTCGAAACTTTGTGATCAAAAATTCTGTCGAATCTAATTAAATTAAAATTTTATTGCGTGCCTACTTTAATGACACGCATTTGTGTTTTAGAGTCAGAAATATTAATAGTACTACAATACTCCAAGATAATCCCTCCCTGCTTCCTATGAGTTAAAAAGTAATATTTAAAATCCGAGATTTCCATATGTGGCTCTTACCATGTCGATATCTTTGTCAATTTTCATCCGATTCCCAAACGGGATACCTTAAATGATTTGTGGATCGATTCTCCACAATTCTGCATCAAAAGCCTGAAACAAAATATTTTTTGAAAATTTTTCCCATTTTTGTGGGGCAACCCCTTGCAAAATCCGGGATTCCCATAAGTGGCATCTTGCCATGTCGATATCTTTGTCAATTTTCATCTGATTCCCAAGCGGGATACCTCAAATGATTTGTGGATCGATTTTCCACAATTCTGCATCAAAAGCCTGAAACAAAATATTTTTTGAAAATTTTTCCCATTTTTGTGGGGCAACCCCTTGCAAAATCCGGGATTCCCATAAGTGCCATCTTGCCATGTCGATATCTTTGTCAATTTTCATCTGATTCCCGAACGGGATACCTCAAATGATTTGTGGATCGATTTTCCACAATTCTGCATCAAAAGCCTGAAACAAAATATTTTTTGAAAATTTTTCCCATTTTTGTGGGGCAACCCCTTGCAAAATCCGGGATTCCCATAAGTGGCATCTTACCATGTCGATACCTTTGTCAATTTTCATCTGATTCCCAAGCGGAATACCTCAAATGATTGGTGGATCGATTCTCCACATTTCTACATCAAAACCCTGAAACAAAATATTTTTTGAAAATTTTTTCAATTTTTGTGCGGCAACCCCTTGCAAAATCCGGGATTCCCATAAGTGGCATCTTACCATGTCGACATCTTTGTCAATTTTCATCCGATTCCCAAGCGAGATACCTTAAATGATTTGTGGATTGATTCTGCATAATCCTGCATAAAAATCCTGAAACAAAATATTTTTTGAAGATTGGTTCAATTTTTGTGGGGCAGCGCAAAATCCGACTATTGCAAAATCCGAGATTCCCAAAACTGGCCCCTTACTTTGTCTTTTTCTTTGTAAATTTTAAATTATTTTTCGTTTCTGAAGCATTGATTACATTATTTTCAACATTTTTTATTTGAATTTAAATAATTTTTCGTCCGATTTTGTACTAAAAATTTTGATTTTACTTCGAGGTTTTGCGGCCACACAATTTTCGATTATTTAGAACGATATTTAGAACTTTTCGATTTCCAGAAGAAACATTTATCGGTTAAAGCGATCTTTTGGCGGGAGCTGTGCACACTTTTCGCCTGCAAAACAAACGCATGAGGTATTTTTTGTTTAAATTATTAATTAAACTTTATAAATCGGTGTGCAAAGCAAGATGGATCTTAACGACGCCGTGTTAACCTGCGCGGTGAACATGCAGTGGACTAATTCCGTGGGTGTTACGGGCCGAAAACTGGCCTACAAAACTGCCACCCTACGTTTGGTGCGAAACGATCTTCGGGAATTGTTTGTGGAGGTGACGCCGGAAAAACTCAAGCCTCTAAAATTCAAGCTCAAGGATCTTATGGTGCACAAGAAGTTCATGTCCGAGGGCAAGGCTACATTTAACTTTAAAGCGGAAAACTGTACGCTCTATTTATCGAATGCGCCACCCGGAACTCTCATGTTCTTCCTGCGCACAATCTTTATAAAAATGAATGGCAGCGAAGGATCTCAGCCAGACGATGCATCTCTACAGAAGAAATTGAGGGAGCACCTGATGTCCGGCAAACCCAGCAGCTTCGAGGACGTATCACCGGTGACAACGGCGGAGATGATTTTGGCGCGAAAAAAGGCGGGTTTGCTGTCCAAGGCATCCACCACGACTCCATCGCCACAGGCAGCCAAAAAGAGACGTTTCGACGAGATGAAGGAGGACAGGGAAAAAGGCAGTCTACCAGCGGCCAAAAAGCTCTATCAATCAACCACGGATGAATCTCTGAAGTTAAGCGAAGAACAGATGGAGGTACTGCGTGCCTGCACTTCTGGCAAAAATGTATTTTTCACGGGTTCCGCTGGTACTGGCAAGAGTTTCTTGCTGAGAAGGATTATATCTGCTCTTCCTCCCGAAGGAACTATAGCCACGGCCTCCACGGGTGTGGCGGCTTGTCTAATTGGTGGCACCACTCTGCACGCCTTTGCGGGCATTGGCGGCGGAGATGCCACCATGAAGAGGTGTCTGGAACTGGCCGCCAGGCCCGTAAGTGCCCAAACCTGGAGGAAGTGCAAGCGTTTGATCATCGACGAGATCTCAATGGTAGATGGACAGTTCTTTGAAGTATGTATTTTAGGTATAAGCTTCTAAACCGAAATCTAATTTGCAAAACCTCTTTAGAAAATCGAAGCAGTGGCCCGCCACATTCGCCGTAACGACCGTCCTTTTGGTGGCATCCAACTTATTTTGTGCGGAGACTTCCTGCAATTACCACCGGTAGTAAAAAGTGAATTTGGATCTACGCCAAATTCCGCCCCACAGCAAAGATTTTGCTTCCAATCCAGCGCTTGGGAAACGTGCATCCAGTGTGTCTACGAACTTAAGCAAGTCCACCGTCAATCGGATCCGGAGTTTGTCAAGATACTGAATCACCTGCGCATTGGTCACGTTAACGAATCTATAACTACCCGTTTGGCAGCAACGTCTAAGCAGAAAATCGAGGGTAATGGAATTCTAGCTACTCAACTTTGTTCCCACACCAACGATGCCAACTCCATAAATGAATCGAAGCTGGAGAACCTGGAGGGTGACAAGGTTCTGTTCAAGGCAGATGATTCCGATGCCAGTATGTCCAAACAGCTGGATCAACAGATTCAGGCTCCGTCGCAATTGTTCCTAAAAGTTAACGCGCAAGTGATGCTGCTCAAGAACATCAACATATCCAATGGGCTGGTGAACGGTGCTAGAGGAGTGGTGGTCAGGATGGACAAGGATCTGCCTGTGGTCCGGTTCAAAAACAACCAGGAGTACATTTGCAAGCATGAAAAATGGATCATTAAAACGCCCACCGGAGGACTCATTACCCGTCGTCAGGTGCCCCTGAAATTGGCGTGGGCGTTTTCCATTCACAAAAGCCAAGGACTGACGCTGGATTGCGTGGAAATGTCCCTGTCCAAAGTGTTCGAGGCTGGTCAAGCCTATGTGGCGTTGTCGCGAGCAAAATCCCTGCAATCCATTCGTATACTGGACTTCGATGCCAAGCAGGTCTGGGCCAATCCGCAGGTCTTGCAGTTCTACAAGGGATTCCGCCGTAAACTTATCGACACAACTATGATTCCCTTGGGTCCCAAAAATAAGGACAAAAAACCCGGCGATGGAAAAGCAGGAAACAGTGCTTTGGCGAAGCTCAAAAAGAGTCTTATGAACAAGCCCCTGGTCTCGATTAGCTAATCCTACTATATACCTTATTTTTTAGACAAATTTTACTAATAATTTAGACACGGATATCTATTGTGCTAATTATAAATTCCATAACTTAAAACTTTAAATATTAGGCAATAGAAATTTTTCCTTCTTAAAAAAGAAATACTTTTTAAACTTTTTTTAAGCTAAGAAAAATTTAACATCCTATATTTTATGGAATTTATTAATTTTAAGAATCCGTTTGCCTTAAAATATTTTAAAAGCTCAAATAGATGCTTTCTAATATTTTAGTCACTAAATTCTGACTACCTATGAACAAAATAGTATTAATCCAGAACTGCCTAAATTTTTTTGACAAAAAAAACCATTTAACAAAAATTAATTTTTTGATAACTAGAACTTTTTATAAAATAATATCCTAAAACTTTAAATAACTAAAACCGAATTAGGGACACTTGGATAGCAATCACCTAAATTATGTAAGGATTCCAAGACTATATTTTTAGAATAATTTCATTAAATCATAATTTTCAACTGAATACACATCTGACCCTTTCAAAAAGCGAAGTATTTGACCTAAAATTTGATCTACCAACTTTTTGGATTTACCATTTCGGGGTGTATATTTTTCATAACGGATAATGGAACTAAAAACATCAGCTCAAACGACCGGCTGGCTCGACGGGAACACATGAGTTAAGGTCACCACCTAGTGGGCGGCCTCCTCCTTCATGCCGCTGCCCACAGGTCCGTGGCGGCGCTCCCAGATAAGGCGATGTTTCTGCTTCATGTAGGCGGTCTTGGCGTTGGCGTATCCTCCCAAATCGCCATCTGAAAATGGAGGATTAGTTAATAATTGAGAACCTAAACAAACATCTCGACGGCACATACACTTGATGAACCAGTTCTCAGTGGCCTTTTCGTATTGTTCCAGCAGCGGCTTGCACTTGACGATGTGGTCGGGAGCCTCGTAGAGGGTGCAGTCCTCGAAGCGCTGGCGCAGAATGTTCACAATCTCGTTGTCCACCATGCGATCCCGGCGGAACTGCTGGTCGGCCTCAAAGCGACAGACAGCATCGTCCGTGTAGCACTGATCAATGGTCGGTACACGGCGGAATTGCTGATGGTACCAGTTGTACTTGGCCTGGTTCGGCTCCACGATGGACTCTAAAATTAAATTGAAATTTAGCAATTGAATCCCTTTTTTTGGCAACCCTTTTTGGCAGTGTAAACAATAACAAATGCTATCGCGGTTGAGGTTATGTCATTATGTAATTGTTTGGAGTTTTTTGAGTTTTCGCATTAAATTTCCAGTGGAATGTAATTGTTTGTAGCCTATAGGCTCCCAGGACCCCCCAGAAAACAGATCCTTGGGGGTTACTTACCTCGGAACCAAGTTATGGGGCCGTCGATGACATTCTGCACCGACTGGGCGAAGCTGGCCATGGGACTGCGCGGCTCCGGCATTTTCTAGTTATCCTAATTCCTGCAACAGCCGCAAACAGTATTACTCTATATATCCAAAAATTTCAGAAATTCTTTAATAAGAAATTTGTAAAGAAACCATAATTACTCAAACCTAATCAACAACAGTGTAGCCAGAGAGCGACTAAGATGAGAACTTGGCGTTGCCACCTGGGCGAAATTACTAAATTTTTAGAGGTTCCCGCTAGATTTTCGACCGATATTTTTAAATCAAAAAGTTTTGATATTTGCGTCAGTTTTATTAGAACCTGTATTCCTTCAGACCTGTAACGTTCAGCAGCTCAAACCAATAATATTTCCTGAATTCAGAAGCCTTCATTTATTCACGACTGAATTAGAATTCCAAGTGGCAGCACCTACAAGTAATCGATATCCTTGTTGACATCGGTCCATTTGCCATCGAAATTTCATTTGGAGTAAAAATGCCGGAAGAAACGAAGAAAATTGACTTGTCCGGAGACGGAGGCGTGCTCAAGGAGATTCTCCGCGAAGGCACCGGAACGGAGACTCCGCACAATGGATGCACTGTTTCCCTGCACTACACTGGACGTTTGGAGGACGGAACCGAATTCGACTCGAGTGTAAGCCGCAATGAACCCTTCGAGTTTCCGCTCGGCAAAGGTGAGAGAAGCCCGGCTTCTGGAAAATTCGAACTGTTGGAATTTGTTCTTTTTATACAGGAAATGTTATTAAGGCGTTTGATATGGGAGTGGCCACCATGAAGCTTGGTGAGCGCTGCTTCCTCACATGTGCCCCAAATTATGCTTACGGAGCTGCCGGCAGCCCGCCCGCCATTCCTCCTGATGCAACTCTGATTTTTGAAGTAAGTTTGGTCGAACTAAAGGAATTAGGAATATAGTTTTATTCATGCTTTTTCAGTTGGAAATGCTGGGCTGGAAGGGAGAGGACCTGAGCCCTAACCAGGATGGCAGCATTGTCCGCACCATTTTGGAAACCAGTGATAAGAAGCGCTCACCCAGCGACGGTGCTTTTGTCAAGGGTAAGTTTATCTTTAAGAAATTCTTGTGGTTAAGACAAGCTTATGCGGTTTCCCCATCGCAGCTCACATTTCTGGTGCGATTGAGGGCCGTGTCTTTGAGGAACGCGATGTGGAATTCGACTATGGGGAGGGCAGTGCCATCAATGTTATTGAGGGCGTGGAGATAGCCCTTGAGAAGATGAACATAGGCGAGACCTCTAGGTAAATAATATTTATTATAACTATCACCGGTTAGCTCATATCAATCCCTCACAGATTGAAAATTCAGGCAAAATATGCATTTGGCGCCAAGGGCAACGAGGAATTCAAGATTCCGCCCAACGCTGTAGTGGAGTACACAGTTAAACTGGTGGACTGTGGCAAGGGAATAGAGGAGTGGAAGCTGAGCGACAATGAGCGCCTGGATGAAGCCAAGGCCTATAAAGAGAAAGGAACAAACTACTTCAAGAAGGAGAACTGGGCTCTTGCCATAAAGATGTACAATAAGTGCAAGAACTTGCTGCCAAACACTGCCGATACCAACGAGGAGGTGAAGAAGGTTAAGGTGGCCACCCACAGCAACATTGCCCTGTGCCACCAGAAGTGTAATGATCACTTCGAAGCCAAGCAGGAGGTGGGTTATTTAAATTACATAAAATAGTATTACTTGATGCGCTGATAATTGTTTTTAAAGTGTAATGCGGTACTGGCTTTAGATGCTAACAATGTGAAGGCCCTATATCGCCGTGGCCAATGTAACCTGACAATCAATGAACTGGAAGATGCTTTAGAGGACTTCCAAAAGGTAATGCTCACCGTTTTTATTCAATTTTTGTTTGGGTAATAAGGTTTGTTTCTGTATCAGGTCATTCAATTGGAACCGGCTAACAAGGCCGCCTCTAACCACGTGCTCATCTGCAAGCAAAAAATCAAGGAAAGCAAGAACAAGGAGAAGAAGCTGTACGCTAACATGTTCACAAAACTTGCTGCGAATGACAAAGAGGTAGAAGCAACTTCATAAACAATTAAAACCAAATAAAGTACAACATTCTCATCTCATCTACACGTCTCGTTATCTTATTGCTTTCTAAATACAGACGGAACCGCCGCGCGAAACGGACGTCCTTAGCAAGTGCGGGGAGTGGTCTGAGGAGGATGCTAAGCGCGAAGCTGAACTGACTCTAGAGCGCGACAACATAATCATGATCTAAACCAGATTCACTAGTGCTTTAAATAATATTCCCTACAGGTTATATTCCCACATCGAAATCCATAAATATAATGAACAAAAGGTATAAATGCTAATGGTATATATTAAATAAAACGCTTTGAGAGTTATATATTACATCTATTGTTAAGTAGTATCTCTCGGTAAAAGTTGGAATTTAGGTCGCACCTCCCGATCCCGAAGCCACAAAGGTGACACGGGTACTTGGGCTTTGATATATTCGGAGGCCTTGAAACAATAGCCACAGCAGAATTTTTTGCGTTCCGTCAGGTCATAGACTTTGTTTTTTGATGCGCTAATGCTGTATTTTTGCTTGGGGACACTAAAAAGAATTTAAGTTTAAAAGTGGAGCTCTTGGGGGTTTCTTTTAAGCTTACTTTTCTAAAATATTGGAGCAAAGCGGATAGCCACACAGTTTATTGATATCCCTTTCGTCCACGATGTCGGAATAGTTTGACGGGTCGATCCCCCAAAGCTGCAAATATGCTAATTCTTCCACTGTTTTCCAATCACTTGAATTAATATTACTTACCAAGGACAGGAATTCCGGTTCGGGTATTCCAGGCTCCATAAGACGAATTACAATTTCATGAGCCCGCGCAATCGCAGCGCGCTTCTTCACCACCGCTGCTATGAGCTGTTGCCTGCAGAAAGGGGACATTTGCATGGTGAACTTATTGCATATTTATGTATTATAATTACCTAAGTTGCTCGCCCTTTTCCGTTGTCATGTTTATTTGTGTGCCACAATTGAGATGGCAGTTTATTGATAGCTAATATTTACACCTGGCTTGTTATCGTTATCGAATCAACGTTATCATGGTCACACTTTTTCAATAAATGTAAACAAAAATGGTTTGTGATAAATGCGAAGCCAAGTTGTCGAAAGTTTCGGCTCCCAATCCATGGAGGACCAGTTCCGCACCTGCTGGTGGACGGAAGATTAACGAGAATAAAGCTCTGTCCTCAGCTAGGGACCGGTATAACCCTATGGGAACCACTCTTGCGCCTTGCCGGTGAGTTGTGCTGTAGAGGCCACAAGAATAGAATTTATTATTCTATATTTCAGGATATGTCGCCAAAAAGTTCACCAACTGGGTGCCCATTATTGTCAAGCCTGTGCCTACAAAAAAGCCATCTGCGCCATGTGTGGCAAGAAGATCCTGAACACCAAAAACTACAAACAGAGCTCTACGTGATGCATTTTATAAAAGGGTTTTAACTTAATCCTAACCTAGGCATAGATAACAGATTAATTGTAAAGTGTAGTACAACAAATGCATAAATAGGTCAAGTCTCTGTAGCCGTCTTTTCCTTCTGCTCCCGGCGTTTCTTGGCACTTTGGATCTGGGTGGAGTAGCTCAGGGCTTCCTTGTCGAACTCCAGTGGCATGATGCCCAGGTCACCACAATACCGATTCTTGGCAATCTGCAGATACTTCTTGCCACGCACCGATGTCAGCCGCTTGTCCTGGATGATCAGCACATTGTCTGCCTCCTGGGTAGCTTTGGCTGTGCCGAAAACCGAACTGGTAGTCAGTTCGTCCTCCTGTCGTTCCTTGCGTGGATGCATAACTAATGTAACGTGCACATTATGCTTTGTAGCAAATCCCCGGAAAGCGGCAATAATGGCGTCCTGTTCCCAGAACTTATCACCCCGATACGTGGATACGCCCATCATAAACTGCAGGTTGTCGATAATTACGTGCATCACATCGTGCACATAGGAGGCGTGTTCAATGGCCTCCAGCACCGGTTTGAGGGGCTGCTGGCCATGGAAGGTCATAAAGTATAGTGGCAGGCGCTCAAACTCGGAAGCCCAATGGTTGAATTCCTGCAGCCGATCGTCCAGCGGGTAGCCCACATATTGGCGTAGCAAGGTGGCCGCTAATCGTGTGTTGCGAATCTCAAAAGAACCCCATAGGGTGCTAACACCCTGCATAGCCAAATCCAAAGAATACTCGCTCATGAAGGTTGTCTTTCCGCTACCAGTGGGTCCCGTAAGGATGGTCAGCTCTCCGCGACGATGGCCTTTGAGTAGTTTGTTTAGAACCGGAAAGCGTTTCCACTTCACGCCGTTCACCTTTTCGATGTTTTGCAACTCGCTGAGTATGTCATTGCGCATAGCACCGAAAGTTGTGATCGACCTGTGACGTACGGGTGTCGCTTTGGCCAGGATGTGACGCAGGTTAAGTCGTTTCCGCAGGGCTATGTGAGGGGCTGGTTCCGTTTCAGTAGGTCGGATCAACAAACACCGTCGCTCGTCCATTTTCTGAGCAAAAGACCGAGCAGCGTCCCAGCTGTGGTTGCTATCGTAATGCAGCCAGAAGACCAGCTCCTTAAAACGTTCCAAGCCGGGCAGACACTCCTGCGGCAGCATTTTTACCTCATATGGCAGGCAGACAATGCAATCTGATAGAAATAGGTCAATGACTTACGAATATTTCTGAAGATATTAAAGTTTCTTACGTGTTTCCAAGTTTTGGGTGGCGAGCACAATAAAATCCATGAGATTGCTGACTATGACCGCTTTGGACTTGTTACCCACTCCGTGAATAAGGATTCCAGAGCTGGAACCGTCCTGAAAGGTCTCTTCGCTTCGACTTCCCAGATGGAGTACTTTCTCCCCGACCACATGATGTGCTGCATTGCGTAACTGGAAATGCAGAATCTGCTGCTGGGGCTCCCACTTGGCACCAATAGCATTCAGCTGTGCCTCCTTTAATCCTTTGATGCCCAGAGCCTCGCAGGCCTCCGGAGTGACATCAATTAGGTCTGGAAAGCGGGATTCAAAGGTGGGCTGTCTTTGAGATGGCCTCTTGTAACTTTCAGGCGAGGGTATCAGATAAGCCGGTAGCGCAGTGCTTAGAGAAGTTTTCACATCACAATTCGGGCATATGAAGGCACCTATGCATGGAGTATTTTATTAATTATAAAATTATATAGTTATATCTTAAGACTAATTACCAGTGCGTTTGTTTACATAAGCCAGCAGCCCTGTGACCGTGCCTCGTTGTTGGGCCGGTTGGTTGTTGCGCTCGCACAGCCGGCACTCCAGTTGCAAGCACGTGTGGCCGTCCTTGTGGGGCAAGTTGATCTGTCGCAGTTGTCGCTTGAAGTCCACATACTCCTTGGGGTCCAGAGCACATTCTGGCGAATTTTTGTCCACTTGGGTTGCGTAGTTTTGCCTCCATACTTGGCTTATGTTATTATGTATACGCAACAGCGGTTTGATTAAACCGGCGCGTCTCATTTTCCATGTTATCGATATCGATAATATCGGTATCGAAAAGCTGTTGCATGGCGAAGGGACTTTTTTAATATCCCTTCAAAACTAAAAAAAATGGTTTTCGAATACATTATAATGAAAATCCATAAAATCCAAAAATACCACTAAATAACAAGATTATTTAGTTATACAAAGTTATTTACTTAGGTCTCTAAATCTCAAATGTGTTCAATCAACAAAGTTTTGTGTATTTAATTCAGAATGTGTCTTTATCTAAACATCTCCATTATGATCCTGAAAAGGGCTATATTCTATATCTGTTGTAATCTATAAAGCAGATTACATCGCGCCGACCATCCAATTTAAAGAAAATGGAATTTCATTACACCCAACAACCAAACATTGTGTAGAATATCGTTGTTTTCGACAGCCAATGCCTGAAAAAACCAACTAACACCAGAAATTCCCCATTATCCCTGCCCAAAAACCATTTTAAATCATATCACCATTAAATAAAAAGCCAATGAACAAATGTATGTATAAAAGATAAAAGTTTTATTGAACCAGACTAGACAACAAAATCGTAAATGCCATTAGGGGTCCTTCTGAAAGTAGAAATAAATAAAATTAGTATTTGAATAAAATAGAAATTGAAAATATGTAAAATTTGATGAAATCAGACGCCTTAAACCATCCTTAAGCCGAAGCTTTCTGGTGGAAACCGCAAAAGGAATTTGAGGTGATCATCATTCAAAAAATTTTCACTCAATTTTTTATTTTAATTGTTAATTAAATTACCTGTCTATGGTTCCATTTTCACTGAAGTTTTATCCATGAGCCACCCATCAATTTAATACCTAAAAAGAAAAGATATACTAGTTAGTATAAACTAATAGAAATAATAGATCCCCTAACATTGTGATGCATATTAATCAGTAATTACATATTGCAGCAAGAGTCTAGCTCTCAGAACAGGTCTGTAATATATCATCATTATAATGTTTCCAATATTTACTCAGTGCTTACCTTGAAAAAGGGTCTATACTTCCGAGCCTCAAAGAGCCGAACCATGTGGCCACATAACCTATAAAAAAAAAAACAGAATTTTTAGTCACAATTCGAAAAGGTTTCATTTAAAACTATAATTTTGTACTTTTCAGTTTACACGTAACAGCACGAGTCTAGCTCTCAGAACAGGTCTGTGTATAGCAACTCATCAAAAACTCTAAACCAAAGCCATTATTCGAACAGTGCCTTACCTTAAGTAGGAAGTGTCCCAAGGTGTCTCAAAAGTTTGCCATGTTGCCTCGAGGTGTCTCACGACCCTCACATGTTTTTGAAGATTTTCAAGCTTAGTATGCCCAACGGGCTTCAAATTTGTTCACTGCAATATAGAATTATTTAATTAGACACAGGTTTTTAGCAGATAATTAACTAATTTTAATAAAAATCTCTAAATATATGCCATCAGGTTGCCGTTTCATCTTTAAAAGAACAAATATAGTTCAACAAGGCATTGAAAAATACAATGCAGAGTCGAGAAAATGTTCCTTCAGTCTCGTCATCAGTCTCATCATATGAGGCATTTTATTTAAATTAATAAATTTCACTTTTTCTTTACGAACAAATTGTATCACGAGCTGAGCAACTTACCATCTTGAGATTTGAAAATGAAATAGACCTTTTCAAGTCCACGTGCTAGCCAAGAAGATGCGATGAACAATCGATAACGTAAAGGCAGCCATGATTCGGAGTTTTTATCGATGATTGTTTAAATACGTCTTTAAAAATATAAAAAATCTTTAACAATTTTAATTCACACAATTCTTAGCAAACTAAATAAAATTAATAATATTTTAATCAAGCAGTTATTTTTATTTAATACTTTCACGATAGCTAAAGCTATCGAAATTTTCGATATCCAAGCCACAAACAGCTGATCACTTCTGCACGTGTACTCCTTTTTTTACTGTTTACGTTTTAAAAGGAATAATATTTAATAATGGTAGTTATTTAGACCCTTACATAGTATCCAGATTTAATCACTTTCCATTCTACAGGGCAAACACAAGAAAACCCAAAAAGTAAAGAAGCAGCGCAATGCCCAGCTGAAACGCTTAATGAAACCAACAGACACCAGGCTCAAGGAAAAGAACCGAATCATAAAGGAAAAAAAGAAAGATCCCCATCAGATGAAGGTGCATGAGGCAACCCAGCAAAGCTCCGCCCTGTTCTTCCAGTACAACACCCAGCTGGGTCCTCCCTACCACATCGTCCTCGACACGAACTTCATTAATTTCAGCATCAAAAACAAACTGGACATTGTGCAGGGAATGATGGACTGTTTGTACGCCAAGTGCATACCATACATCTCTGATTGTGTGCGTGCTGAGCTGGAGAAGCTTGGAAACAAGTACAAACTGGCCCTTCGCATCATTTCCGATCCTCGATTCGAGCGACTTCCCTGCCTGCACAAGGGCACTTATGCAGATGACTGCCTGGTGGAGAGGGTGCGCCAGCATAAGTGCTACATTGTGGCCACCAACGACAAAGATCTGAAGAACCGCATTCGAAAGATCCCTGGTGTTCCCATTATGTATGTTGCGGCGCACAAATACGCCATCGAGAGGATGCCAGAAGCTTACGGCGTAAAGGCGTAGATAATAGTTTATACAATTTTTTAGACTACTGATTTAAATATATCAATATTTTAAGAATATTTTTTGAATCTTTTAACCATTCAGAGGCTGAAAAAAAATGTAAGGAAAACACTTCGTAATTTATATGTCAATAGTTTTTATTCAAGAGCTGGATTGCTTGGCCTCGCTGTCAGTCACTTAGGCATCGGCGTGCAGACGAGCAGTGGGCTTGGACAGGAAGTCGGAGTATGCCTGGTAGGGAGTGGAGCCCAGGGGCATTTCCTTCCACAAGTCTGGGGTGAGGTAAGCGTAGGTCTTGGCGATGGCAGCATAGGTGGCCTTGGCGAAGTTGCCGAGGGTACCAGTGGAGCCACGAGCCGAGGTGTAGCAATCCTCAATACCGGCCATGGTCAACAGCTTCTTGGGTACGGGGGCAGAGACGATGCCAGTACCACGGGGAGCTGGGATAAGACGCACGGAGACGGAACCGCACTTGCCGGTAACCTTGCAGGGCACGGTATGGGGCTTACCGATCTTGTTACCCCAGTAGCCACGGCGCACGGGGACAACGGAGAGCTTGGCAAGAATGATGGCTCCGCGGATAGCGGTGGCAACTTCCTTGCTGCACTTAACACCCAGACCAATGTGGCCGTTGTTGTCACCGATGGCAACGAAGGCCTTGAAGCGGGTACGCTGACCGGCACGGGTCTGCTTCTGGACAGGCATGATCTTCAGCACCTCATCCTTCAGAGCAGAGCCCAGGAAGAAATCAATGATCTCGAACTCTTTGATGGGAAGAGAGTACAGGTAGATCTCCTCCAGAGACTTGATCTTTCCTTCGCGGACCAGACGACCAAGCTTGGTCACTGGAACCCACTCCTTGGAGTCCTCCTTGCCACCACGGCCGCGAGCGCCGCGTCCACGGCCACGACCGCGTCCACCGCGACCACCACGAGAACCAAATCCTCCACGGAATCCACTACGGGCTGGAGCTGCGTCCGCCATTCTGAAAAACAAATAAAAATAGCAAATTGAGGTTAGATATCGATTGGAGTTAATTTATTCAATTCAGGTACTGGATGTTGTTTAATTCAGACGCCTTTAACCATCCTTAAGCCGAGGCTTTCTGGTGGAAACCGCAAAAGGAATTGAAGGTAATCATCATGAGAACAAAAAATAATTTCAATAAAATGGTCGCCATTTTGAGACACGTGGTGCTTCAGCTTGGCAGTTTTAGTTTAAAAATAAGCTTAATCGTTTTGTTTTTCAAATAAAAAATAAATCAAATACCAAACTGCAAGTATCAAGAATGCAATAAGCCATTTATTTATATTTTATTTGGGTAGTAGGCCAAATAAATTCAATTTTCAGATGCTTACTTGTAGGTCTATCAACTTTTTCGGGATGAAGACAAAAACGAAATGAACGAGAATTAGGGATGTCGCAAACACCTACCTTTATCGAAATATCGATAGTTTTGCCTAGCGTTGCCAGAAATATTGTTTTTCAACGCTTTGCAACACTTTTTAATCGAAGCTTTTACACTTTCAATGAAATTATTAACAAAAACCAAATATTTATGTATTTTAAGCCCGACCCGAATATGTTAACAAGACCTTCCATTACATTTTAATTTTATGTATATTATCAAATATATCGATACTGTGGTTAGAGTGGCCAACTACCGATAGGGCCATCCTTGCTTTTGCATTTGCAAAACAATAAGGAATGAAGTTGGATTAATATTTAAATGGCCGTTACTTCGTCCAAATTAAACACTCTGGACAAAGCTCGGAAGTGGATTCAAAAAGGACTCATCATCTGCCAGGCCAGAGAGCCCTCTCAGCGCTTGGTAGTGTTGTCAGTGGGTGGTGGTGGGTGGCGCGCTTATCAGCCTACGTAGAGGCTCCCCATGCCCGCTGCGATAAGAAATAGGCGGAACCGCCCGTCCAGGTATGCATAATCGCTACCCCCAAAGTGGCTGATGCCTAATTTTTATTTATGCAGGTGCTTGCTATTATCATGGGGTGCATTACCAGTACAAGTAAGCTGAACGAACTGCGCGGCCACGAAAACGTTTTTCGAGTGCGGGTGGCCCATCTGCAGCCCTCCCCTGGTACGCCCACCATTCGCAGCGGGTACCTGGAGCTGACGCCGCGGGAACTGATCTTCCAATCGCCCGGCTGCGAACCAATTATATGGGCTTTGCAGCATCTCAGACGCTATGGTCTTAACGCCGACCTCTTTTCATTTGAAGCGGGTCGCAGATGCATGTCTGGGCCCGGAATATACACCTTCAGGGTTCAAAATGCCGAGCTGCTTTATCCTATGTTCCAACGCTACATCAATGCCGTGAATACAGATGCTTTTGCTCAGGTGGAAAGGGATCGCGTAAACTCCACTCACTCGGTGTCCACGATGATGGGCCGTGCGGATGGAAACCCACACAGTAACAACTACTTGGAGCCGGCTCCACTGATTAGTCGACAGCTTGGAAGTTCCATGAGCGATGCTCCGCATCCCAGTGCTTTGCATTTGCTGCAGGCCAATGATAGCCAATCAGATGACACTCCACCTAATCTACAGTCTCCTGGTCTGATTCCTAACGCCTATTTCGATCAGCCTTTGAGAACACTACAGGAGTGTTGCCTTGATGGGACCTCTCCGGATCTGCAGGCCACCCCACCTTCTGGGAACAGATTGAGCTCACGTCGGCGTACTCTGGATTTGCCGCCCCAGGAATCGGCACCTCCGCCGGCACCAGTTTTAAGTCCCAATGAATCCGTGCACATGTACGCCAATGTTGAGGCCATGATCTTCGATTTAAGCAACGAGCGTTGTTATGAGAACGTAAATCGACTGGAACTGCCGATCTCTGTACCGTCGAGGGAGTCAATCGCACCACAAGAGCCAGCTACACCGACCAGTTTGGCGGGTAGCAGTGGCGTAAACTACATTGTCTTGGATCTGGATCAGCCCAAAAGTCCTGCACCTCCGTCTGGATCGCCAAAAACCTTTAACGGCTTTGGCAGTGGATTGTCTTTGGTTTCAACGAAAGCAGCTGTTACTGCTCCTGTTACTCCGGAGGCTAGTTTGGCGCTCGACGTACCCCCGGCTCCGAATCAAACCCAGAGTCTAAACAGCGTATCAGCTGCGGCCGCCAATGATGCTGGGGAGCCGACGTCGAACCGAAACTCTGAATGCTCAGGAACCCAAGGATACTCCACTATTGATTTCATTCGCACATACGCATTGAACAAATCCTCGACAGAGCTGCCGGAACAGGTAACCCACCGACAGCATCCTGCACACGAGGCTGAGGAGCTGAGGATCACCAGACACAGCAAGTGCATTCGAAAAGCGTACTCCATTAGCGAGTGAGTTGAGATGATGGCACAATTCAAAGCAAAGGGCACAACGAATTTATAAAAACAAGGTCACCCAAAACAATTCCAGAATTTGAGGGAACTAGAGTGAGCAACCAGTTATAATTTCTGTGGCTTGTGATTTGCTAAAAATTGACCAAACACTAATTTTTCTTCTGATTTCTGAAAGCCATTTCAGTTGCCAATTATTTAAGAATCTGTTATAAGCAGAAAATTGGAACTTCTTCTATGAGAAAACAAAGAAATAACGAAAAGGTTTTCGAAAATGTGCAGCACAACGAATTAACCACAATCGATGATATTGAGGATGGAATTATTTAGATTGTGGTTCTGTGGAATTGAAGTGATTTGCCAAAGAGTTGTTTTGCTTCCCTCTGAGCCAAACAAACAACAAACAATATTAAATCCAGGTTGTTTTAGTAGTCAGTACTACCCTCACACGCAGACATGACTTGCATACGTACTTAGTTTAGTTGTTTAAGGATAGGTAATAGCGTTCATTAGAGATTAGATGAGATGATTTGTGTACGTGCCAGCGGCTGTTAAAACTAGTCATTTTTTGGATTTTTGTGCAAATTTATCATAGTGAGCAACACGAAAGGCTTTTAAAATTTAAATTGTAAATGGTATCCTAAGTATCGTTAGATTCTAAGTACCAATATATACATTTGCGTACACTTAAACATAATTGTGTACGATCGTTGTTGGCCAAGGCTTTATAATTGTATTTTGTTGCAACAAAAAGAAAAGAAAACAAAACGATGGCAGCAAGCATTGCATTGCGTTGCATTGTCCGCTGTGAGTTTCTAATTTTTTACATAAATATATATACTGCTAAATTGTTAACCCCAGTTGTTAGGAATATTATATACACTGATTGTCAAGCGGAGCATTCATCCTTGGAGGAGGTTTGAATAATTCGACCGAGGATTTTTGCAGTTGCATATAGATTTACATACATACTTACGCTGGCGGCTCAGTCCGTGGCATAAACTATATTATTGTTAGTGTCTAAGACGAAATATGTGCAATAAAACTCAAATGATCTTGTAACTGTATCTTTTAAATACTGGACAACGAAAAACATCTCTATTTTTGATTGTTTGAAAGCCCACACGGGTTAGGAGTGACCATATGATGAACTTTTTTAAAGTTTCAAGTTTTCAGTGCTGCCAAGTCTAGAGAGATTAACCGTTATTTATTTTGAGGGGAGTTTGTAGAATTCTAGAGTCTAGAATACTAGACTATAAGGAAGTTATTTTAAGTTTAATTTCAGTGCTGCAAAGGTCTATAAAGATTAACAGTTATTTATTTTGAGGGGAGTTTATAGAATTCTAGAGTCTAGAATCTAGACTATGATCGCGTTCAACTGAGACACTCGATCACTGAGTAAAACCGATCATAATCACATTACAAGTATGCGACTTAGGTCTTAACTACTATAATCCATTTTAAAAATGGTCCTAAAGAAGACCTAAGAGGTGCTACCAGATTTGGAAACAGTGTTCTTTTCTAATTATCGAACTATTATTACATAAACTTTAAAGTTTATTTTCAGTGTTGCAAAGGTCTTGAAAGATTAACCGTTAAGAGCTAAATCTTTAGAGGAGTTTATAGAATTCTGAAGTCTAGAATGTAGAATATGATCGCGTTCATCTGAACCATTTGATCACTGAATCAGTGATCACTCAGTAAAACCGATTAAAAGTATGCGACTTGGATCTAAACTAGTCTAATCCATTTTAAAAATTCTCAAAAAGGAGTCTGTAAAGATGCCACCATATTTTGAAACACTATTCTTCCGTAATTATCGGTACTTTTTACACACTAATCGCCATTTTGTTTTTTGCATGAAAAGAAATCTAGGTTCCTTTAGCTTTTTGCCACTCAATAGACAAGTTTCCTCAGAATAAGGTGAAGGTGAATTAAATTTTAAAGAACATATAGTACTAATAGAGAAATATTTTTGACAAAAAGGAAACTATTTACCCAGGTGTCAACTGTTTGGAGCTTGTCGGCAAGCCATTATTTTTCCTGTCAGAAGCCGATTGTAGCTTTTGGAGAAAACATCTCATTCATTCCTGTGAACTTTCCAGATAAGTTCGTAGTTTTCCTTTTGCTCCCGGCTGACACTCAATTTTCAGTTAAACTTATCATGTCGACGGACACCAGCTCATGGTCCAGTGCAAGTTCGAACTCGTCCAGATCCTCCGGCAGCGTAATGGGCGAAGAATCTGGACAGGACAACTTTGACAATCGGAGCGTGGCGAGTATGGAAAGCCGGGAAAGTGTGGACAGCCGCGGAAGCATGGTAAGCCAGTGTAGCAGGGCTAGCAGAGGAAGCGCGGCCAGTGAGGCAAGCATGGCTAGTCGTGGAAGTGTCGCAAGTCGAGGGAGCGTTGCTAGCCGAGGGAGCATGGCTAGCCGAGGGAGCATGGCTAGCCGACGGAGCATGGCTAGCCGAGGGAGCATTGCTAGTCGAGGAAGTGTCTCAAGTCGAGGGAGCATGGCTAGCCGAAGGAGCATGGCTAGCCGAGGAAGTGTAGCCAGTCGAGGAAGTGTCGCAAGTCGAGGGAGCGTTGCTAGCCGTGAAAGTGTGGCTAGCCGAGGGAGCATGGCTAGCCGAGGGAGCATGGCTAGCCGAGGGAGCATGGCTAGTCGAGGAAGTGTCTCAAGTCGAAGGAGCGTTGCTAGCCGTGAAAGTGTGGTTAGTCGAGGGAGCATGGCTAGCCGAAGGAGCATGGCTAGCCGAGGAAGTGTAGCCAGTCGAGGAAGTGTCGCAAGTCGAGGGAGCGTTGCTAGCCGTGAAAGTATGGCTAGCCGAGGAAGTGGGGTTAGTCGAGGGAGCGTTGCTAGCCAAAGAAGCGTGGCTAGTCGCGGCAGTGTGGCAAGTCGAGGGAGCGCGGCCAGTCGAAGAAGCGTAGCCAGTCGAAGAAGCGTAGCCAGTCGAAGAAGCGTAGGCAGTCGGGGTAGCATCTACAGCGAGTACAGCCTGACCTCCGAGGTGAGCAATGAGAACCGCAATGGAAGGGCCAACGAAGAGGAAACCTCCAGCTCTTCCTCGAACTCAAGCTCCGTATCAGCGGGTGTACCCAGATCGCCTGCTCCTTCTGATGGCAGTAGCACCGGCTCGGACAGTCCTCTGGTTGATGAGTTCTTGCAGGACATGGACGCGAGCAATCTGTTCGCTCAGGAGGGCGACGCGAACGGCGCCTCGAACAATGCTGGGGAAGGGGGCGAGGGTAATAATGATCCCAACTCCACCCTGTCCACCGAGAGCCTCGAACGCATCAACCGCTACTGCGAGGATTGCCTCGCCTGGGTTGGCAACACCAACCTGGTGCCATCAACTGCCACTCCGACTGTTGTGCGTCACTATCGCCGCACCATTGCCACCACCCCGGTGGATGTCTTTGTTCTATCGCCCTTGGAGCTGGTTCCACGCACTGATTCGAACGACGGGGAACCGGGCACATCATCCCAACCGGCCAGAGGACGCGCCCCTCAGCACGTTTGCCGTGGACCAAGTACTTCCAATAATTCCACCACTGCGGATTCCAATGATCCGTCGCCACCGAAGCGCCTGTGCAGACACCATAAGAAGAACCAATGCCATGACCCTTACAAGTGTCCTGTCTGTCTGGAGTGTGTCAGCCACCGTGAGCCGGTGTCCACCCATTGCGGGCATGTGTTCTGCCGTGAGTGCATCGAAGGCGCCATTCGCTCGATGCACAAATGCCCGATGTGTAACAAGGCACTAACCGAAGATCAATTTCTTCGCATTTACCTCTAAGGTGTTCTATTTAAATTGATAAGCGTTCGTGCTTTGTTAAATTTATATCAATATTTTTCAAATGATCGTTTGGTTCTTCAACTACAAAAATAAGAATTGTTCAATTGTGCTTCTGATTTGAAATCAAATAAATCTTTGCATATGTTTAAAAGAAAACTATTATAATTAATAGTTTAACTAGAGGCTTAAATTTACTTTTAATATTATTTAATATCTTTATAAAAGAGAACCATCTCTAAAATCTGAACTTAAAACTCAGTAGGCTGTGCTAATAAAATCATAATTAAAAATCATAAATCTAATTCCCAATTTCTTGCTGTGTAGAGATAAGCAGAATATGATTGGGAGCCGAGGCGCTGCAATGAACTTGTTGCTGTTCCCGTTGCCCATCTATTGTCCGCTCATCTTCTTCACTTGGGGCTCGTTCCACAAGAGAGAGCTTCGCTCGGGAGCTGTCAGTTGGAGGGACTTTAATTGTGTTTGTGGCGTCGACATTGACACATGGGGAGCAGCTCCCAGCGAAGATGCATCTAAAATGGATTCTGATTCTGGCCTTGGCCTTGCTGGAGGTTCTTTATCTGGATGGAGGAGTGGCCGCAGAATGGAACGGGTATATGGAGATGGCTACAGCAGGCCCTGACCTGGGGCAACAGCTGGCTGCCCACTTGGCTCCTAGTACGCCTCCAGAGGTGCAGGTTGAAGCTGCCAGGGCAGTGATTCGACGACTGGTTGGCCCGAAGTCTGCCAAGAGGTTTCAAGTGGAGGTGGATAAGGATCTGGAGCTGCGTAGTTTCAAGGTAAGTACTTCCATATAGTCTCCCTGGTTCTCTACTCATCAACGTATATGTGATCATAATCCCAAGCAAAACTTTCCATTATGCTGCTCTACTTGAGATTACTATCAGTGGCATTAAGTATAATAGCAAATATTTATTATAGCAGCCTTGATAGGGCTCTGTTCCATCAATTACTACAAATTATTCCATCTAAAAGTATGTAAAAATATATTAAAAAGTTAAGAGTTCAGACTAAGGACTAATAAGTTGAGGAAGATAAAGAATTCCTCCCGAGATCGTCCCTAATCTTTCATTAACGAGTTAAGATTATGAAATCTCTAGAGCCTCATCCTTTTCTCTAATCCTAATCCCATAGATCACCAAGCTGGATAATGGCCGGATCCTGTTGACTGGCTGGGATGGTGTCTGCGCCTGCAAGGCCTTCCACCACTACTTGAAGTACTACCTCAACAAGGACGTCGACTGGTTCAAGATGCGCATCGAGCTTCCGGACAACCTGCGGCTGCCCAATGCTACCGTGGTGTCCATCTCGGCCAGTCCAATTATCTACCACCAGAACGTATGCACCTGGAGCTATAGTTTCGCGTGGTGGAGCTTCCAGCAGTGGCGTCGTCATCTAGACTGGATGGCTCTGATGGGAATCAACCTGTCAATAGCACCGATTCAGGAGGCCATCTGGGTGGAGGTTTATACGGAGATGGGTCTTAGCAAGGAGGAGATTGATGACCATCTGGCTGGACCCGCGTTCCAGGCCTGGCAGCGCATGGGAAATATTAGAGGATGGGCTGGTCCCCTGAAGCCGGAGTGGCGCCAGTTCCAGCTGCTCCTGCAGCAGGAGATCCTGAGCGCCCAACGCAACCTGGGCATGAGCGTGGCCTTGCCCGCCTTCGCCGGCCATGTGCCCAGGGCCTTGAGCCGATTGCATCCGAATACCTCCTTTACGGACGTCCAACGATGGAACCAGTTTCCCGATCGCTACTGTTGCGGATTGTTTGTGGAGCCCACAGAGCCGTTATTTCATCAAATAGCGACCACCTTCCTGCAGAGCGTTGTGACCATCTATGGATCCAATCACATCTTCTTCTGCGATCCCTTTAACGAACTGGAACCACCGGTGGCTAAGCCGGAGTACATGCGATCCACAGCGGCTGCCATTCACAACTCCATGACGGCTGTGGATCCGGAGGCCATTTGGTTACTGCAGGGCTGGATGTTTGTGAAGAATCCGTTTTGGACGCCGGACATGGCGGAGGCCTTCCTCACGGCAGTGCCTCGTGGCAGGATCCTCGTGCTGGACCTTCAGAGCGAGCAGTTCCCGCAGTACGAGCTCACCCACTCCTACTTTGGCCAGCCGTTCATCTGGTGCATGCTGCACAACTTCGGTGGCACCTTGGGCATGTTTGGATCGGCCAAGCTGATTAATTCCGGGATCGAGGCGGCACGGAGTATGCCCAATAGCAGTATTGTGGGCACGGGTATCACTCCCGAGGGAATTGGCCAGAACTACGTCGTGTACTCCTTGACATTGGAGCGAGGATGGAGTCGGAACTCCATTGATTTGGATAGTTGGTTCCGTCACTTCACCGTGACCCGCTACGGAGTCAAGGACGAGAGCCTGGCAAAGGCCTGGTTGCTACTAAAGAACAGTGTTTACTCTTTTCATGGACTCCAGAAGATGCGGGGGCAGTACGTGGTGACCAGAAGACCTTCCTTCAACCATGATCCCTTTACTTGGTACAATGCCAGCGATGTCTTGGAGGCCTGGCACCTGCTACTCTCCGCCAGGGTTATCATCCCCTTAGAGGACGACAGATACGATGTCTACGAGCATGATCTGGTGGACATAACCCGGCAGTTCCTGCAGATCACTGCAGATCAGTTGTACGTGAATCTCAAGTCGTCCTTCCGAAAGCGTCAGTTGCCGCGTTTCGAGTTCCTCAGCACCAGGCTGCTGCAGTTGTTCGATGACTTGGAGCTGATCCTGTCCAGCGGCAGGAATTTCTTGCTGGGCAACTGGCTGGAGCAGGCCAAGCAAGTGGCGCCCCATCCCGAAGACCGAAAAAGCTTCGAGTTCAATGCCAGGAATCAAATAACTGCCTGGGGACCGAATGGCCAGATACTGGACTACGCGTGCAAGCAGTGGTCGGGACTGGTGAAGGACTACTACAAGCCGCGGTGGTCTCTCTTCTTCGACGACGTGAACGTGGCCCTGCACTCCCAGCGACCCTTCAATGGCTCCGCCTTCAAGCAAAAGGTCTCCCAAAGAATCGAACTGCCCTTCAGCAACAAAACGGATATCTATCCTACGGATCCTGTTGAGAATGTCTGGTTCATCTCTCACACGATCTTTGAGAGGTGGATGGGCTATACGAGGGACAGTCTATATCTCCACAATAATCGGTTGTCGGTTCCTAGGAAGCCGGCTGTTGAATAATATAGTTTTTAATTCATAAAAATATCTAATATCTGACAAATAAAAATGTATTTCAAAGCTCTGAGAGCTAACTTTTTAAAAATATTTTTCCAATTTCTAGGATTATATCTAAACAGTATTTCCTGAAATTAAATCCTAGGAAGTCCTTAATAATAATTTTTAATTCATAATTTCAATATATTTCAAAATATCTGATAAATAATAAAATCAATTAAGAGCTCTGAGATCGAACTTCAAAATATTTTTCCAATATGGAGGTTCTATCTATAGGATTATCTTAAATCTGTAGTATATAGAATTACCTGAAATTATGAAATCTGAGAGAAAACTACAAAAATAATACTTTTTAAATCTCTAGCATTATCTTCAAACAGTATTTCCTGAAATTATGAAATTCGTGACTCTCCAGAATAATTGGTTGTCAGTGCCTAGGAATTTCATAATATTTCAAAATACCTGACAAATATATACTATATTTTTTCAATCTGTAGTACTATCTCTAAACAGTATTTCCTGAAATTGAAAAAATTTGTGAAATAAATAGAAGACAGTTTAAATTATGCATCATACATCAATGTAGTTTTAATTGATTTTTATTTAAATTAATGTACAAACTAATTATGTAAAAATTTAAACATCATCATTAATACGCAATTTTAGGGTTATTTTTGTTTTTTTTTTGTTGTTGTTGTTGTATCTGTGTGTTCTGGGTATTTGCATTTTAGTTCTATTTTTCATTTTTGTTTTTTTTTTAATGTTTTTTGCTTATTTTTTTGTTTGTTGCACAGAGTACAGGACACTTGATCCTGGATAATGATGATGCAGTGTTTTGTTGTTCATCTCCTTATTTTCATCTCATCTCTGTTCATCTTCATCATCCTCAGTGTTAATGCTAAATATTATATGCAAACAGCTCTGCATACGCTTTACTTCTTACTTCTGCTGATCTTGATCTGTTAATGTCTACTACAAATAAATTTTACTTTAGGTTGCTTTTTTTTTATCTTCTTCCACTTATTGTTGTTGTTTCTGTTGCTCTGAGAGGTGTGTGTGTGTGTGTGTGTGTGTGTATTCCATTCATACTCGATAAATCTACAATTTTATACTCATTTAAAAAATTCCAAACAAACATTATTTTAATATTAGTACGATAAAGTTGAAATCTTTCGTATCGGGTTGCCTTTCAGAGAGGGTAGTTGGGGTGTTTGGTGGTGTGTGTGTGTGTGTGTAGACGATGACGTACAACTACATAATGTGAAGGAGAGGCTGGGGGGGATCAGGATCTGGCTGGGCTCTAAAGTTATGGTATGGTATGTCAAGGACAATGCGCAACAATATGTTAATCATATTAATGTATGTAATTGCGCAAGAATAACCATTTTTTGTTTTTTTTTTGTTTCTCATTCACCATTAAACGCAACTATATCTGTTTAGGTATATGTGTATGCATGTGTGTAAGTGTGTGGTTGTGTGGGTCTTTGTGTGTGTGTGTGGGTGTATTTATATATATATAACGTACTTATATGCATTCAATCAAACAAACATTTATACTCTCTCGCTTGAGAAACACTCATACATCATCACCATCCTCCTATCATAATCATTATTCTCAAGCATCACTCGGGGGACATTCGGGGTCGACTTCACTGTCCTTTACTCGTCCTGCATATCCTCTGGCAGTTCGTGCGGATTTAACATGCCTGGAATCTGGCGCTGCATCTGATGCTTGTTCGACTGCTCCTCAGCCAAGGCCGCTTCACGCTCCTCCAGATACAGATCTGAATCGTCCTCACCGGTGGCCTCCTAAAAAACATCAAAAAATATGATATTAATATTAAAAATGATTTAATTTTTTAATCCTTTGTGTTACTCACGCGAATTTGTATGAGAAAATCTCTCAAATGCTCCTTAAATGCTTGCACATTCTCGTCCAAATTAAATAGACCAGTAACAAAGACTTTTATCTGATTATCAGACAGATGATTGAAGGCCGATTTCAGCAGGGACGCTACATACTCCTGAATAAATATCATATTATCCGGTATCGGACCAAGGTCAACCGTTATCTTTCTATTCTCCACCAGCGAGAACATATACGCCAAAATAATGGCATGGTTCGGCAGCCCAGCTGTGTGCGAGGTGTCGGTGACCACAGAGAAAATTTGCATCAGAATGTCCGTAAAGTATGTTTGATAGAAGCTTTGCGCCGCATCCGGATGCTGTTCCAGATTCTGCAGCATCTATAATAGAATAGGAATACATGTATTTTATAATCTATGAAATAGTAAGTGAGAGTACCAACCTTAAACAGGATATTCAATCCCATGTCGGCAACATTACGCATAGTGTGCTTAAAGGCCCAGACCACCGAGTCAAAGACCAGTTTGAACTGGGCCGGCGGTATATTCAGGAACGCCTTGAAGCAGTGCGCATTCACCGCCTGCAGCAGCTCATAGAAGCTAAGCCGATGCTGGGGGAAGTCCTCGAAGTTCTTGTTGATCATGTCCAGCGTGCACTCGAAGACGGCGTCGAAAATTTTTGGTACCTCATTGGTGATATGCTGACGCAATTTATACACAATGGTGGCCATCGTACTCAGGACCTTGGGCTCTCTTGCCGATGGTACTTTACAGCGCTGAAATTATTAATATTAGTTATTAGTTTACTTAAAAAGATATCCAATTTCCTAGTCTTGTTTTTCAATTATCTATTTATGAAAAACAAGGCCAAGTTCGGGGTTTATGTTTCGGAATTCGTTGTAGAGACCTCACCTGATAGTCAAGCAATATAGCGTCCAGCAAGGGCGGTATAAAGTTATCCATCACCAACTGATTGTCATTGGATCGCGACACCCACTCGGATATCAAGTTGAGTGTCTCCTTCTTGACCACGTGCATGGTTTTGATCAGGGGCTGATTGTTGACATTAACGCCATTCACTTCAATCGCCTGGATGATGTTCTCCGATGTGATCTTGTACACATTCAACATGTCCAAGTAGATGCGACCCAACTGAATGACGTATGCATGGCCCAGTGCCTTGCAGGCCGCCACGTTCGTCTTGAGGATGCTGCCCAGCTGCTTCACTGCTGTCATGTTTTTCAGAAAATCAACGTTCTTTGAGGCGCGCGATATGATGTCGTCCCACACCTGGTTCGGCAGCTGCATATACCTCTCGATGAGGGCGTCCTGCTCCACCTGGTATACCTGCGCGGAAATCATATATCCAACAGCCTCATAGAATGTATGAACCTACGAATTAAATAAAATATAATTAGTATATTATAATTTATATATTATGGTTATGATCTCCCACCTGCTGTGGCTGCAGATCACAGATGATGCTGCTCATTGTGGTGAGGATCTCATCGATGAAAGTGCATGCCTCGTTGGGCTGAATGGTGACAAAGTAGCGGCGGCACTTGATGGCAATTTTAATGAAGGTGTCGCAGGCCATGTCCTGGACACCGTCGTGCGTCTCGTGCATAAATTCGAAGAGTTTGTTCACCACCGTCTTGAGGAATTTCCAGTGGGCGCGCAGGAAGCGCGGATACTGTCCCACCACATACATGATATTGGAGGCAATAATAGCCTTGTTGTCCTTGCCCTTCTTTTGTTCACATAAGCCCAACAAATCCTTGATGACGGTGACCAGAAACCGTTTCTCATCCTCCTCACAGAAAGCACCTGTACAGATTTGGAATTAAAATAATGAGTTCCACGTCAACTAGAGGCCAAGTTATTGCCAAGATTATGCTTACCGGATATAGAACCTATAGCCCAGCACAACGTATTGAGGTTCTTCCAGGAGAACTCTGATCCGTTCACCTGATTCAGCAGTTTCAATGTCATGATGCGGTCCGTGTCCACCGAGTCCAAATGAGTGAGAAAAACAAGCGTCTCGCGCATGTTCTTGTAAAGATTGATCGAGTTCGTGTCCTTCATAAATTCACGGACAACCTCCCCGTTCTCATTCTCCACCACCAGCACCTCCTCCGGCTTGGCCATGCGCGAGATCATAATGAAGCGCACCTTGGAAAGAATTGGCGCATAGAAGCGGCGACGCGGATAGACTTGTTGCCTCTTCGATGACTCTAGCGTCGGATGGAAGAACTCCGAGTTGTAGAGATCCTCAACCAGACTGTTCCAGTACTCTAGACAGATCTTGAATACCTCGACGTCCTCCACCTCGCTAATCATCACCAGATACATGAGCGCCTGGTTCAGATAGTCCACGTACTTGGCGTCCTCCACCAGCTTGCCATGCTCCTTCAAGAAGGTGCACAGAAACATGGCCAGGTTGAGAACCAGCTCCTGTTCCGTGTCACTGCCGTGCTTAAATACATGATTCATGTTCATATTTGGGCCGACGATCTGGTCCAGCTGCACCATCGTATCCTTGAAGAGCGTGGCGAAGTTCTCGTCATAATTGGTTGCCGTCAGGCCGGCAATCTCCGACAGGCACTTCAGGGTCACGTTCCTGAACATGGGCACGCTGAGGAACTTGAAAATCAGCGTCTCGATCAGCGTCGTCTCGAAGATGTAGCCAAGTGGTATCCAGTTAAGGAAGCGCAATAGCGTCTCCAGTGTCACATGGATGAGGGCTGCGTTCATCGAGTTCTCCAGCACAAAGGAACAGAGCGTAAAGATCTGTGAGAACTCCGAGCACATGGTGTCCTTCAGGTGCTTAGCCTTTGTTTGCGTGATCTGGCCCTGGGAAAAGTCAAACACTTCCTCGCTAAGGTTCTTCAGGATGACCATGTTGTTCATGCAGAGACTCTCGTTCGTCTTTGACGCACCGACAATGTCGCTGATAAAGGTCTCCCAGTTGCGGGGCCATTCACGCTTCAGGATCTGCACCAAAATAATATTCAATTTGTTCAAATACACCTTGTTCTGCTCCATGACATTCGGATCGGAGGAGGTCTTAATGATCAGGCTGACCACATACTTCTTGATACCCTCGCACTGGTTGCGCGGCAGCACCTTCCAGCGGGTTTTGATTACCTCCTCGAGGATTTGAAGGGCATAGAACTTTGTCTGCTGGTTCTGTGAGTACTCCAGTATACTGTCAACCCTCGTCCACGCCTCCGGATGCTCCTTTAGTGTAGTGAGTATGTCCTGAGCGAGACGCAGTTGCTCGCCCTGCGCCGTGTACACAACCTCCACGATCTTGTCCAACAGGTTGATGTCAAGCTTCTGCGTGAAGTCGAGCAGTTTGCTCGCCTCGTCCGACGTCAGTATCGTCGCCATCGCCATCGCTTTGTAGTAGAAGCGGCGTTCGCGTCTGCGTCGCTCGGCAGCTGTGTCCGCGTTAATCTTGGTAGCTTCTCCGCTTCCTCCTCTGGCTGAGCTGAGCTAAGCTGTCTACGGATCGTATGGATGTTGGGGGGATTTCGAGTTGGTGCGACTGTGCGAGAGGCTACGGCTTGCGGTTCTTCTTCTTAGGCGTCTTCTTCTTGCTGTAATGACGGCGAGGAACGGAACGGCGGCTGCCGATCTGGATCTGGATCTGGTGCCGGGGCTGGAACTGGAGCTGCAAAAAACGAAAGGGCGCAAAATAGGACATCAGTTTTATTGCGTTTTTCGACTGCCTGCTAGCCTGCCTGCCAGGCAACCATATTCTTTTTTATTTTCCTATTTTCTTTTTTGGAACATCTTACAACTACAACTACAAACGCTGCTGCCTGCGCGCGCTTACACTTTTTCGCACACTCACACACCGACACCAACACCGACACACAGACACAACACAAGCAACGCATCGCCGCCGTGCAACTGCGGCGGCATTTCACAATTATACCATTCTCCTATCCACGCTTTCACTATGTGGACGCGTAAACGCCAACAATATTCGCGCATTTTAGTAATTTAGCTTACCTATTTCCGATTCCAGAAAAAAGCAGCGTGTAAAAACGACGACGACGGACAATGCGAATAATTTGTGTGACAATGTTGCCGTATTGTGATTAGTTTTGAGCGTTTTCCAGCACGATTGCGAAAAAGCATTTGTATCGAATTTTATAGCACTGTTTTTCGATGGGATTATATTATTATATTAAATATCTCAAATACTAACACATAGGTCAACTGAGTCTGAATCCTGAACTTTCTTTTTTATTTTTCCGAGATACAAAGCACTTTTTCTAAAGAAATTTTTGGTTTTTAATTTGTAAACAAAAAAATATCGATAGTTTTAATCTTATCGATTGTGGATTGAGCGGGTTTCGAGTACGGATCGAGTCACTCAACTTGAGTGAAATTAAAATAAATAAAACAAGAGGTTCTCGCGATGTCTATTTATCTACTATGTTTAACAACAAACGGCGGCTTGCCCGTGTTTACCAGAAAAAAGGGCGAATGCGACAACGTTAGTGTGATTAATTAAACTCACTTTCCATTTAATTTATTGAGAAATCTTCCCCTAGCTTCCGTTTTCAACTGTTGCTTCTCTAAACGGCTTTCATATGTTTTTCAAGTCGTTGGGAATCCAACTGGAGGGGACGAGCACCACAAAGCCACCGCCTCAGAATCAGGGTGCAGTCGAAGCTGAAGAGTGGACTTACATATGGAGGGATCACAACGCTGTCACCCTGATTGTCTGTGGCAGCGGGCTTGGATCGGAGCAGGTTCTCCAGACATTAGCGGATCTGGTTTTTGGAGCCATTTCTATGTTCATCACTCGTACTGCTGATATGGCACACGCCGCATTGCTCGATCGGTTAAAGAAGGATGCCAAGAAATACGTACCCATAGTGGATGCAATTTTGGAGGCGGCATGTGCCGGCACACAGCTACTCGGCTACACCGACTGTTTGCTGGCTGCAGAGAACGCAGCACTCCTGCAGAGCCTCAATGAGTTTAGTGGACACTGTGGCTCCTTATTCTGCTGCCTGGTGGTGGGCCATCGCATCGCTGTAGCCACGGAGGGCTGGTGGGATCTTGACACTAGAGATCGGGAGCTGTTGCTCTTCCTCCTTAACTCTTCCAGCACATTGCAGCATGATCTGCCTGTTTACTTGCCTGTGAAAAGCCCCAATATAGCGTACAGGTTTGTGAGCATACCTGTAGCGCCGAACAGTGCCTTGTGTGTTTTATGTGGAGCGGAGAACGCCTCCTTCCGGGAGTTGCATGCGCATGCCATCAATGTGTATCGCAACGAGGGCAACCTACTGGCCGCCGCAGAACGATGCATGCCCAGAAGCCTGCCGGAACACCTGGATATTGACGGCAATGTGCTGGCCATCATACTGATTAATCGACACACGCGAAAGAGTCTTTTTACAAGAAACCTCAATCAAGCTGCGAGCGCTAAGCGCATTATCGTGGGCGAGCTTCAGCGCCTGGACATTCTGAAGAAATTCTTCGACCAGACCATGGAGGCAGTGCACATGTTTGAAGCACAAAGCTCGAGCAACAAAGCTGCCCTTTTGGATCAGTATAGCTGCACGGACTACCACAAGTGTTATGCTACCGCAGATGAGAACGGCAATGTCCTGTTTCTATTATTTGTCGCAGCAGTGCCAACACATGCAATGAAGTTTGTATTCTCTTCGCTATCAACTAAAGGATAACTGACTTTATAATATTTTTTTCCAGGTTTTTGGCCCAACGAATCCACGGAAGTATTCTCCAAGAAAAGTCTGTGTGCTGGTGAACCAGATGTACTTTATGTTTATTTCTAAAGACTGATATTATTCTTAAGATGGGATTAGGGACAATAATACTCTTTTTAGAGTTATACTTTTTAAGATGAATCCGTCCATTTTCAGATAAACAAAAAAAAAGTCTGAAAGTCTGATATGTAATTTTATATTTACAATAAAAAAAGGCCTTCCATTAGGATAATAGCTAAATAATTAACATAATTTTTTCATTTTCTAACTTAAATTATATCAAAAACTTTACTCTACAACAACATTGCGAGGCTGGCAATACACCAGTTGATTGTTTCTTAATTTCAGAGGTTCGACTTTGGCATCCAAATAGAATTTCAGTGTAGATCCAATTGCAACTCCTGCCAAGCTAGATGGCAATATAATATTAAAGTTTTGGTTTCCACTGCTCATACCAGTTGCGGGTTCAACCAAAACCATAAGAAGGTTATGTTCCTGGGCTATTTCCACCACAGTAACCTTGTGTATCGGATTCATTGTTTTCATATGTCGCTGATCCATGCGAACGTTCTTTATCTTTTGGACAAACTCATCAGCGAATCCTCCTTTAAGGATGCGGGTTTGTAGCTTTGGTATTGACTTCTTTTGGCTAGGGGGAATGTAGGGAGACGAAGATTGATCGGGAACTAGTTGGGTTATTGGCGAAGAATCAATGAAACTATCCTCGGATAAGTCAGAGCAGTATGATTCGTTCAGCGATGCGTTCAGTGATGTATTCATCAACTCTGTCCAAATCTGGGATGTCTTGAAGGAGCTGGAGAGTTTTTTCGGCAATTTATCAGTGGTAGACGCTACTTTAGGTGACTTTGGGAATTTGGTGTAGGGCGACTGGTGAAGGGGCAATGCCTTGGCCCGGCGCTTCATTGCTGGCCACCTGGTGTTAAGGAGCTGCTGGGTCGTGGACGTGTCAGAGGCCTCTTCTTCATCCGGTTGGCTAACGCAGATTCTGGTTCTTTTCAAAGCCTTCCAGGAATTCTCAAACCTGGATGGAGTGCGATTGTATTGAATGGACTCCACCAGTACCTTTCTTCCTGGCGAGCTGGAAGCATCCTGTGAAGCGGTACTCCGAGCGTCCTTGGTCCTTGGTGAGGCCAATTCCAGATCGTCCTGGCAGCCGTCTCTTGATCGAAGCCAGAGTTTTCGTTGAGAGCTCATTATTTGAATATTAATTCAAAAGACTTCTCGGGCAACTACATTTCTGAGTAGTTATTCTGAGTAGATTTTCTTTTAAAGAGAGGTAGTAATTGGAATTTTGGAAATATTAAATATTGGAAACTATTATTATTAGTCTTTTTATTTAGTTCGAGTTCGCTCCGATATTCCGATAAAAACAGATTTAGTGTTGGGAAGCGCGCAAAGGCGCGAAAAAAGGACCATATTCAAAATCATTCATTCGCAATATGAGTCAGGGGGTTTCAAAGAATCCCAGGATTCAAGGGAAAAAGGTTTGGGAACTTCTAGCCAAAATGTGACACCATTCACCAGTTTTAAACGAGATCTGATAAATGCTTTGATAGGTAGATTTTAAGTACATGAAAAGTAAAAATTGAACTCCTTTTTTTATAATTATTTAATAATTTGTTTATAAATGGCATATCTATGTAGTGAGTAGAATTTCTTTGCTATCAATAGTTGAAAGAGAAATCACGCTCCTCAGCGGATCGTCGCTTACGTTTGCCCACAATCGTGCCAAGACCGGAAACAGTGCCCAACTGGAGGAGAAGGGGATTGCTCACTAGGGCAGCGGCTATTCCCAAAACCGCAGCACTAGCCAGTGGAATTAAAAAGCTTTTGGCTAGGAGGGCTTTGGATGGCAGCTCTGCATGACCCGGCCCCTTGTGGGCGGCTATTTCGTGGTGTTCCAGCGGGTACGGATATGCATATTCTGCGTGGGAGTAGTGACTGTGGCCTAGGTTATGGCCGGGACGTGATCCATAGACGTCAAAAGGAATGCCAGCCTCTATGCTAGAGCTCCCATAATAGGCACCACTTCCGGACCCGAATCCTGCTCCACCAATTCCAGCTGCAGCTCCATTTCCGTGGGAATACTCGTAGGGATACGGATGAGAATTGCTTTCGAAGCCTCCCACCGGTGGGGCGTGTGAAGGGGCTTCTCCTGAGCCAGCGTAGTGTCCTAGTTATTGGATTTAGATTAGTAAATATTTATTGTAAATTGGAAAGAATATAAGTGGTTTAATAAACAAACTTTATTTATAAACAATAAGCTTTAATCAATGAAGTTGTAGAATTTTTGATAATGGGCACCTTTGTACTTCTTTAATACTTTGTATTATCACCTATTGTGACATTCACGGGAACCCCATTAAACGGATAGGTTCACCATCGAAAAATTAACTTACCCACACTGATACGTTGTTGCAGACCAGCCCCTCCAAGACCGCGCCACTTCTTGTACGTCTCACTTAGACTTTCCCCGACACTTCCCAGAGAAGGATGTCCGTTGGTTCCGCTCAAGGGACTCGTTTCCGGACCATCTATTGATTCCGGTCCTCTGTAGAATTCCGGTGGTGGTTCTAAGCTTTTTCCGCTGGCTGAACTGGACAGATCGAGCTGGTTTCCTAGCCTACCGGTCTCCCTCTCATCGCCGGTGGTGTTCTGGACCAGTGCTACACTGAGTCCCAGGCTCAACACCAAGGCCTGAAGCTTCTGTTTGCTGGTGAACATTATGACTAAGCTGGGCAGCCATAATGTCATCGACTTTATAACAAAATTGGTGGGATTTGAAGAGACTGGCGACAAATTGTAGAGCTGCAATTTATGGCTGGAGATTCTGCTTGGCTGCCTCCATCAGTTGCGCCATCGCGTGGGGAATTTCACTTTTCTTGGGGTATTTCGTCCAATCCCGTCTAGTCGCTTCTATTTGGAAATGGTTAACTTAACTTGACTTAACATTAGCGAACGATAAGTTCATAATAATCCATTATACTTACACTGTAACAGATATAGTAACTATTAACTATGGTGTTATTTAAGAAAAATAAATTTTAAAGCTTGGAAATGTTGCATTGTTGTTAAGATGCAACACCTCTGCAATCATTAAATGTTTCTTGAAATTTAATACCATATATCTCCTTAAAATTTAATTTCCCCTTATTTAATATTGTTTAAAATTGATTATACATACATACGTGAAAAACATTTTCAGATTAATGATAACAAAACCATTGCTGAAATGATTGCAGATCGGAGGCCGGTTGGCAAGAATTGTTGGGAAATTATCGCCGTGCCGGATGGGTGATTGCAACAAAACGGCATGAGAGGGAAAACATGAACAATTTATTAATGTCTGTCCAATTTGAAAGGGCGATGCAAAACGTGCTCCTGAAATAGTCTCACCTACTACTAATGTCTTATGTTTCCGGCAGACGCGATCCGATTGCAAAAAAAGCGGCTTGTCTCAGAAACGTGTCGCCTTATCGGAGCTCTTTCTACTCGGAATTGCGTTGGTATTTCTTGGAATTTCGCTATCTCCTATCTCCTAAAAACAAGAAATGTTTTTCTATATGTATCACCCGACTATATGTGATCTGTTCTAATCGAGCAACAAGTTCTAAATCACTATAACTTTTAACGCAATCGTATCTTAAGACAATTGTTAATAAATCTTATCAGGATGTCTTTTTCCATGGCCTTGTTGCAATCTCAAATATAGATAGACGATTTATTGAAGCCAGTTTTATGTTCGTTTTCATTTGTTGTAGTGTATTTTAAACCGATTTATCTAGACTATTAAAATATTTCCGCATAAACTACAAATTTTGATCGACAGAATTGAACTGATATTGGACGGCATAAGTTTGGCCTTCGGGGATGGGTTGCTTGGTACTATTGACTTGAGTATATTGGAATGTGTGACAGCTGGTTTGGGATGTCGGGAATTCGGCAGGACTATTGACCCATGAAACAGGACCCGTACAACGGTATGTAGGTGGTCCGATTGTGCCGGCTTTCCTTTTTGCTTTACTGGAAAAATGCCTATCATTGAACGGTCTCCTCTTTATGGCATTACTTGATATAGATGGTGGGTTCCGGGCTTTGGGATTCATCTCGGCTTGGCTTGGCGCACATTCTATTTCTGACTGGGGCAGATGTTTAGAATATTTTTGTTTCCCCGTCGAAGATGGATTATCGGCACAGGTATTGGCAAATGACACGGACTTCTTAGGAGACTTTTTTGAGGACGAACTCTTAAGGCTCGAATGTAATGCAGGAGATTTTGCGGAAGGTACTTTGTCCGGGGAGGCTTTTCCATGTGGATCTCCAGGATGTGGAATTGAGTTATCTATTTTGCTTCTCCTGTTCTGGACGGTCGATGATCCCGAGGCAATTCGAGAATTTTCTTCATTATCCTGGGGCCTGTCTGGAACTGATTCATCTAGTGGAATTTTGGGGAATAATGATACGGTACTCTCCGTTAAATGTATCTTAAGGGGTTCGATTCGTTCAACCTGAACACTTCGTTCCGATTCCGATGGATCTGCGAAGTGCTCCATGGAACTCTCACGGGAGCGGTTAATTGGATATAATTTTGTCTTGACTTGATCCGAATGAGAATCATTGGCAAGGGACAGGTGCTGGGGAGTCTCATTTTTATCCGTGTCATCCATAATCACTGATATACTTAAGGGATGAGCACGATTTTCAGCTTCCGATAGCTCTGGAGGTTTTTTTTCCACAGGAGGCGAGTCATTTTGGTCCGGATTCGATGGAGATACTTCGGTAACTGCATTGTTGTCTTCATTTTCATTTTGAGTTGGACTGGAAGTTGGGGAATTGGGCTCAGATTCTATATCATCTGTATTATTAAATAAATAAGTTGGACGTGGGGTTTTGGGAAACTCGCGAGAGACCAATGACACCACCTCAGCGTCTACTGGTCGTTCCTCAACAACAGGGATATCCAAATAACGAATCGAACTAGTCTCCTCGCCAACATCCTCATCCTCACTATTTATTTTTCTCAGTATATCATTTGGATTCTTTTTTTCCGAGATGGAATCAGTATCATCTTGGTCCTCAATCTTTATAAATTTTTCATCGTCAATAGTCCTTACAACATCAGGTTCAGGAATATCAATAGACTCCGTGTCGCCAGGATCGGGAGGAATATAGTCATGTATTAGTTTTTTATGGAAACTCGCTCTTAACTTGGGCTGTGAGAGATTTGTTTCATCATTAGATTTATCCGCAGACTTTTCCATACCAATCGCCTGTTTCTGAGCTGCTCCCACGGCTACCGCTGTCGCCGCCACCATTGCCTTTCCCAACGATTCGCATATGACCTTCAGGGCTTCCAGGCTACCTAGTACATTGGCCGCTGCAGCAGCTTCTGTGGTATTGGTACTCTGATCCCGGTATCCTTCGTCCCCAGGCTCAACCACTGGTGTCCGTTCGCGCTGATTATTTTTGAGAGTATCCATCTGCTCCTCGAATAGCTCCTGAGGCGGAACAAAATTGCGGTGACAGGAGCAGCAACATGGGGTATTCCTACAGTATCGGGATTCGTTGTAGCCGTCATCGGTTGGGTAACGCCTGACGCCCGGTGGAGGACCTGGCGCCATCGGATAGCTCCTCGGTGGGATAAATGGAGCCCCTTGAGCCTGGGAATAGTTCTGACCACGACACAGGTTACAGAAGTTTCTAGGATTTCTGTTAGGGTTTGGAACACTCATCTGCTTGGGAGGACCACCCATATCCGGTCGCATTCTGCTCCTATCCGGAACAGCTCTTTGAGGCGGTCCGGCTTGGGGGTCCGTGGGTCCAAAGTAAAGTGGTATCGCCTGGACGCAGAATGGCCCGTCCTGCCTTTCACCGTTAAATGGTATTGGCACCAGCTGGATAACAATGGTATTGGGTTGATTTTGACCAACATCCGCGGAGTCCTCGGCCTGGGTTGGGGCATTCGACTCCATGACTGGGAATTTCGTCACATTACTATGATGGTGATAAGATTTGGGACAATTTCGGTTTAGTGACAAATCGGGTTTCAAAGCCTGATCACTTTTTCAGAGCTCTCTCTTAGATATTTTTAAGCTAAAAACACAACAAAAAATATAAAACCATTCAAATTTCAATATGTCCTGATTGACCGGCAGTATAAAAATGGCATTATCTTCCGATTGCGTCAACTGGAACTTGTGGGACTTGGGAAGTGCGGGAATCTATCAATACGGTAGCGATACACGACATGATTATTTTTAAACAATTCCATGTTACTGCCAAAATAGAAAATTGCAAGGTTCCGTGGTAGGTTGGCAGAGATAACCGATACAACCAGAAGCCCGTATCAGTGGAAGGCTTTGGTATATAAAGTTCGCCAATTCGCCAAGAACGACACACACTTCTCCAGTAGCAGTCAACCAACCCAGCCATGAAAGCCAGTAAGTCCTCTCCGAGATTCCTACACAATACCTACAATTTCTGATGATCTTCTCCTTCAACCATAGCCCTAGTCCTGTTGTGCCTTGCCCTTTTTGTGGCAGTCGTTCTTGCCTGCGACCCCGATAGCAATAATCAGCCCATCTGCAACAGCACCATCATCGGCAAGAAAATCCGCAACTTCTGGGATCCCACACGCTACTGGCAATGTACTGATGCCACTGGAAACGGTGCGGCCGTTCTCTGTCCAGACCAAACCGGATTTTTAGAATCAGCCGATGATTGTGTTGCTTGGTCAAATTGGACATGGGTTGCGCCTTGCCCCAACAATTAATAAATGATTTAATAAATAAACAATAAATGCAATTTAAATTTGAAAATGTGGTTATATTTTGAAAAAACTTTTACGGTTTGGGGATTATGGGCAAGTTATGGTTTTCAAAATTAAATTTATTTTTCATTTTCAAAGAATGATTTTTAGTGATAAAATATGATGTTTCATGTTTGTTTGGAAATAAAATATTATTCCACTATCATTCATATTTTATTTATGAAGAATTATTTTAAATAAAATATCACTTCCTTGGAGTCATATTCCAAATATCAGTCTTTATATCGAGGTGCCCCAACACTCCATGATTGTCATTGATAATTCAGGATTCATTGACGCAAAATTCTTAAATTTTCCCCGATTTATTGTTCCTTTTTTTCGTTACATCTTTGAGCTTAGTCCAGGATATGGGGCTGTTACGCAGAACGCCACTCGAACTCCCCACTGCCAAGTGGTATCGTGGGCTATCCCTGCTCCAAATAGAGGCTGCCAACGATTTGGCGGATGCTGCCAAATTTGATTTGGCCGTCAACCGGAGTCATCGGACCCGGGACTGCCTGATGCGCTTGGGCCTGCGCCCGTTGCCCAAACCTAGTCAGCTAACTCAGCTGGTAAAGATAAGCAGAGCCCAGGTGCTGGCCCTGCTGTACTTTGTGTTTCAGAAGAATTACAATATAGACCAATACTGCGGGAAATATTCGGTAAATGCCCAACTTTTGCTATCGGCCCTTGCTTACTTGGACCTTCCGGCCACATTCAAGGCCCTGGACCAAATCCTTCCCCTCCATGAGACTAATACTGTTACTGAAACTACAGAAAAGGAAAAATATGTTAAACAAACAGTATTGCCTGAGAGGAGAATCCTTAGACCAATTGGTGGGCCGGTGTCCCCGTACTTTCAGAAACAACCTCGTCCGAAAATACATCGCCAGGAGAATCGTTTTGTGACAAGGCCTCCGCCCTTCACGGTGGAGATACCACACGAAAGTAAAGATATCAAGGAAATAGATAATCATTGGTTCTCCGACTATAAGTTTCAACCTCTTTATCGGAAAATTCAGACGATTATAAAATTAGAGCTTCGTAGACTTTTCGACAAATTAGACGAAGCACCACAGGATTCGGTCAAAGAATCGACCTCAAAGGAACTTTGCAGTTTCCATGAGGAGACCAGGTCACTGGAACGTCAAGCCTTTCTGGTTGATCAGCGGAATCGTTACCTGGAAATGATAGATGTGGGTGCCAGAGAAAAGCAGGTATGTCTGGGTATTCAAAATATATTATAAATTTTTATTGAATTTAGTTTTTAATGTATTTTTTAAATTTTCTTCCAAGTAAAGCTCACGAAACAGCGGATTATTAAGCACCTAAATCGCGATGTGGATGAGTATCTAAAGAAGTTTGCCGACAAAGGCTGGAGTCCTGGGGTGCCTGCTATAAGGAAAACGGAATGTTGTGCCTGCTCGGGACTGGTCCATGTCAGTCTGGAGTCGCCGCCAAAGGTGCTTAGCATGGAAGGCGAACGAACGAGACTCTATGAATCGAATGGTCCCCAGTTTCGACTTTGTGGTGGCGAAGTTTCCAAACGATCGTCCGTGCAGCAACCCAATGATCCATTGACAAGCTACTTCCGGTCTCCAAAACTCCATGTTCCCTATGTTTTCAACTATTCTAAAATTTTTGCGAGCGATAGCTCGAAATCTTTAAATACAACCGAAATTATTGGAACAGGATTGGTTAAAAGCCTGATGAGGAGTAGTGACGATGACGAACAGATTGGTGACCAAGTGTCCCAACGGAGCAAACAAACGCATAGGAGTAGCACTAGACTCATCTCCAAATCAGTTCTTAGAAGCCACACGAACCAGTCTTCCTGTTCACATCAAAGCTCCCGACCAATTCGAGGGCTCCGCCATAAACAGTGCCCCAACTCCGATATAAATAAGGGCATCGATCAGGAGTCTCACTCAGATGAAAAAATCCATAGTCCAATTATGAAGCACTACATTGACCAGGCCCTGTGCCGATGTGTGCGGAGAATCTTTGAGAAGAGTTTGCTTGTGGCCAACAGAGATAGCGACAAGCTCCAGTTGAATCGCCTTTCCTATCCCCAACACAAATTAATTGACCCCGATGATGACAGGTTGATGGACCAGATGTTAAAAGATGCTTTTCGCGTAAGTTTTAAACGATGGTCCCTAACGAAGCTTATTTATTTAGCATACATTCGATCCTCAAGCGGAGTACCTTAAGCGATTTGCAGATCAATTCTCCTGTACATCAAAACTACTACTCTACTTCCAATTAGTTTTCTCAACCCTCGAAAATGGAGTAAATGGGACATATCCATATCCTTATATGGACACGCATATGGCCTACTGCAGAGGCTCTATCTCGGCCACCTCTCATCCGATTCTTGAACGGAATACCTTAAAAGATTTATGGATCGATTCCCTTTCAATCTGCATCAAAACTTAGAAACAGAATATTTTTTAAATTTTTTGTTTATTTTCCGATAGGACCCCTTGCGAAAGTTGGGGTATGCATGGGAGGACACATTTGGCCAACTGCGAAGGCTCTATCTCGGCCACCTCTCATCCGATTCTTGAACGGAATACCTTAAAAGATTTATGGATCGATCCCCTTTCAATCTGCATCAAAACCTAGAAACAAAATATTTTTTAGATTTTTTGTTCATTTTTCCGATAGGACCCCTTGCGAAAGTTGGGGAATGCTTGGGAGGACACATATGGCCAACTGCGAAGGCTCTATCTCGGCCACCTTTCATCCGATTCTTGAACAAAATACTGTAAAAGATTTGTAGATCGATTCCCTTTTAATCTGCATCAAAACCTAGAAACAAAATATTTTTTAGATTTTTTGTTCATTTTTCCGATGGGACGCCTTGCGAAAGTTTGGGAATGCATGGGAGGACACATGTGGCCCACTGCGGAGGCTCTATCTCGGCCACCTTTCATCCGATTCTTGACCGGAATACCTTAAAAGATTTGTGGATCGATTCCCTTTCTATCTGCACCAAAACCTAGAAACAAAATATTTTTTAGATTTTTTGTTCATTTTTCCGATAGGACCCCTTGCGAAAGTTGGGGAATGCTTGGGAGGACACATATGGCCAACTGCGAAGGCTCTATCTCGGCCACCTTTCATCCGATTCTTAAACGGAATACCTTAAAAGATTTATGGATCGATCCCCTTTCAATCTGCATCAAAACCTAGAAACAAAATATTTTTTAGATTTTTTGTTCATTTTTCCGATAGGACCCTTGCGAAAGTTGGGGAATGCTTGGGAGGACACATATGGCCAACTGCGAAGGCTCTATCTCGGCCACCTTTCATCCGATTCTTGAACAAAATACTGTAAAAGATTTGTAGATCGATTCCCTTTTAATCTGCATCAAAACCTAGAAACAAAATATTTTTTAGATTTTTTGTTCATTTTTCCGATGGGACGCCTTGCGAAAGTTTGGGAATGCATGGGAGGACACATGTGGCCCACTGCGGAGGCTCTATCTCGGCCACCTTTCATCCGATTCTTGACCGGAATACCTTAAAAGATTTGTGGATCGATTCCCTTTCTATCTGCATCAAAACCTAGAATCAAAATATTTTTTTAGATTTTTTGTTCATTTTTCCGAAGGGACCCCTTGCGAAAGTTGGGGAATGCGTGGGAGGACACATTTGGCCCGCTGCGGAGGCTCTATCTCGGCCAACTTTCGTCCGATTCTGGGAATGCAGGGAATAACTTAAAAGATTTGTGGATCGATTCCCTTCTCATCATATAGACTTAAACCTCTTTTCGTTATTTGCAGGTCCTGCGGAAGGACAAAAACCTGGTGCTAGCAACTCTGCCCGACGGCCACCAGATTCCTGAGATGCGGGAGTGGATTAAGAGGCGTTATGGTAAACAATACGGACTGCAGTCCAGGAAGATGTACTTCAAAACCAGCGCCAAGATGGTAAAGAATCTGGACTTGATCGAAGAGCTTCGCAGAGTAAGCGCCATAATAGATCCGCTGTTAATACGATATGCGCCCATTTCATTTGGAATGTACCACTCGATAACCAAGTCGGCGAAACTGTTCAAGGAGAAAGTTCGTGAGGATGTGTTCCAGTTAATGCTGCAGCGTACCCGTGTCTGCTGGCAGGTGCTACACGGTCTTCGAGCGAAGAATAACACCAGTCTTCGCGAGATTTTCTTCACGTATATGCCCAGCAGTGTCCGCCACGGTGGGCCAACTATGAGTCAATATTTTACAGATAACCCTCGCGAAGACCCAAGGAAGAACCGTTTTTTAAATTGGAATCATTGAGCTCAGACCAATCCAATGGACAATTGAATGGCATTCATTAAAGTGCCTATTGGATTGGCCAGGAACTGCAATATGAGGTCTGGATCAAAATTGTATTGCTCTGAAAATTTTGATATGATATTAGTTTTATTCGCGAACTAGGATAAACATTTTATTTAAAATGGATATTTTCATGAAGGAATCGAAGCATGAATGTTACCATTTTAATAAGATTGTTTTAATTTTTAAATAAATTGTTTAAAAAAGGACAAAAAAACCTAGAGTATGATTTATTTTAAGAGGTTTCAGTGGAAAAAAAAATCATCTATGTGGTTTTAATGATTCATTTTACAGTATATACATATAAAATATATATTATAAAATATATTATCTAAAAAAAACTTGTGGTCGGCTTTGTCTTGTGCCCAGCCGACCGTTTATGTGTTCCATCCTTGTCTAGGGGAGTGCTAACTTGCTCTCCTTTCAAACAACACAGGTACGCGGGTTACAACCCGCATTTTATACGCTCCATGTGCTGAATAATGAGTTGAGAATTATAACCAAACGATAAAATATATATTTTTGGACTTAATATTATTTTTTCTTGGGGGTTTACCATGCTCAATATTTATTTAATTAATATTTAATTTTATTTTTCTTCAGTAACATTGACACTGAAATTAATCGCTTTGACTTCCCGTTTTGGTTTACCTGCAACGTGACCACTGTCAACCACTACACAAGGGCCACTGTGACCCATAGTGCACACCCAAAAATATATAATGTTTAATAATCCCAACCACGTAGTAGTGGCCGAGCCAAGCATATAAAAAGAGAAGCTCCGGGTTACAATTTATCAATCATCCACAGTTCAATCAGTACTTCATATCCAATATGTGCGGAACCATTAAGACTTTGTTTTCCCTTCTTGTGGTGATCCTGGCATTTGGTGGGATCTCCGCCCTGCCAGCCAAGTCAGTAAAACGCCTGCAGAAGCAAGAGGTTGCTCCATATCCATCCGCCGAGGAGCTAAAACCTGAAATACCCTTCGAAGAAGGAGTGCCAGATGAGACTTACGGGCCTCCAGATCAAACCTACGGACCCCCACCCACTGATGCCGTGGAGCAACTGCCCAGTGACGAAGACCCACAGGACTTTACGCCCGATCCGGACGCTGAAGAAGTGCAGCCCGTGGAACAGGCTCCGGCCCGCTTAACCAAGCAACTGAAGCGTCGTCCTCAATCTCAAGGATTGGTCCTCCTATCGGCGAGACCATTGGAGGTCATTAATTCCAATGGTATTCCCCTTCAAGTAGCAATTCAACCTCTGTGGTAGAGAAAACTTAAAGAAAACCGGCGTGATATTGATTTTTATAAACATTATATTAATTATTGTCTTTTGTTACTCGATAAACAATTAAAGAACATTTGTTGATACATCGAATTAGATGTAAAAATATATATACACTATCAGAGGTCGAGATTGGGGTTCCAATAAGTGTATAAGGAGTATATAATATTCATAATTACAAATACAAGAACGATAAAAGTATGCAGATAACTTTAGCTAACATCGGTATTTGGGATATTCTTTGCCATTGCTTTGGAATGATCAGCCCTGACCCCCCTAGTCTACATAGTAAAATCTAAACAATAATTTATTTAAGAATACTACGCAAAATCACGTTTGGCATTGTGCGGTCCTCGAGTTAACACAGAATGAATCTCCAACTCACATTACTAATCAAAACATAACGTAAAACTTTCTACTTAAAATGCTAGTTATTGTCTGGTACAAATTGCAGCTAATCGAACGTACAAAAAAATACAACTTATTCGCCAAGAAAAAAATAATCTAAACTATTGAGCACCGCCACTGAAAAGAACCATCTTGGAACAGGGAAAACTAGATAAAGCCTTCAATCATAAATTCGCACACATTTGTAGGCAGAATAAGCCATCCTGTATGTTCGTTTGTCTTCGTTGGGACTTTAGTCTGTGTGTTTTTTGAAGATGTCCAACAAACTGACCCAAGTGCCGAAAACAAACCCACAAAGGCCGAAAATCATAATGGCAATATCCTTCCACAGCATCCATTTATATCGGCCGTATCCAACGTTATAAAAGGTAAATATTTCGATTATTGGCGGAGCAATAAGCGCCAATGCTGAACTGCTCACGGCACCCACCAACGAAATAATAGCGCCCAGATTCGGAATGCAGGTGGCCAGCAGGACTGCGGAAGGAGAAATTGTTAAGTATACTTGTTACGATTTAGATAAAAATATAATCTTACAGGTAAAGGTGACAAGGATGATTCGCAGGAGTGTTGCAGCCGTGTTCTTGCCACGCTGAGTATCGAAGTGGCTGCACACAAAAGGCTCTACAATATTGACGGGAACGTAAAACTGAAGCGTATACGAGAGGAAAATGGCCACAGCCATCATTATTTTCACCAACTGGGACAAGCTATAAAATAAATATATTTTTATATTAAAAATATCATAGAAACAATTAAAAAACTTACGTATCGCCTTGAGGCAGATTGAGGGTAATGCTGCCCTTGACTGCATCCCCGTACTTCAGGTAGCCAAAGAAACCGACAGAGGTGTAGAGGCATGCCACAATAACCATGCCCGTGTTAAGTACACCCGTAGGTCCACTGAAGTCCTCTGGTGTTCGCATATTGTTCTCCAGCGGCAGCACAACGCCGATTCCTTCGAAAGCATATATAGCTGTTCCAAAGTAGAGCGGAAGCGTGGCCCAACTGGCGAACGGCTTGACCGTGTGCACATCCGGCAAATCGTGGAGCATATACGAGAAGGTAATGGCCAGCCCAACCACCGTGAGAATAGAGGCTATGAGCGAAACGGGCGTCAGGTACTTGAGATTCCTCACCAAATTCAGCACAATCATAGGCATTAGTAAGAGTACCAAGTATATGCGGTAATTAATTACGTAGTAATGGTCAATTACGTCCTTTAGATTTAAAGCCACAAAGAGAAAGTAGACGCAACAGAATCCGATCTGGGTTATGAAAAGGAACGTGGTGATAATACGCCTGGCCAGTGACGAATACCGCCTCAGACCGATCGGCCCAGTTTCAAAGCTGCTGTAGGCCACCTCGGAAAAATCCAGGGAAGGTTGCTGAAGTCGCCGGCACAGCTCGTGGGAGCAGTTGACCAGCATATGCATGCAGTGGGTGCAAATGGCTCCCATGATCATGGTGCCAACGAGTCCCACATATAGACCGGCGTTCTTGAAGGCGTCTGGCATGGCCAGGATCCCTGTGCCTATGTTGCCCTTCAGCAGATGTACCAGAGTATCGAAATTAGACGTCGGATGTTCCAGGGTGCGGTGATGGGTTGGATTGTAGCCGGACTTGTCCAAAGATCCGTTTTCATCGTCTCCAGATCCAGAGGCAGCTGCGTGCACTCAAAGAAACAAAGAACAATAATGTTAGTTTGATATTGTTTAATTAAATAGTTTAATGATTGATAAGAAATATAATAATCAAAAATTTCAACAAATCATAAAACAAAGAAAGCGTTTTTCTTTATTTGTTTTGGTTTGGAGGTAATATTAATTCATTTACGAGATTAAAATGAATAACACACAAACTCACCAGCTAGACTATCCTCGCTGTGCACGTTTACCAAGGTGTTGTCCGGCGGAGAGCTACGCACGGGTCTCACCGCCGATCCCCGGCTGCCCTCATAGTCGGAGGCGTCGCTCTGAAGCAGAAGTGGCTGGCGTTCCGACATCTTTTTCTTGCGCGGCGCACCCTCGGAATTCTAAAATAAGTAAGCAGGGGATCACAATTAATTGAGAACGATGAACGATGCTGATGCGCCCTGCCCGGCTAAACGAAACGCTCTAAAACTTCAGCTGTCTGCGAAGCCCGGTTCTCGCCTCGTTAGTCGAAAAAAAAAAAAAAAATTCCACTGACTCACTTTTCCACTAGCATAACAATAGGGGTTTTGTGATAGTGCGGCATCGGATGACGGACGCGTGCCAGGCGAGAGGAGTGCATCGGGCAGAGTGGAAAATTTTCACCGATAGTCGGACTCAGCCTTGGACTTGACTCGAAGTACGGTTTTTGGATCGCTTACATTACTTGGCATATGGGTCTGTGACGAAGCTCCCATCGGAAGTCGATATCAAATTTGCGAGTCCAGTCACTTACTCGGCTTCGAAAACACTGACAAGTCGAAAAACAAGCTATATAGTAAGCCGCGATAAGACTCAAATATCACCGGCGATCCCTCCGACCATTCCATTAATCAATTATATAATATGTATCCAAGCTATATGTCCAATATCCACCCATTAATTGTATCTTGTTGACTCAGCACTACCACTTCCCATAAACAAATTATGAATTCTTATTTGATAATCTTAATATGAAACAAATTTGAACGAATAATACACTAACTGAGTAATAAATATTCTTAAAATTTATAAAAATGTACAAATATAAAATATATTATTCATTAAAATATTTAAATAAAGATTAAAATGTGTCACTTTAAAGTACATTTGAGTTATTAGCTAGAGAATCTTGAACATATACAGTATTCAACCTAATTAACACTTTTTATTAACACAATTTTAAATTAAAATTCTGATAACTAAGATACTGGATTGTTTTGAAGATATTTTATCCGAATAATTAACACGATTCTAAGCAGTTGCTTGTTAAAGATTAGAGCCAGACTAACAACAGACTTATGTAGACCGGGGTTTTAAGATATTTTTGTTTGGGAATAATAAAGTTTGTTAAACAAACAATGGCATCAGGCATTGTAACTTATTTTTATCTGGTTATCAGTAGTAGACCTTCGCCCACTTGCACAATCTGCAGGCAAACACATCCATTTGTGTAGCATTTGTAGCAATATTTTCACTTACATAAAATTATTGGCAAATTAGAGAAATGCCAAATAGAGATTGCGGTTGGAATTGTTGTGGTTGCGGTTTCAGGCAGATGAATAAACAATAAAACTTGGAACTAAAACTGCAAAAAAATCATAATTAACATATAGGCAACAAAATCAAAACAAAAATACATTTGGCATGCGCATGTGGATTTACGTGTGTGGGTGTTTCTACCTGTTGAAGGTTGGTTAGAGGCGTAAGGTCCTCCATTGATTTTTTCCCGCTCGGCTGACAATGAAAATAAATGCTGAGACACGCTCCTTCGAAGGTCACAACGATTTATCAGTGCACAAAAGAAATTAAATGAAAAGAGAAGTGCTCAGCGATTCCATCAAGCGATGTGGTGGGGCGTAGTGGGGGAGATGTTTGGTGGATGCCAATTATCTATATGCCAAAACTTGTATCTGCGAATAAAACGAAGAGAAAACATCAACAATGATTCATATTCATTCATGAGAATGATTGATAACACGTTGTAACACAACCGTCTGAACTAATATCAAGCAATTTTTTTCCACATGAAATAAATATTATCCTTTTCTTGTTATTATTATTATTTGTACAAACACGCACAATTATTATTTCCCCTGAAGTCGCAATAACAAATTCCTCTCGCCTGAAGCAGCAGTATCGTTGGCGCAATCGACTTGTGTTTTGGTCTGCTTATCGATAATTCGGGTGTACAGTAAAAACAGTCGAAATACAAATTAAATAAAAACAAATAAATTATTTTATTTCTAATTTAAATAATAATTTATATAATCATTTCAAATTTCACAAATGATCCGCCTCTTCACACAAGTAAATTTATAAATTCACTATTCCTCTTACATTTAATTTTAACATTAAAAAAAAATGAAATTACCAGAAACCAATTTATTAAACTAGTAGTCTGAAAAAATTTACGTTATGCAATAAATTTTAAAAATTTATATTTTTAACAGTGCATCCAATGTTTACTGTACTGATATCTTAGTTTCGTAGATATTTTCACAAACAAGCTACGGTCACACTCTCAACTTCACCCTATTTGTGACGTGTCTGCCTTAAATTTATTGAAAATCGGGCATTTATCCCTAAAATCGTCAGTTAAGACAATAAAAGGATCGTCAAAATGGTCGAGTTATCCAGCGTCGTGTCCAAGTTCTACAACGACTATGTGCAGAACACCCCCAAGAAGCTGAAGTTGGTGGACATCTACCTAGGCTACATTCTGTTGACCGGCATCATCCAGTTTGTTTACTGCTGCCTGGTGGGAACCTTCCCGTTCAACTCATTCCTTTCGGGCTTCATTAGCACAGTGAGCTGCTTCGTCCTGGCCGTCTGTCTACGTCTACAGGCCAATCCCCAGAACAAGACCGTTTTCGCTGGAATTTCCCCGGAGCGCGGATTCGCCGACTTTATCTTCGCCCATGTTATCCTTCACCTGGTGGTGATGAACTTCATCGGTTAACAATCTGTGTACCACAACCATTCACATATATTTAGAATAAAACGTAACTAATAGAATATTTTTCTGTATGCGCCGAGAAAGTCAAAAGCCTCCCGTGGAAAGTCTAAGTGAAGCTCTGGCTCAGGAATGGCCAAGATGATGGGTTCTATCTTCTCCGCATAGTCGGCAAGTTGGGGCTCGGGTTTAGTTTTGGGTCCTGTTTCTTTGGTAGCTCGGTTCTTTGAAGTTTCCCCTTGCTTGTGCGGCACCAGAACAGAGTCGTTGACGTTCAGAGGCACGAGATCTTTAAAAACTGCCTGATCCGGAGGAAAGTTCATCTTATGAGTGACCTGTTAGGAGTTTTCAAGATGTTATTATGCTTTAACACAAATGAATAGAGACTTACCCGCGGAGCTATAGCTGTCACCATGCTAGGCGTCATATTTGCTTCCGAAATTACTGCCTTCATCTTATTCAATGCATCTATTTCTTCCTTCTTGCGAACTGAGGAGTTATAATGCGGGACGGCAAATTTCCTGCAGCTCACAGGTGCCCTGAAGGTAACACATTCCGGTGCAGGCATCTGCGGCTCGATTTCCTCGACTTCCTGACATTGCTCGTTGTCCGGGGCGACGGCCGCCGGTGGAGGCCCCGCCGGTGGGTGGGCCAATTGAGCACGACGTGTGGCGGTATTCTTCTGGTTCCAATTTACTCTAGATTTACGCTTATGCGGCATTTTGAACAAAGCCGCAAGGACTCTCAAAATATTCTGCTTTGCTGCCCTGACTTCAGAATAATACGGCCACACCTTATCGGTACCGGTTTTGACGTTTTACGACACTATATCACCAGCTGATGTGACAATAATTAGATATGGGAAAACATCGATAACAAAGTTGGTTCAAAGGTAGCCGGCCCATCTCTAGCGCACTGAGATCAACAAATATTTGTAATTAGACAAAATGGCATTGTCCCGCGCCAGGCCCGATGACTTACCAAAAGATGCAGTTCTGATAACAGAAGACCAGGCCCTAAAGTATCAATGGAAGATCGTAACATCTTGGGACAAGCTGGGCGACGTGTAAGTTGGGTTTTGTCGAAGGTGCTGCTTACCTAACAACTATTCCATTTTTCTGGCAGGTGGTCATTGAGATATACACCTGGTATTCTGAGTGCGATGGCGGCAGTGACGGGAGCTTACATCAACAACCACTACCGCACTAAACTGCGCCTCGGTGGTCACGGGCGTCTGTCTAGCTACTTACCAATTGTCGCCGTACCTGCCATATTCACCATGTTGTCGCACAAGTTCTTCATCCAGCGACCCATTTTACTTAACCCGCTGGCCGAATGCCCTGTTTGTATCCAAGTTCGAAGTGCTTTCTTCCAGACGGGACTGGGAATAGTCTATCCTACAATATTGGCGCCGATTGCCTCATTTATGTTCGCCACCCGCTGCTACACTTACCGGTTACCTTCAGTCACCGAGGCTCCCCGAGAGGTGTTCAATCTATGGCGCAAGCTTACACGACCAATTGTGCCGGCATTGGGTACCATTATTTGCATCCAAGCGTTGCTGACAATGTTTCTGACTGGCCAAGAGGACAAGCAAAATTTCAAGTTGATGCTTCGGATGAAAGAAATTGAACACGAGCTGGAAATTAATCACATGCCCCAGAGAATAGACTTTTAACGTTTTTTACTTGTTGACTTTATTAAAATAAGCAATAAAAAAACATGTATATTGTTTATCTTTTTAATTTAAGCTTTAACTTTAATTCAACGGTCAAAACAGCAGGTGAGAATTATCGATAAAATATTATCGGAAAAAGTATTCATTTCATGCCGCATAAAGTATCGAGTGTTCCACACGTTGCTGCAGTCGGCTGACGAAATTTGTTTGTATTTGCATTTAAAACGTGAGTAATACGATTCAGTAACTTGTTTTCTGTCGCAGTAACAGAGCATTCCAAACGGGAAAAGTAAATTGTTGAGCTATTCTAATTTTATTCACAAGAAAATTGTGTAATTCAGTCACGTTTATTGGTGTGCACTTTCACTGCTCCGGATTGCTGGTCAGTTTGAGGGGTTAGGGGTGCTCCAATTGTCGCGTGGCAACCTCTACATTGCACTTCGACTCTTCTTATAACACTTTTCACTTTTTAGCTGCAGAAAAATGAAGTTCCTGACCGCCAAGGAGGTACGCGATGCGTATTTGGATTTCTTTAAGGAGCAGAAGCACATCTACGTGCACTCGTCCAGCACGATTCCCCTGGACGATCCCACTTTGCTGTTCGCCAACGCCGGCATGAACCAGTTCAAGCCCATCTTCCTGGGCACAGCCGATCCGAACAGTGAAATGGCCAAGTGGGTGCGAGTGGCAAACACGCAGAAGTGCATTCGGGCCGGCGGCAAGCACAACGACTTGGACGACGTGGGCAAGGACGTGTACCACCACACCTTCTTTGAGATGTTGGGCAATTGGTCGTTCGGCGACTACTTCAAGAAGGAGATTTGCTCCTGGGCCTGGCAGTTCCTCACTGAAAGACTTGGATTGCCAAAGGATCGCCTCTACGTGACCTATTTCGGTGGAGACAAGGCCAGCGGGCTGGAGCCCGATCTCGAGTGCAAGCAGTTGTGGCTTGACCTGGGACTCAAGCCAGAGCACATCCTGCCTGGGAGCATGAAAGACAACTTCTGGGAAATGGGCGAAACTGGACCCTGCGGACCCTGTTCTGAGCTGCACTTCGACCGGATCGGTGGACGCAGCGTGCCGGAGCTGGTGAACATGGACGACCCTGATGTTCTGGAGATCTGGAACCTGGTGTTCATTCAGTTCAATCGCGAGTCCGACGGCAGCCTAAAGCCTTTGCCCAAGAAACACATTGATTGCGGCATGGGCTTCGAGCGCTTGGTCTCCGTCATCCAGAACAAGAGGTCCAACTACGACACGGACTTGTTTGTACCCCTCTTCGAAGCCATCCAGGCCGGCACGGGTGCACCAGCCTACCAGGGTCGCGTTGGAACAGATGATGTGGATGGAATCGATATGGCCTACCGTGTTCTGGCCGACCATGCCCGTACCATCACCATTGCTCTGGCTGATGGTGGCACTCCAGACAACACTGGACGTGGTTATGTCTTGCGTCGCATCCTCAGACGTGCTGTTCGGTGAGCATAATTAAAATTCTTTGAGTCACAAAGTTTGACAAAATCTGTTTCCCAAAGCTATGCAACAGAGAAGCTCAATGCCAAGCCGGGATTCTTCGCTTCCCTGGTGAATACCGTTGTTGACCTTCTGGGAGATGCCTTCCCCGAAGTGAAGAAGGATCCCCAGCACATCATCGACATCATCAATGAGGAGGAGCTGCAGTTCCTGAAGACCCTAACACGTGGTCGCAACCTACTGAACCGTACCATTGAAAAACTTGGATCTCAGGCCACCATTCCCGGAGATGTCGCCTGGCGATTGTATGATACCTACGGCTTTCCAGTCGATCTTACCCAGCTGATGGCTGAAGAGAAGTCGCTGCAGATCGATATGGAAGGATATGAGGCAGCCAAGCACAATTCCTACATTCTGTCACAAGGCAAGGGTGCCAGTAAGATCGAGGAGATCAACCTCGATGTGCATGCTATTTCCCAGCTGCAAGAGCAGGGTGTAGCCCCCACGAACGACTCATTCAAATACAAGTACGAAGCCGTTTCTGATGAACGCGATTCTGCTTATAACTACGGCGAGTGCACCAGCAAAATCGTAGCCCTGCGATTTGAGAACCAATTTGTGAACGAGATCACCAGCGGACAGAAGGCCGGCATCGTGCTGGACAAAACCAACTTCTATGCCGAAAGCGGTGGCCAAATTTACGATCAGGGTGCTCTTGTGAAGGTCAACGATGAAGCTAACGAGTTTTTGGTGGATCGCGTATACAACCGTGGCGGCTACATCCTTCATATCGGTGTTGTTGAGGGTACCCTGAAGGTCGGCGATGAGCTGCAGCTGCACATCGACGTGGAGCGCCGTTGGCTGACCATGAAGAACCACTCTGCCACTCATGCTCTCAACCACTGCCTTCTTCAGGTTCTCGGCAAAGACACCGAACAGAAGGGATCGTTGGTAGTGCCTGAAAAGTTGCGATTTGACTTCAACAGCAAGGGTGCCATGACTATTGAACAGGTGGCTAAGACGGAGAATCTGACCAAGGAGATGGTCTACAATAACGTTCCCATATACGCCAAGGAATCCAAACTAGCCCTGGCCAAGAAAATTCGCGGTCTTCGCTCCGTCTTCGACGAGGTGTATCCCGATCCCGTCAGGGTGATCTCTTTTGGAGTACCGGTGGACGAGCTGGAGCAGAATCCTGATTCTGAGGCCGGTGAGAAGACCTCAGTGGAGTTCTGTGGCGGCACTCATCTCAGACGCTCGGGCCACATCATGGACTTCGTCATCAGCAGTGAGGAGGCCATCGCCAAGGGAATCCGTCGCATTGTCGCGCTGACAGGCCCCGAAGCCTTGAAGGCGCTCAAAAAATCGGAGGCTTTCGAGCAAGAAATTGTCAAATTGAAGGCAACCATCGATGCGGACACATCCGGCAAGGACTCCAAGAGCCACGTTAAGGAAATTGTCGAGCTCACAGAACAAATCTCACATGCCACGATTCCGTACGTGAAGAAGGACGAAATGCGCAACCTTCTTAAGGGTCTTAAGAAAACTCTGGACGACAAGGAACGAGCTCTGCGCGCCGCTGTCTCGACAACTGTGGTCGAAAAGGCCAAGGAATTGTGCGAGAAAAATCCGGATGCCATCGTGCTGGTGGAACAGCTGGAGGCCTTCAATAATACTAAGGCGCTGGACGCCGCCCTTAAGCAAGTGCGCAGCCAGCTGCCAAACGCTGCTGCCATGTTCTTCTCCGTCGACGCCGACTCCAAGAAGATCTTCTGTCTGAGCTCGGTGCCCAAGAGTGCCGTTGAGAAGGGTCTGAAGGCGAACGAGTGGGTGCAGCACGTCTCTGCCACTTTGGGTGGTAAGGGAGGTGGCAAGCCCGAATCCGCCCAGGCCTCAGGCACAAACTACGAGAAGGTGGACGAGATCGTTGAATTGGCAACCAAATTCGCTCAAACGAAGTTGGCTTAAACAGAAATAGACTTGGAATCGGCAATGCCTTTATTTTACTCACAATTTTGATAAACTATGCTTAAAGATAGTCGTTGATCTGTTCCAAACAGCATTTCATACGAATTTTTTGCTTATTTATAAAATAAATGCATTTGTATACACATTTAAATAACATTTTTTATTACATTCTGTTCAACAGCGTCCTATTTTGTATTTTTTTGAATTATCCAATCGACTGCCTCGGAAAAGTTCTCCACCAGAGCAGTGGGTGGTGGCGACGGTACTACTCCTGGCAAATATTTGCCAGTCTTGACAAGGATGCCCTGCATTCCCACGCTCATTGCACCCTCGATGTCGTCAGTTGCATCCTACAAAAGAAAACTTGAAATTCTTAAGAGCTTATGACAAATCATCATCCTTACATCTCCTATCATGACGCAGGAAGAGGGATCTCGGCCAGCCAAGGCGCCCTCAAAAAAGTAGGCATTGGGCTTGCCGATCACCTTCGCCGACCGGCCTGTGGCAAACTCAAGACCCTTGACAAAGCATCCAGGACCCAAAGCAAGGCCATCTCCACGCTTGTAATATTTCCCTTGATGAACAGCCACCAGTTGGTTATCCTTTTTTTCGAGTAACACACTGAAACAAGGTTAATTTTTAAAATGACAATAGTACTTCAATCTCAATCCTACTTGAAAGCCTTGTTCATTTTCTCATAGTTGAATTCCTTGGGTGCCAGACCAACTACAACGGAATTCAGATATCGCTCCGTGTCCTCCGGGGGGAAATCCTTCCTAGCATCCTCCGACAAAAGGTAGTAGGGATTTAGCTTGCCGCTCTCGACATAGGCCACAGCGGCACTAAGTGAACTGTAGATCTCCGAGCGGTCCACCTCAAATCCCATCTTGCAGAGCCGATCATGAAGCGTAGCCTTTGATTCTTTGGTAGTATTTGTAACGAACTTGACCGCGACACCAGAGTCACGCAATCTAAGATTATAGAGATTGTTTTAATGTGTACTATATATAATAAATTATTACCAATAATGGCATTAATTACTTGACTAGTGCTTGGACTGCATTAGGTGTCGGATCATCTTCCACATGCAGCGTCCCACTAAGATCTATCAAAGCAGCTTGGATGGACATCCTCCTTAAGTTTAAATAATTTCTTCGCACACTCGAAATTAAAAACATTTAACCATTCGATTACAGTCTATTTATGTTATCGGAATCAGTTATCGGAATTGAATGGAGGCACACTCACCCTTCTCGGCTACGTCTATGTATTCGAACATTTGAAGAATGTTGTTTACCGGCAGATCCTTCTTAGGAAGAGTTTTGTTAGATATATCACAAAATGTGGGCCAAAAGGGGTTCATAGTAAACTACTGCAAGGCAGCTACCGCCTTGCGGCCGACGAAGGCCAAGTCCACCAGAAAGGAGGTTCGACAGATTGGTTTCTCTTTATTTTACATAACTTGGCTTTAATATCTTTCATAATTTCAGGCACAATACTTCTCTGACGCCAAAAGGGTACGGGCGATTGGCGGAAAAGGTGGAGACGGCTGTGTTTCTTTCTTGCAACTCTGGTGCAATGAGCGAGCCGGCCCCGACGGCGGAGACGGTGGACACGGCGGTCATGTGGTGTTCCAGGCATCCAACGACGTCCGCAACTTCAACCACGTGGACAGCGTATTGCGGGCAGAGGAAGGAGAACGGGGCAGCGCCAAGGATTGCCACGGAAAGAACGCCAAACACTCGCTGATAAAGGTGCCCATTGGCACGGTCATCAGGAACTCCCAGGGACAGATCGTGGGTGACCTGGCGCACGCCAATCTCATGTTTGTAGCTGCCCGTGGCGGTGCTGGAGGAAAAGGAAACCGCTTCTTCACGACCGACAAGGAAACCAGCCCCAAGGTGTGTGAGTATGGACCCACTGGCGAGGATCTCTCCTACACGCTGGAGTTGCGGAGTATGGCTGATGTTGGCTTGATTGGCTATCCAAACGCTGGCAAGAGCACATTGCTGAACGCCTTGACTCGCGCTAAGCCAAAAGTGGCACCTTATGCCTTCACAACGCTACGCCCCCACCTCGGCACCGTTCTGTACGATGATCATGTCCAGCTGACCATAGCCGACCTGCCTGGACTGGTTCCAGACGCCCATCTTAACAAAGGCCTAGGCATACAGTTCCTGAAGCACGCCGAGCGCTGTACTCTGCTGCTATTTGTCTTGGACGCCAGTGCTGCGAAGCCCTGGAAGCACTACGAGCAACTCATGCACGAGTTGCGGCAGTTTGGAGGAAGCTTGGCCAGCCGCCCGCAGCTGGTGGTAGCCAACAAACTGGATAAAGATGAGGGCGAGGCCAACTTTGAAGAGCTGCAAAGAAGACTACAGAATCCAGTACTTGGCATCAGTGCCAAGATGGGCAAGAACCTCGGTAACCTCCTAGACAGCATACGCAGGTCGTACGACAGGCACAAAACCGACATTTAGTTTGGAATCCAATGGATGGTGTTTACAATTGTTATTTTTATATTAAACTTAAACCTTATCAAGAACACACAAATGATACATCTATCTCTACAAGCCTTCTTCAGATGTGGGCAGCCAAAAGGCCATGTTGGTACACGCGGAGGCCAGCATCATGTACTTGGGATTGAATTGGACACATTGCACTGGACCGGGATGATCTCCGTTCAGCACGGACACCTTGTTCCCCGTGTCTGCGTTCCAAATGTGAACTCGGCCATCGGTGCTGCCCGAAAAGATGAATTGTGAGTCGGGGCTGAAGCTGGCCTCGATGGCGATGCCTTTGTTGTTCGGATATCCAGTGAAGGTCTGCAACGGTGTGCCGTGAAAAGCGTCCACTAACCGGATAACCGAGCCATTGGTGCTTATTAAAATTGTTTTGCCGTCTCGGGAGAACTTCAATCCAGTCCAGTCACATTCCTTTTCTTGGTTTAGCTTAAAGGTTACAAATGGACCTTTATCAAACGACCTAAGATCATAGAGTTTGATGCTTTCCGAGTTGACGCCGGCTGCGAAAATGAGGCCTTCAGGGTCGTAGGCGGCAATGGGTCGGCCAGAAAGATGCATTAGACCCTGACAGTTGGGTGATCTTAGATCCCATAGCCGCAGGGTCTTGTCCAGCGAGCCCGAGAGGAAAGTATCTTCAACCGGCGAAATGCACAGCGATATGACTTTCTTCGTGTGGCCGGGGAAGTAGCGCAGATATTTGTTGTCATGGAGGCTCAAGTACCGGATGGTGTCGTCGACCTTGGTAGAACTATGGATAGCTGTGTTGTTTGCATGTGTGAAGTGGATCAGGTCCACGCCGTACTTCTTAGAGTTCACCGTCCGCGACTGCGTGCCCTTTTCGCAATCGTATATTACAATCTGGTCGTCTTCGCTGCAGGATATGAGGTGTTCACCATTGGGGGCAAAATCGATGGCGTTGATTTTGTCTGTGTTTTCTCTGAAGATCTTTGCCACCTTGAAACTCCGCACCACCGAATCAATTAGTTTTATTTTCATTTTGAAATCCCAAAATCGTGATTGTTAATGTTTTCTTCTTTTGACGCAAATTAGGGATGTCGAATATATTTATTTATATCGGCGTGAAATTTACAGCGTGACGCCTGGATCCGATATATTCGAGCGCGAATCTATCGATAAAAAGAACTAGTTCTATCGGAACCAATATTACGGCAGTCCACATAGGTGACGAAACGCATGCCTAAGGATGTGAGAGGTTTAAGCCAAGCTTAAATAAAGATATTTTTTATAATATATATTGTGGCCCCTAAGAAAATACAGATTTTTTATTTCAACTGCACAATATTTTACACTCAGCGCTATGCTTTAGTTTTATTAATAAACACATTTTGAATTGATTTTAAATTCGAAAACATTTAATTCTTTACTAATATACATAAACAAATATGTACAATTAAGTAGGTGATTTTGTGGATGTCCTCCGAGTCAACAATTATATATTTCCATTAAACAATATGTGATATAAAGCGTTAAGGAAGCTAAAGCTGTTTATAATAGCGGTGTTTAGCGGTCTATTTCTGTTCATGATGCGGAGTCTCGCAGGGGCAGATACTGTGTGTATTGCCTAACAGCTCCTTGGGTTCCACATAAACGGTTCCTTCCTTTCCCCTGGCGAATGGTGTTTGTCCATTGGTTTGTAAGTAAAAGTTGCCATGTACACTGGAAAGCGATTAAAAAAATTATTTCTAAACATCTGTTACTTAAAGTTGTTTTTCTTACGACGTGGGGCAATGATGACCCATCACAACTGGCGGGCACGTCTCGATTGTTCTCTTCTGTTTAAACTCGGACCAGTTCTTTGCGGGCACTGCATCGAATCTAATTGGATAGCGATCGGATACACTCTCAGCCCAGAACCACCAGCTGCGCCGGTGACTGGCCAGGTCGTTGTCACTGAGCATTTTGTAGTTGCGCTTGGGGCAACCAGGTTGCAGACTCTTGCCACTGTTGGGCCAAAAATCCGCCGTTCCCGTGCTGGTGGGAGCTCCATATAGCCAGGCATCCGTGTGTATGACGTCCACGAACTCGGCATCACTGGCGCTCAGATGACTTCCGGGATAGAACAGAGGAAAGGCAGGATCCAGGGCGGAAATTCTAGCGAAGAAGTAAAATTGTATTACTTAAAAATCTCTCAAATAGGAAAGAATTAAATAGAATTAAGTTGGAAGCGTGAAACACTTGCTATTCGTATTCAAATCCCTCGCTACATTTGGTAAACTAATTGAAATGGGAATGTGTTTGTTATGTAAGTTCACTTACCTCTTTAACTTTCGGACGCCTTTGGTGCGCTTGAATATTTCCCGGCCAATTAGTCCCGCCAGTTGACCTCCCATCGAGTGGCCGACTATGTGGAACTTTTCAATATCCAGCCCATGGTCGAACATTTGAAGGAGTACCTTGGCCAGTTCCGGTCCAAGTTGCTTAAGGTTGGGCAGGGCATCGAATATATAGTTGCCATCGGCCAGTTCCCCCCAATCCAAAACGATAAGGTTAGTGTCCTTGCGCTCCAAATACGCCTCAGCTATGACATGGATGCTCTCTACGTCCGGATCTTCGATATAGCCATGCAAATAGAGAACCGTATTCTTGCACAAATCCAAGTGCTCGTCCTCCAGCAGACTCTGGTAATCAGTTAAGTCATAGATATCACTATCAGCCACCGTGGGTCTGTCGAAAAAAATAGATAAAAGTTGGAATTTTAATCAATTTATTGAATATCCTTGAAAATTAAATATTTAAATATTTTCTACAATTAAATCAATATAAATTAAGAAGCCTACTTACCCATAATAAAGTATAAACTTTGCCGTCGTCAGATCTGCTCTCGAATCCTTGAGGCCACACAGTAACCCTGTGGAAGTAGATATCCAAATTGTTTAAACAGTTTGTGCCTTTTTTGTCCACTTACTTACTGGATTTGTTTTTAATGGCCTTGTGCATTTTCGTAGGGGGTGGTGGTGGTGGTTGTACTCCTAGTCCATAAAATGATTGATTACGTGACCCGTGTTGCTTTTCCGGCTATCCTCTGCTTCCATGCGCTTATTGGCAGTGACTGGGCCGGACACTCGATTAGGCGCTGGATCAAGGCGGCGTGGCCTGGCCTAAACCATTCAAATTGATAACTCTAATTAAATTTCAATATTATTCGGATAAGATAGTGTTTCGCGCGGCGAAAGAAGGCTTGCGACATGACCATAGTGAATCACAAAAGTGGCACCAACGGCAGCAAAGTCCGCCTGGAGGTCCAACACGAATCGCCTGTCCATGCATCATTTATGTGTACCTACAGTGGATCGTCTGATCCACTTCTTCCCCACAAGTATACCCGGATCCTAGATAACTGACTCTCTAATCGCTAGTTAATTTCATTAAACAAGTGCGAATTTATTCGGATTATAGCGCCTTATGGCGCCTCGGAGTCTAGTTACTCAAGTAGGTAATTAGAAATCAATTCGAAAACATGGCTCATAAATGCAAATTTCAAATCATAAATGAACCATTTTTATTCAAAAGGCATTTCTGGGAGAACTTGAATAGTTTTAAAATGACATGGAACTTAATAAAGTTTACTTTTAATTCCACAAGACTATAAATTACCTGTTTATTGTTGAAGCTATAAATTTTTAAAAACGAAAGTTTGAAAATAAAGATGGTTTATAACAAACTGCTTAACATTACTACAATGGATTTTAAAATGGCTATAAAATGTTGATCTTGTCAACCTCTATGAGACATTAAACCCAAAGTGCTATTAGAGAATTTGGTAAAGCAGCTGCCCCGGGGTCAGTTCGACTTGCTTTGGGCTTTACTGTCCATTGCCACAGATTACCTTAACCTGGGTCTGAATGGAGGCACAACGATGATAAAATATGCAGACCTGAAATTACAGCAATGCCACACAGTAGAGACAGCCTAAGATGAAAGTTTTAAATAAAATTAATGATAATAACTTTAGGTGAACTTAAACAACTTGTTAGCTACTTCTCTGCTTAAATTTTAAACAAAATCTCCTTAAAAATTCGCTTGTAGGCAAGTACCACTGTACTCAGGTTTCCCTATTGTTGTTTGACGAAATCGCAGTCCCACTTCACTTGCCCCTCACGGACACCCCAACGCGTGCAAATGTAATTTAAGTACCGGCCTTTTTATTTTAACCTCATATTTAGCTTCATCATTATATATATATTATACTACGGACATAAATAAAGAGCACTTCAATTTATATTTCGGCTTATCGGGGGGGAAATTAGCCGTCAGATAATGGCATCAGTTGGGGGGAAATCGGGAAGTGGGTAGAGGTGGTTAGGCGCCAAGGCGTTTAACGGACGGAAAGGCAAAGTGCTTAGTGAAACGCGCCACTTTAAGCGAAAATAATAATAGTACTCAAATAACATAACAATAATAACCATTACAGCTCAGCATAGATGACATATTCGCGTAATTAAGGTGGACCGTAGACACCTGTTGCGTTGACAAAGTGCCGCGGCGACTTCTCGTGCCGGGGCACGAGAGAGGAGGGTCAGTGGACGGAAATCGGTCGCAAAGTTTGCGACACCAGCGGAAAATTGATAATCACAAGTGTGTTTACTTAGGCGGACACAGATACTCAGACACAAACTCAACAGAAAACGCCAATAATTGATTGGTTCCACCCAGTTGCTCAATCGAATTTGCATCTGATTCCCCCCATTTGGCTCTTCACGATGATGGCGATGATTTTCGAGTGGGCTCGAACACTGTCGGCTTCAATGGGACTTACGAGGGCTCGGAGCGTGGGATTGCAATCGCGAGTTGGGTAAAACAAAAACAAAAAGTGCTAGGCCGATGGACAAAAAAAAAACACGTCAGATCGGCGTCGCAGCAAAAAACGACTGATCTCGTTCAAAAAAAATTCGCTCAACAAGACACAAACTATCGGCAGGTAAACAACAACGAAAGGTCGATGCAGACTATCGATAACAAAAGCTCACAAAAGTTTTCAAAAACTTAACCGTAAATTGTATCTTTTAAATGCAAAATAACATAATTTCTCATATTTTGACTGTTTTTATTGTTTTACTACAATTTTTGTTGCATTCAGATGCGATCAAATGTTTCAAACTCTACGCATGGTTTTAATAATGATCTTTACGCCTATGTGGTAATTTATATATATAATATAAGTATGTAAGTAATAATGTTTATCTGTGTGGCGATCAGTGGTATTCCCTTCATGCTGGCATTGGTGACTCTTCTCATCCTCCATAATCCTCCATTCATCCATAATGCGATCTCCTCTTATCCTTTCATTTCTTTTCTCCCACCAGCATTGGCTGCAGCGTTCAACACCTCACGGGAGGATCCACTACAATTTTCCGTTCTTGAGTGTGGTTGCTACATATGTTTTTGTTGCCGGTGTTAAATACATACAATTTAAAAATAGAATAAAAAAGATGCAAGAAGGTTGATTACGCTGTAAACAAAATATACAAATATTTTATTGCACACACGCAAACACACACACAGAGAGAGAGTGAGAGAGACAGCCACGTGGTGGAGATGATACCGGGAAAGAGACAGAAAAAGATGGTACAACAATTAGTTTAAGTTAGTACTTGGGGGAGGCGGCCTCCTTTCTAGTCTGTTGTGGGGACACTGAGCTGCGTTATCTTGAAAAACAAATAGATTTGTGTATCACGGTTGGATGCGGGGGATCAACGAATATTGTATATGTTTGCGGGTTCGACACATCGTCACTGGCATTGGAACTGGCTGGAGAGACAGCGGGAAGAACATCTACTTATCTACTCATCCTCTAACATTCCATTTCAACTTTGGGAGGTTCCGCTGCTGCCGCCGCCACCTCCGCCGCCGCAGCCTTCGCGTTCATCTCCTCCAAAATGTCATCGTTAGCCGGCACCATGGGCGGTGGCTCCACGATCAGCTTCGAGTCCATGGCCGCCTCTATTTTAGCTCCCATGCACGGCGGTATCGCCGTTCTAAACACATTCAATTCCATTTCTACGGCAGGATATCAAAATCAATAACTTACTACTCGCAGACGGACATTTACAAACTTAAATCGCACAGTTAGTAATAAAATCCGAAATACTTATATACCGGTAATTAAAATTTTCAAGTTTTTTTGACTTTCTTTTCAATTAAACCCTATGAGAAGTTGTTTCAGAACGATTCTTACCTGCTGCTATACCGGCAATGGCCTGTGCAGCAAAATGCTTCACGTCCACATCCGTGTCCGCGTTCAGTTTGTCGAGTGTGGGCTTGACTTGGGAATCGATAACGCTGGCCTCGAGGAAGGGAGAGATTTTCTGCAGGGTCTTGGCCACGTTGAAGCGAACATTTGCGACGGGATCGGCAGCTAGCACGATAACTGTGGGCAAAAGCAGCTTGGTAGTGATGTCTGTGCCGCAGACCTCGGCCAAGACGTTCAGGCAGAACAAGCAGGTCATTCCTGAAAAAAAATATTTGATATAATTCCAAAAGGTTCTGGGAATTCTTAGCCTTTAATACTTACTGTGCAAATAGTTTTTGTTGCGTGACATAACCAGGATCATGGGAATAATGGCCTGTTCGGCCCAGGGAGCTCCAAACTGCTCCACCAGCTTCTTCATGTTGAGGGTAGCTGCCTCGCGGATGGCATAGACGTGGTCGTTCAGCCAACCCATGCACAGACCACGGAGTTTCTGGTCAAAGAACTCCTGTCCCAACTGACCGGCCAGTGCGGGCATATACTCAATGATGGCGAGGCGGACGCGCCACTTGGAGTCCTCGGCCAGCTCGACAATTGCTGGCAGGAGCGACTGTGACAGCTGCTGGATGCCGATAACATCGTTCACGCAATCCAGGTTCGAAATAATGTTCAGACGCACTTCCGGGCATTCATCCTTGAGTTGGATGAGGAACAGAGGCAATAGTTGTTCTACTGTCTGGTAGGCTCCCAGCATCGGGCTCAGTCCCATGATGACCGAGGCCAAGGCGGACTTTACATGGGGGTTGGGATCTGAGACCAAGTCGCGTACGTAGGGCAGAATAGAGCTCAAGATGATCTGCACTTGGTTGGCCTTGTCCAGGTTGGCGCAGAAGTCCTTCACCTTTGTGGCAACTGCGGCGCGCACCTCGGCCTCAGCGTCTTTGAGCAAGTACTGGAAGGCAGGTACCAAGTCCACACGAGTGATCTCTGGGCCCACTGCCTTCTGGAGGTCAACAAACTTCTCCGCCACCATGTACCGCACTCGCCAGGACGAATCACTTGCGCATTGGCGAAGGGTTGGCAGAACCAGCTAAATGAAAATATAACTTAATTAGCTTAGGGCGAAGCGGTTAGGGTTTTGGGATCCACTTACGTGCTCGACATCGTCCTGGGGAAGCAGTTGGGCAATACTGACGCATGCCTCGACGGCCAACAGACGCACAGAATCCTTAAATGGAAATAAAAATATAAATGAATGTGCATTTTTTTAAGACATTTGCTATCTGGTGCAAGTGGAAATCAAGTAAATAAATTCAGTTTTAATGTATTCATTACATAACTAACATTTTCGCTAGTATATATTAAGTAATAATATTATAAATTATATTCCACAGCTAAAATATAAAGTAATTTTAACCTTTCTTTATGTTTTTCTGAAAGTAACGCACCTGATCGTCCTGAGCTAGCTGAACAAAGTTCGGAATCAAGTCGGATTTGAGGTACTCGGTCTCCACGACCTTTGCGAATTCGCCCAGCTTGTTGGCCGCCGCCCGACGCACCATCGGGGTCTCGTCCTGGCAGAGCTTGCGGAAGTTGACGCGCAGCTCGGCCTTCACGGGTTGCGTGACCCTAGGATAACAGACCGAGAAGAGTCCACAAGCGGATGTGCGCGAGGTGAACCAGTCGCCAGATACCAAACGCTGCAACGTCGGCACCACATGAATCTCCAGATCCTGGGCGCTGTGCTCGGCAGCAACGGTGCGCAGTGATTCAACGGCCTTATCCCGCACCACGGTCTCCTCGACGGTTGCCAAGCTCTCGAGTGGTGGGATCAAGTACATAGCGTACTCAGGGCCACCGACGAGACCTTTTTGAAAAGAATATGAAAATGGTGGTCTGTTAAATTGGGTGATTTAAACTCACTTGTAAAGTTGCCCAGCTGATCGGCCAAAGCCAGCAATACTTCGTCCTCATCGTAGATGGTTTCAGTGAGGAAGGGAATCAACTCCGACCGGGTGCGCTCTTCGCCCAAAGCTAGGGCAATCGTAGAAAGCTTTTTGATAGAGTTGAGACGCAGCTGAAAGCAGAAAATTTAAGGGGGGGAATAAGTGATAAGATGTTCTTCAAATAAAAGCCAAATGTTGGTTAGTTTAATAAATAAAAATTAATTAAATGTATTTCTTTTAATCACCTTGGGGGGCTAATAGATGAAGTAATTTATGTATAGAAACTTAGTTCATGGGATGTTTATTTTTTAAATACATATATATTTTTACATACAGATTAAAATGTTTCATTTAAAAAATACCAAAACTCCTACAACGCAATACTGCAAAAAAAAATATATACTAGATGCAATCCGCGCTTGGAAGACATAATCGATTTAGACCTTTTTATAGATTTTTAGGAGATTAAAGAAAAAAAAATTAAAATGCTTTTATTTTGGCCGCAAATGTATGCACATTCGCACACACATTAAGCGCTCGCACACCCACATAAATAGCTATGCATACTATGACGCATTTTCGCACAAATACACATTTGTGGCAGGACCGAGGGCACGCGTCTGCATTTAGCACCTCGACATTTCGCAAGTTCGAGAAACGCATCTGACTGAATTTAGATAGTAATACTAACCTGTACATCCTCGTTTTTCAACTCATCAATAAGCACCGCAATGGGATATAGAGAATCGTCGACAGATTTGTCGCTTGCTGCCATTTTTTTCTGCCGTCTCTGCTACACACACGCACTGAAAATCGGTTTTTCTACTCTGGAGGCAACACACTCGATTTTTGCCCTTTGGCGATTCGCAATTCAACTTGTTAACAGCTACAAAACAATTTCACAATCTTTTTCGTTATGCCTGCTTCACTTTGCAAGTTTGCTATAACAAATTCTATGATTAGTTTTCCAAAGAAAATGGGACGTCGTCGCTTGGCAAATTATTTTTCACTTCCAAGTGACACAACGGGAGCGATAACGATAACAGGGCAATGTCTACTTGTTGGACAGTATTTTTTCTATCGATATATTGAAACTGAAACACTGAAAAATACCAAAACTAGAACCATGGGCGGCCGGCTTGAGATGAGTATATTTTATTGATGCTTTAATTTTCTAGGAAGGTTACAAACTCGGTTAGCTTGAGCAACTGGTCGTCGTTGCTGCGACTAGATGCCGCTTCCCTATACTTGGGTTTCAGGATAACACGGTCGCCGTCCAGTTCCTCGCTCCAATTCAGAGCTGTGCAGGTTTTTTTCAACTCATCCTCAGACATTTGCGATAGCTCCAATAGGTTCTGCTGGTAGATGGAAACATAGGCGCTTCCCATTAGGTTGAACAGCTCCTCGCGTTGTTTTACTAGAATTTTCCAGATTTAATGTCTATTGAAGGTACCTTTAAGAATAGAACCTACCTAGTAGATCCTCTATGGGAGCTCTGACCCTTTCAGACCAGTCATACTTTATGTTTCTGAAGAAGTCTGCGTAATTGTTGTGCTGCAGTGCCAGATTGAGGAGATTCAGTTGGTTAAGTTCTTTGTCATCCTTCAGCTTGTCGGGTATACGCATCCACAGTAATTTGGCATTGGCCCTGAAATTTAATTAAGTATGACACGAACATAATCAACAATAAGCAATAAACTTACAGTTTGTTTTGATAAAGATATATGGCGAGTAGTTGCTGGTAGACATCGGCTCCCAGCTCGAATTGCTGCGGAAACACAAGAATTTGATTGCCATAGAAAGAGGAAGCCCTTTTAAGTTCATACCTCAAATTCCTCGCCTTCTAGTCGCTCAAGCAGGTCTTCGTATTTATTTGAATGCATTTTTATAAAGTTCTTAATTTTGCTAAAATTGGTGTGACCCTTTGTCCAACGACACCTAGTAAAAACAACCCTGTGCCTTTGTAGAGTTTTTCAATCAACAAAGGCGATCAATCGATACTTTTGCTAGAATATAAGGAATTTTTATGAAATTTAATGTTCCAAAATATTCTGGGGAGAGAAATAAATGAATATATATTTCGTAAAACGCAATTTTGTGTTAGAAAAAACATTTCTTGAAAAGATAATACCAATCGCTGTTATCGATAGTTTTTTGACAGGTCTCCACAATAGCAGAGCTGTCAACGTGCTAAAAGTCTCCACCTTCTTTTCGGTGTCAAAAACTAGACTATCAAGATGGGTCGTATGCACGCTCCTGGGTAAAAATGCGTTTTTTCAATGTTTCCGAAGCATCCGACTGCACAAAAACATTTGCAAAATGTGTCTGCCGCGCGGGATGAACCCTTAAATATGTTTAATGCAGCCCCTGGGCTCTACTGGCCTTTGAAAAGTCCCCGCGAAGGCAAGCACATGGTGCAAACGGCTCGGTTTTGCCATTCGCCGCCAACACGCAAACTAACGACATGATTTATTTCTTCACAGCAAGGGTATTTCCCAATCGGCTCTGCCCTACAGACGCACCGTGCCTTCCTGGCTGAAGCTGAACGCCGAAGATGTCAAGGATCAGATTAAGAAGCTGGGCAAGAAGGGTCTGACCCCCTCCAAAATCGGTATGTGCGCTAGTGTTGTTGTTTGAGGTTATGTTAATCTTTTCCCGTATTGTTTGTAGGCATCATCCTCCGTGACTCGCACGGCGTTGCCCAGGTGCGTTTCGTTAACGGAAACAAGATCCTGCGCATCATGAAGTCGGTTGGTCTGAAGCCCGACATTCCTGAGGATCTTTACCACATGATCAAGAAGGCTGTCGCCATCCGCAAGCATCTGGAGCGTAACCGCAAGGACAAGGATGGCAAGTTCCGTCTGATTCTGGTCGAGTCCAGAATTCACCGTCTGGCCCGCTACTACAAGACAAAGAGCGTCCTGCCACCCAACTGGAAATACGAGTCGAGCACCGCCTCCGCCTTGGTGGCCTAAGCGTCCTCGATCCGTCTGCTTTCCGCGTTCGTTAGTTGGTAGTTTGTTTTCAATCTTGTGGGCTTACATTCTTAAAAATGTACTACAAATAAACCCAACAGAAATAAAACTGGAAATCGGAACTATTTTATAGAATCTATCAGCTGCTGTGTACATTTTATTGGAGGATATGCAGCTTGTTTGTGAAAATGTTTTCATTGCAGATTCATTAAAATTAGATATTTATGTCCATCGGATTAAACAAGATTATTTGGAGCGTTGAGTGGAATTGGTTTTGTTTATAACTTGGATTTTTTAGGCATATCAAATAGATTTTGTTTATTAAAAACCGGTTTGGCTTTCAACAGGGTCTCTCAATCCAGGACAAACATTTAGAAGTCTAATACTTAAAATGGTTTTTGGTAATACTGCATTTAAGCTTTCAAGAAGCTTAAACATTTCATATTAATCGCATTATCCTTTCTAAATGCTTTTTTTTTATCGTAGGGAAAATTTTACGAACGTTTGCTCAATAAACTTTATTGCAATGCACTTGTTGATTCATTTTTTATAAAGAAGCATGTTAAATATATACGAATCGATGTATTTTCTGTATCACTCTCACATGCGAATTTCCATTTACAGTCAAGCTTTTTGATGCGGGATTTATTAAGGATTTAATGGAAAACTTAAAATATAACTACGATTGAGAAGAGTTTACAACGGTATTTTTTGAAGAAGTTATAAATGATGTATTTTTTTATTCCTTTAGATAAAAATACATTTTTATCTGTTATGTTATCTATTGTATCTAAATATCTTGATATATAAAATGTATCTACCATTTTGATATAATTTATTAATCATATAAATCATAGCCACATACATATATAGATAATTTTATTGCTGCCGTGGAAAAGTGGTGGTTCTAGATAGGCAAGCTCGCCTGTACACTCGCTTGCGCCCTGGGGTGATGTTCGTATTAAGAACCGATAGTGCCGTCAGAAGCTTGCTTCCCTTCCCGGCGTTCGGACCAAAGTTTATTTTATTATTTATTTGTAATTTTTTCGTTGCCGCCAGCCGTGGCCGGACCTTCTATATCTGATTTCTCACGTTTCGGGGAACAATTCGCTATTGTTGAATGTAAACCATATTGAAAAAAGTATGTACAAGTGATTCACAACTGATGGTAATTATTTTAATTGTGCTCACTGGATTGCTAAGCTTTGGTAATTTGTGTGTTCGAAAAAATCCATGTGATTAGATAATTTACAGACAAACGAAAAACCATCGATATGGCCGCCTATCTGTGCACAATAATTGTTTGTTCGTTGATAAATGTAAGGGATTTGCATATATTTGGCTTGGTCATGACGTTTTCTTTATTTTTCCCCATAAACAACGTGGTACTAGGCACTCCCACTCGCCAAATATATACATACATATATACTAAGTATATTTATGTTTTGGGAACAGTAAAGGTCTCCTGAATTGGTTATTCTTAGTGGGTGCGAATAACCTGTTTTTTACGAAGAAGGTACGGAAAAATACATAAAAAGACCCTAAGGGAACAATAAGTGAAATATTAAAAAAAAATATATATAAATAAGTGGGTTAAATATACACTAGTCGGCATATATATTTTGACATAGCGATGCTTCATTTTCTTTTTCAATTATTTCTTTATTTAAAGGAAAACAATTATTGATTTAATTTCAAATAGATATTAGTAATGTTTTATTACCAAAATAACAGTTTTAGGTTTTTTATAAATGTATTTTGTATTTATTTTTTAATTTAAACTAAAATAAACTAAATTCGATAGGTGGCATAAGTATTTTGACATAGCTTTGTTTCACAATTAAATATAACAGAGTGCAACAGTGATTCTGAACCTTTATAGTGAAATAGTAGGAATTGTTTAACTGTTCGAGTATTACACAAAACCGTGTATAAAAAATTGTTTAACACCCTAAAAATCTTGATTTATTTTAACAAAACCAGTTTTCGGGACTTTTTTGCGCTTAAAAATTCCTAAACTCGTTTTTTTAAACCGATTTCAAAATTGCCGATGTTTTTCAATAGTTAAAGGTTGTAACTTTTGAAAAAAAAATATATCTTCGATTTTTTTAGGCAAAAAGGACAAAATTTTTACACCTGAAACTGACATTTTCGCCTTTTGATCGTGTTTTTCGGATTTTGACGCCAGTTTTTCGGTACAACTTACAAAATTTCTGTCATGAATGCCACATATCAATGTTGTCTCATTAATACTGAATAAAAAGAGACAAATTTCATTAAAAAACTATGAAAATTGTTGAAGTTATAACGGTTATTCCAAAAAAAGTCAATTCAACATTGCGAGCACTATAAGAATAAGAGCATATTCCTACTGTTTCTCCGGTGCGCTCGCAATGTTGAATTGACTTTTTTTGGAATAACCGTTATAACTTCAACAATTTTCATAGTTTTTTAATGAAATTTGTCTCTTTTTATTCAGTATTAATGAGACAACATTGATATGTGGCATTCATGACAGAAATTTTGTAAGTTGTACCGAAAAACTGGCGTCAAAATCCGAAAAACACGATCAAAAGGCGAAAATGTCAGTTTCAGGTGTAAAAATTTTGTCCTTTTTGCCTAAAAAAATCGAAGATATATTTTTTTTTCAAAAGTTACAACCTTTAACTATTGAAAAACATCGGCAATTTTGAAATCGGTTTAAAAAAACGAGTTTAGGAATTTTTAAGCGCAAAAAAGTCCCGAAAACTGGTTTTGTTAAAATAAATCAAGATTTTTAGGGTGTTAAACAATTTTTTATACACGGTTTTGTGTAATACTCGAACAGTTAAACAATTCCTACTATTTCACTATAAAGGTTCAGAATCACTGTTGCACTCTGTTATATTTAATTGTGAAACAAAGCTATGTCAAAATACTTATGCCACCTATCGAATTTAGTTTATTTTAGTTTAAATTAAAAAATAAATACAAAATACATTTATAAAAAACCTAAAACTGTTATTTTGGTAATAAAACATTACTAATATCTATTTGAAATTAAATCAATAATTGTTTTCCTTTAAATAAAGAAATAATTGAAAAAGAAAATGAAGCATCGCTATGTCAAAATATATATGCCGACTAGTGTATGTATGCTACTTAAAAACATCTTATGTATAACTCTTTGATAATCCATTAAATTCTATAAATTTTCCATGAGATTTTCTTAAAATGTGTATTTTAAATGATTATCTTAAAAAATATTGCCTCAAACAAAAAGTAACGGAAATACATAGCTTTAAAAATGTATTTACTGTATATTGTGAAATGGCAACCGCGTGCTTGGAAACTTTAAGGTTCTCGAACAGTAGCAGAAAAACTTCATACCTCAAAATGACGAATTACAAAATTTATGATGAGGAGTGACACTCTAAACCCCATTAGCCTCGACCCATGCCGTTCCATCGCCTTCTCCAGTCGAGTCGCCAAGCCAACGACAATTCGATTCGTAGATAAATAAAACAGCAATGTTTGTTTGATTAAGATATGCCGTGTTTGCACCGCCTTTTGTTTTCAATACCACTCAGTTATATTACATTTTTATAGCTTATTCTTCCAGTTTCTTTAAGGGGAGCTCAAAATGCAGTCAGTGAAGACGGCAGATTTGCCGGAAAACCCTCGAGAGAGATCTAATTTCATTTCGGCAGCATGCTTCTGGTAAGCTTATTTCAAATTTTAATAAAAAAAATAAGCAGAATTTAATATGTTTAACCTTTATAGGTATACTATGCCCACTTTTTTCAAGGGGCGGAAAAGAACCCTGGATACGAAGGACCTTTATAGGGCTTTGAAGGAACACAAATCTGGTAGGCTTTTAAGTTTTCTCACGATGATTAGCTAAATATATTTAAATTAAACAAATTTTTAATTGAATAATATCCTTATCAGTTTCCCAGTCTTTTTTTTGTGATATGAATGGTAATCTCTTTAATGACAGACACTTTCGAAACTCATATTCATACCTATCACGAGTACATTAATTTGACTGATCGAAGGAGTACATAGTATGTTCGTTGACCGCTTTAATTGATTTGCTTTTTTCTTTCTTTTTTTTTCAATTGGACTGATGATTTTTATGTTTATTCCACCAAATTGATAACTGCCTCGTCTCTGGGTGAACGTTGTTTTCGTAATCCGTATATTGATTGGCCACCTTCTGTGATTAATTTGCGATAATTAATTCGTGTGCTATCTTTTTATTGCAGAGACTCTGGGTAATAAGTTGTGTGACTCCTGGGATCTGGAACTGAAAAAGACTAAGGGAAAAGGCCCCAATTTACTTCGGGCTCTTCTGCGGGTCTTTGGCTGGTATTTTGGTCTTCTCGGACTTGTTCTAGTCCTCCTGGAGCTGGGCTTTCGAACTCTGCAGCCGCTCTTCCTGCTGGAACTCATCTCATACTACTCTCGGGGAACGGATTCCATTGAGTCAGCCTACTACTATGCCGGTGGGGTCATTTTGTGCAGTGCTCTCAATGTTATAATAATGCATCCTTATATGCTGGGTACCATGCACGTGGGTAAGTCTTCTTCTGATCTTAGATAGTTGAAGTAATCCTCACTTTAACTAATATTCAATTTATTTTAGGTCTCAAGATGCGAGTGGGAATGTGCAGCATGATCTACAGGAAAGCTCTTCGATTAAGTAAAACGGCTTTGGGTGATACCACGGCAGGACATGTGGTTAACCTCATGTCCAATGACGTGGGCCGTCTGGACTTGGCCACCATATTCGTCCACTACCTGTGGGTTGGTCCGCTGGAGACTCTCTTTATCACGTACCTGATGTACCGGCAGGTGAGCTTTGTGATAATCTTTGAACTGCACAATCCTAGAGACTAACCTTAATACCATTTAGATTGGAATCGCCGCCGTATTTGGTGTGGCCTTCATGCTGCTCTTCATTCCTCTGCAGGCGTATCTGGGTAAGAAGACCTCGGGGCTTCGTCTGAAAACAGCACTGCGGACCGATGAACGAGTACGGATGATGAACGAGATCATCTCGGGCATCCAGGTGATCAAAATGTACGCGTGGGAGTTGCCCTTCGAGCAAATGGTGGCCTATGCCCGTAAAAAGGAGATCAACGCCATCCGGCATGTGTCGTATATTCGAGGAATCTTGCTGTCTTTCATCATCTTCCTGACCCGAGTCTCCATTTTCCTAAGTTTGGTGGGCTATGTACTGCTCGGCACGTTCCTTACTCCGGAAGTGGCCTTCTTAATAACCGCCTACTACAACATCCTGCGCACCACCATGACTGTGTTCTTTCCCCAAGGCATTTCCCAAATGGCGGAGACCCTTGTGTCCATCAAGCGAGTGGAGAAGTATATGCTGTCCGAAGAAACAGATGTGTCCGATAAAAGTGAGGATCTGCCGGAAGACCCGCCGGGCAGCAATCAAGCTACAGTACATGCCGAGGCAGATGAGGATCGAGATGAGGCAGAGGATATGTTATTGGCTCCAGGGCTCTTAAAAATCAATGAAAACGCCGTTCTATCGGAGGCAGGAATATCTATTACCGCTCTTAAAGCTAAATGGGATGTTAGCTCTCCCGACTACACCCTCAATGGAGTGAATCTTCGGGTGCAGCCTGGCACATTGCTTGGTATCGTTGGACGGACTGGATCTGGAAAATCTAGTCTTATTCAAGCCATTCTTGGCGAGCTTCGCGCCGAGTCGGGAGATATTAAAGTAAACGGAACAATGTCATATGCTTCCCAGGAACCCTGGCTCTTCTCCGGGACTGTGCGTCAGAACATACTCTTTGGACAGCCTATGGACCGCCGTCGCTACGCCAAGGTTGTGAAGAAGTGCGCCCTCGAACGTGATTTTGAACTACTGCCGTTTAAGGATAAAACTATTGTGGGCGAGAGAGGAGCCTCCCTGTCTGGAGGCCAAAAAGCTAGAATAAGTTTGGCACGAGCAGTTTATCGTGAGACTTCCATTTATTTGCTGGACGATCCACTCAGCGCTGTAGACACCCATGTAGCTCGTCATCTCTTCGAGCAGTGTATGCGCGGATATTTGCGCGAACGTATCGTTATCCTGGCCACCCATCAGTTGCAGTTCCTGCAACATGCCGACCAGATCGTCATCATGGACAAGGGCCAGGTGAGCGCCGTAGGCACCTACGAGTCATTGCGGGAATCGGGCCTGGACTTCGCTAGCATGTTGGCCGATCCTGAACGCGATGAGCGGGAGGAGGAGAAATCCCGATCCCGATCTGGAAGCTACACTCACAGTCACAGTGATCAGCGCCGGAACAGCGAACAGTCGCTTCTTTCCATCGCCGACTCGTGCTTGGAAGAGGCCGAGGCGGAGCAAATGATCAACCAGGAGCGACAGGAAACGGGACGTATCGGCTTAGGACTTTATAGCAAGTATTTCAAGGCCGGCGGTGGTTTCTTCGCCTTTTTCGTGATGATGGGCTTTTGTGTCCTTTCGCAGGGACTGGCTTCTCTGGGGGATTACTTCCTCTCATACTGGTAAAGTACAAATTAAGATTCTTTAAAACTATTTATTTTAATGCTCCTTATTCATCTTTAAGGGTCACTAAGAAGGGCACGGTTGCTGCTCAAGCTGGCAACGATACAATGAGCTCGATAGCTCTGGAGTCACGGATGTCGGTATGGTTTCATGATCTGGGCTGGAACGTGGACGCTGAAATGCTTGATACGTACATTTTTACTGTGATCACTATCCTCACCATTGTGATTACCGTGGCCCGCTCCTTCCTGTTCTTCAACCTGGCCATGAAGGCCTCCATCCGGCTGCATAATTCTATGTTCCGTGGAATTTCACGCGCTGCCATGTATTTCTTCAACACGAATCCGTCCGGACGCATTTTGAATCGCTTCTCCAAGGACATGGGCCAAGTGGACGAAATACTGCCTGCCGTCATGATGGACGTCATTCAGATATTCCTCGCCCTCGGTGGCATTGTCATCGTCATTGCCATTGTTAATCCCCTGTTTTTGATTCCAACAGTGGTGCTGGGCATCATATTCTATCAGCTGCGAACCTTTTATCTGAAAACGTCGCGAGATGTAAAGCGAATGGAGGCCATCAGTAAGTATATACATATTTCATTTTCCAAAAAAGATAAAGATAAATTTATATAAATAATAAATATTTCCTGCTTCCAGCTCGTTCTCCTGTGTACTCACATTTGGCTGCGTCTCTGACCGGACTTTCCACGATTCGAGCCTTCGGAGCTCAGCGTGTTCTGGAGGCTGAGTTCGACAATTACCAGGACATGCACAGCTCCGCCTTCTATATGTTTATGAGCACATCCCGCGCCTTCGGATATTGGCTGGACTGCTTCTGTGTGATCTACATTGCCATTATCACGCTGAGCTTCTTCATATTTCCTCCGGCCAATGGTGGGGATGTGGGTCTGGCCATAACACAAGTGGGTAAACCTTCAAGACCCATTCCCCATTAAAACTAATTACATTTTTGTTCCAGGCTATGGGTATGACAGGAATGGTGCAGTGGGGAATGCGTCAGTCGGCGGAGTTGGAAAACACCATGACTGCAGTGGAGCGAGTGGTCGAGTACGAGGACATTGAGCCGGAGGGCGAGCTAGAGGCACCTGCGGACAAGAAGCCACCAAAGTCATGGCCGGAGAAGGGAAAAATTGTCTTTGATGAGCTCAGTCTGCGCTATGTGCCCGATCCTAAGGCGGAGAACGTCCTGAAGTCCCTCAGCTTTGAGATCAAGCCTCGTGAAAAGGTGGGAATCGTGGGACGAACCGGGGCGGGCAAATCCTCGCTGATCAACGCTCTCTTCCGCCTGTCCTACAATGATGGATCCATCATCATCGACAAGAGAGACACGAACGCGATGGGCCTCCATGATCTGAGGAGCAAGATCTCCATTATTCCCCAGGAGCCGGTGCTCTTCTCCGGTAGCATGCGCTACAACCTGGATCCCTTCGAGGAGTACAGCGATGAGAAGCTGTGGCGTTCTCTGGAGGAGGTGAAGCTGAAGGAAGTGGTGGCTGATCTGCCCAGCGGACTGCAGAGCAAGATCACGGAGGGCGGCACCAATTTCAGCGTGGGTCAGAGGCAGTTGGTCTGCCTGGCCAGGGCCATTCTGCGGGAGAACCGCATCCTGGTGATGGACGAAGCCACGGCTAATGTGGACCCCCAGACGGACGGCCTCATCCAGGCCACAATCAGGAACAAGTTCAAGGAGTGCACTGTTCTCACGATAGCCCATCGCCTGCACACGATCATGGACTCTGACAAGGTGCTAGTCATGGACGCTGGACGAGTGGTGGAGTTCGGCACTCCCTACGAGCTGCTGACGGAGGCCGACTCGAAGGTGTTCCATGGCATGGTGAAGCAGACGGGGCAGGCTACCTACGACGGGTTGCTGAAGATTGCAAAGAAGGTAGGATTTGAGATATGTGAGAGTCCAGTCTTACTTATCTTTTGAATTTTATTTTCAGGCATTTGAAGATGGAAAGATCGAAAGTCGGCGGCGTTCTTCCTAAGACTATAGACGGACCTACCAAATGCTATAGGAATTGCCCGGGTCACCCTTTCTCTGTCGGGATTAGATAGATTAACTAATATTTGTGTTTTTGAATGTGTTACTGTGCGAATGTTTTGTTTGTGCGTGTGTTTGTTTAATTCTTTACATATTAAAGTATAGTAATCGGTAGCTTTAGTTACTGCTTACTTGTATTTATTTTATGTTTTGTAAGTGCAAAGAAGTGCCTTTAAAAATAAATACAATATGAACTGTCGCAAGACATCTATAGCGATTAGCGATACTTCTCTCATGGAATGTACTTTAAGAACGCGCGATTTTCAAAATCCGTGTCTGTTATCTGTAATCTGTAATCTGTAATCTGTAATAAAGGCAAAAACTATTTATTAAAAGCACAGCTCAAGTATCTTTATTATTTTAAGATGTAGGGAATTGTTTTATTACTCTTTCAAGAAAAAAATAATAACCAAGTAATGTCTATTTGGTGGGAGGTAAGTTCTTTTCAAAATCTAAACTAGAAGTGAGGTGACCATGCTGATAAAACCCTCGTATAATCAAATACTGGGTTGGTCTCAAGGGTAGAGTATAGAGGGTTTGAGAAATATTCTTGAAATATAATTCTGTACATAAGAATTTGTTTAGACTGCAGGAGATCGTTTTTAAACCATGCTGTTAATCAGTTATCCTCATGGGTCCTATCTCTTGACATTCTATCTTTGGAATTTTTATCGTGTTCAATGCTTGAACAGTAGTACTGGGTAGTGTAAGGTCGTAACTCTTAATAACTGACTTTATTTTATGTTGGTAAAGCACTGATTATCAAAAGTGAAGAGCACCAGTCGTATTTTGGTCTCCAAGACAAGCGGACGGATTTCAAGATTCGAATTGTTATATCCTTGAAGAGTGTATTATTTGGTTGAAAGTGTGCAACGCAGTGAAGGAGACATCTCCGACCCTATAAAGTATATATATTCCTGATCAGGACCATGTCCTTATTCTCTATATCGAGTTATATATAAGCATGTCAGTCTGTCTGTTTCCTAGCGAACAGTCTCTCAGTTTTAAAGCTTTCGACTTTAATCTGCACATATTCTTTTTTCCGCCTGCTTTTTCCTATCGGTGTGAACTAAATTTAATAATTCTTAGGCCTCCTAATTAATAAAATATTATATATTTTATTTAACTTGAATGAAGGACTGAAAATGGGGGAAAAATGCGAACTTAAAGCAGTAACCTCGGATGATCTCCCGAACAATCCCCGGGAACTTTCAAACTGTATATCAGCCGCCACCTTTTGGTAAGTCTTTATAATTAATTAAAGTAATTAATCAATAATTAAATTATTAAATGAAATTTTAACAAATAATTACAGGTATACAATTCCTACATTTATCAAAGGAAGTAAAAATACATTGAATGTTACGGATTTGTACAAGGTTTTGAAGGAGCATAAGTCTGGTACGATGAATTATAATTACTTAGTTTTATTCATATATTTCTTTTTAAACCCAGAGTCTGAATTCTAGACTCATAATAGGAACCTTCCTAAATAAAATATGTTATATGAAGGTTAGAGCAGCGTGACGGATTTACAGATTGTCTGTTGCATGATAAGATATGTTTTTTTATTAAGGGAATACGATATAAAAGTAAATTATAAAAACTTTAATCTAAAGTGTCCTAAAGTTTCATATCTGATAAGATTATAATTAATGTTTTGTTCTTGTAGAGAAGTTGGGCAATGAATTAGGTGCCTTATGGAGCCAGGAACTAAAAGCTTCAAATGGGAAACCAAAGCTTTTGAGAGTCCTTCAGCGGCAATTCGGAGGGTACTTCGCTGTCCTGGGACTAGTATTATTTATTGTGGAAATCATGTTTCGAGCCATGCAACCCTACTTCCTGATGAAGCTCATATCCTACTACAACAGTGAATCTGATTCCGTTGCGACCGGATACATCTATGCAGGCGGACTTATCCTGACTTTCGCCATGTATACCATCAATTTTTATCCTTACGCATTTGCCGTCGCACATATGAGTATGTTGAGTGCCGATCTTAAGGCACTGCTGACCTTGATATAACTTAAACTTTAACCTTTCAACTTTCAATTGCAGCCTTCAAGGTCCGTGTGGGCCTTGGCAGCCTGGTGTATCAGAAGGCTTTACGGCTCAGCAAGATTGCCCTGGGAGACACCACGGCAGGCCATGTGGTCAATCTCATATCGAACGACCTTGGCCGTCTGACCAGCGATTTCTTTTACGGACATTACTTGTTGGTGGCTCCTTTGCAAACCCTTCTCATTACATATTATATGTACTGCGAGGTAATAATAGACTGAGTTTCTTTTATTTTCATAAACAATTTTTTATTTATGCAGATTGGAGTGACTGCCGTATTTGGAGTTGCCTTTATGATGCTTTTCATTCCCTTAAATCTTTATCTTGGGAAAAGGACCGCCGCTCTACGGCTGAAGAGTGCGGAGAAAACCGACGACCGGGTTCGTCTGATGGGCGAGATAGTCTCGGGCATTCAGGTGATCAAAATGTACGCCTGGGAGTTGCCTTTTGAGCGGATAGTGTCCTACGCCAGGAGGTTGGAAATCAAGGCCCTTCGGCATAAGGGGCACATTGGAGGTATCAACAGATCCTTTGTGTTCTTTGTATCCCGTACCTCCATTTTGATCAGTTTAATGAGCTTTGTGATACTTGGAAATATCCTTACTCCGCAAACGGCCTTCCTCATCACCGCTTACTTCAATATCCTTAAAGTAACACTGAGTAATTTCTTTTCCACCGCCATTACTCAGACAGCGGATTATTTGGTTTCCATGAAGCGGGTCCAGAACTTTTTGTTACTAGAAGAGACAAGTAAATTGGACACAGTGGTAGAATCAGAACAGATCGCAGAAACGGACAAATGTATACCACTCTGCGAAAAATCTGTACAGGATATTCCGTTGGATCCTCAACTCTCCATATCTGAGTTGAAAGCCAAATGGGACCGAAAGGCACCTGATTACACATTGGATGGAATAAACTTGAAGGCTAAGCCCGGAAGCTTAGTGGCAGTTGTGGGTCTCACTGGCTCGGGTAAGTCGAGTCTGATCCAGGCCATTCTCGGGGAACTGCCCGTCGAGGCAGGAGAGATCTTGAAAAGTGGATCCATATCGTATGCCGCCCAGGAACCGTGGCTCTTCTCCGGCACCGTGCGCCAGAACATCCTGTTTGGTCAGCCCATGGACCACCAAAGGTACTGGACAGTGGTGAAGCATTGCGCCCTGGAGCGGGACTTTGATCTTCTTCCACATAAGGACAAAACATACGTCGGAGATCGAGGAGCTTCCCTATCCGGAGGGCAGAAGGCGAGGATCAGTTTGGCAAGGGCCGTGTATCGGGAGGCCTCCATCTACCTCTTGGACGATCCCCTGAGTGCGGTGGACACTCATGTGGCTCGCCACCTCTTTGAGAAGTGTATCCGCGGCTACTTGCGCGACCGCATTGTTATCCTGGTCACACATCAATTACAGTTCCTTCAAAATGTCGACCAGATCCTGGTCATGGAGAAGGGGCAGGTGAATGCTGTGGGAACGTATCAGTCTCTCCGTGGAATGGGCCTAAATTTCGCTTCCTTGCTGGCCGATCCGGAAGGGGAAGAAGTGCGGGAGGCTGATGCTCCACCAAGTGGGGAGCTAAAGAGCGAAAAGGCAGAATCATCTCCTAACCTTGCCGCGGAATCTCGCCCAAAGGAACCCGAAGCGGAGCAGATGATTACCCAGGAGCGCCAAGAAGCGGGAAGAGTCGGACTGGAACTTTACGCCAAATACTTTAGGGCCGGCGGAGGATTCTTTGCCTTCTCTCTGATAATGGGCTATTGCTTGCTCTCGCAAGTTGTGGCTTCGACGGGAGACTACTTCCTTAATTACTGGTGAGTTATTTTCCAAGGATTCAAAAGGATAAATGTATCATTGTTTTACAAATTTCAGGGTCACCAAGAGGGGCACCATAGTTCAAGCTGGAAACGACACAGTCGTGTACGGAGTTCTGGAGTCGCATATTTCTGTGTGGCTTCATGATTTGGGCTGGTCGGTGGACCCTGAAACGGTGGTCGCTTATATGTTCACCCTGATCACCATCCTGACCATTGTTGTGATAGTATCACGGTTCTTTGTGTTCTACAACGCGGCCATGAGGGCTTCCATTCGGCTGCACGAGTCCATGCTGCGGGGAGTCACTCGGGCCGCTATGTACTTTTTCCACACGAATCCGTCCGGACGAATCTTAAACCGTTTTGCCAAGGACTTGGGGCAAGTGGACGAGGAGCTACCTTCCAATATGTTGAATGTCATGCAGGTCTTTCTGGATCTAGGTGGAATAGCCTTTATCATTGCCGTTGTTAACCCAGTGTTCCTCTTTCCCACGGTTGTAATCGGAATCCTATTGTTTAAGTTGCGAGCCTTTTATTTGAAGACAGGGCAGGATCTAAAGCGCGTTGAGGCAATCAGTAAGGAATTACAATTATTTCCAAGATAATTAGTAGGTATACTACTATATTTCTCTCGTCACAGCACTTTCTCCTGTCTACTCGCATGTGAATGCCACGTTGACAGGACTTTCCACGATTCGAGCCTTCGGAGCTCAACGTCTTCTGGAGGCTCAATACGACAATTACCAGGACATGCACAGCTCCGCCTTCTATATGTTTATGAGTACATCCCGCGCCTTCGGATATTGGCTGGACTGCTTCTGTGTGATCTACATTGCCATTATTACGCTAAGCTTCTTCATATTTCCTCCGCCCAATGGTGGTGATGTGGGCCTGGCTATAACACAAGTGAGTAAACCGAATAGACCCGTATCCCAAAAATGTAATTATATTTATTTTTGCAGGCAATGGGCTTGATAGGAATGGTGCAGTGGGGAATGCGTCAGTCGGCGGAGTTGGAAAACACCATGACTGCAGTGGAGCGAGTGGTCGAGTACGAGGACATTGAGCCGGAGGGTAAGCTAGAGGCACCTGCGGACAAGAAGCCACAAAAGTCATGGCCGGAGAAGGGAAATATTGTCTTTGATGAGCTCAGTCTGCGCTACGTGCCCGATCCTAAAGCGGAAAACGTCCTGAAGTCCCTCAGCTTTGAGATCAAACCTCGTGAAAAGGTGGGAATCGTGGGACGCACCGGGGCGGGCAAGTCCTCACTGATCAACGCCCTCTTCCGCCTGTCCTACAACGACGGATCCATCATCATCGACAAGAGAGACACGAACGCGATGGGCCTCCATGATCTGAGGAGCAAGATCTCCATTATTCCCCAGGAGCCGGTGCTCTTCTCCGGTAGCATGCGCTACAACCTGGATCCCTTCGAGGAGTACAGCGATGAGAAGCTGTGGCGTTCTCTGGAGGAGGTGAAGCTGAAGGAAGTGGTGGCTGATCTGCCCAGCGGACTGCAGAGCAAGATCACGGAGGGCGGCACCAATTTCAGCGTGGGTCAGAGGCAGTTGGTCTGCCTGGCCAGGGCCATTCTGCGGGAGAACCGCATCCTGGTGATGGACGAAGCCACGGCTAATGTGGACCCCCAGACGGACGGCCTCATCCAGGCCACAATCAGGAACAAGTTCAAGGAGTGCACTGTTCTCACGATAGCCCATCGCCTGCACACGATCATGGACTCTGACAAGGTGCTAGTCATGGACGCTGGACGAGTGGTGGAGTTCGGCACTCCCTACGAGCTGCTGACGGAGGCCGACTCGAAGGTGTTCCATGAAATGGTGAAGCAGACGGGGCAGGCTACTTACGACGGTCTGCTGAAGATTGCTAAGAAGGTGAGAAAAAAGGACAAAGGAACGTCCAGTTTTACTCATCTTTTGAATTTTATTTTCAGACATTTGAAGAAGGAAATAATGAAAGTCGCCGCCCTTCTTCCTAAGACTATCGAAGGTCCTATAAAGTGTCTCAAGACTTCTATAAAGATTACAAATTCTTCTCATATGAAATATAGTTTAAAAAACGCGGGATTTTCAAAATCCGTGTCTGTTATCTGTTATCTGTAATCTGTAATAAAGAAAAAAACTATTTATTATCAGCATAGCTTCTTTCGCAATTGTTATAAGATGTCGGGGATTCGGTTTATCAGTCATTAAAAGAATTAAAATATTACCTACCATATGTAAACGAAAAATTTTTTGGTGGGTGGCAAGTTCTTCCCAAAAACTCAATGTTTCGTGCATGTCATAAAAAAACTAGAAGAGAGTCGACCATGCTGATAAAAAACTGGTTTAATCAAATACTGGTTCGGACTCAAGGGGGACCCTCAATATAGAGGGAATTCGACATGTTTTTTAATTATTAATATTTTTAAATTCTATTTAAATATATAATATTTTATTTATTGCTACATCAGGACAGTTTTTGGTTCGCGCATTAAATTGCCTTTATTCTGGTCCTTCTTCTTGTTATTTCTTGTCTACACAATAGAAGTAATAGGTATTTCACAGTCGAAACCCTTTAATAGTGGCATTTTTTTTTGGATGGGCCAAGCAGTGATAATCAAAATTGGAGAGCAGCAGTTGCCTTTTGTACTCCTAGAAAAGCGGTCGGATTTCGTCATTCGGTTTGCTTTTAATTAGTTTTGGCTGACATACATTCATTCTTTTCAACTGTAACTTTAAAACCTCATTCATAAAGTCTACTTATTTTTATAGTTGAAGCTCTGTGATTAATATTTAATTTAGTGCCACAACAGAACAGTTTTTGTTTACGCGTGTTACGTATGTTATGTGTTCTTAGGCCTCAGATCGAATATATGTTGAGATATATATACGTATTGTTGATTAAAAATGGGGGAAAAAAGAAGTGTAATGAAAGCAGTGGTCTCGGATGATCTTCCGGAAAATCCCCGAGAATATTCCAACTTCATTTCGGCCAGCAGTTTTTTGTAAGTCTTTATAAATAGTTTTAAATTAGTAAAATAAAAATTTATACAAAAAATTTCAGGTATACAATTCCTACTTTTATTAAAGGAAGCAAGATTACGTTGAATGTTACGGATTTGTATAAGGCTTTAAAGGAGCACAAGTCTGGTATGATTAATTTAATATATTCCAAGTCAGAAATACATCCTGGATACGCGTATTCCTTTATAAAGTAAAAAAGTAAATCTAACGTTTTAAAAGATTATTAAAGATGTCTGGAAACTCGCGCATGTAGTAATGATAAGATATGGTTTGAAAAGGGATTCCGCATAATGGTTCTATTAAATAATAAAATCTACTAAAAATATAAGCTTCTTAGAAAAATTTCATATACGATAATATTTTTATTAATGTTTGCTCCTCTTGTAGACAAGTTGGGCAATGAACTAGGTTCCTTATGGAGCCAGGAACTAAAAACATCCAATGGGAATCCGAGTCTTTTGAGAGTCCTTATACGGCAATTCGGAGGTTACTTCGCAGTCCTGGGATTAGCCATATTTATTGTGGAAATATTCTTTCGAGCGATGCAGCCTTATTTCCTTAAGAAGCTTATATCCTACTACAACCAAGGACCTCATACCGTGGAGGACGGATACATCTATGCCGGCGGACTGATACTGACTCTCTTCCTCCTTGCCATCAATATATATACCTGCTTGTTTGCCCTAAGACATCTAGGTATGTTTCTGGAGGTCTAAATATAATAAAATCAAAGTTATAAATCATGTCATTTCCAAATGGAATTTCAGGCTTTAAGATCCGTGTGGGCCTTGGCAGCTTGGTATATAAGAAGGCTCTTCGGCTGAGCAAGACTGCCCTGGGAGACACCACGGCAGGCCATGTGGTCAATCTTATATCGAACGACCTTAGCCGTTTGACGGATGACTCCTATTATGGGCATTATTTATTGGTGGGTCCTCTACAAACCCTTCTTATCACTTATCTGATGTACACTGAGGTAAGTAATACTGTAACTCTTTATTTGTATAAACTTTTATAGGTTCTGATAACTTTTCTTAAATGTAATGAATGCTATGCAGTCGAGAGCTCCGATCCTTCGACATGATCTGTGACCAACAGTACCTCCTTTAGTGATATAAGCTGGTCATTCCGTGTTGTCCTTTGCTTTAAGCTTTGAAAACGCCCTTCTTTACTTGCGCCCCTAGCGCCATATTTCGTAAGGATCGGCCGATTATATCCTTTTACTTATAAGTATTACGAAAAGTAAATGGATAAGTAATTGCCATTTATTTTAAATCTGGCGCCACTGAGAGAGTATTTTTTGGTTCTACGCTATGATTTTTATGGTACTTGGTCACACTTTGTCAAAGCTAAGATATGTTTGGCGCCCACTATATCCGACCATTTTACCGGTAGTTTTAAACTTTGTACTTAGTGGATTACTAAGCTATGTAATTTCTTGTTTTTAATTATTTTAGATTGGAATTGCTGCCGTATTTGGAGTTGCCTTTATGATGTTTTTCATACCCTTAAATCTTTATCTTGGAAAAAGGACCGCAGCTTTGCGTCTGAAGAGTGCAGAGAAAACCGACGACAGGGTTCGTTTAATGGGCGAAATAATCTCGGGAATTCAGGTGATCAAAATGTATGCCTGGGAGTTGCCCTTTGAGCGGATAGTGTCATACGCCAGGCAGTTGGAAATCAATGCCCTTCGCCATAAAGCATACCTTATAGGTATCACCAGATCCTTAATATTCTTTGTTTCGCGTACCTCCACTTTCATCAGTTTAATGGGTTTTGTGATACTTGGAAGTACTCTCACTCCACAAGTGGCCTTCTTGATCACAGCTTACTACAATATCCTTAAAATTACGCTGAGTAATTTGTTTGCTGCTGCCATAACTCAGACAGCAGATTACATGGTTTCCATAAGGCGGGTCCAGAACTTTTTGTTACTAGAAGAGACAACTGAATTGGACGCAGTGGTAGAACCAGAAAAGCTCGCCGGAGCGGAGAGATATATACCACACTCCGAAAAATCTTTTCAGAATAGTCCGTTAGATCCTCAACTCTCCATATCTGAGTTGAAAGCCAAATGGGACCGAAAGGCACCTGATTACACATTGGATGGAATAAACTTGAAGGCTAAGCCCGGAAGCTTAGTGGCAGTTGTGGGTCTCACTGGCTCGGGTAAGTCGAGTCTGATCCAGGCCATTCTCGGGGAACTGCCCGTCGAGGCAGGAGAGATCTTGAAAAGTGGATCCATATCGTATGCCGCCCAGGAACCGTGGCTCTTCTCCGGCACCGTGCGCCAGAACATCCTGTTTGGTCAGCCCATGGACCACCAAAGGTACTGGACAGTGGTGAAGCATTGCGCCCTGGAGCGGGACTTTGATCTTCTTCCACATAAGGACAAAACATACGTCGGAGATCGAGGAGCTTCCCTATCCGGAGGGCAGAAGGCGAGGATCAGTTTGGCAAGGGCCGTGTATCGGGAGGCCTCCATCTACCTCTTAGACGATCCCCTGAGTGCGGTGGACACTCATGTGGCTCGCCACCTCTTTGAGAAGTGTATCCGCGGCTACTTGCGCGACCGCATTGTTATCCTGGTCACACATCAATTACAGTTCCTTCAAAATGTCGACCAGATCCTGGTCATGGAGAAGGGGCAGGTGAATGCTGTGGGAACGTATCAGTCTCTCCGTGGAATGGGCCTAAATTTCGCTTCCTTGCTGGCCGATCCGGAAGGGGAAGAAGTGCGGGAGGCTGATGCTCCACCAAGTGGGGAGCTAAAGAGCGAAAAGGCAGAATCATCTCCTAACCTTGCCGCGGAATCTCGCCCAAAGGAACCCGAAGCGGAGCAGATGATTACCCAGGAGCGCCAAGAAGCGGGAAGAGTCGGACTGGAACTTTACGCCAAATACTTCAGGGCCAGCGGAGGATTCTTCGCCTTCTCCCTGATAATGGGCTATTGTTTACTCTCGCAGGTTGTGGCTTCCACAGGAGACTACTTCCTTAAATATTGGTGAGATATTTTCCAAGGATTCAAAAGGATAAATCTATCAGTAGTTAACAAATTTCAGGGTCGCCAAGAGGGGCACGTTAGTTGAAGCTGGAAACTACACAGTTGTGGCCGGAGTTCTGGAGTCGCAAATTTCTGTGTGGCTGAATGATTTGGGCTGCTCGGTGGTCCCAGAAACGGTGGTCACTTATATTTTCACATTGATCACAGCTCTGACCATTATATTGATAATATCCCGGTTCTTTGTGTTCTACAATGCGGCCATGAGGGCTTCCATTCGGCTGCACGAGTCCATGCTGCGGGGAGTCACTCGGGCCGCTATGTACTTCTTCCACACGAATCCGTCCGGACGAATCTTAAACCGATTTGCCAAGGACTTGGGGCAAGTGGACGAGGAGCTGCCTTCCAATATGGTGAATGTCATGCAGGTATTTCTGGATCTAGGAGGAATAGCCTTTATCATTGCCATTGTCAACCCAGTCTTCCTGCTACCAACGGTGGTAATCGGAATTATTTTCTATCATCTGCGAGCCTTTTACTTGAAGACATCGACGGATTTAAAACGCATTGAGGCAATCAGTAAATATTTTTTGATATATGTACTTTTTATACTTTATTGGAAATGTGTGCTAAACGTTGTCCTTATCTCTCATTACAGCACGGTCTCCTGTCTACTCGCATGTGAATTCCACATTGACAGGGCTTTCCACAATTCGAGCCTTTGGAGCCCAGCGCATATTAGAAAAGGATTTCGATAGCTACCAGGACATGCACAGCTCAGCCTTCTATATGTTTATGAGCACATCCGCGGCTTTTGGATACTGGCTCGAAGTTCTTTGTGTTACCTACATAGCAGTCATTGCGCTCAGTTTCTTTATTTTTCCTCCGGCCAGTGGAAGTGATGTTGGCCTGGCCCTAACACAAGTGGGTGATATTTTAAGGCGAATCCCAATTTATAAACTTAATACCAAATGTATTTATATTTTACAGGCTATGGCAATTACAGGAATAGTCCAATGGGGAATGCGTCAGACTGCGGACTTGGAAAACACCATGACTGCAGTGGAGCGAGTGGTTGAGTATCAGGAAATTGAGCCAGAAGGTGAGCTTGAGGCACCTGCGGACAAGAAGCCTCCGAACTCATGGCCGGAGAAGGGAAAAATTGTCTTCGACGAGCTCAGTCTGCGCTACGTGCCCGATCCTAAGGCGGACAATATCCTGAAGTCTCTCAGCTTTGAGATTGAACCTCGTGAGAAAGTGGGCATAGTTGGACGCACCGGGGCGGGCAAGTCTTCACTGATCAACGCCCTCTTCCGCCTGTCCTACAATGATGGATCCATCATCATCGACAAGAGAGACACGAACGCGATGGGCCTCCATGATCTGAGGAGCAAGATCTCCATTATTCCCCAGGAGCCGGTGCTCTTCTCCGGTAGCATGCGTTACAACCTGGATCCCTTCGAGGAGTACAGCGATGAGAAGCTGTGGCGTTCTCTGGAGGAGGTGAAGCTGAAGGAAGTGGTGGCTGATCTGCCTAGCGGTCTGCAGAGCAAGATCACGGAGGGCGGGACCAATTTCAGCGTGGGTCAGAGGCAGTTGGTCTGCCTGGCCAGGGCCATTCTGCGGGAGAACCGCATCCTGGTGATGGACGAGGCCACGGCCAATGTGGATCCCCACACGGACGGCCTCATCCAGGCCACAATCAGGAACAAATTCAAGGAGTGCACTGTTCTTACGATAGCCCATCGCCTGCACACGATCATGGACTCGGACAAGGTATTGGTCATGGACGCCGGACGAGTGGTAGAGTTCGGTACTCCCTATGAGCTGCTGACGGAGGCAGACTCCAAGGTGTTCCACGAAATGGTGAAGCAGACGGGGCAGGCTACCTACGACGCTCTGCTCCAGATCGCACAAAGGGTACGATGTTTTCATCCACATTATCAAAAAAATGTTTACTAACCTCGAGTTCTTTTAACTATTTTTCAGTCCTTTGAAAGCGGAAAAAATCATCCGGAAGCATCGCCACTTAAGTTAAATTCCTAAAATTGTTAATAAAATCTGTAAAAAGAAGGGGTTATCTTTATTAATGTGGGTAGATGGCTTATGTTTTCCCTAAATTGGCTACACGTGTGAGTCAAGATAATGATAATGAAAACAATAACTTTATTGTGACTTCTCTTGGCATAAAAAAGAGCCAAAGTTAACCACATTTTCTAAAATTAAATGAAATAAACTCCCTTAATGCCTGACAAATGTTAGTTGTTTTATTTATGTGTAATTTTGAAATTTTGGGACAGTCTGGGATTGAGGTTATCCGAGGTTGGCCTAATACCTGTGAGCACCTCCTGACATGATCAGATGCTGACAAAGGTTAGCTTCTGAGACTCATTCTATATGTAAAATATTATACATATTTATGATAAAAACTAAAATTAAAAAGAAGCCAGTTGCTTAAAATATATTGCATATTTTTGATACCAACTACAATTTTCAAAAACAAATAAAAGAAGACCGTATTTGAGAGAGCATAAAAGTAATCTTTTCGGGTAATCTTTTTTGTTAAAGTCTCTGCCGACATGATAGATTACAATTTTTGGTTTCCGAGGGTTGCTTCAGTTGGTTTCTGGGCTCCCAAGCAAGCGGACGGTTCTTTCATTTCGAGATATTTGAAGAATAAGTTTCTAATTGTTCTAATTGAAGGTCAAGGTCGTTCAAAGTGTATAGATGACTTAATGAAATTCTTATGTGTGTAAAAATTGATAGATAATTAGTAATTAGCTAAAATGCAATCAGTAAATCCGAAAGATCTTCCGGAAAACCCTCGGGAACATTCCAATTTTATTGCCTCGGCTTGTTTCTGGTAATAATATTTCCTATTAGCTTTAAAATGGTTAATTTAATTAATGTTTAATTTATGAACAAAGGCACACTATACCCACTTTTATCAAAGGACGAAAGCAGACATTAGGTCTTAATGATTTATACAAGGTCTTAAAAGAGCACAAGTCGGGTAAGTTTCATTATTTTATGTTTATTACTTTTTATAATCACATAAAAAATCATAAGTACCCTTTTAATGACAGTCTGGGAGACAGTCTGGCAGACAGTCTGGCAAAGATTTGATATGATTATGTAGCATATCTTTATTTAACCCACTTAAAATACATACAATTATCTCTTGTAGACACTTTGGGAAACCAATTCGGTATCCTATGGGATCAAGAAATCAAAACTTCAAAAGAGAAGCCCAACCTGTTGAGGGTTCTACTGCGGAAGTATGGCTGGTACTATGGACTTCTTGGTCTCGTGATGGTTTTCTTTGAGGTTGTTCTTCGAGGGATACAACCGCTTATCCTGCGAAGCCTTATTTATCAATACAGCCAGGATTCGGGCTCTAAAGGGGATGGAAATCTATACGCAGGCTGTCTAATTCTTTCCAGCATTTTAGGATCCATTTTATTACATCCATACTTGTTCGCAGTGTCACATATGTGTAAGAAAATAACTCTTCTTGGATAGACATTGGTTCTGTACTTATTGCTTTTAAAGGTTTCAAGATCCGCGTGGGCTTGAGCAGCTTGGTTTATAGAAAGGCTCTGCGGCTTAGCAAAGCATCCTTAAGGGACACCACCTCAGGACATGTGGTTAATCTGATATCCAACGACTTGGGTAAACTTGACGGCAAAGTCTATCAGGGTCACTATCTGTGGGTGGGTCCTTTGCAAACGATTCTAATCACTTATGTGATGTACCAGGAGGTAGGTCCGACCCATCTCTTTTAATCCACTGAAGCTTCAAGTTGTTTTATTTTTTCAGATTGGATTCGCTGCCGTACTTGGAGTGGCTTTTATTGTGCTCTTCATTCCTCTGAATCTATATGTGGGAAAAATATCCTCAAAGCTGAGGTTAAAGTCGGTCTTGCAAACCGACGAACGTGTTCGGGTTATGGGAGAGATCATTTCGGGCATCCAGGCGATTAAAATGTATGCCTGGGAGTTGCCCTTCGAGCGGATTGTGTCCTACATCCGCGAAAAGGAAGTAAATGTCAACCGAAGAAGGGACTTCATTACAGTTATCATCTACTCGTTGGCCATAATTGTGAGTCGTGTCTCTACCTTCCTCAGCTTGGTGGCTTACGCCATGATGGCCCCGGTTCTGACATCAGAAACAGCCTTCCTAATCATCTCTTATTACAACATCCTGCGGAATTCGATGTTTGTTTTTTTCCCCATGAGCATGACTGAGACGGCGGATTTCTGGGTTTCCCTCAAGCGAGTCCAAGACTTCTTGCAATTGGAAGAGATAGAACAAATAACTCAGAGTGAACCAGTGGATGACCCAGCAAAGGACGAGGTTGAGAGCGAAGAAATGACTTTACTTTCATCCAATTGGATTTCCTCCAAAAGGGTCAGCCCTTTGAAATCAGAGCTTTCTGTTTCGGGATTAACAGCCAAATGGGACCTAAAGACTCCAGAATTTACTCTGAATGGCATAAGCTTGCAGGTCAAGTCCGGAAACTTACTGGCAGTTGTGGGCCTCACTGGATCGGGTAAGTCCAGTCTGATCCAGGTCATTCTCGAGGAGCTGCCCATTATTTCTGGGAAGATCGAAAAAAGTGGATCCATATCGTATGCTGCCCAGGAGCCCTGGATCTTCTCCGGCACGGTGCGCCAAAATATCCTTTTTGGACAGCCCATGGACCACCAAAGGTATTGGAAGGTGGTGAAGGATTGCGCTCTCCAGCGTGACTTCGACCTGCTCCCCTTTAAAGACAAAACTATTGTTGGTGATCGAGGAGCTTCCCTGTCGGGAGGGCAGAAGGCGAGGATCAGCTTGGCCAGGGCAGTGTATCGGGAGGCCTCCATCTACCTGTTGGACGATCCACTTAGTGCGGTGGATACCCATGTGGCCCGCCACATCTTTGAGAAGTGCATCCGGGGATATCTGCGCGATCGTATCGTCATCCTGGTCACACATCAGTTGCAGTTTATTCAGCAATGCGATGAGGTCTTGGTGTTGGACAAGGGCCAAGCCATTGCTGCGGGCTCTTACGAATCTCTTCGTGACTTGGGAGTTGACTTTGCAACATTCCTGAAGCAAGTGGAGAGCCAAGGAAAGGAAAAGGAAGCTGAGGACGTCCCAAAGGAGCCTCCGCCATCGGAAATGCAAAGGAGTCAGAGTGAGAAATCTTTAAAATCGTTGGGGGATCCTTTTCTGGAGGATGAGTACAATAAACAGGACATGAGACAGGAGCAACAAGCCTCTGGCAATGTCGGACTGGACGTGTACATGAAGTACATAAAGGCTGGTGGAGGAGTTGGTGCTTTTTCGCTGATGTTTATGGCCTGGGCCATCTTCCAAGGACTTTCTTCTATGAGTGACTACTTCCTGACCCACTGGGTCAATCAGAACAAAGGCGATAATAATCTTGAGGCTTCCCAAGGAAAGCAGTATCCCTTCAGTGATTGGCTGGAGGCCTTAGGATTGTCGCTGGATCCCAAAAAGTTTGACGTCTTGGTGTATTCCTTGCTTATACTCCTAACTATTCTGGCTTATATTATTGCCATAATGATGCTATTTAGGTGCACTATATCGGCGTCTGTTAGGATGCATAATTCCATGTACAATTCGATTTCGCGGGCCTCCATGTATTTTTTCAACACGAATCCCTCTGGCCGGATTATCAATAGATTTTCCAAGGACTTGGTGCAGATAGCTGAGCTCCTACCCAACGCTGTGCTCGACCTCTTGGAGAGTTTCTTTGCCCTACTTGGAGTTTCAATCATTATAGCAATTGTGAATCCCATTCTTCTCATTCCGACCATCATCCTAACCTTCATTTTCTATCAGCTTCGCATATTTTATTTGAAAACCTCTCGAGACTTGAAACGAATTGAGGCCATAAGTAAGTGTGGACTTAAATCTAAATATTTCAAAAATATTTTATATCTTGACTCCTCAGCTCGATCACCCGTCTACTCCCATGTCACGGCATCCCTCTCTGGCTTGGCCACCATCCGGGCCTTTGAGTCCAGGCACCTCCTGGAACAGGAATTCGATACCTGTCAGGACATGCACAGCTCAGCCTTCTACATGCTCCTGAGCTGCTCCCGTGCCTTTGCCAATTGGCTGGACTTTTCCTGCTCACTTTTCGTAGGCATTGTAACACTCAGTTTCTCCTTTTTTCCACCTGAAAATGGATCTCTGGTTGGACTGGCCATAACCCAGGTGGGAATCAATAACCTCTTGAGAAACTCGAACTAATCTGTACATTTTAAACAGGCCATGATCTTAATAGGTTATGTGCAGTGGGGATTGCGCCAATCCGCGGAAGTGGAGAACACTATGACCGCCGTGGAACGAGTGGTTGAGTATGACGACCTTGCGCCGGAGGGTGAGCTAGAGGCACCTGCGGACAAGAAGCCTCCGAAGTCATGGCCAGAGGAGGGAAACATTGTCTTCGACGAGCTCAGTCTGCGCTACGTGCCCGATCCTAAGGCGGACAACATCCTGAAGTCTCTCAGCTTTGAGATTAAACCTCGCCAGAAGGTAGGAATCGTTGGACGCACCGGGGCGGGCAAGTCTTCACTGATCAACGCCCTCTTCCGCCTGTCCTACAACGACGGATCCATCCTAATCGACAAAAGAGAGACGAACGCGATGGGTCTTCATGATCTGAGGAGCAAGATCTCCATTATTCCCCAGGAACCGGTGCTTTTCTCTGGTAGTATACGTTACAATCTGGACCCCTTTGAGGAGTACAGCGATGAGAAGCTGTGGCGTTCCCTGGAGGAGGTGAAGCTGAAGGAAGTGGTGGCTGATCTGCCCAGTGGCCTGCAGAGCAAGATCTCGGAGGGCGGGACCAATTTCAGCGTGGGTCAGAGGCAGTTGGTCTGCCTGGCCAGGGCCATTTTGCGGGAGAACCGCATCCTGGTGATGGACGAGGCTACGGCCAATGTGGATCCCCAGACGGACGCATTCATTCAGGCCACGATCCGTAACAAGTTCAAGGAGTGCACTGTTCTCACGATAGCCCATCGCCTGCACACGATCATGGACTCGGACAAGGTATTGGTCATGGACGCCGGACGAGTGGTAGAGTTCGGTACTCCCTATGAGCTGCTGACGGAGGCAGACTCCAAGGTGTTCCATGGCATGGTGAAGCAGACGGGGCAGGTTACCTACGACCAACTGCTGGAGATCGCTCGAACAACACACTCGGTCTAGTGTTTATCTTTGGAAAAATTTTGTGAGCAAGGACAATGAATCCTTAACAAGGCTAAGAGGGAGGATACTTATATTTTAATACAAATTATTTTCAAAATTATAGCGTTTATGGAATAAAATAAAGGAATTCTGTTATTGTTATGTAATTCCAGAACTTGCAAAATTTGTTAGATATTCACTTGTGCCTGCGACTATTTATAAGTAAGCTATAAATATGTATTCTAGGCTAGGCTCGCAGAGACCTACTCTCTACTGGTAACTCCAGATAAAACCAAAATTAACTACAATAAACTAGACGAAACCAGATACTTATGATAATGATTTTGGTGAAATGTCCATATATGCTGCAAGCTTCTTTATTTAAATGAGTAAGAGTTTTAATTATATACGAAAATAGTTTTTTAATACAGTACTCCATTATTTTCAAGGTAAAAGTTCAAGGTGTAAGTATAAATATCTCATAGATACACTACAGCATGTACTGCCAGATACAAATATATGTTACATAGATACATCGATACCTAACGCATGTGCGTGGTTTATACGATAAAATATGAAATTTCAGATTTTGGTTAATAAAATTTTTTATTAAAATTTAATATTTTCCAATTGCATTTTTAGGTAAAAAACTATGCATATTTTGTGTTTGGAATTCACGAATTCATTCCAAGAACACCGTATAAACCTTGTAAAAACAATATTGTTGTGTTGGCGTCAGCCGGTCGAACAGCTGATTCCACGCTCGACGGTCTGTTTTGGCTTCGTTTGGTTTGCGAGTCGCGACCATTGAACAGAATGATTGGAAAATCGAGGCGTCGCGGACGACTCAAGTGAATTGTTTTTTGCTCAACCATCAATGGAAAGTTTTTCCATTCTGATCAATCACGTGTCATAGTCCTGATGCAGCATCGCATACGCTGAACTGATATTTTATTGATAAATCCCATAATCAAAACAATAACAATTGCTGTGATTTAATGAATGTTGTGGCAAAGTGAAGCTCGGAGCTAGCTTAATTTTTTGTGCAAGCTTGTGAAATTGTGGCTTATAATTTACATAACCATGGAGGCGAATAAATTGCCACCAAATCCGCGCGAATCGGCTGGCATATTGTCCTCATTAATGTTCTGGTACGCAAATGTTCCCGTTAACACAGTGTGTGTGATGTGTGTGTGTGTGGGGTGTTATCAGATGCCCATGTATAGCTTAGTACCTTCAAGTGTCACCTACCGGCCGGGAGTCTCAATTATAAAAATGTGACATCCGAAATCTGAAATACTGTCATCCGAAGGCAACTGTTATCGGATACGCATTCATTGTTCGTAGAATTATTTATAGTTTCTGTTCGTTGCGAAATTGATTTACATAATTCCACTTCTCTTCCAGCTTTGCTCTGCCCATTCTGTTCAAGGGGCGGAAGCAAAAGCTCCAAGCCACGGATCTGTACAAAACCTTGGAGGAGCACCGGGCCCAGAAACTGGGGGATGAATTCTTTCGCACCTGGGAGGACGAAGTGGCGCGATGCCGGCGCAAAGAAGCAGATTCGAAGTCCCCCCGGGAGCCGAGTATCCTGAGGGTCATTGGACGCGTCTTTGGCGGACAGCTCCTCATATCCGGCTTCATCATCGCTATCCTTGAGCTCGGCAGCAGGTAAGTCCCGACCTTCTTATCATCCGATAAGACATTGATTCTAATTAATCACCTAATTTTAGGGCCACCGTGCCTCTTCTTTTGGCCGGGCTGATAGCAGAGTTCGCTGAACACGGAAATGGAAGCTCCACCGCAGCACAGATCTATGCCACACTACTGATAGTGTGCATTCTGGCCAGTGTCCTCCTCACGCACCCATACATGATGGGTATGATGGTAAGAAGCCCCTTTCCCCAAAAAGATTGGATCGGATTGGAAATTAATGTTTTTTTTTCAAATTATTATGAAATTAATGTTTTCAATATTCATTACATCCAATCTATCATTATTCTGAACTTGGAAATATTTGCCATAGATGTTGAATAAACATTTGATAACTTATCTTTACATTTATATTAATAATTGAGCACCCATTATCGCAAGTTGAAGTGCACATGCAATACAAAACCAGGTTCGGAAAAGACCTTGGCGAAAATATAAACATAGATAATAATAAATTGTTATTATTAGTATTTCTAGTCTATTAAGTTTCAGGGTTTTCTAAAAACCAAGATTTAATTTCACAAGAAATGATAATAATATTAATAAAGATATGAGAAGGTTTTGATAAAATGTTTAACGTCTTCTGTATCATAAAGTAAAGCCCAAAACTGATCCAATTTTTAAGAGAATAAGCCCTAAATTACCTTAGTAAAGACCACTAATTAATTTTTAATATTTTACAGCATTTGGCCATGAAGATGAGGGTGGCAGTAAGTACCGCCATTTATCGCAAAGCTGTTCGATTGAGCCGCACCGCCATGGGTGATACCACCATTGGCCAGGTGGTCAACCTGCTCTCCAACGATCTCAACCGCTTCGATCGTGCGCTCATCCATTTCCATTTCCTGTGGCTGGGCCCCTTGGAGCTGCTGATTTCATCCTTTTTTCTGTACCAACAAATTGGAGTGGCCTCCTTCTATGGCATCAGCATCCTTATCCTGTACCTGCCGCTGCAAACCTACCTCAGTCGAGTTACCTCCAAGCTACGCCTTCAAACTGCTCTTCGAACCGACAAGCGCGTCCGCATGATGAACGAGATCATCTCGGGCATTCAGGTGATCAAGATGTATACCTGGGAACGACCTTTCGGCCGACTGATAGAACAGCTCCGACGCAGCGAGATGAGCTCCATTCGGCAGGTGAATCTGCTGCGTGGCGTACTGCTCTCCTTCGAGATAACTCTGGGACGCATTGCCATCTTCGTGAGTCTTCTGGGATTTGTCCTGATGGGCGGTGAGCTGACGGCTGAACGAGCATTCTGTGTTACCGCCTTTTACAACATCCTCCGACGCACAGTGTCAAAGTTCTTTCCCAGCGGAATGTCCCAGGTGGCCGAGTTGCTGGTTTCTCTTCGTCGCATTCGTGATTTCATGATGCGGGACGAATCCAATATCATAGATCTTACAGAGGAAGTTGACGAAAAGCCCGATGAGGAGCAGAAATTGTTGGGTAAAAACGGGGACGTTAGATTGCAAAATGGAAAGTCACCGGACACCCTAGTAAGCATTGACGGCTTGAGAGCCCGCTGGGATCGGGAACACAACGAACCCGTATTGGACAACATAAACATGTCCCTAAAACGTGGCCAGTTAGTGGCTGTCATTGGTCCCGTGGGATCGGGAAAGTCCAGTTTGGTACAAGCTATTCTGGGGGAACTCCCACCCGAAGCTGGAAGTGTCCACGTCCACAGCAGATACTCCTATGCCTCCCAGGAACCTTGGCTCTTCAATGCCTCTGTACGCGACAACATTCTCTTTGGACTGCCCATGGATAAGTATCGCTACCGTACTGTCATCAAGAAGTGCGCCTTGGAGCGGGACTTGGAGCTGCTAAATGGAGACGGAACCATAGTGGGCGAACGAGGTGCCTCACTCTCCGGTGGCCAGAGGGCGAGGATCAGCTTGGCCAGAGCTGTGTACCGCAAGGCTGATGTCTATCTTCTGGACGATCCCCTCAGTGCAGTGGACACTCACGTGGGCCGGCATCTCTTCGACGAGTGCATGCGTGGCTATCTTGGAGACAAATTAGTGGTGTTGGTCACTCATCAATTGCAGTTCCTGGAGCACGCCGATCTGATAGTGATCATGGACAAGGGAAAGATCACTGCAAGCGGAAGTTATAAGGAAATGCTAAAAAGTGGGCTGGACTTTGCCCAATTGTTGGCCGAAAGTACCCAAAATGGTGAAGAAGATCATGGACTGGATAAGGCTAATGGGTTATCGAGACAGAGCAGCACTCGGAGCACTGACAGCTCGGGAGACTCTGCCTCATCTCAGGAGTCTTTGGTAGAAAAGAACAAGGAGCCGCCAAAACCGAAAGGAGGACCTGTCCAGGAATCGAGCAGCGGTGGAAAAATTGGATTAGATATGTACAAGAAGTACTTCTCCGCCGGTTGCGGATGTGTTATATTTGCTCTGCTGGTTCTTCTCTGCGCTGGAACCCAGATACTGGCCTCTGGCGGGGATTACTTCCTTTCCTACTGGTAAGTGATAATGAATAATATTACTATTTTGAACATCTTGTTAAAAATATATTCATTTTAGGGTGAAAAACAAATCATCATCGTCGTCGTCGCTAGACATTTATTACTTTACTGCCATTAATGTCGGACTGGTTATCTGTGCCTTGCTCCGCACCCTGCTCTTCTTCAACGTGACCATGCACTCCTCTACGGAGCTGCATAACTCCATGTTCCGAGCCATCTCCCGCACAGCTCTCTATTTCTTTCACACGAATCCATCGGGTCGCATTCTCAACCGGTTCGCCATGGACCTGGGGCAGGTGGACGAATCTCTGCCCGCTGTCATGCTGGACTGCATCCAGATATTCCTCACGCTGACAGGCGTACTGTGTGTGCTATGCATCTCGAACCCCTGGTACCTGATTAACACGTTCGTTATGCTAATAGCATTCTATTACTGGCGGGATGTCTATTTGCGGACTTCTCGGGATGTGAAGCGCCTGGAGGCAGTGGCCCGATCTCCCATGTACTCCCATTTCAGTGCCACGCTGGGAGGCCTTCCGACCATTAGAGCCATGGGAGCTCAGAGGACTCTGATCGCCCAATACGACAACTACCAGGACCTGCAAAGCTCTGGTTACTATACGTTCGTGACCACCAGTCGTGCATTTGGATACTACCTTGACCTGTTCTGCGTTGCCTACGTCATATCCGATATTCTAAACAGCTACTTTAATCCACCGCTGGGTAATCCCGGGCAAATTGGCCTCGCCATAACCCAAACGCTGAGCATGACAGGTATGGTGCAGTTTGGAATGCGTCAGTCCGCCGAGCTGGAGAACTCCATGACATCCGTAGAGCGGGTGCTAGAGTACAATGACCTTAAATCCGAGGGTGAATTCACCTCGCCGGCCGACAAACAGCCTCCTAAGAGTTGGCCCGAAGAGGGAGAGGTTGTGGCCAAGAACCTCAGCCTAAGATACGTTCCTGATCCCAAAGCTGACTACGTCCTCCGAGGCCTGAACTTTGTGATTAAGCCTCGAGAGAAAGTGGGCATCGTTGGACGAACAGGGGCGGGAAAGTCCTCTCTGATCAACGCCCTCTTCCGGCTTTCCTACAACGAGGGAGCCATACTCATTGATGAGCGGGACACAAGTGCTATGGGTCTGCATGATCTGCGAAGCAAGCTCTCGATTATACCTCAGGAACCCGTTCTATTCTCTGGTAGCATGCGCTACAATTTAGATCCATTCGAACAGTATCCGGATGAAAAGCTTTGGCAAGCTTTGGAGGAGGTAAGATTTTTGAATTTACATGAAAATAAAATACTAACTAACTTATTTCAGGTCCATCTTAAGGAGGAAATCTCCGAGCTGCCGACAGGACTGCAGAGCAGTATTTCCGAAGGCGGCACCAACTTCAGTGTGGGTCAGCGCCAATTAGTCTGCTTAGCCCGAGCCATACTCCGCGAGAACCGCATCCTGGTGATGGACGAGGCCACGGCTAATGTGGACCCCCAGACAGACGCCCTCATCCAGGCCACCATTCGGAACAAGTTTAAGGACTGTACCGTGCTGACAATAGCCCATCGCCTGCACACGATCATGGACTCGGACAAGGTGCTGGTCATGGACGCAGGTCAGGTTGTGGAGTTCGGCTCTCCGTACGAACTATTGACGGAGTCGGAAAGCAAAGTGTTCCACGGGATGGTCATGCAGACGGGGAAGGCTAGTTTTGATCATCTTTTGAAAATTGCCCAAGACAAAATTGTAAGTATTGAAATGAATTTCTTAAAAATTAAATAGTTAATTTAGTTTTTAATTGCAGGCCGAGGAAAAACATCTTAAAAGCCACTAATGGACACTTTTTGATTCCCTAAGGGGACTTTTACTTATTTAAACAGGATGAAAAAACATGGTACTTAAAAAAGAGGCCAAAAACTTGGCCTCTTTGTAGTATCACTACAAGCGCAATTTTATTCGACTGTTTTATTATTAGAAAATAAAATTCTGAGAAAACCCAGATATATATTAAAAAACTACAACAAATTCATTAAGCTTTCATTATTTATATTATTGTCTGGAATATTTGAATTTGAATTCATAAGTGGCCAAATTGAAACGTTTTACAGAACTACTTTTTCCCTCATATTTTTTAGTAGGTTGGCAGCGCGCATTAAATTTGGCGCTAAATTCAAAATGTTGAGAAAGGAAAGTAAGAAGATACGTAAAATAAAATAGAACCTCTTGGACATAAAACATGTTTTTTCTTTAAAGTTAAAGTTTAAAGACATTAAATACAATTTGAATTGAATTAGCGTTACACTTGCAGAATATTTGTGGATAGTACTCGATTAGACCGTATATTTTAGTTAGTTTCTTAAAGATGATTAAAATTTTGAAGATATCACATACTTGAAATAGTTGTTTGTGCAATATATATTTTTTGTAAGACCATCTGGACAAAATAACACTTCATTTGGAGTATTTTTACCCCAAATCGGAAACGTGACTTTCCAAAATTAATTAAATTTCATATATTGCGATACTGAAAATATGTATTATTAATGTTGCTGGAACGAAATTAACCTTTCTGGACCCAAATTTCTTGACTTTGCCGTGACAACCTATTGCGTCGAATTATTGAATAAATAGTGCCACACGCCGAAAGGGTCCGGACTCCGTAGCGCAAAATGAATTATACAACATTCCACGATACTAGGGGAGTTGGGGGAATGGCAGGAAGCATGAGTTTGTCCGGGCGGACGCGACAGTGTACCCTCACCACACACACACAGAACAGAGCACGTGACACTCCACATAGCCCCCAGTCATAAAGTTCCCGGTCGTCCTGAGCTCATCATCGGCTTCCCTGCGTGCGTTCTCAACTCAACGCAACCCAACTGAACTCAACTCGACTCGACAGGATTCGATTCCAGACAATCTGTGGCCTAGCCCAGCTTATAAATGATGCACAAGCAGTGGAAGTTGGCTGGGAGTGAGTCGGCAGGGTGTTCCAAGGGAGCGGAGTGAACTTTTCAGTTCGAGACTTCAACGCTTCGATTGTCGAGCCGTAATTCAACGCCATTTACGTGACCCCCACACCCACACCCACACCCACAGTCATGCCCACGGCGCCGCATGCTGTCCGGGTATGATTGCTCCCATGCACCACCACGGGTGGTGGCGCCAGACGAGGCGGGGTCTCTGGGTTTTTGGCTGCATGAAGGATACCGTCCAACTTTTGACATAGAGCTCCGGAAATTCTTTCCCCAGGATGGCGAATGTGTGCTTTTCCGATGGCTACTCTGGACTCCCTGATCAGAAATAGTTGGAGGTCCTGGACAAGTCCTGGCTTCTAGCTTACATAAACTTAAATAATTAGATGTTCATCTCAATAGCCTAGCTCTACAATTTAAATTTGACAATCTCCAGGATGTGAAACAAATGTGAAATTCGTACAATTGTATAATTTAAAAAATTTCAAAAATTTCATCAGCAGCCATAGCAATGCCTCGTGATTCTGTGCAGGAAACCTTCAATCGGCTGACGGAGCTGCCAGGTGTGATGGGTGCTATTCTGGTGGACGGGTCAGGTACTGTCCTGCGGAGCAACGTTAACGAGTCGGCCAGTCAGGTGTACGCCAACCGGTTGGTTCAACTGGTGACGATGAGCCGCGATCTGGTCCGTGATGTGGAGCCCAGCGACGACCTCGCCTACGTTCGTTTGCGGACACGCAAACAGGAGCTGATGGTGGCCACCGAAAGCCAGCACACGATCATCGTCATCCAGGATGTCCAGTCCCTGGACCAGACTCGACGGAGCACTTCCGCTTCGGCACGCAACAGTACAGCTTACGATCGTGGTAGTGTCAGTTGAGATGGTGGAGGCGACAGGACACCCAGAAGGACGTAAAAAAGTGCGCAGTTGCACGTCATGTGGGCAGCATAAACAAAATGACATAAACAAGCTGCGCCAGCGGGGCATCCGGATGAGAAGTCCTTGCACGGACGCGCTTACAAATCCCGAGCACAGAAGTGAAATTGTAAACCGAACAGGGGCATCGCTAAAAAAATAAGCCAAAATAAAATTCACATCCAGGAGGGCAATTTGAATACTCTTCTATAGGGGAACATTGGGGTTTAGGTTTTTAGGTTTTTAGGTTTATAATTATTAGAAAATCAAATGAGATGAAGTTATTAGGAAGGTATTATAATATTTATTTGAGCAGAGCTCTTATTGAAGACTGAACATAAGATAGGAGCCATATTCTCACAATTTCCCACATCTCTCTTAAATCTATTAAAGGGTATTTGAGGACTTGTCCAATATTTGTGATGCTCCTTTTTTTTTTGGATAGCTGGCAGCCACCGACTGCCGTCACGCCATCAAGCATTCATGCCAGCAATAGCAACAACTACAACAAGGAGTCCTCGCAAAGCAGCCTGTCGCCTGCACACTTACACACGGACACACCGAAAAACATACAGAAGCAAACTCTCACCGACACAGACACAGACACCCACACCCTCGCACACACACACACAAACACACACAGACGGGTAGCCGGGCAGCGCGCCAAGCTTTACACGCCTCCGCACGCGTCACACGAAAGCACGAAACCAATTTAAGCACCCACATTCTCTCACCCAATTAGTCGCGCACAGCCCACCCGGACTCACACCACCTCCTCCTCGATACGAGGAGTTCCTCCCAACTGCCACCCAGCCACGGAGCCACGTCCACCCCCCGCTCCTGGTGTCCTGCCCACGCACACAGTGTCGGGCTTGTTGTCGTCCTCGTCCTCGAGTCGAGTGGGGAGTCGAGTCGTTATCCTCGCGTGCGCACGCTGCATACTTTTTGGCTGAGCTCGCTTATAGGATATTAAAGGGTGTATGGAATTGTTAAGGACTTTTTACAAAGATCTCTCTTAAATACTTAAAATATTTAATATTACGATAAATTATTTTACAGTTTTTAATACTAGAAGTGGTTTAACTTTCCTTCTTTTCAAGATTCTAGAGAATATTATTTTTCAAATCTTAAAATTTTTCAAGGATTCTGACTTAGTTCCTAAAATACATCTGTAATAATTTTTATACATAATTTATAAATCAAAAGTTTCGAAAACCAAAAGCAACTTTTCTCAATTTTAAAATATTTCATAGATCTATCTATTCTTATTTTTATTTTAATGAGTAATAGGTATCTGAGAGTCCTTAGACATCCTTGATAGAAAGTATTGTTGTTGTCACTGCGCCATCATCAGGGCCATAAGTAGCAGTCAGCAGTTGCCTCCGTCAGCGGCAGTAAGTTGTGCCTGATGGTGATGGTATCGTTGTCGGTGAGGAAGGAAAAAGGGGCCGGAGGCAGGACGATGGGTGGGTGAGGTGGATCAGGAGTGGCAGGCGAATTTGTGCGCAGCCACAAAAACACCAACAACAACAAAATCCGTAAAGTAAGCTTGTGTGTGTCTGTGTGTGAGACTACGGACGGGGACGACCAACAAGCGACACGATAATCTCGCACGTCGCATTTTTAGTTGCTGTTGCCGCTGCTGCTTCTGCTGCTGATGCCACAGACATTGTTGTTGTTGCTGCGAGTTGCCGTCGAGTTGCCACACCCACCGCACTACCAGGACTCTGGCTACACGAGTCCCGGAGTCTGGTCCTGGCAGAAAGCCAAATGTGGCAAGTGGCTGATGTTGCCGCTGCCTCACAGGCGGGGGGGGGCGAGTGTGGCAGGGGCAGTGGCAGGGGCAGGATGATTGTGCCGGGGGCAGGACTGAAGAGTGTGTGTTTGTGTGTGTGTGTGGAGTGGCAGTTGGGTTTGGGATTTTGTGTCTGCGTCGAGTTGCCTCCGTGGCAAATGTGTGGAGCGAATGGGGCATGCGGCCAAGGGGCAGGGGCATGGAGTTGGGGGCGAGCGACCGACAAATGCTTTCGAATTGCCATGACAATCAAACCGCTTACACGTACAGTGGGCTCCATTAGAGGTTTTTGTTGCCGGGAAGCCGTTCGTGGGGAATACTATGTGTACAGAGGTTATATAATATGAATTTTCCTACGACTTCTTTTTCAAATACTTTTTAAATTATTAAGTTAAAGGGTAGTCTTAGTTAGCCCTTTAATATAGGATTCAATAAAAGTTTATAGAAATACTTCGAGAAGTACTTTTTCGCAAAGACATCCGTCTCAAAGACATAGGTCCTTAGATTGAAAAAAAGAATCTTTTTATAGCTCTTTTTCTAAAGATATTATTATTAAAACATTGTCAAATTTAATAAATATTTTCCTTTTCTTTTACTATTACTTAATAATCTTACTATAATCTTTGTTAAATATCTTAAATATATCCTTTCAAGAAAGGACGAACTAGAAAGAAACATGTTTCCAAAGACTATAATAGACCACCTCTTCTATACACCACCTCTGCAGTTGAAAAACAAAGAAAATCTAAAGCTTATCCTAATTTTAAAGAAAAACCAAATTATATTATCAGAGCCGAGTCTATTCGTTTGCTTTGCGGATAATCATATACCCGTGGCTGCTTCAGGTATGGCTCTATCCGGCTGGAGTAGCCCCAATTAATGCCACACTGTGTGGCAATATCAACAAGCGCCGTTCCTTGGGCCGGTTCTGGTGCTGGATTTGGTTTTGGTGTCGGTGCCTGACGAGGCTCTCGACTGCCAGAGACACACTTCAGGCCAACTCAAGCCTGGCCCAGCCTGGCCAACGTTTTTTTCCATGCCGTTGCTCCTTTTGGCTGGGACAGCTGGTTGGTTGGGGGATTAGGTGTGGGTGTGAGTGTGGGTGTGGGCGTGGCTGGCCGGGTGCAACGAGGTAGGAAGGTGAATGGAGGCCAACGTCTGGGCCTGTTTATTATCGCCTGGCACCCATCAGCAGCCAGACTCCAGCACCCCCATTCCATCCCATCCCATCCTGGGCCAGAACTTTTGCCGTCTTGTCGCCGGGCAAATTCCGTTGCCGCCAACGATGAGGAGGATGACAAATAAAAAAAAACTTTTGGCACGGCACGGAAGCATGCTGGCGGCATTCTCATAACGATGTTGGTGACTGCGGCGATGACTCCTGCCCCCTTTTTCTCTCCATGTCCAGTCCTGACTGCCCTCCGTTCTTATCTCCCCCACTCTCCTTGCCCTGTTCTGGCCTTTCCGTCATTCTTTCCGTCCTCCCGAATATCCTGCTTATAGCCCTGAGCCCTGAGTCCTGAGCCCAGACTGGCGCACTTTTGAAGTTTGAGCTAAGTGACATGCTGTTTATTGTCGAGAGTGTTAAAATGTGCGCCCTGAATCCTCCACAGTGTGAGTGTTTGCCTTTGGGTGTGTGTGTGTGTGTGTCGGTGTGCCTTTGAGTGTGTGTATGTGTGTGAGTGCGGTTACCAGTGTGCCGAGCAAGAAATTATAATGCCAAGCTTGAACACCGCACGCGCGGGCCACAACGCCGACATCAAAAGTGCACAGGAAACAAAAATGGATTTCGGGTTTCTTTAAAATCCATTTTCAAAAATTTGAGTTTTTCTAGAATCTATTATTCTTTTTTTTTAATAATCAATTTTTAATTCTAATTTTTAAATAATAATTATAATTCTGGGGAATCATAATGATAGGAGTAGAGGAGTAGAGAGACTCAGGAAGGAGGAGGATCATAATCACTCCTCTATATATCTTATTAGTTTTTAATTTTCTTTCAAAATAAAGCTTTGATTTAAATGAATTATAAACTATGGTAGTTAAAATATTGAATCCAAATTCTAAATAACCAAATCCTAAACATATTTTCAATAAATAAATTGAATAAATAGTTTTGGGATTTAATAAAAGTATCCATAGGCTTTAAGAGACTTCTTTACTCTCAGAGCCCACTCTAAATATTACTTACTTACTAATACTATTTAATTCTAATCCTTAATGAATAACTCTAAAATACACTAACTCGTATTTAATTTCTGTGTACTTTTTCACTAAAGGTTCAGCATGTTACGGTTCACGCTCTCGCCGTCATGCCGCCAAACATACAAACAGACAGCCGACGACGGCGGAATAGGAATGGCTGCTCCTGTTCCTGCCCCAGCACCAGCCCCAGCCCCTGCTCCAGCTCCAGCTCTGGCTGCTGGTGGTACGGCTGAGGTAGCTATGTAATCCATGAATGTGCCATACACCGAGTACGGACCGGAGAGTAGCAGACCGGAGAGGAGCAGGGCGGGGCGGGGGCGGGGGCTGAAGCACCACGCCAAAGCTGCCGGTTGTGGCATTACGATGGCATCGAGCCATGGCGATGGCTGCCTTTCCGTCGGTCTGTCCGCTTCTGAGTCCGTCCTTCTTGTCCGTCTGTCCGTGGCACGTACTTTAGAAATTCCATGCAGATGTGCGCCGCACGCCGAGACGTGTGTTTTGATTTTCAGGCAAAAAAAAAAAAAAAAGAAAGAAAAAGGACGAAAGCTCAACGAACGAAACGAACGAGCGAGCCCCAGAAGGAAAACAAGCAGCAGGACCTGTGGGGCTGTAGAATTTGGTATGAGGGGGATGCGGTTGGTTTGGTTTGGCAGGTTGCGAGTTTTTCGGTCTTCGAACGGGCGGCAGATGGAGGACAGAGGGCTGATGGTGGAGTGGGAAGAGCTGTGGGGATCCTGACAGAGTCAGTGGCAACGCACGAAAGAGCAGCCAAGCGAGCAAGCCGTGAAAAAAGTGTCGACGAAAACAGCAACGGCAGTGGCAACAGGACGGCCCCAAAGGAAAACAGCCAGCTGCACTTGTTGGTGTGAGTAACGAGCGATGCGGACTCCTGACACCGTATTGGAGGTGGTGTACGTGGGTGTCCTGGCTGTTGTCAGGACGTGGGGGAGTGGTGGGGGACCCAACACTAACTAATATAATAATTGCAGGCAACTCCGACAGCATACGAAACGGAAGCCAGACGAACAGGCGGCGGCGATGGCAGCTTTTCTTGCTTTTGCTTTTCCTTTTGAGTTGGCTGATTTCGCACACAAATACAAATACACTTTGGGACCTGAAGCTTACGCCTTATTGTTGTGGCCGTGGGTGTGCTTTGGGCGGCATTTGGCGGGGGCGGGGGAATCTCGTTGGCCAGCCGAAGGATCTGACGGAGCGGCAGTTGCCCTGTTCTGCCATGGCGATTGCCAAGTGTCGTTAGGAGCGCGGATGTTCACTTTACCTCGTGATTGGAATATTTTTGGGGTGTATTAGGCAAGTTTATAAAATCTGGCTTGATATAGGATAGGATATATATAGGACATAGTGTACTATTCACTAGAGATCCAGAAAACTTGAAGAGTTCTTTGGAGAAATTATTTGTAGCTTATATAGCTTCTTTCTTATTTAAAATAAATCTTCATGAAACCTTTTAACTTAAAACTTAATCATTAGGTACTAAGGACTAGGGAGTCCTTACAATGTCTACAAAATTTTGTAGAGTCCTTGTTCATTCCTCGTCGCTGCTTTAGATGCTTCTCTATTCGGATGCCTTGAAGCATTTGGCCGGGCTCCGGAGTCCGGACTATCGTAGTATGGCTTTTTAGCCGCAATGCTGCTTCTGTGGTGCGAGTGTGTGGTGTGGCGGTGGTGGCCCATGTCCGCCCATTCATCCGCAACGTGCCACCGTCTGCTGACTGGCCGAGCCGGGCCCAGCCAAGCCGGGTTGCCCCCCGGGCGTGCCCTGATCCCCTTTAGTTCGTGGCTGGTTACATGAGAAAACTTTGAAACTGGAGATATGATAACGGGCCGGAACGGGGAATGGCACTGCAAAAGGGTCGACAAGGCGAGGACAACGAGGGACGGACATAGCCATGGACATGGTAACGGACAGAGACACAGACGCCGTTACGGACACGGATACGGACAGAGACATGGACAGGGGCACGGACAGTGGCGACCGACTGGCCTCAACGAGTGGCGGTGGCAATGTCTGATTGTTAGTTGGATTTAGATGGGAACCCTGGGATAAAGGGTGGCACCGTCGCACCCGTTGAGCAGTTGCCACTTGCCGGCTATAGAAAATTGTCATAGGAATCATCATCGGCTTCGTTAGACGTGGATGTGGATGTGGCCTCAGTGGTAATTGTGGGACATTTTGTTGCCAAAGTGCCGGAGCGATGCTGGTGTTGTTGCCCTGAAGTGTGGCGGAAGTGATGGGTGCGCGGCTGTGGGGTATTGTGTGGGTATTAGGTGGCCATGACTGGCTCTGATTGCTGCCACCTCGCCACCTTGCCACCTTGCCACCCCTCCACCCCATCACCTCAGAACAGGATAAACGCTTCAGGCTGGGGGTGGTAATCCGCCCGGGTCCGTGCGTAACATTTTACGGCACTTCTCCCAGTCCCCACATCCATTTCGACTGTCACAGGTGCCGCGACTTCGAGGCTGAAGGTGAAACTGGAGATGGAACATAAACGGGCACCCAGGAGAAGGGAGATTTGTGGAAATAAAGAACGAGGATGGCGGATGAAGGGCGAGGATGGGGGATGCCATTCACATTCCCATTCCCATTCCCGTTGTCGTTGCCGGGTAGCCATAATAGCTAAAGAATTACACACTCACACTAAATTGGCTGAGGCAGGAAACGCAGTCGTTGCTTCATTAAGCAAAATATTTCACTTTGAGGCCCAGACACGGAGCTCCGGGGCTTTTCTGGGGTTCAACGACGCGGCCCTCATAGGTTAAAGAGCTACTGATTGTAATCATTGATTGGTTGTCCATGGAGACGGGAAATGGGATGATGTATTTGGGCAATCTCTATTATACGGCGTCCACCCATACTCTTCCCATACTTTATGGGGGGAGTATCATGACAAAAATTGACCCAACATGAAACTAATATTAGAGTAGAAGGTTTCATGTAGAATCTACATTGTAGATTAGTTGAGAATCTATCAATCAACATCAGATACATCGCTAAAGAATGAAAAATACATTTTTAAAATAATAACAACTGTAGTTTCATATCTTTCCATGATTTCTCTGATTTTCAGAGATCTATGGGGAATATTAAAAACAAAATTTTAAATATTATGGCAGTAGGTTTTAATGCAAATTAAATTAGAATGGATCTACAAATCGATCCGATCGCTGAAGAATCGGATGAAAATTGGCAAAGATAAAGTGTTCGAAGGGTGCCATATTGTTTGAAGGGGTCCGTCCAGAAAATTTAACAAAAAATCTCAAAAATATTTTATTTCTAGATTTTGATGCAGATTTGAAGAGAATCGATCAACAAATCGTTTAAGGTATTCCGCTGTAAAATCGGATGATAAGTCGCAAAGATATGGATTTCGCAGAAAGCCATATTGTCGCTGCCATGCATTCCCCAACGGTTTGAAGGGATCCGTCCAGAAAATTTAACACAAAATGTCAAAAAATTTTGTTTCTAGATTTTGATGCAGATTTGAAGAGAATCGATCGACAAATCGTTTAAGGTATTCCGCTGAAGAATCGGATGAGAATTGGTAAAGATATGGACTTCGCAGGAAGCTATTTTGTCGCTCCCATGCATTCCCCAACGGTTTGAAGGGATCCGTCCAGAAAATTTAACAAAAATTCTCAAAAATATTTTGTTTCTAAATTTTTATGCAGATTTGAAGCGAATCGATCTACAAATCGATTGAGCAATTCCGCTGAAGGATCGGATGAAAAGTCGCAAAGATATGGACTTCGCAGGAAGCTATTTTGTCGCTCCCATGCATTCCCCAAAGCTTTGAAGGGGTCCAGAAAATTTGACAATAAATCTCAAAAACATTTTGTTTCTAGATTTTGATGCAGATTTAAAGAGAATCGATCTACAAATCGTTTAAGATATTCCACTGTGGATTCGGATGAAAAGACGCAAAAATATGGACTACGCAGGAAGCCATATTGTCGCTCCCATGCATTCCCCAAAGGTTTGAAGGGGTCCGTCCAGAAAATTTAACAAAAAATCTCAAAAATATTTTGTTTTTGGATTTTGATGCAAATTTGAAGAGAATCGATCTAAAAATCGATTAAGGTATTCCGCTGAAGAATCTGATAAAAATTGGCAAAGATGTAGCCACAGTTTAGCCAATATATAGCGCCATGTTGTCATTGATATTTCACTTAATATCTCATATTGTTTCGTTTATTTATTTTATTTTTAAAAGCCTTTTTTTTCGTTCATCCCATTGTGCTTTGATTTTGGCCAAGTTGTGTTGGTGAGCGCATGTATTTAAGTGGCAGAGGCGACAGACAGCTGAATGTACACTTAGCTAGCTTGCCTCCTGCGAGTCTGAGTGGGTGGGTGAATGGGGGGATGAAGCAGGCCAGAATGGGCACTGTGGACGGAGGAGGATGGTGTGTGTTTGCTAACGTATTACTTGCTACGCTCCAACATCTAGCCCCGGGGTAATGACAGGACTCAGTGAAGCAGAGGAGCAGCAGCAGGGCTTAACTTCCTAACACGCCACCAATTAATGGCCAACTGGCAGGAGGAGAAGAGGCGGTCGACTCGAATGTTTGCGGATTTGTGTTTGAACTTGAAGTCAACAACTTAAAGACGCCGCCACGCCCCCTTATCCAGAAAATTAAGGGTCTGCCTGGGCAGCTTTTCCCCCGTATCAGCAATTATTTTGCAATTACCACTCAATGGCGCCGCGGCGCCTCCTGGGAATCCGTCTTCTCCTGCTGGTTTTTTGCTTAATTTTATTTTTTGAAGGAAAGTGGCAAATCAATATGGAAACGAAAACGGCAGACAATCGAAGGTTAAGGGGAGGAGACGTCGAGGTGCCAAGAGGGAAACCATAAAGTATATCCGACAGTCGTCAGCCGAACCTTTTCTTTTTGGGTTTCTGTCGCTGTTTTGCTTATATTGGTAGGGTTTTGTAATTCATTCTTTCTTTTTTTGTGGTTTCGGGCTATTCAAATACTCACACACTCTTGCCTTTACATGGGTGTTTATACCCCGCACCTACACAAATACATGTGAATATACATATATGTATAGTCCAGGCACGCACACAGCCAAACAGCGCCCCGATAAGCAGACCGCAAACAGCCTTGATGACTGACGATTGGCTCGGGCCACTGGCGCCCCAGCTCGAGCTCGAGCTTCGAGCCCGAGTTCGAATGAATCCCTCAGCTGCCAGCTCCTCCACTGGGCAGGGCTCCTACATCCAGCCCCTACTGATACAGTCGAATACACTGAGATAGATGGAGGTTAATGGAAATTATATGCTAATTGTCATATTTTTGTTAGAAAAGACTTTTATTTTGTTTGTTTCTTCCAAAAATTCATTTTCTTAGCATAGTTTTCTATTTTAAGAACAATTTATTAAAAGCTTAAATTTAAATATAAATTATTTCTAATATGATTTTAAAGACAGTTTTTATATATATTATAATTTATTCATTCTTTAATAGTTTCTTAAAAAAAATAGATCTAATTAAAGATATCTTTCTTATAAACTTATTTAAATCTAATATATTTTATGATTCAATCCTTAATGCCCATTCTGTAAACCTCACCCCACAATTTTTTCTCCAAGTGTAGATGGTTTGTGATGCGTAGGCAGAGCACTCGGGTGCTTTGGGCGTCAAAGTCGGTCTGCTGCGTGGCAGGTCACGCTTGTTTGCCGGCAGACGGCAGGCAGGGTGAACCCGCCTGGTGCGGGTTGATTTGGGTGCCTTTTGTGGGTGGGTGGTGATGAGTGAGTGACTTGGGGTGGGTGGGCTGGCTTGGATGGCGGCTCTGGAGTGGGTGTCAGACAACGACTTTAGACGGCTGCGGGTCCGAGCTCAGAGACCCAGGGACGGCTGTCGTCGTTCTTGTTGTTGCTGCTCGTTTATATTCGCCCATTCGTCGGGGGGTGGGGGGTGGGTGGTGTGGCAACCTTCCCAGAGCACCTCCGCCCTTTCCTCTGCCATCTTTCCTTTTTTTGACGCCGCCAGCGCGCGTGCTTTTTGCGTCAAATTTAATGCGGCAAAAGTTGTGTGCGAAATGTGGTGTGCTTGATGAGCGACGATGGCGGTGGTGGTGGGGGGGGCTTCAGGGCTGGTGGGTCATCCGGTAGGTGGGCTTGACATGTGGCGGCCGGAGGCAGCAGAAGCAAGTCATTGACGCGCAAAAGGGCGCCGCCACACAGAAGCACCCTCACACACACACACACACACACACACAAATTTGATGGCGTTTTGTGAGGCACACGCCCATACACCCACAAATTACCCATACAGTGATGGCTCGTCAATTAAAAGCCTGGAAACAAGGTCCCTAATTTACGAGGCGCTCAAAAATTCAATTGTTATTGTATTCTTTTGAAATTAAATTTTAAATTAATTTTGGTTTTCCTCTTGTAATTTAGTTTTTAGATTTTAAAGCTTTGTTTTTAGTTTAAAATATATTTGTAGATTTTGAATTTTATAAATATTTTAAGACAGAACTAATATTCTTAAAAAATATTGCTTATATCTCGAGTGTATCCTGTACTGTTGGACAAACTTTTTGGCACTTTCCGTCATCGCTGAATAAATAAAAAATATACGGGCAACCTTTTTTAAAGTTTAATGTCGCTTTTTTTCTTGTTTTTTATTTTGTGGGGCTGGTGCCTTTTTCTTTTATTTGTTGGGTTTAATTTAGTTGCCCTAAGCTTTCGTCCTGCGAGCCTGCCAGTGTCATTAGGGATTAACTCAACTAAATTGGTGGTGCTTGTCTCATTTCGTTGCGAACTTTTCACATGCCGAGCGATTGCCAGTAAAGTTGCAGCAATTTTGTTTTAAGGATGGCGGATATAAAACACACAAAAAAGTGTTGCCTACATTTGCGGGTCGGGCCAGCGAAGCGCCCATTGTTGTCGTTGACAAGCGACGGCGGGCGTGTATAAATCCCCCCAACTCCCACCCGGCAGCCACGCCCGCCGTTGCCAATCCTCCCACCAAAGAAAAAACAAAAAAAAAAAAGTGCCCAAAACGAACAAGCGACACGCGTCCTAGCCATGGCCCTTGTAGTCTCCCCTCTCGAAATCCCTCCAAAATTTCGAATCCTGCATGGAAAATGTCGACGACAGACGTCGCTGCCAAGCCAACATTAGCATCGAAGTGCAAACGACGCCCACCCATACAGATACTTACCAACACACACACTCACACCCGCAGCCCATTTTGGGATTGGAAGGCAGCCAGAATGCCAGGACGCCGCCAGAATACCCAGCTACCCCGGCTACCGAACTGGCATGCCACACCAAGTCATGCCGCGCCACACCACACCACGCCATGCCACGCCATGCCATGCCGCAGTTGGAGCACTCACGCAAATTTCAATTTTTTTCACACCACTGCTCTCTGCTCTGTTTGCGTTTGCCGTCTGTCGGTTGCCTCTGCCATATTGCGGCCCAGCCGGCCACCAACAAAAGTGGCAAGGAGTCTTTGTAAAGGATACATAAACATGATATTTATTATCCAGAATATAGATCTATTTATGTACCTAGATCTTTCTTATATCTAGCTCTGCATGTTTTCATATACAAAAGGAAGAACTAATTTATAAAACTTAGACTTAACTAACTTAGAAACTCATATTCCAAAAATATATTTAACTTTAAAGGTCCACTATATAAGTATCTCAGATATAAAGAGACCTATGGTATTATCTTGTGATATTTTATAGCTTTAATTAATTTTGATTTAATTTTGTCCTTTTTTTTAATCGCAACCAGCTAATTAGCTTATTTATGGTTCAATTCCTGTATACAATTTTTTACGTGCGCTATCGCAAATTTTGTCGGTTGTAAGCAGCCCGTCAGGCTTTCGGTCTTCGAAGCACGCGTCAGCACACTTCCATACAGACACAGACACAGACAGAGGCACACCCACAAACACTCATGCCCACAACCAAATTCGCACACAAACACACACTCACAGAGACACGCCAACACATGGAAAAAGAACCGGAATGGAGCTCCGGCGTATTGTACGTGCTCCTACACCGCACAGTGTGGCGCACTTCCTTTTGATTTAGTCATTTTTCTCTCTTTAGCTGGCACATCGGCAGGAGCAGTAGCAGGAGCAGGAGCAGGAGCAAGAGCCGGAGCAGGTCGTGTCATGGCCCTTCGTCCCTTGCCCTCTCCTCCCCCCGTTCTCCTGCCAACGAGTCTGGTCGCCACTTGACAAACTGCCTTCCCCGCCTCCGCCTCTTTTTCGCCCCCCCCGTTTCGTCCTTTTCGAGCTGTCCTGTCCTGCTTCCGTTGCCATTGCGGCATGGAGCGCACTTCCGAAGCTTTTCCTGTGGGGTTTTGTTTGTGTGTGTGTGCGCGCATCTGTGTGTGTGTTTTTTCCCTTAGTTTGATTTTCATTTCAGTTTCGCCACCAATACCTTTTCGCATGGATATTGTTGTTTTTGTTGGCAGGATGGTGGGCAGGAGAAGCCCCCGTCCTCCTGGTGGCGTTGCTGTCTGCGCTTAACTTGCCTTTTATACCTTTGACTCCAACTCCGGCTGCGACTGGCAGTCAAGGGGATCCACAGAGAAAAATAATACGTAATATATATTTAGTATTTATTTGATCCTGAAAATTTTTGGTTTAAAATTGGCTTATATAAAATTTTGTTCTTTAATAAAAACTATTAAATAAATATCCTTTTAAAAATAAACAAACTTTCTTGAAGTGTATCTTTTGTAGCGGGGGGCTAGGTATTTCCCACAGTTACCGAGCCGTGGCCGAAGGTTGCATGTGGCCTGCCGCCGGCTGTTACACTGCCACTGCCACTTCTACTGCCACTTCTCCCGCACGTCTGGATGGGAATGGGGATGGGTGGTTGTGTGTGTGTGTGGCAGTGGCACGACTACGGCACGGCAGTGGGGCCTGTCAAGTCGACCAGAAACATCGGCAGCAATGCTGCCGGTGGGGTTTAACAGAAATGGGGAGTAGAGATGTCGAGGTGGGAATAAGGGTGCGGAAATCGGTGGAGGCAAGACCGTACAGCTGTAGAGCCGTCGAGCCATAGAACCGTAGAACCGTAGTGCCGGAGCCCGGCCAGGGTCGTGGCAGGGCTTTTAGCGATGACGATGATGACGCTGGTGGCGGCCTGCCCGGTCTCGGTGTGGCTATAAACGATTTATGTGTATGCCAGCGCCACATGACTGCCCCCAGACCCATGGAATTATACACCGCCCACCCAGTCAAAGCCCAACACCAAAGCCACCTTACCCTCCACCTGCCAGGCCACCCACCGTTACCCTCCAACCGCGAGGCCAGCATTCAAGTCATCGTTCAGTTCGGTTCAGTTCAGTAATTTGGCTGGCGGCATCGGCAGCTGGCAACATGCGGAAACTGGATTGGGGTAGCAGGTCCTCCACATCCACATCCACATCCACTTTTCCCTCGTCCTTATGCCCCTTTCCACCTGCCACGTGCGTGGCCTCAAGAGCTCTCTTTGTACCCCGGCCATGTTTGTGCGCACCACACTGATTGCACCTGGCCAAGCCGCATATACGTACATGTATACAAAAACAAAAAAAATGGTATGGAAAGAAAAGTTCCCAGTTCCCAGTTCCCAGTCCCAGTTAGAGAGACCAACGACCCAGGAGACCCACACCTGGAATCACTTTGTTACCGCCTACACTCGGCTTTAAACTGTGGTTGCTAATTGCTCATTATGCCCCCCAGATTTCAGCCGCACTTCAAGGAGGCGTTCAAATGCCATAGAGATGCCTTTGCCAGGCAATTGAAAGGATACTGGGAGGAGGATCTCTGAAAAGGGGGAGGTAATTTGATATGCTTTTAAACTAAATATTATTCTGTTAAATATAAAACAATATACAAAAAACTATAAAATATATATAAAAACGCCTTCTGATTTTATTAATTAATAGCATGCGAAGATTTTGTAAAGATTTAAGTTATAGTTCTTAATCAGAACTAGTTTGTTTGAAATATTTCTTTTCATAAAACCCAATCTATTGCAGAATTCTTATTCTACGCACCCCAATTAGTATATCCTTGTACAATTTTTATTTAAAACTACGCATTTCATTGACACTTTGATGGAAAATCAGACAACGCCCTTCGATTAGCAGCTCACAGTTGACAGGATTTGATAAACGAGAAAGGACTTCGTGGGAAATGGCAGCCAGTTGCCGTAAATGTCTCGGATTATCCTGCCAACCTTGTGACGCATTATGCTGCGTACGATTTCGATTGGATTTTCCTATTTTCAGTTCGACGCTTATAGAAGCAGAGCGAACCATGAATCCAACCGCCACATGTGCCAAGTTTCGGAGGCACTGCAGCACAGCGGAATTTCCATATTGTATAGCATACAGTTTGGGGCACTTGTTGTTGGCTGCGGGCTGTGTTCTGCTATTTGCGTTTGGGAGTACGTTGCGCACCTTGTTAAGCCCGGCTGATGGGCCACATCCACTGCAATTTGTTGCCATCAACTTTGTTGCCATGATATTACCACCACCCGCACCATCATCCGCACCCTGCCATTCCTCCTCTCCTGTCCTAGTGCCAGTCCCAGTGCCAGCGTATTTATCTAATAGTCCTCGCTACTGTCGCTGTCACAGTTGTCTTCGTCTGGCTCCTGCCAGCTACCTCCTGCCCCCTGCCCCCTGCCCCCTGCCCCTGTCCCATCCTCCTTTCATTCCCTGATTCCCCGCAGCCGGGTCGTCCTGCCTGGCTTATTATTTGCCACGACTGCTGCGCCGCAGAAGTTTCGCATCGTTGGTGTTATGATTTCGATGCGGGCAGCCGAATGGCAAAGTCAGCGACAGCAAATACCAAAGTCCCCCACTTACCGCACCCTGCCCCACCGCCCCACCGCCACCCCGCTGACCCGCAGGCCACAGACCCGGCTAACCCGCCTGCTGACGCCGTTGACGCAGTCCACCCAACAAACAAAAGGCTTCAAAATAATAACATGGAATATTTTTTAAAATATAATCTTAAAAAAATTCTTTAAGCAAAGATTTTTTACATTTTTTTTATAATTTACATTTAAAATGTCTTTTAAATAATTTTTGTTAAAAATTTCCCAATTAAGTATGCTATATATTTTTAAAAACCCACCATATCACGCATCCGCCATGTCTGCTGGGTTGTTTCCTATTTGCGCCTAAACGAATTGATTGTACGCTTGTGTGTGGGATCGTGTGTCGCCGCGTGTGTGTGTGAGTGTGCTAAAGCCAGACATGGTCACGCCGTCCGTCCCAGTGGCGGCACGTCGCTCTGGCTTGTCGCTTGGGCTGCCTGACATTTGCCGCAGCCAGCTAGCCGCCCTTCCTCCCAGCCAACCACCCACTATTCAGCATTCGCCGCCCACTGGCAACATGCCTCCACTGCGTCGTTAAGCTCTCGCCAACTGAAAGTGTGTGCGTTCGTGTTAGTATGTGTGTGTGTGTGTCTGTGTTCTTGACTGTATGTATGGGGTCGGTGGGGCAACCATTACCACAACCACCATTAACGTGGCAGGCAGCCAGGCGTTGCTGTTGCTGCCACATCCATTGCCATTGTTGCTGTTGCCTTCTCTGTCTGCCTGTTCCTTCTACAGCTAGTTGTTGTTGCTTTTATTGTCGGTTGACTCCAATCTGCTTTGGTTGCTGCGCCACACGACTACGACGAGGACGACGACGTCGACGTCCTCAGTGGCTCGTGCCACTGCCACTGCCAACAACAACAACAGCCAACATCAACGCAACCTCAGCAGCAGCGACGGCAGCAACATGAGCTTACCAAGCGATTCAGTCGGGAAATTTTGCACAAGCCCAACGCACGCGGCAGCGGAAAATCGAACAACCAACCCAGCCAGACACAACCGACAACCGACGAAGTGAAAAGTCGCAGTTGATTGTGCCCCTTGCCAGGCCGTAACGTTGCACACACAGTTGCCGTTGCCGTCAGTTATCCGTGAATCCTCGACCCGTACGGACGCTAGTCCGCTTTTAACGTCATTTTTACAAAAAAGCCTCGAAATCATAAAGACGTAATTTTTACGCGACACGGCCTCTTAAAAACGCTTTTCGATTTTAAAAGAATTTTTGTTTGAGAAAACTATTTGAAAAAATATTATTCAACCGGAAACGAATTCTTGGAATTCCGTAAAAATGAGAAAATGACAGCAAAACGTGATAAGGATTATTCGAAAAATAAATCAGCACCAGGTATATTTCAAAAATGGATTTTTTCAAAAATACATATTTGAGAAGTAATTCTTTATTTAAAACAATGAGTTTTCGAATTTAACTCCAACGAATTGATAAGGGAGTTGTTAAATTTTTTAGAAAATAGTTCTTAAAACTATAAATTGATGTGCAAAAATAGTTTTCGAAAGTGTGTTTTATTTCAAAATTATTTTTATACTAAATAATTATTTGAAAATTTGAAAATAAATATCAAGAGTGTTTCATTGAATTTATTTTATTTTATGAGCTTTAATAAATTGGACACCTGTGGACGCTTACAAAGCCTAGAAAATAAATGAATAAGCTCTTAAAAAACTACCTTTATTTATTATATTTATAATAAATGTATTTATAATAAATAAATTAAATTGTGTTAAAAAAAACATTTTTCAAACTTTTTAAATGCAGTTTCTGAAAATTTAAAAACAATAAAATAGACAAGAACTGTTTGTATTTGAAGTTTTGAGCTTAATGTTTAAATAATTAATTAATAAACGAAGGGATCTGTTTAAAATCAATTTAATTTATCACTTTTAATCATTTAACATTTAAATCCATCAAGGCGTGAATTTCAAAAAGGATTTCTCGAGTGCTTTCTGTTGAATTTGAAAGTTAAGCCTTTAATATAAAATAGAATTTCGGGAAATAATTCCCCTCGAACATGAGTCTATTAATGGAGCTCCGATTAATTGTACTTTTTTGTGTCCAGGCATCGGATTCACCGCCGCCGGCTCGACCAATGGCAGCGGCATAAAATCCATCGGGTTGGTTAGCTCGACGCAGAATGTGACCTCGTCGCAGGACATCAGCAAACGGACAAATAAACCACTCATGGAGAAGCGACGGCGGGCGCGCATCAACCAGAGCCTGGCCATCCTGAAGGCCCTCATCCTCGAGTCCACCAAGAGCCAGAATGCCAAGAACGGCGAGGGCCAGGCCAAGCACACGAAGCTGGAGAAGGCAGACATCCTAGAGCTGACCGTGCGTCATTTTCAGCGGCATCGCAATCTCGATGATCCTTGTGAGTTTATCCTTTTTTGTTTAGGGAAATATATTTTTTGAATAACTGACTACAAGATATTTACATTCTTAAAAAAAAGGAATAATATTATTAGAATACTAGATGTCCTGGACGGACGACTTACAATCCCACAAACACTAATGTTATTTTTAAATATATATTCCAGCGGTCAACAAATATCGAGCTGGTTACACGGACTGTGCCCGCGAAGTGGCCCGATACCTGGCCACTCCGGAGCCGCCTCCAATGGGCACCATGCCAACGCTGGCGGAGCCCGGTTCCAAGGCCCGTCTCCTGCGTCACCTCGACCAGTGCATTGCCGAAATCGATGTGGAAATCTGCCCCCATTCCACGGCAAACTTCTCGGAAAGCCCCAGCAGCAGCAGCTGCTTCGACCTGAATCACCCGAAGAAGCCCCAGCCGGAGGAGCACTCGCTGGACTACAGCAGCCAGGACTCGAATCCCTTGGACTATAGCAAGGGCTTGAAGTTGGCGGCCGCTGAGCAGCAGAGGGTTCATCCAGCCACACCGGCACCCCAGGACGAGAATAATAATCGCGGCCAGCAACAAGTCCAGGCAGCCATTCCCATTCAGGCGCAGACCCTGGTACAGGGCCAGCAGAGTCAACCGTCTCCGCTGGACGGAGTGACACCCAGCGAGCTCAGCTACGAAGAGGACCGGAACAAGGTTTGCGCCAATGTCTTGGAGCAGTACAAGCAGCAGCTGAAGGCGCAGGTGCAGCAGCAGCCGGATGGGACTAATGGAGTCCTAGTTCTGCCCCCGCACTACGTCCAATTGGCGGCGGCTTTGGGATTGAGTGCCCAACCCTTGGTGGATCCAATAGCCACCCGAACGGACTTTGAACGGCTCATCGAGCTGCAGCGTGTCCAGCCGCACTTGGCCGGCAAGCTGAGTCCCAGTTTTCCCGGCGGCCTGGAAGCGGCACATGTAGCGGCCGCCGCAGCAGCTGCCTATGCCAACAGCATGGCGGTAGCCGCCTCCGCAGGTGCGTCCGTTTCCGCAGTCGTGGCCGGCACCCCATCCACCCATTCCGAAAGACCCGCCTCGGTGGCAGCCTCGGTCAGCTCGGGAGTCTCTGTGTCCGAGCTTAAATCCATGCCTCCCACGCAGCAGTCTTCGCCACGATCGGAAAGCGGAATCGGCTCCAACGAGAACGAGGGGCCAGTGTCAAGCCCTCGGCCGCAGACAAGTAGCGCCGCTCGTCAAGCACTCCGGCAGCGCCAGGAGGAGGAGTACCATTACATGGCCCAGGCGGCTGCGGCAGCTGCTGCAGCAGCAGCTGTCGGCCAGGATGAGAGCATGTGGCGACCATGGTGAGCCGCCGAAGCGTCTGAGATCTTATGTACCAAGTATGTAGACTGCACCAGTTCGTGGAATACGCTCCAGCCGGCAACCGGAGGAGCGCGTTCCTACATCGATCGATGGAAACCTATTGTTATTATAGCTCGTCAGCGCAGCTCCTTTCCAAATTGCATTTCCTACCTGTGCCAATGCCCCAGAGACTCTCTCCAAGACGGGTTCCAGAGCCAAGGAGATTGAATGTCCTTCTGATTTATTTGTGAACTTCTTTTAGTCCTGAACTCTGCGTTAAATGTATTTAATTCTTTACGAAAAGCTAAGATATTTACAAAAGAAAATCCTTGTTGTTTTAATGGGTTGGATATCCTTGGACATATACTTTGTTATATTTTTGTAAATATCCTTTGGAGAAAGTTAATCTTTTTTATTTTATTTAGATATTTCCTATAAATACAATATATTCCATGTAGACGACGAATAAATACTTGTATTATATAATTTTTATATAATTTGTTTAAACATGAGCCTACCGCTCAACTTTCCTTAACTCATACATCAGGTCCTCCAGCTTCCTACTTTGATTTCATTGCACTTAGTGATTTGCGCGGCGCCGACTGCCTTTGGCGGGCCAAAAACGTTTGCCCCGATCCCATTAGAATGGCCAGCTTGGAGTCAATAGCATCCCGCTGGGCATTCACGCCCAATCTGTAAAACGCTGAGGTCATCAGCTGCTCCTCCATCACGGTCATTTTTGGCTTGGGCTCCTCCTCCACAACTTCAGCATTTTTTTCCAAGACACTAGCATCGAGGGCTATAAATTGAACTATTAGTTTTAAGAATTTTATGAAATTAGAGCGAATAAGTTACCACTAGCTATTCGCGGATCAATGCTCTTGATCACCTCCTTGGCCTTCTCAACACATTTTCGGTATTTGGCATCGTAGGCTAGGATCTCCTGTTCCCGTGCTGCCAAATTAGTTTCAAGCTGCGTCACCTTACACTGCATAGTGGAACTTTGGGTCACCGCCTCTTCCAGTTGTAGGGCTACATGGAAAGGAAATCAATTAAGACAAAAAGGCAATAAAATGTATTTAATCTTACTTTTTTGTTCATTGAGTTCCATGAGCTGCTTAATTTGTTTTCCAAACTCGTTCCTGTTTTGGTGAAGAACATTTTTTTTAGGAAACTTATAATCTTGAGTTCAAAACGGAATACTTACTCTTTAAAAATAGGATCATCACTTTGGGTGGCATGCGACAGGGAGAGAATTCGTTCGTTGGCCGTCTTTAGCTGTTCTCGTAAATGCTCGTTCCGTTTATTGGCCTCGTCCAGAAGTTGCTGGAAAAATATTGTTTATGAATAAACTTTTTTTCAGACGAAATAAAGCCATTATGACTCACCGCCAGTGCAGTCTGTCCGCCCTGCCCCTCACGCAGAGCTTTGTTTTCCGCCTCCAATCGCTGAAGTTTATCCACCGTGGCTAACGGCTGCAGCTCTGTTGAAACTGTGTTGCCGGCCAAAGCCGAGCTGGAGGACAGCTGTCCGCACTTGAGCTCATCGACCACCTCCCGAAGATTGTCCCGTTCCTTCAGCAAACTGTCCTTAGCTCGTTGCAGTGCCAGGTTCTTGCTCTCCAAGTTTTTGTTGTCAAACTCCAGCTTTACGTTTTTGCTGCTTTCATTGTCCAGCTTAGCGTGCAGGTCCTGGATCTCCTTCTTGAACAGCTCGACCTGTCCTTTGGTGTTGGCATATCGCTTGGCGTCCTCCTCGAACTGAGCGTTTTGCTGCACATAGTCAGCACTGCGCTCCTCCAAGATCCTAACCTGCTTCTTCAGGTCATTGTAGTCCTCCAGCTTCTTCTTATACGTGTCCAGCTGGGCTTCGCATATCTTTAGTTTGTCATTAGACTCCCGGAGCACATCGACTTCATCCTTAAGAGTGGTCACCTCAGCAGAGCTTTTCTGTTGGCGTCAAAAAATAGTTCAAAATGTTATGTTAGGTTTGTTACAATAGATTCCTACCATTAGTTCATCGATGCGTATCTGCATGTGAAGCAGATCTGTTTCCTGCTGATGGGCTTTTAGCTTGAGATCCTCCCGAGCACCCTCGGACTGCAAAAGCTCCTCTTTGAGCAGATCCAGTTGACGGCGCAAATCGTTGTAGCGCACAGATCCAGTTTGAACTGGACCCAGGGACACGCCGTCGTCGCCTATAGCTGTGGAGCTGTGCTCCATGCGAGACACCTCCTGCTGCAACTTCTGCAGCTCCTGCTGGAGATTAGTCTTTTCATCGATCAGCAAGAGCATCTTCTTCTCAGTTTCAAAACATTTCTGGGCCATGGCGTCGCGCTCCTCTTGCAGTGCTTTGCCATCCAGTATTCCACTGAGTGAGCTGCGCGATAGGGAGCTTACTACTCCTCCTGCCTCTGGAGAAGAGGAGGCGTTGCGCGTGGACTCCAACTCTTGCAAAGCGCGCATGATGTTGGCCTGCAGCTCCTCCTCCAGGCTCATTATCTCGGTGATGTACGACTGTTTGTTTGTGCAGTTGACGGCGCATCCCAGAACCAACTGCAGCAGACGCTCCAGCTCCCCCAGATCACATTTTTCCGCGATGCGCTGCACATCCGGTTTGGCAAAGTCTCCTAGGGAGTAGTTAAGCACCTCGCTGTAATAGTCGTATACCGACTGGGCGACCTTCTTCAAATTGCTCATCCGGAGCCGCCAGTTGCTTCCGACGGCGCCAGGCTTAATCTTGGACAGCCAGCCATCGGTAAAGGATTCCGGGGCAAACTGATTCAGCGCTTGGGCCAGTGCTACGCCATCAGCCAGGGATTCGGCATCCGAGTGCGGCGCATTCAAATTGAGGGTCTTGAACCACTCCAGCAGACTGTAGTACATCTCGTTCTTGGGCGAGGACATCTTACGTGTCGGAACGAAACGCTAAACAAAACAAAACAAATAAAAATATGCACAATTTTACAAAAAAAAGAAAGCACAGCTGTTGCACCGAAAACAAAACATCGAACTGCAGCCTAGCTATCGATATGTGTTCATATGCATATTGACTATCGATACTTTTTTTTTTTTAAATTGTATTTTTTCGATTAAATTTTTAAAATTAAACAAATAAAAACCAAAATACATTTTTCATTGCCATTTATTAACCTAATCCGACTAATTTCTATTTTAATCATTATTTATGTTAAAGTCAATTGCCATGGCGGATCCATGTCCTCCATCTAAAGCCTTTTGCATGCACTGCTCAACCCACTTTAGCTTCTCATCCTGCTCTTTTATCTTATCCACAGGAGTCCAGCTCAAATCAAACTCCAGTCGGTAGCTGCCTTTGAATGTCTGATCAACTGGGTTCCATTCCTAAAATATTTTTAAAGTAGGAATTAATTATGGGGAAAAATAAAATGAAACCATCATACTTCCGGGGACAGCATACTAAAATAGTTTTGACCCGATGATCTTTGATAAAGATGATAGATTTGGCCGGGTTTTTTGGTAAAGTTGCAGGCAGCACTGTGCAGATCTCGGTTGGCATTAGATTCCTTCAGTATTTCCATGGCCTGGGCTTGAAGCATCTTTATCTGGGATTAGATAAAAATGGTTATCAATGGTGTTTAATAGATGACACTCGTTTAAATTTACTTGGTCCATTATGACACCGAGCTTGTGGCAGGTCGTGCTTTTCAACTGCTTATCTGCATGCTGAATTTGCTGGGCCAGGGTTATAATGTCCTGCTCATCGTGCATGGAAACTCTCATAGGATCAATCTGGGACTGAGGATTCCTCTCCACCAACTGGGCTGTTAAGCATTACATACATATTAGTTTTCTGACCTTTTACCAACCAAGTTGGAGCATCTTACCCTTTTTGATTGCTGTCTCATATGTCAACTGGTCCATAGTGGCTGCTCTTTTCATAACACACCCAGGACACAGAAAGAAAGTTAATCAATAGCTGGTAAACAATTTATTTACAATTTTTGACTGCCGAAACGTACAAAAACAACTTAACATGTGTTTGGGTATCTATAACCAAGCGATAGGTAGCGAGCCTATCGATATATCGATCGCACAAGTGTTTTTTGCACTGCCATCACTAGGCCAGACCTATAGAAAGAAGAAGCAAACCAAATTGTAGTTGTATATTTTAGAGCTAGCAAAATTGTGAATTTTGGCCCACAGAAAGCAAATTGTAATGTCTAATAGAGAAAAAACAAATCGTGCGGTTGCGGTGTGTTAAACGAGTGCGGAAATCGGGGCGGGAGTGAGTGAATTATGCCCACTTTGGCCATCGTAGCAACGGTCTCATGCACTTTTGCGAAAGGAAACACTGTATGCCCAATAAAAAGCGCACGCGCGCATAAAATGCACCATTAAAGCTGAGAAGTAAAGTTTTTCATTGCAAACAGCTGGAGCAGCGATTGCTGGACGTACGACAGTATCAAAATAATTGCATTGGTAAGCCTTGGAAAGCCCTGCCTCTGCCCCAGCCCCTGCCACCAAAACGTTTTTCACATTTGGGCGCACACTGGGGCGAATCAGCATATGTATATATGTACGTATATATCAGCGATGTGGGATTATACCCCAGTGTGAGTGGAAGTGGACGGACTTTCGTAAACAACACATGCGGGTCAATTATTTTGAATGAGCTCTATCTAAGTAAAAGACGTAAAAACAAGCAAAGCACCACCAATATACATATGTACTTTTTATCAGGGGGAGTCCGAAGAAATTTCAAAGAAAAAAAAAGTACCACATATCTGCATAGGTCTTATCGGAATGCGTCATGGCATAACGGCTTGGAAGTGAAACCACTTCCAAGTGGGATGACCAGAACGAGTAGGGAGCTGAATTTTCACTCTCCTCATCAATATAGACACCCAAAGATTGTATATGCGTGCGGTTGGCTCCTTTAGTCATGCGCCAGTTAGTTGACCCAATTATCATCCAGGTCACCCATCATCATACACCGCCCCCCACCCCCCTGTTCGACTAATGTCAAATGTCACACATCTTCCTTGCAGCCTGGCAACCGGAATCGCTGGAATCGGACAACCGCACAACAGTGAAGTTAAATATCCCACAGTGAGTCAGAGTTCCTCAGCCATGCGAGCCTCCATTCCGCCCGGCATTCGAGTCGTCCGTGGACCCAATTGGATATGGTCGAATCAAGGTAAGAACTGAACGGGAGCAATCGAAGGCCACGGTCTGATTTGTTTACTCCCAACCGCACCTGAGAATAGGGAAAATTAAGTTGCTATAGGTTCCCTCTCATTGGATTAGTTTTATTTAATATTGTGGAACTATATCTTACTGTGAAGGTTTAATCCTTAATCATAAGATTAAGTTAAGAAGTTGCAGCATATCCTACTTGTAGCCATAATCGAGTTAGGATCTTCGACAGAAATCCAATTTAAAAGGAAGCAATATATTTTTGTTTGTCGATATCTACTGTATACCCAAAAACTCACTTGGCATTGGCACCCGTATACCACCGGGGTAATGGTGGGAAGAGGTGTGTGTCCGTGTCCGCTCGGGGCGTCGGGGCGTTGTTGTATGTAAAGAGGACGCGCCTCGCTATTTTTAGCAACACTCACTGCGGCAGAAGCGAAATTCTTGCGCTTACCAATTGCTTCTGCTTTCGTCGCTTCGTTTTTATGGTTCCTACATGGACGTACATATATATTCTGGGGGGGATGTGTGTGGGTATTGATAATACATATATGTATGTATGCACCAACACCCTATATGTGGCAGGTAAATATGTCCGTAGGCTGCTACAGCTGCTGGCTAAACAATAATATTGCGTAGTTTTTAATTGAATTAATTTTCCTCCACTGGAAAAGTTCATAGCAAGCGTAGCAATGCCAACAATTAGATGATTTAGCTGAAAATTATATAGAAATCGAATGAGAAACATGACATACTTCGTGCTAGGAATTCAATTGGAGACCGGAAATCATAATCTTTAAAAAAAAAAATTGCGAAAGAAAGTCACAACTCAAATAGATTGTATAACGCATTATATTGCATCATTGGAATGAAATAGTGGTTCTGCAACAAAGCTAATATTTCCGTTTCTTGCAAGGGTATCGCCTTAAGCTCCACAAGTGCTGGGTGTAAATAAAAACACTTCTCCCCGTGACTAATACGGCTCCAACAGCAGCTGCATGTGCCTGCCCTAAAGGCACAATCACACATGTCCAAAGTATGGGTCATGGTGTGTGTTCCTCCCTCCTCTTCCAAAAAAACAGAAAACAGAGCCTGCGGCCCATGTCTGGCTGCCACTTCGAGCGAGCAAGGGCGCGTGCCATTTTGTCTCCAACCTTTTTGGAGTGTTTATTTTTAGACCCCGACCAGGCCGGCTGGTGGGGATCGTGAGCATTTCCAGCAGGCACACATTGGGGAGAAAGTGGAGAGTTTATTTTGGGAAAACGAGGCTCCACCGAATCGAGCCGTTTCGGTGTGAAGATATATAGGCATAAACAAACATTTTAGACGCGGGCCTCGCCTTCCTCCCTAGGCCAACATCAAATGTCACCCTCTCGAGAACGATTCCACGCCCGTTCCCGTGCCGGGGCGGGTAATTATAGAGCAGCTGCACGTCGAGTGCATAACCGAATCCGCTTGGAGCCCGAGTCAATGATTGTGGCTATTTATAGTCATGTCTCGTTGTTTATGGGGGGAAGTTTTGTGCTCCCCAGATGCCAGTCCGAACATCCACCGGATGTGCTCCAGAAGGAGGCTTTGGGTGCAGCTAGTTTCTCAACAAAATCAGCTATTCACATTGCATCCTCCTAACGATATATTTCATTTCTTGCACAACAGACGACGGAGAAGGTCACGTTGGGACTGTTTGCGAAATTGGTCGATGCGGATCGACTCTCTCACCGGAAAATACTGTTGTGGTCAACTGGGATTCGGGACACAGGACCAACTACCGTGTCGGCTATCAGAATCAGTACGACTTGATTATTGTAGATAATGCTCAAGTTGGTAAGTAGATTAGATTACTTCAATATGATAGTATTCTTATAAATTAATCCCCTTCCTTATTGCAGGAGTTCGTCACTCAAATGTCGTTTGCGATGGCTGCTCCAAAGCAGGCATTGCTGGCATAGTGTTCAAGTGTGCCCAGTGCCCGAACTATCACTTGTGCGCCTACTGCTACGCCGAGGATATTCACGACTTGGAGCATCACTTCATCCGTTACACCACCCCCAACTCACTGGGCGTTCGAGTACCGACGCGGAAAGGCTCAAAGCGTATTCAACTGCGCGGTATCTTTGTCGGCTCCAAGGTAGTACGTGGCCCGGATTGGGAGTGGAACGAACAGGACGGTGGCGAGGGCAAGTCGGGACGGGTTATGGAAATCCGTGGCTGGGACAACGAATCGTGTCGCAGTGTAGCCAACGTCTCTTGGGTAACAGGATCAACGAACGTCTACCGTTTGGGACACAAGGGCAACGTGGACCTCAAGTATATATCAGCAACGAGCGGCGGCCACTACTACAAGGACCATATGCCCGTTTTGGGACAGCCGGAGGAGCTCCAGCCAGTGGCACCCATGGTGAAGCCAAGCTTCTCTGTGGGCGATCGGGTCAAGGTGTGCCTGGATGTGGATGCCCTGATGAAGCTGCAGCAGGGACACGGCGGTTGGAATCCGCGAATGGTAGAGCACTTGGCCAAACTGGGCACTGTTCACCGGATCACAGACAAGGGCGACATTCGGTAAGCATCCATTAATTTGTCTTTAAGAAGAACTACTGTAATTTTTGAAATTAAACAGTGTTCAGTACGATAATTGTCCCAATCGATGGACCTTCCATCCCGCCGCCTTGGTCAAGGTTGTGTCGTTCCGTGTTGGCGACTTGGTCACCATCATCAATGATGCCATCAAGGTGCAGCAACTGCAGAAAGGCCACGGGGAGTGGATCGACATTATGCGCTATGTAAGTGTCTGCTTTAATGAAATTTATTTCGAATTTAATTTGTGATTTTTTTTAATTTTCTCAAGGCATTAGGAAAACTCTGTAAAGTTGTGAAAGTCTACTCCGATGGCGACCTTCGCATACAACAGCTGGATGACGGCTTCGAGTGGACTCTGAACCCCAAGTGCGTCAAGTTGGAGCGTTCGCCGTTGGCCACAGCAGCCGAGCGTTCCAACAGCATGATGGACCTAAGCCATCGCAGAGCTGACCATGTAATGACTCCGCTCTCTGGGCTTTCTGGCAGCTCGGTGGCCGACAAACTGGTACGCGAGGCGGCCCAGGGCCATCTGGACTTTGTGCGCCAGCATCTGGATGCCAATCCCAGCCAGGTGGATGTGATGAGCGGCGGCAAGGCGTGTATCCAGGTGGCCTCCCACCAAGGCCATGTGGAACTGGTCAGCTATCTAATCTCCAAGGGAGCCAACGTGAATGCTGTGGACAAGGAGGGCGACTCGGCGCTGCATTATGCCGCTTTCGGCAACCAACCGGCCACGATGCGTGTGCTCCTCCAGCACGGGGCCGAAGTGAACTTCCTCAATTCGAGCCACTGCTCGGCTCTGCACATCTGCGCGCACAAGAAAACGCCGCACTGTGTGCGTGAACTGCTACAGCACAGTGCCAACGTTAATATTCAGGACTCGTATGGTGACACAGCTCTCCACGACGCCATCGGCAAGGAGAACACCGAGGTGGTGGAGCTTCTCTGCAACGCTCCCAATCTTGACTTTACGGTGAAGAACAACCGTGGCTTCAACGTGCTCCATCACGCTGCGCTAAAGGGAAACGTTGTGGCCGCCCGTCGAATCCTGCAGCTCTCTCGCCAATTGGTCAACGTGCGCAAGGACGACGGCTTCGCCGCCCTGCATTTGGCCGCCCTCAACGGACACGCTCAGGTTGTCGAGACACTGGTCACCGAGGGTCAGGCGGAGCTGGACATCCGTAACAACCGCCGGCAGACACCATTTTTGCTGGCGGTTTCTCAAGGCCATGCCGGTGTGATCGAGCGTCTGGTTCGGCTCTCTTGCGACGTCAACGCCAAGGACGAGGATGGGGACAATGCCATGCACTTGTGCGTAATTAAGAAGTCCAACCTCCAGGCTGCCGCCGAACCACAACAGGAGGAAGCACCAGAGATCCATAAGTTCTACCAGAGCCTGGTGTCCACGAGCGTTCGCACAGAAGATCGCCTGATGTACAGCATCTTGATCTATCTCTCGCGCTCCGGTTGTCGGGTGGAGTTGAACAACGCCAATGCAAGCATTTTCGAATGGATCACTGACCGCAACATCCGCCAGTTGATCTTCGGCCCGCAAGCGGATGCCGAAGCTCTTCCGCGTAATCTCCAGACCCTGGATATGTCGGAAGCTGCCGCCGCCGAGGAAGTGCCAACCGAATCCAATGGTGCTGCACCGCTGCCGCCACAGCGCCAGCAACTAGATCTGATGCCAAAGCCCAACGACGCGACGACAGTATCGGGAGCTGCACCATCCACGCCCTCTGTCTCGCCGGGCGTGAAGAAACTTAACTCGGATGCAGTCCAGCAGAACGTCTCGCCGCAAGTGGCACCGCGCAAAAAGGCGCCCAAACCGCCAACTGGCTCAACGGTGGTGGAGCCCAGTGTCGCAGGAGCAGCTGCATCCAGTTCCAATCCCAGTCCAGCCATCGTGACGGGACCACAGGAGTGCATCGTGTGCAACGAGATGCTGCAACTGGTTCGCTTCGAGCCGTGCCAGCATCAGATCGCCTGTGAGGAATGCGGCATTCGGATGAAGAAGTGTCTGCGCTGCGGAGTGATAATCGAGCGGCGCTTGACCCCCAGTGGAAGGGTTGTGTCATTGCCCACGTCCACGTCGTCGCCGAGTGATCCCACCCGACTGCCATCGGGTGACCTGTTGCGGTACCTGGAGAACAAGGTGCAAGAGTTTGAGGAGTCGCACTTCTGCGGCATCTGCATGGAGCGGAAACGAGACGTGGCTTTCCTCTGCGGTCATGGTGCGTGCTCCCACTGCGCCGAGACCCTACGCACATGCCACATGTGTCGGAAGACTATACTCAAGAAAATCAACCTGTACTGAGATGGAAGATTGGAAGATCCGAAACGGAACAGCTCTCCAACCAGCAACCAAAGTGGCTTGTATATAAAATACATTAAAAAACGAAATCACAACACACACCCACATTTGCCGTGTCATGTGCAACTCGAAACTAATTATTTATTGAACACCGACGAATTTTACGCGTTGTTTGTTTTTTTTTATCGAACGGTTTATGAACGGCATTATTTACATACAAAAATAAACAAATTATTGTGCACCCTTCACGTATCTAGTTATTAGCCTCGTTCAACCATCTCTGGCAACGATAAAGAGAAAATAGGAAAACAACTAATATCGATGAGATATTTAATAGTCTTATTAAATTGCAAATATACAAATTTAAAATAATTCAAAACACATTGTTTTATTTGGTTGGCGGGGGAACGTAAAAAAAAATTACTTAATTAGGATTTCTAAATGATTTGAAGCAGACTTTGCACACCTTTATTTCAATTAAAATTAACTAAAAAATAAACCTTTCTGTCTATTGGACGAGGAGACTAGACTGCGGATCAGGTTCGTCGATACAGCAGGATACAATGTGCTTTCCGGGGACCATGACATTACCCAACAGACGGGGCTCCTGGCCCTCCACCAGGTACTCCGCACACATGGACAGGACAATGTTGGCGTCTCGATCGGTGCAGTTAAAGAAGCCAATCAGGACGCGGCCATCGGTGATGACGATTCGCAGGACGCGACCCAGCCACTTCTGTAACTTCTTTCGTCCAGGAGTGAGACTAACGTCGTTCATCTGGTGTGGGGCATTCGTGGTGATCCGGAAGGGTTCCGTCGGTATGAACTGTTGGGCCTGTACCTGCTGCCCCGTGATGCTCAGATCCGTCATCTCTTTCTTGTATAGTGTGCGGTAATTGTTGAATTAAAATTTCTTAAATAAAAGTTTCGTGTTTACAAAGTGTCGGGTCGGATTTGTGTGGTGGAACCAGGGCTGCATCAGGGCGAACTGTGACTTTCTGGTTCCGGTTCACCGCGTCTAGGATTATTGATTGTTATTTTAAACATTTACTAATATTAATAACTTAGTAGAAACCTTTAAAACTAAAGCAAATGAATTAAAGAGTTCTTTGATGCTTAAGTCACATTTTTTTAAAATTATTTAATTGTTTTTAATTGATAATAAAATGTAGTAACAATCGATAGTTAAGCCATCCCTCGTTGTCATCGATAACTAAAGAAAGTACGCAGCCGAAAAAAAGCACACACGTCACAACACTTTAGTGGAGTCGCCAGAAAAGATAGCTTAGTCAAGATGGCCAAACAAGTGGCCGATTTTCAGACCAGCAAAGTCCAGTTTTACCAGAAGCTGGCCCTGGCCATTATCCTAGGAGCGGTGCTCCTCTCCCTGCCGGAATTCTGTGCCGGTCAGGGTAATCCCAGTTTCAAATACTCGCGGGAAGCCAATGAAAACTTTGATCCGAAGAAGGCTCCGCCGGTTGTACATGACCACCACGACCACGACCATGACCATGATCATCACGATCATGATCACCACGGGCACCACGATCATCATGACCATGATCACCATGACCACGACCATCATGACCACCACGATCACCATCACCATGAACATGGGCATTCAAAAGGCAAGCCGGCTTTGGGTAAGAATCTTTTCCTCCAAGAAAAATAGTTTACTTTAATAACGTCTTTTTTTAGATATGAACACCATATGGCTGCACTCGATAGGATCCACACTTCTTATCAGCGCTGCTCCCTTCGTGCTGCTTTACATCATTCCTCTTGATAACAGTGAGGCGATGAAGCCACGTCTGAAGGTTCTATTAGCCTTCGCATCCGGCGGTCTGCTGGGCGATGCTTTCCTGCACTTGATACCGCACGCCACACACCCGCACTCCCATGGAGATCACGATCATGAGGACGGACACCACCACCACCATCATCATCACCATGAGGGAGAGGAGGATGGCCATGGACACGTTCATGATATGTCCGTTGGCCTGTGGGTGCTGGGGGGCATTATTGCCTTCTTATCGGTTGAGAAACTCGTGCGTATTCTGAAGGGAGGCCAGGGAGGACATGGGCACAGCCATGGAGCACCCAAGCCGAAGCCCGTTGAGACCAAAAAGGCTTCGAACAAAGAAAACGGAGATGGAGACAAGAAGGCCAAGTCCAACAAGCCGAAAGACAACAAGAAGGAAGCCGAGCCGGAAGGTGAGGTAGAAATCTCCGGCTACTTGAACCTGGCGGCTGACTTTGCCCACAACTTTACCGACGGCCTGGCTATCGGAGCATCTTACTTGGCGGGCAACAGCATCGGCATCGTCACCACCATTACTATTCTGTTACACGAAGTTCCTCATGAGATCGGAGACTTTGCTATCCTGATAAAGTCTGGGTGTTCGCGACGAAAGGCGATGCTGCTTCAGCTGGTCACAGCGTTGGGAGCAGTGGCAGGAACAGCTCTAGCCCTTTTGGGAGCTGGAAGCGGTGAAGGAGACACCTCCGCACCCTGGGTACTGCCTTTTACTGCTGGCGGATTCATTTATATTGCGACGGTCAGCGTGTTGCCGGAATTACTGGAGGAATCCACAAAGCTGAAGCAGTCGTTGAAGGAAATCTTTGCGCTGCTCACCGGCGTGGGATTGATGATTGTCATTGCCAAGTTCGAGTAGGGGTAATTGTGTGAATGCAAAGCAACTTAAGTTATGGGGTTTCCAGCTAATCAACGGACAGTTTTAAGCAGATCTAGGATCAGGTTTCACCCAACCTAAATTCAGAAAAAAAAAAACAATTATTTCAATATGCGCATTAACATTTTAAACAATGCCATATTTAATTAAGACTCAGTTTTTCGATCAACCTGCTTAGAATTATTCTAGGATTATATTCCGAACCCATAGTAATATGTTTAAAAGAATCGATTCAGCTTTAAACAGTTTTGATTGCCCTTAAAAATTGTGCTTTCTTTCCTTCGAAGTGAAGTTTTAAAATAAGTCTAAATACACACTACACAAAAAATATTTAACGCCTTTTAACAGATTTTTAAGCTTCAAAAATATCTCTTTACTTTAAAAACACATATTTGTTTGTAGGATTTACAAGTTTGAAGAAGCGCCTCATTGGCCCTTCTCTCCGTTCAACGTTGTCTTAATTTCATTAAGGCAATACTCGGCCTGCTCGAGAGCATCTGGGTTTCCATGTTGCTTTCCCATTTTCCAGGCCAGACGGCAAGCATTCTCCGCCTGCTTCAGCAATCCCTCGCGAAGATACACCAGCCCCAAGTTAGCCTGAAGAATGCCCTCCTGGGTGACGTCTTTCAACTCCTTTGCCAGATCCATTGCCAGCATTAGAGTTTCGCGAGCCTCTGCATACTTCTCCAGCTGGAATGTGGAAACTTTTTAATACATTAAGAATTGTGCGAAATGTGCAGAAAACATACATTAACATAAGCCACACTAATGTTGTTCAGGATGGTGACTGATGCCTCATTCACGGTGCCATATACATCGACAAGTGTATCGTAAGCTTCCTTGAAGAGTTTCCTCGCCTCCGAATAGTTTCCCTGCTTCATCAGCAACTGGCCAAACCTGAAACAAAAGCCCAATACATCGATAGGATAGAATGTTGAGGATATCTGGTGAGCTTGGAAGCCATGGAAACACCTTCAATACCAGTTCTTTGTCAGGCCATACAACTCCTGTATGTCTTTATCTTCTGGAATCTTTTCTAATAGCTTGGCCAACTGCTGCAACGTCCAGGTGAAGCCCTGAAAGCTTTTTTCGAGGTCGCCCTGCAGTTGGGCCATGTGCGCTATCTTGGAGCTGATGTGCAGGATCTGTAAAAATGCATTACTGAACACGGGAGGGACAAGAATTATATATCGAAGGCTCACCTTGGGACTCTCTTCGTTGTGGCCGTCGGCGAAGAGGCGCTTCATAACGTCGGTGAATATCTTTTCCGCCTTCTTGAACTGCTCCCTCTCCATGGCCAAGTTAGCCATCACATCGTACACATACGTTATGCCGTCCTTGCTCTGCAGGTCTTGGGCCATACGGAGCGCCAGGTGGAGCATCTGCTCGGCCTTGTCGTACTGCTCCCGCTGAATGCACAAGATGGATCGCTTGATCGTGTTCACCAGCTTGTCCTCGGGGGTCTCCTCCTTCTCATCGCTGCTACCGAATAAATTGAATGTGAATGCCGCAGTAAATGCCCACAGCATGCCGGTGGACGTATGCGGATGGGGAGGATGCAGTCGGGCAACCTGACCACCACTTGGAGCCTTGGCAAAGCACAGACTGCCTCTTCTCAGAGGCGCAGAGGTATGGAACTCCATGGCAGGAACCATACGGAGCCTACCCATTACTTGGGTCAATTTGCAAATGTTTTTGACAATCATTTTATACGACTCTTAATACATTTCGCCAAATCCTTCTCGGATTCCTGGAACGTTTACTTTATTTTTGATTCGGTGCTGCTTATGAAATGGGCCACAGTGTTGCAAAGTGCCCGGGGAGTGTTACAAGATAAATTTTGTAACGACTGTTTTAGCCATCCATCAGCAGCTTTCCTTACACGTTTTAATGATTTGCTAATTTATAGTATTTTAGATTATTGTAAATTCTTTAAATTGAGCAATTTTTATCACTGCTTCATTTGTTATTAAAATTAATTGGCAAGATAAAGTTTGCTTGGCATCCTCCTTCACAAGTTGCCACTTAAATGAAATAGTTTGAGAATAAAATAAAAATAAGATTGTAGAATTTGAATATTTTCAAAATAATAATTCTCTAACTAATAAACGGATAATTTTTTTTGTACTAGATATCTAACGGTTAACGAAATGCATCCGATAACTTAATTCACAGTAGTATTCGATAGCTGCAACGTGCGATATCGATTGTCGGAAGCAACCCTTCATTTTGTGGCGGATTGACGCTCTTTTGCTGGCAAAATAGAAAATTAAGAATTTTTCATAATCGTGCAAAGGTGTGTGTCCCAGGGACGAGGAGTGAATACAGTGTGCAGTGAATGAAACAGAAGATCTAGCGTTTTGTTTTAGATTTTTGCAGCGAGCGTTTCCCGCAGCTATGAGACGGCGCAGCGAGCGAAAAAAGTCCGCCTCGCCCGCCCCGGTGCCGGCACGGAGAAGCCGCCGCTCCCTCAAGGTGTCCGAGAACGAAAAGACGGAGGACGATGCAGCCAATGTGCAGGAGGAGCCGCAGACCCCCGCATCGCGGGAAGAAGCTACTGAGGCACGTGCCTCCAGCGAGGAACCAACTGGTTCCCCGGTGCGCAAGGGTCGCGGCAGCCGCTCGACTCCCAAGAAGCGAGCCGATGGTAAGAATAGTTCCGACCGAAAGGTTGAACCAATACCAGAGGAGCCTGAAAACGGCCAGCATGCCGAAAAGCAAAGCGAAGAAGAGGAAAAGGAGGTGGTCACTGAAAAGAGTGAGCCATCTGATAACAGAGGCGAGGATCTTGTAAAGAAGCGGGAGACTGCAGGCCAAGATAAGGAAGTGACCTCTGAGGACAATGATGACAACGATGACAAGCCGAAAAGGAACGCCGAGGACGAAGAGGACGGACAAGACAAGAAGAAGAGCAATCAAGAGCAAGAGGTAACAGTTCCTTCTCCTTCAGTTAGCCTAACGGCCAGCAAGGATGAGGAACATCTAAAAACGTCAAGCGATGTATTAGACATTCAGACAGAAGACGTCGAGGAGAGGGAGGAGGAACCCCCCACCAGGAAGCCGAAGAAGAAGTCCAAGGACCAGATTCCCGAGAAAGAGGAGGAGAAGGTTGCTGAGGAAGAGGAGCAAAAGGAAAACCGTAAGCATGGAGATGAGGATATCGTGAAGGCTAGCGATGAAGACACAGATCTTCCAAATGACAAACACGAGGCCGTAATAACCAATAACCAGAATAACAGCACCATAGCAACCGCCTCAGCCGAAACTCCAGCGTTGCAGCAACAACGTTCGGTGAGGAAGCGTAAATGGTTGACGAACAAAAAGGCATCGGATCGTGCCCCGCCCGTACTGGCCATTTCAACGGACTCACTGAAGAACATTATCGCCGATGTAGTACAGCCGGTGCCGCTAAGTGATGTCCAGTTAGAATCCTCGTCCGAGGAGGAGGGTCTAGTCACCAGTGACCGCGAATCGGAGCGCTCGCTTTCGCCGTCTTCGGCCAAAGAGCGCGTCGTCGAGGTCCCTGCCGTCAATACTAGTTCTGAGTCAACTGGGGATAAGGAAGGGGCCAGTGGTGCCGCTGGCAGAACAACTCCGCCACCTGGCTCTGCCGATTCGGCGCCAGCACAGAGTGGTTCCAGCAAGGCCACAGTAGCAACGCCAGCCCCACATGTAGTCCGTTCCCCCAGTCCAGCTCGTAACCGCGCCAGCCACGTGCTTTACATAACCAACCTGGTTCGGCCCTTCACCGTTATGCAGTTAAAGGGCCTGCTGGCGCGGACGGGCAAGATCGTCGAGGATGACGGCTTCTGGATAGACCGCATCAAGTCCAAATGTTATGTCGCCTACTCATCAGAAGAGTAAGTAGAAGGCATCTTTATGCTGAAAGATGATTTAACTTTTTTAATTAAGTTAAGAGCTAACTGAATATCCGTAACAAATAAGCGTGAAGTAGTCAACTTAACGAATTGATTTAAACACAAGTTCTTTTATTATTTAATATTTTAATATATTAAAAATGTTTCTATGCTAAATATCTTAATTTTCTAAATAAAATCTTGCAGCGAGGCCATTGAAACCCGTCATGCCTTGCACGGAGTGCGTTGGCCAGTCTCAAACCCAAAATGCTTGAATGTCGACTTTGGTAGCCGATTGGATATGGATCGTGCGATAGAATCCACCAAGGATGAGGCACCAAAGTACGGTCAAGAGAACACCAGGGACAACCAGCAACCAGGCAATGCTTGGTCCCGATTAGACACAGCCGATAAAAAGGTAAATAGAAAGATATTAAAAACACAATATTTCTAAATGGTAAGCTAATTTTGCCTCTTATTTTTAAACACAGCCCATACGACCAGTTCGGGAATGGGATGTAGGAAAGAAGGAGCCGGGTGAGCACGACAAAGCCGGCAGTGACAAGCGTCGAGGGAGCAAGGACCGACTGGAATCACGATCTCGAGACACGGAACGGGCCGGTCAGGAACGCAAGCGGTCTAGGGAACGAGAGGGTCGAGGACGCGATCGCGAGCGTGAACGTGATCGGGAACGGGAAAGGGAGAAGGAGCGTGACCGCGGCGATCGCAACGCACATGGACGTAGTCGCAGCGGATCACCAGGTGAGATACACAGATGGTGATGCCTATCTTTACAAAAGTTTAACACATATTTCCGTTTATTTTGAGCAGCAACCAAAGCCAAAAGAAAGGAGAATGAACCACCCATCAGGCTATTAGATGATTTATTTCGTAAGACTAAGGGAACGCCCTGCATCTATTGGCTGCCATTGACGCCGGAAGCTGTAAGTTCAGCAGAAGCCATCGTAGAATATGGTTATAGGAAAATTTTACAAGAACAAGCAAAAAAAGAATATTTAAAATCAATTAATTACCTAAAAGTAGAGTTAGTTTTATGATACTCGATACGGATTACAATCATCTCCAAAACTTTCCTTCCAGATTGCAGAAAAAGAGGCATTCCGTCAAAAACGCATCGAGGAACACAAGCAACGCATCAAGGAGCGAGAGGAGCGACAGAAGGAGCGGGAGAAGGACCGTGACCGGCAGCGCGATTCGCGCCGTAACCGTTCCAATGAACGGCGGCGATCGCGCAGTCGCGAGCGGGAACGGCGACGTTACTAGGCGGAGGCTTGAGATTGAGCAAATAAACTATCTCAAAAAACTAACATCAACATCCATAAAACTGAAACGAAAAACAGCAACTGAAACTTCTTCAGGGTTCCATTATTACCCGAATCTCTCCAAAATATTTTCAAGCGTTTTTGCGCATTCAAATACATTAGCAGTTGTAATATTCAACTTGAAGTCAAATGTACTTCAATTTGAATATTTTTTACTGACGTTTTGACATTCTAACTTTGAGATTCAAATTACCCTTTTCCCAGAACTCTTCTCATTGTTGTTGTTTTCTATATATCACATATATATTTCTATATATATAACCTGATTTGATTTTTTTCCTCAAATGTAGCATTTTACAGCGCCTAACGTCACCCCGTCACCCCTAAAAACATCCACAGCCCCACTACAGCAACTTCGCAAGTGCGGCAGCAGCAGTGTCAACGCAAGGAGTTCGTCTTTCCGGCGGAATCTGTTAACTTGCAGCAAGTTATTATGCTTACTTCTATATATATATATTAAAACGAACAGAAAATATTTGATTTAATAATTGTAATACCAACTCTAAAATTTTAATGAGCCTAGAAATACAATTTAACATCAGTCGGCAACTTGTGAAATGCCACAAAAACAATTTTGTGTTTTGACATATTTAAGTAATGTTGGGGCTTATGAGATAAAGATTTTTAATTCTAAAATTAATAAAAGATACATAAAAATAAAAATTTTTGAAATAATATGGACTTACTAGTATTTTGGAATATCCCTAACGAAAATCTAGTATTTTTTATCGATAGTTAATGATAAGAGTCTATCGAAGTTCCACATAATCGAGACGTTTCATTAAAATTTATAAATTGGTGAAAAAATGTGGTCCGACACAATTTTAATTGTATTTATTTCGGTTTGCACCGCTTTTCTTGGCGAAGGTAAGTGAAATTCCGTTTATTATGAAGTAATATAACACTTTTCTGTTATAGGCCTCACCTGGGTGCTCGTTTACCGGACGGAAAAGTATCAAAAGCTGAAGACCGAAGTGGAAAAGCAGAGCAAGAAATGTAAATGAAAAGTTTTCCTCATAAATTACAAACTAAATCCTAGTGTTTTGCAGTGGAGCGCCGCAAGGAGATTCATGGTGATTCCCTGGACAAGGCAGTGAAGAAAAAAATCGAGCGCGATGAGGAGAAGCTGAAGAACAACAACCGAGACCTGTCACTGGTCAAAATGAAGTCCATGTTCGCCACCGGCTTTGCTTTCACAGCGCTGCTCAGCATGTTCAATAGCATTTTCGATGGTCGTGTCGTGGCCCAGCTGCCATTTACACCCATCTCCTGGATTCAGGGCCTGAGCCATCGCAACCTGGCTGGCGACGACTACACCGACTGTTCATTCATCTTCTTGTATATTCTTTGCACAATGTCCATTCGTCAGAACATCCAGAAGCTCCTTGGCTTTGCACCCTCTCGTGCCGCCAGCAAACAAGGTGTTGGTCTTTTCGGACCCGCTCCCGGACAGTTCAAATAGTGAATAGCGCAATATTAACAATACTATTAAATTATGTTCGTTATGTATGGAAAGATGACCCAGTTTTGTGGGCAACTATCTTTAAATTTCATGTACATAAAACGTGAATATTAATCAGACTTTTCAAACTTTTTGTATAACGGGTTAAGGAATGGAAGTTTCGTTTGTGTCCAATAAATTTTATTGATGCCAATTTTGTGTACATTTTAAAGCTTTGCACCAGACAGGATTTTAAAAAACAATTTTCTTTATTTACCTACAAGCATGCTCGAAGGACTTCAATAATTCTATTGAAAACAAAGGATCTTAGCTTAAGACTTGACTAATTTCGTATATTGGTCTTTCCACGATAAGTCTGTCAAATGTGAGGCGCGAGAGGTCTATGGTACGGAACTGGCCATCTATAATCAGCTCGGAGATAGCCCGGCCTGCAGCTAACGACTGCTGAATGCCGTGACCGCTGAATCCCGTGGCCAAGTACATGTTGTGGTAGTAAGGATGGGCACCGACTATGCCATTCTCATCATAGACGTTATGGTCGTAAAATCCAGCCCAGCTGTCGACCACTTTGGAATCTCTCAAGGCGGGAACTCGGTCTGCCAGTTTTGGTCTGATATGCTCCTCGAAGTACTGCGGATCCACTGCTGAACTGTCGCTGTCATCTTGAGAATTATGGCCGCAAATAAAGCTACCACCCAATCCATCGCGTCGGATGAAGGTACCCGAGGGATCAATAGTAAGTGGCATGCCCATTCCAGGTGCATTTGCCGCCTGACTATTGATGGCGAATAAATATCGTTTACGTGAGTCTATGGGGAGCGGCACTTGTAACATGCCCGGTCCGACTCCGATCTGCGCTAATCGCGCCACGTTACTAGAATCGGTTCCAGCTGCTATCACACACAATGCGAATTTACAGGTGCGCCGCGTTCCGTCGGCCAGATGGATGACCGCCTTGTCTAAGCCGTTGTAGCTTCCCTCATTGGATCCAGCGACCACTGACATATCAGATTGCGCCCGAAATTCGAAGCCTACCACCTCACCGTCAACGAAATGTGCCCCATTCTTGGCGGCAGAACGCCTCAAGTTGCTAAGCAAAGCCAAGGGGTTGAACCAGCCTTCCAGCTCCAAGCCGTGACAGCCCAAGGCAATACCCTGGGTATTCAACCACGGAAATCGAGCAGCCAGGCGATCCGCGGTGAGTAACTCGTTGCGGGCTCCAAGCTCGTTTTGCAGCTGGGAGGAGCGCATTAGTGCCTCGGCGTCTTCGTCTTTGCAGAGCAGTAGATGGCCATGCGGGGTAAATTGGATCGGTACCTCGTTACCAAAATGCTGTTTGGAGTTGCGTAGGAAATCGGCAGCGAACAGAGACATTTGAATGTTTTCCGGAAGCGAGAATTGCTGGCACAGGCCTCCAACTGCGACGCGAGTAGCGGACTTAGCGAACTAAAATCAAAGGATAATGGGTTTTAATTGGAAGAAGAAACTCTAAAAATGTACTCACCGTCTCATCCTTCTCCACTACCACCACGTTCAGGCCGTCACGTGCCTTTTCCTTCAACCAGTAGGCTACGGAGCTACCCAAGCCACCGCCTCCAATGACTAGCACATCGCAGTGTGTTTGGAAGTCCTCCGGTAAAGTGTAATCTCTGTCTCTCTCCCCAGAGAATTTAAATTTGCTCTGGGTTGGGATGGTGTCTTTGGAAGCCTCAGGAGCCTCGTCTTTGGGCACAAAGAACTCCTTTACCTTGCGCATATCGTTGCCCAACAAACGAAGGGTTCGCCGGATCGGGTGTTTGTCTTCGTCGTCATTGCCCGGGCCACTTCCACTGCCAGCTTGGTTGACAGAGTAGGAACGACGCTTTAGCATCCGCACCACATGCTTATATCGTAACATCTTTTTCTAATTATAAAAACTAAATTTTAATTCATATTCCGAGTTTTAATTTCTATTTGGTAACAAGGGCCAACGAATGCCGCTATGTGGGTTATCGATATAGTAAGCAGCTGATCAATCAGCTGGGAAAAACAAAATCCACAGATCACTTAAAGTCCACAGACAATAATCGATTACTATACAAAATTTATCGGGCCGTTAGTATTTCGGTATTTTTAGGCCTAGCCGGTATATTTTTGAGGGGAAATCAAAATCGGCATCTGGCAACACTGAAGCAACATTACTTGGCATTTTGATTGGGCAAAAATATAAAAAGTCGGCAATAACTGTGGTAGTAGAAAATTAAGAGTTCAAAAAAATGACCAACGCAACGGATATCGGTGCCCACGACGTGGAGATGGAAGTGGACCCCGCCGCGGAGACTTTAGCGGACGAGAAGAAGAACCAAGATGTGGCTACGGTGCAGGAAATCCGTGAGCAGATTCGTCAGATTGAGAAAGGAGTTGCTTCCAAAGAGTCACGGTAAGTAAGCAGTCATCTGTAGTTTCCATTTAATAAAGGCTCGTCTTTCTATTAGATTCATCCTACGTGTACTGCGAAACTTACCCAACACTCGCCGCAAACTAAACGGAGTGGTATTCCGAAATTTGGCCCAAAGCATTTATCCGCCAGGAGCGGATCGTGAGGCCGCTGTGGCTTTGATGCCTGCCGTGGAGAAGGACGCCACTGAACTTCCCGATCTAGCCAAAAAGCAAGTCGCCTCGAAGGCACCTATTGCCGAGGTGGATGCCTACTTCTACCTACTTTTGTTGGTCAAGCTTATTGACGCCAACGACCTTAAGCGCGCTGGGACTTGCGCGGACGCCTTGATGGCTAAGATTTCGGTCCAGAACCGTCGCACCCTGGATCTGATTGGTGCCAAGTCCTATTTCTACTTCTCTCGCGTTGCCGAGCTGAAAGATTCTCTCGAGGGAATTCGTGCCTTCTTGCACGCCCGCCTTCGGACTGCGACACTGCGTAACGATTTCGAGGGACAGGCGGTACTGATTAACTGTCTGCTTCGCAACTACCTTCACTATGCCTTGTACGATCAAGCCGACAAGCTAGTCAAGAAGTCGGTCTACCCAGAGTCGGCCAGTAACAACGAGTGGGCTCGCTTCCTTTACTACTTGGGCCGCATAAAGGCCGCCAAGCTGGAGTACAGTGACGCTCACAAGCATTTAGTCCAGGCCCTGCGCAAGTCTCCTCAGCACGCTGCCATCGGCTTCCGCCAGACCGTGCAAAAGCTGATCATTGTTGTGGAGCTTCTTCTGGGAAACATTCCGGAGCGAGTGGTGTTTCGGCAGGCGGGTCTGCGCCAGTCCCTTGGAGCCTACTTCCAGCTCACTCAGGCAGTGCGCCTCGGTAACCTGAAGCGATTCGGCGACGTGGTATCCCAGTACGGACCCAAGTTCCAACTTGATCACACTTTTACCCTGATCATTCGGCTGCGCCACAATGTTATTAAGACTGCAATCCGTTCCATCGGACTGTCTTATTCGCGCATATCGCCCCAGGACATCGCCAAGCGTTTGATGCTAGATTCTGCCGAGGATGCTGAATTTATCGTCTCCAAGGCCATTCGTGATGGTGTTATTGAAGCCACTCTGGACCCGGCCCAGAACTTTATGCGCAGCAAGGAGAGTACTGATATATACAGCACCCGGGAGCCGCAGCTGGCCTTCCACGAGCGTATCTCCTTCTGCCTGAACCTGCACAACCAGAGCGTTAAGGCCATGCGTTATCCCCCGAAGTCTTACGGAAAGGATCTGGAAAGCGCCGAGGAGAGGCGTGAGCGCGAACAGCAGGACCTTGAGCTGGCCAAGGAGATGGCAGAGGATGATGAGGACGGATTCTAAGCAGCTGCAACAGCAATTCGATATTGTATTCTCTTTTCATAAAAACATAATCCGCAATTAAATAAGTAACAAAATTTTAAGCAAGTTTTGCCAACTATATCGATTGGTTAGATATTAATGTTGATTTGGTTATTTAACCAGTTCGATGGAGTCGCAAATCTATTCTCAATTATTTGAAAAAATGCAGATATGTCTCTAACAACCAAGAAATATTTCAGAATTATTTAAATTAATTATTTAAAGCTTCCAAATAATCGATAGTATCTTAAAGAACCAGTATTGCCAATTAAGCTATTCAATTGTTAGCGTTTTTCCAACACTAGTTTAGCTTTAAGAGTTAGCCGGAAGAGTTGGCAACACTGAAAAGAAGCGATTTGGGAATCTCAAACAACACAAACACCAGCCACGGTCACACCGTACCAAAGTGGAAAGAATTAGAAAATTTTGACAAAAATCGCAAACAATGCATTGTAAATAAAGTGCGCGCAGACAGTAGCCCAAAAAGAAGCGGCCACCATTGCGAGAGTTTTGGAAACTGTCGCAGAAACCAAGCGTGGTGCCAGCAAAATCGCGGAAATTGCAGAATTTGCCAGCGGCGAGTGAAAAGCAACGAGTGCTGGCCAATGTGCTGCAGCCCCCCGATACCCCCGCCGCCCGCGAGCCCCGCCACCCGCTGAAGCGCAAAATATATGCGACTGTGTGTTTGTAGTTGTAGTTGTGAGCAGCCTTTGTGAGCAGGAGAAAGAAAAAGGTAGCGATAGAGGCGAGGAAGCACACGGAGGCGGATAAAAGCCAATTAGTAGTACCCGGGAAGCTGTCCGGTGTCCAGGCGCGGATCCCAGCCAGCGCCGCCAATTGCGGTTGAGATGCAGCAGCAGCTGCTCCACACCGCGCTTGCTGTTACTGTTGCTGTTGTTGTTGTGCTTTTTGCACCCACCACACGTAACTAGAGCACCCACACAAACACATACACAGAGCAGGGGTATAGCGTATCGGGAAAGCGCCAAGTAGATGCAACACCACGGATTCGGAATCGCAATCGGAATAGGAATCGGAATCGCTAGCTGAAACACTGGAGATGATTTGCAAACAGGACGTGCTGCTGTGGTTTGAGAAACTCGAGAGCTACAATCGGATCGAGATGATGTACGCCCTGCTAACCGCCTGCCTGCCGTTCGAGCTGCGTTTCCTGGGCACGCTGCTGGAGGAGCAGGGCAGGTGTGACTCGGAGACGTTGCGCGGCATGGAGTTGCGGGCGAATAACCCGCACGATCTTGCCGCCGACATGCTCACCTGCCAGAAGGGCGACCCCACCGACCGCAAGATTCGGCGCAAGATGGCCCTTTACCTGGCCCTAATCCGCGCCTGCAATCGCAATTGTGTTAGCGAGATCTATCGTACCCTGGAGTGCTGGGGTGAGTGCGATTTCAGCTGCATTAACGACCAGGATACCCTTCTGGAGCTGCTGCTCGTCTATACGATGGCGGCCATCCATCCCGTTTTCTCCATGGACGAGCAGAAAAAGATATTCGGCATCCTGGCAAAGATCAAGGAGAACAAGCTGGTGGCCGAGCGGTTTCACCCAACAGCACAGATGGAGTCCTCGACACAGGCCCAGGCTCAGACGCAAACACAGCCAACTCCCCAGCATCCGCACCCGCCGTCCCCGCACGATATGATCATCCAGCAACAGCCCCAGCACGTGATCCATCAGATGCAGGCTCCGCAGCAACCACCGCCGCATCCTCAGCATCCCCAGATGGTGCAGGTGCTGCAGACGCCCCAGGGAAATATTCCCATGATATTTTCTCAGCACTTTTCCAAGGTGAGACTTGTTAAGAATGAAATAGAGAACATGACAAAAACATTTAATCCGCAGATCCTGCCTGATCAGATTAGTGTCGACGGCATGCCGCACCTGATGCAGTCCAACATCACCATTCCAGCGGATACAAGTGCTATGCTTGGCCACCAGAACGCGCCGTGGTCGATGCGTCACTTTGCACCACCGCCGCCACAGCAAACGACCGCTCCGCAGCAGCAGCAGCAGCCGCAGAGCTTGGACCATCAAGTGCCACCGGCCAGCTCGCCCATGCTGAGCCAACAATCGTCGCCGTCTAGCAGCCGTACGACGAGTCCCCAGCGGGAGCGCTCCCTTGGCAATGTTCCGATGCAGGCACAGCAGACGCAACAGCAACAGATGAGGAGCATGTCGCAAAGGATGACGGGACCGAAAAACGCGAGACGTCCTTCTGCGGAGACGACGCCGCCGCCCACTTCCATTGGCGGCGAGCAACAACATGATGTAATTATCTTTAGTTGTTTTCTTTTTTTATGTTCTTTATGTGGTGAAATAATTTTAAGGATTAGAAAGAAAACCATGTCCTATTTGGTGACCTAATATTATTAATATCTCTTTCAGAATATGATTGATGGCGGAAGCAGCAATTCCAGCGGCACTAGCTTGCACAGTATCATCCGCAATGGTTTCCCTCGGCCTGGACACCATCATCGGGTCAAAGCAAACCCCTTTATTCCGCAGCAGCAACACTTTCAGAACAGTAACTTCAACATGAACGCGATGATGCAGAATATGAGCATGAACGATGATGGCAGCGGTTCGGTGATACCTATGAATTCCAATAAAAGTGCCGCCACTACAGGTAGCGAGTCGGGCAGCTCAAATGGATCCTGTGGTGACCTTTCGCCATCAGAAACTCCAACACCCACCCAGGTGCCAGTGCCGTTGCACACTGCAGTGGATGCCAATATGGGCATGGTCACTACGGTGATACCCACCGGCCTGGGCAGCTATCCACAAAAGCAGCACCACCTTAGCTACAAACAGCAACAACAACTAAATATCCAGCAGCGGCTCAATGGGCGAAATGGGATGGATAAGAACTACCAGCAGATATACACGACGGGTGCCCCCGGAAGTGTAGTTAGCGAGGCGCAGACCTCCCAGCAGCAGACACTGTTGATCAGCCCGGCACCGGTGAGTACGCCGACGACAACAGTTCTGCTGCAGCCTCAACAACCGCCGCCCGCCGCCTTCAATGCCGCCAGCTATCCATATCACCAACGAGGACCCCCGCCGCCGCAGCAGACTATATTCCAACCACATGGTGCGCCACCACAGACGGTGCGCGGTGGCTTCCGTTATTCGATGGGCCCGCCTCACAATGGTGAACTCCTTTATCCCTTCCCAACGGGCCTGGCTTTCCTACCAGTGCCTACGGCCGGCACCCCAACGGCTGTGACGCCACCACAGCTCGCGAACACGGCAGCTGTGGTCAGCACGAACGCGGCGACCGTACCGACGGCGCCACAACAGATACCCAGCACGCCATCTGCATATAGCGCGCTGGCCGTCTGCCCCATAACGGGAGCAGGTGGCGGCGGTAACACCCAGAAGGTGATCTCCTGCTACAATTGCGGCTCCCAAACGCACACGGGTCGGGAGTGCCAGGAGGCATCCATGGAGGATGTGACGCGCAGTGCCAGCTACAAGCTGGACTACTCGGAGACGAGCTTGGATACGAACTCGACGGGGGATCATCACAAAGATGTTGGGAGTATGCAAATGAGCACGGCGACGGCGGGGACGGTTAATAGTACGGGGAAATAGTATCGAAGGTCCATATATACGCGGGCTTATATGGAACTATAATTATAAACTATATTAACGATTATGCATAATCCTTACCTACTTATACGAATTACCATTTATTATGATTGTGTAGTGCGGAAATCAAATTTCTCGCCTTTGCCACGTCTCTTAGTTCTTAGTTCCGTAAGCCTCTCAATTCGCGTTACTCGAAGAAGTTCAATGATCGGCAGACGGCTGCCTAAGTCTTGACAACCCTTATCCGTAAATAAGAATGATTTAGACAAGCCATGCCTACAGAACCCTGCCCTTCCTTTATCCCCTCACACACACACACATAGTCGATAACGAATTTTAGTCATATGCCACTTTAAATATTTCTAAATTTAAGTTGTATGTACAACAGCAATAAGTATAATCCTAATCCGCGTTGCGCTGCAGATCAGTTCAGAAACTGACAACTACACTCACGGTCAGATGTGTTACAATTACAATAACCGAACCGGGATCGAATTAAGCTGAAGAACCACTACGTAAGGACACTTTGCGACCAGGACAGGCGTACCATAAACCATAAACGTAATCCTAGGAAAACAGAACACGACGTAGCATATGGAATACTTAGCGAATATATAAAAAATTGATTATGTGTATAAACAAACGAGCATAGCAGCACAATGTGCTTAGTTAACCATTTTCTTATTCCAACCAAACCAGACTTACTGATTATTATTTTTCACGCTGTTCCACTTTAATCCCTCATCTATTTATTTCGCTGCTCCTTTGTTTAGACATGTATTTTAGCAATGTGTTTTTTTGTACTTTATATAAATACCCATATAATTATAAAAAAAAAAAAGAAAAAGATATATATATATATATCTAACACATATATATGTAATTATTTTAAAAACCTACAATCGTATATGATACACACTAATGTGGATAGGGCGTACATTATTGCTAAGCACGCTGTCTAATTATTATTTTTTATGTACTCTCATAACTTGACCCCCGATCAAGTGGGCAGCTGTACATGTATAAAAAAAACTGGCCAAGTTATGAAAAAATAACCGTTCAAGTCATGCCAAAACCCGCCCACGGTTGACCACAATACAAAAAATTGCCTGCCCATTTAGTTTCTTATGTACAGACGTTGTTAAAATTTTGTAAAGTCAGCAGACGAACTGCATTGAAATGATAAGAAGAGCAGATAATTTACATGAAATACACACTTTACTGAGTTTGCTGCTAATGCGTAGGCGCATGACAAACAATTATTATATTTCATTGAAATAATAAAAACCAATTGTTTCTAAAATTCGTGTAACAAACACAAAGCTAAAAAAACTTACCCTTTCTTTATTTTCTTGGGAATTTCCAGTAGCGGGTGTTGGATGGGTTACTGGGATTGGAAAAAGGTTGTATTGAGATCCAACTAGAGACTCTGCAATGCTTAAAAAAAAGGATAGAAAAAAAGGATAAAAAAAGGAAGAAAGGTAAATTTTAAGGATCGTGTTTAGGCCTTGCGATAGCATTTGGCCAAAATACAAACTTTTTACCCACTTTTTTTGGCAATATCTCAGCCATATTGCTTCCGATTCTGAAAAGGATTGTCATTTTCGAATCAGGAAATCGTTCCCCTTCAATATTTATTAAAATATTGGAAAAATGAGACAACAAGATTTTGACCCAACTTTTGGCTAAAATCATGATGGTACCCCTTTAAAAAATTACAAAAAATGGGTCACATTTTCGATTGCCCGATTTTGATGGAGAATTATTCTACTCGAAGATCTAAGATCGGGAAGGTATTACATTCATCGATCGGATGAGTATTAGCCAATTTATGAGAAATTTTCTAAAATAAATAATCACTTTTTCCACGTTAAGACCATGTTCCAAAATTTGAACCTTTCAGCCACTTTTTAGCCAATATTTTAATCATTTTTCATCCGATCAGAAAAAGCTGTACCATTTATGAATCAGGACTTCAACCAGCTTCAATCTGCATTCAAAAAATATGCATTTCAAGAAATCAAATTTTTGCCTCATTTTTGGCTAAAATCATGATGTTACCCCTTTAAAAAATTTCAAAAAATGGGTCACATTTTCGATGATCCGTTTTCGATGGAGAATTATTCTACTCGATGATCTAAGATCGGGAAGGTATTACATTCATCGATCGGATGAGTATTAGCCAAATTATGAGAAATTTTCTGAAATAAATAATGCCTTTTCCACGTTAAGACCATGTTCTAAAATTTGAACCTTTCAGCCACTTTTTAGCCAAAATTTGGTCATTTTTCATCCGATCAAGAAAAGCTGTACCATTTGTGAATGAAGACTTCAAACGCCTTCGATCTGCATTAAAATAAAATGCATATCAAGAAAAAAAATTTTCGCAAAATCATGATTTGGCCAAAAAAATTACCCCTTTAAAAATTGGCGAAAATGGGATCCGATTTTCGATGGCCAGATTTTGATAGAAAATAAAAGTACTCGAAGTTCTAAGTTCTGGAAGGTATATCATTCATGGAGCAGACAATTATTAACCAAGTTGTGAAGAATTATCTGAAAATAATGAACCCGTTTTCCAAGGTATGGCTAATAGGACTGCAAAGGAACACCTCATCGCTCCCAATCCCCATTTCATCAAGGATCTGCCACCCAAACATATAAAGTCCAATCAAGGCAGCTTCTCCTTCTCCTGAAAAAATAGAGCTACTCCTCCAGTTACTTCCTATATCCTTTAAAAAACTTACCAATATAGACCTCCACTTATATAAAGTACATTGGCTGCGGCTCCTTCCGAAGTTAGGTTTCCCTTCTAGTCTAGCTATTTCTAGTAGCCACTTGCAACTCTTTCGGAAGTTTGATGGGCAACTGGGGCGAAAGAGACTCGTTGGTGCAACAGATTGTGGCGCTCTTAATGTTGATTTCGTGTTGGCACTCGTGTTGTATTGCCAAGTTTCCTCTGTGCTTTATCAATTACAGTTACAGTGGAAGATCCATTTAAAGAACTTTTTTTCAACATTTGAAGTTTTAAAGAATTCAAAAGATTGTTTTTGAATTAAAAGCTTTTTCGAAAGGCCTATAAAATATAAGTTATAGATGAAAATTTTGAATATTATGACTATAGAATAGTAAAGAAAAACTATACTCAGATCTTATAAAAGCGAGGCTTAAAAAAGTTAAATTATAAACAAACTTTAACTTAAATTGAGGTTTAAAATGTAGCTCCATTTAAAATTATGTTTGAATCGCATGTTTGGTGAAAAGGGCAACTAACTGACCCACCCCTAATTAGATACGTCCATCCGGTATCCACTGTACTTCCATGTCTTGAACGCAACTCGGATTTGGGCAACACGAACAGAAACAGAAACTCCGACGGGCCCTCAACCGTGTCCGTCTTGCTGTAACGGCCCAGAGTCATAGCCATAGTTATTGTGTTCGTCTTCAGTGGAGCGGTCGTATCGCGCTGTAGTGGATAGTAGATCGTATTGCCAAATCCAAGCAGGTGCTTGGTGGCAGATATAACCCGACAAGAACTACTTCTTTCTAAAAAATTTATGTTTTGTTACTAAATATAAAGAAAATCCCATAGATAATCCTCGAAAAAGAAAAGCTTTTGTGTGTTGTTTCCCCAAAAAAAAAAGCATTTATGAAATTCAAAATGATCGTCGGACGGTGGGTGTTCGTTGATGCATAGCCAAGTGGTGTGCAATGCCGTTGTAGTTTTTACCTTGTTGTAGAGTTAAAAACAAAATAAAGACCCAGAGACCATCCGAAACAATGCTCAAAGCCACAAGGAAACTGACGGATCCGTACAAATCGAAGCTGAAAGTTAATGCCAGCCGCAATGAAGCCAGTATGCTTCCCGTCGACTCGGCGGATGAGGCCACCAATGGCGGCCAATCCACATCTCCCCAGAAGCTCAGCCTGAAGGGTAGCCAACTGGGCGGCAGCATCTTGATAGGCAACTACAATGTGAGTTGAATCCGCTCCGGAATTTTCATATCCGGCATCCAATATCCAACTTCCGGTGGGCAATTTTCGTTTTCTCTTCTCGTCGACAGTACTTGACCCAGCTGGAGGTTTGCGAAAATGAAATGGAGGTCTTGGACCTCAGTTCTCTGGCCCAACTGGAGACTCTCAAGTGTAGCCGGAACAAGCTGATGGAGCTGATCATCAATGCCACCAACTTGCAAGCCCTCGTTGCGGATCACAATTGTAAATTCTGTTCCCAATTAGGTTTAATTTTTTACACAATGCCCTTTTTTTAGACCTTCATAATATCTCCACCACCAATATGCATCCTGTTCCTCTGAAGCTGCAGCGCCTAGACATTTCCCACAACAACTTCATCGAGTTACCTAACTGGATTGGGGCATGTGCGTCGTTGTCCGTCTTAGATGCCTCCAACAATCACCTCAGCAATGTGTCTGGATTGCTTCGGAACTACCGGATTAGCCAGTTGCTGGCCCTTAACCTGGCTTACAACGGTCTCAAGCAACTGGAGCAGCTGCCGGAGGGCTTTTCGAGCATCCAGAATCTTCAGTTACAGAGTAACGAACTACTGAGTCTGCCGGATAACTTCTTTGCCGTAACCCATGCCCGGTTGGAAACTCTTAACGCCTCCTGCAACAAGCTGTCCACTCTGCCACGGTATGAACAGAATAATCATGCGGCCTTGGTGAATCTTTCCTTGGCGGGGAACCAGCTGAATGATACCATCTTCGAGCCATTGCACAATGCCGCCCGGTTGAGGGTTGTCCACTTGGCCTACAACCGCATCGGTGTCCTGCCACCCGCCTGCGTTCGCAACTGGCCGGACCTGGAGATCCTTGTTCTGTCGGGAAATATGCTGCAGCAATTGCCTGAAGAAGTGGCTACTCTTGGCCAGCTTAAAGTACTCCGATGTTGCAACAATCTTCTCCTGAGCACTCCCCAGCTGGCCAAGCTGAGTAAGTTGAAGGTACTCGACCTCTCACACAATCATCTGGACAGAGTCAATCTCCTGGCTTTAGTTCCCTCGAGAAATCTCAAGTTTCTGGATCTTTCCGGAAACTTGCAATTGCAGGTAAGGATTGTTTTTAAAAGGTGCAAGTATATGCGAATAATTTTTGTATCAATAAGGTGGACGAGCAACAATTCAAGGTCTGCCAGACACAGAGCCAACGCCATTGGAGTCTCATAGATGTTTCCGGCAATAACCGAGCCGCTCTGCCAACCACCACACTGCGACACTCCAATGCCCAGAAAAGTCAATCAAAGACGACACTGCCGTGGAGTATGGGATTTGCAGAAACCCCGGGCTCTGGAGATTGCCGCAAGCTCTTGGTCTGCCAGTTGCGAGCCGGAAACTACGGTGCATCCGATGAAGCACTCTATGGTATGTTCGAAGCGGCCGAGGGATTTGCCCGAGCGGCTCAGGAAATGGTCCAGCTGGTGCCTGGTCTGATGAAACAGGAACAATTGGTCAAGGATGTGGCGGTCAGGGACTACATGAAGTCCACCCTGCTAGCGGCACAACGCCAGTGCGGTACTGTGAGAAGTGCTGCGCTGTTCCACCTCACCAGGACACGAGCTCCCTCCAAAGTGAGGCCATTAAAAAGCAAGCGTTATGTTCTGCGGATGGCCAGCTCCGGGCGGTTGGACGCCTATTTGGTGAGACGTACTACTCAGCTACGCCTTACAGATTCGGAAGCTAATCCAAGGGAGCTGGGTCCCACATTGACCATGCCGGATCCACAAGTTCTAGAGGTTAGTTTTTGGGGAAAAGTTTAATTTTCGGCATCTAATTCTTATATTTGTTGCTCCAGCTTACCCTCAGCAATGATGACGAGTATCTGGTGGTTGGAAATTCCCAGTTGTGGTCAGTGATGGACATAGATCGTGCCGCTCGAGAGATCCGCAAGGAAGAAAACGCCCTGTTGGCCGCCAAGCGGCTGGTGGACATAGCCCAGAGCTTCGGAGCGGCAGAGAATCTCAGTGTGATTGTGGTGCGTTTCAGGCACCTGGGAACAGACGTGGATCATCTAATTCGTGAACTTAAGCAGAGTGTTCGAAAAAAACCGGCTCCAGTTCCTGTTCCTGTCACTAACGGATCTGTATGCAAGCGCACCTGCTGTGACAGGAGCAACGCCTGTCGACACCGGGCCATCGAGCAGGAGCCCCTGGCGGGAAGATCCTCTCCCAGCGGCCAGAGCGACCGGGATCTGCTGGCCAAGGACAAAGACAGCACCGACAACGAGTTCGTATTGGCGCACGCTCGGGTCATGCAGGAGGAACAGCAACTAGAGATGCTGGACGAGACGGAATCGGTTCTGTCCGAGGAACAGTTCAAGTGCTGGGAATACATGCTGGAGCAGAACACCCAACTGCTTTTTGACAAAGAGTTGAACACTATTTCCAAATCCTTCACTAAGCAGCGCCAGGTGCCCAGTGCGATCCTTGCTACTCCTGCTCCCGCCACCGAACGCAATGATTTTACCTCAAATCTGATGCGGAGTGTCACCAACAAGTTCATATCGAGCAGCACACCCCAACTACCCCAGACCCTAACCGGGTCTACTACAAATTCAGCGCCTCTTGGTGTCTACCATCCTATTAAGCATCCCATTCCTGGTCACTTCGGAAGTGCCCTATCCTTTCAACAGGCACACAGCTATGGATATAATTTATTTGATGGCAAGTCCCGGAAGATGTCCGCAGGATCCGTAAAACGGGTCGGAGGACCCCACTCGGCGTACTTTGGATCCCTGCAGCGTTTGATGCCCTACAATTTTGAATATGACTTCGCTGCTACCCAGGAGCGGGAAAGAAACATCCTGGATGAGGAGGAAATAGACGAGGATGACTTTAACGAGCAGGAAAGTAGAATGCGAAAGTACTGGGGAGTGGCCACCACGGAACTATAAACTAATAATAAATAAAAGCTTATATTACAAGTTATTCTGTATTTCATATTAAAATAAATGTTTTTATAAAGTAAGAATAGCTAAAGAGTAAGTTACATATATATAATCATAAAAAGAAATTTTAAAAATATATAGTTATTTTCAATATATCTTAATTTCTCTTATGTTTCTTTAAATATTTAAAAAAATTAGTACATCTAAACTAGTTTGAACTTAGTTTCAAATAAGTAGTGTTACCCGCGCATTGTCGCGGTTTCCAACACTAAAATTTCGAAGAGAATGCCCCATATGATTCAAATGCACGTTTTATTTGTTTACAATTTTGAAAGCATGCTCCTACCACAACAAAGACCTCACCACGACATAGCTGCGCTTTTTGCGGCCCAACCGGAATTCCTCCGGGTGAGCGCCCCAATGGTCCGCTACAGCAAACTGGAGTTTCGTCGCCTCGTCCGGCTCAACGGCGTGCAGTTGGCCTTCACGCCGATGATGATTTCCGACTCCATCAACAATAGTGAAAAGGCGCGTCAGAACGAGTTTACCACGGGTCCGGACGACCAGCCTCTGGTGGCCCAGTTTGCGGCCAAGGATGCCACCGAGTTCGTCACCTCGGCGCAGCTTATTTACCCGTATGTAGATGGCATCGATCTCAACTGCGGATGTCCCCAGAGCTGGGCCATGGCGAAGGGCTATGGCTGTGGTTTGCTTCGACAGCCGGAAGTTGTGCGTGAGGTGGTGCAGCAGGTACGACGTACGCTGCCCTCTGACTTTAGTGTCTCGGTGAAGATGCGTCTACTAGGCGGTGAGAGTTCCCTGGAGCGGACCATTGAGCTAGCGCGACAGCTTGAGCAAGCAGGAGCTACCTTCCTCACTCTTCACGGCCGGACACCGGCACAGAAGCACTCCAAGGATACCCTGGACATCGGTGCCATGTCCGAGGTGCGTCAATCACTGCGAATTCCACTGATAGTCAATGGTAATGTGGAGAGCTGGGCGGATGCCTGTGAGCTGTCGGAGAAGACAGGTGCCGCCGGTGTGATGGCTGCCCGTGGCTTGCTTGCCAATCCAGCTCTCTTCAATAGTGCGTATCCGGAGGCCACTACTACTCCATCAGCCTGTGTGCAGCAATGGCTAGACATCGCAGAAGCTGCAGGGGAAAACTTGCTGTTCCAGTGCTTCCACCACCACCTGACCTTCATGTGGAGCGCCGACATGAAGCGATCTTTGCGAGTTCAGTTCAACAGCTTAGCCACAAAATCGGAGGTTCTGGACTTCCTGGATGATCACTACAGTATTCGTCCTTCCGGAATATCCCCGACACCAGCGATATACACCCCCTGTTCGTACACCCATTTCACTCCACCGAAACATGCCCGGCATATCGCCGCCGAAAACGATGAGCAGGAGTGGAGTTCGAAGAGCGACGGCAAATTCTTTACGGAATTCCGAAAACACCAATTGACTGGAACCGGTGGCGAAGACTTGGAACTGGGGGGTCTTTTTGGCGAGGATGAGTAACTTCGATTTCAAACTCCAGTAGTTTTAAATTTCTGTCCTAAAGTTTGTAAATAATAAACACAAATTAAGGCTTGTCTAGCTTCTAGAAAAACAATCTAGTTTTAAGATAATTAGCGATCAATCAAGGTCAATTTAACCCATTCTTTTGAGGTTGGAAATGATTTAAAGTTTATCGAGTTTTAGGGGAATCCCCCAGTAGTAATTGGGATCCCGCATTCCGGTCGTCAGTTGAGTCGCTGTGGTATCTTCTATAAAAGGGGGTTATTGAACTTGAAATTAATATGTGTTCTAGGCCTAATTTTGCAGAGAAATAGGGAAAACATTGCAAAGAATTGAATGATTTATAAAATGAACCCAACATCGAAATGAAATTTATTTGTCCCATTTTACCTAAAAAAAAACAAAAAAAATACAGTTTTTTCTGATCTGAGGCAAATAAATATAATCTATTAAAATTAAACATAGCTTTACAACCTTTTTGGATAGCTGGAAATAAATAAAAATTAAAATAAAACTTTGAAAGCGAAAAAAGGAAACGATAGTATGCGAAACTTATCGATAGTATCTTTTTTTTTGCCATCTTCAATAGCTGGATATACATTTCGCAAATCCCACAACATCAAACAACCGAAGAAATGCGACGCCGGGAGCTGCAAACCATCCAACTAAAGCTGTCCGAGCTCAAGGAGTACGAGCAGGCCAAAATGGAGCGCCTAAGGAGCCGGCAGCAGGTGCTGACGCCACGCACGCCCACTCCCACATCCGACAGTGATGTTCTACAGATGCCGTCCAGCAGCGTTCCGGCTGTCCTACTGGCCAGCGGCACAGATCCAGAGGAGGAGCCCAAGGCCACACCCAAGTCCAGCACCACATCCACATAAGGGTACGCGCACACGGGTAAGTTCGCATTTATTATAGTTTACATTGGATGACCATCGGGGCTTTGAAGGTTGTTCTGGAAGCGAACGGTTTCAAAGCCGTCGACCAGAATTTCGCGGTCCTCCGCCTGGTGGCGCTCTCGTAGCCACTGCTCCCGTACTGGAATGTACCGTCTTAGTCCGGGCAGCTTTCGCCAGCAACGTCGCTTGTACAGAACCCAAGCTATTGAAACGCTGCAGCCGAACAGGAAACAAATAAGGAAGATGCTGACGCCGTGAGGGTGGGACGAAGCTACGGCCACCGAATCGTCTATGTCCAGCGGGGCCAGTTCCTTGGCCGCTCGACTGTGGGCCTGCTGACGCTCCTCTTCAGTGCAAACAGTAAAGGGAACATATGGCTTTATCACATCACCAGCCAAGGAGTAAACCCGAACAGCATATTCCTGGAAGGTGACGTTCAGTTGCCGCACGTATGTATAACCGGCACTGGTGTGATCCTGGCGAGTCAGACAGCCCACGTGAGTCTGCTTGTAGTGGTTCCGGAAGTAAATCACATAGTAGAGAACCATTCCATTGGGCTGTTTCGGTTCATCAAAGCGAACGATGTATTTCTGCGTCTCTGGATGATGGCATCCGTGCAGCTGCGGTAGTAAATCCGCTCCCACGGTGTAGTTGGTGCGTTCATGGAGCGCTGTATGAGTACTGCAGCCCAGTTCGTTACAGGCCTGCAGCTGGACGACATAGAGGCGGTAGCGTTGCAGTTGTTTCAGCTTGTACTCAGTGGTATAGGCCGGCAAACGAATCTGCGTTCCCTCCATCTGACTCTGACACTGCCGAGGATTGTCGAGGCTGCAACGATATTCATTCCGCATTTGGGAAATAAATCGTTGATCATCTTGCTGCTCCGCCTTGTAAGCACAACAGTCGTCGTAGTCCTGGAAAGCCAACCACTGGGCTCCTTCCATATCCTGCCACATGACTGGTTGGTGGCAAAAGTTTCGCTGCTCTATATATTTCTTGTCTTCGTTCAACTCCAACAACGAGAGCAGAAAGTAATCGTGATCGTGACTTGCCATTCGCACAGTAAGCGTACTGTCTGTCTTTTCTACCAGTTCCAGTAGTGGCTGTTTGGGAATGTCCCTGTTTGTCTGGACATAGGTTAAGTCACTGCGGGCATCGTGCGTCATATCCTCTCCAAAGGTACGCAGCAGGCAGGCGTAACGTGTGTCGGGTTCCAAATCTTCTAAAAGGATCTCATAATGTGTTCCGTTTCCGATTAGTTCGTCGCGGAAGAGCAGGCGGCGTTTCCAGTTAATCCGGGTGCACACAGGAGCCTCCAGTTCACTTTCGTCGTGGTACAACATTCCAGGCGCCATCGGTCGATAAATGAACTCGACTTTTTGGCTAGTCTGGGACTTTAGCCAACTTAGTAATACTGATTTGTGGGTGCATTTCTGGAACAAATAATTAAAGTAAATTAAGAGAATAAAGCTTTTAATGATATTTGTAGTTACCAGCACCAATAATTGCATCTTTGCCGGGCTGCACATGACTTCCTGATCGCTGGTTTGCAACGAATCCAAGCCCCTGTCGTGGGTCACCCAATTCTGGAATCCCCGTATCCGTGGGTTACACAATTTGTTATTCCGATGAATGTACATGCCACCCCTCATAAGCTCTAGCTGCTGGGTGGGCTTCCAGAGTTCAGACAGCTTCTTGTTGTCATAAAGTATAATAGAAAAATAATTATTCTCCATGGGATCACCATGAATCCGCTCCAGATTGCTAAGAAATTTCAGGCTTGTTAGTTGGGAGGACCTTGGAGGAAAAACCAAATCTCAAGTTAGGCGCAAAGTTCGTGAAACAAAAAATGAGAACTTACCGGAAGACTTTGAGGTATCCCCGAATCTCTCGAATACTGTTAAAACTGTGAATCAACTGGGATTCATTTATTAGATTGCGGATTGTGAATACAACACTGCCGTTGAAGATCTGGCATCCGCGCAACTTTTCCGCTTCACCCAGGCTGTATATATTGAAGGTGTCCCCTATCGTGGGGTTGCAGAAACTGACGCAAGGCTCATCGGGATCGCAAGCGATACATTCGGATTCGTTGTTGACCTTGTATCCACTGGGGCAGAATGGCACGCACTGGGAGGCGTAGATGACATGATCCTGCTTCGCCAGACACTGCTCTTTGGTGTAGCATCGCAGATGGTCCTCATGGACGTATCTAAAAAATCGGGCTTTAATATTAATTCTGCGTGGCGGAGGCAATCATTTCACTCACTTGCCAGCCGGACATGTTTTCACACAGACTCCGGCATTGCTGAGTCCTCGGCATACCGTACACTCCAACGGAGATTTCGATTTGCTTGAGCAGCCCCCTAAGCACTCCTCATGGCAAGTGTCGATATTTCTGTAAAATATGAATATGTCATGGTTATGGAGCTAATGGAGTTCCAGGTGCTCACCCTGAGTAGTTGGCAACGTTGTCATTGATGGAACGGTGACAGTGCTGGTCGGACCAGCAGGTGGTGGAGGCACAACCCCTACAAGTGGGCTGGCTGCAGTTGCTCGACACAGCCATGATGTGGTTCTCACCTGGGCTGAGAGTGAGCAAATCCCAGTTCACCTGCTTAGCAGAGAGTCTAATTTAATCTCTGCTGTTTTATTCATTATTTTTTACTTACCCCGTCTATGTGGCAAAGCTTGGGGCAGTTGCCGATGTAGACGTGGCCCCGTTGAATAGCTACCAATTCCGGAAAAGCTAACTGAATATTGGATACAGGTTTTTGGAAAGTTTTAAAAAGGATATAGAAACTCTATACCCACCAGTTCGAGGTCGGGCATGCTGGTCACTCCAAGTGCATAATTGAGGAATAGTCTGCGACCTCGAATGACTGTCAAGTGGGGGAACATTGACGTTATATTGGTTAGACCGCGGACCTCCGTGAAGATCATGTATTCGGTGATTTCTGTGAGCAGCGGGAACGTATAGTTACTGTACGAACAGTTTTCCTCGGGGTTGGTGATGAGGGTGATCATTACGTAACCGGTGACTACCGTACAATTGTCCAGTTGATGCAGTCTGCTGCAATTGTTACGGATATCGACGCTGGTGCATTCGTGATAGGCTTTTGCGGTTAAACTCGATGCCAGTAGCAACATGCCGCCGATGATTAGCATCATGTTGCTGAGACTTATGTTGCTAAGATGCATGTTGCTTAAGTTCGTGTGGCAAGTAAAATTATTTTTTTAAAATTACTTAAAAAATGTTATTTTGCACTTTGTTTCTTCTTTTGTTTCGGCCAACATCGATGTCGGCTCAAAAGCATTGTTTAGGTTTTTTTTGTTGATTGTATTTTTTGGGATGTGATTGGATCCCTTACAGTTATAGCACTTGTTTTGTCTCCCTTTTCGAAAGCCTAATTAACGCTCCGACCGGCCGGCCATCTGATTAGCCTCGAATGTTTATTTTATGACTCGCTCACTGTTCTGGCGGCTATTTTGTTTTTTGTGATTTTTTTATTTTTTATTCAATTTACGTTTTTCACCAAGCTCACAATCGGGGGCGAAAAATCGCACGAATGTCGGGAAGGAAGGGCTTGTTTGTGCCAATATTGGGGCTACTTCTTTTTGCTTATTTGTACGATTGTCTAAAAACTGAAGCGTAAACAAACACTTTATCGAACACACACAACCTCCCACGTAAACAAGAACATATTATATGCGTTAATTTTATTTTTTCATCGGCATCTCTTGTATTTGTTTATTGTTTTTGTTTCTTTTTTTTTGTAGATTTATTTATTGGCGCTAGATTGGCATCATGCTGGTCAAACGGTTGAGTGCCTTTGCTTCGGGTTTCTCCTCCATTGGAACATATTCCAATAATCCTAAGGGTTGCCATATATTTAATTCAAAAATATCTTAATTAATATTATTAAAAGGATTTTTGAAGAAATAGTTTTGAAAGTATTTTATTTAGAAATTTGTAAAGTTGTTTGCCAATTTAAAGAGTTGAAGTAAACTAAGAATATATTTTATTTATTTATTATATTATGAAACAAACTAATTAAAAACAAACTATCTTTTTTAACTTTCAGAGGCTACAATTCTTCACTACCTCACTGGATGCAGCACCTACATATATTTTACAAATATCATAGTTTACATCAACTATTTAATGTTAAGATACTTTTCCTGACAAACCAAATACGAACCGAATTTAGGGTTCAGAATGTACTCTATAACTAAATATTATATCAATTTTACTGGGCATCATCATTATTTAGTGCCAATACAGCCAGACTGTTAAATATAAGCAAGAATTTAACAAATATTTCAAGGCCATTGATAAATTTGAACGATTCCAGCTGGCCAGTGGCCACACACGCGGCCCAAATATGCAATTAAAATTTTGGACAGTTTACGGAGAATGTTTTTTAAGAATTTTTCGCCCCGCCAAATGGGAAATTCGGGATGAGCAGAAGCGCTCCAGCGACGACGACAACGACCACTTGACGATGTTCACCTCGCGACGATCGATTGCCGACTGACCGTCTGGGGACGGCGTCCGTCTCTGTTTTTGGAGAACAACAAGCAAATTGATTTTTCATTTAGCGTCTTCTGCCTTCTGGCTGTAGCCTTCAGCCTCCAGCCTCCGACCCTCGTATCTCGCCGATATACTTGATACCCTGCCCTGTCCGGCGGCCTCTTTGTCGTCCGTAAATTGATTAAGCGTTTGATTTCTGCGGGAATGTGAACAAATTGATTTGTCATCAGCCGGCACAGCTTATGCAACTGTCCTCAATGGGGGTTTAATTCTATTTAGTTTGCTATTTTGTGAATATCTGTACCGGGTTTCTCGCAGTGCAGTCTCGCATTCAAGTTTTATGGCTTAGTTCTTGGTCGGGAAGGTCTTGCCAAACCACCAGCTGATCCGAGAGGATCATAAAAACAGCTGACTCCAATTAGCCACATGGCACCGGGACACCGGCAACCGGCAACCGGCATCCAAAGTTAAAACACATACTAAGGTAGTTGGACAAGCAGGAGAGGAGGAGAATTCCCTTGCAACTAAATCGAACCCAGTCCGAGAAGCGATTAAGTTTAACGATCGGTGCTCCAGAGTTCCACAAGGCATAGATTGCAGTTACTTGGAAGATCCTAGTCGAATTTCGAATGCTCTTTTAAAAATGTTATTTCAGTATTAAAAAATGTCTGGCTGTAATAAATAAAGCTCAAAATAAATCTTTATATCTTTAAATTAGTATTTCTTTTATTTATAGTCAACTTAAAGCCACAATACTACAGAAATCATTCGAAAGTGTAAAGTGTTTCTGTTCTTGACGTCATCTTATTTGTATAAAAGATCATTTTATATTTTCAAGACTGCGAGGGGTTCGTGTCAAAGTTCAATTAATTCAATTAAATTATTGGATGCGTGTATGCTCAGATCAACATATCAGTTCATTGGAAAGTGCTGCGCAATGGAGCAGGTTCTTCTGTCCCTTCTCGTTCTTTTTTTTGTTAGTGTCGTATTGTTTTTAGTTTCAAAGAATCGCAGCTTTTCGGTTAAAATGCAATTTTTTAATTAATTTTAAGTTTATTTGCTTATCTTAGGAGAAGGGACGTCTACTCTGGCGGCGTGTTGTCGTGTATCCACTCGGCAAAGTGGGCCACTGAAGTGTAGACACTCGGGATGCGCAACCCACCGCAGTTATCCGATCCAAAGGACATGATGCCGATCTGGGAAAGGATAATGGGATTTATATCAAAAAATTATTATTTAAGAATATATTATTTTCTAATTACCTGGGAAAAGATACCGTTCTCCTGAATAAACAGCGGCGCTCCACCGAATCCCTGGCATACATCCTTGCCTTCGCCGCCGGCGCACATCCACTGGCCTTCAATGGAATTGGGTGACTCTAAAGCGCCCGTGGATCCATAGTTTCTCAGACACAGATCCCAACTGGTGAGCGGAACGTCCAGGTGAGACATCTCCGGCTGTCGGACACTCGAGGTGGACATCTTGCCCCAGCCGGCGATCGTGGCCCGCTTGCCCACCACCAGGTTGGCGCGTGTCTTCTGCAGGCAGATGGGTTGTGTGGCCACTGGCGGTGCGAAATTGGAAATGGGTGGATCTCCATTAATCTTGGGTTCGATTTTAGGTGGCTACCTGCTGGAGCAGCAACATTGTTGCCGGCTGACCTAACCAGAGCGCCCAAAAAAGGGGGTCTGTCTATATTCTTAATGTTTGTGAGGAATTTTTTGGTGGATGAGGTCTTGCAGCGATCTCTTTAGGGGTTTTTAAAGCACTCTTTATTTAAAGGTAAGTTTAGGCCTTTCTATTTTTTAACTTTTTTTTAATAAATAAAACCCTTTTCGCCTAAGCCCCTGCAGATGCATTGATTTATCTCAGACCGCGTTATTTTATCGGGCATTATAAAGCAATAAGGACGATCACAAACAAGTTGGGCAGCCAACTGGGCGACGCCCCCTTTCGGTTCGCAAATAATGTGTTGTTTACGAACTTGGCCAAATTGCAATTAGCCAATCGATTGCCTCACCAGAAGGCACTCGCGCAGTACAGCCTGGTAATGACCCTTATTTGCTCGGCGATGTGCGAGAGAGGTGGCCGTAATATGGATTTTATCCTTTAAAATTCAATTTGGGGCCACATCACGTTTCACTTAATTTGCGAACAGAAACCAACAATTTACAAACAATTCAGTGATATTCTCAATGAAATCTTTAAGTTTTTTGACCTTCATGTTTAGGATAAAAATTTAGGGAATGCGACCTATTTTTATTTTCAGCTTCAGAAGGTTTTAGACTCCAGAGTCTAAACTTTAAATCATAACTCCAAAGTTCGTAGCTATTGAACTGAATCCAAAGAGCTGGAAAATCAAAGCCTCTACAGTGGACAGTCCGCGTTCAAGTCATTAGATGGTACAGTAAGCACGCTCCAAAGCCCAACGCCGCCCAATTAAATAAGTGATACACCCACTCCCGCCCTCTGAATGGTTGGTATCCCAACCTCGAATTAGCGACATGCGATACAAATGGTAACAAACAGTACAGGATGAAGGGGTTCCCCGGGGCTCTGGGGGTGCACATATTGACATTTATGAACTTGGAGCGAGTGGAGTGGATGGAGTGCTTGGAAAGATGACAGAACAAAACGATTTTTAATTATCTCTGACACTGTCAAGCGTAACTGCCCCTCATGTCCCCATCATCAGTCCCACTCCCCATCGGATACTCACCCGAATAGTTGAGTGGCGTTTTGAGCACCAACAGGGCAATGTCATGGTGGTACTGGCCCTGCTTGTAATCGGGATGGACGATCACATGGCTGATGGCGTGGTTGACGGAGCGCGGGGCACAGAATCCGGTGTTGGCGCAGTCCGGATCGCTGGAGGTATCATACTCGCCCACCCGTACCGATGATCTGGGGGAGAAAGTTGATCGGATGATCGATAAGCTGTCGGATGACCGTGTGACCCACTTACAGTCGGTGCCCGTCGGCCTTGGCCAGAGCGCAGTGGGCGGCAGTGAGGATGACCCGCCTGGCGATGACGGCTCCAGCACAGGGATAGGCAAAGGCTCCCGTATTGACATCTAAAAATAATTTTTTAACCTTAGGATCTTGGGATATCCTTCCTAACTTACGCTTGAATCCAATACGAGCTACAAAAGGATATGATCCCAGTCCCTTGTAGAAGTGTCCTTGAACCAGGGATTTGCCGCACACCTGGTTCTTCTCCAAGGGACTGCTGGGACAACAGACGTAGGGAAGTTCCTCACTTGTTCCACCGCAATAGAGCGACTTGTCGCCGTAGTAGCAGCTCCTGGCCACCTCGTAGATCAGAGCCGTGCAGTCGTGGAGAGGAGTACACTCCGTTCCCACGGAGCAGCTGGATTGGGAGGCGGAGAAACCACCATCGTAGTAGGAGCGCGCGGCCACTGAGTGTCCGGATGTCTCGTTTCCACGGATCGCGCTGTTTGTTCCCGGTTTTGGATAATTTACGGGAATAACGAGTTTCTCTTGAAAATTTGAATGTTAGATTAGCTATAAGGCTTTAAAATTCAAAGATTAAAAATAATTTATAATTTGTTCTTTTTTTTATGTGTATAATTCAACATGTTTTTCACAGATAGATTAAAGGATAAAAACAAGGACATTTTTAGCACTTCTGGATAAACTGTAAAAAGTTTTAAGATAAATCCTTTGAGAGTCCTTTAAAAAACAATTTAGATTTTGAACTGAAAAAATAAGATTACGTATACGTAATATTACACAGGTCCTACCAAAATCTCCCGATTCCGTTCGACCGATTGCTAAAATTTGTAAAACTATACACAAAATAGGAAAGGCTCGCATTTTAATTCACAATTTAGTTTAAACCACTTGAATAATTTTTTCCGCTTTTTAGTTTAGGAGCACTTTTAGTTATTGTGCGGTATTTGTGGTCAGAACTTTCGGTTTCCGTTAATTGGAACCGTGCAGGTTAACACAACTTTGTCAACTAAACGCAGCGATATACCCCAGCGATCTCTGGCCAAATGAAAATGAAAATATATACATATTCGTATGATATCCACATAAGCGATAAGTATATCACGCACATTAGTACACGTTTATATACTTTCCTACTCGCTCGTCTGGCGGGGTCTGCGGTTATTAACTGATTTTTATGACAGTTTGGTCTCAATTCGCGACCATTTCCAGGTTGTAATTTGTGCATTTGTTTGGCAGATATATAGTTTTTTTTAATAATATTTTTTATATACTATAAATGCATTTAACATTATAACATGCAGATGCGTTCGACCATTGAATGCAGTTTTATGAGGTTTGTCTATTTTTTCTATGGTTGGATCAAGTTGTATATAGTTGGCTCTGCAAAGATATTTACTAAATAATAATTAATATTACTTAAGTTTATTTTTAAACAATCTTATAAATCAATCAAAGAGTTAATAACTTTTTAAAAGTAATTTTTTAGAAATACTTAAAATAAAGGTAAAATAAAGTAATATTCTATCTGTTTCTAACTTTCTTCGCTTGAAAGTATATATAAAGTATATATATATGTATATATTATTTTAGTCTGATTTTTTTTTTGTAGCATTTTTTTAGGTAATAATAAAATATGTTGAATGAGATCATTTAGAGTTGATAAGCTTGGAGCATTTCACTGGACACACGGCCAGCTGGTTCCAGTTTTTTAAACAGGAAAACAAGCGAGACAAACGCACATTAAATTGCTTAATATGCTTAGGGTTTGTTTGTGGACATTCCTACTGCCGACTGGCTGCTAAATTGTTTTGTAATTTTATGTTGAATTTTCTTTTTTAAGTGGCCACCATTTAATGGTCAAGTTTTACTTTCGTTGGGTTTTATGGCCCCTGGCCGGTGAGAGGCTAAGAAATACTCGTAATTTCACTTTCGCATTTATTCGGTCGAAAGGGAATTACGCGCAGACATCCAAAGGTCTCAGTCCGAACTACCATTCAGGACACTTCTGGGCACGGAGGCGGACATGGTCACCAGTTGGTGAGTGGAGGTCGGATCTGAATCATCACCCGACTGACCCTCAGGCGATGGCATTGAAATGGAAACGGTGAGATTATCGTCATCCCCCTCCACATATATTGTGATATCCTGGTTGTTCTGTTCGGGCAATGGATAGTTCGGCAGGACCTGACGGAAGACATCGTATCGATCGCGCAACTGGATATCCACATCCTCGGAGCGACGCTCCTGCGTCTGGAGCGTCTGGAGTACTGAGAAGAGGATCACCCGATTGGCGATATAACAGTCGGGCAGCAGACTTCTCTCCATTAGCAGATTAGGACACATGGTGGGCAGATAGTAGTGTGGGTTGACGATTCCTCTTCCTTTATTTGAGGGTGCTTCTTTTTACTAATTTCGTAAGCCGAATTAAGGACAAAATTTGCTAATTAGCCTTTGCTAATAAATAGACTCAATTTTTGTAGATAATGGCAGGACCTGGAATGAACTATGCTTGATTTTGTTCTGAGACGCCTGCTTCACGTTAAAACTTAGGATAATATAATAGGAAATAAAATAATCAATTAGAAACAGAATATAATTGAATTGAATGTCTCTTTTTGAAGTAATTAAAATGTATATATTTTTTTTGCTCCAAAAACATCACCAATTAAAAACAATGGTTCGCATTGTTTCTATAGAGATCATTTTGCATCGTATATTGCATAATTTTTCACCGTTAAACTGTTAACCCAATAAACGTTCAACAAAAGAATGCTTTTTGTTTGGCATTAAAAAAAAAACGGAAGCATGACCATATAAATGCTTATACATATCACATCATATTTTATATAAAAAATCAAAGCATATGATTTTCACAAAAAAAAGTAAAATAAAAAATAAAAATACCCGTATACCGTTATGTGACACTTATTGCCGTTTTGATGTGGCCATTAACGTGTTTAAGTTGTCAGTAAATTGCTGAAATTTTAATGGCCAGCACACATAGTGAATTACTGCCTAATACACCCAAAAAACACATATAATTGCCAGGGGTCAAATGAAAATATAGGGCTGTCACTGCTTTTGAACTTTATTTAAGTAGAATAATGCATTTTTGTTGACTTTTTATTAATTTATCTTTTCTTGCTGTACGAGAACCATCCATTGTAGGCCGATGCCGATGAAATCAGCAACAGAACGCCGACAAAATATCCGAAAAGCTTCATTTTCTCAGAGTAAAAATTCAACTGCTATGTAATATCGAATCCGATCGACTTTTATATCTCCAGAAACTTAAAGAGCGTTTAATTAATATAATGCAGTTACAGCGTAAACCCTTTATATAATTTGTAACAATTCTCATTAGTCCCGATTTTTGCTAAACAGACGTTCCAGACTGTAACAGGTATTTTTTTATTTCTTTTAAATTTTTTACTCAACAACAATAGAAACAAAGTTCATTTTACGGTCCACTATTTATGTAAAAAGGAATGCAATCTTGTAATGGAATGTGTCATCACAATAGACCCAAACCATGTCTGTATCTTTGCCAATTTTCATCCGATTTCTGAGCGGAATACCTTAAAAGTTTTGTAATTCGATACACAATCATTCTGCATTCAAATCTCAGAATAAAATTTTCGATCGATATTTTTCAAATTTTTGTGATGGTACCCCTTGTAAAATCCGGGATCCCCACATTCGGCCCCAAACCATGTCTGTATCTTTGCCAATTTTCATCCGATTTCTCAGCGGAATACCTTAAAAGTTTTGTAATTCGATACACAATCATTCTGCGTTCAAATCTCAGAATAAAATTTTCGATCGATATTTTTCACATTTTTGTGATGGTACCCCTTGTAAAATCCGGGATCCCCACATTCGGCCCCAAACCATGTCTGTATCTTTGCCAATTTTCATCCGATTTCTCAGCGGAATACCTTAAAAGTTTTGTAATTCGATACACGATGAAAAATATCGATCGAAAATTTTATTCTGAGATTTGAACGCTCATTCTGCAATCAAATCTCAGAATAAAATTTTCGATCGATATTTTTCAAATTTTTGTGATGGTACCCCTTGTAAAATCCGGGATCCTCACATTCGGCCCCAAACCGTGCCTGTATCTTTGCCAATTTTCATCCGATTTCTCAGCGGAATACCTTAAAAGTTTTGTAATTTGATACACAATCATTCTGCGTTCAAATCTCAGAATAAAATTTTCGATCGATATTTTTCAAATTTTTGTGATGGTACCCCTTGTAAAATCCGGGATCCTCACATTCGGCCCCAAACCGTGCCTGTATCTTTGCCAATTTTCATCCGATTTCTGAGCGGAATACCTTAAAAGTTTTGTAATTCGATACACAATCATTCTGCGTTCAAATCTCAGAACAAAATTTTCGATCGATATTTTTCAAATTTTTGTGAAGGTACCCCTTGTAAAATCTGGGATCCCCACATTTGGCCCCAAACCGTGCCTGTATCTTTGCCAATTTTCATCCGATTTCCAAGCGGAATACCTTATAAGTTTTGTAATTCGATACACAATCATTCTGCGTTCAAATCTCAGAATAAAATTTTCGATCGATATTTTTAAAATTTTTGTGATGGTACCCCTTGTAAAATCCGGAATCCTCACATTCAGCCCCAAACCATGTCTGTATCTTTGCCAATTTTCATCCGATTTCCAAGCGGAATACCTTAAAAGTTTTTTAATTCGATACACAATCATTCTGCATTCAAATCTCAGAACAAAATTTTCGATCGATATTTTTCAAATTTTTGTGAAGGTACCCCTTGTAAAATCTGGGATCCCCACATTTGGCCCCAAACCATGTCTGTATCTTTGCCAATTTTCATCCGATTTCCAAGCGGAATACCTTATAAGTTTTGTAATTCGATACACAATCATTCTGCATTCAAATCTCAGAACAAAATTTTCGATCGATATTTTTCAAATTTTTGTGAAGGTACCCCTTGTAAAATCTGGGATCCCCACATTTTTTTTGTGATGGTACCCCTTGTAAAATCCGGAATCCTCACATTCAGCCCCAAACCATGTCTGTATCTTTGCCAATTTTCATCCGATTTCCAAGCGGAATACCTTAAAAGTTTTTTAATTCGATACACAATCATTCTGCATTCAAATCTCAGAACAAAATTTTCGATCGATATTTTTCAAATTTTTGTGAAGGTACCCCTTGTAAAATCTGGGATCCCCACATTTGGCCCCAAACCATGTCTGTATCTTTGCCAATTTTCATCCGATTTCCAAGCGGAATACCTTATAAGTTTTGTAATTCGATACACAATCATTCTGCATTCAAATCTCAAAATAAAATTTTCGATCGATATTTTTCAAATTTTTCTGAAGGTACCCCTTGTAAAATCTGGGATCCCCACATTTGGCCCCAAACCATGTCTGTATCTTTGCCAATTTTCATCCGATTTCCAAGCGGAATACTTCGAATCTAATTTTGATAACAAAAAATATATAAAAATTCCATTCCCCCAAGTATACATCATTGTTTAATAAAACTTTCGGTTAACAATTTTTGGTTGTCTTTTATTCTTATATGTCAAATAGTAATTTATTCCATCGCATTTGTTTTATCATTTGTTTTACGTAGTTGCTTCATTACTGACATTTCTATGGTTGAAATATTTTTGTTTTTGTTTTTGGTTTTCTTTAGATATAAATACGACATCACGTTTTCGTAATTGATATTTCTCCTATGCAATTTTTTGTTGTATTCCTATATAAAGCAATAAATAACTTGTGTTTATGTTTTTTTTTGTTTTTTTGGGGATTGGGGGTGCCGATCGTCAACATGTTGCTACCCCACACGATGTCCCGCATTTGTTTGACGCTATACAGACTTAAATTAATTTAAAATTCAGTTTTAGTTTCCATTCACTATACACAAATATACAATATTTACATGAAAATATCAGGGTTACAAATATGTAAATGATAGAGCGATTTTCTCGTGGAATCATAACGCTTAGTAACATTCAAGCCGTGTCTCAAAGATAAATCATAGGATTTTGAGCAAATTGTATTTGGTTTTTTTGTTTTTGGTTTGTTTGGAATGTTTTTTTTTGTTTTGGTTTTCAAATAATAATAATAGAAGTGCATAAACAATAATGTGTTGCAGCGTTGCCACATTGTTGAAGGTTTAAGCTTTGCTAATGTTGCTGCGGAGAGCTTTCAAAATGGCGATGCTGCAAATGTTGCCGATGTTGCTGCTAACAGATGTTGCCAACCGGGTTTACAAACCGGTACGTCAAAATTCAAATTAAAATTTATGTAAAAATGTTAGCGACTAAGTTAGCCCCGTCACTGCTGAAACAGCAAACTGCGCTGCATCTCAAAATAACGCAAAAGAAGATCTGAGTATCAGTAATGTACTCCGGGAGGCGGATTGGAGGCAGCACTTACACTGCCACTTCCACCGCCCGCGTTGCTGTTGCTGCCTGTGTTGTTGTTGTTGCCACTGCTGCCGCTGTTGTTCGCATTGTTATTGTTGTTGTTGGCGCTGGTATTGTTAGTACTGCCGGAGTCCCCCAGCCAGGAGTCAGGACTGGGTGGAAAATCGGGATAGCCCTGATCCGGACTAGAATCATTGCTCAGATCCGAGACATTGTTGCTACTGTGCAGGCGATGGTGCGACTTGCTGGCATGCAGATTATTACCCACAGCATGATCTATAAGGATTACAATGGTAAGTATATGTTTCTTGATCTTTTAAGTGTTAACCCACCTATATTGGTGTACACGATGTTATCCGGATAGGAGCCGAAAGTGTGCCCCTGGCCCACTGGCGGCGGCGACCGACTGCTCGGCGGATACTGCGATGGACTGGAGCTGCCGTGCATGTACGATCCCCGGATGCTGTGAGGCGAGGCGCCCTCGTCCAGGCCCAAATTGACGGTACTATAGCTATCGTTGCTTAAATCTGTACAGGAATGAAATGGAGACACCACAATTAGGAGTTTACTTCAAGGCGAAATTTCAATCTTTCAGAATAAAAGGGACAAACTGCAGTCTTCTAGACCTTTTTCCTTTAACTAGATAGCTGCTAATTAAAACTTACCATGATGACTGAAGCTGTCATAGTCGACCTTCAGCTCATCCTTGTCAAGGAATTTGTCGGTGCGAGGCGAGCAGTTGCCCTTCATCGAACGGAAGTACTGGCTCCAACGTGTGCGACCCGCATCCTTTTTCAGTCGTTTCTCCTTGGCCCGCCTATCAAACATAACAGTATTTATAAATTATTTAGAAAATGAGAGGAAATCCCATGGGATTCAAAAATATAAGCTATTAGTTGACTGTCAAGAAATAAATCAAAAACTTGAAACTTATATGCTTTGAGCTACGAATGACTATGAATTCTAATAAAAAATAATGATATCTTGGAGCTCTTTATCATTTAAACATACCTGTTTTGGAACCACACCTGCACCACTCTCATGTCCAGGCCCGTGTCCTGGGAGAGCTGCTCACGTACATGGCGGGCGGGCTTGGGGCTGTTGTTGTAGGCGGTTTTCAAGGTCTCCAGCTGCTTGGCGGTGATCGTTGTGCGGGGTCTCTTATTGGGCTGGTCTCCATCCAGCGAGCCATCCAGATAAAGACCTGTCTCACAAAATCCCAATAGAGTAAAAATCTTAAAGAGAAGATGAAAGGAAAACGCACCCTTGGCCTTGGCTTCCTCGTAGTCGCGCTTGCAGATAAGCTTGCGGTCCTCCATCAGGTAGAACTCGTCGCCGGTGTTGAGGGTGCGAGAGCACATGGCACAAAGGAAGCACTGCAGATGGTAGACGTTGTCCTGGGCCCGACGCACCACCTGCGTGGGCGGTATGCCCATATCACAAGCGGAACACTTTGTACCGTAACGTCTGTTCGACCCAAACATTGGCAAGTGCGGCGCGATATGGAAGTAAGATTTTTTATCATTAAACCGGTTTAATGACCGCCATCAACCATCGTCCCATCCACTCCATATGGAGGATGCGTTTGAGAAATTTACTTACTTGAAGAAGTCCTCCTTGCAGAAGAGCTGGCCGTTTCGCGCGAAGCACTTGTCGTTCAACTGGCCGTGACACTCGCTGCACTGCAAACATTTCGCATGCCACGTCCTCTCCAGCACCTTCAGGATGAACCTGTCAAGGATCAGCTCGTGACAGCCGCCGCACTTTGGGATTGTAGCTGTCCGGAAGAACAAAAGGATAACAAGGTTAATCTTACCATTTAACTTTGATTTAAACAAGGACTTTCGCATTCTATTTTACCCATCTGGTTTTAAACTGGAATTTCCTATTTATTCTATAGTTGCTCGCTCAATGTTTCTCGTCACACAACGAATCAAATCAACACAATTTTTAATTGAGCTATTTGATCTTAATTTGAGTTTGCTTTTGTCGTCTATTTAAAAAGTGCCTACCATATATTTGAAAAACTTAAATAACAATTGGAAGCAATCAAATAGGAATTTGACAGGTGGATGGTATTCTTTTCTTCCATCATTTAAAGTGGTAAACATTTTAAGAAACCATTCCAGTTGATCAACAAATTAATATTCATTTATTCTTGGATAAATGAAGATGAATATTTATTTGTATTTTATTTTATATATTTAGGGGAAGTAGGTTTTATAAACAGTTCCACCAACAAAGAAAACTTACAATGCTCTTGAAAATATGTCTTCCTTTATTTTATTCCAGTATTTTATTCAAGAGATTTTGACTAAATAATTTAACTATTTCATAGTAACTATGAAAAAATCTTTTTAATTTCCATAATTTATTTCAATATATAAATCTTTAAATAAGATTTTACAAGTAAACATATTATCCCAAGAAATAAATATTCATGCTTCAAAACCCTGTTAGGAAAACCTCCTATATCCATCAAGGTTTTCATTTTGTAAGACCTGGTTTTTATAGAATTTTCTACACAAACAATATTAACACTTGTTTCTTCTGTAGTATTTAATAAAATCTAATCAAGTTTATGGTCTTAACTTATATCGATTGATATAAAAATAGTAAACCATAAAACTGCCCATTTTTTTTATTCCGACATATGCTGCTTTATTTCAAAAGCTTTTCAACACTTTTTATGGTTTCAAATTTTAACAAAATATCTTTAAAATCATCGCAGAACCAATATCCTTTTCATTCTGGCCACTTACATAGTAAAAACTCTGGCAATTGACTCAAGTTAATCGGCGGTACGCGATCATCACATTTGCCATTGGACAGAAAGTCACTTTTGAACATCATCAGTTTCAAAAGTTCCATGCTGTTGGAAGAGGAACTTTCCAAACTTTTATTTTTGGTTTTGCGAAATTTTCTTTTAATAAAATTTACTTTTTCAATCCAACTTTCAATCACTTTCACTTTGTGTCACATTTTGATTTTGTTTGATTTAATCCACATTTTCATTTGCTTTTCTGATATATTTATTTATTTTTTCGATGAATTTTTATTATTTGTTGGCTGATATTTTGTTGTATTTGTGTGTTTTTTGTTTTTTGGGCTTGTCTAGCGATATCACAGACTTTTGCCCGGAAAGACCGGATAACGGATAACCGAGCGGCAACTTCGACGCTTGGAAAGCAACTGACGACTAACGGCACACGATTCGACGAGGGGGTGGCTCGCCTGACATAATCACAGTTGGAACGGTGTGGCGGTAAGCGGTAACGGTAACCCAACCCTTAACTTGCTGCGACTTCCAATTGGAAAGTGGCTCGGCTGCTCAACAGCTCGACTGCACCCTGTGCCAATTGTTTTTGCTGTTTCCCGTTGCTGCTGCTCATATTTTGGTTGTGCCAGTTTTCCAGTCTGGCCTTTTTCTTCATGATTTTCACGATTTCCATGCTTATTCTTTTTTTTTTGATTTTTTGGAACAATTGAGTTTTGGGTTGGCCGCCCAACAACAACGGCGGGGAAATTGCATTGTAACACTTTGCCATTCCATTTTCCAATTGTATAGCTGTGTGTGTGTCTGTGTGCGATGTGTTGGGTGGTTGGGGGTTTTTCTTCTTTTGAGTCTAGTTTTTTTTTGTTGTGCTTGTGTATGTGTTTGTGCCTGGGATTGGTTGTTTTGTGTGCGTCGACGTAGCCTGCAGTTTTCGGGGAGTGGTCTCGCAAAAGCTCTTTTCAACTTGGCTTTTTTCCCTCCCTCTCTGTCGCACCCCCACTCACCGTACGGCCAGCCGATAGAGATGGCTAGAGAGACTCGTTTTTGTTGGCAAATTTTGGTTGGAGTGTACTAAAAATACACACAAATATGTTTATATTGTTCTGTGTTGCAGTTCGGCTGCTGTTTCTTCTTCTCTTTGCATATACAGCATCCTGCACACACACACACATATATATATCAACGCATCCTTCCTGCACCATAGACATGTGTGTGTGTAAGTGTATTTGTGTACTTGGCTGCCATTGCTTATTGTTGTGTCATTGTTTCGCAACTGTGAAAATGACCTTAAAGCCGTTAAATTGCTGACTGACTGACTCCGGACGACCGGCTGATCGAGAGCAACGTCTGCGCACCTGCCACCCCTCGCCACCCAACACCTGACCCCTCGACCGAGGCCCCTGACCCAACACTACTTCAAAATCCATGCACCAACACTGCAAGAAAACTATGGATAAATAGGAGCAGTTTTTGTGACAAAAATAAGAGGCTTTTCCATCGATTTTTTATGTTAAATTTTGTACATTTATTTACATCAATTTTAATTAGAATTTTTTATTATTTCAGCCTATTGTGTTTAAAATCTTTACACTCTTATGAAGTATAAAAAAAGATAAAGTTTCCCATTCGATTTGCATCTTTTTAAACTTACAAACCTTAATATTTTTCATCTATATCCATTTGACTCAATTAATTCTATTAAATCTATAATTAAACTATTCTCTCAGTGTACCCGCACACATTCAAAACACTTTCGACCAGCCTATAAGTGGCGAGGTGAGGCGAGACGTGTGCTTATGAGCTGCCAAGTGGTCGGCGCTCATGGTCTCTTTGGTTTCGGCCATTTTCCAAAAGCCAAAATGTGCGTACTGCCACTCACAGTCACACATACATCCTCAATGTGAATTCCACACACCTACGCTCAAACAAACACACACATTCCCATTTCACACTGGCATTCGACAGTCGGAATTTTGGCGCTTTAAGGCTTTTCTTTGTAATTTGACTTGACAGAATGGCTTTTTGGTGTTTTACGTTGAAATTTCTCCTTGTGCTACTGATTTTATTTAAATTGACAGACAGGCCACCATGAAAAAAACCGAATACATTCAATGTTAACGAAAATAAATATAAAACTACTTGTCGTTCGAGTTAAAATGCTTTTTTTGTAACATTTTTGAAAGTTTAAATATTTATAAAGTTAATAGCTATAACTATTAGCTTATAGAATACTTTTTAGATAATTTTTAAGCAAATAAATAGTTAATAAAGTTATTTAAATGAATTGAAATAAAAGACCGTCTTGAACAAAACTCGCGCCTTTAAAGTGCGTCGCATATTTGTAGCCTACTTCTTGGGGCATGTTCACACAATACGAGACCGATGGCAATGATGAAACGACAGCCCAAAAATCGAGGTATACGCTTTGGGGAAATGAAAGAAAATCGAGGCGAATTTATAGCCAGGAGCGACATTGTCAGAATCGACAACAAGTCTCACAATGGGCCCAAGGCAACAAAAAGAGCCAACAGAAAAGAAAAAAGACATTTTTTTGAATGGCTGCCGTGGGTAAAATGGCGGCGGCTCCGCAATCGAAGGCAAATTGAGCGATACGCAACCAGACAGGACTTTTATTCGCACATTTCAATGTGTGTGTGAGTGTGTGTGTGTGATGGAGAGTGTGTTGGTTGGGAGATTGTATGGCAAGAATGTGTGAGTGTGTCGCTAAGCATTATCTGGGCAGCAGGACAACAGAATGTCAGGGATCCTGGGACCAGAGTGAAGCTTAAATATGTTGGCAACAAGCACAAAAGGCAGCCAAAGCCGGGATTACGTCTCGTAGAATCCAAAAGCAGCTCTTTTCCCTTGTCGCCCGTCAGGATCAGGGCTGGGATATTAAGCATGCAGAGACAGGATGTTCAAAAATTCATATAGTCAAAAAACGTGGCATACTCTCCGCTTTGGAAACTGGACACATGCAAGTAGTCCCACCTTGTTGCATAATCGCAGTGGAAGAAAATACAAACTGCTCATCAGAAGGGGGGGCAGCGGAAAGGTAATGTTTTGGGGGTGGATGGTATTCTCGTTACAGATGATGATACTTTGGGATTTACGGGAACGCCCCTAAAGCAACTCGCCTGCAGGTCTAAGGGCGGGACTAAAGCCCCAGGAATAATCTTCAAAGACTTGTGCCGTTTATTTTGAACATTTTGTAAGGTAGACAGTCTACACTCTAGATTTATAAATCTCTAAGGTTTCTATTTGAAATAGGATAGCAATGCAAAATCTTTTCAGATTTTATTTTTCAGTTTTCAGAAGGAAACTCAAAAAGAGGATCTCGGGATGTAAGTAAAATATTAGTTTTCAAATCTAGAAATCTGAAACTTTAAAAGAAACATTAATCAATTTGTTTTTGAGAATTAATTTACAATTTTTTAATTAAAGAATAGTTTAGCTGCAAACCTTAAAAACCTCTTCATTCTCATTAATCGCTTAGCAGACATTGTTTTATTTTTGGCCACCGCTGACATATGTTCGGATAATTCCGTAGTAATTATATTGACAACTTAATTGAGGACCTCCCACCCCCGGCGGAGTACATTCGAGTACTCTTACCAATTGCAGCTCGACAACTCCAAATAGCAAATGACCGTAATCAGCATGTACAGAGTGGAGAGTCGTCATTCGGGTCGGGCATAACATACTACATAGTAGCTCCACCTATTCCATTAGACCCCGGTCATAGGCAAACAAAAGACCCATTTAGATAAAGGCTCCGCGCAACTCAAAGTCATAATCATAATAGCGTTCGGAAGCGGGTTGAGGTTGGGCCACTATTTATATGCCCCTTGGATTCCAACCATCCACTCCTCACACCCACACCTTTCCGCAAAGTGACCAACTAAAAGTTATTACGCAACGCTCGATGCACTCCGAAAGGGGTAAAAAAAAAAGGCAAAAACGGCAAAAAGTGGAAAAAGGACGACCTAAAACGATAGATATCGTCCTGCCAGGAAACACAGACCCAAGTCATAGAGCAAAATGCACGATAAAATATTGAAAGCACTCCAAAAGCATTAATAAAACGGCAACCCGTCGTGGGTTGGGTAAGTGGGCACACGTGAACTTTACACCTCCACGGTAACCCGACTGGTAACACCAAAAAAAACGAGACCATCCAGGACACCCCGGGCAGGGCCATTCCTCGCCAGCTGTGCCTTCATCGCGTGCGTGCCAGTCGTTTGGCAGCGGCGCACGCATCCATTAGGATTCAAATTGTACGCGGAGGCATCGTCCTCCCGCACCTCTCGTCCTTGCCATCGTCCTTACTATGCGCCTGCCTTTTTGACTTGACTTTTTTATTTTACACTTTGGAGAATACCCTTGCAGAGGGTAGTGTTAGCTCATGATTTCTGCTTCAATGATTTGGTAAATCAAGATGGTCTGCACTTTATAAATCAAGGAGGACTACCTGATTAATCATTGTATATATTCTTAAAGGATAGCAATTTTATTAAGAACATTTAAATGATTAGTTTATAATAATAATAGCATTACATCTCTATCATAATTAAACCTTATACATTAAACACAAACACACTTAATCCCAACAAGCCTATAATTTCTAAGATATTATGTCCATAAAGAAGAGCTCCTCTACACTCCAGTTATAACTCCTTTATAATCCTTATTTAAGGGTATTTAAACAAACCCTATATGGTCAACAAAATAAACCAAAACTGGGTTGGGTCAAAACTATGTATAATTCGGGGGCTGAGTGGCCATTGCACGCGTCGTCACTTTGCATAGGAAAGCCACGGCGTCATCTGCAAGGACTCGCCGCTTGACCAAAGGACACGAACACAATGCCCGCCGCATATTATCTAATTAGGCGGCACTTGAAAAACAACATTACGAAACAAAAAGTTTCGCCATTTGAGTGAGGGCAACTACGTACAAAAAAATTGACACTAAACTTTGGTCAGGGTTGAGCCGTTTTGTCTAAGGATTCCACAAAAAAATTTTGGATGGAGCTTGGACTATAAGAGCCATTAAAAAAGTTACAAAGTAACAGAGGTCTAAGTCAGTTAATTTTTAGGACTCTATGAGGAGTCTTTTAAGGAAGCTTCATTACCTAATCTGTGGTATTCTAATTTAAATATTATTATGATGAAGGAAGGGGTTTTTTATTTGAGTATTTGTTTGAGTTTTTATAAAATCATTTTCTTAAATATATAAATACTCTATTAATTACTCAATGTTTTGAGTAAATTTCCGGTCAATAGATTTCTTTTAAGAATGAATTACTTTTCTTGGACTGCCGGACAAATAACTGTTTATCATAAAGCGACGACGGTGTCCTGGACAAAAGGATATGGGCGCGGCTAGCGCCTGGCAACGCCCCCTTTTAAGCTTCCTTCAGTTGTGTTGCCTGCTGGCTTTCTGGCTGGCTTTCTCAACGCATCTGTTCCAAAGCATTTATCAAAATGTCAATGCAGCACTTAACCAAATCCATTAAGTAACTTCGCCTTGCCGCACTCATTCCGTCAACCATCCAGTCCGTCTTTCAGTCATTCAGTCATCCAGTCAGTTTGTCATGCATTCATTCATCTATTCATTGGCCATAAAAAGCGCGCAAAGGCTGCCCGGCTATTGTGTCCTCCACACCCACTACACCACCCATCGCCTGCCACCCGCCGCCCAAAAAGGACTCTCTCCTCCTTTTTTTTCCAGCTGGTAAATGCGTCCATTTAGCGGCAAACAAGCGACAGATCCGCTTGTAATCCTTTAAGTGTATGCAGTGCCAGCACAGCACGGATCTGGATGGATATTGTCGTGGGGTGAGGAATGGGCTGTGAAAATGGGCGGGGCACACCCACAATTCACAACCCACACACACACACACACAGCAACAAATACAGTCGGAGTCAGTCCGGTGACAGCAAGTGCAATAATTTGTTTGCAGTTTTCCCCGTTAAGTGCTCTATTTTGTACAAATGGAAACATCAGAAGCTTCCAAGGAAAAATGCTCTTGTTCAAGGGTGTTGTCGCTTTCCTGTTCCTCTTCCTGTATCCTTCCTCCCTGGTTGTTACCCTAATGAAATCAATTCGACAAAGTTAAATAAAGACGACACTAAGGGTGTGCGGACAAAGGACTCGCCCAGGATCGAGATGAAACCGACTGGGATTCTGAAGCTGACTGAGCTGCCTCATTGACAAAGTCAAGTCTCGTTTGGAAAAGGATATCAGAAGGGAGTGAGGATTACAGTGGTACGATATATATTTTAAGAGTTTTTTGTTTAAACTTTCAAGTAATAAGTTATAAAGTTTAAGTATTTTTAGAGAGTAAATGTTTTTTTTAAAAAAGAATCGAAAAACAAAGAAATGTAGTCACTAATGTAGTCACCTTTAAGTCAAAATGGATTCTAAGGATAAATTTTTAAATTCTTTAATATGTTTAAAGTTTTGATTAAAAACTCCTATAAGTAATTTTCTTTCCACTATTCAGAAAAAAACCATTTCCAACTTGAAACAAACTTTCCTGGGGGAAACCGAAAAAGATTATATCGACTCAAAGTGCATAATTGGTATTTTCGGAAATGTTCAAGACCATAATCTCACCAGCTCTGGCCAACTGTTCACCCTCCGACCACGGGCGGAAACACAAATAAGAAAGGAATATCCGGAACGACCGCCGCTGAGCTCTCGTTTATGATAAAATCCCGCTGTTTGTTGTTGGTTCGAACCAAAAACTCACAAAAACCCAAACGCACTCACAAAATATTCATTGCCGTTCTACATTTAAGGACACCACCATCCCGGGAGTTTTGTTGGGTGTTAACAAAGCGCTGCAGCAGCAGCAGCAGCCCGCTGCTAGTCCTGCGAGTCCTGTCCCGCATTGATGACATATTGGCGACATACGAGGGACGACGCCGTACAACACCCCCGATGCGATTTACTGGGGTTACTCTGCTCTACATACCGTTAATGTTAATGCTTTTAATGTAATAAAGTATTTTCCAGCATTTAAGGGGCGTACGAATTTGGGAATCGATTGAGTGGTTGGTTGGTTTTCTGGTTTTCCTGGTCCGGAAATAGTGGACAGGTCCTTGTCACTTGTTGCTACATGTCAGCGAACCTTTTTTGGTGTCTAAGGATTTTCCTATATAACCTCTGACCTCATGAATAATCCGGTTTCCCATGAAACCGGGGAGAGGCCCTACCCATGGGCAAACCCATAGACATCCAGGACACTCCTCACTTTTATTCTGGTGAAGACAGACAGGCAAGTTTATTGTGAAACTAAAATGGGTATGGTCGTAAAAAACAACATCCTTTTTCCAAGGGGGCTGTTGAAAATTTTCGGTTTTCGGTTTCGGTTGAAACAAAAACTTGGCAAAGCTTTTTGCTGCAATATGTTGCTGATTAGGCCACTGGGATTACCAACTGCATAATGACCTTAATCAATTTGCCTCAGCCAACCCCCGGTGGCAGGCAACTTCCACTCGAACATCAACTGTTGCATGTCGGCTAGTCGCTTGAAAATAGGAAACACTTAACTCCGACATCGATATATTGAACCAAGGCAAATGCAGCAATAAAAACAAACTGCTCCCCGACCTTCTGGTAACCGGAGATGAGTCAGTGAGGTGCCAGCCAGCCAACCAGTCGGCCAGTCAGCTAGTCTGCAAGTCAGGGAGGGATGAACCCTCCACTGTCTAAGTGGACTCATCATCCCCGACACGCGACTTCACGGACAACAACCCCTAACAGATAGTTATCATCCTCATATCGTCGTCATATGGAAATTCTAGCCGCGTGGAAACTCCGGAAAAGCTGAAAAACGCGTTCGGATTAGGCGCGACTTATGTTAAGTTATTCCTTTTTGAACTTTTCAGACCGTATTTAGGTGCGAGCCACGCACTTGGCTTGTTAGCCACGTTAAAAGCGTTTCACACGTGCCTGCAATTAAGGCCGGGAATGGTAACTCAATACGGCTGAGTGGCAGACAGCCAGCCAGCCAGACAGTCAGAGGTCTGCTCCGCAATTAGGCCCTGTTAACAGAAAGTCAAATTGCTTAAAAACACTGCTCTAAAATGGGTTTAAAATAAAGTAAAATAAATATTTTTTAATATATCATAGACAAGGGCTACCACACCCCTTCCAGAATAAACTCAAAAAGGACTAACTTAACTTATAACATAATTATAAAATTAGGAAACTCTATTTTTAAACTAACAAACCTCTAAAAAAAACTATTGCCCATAAACTAAAATAATTTGTAATTTTATAGATGCACTTTAGCATTTAATATTTTCTTAAGACCCTCACCTTATTTCCCCAATTCTATTTTAAAATAGAAACCCACATAATAAAGACATAAAACTTTAAATACTATTTAATTGCGATCCTGATCCTGTTCCTTTTTTTCCTCCAAGTGCAAATAAAGTGCGTGTGCTGAGCTCCCCAAGGCGGTCTTAACCAGATAACTGCCCATCTCCGGCAGTAAATACCACGGCGACCCGGTTCATTTCCATTAACCGGCAAGAGGCGTTTAAGTTAATAGCTATGGCCTCCTCCCACTCTGCGATATTCCGGACTAAGGACCTCTTAACTCCAACTCTGGCTGCGACTGTGGATTGCCGGAGTCCGGGAGTCTCCCCTCCATTAGCGCGTGCCACTGCCACAACCGACGGCGTGTTGCACTCTGGCTTTGCCACTTTTAGTGTTTCATAATTAAAAATGTTGCCGGTGTCGTGTGGTCGCTGGCTTCTCCGGTTACCACTACCATACCACCTTGTTCCTTGCCACCTCCATCAGCTCATGTAATATTAAGTCACAGGCGGCTGGGAGGTCGAGAGGCAGGAGGGGCGGGCCAGGAGAAGGACAAACCCCAAGCAAGGACCCCATCTGCAGCAGCTGGGCCATTTTGTCGCCTGTTTTGCCGCCATTTGCCAAGGTGAAAGTCTTTTTCGGGCACCTTTTAATGCGTTTGCTTTTAATTCCATACGGCGAGCACTTACACGGCCTTGCCCCCCATTTAACCCAGTAAGTGTGTGTGTCTGTGTTTGGGGCATTCAAAGTAAGTGGCAACAAAGACCTGCGACATGTTTGCCCCAGCTTTCACCAGGTATTTTTATTATGCCTATTATAATTTACTTTATGCATTTGTTCCACAAAGTCCTTCTTCGTCCTTAATACTCGGCTTGCTGATTAAGGGGGCAGGATGGTTTCAGGGGCTGAAAAAAAGCACATTTTTGCGATTTTTTTTCTCATTTCTGAGTGAACGAAATGATCCAATTTTTTTACACGATAAATGGCTATATTTGTAGAGTATTTAAGAATATTTTTTATTAAGAAATAATTATTATTTATTCCGTGACGGCAGTCGGCCGGAGTCGCTTCAAAAAATTGGTCTCTTGCGGTGCGTAAAGTCTGGCCTTACAGTGTTATCTAAAATCAAAAAATTGAATTGATTTACTTAAAATATTTGTTTCTTGTGCGGATGAACGAAACCATTTTGAAAAATATGCAATTTTGAATTTTTGGCGCGGTTTCAAAGTCAAAAGTGCCATTTTTACATAAAAATCCGCCCATTTTTGCCCCTAAAAAAAGTAAAAAAATTTTTTTTTAAAAAAAAGCGTTCGTTCATCCGCAAGTATTTATTGTATTAAAGATGTGTACAAAATTTTATTAAGATCCGAGCATTACTTTTTGAGTTACGTTACGCACCGACTTGAAAAAGTTGTTTTGAGCAAAACGCGTCTAAAGTTTTAAAAGCAATGGAAAGTATATGGAGAGAAAGAAACTAGAAAATCGGTATCTCAGCAAGTTTTAGTCCGATCGACATGAAACTTTCACAGGATATTCCTAAGATAATGTTCTATTATATAAAAAATTTCTGAAAAAAAATTTTTTTTGAAGCCTCAAACCATCCTGCCCCCTTAAGCTTTTGTGGAAGTATGTCTTTTACTTGGCGTATTTCCTGCTTTGTATTTATGCAATTTGTTAATTGTAATTGTACAGAGCGTATTTTCTATGGCAAGGACTTGTTTTAGAAAAAGTGGGAAATAAATGGAAGAAGGTACGGGTTCCTTAAAATATGACACATATAAAAGTTATGTTTTGGCCAATTTACATCCGATCCTCGAGCGGAATACCTTAAAAGATTTGAGGATCGATTCTCTTTCAATCTGCATCAAAGCCTAGAAACAAAATATTTTTTAGGTTTTTTCTTCATTTTTCCGACGGGACCCCTTGCAAAAGTTGGGGCAAGCATGGGAAGGACACATATAGCCCACTTCGTAAGCTCTATCTCGGCCAATTTTCATCCGATTCTTGAACGGAATACCTTAAAAGATTTGTGGATCGATCCTCTTTCAATCTGCATCAAAACCTAGAAACAAAATATTTTTTAGATTTTTTGTCCATTTTTCCGATGGGACCACTCGTGAAAGTTGGGGAATGCATGGGAGGACACATATGGCCCACTGCGATGGCTCTATCACGGCCAACTTTGCTCCGATTCTTGAGCGGAATACCTTAAAAAATTTGTAGATCGATTCCCTTTCAATCTGCATCAAAACCTAGAAACAAAATATTTTGTAGATTTTTTTAAAATTTTTCCGATGGGACCCCTTGCAAAAGTTGGAGAATGCATGGGAGGACACATATGGCCCACTGTGATGGCTCTATCGCGGCCAACGTTGCTCCGATTCTTGAGCGGAATACCTTAAAACATTTCTAGACCAAAACCCCAAAAAAAAACTCTGAAATCTCTAGTTTTTGGAAAAAAAAAACCATAACCAAATCCCACAAAATAGTAAATCGGGAACTTCCTGGCTTTAACCAAAAATGAACTGTCAAATATGTTAGTTGAACAATTTGAGCACAAAAACTGCTTGTCAGGACAATTGGGGGGAAGAGGTGGGAAAGGAGACCACCCAGGGAGGAGTGGAAGTGAAAAAGGCGTGGCAGGGCGCACTGCGGGCCGTGCAACACAATAACTTTTCAATTTATGGCGCACATTCCAGCTGACGACCATTAAACAATGGGATCCACTCGCCACACACATTTTTCCTATTTTCCGTATTTTCAGTATTATTTTACTTATTTTTTTTTTTGCTGCTGATGCTTTTGTAGTACGCTTGGCTTTCGGCTACTTTGCAAAAAGCATTTTGTTCGCTAGCTGCTATATCTTTTTCCTCTACATATATTTTTTTGTCGGCAAACAAAAGGCGTGCGCTCTCGTTGGCAGCCATTGAAGCGTCAAGTCCGAGCTCCAAGCTGACCAAACCGGCACCCTTGACCGTAGCTATAAAACGTAGCCCACACACAAGACAAAAAAAATAGAAAAAAAGAGGTTTAGTGGGTGGGTTGAAGCCAGATATCCAAAAGAATAGACGACAACGGAAACGACAACATGCCAAGCCCATGTCCAATGTCGTCGGGCCTCCTCGCATTTCCAATTTTGAGTGCCAGGGACTTGCCAGAGGACTCCTGGTACTCTGGGATGTGGCACTTTGGAGTCCGGTCCTCGGTCGTGGGGACCTGGGGACTTTGGCGGTGGGACCCCATCATCAATCGGGTTCGCCTCCGTGTCCGTCTCCGCCTCGTTGAGCCGCCTTTATGGTTATGGACGACTTTTTCTTTTCGCAGTCTGTATTGTGTCTCAAATGCAACTTCATCAAGCTGACAAAACAACTCGGCCATGTCAGACCCCACAACCTTAGGTGCACTTTGAAATATAAAGTGTCAATGGTTTTAAAAAAAAATATATAGTTTGTTATAATTTTCTTTAATTTTTTTTACGATTTTAGGAAGATTGGGAAAGACCACAAGAAGTTTTAATGATGTTTAAATGAGAATACTAACAGATTATTATAGATAATATTATAAGATAAGATATACTAAAATAATATAAGAATTTTCTTCAATATTAAAACTAAAGAATAGTTAATAAAAAGATTTAATAAATAGCTTAGATATCATTCTAAAATACTTATAGAACTCAAGAGCTCTGGGCAAAAAATTGAAGCAAAATAAAGAACCCCGACGAAAATCTTTACTTTCTTAAAAAAAAAAATTATAATTTATTTTGAAAATAGATTAGAGACTATAATTTTCAAGTGTAATAGTATTCAAACGGACCAGAAGCAACACAACAAAAAATTAGAGAGAAAAAAAGAAAAAAAACGTAGAAATGGCTGAAGAAAAAGGTTTATTGCGGTCTCTATAAAAATACACACTTGGGGTGATTTCCTCTTTTGAAGCCGAAGCACAAAACCTCCTAGGTGTGGGTGGTTCAGGACGAAGGACATGCGATGGTTGGGGCGGTTTGAGTTTGGGGTTGGGTTGTTTTGGCCTGTCATTGTTGTTGTTGTTGGGGTTAGGTAGGTGGGTGGATTGGTAGATGGGTGGGTGGTATGCTGTTTCTATGTCTGCTCTAACGACTTCGTTTTGGTGCCCATTTTATTTGCCTGCTACGGCTCTGGCTCCGGGTATAGGGCCCGGAGAGATGTGCTTCTGCCCTGCGCTGTTCTGCCATTATCTTGGCTTTGCCTTTATGGTCTTTTGTGTGCGTTTGATGAAGCCAAGATGGCGCGGAAAATGGTTGGCAATGGTCTGTGTGTGTTTTTTTTTGTCGGAGGGGGGAATTTGGGAGTTGGAAGTTGGAAGCAAGGCAACATTGTGGGGCGGAAGCATAAAACGAAAAGCTATTTCTGCTTTCTGCCTGCCTGCCTGAATGCCTTCCTGCCTTTTTGCCATCAAACCATCCAGCCATCCTGCTATCCTGCCAGTCCTGACTGTTGTTGAATTATCAGCCACAAAAATGGACGTCGCCATATTTATAAAAGGGGCCAGAAAAAGAAAGTTATGTGGATGCGAAAATGCGATGGCAGAAATCTGCGTGCAAAGGAGTGGAAATATCAGGATTTGGATAAAATTTATGCGTATAGCTTTAAACCAGAGAAGGCTTTCATTTGTTTTGCCTTAAGCCAGAAAAGAATATAGAATATAGAAGCTTAAGTTAACTTGGTTAAGTTTCAGTTTATTTTTGTGACAAAAATGTTCATGCTCTCTGTAGTACGTGGCAAATAAAATGCAATCCAGAAACTGTCGACTCTCAACAAAACCGGAGACAAACTTTCAATCTGTGTCCCTTTTTTTCCCTGTCAGAGCCCCCGAGTCGTAACTGCATGGTCACGTCCCGGGGACCACGCCCATTCAGTTCCAGCCATCTCTGCAGGCCATAAACTCAACTTAGCTGCAAGTTTTCAGTTGAGATTCCGAGCAGGCCAAGTCAGGAACGTGCAATGGACTTGCTGCAATCACCAATTTACGTGAGCTTCGTGTGACAGTGGAATTGGTCTCCTTCGACACGCCCACAACGCGTGACCCAACATCAAGGATCCCCAGAGGTCACTATCCGGGCAAGGCAGGCCAAGTTGGAAACTTTAAGACACTTGAAAAAAATGTTTATTAAATAAATTTCGACCAAGAGGTGACAGATGACCTCTTGATTGTGATTAGCGTTTAAAGTTTAAAATTCTACAAGAAACTTTAACAATTAAATTCCTCACTTATAAATATGATTAATTATTTATTTATAAATTATTTTCCACTCTGCATGTTTGTCAAAAGAGGTCTGACCATTTTGAGGTCGCTCACAGCAAAATGTTTGTTTGTTGTTATATTTCATAGTCGGTGCAATTCCCAAATGGGGAAACTGGGAGTGCACTTGGAGTGCATTCTTTATGCCAGCTCCTTGCGGATGTGATGTCTAGAGGAGGTGGATGAGGAGAGGCAGGACATAAAGTATCAAAAATTCAAGCACCAGCCACAAAAACCTCTGACAAAACTGACGGCATTTTCGCACTCAATTACTTTGCATTAGAGACACCAAAGACGAGGGCGAGGGTCGGCAACAAACAGGGATTTGTGTCGTTCCATTAAAGTTTTATTCACGCAATCGACTGGGGAGGAGGTTGAGGACTCGCTTTACTCCTTTCCGATGGCGAGGACCAAAACCCAACCCATGTTGTCTCGCCACGGCCCGAGCGATAATAAAAAACAATTTGCCACCCATTGGGCATTAACGACAACAAACGACAGCCGCACCAGCAGCTTCCCGCGCCGGGAAACTAACCCACCCTTGGTCCCCGGACATAGGACCCAAGACGCACAGGACACAGGATAGAGCCACCCCTTTTTGGAGAGTTGGAAGAGATGTCGTGCCTGGTGCAGTTTTGTCACAAATGGCAACATATGGCTAAAATGGTTTCAAGTGGCCAAGACCGAGGACCGAAGGCGGACGGATGGACGGATCATGCAATAAAATCATTTTGTTCACTGAGCGCTTTCAGCAACTAAAGTATCGCATAATTTGCGACATACGTTCGAGTCAATGGCCCAGGTCAAGAGGAGAGGACGATTCGCATGTGTTTCGAAAATAAACCCATTTATCTATTTGCCAGCTTTTTGAGATTTGTGGATCCCTCACACTCCTTGCGTCACATTGTATATTTGGGTTTACTGGGTCAACTGCAATCCACTCTTTCTATTTCTATTTCTATTTATTTTTTTTTTTAGTTTTTGAGTAAACATTAAAGATAGCGGGGTATACAGTACGGTGCGGTGACATCAAAGCGTATAAATAACTTTACTCTAGATTTAATAAACGATTATATGGTCTTAAATCCCAAGTAGCCAAGTATTTGAACAGCATTGGCTTTATTATGACTGGCTGCCTACTCAATTGCCACCTAATCAGCTACTCGAGGCGCAATCAGTGCCACACATTCTATATACTCTACCCACTCGACATAGAGCTTAGGTTCTGGAGTGCCTCAAAAGCTCCTCATCCATCCACCTACCCCCACCTGGCCAGCCACTATTTGCGATCCCCCCAATGCGATAGCAGAGCGTGCCCCAAACCCTGTGGGTTATACAACATTTGTTTGACACCTTCGAGTGCTCAGTTCTAGCTGGAAAGTAGTTCAGCAATCTGTGTAAATATTACGGCAAACTGAAGACAGAAACCAAAACTCAACTAGAGATACAGATACAGAAACCGAAGAGCAGAACTAGCAGCGGCACTTCTTAGAAGTCCGAACTTCAGATACTCCAGAGACTGTGAAGGCAAACAAACCATTGAAGTAGGCCTCAGGAAATTTCTAAATATTACCAATGATGTTTTAAAAGTCTATTAAGTTTAGTAATAATCCCCTAACAGGAAAATAGACAATAACTATGTCGCAACTATTTCTTTAGTACTTTATTATTTCCTATTTATTTATTTATTTTTGAAACTATAGAGTGACACTTATCTGTTTCGATCGCTCCATTGAGATCGGCAAGGGTTAGGCCAAAACTTAACTTATCGTCCAGTAAGCCTGATAAGCCCCTTCGAGTGGAAATACTCCAAGAATTGACTGCCAGCTGTTCTGCCTGAAACTCAAAACAATAAACGATCTAAGACCTTTTTCCTAAGCTATTTCCGTGTCTGTTCGACTGCAATCTTTGCACTTTCTCAAACATATATTCTTACCCCCGGATCTGCACTAAGTTTATACTTTTTTTATCGACTTATAGAGTTTCCCGGTATTTCCTGTGATTGTCACGGATTCGGGCTCTCCTTGGAACGGGTGATAAGTTAACTAATCGCGGCTATTATTGTTGAAAGTGACATATCGGGAATTAGATTGCTTTATAATGACGATCTGTTCAACGTGTCTAGAAGTGGATCCCACGTGAACAGTTTGTAATAAAAAACAATAAATAATAATAAATAAATGCTCTTCACTTTTGTTTTGCATCGTCTCTAGCGAGATAATCATTAACTAGCGAAAAACCCAAAAGATAATTTCAGCTAAAATTAGTGAATTACTAAATAGTTTTGGTCGTGATTCATTCAATCGGATAGTTGGCTTGGTAACAAAATTGGTATGACGTGGTAACTAGTAATTCTATTTATGGGGTTTTTTAGTTAAAGATCTATAATTATTATTTAAAATAAAGGGGTTTTTTTTAGTCTTATGTCTAAAGCAAACACCAGTTATAGAACATCTAAAAATCTGTAAAATAAATATTTATAAAACCCGTCACTCCTTTATTATATCCCTTCGCTTTTTCAAAGCTTTGTTCTGTCAGAACGCGTTTATCTAATTTGGAGTACTAATAATTTGCGGTTGACTTGACTGGCCAAAGAAGAACTCACTGAACAAAGATGAAATCAAAAAAGCAAACAACTATATCCCCGTTTGATTGAAAGGTAAATGCTGCATAAATGGACAGGACCAGGAGGATCAGGAGCTGGCTGACTGGCCACCTGCTGGGACCACCTGTTTAGATATACTACAGACTCCAGACAAAAGAACTCCGGACCGGAGACAAAGAGCATAGCGATGTGGAAAATAATCAGTGATAAAATAATGCATAAAAGGACCAGCTCACAAATAAAAGGGGTGGCTGGTATAAAGCCAGCCAAGTGGGAGTTCTCTTACCACTTGGCAGGGGTGGACGTGGCATGAAAAGAAAAATTTTATGCATTATCCAACGGATTCATGTTAATAGGCCTCATTTAACGCTGCGGGGGAGGACAAGGGCTTCTTTTATTTATTCTTTTTTTCTGGTTTTTTTTGTGACTATGATATCCCTCGATGCCATAAAAATTATTTGAACCTCTTCAGTAAGCGAAAACATCGAAATAGTCGTTGGTACTTGGTCTCGAACACAGTTTCTGTTTTATGTTCTTCACAAATCTTATCGTTTGGTACATTCGGTGTGGATGTTGTTCCACCTGGATACCTTGTAAGTAGTGAACGGAACGTAAACAAAAGTATGTTACCTCCTCAATGGGCGAATCTTGTTCCAGACTTAGATACGATAACCGCGAGAACACGAGGCCCCCAAAGATACAAACACAGGTTGCGTATTTATAGTTTGCCGCAGATACTTAGATACCGTCTGAGGTAAAAAAAAAAAAAAGAGGCGGTTTTATCAACATACCCTGAAGGTATCGACTGAAATGCCGTTCAAATATTTACACCGTCGAAACAACAACAAAAATATAGAAGATTCTACCCACCCGGACCGGGGCGAAAAGCAGGAGCTACTACTCCCGGGGTCGATGATAACCACCGGGCACGGACATGGGCGCGCTAATTGCGGAATGATAAAAACAGTAAGTTGCTAACCATGGTGGCAACACCCCCCACTCCTTCTCCGCAACATCCCCACAGCCATTCAGCCAGCCATCCAACCATCCCAGCCCCACTCCATTCCAAAAGCACGCAAATGTTCCATCAACTCGGTTGCCAGTGCCAAGATTTTTGGAGTTTCCTAAAAAATTAAACAACTGAAGGGGAGCCTTTTTATGGTTGGTATACGAAACAATAAATACTCTTAAAATTAGGTTTAAATATTATAATTAAATAATATTAAAATAAATTAAGAGAAGAGTATATAATTGCAAAGCAATTCTGTTTAAAAAAAATTAAATTATTTCTGATTTATTTCCTTTTATTAGTGGTGTTACTAAAAATAAAATAAAAACTATAAGAAATTTTGAAATTTAAAGCCTTAATAGTTGGAAAAGGCTTCAAAAAAACATTTTTAATAATATTCTTCCCAAACTTTATTTCAATCAAACACCTTAAGTTCATAACTTGAATCACTTCCTTATTGCATATCGAAATACTGGCCAAAGCCATAAAAGTTTCGGCAATGGTATAAAAATTAAATAAAATAAGTATCCTTCTCCGCATCCGAGTATCTCTGTACACTTTGTTATTGCCAGTATTTTCGACTCGTATTTGCCTAAACCTGTCCCTAAGGAGTACACCATGAGGCTTCCATGGACCCCCAGAAAGCACGTTGCTAGACATCCTTCGGAGGACGGGAGTGATAGAAACAAGGATGCGGATGCGAATACAAATCCCCATGCCTTGGCAGCTTCGAGCATATTACAAAAAATAAGAAAAATTATGATTTCCGCAGGAGAGGTAAAGTGGAAGAATTCTCTTTTATATTTTTTATATTTCTTTTTTTGGTGGAAATGGGGGGAAGGGGCAGGCTGTTGCTTAACTGTCAAAATCGTGTAATTTAATAAAGTTCGCTGCGGGATATTGTTTTTTATAGAAGCCAGAGCAGCATTGAGACAGCTTTTACCAGCTGCCAAATGGGGGAGTGGCTGGAAAATTCTGGCTTGGAGGCATGGAGGGTTGCTGGATGGCTGGCTGGGTGGGTGGTTCGGTGGTTGGGTGGTTAAATGGTGTGGGGAAGTGGCGTTGTGGCTCCTCAAAGTGTGCTGCACAAATACAAAAATATTCAGTTCACTTCAGTTACATACACAGACACACAGCATATATTGCAACAGCGCAATGTTGTCTCTCCTGCCCCGCCACAGGCAACTCCACAAACACACTCAGGGGGACTGGCAGGGGGACTGCAGGGGATAGGAGGACGATCTGGAGGACCCGGAGAGGGTGTTGCAAAGTTATATAAACATATATATATTTTTACATCTATGTTTTCATACACTTGTTTACCCGAAAGCGGCGAAAAAAGTTTTTACTTAGAAAAATATACAGAATGTGTAAAATCCACCCTTTTGAAAAAGAAGTGACAGAAATAAAGAGCTTTACAAATATTATAAATTAAAAATAAAATTAGAGAAATTTTATTTAAATACTACAAATAGGCATACTTAATTAGACACTAAGAATCATAAGTGATATAGATTTCTAACCATTTATAGTTAATTTCCGTAACATACCTTGTACTTTTTTTACTTCTACTAAATGTCAAAGATTATACATTACTCAGTCTTTTTAAAAATAATTCTTAGACTTTACAGACCCCTTTAAAAACCACTCTAGTCCCAGATGTTTTCGCCATTCTCAGCTGGCATCTCCAACAATTTTCCACCTTGTTTATTTTTTACCTTGCGAAATTCCTATTTTATTTTATTAAACAGCAAAGAAATATAAAAGTAAACAGTTGACTGCAGAAAAGCATATATGTTGCCTACATCCCCCAAGAGTCCAAAAGAAACAGAATAATAAAAAAAGGAAAAAAACGTTAAAGAAGAAAACGTTCCTCGGCAATACCCAAACGCCCACACATTTCCAGCGTCATATGAACGCCCCATTATTTACTTAACATAACTTGAACATTCAACCCCCCCTTGGACAGGGAAAAAAACCCCAAGCTTCCCTCAATGGGGGAGCATCAGACGTAGCCGAAAAAAGTACACACACACACAGCACACAAAACCCCGAAAGAAAAATAAAGAACTGCCAGTGGATGGGGCGGAAACAGTGGGCGGTTGGAGGCAGACCCTTGGCTTACCTGCCAGCCGGTAGTTGGCTAGTCAAAAAGCTGTCGTCGATGCTAAGCGCAGACCCAGAAAGCCATCAAATATTCAGGAGCAGGAGAAGGATGTACAGAACCAGGCCCCACCAGGAAAAATGGCGAAAAAATGATTTATGTGGACGCCATGAAATGGAGGAGGATGAGGAGAAGGAGGTGGCCTGGCATGAACAGCCAACAATAACCGGGAAAAATAACAGAATAAACTGATTTCTCAACTTGGCTCTGGGCCGGCTGCTTTTGTTTGCCAAAATTTCAGTGAGGATAGGCCCACAATTTTACCTTTTCATTCGGGCCAACATTCTTGTTTTTCTAGCAATGAAAAATGCTGAAAGTGTGCTCCATAGACAGCGGTCTCCGAAAAGGTATCGGGGTCACCAAAAAAAAAAAGAAGAAAAGATGAGGAGGCATAAGATATTGATGTCCCTGGAGAGGAAGGATTTTTAGGAAACTTTTTTTGGCAGCACAACATTTTTATTCTATTATAGCTAGTATAGTTCTTTAAGGTCAATTTTTGTCTAGCTTTAAGGGAGATTCTATTAAGTATTTTATTCCATATGATAGGTTCTATAAATTTTTTCCCAAGTTAGTTTTCTCTTATTATTTTGGGAATTACTTTTTTAGTTTCCTAATAACTTAAGTTGTTAAAAATCTTCTTTGTTTTAATCAACTAAACTATAGTTACTAAAGTTTAAGAAAATATATTTTAAATAACATGCCTTGTAACCATTGTCACCAATTAGTCTTTCAACATTTTCCAATCATTAACACTTTCTGGTTTACCCATTTCGGACCAAAATTCAAAATTTAAAAACCAAAAAAAAGGTTAGTAAAGGACTGTATATAATTTATATTTATAAAATAAAACCTCTAACTAACTCCTTTAGATGTCGGACATCAATTTGGCTGCCTACGATGCCTTCCGACGCGATCTGGCCGGAATCTTCAAGACCTTCAGCGCCTACACCCAAACCGATTTCACTAAGGAAGTTGGAACAGATACCAAAGTCGACTTTGACTCAGCTTCCGAAACTCAGCTATCAAAACTCTATAACCTAGATCTGGAAAAGGATTAGAGTTGAATTGTTTATATGGACGGAAGAGCTTCTTCTGAAACGGATGAAAGGCATCCGAATGGAGTCACCTTGGGTCGCCGCAAAAGTTTTCCCAGCGAATGGAGAACTGAAATGAACCAGCCGCTCCAGAGAAATCAAGACATTCCTCCACGACGATCTCAATCCGAAACGAATTTGGAATGCAATGGAATCAGAGGCTTGGTAGCACTAGAGTCCTGTTACCAACAAGGATCAGAAACCAACAGAACCTCCTCGGAGGAGTCGGGAGATAGTTTGTCCCTAAGAACTCTGGATGCTAGATATTCTACGACCAGCAGCCTCCCAGTATCCACTACGGAATCTCAGACATCTGGGTACACCACTGAGAGTAGTTACCGAACCGCCACAGGATATGCCCGGTTATCCGAATCCAGCTCCTATGCCAGCATTGAAACCCACTTTGGGCCACCACCTTCGAACTTTTTGCGCGAAATACATGTCGCCATCGACATCCCAGCCACCGAGGAGGAGATCCAGTCTATACGCCAGGATCTTAGGGACTTGCTGACCAACGAAATAACTTACATCAGCCAAAATGACGAGGACGTCGTCTATTTGATCGCCTACCATTACATGTAGACCACCCTGCAGTAGGGTCATCCTAAATTTCTGGTACTTTTAGGGGATCTAAATTTGGATTTGATTTTACACAAAAAAGAAACAATTTCAATTCAGTAGACATTTGGTGAAAATATTTTATAAAATGAACAAATGGGTAAATAAGAAATAAACTATTAGATTGATCATCAAATGGTGTGGTGTTTATGGTTTTTAATTAAAGGATTATATTTTTATTATGATATGAGTCTAAAATACTAATTACATTAGATCGTAGCAAAGAATACAAGTAAGAGTGTATAGTTTTCTAAGAAAAGGATGCTTTTTAAGGCATTTATTTTATACAAAGAGTAGAATAAATAAACTATAGAACCCTCTATAATAAAACTCAAGATGAAGTAAATAAATTGTAATATTTTTTAAAGCAAATAGTTGACAAATAATTTCAGGACTTCAACAAACAATATTCCAGTAAATAAACATTTGAAGAACGAAAAAAAAAAACCAAAACGCATTTCACAAAAGTCATGGATAAATATAATCGTTTTATTCTGTAGCTCTTTCCATTCAGTTTCAAAGGACAATCAGGACTCGCTGATGGAGTGTTTGCTCTGGCTGCGTGATCTGCGCCTGTTGACATTATGACAAATTACATAAGCCAAAGGCAACAATTGCCAAAGGACTCGGCCAAAAGGCAGGCAGGAAGGAAGGAAGGAAGGAAACAACAAACCAAAAAAAGGATACGCTTAGGGGGTGGCTAGGGGGTGGGATTGAAATCAATGAGTGGAGTAGGCAGTAGGCCCGTTAATAGGAAAGCCACACAAGAACTGCTAACGAAGGACACGCGGCCGGGCCGGGCGGTTGAGCGACAAGTGCGATGGGAAAGGACACTATAAGGTCCTGGCAGGGGGCGGTCGACTCTGTTTGCTTAGCGTTAAGTGCACCCGGTTCCGTGGGCAAGTGGAAATGATAAACATATTTACACAATTTTTGACAGGCGAACGGGTGAAACAAAACACCCGTGGGTGCAGCCCTACCTCTCACCCCGTCCTCCCCCGAAAACCTACACCCGATAACCCCTCTCTTCCAAATTCGCCATGGGACGTACTTGAAACAGTCAAAAAGAAAACCAAACCCAAAACTCGATAAATATGTTTATGTGCAAATAACAAAATATTTGTCGATTGCCCAAAACGCTGGATGGTTAGTTATGGGAGAGGGGCAGGGCAGGGCAGGGCACTGCCCGATGTCCTGAGGGTAGGGCAGGATCGATGTACCAGGATAACCGGTACCAGAGGCCGGGGCAGGTCCCGGGGTCTAGGGTGGTAGGTTGGAAGAAGCACCGCAAGCGCATAATTCAATTTTTCTGCTCGTTTTTGCACGTCGCCCGGCACACGTCATTCAAGTCCTTCGGGACATCAGTATGCCAGGGGTAAGGGGGATGCAGGGCATTCCCAGCCCAAGGACACTTTGAGAATTTTCAAAAAAAAAATATATCATTCAGGGTTTTATTTTTATTGTTTTACAAATATACCTATCCTTTTTTTCTAGACTTTAGTTTTCATAAAGGATGTCCTTAACAGTATTTCTCCCATAACTTAATGTATTACATTATTTTTCTCAGTGCAGACACTTTGCTGGAACTGCAGTGAATATTAGTGACACGTGGCAGAGGCGATCCGAGCATCCCAGCACATGCGGTTATGGGCCCGGGTCCGGACCCGCCTCCATCCTTTTATTTATTTGTTCGTAATTACGCTTGTATTTTTGATAAACCCAAAAAATCCGCCGCACTTGAAGCCGGGAAAAGCAGCTGAGCCTGCTCTTTTGAAGGCCCGAGTTCCCAGGGACACGTGCATTGGACCGCCAGTCGAGGGTCGCCAGTTTTCCGGCTATTCCCAATGCATTAGCAACAATGCCGGAGACATTTAGTGGAGTTTGTCAACAGTTTCGCCTTTGGATTTGGTTACGGCTTTTGTCGTCCTTGTCAACGACGGCGCGTGTCTGTGTCCGATGTCATCTTCTCCACTATCCACCGCATGGATATCCTTGGCTCTGGGATACTACAATCCGCATTCAGTTGTCAACTTTCTGGACTGGCTCTTAGCCGGGGGGGATTGACGATTGATTTGGCGTGGGATTTTCGAGTGAAATTCATGCGATATGTGAGGGGGCGACATGAAACGAAATCACAAATGTGACATATCAGGATCTGACTCCGGCGGTTTAAGCTCCACCACACTCACACACACATACACTACACATAAATCCAGGGCAAAGAAATCCTTCTGACCAAGAGAAAAGCAAGCCATAATAAATCATATCCTTACGAAATTGTTCAACATATATTTTTGTCTTGAAAGAAAACTTTCTTTAGCAAGTTATATATTGCTGTCCCTTTAGACCACATAGATACATATATATACGATGTATATAGCCAAATGCATAAAAATAGGCAGAAAAGAAAAGGGAGGGAGGAGGGGTTTTGGCCACAACACTGAGCCATGCTCCTAAAAGGGCATTTGAAATGAGCTCCTTGGAGATGTGAAGATGGTGCGCGGTATGCCGCCGGAAAAGCTTTCGTATTTAATTGAAAAACACTTAAGCTTCTGGGCCAGAGTGAGGCGGACGAGTGGGTGGATGGTAAATGGAAATGCTAAAGCCAGGCCAACCGCAAGGCCCTCACATGAACCCAGAAAGACCCAGAACCCAGAAACCCCAAATCCCCACCTCCAGAAAGCACCCAAACCCGACGACCTATCGTCATCGTCGTATGACCTTTTTTGTGGTTCATAAAAACAAAGAGCGAGCGGCAAACCAAAACTTTGCATAATTAAAGCCTCGTCCTGGTCCTGGGAACTGGCATGCCCGGCAACCAGGCAGGACCAATTCTCAAGACAGAGAACAGTTGCTTCTCTCAGATTGGACAAGGCTGAATCAAAGATGGCATGACTTGGCCACTTACCCTCGAGCGTTGGGTTCCTGGAAATTAAGGCTAGCACCAGTTGAGGATTTGGGTCATCCTGGTCGACAGCCAGGTGATTGTGATTGTGATTGTGGTGCGGATGCTGCTGCCCACCGCCGACCAGGTGAGATGCCTGCGGCGTGGGTGGCAATTGTTGCTGCTGCTGCTGCTGTTGCTGTTGCTGATGGATATGCGGCTGATGTTGCTGTTGGTGATTATCCATGACTGTCAGATGTTGTTGATGCTGCTGCAGTTGCTGTGGATGTTGTTGCTGTAGTAGTAGCTGCTGCTGCTGTGGATGTTGCTGCTGCTGATGCGGCTGTTGTTGCTGCTGCTGCTGCTGCTGCTGCTGCTGCTGATGGTGATGATGATGTAGCGGCGGCGGTGGTTTCAGGGTTTGCATCATTGCTAAGGGCCCAAGGATTTGTACACGCGTCGTATGAGTAATATTTTTATAGGTTTCAGATTTATTCAGTTAGCACTTTGGGAAAGCACCTTCTCCCTAAAGAAGAAACTCCTTTTGTTAAGAATTTTTTTTTGCCGCACTCGCGTACCGTTAAGCGACACACCGTTTACCGCTAGCCCGGGAACGCTAGTCGGTAGCGCTGTCTGCTCGATAACTGGCAGTATTTTAGCTCCGGTGCCACTAGTGCTGGTGTTTCCACATCGAGTACTTCCACCTTATCGCGGCGGTGTCTTTGGGGGCTCTTTCGGTTTCTTACATTCGACTTTGGTTCGTTTCAGATCGTCGTACGTAGTACGTACGACCGTTCGGGGCAACCCTATCAGCTCTCGAGTGGCACACACACACGGGACATTGAACAATTTGAATTTGTTTGCCAAACGGGACACTAGACCATTCTATCTAAAAGGGATAGTCATGGCCGTCAAAGGTTTTTATGTAAGTCCCGGGAAGAGGCAAACCCATCAATGGTTTATCATTTGTATAGAGTATATCTTTTGATCGTCTGGCCGGAGGTGACGTCCCTGCCTGCCCTGGGTGGCAATCTTCAATATTCTGTTCAATATTTATTATCTAAGAAGTCAAGGTCTGAACTTTAATAGAAAAAAATATTCAATCAATCATAAATCTATTTTTAAGCAATGATGCAAATGAGAGAGAAGTGAAAATTTTTCAAAATCTAATAATAAAATTGTAAGATTGTCTTTAGGGTTTTTAAGGTATTATTTGCGGTATAAAAATTTGTTTTATATTTATGTTTTAAGAGCACTAATGTTAAAGGTTCTCATTATAACAAATATTCCTCATCTATCTCTAATTCTTTGCACCCCACTATAAAGTAATATTTTCAATAGAAACTAAGCTTTTAATTCACTTTTTGGAAGTTATATCTCTACACTTTATTAAGTTATAACCGTGTTTATTAATTACTTTGATTTATCCGTATTAACTTTTATTTACTAAAAATTTATTAAAAATTTTTAAGCAAGCACTGTTTGGCACAAAAATTTCTAGGCGAACGCCATTTTAGCGACGGCAATCGGAACGAGTACGAAAGCGGAAACGACGACGGCAAATGCGAACCGACAAAATGGCGACGGCATGGCTAACGGTAAAGGACGACGGCTACCAGCGACAACTCAGGGCATGGCAACACTGGCTGGCGGCGGCTGACAGCGGTTGCCCGCTGTGTTGTTTGTTTGTGTTGTTGTTTTGGTTGTCGTTGCCGTTGTTGTTGTTGTTGTTGTTGTTGTTGTTGTTGTTGATGTTGATGGCGTTGGATTCTTCTATTTGCCGCGCTGCATCTTTATTTTCTTCGCAGTTTATTTTCTTTCGTTTCATTTTTCATTCTTTACATTTCTCTTTTTCATTCTTTTTTTGCACACTTTTCGACGTTGAACTCTATGAGCTTTTTACGATACTTTTTATGCCGCTTGCCTTTTGGGCGCCCATATGTGCGTTTCGGTGTTGTACGATGTATGGTGTTTGGTGTGTGAGTGAGTGTGTGTGTGGGTTGTGTGGTGTATGGCGGTTGTGCGTGTATGTGTGTTTACCAATTGATCTTAATGTGACACAAATGATATGGTAAAATGCATACAGCCAGCCCTGAATGGCAGGACAACAATGGCAACAAGGCGACAACGCCAACAGCGACACAAGCGACAGCAGCGACGACATTTTTATGCTTGTTTTTTGGCCCATGCGCATATCACACAGGATATTTGCAAGGAGTCCTTTTTTTACCTCACACACCTCTACCCCAAAGTCTTCGAATTCCAAGCGCATTACAATATTTGTAAAACGTAAAAACTTTGGCCCAAAAAAAAAATAATATAGCATGGGGTTTCCCCTGCAAAATCGTTGCTTTGTTGGGAAGGATGGGTTTTGGGTTAAAGACTGAGGCAAGGGGGGCATAAAAGAAAGATAGAACAAGAACAAAAAGCCAACCAACGTCGAGCGACACCTTCGTGGCCCCAAAACAACAGTAAACAGCACTTAAAAGTCAGCAGCAGAGCCCCAGCACGACTGCGACGCCGGCAGAGCGAACAAATATGAGAAACTTAACTCAAAAGTCCAAGTCAATACGCGCGGTCACCGAAAAGCAAAAGCAACAAAAACCAAGAAATAGTATAGCTTTCCAGGGGAAATCAAGCGCCGCCCCTTTATATTGAAAACATTGGAAATCGACAACAACAGTTGCAGGGCATGCGCACTATTACGGACTATCTTTATCTTATCGCCCCTGCGTTCGCCATTAAAGTGGGTGGGGTGACACATCTATTTCTAGGGTTAAATACTCCTTCCAGCGCCGACGCATTTCAAGCTCCCCCAATACCACCACACATACTATTGCAATTCCAAAAAAATGGTTGGGGAAGAGGGATCTGGAGCTGGAAGACCAGAATCACCCTGTATCCTTATTCTGTATCTGCATAAGGTGTTGTCTGTCTAAGATATATATATTTATAGATATATCTACGCATTCCCCACACACACACAACCCACTTCACATCCTTTGGATGCGATGCGTCTGCAGAAACGATTTTGTTTTCGCATTTATTTATGAGCCGCTTAGAGCGCGCCAAATACTTTGCCAAACACTTTGAACCCCAAAAACTCTAGCCCCCCAAAAACCCCATCCGACCATTTGAAAATCCAACCCCCGACCACTTCCCAGAGTCGCAGAGTGGACAGCAGAAGAAGGTCGTTCGTGGGTTGGGTTTATATCTTTTTTTTTTTTGGGTTGGGAGGGCGAAGGAGCAGAGCGAACAGCTGGATGGCAAGGGTCGTTTGAAGAGTTTTAATAGATTATTATTTATATTTTAAATAAATAAACTAGTAATGGGTTATGGATGTTAAATATAAAGACATTTTAAATATATTTTATGAAAATAATGTATCTGAAAATTAAAAAGTATCTGATGGCTAAAGTAGCTATTGCAGTTAAGTAGTTATTGAAACACCTTTAAAGTATCTATTTTACCTTAAAACTTTTCTTTAAATAAATAAATATTAAAGTAATAAAATAGTAGTAAGGTATAAAGTAATGGTAATAGAATTGATGTAATCTTATTAGTAAAATATTATCCGAAAGCAGAAAACTTTATTTTAATAATTAACAACCTTTAAGACTAAAATACACTCCATACCCTTGAACCCTACGATTACCGGATACAAAATATCTAAATAAATAACTTCGATTAGATAGATTAACTTAATTAAGATGAAAAAAAATACATAGTGACCCTGAAACGCATCGTGATTTGGGATCTTTGGCTGATGAAATGCACAAATGAACAGAAAACGATCCAATCTGGCCAAATGAAATGCACTTCCGCGCTTACAACACCGCCTTTGACTTTCAAATTTTTGTCATCGCTTTGTTGTGGTATTATTATGGTATCATTGTCTTGGCCATCTAATGGTAGCCGTTAATAGTTAACCACGTGAAGTATTTTTGCCAAATGGGCTCGACCAGAGACAGTTAATGGCCGAGATGACGCGATGATATGGAACCGGATTGGCAGTGACTAAAGAGGAAAAATCGGGGCTATTGCTAACAATAAGTCTTGCAAATGTTAGGACAAGACTTTTTAATAGATAATTAACAAGCATTTTATTTAAATTTTCTTCTTCGTCGTTTGACATTTTTTTTCACTTTTGTCCAGCGATTGTTATTTTCGGTGGTATGATAGTTATATAAACATAAATCTCGGCCTCAACCACTCTACCAAAAACTTTAAACTTGCTGCCACTGCACATTTTCACACATAGCCGGATTTTTTTTTTTTGTTCAGTCTTTAATTTATTTATTGTAGTTGGGGGGGGGCCTACGCGACGATCTGAGATTCGGGGCTCATTGAGATTTTGTTAAAGCGCAGCCAGTTCATTTGTCGATTCGAATGTCAGCGGTTCACAAGTGCGGAGCTTAACGGAGCGACTAACTATCGATTATCCTTACTGATCGCGTTTGAAGTTTATACTGTCCAGTATCCTGCCCATCGAGAGTCATGGATTTCGATGAGTTTCGCGAATTTGGCCACGCCTCCATCGAATTCATAATCAACTATCTGAGCAGCATTCGCGACAGGTGTGTGCTGTGTTTGTGTGTGTGTGTGTGGGGAGTGTGATTCTTGAGATCCTTGAAGGACACCGTCTTATAAATTGTGTCTGTCAATTGTAGAAACGTCCTGCCCAGCGTTGTGCCCTACGAGGTTTTCAATCAGCTTCCCAAGGAAATTCCCGAGAAACCGGAACACTGGCGGGAAGTTCTCAAGGACCTGGATCAAATTATCCTGCCTGGCCTTACCCATTGGCAGTCGCCGTATTTTAATGCCTTTTACCCGTCCTCCTCATCGGCGGGATCCATAATTGGAGAGCTCCTGATCGCAGGAATAGGAGTCCTTGGATTCAGTTGGGTGAGTTTTGGGCATAAGATATAGCTATAGACTGTTATAAGACTAATGAATACAATTTTTTAAGAAAATATAAGTTCAAAAACGACCATAAACTACTTAAGAAGTATAGATCATTAAAGAGTCTTCATTAAAGACATAAGAACTAAAACTATCTTCTAATCATTTCCCTGAAAGGTAAGCTGGAGCTTAATGAACCAGAAACCAAAAGCTAAAACGATTCAGTTAAGAGAGAGAGCCAAGTTAAAAAAGCCCAAGAGAGCTGGGAACAAGAAAAAACGTCAACAAACTAGGTGGGAACAGTTTGCAGGCCGATATGATATGTTTTTTTGGTAACAAAATCTATCCCTGATTATAACTTTTATTAGTATTGTGTTAAAATCGAAGAACTTGGTTCCTGATGTATCTGATAGATTGATAACCACTTAATGACCATTGGGAAAATTGCTAACTAATTGTATTTCTATAATCGTGCGGCAAGAATTTTACAATCCCTATAAATCAAGCCACAGATACACGTTTCGTTCCCTAATCTTACCGATTTGATACGGTTTGAGTCCCACTGTGCAGAACAATCAGTGTTGGCTTTTAATTATTATTGTTTTATTATTATTATTATAAATATTTTATTAATAAATTAAATTAATTATTATATAAATAAAATCTTGAGTTAGAAATGATTAAAAGTTGAAGTTATTCATTAGGATATTTTAGCTTAAAAACTAAAAATTATTATGGATTAATTAATCTGATTAGATGATTAGAAATTTAAGATTTTAAACTGTATTATTTAGCTTTGTCATTAAGATTAGATATTAAAGGGTACAATACTTCAAAAATTAATCTATACCTTTGATAAGAGGAAAAAAAACCCAGCCAAGCTGCCAACACTCACTGATGGTCCAGAGAAGGTGGTCGGACACCGGCAACATCGTCTATAAAAGCAGGTCAGCACCGGCGATCGGTTTCAGAGTGAACCTCACCTGGACAGAGAAGCGTCAACGGAGCAACTTGGGCCTCGAGCTGGACAAACAAACCGAAAACGGAAAAAGTTTAAACAAAACAAACAGAACGTGAAAAGTGCAAATAGAAACCAACAAACGACATTGTATTGATCGCGGAATGGATGCCAAGGAGTTTCGGGAATTTGGCAAAGCAGCAGTCGATTTTGTGGCCGACTACTTGGAGAATATCCGCGATGATGACGTGCTGCCCTCCGTAGAGCCGGGCTATCTCCTGGACCTCCTGCCCAAGGAGATGCCGGAGCAACCAGAATCGTGGAAGGAAGTTCTCGGGGACATCAATCGCGTGATTAAGCCGGGTCTAACCCACTGGCAGTCCCCCAATATGCACGCCTACTACCCCACCAGTACCTCGTATCCCTCCATAGTGGGTGAGATGCTGGCCAGTGGGTTCGGCATCATTGGATTCAGCTGGGTAGGTGCTGGTGCTGGTCATTTTTTGGCCAGACAGGTGAAATCTCGTTGTGGGCCATTGTTTGGGCCAACTGAATGGACGCCCATTGTGCGGAGTGGGTGAAAGTGAGACTCAGAACCCGACAAACTGGTTGCGCCTGCAATCGAAGAGAGTTTTCACATAATCGATCGTTGTTTATAACATAAATATTATTATTATTATGATAATACCCCTTCACTGGTTTAGACAATGACCTTTTATTCATCTTTAGGAGTATTTTTTATTCAAAACTATTGTCATTTTCTTTAAAAAGTTAAAGAAATACATAAACTTTAATGAGTAATTCAATCGATTACAATCTAAAGAACAATTAAACTTCTCTAATCATCTTTAAACTAAAACTTGCAGATCATTGCCAAATAAAAAGCTCATATTTTGTTGATCATGTTAGTAAAAACTATTAATAGTTCCACAGAATTGATAAAAAATTACGTGAATTGCATAGCAAGACCTCTATCACCAGGGATTGATAAGCCAATCTCCCCTAATTTAGCAAATTTCACTTTAATCATAAAATCAAGATAACCCCTTGGAGTCGATTGAGAAGTGCTATAAATTTTATTTAATTGATTATTTTTAAGCCTAGCTAAGTGGTCTGAATTTTAAATATTAAATCAAGACTAGTTTTTAAAAAAAGATTTCCTATCTTTGATTTGAAACCCATTTTAAGAAACTTTTCCTTTTATTTCTTTACAGATTTGCAGCCCCGCCTGCACAGAGCTCGAAGTGGTGGTCATGGATTGGTTGGCAAAGTTTTTGAAGCTGCCAGAACACTTCCAGCATGCCAGCGAGGGTCCTGGCGGTGGTGTCATCCAGGGATCCGCCAGTGAGGCTGTTTTGGTGGCTGTGCTGGCCGCCAGGGAGCAAGCAGTGGTCAGCTACAAGGAGTCGCATCCGGAGCTGAGTGAGAGCGAGATTCGGGGGCGTCTGGTGGCCTACTCCTCCGATCAGAGCAACAGCTGCATTGAGAAGGCCGGTGTCCTGGCCGCCATGCCCATTAGACTCCTGGCGGCTGGAGAGGACTTTGTGCTGAGGGGTGAGACCCTTAAGGCGGCAATTGAAGAGGATGTGGCAGCGGGCAGGATACCAGTGATTTGCATTGCTACCTTGGGCACCACTGGCACCTGTGCCTACGATGACATTGAATCCTTGTCGGCAGTCTGCGAGAAGCATAAGGTGTGGCTTCATGTGGATGCCGCATACGCCGGCGGTGGCTTTGCCTTGGAGGAGTACTCCGAGCTGCGAAAGGGTCTGGATCGGGTGGATTCTCTCAACTTCAACCTGCACAAGTTCATGCTGGTGAACTTCGACTGCTCAGCCATGTGGCTGCGGGATGCCAACAAGGTGGTCGATAGCTTCAACGTGGACCGCATCTATCTGAAACACAAGCACGAGGGTCAGTCTCAGATTCCCGACTTCCGTCACTGGCAGATTCCCCTGGGTCGCCGCTTCCGTGCTCTGAAAGTCTGGATCACATTCCGCACCCTGGGCGCCGAAGGATTGCGCAACCATGTCCGCAAACACATCGAACTGGCCAAGCAATTCGAGGATTTGGTCGTCAAGGACAGTCGCTTTGAGATCGTGGCCCCTCGAGCTTTGGGCTTGGTTTGCTTCCGACCCAAAGGCGATAACGAGATCACCTCCCAGCTGCTGCATCGCATCATGGAGCGCAAGAAGATCTACATGGTGAAGGCGGAGCATGCGGGTCGCCAGTTCCTGCGATTCGTTGTATGCGGCATGGATACGAAACCCGAGGATATTGAGTTCGCCTGGGCGGAGATTGAGTCTCAGCTTACGGGATTGCTGGAGGAGCAAGCCTTGGCCTCCCGGAAGGCAGGAAATGTGGCGGACCTGACGCAGCACTTCCAGATCCACCTGACCACCGATAATGTCGAAAAGTCTCAGTGAGAGGAGCGGAATACTCCCATTCGCTTGGAAATAACTATTTATGTTTAGGTTGTCGTTAGTTTGCATTGTAGTATTTACTTGAACACATTTTTAATAAATAAATAGACAAAGAAATATATTTACCTCTTCTACTCTTATTATTTTAACAAAAGTCAAATCAATAAAATCAAAGTTTGAATAATTTCCCGCCATTAGTAAAACCGTATTTTAAAAAATTCCCAAATGTCCCAATTGATCTAAATCCCATCTCTGTCGATAGCTCTTCGAAAAACATCGATATACCTTTTGTCACCTCTATATTTAACAACCAAATTTCAAAAGCTCAATAATTGCAAAACATATTTAATATTTAAAGCAATATATATTTTATTTCCAATTTCTAAGCAAAATCCACATCACGATATAAATATATATTACACAAAGTATATCGATATATTGATATGTTGATATATTATCAACAATTCTACTCTACATCACACTACTTTCAAAAACACAACATTCTGGGCATTTTTCAAATTCAACGCTTACGAAACTCAACGATACAAATTCACAGTGCCGCTTGCCATGCACTAGTCTAAACTACGGGCCAAAGCCAAGTCGATCGGATGCAGATGCCAGCGAAAAAATGCGTCCACCACTGAATCCCAAACCCGCTTTTGTAACCTGCACCCACAAATTGGCCAGCAGGCGCAGCTACAAGGTTCCCCCTGACCACCGACGTCTGGATGTGGAGGCAGCACGCCAGAATGCCCGGGTAGTGGTTATTGGCGCAGGATTATCAGGACTGTCGGCCGCACAGCACTTGCTATGCCATGGCTTCCGTCGCACCGTCGTCCTTGAGGCCACCGACCGCTACGGCGGCAGAATAAACTCCCAGAAATTTGGCGACACCTATTGCGAGCTGGGCGCCAAGTGGGTACGCATCGATGGATCGCAGGACTCCATGTATGAGCTGCTGCGCAACACTGAGGGTCTGGTCAAGCAGATAAAGCAGATTACGGAGCGACCCACCTACGTCCAGGCACAGGAAATGGGCCACAACCAAATAAGGCCAGACATGGTGGACCTCATAGACACTCTCTTCCGCCAGCTCTGCAAGGGATTTAAGCTCTCTGAGACGGTGAAACGGGGAACGGATCTGCCCTCGCTTGACAATGTAATGAGTTATTTCAAGACGGAAAGCGACCGCCTTATTGCCTCCACTTTTAAGCAGCCGGAGGAGCAGCAGGCGGCTCGCGAAATCTTTCAGTCCCTTTTCAATGAATTTAGCAGCGTCCTGGGCAGCTGCCTGGAGTACGTGAATATCGAGCACATCACAAAGTGCCCAGTGCAGCCAGACCAGCGACCCTTGTATGTGCCCACTGGCCTGGACAATGTGGTGGAGGAGTTGTCCCAGAAACTGGACAAAGATCAATTGCAGACTGGCAAGCCCGTTGGTCAGATTCAGTGGACTCCATCACAGCTACAGAGTGTGGGCTGTTTGGATGGAAGCCTTTACAGTGCGGATCACATTATATGCACCCTTCCGCTGGGTGTTCTCAAGAATTTTGCCGGCATACTGTTCCGTCCGACACTCCCACTGGACAAAATGCTGGCTATCAGCAATCTTGGCTTTGGCAATCCGCTAAAGATCTACCTCTCCTACAAGAAGCCCATTGGACGGTGGCTGAGAGGCAGACTGCGTCCTCTGGGTGCGCTTCTGCAACCAGCAGTGAACCCTCAGCAAGTGGAACGCAACTGGACCCAGCAGGTGGTGGAGATCAGCCAAGTGCCCACCAGCGAGCACGTTCTGGAGGTGCACGTGGGCGGCGGTTACTACGATGAAATCGAGAAGCTGCCCGAGGACAAGTTGCTGGACCAGATTACCGACCTGCTGAGGCGCTGCATTAGCAGTCGCGTGATACCCTATCCCCAGGGCCTGCTCCGATCCAGTTGGAGCACATCGGCATGCTATCTGGGCGGTCGTCCCTTCTTCTCGACCACCAGCAGTGCCCGCGATGTCCAACGATTGGCTGCTCCGTTGGGCGAGCAATCACCGAGTCTGCTCTTCGCTGGGGATGCCACCGCCTTGCGCGGCTTCGGAACCATAGATGCCGCCCGCTCCAGCGGTATCCGTGAGGCACAGCGGATCATCGACTACTACAACCATAGCAGTATGCAGTGCAATTAGTCCTTAATATCCTGGCACCCAAAATTGGCAATAAGACGGTACAAAAACATCTCCTAGTCAAAAAATTTGTTGCAAACAATTGTTTTGTAGTTTTAAGCAAATACACATATATATTTTAATTAGACGTAGCATGTTAACAATAAAGACATTAACAACAACAACAATATAATGAGAGGATACTATAGAGCTAAGGGGTCAATGGGAGGTCCTTTTCGAGGCCTCCACATTTTTTGTTGCGATGTAAATTCCCTAAACATGTCGCGATTCCAAATACTTCTAGAGTCTGTTCCGGTTTCAGAATATGTTTGATATTTTTGTTAACTTTTTATCTTATTTGTTTTTTAATTTAAAAACAAATTATAGAATATCTTCATTATTGGTCCATTGTTTTCCTTTCATATGTTTGTTTTAAATTTAAAATGAGGTTTGTTTTTTAATGAAAATATGAAATTGCTCTTAAAATATAACAATCATATTCCTCAATACTTAAAAATATGTTAAATGAATGAATATGTTCCTTAAATCATTTTCTTTTTTAGCTTTAGGATCATCTAAAATATTCTCTTAAATTCGAAATATTTAAAATCCGGAACAGACCCTTTATTGTTATCCTTTACTGCTCTTGTTCCATTTCATCGGCAGCGGCGCTCACCTCCTTCCAGGAGTACTCCATGTCCTCGGACTTGGTAAAGCGCGAGCACACGGCCATCCGGAGGAAGTAAACATCCTTGATCTTGGCCGGAACCATGTGAATATTGCCACGTCCGTTGATCCTCTTGAGGAGAGCCTCGTTGCGCTCGTTGTTGCCCTTCAGCCGGAAGCAGACCAGACCCATGTTGACCTCGGCGGCCAGCTCGAATCTGGAGTCTGCCACGCAGAGATCACCAAACTGCTTGGCAAAGTTGCAGTGCCTGCGGATGTGGGCCTGGAGGTTCTCCACTCCGTACAAACGGAGGACGAACCAAAGCTTCAAGGCGCGGAAACGACGTCCCAAGGGAATCTGCCAATGGCGATAGTCCGGAGCAGAGCCCTGCATGTCGTGTTTCAAGTACAAGGGATCCACGTTGAAGGCATTCACCACCCAGCTGGGGTCCTTGAGCCACATGGCCGAGCAGTCGAAGTTCACCAGCATCCACTTGTGTGGGTTGAAGTTGAAAGAGTCTGCGAACTCAATGCCCTTCATCAGGTGGCGGTACTCCGGGCAAATGAACGCCGAGCCGGCGTAGGCGGCATCCACATGGATCCAGACCTTGTGCTTGTTTCCAACAGGTCCACACTCATCCAGGTAATCGAAAGCACAGGAGTTGGTGGTGCCGAGGGTCACCACAGCGTAGAATGGAATCAAACCATCAGCCAGATCCTGTTGGATGGCTTTCTCCAGGGCATCACCGCGCATCCTGTGGTTCTCCGAGGGCACGGATCGCAGCTTGACACCGCCAAGGAGTCCAGCACGCTCCACAGAGGAGTGAGCCTGGTCGGAACAGTAGCCCACCAGCTTGCCAATAATGGTGTGCTCATCCCACTCCGGATGCTGGGCTTTGACCTCCTGAACTTTCTTGGCCTTGGCTCCGAGAAGAGCCACCAATGTGGACTCACTGGCGGTGCCCTGGATGACACCGCCTCCCTTGCCGCCGGAGCAGGCCAGGAACTCTTTTGGCAGATCCAGCATCTTGCCCAGCCAGTCCATCATGACGACCTCCAGTTCGGTGCAGGCGGGACTGGCTATCCAGGTGAACCCGATACAGGCAATGGCTCCACTCAGCATGTCGGCCACAATCGCCGGATAAGAGTTGGCCGTGGGGAAATAGGCATGGAACTTGGGACTATGCCAGTGAGTCACTCCCGGCATGATGACCCGTTCAATGTCCTGCATCACATCCTGCCAGTTCTCTGGTTTTTCTGGGGCAGCATCCGGGATGAGTGGCTTCAGATAACCGGGCTTCACTTCCGGCAGAACGCGTCTGAAACGAAGGGATAATTGCTTTAACTTTGGTTGTATTATACACATTGTATCGTCCTTTCAGGACGAGCTTCTGGCTAATTGAATTGGCAACTTAGTTACCCCACACAAGTCATCCCAAGAAAGGACAACATTCCGCACTTGTTGCAAAGTGGGGTGGCAGAAAAAAATCAATAGCAATTTGTAGCAAAGTGTTGATGGAAAAGGAGTGGCAGGACTTTAGTTTTCTCTTCTGGTTTAATAAGCTTAACTAGTAATTAGAAATTTTTAATATTTTATAATTGATTTAACTTTGATTTTATCCCTAAACTTTTATCAATAAATTTGTATTTCCCCAAATAAAAACTATTTATTTATCCTTAATGGGTATTCATTGTATTCCAATTAAAAATATGTTGTATAAACTACTCAGATTTATCTTTTCTTGACTTGTATTGCCCGTTAGAATTGGCCAAGAACAATGAAATAACCGTCGCTATTGCCCCAAGGCGTTTCAACAATTATAACTACAGAAAAAATAAAAATCGACCTTGACACGCCAAGCATTTGAAACCTTTTTAATGCCGCAATAATTAATTACCTTTAGGCTTTATTACACAAAAAAAATGGTAAAAAAAAAACTATGAAAGTGTTTTGAAGTAGAGTAAGTGGGAAGGTCGGTAGTAGCTTAAAAATATATATATTTAAAAAAAAAAACAAAGCAAAGGTTCGATCGGAGAGACTTTCCCGTGACTAATACGGCGGCGTGTGCGAAATGTCATTCACTTGCCCGGAATCGAACAGAACGAACTTTCAAATCAAACAACTCGGAGGTCAACAGATTCCATATAAATAAAATCTATATGTATCGAATGTGACAAATTAAATTTAATTCAAGCTAATTGAGAGGCATACTCATTCAACTCTTACCTTTCGCGTATGTTCTCCAGATATTCGGCAATAAAATCCACCATTGTTTTGGCAAAATCTTTGAACTCAGGGGCCTCCATATCGATCTTTAAAAAGGTGGATAGAGTAAAGAAAATAAATTAGGATAGTTGTTTTTTTGTGGATTAGGTTAAAGCACATACCGAGACCTTGGGATCCAGTTTATCTTCCATAGTGTTAGCTTTACCATTACCGTTAGTTTGTTTAACTTGGTTAGTGTTATGAATGGGTATTTTGCTCATTTTGCTTTTATTTTTTTTAAATAAAATGGAGTGCAATTTGAGTGAGAATTTTGAAAAAAATGTGCTGTGGTAGTAGCTAGTTTTATTAGCTAATGATGTGAATATTTATAGATAATGCTAATCAGTGGCAGCTGCGGTTCTCCAGCCCCAACACTTTACACTGGACCACAAAAATCATAAATATTAAAATAGCGATTAGATCGTAAATGTTATTTTCGATTTGGTTGCACGCTTGCTTTAAGTATAGCTCCAAAATATATATTTATATGGTAATTAGAATTTAAGGTGTATTTTTGCATTAATTAGTTAGTTAGTGGATTTTTTCAATTCACTTTTTTTTAAGCACGTAAACTAGTTGGCATTGAGATACCGACTTGTTTCCAGCAAACAATATACAGAAACTTCACAAGCATGCAGACCAAATAGACCAAAATGTAGTTGGTTGGCAAAGAATTTTTATCTGAACTTAAAATTAAAATCAATTCGAGGTTAAATGTCTAATTAAAGATAGTACCAGCCCACATTACGTATACGCAGTGTTGGCCCCGAATTCAACAACCAACATGCAGTTGGCCAAGCACTTTGTATTTTTTTAAGACCTTATATACACACGCGTACCACTCACCGTGCACTTTAGTTAACTGCTTTTAATTATTTGCACTTGTCAAGCTTTGTTTCCGTTCCGAACTAAATCTTTTCTCAGCTCTGACTTTGCTTTCTGATGAGCGATATAGCTTTTTTTGCTTTTTGAGGGAGCTGTTGGATGCTCGGCGTTCGCCTGTTAACTGGGCGCTGCTCGCTCTTGGCCCAGGCTTTTAAAGCTCGGCATTTCGCAGGACCGGTTCGCACCGCTGAACTTCGGTTTTGGCTGTTTTTTAAAAATAAATTCTGCACTTGCTCGGATTTCGGATCATTTTCACTGATTTGTGTGCGTTCTTAGCGGTGATTTTGTTACTTTTTTGGAAGTTCAATTAATCTGAGAGTGACTCGACAACCTGAATTGGCAAACAATATCTTTTTTATATCTTTAAAACATTTTTAAAGCAAGTAAAGTTGAGCTTCTAATACAGATCTTTTGTTAATATATTTTATTATAATTATCTGAATAAATAAAGAGAGATAATTGTTACATCATGTTGTTTAATATTTTTATGTATAATTACCTATTGATTTGAAATTATGCCCTTCTCTTTTTATTAATTAAGACCTTTAAAAACAAATACTTTTTTATATAATTTTAACAATCTCTGGCTCTCTGATCTATTTCTTTTTGAAGGGAAATGATTTATATTTTTCAAAGTCTTGACTTAGGTAGCTAAAATGAGAATCTTATTCTATCCTTATCGCTAGACCAAAGAAGGATTTTACCTAAGGAGTGATAGGATGTTTCAAACACATATAATCCTAATCTCTCCTTACAGATTAGAGTTTTTAGAGATAACTACAAGGAAACAGTACTTATAGTCTTATAATAATCTCTTGCTATTTAAAATAATATTAACAATAATTTATACCTTTTCTTTTTAACTTTTTTTACTCGTTTTTTAAATTAAAATACATTTCTTAAATCAGAAAACATGTAAAAAAAAAAAAATTGTAAACTTAAAACCATAAAACCCGATCGTGAAGAATTCTTCTCACGTTCGTGCGAAGCCTGATCTTGTTTCTCCAAACAAGAGAGAGGTGTGTACATAAGTGCCTCCAGGAATCCCCCATCATGAGTCACAAAATCCAGGGATTTTCTTGAGCTAAATGAGAAGAGAAAAAAAATCACGCTAAAAAAGATAAACAAATCAAAAATTCATAGAAAAAAAAACAAGAAACTAATCGTTGAGCGAATGGCACACTTTATGGAATCTGCGGAACAGGTTTTTAGAGCATCGTGTGTGACGTTGATTTTTGAATTTCCCCCGAACCGCTCATGTCATCCGCCTAATGTGACGTCAAAAAGTGTGTCCTCTCTCTAGCTCTCACTTTCCATTCTAGGAAGGAATGGGGGTTGGTGCAGGTCCTCCATCCTGGAGGGTGGCCAACTGTTGCTGCTGAATGGGGGTGTGAGTGTGTGTGGAGAGAGTAGAGAAAAGTGTGTGCCTGACATTTCAACGAAGCCACTTTGGCAAATCACTTGACTGAATCAACAGATTTATATGCCATGCCAACGGCTCTGCTTTCGATTGTAATGCCTTGGTCCAGGCCCCTTATCCTCGCCCATGGCACATGCCCCCAAGCCACCCACCCATATTATGCTCCTTTACGGGTGGCTGGAGTCTGGGTCGATTGGGGCGAAGAATACTACAATTTGATTTATGGCTGACTTGAGTTGCAAAAAGGCATAGAAAAGACTTTGGCATTCATGGGGGTCGTCAGTCGATGGCGCCTTTAAGTGCGGGGAGATTGCATAAGTAGGAGTCGGAAATCAACATCAATGGAGATAAACGATGGAATATGTTTAAGGGTTTCTGATTTGCAAGCTACAGAAAATTATAAAAGCTGACTTTCATAGAATGCTTAATAATTCTAATTAATTAGAAGATAGAAACTGGTTTGGCAATTGTTACATAATTTAATTAAGACTGATAGTTCCAGTTCCATAGACCAAGAAATAAAGTTTAAAATTGAATTTTAAAACCAACTTATATAGGATTTAATATTTATTGTTTGTTCACATAATCAAATTTTCTTGTTTTCTGCGCATATATTGTCGACTGGAATCTACGCAGCCAGATGCATATGATATTATGGACCAATTCAGCTGGAAGTGCACCCGAACGACCCAGAGGGGGAACAACAAAAGTTGAGCCGCAACCCGGGTGCACTTACTTTGTGACCAAGGTTCGACGTGGTCGGTATGAAAATGGAAAAACCACTTATATGAGACAAATTTTGGTTGTTTCGCTTCATTTTCTCCAGTCAGTCGGGGCGAACGCGTTACAGTAGTGCATATTTCAGCAGAAACAAAATCGAAAAGTACTTAGTAAATGCTACAGGTAGTTACAACTTAACAAAACTAAGCGCACGTATCTATCTACTGTGCGATGGTCGAGGGCAGGTTGAGCAGCGTGCTCTGGCCACTGGGCAAGTAGGCAACGCCACGCGACCTGGATAGCTGGTAGGCGATATCCTCAGCGGCTTCAATACGACGCAGCTCCACCAGACCATCACCAGCCTCACCGAAGGACTTGGCCAACAGATCGGCAGCGGCGGCATCACCCTCGGCCGAAATAATGGAAGCCAGCTTCTGTTGCTCTGCCTTCTCCACGACGAAGCGGGCCTTCTCGGCCTCCTGCTGGGCCACCTGCTTCATTTCGACGGCTTGCGTAAACTCCCTACCAAAGGTCAAGTGTGTAAGTGAGATGTCGTCGAGAATAAAGCCGAACTGCTTAGCACGGACAGTCAGCTCCTGAGACACACGCTGAGAAACCATCTGTAAGTTGGACATGATTAGTATTTAAGTCTTTGATTCCTTATGAAGTCGATGCCCACCTCACGCTGTGTAATCAGCTCGCCGGCATCGAATTGGGCAACCACAGCCTTGAGCACCTCAGGAGCAATGGAGGGCAGGACACGCTCGTCGTAGTCCTGACCCAGAATAGTGTAGATCTTGGGCAGCTGGTCGGGAATGGGACGGTAGAGGATACGCAGCGTAATGTTGACATTCTGCAGATCCTTGCTGCCCGTAATCACCGGCACGTTGCGGGGCTGAGAACGGATGTCGAAGATAATGGGTCGCTGCACCCATGGGATGAAGAAGTGGGTGCCCTCGCCGACGACGTGCTCCTTGATGCCGGTGAAGCGATCGAAGATGACAGCCCGATGGCCTCCCTCCACATTATATAATGCAGAATTCACAACGCCTCCCAACACGGCAACGCCAAGGCCCAACTGACCGATGCGATTGAAGAACTGAGCAGCCATTGTCTGTGGTGGATAAAACAAAGAAAATGATATATTAGTACGCTAACACCTATATCTATAACATGTAAATAAAAAGCCGACTGGATTACAATATTTCACCAGCTTTTTAGGTTAGGCCGTCACTCTTGGCCGACAACGTGCTGTTTGTGTGTTTTTAATACACTTAGCAACTTCATTTCAATTAAAGGCCACTAATATCCTCAATCACTTACTTTTTAAAGCTTTTTATTGTTAAAACTCTTAAATTATTGTGCAATTGCCCTTTGAAACGAACAAAACACGAAATCCAACCGCACGGTGTATGTCGAAAGTTTTCCAACACTGGTAGCTCGCCACTCTGGTCAAGTGCCGGTTTAGCGGAAAACTATTTATTTAGCTTGAAATTATTATTTTTCCAATATTCTATTAATCTATCTATTAATTATAGATTTTAGCACCTTTCTTGGAAACTACTATCAATTTAACAACTTTAAAACAAGTTTGAGACACATTATTTTTGTATCGATATAATATCGATACTTTTTGTTATCGTGGCGCGAGCTTGAATAAATTTTTAATTTAAAAATTCAACAAAAGTATTTAAAACTTAGGAAAAATATGTTTTTATTTTTCTAGCAAGGATATTTAAAACTCATTGCGTCATCTCCGCCCGACCGGCGCCTTTGGGCATCTTTTTGTTGGTAGAATCCTCCAACTCCTTGGCCTTGTAGTAGTGTGGTGCCACCTCCAGGAGCCACTTGCTCTCGATCTCGATCACTTGGCGCATGTACTCCTTGGAGGTGAACACCAACTCATGATAGAGTACCCAGCGCGGCAGTTCTTCAAAAAGGGAAGAATTGGGATGAATCATAACCGTCTGGTTGTGCTTTATGGTTTTGTAGTTGCCGCCTTTGGAAAGACGCGCCACATGGTAGAAATATCCTGCCGTTGCCGCCTTGCGGACGTTCATCGTCTCTGGTAGACAGCTGACCATGTCAATTTCCACTCGCTGCATCAGTCCAACCAACTGTTCCCGCACATCCCGAGCCCTCTTCATCGACCGGTACTGAATAAAGTTCTCGTAGCACCACTGGGTGCTATAGTCCGTCTCTGCCCACTGGTTGTAGACCTGGAGCAGGCTGAGATGATCGCCGTGCATGTGGTTGAAGTTTTTCCGGGCAGTGTCAGCGTGTATTATCTTATCCTTCGGCCTGTAGAAAATGGCGCTGTTTACAGACAACATTGCAGCAATTGTCACCATCTCCTCAGAGCATTTGTATCTAAAAAGAAGAGAAGGAATATTAATGTGGGAAGAACCATACAGATTATCACATACTTTTCGCTGGCTAGTAGCATCTTCCCCATCATGGGATCCACAGGGAATTCGGCCATCCGACGACCTAGTTTAGTCAGCTCTCCGTGGTGATTCAGAGCACCCAAGGCATACAGCTGCTCCAAAGCCAACACAAGAGTCTCGTGTGGCGGTGGATCTAAAAAGTCGAAATGTATCAGATCATTAATACCCAAGGCCTTCAGCATAAGCACGGCATTGCCCAGGTTGATGCGCTGTATCTCAGGCACAGTGTTGTCCTCCAATTCGTGCTTATACGCCCATGCCGTGTACAATCGGAAGCACTTTCCGGGCGCAGTACGACCCGCTCGTCCCGCTCGCTGATTGGCAGAAGCTTTCGAAATGGGCACCACCATAAGTGATTCCATGCCAGTGCGAGAATTGAAATTATTCTGCTTGGCGAAGCCGGGATCAATAACATATATGATATTGTCGATGGTCAGCGAGGTCTCGGCTATATTGGTGGCCAAGATAACCTTGCGGGCGTTTGGTGGTGTGGGCTCGAAAATTTTCGCCTGCATGTCACTCGGGAGATTCGCGTAGACGGGTATGACAATAAGTTCACGGATCTTGGAGCCCAGTCGTTTGACGCGATCCTGCAATACCTCTTGACAGGTCTCGATCTCATCCTGGCCAGTCAAAAAGACCAGAATATCCCCCAGCGGCTGGGTGGCATGGATTTGAAGGACGGACACACAGCAGGCATCAATGTAATCTGCTTCCGGAGCCTTGGTGTAAAAGATATCCACAGGATAGCGACGACCAGGTATCCGGAATATGGGAGCATCATCGAAGAATGCCGAGAACTTGTCCGCATCCAGAGTGGCACTGGATATGAGAAGCTTAAGTTCCGGCCTGAAGCGGGCAATGTCCTTGACCAGGCCAAACAAAATATCCGTGTGCAGAGTCCGTTCGTGAGCCTCATCAATAATCATCACGCTGTAGGAGGCCAGATCCGGTTCCGAGAGAAACTCACGATGCAGAGTACCATCAGTCATGTACTTGAGGATTGTACGATCCGAAGTGCAGTCTTCAAAACGGATGCTATAGCCCACTTCGTTGCCCAACTTGACGCCCATTTCCTCGGCGACACGAGCTGCCACCGACATGGCAGCCACTCGCCTGGGTTGCGTGCATCCGATCATCTTTTTATCCTTTGTGAAGCCAGCTTCGACCAGGTACTGAGGCACCTGGGTGGTCTTGCCCGATCCCGTCTCTCCTTCGATGATGAGCACTTGATGTTCCCTGACCGCAGCTATCAAATCGTCCTTAAAAGGGTAAACCGGCAGAGATCTTCGGGTCTCATCCAAAGTTAGACGCTTGCGTTCTTTTTCTGTGAGTTCCGGCTGCCGACTGCTGGACTTTTCGCGACTTCCGTCCATAGTTAAAGCCTGGATAAAATCAATTTGATCGTCCAAAAGCAGTTCGTACTCCTCCTCGGCCTTGACGTCCTTGGCTCCGAACTGGAAACGGGCCGAAGCCAACTGCTCCGCTTCCCATTTCTTCTGTTCGGAGTTGGGCTGCTTCTCAAACTCATCAACCTCAACATACTCGGCTAAGGATACAAAAATAATCATGATTATATTTCCTGCATTAAAGAACATAAGGAAACTCACATTTCTGTCCCTTCTTCAGGTCTTGGGGCATGTGATAGCGTTGTATGCGCTCCAGTTCCCTGGCCTTCTCATGTTCCTTGGCAATGTTCAGTAATTGTTTTTTGTACTGACGCTCCTCCTTTTCCCTCTGGGTGAGACTGCAAATATTAATCATTAAAATGGTTTTTGGTGTGTAAAGTCAACCAATAACCTACATGCTTTCGTCGAAGAGATATTCATCGTCCAGGATATCCGCCTCCAACTCCGCCACCTTGTCATCTTTGCGCTTCTCCAAATACTGACGACGCGACTGGATTCGCAGGTGGGGCACAATCTTGTCTCGATCCTCGTGCTCCAGCTTCAGCCGCTTGGTGGCCTCTTCAATGGCCTTGCGTCCCCCAGTGGAGTCCACCAGCTTTCGGGTGCGTTCGTCATCGCGCTGCTTCAGCCTGCTGGCGAACTCATCGCGCTCCTTCAGATCCTTGAGCCGGGACTCTTCCTCGCTGTCGGGCTCCTCCTCGCTGCTGCTGCTGCTTGCATTACGCTTTCTATTTTTGCTGGACATTTTTTATTGAAAACTATAAACAAATGGAAGAAAATAAAAACACAGAAGAAGAAGAATGACCGGCAAACAGGGTTTCCAACAAACTTGCAGAAACAATCGACAGTGACTAAGGTTACTAAACAGTTTTAACTATAAACAGATGATTATTTTTATTAAATTGCAATATAAAAAACAAAAAACAGACAGACTCCAGAGAAAAGTAAAATGTGTCGTCTCAGAACTTTGTGTTTTTGAAAACAAGACAATGGTGGCAACCCTGTACAACATCTGTTTTTTGTTTTAATTTCCAAACTTTTTAAAAGCCTTTACCTATTCCTCCGCCAATGAAAAAACATAAATAAAATGTCCCGGCAGTTGAGTTTTAATACACAAAAAGAATATGAGCTAATTGAATACCCCGGCAAGGTGGTGAACACAGACCGGATGCTGGCTACCCTTGGCGGGATATTAAATGTGTCCAAAGTAGGTTCAAATATTAAATATTCAATTAATAATAAATAAACTAATAAATTTACATTATCCAGGCTCTGGGAGATGAGGTGAAGCGTATGCCTCTGCATTTCCATCCGGACAACCCCTACAATAAGCCCATTTTTGGTGATAGCAAGGAGAACACTGGAATCCTGCTCTCCATAACCGTAAGACGCCACAAAAAGGATAAGCAACGACCACCCGAATACTTTGTACGAGTTTTGGGTCACTGCAGCAGGACATTCACCTTCGAATGTGGGTTATGAAATGTGTTTAGCAGAAGCAAGATACAATTAACTTTTGTTTCCCTTATAGGCCTTTGTGACTTCCAATATCTACCACTTTGGTCAACGCCAAGGAGCGACAATGCCAACGCTGCATCCGAACTCAAGTACGCTTTGGATACACTGAAGCCCATTGACTCCGTCGACCTGGACTTCTTCAAGTAAGTCAGGGCTTCAACTAGTCAGTGCAAAGCCAGTTTCTAATCTCAAGCTCTACAGACGCAAGCATCCCCAAGTCTTGTCCCTGCCCGAACTATTCACCCACGTGGACGTGGTCTTCTCTGGAACCTACCGCTTGGATAGCGTCGAAGACGGCCAGCAAGATGTACTAGGCGTAATGTCAAAGTCTACGTACGATAACCAGGACGTGGTATCGTTCAATATGGTTGATGTCTTTCCCACGCAACCGGATGCTCAAAGTCTGAAACGTCTCAAAATAAAATATGTCTCCGATGAGCAGTTTGCCAGCATTAAGAAACTATTCGACGATTGTCCGATTTGGACCCGGATCGCTCTCCAATACGAATCCGGATTGACCAACGATAAACTGAGGTGCATCATACCCCTGCTGGCTTACTATTTCAGCAACGGACCCTGGAGAAGTTTGTACGTGCGGTTTGGCTACGATCCGAGGAGGGATTTCCACAGTCGTTTCTACCAGACGTTCGACTTCCGCCTTCGCTTCAGCACCGGCCTCTCCGAGTTCGTCTATTCCAAGAAGTTTATGCGGCAACGCAAAGCGGCCAATGCCACATCTACTCCGTCAGAGGATCGGGTCTCTGACTTGGTACAGGATCTCGACTATCCCTACTTCGATGAGCACAAGTTGCCACGCTCGAGGCAGTGCATGCTGCGCTACATCGACGTCCGCATGCAAAAGATCCAGGAAATGCTGGAAAAGATCCCCACCCCGTTGACGGGAGCAGTGTGCAATGAACGAACAGGATGGCTACCACCCGGCTTCGACGCTCAAGTCCGGCAGATCGTGTGTGCATCCATTAGTGAGATTCTGCGCAATCACTACCGGAAGGAGAATGTCGAGGCCGAGGTAGAGGCTGTTCCGCCGGCCGGGGACGAGGAAGAGGACGACGAAGCGGATGACGAAGAAACGCAAGAGGAGGACATGGAGATTGATGATTCGCGAACGATAAGCCAGTCGGAAAACGATATTGAACAAATAATTGAAACCATTACCAGTTGAAATAAAACAAAATCTCAATGTTAAGGATAAAGCTTAGGCGCAGCCTTTATTTTGGGATTAGTTATACAGATAAGTGTAATAAATTTCATTCAAGAGCAGAAGCTGAAAAGGTCTAAGAAGTTGTTTTGCGATCGGATCTGGATTAAATGCTGGCTGACTGCAGTGTTAAGCTTCGCTTAAGGCCTGCATCTGTCGAGGTAGCGAGGATACAGGCACACTTCGCGAATGTGGTAACGGTTAAGTAGCCAGCAGAGGAAGCGCTCCAGACCCAAGCCATATCCGCCGTGGGGCATGGTGCCGTAGATACGCTGGTCGGTGTACCAGTAATACGGTTTAGGATCAATGCCCTCGCGTTCATAGCCCTTGAGCAGCTCCTCGCTGTCGTGAATCCTCATGGATCCACCCACAATCTCGCCCACATTCGGCAACAAGACATCCACACTTTCGGTTAGGCGCTGATCCTCTTTACAGCGCGACATGTAGAACGATTTGATCTCCGCCGGGAAACGGCACAACATTATCGGCTCATTAATGGTGTCTGTCATCTTGCGCTCCGGAGCTTCGGGTATGTCCTCTCCAAACTCGTAGAATGTGCCATCGTCCTTGGTCACGTTGTTATCCTTGAGCCATTGGATGGCATCCACGTAGTTCATGCGGCGGAATGGCTTCTTCGGCGGCTGGAAGTCCGGGTTGAGTTCCTTGACCAAATATCCCCACGGCGACTTCAGGACGCGATCCACCACATCACAGACCAGATCCTCCAGACGGTCCAGCAGCTCTTCGAAGGTGATGAAAGGGCACTCAGCCTCGACGTGCGAGTATTCGGCCAAATGGCGACGAGTACGACTCTGTTCCGCGCGGTAACTCTGCGAAATGGTGAAGACATCGCCCAGGGCGGGCAGGCATGTCTCCAGATACAGCTGGGAGCTCTGCGTCAGGTAGGCCTCCTCTCCGAAATATTTCAACTTGAAGAGTGTCGAACCACCTTCAACTTGGGTCTGGACCAGAGTGGGAGGAGTGACCTCGTTGTAACCACGCTCCTCGTAATGGGCGCGGAAGGCCTGCGCCACCACGGAACGCATTTTGAGAACTTTGGAGGTGTTCTCACCACGGATCATGATGTGCCTGTTGTCCAGCTGCACATCCGGCTGCGCCTCCTCATTGAGAATGGCATCAGCACCGCCTGGCGGTGCCAATCCAATCAGCTCCCAATAGTCCACGTTAAGTTCGTGGCCACCAGGGGCCGTTTTGCCCTCGGGCACCAACTTAAGGGTTCCAAACAACACCACAGTGCTCTCCGTGCTGAGAGTCAGGGCATCGTAGGTCTGGCACAGCTGGTCGTTCAGCACACACTGCAAGAAGCCAGTGCCATCACGCAGGGTGATGAAGATCAGGGATTTTCCTTGACGCCTGAGACGATGAACCCAGCCGTAGATCTTAACGCGAGATCCCCGGTTGGCGGTGCCCTCCAAGATGCGAATCTTGCGAGCAACTGGCCAGCTGGGATCCTCAGCGATCTTAATCTTGCGTGCCTCCTCCAGGTTCTGTTGACGCTTCTCTGCGTCCTCTGCCTCACGCTGCTGCTTCTCAGCGTTCTTGTGCGACTCGCGCACGAATAGCTTCTGGATCTTCTTCAGCTGGGACTTGGCAGCCGGCTCGTAGGGCTCCGCGGCATTCGGGTCCTTGCTGTCCACGTAGATGGTGGGGAAGGGCTCCTTGCCGGCGTGACGCATCGCCTGCAAGATGGTCTTGTAGGGCTTGGACTCGCTTCCGTTGCCCGACTCATCGTTTCCCTTCTTCTCGGAGGTGAAGAGAGAACCTGAACATGGTTGAATACGCATACAGATATAAATATTGCACTTTATAGATCGATACTCTTGGCTGACAACGTGGACGGACAGCCGGTCCCTTTTTGCCGCAAAGAACCATGCTTACCTAAGGTTAACTCTGCCAACTGGTCAGCGGACATCTTGTTTGCTTGATGACTAACTATTGAATGTAATATTCTTGGAAATCTGATCTTAAACGGACAAAAATTGCATCAGCTAAATACGCATTCGCAATTGCATCAGCTTTCCTCGCTTTAAAGGAAAAGTTACCAGGGTCGCCGAAAGCTGGCCATGTGGCGCCACTGGTCACTCTTTCGCAGCACTATCTGGTATTTTTTCAGTTTTTTGTTGCTCAACACTAAGAACCAGCCGACTCAGCGAAGAAAACATAAACAAAGTAGAAAACGAGAAAATGCCACAGGATAACAGGTGAACTTTATTGCGAAAATCCAATTGCCCCACTTGATTGTAATAGTAATCATTAAAATACCAGCAAAGTAAAGGTGATGCCAAAGGCGGTGGTCTGTGAAGAGAGCAAACTGCGAGGTGACATCACCTTCTCGTCGGGCTGTGTGGTTCATCCAAGTGCCACAGTTATCGCCGAGGCGGGCCCCATAATCATTGGTGAAAACTGCATTGTGGAAGAGTATGCGACCATAGCGCATCGCCTGGCACCGGGAGAAGAGTACGACGACAACAATATCCTAAGCATCGGCACCCAGAACGTCTTCGAGGTCGGCTGCAATGTGGAAGCAGCTCGAATCGGTGACAAGAATGTCTTCGAAAGCAAGTGTTTTGTGGGCAAGGGTGTCAGCGTTTCCAACGGCTGTGTGGTTGGGGCTGGCATCAAGATGATTGCGCGTCAGCACCTTCCGGAGAATACCGTAGTTTACGGGGAACAAGCTCTGCAGCGCGAGGCCATAGACAAGCAGGGATCCCAGACCCTGCAAATCGACTTTCTGCGTAAGGTCCTGCCAAACTATCACCATCTGCGGAAACCCAACTACGATCCGAAAAAGGCCCGCAGCGTTGTTTAAGTATTATTATGTATTTTCCACCTTCATGGCATTAAAGTTATTCATCTCCGTCTCAAACGTGACTATTGTGTGGTCGCACAGCGCCTCCAGGTCTTCCAGACCGCGCTTTAGAATGTCGACAGCCCGGTCTCTGTGGGATTGTATGCGGAAGTGGAGCTTCTGTTCTGTAGGATGGGGGATGGTGTAGCCACAGAAATCGACCTCAGGGTAGCGCGAAATTATGGTCTTCAAAGCATTTCCCAGTGTATGGCCCTCGTTCATGAAGACAAAAGTGCGGGAGCCCTCTCCATTTTTCTCATCACCAGCTAGCTGTAGGGAGTTAGTTTTAAGTAATACTTTTTAAGAAATATTTATACGTTATACCTCTGCCAAGGCTCCCATTTTACTTAATTATTTTAACTATGTATGTTTATTTACAAAAAACAACGTGCTTGTTAGTGATGAGTACAGAAAGATTGTTTCCCAACACTTAAAATATGGCTTATCGGATATCGAGTAATCGAATTCATTTGAGTGTGACCAAATAGAAAATATCGAAATACCTAGACCGGGGTTCAAAAGAATTTGCGATTTCGGCATTACTTCTTTCAGCGTGTGTTTTGTTTGTTAAATCGCTTAGCCGCCAATATTGGGGCGCAAAATTTCCGTAGTGTAGGCCAAAAGAAGTAAGTGTCGCAAACGGCAAATAGCAAACAGCAGCATTAGCATAATTGCATAGCCGCCTCAGTTAGCGCTTTTGTGTGTACAGTGTGTTGTCATCGTGTTTGTTTGAAAGCATCGGCAAAAGTCTTATACAGCAGAAAAGGCGGCAAAAAAATAAGAGAAGCGAGGAGACAAAAAAGACTGCAAAAAAAAAACGACAACAAAAAAATTGCAACGGCAAACATAATTATTTTGCAATGCATTGAACGTGAAGTCGTCGCGTTGCTCCAAAAACACCGACACTCCGAAAACGCATACAACAAAGCGGCAAAGCGAAACGGCACCAGCGTCTCTTTTTGCAACGTTTTTTTTTTTGTTATTTTGTTTTTGGATCAAGCCCGGGAACAGGAATAAACTGCAATTCAGGTTTGTTTAAATGCACAATGTGCTTATTAATAACACCCATATAAATACGCTTTATTGAACACTCATTTCAATTTTGGTTTTTTGGCCATGACAACCACGCCCCCCTTCCACCATCCCAATCCCAATCCCAGTCAGATCCCAAATTATGCAAATTCATGCAGCAGTCGGGGCTGCGGCTTGGCGGCAAGCGTCGCAGTCGCAGTCGCTGCCGGCGCAAGCGAAGGCGGAAGTCAAAAAGACCAGGTACCAGTTTTGGGCCTTTAGCTTGGCTTTGATTGTTCTGTTTGCTGTTGTTGTTGCTGTTTTTCGATACAACTTGGCTTTAATAAATAAATAATTGTAAAAAGTAAGCTAAGTACAGTAGATATTAGGTTTAATGGTCCAATTGTGCTTCAAATCGAAGTTAAATTAAATAAATTAATTATTAAAATTAATGTTTTTAAAGTCAACTTGTAAAGTCTCTCTTAGCCAAGCTTTACTGTTCTACTGGTTGCTAAGCCATGCCACCTCCCACTCCCACCTTCTGTCGTCCTGGCTCCTTTGCACTCATTTGTTTGACGTCTACCTCACACACACACATACTAGTGCGTGTTGGTGACTAATGCCCCAGCATGTTCCGTTATCTCATGCGTTCCCCCTCTGCAGTCCCGAAAGCTTGTGTTGTAATAATCTGCATGTGTGTGCATGCTCGTGGGTGTTTGGTCTCACGTTTCGCTTTGGCGCCATGCGTTCCCCCCAATTGGCAGTTGTTGCAATTCGGTCTAGGCTTGGGTCTGTGGTCTCTGTTCCGTTTCCATTATGTTCCCCCCCTTAGTACTGACACTGGGTGCTGGGCTGGATGCCCTTTTATTGTTTTTGTTGTTATTTTACATGACTGCAAGTCTGTTGTAAGTATGTATTACTGCCTCTGCCGGCGTTTGTCTGGCAATCTATACGTATGTAAGTGCTGCAGCTGCTCTTGTTGTTGTGCTCTCTTGCCCAAAAAAAAGGGGTTTGTACTGCTCTCTCTCTCTTCCGCTCTCTCCTTCTTTTACTCTCTCCTGGGCTGGCTCTATTCTTATTTTTATTTTTATGTTGTTGTTGTTTTTTTTTTGTTGCAATTATTTTGGCTTTGTAGTGGTTACAACAAAGGAATTGCATTTAACCGTCACGATCGCTGCAAAAATAAAAAGGAAAAAAGAAAAATGTGCGAAATGGTTCTGGGAATATGATATTGTGGGTTCTCCAGTTGGCAAACATAGACAGTACCCCCTCCCTACTCCCTCCCTGACGGGCATCTAAAGGTGTTGTATGTTATATACTATATAAGGAAAAAAATAAAAAATACATAACTTCCCTAGCATTTACTTGCGAAACTGATTCGTAAACAATTTCCGCACTCTAGAGTGTAATGTGTAACCCCCTAAGGGGGTTTTCTTAGTAGTAGAAGTAGAGGTCTAGATATTAATACTTATAAATATTTAATATTTTTTAAAAAATTATATAGATTTAAGTTGAAAAATAAAACTAGTTTTTAGTAAATATAATAAATTATACAAATTTCTTGTAAAAAAAAAATATTAAATAATATATGTATAATAAATATTTATTGACTTTATCGAGTTACCACTGTACAAATTATTTTCAAGGATGCTGCAGACAACGAAAGCCACACAAACTAAATAAAATAAAATACTCAGACAGCTGTGGTGGTAATAGTTGGCCCCAGGGGGGAGGATGGAGTATGGGGGGAGACCAGGCAGACAAAAGGCGAAATGGCAAAGATGGAGAACGCAGAGGAGAGAACAGACAGAGCAGACAGAAACACGGACACGACACGACGTGCCAGGCCAACATCCTGTGCAGCGAATTAAAAAAAAAAAAAAAAAAAAAAAAAAAAGGAGTCGGAGAATGCCATAAAGCAGGAAGGAGAAGGAGGTTCAGGGGCGAAGGTGGCAGGGGGCGGGCGAGCGAAAAACCTGTCATCTACCGCCGGCTGCATTCGATACGGACACGGACTATGGTGTGGGTTAGGGGCAGGATGGAGTTGCAAGCATTTTTAGAATTCCCAAAATCAACATAAAAAAAAAAAACACAGACAAGAAGACCAAGAAGAGCAACTCTGAAGGAAGCTGGCTCTCAGCTCTTGTCTCTTGGCCTTTTGGGTCCTTCTCGCTCCCACTCGCACTCGCATCTGGCCGTCCTTATCTCGCTCCATCTCTGCGTGATCGCAGTCCAGACGCAGCAGCAGCGCCGCCGGCAGAGGCTTCATCCAACAAAACAAACAAATCCTCCAAAAATACACACACACACTAACAGAGAGGGTCCTGCATTATTAATTTGCTTTTTTTTTTTAAGTTAAATGTCCTGGCTTTTAGTTGGAATTTAGGGGATATAGGATTTAGGACTTTAGGACTTAAAAATATTATATTTTTTACATTAATCCTGAAATGTGTGATAGTTTTCCTACAGGTATTCTAGTTGGGATATTAAAAATAGTTATAATAATATTTAGCCTAGTCCTCTAGTCTATTAGTATGGGATGTAAAATCTCTTTTCTACTTAAATCCTTAAATTTGTCTTATTTTTCCTATAATATAGAGACATTCAGGATCAGGATTTTTATCTGTTTTCTACAATAAACCTTAAGTACATATATGTAGACAAGTTTTAAAAAGAATCAGGATCATAAAATAAAAGTTTTTTAAGAGATTCAGGATCTTAAGTTGTGAGGTCCCCTATAAAGACTGCGTATATAGTATCTTTCTACAATGTAGAATGTACATTAATCTATAAATCTTTTATATTTTTCTTATAATAATACTATAATACTAGTTTTTAGAGAGATTCAGGTTCTTAAAGTTATAGTTAAGATAGAAAGTACTGTAACCTGAAAGTACCTTGTATCTCATCTCTTTCTACATCAACCTTTTAGATACAATATCCTATAATAATACTATAATAATAGTTTTATAGTTTTAGAGCTATTCAGGACCTTAAAGTTATAGGTATGATAGGTCCTCTAGACTATAAGTATTCTTTATACAATCTTCTACCTTCCATCATAGTTTTTTTTTTATATTTATAATACTAGTTTTAATTATTGTTCTAAAAATTAATAGTATCTTAGTTCTCTATCCTGAAAGTATCGGTCTAGTATCTCTCTCTCTCTCTTTCTATATTAATCTACACATCTGTTCTATTTATTTCTTAAATAATACTATAATACTAGATTTAAGAGAAATTCACGATCTAAAAACTACAGTTATCTGATCCCTTTAAGCCAAACAAGTACCATGTATCTCATCTCCTTTTACATTAATCTCAAAAATATGTAATCTTTTTGCCATTTTATTTCCCTACCATGATGTTATTTTTTTAATAATACACTTTTTTAGAGCAAGCCGTAAAAATGTGTCCAATGCCGTCTGTTGCCATCAGGAGCACATATTGCTCCTGGGAGTGGTGGTTGCTGGATGTGATGTGAGACCTCAAAGGACATCCCCCCCTTGCTCGTGTCCTGCTCCTAGTTTCATTTCATTTTCGTTTCACTTTTTTTTTTCCTCTTGTTTTTCGCTTTCTTACTTCCTACTTTTATTGTTGAACTTTACAGCTGCCGCTTTTATTTTATTTTATTTTATTATTTTTATTTTTTTTTGGCAAGGGGTAGTTGGTCTCTGCTGCTGTTGCTGCCTCTGCTTCTGTTGGCTTCTCTGCTTTTGCGGGCAGAACTTGTAGAATTTTGTATGCGTCTGGCTTTGATCCCTTTCATGATGAGGGGACGTGGTGGGGGGAAGTCTGGCCACCCTCTCGTCGGCAGCAGCATTAGGGAAAGTGTCTTGCAAATAAATAAATAGTCATGTCAGCCATATTATTAATGCCGGGGCGGAATAAAAGGACGTCAGGAAGGTAGGAAACGCAAGGTCTGAGTTCACATGGGTGGTGGTGGTAGTAGGGGTGGTCTGAGGGGTGGGTGTATGTGAGGGGGGTGCCTGCTGCTAATCAACCCTCTTGGCTTGTCGGCAAAAGAAAAAGGGGGAACTCGCCATCTTACCCTGAAATTTTAGCAAATAATAGTAATAAAGTAAAGGATATAAAGGATAATGGATAAAATTACAAAAATATTTAAATTTAACAAACTTAAAAAAATATTAAAAAATAATATTTCAATTAGTTTTTATAACAAAGAAGAGCTTTAACCCCCCCTCTCTATCAATTATAGCGGGAGTTCACTGTACTGAGTGAACTACGCACTGCCGCTGTCTCTGTTCTTCGCGTTTGGGGTCAACAACCTTTTGGGCCAGCCCCCAGCATCACCAGCCGAGGGCTGGCTGCGTGCGAGTGTGCGAATTGCGTGCGCGAGTATTGGTGAGTGCGAAAAGTGAACGATTTTCCAACACAGCCACATAGCCATAGCCCCTTAGCCCAGCCATCCAAAACTCCCCTTTTTTCCGACGGACACTGGCACGTTCTACGCATTTTTGTGCATTGACCCCAGACAGACGGAAGCCGCCCCACCCCCCACTACACCACACCACACCGTGCCACCCTCTCTAGCATTTTCCACCCTCGCACATCTGTGTGTTTGTGCAAGTACAATGGCAACCCTCGCTGATTTGATTTTCATATGTTAAATGGGATTTGGAGATGGAGAGAGTAGGAGAGATGGAGAGTGGGAGAAATGGAGAGTGGGAGAGTTGGGGAGTTGGGGAGTCTGGGTGAGATGGGAGACACCTTTATCGGCACTTTTTTTTTATGAATTTTTTTGAATTATTATTTTTTACAATGTTTTATGTTTCAAATATTTATGAGGCAACAGAGAAACCAAAAATTAAATAAATAAAATAAAAAAAAATATTAAGCCAAAGAAGTCTTAAACTTATAAGTTATAACTTTTACTTTAAAAAAATCAATAATTATTATTTTAAAAATAATATTTTAAAAAATTTCCTTCAAAAATTTCCCATCTTACAGTAGCATCTTCGATTACAAGTTTATGACGTCATAAAGTGAGAGGAAGCGACTTTAATTGCAGTCTCCATAGAACGGTTACTCTCCCCACTCTATGTTTTTAGTGTTATTTTACCTCTGAGGGGGAGAGGAAGGGGGACTATGTTTCATAAAACCGTTTTATTGCCCTGGCTCCACCTCCACCTCCTCCTTCGCGACTTTAGATATTATTTTTGGGTGTGGTTCCTCCGAAGAACTCTGATTGATGGGAAATTACTATTCGAGACCCTACCAGTTCGAAGTTCCTGCAACTATTTTCCGGCTCTCTCTTGCTTTGTATTTCCCTTTTGTTCGTCCTGTCCGTGAAATTTACGTGAACAACGTTATTAAAGGTCATTTACTTTTGTTAACCGTTACAACCGGGGGGTAGTTTTTGTTTTTGTTGTTTTGCAGTATCAGGTTCGGGTTCTGGTTCCTTGGGTTTATGTGTGTCCTGAAGTCGTCCTGCCGTCCGCCGTCCTTTCGTACTCATGAATATGCGAAAATTGAACGGCATGCAAATGGGAAAATTGTCCCAAGAAAACTGTCTTGTAAATGAATCTTTATGGGTCTTCTGAAGAGGGTTGTGTTGTAAATGGCACGGATACGGGAAGTGTTGTAGAGATAAAGGGGGAAATTCATAGTATTCGTGGGAATTTTTTGTTGAAACTTTTGTTTCAAAATAGTCTGGGGATGGGTTGTTCTGCGCTCGCTCTTCCGTTTTGCATGAACAGGTTGGCCTTTGTTATTAAGTTTAGATTCCATTATCATAATAGGTCTGCTAGGAAGAGGAGTGGGTGGGGGGAGAGGGAAAAAGAGGCTATCTCAGCAACAATCTTTTTTAGAGAATTTTTACCCCTTCAGGCTCCATTTGTTTGATTTTCTTGGAATATTAACACAACCATGTGTTTTTGTGTTTCATTTATTTCAAGCTAAAAGGGGGAAACTACAGTAAACTTTCATTAAAAATGACATTAAAGTGGAGAATTAATATTAAAGTGGGAGTGGGTAGCTTTATGGAGACTTTACTGTGCTCCCTTTGTAGACTCTTTTGGGGTCTCTTTCACAGATATGAATATTGCTCCTCTCTTCTCCCTCCCCCCCTCTCACTGAACCTAATTTGCAGCCTTGAGTTCTTGATTCTTCTTGCACTTGGCAGGCCGGTGCTCTTGTTTCTCTTTCTCTCCATTTGTGGAGCTCCCTCACTGACTCTTTTCCACAAAAGGTTCACACGCTCTTGCCTGCTTTTGGCGTCTTTTGCGTTTGCCTTTGACTTTGTTTTGGCTTTTTTTTTTTTTTCTGGTGTTTGTTGTTGGTGTTCTCAGAGCCAGACGACCAGACAGCTGTTAAAGCAAATTAATCTAACAACAAAAACAATAACAAGAGGGAAATATTTTTTTTTTAGAGCTTATTATTTGAAACATTGTATGAGGAAGGAGGGAGGAGGGAATTTTGAAATAAAATTCTGTTGAAACTGAAATTGCTGATAAAACAAAGTCAAGGTTTGTTTTTTTGTTGAAAGAGGTATTTCGTTATAAACTACATATGATTTTTATTAAAATAATTTCCAAATTAATCCCATTGTAAGCCACTATCTAAAGCTTTTATTTAGGCTAGTTGTTGTTTTTGTTGTTTAGAAATAGAAATGATTTCACAATTGTACTTTTTGGCGTCCGGCTTAGAGCTTCCTCCTCCCATTCAAAAAAAAAACTAAAAAAAAAAAAATATAAATAAAAATAAAAGTAAGGAATATCAACAAAAAAACACGTTTTTTTTTTCTTTTTTTTTTTTGCTGATTTCTTATTAGATATTCTTGCTTGTGGTCTCCTCTGGCTGTTGCTGGTCCCCCATCTGGCCGTCCCTGTCACTCTGCAGGCACTTATTATTTATTCTTTCGCCTGGCCCGTTTTATGGTGATTCAGCTCAAAAACGAGAAGTGAATATGCTCCCCTTCTCGCCCTCCCTCCTGAACTCCTCACCTGAGTTGGCAGAACCGTAGGCGTCAACACTGCAAATATTATATTATTTTTCTTATTTTAATCAGGCTTATGATTAAGTCTTTAACTAACTAAGATTTTTTTGAGTGTATTTGATTTTGCATTTCATGTTTGTGTTCCTTGGTTGTAAAATGTCAGTGTTAAATAATATTGTGTGTATTAAACCAGAAAAACGTAAGCAAATTTACCGTTGTTGAGAGTTGTGAGTAACCCGATAGATAGATTCCCCCAAATGAGCAAGAGAGAGATAGGCTTGTACTTGAGCTAAAAGGAAACTGCATTTGATGAGAGACTAGGTGGTGGGGGACAGAGTGGGGTGGGTTGGGGAGTGCTGTTGCGTGAGAGAGTGAGTGAGTGAGTGGAGTGACTGATTGATGGCCAAAAAGAGAGGTTGTAGAGAGGAGAGCCAGAAAACAAGCTTTAAAAACTTTGTTTGTGGGTTCTGTCTTCTTCTTCTTCTTCCTCTTTAATGAAGGTCAATGTTCGTACGCCAACGCCAACGCCGCTGTCGACGTTTTATTCTTCTCTGATTCTGTTTCTGCTTCTTCTTATTCTTCTTCTTCTTCTTGTTCAACAGCCTTTGTTGATGTTGTTTGATGATTGGCCATTGTTGTTGTTGTTGTTTCTTCTGCTACATCTGATTACACTCGTAAAAATATTAAGGCGGAACAATCGTAAAATCAAACATCTCCCCCCTCACCTCACACCCCTCAACCCATAAACCTGGTCTTAAAAAGATATATGTATTAAGTAATTTTTTATTTTTTTAATCAAAGATTCAACTTCCTATTACCCATTTTGACGCAATTTTATTTAAAAACAAGAAAGGAAAGCTAACTTCGGGCGGAGCCGAAGTTTATATACCCTTGCAGTTCAGTCGCAGTCCGCTAGGTGGCGCCACGCATCTTAAATTATTAGATATGTAGCGGATCGTATATAGTCGGCCGATCCATATGAAATTTGGCATATTGAATTATTTTTCCCAAAATAGAATCCTCTACCAAATCCCATTTTTCTAACTTAAAAAACACCAAAGTTATGCCAATTTCGATCGTTCAATGACAGCTATAGGATATAGTCGGCCGATCCTTATGAAATTTTGTACACAAGATATTTTGGTCAAATATAACATGTGTGGAAAGTCCCAACCCTCTAACTTAAAAAACACCAAAGTTATGGCATTTCCGATCAATCAGTTATATGGCAGCTATAGGATATAGTCGACCGATCCCGGCCGTTCCGACTTATATACTGCCTGCAAAGGAAAGAAGGGTGTGTGCAAAGTTTCAACTCGATAGCTTTAAAACTGAGAGACTAGTTTGCGTAGAAACAGACAGACAGGAGGTGATCCTGATCAAGAATATATATACTTTATAGGGTCGGAGATGTCTCCTTCACTGCGTTGCACACTTTTGACCAAAATTATAATACCCTCTGCAAGGGTATAATAATAATTCTTGATAAAAAAAAACATTGGATTTCCCTTCTCTTTCTCACAAATATCTGAAAAAATTATGAAATAAAATAATTTAATTGTTTTAATTTCGGAGGGCTTGGCCCTTTTGGGTTCTAATCTTGCGGAACCTTTGACCCTCCCTCTTGAAAGCCAGAAAGTAGTGCTCCCCCGAGATGTGGGCCTAAAAAAAAAAGAACATTCTTTGGGGAAATTAGTGGGGAATTGGAGAATAACCAGAGAAAACGATTCAATGCCCTCCGGGAGAAGGAGGAGAACTTGAACTCGAACTCGGTTCAAAGAACTTCCCACATCTGATTAAAGAAAAAAATCAAGGGGTGTGCGAAATGAGAACAATTTTAAGGTCTCAGAAGTGCCATTTCCCTTCTAAAATTCTTCTAAAAATTAATTAAATAAAAGTAGATTAATTCTTATTTATTTATTAAATAAAAATTAAAATAATATTATTTTTAAAACACAGACTTGTAATAATTTGGCGCATCTAATATCGCAATTTAGAGGGTTTTTTGGGGTTTTTGGAGACAGGCGGTTCGTTGGCTTAAAGAGTGCATCCACCGAGCAATTATGAACGTTGACCTTCCGCCGAAAAAAGTTTCCACAATCCAGAAAAAAATAACAAAAAACAAAAACCGAAAAAAAGGTGAAAGAACACGAGCAGCAGCAGATACTTACGCACCAAAAAGACCCCCAAAAAAAGGTGAAGGTAACAAAGACATTAGTTAGTGGAGAGGAGGGGGAGGGGCTGGTGGACAGAACCTAATGGCAGTAAAAGGGGGAGAAGCCAAGAATCCAACAAAAAAAAAAAAGAACAAATAAGCCAAGTCAAGTCGAGCCAAGCCGTCGAGTGCAAAACAAAGCAAATTTTTTGGCCAAAAAGCAGACACAAAAGACTCCGCCAGAGTCACGGGGTTTAAAAAAAAATAAAATAAAATATATATATATGTGTATACTGTATACCCCCTGGTAATGGTATGAGTGTGTACTATAACCTGGCGCTGACTTTTCGTATTATATTTTTTTTTTTTGCTTTTTTTGAAAGTTGAAATGGCTTGGCTAGGTGGTAGAGCCAATAAACGAGTTTGAAACAAAAGAACAGAAACCGAAACAGAAACAGAAACAGACGCTTAGCTAACCTATCTACCCGAAGCGAAGAGAGCCCCCCTCTTTTCAACCCGCTGTCACCCCATCACCCACTCACCCACCTCAGAGATCGCGAACTGAACTGTGCTGGGGTCTGGGGTCTGGCGTCTGTGCTCTGTGTGGTGTGGAGCTGGAAGGAACGAAACGGCATGGTAACTGGAACAGTGGCTAGTGGCTTGGCATTGTGGCATTGAACCGAGAAGTGAGGAGCGAGAATCGCGAAGCGAAGAAACCAGATTGGGAGGACTAGGCCAGGTCAAGAGTAGGGAAATAGGAGCTCTCTAGTAGCTCTATAGTGGCTCTATGGCAGCTCTATAGTAGCTCCTTAGTAGCTTTATAATGGCTCTAAAGTAGCTCTATAGAAGCTCGATAGTAGCTCCATTGTAGCTTCTTAGTAGCTCCATAGTAACTCCCTAGTAGCTCTATAGTAGCTCCCTAGTAGCTCCTTAGTAGCTCCAAAGTAGCTACAAAGAAGCTACTTAGTATCTCCTTAGTATCTCCTTAGTATCTCCTTAGTATATCCATAGTAGCTCCCTAGTAGCTTCATGGTAACTCCCTAGTAGCTCCTTAGTAGCTCCAAAGTATATCCTTAATAGCTCCACTGTAGCTCCATTGTAGCTCCATAGTAGCTCCATAATAGCTCTATAGCAGGGGTGCCCAAGCACTGCTTATGACAGAGCAAATTCCAATACCTATGCACAAAAGCACAAATGCATATGAGCGATATTTTTTTTTTTTTTTTCTATCGTATCACTGAAAAAAATTTTTGTAACATTTTCAACAGAAAAAAAATAAAAATTATAAAAATTAAAAAATTAATAATTTACATATAATACATTGCTGCTCGCAAAGAAAATTTTCGGCAAAGAAAAAATTCATCGTTCCAAAGTCAACCATTCTGTCCAAAACCTCAACAAGAAGTGATTTCTTGCAGTGAAAAGTTTTCGGCAATCCAACAACAAAATGCCAAAAAAGTGTTGAAACTGTTTAAGTGTTATTAAACTACGAAAAATTGTTATTGTAATTTGCCTTGCCTATGCTGGGAGCAGCACACGTATATGACTTTGCTCTACCCATATGACAGAGCAATCCAACAACAAAGGAGGAACGAGAGCAATGGGACTGGGCATCCCTGCTCTATAGTATCTCCATACTAGATCCATAGTAGCTCCAAAGAAGCTCCCTAGTAGCTCCAAAGTAGTTCCCTAGTAGCTCCCTACTAGCTCCAAAGTAGTTCCCTAGTAGCTCCAAAGTAGTTCCCTAGTAGCTCCCTTGTAACTCCCTAGTAGCTCCCTTGTAACTCCCGGAAATAGTATCTCCTTCACCCTAACACCTCATTTGAAAAATTACCCGAAAAAAAGTGACATTTAAAGCCGGTCATAATTAACAGCCTTCATCAATTACATTCCCTCCGCACACCCCCCAACACACACACACACACACCACAAAACACCGCAATGACAAAGCTCTTAAACCCACTGCCCTCCCACCCAACCACCTGACTCCCGCTGTGAAGCTCCTTTTTTGTGGGAAGTGGTTCATAATTAACGTAAAGTGGTTCAGGGGGTAAACAATCAAGAAGGAAAAAAAATGGGAGATCCTGTAAGGACATTTTAGGAAATATCTTTAATACTCTACAAGAAATGTTAATAATATTTTAATTTATTTTTATTTTAGGACTTGCCTCTCATCGATTAAGAGGAAAATAAAGGGGTAAGTAGTAATAAAAATTGTACAAAAATAAATAATTATAAAAAAAAAAAAAAACTATCAAAAAAGAGAAGAAAATCCACCATTGTATCTGTATCTTTCCACATAATTCTTAGATAATAAATGTATCTCGAGACCGCCCTGTGGCATTTGTATCTGTATCTGTGTCCGTGTCCTTCGCACTAGAAACCCAATACCTGCCAGCATGTTGAGGAGGATCAATCCGGTGGATAATAATAGAAGGAGGAGTGAAGGAGGACAGCGGACAGATAGGCGGACAGAGCGGACAGACGGACAGTCTTATTCGGGGGGATTATTCATCATATCTCACGTACGGGCCTGATGTCTGGAGTGGCTCTTCTTTATTCTGATTTATATGCCATGCGGGTGCCCCATCAGAGAGAGAAAGGGAAACAGCTAGAACGAGATGGGGATAGACTATACGAAAGAGATGGGTAATAAGACCCCACATACTGAATGCGAAACATGTGCTAATGTTATTATTATTATTATTTCTTTGTTTTTTTTTTTTTGTAACTCAACTTCCGCTCTTCTCCACAGGACATTCATCAAAAGAATTCCTAATGGAATTTAACATTTTACTGTATATATTTTTATTTATTTATGATTTTATTTATGATTTCAGTTTTTGAGCAACAAGTTAGCTTATGTTTTTTTTTTTTTTTTTTGCTATTCATGGTCCGCCGCAGGTCGCCGGTTAGTTGGTTTATTGACATCGCAGTTCTGTCGCTGCCTCAGTCTCTGCCTCTGCCTCTGCCAGCTTTGACGTCGACTTCAATCGTTAGCCACACACACTTTTTTTTTTCAAGTTCGTGAATTTTTTAGCCGTTCGTTGACTTTTGGCGCTGTTGTGTTTCTATGTCTCTTAACGTTTTATTTATTATGTCCAAACTAATGTCATTTTAAGGCAGTCTTCTACTGTGTCTTTCTTCTGTCTTCTGTCTTTTTTGGATTTCATCATTGTCAGTTTCTAGCTAAAAAGCCTCACCTTCCTTCTCCTTCAATCCAACAATTTCGCAACATTTTCGACCCCAAACTCGTGAACTTTCCAAGAAAACCCACCACAGAAACAAAAGCTGATTGAAATTTCCTGGCCTGGGCCGCTTATTAGTTTAATGCGAATTATGAGGAGGAGGAAGAATTTGGGGGGAAGAAAAGACTGGCAAGAAGAGGGTTCAATCAAGAGTGCCCTCATTAGCTATAATGTAAGGAGATATGGTGGGCCGAAGACATTAAAAAAAAAAAAAAGTGTCCCAACCGAGTGAGTCTCCAGACCATATGCGGGCCAAGCGGCTAAAGTTACTAAAAAAAAAAAAGAGGAGGAAAAAAAAAAGTAAATAAATGATGAAAAAATGTCAAAACATTATTCGTTTTTCTTTTGTCTTATTCTTACGGCTGTTGCCAACTCGAATTAAGCAATTCTACAAAACAAAAAAAAATATTAATTAAATAAAATGAAAATAGAGAAGTCAACTGGTTTTCTTTTACAAACTTCCGTATTTATGAAAATGATATTACATTTATTTTTTTTTAGATCAAAATTCAATTCTTTGCTCTTTTTTCTCCCCAAAGTCTACAAACTCCATACAAAACTCTACAAACCTTCATAATCAAATGCCTCGTGTTCCGGAACTAAAAGGTGTAACTAACTGTTTATAATACTCTCTCTCCCATCTCTATTAAAGACATAAGAAATTCTGATGTGACCAGAGCAACATGCAACACATTACCACTTCCTGTTTCGCAAAGAGAGGCTTGCTCTCTTTTACTCTCAAGTGGAAAAAGAGTGTTTCTTTCACCTGGCGTTATCGTGAGGGAAAGAGATAGATAGAACTAGAGCGAGTGAGAAGGCGACAGCTGCTGCAGCTCCTGCCGCTGCTGCTAATTTCCGGTTTCAAGTGTCAACCGAAAAGAAAAAAAAAATACAAAAATTATTGAAAGAGCCATAACAAATATGTGTTCATTGTTGTTGTTGTATTTTATGGTTTATGGGTTGGGCTTCCCTTCCCCCCACCCCTTTGCCACCCCACCCCTCCACTTCGATCAACCGATCATCAAGGGAAACATCTGGCGGCAGTTGTAGTTGCAAGCGTGTGACAGCTGCTAAAGGGATCGTTTCCCTCCTTTTCTCTTGCCTTTCTTTCTTCCCCCTCTCTCTCTCTCTCTCTCGCTGTCTCTGTCTGGCGTGTTGAAATTAGCCCGGTTTGGGTTTTATTGAAAAGCGCTGGATTGAATTGTCTGTCAATACGGCAATAAAACAGTTGAGGCTAATGCCGATCGGCTAATGACGTTCCCTACCTACTTGTGCATATGCTTCTTCTCGCCCTCCCAACCCCCCAGCTAACCTAATTATTCCAAAATTAGACATGAAACATTCAAAATATCGAACAAATGTTGACTTTTTGATAAGTTTATTATTTTCTAGGGTCTTTTATGGTAATGGAAGACCTTTTTGATGAATAACCCCTCAAGTTTGTCGAGTTTAAGCATTAAAAATTCGAAAAAGCATGCTTTTTTCAAGCATATTATGCAGAAATATTGCAAAAATACAGGCTTTAAACTTCAAATCATACTAGAATCCATCAAAAATTAATTCTAAATAATCAAAAATATTATTTATTGTCATTACATAGACAGATTCTATAAATAATTGGGAAAAAGCATGCTTTTTAGGCATATTTTGCTTATTTTTGAAAAAATACAAGAAAATAAACATGATGTAGGTTCGAAACATACCAGAAACATTGAAAATTTAATTATAAATCATCATAAAGTTAATTACTGCCTTTACTGAAACATCTTCAAAATAAAATTGACAAAAAAGCATGCTTTTTAAGCAAATTTTGCTCAATCTTACAAAAATACAAGCAACAAGGCATACTGTAGGTTGGAATCCTACCAGAAACAATGAAAATTCAATTAAAAATCATCATACAATCTAGTTATTGTCTTTTCTGACACAAATTTTAACTAAAATTGGTAAAAAAAGCATGCTTTTTAAGCCTATTTTGCTTGTTTTTGAAAAAATGCAAGCAAATAAACATGATAAACATGTAGGTTCGAATCCTACCAGAAAAAATTAAAACTCAATTTTAAATCATCATAAAATCTAGTTACTATCTTTCCTAAGACACATTCTAAACGTAATTGAGAAAAGCATGCTTTTTAAGCATTTTTGACCAGTCGTGACTAAAATACAAGCAAACCATACCAGAAACCAAGAAAACTCATTTTAAAATCCTCATAAAATGTAGCTTCAAGACAGATTCTAAATAAAATAAATATTAGAAAAAGCATGCTTAACAAGCATGCTTTAATAATAAAAGTTACACTAAAAAAAGGCAATTAAATTGTGTTCATGTTAATCTGTGTTTTAGCCATGTTTTCATGTCTATTTGTTAGACATGTTGGGCATAAAAAATAGCAATTAAATTAAGTTAGTCACCGTCTTCATCCCTCCAGTTAGAGAAGAAGTTATTTTTGCAAACTACGAATATAATTTCAAGACTGGGCGTAATTGTTTTTTTTTTTTATTTTTCTTTACCAATGCCTGCTTGGTTGTTGGTTTTTTTTTTTAAATTTTTTTTTTATTTTGTACTCATTTTTTCTGTCATGGTGGTGAATTTTTTTGCGGCTGTATCTTTTTGCTACTTTAAGCACGTCGTTCGTCAGAGGAGTTCCAAGTCGAAGTCGAAGGTTCATGAACCGCCGGCAAGGACACACGGCTAAAAAAAGAGTGTGTGTGTGTGTGAGATATCGATCACATTGAAAGTCTAAAAAATGGAACAGATACGTTTTGTATTTCACTTGCTTCCTCGAAGATACATCTGAGAAGAGATAGAGTATCTTAAAAATATTATTATCTAAAAGATATTGTATCTTAAGGGCCTAGATGGTCTAAGTCTCTCTTTTAAGGACTAGAATGGGAAGAGCCGTGACTCACGCAGCTTCACATCCGATACCATCGCAATTGGCGAACAAGAAATCACTGACCTTGACTTTAAACAAAGTTTAAGGCCCTTTTGTAGCCAGCCAGTATGTATGTATATATGTATTTATATACAAAAAACATGTACACACATACATACATACTCGACCAAGCAGCATAATTATAGAGCCAAAGCGGCCTGCGCGTTTCTAGACTGGTTTTCATTCCCCGGAGTTGTCCGGACTGCGTCGACTGCTCAGCCAGCTGCTACGCCGACTGCGACCGAGGCCTGCTGCGGTTGCCATTCCATACTCTGTGTGTTGTTGTTGTTGTTGAGTTCTTTTGAGCCTTTTTTTTTTATCCCAACGCACATGACGCAAGCGCGCAGACTTTTACATTCCCACTGCCCACTCTCTCTCTAAAGAGAGAGATTTTTACTCTTTCTCTTTGGCATTTCTATTTTCCTATTGCATCAGCAGAAGAAGAAGAGGAAGAATAATAGGTAGAAGAGACTAAAAGAATAGCCACAAATTGTAAACTAGTAGTTGCCTAGTTGGTAATGGCCATAAAAAGCTAAACTTGCTTACAATACACATGAACAGGCAGGCATAGACATGATCGTTTGTTCTTCCTTTCTCCAACTAAATGGCAAAAAAAAGAGAGAAAAAGAAATAACAGTTCAGCTTGGTTGAGTTTTTTTTTGTTTCTCAGGTACAGGGGTCTTAGAGGTGGGTTAAAAAAAATAAATATTTATTAAGTTTAAAAATTAATAACAAATTTCCATCTAACTAAAAAATGAGTTTCAAAGAATTTATATTTTTTTTGATTTTTTTTTTGTTTATTCTTCATCCCATGTGATACCTGTAATTATTTCCAGTTCTGATTTCCATTCATATTATGACACCTTGTCCGGAATTTGAAATTTATGCAAATTATTCATTTTCAGAATCACTTATTGCGAAATAAGCCAAAAATAAATGTTTAATGATAATCTTTTGACTCATTCGATGGAACCATCCGTTCTATGCATGGGGTTTTTCCAAATAATACAAAAAAAAAAACAAGAATAATAAATAGATAACCCCACGACTAATGTTATTTTCTGCATTCTCTTCTTCTTACTAGCCCTTTTTGGGCCCTGTCTGCGGCTCTCCATGCTCCATGCTCCATCTTCCTGCTCTCACTGCCGTTGCATCTCACTCCCACTCCCACTCCCCTCCCCCCAATGCACGTACACATAAACAGAGCCCGGAATACTTGGAGTGCACTGCTCCCTCGCGCAATTTATGTACTCCGGGGTTTTGTACTTACATATGCTGAGTGTGTGTATGTGTAGGAGGTTGTCAGAGGTCAGTCTCATCGGTGGCAGCGCAGCCGGCGTTGCCTAGCCATGTTTCATTCCACACGATCCAAACTAGATTCTTTGTCTCTCCCGCTGGATGGTAACTGGTTGAGTGAGTTTTTTCCTTTTATTTTGGCGCTTGTTTCGATTCCAGCGTTCTCAGAGAGCGTGAAGAGAGAGAGAGAGCGTACGACGTCGGCAGAAGTATCTGATGGTTTCACGTATCTCACTTTGTTCCTTCTTGCGTATCTCTCAGTTCCTTCTTGCTTATTAGAGCCTATATGCTTCCTCTTTGGCGTTGGGTATCTCACTCAATTCTTAACACTCGCCGGATAAACAACTAAATAGCGTTTGGCGCTCGCGTTACTGTTCGCCGCGCTCGAGAGAACGAGAACGTTAACGTTTTTAAACAACATAGAGAGAGTGTGTGTGTGTGTGCGAGACGGTGTGACTGACGACGACTGTGCGGAAAAGCAATAAAAGTATTAATACTAGTGGAATATTAAGTAAATCTAAGTGCAACCAACATACTACACATACCTACCCTATGTACGTATGCTAATTAATTACATTTTTTACAAAAAAAAAATTAAAACAAAAAAATAAAATATCTGAAAGATACAAATTGTTTAGTGCTGCGCTATTATGGCAGCTCTTCTTCTTCTCTGACGCGCTAGAGTTCATCAACTTGTTTAGAATCGCGTACGTGAGTGCGTGGCTGTATCTGTATCTGTATCTGCATTTGTATCTGTATCTATGTGTGTGTGTTTCCTGCTCGCCTTTTGCGCCGCTTCTTCTTCGTTTTGTTGTCTACGTGTGTGCCTCCTTCTTCTCCTCCTTCTCTCTCTTTCCCTGGGCGACGCATCACTTGCATTGTTTCTCTTGTTGTTGTTGCAACATAACATATTCCTTCCGCTGCTCCCCCCTCCACCTCCCAGAAAAGTATCTGTGTGTGAGTTTTTTTTTTGTTATTATTATCTCATTTCTTATTTTCCTTTGGCGGCGCCGCCGTTTTTTACACTTGCTTCTGAAAACTGTAAAGTATTTAAAAGTTTTAGAGCTTAAAACCGGATAGATACTTTATCAGATATCAGATATTTTATCTGATAAGTTAATAACCTCTCTGGGATCGGACTTCCTTCAACTCTGAAATAACCGAGCAAGCGACCTTCCCGGTCTGAAAAAAATCCGAGAGTCGAGCCTATTTATTGCGACCCAACTGTTTAAACAACAGTCCCAGTCCCCTCCCCTTCCAGTCGGCTACTGTTGATATCTCGAGTATTAATTTTATTATTATTATTTTTTTGCTTAAATTCAATCCAATCCGATGCGGAAGAATACAAAAATACACGAGTTTCTTTTCTTGTTTTCTGCGTGTGTGTGCGAGTGTGTGTGTGTGTTTATTTTAAACAAAAATTATTACGGCAATGTTCTTAAAAAAAAAAAAAAAAAACATTTAATCGCTGCTGGTAGAGAAGACTGACAGACTGATCGACGTGCGAGCCACGCTTGGGGCTCTTCTCATTAAAATACAAAAAACAAAATACAGAAATAAATAAAATAAAAGTGAGCTTGTTGTTGTGATTGTGTGTGTGTGTTTTTTTTTGTGGAAATAATTCCAAAAACGTGTTTAAAATTTTGTTCCTATCACCGTGTTGCGGTGTGCTTTCAGTTCCAGTATATTATTTTTGTGGCTCTCGTAGTACAACAAACAAAAAAATAATAGAAAACAAATAGAAGAAACTACAATAACTATTCCCATGTGTCTTGTTTCACGCTCGATTTGGCTTAGAAACTAAAAAAAAAATAAAAAATAAAAGCAAAGCAAAGCTACTGATTAAAAGCTGTCGCCTTTGGGCATTTGTTTTCTGTTTTTTATTTGAAACTGATTGTTAGAAAATGTTCAGAAAGCAGGAAATACATATCTAAGATTAGTTCAAAAACACGCAAATCATTTCAAAAAATTATAATATTAAGAAACTAAAAGTTTCAGAACAATCTACATGACCAAATCTGAGATACTTTTAAAGAATCTTATGCTTAGAACCCATTAGTTTCGGCTCGAATCCATTAGATACAGATGATCTCAAGAAAGACTTCCTGTTTGAGATTTTCTAGAACTCGGTCGGGGTCGTTTCTTTTCCCGCTCTTTATACCATCTATGTAGGTCTTCTAGCTGTACCAATTTTTTCGGGTTTCTCTGTTCTGTTCTGTAGCGTGTGTATCTTTATCGGAGAGCGATGTCGCTTCGCCACCACGTAATAGATAACGCTTAAAAAAAAAAACACTAAAAATTGGTACATCTCTAATTGAAAATGTTAAAGCAAGATAGTAAATATTTATCGAAAGAACACGTTCCAGTTGATTGGATGCATTTGTGTCCAGAAGTACATAGAGTGCTAGTACTAGTACTTCTATCTATGTATCTTTTAACTTCCCAGATACTTTAAGATACAAAGTTTAAAAAAGAACAAACTTGATATATCTTATTTTGGTTTAAAAAAAAAAATAAATACCCCGTATTAATATTCCTAGCCGACACTGTACCTGTACAAGGTTGTCTCTTAAGATTCCTGGTACGAGGATACGGCAGACATTTGCCATCTCCCTTGCTCACCTGGTAGGGAGCACAGAGGAGATGGCCAAAAAGAAGAAGAAGAACAACAGTTCACGAACCACAGACACTACAAAGCGCAGTAAGAAAGAAAAAATGTGCAGAAAAGACAAAAAAAAAAAAAAAAAAAACAAGAACTGCAACGACGCCGTTGACCTGCGGGGCCTTTAAAGCGGGTGGGAGAGAGATGGAGCTAGTCGTGGGAGAACGACCCAGGGAGATTGGTAGGGGAAAGAGAGGGTCAGAAGAGGAAGAAACAGCGTCTGGGATCTTGGGGGATTGTTAAATTGGATGCTGCCGCTGCTGCTGTTCTTCTTCTTCTTCCTCTGAAATAATAAAACTCCCTTGTCGTTGTCGCAGATTTGCTTTTTAATTTTTTTTTTTTATGCTTTTGTTGTTGGCTTTTTTGCCCATTGTCTTTTTCAATAAAATGCGTCAAGTCGATTTCATTCACCAGCCAGCAGCAGCTGCTTTGGGGGTCGCGGCTCTGGCTCTGCTGACGCATCGTCGGCGTTGTCTGGGAATAAGAAAAAAAAAAAAGAGAGAATGAGGGAGGAGTCCGAAATTCCGCGAATTATAAAGGGATGTGTATCTTTAAGATACTTTTTTATTAATACAAAAAAGTAAAGTAGAGAACTAATATTATTAAAATATTTGTAATAGTTTTAGTTAAAAATAATTTGTTTATATTTTTTTTTTCTGAAATTGTCTCTTTTTGGCAATGTCTACTGTACTTGAATTTGCATCGTGCTGCTGCTGCCTTGGCGGCTTGCCTTTGTCTGCGGATGGGGATACATGTCGATTGGAATTGGGATCTGGACGGGATACTTTATCTGCCCAGTGGTGCTGCTCGCTTAGAAGACACAAGGCTTTGTGTGTGTGTTTTATGGGTGTTTGTATTTGTATCTGTATCTGTATCTGTGTGTTTGTGCAGAGCAGGTAAACGTAAATGTAGTTTGCTTTGTTCTGTTTTATGGCTTGCTCTTTGTGCCTTTTGGGCCTCAGTTTTTGTTGCAATTCGAGTATCTGAAGTATCTGTATATCCTCCAGATACTGCCTCTATAATAGCTCTGCAGATCCTACTATTTTGGCCATCATTGTGGGTGTGCATTTGTTGTTTTTGTTGTTGCCTGGGTACCATTGAACTCTGCCTGCTTCTGCCCCTTGCCCGTGCCGCCTGATGCCTTGCTGTTCTGCCTCCTTGGGCTGCGTCGCAGTTGCAACCCCAAAAACCGAAAGAGACCAAAAAGGGGAACGCATGGAAATGAAACACACACACTCACACACACATAGCCTTGTTTATTTTGCTGCACAACCAGAACGAACGCTCTGCTTCTTCACTCCATGTTAGTGTTGTGCCTCGTTTTGCATTTTTGTGGCATTACAGTGGAGCTTGCATATGGTGGAGGGTTCTCTCCCCCTCCTTTTTTTTTGTTATTATTTTGTAGGTGTGACTGTAATTGGTTAACCCCCTCTTTTTTTTTTATTCTCCCACACTCTTGATTGAACTTGTCCGCTCTTGTTCTTGATCATTATTTTTCATAATTATCATCATCATCGGGCCGTGCCTTGTTTTCATTCCAGTGCCACCACCACCACCACTACCACTTCTCCCTGAGCCATGAAATTTATAATCTTGTACAAATTGTTTTGCATTAGTAATGCCTGTGCGCAGTTTTGTTCCACTTCTCACATGGTTGGGGGAGGAGGGGGTTTCTTTCTTTGCTCCCTTTTTCTTTATATTCTTCTTCCTCCCCCTTCTTTGTACTTAATTAGAGGCAGGCAGAAGAACAAGGAGGTAGGTGGGAGTGCCCTCAGTGCACTGCACTCGCATTTCTGATTATTAGCCTGCTCTATTTTTAAACACTTTTACAAGCGGTCTGGAATTTGTTCCTCCCCCCCTCTCTCTCTTTCTGTCTCTCTCTGTCTTCAAGTTGTACGTAAAACATATGGCACAGACATTGAGCTCTGGCACACTTCACTTCCTCCTCCATTACCCGGAAAAGTGGAGACGATAGATGGGAAATGGTGGCCTACGGCCTCAAATAATATTAATCTTGTCATGATATACAATCCAACTGTCAGTTTGATTTTCGGCCCCAAAAAGCACCCCCACTCTAGCACCCCTTTGTGACTGTCCCCTCTGCCCCTCGTCAACTATCTCACAAATTTGCTAATCTAATCGATAGACAACCGACTCATTATCAACCTCTGCCCCTTGCTATCACTTCCTTTCGGATACACTACCCCCTAATTCTTAATAATATTTATATCATTATATTAGAGTAGGGTATCTAAAGACTCTCACACCCTAACCAAAAGCTTTCCTTCCTTACTGTTTTTTTTTTCCATCTCTCTCTCTCTTAGACCGATGACGTTTTGTTGCTATTCTTGTGTTTATTAACTAATTTGTCGAAATTACCGTTGCTTTATTTATGAGTCAGTTTCATTATTGAGTGACTGTCTGTGTGTGTTTGCGTTTGTCAGGTGCGAGGGGGAAAATACTTAAGAGTAAGTGATCGATACCTTTTGAAGATCTCCGCATCCCGTTCTTCATCTCTCACCTCATCTCCTCCTCTCACAATTGGCAACAGTTGGCACAAGCTTCTCAAAAAATGCCGCTACTTTACATGTGTAAATATGAGATTTTATTGCCTGTGTGTGTGTGTGTATGTCTGAGTGGATTTATGTGCTGTCGTCTGGCTATTTCTCTTCCGTCACCTGTCCTTTTCCCACTACCTGCCACTATCTACCCGGTATACAGAAATTTTCGCCGTGCAGTTATGCTGATGAGATGTGTGATGATGATGATGATGCTGCTGCAACGTCATTTCTAGCATCATAGAATTTCTCCCCCCTTTCTCCCCCACTCTCTCTCTTTGGGTCTTCGCGGCGCTGCTCGAAACTTCTGCCGCAACATAGAACAGACACCCACGACGATGAGGCGAAAGACTGAGTGAAATTTTGAGAGAAAGAGAGCCGGGGAGTTTTGTTTTTATTGCTTTTGGATGCGGTCGTTGCCCAAATTGGGGGAAAAAAAAAACATGCGCATATAGTGTTATCGGTTATCGCTTCCTGCTTGCTCTGCTCTCTTTGCTTTCTCTCCTCTCTCTATCTCTTCCCCGTTCTCACGCAACCTGTAGCGCGCGCAAAAATTTTGCCAAGGAAAATTGTTGCTTTTCCTGGGGGTGGCAACGGCGGCGGCGGCGGCCTCCCTTTTCCTTTTCCCTTTTTTTTTTTGTGATGTGATTGTGGGTGGGTGGTCGCCATATTGTTTCAGGGGTTGCTAAACACCGCAGAGGGTGGTGGTGGTGGTGGTGCAGTTTTGTTGCTGCTGTTGCTGCCGGCATTCAACAGTTCGGCATAACGGTTCTCCTTTCTCTTTGGCGCTCGCTCTCTCTCTTTTTATTTCTGTTCTCCCTCTCTTTGGTAATGTAAATAGGAAATTTTACGTGTATGTATTGATTTTTCCCTGATTTTGTTTGGATTTTCCTGTGTTTTTTGGGGATAAAATGGCAGGTTAATTCTGGGCAGAAAAAATAAAAAAATCCCAGGCCAGACAGGTAGACAGACTGCAGGTATGTTGCAGCTCTGATGCTCCCAGGACCATTGATGCGCTCACGTTGCGACTGCGCTGCCCCCCAGCCCCCTGAGCTCTGTCGACGTCGTCGTTGCCGCTCTGCCAGGAGCTGGCTGAGCTTTACCCGGGTCGCTGCATTATGCGCAGACTTAGTTTTCCATTTTCAGGGAGCAGCGTCGCATTCGCGTCACGCTTGTCGCCCGGAGAAAATTGTCCAAGAGCGAGTATTGTTGTTTTTTTTTTTTTTTGTAGTGTCCTTGCCGGAAAACGACGCACGTCATTGCTCCGGCTTGCTCTCCTTGTTGTTTTTGTAATTTAAAGTTAATTATCCTTGCATTTCCATTATCCTTTTTTTTTACTAACGATCGCACTTTCTGTTTATTTTCCATTGCAGCATTTTGTGCGCGCGACGCAATTAACCGACAGCACTTGAAAGTATGCTACACAAATCTGTTCCAACTTGTTACTGCAAAACCAACAACAACAACAACGAGAGCAGCCCTCCCACGCAACCAAATATTATATTGACTGCATAGATCCAACAACAACAATAAGAACAACAACTAGCAACAGACAGGAGTCGTTAAAAAAAAAGGCAAGAAAATAAATAATAATAAAAAAAAAAGAAGCTACCAGGAAACTGAAATCCGAACTGGAATATATAGAAACTTCTACAACAAAATACAACAACAAAACAGTAAAGGTAAGTCTTATCTCCTCTGTTGCTGAGGTGTTTTTTTTTTTTTTTTATTATTTTCTTCTCTGTAAGTACAGTGGTGGCTAGGAAGTGCGAATTATTGGATATAGTTCGAGGATATAAAAGTAAAAAAAAAAGTTCTTGGGTATTATTCATATTTTCTTTTAAAAGTTTCCTTAAAAAATAATCTTAAAAATATATAATATTTCTCTCAGTGTTTCATAATTCTAATTTCAATATTTTTTGAATAATTTGAAAAGTAATTTTGTGAGCAAATTAAAAAGGACTTTCGAGTTAATTCTGTTGATGAGTCCTGTATGTGTTTCTCTCTCGCTCTCTCTCTCGCTCTCTCTCTCTCTGTCTCTCTCTCTCTCTGTATGTGTGTGTGCATGATAAATGTACATCCAGTCTAGACAGTTGCAGGAGTCCCGGTCCCAGGTCCCCGGTCCTAGGTCCTTAACATATCGCATCGCATCCCTTTCGCATTCAAAACTCCCCCTTGGGCGCATTTTTCGGGGTTGATTTTGGTTTCATTTCGCTATAGTCCTGGTAGTCCTTATAGTCCTGGCTTGGCTCTCTTTTTTTTTTTGCCTTTCACTTCAATTGCCTTTTACGTTGATTTTCTTGTTGACGGAAGTTTCAGAAGCCGCCGCCGCAGCCTGCTCTGGAAATCTAGAGAAGTTTCTCCTCCGGTACATATATTTTGTTATTTTTTTTTGTTTACTTTCTGCGACAGGAGGGTTTGTTGTAGAAACTCCGGCGGACGGACGGACGACCCCCACCCACCCGTACTCCGTTCTGGCTTCTTCAACGAACCGCAAAGCGAGGGGAGAGTTTGGAATTATGAGAGGAGGGGGTGGGGGTCTAGAGGTGGGTGGGTGGGGATGGCCAACACATTCCGTTTATTGCATTTGTGTCCGTCTCTGACAGGCAGGACAGATGGGGCGGGGGATGGCCCTCCGGGGCAAAGTTCTTTCATCCCGGAGTACAGCTTCCTTCTCCATTCTGGCGTAAGAAATTGGAATTGTGTTAAAAAGCATTCCGTGGGGGCGTGTTTTCTAGTTTGATTCGATTTCTGAAGGATACAGGAGCAAGGAGCAAGGAGCAATGGGGGGGGGGGGGAGGCCAAAAAATACCTTTCAACTGTCTGTCTAGTCAAAGACCGGTCACAGCTGTCGAGGCTTTGGAGGATTAGAGGAGACAACAGTAGGGGTTGGAGGCAATTAACTACAAATTATGATAACAAAGGGGATTGGGGGTCGAGGGTTGGGGGTTCAAGTGGAGGAGCTGCTGAGTCATAAGGACATAGAAAAAAAGAAGGGGGTTCCCAGGTGACTCATTGGTCAGTTAACTCCAAAAAGGACAAAAGACAAAGGATAGCTTCTTTTTTAGCCACCACTGTACCTAACAAAAGATATAGGATAGCTTCTTATTTAGCCACCACTGTACTTAACAAGAGACATACTTCTAAGGATAGCTTCTTATTAAGCCACCACTGTACTTAATCTCTCTCTCTTAAATTTAAAAAAAATGCCGTTAATAATTGAAAACCTCCCACCAACACCCCACTCCCTGTCTCTTCTCTTTACAGCTGTTACTCCTAACGGTAAACGGAGCCAACAACGGCAATTACAACACAAAGATGGCGTCCTCGCCGACACCATCTCTGGACTCGATGCGGGGCGGGGCGAACTCCATAGAATCGTACGAACACGCCGGCTACCTATCAGACTCCCCGCTCACCCTGAGCGGCTCATCGCCACCGGCCAGCGATTCGGCGATCTGCAGCGACGAGTACACCGGCGGCGGCAGTAGCAGCGTCAAATCCCGTTCGGATGTGACTGTCATTAACGGACATCATCCCATTTCGGCCTCGGTGTCGTCCAGTTCATCGGCCAGCTCCTCATCCTGCTCGTCCTCATCATCATCATCATCGTCATCGTCCTCTTCGTCCTCATCCTCGTCCAGCTCCTCCACCAGTGGTCTGAGTGGATGTGGCAGCACCAGCAGCAGTGTCATCAGCGCCAATAATGTGACCAGCAACGGACCCGGCGTCATCGGTCAAGGATCCAATAACAACAACAACAACAGTGGCAGCAACTCCGGGATTAGTAGTCTGGTGGTGGGTGCCGGGAAGGGTGGCAGCAGCAGCTCCTCCAGCTCGTCCAGCAACTCATCGGCCATTGGTTCGCCGCCAAGGTGCACCGCCTGCAAGAGCAAGTGCAGCGATGCGGTGGCCAAGTGCTTCGACTGTCAGAGCTATCTCTGTGCCAACTGTGTCACAGCCCATGAGTTCATGCACTGTTTCCACGGGCACAATGTCTGCCTGATCAAGGGATTCGAGGCGAGCTCGACTGGCACTCCTCTGTCGGTGGGATCACCCAGCAGTAACCCTGGTTCGAATGATAGCTTCAAGTATGCCAGCTCCCTGACCATGATGCTGCAACAGCAACAGCAACTGGACTCGCAGCAACAGCAGCAACAGTTGCTGCCCTCACAGCCGATGTCACAGCTCTCGAAGATCGTCCTGGCAGCAGCCGCCCAGGCCAACAACCAGGAGCAGCAGCAGCAGCAGCAGCGGGAGGATAATCTCTTTGGGTCACTCCACCAGCAACAGCAGCAACAGCAACAGCAGCAGCAGAGGCAGTTGTTCTGCCCGAGACACAAACAGGAGCTGTTGAAGTTCAGCTGCCGCACCTGCTGTGTCCTGGTGTGCAAGGAGTGCATCGTCCAGGAGCACTCCACCGGCCTCCATGAGCTGGAGAATGTTCAGTCCCCGGGAATGACCTCCACGGCGGGTTCCACCGCCAATGAGACGGCTCTCCAGACCCTGCTGGCCGATATGCGCGGCAAGATTGGCGAGATTGTGGCCATTTCTGGGAACTCGGAGCAGAACCTCACCAAGGTGAAGCTGCAGTACCAGAAGGCCCACAACGAACTGAACGAGACGTACCAGTTCTTTGCCTCCATGCTGGACGAGCGCAAGACCGAGCTGCTCAAGGAACTGGAGTCCGTGTACTCCGCCAAGGTCAGCACCAATAGTGCGTGGCAGCAGAGATCCCGGGAGCTGATCGACAAGGGTCTGACCACCTGTGAAGCGGTGGAGAGGAGCCCGGCACCTCCGCCATCCCTCCTCGCCGAGGCCCTGCTCCTGCGCAAGTCCCTGGAGCAGCAACTCCAAACTGGCATCCAGGACATGCAGCTGCCCTTCGAGATGGAGTTCATGTCCAACTATCAGTCGATTCAGGCCGGTGTCCGCAACACCTTCGGCTACATCCGGGCCAGTAGCTCCGATGGTGGTCACTCCACCCTGAGCCTCACCAGCAACGGACATGGAAAGCAGCCACCGATCGCCCGGCCCACCCAGAGCGCCAGCAACAGCAGCGCCAGCAGCGTCGGCAGTGGTCCCCATGGCCACCATCAGTCGCACAGCAGCCACCACCAGAGCCATCATCTGCACCACCAGACCTCCCAGCACCAGCAGCTGCAGGCGCAGTCCTCCCTCCACGGCCTCGGTCTGGGACTCTTGGACAGCACCTCCAACGGCGCCGGATCGGCTGGTTTCGGGAACGGAGGCAGTCTCCTGCTGAGTGGACGGGAGCGGAATGCCCTCGGGGTGGAGCAGCACTTTGGCGAGCTCATCCCCAAGCGGGGAGCTGGAGGCTTCAGCAGCAGCAATGGTGCCGGCACCGTGGCCCACTACAATCCCTACGAGAAGTGGAGCAACGGCGGCAGCGACAATCTCTTCTCCTCGGTGACTGGAAGTGGAGCCGGTAGCTCCGCCGTGGTGGATGCCTTCGCCAGCCAGCTATCCAGTCTGTCCTCTGTAGGAGGCACTGTGGTCAGTGGCGGTGGAGCTGGTGGCAATGCTGTCAGCTCGGAGTCACTGCTGGACCTCACCAACAAGCTGCTCTCGGCCACCATCTACCCGCCCAAGTCGCAGATCAAGCGCCAGAAGATGATCTACCACTGCAAGTTCGGGGAGTTTGGCGTCATGGAGGGCCAGTTCACGGAGCCCAGTGGTGTGGCAGTGAATGCCCAGAACGACATCATCGTGGCGGATACGAACAATCATCGCATCCAGATCTTCGACAAGGAGGGACGTTTCAAGTTCCAGTTCGGGGAGTGCGGCAAGAGGGATTCCCAGCTGTTGTACCCCAACCGGGTGGCCGTCGTCCGTAATTCCGGAGACATCATTGTGACGGAGAGATCACCAACACACCAGATCCAGATCTATAATCAGTATGGGCAGTTTGTCCGCAAGTTCGGAGCCACCATCCTGCAGCATCCGAGGGGAGTGACGGTCGATAACAAGGGCAGGATCATAGTGGTGGAGTGCAAGGTGATGCGGGTGATCATCTTCGATCAGAATGGCAATGTGCTGCACAAGTTCGGATGCTCGAAGCATCTGGAGTTCCCCAACGGGGTGGTGGTCAACGACAAGCAGGAGATCTTCATTAGCGACAATCGGGCGCACTGCGTCAAGGTGTTCAACTACGAGGGCCAGTACCTCCGTCAGATCGGCGGCGAGGGCATCACCAATTATCCCATCGGAGTTGGGATCAACTCGAATGGAGAGATCCTCATCGCGGATAACCATAATAACTTCAATCTGACGATCTTCACGCAGGACGGTCAGCTGATATCGGCCCTGGAGTCGAAGGTGAAGCACGCCCAGTGCTTCGATGTGGCGCTCATGGATGATGGCAGTGTGGTGCTGGCCAGCAAGGACTACCGTCTCTACATCTACCGTTATGTCCAACTGGCACCAGTGGGTATGTAAACAGATACAGATACAGATACAGATCAAGATACAGATACACACTCCAATGGATGGGAGGCCGGACGGATGGAGGTGGAGAAGGAGAAGGATCAGCTGATCTGGTGTCCAGGTGTCCAGGTGTCCAGGTGTCCGGCTCTCTCACCTCTGCTCTAAGCTAAGTTCTCAATAGTCTGACTTGCGCGGTCTCTCCAGCTCTAATTCTAAAAACTAATTCTAATTCTAAACTAAAAACTAAAAAAATCGAAAATCGAAATATGAAATTGAAAGAAAAAAGTATAAGTGTCCTGTCCCCCTCACTCCCACTTTCTCCAATCTGTCATCCTCTCTCTCTCTCTCATAGACTTAGACACACACACACATAAACACTCACACACACACACGCACACTGTTGGAATGATTTTTTTATTATCTTTTAAATTATATTGTTGAATTTTGTTTTATTTTTTTTTTTAATATATATATTTAAACTGTTAAGCTTAGTTTTTATTTTGTGCGTACTTGTTTATGATTCATGTTATGATATGTCGATTCATGATCGGACAGTGCCCCTCTCTCTATGCTACAATTTACCGCTATATCTCTGGCACCAGGCACACACAGGCATAGGCAAAGAGCACTCTTCTACCCACTCTTATACCCCCTACTTCCCAACGTGCAAGTCTCTCTCACACACTCTCTCTCTCTCTCATACAAAACAAACAATAAAGAAACAAACAAAACAAATGACAGTTTTTAAACATTAAAATATTAATAATAATAATAATAATACCAGAAAAAAAGAAATCCCTCCACATATTAACAGAAAAAAAAAGAGTAAAAAATCAATTTCATTATGAAATATATATTTAATCGCTTTGATGAACCGGCTCTCGAGCATTAATTAATTAATTAATAATTGATTGTAATTCTTAGACTTATGATTGCGAGAATTGTTTGTTATTATTTTTGATTACCTAAACATTTGATACATATATATTATATAACTGTTTTTTATGTTTATAATTATTTTTGATTGTACAACCTATTGATTACTGATTATTTATATGTATACATTAATTAATTAATTATCCACTAAGACATGTTTGCTACTTTTATACGAAAAACAAAAAAAAACCAACCGAACCGGTAACACACAAACAACAATTCACAAAAAAAAAAAAAGAGAAGAAACACAAATTTTTATACTCGCTTAGTTTTTATTTTCTCCATTGTTTTATTTGTAATATTTTTGTAAACAGAAGTGAAGATGGTTTTTATTTTTAAATACTTTTTTTTAATAATAATGCAGAAAAAACCGACTTTGCCGTTTCTTAATTTTGAAACCACCAACAAAACAACAACAACAACTACAAAACGCACTGAAAATAGTTGAAATTTTTGTTCTTAATTGTTGAACTATTTTTGTTTATGCATTTATTTTGTAACATTTAATTCTTAATTTAAACAAGAGAAAAACCAGCAATAACGAATTTGTTATATTGCCTAAAACTATTTTATATATTATTATTTAAAAAAAAACACAATGATTTGTTGTCAAATTGAATTTAAACAAAAAAAAAAAACAAAAATATTGAATACAATAAAAAAATGCGATATTTATGCACACCACACGAATGTTTTTATTTCGATATGAAATCTATTGAATTTGAGGGTGTGCATAAATTAGAAACAAAAAAAAAAAAATACAAAATACACTTAAAGAAATATAACATTTAACTAAAAGTTGGCAATCAGCGCAGAAGACTTAAACAATTTATAACTATTATAATTATACAATAATATATGTTTATGTCCCAACATACACATATGTATTTATATTATAAAATAATTGTAAAACACTTAAACAAGAAAATCTCAAATAATTTAATAGTTATAAAGTATGAAAAATATGATGAAAGAAAGGAACAAGACAAGAGACCATCCGCTTCTTAAATGTTTCATTCTTTGATATAGTAATTTTTTGAATTTAAAAAAATACAAAATAATTGTAGCAGTGCAGTGTACAGTGGGACTTGTACTAAGTATCCACTGTACTTAGCTAGGAGTTTGTTGCTTGCAATGATTTATATATTTAAAGCATTTATTTTATGCTAGACCTCAAATGATTGCTAGACTTCACGAAAGTGTTCTTTAAGGGCTAGTTGAAAAGGGATAACGAGAAGTTATATTATTAAATATACTATTAAGGCAAGGAAACATAACTTTTTGAGACTACAAACGCAACATTAACAGGAACAGCATTTAAAAAATGTTTATTTTCTAATTTTTAAAAATAATCACAATTATTTTGTTGGTTTTTGCTTGGAGAGCGACGCGAATCCTTTTTTGATCCTTTAAGACCCACCCCCTTGACCCCTCCCATACCCCCCACCCCCCACCCCCCACACATAAGCAGGTATTAGATTTCTTGAATATATTATACATATATATATTTTTAATTTACTGTATTGTATTAAAAACACAAAAAAACCGTAGTATTTAAACTATTATAGTGCTTTCATTGTTTGTTTTGGAAAAACGCTTTGCTTTTGTGTAATTTTTTGATTTGGTTTGAATTTTTTGATTTTTAATTTTTAACTATATATTTAATTATGTTTGTATGTGTATTTACTTAAGTGAGATTATTAAATATACGAGAATATATTTTTTAGTTCTTTCTTGTTGTAAACTTAATTGACTTTTGACTTATTATTGTATTGTACGAGATCATAATGATGATGATGATGATGATGTAATGGTAGCTGTAATAATGATGATGCAACGGATGGGTTTGAACGAAAAAAGTATTGTACGTTTTCTATGTGAGAGAAAAACTTTTTACTTGACAACCAAAAAATATAAAAAAAAAAACAAAACCTATACAAAAACAAAAAACTGTTGAAAATTTTTTATATAAAAATTGTTGAAAAAAAAAATGATAAAAAAAAGAAACTTAAAACACAAAAGAAACTGCTAATTGATGGTATTTATTATGGCCTAATACTATTTAATTGTATTTATTATTAGCATTTTATCTTGCACAAGCCGTTTTCTGAAAAAAAATAAGTACTTTTATTTGTATTTTGTGCTTGCATAAATTTTGTTTTTATGTTTATCAACTATTATTATTATTATTACATACATAAATGTTATGCAGCAACTAAAAACTCCAACGGGACACAACAATTATGAATTAAAAATACCTACAAAATAATATAAAACTATATCGAAACAATAGCTAAGAAATCTGTTGTAAAAGTCTACTACACACACACACGAAACAAATGCCACAAACACCAACTGAGAAACAATTAAAGATTTTTATAAATATTCTGATAAAAAAAAAAAACGAAAACCTTTTGCATTATTATTTACTTTGATTTTGTTTATTTTCTTTTCTAGCATTTTTTTGAGTTTTTAGTTACAATATTGGTTTGTACGAATGCGAAGTTTGTTACTCCTCCTCGATGCCGAAATATCCTGCTTCCTTAGCTTCCTATCCTTACTATCCTCACTATCCTTTCCTTTCCTCCAGTAGTAGTGGTAATCTATATATTTAATCTTCATATTGATATATATATAAATGTGAAATGTGTATGTTGATAAAACAAATTGATGAATTGAGAATCTAATAGACTGTGCAACAACAAACAAAAAATAAGGAAAAACCGAGAAAAAAAAACATTTTTTTAAATATATATATTTCTATATATTTGGAAAATCGGTTAAGGTATAAGGAATATATAACCGTAGGGAATACAAAAACCAATTACAGACCCAAGAAAACAAGTACTCATAAGGTTAATTGTGTAACTATATAGCGCAGTGAGCTATCAAAACTAACTATATTAGCAGTTTTTATTTCCGATATTCCAGATCGATATACACATAAAATATATAATTATATTATATGTAAACGATTTATACCGCCAATTAACTGTGCTCTACCCTCTATGTAACCAAATCAAAGCGTCAAAAAAAAAACAAGAAACTTTGACTATATAGCTTTGGAATCTTGCTCGATATATAAACCGATTTATATGTATATGTTAACATTGCCGATATAGTATATGTAGTTGGGCATTTTGCGTGTATCGCCATTTGTGATTAGGTTTTTTGAAGCAAAATCTCGTTTTTACTCCAAAAACAAAACAAAAAAAAAAAAGGCGCCAAAAACGAAAATGAAAATTCTAAAACGAAATTCGAAAAATAATGTAATTCCACCAAATCGAAAAACCATGACATTTTGGCATCAAAAAATCATTAAAAAATATTTTGAGTAGTGACTAAGTGTAAGTGTTGTTTAATATAAATGGCAATGCATGCTAGTGTTGGAAAACACCACATATACATATATATATATATATATATATATTAATCATATTGCGATCGATTATTATTTTTTGTGATTGTTAGGAGCTCTCTATGAATGTTGAACGGAATCGAAGCGAAATCGAATCGAAGCCAGTCCATCTAAGGACTGGTTTCTCTCTTTTTGGGGTTGGTTACGAGACTGTCAGGCACAAGTTACACAGAACAGACCTAGATGTTAGGCTATATAATATATATATATATTATACATGCATATAGGTGTATATATATATGTTTGTATGTCATATCTAAACCGAAAAAAAAACCAAAAAAAAATCATTTTAATTGTAGTTTATATTTTTGATAAATGTTATTAAGGAATGGAAACTAAAACGTAAATCAAAGTCATTTGTCCGCATTGTTAAGAATATTTGTACGGAATTTAAATTTTGTACAAGATCCGTGGCGGTTAGACATCCAAATATCGACATTGAAAGGCAAAAAAAATACCAGCGAACTAATGAAGGAAAACCAAAACCAAAAACAAAAATTCAAACTGGCTTCGTAGAAGTGTTTTTAAGTATTATTAGATTATACATTACCTAACGAAAGCTCTCAAAAAAAAAATGCTTAAACCACTAAATTATTACGGATATAACATATAGATATATGCATCTAACTGAATAATCCACTGAGTGTGTGTGTCTATGTTTCGACCAAAATCGAAAGTAATCGATTATATCCGATTCCTTGCGAGGGATCTGAAGTAGTTCTACTTTCGTGGCTGGTTACTTTCTCTATGTAGGATTTTAATTCGTATAGTCCGTCAAGATGTTTTACCAGAGTAATATGGGAAATATAAATATTTAATATGCATGCTTGAGTAGTGTCTGTTTGAATGTATGTAATTCCTAACATAGAAGTAAAGTTAAGCGATTCGTTCAATGCCCTCTTATAATTTCCCTTTCTTTCCTTTCTCATAATTAGACTTAAGGAACCTTTACAATTGAATAGAAAACGAACAGAGGAACAAGATCAATTCATTCTCATAAATCATTTCTATACATTTTTTTTTTTTAAACTTTTATTTACGAACTTCACCGAACATTCACGTAGCAATCCAAACCACAACTAACAACTAAAATTAATTGATAAAGAAAACAAAAACAAAAACAAAAAAAAAACAACAAAAAAATACCAAACAAAATAATTAACTATGACTGATTTTATACACGAATTGAAAATGAAAATTTACACAACAAATTATACACATATACATACATATATATAAATATTTATATTTATAATGTTGCTACTATATAAAATAGAAATCAAGTTGAAGTTGATGCCCTGGATCAAGTCCAGGACCTCTCCATCTGTAATACATTTTACACATTAGGCTATACTTCTGCTAAATAAGCTGTAACAATATATATAAATATATTTATGTGTGTGTTTAAACTTTAAAGGCAAGAATCTAACAATTTAGTAGTGAACTCAACAGTTTTTTAAACACTCGAAAACAACAAAATCTTAGACTGCTTCGAAAACGTAAACGTGACACTAAAAATTAAATCTAACATAAAAAAAAAACAAAAAACAAACAACTCTTGTGAAATAAAATGAATATGATGAGACTCGTTTAGGGAATTTTTCTGAACAGAATTTTCCGTTTCCGCTTTTTTTCTCCCCTGCACTTGTTTAAAATATAAGAAACTATAAACTGACTTAAGCTGGAAACTGATTTTCACTCTTTACTGAACTAAAAACTCTAAACGCGCAAGGCAAACCAAAAAAAAAAAAAAACCAAAACCAAAACAAGAAAAATAATATTTTCGCTAAGTTTTCTAGCTGCAAAATAAAATATTTATATACATCCGTAAATATAATCGAAAATTAATTCTAATATAAAATTATAAGACATATTAACTGTTTGTTGTTAGCTGCTTATTCTTCCTATTGAAGATTACAAAAAAAAAAAAAATGGACACATTATTCATATCCCATGCATTTTTGTAATTTTTAAAAGCAAGGCAAGGAAAAATTGAAAAAAAAATATGAAAAAAACATATAAATTATTTAAGTCAAGCATTTTACGGCTATAGTTAATCGAACCTTAAATAAGAACCAAATGGGCAATGAAAAATGCAATAACTAAATAAGAAGAAAAGTTTTTGTTGGCCTCTTATTTAAAAAAAAAATAGTTTTATTAAAAGTGCTTTCGTCAGTAGAGTGAGGTTGCTAATTATATTTTTAAGTTTTTATTTTTATTTTACCCATCCATTTAATAATTTTCATTTTTTATTTCTTACAGTAATGCACAAATTGCACAGCAACATCATTGACAAGAGCAACTTGGCAGACAGAATACAGCAACATTTCATTTGAGAAACTATTAACACACAACTTGCATATATCAATCACGAAACATTCCCCATTAACACTTCTATTATGTTAAATTTGTTGTTTGAAGGAAAGAAAAAAAAAAAAGAAACTAACAATTGAATAATGAGAGGATTTTATAGAAATGTGCAAGTTATCCAATCCCTAAACGAGCTATGACTTTTCAAGTCTTTATTTATTATTTTATTTGGAATGTCCTTTTTTGCAAGGCCCCACGTTGGACGCCAATTACTCAACCGAATATAACGGTATATTTTGGTATTTTAAACTCTTAATTGAGATCGATTATGGATTCGATAACTTGCATTCATTTCAATATATGGTATTGTAAAGGCATGGAAAGGTTTACGTTATGCAATTATTTTAAATCAATTTCGGGACTCAAAAAATTTTATAACTATTAATATATTTGCATCTAGTGTAAATGAGTCTCTACGGTCGAACCGCACACAATCTAACACAAAAAAAAACAAACACATTAAAAACAAAACAAATTAACGTTGCTAAATCATTTGAAATATGCATAAATGTTAGCTCATCTTAATCATAATCATGCATTCGATATAGATTTTAGTATTTATAAAGCTATATAGTGCAACTAAGCCGATCATGGAATCATCATCTAGTCATCATGCATACATATATGTATTTTTATAATTATTAATATTAAAAAAGTAAAAAAAAAAAATGAAAAAAAATATTAAGTAAACGAAACCGAAAAGAACACCAATCTAATGTTAAATGTCGTTATAATTAAGTTTTCTTTATATACACATATATATTATGTTTTAGCTAACGGTTTAAACAAATATTGTTTTAAAGAACTCATTTTTTAATGTCCCCCAGAAATACGAATTTTGAATTTCTCTACTAAAGCCAAGTTGAATTTGAAAAAAAAAAACATTGAAATAAAATAATAAGAAAAAAGAGTATACAGGGTGTTGCTTCAATGGCTTTTTTAATATCATAGTCATATGAAAATGAATATTTTATCTTTTTAAAATAATATGTTTTGTCTATGGTTAATTGTTTACACAATACGTTCAGTTACAACTCGTATATTTCGCTCAAATTTTGTTTTAAAGTTAAGAGAAAATCACAAAACCGAAAAAAAATGTTAAAGAAAAAGGACAAGAAAGTGTGGAAAAATATGGACTGACAAGCAAATAACGTATATCATTGAGGGTTGGCATTTTTAAACTTTACATATATAATATATATATATATATTTAAATATATATAATACATGTAGACTTTGTCAGGCAAGCCATTCTCAGCTGTTTCGAACGAGGAAATTGTTAACATTTTTTTGTGTTGAAATGAAAATGAAAATGAAAAATATATACACGCCCACCAAGTGCATACTATATGCTATTTACTGTTTCTAATATGCATACAAAGATTTAACCACAGTACATGAACAAAAATAAATACTTAGAATTTGGTTATAGTTGGTAACTGACTCAACCTACTGCCAGGATCAGCTCAGCTCCTCTCAGACACACTCCCTGCATTCAGACCAGACACTCACTCAGTCATCTCTCAGCCATTCAGTCTGTCATTCATTCATTATCATACAAACACTCAATCAATCATACCGATCCTACCCACGAATCAAGCACAGTTAGAGATCTAAATCCAATATCGCATTTAACTTGAATGTTTTTTATACTTTAAACTACGAGCAAGGTTTTTTTTAATTCGTATTAAATTTGAACTCGATAAGAAGAGAAGGAACAAAGCAAATAAAATTGTAATCATAATCGTAACTAAATCGAATACGATGTAATTGAATGTGAACGTTATTAACTCATTAACTATTATTATTAACTACGATTCCAACTGTATGCGCATTTTATATACATATATAAAAACAATTAAGGCAAAGACAAGATTAAAAACTCATTAATGTAATGTGTAAGCGAAGAGATGGTACTTACAGTAAATTAAATATAAATATTTTTATACATGTGGAAAAAAATTGAACAAGAAAAATTATGATAATTTATTAAACGCTGCAATTTGATAGAGTGACAAGTTCTGGAACACATGATATATGAATTTGATATAACAGATTTTGAATTCTACTAAAAAAAAAATCATAATTGAAAAAAAAAGCAAAACATCTGCAAGAACTTGAATAATAAAATGAAATGAAAGTCTTTTTAATGCTTAGGGGCCACAATTTTCGAAGTAATTAAAAAAAAAATGAAGAAAAACAAAAACATGAAATTATTATTATATTACAATACGGTATTAATTAACATTTAAAAAATGTTGTGTAACATTAATATTAAACCAAACAACCAACAAGAACAACCAGCAACAACAATTGTATTGTAAGAATTTCTATTTCCATTAAAACACAATAAAATTATTTTGTTTTTAAATAAATAAATGAGTGATTTATTTTTGTGGGAAAAAAAACCAAGGATTTAAGGATATACTACTCGGAATGGTTTTAATTTGGATATAACATTTTATAATTTTGATGAAATTGAGTCTGCTGGAACATCCACGACCGCAGTTAACCAAATTTGGCCACTGACTGCTGGGGGGGAAGAGATTACTGCATTGATCCTCCGGGTTTGAGGATTAAGATCCCCAAAGGTGGTGCCCAGGATGCTTGTGGGTGGGTCACAGCAACTTCCGGGATCAAAGTACATCGTTGCGATCGGTAATGAGATCATGGATGTTGACACTAAAATTTCCCGGTCGTTGCGTGTCTCCCATACCGAAAGCGAGTCTTTATGCTTCCGTGACCTCAACGTAACCAACCGGAACACCCAGAATGCCAATTTTTCGGGTTAAGATTGTTGCACCCGGGCCTGTGCTGCAGTTGACCCAAAAGTTGGTGCACTGGATGCTCGTAGGAGGATCACAGGTTAACAACATGGCCCGCAGAAACAGCCAGGAACGCAAATTTTGCGGGTGCAAGGTATAGCAGCCGTGCCCGTCCAGCAGTTGAAGCAAAAGTTGGTACACTGAATGCATGTGGGAAGATTACAGCAGCCTCCGGGATTGCAGCACATCGTGGCGATCGGTTATGAGATCACTGAAGTTGAAATCAAAATATCCCGAATGGAGCGAGTCTTCCGATCCAACAGCGAGCTTGATGTTCTAAAATATTTAAAGAATATTTGCAATATAAATACAAAATTATTTAAGTCAAAATAAAATATAAATTGGTATAAATTTATTTATTTAATACTCACCACAAAAAATATCTTATTTTCAAAAGATGTTAGCTATTGAAAATGTTTTCTATTTATTTGTATTTTGTTGTGTTCACATCAAGGCTCGGGGTCGGACTGAATTTTCCATATGGGATTCGTCGTCAGGTTCCAAAAATTTGACAGATAAAATTCATAGACTACTTGGTAGAAAATAAATGTACATTTTATAAAATTCAATTTCAAATGAATTTGTTTTTGGCTTACCAGACTACTTTATTTTTGGCATCCGCTCGTCATGAGATGTTTAATATTTTTTGTTGCCCAGGTATTAACAGGGACCGCAACAACCCCCACAACAACCCGGAGAAGGAAATACGGTGGTACAGCAAGGACCTCCGCATTGGGATCGGGGGCAACAGTAGCTACAATCGATTAGGCAGCACTGGACGCATGGGGTGCTCCTGTAGTAACGACTCGGGCAACACATGGCGGCTGGAAGACACAACACGTTTGTTTTCAATTGAATTTAACGCAGATTGATACATAATCTACAAATCGTTTAAGGTATTCCGCTTAAGAATCGGATGAAAGTTGGCTGAGATACAGCCCCTGCAGTGGGCCATACATGTCCCCCCTCTCATGCTTTCCCCAACTTTTGTCCCATCGGAAAAATGGACAAAAAATCTAAAAAATATTTTGTTTCTAGGGTTTGATGCAGATCGAAAGAGGATCGATCCACAAATCTTTTAAGGTATTCCGCTCAAGAATCGGATGAAAGTTGGCCGAAAGAGAGCTTACCAAGTGGGCCATATGTGTCCTCCCATGCTTTCCCCAACTTTTGCAAGGGGTCCCATCGGAAAAATGGACAAAAAATCTAAAAAATATTTTGATTCTAGGTTTTGATGCAGATCGAAAGAGGATCTATCCACAAATCTTTTAAGGTATTCCGCTCAAGAATCGGATGAAAGTTGGCGGAAAGAGAGCTTACCAAGTGGCCCATATGTGTCCTCCCATGCTTTCCCCAACTTTTGCAAGGGGTCCCATTGGAAAAATGGACAAAAAATCTAAAAAATATTTTGTTTCTAGGTTTTGATGCAGATGGAAAGAGGATCGATCCACAAATCTTTTAAGGTATTCCGCTCAAGAATCGGATGAAAGTTGGCCGAAAGAGAGCTTACCAAGTGGGTCATATGTGTCCTCCCATGCTTTCCCCAACTTTAGCAAGGGGTCCCATCGGAAAAATGGACAAAAAATCTAAAAAATATTTTGATTCTAGGTTTTGATGCAGATCGAAAGAGGATCGATCCACAAATCTTTTAAGGTATTCCGCTCAAGAATCGGATGAAAGTTGGCCGAAAGAGAGCTTACCAAGTGGGCCATATGTGTCCTCCCATGCCCTCCCCAACTTTTGCAAGGGGTCCCATCGGAAAAATGGACAAAAATCTAAAAAATATTTTGTTTCTAGGTTTTTATGCAGATCGAAAGAGGATCGATCCACAAATCGTTTAAGGTATTCCGCTCAAGAATCGGATGAAAGTTGGCCGAAAGAGAGCTTACCAAGTGGGCCATATGTGTCCTCCCATGCTTTCCCCAACTTTTGCAAGGGGTCCCATCGGAAAAATGGACAAAAAATCTAAAAAATATTTTGTTTCTAGGTTTTGATGCAGATCGAAAGAGGATCGATCCACAAATCTTTTAAGGTATTCCGCTCAAGAATCGGATGAAAGTTGGCCGAAAGAGAGCTTACCAAGTGGGTCATATGTGTCCTCCCATGCTTTCCCCAACTTTTGCAAGGGGTCCCATCGGAAAAATGGACAAAAAATCTAAAAAATATTTTGTTTCTAGGTTTTGATGCAGATCGAAAGAGGATCGATCCACAAATCTTTTAAGGTATTCCGCTCAAGAATCGGATGAAAGTTGGCCGAAAGAGAGCTTACCAAGTGGGCCATATGTGTCCTCCCATGCCCTCCCCAACTTTTGCAAGGGGTCCCATCGGAAAAATGGACAAAAATCTAAAAAATATTTTGTTTCTAGGTTTTTATGCAGATCGAAAGAGGATCGATCCACAAATCGTTTAAGGTATTCCGCTCAAGAATCGGATGAAAGTTGGCCGAAAGAGAGCTTACCAAGTGGGCCATATGTGTCCTCCCATGCTTTCCCCAACTTTTGCAAGGGGTCCCATCGGAAAAATGGACAAAAAATCTAAAAAATATTTTGTTTCTAGGTTTTGATGCAGATCGAAAGAGGATCGATCCACAAATCTTTTAAGGTATTCCGCTAAAGAATCGGATGAAAGTTGGCCGAAAGAGAGCTTACCAAGTGGGTCATATGTGTCCTCCCATGCTTTCCCCAACTTTTGCAAGGGGTCCCATCGGAAAAATGGACAAAAAATCTAAAAAATATTTTGTTTCTAGGTTTTGATGCAGATCGAAAGAGGATCGATCCACAAATCTTTTAAGGTATTCCGCTCAAGAATCGGATGAAAGTTGGCCGAAAGAGAGCTTACCAAGTGGGTCATATGTGTCCTCCCATGCTTTCCCCAACTTTTGCAAGGGGTCCCATCGGAAAAATGGACAAAAAATCTAAAAAATATTTTGTTTCTAGGTTTTGATGCAGATCGAAAGAGGATCGATCCACAAATCTTTTAAGGTATTCCGCTCAAGAATCGGATGAAAGTTGGCCGAAAGAGAGCTTACCAAGTGGGTCATATGTGTCCTCCCATGCTTTCCCCAACTTTTGCAAGGGGTCCCATCGGAAAAATGGACAAAAAATCTAAAAAATATTTTGTTTCTAGGTTTTGATGCAGATCGAAAGAGGATCGATCCACAAATCGTTTAAGGTATTCCGCTCAAGAATCGGATGAAAGTTGGCCGAAAGAGAGCTTACCAAGTGGGCCATATGTGTCCTCCCATGCTTTCCCCAACTTTTGCAAGGGGTCCCATCGGAAAAATGGACAAAAAATCTAAAAAATATTTTGTTTCTAGGTTTTGATGCAGATCGAAAGAGGATCGATCCACAAATCTTTTAAGGTATTCCGCTCAAGAATCGGATGAAAGTTGGCCGAAAGAGAGCTTACCAAGTGGGCCATATGTGTCCTCCCATGCTTTCCCCAACTTTTGCAAGGGGTCCCATCGGAAAAATGGACAAAAAATCTAAAAAATATTTTGTTTCTAGGTTTTGATGCAGATCGAAAGAGGATCGATCCACAAATCTTTTAAGCTATTCCGCTCAAGAATCCGATTTAAATTGGACGAGATAGAGCCACCACAGGGACATATGTCCGTGTCTTTCCCATTCTTACCCCAATGTTCGATAGGGATGGCATCGGAAAATTTGACAAAAAAATCGAAGAAATAATTTGCGGATCTTAGGGAAATTGATAGGGAATCGATCTACAAATCGATTAAGGTATTCCTCTCAAGAATCGGATTATTTAAAGCATGGCATGTATGATTGGAGCCATAACCCGGATATTTTCTTGGACTATCGGAGTTAATATGAAAGAATGATAAAATACGTCTAAATGTTATTGTAAATGTTAATAAATAGAAAAATAACTTACCGAAGATTTATTTTCCGAGAACAAAAAACAAATACACTTTACGTGTTGAAATTTAGATGAGAAATGAAATACATTTTAGATTTCATTGACAAGGAAATAAGCTAAAACGCAAAGACTCCTTTGATTTTGTTTTAAATTAATAGGCAACTTGCTACCTACATTTAATAGGCCTACTTTGATAGTTACAGAGACTTCCTCATAAAAAGAATCATCGGTATCTTTATTATCCTTATATATGACTAGCCTTAGGTATTATTCCTTAAAACCGATTTATCTCCCAATTCCAAAATATATAAACCAATTCAAAAATAGATTTGTTCTTATAAACATTTGTTTCTTTTATTCCAATGAAGTTTACATGCGAAGTTTTTTTTAGAATTAAGGTTCAGTTTTACGATGATTGTATGAATGAGGTAGTTATCTCAGCTTTTTTGGTTGAAGTTGTCCTAGCAACATGAGCCGCATGGGCCGCATGGGAAATGGGTGCATTGGAGGTATGCCGGAGTGCAGGGAGAACAGCACATCTCAACGCAGCAGCATTCGCAACAGCTTGGGGCACAGCACTTGGGTCCACAGGGTCCGCATCCGCAGCACATGTTCTGATTAAAAAAAATTATAAACTATATAGAATTTATAAGCGAAGGATACTTACGATTTTTTAAATGTTATCAAGGGATTCTGAAAGCGTCGAGAAAGTTTCCTTATATGCTTCTAAAAATTCCCTTGCAATTTGGATTCGGAATTTTTACAACCAAAAAAAATCTGTAAGATTTAACAAAAACTTTTCAACGAGATGTGAACACGAGGAATTTCGAGAAACAAATGTGAGGATAGCTGGAAGTTTCTCGGCACGTTAATAAAAATAATCCATGGACTACTTGGTTTTTACAAATTACAGGCAATGAAGACTTGTTTTTTTTTTACTATTCTCTCAAATATTTAAACAAAATCATAATTTAAATGAATTCAAAATTGATCCTTTTCCTTCAGTTTTTTTGTTTCAACAAAAATTGATAAATAAATAAATAATTAAATGGAATGCAACTGCATTTTCTTAAATATAAAAATAATAACTTTAAGCTCGACCCTTGGAACCATCGATGCGGGGACTCCACTGCCGATAATCGACTTGGGTGGCTGCCTCGTACTCCTGCACTAGACAATCAACTGTTTCGCGAGCCAGATCCAGTTCCGTCAGATCATCCTTGAACATGGATTCGCGCCGAAAGTTGTCCAGAAAGGCGTTGCGCTTCCGTAGTTTATCGTACTGGGCCAGAGCTCGGCTAAAGAGAGCACTGATGCCCGTGTGATTGGCCATCATCAGGCCGGAAACCTTGTGGGAGGATTGGACATACGGCGAGCTCCGCGACAATGCCACTTGGATGCTGGCCGGTCCCCAGGGAATAAAGTTGGCCAGTTTTCTTTCCCGAATGCGCTGCAACGACTTGTGCACCTGGGACGGATCCACCTCGCCCTGAATGATGTTCAAAATGGATACAAAGCAGTGACGATTCTGCTTGTCTCCCGTTGCCGACACCATCATATTCTTTGGCTGCAACAGGCGCCGCATTACATCTAGGACAGTGGTTTTTCGGACATTGGTTTTGGTCTGAACATGAAGAGGAAATCATTAGAAGAAGGTATAGTTTGTAGAATATGCCAACTCACTTCCGCGTCTGTGAGAAGTGGAGTGTAACCCGTCATCAGAAAGTGTAATTGGGGAGTCGGAATCAAGGGTGCCGTCAGTCCAATAAGGTTGTTATTCATATAAGATGGATACCTCAAGGTGGTGGTGCTCACGCTCATAATGGTGGACACCAGATTGTTGATTTGCGTGAAGGTGGGCGTTTGAATGTGAAGTCTTTCGGTGGCGATACGATTCAGGGCGGTGTTATCCAGCACCACAACACTGTCGGCACACTTGGTGAGGCGTTTCAACGTCAGGATGGAGTTGTAGGGCTGGACCACCACGTCGCTGATCTCGTCGTGGTTAGGGAACACGCTGTACGTTTGGATGAGCTTCTTGGGAAAGCGATCCGCCAGTCGTTCCAGCACATATGATCCCATCCCAGACCCAGTGCCACCGGCAATAGAATGGCAGAGTACGAACCCCTCCAAGGAGTCGCTACCATCAGCTTCCCTGTCCAGGATGTCGAAGACCTCCTCTTGGAAACGTTCACCCTGGCTGAAGCCGGAGGCCCAGTTATTTCCAGCGCCACCTCCATGTTTTGACAGGAATACATTCTCCGGATTATAGAGCTATTTGGGGTTTTAGGATCGTTAAGAATTGAAATATATTTAAGATTTTCATCTTTAACCTTTGCATACGGCGAGGTCATAATGCTTTGGATTACTCGCGGCTCCAAATCAAGAAGCACGGCCCGGGGAATGTAATGATTATCGTCTGCTTGGTAGAAGAACACATCCTTGCGATCCTGGCCATCGGTGGCAAAGTCCTCCAATACGCCCTCGGGGGAGATACCGTGCTCCAGGCACAATCTCTTCCAGAACTCGAAACCAACTGAAGGAACGGGGAATTTATTTATTTAGAATACTTCAAATACACAAAACTCACTCTGATTTCCGCATTGGCCCAATTGTAAAGTAATTATTTCGCTTGGCATTTTTTGGCTTTTAAATTGAGCTTTTTTATTCAAATAACTGTTCTTAACGGAAATAGAGATGCTAGAAGATCGATAACAGATTTCTTCAGGATTTGATTTATTTCGGCTATGTGGGGCATACAAATCTTTGATAGCTTAAATTTAAATTGTTCTCGAGTCTTGTTTATTAAAAAATATTAATGTTTTCACAACTTTTTGAAGTTTCCGCGGCACTTATTTGCAAGAACAAGAATCACCCTTTGAATGCGGCGTTGCCATATCCGCCAAAAAATTAAAAGTACCATCTCTAGATCTCCAAATAACGATTCCAGCTGACTTCTTTGGACTTTTATATTTGAGAACGGGAAAAAATCGAAGAATAACGTCCAAGATTTCTTTAAGAAATTAGGATAAACCGATAAATACATAAATATCCTTCCAACGGTGCTAGCTTACTCCCACAAAGGCGGAAAGTAGTCTCACGCTACCAAGAAGTACTAGTAACGACATCTGATAAATGGTATTTTGAAAGTTTTTATCAAAAAAACGAAATGCTGCGCCAGGAAAACTTGGCCGCCAACTTCTGTGGTCTGCTCGCCACCCAGGGATACAAAGGTAATATAAATAACTTGTGTAAGCTCTTTAGAAATTAAAAAATATATTCCTTTTGTGAGCAGAAAAGGCGAACGAATGGAGGATTCTGGGCCAGGAACAGGATGGATCCCTGCTCACCTCGTGGGTTTTTGAGTACTTGGACGAGGAACAACGCAAGGAGACATGCATTGGCCATTTCCACGCTACTAAGAAGCAGCTCCGCCTGCTCTGGACTCTGCCCAAATGCTGTGAGATCGTCCAGGCCAGCATCAATAGCAGCGTGACACTGCTGTCCTTTGTGGAGAAAACGGAGGGCAAGTTCTACCAGGCCTTTGTGGTAGAAGTGCGTAGCTCAGAGGGCGGCACAGCCACACCCTTGAACCCAGAGCCCACTTCCCGTCAGACGATGACGCAGTTTCTGTGGCGTGGAGAGAGTGCCGCGCGCACCTGCTGGCAGGATAAATTGCTGGTCCTGACTCATGAGGAGTGTAGGTGTTTCTTTTTGTTTCCTCAAATTAGTTTTTAAAGTATTTCATTTATTCTTATAGCCATTAAACAGTATACTTGCGTGGTGAAGCAGAGCTCCACGACTTCACAAACGGAAGGCAGTGCCTGGCGATTGGACACCAGTATTCTCACTCACGAAACCCTTGCCAAGAATTTCAGCTGGGCGCAATGGGACGCAGAAGCACAGGCCCTGTACTACATCCATTTAAAGCCAAAGGCCAAGAGCCTTAGTCTGCTGGACGAACGGGAGGAAGCTGGTGAACCTTCAAAGCCCATCCTTAGTCCCACTTTGTCAGCTTTTCAGTTTAATGAGAAACAGCCCACGGAAACAGTGGTAGGTATTTGTTTCAGAACTCTGTAGATCTCACAAAATGATTTCTCTCATTATTTTCTTCCAGCTTAATATACCCCTCAACTTGCCAAAGTTGCCCAACGGCTCCAAGGAGGAAACCCCTAGCTACGACGACGATGCCGTCCCATTGCGAGTCCATGACAGCTCCTTGAATCTCATTATCCTGGCGGACAGCTCGGGCATGTTCTTCGTGTGCCACTACTACCTTTACCAGCCCATGCAGTCGGAGCAGAAGGGCGTGCACTTTGCCTACTCGGTGACCCTGCTGCATCATGGATGTGTGGTGCACTGCGTCATGCCTGGCGTTCCTTGGACGAAAGCTCGCTTGTTAAGACCCACATTTGCATTGCACGGACAGCACCACTTGCTAGTATCGTCAGCGTTTTTTGTGCACCTACTGGATGTAGGGTTGCAGCACGAACCCAATTGCCATATAGTGTGTGCTGCCCACAATCGGAGCCCTGATCTAACGCAGTTGGTTCCACTGAGGAAGTGGGGATCTCTGGCCTACGACGCGGCCACCTTAGACCTGGTCTCGTTGACAGTGTCTAAGTCACATTTGATTGAGGCTTTCCGGAGCGATAACTCCTTGGATAATAGGATCAGTATTATACACTACTTCCTGCTGCATTCCAACGACATGGACGTACTGGCCGAGCTTTTAAATAGCATCCTAGAAAGACCACTCTCTCTGGACACAGTGGCTCTGCTTAAGGAGGCTCTGGTGGCGGGCAGCTATGCGGCTGCGGTTCGTGGCTTACCGGATGACGCCAAATCTCTAATGAGGCTACTGCCCCTGACCACAGCAATTGCTTCGCGTCCGATCCATGCCCGAGTGGCTGATATCAGTGTGGGGCTTTCGCACGAAACTCTCCATAATACAAGCATGATGCTCCTGTCGCCGCAGCAGCGCCTCTCTCCATACCGCACGGACATTTGGACTAGGCTGTGGGACCTGCTTAACGAGTCCTCCAAGCAGGAACAGCCACGATTCAGCGCCGAACAGGTCACCGAAAAGTTGATCTTCAGTCTGGCCTGTTATCAGCCGGAGGCTCTTTCTCGCTGCACCACACCACTTTCGCCGGATGCCGGTACTGGCGGTGGTTTTGGGGATTATAGCAGTGGCAGTGCTTTTCCTTTCAGCAACGAGGTGCTGCCGTTTCTCGAACTAGAGGGCTGCACTGCCAGTAAGCAAGAGCATGTCATTTCAGTGGTTAGTACTTGAAATTATTGAAAATAATACAAATCCAATAATTTTGTAACTTTTCTTACAGTATCTACGAGAGCTGAGCGTCCATTTGGTGAAGCATTCTTCAAAACCAAATACTGGCTTCCGTTGGCTGAAGGAAACATTCTTCGAGCGTTCCCAGGCTCCGGCTCATGTCCATGCTGTGGCCTCTCAATTCGTTTCTGCCCAGCTGGAGCTGTCTCGGGCACTGTGCTCCCTGGTGTGCCGAGCTGCCGGTCTTGATGCCCGCCTGGAGACACTGCGGGGTTTTCAATTAATGTGGGTTTACATCTTGAACTCATCTTGTCAACCTTATGCTCATTTTATTATAATTGCAGCGATAAAATGGCCGCCACTCAACAGCATACACTTTTCCTTATCTTGGAGCGATATTGCTTGGCCGTGGAGTCCATTGCCTTTCCTCTGCCCGAAGGATTTTCTTCGTTCTTCACATACTTGGGCTATAGGTCCCTGAGCTTTGACATGTTTCTGCAGTATGTGGAGAATCATGTTTTTGAGCTGCAGGTCGATGTAATGAAAGCTATTGTTTATGGTTAGTTTTTGTAATTATCATTAGTAGAGAGCATAAAAACTATGATTTTGTTTCCCTCCAGATATCGAGGACACTCCACAGGGAACGGAACGAAAACTTTCGCTTTTGTCGGCTCTGCCCAAGCAGCGGGCCCAGCGCCTTTTAAAATGCTGGCAGCATCCGGATAGCCTGATGATTCGTGGTCGGGAGCATGCGGCAAACATTCTTTCGGGTCAGCAGCAGGAATTATCGCATCAGCAAAGACCCACAATGACAGTAAACCAATCGCGAAACAATGTCCGGAGTGGTGAGACTTAATCCCTTTTTAATGATTGCATTTTTCATTTTCACACCGCACACATCTCATTCAGCTTTGGGAAAGACAAACACAATGGTCTGTCATTCTTTGCTTTTAGTTTTTCTGGTTATTATTGTAACCACAGCTGCCCTGAGCATATCGAGCTTCTTGCTCCGCCAACGCCCGCTCACTTGGTAGCCCCAATTCCAACCCGTTGACTGGTAAGCAACGCTGATCAGTGTTTGCCCGTCCTTGTCTCATATGCACAGCTTGTTTCTTTTCATTGTCTAATAAACTTTATTCAATATCAGATACTAAAGAGTATATTTAACTTCCAGATTTAACTGCTGAAGCTCTCACACCGTTGGACTCTTTCCTGGATCTGTTGACCGCCAAGGCCAGTTTAAACGAGTTGGATTATAATCTGCTGATCGAAACTACTCTCAGCTCCATTGAACAGCTAAAATTGGAGAATTAGTGTGCTTGTACTTAGTAAACAATTAGTATTATATGTAATGAGTCGTATTACTTAAAGGCCAAAGTACAGTGTCAAAATATTAACCAATAAGGGAAGAATATAATTTATTTGATATATTATTTGTCCCATTTCTGTTTCAAAGACTTATTTACGTGTGCAGCTTATAATTTTACTTTGTTAAATGTTATATGTTTAGTTTACATTCCATGTTAATGTAATTCCAGGGATAAATTTACTTGTAAAGTAAATAGATTGGTCTATCTTGTATATTATGTTTATTTATTTATTTGTGAAACAATATATGTATCTATATGACTTACCATAAACTCAATAAATCAAATGTTTTTTTTGGCTGGTAGTTGTTCATGTTCATTCATCATATCCCCATAATATGGCTACTTACATTTTTTTCATTTTAAAATTATACATTTTAAAATTATATATAATTTTAATAATAGGTTAATTTTTGGCTTGTGTCAAGAACGCTTCAATTTTGACCATTATTTTAAACATTTTTAGTTTAAAAGTGGCAGTAATATGCAGTTGTTGAAATTTTTCCAACCTTTGGGAATTATATTGATATTCAATATAGCCTTCAGCGTAACGTTTTGTGAATTTTTATTTTTAGTTTTTAATTTAATGTGAGTGTACATTTTTTAGGATGCCGTCATCTTCAAGTTTTCGAATTTTGTATGCAAGAGTCACAACGAATCTTGGTTTATTTTCCATAATTGCCGTCTGAAAGCTGTCAGTAGAGAAAGGATACTCCTCAATATGAATGGAACTATACTGTATGCTGCTCATAGTATTCAAGTTCATATCAAGATGTGGAAAAGAGCGAACGGATTCAAGCCCTTTCTATTGGACTCTACCGTTGATGCGTGCCGATTTTTGAAATCTTCCTACGATCCTTTTGCAAAAATAGTCTATAATATCTTCAAGGACTTTTCAAATATTAATCACACTTGTCCATATGTGGTATGTTTAGTTAGGAACCAAAAATTAAATACTCCTTACAACTTTTTACTAATTACAGGGACCGCAAATTGTCACAGACTTCTACCTCAGGCCGGAACTACTACTTTTGCCCTTTCCTTCCGGCGAGTTTTTGCTCTCCATGCAGTGGTATTTTTATAAAAAGCCCCAGTTCGATACGAATGTTACTTTTATCTTCATGGAGGACCTCTTGAAAAGAAACTAGGGACCTTGATAGTCCTCTATTTGTTTCAAATGTACAACTTTTATATAAATAGCAATTAGAGTGCTATTTCAAGCGTTAATCCAAACCGTTTCAACTTCAGTAGACAATCCACAGTAATATTCATGTATTTAATGTGGAGTCGTTAAAAACCAATAACATTTTATAATAATTGCAGAGTTGATTCTTTATCTGCCATTGAATTCATTCTATGAGTTCATTTTATAAAATAAAAGGTTGTATTTCCAAGCCAAGTAATCAACAAACAGTCTTTATTCGGCAGTGCCATGTACTGGCCCAATAGTCTTTTCATTTTCGGAATATTTTTGGTTCTCCCTTTTGCCTTTATTAAAGTATTGTTATGTATGCGATAGCAAGGCTAATTTTACTTATAATTAATACCAAAATTTTACTTTCGCCTATTGATACTACAAGCAGTTTTCAAATTTCAAACACTCCTGTCCGTAAAAAGTAGGTTTCAAAAATTAAAGGCTTCATCAGTAATAAGTTATTACTAATAACTTAGGGACTATAAGTTCTTAAGGTCTCTTAGACTCAGGATTACCTACGATCTGAAATTATTTGATTGCCGTAAATGATTTTTAAATTCTCTACCCATTTCGATTCGATTCTCTACCAATTCCCTTCAAAGCCAAGATTACATTTCCTGTTAATAGTAGGTCAAGGGATATTATATTTATTTAATTATTTGTGAAACAATATATGTACCTATATGGCTTACCACTTACTTAATAAATCAAGTGTTATTTTTTTCTGGGTGCTGTTCATGATATTCATCATATACCCAAAAAAAGGCTATTTAAAATTTAATTAAAACACCATTGTGAACCCATATCATTTCTCTCTCATTTAAAAATTGTATATTTTATAATTATATATAGTCTTTGTAATATTGCTTTTGCCTAAAACGCTTAAATTTTGACCATTATTTTAAACATTCCTAGTTTAAAAGAGGCAGTAGTATGCAGTTGTCGAAAAATTTCCAACCCTTGGGAATGCTGTTGATTTTCTATATTTCCTTCAGCGTAAATTTCGAAACTCGTAGTGTCATTTGTAGTTTAAAATTAAATGTGTGAATTTTACAGGATGCGGTCAGTTTCAAGTTTTCAAATTTTGTATGTAAGAGTCACAACGAATCTTGGGTTATTTTCCACAATTGCCGTCTGAAAGCTGTCAGTAGAGAAAGAATTGTTCTTAATCTGAACGGAACATTACTGCATCAGACTAATAATATTCAAGTTCATATCAAGATGTGGAAGAGAGCGAACGGATTCAAGCCATTTCTATTCGACTCTACTATTGAAGTGTGCCGATTTTTGAAATCTTCCTATAATCCTGTTGCAAAAATAGTCTTTAATATGTTTAAGGACTTTTCAAATTTTAATCACACCTGTCCGTATGTGGTATGTTTCGTATTGAACCAAAAATTAAAATAATTTGTTCGTTTACTACCAATAACAGGGACCGCAAATTGTCAAGGACTTTTACCTCAGGCCGGAACTATTACTTTTGCCTTTTCCTTCAGGCGAGTTTTTGCTCTCGATGCAATGGTATTATTATAAAAAGCACCAGTTCGATACGAATGTAACTTTTATCTTTATGGAGGACCTTTTGAAAAGAGACTAAGGATCTGAATAGTCCTCTTTTTGTATAAAAAGTGCTGTTTCTATATAGACACCAATTAGAATGTTATTTTAAGCGTGAACTCCAACCGTAATCGTAATATCGATGTAATTAAGGCGGAGTCAATAAAAGTCAATAACATTTTATAATAATGGGAGAGTAGTTTCTTTATCAGTTATTAAATTCATCAGGTGTTCATTCTATGAAAGAAATTTTTTCTTTTATAATTATTTTATTTAGTGCCATGTACCATGTACTTGTTCAATAGACTTTACGTTTTCGGGATATTTCCGGTTATTCCTCCAGTTTTTAATATGAGTTTGGTTTTTCAAGATGGAGATTGTACAGATTGCACTAAGGACAGATGTCCTTATAGTACTTCTTGGTTTCTATATCTTATCCTACAAGATGATCCATAAGACAATACAATTAATTTATTGATTAATATAGGCAATATCTTAAAAGTTGAAAATAATTATCTCTTTTTTGAAAAAGGAAAATGGTTCAGTAATCGTTCAATAAATAAAATACATCCAAACATTATTTTTTATTAATTTTTTATATCTCAATTTATATAAATTTCATTAATTATTAGCGACTTACATTAGCGCCTAATAACACTCCAAGTATAAAATTAATCCTATGTAAACTTAAAAATGATTGCGTTATAATTGCTGGGTACTTAATTCTATGAAACTTGAAAGTCTGGCTTAAGGTGCTTAACTGTTTTTATGTTCAATCATTGTAAAGTAGACCGAAGTTTAAGTAGGACTATGCACCCTTCGATTGTGTTTCCCTATTTTTGGTTAATAATTTTTATTTATATCGCCGTCAATGTGAACTTGGTAACTACAAATTAAAAAATCGTTTTTAGTTAAAATCTTTTCAGGAAGCGGAGGTCTTCCGGTTCCCGAATGTTGTGTGCCATAGTTATAACGAGTTCTGGATCCTTTTCGACACTTGTCGTTTAAAAGCCGTCAGCAGGGAGAGGGTGTTACTTAATATTAAGACAAATATTTTACACCCGACTAATGATATTAAACTCCATCTCAAGATGTGGCAAAAGGCCAGTGGATTTAAGCCATGGTTACTGGACTCCACCGTCGACTGTTGCCGATTTATGAAAAAGAAATACAATCCTTTTGCCAAAATAGTTTCAATATCTACAAGGAGTTTTCCAATTTGAACCACTCCTGTCCGTACGCGGTAAGTTTCTATGAAAAAATTATAAAAATTTAAAAACTTTTAAATATTTTAAACTCATAGGGCTTGCAAGTTGTTAAGGACTTTTATCTCCGATCTGAACTCCTTTTATTGCCGATACCTTCGGGGGAATATTTGATATCGGTGAAGTGGTATTTCTATAAAAAGATGCAGTTCGATTCGAACGTTACTTTTCTATATTTGGAGGATCTTATAAAACGAAACTAGCACTTGCTTATAGAAAATCAAGAAATGATAAATCCCCAAATGTTTTCTAGAGGACTTGCCTCATTGCACGTTGAGGATTTTGATTTTTTGGTTATTTTGAATTTGAATTTACATGATGTACTAAAAGTTTTTTTTGTTTTAATAAATTTTTTAAATAAAACTTGTAAATAATATTTCTTATCAACTTTTCTGCTGGGAGCCGTTGCAAAATTGGGGACGCCATAGGATGAACACATGTGGCCAAACTCGGCTGTATGTTGGGCATTTTTCATCCGATTCTTGAACGGCATACCTTAAAAGATTTTTCAATCAATTCTTTTTCAATCTGCATTAAATCCTAGAAACAAAATATTTTTTAGATTTTTTTTCCATTTTCTCCATGGGACCCCTTGCAAAAGTTGGGGAAAGCATGGGGAGGACCCATATGGCCACCTCCGTAAGCTCTATCTTGGCCAACTTTTATCTGATTCTTAAGCGAAATACCTTAAAAGATTTGTGGATCGATTCTCTTTCAATCTGCATCAAAACCCAGAAACAAAATATTTTTAAGATTTTTTGTCCATTTTTCCGATAGGACCCCTTGCAAAAGTTGGGGAAAGCATGGGAGGACACATATGGCCCACTGCGGAGCCTCTATCTCAGCCACCTTTCGTCCGATTCTTGAGTGGAATACCTTAAAAGATTTTTCAATCAATTCTTTTTCAATCTGCATTATATCCTAGAAAAAAAATATTTTTTAGATTTTTTTTCCATTTTTCCGATGGGACCCCTTGCAAAAGTTGGGGAAAGCATGAGAAGGACATGTAAGGCCCACTTCGTAAGCTCTATCTCGATCAATTTTAATCCGATTCTTAAGCGGAATACCTTAAAAGATTTGTGGATCGAGTCCCTTTCAATCTGCATCAAAACCTAAAAACAAAATATTATTTACATTTTTTGTCCATTTTTCCGATAGGACCCCTTGCAAAAGTGGGGGAAAGCATGGGAAGGACCCATATGGCCCACTCCGTAAGCTCTATCCTGGCCAACTTTTATCTGATTCTTAAGCGGAATACCTTAAAAGATTTGTGGATCGATTCTCTTTCAATCTGCATCAAAACCTAGAAACAAAATATTTTTTAGATTTTTTGTCCATTTTTCCGATGGGACCCCTTGCATAAGTTGGGGTAAGCATGTAAAGGACTCATAAGGCCCACTGCGAAGGCTCTATCTCAGCCACCTTTTGTCCGATTCTTGAGCGGAATACCTTAAAAGATTGGTGGATCGATCCTCTTTCAATCTGCATCACAACCTTGAAACAAAATATTTTTTAGATTTTATGTCCTATTTTCCGATGGGACCCCTTGCCAAAGTTGGGGAAGCACGGGAAGGACACATATGGCCCACTTCGTAAGCTCTATATTGGACAACTTTTATCTGATTCTTAAGCGGAATACCTTAAAAGATTTTTGGATCGATTCCCTTTCTGGATCTTATAAATAGATCTTAGGCCCTGCTTATAGATTTTTTTCTTGTTATTTTTTTTGATTTAGATTAAACCAATACGTTTTAACTCTATTCACTTAACACAAAGAAACTTCACTGCAAAATTCAGTGTATCAGAACATAGTATTTAGCTACTATAAAAGCTATAATACTATAGTAATAACCTTTAATTTTATTTTAATTTAACTTTATTCTTTTTCATTGTCATTATCAATAATTAATTTTTGATCCATGAATAACGATAGCGTTTTAGAAATTGTAAAGTAAATCACATATTAATGGCTGAGTGAATTAATTCTACCCAATGGATATTCTTTTATATTTCGTAACTTTTGTTATTTCAAAATCAACAGCGAGGTTTATTTTATAAAAACAAAAATGATCAAATCGAATCTCTTTAATTTTTTTTCGGCACTTTTGGTTTTTTCCATAGCCTTTAATGTAAGTTCATTATTAGTACATGCTTTTTATAATATTTATTTCTTTTAGGAAGCGATTGTTTTTAAGTTTTCGAATGCCGTATGTAAAAGTTACAACGAGTCTTGGGTGGTTTTTAATAAATGCAGACTCAAAGCCATCAGCAGGGACAAAATAGTGCTCAACGTTTATACGATGGTCCTCTATCCGGCCAGTGGTATTGATGTCCGTCTCAAGTTGTGGAAAAGGGAGAGTGGTTTTAAGCCCTTTTTATTAGATGCTACGGTCGATGCCTGTCGATTTATGAAGAGGGCTTACAATCCATTTGCTGGCATGGTCTATGCGATATTCCGAAATTTTTCAAATCTAAATCACTCCTGTCCATATGTGGTAAGCTTATTATACTTTTCTTTTTTAAAAGTGAAATATATTTGTATTATTTTTAATCTTTTTAGGGACAACAAATTGTCAAAGACTTTTACTTACGATCTGAACTGGTACGATTGCCCTTTCCTTCCGGGGAATACTTACTATCTATGCAATGGTATTTCTATAAAAGGATCCAGTTTGATATTAATGTTACTTATATCTATTTGGAGGATCTTTTAAATAGAACCTAAAGTCATTTTTCTTGCTTTAAAATGTAAATCAAAGTTGTTTACAAATCTATTTTCCAGATCATTAGACACAATATTGTTATTGAAAAAAATAAAATGTTATATATCAAGTTAAATTATTTTATTTTTTTTAAGTGTAGTGCTAAGTTAGACTTTGTATGTTTCATATAACATTTAAGTAATACAATATTTTAGAACACCTGAATGTTTGGAACATCATCAATGAAATGCAAACTATTTTGTGGATACTATTGGGAATCACAGACTTTGATTGGCTTATTATTTTTAATGGTTTAATTCATGGAGATAGTAATTTGGATAATAATGACTTTATAATCACAGTAAATTGTTAATTTCACTGAACATATCTTCGCCAAGCTATACTTTTGCAGAAAACTCAATCACTTTTAAATAAGCCACGTAATTAGCAGTGTCATGCAGTTGCCAGTTCTTTTTCAACTTACTGGGACAATTTTAGTATTTTGTATTGTTTTCAATGTAAGTTTAATAGTTTTCTTAAATATTTAGAAAGCTAATTAAAGATTTAATTCTACAGAATGCGGTGGACTTTAAGTTTTCAAACTTTGTGTGCAAAAGCTACAACGAGTCTTGGGTGATTTTTCACAATTGCCGCATAAAAGCCGTCAGTAGGGAAAAAAATATCCTCAATATGAATTTGACAATACTGCATCCGGCTAATAATATTTCATTGCGTGTGAAGATGTGGAAAAAGGCTTCTGGATTTAAGCCCTTTCTAGTGGATACTACCATCGATGCTTGTCGCTTTGTGAAATCATCCTACGATCCTTATGGCAAAATAGTCTATAATATCTTCAAGGACTTTTCGAATATTAATCACACCTGTCCATATGTGGTATGTTGTAAGATAAGAGTATAGTAAAGTTATTAAATGTTGTGTTAATTTACAGGGACCACAAATTGTCAAGGACTTTTACCTCCGATCTGAGCTCTTACGGCTGCCTTTTCCTTCTGGGGATTATTTGTTATCGATGCAATGGCATTTCTACAAGAATCTTATGTTTGATACGAATGTTACTTATGTCTTTATGGAGGATCTATTGAAAAGAACTTAGAATCGACATATCAAGCAAATCTAATAAAAAGAAAGTGAATTATTAAAAATTAAGATTATTTTTTGTATGATGTTTGAAGAGGTTACCATCCACATTTTCCCCTCTCGAACTTCAGCATAAAACAGGTTTGAGAGTTCTCCCCTTACAGAAATGAAACTGTTATACCACAAATGGGTTCCACTCCCTTGTGGATGGTGCGTACTTATTGGAACCACACATTTAAGAAAGAAATATACGAAGTTTGTTCGTTTTCCGAACACAAAACCGAATGGGACACTCGGCATACGAGAGAGTTGAGGCACTCCTCTCCAGAGAGCGAGAAGTTTGCATGTTTTAATATTTTAATGTTCTTTTTAGATAATTTTAAAAGAATAAACTAGATATTTTTTAACTTAATATTACTATAAAAAATTTTGAATTTGAGGGGGAAGCCCGAATATGTTCTAAGTGCCCGCCGAGGGCGATTGGTGAGAATTGGAAATCGAGATCTGGTCACACTGGATAGCTTCCACACATCCGCGCCGGGTAATTTGAACGTGCTGGGTTATCCAGCTGCCATTCATTGGAAAATCGTCACGGTGCGCGCATCAGCGGGAAATCGTCGCGGAAAACTCATCGAGTGTCCGAGGAAAGCGTGGAAAATCGGGTGGAGATAGCCATAGCCTGGTTCTTGGCCCCGAGTGCATGTTGCGATTTCGTATTCGATTCCCATCCGAATTGGGAATTATGTGCGCTTGAGATTTTTTCGGCCAAAACGGCACTGTGCCAAATGCTCTGACAAATAATCCTCGTAATAATCTGTCGGATTAAAATGCGCGCCACATAAAATTAAAAAAAGTGAACAGCGGAAATTGCAAGTTTTTTGTCAGTCAGAGTGCCAACAGAAAAAGCATAAAAAAAACTCGTAACGCAGAAGCAGAAACTGTAGAACGGGAATAAAAACTATTTAATAAGTGATTCAGCGAGAGATATATATTATAATCTGAAGATGGCCAACAGCCGGAGCAATTTGCTGACAATCGGATTAATTCTGACCCTGGTAGCCAGTGGTCAGGCCCACCTCAACATCTTCCTCAACTTGCACGAGGTGTTGCGGCTAATCGGTGAGTTATCACACTTGGCCAGGTTGTGAACATTTTAAGGCCTTAATTTTCAGTTGTTGGCTTGGCTTATTTGTCTTCTACCAACCAGGAATTCGATTTGTTCAGGGAGTAGGCTTTTTACTCAATTTTTGTTAAAAATTTAATGGAATTAGCTTAATAGCTTATAGTCTTATTGTTTTCTGAAAAAGCAGAGAAGCTATCTTTTTGGGGATATTTATTTATCTTTTAAAAAGGTTTTATTTATTTTTTTACTGACTAAGAGAGCTTGTTGCTTTGTATTTTACTCTAAAGAGGGAATTACCTTACTTTTGATATAAAAATAGAAATATTATTTTATGATAAATATCCATGTTCTGGCTTGTTTAGAAAAACAATATCTTTTTTTTTTAAATAAATAAGTGTTACTATTTTACGGTACTAGTTCAGAATGTAGTAATATTTAGAAGATTAAGACGGAAAAATAAATAGTAAATAAAGAAATGTAAATTTTGAAACTATTTCCATGCAATATTTTCAGAAAAAAAAAAGATTTTTAAATGATTTTTAGACGATGAGAAAATGGTTTTAAATTTATAATATGGAAATAATATGGATTTTGGTAAAACTAAATATTAAATATCACAAAGAATACTTCCTTAAACTACAAGTATGTTTATTTTAAAGTTAGTAAAGCATAAAATCTAAAGAATAATAAATATTTTATTTTATAACAATGTCTTGTAATCAAAATCCCCTGCTAGAACATCCTACAAGATACCTGTCGATTGCCTCTTAAATATCTTCCACCTTCAATCTCTCCTAAAACACACCATTCAATAAAAACCTTTAAGCCCCTTATAGGCCTCTCCTCCATTTTGTTCTGTAAGCCACCTTATCTTATTTCAAGATATTTCCAAACAAAAAAAAAAAAAAAATACACACACTCTGACAGACCAAATCCTGGCAAGCTAATAAAAGTGAGGAAAATTGTTTTACAATGTGTCACAAGGCCCAGACAAAGAATTTACAACCCATTGCATATAAAAAATAAATCAGTAGCCGAGGCTGGCGGAAAAAGGAGAAGAAATGGTTAAGGGTTTAAGGGAAAGGGTGGCCAAGGTGGGGACAAATCCACCGAGGAATCGTAAAACACATGCAAAGTGTTTGTTTGTTTTGGGTGATTGTCAGGATCGGAGGTAGGCGATACGAGATACGAAGAAATTATCAAAAATTATGTTGTAAAATTTACAACACTCGCGTGTGTGCCAGGGAGTGTGTGTGCCCTAGCCCATTCCCATTCCTAGTGATTGATGGATGGTCTGGGTGCCCAGGGAGGAGTTGGACTGCAGCGCGTCACTTGTGAATAACTGGGTAAATATTTGGACTAGTGCAGTACGTAGAAGGGCTAATCAGGCGCTTATCTACCAGGTTATCACTGTTTGCCACTCGTCGTAATTCATATTGTGGCTGGCACCTGGGGATCTAGAGCTATGGAGTTATGGAGCTATAGAGACATGGTCTTCGGGCTTATCATTCACGGCAAGCGCCAGCAGACAATCAATCAAAGGCGATATGCCAAGTGGCTGGTGGATGGGGGCGATGTTGTTGGCCAGTTGAGGTTTTCCACTTGACATCGGCAAGGGAAAATTTATTAGTTGTGTCAGTCGCATGTCAAAGGAAATCAGAATTGAAGCCCATTAAGCGGTTACCGCTTTTCATTTTCGTCCCAACTTGACCCTACTTTCGGGCCATCCAGGGGGAGGTCGAATGCCAGTCTGGGATCCCTGGATCCCTGGCGATACGAAACCCTCTCCAATTATTCAACGTTGACAGCGGGTTGCATGCCTGACCTACTTTCAGAGCCGCACTATGTGTTTGCAACGTCATTGGGTAGGTGTCACTTTTATTTTATTTTATTTTTTGTATTTTTTTAGCGGTCGCTTCAAAAGCCTTTGTGTGAGTGCACATCAATTAAATTGTCAACGAAGAAGGCGAAGCGCCCCGAGGAAGAAATTTTATGCACTTGCAGCTGTGGCTGGCATTCACTCTTCACTGTTCGTTAGGTTACCATCCAACCCCACTCCATCCATCCATCCATCCATCCGATCCATTCCATCACCACCCACTCTGGCAAAGTGCGCCCCAAATTGCTATGCTCTCTATGTAAACCATGTCAGGTGTGGGTCCGGAAAAAAAAGACGGGGGGATTTCGGGGAGGGTCTTCTGGGTTCGGTGGTTCTGTGGCCCAGCTCGTTAGCGAAATGAGCGGATATGTAAAGTCGGTGCAGTTGATGGGTTTTGCGGTTGCAACGAGTGACCAGTAACCAGGAGGATGCGCTCGAAGGACAAGTCCAAAACTTGTCAGGTGTGGCCAAAAGTTAGGGACACCATTAGATAATTAAAGCAGAGATGCTTTTTTTGGAGTAACTTTTGGGGTAGTAACTATGGAATTATAAAGAATATTTACCACGAAAACTTTTCTTCACACCTCATCCAATAATCCTGGCGTGTGTAACTTTTTGCCCAAAACTTTGTATCCCTGCCAGATGTCTGCTCCTGCCAGGCACTGTTCCCCAGGATCCACGTATCCCATCGACTGTTCGGCAATTGCCAGTCACGTTCCGGGTCTCTGTCTATCAACACTTGCTAATCTCAACCCCATCTCTCTAAACGGTTTGACACTTTCAACTGAAGCCAGGGACTCCGAAAGATTCATCATCTCTCCGAACTGAACTGAACTGAACATGATTTTGGCCGCCGCATCCAGCACACAATGAAAATTGTTGCCAACTCACGTTTGGCTAATAAAAGCAAAGAACATTTGGCCGAAAATACAAAACATATTTTCGGCAAGTAATGTGAACTCAATTAGGAACGCAGCATCATCATGGGGATCAGGCACGGCACTCTGAATGAAATCTCTCGTGTGCGTGGCCAGAAATGATGCCTCGCCCTTGGAATAATTAATGTTTCCAGTTGGAATCGAAGAAGGCATTGGATGTGCTCGAGCGTGAGGCATGTGTTGCCAACTTTGCACGACATCATAAACAAGGATCTCCCACTCCCTCAGTCCTTCACCGAAATGTGATATTTTTAGCAAAGAAACTATCAGGTTTTAAATCAATTTATTTTGTTTAAGAAAATATAATAAAATATAAAGTTAAACATGACTTTTCCGAGACTAAAGATTAAATTATGTTTATTTAGTATGCACTTTGTTGAATCATGATGGTTTTCCTTGCCGTGTAGTTGTCCTGGAGAAGCTCTGTCTACCCGCCGGCTGGAAAAACGTAATTGGCAAGTGAACAACGCGCACCAGTATCGATTCTGTTGCTGTTGCAGTAGTGACAAGAACGATGATGTTGCAACATCATCTGGGGCCAGCGACAATCTCAGTTGCCACTCCAAATCCCGCTGAGGCTGCAACCTGGACGGATGCACGTGGCATTCGGAGTAACCCGAACCCTCCATTTCGACATCCACGCACTGTCCATGCAATTGCAAGTCACTGGCCTGACACCCTCGACTCGGGCGGTTGGGATGGACATTACGCAATCGGTTATGGCTTTGAGACCACGCCCCTGTAATTGACGCCCTCACTTGTGCTTAATTAAATCACTAAATGATTTGACGATGCGGATATTGTTGTTTGTCGGGGCCATGGAGTGTGACAACAGCCGCATAAACATAAACAACTTGCCACAATGCCTTCACACCTCCGTAAGCCTGATCGGTGAAGCAATATAAGTCGGCTTAAAAGCATTTCAGAGCAGGTTAATAAGCATATTGATGTCACAACAGCTTTGTCCTTTCCAAACTATGGAGTTTTTGGAGCTGAAATTAATTGAAAAGCTCGTATGACACGAGAGTAGTGGCTCCTTTGTTGCAATTTCCACTTTTTTGTCATTCAGTTTCCATGAAAATTGATGCCATTATTTGATTTATTTCTTGTTATTCTGTCCAACAAGAGATCTATTTTTTATGGGTTTTATTATTCGAAAAGTTTTTGCCACGGGCTTATGGAAAAGTTGGCCAGTAGTTTGAAAGTTTTGAGTTGAATTCATGGTTTTGTGACTCATCCAAGTCGGATGCTTGTATATATTTTTAATCTCTGTAATTTATGGCCATTAACTGGCGGACAAAAAGAGCAGAAATAGTAATTGCTTCGGGTTAGCCCATTTATACGGCTTTCAATTAAACCAAATTTATTTAAATTAAAATCATATTTCACATTCCAATTTAGCAACGAAACGAATTCCCCAAAGTGCTTCACATGTGGCAGAGTACTCTGTCATATCTAAAGTGCTGCCAGTTCGAGTCCGGGCCTTGTTATCAAATTAATTTAATCAGTTTCAATTGTTTATGTTTTTCGGGAGTTCTTTGGGTTGGATTTTGCATGATTGGTGGTGGCCAGGCACGAAATGGGAGACGCCTCCACCACGAAATGAGTTGCACAACTTCCACTCGACTTGAGCTTCTAGTTCTGTTTTTTTTTTGGGAGGGAAAATTATGTTCCTCGACAAATTGTTGCGTCCATTATGCGGCGGATTTCGATTTGATGTGAAGCACATGGGGGCAGTGGAAATAATTCATGAGTTTCCACAAATAACTTTCATTTGGTGTGGGAATTGAATCAAAATAGATACAGACTCGCATTTATGGTAATCCTTAAAAGATAATCCTAAGATCTCTAAGCTACTGAGGTCGTAATTAACCTCTGGGTGATGGAAAAATCATTTTCCCACAATCATGATTGGTGATTAGCAGAGGGTTGGCCGGCCCGGCCCGCCAATGCATCTCAGCGACTAAGCTGCAAATAAAATGTCTAAATAAACAAAGGCGACGCGTGCTTGCCAAAAGCAATTGTATCTTGTGGATACATACCATCCTAAAAGGCCCATCCCCCCCTTCTCTTTATTTCCAAAGTGAGAAAAGTCGCACACAACAATGACAAACGTTCCTCCGATGGAGGAATCGGCTTCGAGGGTGACTCTTACCTAGGCAACTTAATGGACCAGAAATGCGTCCTGCAAACATTGCTCCCCTCTCTGCACGTTCCCCCTGGCCGTGCAACCCATGTGTCCCTGACCCTCGCCCTGCCAGCGCTGCTGCGTATGCAAACAAACGCCCGGAAGCGAAATGTGAGGCTGGAACACAGGAGCAGGAGCAGGAGGAGGAGCGGGAGGAGCAGGAGCAGGATAAAAAGCAGGCGGGTCTGGCACTTGAGCACGCCGTGGCTTCCACTACCCTCCCCTTCCTTTGAGCCCAGCTCAGAGGTAGTCCCAGGACAGCCTGCCACCCCCGGTGAGGCAGAGGTCTTCTTTCATCCCTGCCTGCTACCCGCTTGAGTGCTTTATTTGCAACCGCCAGCTTGGTGATGAGGGGGTGCGGCAGGACGAGGGGGTGTGGCCCGGTGACGGCCCGAAGGCTGGTAGCCTGCAGGCAAACTGCAGGCTGACATTTCCAATCAGGACACAGTGGCACAGTGGTTTTGGTAATTATGGTAATAGGATTATGTTAAAAAAATGCATTAAAAAGTGCGGTTTTTAGCAAATTAATTAATTAAAAGAGGGTTAGTGGGATTAAAACAATTTAGTGGGATTAAATATTTTTCAAGGGAATATTTTAGGGAAATAGTTCCCACCCATTTTGGAAGCCATTTAATTATTAAACCCTATCATTAAATATTTTTATTTTCGATTACCTTTATTAATTTTTAAACTATAACTCTTATAATTTCTTAGTAGAAACCCTAGTTTATTTTATTTATTTATTGTAATCCTAAAACCACTGTACACCCCGCTGTAGTCAGCACTGGTGGCACATTCCTGGCGGTCGCTCCCCTCGCTTCGTGCTCAGACTTTTCCCTTCAGAGGCACTCTCGTAATGAGCCCGTAAATTATTTTTTATTATTTTGTATTTAATTTTTTCATTGCCTGTTATTGTTGGCTCTCGCTACTCCTTTCACGTCCAGGACAATGACAGGAGTTGCTGGCGCGTGTGTGGCATTCATTCGAAGTTGGAATTGATTGTGGGAAAATAGCATGAAATGTGCAGGCACTGCCGATCGATAATCGTCAGTAAAGAAGCAACCTCTATGAAGAGGTTTCCCCCAAATCGAGTAGGAGTCTTTAAGGGAATGCTAATTTCTTTCCGCACAATTATCTCCTTGCGGCATGGAGAATGCTTCTTGAGTGCAGCTTATTGGAAAATTTCACACGCCCGCACAAAATTTTCCGAGATGCAAGTAGCAGCAGCAGCAGCAGCAACTTCCCACGCAGAGGGAAAAGATAGCACAACTATAAGGGGGAACTTTAACTTCGGAACTGGTTGGGGGGATGTTCTGATAACATGGCTGGCAATTAACAATATTTGGAGCACTTAAGTGCCGCAAAAACGACGAGCATGTGGGGCCCCATAATGAGTTTCAATGGGGGTTGCATATAATATTTAATAGTTTCCCCCCACAAAGATTATGGGTCTTTAATAATCTTTTAAAAAGTCTATGCTCCATTACGCTCCTTTGGTTGATAGATTTAATGTATTTTTAAACCTGAGCAAAGCCGCTTAAAACTAATGCAACTTTAAGCCAAACTAGTCAGAAACTAGAGACCATAATTCAACAGAATAATATTTCCACATCTATGTGTTCGATTGACCCAATTTCTGTTATATTTTTCCGGTATTTTTATTCCTCTCCTGTCAGCGAGTGATTGATCTCAGGCTCCATCAGTTCCCCCCGCTAATCAAAATAACCAAAAATCATTATTTTCAGACTCCCCCCTTTCTATATGATTCATGTCTGCAGTGACGACATGGACGAACGATCAGCCAGGCAGCCGCAGAATCCTGATTATTTTGCGGTTTATTTTAAGTTTAATTAAGCGATGATACAGAATATTTATAATTTTGCTTCGGAGGGCAAAAATGAGGCAAGAAATGTGGTAGGATGGTGGGATGGGGAAGACTGTGTATCTCACCGATTCGTTCCACATCGAATGCAATTCGGTCTGCGTTCTTCCGTGAATTAGTCGCGGTTATTATCGTGTCTGTTCTGCCCCTTGTGCCGCATAGCCAACTTCGTCCGGGGCGTGAAATGTCTGGCAACCGACATGGGCAACATTGTCATTAACATATTTTAATGTGGGATGAGCCAGGGGTGTCTCTGGCGACCAATGAATAACTCAACGAAAGAATGAATGAATGAATGAGTGTATTCAAATGAGAATCTATTAAGTAAGTGGAAAATTCTTATGAACTAGCTCTCATAATTATCATTATCATTTAATTAAATTAAACTACAGAAGATAGCTCTTTAACACCTTTTAGCATTTAAATTCATATTTATTTAACGGCCAGTTAATTACTGAAACCCCCTTGCCACAAACATACAATTATCTCACCGCTAAGCCGTGTTAATTATCCAGATCTCAACAGATTTTTTTTTGAACTATACAAGTATGTTTCTACTGATGAGTAAAATAAACCGCTGGCCGGAATAAAGAAAATATGTGAAAAGCTTTTGGCACTTTTGTCAGTTGGTGCTTCGTGTGTGGCAAGTATACGGCTGCTGGCCCTTTTTTTCTCGGCTCTGGACTTTGAGGCTGATTCTTGTTTTCATTTTTTTTTGTTCCCTTCTGCATCGTCACGTTTACAAGATGATAAAGCCTTAACCACTTTTCAACAGCGAATGAAAACACGACCCAAAATATATACATACGTACCTTCCTAGTGTGTTTGCTTGACCCAAAAAAAAAGGAGCCCCAGTGCTGCCGCCCGCACTGGCACTTCCACTCGAAACAAACAAAAGCTGAAAACTTTTGGGATTTTTCATGGGTGTTCTTATGGGGAGAGGGCAGGGTTTCCCCGGTGGGGGCAGCAAAATGGCTGGGTGACAATGTCCACTTCAGTGGCACCAACGCCACCGCCACCGCCACCGCCACCGCCACCGCCACTGCAACAATGCTAATCTGCTCTTCCTGCCGACTTGTGTTGCCTTCTGCCTCCTGCTTTCTGGTTTTTGTTTTTTCTTTTTTTTTTGAAAACGGCAGCTGCTCGACGGAAAAAAGTCAATACTACGGGGCTCCTCACTCGGTCAGAGTCATAAATTACCGCATCCCTGGGGTGCTATTGAAAAATATGTGCGTTTACCGCCCCCTACCCTCGGGCTCTCATTCCGGGTGTTTGTTTTGGGCTGGCAATGATGCCCCTAGGAGGCTCCTTCTCTGCTGCTGGCCAAAAACTGCTCCTCTCAACTGCCCTGTCAAAAATTGTTCATAAATTTTACCCCCAGCGCCTCCGACAGAGCCCCAGAGCCCGACAATGCCACAGAAGAAGTTTTAGCACAGGAAGTTGCTTTTTACTTAACACATACACATGCGACTTTGCGGGTTTGGGCCATAGAATGTCTTTTGACCAGGACCCGGACAGGGACCACCCATGACGGAGACTGTATGCAGATCCAAATCCCACAAACGCACATTGCACAGGCTGACCCGAGCAGGCCAAGCCGTAAACCGCATCCCCGAATCCGAAACTTTCCAGGCCCATCCAGGTGGTGGAGAGATGGTGGATGGTGGTGGCACCTGCCCCCAAAACCTCAAAAACCCCAAAGTCTCAGACCCAACCCAGGGTGGAGGACCGCCCTCGCTTTATGACTTACCATAAATATTATGACAGCGCCTAGACACCGATATACAGATACGGATACGGAATGAGACGGAGATCCCTCAGCCAGAGGTGATAAAAATTTCATTACGTCACGCAATGCAGCTCGACCAAGACACTGAGGAAAAAAAGGGGATACTAAATATCTCCCTTTAAGGGATATCTAAGGATATCTTTTTAATCGAAAAACATTTTAATCCAAAGTGGTATTCCTTTTTTAATATTTTATATCCACACTTTCCTCTTAAATACTTTATCAAAGTATGAATATTATTTTCTCTCAATGGCTGTCCCTTGAAATTGAAAGAAAACTTGCCACCAGTGGCAAGTTAATGGCCAACACTCTGCCAGAAATCACTGTCATGGGAGGTGCCCCGGAGGCGTATCTGATGGATGCGAATGGGCGTGTTGCCATATCTACACTCCGCCAGGCTGTCTCTGCCAGGTGCTGCCTGCTATCAGCCGGATAATAATCACATTAACTTCTTCAGATAATCACATTAAATTTAAGAGCTCGCCTGTTAAAGGTTCTTTTGATTTTTTACGAGTGAGTCTGATGGGTTGGAGCTCAGTTGCGAGAAAGTGGTTGCGATGTATCGACATAATAATTGTGGTTCTGGTCATGCACCTGCGCGTGACATTGTTTTGAGTTGCAAATCAGGAGGGAAATAATTAGCCTATTTAATTAAAGCCTTGGCCTAAATGGATTTTGGTCAGGAGAGAAGGCCCTTTAAAGCCCTTTTTCTAATGAAAACTTGAAGACTGCTGCTGACAGCTTAACTGCCACTAGAACTGCCTAAACTCATTCGGAATTTACATTTTTAATTGAAGAAACAGATTCAACTAACGAGAGAACTTGGACCACATTACATTCCCATTCCCACTCCCATATAGTTGTTGGCCAAGGCCAGCCTCGTCCAGCAAAAGGCCATAAATGTAATGCGTTTCTTTTATGGGCTTTTGTCATAGAAATCCGCACACAACAGTTGGCAACATAATTTATGCACCGCCGTCTTCGTCTTCGGGACGCCTTCCTTTGGCTAAATTTATGGTCTTTACCAGAAAAGAGCATCCATTCCTCGGCATCGCCATCGATGATGATGATGATGGTGGTGATGGGGCCGCGTGAAGGTGATAATGTAAAAGAAAACACAAGAACCTGGGAGTGGAGCTGGATGGTTGGATGGATGGATGGGGGCCCTGATGATTGCGTTTGTGCTGCAGGCAGGCCATAACTAAAAGAAGAGCTACGGCTCTCGACCATGGTCGCAGATCCAAAGACTCGCAATAGCCAACCGAAGACCAAGGCAAATAAATTGCAGCTGCTCGACCGGGGCGATGAAATACAAATAGAAATACTTGCCACAGCCACAGCTACTGGATGAAGTTGCCACAGTCGTTGGTGGGTCGACGAGGAGGGAGGAGAGTGCCCCTGTCAGACGTAGTCACTTCACATGTCCTTTGGCTTGTTTGTCTTACACTCTGACGCTCCGTGGCTTGGATCGGAGGAGAGTAAAGTTCTTTGGCCAGACAAGACTTGGCCAAAAGGTCTGGCTGCAGTTGGCCAGTCAGGCCCGATTCATTGCCATTTGGACAGAAGAATTACCTCTTCTTAAGTTTTTTTAACACGTTAAGAAAAGTTTACCTCTAACTATATATGATAGATTGTCTAAAGATTTTATTACTTAAGCAAGTAATTAGCTTAAGATTAAATTCTAAACTTTATTATTTATAGAAAAGTTTAAGATTTTTTCTTATATTTTTGTCACAGTGCATCTTTCAATGTCGACTCCTGACTGACCTTTTTTTTGCATCCAGATCCAGTCGCAGATTCACGACTCAGCACTCAACTTTCTGGCGATTTAATCAGCCGACTTGCCGACTAACATATAATTTGTTGAATTGCAAGTTGCATGTTGCCCGGACAAAGGGCTGTCTTCTGGCCTAAATTCCCTCTCAAAGCTGGCCGGAAAATTGAATCCGCATGGGTTATGATGAGCTCGCCTCCGGCTTAGACGAATCCATGGGAGAAACCCATGAACTCCAAGCTCTCGTATGCAGATGAAGACCGACCGAAAATGGCAGAGACCATTAGATGTTACTCCCCACCACCAGAAAGGCCCGCGGTAATGACCCTAAATCAGCATCAACTTCTAGGCCAGTGCCCAGGCGAATGTCATCATCAGCCGCGGGTATACCCTTCTGCAGCTCCCCAGTTTGTAATAAAAATGTCGTCTGACTTTCAAAAGGGGGACTGTCGCTGGCTGGGGCGGAGGGGTTTGTTGGGTTCGCTTTAATGCACAACATATTCATGTGTCAAAAGACAATTTCGGATTTATGGCCTGCGAAATCCCTCGTTCCCCATCCCCCAGTTCCACAACAAAATCCAAAACCAACGAATGACGCAATGTGGGCGAGCCACCACACACTAACCAAGGGGGCAAAAAATATGTTAAGAAAGCATAAAATGATATCCCAACTACCCACTATGATATGGTCTGAGTCCCAGTCTGATGCGGAGTCTGCTCCGGTCTGGTCTGGTTTGAAATCTCGCTTATGTCTGCCTTGGGTTTGCATAAATTAGGATCTGGACGGGTTGCCGAAAGGAAAAGGAAGCACTGGGCGGAGGTAACAGATTCTGTTCCTTTTTTTTTCCCTATTTTCTTTTTTTCTTCCATCTCCCAGTGTGTGGAAGAGTTTTCCCTTTTCGGTTGATGCGTTTGCTATGGCATTTTTAGGGTTGTAATTGAAATTAAATAGATGTCGTGCCATGAATTCAAATCACTTGCCTCTGTCCTGCCAGTTTGAGGGGGACTTGAAGCCATAAAAGTACAAATTTAAGAAAGTATGTCTTTAAATATGACTTTTTTTAAAAGGGAAAACTTTATTTTCGGCAAGAAGGAAAATAATTATGCACTCTTCAAATAAAATTCTTTCGTTCTTGTCCCAGAATGCAGCAACTCTTCTCGTATTTCCCGCCATTTGCTCTGGATTGGAGCAAAAAAATAAAAGAGGAATTTCTTTTCCTCCCCCTTGGCAGAACTATTTCTGCGCTGAGCAGGAAAAACTTTTACTTTTCTCGGAGCTTTTGCATTTATGTGTCACTGGCACTTGAGGGGGAAGTTTTTCGGAGGATGTCCTTCTGCCGTCAGTAGCCCCCAACTGCTGCCAGGGTCCTTTCCTCCTTGTACCACCCTCTGATTGATGTTGTCTAAATCGATTTTCCTTCCAGCCACCTGGTGGCAGGTCCTGGCGTATCCCCGACTTCATTTGTTGGGCAATCAGCTCTAATTAGCACCAGACCGAGTTGAAATGCAAAACGTGTCGCGGGGGTGGCCCCAAGTAAATTGCTATTACTTGTCTATAATTGTGTTGCCGGTGGGAGGGGAGTGACACAGAAAACTTTTACATCTGCGGAATTTTAATTGTAATTGTTTCAAAGTTAAATCATGGAGAGAGTGACTAGAAAGAGTGACTGGAAACAGTGACTAAAGGAGCTTTTAGAAAATGTCTTTAATGGTAATTCTAGGAAATAATGTAATTAATTCAAAAAATTAATATCCTTTTGTTTAATCCTGTTTTTCGTCGGTTTCCTGCTTTTTTCTCCGTTTAATGAGCTGCATCTCACATGTCTGCGGCCCATTAACCCTTTGACCCCTTTGGCCCCCCGCCAGGCAGTAGTGCAGCTATCGTGAGCTCTCTATCTGGCTTACCGGTTCATTATGCGACACTTTTTCACAGAATACCCCCACTACCCCCTACGTGGCACACAACCCTTAGACCTAAAATTCTCTCGCCATCTCCCGGGCAGGCAGGGCTTACTAATTACATTTTCCAAGTGGAACCGAGCAGGTCTGGGGGTTTGCCCCACTAATTAGTACGATATATATGAGTTTATAATGCGGACCGCTTTATGCGCTCCTCTGGTTCCCGGTGGCATGAATAGACCGCGGTATAAGTGGCATAAATTAAAATAAAATGTACAAGTATGAAATGTAACTGCGGCGGGGAGACGCAAACGCAAACGCAGACGAATGCGATAAAAATCTAAAATAAACATAGTTGCTGCAGCAGCAGCAGTAGCAACATGCAACACACACACACACAACAGCAACTACATCAACATTAATTAAGCATGAACATTTAACCTGCCCACTTGGCCGCGCCCCTACTGCATGCCACAAGGTGGCAGTGGCAGGGACTGAGGGTGTCGCGTGTCTTGGCCAAGGGTCTGCTGCTCTCCGCTTTCTGTTTTTTTTTTTATAATTTGATTGATTTATTGAGTATCCCATGGAGGCGCCTCGCAGATGCAGGAAAAGGGCAGCAATCGCACGGCTAATTTAATTAAAAATGCATCGTGAGGCAGGTAACAGTTACAGGTTGCACAGAAAACTCACACTGCCTGTCAAAACTATCAGATCAATTTACAGATAAAAAGATACTCGGAGAAAGATACTTCCGAGGGGTGGGAAAGTAGAGAGAGAAAGTGAAGGGAAGACAGGTGCCAGAAGGTGTAACGTGGGTGCCTGCCACAAGCCTCAAATATTTATTGAAGCCCAAGTGCTTCTCCCACGACAGGTGTACATAGGATACCCTTGAGATATCCTTAAGTCCATTATCCATCGCCATTGTTAGCCCGGCTATTTGTTGATTGTCTGAAATAAAAAAGGACAATCACTTTCGGCTCGGTCGCAGCATGCCATTTAACTCCTTCAATATGTCACTAAAGTGTCGCCTTTCGACAGATATTGCCAGAGTCTCCTCCCGATTCGGGCTTCTAAGGAAAATCAATTTCCACGCCCACGCTCTGCCACAGCTGGGGGGCAAGCATAAGAAAACTGTTATCCTTGGTGATTGATTATGCACCCGTCTTGAGTGACTGAGCGAAAAGTTTTCCTTCGATTCGTTTGGCCCACAAACATATCATTAATTTCGTCTGGGGCTGGATGGGATTAGGGTTTACTTAGGTGATGTGCAACAAGCCAAGCACTGAGAGAAAAAATATCCATTTCTGGAAATCTATTAAATTATTAATCTTATCTTTTTGGTTATCCTTTTTCCAGGAGTCTCTGCGGAACTGTACTACGTGCGTGAGGGCGCCATCAACGACTATGCCTTGAACTTCGCCGTCCCAGTTCCGGCGAACATCAGCGACGTGACCTTCACTTGGCAGTCGCTGGTGGAGCACCCACTGCCATACAGCATCAACATTGCCACCTCCGACACGGAGGTATTGCCTCGGCCTTTGCTGAACATTTCCCGGATTGGCGATGTGCCCATGGAGCCCCAGACCTGGGGCATTGCTCTTAAGTGCTCGGGCACTAGGAATGCCGAGGTCACTGTCACCATCCACGTGGAGGTGATTCTGGACAGGGCCACCAACAACAACACCAACCTGATCTTCAAGCGGAAGAAGATCTGTCTGAAAGAGGAACAGGATAGTGCTCACGAGGAATATGATGACGATGACGTGGATCTGCTGCATCCGGCTCTGGGCGGCCACAATTCGGACATTCACTACGTGGATCGCAACGACGACCACCTTGTGGCCAATGGGCACGTGGCTCCCGATGGAGACAAGAAGAAACACAGGCCAATCGTCACCGAGCCGGCGGTGAATGTGGGGCGTGGCAACTCCGGAGGCGGAAACAAGGGCGACTACGATCCCATGCTGCGCGAGAACCTGGTGCCCCCGGCAAGTGGCCTGGTTACTCTGGTGGTGGGCGGCATTCTGGCCTTGGTGCTGGTCTCCACCCTCATCCTGATCGCCTACTGCGCCAAGGGACCCTCGAAGCGACATCCCTCGAACGGTGTCCACCTGATCAAGACCTCCAGCTTCCAGCGCCTGCCCACCATCTCGTCCACCGCCCACAACTCGATCTACGTCTGCCCATCGACCATCACACCCACATACGCGACACTGACGCGGCCCTTTCGCGAATATGAGCATGAGCCTGAGGAGTTCAACCGCCGTCTCCAGGAGCTGACAGTCCAGAAGTGCCGCGTGCGACTCTCCTGCCTCGTCCAGGAGGGAAACTTTGGGCGCATCTATCGCGGCACTTACAACGACTGCCAGGAGGTACTGGTCAAGACTGTCGCCCAGCACGCCAGCCAGCTGCAAGTGAACCTCCTCCTCCAGGAGTCCATGATGCTTTACGAGGCCTCGCACCCGAACATCCTCAGCGTTCTGGGCATCTCTATCGAGGATTATGCCACGCCCTTTGTCCTCTATGCCGCCACGGGCAGTGTCCGGAACCTAAAGAGCTTCCTGCAGGATCCGACATATGCCAGGAGTGTGACCACCATTCAGACAGTGTTGATGGCTTCCCAGCTGGCCATGGCCATGGAGCACCTTCACAATCACGGCGTCATTCACAAGGACATTGCAGCCAGGAACTGTGTGTAAGTATTATATTGAGTTTTACTTTTATTTCAAGGACTTTTTAGCTATGAGTGTTATGTATTTCGAAGAAGGATTAAACCTAATTGCATATATCCTTCTTCCCTTTTCAGTATCGATGACCAGCTGCGTGTTAAGCTCACAGACAGCGCCTTGAGCCGCGATCTGTTCGCCAGCGATTACAACTCCCTGGGCGATGGAGAGTACAGACCCATCAAGTGGCTCTCCCTGGAGGCACTGCAAAAGTCCCAGTACAGCGAGGGCAGTGATGTTTGGTCCTTTGGCGTCTTGATGTGGGAGATGTGTACTCTGGGAAAGCTGCCCTATTCTGAGATTGATCCTTATGAGATGGAACACTATCTCAAGGATGGCTACCGACTGGCTCAGCCTTTCAACTGTCCTGATGAGCTGTAAGTATATTTTTTTAGACTTCTTAGTTTCTTAAAGGTTTTAATTTTAAAGAAGACATCAACACCTATAATATCCTTCTTTGTCTTAACTCTTTTCCATATTTTTTGTCCACTTTTAGGTTCACCATCATGGCCTACTGCTGGGCCTCCATGCCGAGCGAGCGGCCCTCGTTCAGCCAGCTGCAGATCTGCCTATCGGAGTTCCACACCCAGATCACCAGATATGTTTAACCGGCGGTGCTGCAGCATGCCAAGACCTGTAAATACAACAAGAGGCGGCGTCGCAAGATTTTCCAGCAGACCACGTCGGCCACCTTGAATCCAAAGACATATTTAAAAGGTAGCGTCTAGTTATTTGGGACTTTTGGAGAGAGTCCCCCCCCTTGGCATTAAATAGAACCGCGTCTGACTTGCGGAGAAACCGAAATTAAATGAAAGTTTACTGCCCCCGGAAATTTCTCTCATCGTAACTCCTAGTTTGTAAGGTAGCCATGTGGCAGTAAGGACATGTGACATTTCAATGCAAGAAATTAGGCTTAAAAATAAAAGGATACTTACACACACCTCTTGATATCCCAATGTTGCAGACACGCACGAGTTAAATGCCCAGTTAGGAGTTTTCAAATCAAGTATATTATACCCCTTGAGAACTCAATCGTAACATATGTATATGGTAATCATAGCTAAAGCAGATCCAATAAATCAGAAAACCAATTAAATTAGGATAGGTCCCCTGGAAACAAAAACAAGAATATGTCGTAGTTTGATGGAGAACGTTGCAAGTTTGTCATAATAATGGGATATCCATACGATACCAGAACATACAATATATCCACATAAGTGTATTCACGTGTATGTGCTAATGATGATGTCTAAGAACCGTAGTGATAGTAAGAACTCGAAATATTTATCTAATGTTAGAGCACCAGACCCCAAACCCCCAAACAACTCTTAATCCTAAGTTATTGCCCTTCCCTTCCGCAGTCTCGAGTTGTAAATTTTTGTGTAATATACTTAAGCAGTTTGCATTAGTTGTTAAGTTACTCTTATGGTTTTTTATGGCAAAGACACAAAAGAAAAACGATTTCAATAAACGTCCGTGCATAATATTTAAAAAAAAAAAAACAACAATGGTTTCTTTTTATTTGAAATGGGGTGGAGGTGGGGGAGATGAAAACAGGACATGCAATTCTTAGTAGAGTAATGGAGCCCAGCCACGCCCGTCACTTAGACTAAAACAACGCACTCTAAGAGCAATGTGTTGTTTGGTTACTGCCCCCTGAAAACCAGCCCGAGCCAGGCTCCTTCCTCCTCCTGGGCTGAGAACCCAACTGGAGGCAACGCACTGAACCCAGTCTCTTCAGAACACAAAAGGCATGTAATGCCAACTGCCTATTTCAGGCGATCCCTACATCAAGACTACAGTGGGGACTAGCTAATAAAGGAAAGTAATTAACAAGTGAGAGACATACTGAAGAACTGGAATAATATTTCATTAAATGGGCAAATGTATCCTTGCCTTCCCAGTGACTACTGTACCTTTACAGGTAAAGTCCTTGCCCGCACACCTGCACGTGAATTGCAAATAGAGTGCGAGGGGCTGGGTAGGTGGCTGGGGGTTAAAGAGGCTCAGGTCATGGCATGCCTTTTGATTGCCATGCTGACACTACTTAGTTTTTGGCACGTCATGCTGGGGACATGATGTTGCCAGCGTCCTTTTTAATATGCCCGTCACACCATCAACGAGGAAGGACTAGTTTCGGTACCCAAAGCCTCACCCACCAAAATCCTGCCATCGGGCCAAAGGAGATCCTTTTAAAAAACGCTCAGAGTGGCCTGCTCGTTCGGCACGTGCCCGCAGCCATGGCATTTAGCTAAAGCCACTACGCAAATCGAAAGCTAATAAGTACGAGCCTGGCTACGAACTACTGGCTTAAACAGAGTCACAAATCTGGGGCTTTATGCATAAATTCAAAGCTCATTTCGAGATGAAAAAGTTGTCCTGGCGGGCATCTCACTTAGGAGTACATCACGCTCCACATAAACCAAATTGAAAGTTTCTCTTAGAGACATTATTTATTAAAGATATATGTTTGAAGATTTAAAGAGGCCTTCTTCTAACCACAACCAATTCAAAATCCTAATATCAATCAATGGGAAAAAGTTTTCAGAGTTACTCTGGAAAAAGTTGCCAAAAAACTTTCAAGTGATATCGATGAAAGAGCAGTGTACCCAGGACTCTGGTGACACCGATGGAAAGAGCCATCCTTTTGACTTTTGAGCAGATTTCTACCAGTACCAGTACCAGTCAGCAGTCAGTTAATATCCATAAAAGTTACTTTGCGGTCGACCGAGATTTATGGAGGCAAAGGAACCCAATCAAAGGGCTTAAAAAACGGCAAACTCGAATAGTTGCGTTTCAATCAAATGAAAGTGCAGTTCGACGGCGGACAAAGGATATTATGTTATTAAAAACGCCGGTAGGAAAAGGGCTAAAGTACACAGAGTCACTACCAAACAAACGTAAAAAGAGGTCGCAGTCCCAATGAAACCGAATCCCCCAGAAATGGCTAAAAAAAAAAAAAAGGTGAGTACGGGAGGAAGAAAAAAAAAGAACTCGAAATTGAAAAACAAAAGCCAACTGGAACTTTGTTTTTGGTAAACACTCTAAGCCAAAAATCAACAAATATAAAAAATTTCATGGCACGTGAGGTAGCATTTCAATTTTTTAACGCTAAAAGTTTTGGCAGCGACGCAGCAGCAAAACGCCGCCGCGCCCAATTCCAGAACACCCCCGGCCATAAAACACCAGTTACTAGGAACCAACAAACCAGGAGCCAAGAGCCAGGATACATGACTGCAGGACTAGGGAGGGGGCTGGCGGGAATTCCCGCACTCACTTGGGTGCGGGGCAAACAAGAGTGAGTCCTCCGCGTCAGTCATCGAGGGAGCCATTTGGGAAGCCGGGCTCTTGGCTCCCTGGCCCACTTCCTCCACTTTGTCCGCTTTCCACTTTCACCTCTGCCGCTCCCCGAGGCAGGTGATGTCTGAACATTGTGGTGGATCGGTGGGGGCGGAAAGGGTCCTGGTGGTCGATGATGAGCAGTTGCCAGAGATGGCCAAAAAAAGTCACTTAAATTTATGATATTATTTGGCAATAAAATTATTAAAAATATTTTTTATTAGTCTTAAGATTAGTCTTTTTTGATTACTCCTTTTGAAGTATTATGTAATACTTGACTATCCATCCAAAGTGTCAATAAAATATGGCTCACTTGGCCCCCTCTCAGCACTGATGGAATCCTGTTGATAGCTTTTACTAACTGCAACAGAACTTTTGGCAAAGTCGGTCGCTCGGTGTGGCCCAAACTCGAAAAAATTGATTACTTTGTCGAGAGCGCGACACGGTCCAGTTTGGTCCAGTGTGGCTGGGATCGGGTCGGGTTGGCTCCGTTCGGTTGGCATTTTCAAGCTGTTGATTATGGCCACTGGCATTAGCTGCAAAATAAATATTTACCTTTCAAATTATAAGGCAAAGTTTCGCTCCAGCTTTCGGCATGAGCCCTATGATTGTTGCATCAGCATGGTTGGTTTCAAAAAGTTTCCTCTTTTTTTGTGTTTTTTTGTCCGATTGCAAAACTAATTAAAAAGTTGATGAAGTTCACCGCCTGGAATTGCTTTTAAAGATTTAATTCGTTTAGTGATCATGATGATGAAGCTTAGGGAGGAGGAGGAGGACATCCTTCAAAGGGTTAATTTCTCCTAAGGTTGTCAATGGCAATGACAGTTCCGAGTTCTTAATAGAGAAACTAAATAAATAAAATCTTAGGAACAGTAGCTCTTTCCCCCTGAAGCAGTTTTGTGCAATTTTTTGTAGAACTTTTTATCCGCCTCTCAGAGTTAAAGAATGTGTATAGTTCTTAAGTTTTGAGCTGAGAGCTGCTTAAGCCACTTTCTCCACTTGGACCAACCCAACAGCCTTGCTTTTCCCGCTTGCCCCCCCGCTGAGAAAATGCCAAATGCAAAAATTGTTTTCCAATTTCTTTTCTTCTTTTTCAATACAAGCTGCGAGGAAAGGCAGCAAGGAGCTCCAAGAGGAGCGCAGAACAGAGAACAACATTAGCATACAACTTTTCTTATTATTTTTTATGTGAAAAATTCTCCAAATTGCCGCCGTCACTGAGAAATGGTAAAGGAGTTGGCGGATGTAGAGTGGGTGGTTCGGTTGGTTTTGGGTGGTTTGGGTGGCTTGGGGGGTTGGCTGATTGGGTGGCACCACCCCCATCTACCCCACCGTCAGCAACAAAAGTGCAAACGGCCAAGGAAGCGGAAACGGAAAGCATACAACGCCAGACAAACGCCAAAAGGAGAATTTCGTCCTGCCTTTGGTGGTGTATCTTTTTGAATCTTGTATCTTATAGCTTCAAATATCTTTGTATCTGCATCTGTAATTGTAGTAGCTTTATGGCAGCGACTCTAGGGCGGGCTCTGTCTGTCTGTGTCGATGACTCAAAGCCAATGGCTAAAAAGTGAAAACCATCTTAAAAATACATAATAATGACATGGAAGGAAATGATTTTCATTGCCAGTCGGTTGATTGAAGTTACGGCGACCCGGCTTCAACTCCCTTCGCCTTCGCCTGCGCCTTCGCCTCATTTGTCGCAAAGTTTTATTGAATTACTCGGGCGTGCCTCCAGTCGCAGACTGTCAAGTGTTTTTGGTGGCAACGGTGGAGTTCAGATGAGTGGAGCTTCCCCGAACCGCACTGAATGGGAGAGGGGTGGCAGTGTAGGAAGTTCGTCTTCCTTTTGATTATAACGCCTTTTGAAAATTCATTAAAAACTTTTTTCTCATTTCGCTGCTATTCTTTTTTTTTTCGCGCCGACGTTGTCAATCGATTAGCCTTCCTGCCATCTAGCTGTCCTCCGCCCCCTGGCAACGCCACCTGCATTCATTTATCATTTTCCGCCGCCGCCTTTCGTCGTTGGGCGCCGGGCGCTGGGCGCCTTTGACTTTGCCTTTGACTTTCCGCCAATTGTCATTATTCATCGCAAACTGTTTTCATGCTTCTGCCACCTCCGATTCCATTGCCACTTCGTGGCACACAGTCCGGAATGTGAAGCCCGGAACCCAGAACCCGAAACCCGGAAAGTTAGCCGAAAATTTCCCACATATGCTGGACACACGGTGTGATTAATTGTTTTAGCCAGGACTCTGCCTACGAACACGGCACGAGTACTTATCAAGTGGGGTTATTTGTGTTGACTGACGCTAAATTCTGCAGTCAGGGCTCATAAAACATGACTACCCCTTCCATTACCCATCATCCCACACCACCCACTGACTGGGATTGATTGTCTCGACGAGACTGGGGCTGTACTTTAAGCGGTCATTGACAAGTTCCGCTCATGTGATTTATAAACTTTAGTAATCAAGGGCTGTCGAACCCGAGTTATTGGAATTGTGGTAACTGTCAACTTTGCCAACTTTGTCTCTTCAAATGGCATAGTTTCGGAATTAAAAGTTTTTTATTTAAGTTTCTACTTTTTTAGCTTGGTTCTTTCTATATATATTTTAAATTTCAAGGCATTTCCTGGTGTCTAATTTGTTTTTTTAAAGAGATTTGTGTTTGAGATTGTGTTTAGGTATACTTTATATATACAGGGCGTATACTTGATAAGTATTGTGTTAATCGTTTATCTAAAAGGATAGTTCTTAATGAAGTATAGAGTCTAAAAACAATTCATTATTAAATAGCCAAATCAAATTCAAATCACTAGTTATTATGACACTTTAATGTATTCCATGATTCACGTTTAGACTCACAGAACCCATTCGATTGCAAAACTCCTAGCTGGTGTTGTGTTGTGTTTGTGTTGCAGAGATTTCCCCTTTGGCATCAGCTTGAAACAATTGCACAAAGCAGCGGCAGGCAAGCCATTATATTCGGGGAATACATGTTCGGGATCCGAAAGCCAAACACACACACGTATATAGTATTTCCCATCTGGGTTCGCTTCTGGGATGGAACAAGCGCTACATCAATTTGTCGAATAAGCAACTTAATCATTTGCCATTGTCATTGCAATGCGGCTGCCTTTTGGCCATTGCCGGCTGGCTGTGTCCGGGGAGGAGCAGTCTTGTTGGAAATGGGTTAAGTCCAAAAGTGTAGAGGAATGGCGGATGGCCGGAATTGGAATTGGTACTACTGGTAGCTCTGTGCTCTGAGTCAGTCAGCCTCAGGATGGAGGAGGATGGCCGGCAGCTGGAACAGAAACGTTGCCAGGGCATAGAATAAAAATTATGCAGACTCGAAACAAGAACGCCAGCTAGAATTCTGGGTGTAGCTCTCCACTCAACCGACAAATGTGGCCATGCCACTTGCTGCCAAAATCAGCACTGCCAAAAACGGGGCATGTGGGTGGTTCGGCTCTACTTGACTTGGCTCTGACTCTGACTCTGCCACTGCCTTCGACTCTGTTTCTGTTTCTGTCTCTGGGCTGTGGGTCTGGGTATGATTTTGATTCTGGCTCCTGCAGTTGCACAATTTGTCGACTTTGGGTTCCGTTTTTGGGCCATATTGCCACTTGCCACTTGGTTTTATGCAACAAATCATTGGCATAATTTAAAGCATAGCTCCCCTCCAGAGCCCAACTCCCGTCCAGCTCTTTGTGGAGGATATGAGCCACAGTGTGGGGTTAAATGCCATGCATGGCAGGCATATCCTTAGTAACCAGTATCCTTGGTCCTTGGTCCTGCCTTTACTATCCTGTTCTCCTTTCTATTCTGCCGTTCTCTGCATGATTATTGAATGTGGTCGGAGATTAATGATGCCTCTGTCTCGGTATCGGCATCGATTCCCTTATTCTTCGATCAGAGCCATTCAGCATAAATGTTTTGTCGTACAGTTGGCTAGTTTTCTTGGTCCAAAGCGTATCAGCCGGATTAAATTTGCGCTTTGATTCTGGATAGAAGCAAAATGGTACTCTTTAAGTCTGATAGATCTACAGGTTAGCTTTAATATCCCAAAGAGACTTTAGAGTAAAGTATCTATTAAATAAAATCATACGCAAGTGATAACTTAATTTCATAAAATTCCCATAACCCCATAAACTCTGAGCCCATATCACTGTGGACGGAAGTCCACGAGGTGACGACCTGCATGCCTAGGCGTGCGCGAGGAAACTCTATATATAGCCGAAGAATTAAAAATTTTCTGTAGGCATACCTGTTACCCAGAAATAACAGCAAAAGTTTAGCCACTCACTGGGCCAACTTGTTTATGGCCGTTAGTTGCATTTGGCCAGAGGGAGGAATAGTGGCCAGGATGTGCGCAAATAACAAACAATAATACTTGTAATGCTGCCATTCGCCAACGAGCAATTTAATTAAATTTTTGGCCACGCCAAGGCCAGTTTTGGGGGGTTCTGGGTATTTGGGCTTGGTTTTCCGTTTACGTGCCCAGAACTGGAGAAGCCAGAGCTTCATGTTCCATGCCCCATGTGTGAGCACCTGGAAAGTCTGTCTCTGTCGTATGGCGACATATGCGGCGCATAAATTAAACACTCCACGATGCCAGTAGAACGAACTGGCTCACGTACTGGCCGGGTAACTGGCGGGGCAACTGCCACCTGCCACTTGCCTCTGGCTTTTGGCCATAAACGTGTAGGCATTGCTCATTAGTTTTTCTCATCTAGGCAGTGCAAGGTAGATGGTCGTGGCAACTCCTTGAGACACACTCGCCGTCGTGTGTGCATATTTTATTTTATATTGATTTAAATTATTTTTTCTCTTTTTTTTTGAGCAGGCTACCCCCTGCTGGGGGCACTCGTTCTCACCCGTTTCGCAGTTATTCATTTCTGCCAACCGTATTTATTTCGTTCTTGCAGTTTTTTGGCTCACGTCCGTTTCAATTTCCAAAAAGGTGTCTTCTGTTGGCTTCCCTCCTTCGGTTGCTCATCCAGTTGCTCCTCTGGTTGCTCCTCTAGCTACTCCTCCGTCCAGTGCCATAAACTTCTGCTCTAGCACTTATTGAGAAAATTTACGGTGCCTCTCGGCGATATAAGCCAAAAACTGAAAGTTTTTATATGTGTTTCGGAATTTAACGAGCCATCCCTAGCCCAAGTTTTAAGTAATCAATTGATGAAAACTGCATATTTATAGAAAAGTTTTTCGATTAAAAATTTTGTAGCTTATTGTTTGTTATATGATAGTTTATAGTGTTGGTTTATCAATGACTATAAACTTAAATGCCCATAACGCACTGTACTGACGGATTTAAATTCTATTTTATTTGATTTTTTTTTGCGACAACTGCGTTTTGAGAGCTCAGAAGAAGTGGCTGGGAGTGGGAGGGACGTGGCTTTTCTTGGCCTTCCATGGCCTGGCTTGGCCTGGCCTGCAATGATGAAAAAGTTGAAAGTCCCAGTCTGGCAGTCATGTACCGAACGAAGCTGGTTTGTGCTCATTGAACTGTGTTTTTTGTCTGGAAGGAGGGGAAGGACTCCCCTCGGGCCGACTGTGGGCAGAAGTTTATCAATAAAATGCTGCGGTACACGAGTTATTTCTTTTGCATAGATGGATAAACAGATAGATTGGTAAGAAGGTCCGACTTGGTAGCTCCCCCACTGCCGATACGCTTGACTTCTCGGCACAGAAAGCTCTATATATATTTTTTTGGTCGAACGAAATGGAAGAAATATTCATGTTCTGCGGCTGGATGGGTATTCGAACAATGCAACTCGGTAGAAATATGTTTTGGGTCATAGCCCAGAAGTATATCGTTTAACCTTTTGTCCCTCCCAACAAAAAATAGGAAAACTGAGATCCAATAAATCAATCAGAAGCGATAAAACACGCAGCTGTCATTCCTTGTAATTCAATACTAACCAGAGTGCGGAAAACAGCACTCGAATATATTTGTTCTTTGAATGAAAGATTAATTTCTAGTTTGAAGCTGGAAGAGGTGTGTGCGTATTGATAATTCAATTAACATGTTACTTCCACGAATTATGAACAGATTTTGCGAGCTGGAAATAAAGAACAGCCTCATATCGTATCTTGTATCTTGTAGCTGGGTATCTGAGTATCTGAGCTGTGTTGAAGAATTACTGGAGCTCAAATTTCAGACAGCCCAGAAATACGAAACTCTCTGGCTGGCCCGGGGCCCCGGTAGTGAACAATTGATTGGAAAAGGATTCGGTGGGTAGACTGTTGAATTTTTTTCCGAAAATGAATTCCCATTGAAGCGTTAATCCATTTTAAGGTCCACAGCTCGGAGTTTCGGCAAGAAGGGTCACCAGAGTTGTTGCATGGGCACATAATCGGATTTAAAGGGCCAAGGTACGGGGTTACGAGTCCGGAGGCAATGAATTTCGGGGTCTACCCTCGGGCTTGGGCAATTGCCCGTGCTGCCGCACTATTTAGTGACAATGACCTACTTGTTGGGCCTCCGAGGAAAGCGTTTACGAGGGCTAAACAAAATTGTGCATAAATTAAAAAATTGGTTCGCAACATAAACTATGAAGCCATAAAAACGGGTGCCATAATGCCCTGCCAAAAGATATTGCCTTGTCAGCCCATCCGCCGTCCTGCCAGCCTCGCATCCTCCTGTTTTTTCCTTTTCAAAGGCAAAAATTGATGACAATGCGGCTTTTCATCGCCTCACCAGGCTCTTTGGGTGTGTGTGTGTGTGTGCACAACAAAAGATAAAAAATTTCATTAAAACCATTATAAACTGATTTTGCTGCAGACAAAAAAAAAGATGGAAATATGAAAGAGAAAATATTACAATGCAATGCAGGAGAATATTCCTCTTTTCGACGCCTTCCCAAGGCGCTACACTTAACCGGATAATGAGAAGGATCCTTTGGAAAATCAATGCCGCCGAGTCCTTATTAAAATCCTGTTTAGAGCGGCTTCAAAGGACAGAGCAAACTATTTCTACTCTAAATGGGTTTACCCTATTTTTTGTAAGAGGCCCTCAATTGAAACCTCAATAAAATTGATTTCTCTATCAGGCCAGAGATCGCTTCCATTTAAATCGCTTTTAATTCGATATATGGTTTGGCTAAGCCATTTTATTCACGATAAACCGTTTCTAACCACCAATTAAGCTTGGTACTCAATAAATATCATTGCCTGTTATCGGGCCCCGCCCACATCTGATCGCCTTTCAGCGAAGCCCGGCCATCGGATATCCCATATATCATCCCCTTTGGATATGGGGGAGGACACAATGTATTCAATATGTACGGGTCTACAGTGCGTTTCTAAAATATAAGGTAAGGCTTAGAATTACTTAAAATTAATCATCTGGAAGAGATATTAATTATCTTTATAATTTAAGAAATAAATCCTGAATATTTAAATGATTTTATTTGTATAGCTTTACTTTTATGAACCTTACTGTTCTAAATCTATTGCTTTGCTCAATTTACAAACAGCCAGGCCATGCCCGCCAGAAGACACATACGCGGTAAGCAAATATTGTATGTTGTGTAAATATCCTGTCTTCCTTTCAGGACTGCGCTTTCGGCTTTCCGCTTTCCACTTTGCATTTTCCAGTTTTCCCGCAGTCGCCTGCCGTCGCCCTCTGTCGATATTAGGCTTTTGTTGGCGAATCTCATGCTGTGCCAGGATATCTACGGGTGTATGTGTGTGTGTGATAACAACCCAAGGATTATTTCGCATTACTTTATTTTGCAGAGAACCGCTGGAAAAGTTTTGCGGTACTTTGGCACACAGCCTTCGTCCCTTATAATTTACACGCTGATTGCGCGTCGGGATTATGTATAATTTCTCTTCGGTTTTTCGGTCTTTTGCAAAATCTCCCTCAAACCCATGAACCCTCGTTCTTTTTTTATCAGATCCTCTAGGTGTATATTTTTTTGTATGTGATTTTTGTTGGTTGCCTGTGCCTTGGCACGTTTTCATAAGCTTATGAAATTAATTGTGTGTGTGGTTGGCTGGGTAGATGAGGTGATGGATATGGTTATGGGTGCATTTGATTATGTTTTGGCTAAATAATGAAATTATCTGGTAATAAAGCGTAATTTCTTCCCCTGGCTGTTGGCAATTTTGAAGGTATTAACTTGGCTCAAGGCCCCCCGGCAAACTCATGATGGATAATGGATGGCGGGGGATGGATGGATGGATGGGATAATTGAAATTCAAGGTTTTCGAGCAAAAGTCATTTGGGAAAGTGTCCGACCCAACTGACCTAACACAGTAACCGCATTAAGTTCCCCTATCCCTGAGGCAGACCACCATGTAAGTGAATCCCAGAATACCCAGAAGACAGGAACAAATATTGAGAAAGCTGCCATAAATACATCCATCTATCTATCCGTAACGAGTCGGACATTATGTGGAATCGTTAACGAGGAGAAATTGATGGGGAAATGCCATTTGACGGGCTTATGGCTACACTCGAACGCATCGCAGTAAACAACAACTGAAACATAATACAAATAATTAAAAATAGCCCGGCGATAAAGCGAGACAATGGCGGCAAAAATTGTCAGACTGTCAAATGGGACATCGGGAAGGTCCAACCCCTGGTCCGTTCTGGGCAAAAACAATTGTGTCAATAGGTTTCACCCGCATTCAAAGACAGATAAACACAAAATGATAATGGTTCCAAGCAGCTGCTGGCAACTGTCAACTCATGCCAGCTAACTGGAATACTAACTATATTGGAGGGAAGTGTTACGAATATAAGGTACCTATTTTAGGGATTAATTCTGAGGTTATTGTATAGTCTTTTGTTAGTTAAAGACCTATTACATTAAGTCCTAGACATAGTTATTATTTATAATAAAAATACACCTTGTATAGCCCTAACCTCCCTCCATAATCTAGGGTATTAAAAAAGAAAATATGGGCGTCACCGAATCCAACAGGCTGTTGCTCCTTATGGGTTGCTCCTTAGACATGATCTATGAGACACACACACATACTTTCGAGCAAAAAGGATGGTATGACAGAGGAAATTGTAAGGCGACACCTACAGCCATCATTTGTTTACACAATATTGGATATTGGATAGGATATTGGGAAGGGATGGGATGGGTAAGGATGACATGGAGGCGAGGCTCTGGGGAAAGGAAATAGGCATTAGCTTGAAATTTGTTAGGCCAAACACGCACTCAAGAAAGGACAACAATGGATAGAAAAGAATAATCGCAGGCGGACGGAAAATTTATGCAGGCGACAAATTTAAAACGCATGTCCTGGTCCAGAAGGAGGAGGAGAAGGACTAACATGAGGTAGCAGAGTGTTCAAATACAAATCTATTGTTTATTTATTGTCTGTGTTACTGTGTTTGCTTTTCTTTTGTCTGAGGACCGACACAGTTCGACCACACGCGTTCACCCAAAAATACAATAGAGTTCGATCCGGTCATCCTGGTCACGGATGATTATCCACCTCCTTCTCTCTGATTTTTTTCTAGAATCTCAGCCAGAACTCGTTCGGGGGCAGGTGGACCTGAGGCGGGACAGACGACTTCATTAGGGGATTGGCTCGTTTTACGGGCATTATTAACGTGAAATTGGCAGGCGGTCAATAGGTCCTGGTCTTTCCATTCTCTTTGGTTACACAGAATTGAGAAACCCCGAACCTGAAACAGAAGCCCAACGAAGCCACACAAGCAGCACCTCAAACAATTGGGATAATACGAAATCGGACAATGGGAAATGCGAGTCATCGACGAATGAATGAAGACGTTTCGAATTCCCAGTTGGTCTTCCTTACACGAATTATCCCATAATTTTCCATATAACAGCCCGAGACCAATTTGTGCCTTGATAACTAAAACTGCACTAAGCCAGTCTCAGTCCCAGTCCCAGTTGGAGAAACAACAGCCACAACCACAAGATATCCATTCACGGCTATCAGGAAGCCATAATACATGCTTATCGCAGCCATTTCCAAAATAAAACGCCTTCCATTTGGGCCAAGCATGAAATTGTTAAAGTGGGATAAGCACATACTTGTAGTTTTTTGGGATGGAAACGTGTCACGGTCTAAAGGTAAAGGAGATGCTATTATTTAAATAAAATAAGAGAGTATGTGATACCTGCCACTTCTGATGTTTATTAAACAGTATGTATTTCTATGAAGGGTATGCATTTTCTTATCTCTTTTCTATACAGGTTAGAGGAAATTTATTATTATATTTTATTATATATTTATTTATGTACTTTTCCCAAATTTAATAAAATAGTATACTATATTATTCATATTATAATAAATAAATAAACCATACTGTTTATTCCTCACGATTCCATCTCTAAAACAAATTTAGACCCAACTGCCCAAACATATCTTGAGTGGGGTTTTTGGGGCCCTGCTAAGATTTGAATACAAGGAGTTATGGTGGAGGAGGAGGAGAAGGTAGAGCACCCCAAGTTTGGGTCCAGGCACCGCAACGAATCAATTCTGCTTGTGGGTTTCTGACATTAATATGACATTTATTTGTCAGAAGCCGGTCCCGCCCGCTTAAGACTCGTCCGATAACCCGTCAGATACATTCCGGCCGCCAGAGCCACCCCCGCCTATCCACTCAACCCTCTAAAATGTGCGACAGACGCATAAATTCGTTGGGCCGTTAAGCGCTGAGAAGACGCCCGGTTATCAATGGGTTAATAAACGCCGTTATGAAATATTAGTTCATTATGCCTAGTTATAAATTTTTTTTTTGCTCCGCTCCAGAGCCCATGCTTGTTGCACTCACAATCGCAGTGCACTGCAGGGGCAATAAATTCGAGACGAAAGCCTCAGACTGCCTGCAGTGAGGGGGGCAGGAGGAGTTGGACGTACTACATAGGGGGAGTGGCAGGTCGTGGCAGCATATGGCTGGCTGGTCGCTTTTGTCGTACTTGTAATAAGAGATTATATTACTTTATGCGACTTTGGGCCATGGACACGCGTCCCGTGCTCAGTCCCCCTGGTGGGTTTGTGGCCTGTACTTAAGTTGATCCAGCGCTTTTCGGCCTGGCTTTCTGCCGTCCGAAGGACACGCGTCGCTCTCGGCGAGTCCTTCAGACTTCATCCTCCGCAGAGTGAGTGTCGGCAGGAAGCTCTTTGTGTGCGTTTATCACATTCGTAGATTGCAATCATAAATCAAACGTTTTGTACAATGAGAATTAATAATGGGGTAACTAATAGTCCTTTTCCATTCTAGGAAACTCTTATTTCATATATGAGGGATGATGATTATGAAATTCTGAACGAAATCTCAGATTCTTGCTATATTCTTCACTTATAATCCTTAGCGGACTTATAGGACTATATCTCGGCCATATCATATCCGATTCTTAAGAGGAATATCTTAAACGATTTGTATATCGATTCTCTATCAGTTTTCATTAAAATCTAGCATCGAAATATTTTTTCATCAATTTTTCCGATCCTCCTATCGAACATTGGGGAAAGTATGGGAAGGACACATATGGCTCACTGCGATGGCTATATCTCGGCCTTTTCATATCCGATTCTTGAGAGGAATACCTTAAACGATTTGTAGATAGATTCTCCATCAGTTTCCATTAAAACCTAGCATCAAAATATTTTTTCGATTTTTCATCAATTTTTCCGATGGGACCCCTATCGAAATTGGGGAAAGAATGGGAAGGACACATTTTGCTCACTGCGTGCCCATATCGTGCCCATATCTCGGACTTACGCCCGATTCTTGAAAGGAATACCTCAAACGATTTGTAGATTTATTTTCTACAAATTTCCATCAAAATTGGAATTTAAAATATTATTTTGATTTTATGACAATTTTTCTTTAGTTTTTCTTTCAAAAATTATTAAGCACATTTGGTACTCTTTCTTGTCGGTATCCTATCTTGGCTTAAATTGCAACTATAAATTGCAGCTGTGCTGTAAAGTTAAAACCCAAGTGATGGTCCCTGTTGCCTGGAACGAATTCTCCAATTGTCTGTTGGTGTTTCCACTGACGGCTGCTCTCAGCTTCACACTTTCGCTGGTTGCGAAAGATTCGCACTTGGCAGGAATGCGAACCTGTGAACTGATGGCCGGGCCTGGAGCGTGTTGGCAGCCCAACACAGACCGATCTGATCCAATCCAATCCCATCCAGCGCATCTCCACATCTGGGTGACGCCACTCATCACACAGAACATCTCATCTGCAATGGCGCGTTAGTTGCTTCCGGTCGCTTCCCGACCCCTTTTGTCGTGTCCAGTACAGCGTCCTTCGTGTGTGTGTGCGTTTGTTTGTTTGCATTGGCCAAGGGCTTAAGCATTGCCCTTTTCGCCAATGAGTACCTACTCCTCCCCCTGCTTGCCTGGGGCTCTGTGAACGCTCCCCGGACCGATCCGCCCGCAATCAAGCGTTACTTTTGTTTGCTTTTCGGAACTCTGGTCCATTAAGTGTCGACGGAGTCGTCGAAGGCCGACGCCGTTGGTGACTTTTCGCACTCGATGCGATGCGACGGTCACGTGTCAGGCTCCGTTCTGTAATTGTATCTTATAGATACAATTACAATTTTTCAATATTTTCGCACAGCGGGCGCCGCCTGCGCTTCCAAACGAGCGTACGCTGGGATACAGTTTCCATACCCTGTACTCGTTAGGGTTGGAGGGTATGCTCTAGGAAAGAAAGATATTGGCTTCCAAAAAATATTATATGAAACTAGGCAGTTCTTGGAATTAGGGGGAAACTTACGAAATCAATTACAAAAGTTATAAAGTAGCCTCGAAATTCTTCCAATTATTACCATACGGTGTGTTCTTTTTCATATTTGTAATTAGATTATTGAAACAATTGTTTTATTTTAGAACTACAAGGTATGTAATAGTCTAAATATTTTACACTATCCCTTGTTATATCCACTATTTCCCTGAGCTCTTGTACGCTCCTTGCTGGCTTCCCTTTTGAGGGCGTTATTATTTATTTATAGTGACACTTTATTGCAGTGCCACCGGCAACGGCTGCAGGATATGCACACGCACACGGATGCGAATGCGAACAAGGTTTCAAAATGAGAGGCAGGAGGCGACGCTCACAGGATCCCGAATACCGGACCCAGGATACGGGAAACGGGACACGGGACACGGGACACAGGACACGGGAGATTGTAATTGCGCATTTGCGGCGTCTTGGAGTCCTCAACGGTCGACGGAATGTGTTGCATCATTGCCTCGGTGGCCTTAATGTCCTGAAGCGGCGCGTCGCCTGCTTAATGTTGCGTTGCGCATTGCACGAGTCCTGGGTGTTCTGGGAGTCAGTCCGAGTCCTTCAGGAGTTGCTTTTGTTTAATTTAATGTGCCCACACAGTTGTCGTTGCTCGCCGGCACTCTGGGTATTATCATAATTTTTCAATTTATTAACAAAGTCAAAACAGTTTAGCCCTCGCCGCCACCGCTGGCATCATTTATTATCTATGTTATGCAAGGACTTGGTCTCCATCCTTCGTCCTTGGCCGGGATAAATGTCCTGCGGTGTTCTGGCTACAAATGCGCGTTAAAATGGCTTTAATTGTCAGCCATTTCATTTCATTATTTATACTTCCGCTTTGGGGATCTATGCTGTAGTTGGAGTGTTTCTGGATATTGTAATGTTTTGTGAAATTGGAATGGTTTTTGTATTTTTTTCTTTCTTTCGGACCGGAGGTACGTTGGCAGTTCCCACCACCACTCCACTCCACTCCAACGCTGATTAAGACAAATTTTCAATTCATTTCTACAGCTTTCAAGCAGTCAAGGCCCATAAATGATTCATTTCCTTTCCGGATCAGAACTTAAAATAAAATAAGTTGAACAAAATTTATAAGAAAAGAAATAAAAGTGAGTTTTGGAAGATACACAATAGACTATGTAATACCTTGTATATTATTGAAGTTGAAAAATATTTAATATTTTTAATATGAAAGTATATTTCGTTAATATAAGTGTCCATAAACTATCTGTATGCCCATCTGTGAGTACTTTTTTAGTGAAGCTTATAGGAACCGATAGCTTAAAGCAATTAAAATTCTTTCTGGTTTAAAAAAGTATTTAAGAATATATATACCGTTTCTCAATATATTGGAATATCTACATAAGTATGAGATAATACTTTAAATTGAAATTAAAATGAACTGTGCAACGTTGGCGCAACAAGAGCCCCTTCAGACAATGGCCTGTCACTGCCGGACTTTATTTAATTGATCAAGAGCCTCGAGAACTTCAAATGCTTCACTTTAATTGACCCAGAAACTGAGGGAATTTCGAAATGATTTAAAACGCGACTGGACCAAGTACGACGCGGGTATAGGACGCGAAAAAGCGGCGCTAGAAGCGGTGGCTCTTGCCACTTGTATAGCACCCACGTGGGCTGGGTAAATAAGAACTTTAACACTCAAAGTTGCCGCCGACTTTTGGGGGCGTGCCGGGCGAAAAACCGAAATCCAATTTGCAAGTTTCTCAAGTGGCACACACACCTACAATATATATGTGTATGAGAGTGTGTATATAAATTCTTAGAAGCAATAGCAGCAGGTAATGGTGTCTGCTCAGGTATGCTAGACCCATACTTTTTAACCCCATACTCTTCAGAGCTGACAATCACGCACGATTTCAGGGAAATCTAATTTAAATACGACTACACGTCAGGCTGGCAAGGAGTCGAGTGGGGCTAAGGACAACCTTTGATGGCTTCTCCATACCCCCCAACTCCCAACCAACCCCAACCAGAGTTACCAGTTACCAGTTTGCTTTAGTTAGTTAACTGTTTATGAACTAGCTGAGGAGGAGAAAGGGAATGGGATGGGAGCAGGAGGTGTTGGAGCTATAGGAAGGGGCGTGGCCGGGCACTTTACACTTTTGTAGCAAGCAGCCTTTCCAGCTCTTCTAAAGTAATTAAGTGTTTTTCCACATGATGGCTTCATAGACTCTCCCTCTGTGGCCCAGGATCTGGAGGCAGTAGCACCGCCTCGCACCGCCCATTTCGTTGCAACTTCTTGCACTGAATACTTTTATAATTGGTTTAAAAAACGTGAAAAGAAAGTGTTGCCTGGTTTAATACTTGCAGATAGTTGAAACCCGACCCAACCTACCCTGCCTGCCTTTCTGTGAAACACCACTTTAGTCGAGCCGCTTATAATAAACTTGCACCTCGAACCAAGAGCAACAAAAGCCCCCGACTCTCGGCAACAGAAAAATCATTAATAAACTATTAAGGTATTTCTTGTGCTTCCGAACTGCCGACTTTCCCGGAATGGGATTTGCGCCCGAAGTTCACAGGACTTGCTGCCAACTTTTGTGGCAGTCGGCGAAATTTTGATATCGTAGCGGAAGCCACAGATATCCCCATTAAAGGATGAGAATGGGTCTTTATGGGGCTTAATCAGAATTTTAATTAAACCAACTTTAGCCTCTTTGAGTCTTTGATGGGTAAAGCGAGTAATATTTAAAATTCCATAAATATAGTTGGGATTAAGTAATCGAATCACGTACTTACACTCAACACTTTATATCGTGATGTAGAATGTATCTCTCAGATACATCTCACATATGTTTTGAGACATTTTTTAAGGGAACTTTGGAATTGGCATTTCGCCCTCATAAACTGGCACCATGTTAACCATTATCACATTTTAGCCTTAATGGATCCAAATGTTTATTTTACAATGCTGAACATTGCCCATTCCCCAATACCATTCAAGGGGCAAGTTGCAGTTGCAGTTGCAGCTAGTTTGCCATACAAAACATTTGTAATCAGGTCCAATTAATCTCGAGGCTCGCTCCTCCGTTGTGGCTGCCTTGAGTTTGCCCAAGAAGTCTGCTGGTCGTAGTCGCTGTTAAAAATAATTTCTGTTGACACAAAGATTGAATGCCTCTTGCGGCAGAAGTTGCAGGGCCAGGGGCAGGAGGCTGGAAGGCAGCAGGCAGCCTGGCAGTCAGAGCCCCGTAAAAAGACAAACAACACTCGACTCGGCAACGCGATCTGCGATAATTTATGCCTTCGATCCCATGAAGACATGAAAAATGTCGCCGCAAGTTGCCACAGCAATGATGACGACTCCTCTGCAAGCCGACGATCCAACGATCCAACGATCTCCGATCTTGGATCTCCCAGTCAAGTCACACGAATAACACCCAACCAAACCAAACAGATCCGATCCAATACGATGCGATACGAGTCGATCGATGGCCTTTGCCAAATGCAGAAAGGAGAGGTGGTAGGAGGCATGGATGGTTGGGGCACTGAATGGTTGTTTGCCTGTTTTCGGAATCGAGCATAAATTAAGTTGACAAGCGCCCGAGTTGCAAGATGCGGTGCCACATCGGGTGACTGAGTGTTTGTACTAGTACTCTGGTAGTTGCACATATAATTCTGCCTTGAAATACCTCGTATTGAGGAGGTAGATGGGTGATTTAGAATGAATGTTTTCCTAATATGAGTTTATAATTATAGTCAAAATATATTCACATATAATATCTTCTCTCAGAACTATACTTAACCTTCAGGTTAGACTATCTACTTAACTATCCTTGAGTATCCCTAAGTCGTTTAAAGCCCTAGTCCTCAACTGCTTTGCCTCCCAAACGACCAAAAACGTCCAGCGTCAATTTAATGTGTGGACATAATTTTCCTGTCGCATTCAATATGAGATGCTCACACACACAAAAAGTAAGGAATATAAAAAACAAACAAGCTGGACAAAAAACCATGCACGTGGATTGCATCACTGATGTCAGCCCATCCAGCCCAGCCAGCGAGCTGCAAGGACCGCAGAATGTTGCACTTTGGCGATGCTGAATGCTGATTTCAGTGCGATGATGTTGCCGGTAATGGGCATGGCAATGTGCGCACGTTAGTGCAACGTTTTTCTTATGGGGTCTCTCGATGTGAGTGATATGAGGGCGATTTGGTTGCAAGTTGGCAATGAAAGTGGAAAAAGAGCAAAGTGCAATGGGGGGGAAAGTGCTTTCTACAGGCAGATAAGTGGGGCAAGTAGCCGATAAAAAGGTTTAATGAAAGTAAAATAGACTAACTTGCATCATTTATGTTAAATCGTTAAGAGAGATTAAGGACTTGATGACTTGATAACCTATCCCTCATCAAACAACCTGTTGCCTTTAATTTCCATACTTGCCCCAACCCTTCCTCCTGCCACACACAATAAGGGCCACCCATTGTTCACCGGCGGATTGCACTTAAAAGGCTAGTTAATGAAGTCATTTTTAAGTTGCGGCTTCCGTTTAATTGCGGGTCGTTGCTGTCTAACCTTTCCGGTGGCCTCGCCGGCAACTCCCCCGCATGTCAATTGCTGATGAGCCTTTAATAATGCCTCTTTTTTCGCTTCTTTGCTGCTTTCTTTTTTTTCATTCTCTTCCGCCTGGTGCCATCGTAATTCTTCTCTTGGGCCCGACTTGCCGCTTAATTCGATTATGGGGCGGCGACTTTCAAGCGGCGGCCCGTCCACAAGCACTGAATGCGGCACATCCGCGTGGCAAACGTTGCTGCGTTGCAATTTAATTAAACGGAGTGCAGGCTGGCAGGTGCCACGGGGGTGGTAGGTGTAGGTGTGGGCGTGTGAGGGAGGGGGTGGCTGTTGCAAAAAGGCCGCCGCCGATCAGGCGCGATTATCAGCAATTGTTGAACACCCACTCGCCCCGGGAAATGCCGGGAATGGAGCGTGGGTCGGAGGATATATTTCCAATATGAGGATGCCACGTGCGGCATTTTGCGTTTGATGCACGGCATCCTCAGAAATGAACAGGAGGAGTATGTTTGGCGTGGGGTGAGGTGGTGGCACAAAGCTTTATTTGGCAGCCAACACGCCCACATAATTATCGCTATCGAGTCTCGGCTTCGTTGCACGCGCCACACTTTGAATCTCCTTGCCACACTCTCACTCTTTTGTGGCAACTGGAAAATCCCCCAGCTTGCAATTTGTGGCAGCTGGGGGATTTGTTGTCTTGCTTAACAGATTTGAGAGACTTTCATCTTAGTTTGTCCCGAGTTTGAGCTTAATATTTATAATGGTATTTTTAATTTTAAATTATTTAATCTCCACAGAATATAACTAGACGCATGTTTGGCTTTCAACTGCAACTTTTGGCTTCTGGTTACTGGTCCGCAGTTTTATTTAATTGAAATTTTCGTTTACCGCCCCGCACTAATTGGATTATCTGCGAGCTCGGGACACTCTCTCTACCCGTAGGGTGTTGCACTCTAATGGAGTTGTTGTGTTTCTGTTCGTAGTCTCGAACTCAATTATGCACATTACACATGAGAGGGGCGCTCTGGACTAGAGAGCTGGCATGCAACTAAACGCCATTGAACAGGCCTGAATCTGAGCTGTAAGTAAGCCTTACTGGCATAAAATGCATAAATTCGAATAAACGAGCGCCTCGCAACTCACTTTCGAATTTTAGAAATGCGAATTGATTTTGTACGTCAACCACTAACTCAATCGAATTGACCCGACTTGACGTCGTCGGCCTTTTTGCCGCCACTTTGCATTCTCGATTGGGAGCATTTCAAGTCGAGTTGAGGCGAGCCAAGCCGAGTCGGTCCTACTGGTCCTGGCCTATTGACATTCCCATTGCGATTTGTTTTCAGCTCACTTGACAGGTAATGGCAGCCCAGTGGAAGGTCTCCGACATCCGATGGGGTGCACTCAGAAGAAATTTCAGAGGATTCTTATTAAATTTCTAGAACACAGTTCTTTATTTTAAAGTGTTTTATTAAATTTTTAATGATTAAGTAATGTAGTGGTGGAAAGTTAGGAATGTCTATTAATTTATACTTGATGTCCTTGTGTTTTCTTTCAGTGCCTTGTGTAGAAAACCCCTTTGCATTGTCAACCACTCAACGCTCCTTGCTCTCATTGTCACCGGGAACGTTGGCCGTGACAAATTGCTTTAACATTGATTTAAAGACAACACGGAAAGGACAGACGGACCAAAAAAAAAAAATAGGGAAAAAAGGAACCCAGTAGCGGGCAACATTTCACACAACTGCCACGAAACGTCAGGCCAGACAACGCCCTAATCCGCCCGAGATCCGAGGCGAAGTGCACTCCCCTCCGGGCTATACCGCCCGGGGCGGAGTCATTGAATCGATTTGAATAGGAAGCTGGTCGAGGTGGATACGGTGGATGATGATCTTGGATCAAGGAGGAGGTGGCGACCGGCAGAGGGCAACGGGCAGAAGGACGACCTTGCTATCGAATGAATAAATTGAATGCGTTTTCAATTTTTAATAAAGCAAAAATGAACGAGCAAATCGAAGCCGATGCAGGAGGCATCGAATTACGGATTTCAAACCGCACGGATGACGATGAGGACGACTGAACGACTCGACGACAACGAAGTTGGCCATTATCCTTGATTTATGTGTATCCTGCTGGTCTGGTCTTTTTTCGGGGCCTTTCGCCATAAACAATTACAGGGACCGTTTACTTTTTGCACTCACTGTTTGCGTCAGCCAGCTGCGGTTTTTATTATTCGTCCAGTCAGTCCTTGGCAAAGTCAATGTTGGTCCTTTGTACAGGACTTCGCGGGAACTCCCTCTCCCTCACCCGCTCTCTCTTTTGAGCTTTTGCATTTTAAAAGCAATTAGCAGGGAATTTTTTTTTTGCTTCGTCGTTTGTTTTTGTTTTTCTTTCCTCCATCCTTTTTGAAGCCCATTTTTTATGATTTTTTTTTATTTTTTACCCAGCGATTTTCAATAATAAAAGTGAGCCCAAAAAACCTTTGTTTGGTTGCTCTGGCTTGTTTGTTGTCCTTCCAGCCAACACACAGAATAAAACGACAAAGGAGGAACTCTTTAATTATGGCACCGACTGTAAGATACCCAGATACCCCTAGCACTTTCGCAGATTTTCACGTTTCTGCTTTCTCTCAAGGAGAAAATTGAGTTTTTTAATTGGAATGGGACACAATGGGGAAATGGTTATTCTACCCATTCAGCCCAGTGATCACGGAAAGTAATTAGAGATGTGACCCAAAAAATACGTTTTCAAGGAAATTAAGATACTTCTTTATACTACAACCTATCCTAGTAACCTATATACCCCTGAACTCCCCTATTTTTTGGTAAAAAGAATTATCTGCAAAAACCATAGGTCTAAAAACCATAAACAAAGTTAAACTTGAAATGTTTACATGTCATTGCATTCCGTTTGATGATTAGAGAGATTAGCTTGAAAGCCAAACAAAAGACTGTCAGGTGCAGTTTAGGAAAGTTATGGAAAATTTCAGATGGTCTAGTTCTTAAATAGTTAAACTTCAGTTAACCACATCTCTCTTTCACCTGATCCCCCTGTCTTTTTCTCTCCCCATCAGCCAGATGGGTGATGCTTTCTCTTTCGGAGCTCGGAGTAACGAGCGTCAGCTTGCTGACCAAACAACTTTTTGCGTGTTTTGGTGTTCACCGAAACAGGTGGCGTTACCTCTGCCGCCTTTTCCCACTTTTCCTCACTCGTTCCAGACATTTCCATTCCATGGGGCAGGCCCCATGGCCCGCCGACGCACTCACATCCATATCCTTCATGCTGTGCGGTGCGGCGTCAATCAAATGATTGATCGACTTGATTACCCCCCACCCGGCTGGCGATTTCGGGTGTGGGAAGAAGATTTTAATCTGCCCCAGCCAGGCGCATTAATAAAACAAAAGAAACCGGAAAGTAGCAAACAATATTAGTACCCCCCCATCCCCCATCCCCCGAGGAGTCAATTAGTAATCATTTCGGGGCAACAAGGAAAGGCGCCTCTTGAAATTTATGGAGGAAACACTTCAGAAATAGATAATAAATAATACTGGGTGCCTCTTAAGGCCTGTTGTGGGGAAAGTAATATTTTTTCGGTATTGGGTTTTCGGTCTTTGGTTTCATCAATCAATCAATCAATCAAGCTGCGAAACTATGCAAAGAGCTCGGAAATAGTTCTAGGACTGTTTGAGGTTGCTGGCATCAATTATGCGCCTGTCCTAATATTTATGAAAATTGATTTCGGTTTGCCTTCGAAAAGTAAGGAAAAACCCTCAAATGTCAACATCAATTACTGGGAGTTATGGATGGAATGGAAGGGCCAATGTATGGCCAGAAATCTTGAATTGAGATTCAAGAATCGAACTTTGAGCTACTTTATCTTATGAAGAGAGACTGGCAACCCTCCCCGAAGCCAGGTGGAAAAAAAGTGTAGAGGCTCACTCTGGAATATCTCGTTAATTGGTTTCTAAGCGTTTTGTAGCTGCCGTCCATTGTGCTGGAAGTACAAAGGGCCCGAGGTGTCGACACAAAGGTGACACAAATGAAAATGCAATTGCCAACTGTAAGTGCGAATGAGTTTTGAAAAACCAAACTGAAAATCGAATTGAGTGGCGTTGAGCTGTTCTTAATCCGACTTTAAGTCGCGTACTGATGAAAAGGTGGAAAAAAAAATATAATTCTCAGCACAATGGGACTCAATGAGTAATGAATTGAATGGACCAGGACCAGGTAGAAATCGTAGGGTACAAAATTCAATCATTGCGACACAGCTTAGAAATGCGTTTGTCATAATTTCTATGAACGATTGCAGATAAATTCCTGGCATTTTGAAGAGCTTCATGCTGTGCTGTGATGTGTATTTTTGCTTTTATTTTGCAATTCTTTCATTCTTCTCCTCAGGAAATGAAATGAATTTTTCAAATGCGATTTTCCGAATGCCTCGAGTTGTCTAAGGAATGAAAGAAATCGACAAGGTAGTGAGACAGCAGTGCCAATTGTGTGTTGGCCAGTGTTATTGACATGCATTGGATGTCCTTGCCGTGGAAATTGGCCGAAAAGCATGCTACACTTTTCAGAAATGCATTTCCAAGACACTTATCTTGATGGATCAATAGAAAACACTCTTAATAATCACCTCTATAGTTCTCTTGTTTCATTAGAACAAATGCATTTCACAATCATGTCAAGTTATTTAGGATTTTCAGGCTCTAAGCCCCTATTTCCACTGTATCCTGTACGTGCTGACAGTTTGCAACCGAAAAGAAACGGAAACGAGAAACGTGGCAAGAGAATGCTTATAGATCATTGATTCCTGATAATAAAACTATCAGCAATGACGTACCGCAGCTCAACGTCGTACCGCGTATAAAAAACAATAAAAACTCAATAAAAGAAAATGCTGGGGGCTTTTAAACCACGCTGCACGGCCCAAGGATATGAAGGATGCGAGGAGCAAAGGAGGCGGCTCGGCAAAGTGCTAAGCGTAGGGCAGGCTCTGCTAAGACAAGAAAGGAGGAGTGCACTGAGAAAAGTTGGTTTTGTAAATAGAATTGAGACCTTTGTTTTTTTGGGAGATCCTGTCTTCTAAAGGGAATACCTGGAAGCCCTCATTTTAATAAAATAACCATTTATTTTTTGTTCTGCAACAACTTTTTCTTAAGTGTTAACAAACACAACGATGAAGCTGGCAAAGTGACAATAGATTTGATTTTACCAGCCTGGATAGGGGGGGACCCTGCTTCCCGGACCCTGGGACCCCGGGGACTTTTGCTGGCTGCTGTGTGATGGCAGTCAGGACCCAGGACACAAAAGCAAACAATAAAAAAAGAACAAAAAGGAGAGCGAAGCGCAAGAAATATAACAAAAATTGAAGACGGCACTAAGGCAGCCAGCAAATAGTTCAACAGACAAAAGAAATAAACGGAGAAATATATATATGAAAAAAAAAATAAAAATAAAGGAAAATAAAAAATAGGGAGTGGAGGAAAGAGGCGGTCACAATAAGCGCACATTTAAAAGTGTCAAATATCCTTTTTATGCGCTTTCAGCCCCGCCCCCTTTTTTTATTTTTCCTTCTTGTTGGGGCGACCAGCAACAAAACACTTTATATTCCAACGAGTATTTTTTTCCACTTCTTTGTCACGAAGCTGAGCAGAAAATTGTATAGAAATGTTAATGCGATTTGATTTAAAGAATAGAACCGAACAGAATCAAGATGTAGATGTCTTAGATGCCGGAGATGAAGAAGTGAAAAAGTGAAGACCCTTGGCCTGTGAAGATCCCCGCGGGTCCCCGCCATACATTTCCATATTTAAAAGGTTCTTTATGACTTAATTTCAGTAGCAGGTTTGGATAGTCTCTAGTCTCCCCCAGCCCGGCCGGCCTGCAAACAATTAAGCGCTAACACTGCCGGGTCTTCGGGGCCAGTCCTAGGCCATTGTCCACTGGCAGTGACATTAATTTAATCCTTGAATGCATCTTTGACAAAACACCATCTACATCCCAGGGCCGGGACCGAGACCAGACCCAGGACCAAGGCCTCCTCAGCTCCTGTGTGAGCCATTGTCAAAGGAATTAGTTTTGTGTTTTTGATTTGCGGATGGAGGCCCGAGCAGAGCTCCATCAGAGGACTACTGATTGCTTAAATAAATATGCCACAAGGCAGCTGGGAGTCAGGTCTGGGAGACCCAACTGCGAATAACGTGTCCCAAACAATGGCACTCTGCATTTTACACAAAATCCTCCGAACAGAGAACTGAGAGCTGGGAATGAAGTGTAATTTGAGTTTGTGCCTGTGACACTTTTGGGCACTTTATTAAAATATTCGACTCTGGCCATGAGCCCGGTAATCATTGTTTGGGAAGGCGTTCTCCATGTTTGGTTGGGGTTTTTCTCAAAAGATTTAGGGGATTATGTGCGACAATATGTGTCACAGATGGGTTGATTAATTGTGGAGTGAGGTGGTGGAGCGTTTGGAAAATAAATGAGAAAGTGTTCTATTTAGTCTGGGGAGTAGTATTCATTTCTTTGAAGTCAAATACCTTTGGCAATCTCTCAGCTACATCTAGACTTTCAAGTCATCAATAATATTTGCAATCTTGGTACACATATCTGGCCGAATCAAGCCAAACAACTTATCAGCCACTTGCCTTGCAGGCAAACTTGTTTTCGTGTTGATTGATCGGCTAACTGAAATTGTTGCAGCAACCGACAATCAATTTAACACCAAAATTGCACGCTAATGAGTTGCAACAACCACAAATTAGTCAGCGATAGTCGGTGGAGAGGCTAAGGAAATTATTTAGCTACAAGAATGCCAAGAAACTAGTTCTGGCCAGAGCTTACTGACATAACAAGTCTATAACTACACTTGAAAAAAGTTAATAAATAAGTAATGAATAGTATGTATCAGGATTGAAAGTCTATAAAGTCTATAGGCTCTTCAGAACTGTTAATAGTTTAATTATTTAAAGTCTTAAACTCATATAGTTTTTATTTTATTTAACAGTGCTTCCTTGTACATACATTGTTATTATTATTAAATTATTTCCCAGAGTATCGTGTCGTTGACCAGCCCAGTTATTAATTAATAAACGTAACGCTTTAAATTAATTGCAGTAATTTGTTGCACCGTCAGTGGTCTGGTTTTCTGCCTGACTAGGGTTAAGATCGATCGATCATATTGGGACATAGACAAGGGGACATTATGTCGACAATAAGCTTTGATTGCTAGCCGGAATTGCTGGATGTTTCGAGGAACGAAAGAACAATCGGGATGCCTTTCACCACCACCCCCGATAGTCCTTTAATTTCCCGGAATCTGAATGCCACCCCCGACCTCCTCCTTAGCATACAATAGCGACTTAATTAAGTTGTCAGTTCGGTGGCATCTTCATAAAATACTCATTACCGCGCAAACCAAAGCAAATCAGATGTCACAATTCAAGGTCCTTTCATAGAAGGTGGTGGTGCGGCGGTGTGGCAGCAATGGTGGTGGTGGTTATGGTTATGGTGGTGCGAGGCCTCTGGTGTCACCCTTTTGGCCGTTGTCCTTGCCAGACTTGTTTGCGTTGCCTACTAATTTAAATATAAACAAGTTCTCGTCCCATTTCGGCTTCTCTGACAGCAATGAAAATGTTGCGCACTTCCTTTTCTGCAGATAATTTATGCATATAAAGAAGGACGTCACAAGGATATAAGCCAAACCGAACCAAAACCGAACTGAACCGAACTGAACTGAACTGATATTATGCCGACCCCTTCGGTAGACACATCCTGACATTTCGCTTTTAATGCAAATTTATATAGACGTCGCGACTGTTTTGCCAGGATACGAGGCGTTAGGCGTTAACTGACATTTGTCGCTTTTATTCATGGTCCTTCGAGGGATCTCGGGTTAATGCCTGGGGTTAGAATTATGGGCTGTGTGTCTCTTTTTTTATTCGGAGTATTCGGGTGCCGTGATTTCCGCTCTCCGTGGGCAGGTCCAACTCACATATGACTCATTTCCGGTCGCCGGCAGATAAGAGTAGTTTTTGAGGTGGAGTCCTGGTGGTTGAATCCTCCGCATGAAGGTGAACTGATTCATTAGGTAAGAGAGCTGGGCTGGAACACACTCGGAAAAGCTGACAGTTGTCGGTGGGTGTTGCTTAAGGGCTCCTGAGGGGATTTCCAACTTTTAGGCCTTTGGGTGTGAAATCCAAAATGAAAGCCAAACGAGCTGTCAAAGATGCCTTGTATATGATATTTGATAAAATAAATCAAGGACATAGGAGAGTACTGGTATAAAAAGTCTATATACTTGGCAGTTTATTTTCTATATTTTAATTGAAAAGTGTTCATATATGTATATGTAATTCTTAAAACGGAAACTCCTATTGTTCTTGGCTTACCATTTTACTTTTTCCATTAATAAAATGTCTTTGACCCAAATTTTAAATCCAAAACCACAAAATGCATGAAAGCAATATACAAGCCACTTGAATTCGAGGTTTCCGAGTAAACAAGAACCCTTCCAACCTTGCCAACTTATTTCCAAATTATTGGAGCATCAAAATCGCAATGATTATTGTGTGTATAGCAGGGGCGCACGCAGGAAATATTTTTGGGGAGGGTTAGGTAAGTTAATTTTGAATGTGAATTTTTATAATTTATTCATGAATATTTCACAATGTAATATCGATCTTTCTTGGTTTTTGGGCCATTATACTCAATATTGCGTCAGAGGTTACTTCCAGATCCCGGTGAATGTTCAGAAGCACCAATCCATTCAATCTTTGCTCTCCAGTCTTATTGCGTAAATATGTCTTCAATCTTCGTAGTGTACCTTCGTAGTGTACCGTAGTGTACCTTCGACCGTTCGCTCGAAGCCACTGTTACTGGCAGTGTTGCACCGATCTGAAGAAATCGGTATACCGTTGGATAGAATGTTTCATCGCAAACGTCCAAAGCTTCGATGAATGTTTTTATGGGCTTCTCTTTGGAAAGATTTTAACATTTTCTGTAATTAGAAAAATTTTTCTTTATAATGCAAGCATATTTTGAGCCAATACGATTACCTTTTCCACAACTCAATTTCTGCTTCGAATTCTTCGGTGAATACAGGGATGTCATTTGGCCATTCTTCTTTCAAGGCTTGAACAGTATCGTGTAATTCAGACACATCAATGTCCGCACATTTCTCCGGAATGATGTTTTGTATCCTGGAGAGAATATTCCTATGTTCCAAAAATCTCGACTCGAGCTGTTCTGAGTATTTGTCCAAGAACGGAATGTAAATTGATCGACGATAGTAATCTTCAATACTCCCTTCGTAGTTGTCCCGATTTTTCTGACGTCCTACTCGTCGAGGAACAGTCAGCTCAGCATCAATGGTTTCTGCAGCTTCAGTCGCTAAAATAAAGATTTCGCAGAATTTTTCTGTAGCTTGTACTCGCATCTGCTTGATTTGTTGGTGCACATCGTTCGCGTAACTGACGCATTGGCTCAAATCGCAGTCTTCCTGTTGGAGGAACAGGCTAAGATTTTTCGTCAAGCTGAAGATAGGTTTCAGCAGAGTCAACGCTGTCAATTGTCAACTGAAAAATTGCATCGCAATTTCTCCCAAAAGTTCTTTTGCGAAGCAGGAGAACTTTTAGATGATTATTTTTGCACATTCTATGATTTTTATTCATATTCTACTTGTTACAACATCATTCCATATTCATTTTATTTTTTTAAATATCAATTTAAATGTTTTTCTTTATTTTTATCCCCGTTGTTTTTTTATTCGGTATTGATTTCAGATTTATCAAATTCATTTATTACGTTCATTTAACTGCAACCCTCAATAGTGAATAACTAAGGCTGGAGTGTTTCGAATGTACAAATTATTAATATGCTTTATTCTCACTCTTTTTGCTACTCCATCGCTCTGTGCGTGACGTGCTGGATCTAAAGAATCTGAATCCTCTAATCTTGGTCTTTTCGCAGTGTTTTTCATGGCCTTTTCATTTTCATTTTGAACTTGTTCGGGAAATGAAGTATTTGGAATATTAGGGTCCAAAATTGGCGCATTTTTTGGTTTGAAAAATTATGTTATCTTTGCATTAGACATTTTTGTTGGGCAGGTCGTAAATAAACGTCACATTATTTTATAGGTTATCAATATGTCAATATAGTTACTCATTTTGTAAGTGGCGCTCTCGTGGTATCTGCCAGAACTATGAGCATGGCGCCATTTTTGAATGAACATAAAATATATATTTTTATTTTCCCGTTAATTTTGCAATTTTTTCAACATTTCGGGGGGGGTTCGAACCCCTCAAAACCCCCCCCTGCGTGCGCCCCTGGTGTATAGTAAATGCAAAAAATAAAGTAGCAAGGAAAAATGAAAGGAAAAGAAAGGAAGGCAAGGGCTGGGAAGGACTTGAAGGACGAAACTGAAATACTGACGAGGAGGGGCGAGGCGAAGCCAACACGAAAAATTGCGAAATGCGGTGAAGCCAAGTGAAAGTGCTGAACAAAATAGAGAAAAATTACCCGACTATGGCAAAAGGGGGTTGCCAAGAAAAACATGTTCACACCTCCACGGGAAGGGGGCCGATATGGCGAAATGGTGTGGGCGTGGACTGGGGCGACAATCTCCCCTCGAGGATTCGGGTGGACGACTGCTTACCGAATTCGTGGTGCGAATATAAAGTAAATAAAAATAAAAACATAAAAAGCAAATTTCGCATTTGCAAATAAATCAGAGGGAAATCAGTTGCTGACAGAAGGGGAGGAAGTATTTATGGTTCGGATGGGTGGACGCTCCAGGGACTTTTGTCCTCTTTTCACCCCCTCCTGGACACTTTTTCTTTTCTCTCAGTGTGTGTGTGTTTGCCAAAATCGTTGAGCAGAGAACAAATTCGCAGAAATTAAGAAACAAATCGAAAATCAAGCAGCCAACACCCGAGGAAACTAGAAAAGCGTACGGTGGTGTGGGCGACAGGAAAAATTGAGAAAAGCGTCAAGTGAGGGAAAATTGTATAGAGCTTGTTTGCTCATCTCCCACCCTCGAGCCAGGCTTTTCTTTTTTCCATTTCCTTTGCCATTTTTTTTTTTGTATGCATTTTTATGGCACATTTTCAAATAAATTTGCCAAGAGATTAATTCGGACCGTTTGGTAGCGTGTAAATAAAATTTTCATGAACTTCTGCTGTGGGTGGGTGGTGTTGGGTGGGGTGGGGTTTCCTCGTAGTTTTTCTCCCCCGATTTTCCAGTCCAGCTCTCCGGCTACGACTCCAGCACTGGCTTTGCACTTCTCCCGACTGCCAGGACTGCTAGGACTGCTGGGAGGGTTACGCTAGATTTGGCAATGTGTTAAATGTTGTTGAAATTTTCAGTTGGCATTTCGAGTGCCAATCCTCCAGCTGGATGGCAAGTTGCTTAATTAAGATGTCAAGGTTATTGTTTTCCCGGAGTGGTTCCTGAAGTTGCCACATTAATAATTGCATATTTCCACCACGAGTGGCAAGGACCTCTAGACGGTTTAAATTAGCTTTCAATTAGCTGGGAATTTTTGTTAAAAAACACTATGTATTGAAAAGATTAAATTTCCCTACCCACTAACATCGAGAACTCGCTATTTTCACTTTGTAATTTCAAAAATAATTTTCATTACAGCTCGTCGTGGCAGGACCCATTACTTATTTACAGAAAATTACCCAAAGTTTTTCGTTTCATGTGCAAATTTCCATCATAGACCCGAAAATGGGCCTTTCCACTTCCCCCTCCATTTTCCATTTTCAATAAATCTGGACTCGCCACCCAGCAGGTTCATTATCTTTTAATGCGCCAATGTATTCAGATAAACACAATTCCAAATTCACACAAAAATAATGCGTCAAAATTATGAATTCAACGTTTGCCAAATCAATGAAAATTAATTTCATAAGCAGAACACAACACGCGGGCCCAGAAAACAAACACAGGTTTCTGGTAGGTGGGAGTTGGGAGGTGGTATATGGGAGGTGGAGGCTTTAAGTGATGGGTCTTTGGGCCAAAAATGAAATTACATTTTCATTATCAATTCGCAATCGGTCCAGGCCAGGGCTCTCTGTTCGGTTGATGATAAAATGGAAACAGTGCCTCCATGTGTGCGTACGGAACAATTATAAATGCGCATCAATTGATGTAGTTTAGTTGCAAATGCAAAGCACACACATACAGTGAGAGAAACGGTTTTCTAAAAAAATAATAAACTATTTCTAGATATATAAAAGAAATTATAACAATAAAATTTTATTCTAAACGTATCTATTCTCAAAGAATCATAATAGAACCTTATGTTAAGACTATAAAACAGACTTTATGGAATTATTTTTCTCACTGCACCCACACATCATAAAGTGAGGTAAATAAACCGGGAAAAGCCAATGAAATTTCATGGAAATCAAATGAGTTTTAAATTTTTGAAAACTACAGAATGACAAACGAGGGACCATGGAGGGCGATGGCGACGACGAGGACGAGCAAATAAACAGGCCACTGCCAGGCTATGGTCTGACATCTCGCAGCCTCGTTGTCAGGAGCGGCAAACAAACTGGCAAACAAATAGACAAACAAATAGCCAACAAACAAATAAACAGACACATTTACAACTGCATTCGAGGCAAAAATTTTTGTAGGCGGTACAGTCCTACCCGTTTGGGCTGCACTTTGCGCATAATTATTTTTGCATATTTTACAGTGCCTGCCAGAGAGTCCGAAGCGCGTTCCCAGCAAATTACGAGGAACACGACCATTGAAAGATAAAAATTGAGTTTGAATTATGGCAATAAATAAACAGGACAAGGGCAGCCGGTTGAGGATGGCGCCGAGCCATTCGCAGTCTCCTATTTTTATCAGAGGCGTAGTTTGAAAAGGGGTAAGAGCAACATAAATCTGTGAAAAAAGCTACAACTGTCAGGGCTCTAATGCTTTTGGCTATAAAATTTATTTTTATGATTATATTCAATTTGGCTTATAATCTTTTTAAAATAAATAGGGCATAATGGTGTCATAACTTGAATTTATTAGGCTTTAATTCTATGCTTTGTATGATGAATAGGAACATACATATTTTAAAATTTAAAATTGAATAATAATATTATGTACTATAAAGATATGTTACTTCCTAAAATAAAGCTTTTACTTTTATAGTTTACTAGTTTACTTGTTTACTAAATAATAAGATGTATGCTAAAAGATTTCTTAGTTCTTAAAGTAAAGTACAGCATATCCTCACTAGAATCCCCCTCTTCCACACCACTGATGTTGATGATAATTTATGTCATTTTCTTCAATGTGGGTGGCTTGGTGTCTTCTGCCCCATGGTGTTTGTATGTAGATATTGATGTTCTCTAATTGAGCAGCGATGTTGGTGGTCGTTGTTGATATTAATTAGTTGGGATGTCCGCAATGTGGCCGGCGTTGTGGGCAAACAACAAGACACCCCAAGTCATCGATAATATAATAAGATTATCTCCCGCCGCCACAAGAGCAGCTTATTCCCAACACTCAAGTGTCCGCCAGAAGACTGACGGCTCAGACCAGTCTACGAGAGCCCCAAATAAAAAGAATCCAAAAGTTTACTCAATTGAGTCGACTGGCAAGTACGTTTAATGCACTTCCGCCAGACATTTTTATGGAAAACCAAACTGCATATAAATGCAAATCATGTAAGGATGGGAGCACTGGGTCGGGTAGTTGGGAGGAGAAAACTTTCAAAGTTCAAGCTGGAGTTTTTTCACGTGTTTACCTTATTGAACTGGCTGAGATTTATGAGTACTCGTAGCTACTCAATTTCTGGGCAAAACCAATGGCTGAAACGAAATGGAAATTTATGGGAAAGAGACGCAGGGCTGGGAAGCCACTTTCGCCGCGTAAACCGTAAAGTTTTTGCGCCGTAAAATCCCAAAAACAACCGTCAGAGGACTACAAATTTATAAACCGACAAGGCAACAAAATAAAATAAAAATGAAAATAAAATAAAATAAGGGAGCAGGTGAGAGAGCAGGGAACCACGGGATTCTGGGCAGGTGGCATGCAGCAAGCAGTTTGCATTTGCATTTCTTTCGACGCCATGTTGTTGCCTTTGCAAAATGGCGTTTTGCGGTGCACCAACAAAATGGCGGAGGCGTCAACGGAAGTTGCTTTTCGCACAGACACACACACACACATATGCGGCAAATAAATTGCAAGTTATTTGAGCAGAAGTAGCGGCGGTAGTACCTTCTGAGACCGCAGTGAAGACATCGTCGTAGGAGTCGTAACCTGAAATGCTGAACAAACGTGAACTGCATTCAGCTTACACATACACACACACATAGACACGTGGGCCACGAGTCCTGGAAGGTCCTGCGGTGCTGCAGTACAAAATTTATGGCAACATTTATGTGTCGTGTCGCGTGCGCGGTAAATACCGGAAATACCGGAAAGAAGTGCATAATAAATGACGTTATTAACCCACATGCACACACATCCATTCGGCGGAGAGTAGAACAGAACAGGACATGTCGGGACATAAAGACAGATTCTTGGACAGGACAAAGCCGGGACTATAAACTATAGAGCTTCGTTTAGAAAATGGCGAACAAATGTGGTACACTTATCGACGAGTGGCAATAGAAAGGATCTTACTCTTTTATTATTTACAGTTTGTTCTAAGGACTACAAATATTCCTCATTATTATTTTGAATTTCTTTGGCTACAATCTTCTTAGCGTTAAAAATATCCTTTGGAAGTGCCCCTTGACCAGGAACTTTTGCCACTTTTCCTAGTTCTCCGCCCGGCGTTTGTTGGCCGACGGCCTGCGGCGATGTTGGCTTTAATTAAATTTCTGCAACTTCCGCTAAGAACTCGTTCGGCCATTACGCTCCGTGTGGTGCCTGCCTTTCACTTTTCATTATGATGGAGTTGTGGCTCCAGCTTTCTCGCGAAGGATGGATGGCGGTTGTTGGAGGGTAAGTGGCTTTCCCCAGCCTTTCTTTTCTCTTCCATGCCATTCATTTTTCCTGTTGCCTGGGGCAACGCTGTGCTGCGTTGCGTCTTGGAATTTTCCTCAAGTGGCGCATAATGAGCGCCACGCGGCGTATGATTAATATTTTTATCGTCTTTAATTCCCGCTGCAATATGATTATATATTACACATTATAAGGCGACGGCAATTGCTTTAAAATGCAAATCACGTGCTCTCGTAACAAGGCACATATGTCAGCACCACGCCCCCATTCCAAACTCAAACTCAAACCCAAACCCCCTTTGAAAATGTACTCGCATCGCATCGGCCCCACACCCCTGAGGCATCCGGCGCTGGATGCCGCTTATTTACTTTTGGCCGAAATTTGAGAGCAGCTGCCAAATACATTTCAATATTTACGGTTGCCCATGCCCATGGTTCAATATATCTCTATGTCCCAGCCCAGTCCTAGCCCAGTCCTGGCCCGGCCTGTCCTGTCTGCGTGTAAAATGTGCAAATTACCTAAAAGAACCGCAGACGAACACAACGAGACCACAAAACAAATTTAAATAGACATATTTTTTCGCCGGCCAGCTTCCCTAGTCCTGGGCCTGGTCTGCCCTCATCTAAGCCCCTAACCACCGATATTTCTTTACTGTTTTTACGATTTTTCAGTTGTTGTTTTTTGGTGTTGAATATCCCATCGCAAAATGTTGGCTGCAGCTGCAAATTGGTGTGGTTTTTTCAAGGGTCCATCGGGGGAGTCTATAGGGGTAGAGGATGCTGTCGGATGGTTCTGTTTTATTTGTATTTTTAGCGCTGAAACAAATTGAGGCACCGCTCCTAAACGGGTCCTAGTATGCAGGATATCAGGACCATCACGCCATGGCAACCCGCTTCGCCATTCGTTGTTATGTTTATTGGCGGTGTCCTCTCTACAACTTTATGGGCTAGGATGCATATGATGGGCCGGCAGGAAATGAAATTGATCGCCGAAAAGTTGAATGGAAGTGGAAAATATTCTAATTGACTAAAAAACAAGAAATAAAATAGGGTAAGTAAACATTTTTTTTAACGAAAGTATATAGGACTTATCATGCATATTTGTTAAGGATTTATTTGTTCATTATTATTTTGAATATTTTGACTATTTTATAAGCTCGAACAACATGAAAAGTCACCAAGTTGATGTACAATTTCTAGCCAAACAGAATAAATTGTGAACTGTGAAGGACTCTCCGCCCTTGCACCCAATTGAATATTTTTTGTGGCGTGTGCAGGAGTAAATAAAAAATGCAGCAACTGCAAGGACAATTCCACAGGATAACTGTGTGTGTTTGCTGCTTCCACTTGTAGTTATTGTTTGGTTATTTAAGAGCGATTCAGCCATGTTTAGATATGTATATATTTTTGTGTACATATCCATATAAGCGTTGATAACAGCCATCCAGCCACCGTGCCACCCATTCTGGCCAACAGAAAGCAACCATCCGAATGCGGATAACTCGATACCATCTGATGGACCTCGGTTAGTAGTTTTGTGTTGTTTATCACTAAGCCAGGGGAAATTGTTTTCAATTTTAAATAGAATAACGTTGACGTATAAATTGTGTAATTGTTCAGTCAACAATAAAATCGGCACTGTGCACAGGGCACCGGGAACTAGGCACTGGGCTGGCATGCTGGCGGATGCTTTCATTTAACAAAGTGTTGGCCAAAAATTATTGCCTCACTGCACCGACCGGCTAACAAGATGTGTGATTGAATAAATTGGGGGCGTATGTGGGGCGGTCCAATCAACTGAGAGAAAGTTTAAAGATGCGGCTCTATTGGCACTCAAGTCCCTGGTCGACTCGAGTTCACTTGGCCATTCAATTAACCAACTTTGGTTCTACCACCCAACCTATCTATCCTATCCACAAAACCAAGGAGACGGTCGGCCACTTAACTTCAAGCAGCCAGCAACAGCATGTTGAAAACTTTTGCTTTTCATCAAAAAAGGCTTCTCAATATGCACTTAACCACAAGCCTCTGCCAACTTTGACTAGACTTTGACCTGGCCAGTGGGAAATGAAAATACAGTGGAGAGCTCCAGAGCATTTCAACATACAGCTGCTGTTTATATATATATTTAAGCCACTCTGTGACATTTATGATGCGGACATTGCCGAATCTGTGTCAGGAAAAGCTTCGGGAGTGTTTGCTGCTCCCGGTTCGGTGCTGGTCATCATAAATTTATGCACTTTGTGCCGCAGCCCTGCAGTGACCAAAATTACAATTATGACAACCGCAAAAAGGTTTTCTGGTGCACCGACAAAAAGATCCCTGGCCTGGGAACAACGCCACCGAGCCTTGTCCATAAAATGTTTAACATGATTAAGCCAACAAGCTATCTAGCCAGGCTTCACAGCTGCAAGGCTGCAGTGTGAAACAAAGATGAAAATTGGTAAGGAATGGGCCAGAAAAGCGGGCTAGTAGATGGTGAATAAATAGAGATTTAAATAACTTTGAGGTTGAATTAAAATTCTGAAATAAAACAGGAGAGTTAGAAACTTAGAGATAACTTTTTCCTTGAAGTTAGGCCAAAAAATTCCACTATCCATCATAATATTGATGGATATCCCTCAAAATCTTGAACTTAAAATGATTCTCTGATCCTGAAAAAGCATGGGAGGGTCTATGTCGCCCCCAGTGAAGGTCATATCATTGTAAATACACGTCCGATTCTTAAGCGGAATACCTTAATCGATTTGTACATTAATTCTCCATCCATCTGTATCAAAATCCAGAATTAAAATACTTTTAGATTTTTTGTCAAAAATTCGAATGGGTCCCCTTCGAAATCCTGAAAATGCATGGGAATACACATCCGATTCTTAAGCGGAATACCACAATCGATTTGTAGATCGATTCTCCATCAATCTGCATCAAAATCCAAAAACAAAATATTTATTTGATTTTTTTTTCCTTTGAATGTGCTCCATCCACACTATTAACTTAATTTGTTGAATCCTTATTTTTGTCAATTGTTTTTGAGAAAAGTGTACCATGTGGAGGTATATCTCTAAAGTATTTAACAACATGATGAACTCTTGCCAGCGAAATTCTTCAGTTGGTTTTGGCCAACCCAAGACCTTCAAGAGCCAACGAAGCGTGGCTTAGATGCGGATGAATTCCAGACGAATTCCATGCGATTACCAGGGAATTATTCGCCGGCTTGGGTGCCAGGGATTCCTGTACAAGCAACACAAAAAAAGAAACAAGGCAGAGAGAAGCGCCACACACGCCCTCTGAAATGCTATACGACATAATTGCGACACTTCCAGCCAGACGAGACCTCCAGACCAGACCAGTGCGAACCCAAGCGATCCGGCCAGACAACGATAGTGACAATTAACCATGGCTAACATTGTGGCAACGGCAATGGAATCTCCTGGCCATTTGGAAGAGATATCCCCTGGTATCCCCTGCTATATCTGTCAGCCGCTGTCGATGGTAATTTGAAACGTGAAACCGCAAAATCCAATTCCCAGACAAGAGTTCTTTGTTTTTTCGTGCTTTTATTTTTATTTTTTTAGTATCAGTCTTTTCCCCTTTTTATTGGCTCGTCTGGGACAAATCCCTTATGTTTCTCCGCCACGAAAATCCACGACACTCGACGAGCAGCTGAAGACTTCGGATTGCTTTCCACACTTCATTGATTTGCCGAGTTGCTTACAAGTGCATTTAGACAATCAATTAATCGACTGCATTGTCCCATGGTGCGATTGAGGAGCCCCTCCTGGCCCGCAGAGCTCTCGATGTCCGCCAGCTTGATTTATGATATCGAGTGTCGGTCGGACATGGTCCGCACATATTTGAAATGCCTGGGTCCCCCCCATGTAATATCATTAAATTGGTCTGGGGGAAGTCCTACAAGTGAGGGATCTACAAGCTCGCCCGTGTGTAAACTTTATTTGGATGTAATACGAATTTAACAGCCGATTACAGCTATATAATAGGAGACGTGGTCCTTTGCAGGGCTTCCTGGTAAATGGGATTCACTTGTTTGTTGCTGATGAAGGGCTAATGGTAGAGCTCATAATTCGATTAAATTAAACCCCACTCACTTATTGCCAGTACATTAAAATTTAATTAACTAACTCCCAGCTATGTACATCCCTGGCAACTATCATTGCCATTGCAGTTAAAACAATGCCATTCGTAAATCACTTTTATAGCATGCATAAAATCTGACTGTTTCGCTCTCATTTCCATCTCGAATTTCCAGATCCCTCCGACACCACAGCACCCCTAATACATTAAATGCAACATTTATTACTTCATCTGGCAAAGAGCTCATGGTGCTACAGCAAAAATTGCATATTACACCTGCCCTAGGTGTTTAAAGTTGGCAGATGAAACGAAATTATTCGAATGGGGGTTACCTGGGTGGTAGGGTTTTGGATTGTAAGTTCTTGAGTTTCTAACTCAAGATCGTACACTTGTAACTGTAGCTCCAGATAGTATAATTATTGTAACATATACATAGTATAGGTATTATTCCTACTAACCTTTTATCCTATATACCCCTAACAAAAACTCATACCTCTTGATAAAAACTTTTCATTTTATATGTTGTTTGTGTCAATGCAACTGGTGGCTCAGGTGAGTCGGTCGTTTGTGAGTTTCGAGTGGGTTTTGGGCGTCTGCCACCTGGTGGCCGCCCGGCCAAGCAAAACACCATAAAAGTTCGCAACGGTAAATTTCGTACCGTCAGCGGTTCACCCCAATACCCTCCTGGGTTTCTGGGGGAAGTCGCCTTTCCTACCCCTCGGGGGGAAAGTCGAGTCGCGTTGCCATTGAAACCGCAGAAACCATTTTTGCATTTGGTAACACATTTCATGGGGCCCATTGTATGGCCATTTTTGCTTTTGTTGCTTCCGGGGCATATTTACCTTTCGGCTGCCGGAGGATGAGGTCTGGGATGAGCTTGGAATGAGGTGATATGCTCCAGACAGCCCCTTTTTATTTTCTATATCTTCCCTTTTTTTTATCCTGCTCCGAAGAGGAGCGGGAGCTCTGAACAAATTTGCAGAAAGCGAAAAACTTTTGCACAATTCACTTAACTTTCTGGGCAGCCGCCGCAAGTTTCTCGCAACGGAATCAGGAGTCTTTGCCCAGGATAACTGCTGCCAGAGGAAGGCCGGGAAGGAGCTACACAATAGATCATTTTTCAGAGTGCAGGTGGAATCTACATAAAGTTCAGACAAAAGTTGGAATGAGACAGCGACGATGTGGAAGCGTGCAAATATTTTCAACTCGAATGCATTTTGGCAAAAACTCATTTCTCTTTTATTCCATTTGCACTTGTTTGGGCTTTAACCCATTAACATTCCGCCAGCAAATTCAATTCTGAACTCGGAATTTGATTCCGATCAAAGGCTAATAATTAAAATCGGAGTTTGCAATAAGCGGAGGCGAGGTCAGTAAGTCCCGAAAGGGAAAGTTTCTATTTTCGTAATTAATCAGGTTTTCTCAACCAATTGAGTAGAAATTTGGTATTTTTCAGGATTTGTTTGTGTTTTCATAGGCCACATTAAGCTCATTAGAGCCAAACTATTTTTCCGGAATAATTTAAAACTATTGATGTCAGTTTTAGGTCATCGTGGATATGCGGAATAACTAGTATGACTTTAGGAAAATATTGTAATTTCGTTTAATCCAGAAACATATGAGACCTAATGTTCTAAATAATGTGACTATTTATCAAACACTTGAACAAATCATGGACCGGAAAATGAAAATGTCAATCTCGAGGGCTTAAAATTGGAGCAGCTGCCCCTTGAGAACTTGCCACAAAAGACTTCTGCGACAAATCATGAGCTTCATTAGGCCCGAGGCAATTAAGCATTTTAAAATGCGACTTCTGCGGCAAGTCTTTTTCGTTTTTTTTTTGTGGGGGATTGAACTTCATTAGAGGACAAACCGAAAATAAAAGACAAAATTATTATTAATGCCTTTCCCACTTGTTCCCCCGCCAAGAGTGCATCGCATTATTACAATTAAACTCATCAACCGCGTCGGTCTCGACGGCAATTAACAGACCGGCGGTTGCACTTGACTCCGGAGTCCGGAGTGCAGAGCGGAGAATGTGATTCGGAGGACGGAGTCGCGCTATGGGAGGGTGTGGATATAAAAAATAATGCTGGTGGCTCTCCGCTAATGCTAAGTGCTGCTCGAAAGAAAGTTCCATCTATTTTCAAGTCGCTTATCAACGAAACTCTAAAAATAATTTCCCCACAATTTGGGGGGCGGACGGCCAACCGCCGTGCTAAAGTCTCATAAAGTAGCGGCTCAGGCGACAATTTATGGGAGGTCAGAGATCAGCCCCAAATAATTTATAAAGTATACCGCGAATAGCTTCCTAGCTGGCCAGCCCTTTGGAGGAGCCCTTGTGGTGGTGCTCGGTAGGTCGTTGCATGTTGCATGTTGCTGGCAGGACAGGATATTCAAGACATATGCATGGGGCGAGCACTGGGTAGCCAGTGTAGCCGTGTCAGCGGAAAACGCCGGCAAAGCTGAGCCGGAACTCAACGGTTCCGGTGGCATAAGATTAGCCAGTAAAATATTGTATATTTTGCATGCTCCACAGCAGAAGGGCGAGTCCAGCTGAGTGCCATATCCAAAAAACGAGTTTAAAATTTCAACCAGACAGTGAGGATTGTAATTGGTATTTTTAAATATTTCTAAAATATAGAAAATTTAAAAAAAAAAAGTAGTTTAAAATGTAGGTGTATCTAAATTCTTAAAAACTTTGATGCATAAACTATAAAGCCTCTTTAAAGTTTTTACAAATGAAGGTCTCCTTTTCAGTCGACAATTCCATTCAGTTTAATTTCCCTTTGCTCTTGCACTTCATTGGCAGCCACTCGACAATCTTTGTTAACGAATCTCAACTGTGGCACTCCTTTTGGCAACTGCGAGTGGCAGTGGCAGCAGTGGCTGCGCCACTGGATGTGGCAAATATACGGGGCGACAATACAGTCAACAATTACGAATATGAATTTTTGAAAGCGACAGCAGCAGCGCGACTTTCATCTCTTTGGGAGAAAAGAGAATAAGGATTCCTAGCTTCATGGCAAGGGGTAAGGCTAACAGGTGGGAGGAGGTGGCCCACTGGTCAGCACAGCTGCTACTTCTGGCTATCTGTGTCTGTCCCTCTGCCGTCGCCATCGCCATCGCCATTGCCACTGCGACTTCCGTTTCCGTGCAGTTTCCGGACTCTTCATTTTTTTTTTGCCTGTGTCGGGGCAGCAGCTGCGTTGACTTTGAAGTGCAGGAAACTGAGAACTAACGGGGGGAAACTGCACTCCCCAGGGAGAAGTTCGGGTCAGGGTTGGGGGGTAAACCCTGACCAATGTCAATTGAGTGAAATTTACATACACACAGAGAAAAAAAGAGAGCAAACCCGGAGGGGGAAAAACGTGGAAATTCCTTGCTGTTTGTGCGTGTGGCGCTTGAAAATTTATGGCAAGTTTACGGCCTACATTCCCTCGCCTTGCCGCATAAAATGTGGCACATTCCCAGACGGGCAACACGGAAAAGGGACAGGGCTACAGGGATAGTGAAATAGATAGAGATGGAGGGAGAGTGCTGCTGGGAAGGTCATTCAACTGGATGGCCGGCGGCAACCTACTTCCGGCTTGCCGGACGCCATTTTGTTGCTGACGCGAATTTAAACAATAAATTTTATAATTAAATTGGCGCAAAAACAGGAATTACAAACGGCTATGGAATGCAGGGCGATGGCGGTTCAGCAAAGCCGAAAGTTAATTGAAACGTTGTGTAAATAAATATTTAATCTTTATTATGCAATAAATTTAAATACATTTATGGCTCCTCCAACGCCGCTCGTGTGGACGAGCGCCGAACGTCGTAACTTTTATTTATATTTACATTAAATAATTAATAATTACATCAACTTTTATGTAATTGCTTATTACGAACGGCCATTGTTTTAATGTAAATAATGAGCAAATAATGAGTTCGGCACAAGTGCCGGCCACTCTGGAGATGGAAACCGATTAAGCTGGTTTTCGAATCATTTTAAATAGCCATCTAATATCGCATCGGAAAAATATAATAGTTTCCCCGGAATAGTCAGAAAAATTGTATATTTTTCACTTAAATGGCCTCGAATATGCTTAATTTAATACGCTTTAAATTAAATCGATTTCCTGCCATTTGATTTTACTCTTCAGCCATATTTACTGGAATGGGTTTTATTTTTAATCTTTCTGATGCGTGAGTCATGATTCGAACAGTTTAAAGCAAATCCGAGAGACAGCACTGCAAATTGGATTAATCATATGGGATTTTTGAATCGCAGACACCCTCTTCACATGCAGCACACTGGCGGCACCTCCATAAGTTTTCGACTTGCTTCCCAGCCAGTTGCTTTTAACTAACTGGAGGCGAGTGGCGCCACTTGAGTGTTTAATATGCAACGTCTGCCGCTTCGGTTTCGACTTTGGCGCGTTTCTCGCTGTCAGAGATGTCGGGACGTCACCGTCCTCCATCCCTCCATCCCATCTCAAGGCTCATCCTGCTCCGTTCGCTGTTCTCCACATCGTAATCATCGCCAGAGCCGGCTGCATCGTTACTTTGAGCTGCCTTTTGAGTGTCGGGAGCGCGTGTCAAAGCACAAACAAAGCGCCAAGCGTCCAAGTCACACCCATCGCTCAGAATCTTGAAAAAAATCCTCCAACGCCCCACTGCCACTCCACACTCCTCACTTCTCACTCTGTAAATATGCAAATATAGTTATGAAAAGAATAATCAAAAAATGCTACACATAGAGAAAACGATTGTGTGATTTTATAAACAATATGTTAAGGTCACTGAATTCTCACCACAATCAAGAATTCATGGATACTTTCTTTGTTTAATTTATATAAACATTAAAAGTAAGCTCCCTATTTTTTTTAAATTTTTCTTGATTCTTGATCTTATATATTTTATTTTTCAACTGCAAAATACAGCCAATTCGTAGTCTATCTTTAATACCCTTTAAAGACCATTAATTCCTTAAATTATTCTTAATATTCTTGCATAATTATATCATTATAATAGTCCAACAGAAAGGAAAAATTTGTTCTTAGTAATCTTTATTAATATTTAAAAAAAATCTTTTAAATTACCTAAAATTTTCTATTTAAGACTTAAGAAATATTTTAAAAAATAGTAAGGAAGTACCCTCTAAAAATATGTTAAATATACCCAGTTTCTCGCAAGATCCTCGGGAACTAAGGCTTGGATTAAGAAAAAGGGAGAGCCTGGAGAAGTGGCATACTTATCAGCCATGCAGCCATCCAGTTCTGGTAATCCTTTGATGCCTCTGCCGGCTGAGATACTTGACATAATTCCAAAGTGTTTGCCGCTTTAATGCGTTATGTTAATTAGTTTGTGGATTGTTTGCCGACGCCTTCTGCTTGCCATTGCTGTTGCTGTTGCTGCTGCTGTTGCTACTGCACTCCAGTGTCATTCACACTCACTCTCAACATTCCCGACCCGTTAATGGGTCAATAGTTTCTGATAACCAACAGGCAACCCGGCTCCTGGCAAGAGTCCTTTTGCATAATTCATGGCTCCACCTAAAACGAGAACCGAACTCTGGGCTGAACCGAAAACACAAAAACAAAAACTTTTTGTTTTGGCCCAAAAGTCATTTCAGTGGAAATTTGATTTCACGCGCGGCACTAACAGCACCAGTTGGCACACACCAAACAATGAGACACCCGAATAGGTTGCTGGTCCTACGAGCACGGGCCAGAAGGGTAAGTGGGGGCACGAAAGTGAAGCTTACAGGCCAGGGCCCCAAAACTCCGAGGCAGGCACATAAAAACGTATTAAGCATATTATCTAGGCAGGCACAGACGCCTGCCAGACGACAATCGAGCGCACGGTCGCATTGGTTTTGCCGGTTCTTGACATCATCCGAAATCTGAAATGGAAGCTCCAAAAACAGGTTGGCAGGAGATACTCCCAGGAGCAGGGACAGGAGCAGGACCAGGATCAGGGGCTAGGCGGCAGGTTGCAGTTGGCAGGGCAGGAGCCAACCTCGTCTAATGAAACTTCAGATTTTTGGCTTTGTTTTCGTTATGGAAATGAGGTAGTCAGACCAGCCAGACACTGCACTAGGATAAAGCACTGAAAGAAAAGTTTTATCATATTTTAAGGACTTAAAACTTGTATAGATTTAAAAGAAATTATGGTAAAAATCTGTCTAAAAGTGTAAAGTATATAATACAACCTCATATCAATTTTGAATAACTTTTCTATTTCAATATTTTTTCTCAGTCTGTCAACCAAGACACAGTTATGGCCATATGCCAGCAACACACACGTGAGCATAGATTTCCTTTGGTCTCTGGGTTGGGGCCTTGAAACAATGTTGTCAACAACAGAGGACCGAAAAACGCAGACAGAAATGAAAGGGCAACAGTGCGTATGAGTGTCATCATCGGTAATGATTTTGGCCAAATCTGGAATGGAGCCAGTTTGTTTAAGCCGATTTAAGCTTTATCGAGGTAATTATTTATGTAAATTTTACTTATGATTTTGTTATCACATGAATCACCGTAATTATCTGCTATAAGCCAGTTAACATAATCTTACTCAAATGGCATTACAATTACTGGGCTTTAACGAATTTCGGAAGTATGTATACGAAATAAATTGCTTAATTAAATAAATATTTCAGACAGGAAATCGTACTGCCTGGCCGAATAATAAATCAAGTTTTTTGTTTTATTTTATACGGCCCAGCAATTAATCTATTTCGTCGTTTGCAAATTACGGATTGGATTCCGAGCTGCGCTTGGATCATTAATTGATTTCGAATACAATACGTATAGTATGTCCTGTGTAGTCGACGTAAGTGGATATTGAAATCGAATATCCTGGCTTCGATGAGAGGTGCGAAACAAACCCAAAGTAAACCTAATTAGCGACAGATTAAATCGGATTAATTTTCATTTAACGCATGAATCAAAAACAGGCTGACAGCCACTGCCAGAAGCACGAATGTCCTTTCTCTTCCTACTTTTTTTGCTGGTGCCCTTCCACCCCCAAACTCCCCGCCCTCTGCCTCTTTCTGGCGTGCTCCCCTGGGTCGCTTTTTGTTTACGCATCTCATTTTTTCCACTGCTTTCAAGAAGGGTATATCGGTTTTGTGGATATCCTTGTGACATAATTTTGTTATCTGATTATACTGGGTATCCTGTAGTCCGGGAATCATATTTTTCCAATTTTTTTTTTTGCCATTGCACAGCTATGTTTTCTCCCGTTTTGAACTCCGCACTACCCAGCCCACAATAATGGGTGGGAAAAACCTGTTGGCCCAGCTGACGAGGGTGTTTCTGTATGGTATTGGTAGTCGGCTTCCTACGGGTTTGGGGCTTGTTTCAAGGGGCCATCGAGTGCGGCTTTAAACACGCCGAAAAACACACAAACATATGAAATATGCATGGAAAATTGAATTTCTCTCGACCCCATCGTATGCCACCCACCACCCGCTTGAATTTTTTGGTATATGGCGCGAAAAAGCAAACATTGAACGGTGCGAACAATTTGATTTATGCGCATTTGCCGCAATTTGTTGTGTAAATAGAAAAGAAGTCAGCATTTTAATTAATTTTCTGGGCATCCTTCGCAGCACTCACCCCCAATGATTCTGCTGTTGTTGTTTCTTTCCTTTCTTGGTATCGTCGTTTCCTTTTTCTGACTGCCCCAATTAGATGGCAAAAAATTGCAGCAATTTTCCACATTTGAGGCAAAGCCTGGACCAGGCACTTTTTCCATCTCAGCTCCTCGACTTCACTTCGGGCTGAGAACTCAGTTCAGTTCAGTTGGCTCACCCGGCCCTCGCTCCATCTCCACCCACTTTATTGACCAAACTAATTGCTAACAAAGTGTCAACAGTTTGTGGGCGCCTTGGCCAGGGCAGAGCTTTTGGGAAAGGAGAACGAAGTAAACTGACGCTGCCTTAATTGCAAACGTTTATGATTTAGTTAAATAACAATTAGATGCAGTTGCTCATGCTGGAGGACCGGACAGCAATCGACACTAAGGACTCTGGGAGACAAAAAATGGAGAAACGGATGCGGAAGTGCAGTGTCATCGAAAGAAGCTTCCTCTTGGAAGTCAGTTGCACAACAAAATGTTTTAAATTTTTTTCCCTCTGACTTGTTTAAGGCTAAGATTTAAGGCTATGAAACATCATAAAAAAGAGTAGCTGTGAAGTCCTTTATCCTATAATATTCAATATCTAACAACTGCCTTTCATAAATGTGGATATCTACTTGGTTCGTTGACTTGTTCTCCAGACAGAAATATATTTGCCAGCATTCCGGTTTACCTTTTTGTGGAGCACTCACTCCCCTCCTCACAGCCATTAGAGACTTTTGATTTCCAATCATTGCTGAATCCCTTTGCTTGTCCCCCCCCCTGAAAGTCCTTACCTGATGCCTAATCCGCTGCCTCATGTTTATGCATGGGAACTACTCGGAAAATGCATATACCAGATGCCTGGCCAGGAGAAGGCCTGGGCCACACAGCTCAGACAGCTTCAATTTGCCACAAAAACACATTGGCAACATTTTAATGAATGTTGCAGCCGCTGCACTGCCGCAGACAAACAATGGGAAAAGGGCTCCGAGTCGGCTTTCAAAATGCTCGACAAACATTGGCCCGAGCGATAAAAGTAAGTAGAAAGGATGTGGAAAAGGCGCCCGCCACCGCTGCTTCTCGCTCGCTTGCTCGGTGGATGCAATTTGTGCAAATATTGTGGTAAGAGCCGGGACGGGTGGGACAGGGAAACAGGGTTAAAACAGATCCAACTGCAGGACTCGGTATGGAGAATACACTGAGGACTTTCACTTGCGTCTTGGGGTTAAGTTTCTTAGAAGGTAGTATATAAAGTTTTTAAGATATGCCTTCAAACCATGTCTATATCTTTATCAATTTGTATTTGATTCTTTAGGGGTACACCTTAAAAGATTTTTATTTTAATTCACTATAGATCTGAATCATTATCTTATAGCAAACCTTTTTATATATATTTAATATTTTTTCTATGGAACCTCTTGTAAAAATCTATTGAAAAACAATATCCAAATCTTTGTAAATAAGTAGCAGATTTTATTGTGAAATATCTTAAAGGTTTTTCCATTTTTATTCTTTGTGAATATTTATAAAACCCAAAATATATAAGTATGATATTTATCTTTCAGTGTCCTCCTAGGCATAGGCATTTTTGCATGCGGCGCATGGCTGCATTTTTTGGGCTTACCAGCTGGAATAAGAGTTTGTAGCTGAAAGTTTGTGGGGCGCTCGGGGGAAGGAAGGTAAGGATAAAAGGTGGTACTGCACTCCATGTAGGCGAGACCACGGGGTCTCAGGGGTCTGAGGAGAAGACTGAGGCCGAGTCAACGGCATGATAAACGTGCTGCCAATAAATTACACTGCGTCAAGGCAACGAATCCTGGCTCCTAGCTCCTGGCTTCTGGTTCCAGCATACGAGGCGCATCGCCGGAACATCCTGGGCGCATTGGAGCTGCTGCACATTTTTGCTGCCGTACCATTTAAAATTTAGTACAATTTTCTTTTGGCTTTCACGTGCGCACTCCGTTCATACGGTAAACAATTTGAATGCTTTGGCAGGCAGGACACGTAGGAGAGGAGCAGCCAGGACATTGCCAGCCAGGAGCCAGGAGGAAACGCTTTACGAGGGTAAGCCAGTAACTATGGGATGTCTCTCTTTTCCTTCACTATTTCTCAAGCAAACAATGATAGTTGGCGATGGCTGAGTGACACGAATACTTTTTGGAAATAATTTTAATCAAAAGATATAAGTAAGATTTCCATTGAATATATTTCAAAGACTAACTAAAAGTAAGTAACTAAACAAAGAACAAAAATATATAAATACCAATATACCTTTGATTTTAACGCTTCTCTAAATCGCATTCAATATTTATGCATCTATAACCAGCCAGAAATAAAAAATTATCAAAATAAATATTGGAGTTCCGTCCTTTGGCCGGTGGGCGGTGATTGATTGCCGAGTTGGATTAATCAAGGGCGAATGAATATTTTAAAAATCCCTTCACGTACTTTTTTAATATTGATAGCTCAACAGTTTGCCACGCTGTCTGGATATAGAATGGCTAAAACCGGGCACTCATCTCTGCCCGTAAGCGGGTTTCCTGCCACATCCTTGCCCTGTTCAAGTGCAGCAACAGGACAATCGTGGCGTAAAAAGTTTGCTCTCTGTTCCTGTGACCCTAACTATGCTTACTCAATCCGCTGCCCCGCCCTCGTGCCAGCCATTTGCAATGCAAACACTGCCGGATAAAAAAGGGGAGCTGCTTCGTCTCACTCACCCACGTCGCAGGACCCCAAGGACTTGGCGCCCCCTCGATGTGAGCCGAGCACGCATCTTGCATTGTGTAATATGCTCTGCGATTTATGTTTGTCCTAAGCCGGAGGAAGCCCCGAAGAGGGGGCAGCTGCTCGCATATTGAGCACCCAGACCATATCCAAAAGGAACATAAATTGAAATGTTCTTGGCAAACAGCAAAAAAAATATTGAAATCATATTTGGGGCAAGTGCATGAGCTTGGAACAGACACACTTGACTTTCGGCAACGAATGCCTTGTCGGGGGAATTCAGGATTCAAGTGCTTCTGCCTTTCGCACACAAATCACACAACTCCGAAAGGACTAACAAACGTGAGAAGTTGAACAAAAAAGTGGGAAGAAAGTTTGAGCGACTACAAGACACCTACTATATGCCATTGTTATGCTAATCTTACAATTAAAACTTGGTCAAGAAACTTTTTAATAATAGTCCCTGAAACTTTAAGGATCTCTTACACTCTCTCCTTAACTAATTTATTTGGCTATACAAAATAACTAGAATTATATTAGTGAACAAAGAAATAGTGAATATACCCTTGAAACTATACCAACACGAACTAAAAAAACAAACATCGAACAAATCGAAGGAATATGAAGAACACAAACTTTCTTTTGTGTTTACCCTTATGGAAGTACTCATAAGGATTGAAAGCTCCAGCATTCAGATCCAATCGCGTTTTGACTGCCAGAACAATAGAGCTTAATAGATGAATCAAGACTCGCATTTTCGGGGAGTACATGAAGCCAATTCAATTGTCAGGCAACCGCAAATAAAATGGTTTTATGTGCATTTTAGCTGCTTTTATTTCACTTCCCAACTCCCCTGCTACTGCCTCTGCTCCAGCTCCTGCTCCCTCTTCACTTTATGGCTTAATACAATTTTTATGTTTTGGCCATTTTGAAGAGTCAACTGTGGCGTCTAAAGACCACACCACGAATTTTTTGGGGAAAACGCGCCCAATAAAAAGCCAAAACATTTGCGCAAAATTCGGGGCATTATTTTTTTGGAGGGGTGGTGGCGGAAAAACTGGATGCCTGAGAATTGGCTGCGTCACCTGCCGACTTGCCCCACAACTCCTCTCTCCACCTGTTTATGCGAGGACATAAAACGGTTTTATGTTCGGGTCCTGGCCAAGTTTAATGCTAATCGTCATCGTCATATGTCGTAAGTGGTCGTAAAGGCACATCAACTTCATTCTTATGATTAGCGCTATTTAAGAGAGGTAACGATACAGTCCTCGGGCCTGAAGGAAAGTTTCCGGAAGCATACAATTTCCATAAAAAAAAATTAGTTGTAAGCGATTTTCGATTAGGCTGCCATTCAAGATAAGCGGTCGTAACACTTTAAGGGTTAGGAAATTAAGAAAACATGGCTTAAATGTAAACTCCATCTAATTGAAGTTAGTAATCAGTGATTACTAATCACAATCTTGAATTGCCAATAAACAAGATTCGAAATTAGTAAATGCCGTAACAATAATTTGCAGTTCGCTGCAAAATAATACAAGTCATAGTCATCCGAGCATCTTGGTTAACTAACTGAAACTCGCTCAGGGCCTGTGGCAACAGGAAATTAGTAAAGCCAGGATTTGCAAGGAGCCAGGTTGCCTGGGAGTTCGGGGTGAGAGGCTGAGGTCGGTAAACAAGGGCATTAGTGTTCATTAATTGTGCAAACATAAATTTATATATATCTGTGCATAAATATAATATAGTATGGTATGGTATGGGGGTGTACGAATATTTTGGACTGTATGTATAATTAGAGTTGTGAGGGCGACCACCTGGCGTATACGTAATCTTGTTTATTGCATCAGCCGACCCGACCCGACCCGACCATTGCACATTGGATTTTGAATGTTGGATGTTGGATTTTCGGCATTCAAACAGCACAAACTATTTTCCAATGCCAAACATAAATTAGGCTTTAACAACCTATTAACTGATTTGGTTTGGGGCTTCGAGGGTATAATGAGACTTTGCTCCTGTCCGTTCCAGCCGCAAATCCTATTCGCAACGCCGGCTGACATCCAAGGAAACGTTGAGATAGCCTAATGCTGTGCATATTTATACGAAAATTATTGATGATTGTGTATTGGACTCTTGAATTTATGGTTCAATTTGAGCTTCAAGTTTCTAATCGCCAGCTTGATTGGAGTTTGTATAATGAAGGTATTTGCCGGATTGGCATTAATATGGGCTATGAATTTAAACAATGATTGGTAGGGTTTTTGTAAATTGGTTTTCCAGGCAGCCTCAAGGAATAATACGTCCTATGCTCCGACTTACAGGCTGTTTCAGAACTGATGACAGTCCCCTCCTTCTGTCTTGCCCAAGTCAAATGAATTAATGACCTCACATGTTGGCATATGGCTCCTGCTCACCTTCATTACTCCTTGAACTTATCAATATGCATGACGAAGATTTTGACAAGATTTTTAGGGGTCGTCATTTGCATTTTACATACTTAATTGTTTTCCCATTACGGCCTGCTGACTGGCTGCCAGAGCTTCATTAGCACCAGGGCCAGGACACACACATGCCCGTCCGCCTGCCTGCCTGCCTGCCCCGCCGAGGAAGTCACAACGATTAATGTCAACTTGCTTAATAGCATTCCTTTTGCCTCATCACGGAAAGCGGCTCAACCGAACTTAAAGCCTCCCCCGGCCCGCCTGGCCCCCCTTTTGGCCGCAAAACAGGCGGCAGTAATTTCCTGATCCCGCCCCTCTTCCAACGTTTTGGTCCAAAATGCAGGCTCAACATGTCATGTCACTTTTGCTCGCCCCGGCTCGGAAGGGGAGTGGAAGCTGCGGTTGTTCGCGTGATGAATTACACACTCGCCGAAGGACACGATGATGAAGTGCCTGTCATTCGAAGCCTGAAAGAATGCCCAGCAGCCGGCTGTCCTTCTGTCCGCCTGTCCGCTAGTCCGACGGTCTGTCAGCTTGTCAGTTCGTCAAGCTACGCTTGGCAGCTTGGCTCGAATTGTTGTAAGCCATTTGCATAGAGCATCTTCCGCATAATTTATCGACACTTGAGCAAAACTTTAATTACTCCCCAGCTCGGGGGCCCAAACATTTTTCGTCTAGTAATGTGCCCGAGGGGGCAACGCAAAGGCGAGGAAGTTGGGGCTCTTCCACTATGTGAATTTCTGCATATGGAAATGGGGAAATGGAATATGGACTGATGTGGTATGAGGAAAATTCTCCAAAAAGCTCGAGTCCTTTGTCTGCGTAATTCAATGCGTGTTTCGAGCATATCCTTTGGCCATAGCGTACATATTGCAACGGATTTGAGGATGAGGTTCCTTGGGGTAGTTATCCTTTTATACTATCTCTCTCTGTCACTGCCTCTATCTCTATCTCTTTCTATATCCTTCTCGCTCTCGGCTAATGGCCTTTAATTGAGCGCTGGGAAATCTTTCAAGTGTTTGCGGCTGTTTGAGAATTTTTGGGAAATTCGATATTGTAAATAAAGTGGCCCTAAATGCTCAACTTGGCCATTTTCACACAATCCTGGTTGTGCCTGGGGATTTTATGTTCCAATGTTGGGATTCATGGCTCACAGTATGTTTGCTGAGTGGCAGGATGCACGTGGCAAGTGTTCGATTCTCTGGGACATCCATATTATTATAGCTAAGTGGGAGAAAGTCTCGGTTTTCCAAACGGCCTAATCACTTAAGCTCTTCAACACATTATCGAATGAGTCCTTTTTCTTTCTTAAATCTTGTCCCATAATAGACCCTAATTAATAACTCATTGAAATAGTTGCTGAAATACAATTTACTTTTAAAATAAAACCACAAAACAACGTAAAACATAGACTAGGTGAGGATGCAATCGCACATCCGCTGGCAGATCCTTTGGCAGAGATTATCAACGTACTCGAGGAGCTGTTTATTTGAGGTTCCTTTGAGAAGTTTCTGGAGCTCCTGGACGGCACCCAGGCACTCGCAGTGCTCGTAGAGGCGGGTGTTCCCGCAGAAGAAGTCCTCGCACTGAATGGGGTCACATTTGCGAAGCGGCGCGCGATACTTCTCGTCAATGCGGCATGCCATGTAGTTCCTGTGGCACATTTGACGATAGTAGTTGCGTAGTTGGCGCCTTTTCTCCGCTCGCCGCATTTCCCGGATGAAGGGCGCCTCGGGTTCCTTGCGGCGGCGCTCCATGAAGGTGCAGATCTCGCACTTGCACTCTGGAGGTGGACATGGTGGACATGATTTCTTGTCTTTTTCCCGGCAGGGAGAATCCGACTTCTTTTCCTTGGAATGGCCCCTCTTCTTGTGCGGTTTTTTGGTGGGCTGATCCTTTGTTATCTGTGGTTCATCTTCTGGCGGCGGCTGTTCCATTTGGACTTTAGAAGGTGTCCTAGAAGCCCGGTGCGAAGGAAGTCTGACCGGTTTATAATCTTCAACCTCTTCATCTAAAGGTGGTGCATCCACTATTGTGTCTTCTTCCTTATATCCTTTTTTGGGGGGCTCATCCCTTGGGGTCTTGTATTTCTTATCCCTTCTCACATATTCAAATTTCGATTTTATGCTTTCGCCGTCTTTATCCTTTTTCGGATCTTTCTCTTTATTTATCTCAATGAGGATTCCATCACCTTTATTCTTGATTGCGTCGTTTGGCACCTTTGAATCACCTTCCTCTTTACGCTTTTTGGCATCCTTCTTGCCTCTGTCGCCTTTATCACCTTTATCGTCTTTATCACTTTTATCTGTTTTATCGCCTGTATCGCCTTTATCACCTTTATCGCGTTTGTGGCCTCTATCGCCTCTATCCTTTTCTTGTCCTCCGTCTCCTTCTCCATGACTACTGATGTAGCTGTTGCTATGTCGTAGTACGGATCCTCTTCCTGGTCCGCTGGCACGTCCTACTTTGTAGTCACTTTCCTCGCCATCTCCATCTCCGCCTCCGGCACCTCCGGTACCACCAGCTCCGCCTCCAGTGCCACCTGCACCTCCATCTTTCCCCCGCTGCTTCTTCGGCTTGCAGCAAGCCTCGTAGACCTTGCAGAGCGGATCCCCTTTTGGCTCAAAGCAGCCCACGAGCCGACTGTACAGCTCATCGTAGTTCTTGGGCTCGGCTGGGTCGGGCTGGTCGAAGGCCTCTGCATCCCGCACATCAGTCTTAGCACTCGGCACACAACAAGGAGGACAGTACCAGAATTTGGTCCGTCGTCGAGCGATCGGCGCCACAGGACGTTGCCGATTGAGGTTGTGGAGTGGCTTCTGTTGGGAACCAAAAGGATTCTTGCGATCCGGATTAACCCAGCAGTACATGCTGTTGATCGCCTTTTGTGGAGATAGTTGCTGCTGGACATGCGGCATCCGTTGCAATTCCAGTTGCAACGCCCAGCGATTGAGGATCAGGGCTGGGCACGGTTGCGACGGAAAAGGTTTAGTGGACTGGACGCGACGCAGTTGGGGTGGGAGATGGGGCTTGGTTGGACGCTGTCTGGGTATCCCGCTCACCTTTTCCAGGGCCTGTGCCAGCACCTGGTTGAACTTCAACGATTCGGGCTGTTGGGTGGGCGAACCGACGCCATAGAAGCCCAGCGTGTCCTTATGCGGGCTCTGCTGCCAGACTTGCAGGACGTCGTCGTGCTCCATGTCGAAGGGTCGCCCGCGGCCATCAGTCGAACGGTTGTTGGTCAACCTTCTGGGTGCCATACTTTCTTGGCATCTGGACTCAGGAGTTCGGATCAAAGGGTATGTCTCGGAGCGCCGAACCTGAAAGGTGTCACCATTCCCATTCCTTTGCACCACACAGGGGTAGGGGGCAGGTGGCAAGGGGAGTCTTTGGGCGGCAGGTGGAGGATAGCCGGTGCCCAGGCACTCGGGACTCCGCCACTGCCGCGACCGTCTGCCACCCGCGTTCATGTACGATTGTCTCCGACTGCACCACGCAGAATTTACCTTTATTCATAAAGTTTTTTTTTATTGCCAAAAAAAAATTTTGTTAGCCTAGATGGGGCCCGAACTAGTAGTCGTTGAAAACTCTGTAGAAGTGAGGGTAATCCAACTGACGAATCAAGTAGAGGCTCCATGATAAACAATCCTTTGAAATCTATTCTTCAGGACAAGAAACTAATACGTCCCATAACAAAAAAGCATAAATTCTGGAAAATATATTTTTCCTTTATGATGAAGTTAAAAGATTGAGCAAATTGAAACATAAATTCCTTAAGCCTCTTATTTTGAGAAATACTATGTTTGAAGCTTCTGCTGTCTGACTTGTGGAGCTCAATTAGTTTCCCAACCATATAATCTGATTTATTTGGGTCATTCGGTCGGTCCGGTTAAAATGGAGTTACTGCAATGGATTAGCATGTCACTCTCAGAATTTGCTTAGCCATGGGATCAAAAATGTTTTCGCATCCATCAAAATGAACTCCAATTAAAGTTTGCACACTTTAATTTGCTGGCCCAGTTTCCAGTCATCCGCAGTGTTTTCCCCAATCGAGCTGGAGTCTTTTCCCCTTACAATTTCCTGCCCATTGCCACATAAATTCGCACACGAAAGAGCCTGACATGGCTGTGCTATTTATGGAGCAGTTCCTGTTCAACCAAAAAAGGGCAAAAATACGAGAAGCACAGAAAAAGCCAAAGTCAGCTGCTTTTAGTGTTAGCATCCTAGAATACTAGAATGCTGGTTTCTGGTTGCTGGTTACTGGTAACTGGTCTGGTTTTGGGGTCGTGGGGATACATTACATATGTGGGGATGAACATACACACTCACAGCTTATATAGAGAAACATAAATCCTAAATTGTCTTTTGTCGCATAAATATTTTACTTGAGAGAATCAGGGAGAGAGAGTGCGAGGCAACGGCCTACCAGGACGAGCAAGGACATAGACAATGGCCTAGCTGGAATAGGACATGAAATGACATTATTTCTTATTATTAGAACAGCGCAAATAAATGAGTCTCGGAAGGCGGAGAGGAAGTGCAAATAGGCGACTACCACTCCGATGACGGCGGACTGGGGCATTTTGTTTGTCCTGGCAGGACCGCAATTCCCACATGTCTGTCTTCATAAATGCTTTATCTCCGGCCAACACTCACGGCTGTGGCGGAGACGGGGGCTCTGTCTGTGGCTGTGTGTTGGCTTTTGTAATTATGTGCATATAATAAAGTTGACCCAAATATAAATAAGCTACGACTTTAGCGCTGTTAAATAAAATCCAATGCCTGGGAAAATAAATGAGGGAATGGAGAATGGGGCTATGACGCTATGTGGGGGGTTCTGGCCATAAGCACAATAGTCATATTGTGTTGATGTTGTTCCTGGACGGGCAGTTCATTAAATGATAAGCCATCGACATCTGGCCGAACAATTGGGGATCAGGCGATGCAATCCCAATTCCAAAAACAATCACTGGTAATTGGGCCACAACTGGATGGAGTGGGGCGCGGGGATTAAATGAAATTTAAATTTAAACTGTTGAAGGACATGCGTCTGCATGCCCACACATATGTGCGTAATCATAATTGATGGCGGAGTTGAGTGAGTTGCCCAAAGGAATGTTGCCCAGAAATATCTGCATAGAGACGTGTCCCTCTTTGCAAATTTATTGCCCAATATATTAGACAACCCTTCGCACATTTGCCAGAGCTTCAGCCTGTGCAGCTGAAATAAATTCATAAATTCAGGACGAATATGGCAGACAACGAATATGCTCACACTCCATCTTTCTGGCTGATTCTTTTCTGCTGAATGTGCTTGAGCGTTATCCATTAAATGCGATGAATCAACTCTTGGCCACCATAAACAATCTTTGACTCACTTGCTCCTCGCCGGTGCTCATAAAACGTCATACGGCTGAAGGCGGATGGCGGATGGCAGAGCGGAAATTTATGTTCGCCATTTTACCGCGGACTTGTTTGTATTTGTCTCGCAATGAGCGCTCTGCACACACATGTGTGTGTCTGTGTGTGCCCCCTTCTGCTAGTTGGTGTGCGTGTGCATATATTTGGCTTCCTGTTGACGTGCAAGATGGCCGACAAAAGAGCAAAGAGCCGCTAAAAGTCACTACAAAATTTGTCTTCTGAAAGATTAATTGCTTAGACAAATAATGCAATTGGAATTTTGCGTTTTTCTACCTCTACACTTTCTATAATACTTTTGGATTTCTATATCTGTTATATCTAAGCTATAGGAACATTCCCATATGTTTTAGATTGGAGGACCTCCATGATCAGTCATCCAGTGGAGAGGCTTCCGAACTGGCCAGAAATAAAGGCCAAATCGAAGGACAGTGTGCAAAATAAATGTTAGCCGGCATGTTATAAATGTAAGGTTGAAATAATGGGCAAAGTGATCGATTCGATACGTTAACTTTATTATTCGATATTGCCAAATGATATTTTCCAGATATTTTTTTTTTAATTTTACTTATTTCATTAATTTGTAAAATAGAGATTTTCGAAAACTTTTTTGGCTCATGCTAGTTACTTATACAGGATTTAAATATTCCTGGATCATGCATTTTTTGTGTACTTTCGTATATTGGATTACTAATATTTTATTTTTTCTGGAGGTGGAATCGTCCTGACATGTGACGTTGGGTTGCACCTATTTCCCATAGGATTTCGGCCTAAATTAAACTAAATTTCTTATGAGGTCTTCGTAAACTTCATAGCTTAACTTACAGATTGTATCTGCCTCGCATATTAGGAATAGGGCTAACATCAATATTGTACATAAAAGACTTCGTGGCCCGTCCATAATAAATTATGGGAAAATCGAAACTAAAACTGAATTTAACAACTTAACATTTTTCCTTTATATATTGTTAATTCGCCTTTACTAATCTTGCCTATTGTGGAACTAATATGCATTTAATATAGTTTCATAATGTGGGTTTCTAAGGCCAGATGACAGTTCTAAAAGAGGCAAGATCTGTTACTGCCACAATTCGTTAATCTGATACGAATCGACGGAGATATGGACCTGGCAAATTATCATTTAATTCAGTTTCTCGACTTCCAGAGTCTTTATACATAAAATATTTTCAAATACAAGTTTTCTGGGAAAAAAATAATATTAAATATCCATATCCATTAAAATTATTAATATTTAATTTATAATACGTTATTCTTATATTTTCTTAAGCTTCATAATTCCTCCTATGAAAAATGTATAAAGGCTTTTCGAATAACTAACATACTTGTAGAAGAATATGCGATGCATAATCCTTTTTAATCCTTATAAAGCTTCATTCTGCAATCTTGGCAAACTAAAAATCGCAAAGTTATTTGAATTTTAGCCGGATTCTTTCACTGATTTCAAGTGTCCTTGTCTTTAGCCTTTGTCATTGCTCGATTTGACAAAAATGTGGCCAATAAAAATTTCAAACCGAAAGTAAAAAGCACAAAAAATAAAAGTGCCAAAAGAAAAAATTCTGGCTCAGCAAGATGACGAAAATATCGGAAAGAAAAAAAGTAAAGAAGACAAGATAATTGATTGTTTGATTCAATTGCAAAGTCAATTGCCTTTTTTTACTTTGGATCTGGAACAAAATGGTCTTTGGATGATTGCGTGAGGATAACGTCAAAGGAAACGCACCGAGCACTGAAAATTGGTTACAAATTCTGATTAGAAGCGCCAGTAAAACAGCCAGAGGTAAAACATGGCTAAAAAACAAAAAACCCCAAAAAGAGACAAATTCAGTCAAAAGACAAATTGGGCTCTGGCTTCCGGATGGGTGTGGCAGTTGAACAAATTGAATTGTTTTCGGTTTGAGGGCATTGATAAGACAAAGCAATCAGTCAGCCAGTCAGCCAGTCAGCTTCAAAACTGGCCAGAAGTGAAGGCAAAAGCGAAGGGCAATGTGCAAAATAAATGTTGGCAGGCATCGAAGGTTGAAATAATTGGCAAAGTGATCGATTCGATGCGTAAGATTAATTATACACTACTGTCAAAATACAGCATTCCAGATATATTGTTCAGTTTTTATTATATCATTGTCGCTTATGGTAATTATATAGTTTTCTTTGATTAAGTATTTGCCATACTTTGGTATTTTATAGAATCTCCTTAATCTGCCTAAGTGCAAAAAAGTTCTCTCATTTTCTTACAGTCAGGAGACCCATATGCAAATGCTGGATCATCAGCATTGCTGGATCATTGCAGTCAGGGGCACCGTATGCCAACCAGGGAAATCCTTTTTGGTCCTCACATTTTGACTTTGGGTAGCAACATATGGTTGTTCTCCCCTAGGATTTTTGCCAAATTTTTAAAAAAATTATCAATAATTTATTACAAAATAAAGATAATTTAACTTACAAAGGGTTGCCTCGCATGTTAGGATAAATGCAAACATAGAAAAGATTAAAAATATGGTTGGTTTGAGGGCCATGACTTTTTTATTCAGGAACTAAAAGAAAACGGAACATAACAAGTCTTTATTATTTATATATTTTATTTATTTATATATATAGTTTATTTATATATATTATTTTTAAGTCTCCTTTAAGTAATATTCATATGATGGAACTAATTTGACCCCTATGCATTGTCATACTCGTAATCATAATCGTAATCAGTTTTCGAAGCTGCCTCATCGACTTCCTTTTTAACAAGTCTGATGCAACACCATTGGTTCTTCTTACAGTCAGGTGACTTGAAGTGTAGTCCTTTAAGACTCCATGGTCCAGAACAAAGACCTACTCTTGACAGGCAAGAGTCGCCAAAGATATCGTCTTCAATTGGGTGCCTACCTAGAATTTTTATTTAAATTATAGTTAAAAGAAATTCGAAATATGTCAACTAACAGAGTGCCCTGCAGACTATATGTACGGTGAAAATTAAAGCCGCCGAAAAAAATAAAACGGAAAGATGCATAGTTAATTTTCTGAGATTTGAAACAAGACTAATTTAAGTATGTTCATAAAAGGTTCTTCTTCACATCAAAATATAGGTTTGTATTATTTGGCTCATTGGTACAGTCAAGGGACTCAAATATGAGGCTCGGAAATTGCAAGGGTCGGTGGAAGATTCTTTTGGACGACAAGCATCGCAAACCAATTGAGAAATAGTGGAATGCAGACCTAAAAGTTATTGAAAATGCCTTTTACAATTTTTTTAAAAGCTTAATCTTTACTACCTTTTTTCAATTATATTCTTTAATTTTTTTATTTAGCCATAAGGAGTAAAACGCGATCCAGTATCATCACGATAAAATATTGATGCTATGCATGGGCATTTTAATATATTATAAAGTCGTATCTAATAGATTATCGATGCTTTTTTTCCTTTTAAGATGGTTAATACAACATTATTTGCCCCTTTTTGAATGTGGCTGTTGGATAAGAAGATGATATTCTTCACATTAACTAATGTAAAAAGTTGCAGTAATAGAAATAGTCTTTACAGTCTGGAGACTTAAATGTAAGGCTTGGAAATTTTAAAGGATCTGCGCAGGATTTAATTTTGGTTTAAGGTTCATGTCTCACTGCATGAGATGATAAAATACAAAAAAATATAACAAAATCTCAAAATGGGCTTTTTCCTAGGTTTTTATGACGTTTCTAATGGATTATCGATGTCATATTCTTTCCTTCTAAGAAGGTTAATACAACAAATTTTCTCTTCTGATTTTCTATAAGAGTTTATTTTTATAAAGACTCAAAAATTTTTATTTATGTTTTTATTAAAGTAAACGAGGTTCGCTAATTTTTAAACTGGGTTGGATAAAGTTTGGTCTTTATATATGTCTCTACAAAAAAACACAAACTTTAAAAGAGTTCAGATTCATTCTAGGTATTCTAGTTCATTCTAGGTCTTCTAGGTGGTGGTCTAGGTATTCTAGGTATATGAGGTACATGAGGGCGTTGTTTTATAACGCATTTGAAATGAATAGAAATATGGCCTGAAAATCAGTGAATTTTAAATAAAAAACTTCAATTTTTATAGTAATAAAATACTCACAATTGAAGAGGCAGTCTATGTCGTTAAACATCAATAAGAACAATAAGAATATTGTTTTGAGGTCCATGTCTTATTAAGGAGTGAGCAAAACTTCAACTGTATTTAAATAAAAGTGAACTTGGCCATTTAACTAGATTTTTAAGACGTTTCTAATGGATTATCGATGCCCCTTTCTATTCTTTTAAGAAGTTGTGTTTTCTATAAGAATGAATTTTTAAAAAAAGAAATAAAAAGAAATAGTTACTTAATTTTTTTTTTTTATGGTTTCTCATAATGATAAGTATATATTATCATTATTTTGTAAGACGCCATTAATAATATTTAATTTTGTGAAACTAAAATAGTTAGATATGCATTAAATTAAACTGCTCAATGTGGTAAGAAAGTGGCATAACTGGGTTATGTTTGATAACAAGACAACAAAGTTCGCCATCTTTACAGTCAGGGGAATCGTATGCGTCCAGACATTTTGACTGTGGTATTAATTCCGCCTAAATTTTCAAAATATTCTTAATAATTCATTACAAAATAAAGAAAATTCGTTTTACTCTGGTTTGCGTCGCATGTTAGGATAAATTCAAACATAAAAAAGATAAAATAAATGGTTGGTTTGAGGGCCATGACTTTTTTATTCAGGAACTAAAAGAAAACGGAACGTAACAAGTCTTTGTTATTTATATATATTATTTATTTATATATATAGTTTATTTATATATATTATTTTTAAGTCTTTATGTTTTATTATGTTCCTATTAAAGTAAGCGAGGTTCGCTAAATTTTAAACTGGGTTGGATAAAGTTTGGTCTTTATTATATGTCTCTACAAAAAACACAAACTTTAAAAGTGCTAAGATTCATTAAGGTCTTCTAGGTATTCTAGGTATTTTAGGTATTTGAGGGCGTTTTATAACGCATTTGAAATTAAAGTAAATATCGCCTGAAAATCAGTGAATTTTAAATAAAAAAATTCAATTTTTATAGTAATAAAATACTTACAATTGAAGAGGCAGTCTATGTCTTTAAACATCAATAAGAACAATAAGAATATTGTTTTGAGGTCCATGTCTTATTAAGGAGTGAGAAAAACTTCAACTGCATTTAAATAAAAGTCAACTTGACCATTTAACTAGATTTTTAAGACGTTTCTAATGGATTATCGATGCTGTTTTCTATTCTTTTAAGACCTTGGGTTTTCTATAAGAATGAATTTTTAAAAAGAAATCGAAACAAATAGTTATTTAATTGTTATTTTTTCTGTGGTTTCTCATAATACTAAGTATATTTTCATTATTTTTTTATGTCGCCATTAATAATATTTTATTTTGCGAAACTAAAATAGTTAGATATGCATTAAATTAAACTGCTCAACTGATCTTAAACTGATCTTTACAGTCAGGGGAATCGTATGCCCATAAGGGAAATTGTTTTGGGTCCAGACATTTTGACTGCGGGTAGCAAGCCAAGGGTTCTGGTTTTCCATTGGCATTGTCATACTCGTAATCATGATCGTAATCAGTTTTCGAAGCTGCCTCAACGACTTCCTTTTTAAGAAGTCTGATGCAACACCAATGGTCCTTACAGTCAGGTTACTTGAAGTATAGTCCTTTAAGCTAATATAGAAAGTTTCAGCAATAGAGATTGTCTTTACAGTCTGGGGACTTAAATGTAAGGCTTGAATATTCTAAAGGATCTGCGCAGGCTGCGCAGAGACAAGAAAAATAATTTTGGTTTAAGGGGCATGTCTCACTGTCTGAGATGATAAAATACAAAGCAATATAACAAAAAGTTAAAATGGGCTTTTTTACTAGGTTTTTATGACGTTTCTAATGGATTATCGATGAATTATTCTTTCCTTTTAAGAAGGTTAATACAACATAATTTGCCCTTTTTCTACTCTGTTTTTCGCGAATTGCATTTGAAATGAAAAGGGGAATAGCCTGAAAATCAGGGAATTTTAAATAAAAACTTTAATTTTTATAGTAATGAAATACTTACATTTGAAGCTGCAGTCTATGACTTTAAACATCAATAAGAACAAAAAGAATATTGTTTTGAGGCTCATGTCTTATTAAGGAGTGAGCAAAACTTCAACTGTATTTAAATAAAAGTCAACTTGGCCATTTAACTAGATTTTTAAGACGTTTCTAATGGATTAGCGATGCTGTTTTCTATTCTTTTAAGAATTTGGGTTTTCTATAAGAATGAATTTATTAAAAAAAATCGAAACAAATTGTTATTTAATTGTTTTTTTCTATGGTTTCTCATAATACTAAGTATATTTTTTCATTATTTTTTTAAGTCGCCATTAATAATATTTAATTTTGTGAAACTAAAATTGTTAGATATGCATTAAATTAAACTGCTCAATGTGGTAAGAAAGTGGCATAACAGGGTTATGTTTGATAACAAGACAACAAAGTTCGCCATGTTTACAGTCAGGGGAATCGTATAAAAAAGATAAAATAAATGGTTGGTTTGAGGGCCATGACATTTTTATTCAGGAACTAAAAGAAAACTGAATATAACAAGTCGCAGTTTATTTATATATATTATTTTTAAGTCTCCCTTAAGTAATATTCATATGATGGAACTAATTTGACCCCTATGCATTGTCATACTCGTAATCATAATCGTAATCAGTTTTCGAAGCATCCTCATCGACTTCCTTTTTAACAAGTCTGATGAAACACCTTTGGTTCTTCTTACAGTCAGGTGACTTGAAGTGTAGTCCTTTAAGATTCCATGGTCCAGAACAAAGACTTACTCTTGACAGGCAAGAGTCGCCAAAGATATCGTCTTCAGTTGGGTGCCTACCTAGAATTTTTATTTAAATTATAGTTAAAAGAAATTCGAAATATGTCAACTAACAGAGTGCACTGCAGAGTATTAGTACGGAGAAAAATAAAGCCGCCGATAAAAATAAAACGGAAAGATGCATAGTTAATTTTCTGAGATTTGAAACAAGACTAATTTAAATATGCTCATAAAAGGTTCTTCTTCACATCAAAATATAGGTTTGTATTATTTGGCTCATCGGTACAGTCAAGGGACTGAAATATGAGGATCGGAAATTGCAAGGGTCGGCGAAAGATTCTTTTGGACGACATGCATCGCAAATCAATTGAGAAATAGTGGGATGCAGACCTAAAAGTTATTGAAATTGCCTTTCTATTAAAGTAAGTAAGCGAGGTTCGCTAATTTTTAAACTAGGTTGGATAAAGTTTAGTCTTTATTATATCTCTCTAAAAAAAACACAAACTTTAAGAGTATTAAGATTCATTGTCTTTTAGGTATTTTAGGTATTTTGAGGCGTTTTCGCGAAATGCATTTGAAATGAAAAGGAGAATAGCCTGAAAATCAGTGAATTTTAAATAAAAAACTTTAATTTTTATAGTAATAAAATACTTACAATTGAAACCGCAGTCTATGACTTTAAACATCAATAAGAACAATAAAACTATTGTTTTGAGGCCCATATCTTATTAAGGAGTGAGAAAAACTTCAACTGCATTTAAATAAAAGTGAACTTGGCCATTTAACTATATTTTTAAGACGTTTCTAATGGATTATCGATGCCTTTTTCTATTCTTTTAAGAAGTTGAGTACAGAATTGTTCTCCGTTGTCAAATCGGGGTTTCTATAAGATTGAATTTTTAAAATGAAATGAAAACAAATTGTTTTTTAAATGTTTTATTTTTCTATGGTTTCTCATAATACTAAGTATATTTTTTCATTATACCAAAGTATATTATTAAAATATGAGGTACGTTAGCTTACTTCGAAAGTAGTTGGACTAGAACATCTCTGTTCTATTATTTGTGTCTCTATATAAACCCCAAACCATAAGGAAATGCGGTGTTTAGGGAAGTGCCTTTGTTTTGCTTGCATTTGAAAAAATAACCTGAGATTCAGTGAATTATTGAACAAATTCCATTTTTATAGTAATAAAAACTTACAATTGAAGCTGCAGTTTATGACATTAATCGTCAATGACAAGAATAAGAAAATTGTTCTAAGGTCCATGTCTTATTGAGGAGGTATAAAAATTCTTCTAAATAAAGCTAAATATCAATTTATGCTTTTAATAAGATTTTTATAATGTTTCGAATCGATTAGCAAGTCGAATTGATTCCCATTATATTAAGAAGGTAAATACAATCTTATTTTTACGTGTAAACTTACATCTTTTACGAAACCAAACTGAAAACAAAACCAACAGCTGTATTGATGTTTTATTTGTAGTTTCCCATAGGGCAAATATGATTACTTATAAGAGTGCCATGACGCCAGAAAAAATTGTCGAGTTACAGAACATGTTAGCTAGTTTGAGTTTGAGTTAGTGTTTAGTGTTTATGGGCTCGCATTTGACATGAAAGAACGTAACGGCATAGCCTACAAAATATTTAATTAAAAATAAAACAAATCTTATTTTTAGAAATACTTACAAAGCTTTTTGCAGTGGATGACTTTAAGCATCAATGAAAAAAATAATAATATAGTTTTAAGGTCCATATCTCGTTGACTAAGATACAAACAAAAACTGAATATACAACTGAAACTGAATAACAAAAAGACGTAGTGATTATGAACACTTTTAAAATGGATTATATATGCTTTTATATAATTTCATACTGATTTAAATTTGTGGCTTTATTCTCATTCAAGTTTCCATGGGATAGAAAGTGTATTTAAGGGTTTTGCAGGAATTCTCAAAAATAAAAACATCAAAAACTTAGTTTATAATGAGATTTTGTCTACGATTTTTTTATTATATGAGCTTGAAAGTTACAAGTGTTAGAACGAGATTCCAAGATTTCTATTTATTCTCAAAATTAAAAATATAACAGACTAGACAGATTTTTTGAACTTTAAATAACTACATGTATCAGACTCTCTCTTGGCAATCAATCCAACATTTACCTTGTGAACGAAACCAAACTGAAACCGCATTTGCATTACATTTCATCATTTTGCCAATTTTCGGTTTTCAATCAATTTGCCGCAAAAAGTATTCGTTCATTCGCAATTTTGCATTTGCCAATTACAGTATAGCTGATTGGATTGTTGCCAATATTTTTGTGATTGTTTTTCGCCTCATTTTTTGCGTCCTCGCTATCAGTACTCGTTGTAGAACTCATCCTGATCGCATGTATGTAAAAATGTCTGCCCATTCCTGCCCCCGGAATTCCAGAGCAACTCAATTAAATCGAGCTCCAATCATATTCACCTGCATCCGTTTCCGTTTCATGCTTCACGTTGTTGCATCCACCCCACGGCTGTATGGATTCCAGGATGCCAGCATTCCTGGACTCCTGGATTGTTGCATGGGAATGTATCTTTAAAATTCGAATTCATATTACGGATTACAAATTCGCAGCATGTTTGTCATTCCACATGCCACAGTGTGGTTGTTGCAGTAACATTTTCGGTTTGCATTTGTTGTTTTTCGATTGCTTGGACATTCATCCCTCCCAGGGTTTTTGTTTTTTTTTGTTTATTTGCTGTTCCCAGCCATTTTTAATTGCATGGCTTTGTTGTTGGTTTTGGTGGTATTATATATATATATATATCCTTTCGCTCGACGTCCTGCTGACTGATGTTTGTGTGCGCGGCAATGTCCTTTATTTGATTTCAGTTTCATTTCGAAAATTTGTAATGCGCCTCATGTAGCGACAGGACCTGTTCCGTGCCTGTTCCGCTGTCTGACTGCCGAAGGATAATGAAACTATGCGCTGTCGCCATTTCGTTTGTTTTACACACCCACCCTCCCCCGACAGTCGCCCAGTCTCCCAGTTCTCCCACGGTCGCTCAAAGTATATCCTCGCTTTAAACAACCCAACAAGTCCCCCCAATGGCACTATCCACTTTACGTGGTTTTTCAGTTTTTCCAGTTTTGGCCACGTTGTCATCGTCATGGGGCGAAGAAAGTTCCTGGGTCGGGCTTAGCCGGGTCCCACTGCTGCGGTCCGTCTGTGGCATTTCAATTTCAATTTTAATGCTAGCTACGGAAAGTCGCAAATAAAACGAACGAAATCATTATTCCTCACTATTTACTCAAGGTGTACTCCCCAGGGTAGGATTCTACGGTGAGACGATGGTCGACGGCGGTCAAAAAAGGAGTGGGGTGGTAAGAGCATCAAGGGATTATCGGAGCATTGAGAGATTTTTCATGTCTAATTCGGTTTAGCAATTTGTTTGCCGAAGCACTGGCAACAGTGGCATCAAATTCTAAATTAAGTTACACAAACCGAGATTTTAAACAGAATTTAGAGGAAACTTTTTATTACCAGTGTTCGAAGTACTTAAGGGCCTTAATGGAGCTTCCGATTCTTAACCAATCTATGCCGTATTATTACTAAATACCAAAAACTAATTTAGCTTTCATCAAACTAAATTATTCGACACGCCTTTTGGAATAAAGCCAGGCCTCATTTATAAAAATGTCACAACAAAATATGCTATTATTGCCGAGGCGGTACATTGATGACAACCATAGGGGGCTTTACCAGGCATTTTTGGGAAAATAAAGGGTAATGATCCATGGGACAGTGATCGAGCGTTGCGAGCGACCTCAAGCTGCGATCGAAATTGAAGAGAAAATATTTTTCTATTTAATGAGGCGTTGAGCGATGAATATCGATGAACAAAGAAGTTATATGGAATTAATTTTTATATCGTATTAATTTAGGCAAGTGTCAGAGGTTATTTGGAAATATTGCGCATACACTTGAAATTTTCGCCGTTCTGGGAATTGACAATTCGATTAAGTTTGTCACAATTGGCGAAGTGAGTGGGGCAATTATCAGAATATTAAATCGGGTTTTATCATTCGCCAACTATCAGCGTATTAAAATGTCAATTATGTCTGACATTTCTTCCTGTTCCTGCACCACCCATCCTGCTGTCCTGTTCAAAAATATTGCCTTCAGGTGGATTTGAATTAATGCTCGGCATTCGGTTTCTGATTTATTTGTTTGATTTTATTTTTATTTATTTTTGTGAATCACGCTGTTTGCTCCGTATTGGTTTTGTTTAGTAGTGGAAAACAAACACAAAATTAATGACATTTTCCACCGTAGAATATCTCTCCGAAAAATCAAATATTATTTGCTACTTTGAAACTGATTTAACATTTGCCATGCAACCTGTGATTATATCTCCGTGATGCGAATACAAAAAAAAAGTTGAAAAAAATAATTTTGTGCGAAAATCAACAGCCATTGTGAGTGACCGCAAAATCAATTTCAATTGTCAACAAAGTCAAAACAGGATGAAAATAATACAAAAAGCAAAGCCAGCCTCGGCACAAAAAATAGAACAGAAAAACAGAAACCAAACCGAGCAGGAAAAATCATAATATAACTTTTAGCAACATGCCAGGACAACAATAAGAACAGAACTTTGCCGTCGGCAGTCGAACGGCCAAGGAAGTTGGCCAAAAGAAAAAATAAACAAGAAAGGAAAGCTAACTTCGGGCGGAGCCGAAGTTTATATACCCTTGCAGCTGAGTCGCAGTCCGCTAGGTGGCGCCACCCATCTTATATTATTAGATATATAGCGGATCGTATATAGTTGGCCGATCCTTATGAAACTTGGAAAATCGAATTTTTTTGCCAAAAGAGGAATCCATTGAAACTCCCATCCTTCTAACTTGAAAAACAACGAAGTTATAGCATTTCCGATCAATCAGTTATATGACAGCTATAGGATATAGACGGCCGATCCTGATGACATTTAGCAGATCATATAAGTTGGCCCAAATTAGAATGCACAGAAAGTCCCATCCTTCTAACTTGAAAAACAACGAAGTTATAGCATTTCCGATCAATCAGTTATATGGCAGCTATAGGATATAGTTGGCCGATCCTTATGAAATTCGACAAATCAGATTGTTTTTCCCAAAATAGAATCTCTACCAAATCCCATCTTTCTAACTTAAAAAACACCAAAGTTATGCCAATTTCGATCGTTCTATGACAGCTATAGGATATAGTCGGCCGATCCTTACGAAATTTTGTACATAAGATATTCTGGTCAAATATAATATGTGTAGAAACTCCCAACTCTCTAACTTAAAAAACACCAAAGTTATGGCATTTCCGATCAATCAGTTATATGGCAGCTATAGGATATAGTCGACCGATCCCGGCCGTTCCGACTTATATACTGCCTGCAAAGGAAAGAAGGGTGTGTGTAAAGTTTCAACTCGATAGCTTTAAAACTGAGAGACTAGTTTGCGTAGAAACAGACAGACGGACAGACGGACAGACGGACCGACGGACAGACGGACAGACGGACAGACGGACAGACGGACAGACGGACATGCTCATATCGACTCAGGAGGTGATCCTGATCAGGAATATATATACTTTATAGGGTCGGAGATGTCTCCTTCACTGCGTTGCACACTTTTGACCAAAATTATAATACCCTCTGCAAGGGTATAATAAATTCGAGAAAAACTTTGCCACTCTTTTTTGCGACTTAAGAATCGGCTAGCTGAGCTCTGGCCAAGGACTCTCCGGAGCTGAAATGAGTATTGGATGGCGGTGGCCACCGGCAAGGACAGGTTGGGCAGGTCCTGGGCGGGGGCAGTGCGTGCCTTAAAGTTTTTGCGGTTTTTTTTTAGACCAGACAGGAACGCAGACGGAAACGGAGATGGAGCTGTAGACCGAGTCGTGCTGGGCAACTAATGAAGCTGTTCTGGCCAAAGTTTAAGGCCAACCGAGGAACTGCCACCTGAATCTTAAGGAATCCCCATTTCAAATACTTTAAGCAGCCAGATTTTATCAAATTGTTTTAGTTTTTTTTTAATTAATTGGTATTTGTTTAAGCTGAAAATGTTTTTGACTGCAACCAGATTGTTTTATTTAATTATTCCGGCGCTTGATATCTAATTAAAAATTAAATAAATAGCAAACATTTGGGAGTTTTGTATTAAATGTTTTGCAAATAAATGTAAATGTTTTCATTGCAATTTTAAAACTAAAAATATCACCTGAATAAGACATTTGAAAAGTAATTGTTTCGCATATTTTTCCGTAATAATATTTTATATAATAAACGGAGTACTCTGAATGGAATGAAAATTGTGACCCAAACATCCGGTGCAAAATATTTATTTGTGCAACAGGAAGAAAGTTTCGTGAAGTAGGGAAAGGAGGAGGAGGGGCCGGCTCTAGCGGAGTTTTAGTCTAGTTTTCTCTAGCGGAAATTGATTTCGCTTTGAGCGGAGCATAAGGAGCAACAAAGGCATTCTGGCAGCACTGGTGGCACCTACCCAAAAAAGGGCCAAAGGACACAACGCACATTTCCTGCGACAAATTTGCCAGGCGATGGCAGGATGCGGACAAAGTGGATACGGAATGGAGTGGAGTTCGGGAGGCAAAGAGGCACAGAGGCAAGTGCTCCTCTTAAACGAACTTTGACTTCTTGTTTGGCACTCAATTTATGGGTCTATCGAGTTTGCTTACTTCTATTTTGTGTGCTGCCTCTGTGTTGTGTGTTGTGCCTTTCGGAAAGTTAACTAAAAGCCAACATAAACAAGGCTTTCATTTCGATTTTTAATAGCGGCACATTGTATTTATTTTCCGATCAATATATCGAGCGGTTGTATAAAATTTTGGTAAAAATGGTAAATGGAAAATAAATAGCAAAAAATATTGGACAGAACGTACATTTCACGTACATTTTCGCAATCGTCGGACAGCCTTTCATTCTGTATTAAAATTTATGCGCAGGTCAAGTCCACACATTCCCGCATACGTTCATATCTGAAGCTCATGTCCTGCAGCCAGGACATGCTACTGCTGTTGCTGCTGCTGCTGCTGTTGCTGTTTTTGCTGTCCAAATATTTATATTCATTGTGTCAGAGTGTTAAAGCGATAAAATGCAGTGTAAATACAAAGCAGCTAACCCAATTTCCCCCCACTAGCCACCACACCACCACCGTCCCAAAAATCCCACATCCTTTGAGCTCCTTTTTGTATGATTAGTTGGGGACGATGGCTAGGGGGTATTAGGGGGTTAGAGGGCCAATGCCACGCCCCCGGGTTTCGGGCTGTTGACCACAGCAACCATTCGAATTATTCATGCATTTAATTTTTGTGTAATTTGCAGCAGGATTTCGTGTAACTAGCAGAGCAAAACCAACGAAACCAAAACGTTTCGTCCTTACAAGGATTTCTTCCTCAATCTGGCAAAATTTGTTCCATTTTGGGTGGTCGCTTGTGTTCTCGGGAATTGCGAGGAGCAGTGAGGTGCCAGGGAAGTGAAAGTGTTTGTGGGCCTGGCCAAAAAGGCAGAAGGAAATGGTTTGCCTTTTGTATCAACTGTTCGGTTTGGCTCCCAAGGAGCATAAGGATATCTGTGAGAATTTAAACCAATATTGATAGGAATTTCGTTACATGTGGTTATGCTGGTATTCGCTAAGTGAAATATTATGTCAGGTTGACAACGTATTCTCTCATCCGAACACATTTTCAAAGTTTGGTCAATTATAGTGTTTTTGGAGAACAACTCTGGCAAAAAAAGGGCCAAACGGTAAGCTTCAATATCAATAAAAACTAAAGCGCTAAGCCTGCCCTATTACTTTAAAGGACCCACCTACCACTTCCAAAACCCTTGGAAATTAGCCCTAAGTCGTCTTAATTTGTTTTGCATTTCGTGACTCTTACCGAGCATCTGCCATGCCATCCCCATGCCAGAGTTAATCAAGAACACTGCTACAGCAAATAGCTTAATTTGTAAGCCTTTCGATGGCACGACAGCTACGTGGAGGTGAAGTTAATTAAACCAACCACGATTAAAGCAGCAAAAGTCACACAGCTATAATGAGAGCTGAAGGACGGGGCTTCCAAACTGGGGCTTCCAAATCCGAATCAGGGTGAGAATCAGAAACCAGAACCAAAATCTGCCAAAGCTCTTCTCACATTAATTATTTTTGCATCACAAATATTGAGAACGCTCTGCTCGTCCCGAGAAGAGTTGGCCGCAGTTATAAAATTTTCCATGGTTTTCCGCAGATTACACACTGGAAAAAAGGGACTTTACTTGGGATATTAACTATATATGGTGACAATAAGATCATAGACCTCTGTACAAAACCATATTTTGTTGGACTAATTTTCCAATAGCTTTCCTTTCCTCTAAATTACACCCTTTTTTTCTCCAGTGTACTATGCAAGCAAGAACTGGGTAACTAACAGCAGTAAGTACCTGCTGCCTGTATTACAAGTAATTTCCTTAATGATGTTGCACCGCTGTGGCATTATCTTGTTTGTTGCTCTGCCCGCCCAGTCCCGTATGATAATTTATGCAAAATATATATGGGTAGATAGACCGAAATATCGTCCCCCTCGACATCCACCGCATATGCATGATATGCATAAAGTTCTACCCGTTCCATCTTCGTCTCCCAGTTGCATGCCAAACTTTCCCAGCCCACTCGACTCCGTTCACCTCAGTTGGTTGGTGCTTTTGGCCTGGCCAGAACGGTGCTCCCTGCTCTGGTTTGGTTTGGCTTCAACCTGGTCCCGGCCTGGTCGGGCTTGTTTCTGGTGTCTGTGTGGTCCAATTTACACGATTTCACTTCGGCAACTCCCAGTTGGAGTTGATTCTAATGCCACGGACATCGGACCCCTCCCATGTTTATGGTTAGCTAGTTGGTAACTTCTCGGCACAGTGAATTAACTAATGGCCAAGTTCGCAGCCTGGACTGGCAAGCTGAGAAGGCATCCATAGCCGGCTATTCTGCAGTCAGACATCCACCTCACAGCTCTGGTAATTAATTTGCTAAGCACACAGTTGATGTTTGAAAAATTAGCACATTCGCCAGGGGGATAGTTATCGAGATGGAGCGTTTTCGAACCAATTAGGCCATCGGTTTTTATGGCTAATACTCAAGAAACTAGTTAACTCTAAAATGTTTATTTTTTAGATATATATTAAATAAAAACTATACTAAAATTGGGCCGGGGAATATATGAAAAGATTTCAGATTTGATTCGCCACTATGGATTGGCTCCAATCATATAAATTATAATATTCATATAAAGATTATTGTATAGTGGCCAAATTATATCCGATCCTTATGCGGAATACTTTAAACGATTTGTAGATCGATTTCCTTTCAATCTGCATCAAAATCTAGGAACGAATTATTTTTCAGATTTTTCATCAAAATTTCTGGAGCATCCCCATCAAGATGCACAAAATCGCATGGAGCCACAATATGGCCCACAGCGATGGCTATATCTTTGCCAATACTCATTCGATTCTTGATCGGAATATCTTAAACGATTTGAACAGCGATTCCCTTTCAATTTTCATCAAAATCTTGGAACGAAATATTTTGTAGATTTTTCATCAAAATTTTTGGAGCATCTCCATCAAGATGCACAAAAACGCATGGAGCCCCAATATGGTCCACAGCGATGGCTATATGTTTACCAATACTGATCCGATTCTTAAGCGGAATACCTTAAAAAATGTGTACATCGATTCTCAAACACTCTTCATCAAAATCTAAGAAAAAAATATTTTGTACATTTTTGTTTAATTTTCTCAACCCCTTTAAAATGCATGGAAGGAGAATATGCCTTCCCAGTGATGGCCATATCTTGGATAATTGGAACGGAATACCTCAAAGGATCTGACGTTGTTTTAATGGACTTCCCCTTTGTGTTGAAATAAAATTAATTTGCATTAAGAAATATTATGATTCCTTGCCACAAATTAACCGACCACGAAAGTCTCAGTCTTTTCTTAGTTTTCTTATCCCTTCCCGGGCGAATTACTCAAGTTCCTGGCCCTCGAGGACTCGGCGCTCTCACGCATCCATTATCGCTGAGCGTTTACAAGTGTTTAACGTCTAATTAAGTGGCTGCCGTGGCAGTGGATGTGCTCACTGTAGCTGTAGTTGGCCCAGAAGTGCGAGTAGTTGTAGTTGGCGCCGCCGAAGTTTGTTTGCCTTGGCACTTTGGCCGAGCAGCCGAGGAGCAGCTCGAGCAACGCGTTTTTAATTAGGTTTTTGACACTTGCATTTGGCGGCCAGAGGAGGAAAGGGGAGTGGCAGCATTCGATGGATAAGATGCTCTGGATTTGAAGTGCTATTATTGCTAATGCAGTTTGAAGAGATTGAGAGCCGAAGCTGGAAATGTTATCATTAGTCGAATGATTCGCAATTGAAAAATATTTTCCCAAGAGTCTGGCTGATTCTGACAGATTCGAATGGGGAATAACTTTTAACTTAAATCTATTAACTCTCAAAAACCAGCTAATTAACAACTCCCTCCTTCAAATATCTCCTGGAACTCTAGAGGCTTTTATTTAGATCAAAAATCACTGAACCACATGATTTTGATATTCAGCTTTTGTAAGAACACCTTTGACTTTGTGGCCAAACTCTTCAGATCTCTGGATGGGCACTTCATCTCGAAACTCTTAACCCAAATCGACCCCCTACCCTCACAAGGATTCACAAAGACCAGAGCAAACTTTTCTGAATTTTATCCTTTGTGTTTTGGCTCATGGCCTTTGACAATTTTTGCTTTTGGTGTTTGCCGGCAAGTTGCATAAAATAAATTAAAAACTGCTTTTGGCTGCGTTTACACGCTTGCCCTTGCCCGCTTTGCAAAAGCTTCGCAAATGAGCGGGAGTCAGCCGAAAACTCTCCAGAAGCTCCTTTTGGGAATTGCCTTTGATGTGCAGTTGGCAGGATAACCCCGGGAGCAGGACTCTTTGGCATATTTCATAAATATAAACACGGTCGACAGGTGAAAGGAGCCGTCTTCTCGCCTCCGACATCAGAGGCGTCAAAGTGAAGTGCCACGGTGGCTATGGACTGGGGCTAGACGGGGTTAGACTTCTGGTTGTGTCAACAAAGGGTTAAAATATGCGGTTGCCTGTCATTGCATTTAATTTCCGGCAGCCGGATGATGGTAATGGCATCGCCATCGACACATCCCGAACAGAAACATTCGCAGGCGGCTAAAATTGAAATTCCTTCGGCCTTAAAAACTGGGTCACACAGAACTGTCGAAAACCGAAAATTGAGCCGAAAAAAAACTACCAGCCAAGAAAGCTCCATCTTTGGCTTGGTATTTATGTGACATTTTTATAGCGAACATTTGCTCCTCAGTCGGACCCCGACTGCTCTGGAACAGTGCCCCGAGAACCCCCTATAGAATATCAATAGACGACTGGGGAATAGGAATTCGTTTCTTTTTTTTCCGGAGTCGCCCCCCACTTCACCGGCTTCCTGTCGGGGGGCCTCGACATCTCCCTGACATTTTTATGTTTTATTGTTTGGAGTTTGTCTTTCATTCTTTCGTTTTTCGGATCCCGGCGGCTCTCGAAATATTTGAATATTAAAGTGATTTAGTGGCAAGCTGAAAAATGGTGAAAAATCATTGGAAAGGTGAAAATACAAGCCCGGGCACCCTCCAGATAATAACACGCTCCTCCACGCTCCACCTCGCTCCATGTAATCCATAAAACGTTTTAATTAATGACAACAATATGTGGCGTTGCAGCGGCAACGTTTAAAGAACCGACCCCTGACAGGGCTGGTTGGGGTAAGAGATTGACTTTTGTCTGCGATTTAGATGGTGTCTCCCCGGCATATTGTGTGTTTTTTCTCCAAAATTATTCGAACGGAACATGGAACAGGCGTTCGAATGCTTGTCGGTGTCGTTTTCGGGGCTGTCGTCGTCGTCGTCGGCGTTTATAATATCTATGAGTTATGTACGACATTGCGGGGGCGTTGAAATGGTAAACCGAATTGAGCATAAACTGGAAGACTTCTTGATGGGGCGCGACACTTCCGAGAGCCGGGCAATTAAGTTGTAGAGTCAGACTAAGGTAGAATAATTAAGAGCCGGCAAAAGATAATTGAAAAGTGTAAATTCTGTAAGCAAACAAATACATGAAGATATTTTACAATTATTTGTTAGCAAACACAACCAAGTTGACAACTTTAATTTTGATTTTTCACCTCCTGAAGCCTGGAGACACAGCAGCTCAACGTCAAATGACAAGAAATTCTCAATTTATTTAAGCATATAATTCCTTTTAAATTTAAAAGTTTCCTGCATATTTCATTTTCCTCTGGCTCGGCTCGAATAACAGACAATCTTGTTGTTTATTTCAATTTTGAGCTATTTGCCCGGCATCCGAATGAAAAGCGTGACAAATTGACATATCGATTTGCATGTTTCGCATACCTAACCATCCCTGACCCAAGGAATCGCCCCCAGGACGAAGACTGAATTCAATGTCCTGGTGACATGACAGGCCTGAGAAGGGTTGCATTCAGTTTCTTTTTCAGTTGGAAGCCGATCAATTTCAATCAATCAACTTCTGCAGAGCAGTCCCTCCCCTTTGAACGAAAAAAAAATATAAAAATCCTTTGGAAGGAGAGTGGCCACTTAGGCGGCACAATCCCCAATTCATATTCTGGAAAGTGTAGACGCGAAAGTAAAGGATCTCGGCAAAGTTTACACAAATAATTTGTGTGTTTATTTTAACGGCTATAGGAGGACGCTTTCAGGACAAAAAGCCCTTATGCCTGGATATCCTTGGACTTCGTTGGCTCCTATTTCAGCAGAGGGCAGCTGCGCTGGTTCTCACGCGGCACTTAACGGAGGGGCTGCCGAATCGAGGAACCGAGGGACTCGAGAACACCCCGTCAGGGACTCCTGATTATGCAAAGGAGCGTGGCGCGCATCAGGCAATAGAGTGCTCAGAGAGCAGCTCTTGTAATGCGGCCATCCGGCGTATGCGTAATGCCCATGTTAAAGCCTCCAATTCGAACGCCCCTTTCTGGGGCTCTACTTAAATGGGCAGCCAATTAGCAGCATTCGGGCATGGCCAAGTGGCAAACATAATTTTGCGTCTAACCGCAGGCGAATCGTACCGAATGTATGGAATGGAATGGAATGGAATGGATATCTGCTGTCCCAGAAATGTATCCCGCCATCGGCTTGTGGTTGCCACCCACCCATCTATCCTCTTATCCGCCCACTACTTCAGCCATGCCAACCACTTGGCCCCCCCAGGCTCTGCGTGACCTCGCTCCACTCATCGATATCAAGTTATTAATGGTTAATGAAAAGATAGCGAGTATGGACGAGCGTAGGAAAAAGTTATCAGTGGCTCAAGTGGCAGCTTAATTTGCTAAACAATTTCTGTTTGCATGGATGAACTCTAAAAAGTGAGGTCGCTACTTCAAGTACCCTATAGATTCCCTTTATTAGCTTTTAATAACAAGCTTACTTAATCATGGCATGACTAGTCCACAAATAAGTCAAGTATTTATTGCTAGATGACAGACATTACCTCGTGAATTATGAGTCCAACCACTAAGAAGATTTTCCATCTTAGAGTATTTTCAAGCAAGTTACAAGTCAGTGACATAAGTTGCTTGGCAGCCGCTGAAATCAGCTTCCGGCCACCCAGCCATTCCGCTTCCAACCATTAAATTCCCATGACCCCCGACCCACGGAGCCCCTCAGGAAGAAACTCCAGTAGTTCTTAGCCTGGGATCCCAGCCGTCTTTCAACCGCTTTTCTGCTCGTTTTGCCACGGGATTTAAATGCAAATTTTCTGTCGACATCGACGCACTAAATGCGACTTGCAAATTAATGAAATGAACCTTTAACTTGAGTTTAACTTGGCGCCTTTTTAGCGCCGGCGAGATAAGGCGCCGCCACCAGTGGCAGTGGAAGTGGCAGATGGGCCGAGAGGAGTGAAAGAGGGCCAACAGCAATTGGGGCATAAACAGGCAACAGCCAACACCAACTAGGCGCCCAAGTTTAAACAAAGTTGATTATGCATGCATTAGGTTTCCACAACAGTACAGAATTTTTGGCAACGCTCATTTCACAGCCACGCCCACAACCCGCCTGAAATCCTGCAGGGGGTGTCGCCTCCATCTCCCCCCAACCCGCCTCAAAGGACCGCAGAATTTTGACTTTTGCATTTTGTTGCGCAATTTCAGGGCGAAAGTTCAAGTTGTCTGTTCTGGTCTTTTCAGTACCAGTTCTGGGGTTTTGTTGCTGGCTTGTTTCTGTGGCAGTGGCAAGTTGAGTTAAGAGTGGAAAGCGGTAAGGGGGAGGTGCCGGAGTGGGTCCGGGGCCGGGCCAAAGGGCAGGGTGCAAGAGGCACCCGGATAAGTTTCCGGTCTAATATGCGTTAGTCCCTGATAATATAAGGAGGAGAAAATGCTTTATGGTCATGAAGTGCGAAAGTGGAAAATATGAAAAACATTTTGTACCCTTGAATGGCACAAGTTATGGCCAATGGCCATTGGTTATGGCCATTTGCTTAAAATGTTTAGTATACAACGAATTATAGTCGGGGCCGGCCTGTCGCCGGGAGGCGGAGGAATAACTTATCGCAGTAGAGCTTTTCGGGGGCGGATTTATGAAAGAGGATTGCATAATATACATCTAATTGGAACGGAAGCCCCAGAAAGATAAAGAGTCAGGAAAATGTGTATATTTTAAGGGCATTAGGAAAGGATAAGAGGTAGGGACTCCTTGTGGCTGAAAAAACCAAGAAGGTGGGATATTAAAACCCAGAATTAAAGTAAGATAAAACTCCCACTTATGAGCTAATGGAACAAAATTTTAAAGCCCATCCTTTAATCCAAACTAAGCCGCAAGAGTTAATTGTATTGTCCTTGCGGGAGGAACTCTACTTAATCGAGGTCATAGCTAACGGCAACTGTCCTGGCAACTGAGCTTGGGTCCTCGGGCTTTTCGGGCTCTATTAGCAGCTTCAATTTAGAATGCTGCCAGCGAGAAATAATTGCTTTGGCACACGCGCCTCAACCACCCACGCCGGCCCCTCCAAAATCCATCCATCCACTCCAACACCCCACCCATTGTGACCTCAAACACTGGGGGGTGTGACCCGAAAAAAAGTTGCTCCGCTGCCAAATGTATAAATGGCGAAGCATTTAAAATTTGCGCAACTTTTGCGCTCCGATGCTTTAACTTTTGACACCTACGAGGGGCAAATAACCCGACCCAAAATACAGAATCCCAGACCGGAACTGATGGCAGCCCTCCGGCTGGAGGTCGTCCCATCCCAGCCGCTGGTCCTTCGTCCCTACGCCCTCACCCTCTCCTACGCCCGTGGCCCCGCAGTCCGCAGGAAGCAATGAATTCATTCATTTGTTTACTCGTTCAAGTGGCAACTTCATTTTGTAAACACTTTCGTTTACATACAACTTTTTGCTGTGTAAAAAACAAAAAAAAGGCGATGAAATAAAACCTGCAATCGGGAAAAAGGATGGGTCCTAGAAGAGAAGCCCCAGGACGAAAGGGGGGACCGTGTAAGGCAGACCACAAGTTACATATCCCTTAACACACAAAGTCGACCGTCGGACACTAGAAAAACCGAGGGGGTACCGGGGGATTAGAAGGACCCACAACTCACAGCGAAGGCAACGCCATTGATGCTCCACAGTGTCCTCAAGGATAAAGAAAAGGGTTAGGTCTATTTTTTTTATGAATAAAAAACTAAAAAACTATAGAATGCTAGGATATCAAAGATTAAAATAGAAAATATTAAGTTTTTATCCATTATCTCATACAATAAAAAGGATTAATTTCATGACACTGTATCCTGTCGAGATTCGTTGCCTTTTGCGGTTCCCCTGTCTGCTTTAGAATGCCGCTCCCTTTTCGCAACCACACCCATGGCCTTGCCGGCCCCACCCCTTTGGCGAGGACCCCCCTTGTAGTTGCGTGGCGTTTCACAGCTTCGCTCGGCAGCTTTTGGGGCAAAGTTTCGTGTTTTACTTTTAGTTTGTGGCTTCTCTGGTTTTATCTTCAACTTAATAAAATGCCGTCAACAGTTTTAAATGCAAATTTTGCATTTGCAACGCGTGCGCACGCAGTCCCCCCGGCCCAGAGTGCCCTATCTGCTCCATAGAATACATATATATGGTATATAGGATTCCCTACTTAGTGCAAATGAGACTGGCAAATGATTATGCGCTTTACTGGCGTATCCTTAAAGGCCACAGGAGCGGGTGCTTTGCTTGCATCACTGCTCGTGACACTGGATCTCTGCAATCCAGAATGTGTCCCCCAGGCGACTTTAAGAAATTTTATCAATTTCCCTCTGCAAGTTTCTGTGCAGTTGGGAAAGTTTTAGAAGACGTTCCGGAGGGGGGGCTCTATAGTTTAGAACTGGCTGGCTGGCATCTCTTACCCTTAATATATGGTCTTAGTTTAACCATTAGTTGTTGCTCTTGCCATTGTTTGCTGGTTTTGGTTGCCAGAAGGTCAACCGGAGCTCTTAAGTTGGGCGGAATGTGCCCTTTATACTCTTAGTAGTCCCCGGCTGGATGAGAATTAGAGAAATGTTCACAGTTTGTGCCAGTTAATGAGCTGGAAATGTAAACTTCCAAATGTTTTAACTGTTGCGTTGTGGTTTGTTGTGGAACTTTTAAGGGACTTTCAAATGCAGCGAGTCCCTGTCCAAATAAATAATTGAGATTTTTGGAGGAGATTTGAGTTTTTCAACTGAGATGTCTGTGGACATGTGGATAAGTAATATCATCTCGAATAAAGTTCAGACTTCTCTCTAAGACTGACGAAATCCTGGCAATCATCCTTGCTTCATTTTGCTGAACAATCCAATTATATTGAAAGAGCCATAAAAACAACAATGTAAATTCCTCAAAAGTGTCAAAGCAATCAACGGAAAAAAATGCTGAAAAAGTTTCCCGAAAACTTTTGTGGCACGTACAGATACACAGAGAGGAAAACAGGGTCACAATAAGGAAAAGCCCACTCGGAACAAACACTTCTAATTAGTTGAAAAAGCCAGAAGACAGAAAAAAGGACGCAGGCAGCGGGGCATCTGCCAACAAATTTATGATAATAATTCACAACAAACGAGGAGCTGCAGGAAATGTGATTTAAATATAAACAATAACAACGGAAAACAGTACAAAATATACTGGCATATAAAGTAATTAAAAAGTTTTCGACGCATTTATGGCTTTTGTGTATTTATTCTTAAATCTTTTTGTTTTTCTACTTTTTCGAGTTCAAAACAGAGACCAGAGAATAACAAATAAAAGTTCAAAAGCCCGAGAGTGAAATTCAATTACGAGAAATGATTTTTTCATTCAAGTTTCCCTTTCTTTTTTTTTGGTTTAGTAAAGGGTAGGTTAAATAATAATCAACCAGAGATATGAAGGGAGCTTCATTCCCGGTTTAATTGGCAGCCATCAGAGAGGGTTAATTCGAGAATGGAAGGGGGAAATGAAGAAAACAAAGATCAGAAGAGCATCTGGGAAATTAGGTCACCTGTTCACACACACATACCATACCCACCTTTGAGGATAATTATCCAGACCTCATGTCGTATACTTAATCTGGCTAAAAGCGCACTTAAAAATCATTCACGTTAGCATTCGCATTTGCATTAGCCGTTAGCTCGCTTCTTGGCCACTTTGTAGTTGCAGCCAACTAACGAATCTATAAAACAAAAGGGGAACATGGCAAAAATATAATGGCTGGATGGAAGAACCAACAAAGAACAAAAATATGGCACATAAAAAGCGGAACTGTGTTAGTCGTGCAAAAATCTCTTAGCTCTCTAACCAACGGGCCCGGGACGGGAAACAACTACTAAAATAAAATATACCCAACAACAACAATATACTGAAAAACAATGTAAAAAATGTTCCTTCTGAAAACGAGCTAAAAACGAGCTAAAAGCAGCATTTCCGCTTGGCTTGACTTCCACGGCTCCATCCATGGCCAGGACGCAGAAATGATGCTGATGATGTTGCTAGGTCTGGTATGGTCTGGTCTGAGCCTGGTCTGGTCCATTGTGGCCCCGACAATTGCCAACTGCAAGTAACTCAAACAAAGGAGTGCTCGGAAAAGCACGGCAGAAACCAGGCAGAGCCCTTTGCTGTTGCTTGTTGCATTTAAAAGCCCCGTCAAATGGGGTTTACTTTACGGATAATAAGTTAATTCGCTTGTAAATAACTTGGCCAAAGAATCTGTCGAGGTAAGCGTACTTCAGAAGGCCGAAGCTGATGAGTGAAAGTGCTTTCAAGTATTGGCTATTGTTTTGAGGGAACGTCATGTGCGGGGACTGGTCTTAAAATCTCCATTATTATAAGCCCCTAGGAGAGCTTGTGGCAAATCAGACAGAATTGCCAGAATCCATTTGCATTCCAAATGAAAAGCGCTCAAAGAACTTATTTTACTGCGGCCGAGTGGTGTGAAAATTGTTGCCACAACCACACAAATCCTCATTACCTCATAAAAGGCTTGCCTTTGATATCCGAAACCCTTTTTTCGGTCCTCCGTCCTGCTTCGTCCTGCATCTGCATAACTAACGAATGCAGCTCGTCCTCGGGCTCTGCTCGCCTTCTAATTTGTATCCCAAAAGCATAATTCAAAATTCAAATTGCAGCACCATTAATGCATTTGGCCAAGTGCTTAGTTAAAAGCGAAACCGGGCACTTCCCATCAACACCCCTCCCGGAGAACAACTATGGCCGTAACAATTTTCAATGAAAAATTTCGCATAATTTCGCCCCGAATGTTTATTTATGAAATTTTGTCGCGACAAACACCAACAAAAACAACAATCAAAGCTGAAAAAAAACAGAAATTTTCCTAAAATTCTGTTGAATTTGTTATCGCGCCATTTCTAGCTATTAACGCTTAGGAAGCAGAGGACACCGGAGTGTCGGAGGTGTTTTAGCCGAAAACAAATGCAAATTAACAAACTGTTTAAATAGCAGATGCCCCAGCATTATAGCCCCAGCTCCCATACTGTCCAGTACTCTCCGTCGTGATGATGTTGGGCCGGCTAATTGAATTCCAGCGAAATGTATTTCCGAAAATTGCAGCACACTTTTTTGTTTGAACTGAAAAAGCGGTTGAATCGTTTTAAAGTCCGAATACTTGTTGCTAATTAATTGAATTATTGTGACAGTCCATTTTCTGCATAGGAGAATAAACAAATTTAAATATATATATAAAATCTATTAAAAATAAAATTCCAATTATATGGGACTTTAATATTAAATTCATAAACGGAAACCCAGTCTGGGCTGAGGGAGTGAGTGTGGCATACATTGCCGCATAAATTATTTAACATAAAATGGGGCCGAGCACAAAGTTTTGCAATTTGCATGCCACGCCTACCCGCCCTCACACACACACGCACACACACACAAACATATACACCATACCATACCACACCACACAGTTCTGTAGATGCGCATAAATATAATGAAATTAAATTAAATGCATACGTTGCGCATACGCCACGTTAACTGTTGCTCCTAAAGGAAAGCTTCCACCTCAAAGGGAGTAGAGTGGGTTGCAGGTGGGTGGTCTGGTTTGTTGGGGGCAAGGTCTGAGGCAAGCAGTAAACGTGTTAACGACCTCCCTGGCAAAAAGTTGCAGCCAGCTTGCCGGCTTGCTGGCTTGCCTTTTTGCTTTTGGCTTCTCGCATTTTTGGTTGCGTTGCAATTTCATAAAAATTAAATAGAAACACATTGCAGCGTCGCCAGGAAGGAAGCCGAACGGAACTGAACGACGTTGGGCGTGCGTCTCCATGGGCGTGGTTCTGCGGGTTCTTCCTGGTTTCTGGTTTCTGGCTGCATGCCGTCTCACCTACCTGCTTGCTGGTTGCTGCTCTCTACCAGCCAGAAATTATGTACTTAATAACAGCTTCAACAACTTTGCTTTATGCGATGGCATTTATGAAAATGCAAAACCCCTTTTCAGCTGCTCTTTGTGCCAAGGCACTTGAAAAGTGCCAGTTTTCCATTGCGCCCACGTGAGCCAGGTACTTCCCCAGCGTTGGGGGGGCTAGAGCGGAATAAGTTTATGCATTGTGCCGGGTCGTTGGGTTGTGGCGCCGCCCCAGGGACACAGTACATCATGTGGAGAGCTCTGCCAGCTCCACCAGCTAGTTATTGAATTTTAAGTGGCTGATGTGAAAGTAACTGGGTAACTAATATTTAACCAATTTAAGTTGGTACTTCAGAGAGTCGGAAAAAACATAATATTAAGACTTAAATTTATTCGAAAGAGTTCCCAGCACACATTCAAGGCATACTTGTTTGGCAACTCCTCAATCCAACTCATTTGCAATTAATATCAAATTACGAGCCAACATTCCCAGCCAACATTCCTCCATGCAATGCGCCTAATGAGTTCAAAAGCCGTTCGCAATGACTCATGGCCAGGACTCGCAGTGCAACCGGCAAAGAATCCCCCATATGAAGACATTCATTTGCATTAATTGATGTCAAATTGTTTCGCCCGAATGCCAAGAACTTTGGCCCCACCCCCACTCCTGGCAGTCCTTGTGGGTTAGCCCCAAACCGACCAAGACATTTAAGCCAAGAAACAGTCAGACAGACGGGCAGATGGGACAAAGGCGAGGATGCCGGATGTTTCCCCTCGAACAGCTCACGTCCCGGAGCCCAATGAGCCGCAAACTCATTGGAAATTATTGGTACATCAGGCGATTAGAGCAGCCAGCCATTCAGCCAGCCGGGCGGCCATGGCCAGCAGCAAATGGCCAACTATTCGATTGCTCATCTGCAGGATGCTAATGCTAAATGCTTGCCACATTAACTCGATTGGCCGCCGTCCAAGGCTCAATTGTTGGACGCATAATTACCGGGCGATGGACGTGAGTTCGAGACGTAGAAATTAAACTAAAGACGAGACAATTGGCCAAAGGACTCCCTCCCCGTCAATGTCTTTATCCAGAACAAAACCATAACCCTTTCCCAATTCTTTGGGCAAAGAAGGGAGCGAGACAATCCAACGATTTCCTTCGGATTTCCGGCAGACAAATTCAGAGTTTGGTTCGTTGGTTGTTTTGGCCCCAAAAACTTTTGGACTTTTTCGCCCCGTCCTGGTCTATACGGCTCAAAGGACCCCGTCCATCCATCCATCCATCTGGTGTGCTGAGTGTCTGGCTGGAATTTTCTTGTTTACGAGCAAATAGTTGTTGTTATTTTAAGTTTTATTTTGCTGTTCCAGTGGCTCTCGAGCAGCCATAAACTTTGAGGTCCTTCTTGAGGTCCCCGCCCCTTCTCATCGTTCGAAAAGCGGAAATTAAGTTTTCAGAGAAGGACTCAGCCGTCGACTTCTTAGCCAGGCGATAAGTGCGATTTTTGACGATTTCGTTTCGTTTTCGTACTGATGAAGGGCCAGGATACATATATCTTACTTTTTTGCTCCCTCCTCCCCTCCCCAATCCCTGGCCATTTCTTGTGGCATTTATTGTGCAAACAACGCGCCAAAGAGGAAAAAGTTGTGGGCTGCTTGAGACATCAACTTGGTCATTCTCCACGGAACGAATACTACCAGAGAACTACCAGAAGTTCCAACTCCGATTGAGTCCTGCTCCCTCCCCTGAATCTCCTGCGGCTTTTGTTTTTACCCGGCCCGGCTCGGCCATCTTTGTGTAACTTTAATGAGTCGAGCGCATTGCGACTGAACTTGAAGCAACTTTGAAGTCCGAAAACTGTACAAATGGCAACAGAAAACACAATTTGTAGAGCAGCTCCTCCTCCTGTTTTTGTTCCTGATTCTGCTCCTGCAGCTGGGAAGTGAGCAGGAATCAGAGCCTGAGAAGTTCTGAGCCGGCAACAGGCTTTTGAGTGCCCTGTGGTTGCCCCTTAATTAATCAAGGAGAATCTCAGTACAAAGGTGTCGGTGCAGGAGCTCACTCTAATGAAGTAAAATCCATTTAAATTTCTATTTCAGAGACTGGGGCTTATGGGAGAATGTTTTACTTTTATTTAGGATTACTGTTTTTAGGTTAGAGCTTAAAAAAATAAATAATTTATTAAGCTATTACTTTATTGCACACATAAGTGTGGCGTACAAACTTTTATAGCATACTCATTATAGCATTAAGCTATTCAGGGACTAAGGTCCTTTCGACTGCTTTAAGGCCAATCTAAGCTGCTGAAGCTCAAGCCAAGCTATCCTAACTCATCCCGCAAGAAGCTTTAATGTCCTGCCTTCCTTTTGATTGTGGCCATTTACATTTGGTTAATGTGAGGCGCTCAATGGCGGCGCTAATGGAGTTACCAATGAGAATGCCAAATGAAGACCTTATCGCTTTATGCGGCGCTTCCAGTCCGCCCGGCATCTGTCCATTAAAACGATGCCGAGCCGGGACCCGAGATGGGCCATTAATTACGGCACGCCTCGGTGGCCAAAGAGAGGGGAACCGCCAGAAATGACGCCGGGGCATCTACAAATTGGCCTCCCGGCAGCTGCGGCGGCATTCCCACGTCTGCAATTGCATTAAATGCGCAAATATTTTTCCGTTTTCCAGCTGCCGATTTTTATTCAATTTAACAATTTTATTTGATTTTGTCGCCGCTCTTTTTTGTCGATTTTTTTGTTTTTATTCGATTTGTTCCAGGCCTTTTTTCTGGCGCTAGTTCTGCGTCAGCAGATTGTGTGATTTGTGAGGCAGATGGGCGGCAAAAAAGTGGGGGGTGGCCAGGATGCATAGAGATAGAGTTACGGGATACGGCTACATCGGCAAACGTTGTCAATGGCTACACGCGTGAACAAGAATTTGGCAGCTGATTTGTTGATAGACGGAACATCTATCCGGCATACCACCCACAGGAGCAGAGTCCCCCAATCCGTCTAGTCCCCAGTCCACGTCCATTGTCAACGCCATTTACGCGCTTCACTGGGCGCTGGGGCTGCTCAGAAACAAAAAAAAAAAACCAGGTTCGAGCCTAGGGAACGAAAACTTTCACACAAAGCACAAAATTCTATCTGCCAACGGCCTGAGCATGCAAAAAGCAATGGCAACAGGAAACTAAATGCAGGACGACTGCCCAAACATGTGAATCCTGGAAAGCAGTCCAGGGTAAGAGCTAAGAATTGTATCGACTACAAGTTACTTCCTAGCAGGTTTTCTTAAAAATATTTGAAATTTAAGAAGTAGTCCTTGACTACCATTGTATTCCTCTTATATCATGTTGAAAATAAATACTTTTTCTATAAGTACAGGGTACTAACCAAAAAGGAAGTCCTATCCCTGCCCTTGGCAGGCAAATCGCATTCGTTACGTATTTTATGATATTTTTCCTTCGGCTAAGAGCTGGCTGGTAACGCCACCGAACAGAAGAAATGATTTTATTTTGCTGACTGCCGTCGTAACTGAAATTGCCTAATGCTAACTGCGGATGCCACTGTCGAGAGCAGAAGACGGCAGCGGATGCCACAAGCCGAGTGGGAAATTTGAAGGGGACCGTAGGAAATGGCTGGAAAGTTACGGATATGAGAGGAAGCACCAAACGCCTTTTTTTCTGAATCTTCGTTATAAAATCAAAACTAGAATATTTGTATAAATAAGAGCTTACACAAGAATTTGTGATTGATAGGGAATATATCTATGAGTCCTTTAAGGTTAGTCCCCATACAGGACTCTCTATCCAAGCCACACTTTCCTCAAGTTTTTGGCCAAATGGGTTTCTCTTTTATGTTTTATGAGCCACAATAATGTAAAACAGAAAGACCAGCGAATAAGCAGGGAAATAATTCTGGATTTCCAATTTCTTGAGCCAGTTTGCATAGCTCCTGGGCTCTGGAGGCAGGCAATTTTATGTCCTGCAAGGACACACACAACTTTGACGCTTTTTTTAGCAGCGTAAATTCAATTTGTTTTGGGAATATCAAAATGTTTTTGGTTGGGCTTGGTTTTGGGTCTGGTTTTTTGGTATTTTGGGTTTTTGTTTAGGAACTGGGCTTACTGGTTTGGGGTTTTTTGGGCTCTTTGGCTGGTTGCTGTTCTTGTTGCTGTTTTTGCCAACATTGGTGTCCTAAACGGTCAAATTCAAATTGAATTTATTCGCTGCGAATTTCCGTTGCACACAAAGCCAAATATGCAGCCCGGCACGGACACGGCTCGGGACGATGGCATCCATTTTGCATATACAATTCCAATAAAGAGGGGACAGGAAGTGCTTTCTGGCTGCGAGAATATTTTGGTTTGATTTTATTTGGATTGCTTTGACGGTTTCAAGCGGTGCACCCGACTGCCCGTTCGAATTAAATCATCATCATCATGGTCCTGTTCGAATGGGTGTATATTGTGAATTTATAATGCGCTTAATGTGAGTTATAATTCAATTTTCCGAGACCAGACCCAAATATGTGAACAGTTTGTGATTTAAAAGGTTCTTCCTACAATTGAATAAAAGTGCAATTTGTTTCAGGCATGAAACTCATAAAGACTTCAGGATCACTGAGTTTTTCAATTAGAAATAAACCCATTCTTAGACACGCACTTGAATCCAATTCAGCCGACAAGTCATAAACACTTCATCCATCAGTCAGGGCGCGTCATATAATATTTCTAGATTCCGGAGAACCCCTTCTATGCGTTTTTAAGGCTCGCGTCTTTATGGGCCATGAAAACAGACAAGAACATCTGCTACTCCGGTCTTGTAGAGCTGTAAAAACCTATTAGGAGTCTAAAAATTATTTACGATTTGCAGTCGCATAATTTACGAGTGTGTCGAACCGAACCAGAAATGAACTACCAAGCGTTTTATGGTCCGGACTTCAAACTTAAACTACGTTCACAAAAAAAACAGAAAACGACGCGACTAATTGAAATATATTTTTATACTTTTATGTGCCACAAGCACGTTTCGTCCTCCAGCCCCCAGCTCCTGCGCTTCTTCGCCCCTCAAGGATCACGAGGCAAGGACATCGAGGGTTCGGGTAATGTGTCGCCAGAGGGTGACTAACGTCGAAGTCCTTTGCACTGCGGCTTGTTATTTTTTGTTACCTCACCATATGGCAGTTGACTTTTACGATATAGTACTACGGCTATGGCTCATCCTTGCCCAGGTCCCCCACTGGAAAAATAAAACATCAAGCCCCATCTGCCACCCCCTTCATTTCGCATAAAACTTGTCCTCGAACACTTTCCTTCTCGTCTAATTTATGCGTCTCGTCCTTTCCCAATTTGTAAGGAAGCACTGGCACGGGTCATGGGTAAGGAAGCTTCTAGAGTTTCTATAAGTTTGCACTGAAATGGCTTCATTAACAAGCAGGAAAGCCTCAAAAAAGCGACCTGTTTGGGGTCAGGATTTGAGGATTAGAGATGGACAAGGGTAGTAGGTGTTCTAGTCTTTCTCGAATAAGAACTTTAAGCCAAAGATTTTGTGAATTTTAAACTAAACAAAGTTCTGTTTACTTTTTATCTCATCACATATTTATCATGTAAATTATTTAGCCATCACTAGGACACCTTATCCCCTCATATGAGTAAGGACCTAATTTTATGATAAGTTGGGAAAGTGTTGGTCCTCATATATTTTTGAAGCCTTTTTTGCCAATTTATAGAACTCGGAATATTACATTTCTGACGTTGCTGATGTCCCAAGTCCGGAACGAGAGCCATTAATCAAATCTACGTCCATTTTATGAAAAATTTTTAATTCAATTTCGCTCGACTTGGCCCGTCATGGGGATGGGCTAATGGCTCCACAATACTGCGCCTGGAGGCGTGGCACTTAATCGAATTTACAATGTTGTTGAAACGGAGGAGCTGGCGCGCTTTTGCTTACTTTCTGTCAATATTTGATTTGGCATTTCTCACATTTGCAGAGGCGCCGGCGGCAACAGCAATTAAAGTTCGCGCCGGCCATGACACAGTGGTTGATTATGTATGGCGAAGGCGGCCAAAAATAGTTCCAGTTGGAATATTGAGCTCAAAATTTTTGTGCTGCTTTATAGACTCAATATTATGAAGAACATTATTAAACAAAGGCAAAAACCATTCGTTAAGGCCATAAAAAAATACAAAATAACATTTTAAAGCTTTAATTCAATTGCATACTTTCAGGCTCAAAAATTCCTTATTTATTAAATATGTTTTAATTTCATTTTATTATCAATATACAAAATAAAATGGACAATAATATTATTCTAACAAATCAAAAACACTTTTCGAAAGAATCGTTTTACATTTGGAGGGTAACTTTCGTTGCCCGGTTATGAAAGGATCTGAAGTTAATAACAACCGATTTATAAGGTCCCTATTAGTGGCAATACGTGAGGTTTTACGTGTATGATTGAGTCGATACTTCTTAACGTCCTTGTTCCTTGACTCCGCAGCTTCTTCTGAGAGCTCTCCAATGGATACCAATGCATATTTAATAACATCTGGGGCATGAATAAGTATTTTATGCACTGAAGAAGGCAAATAATACCAGGAATACTTTGTTGTTAGTTCCCTTGCAGTATCTAACGCTAGTTTTCGAAATTTTTCCACATTGATTTTATATCCAGACGACAAGGCTTGCAGTACTGTTGCACATTTTTCAATTAAATGTTGTTCAATGCCTGTTATTTCAGCCGATAAATGAGGATTATTAAAAAATGTTCTTGCAGTGTTGCCGTCATTTGAATTTCCACTGCCACCTGTTCTTGGTTTGTCGACAATAAGACCCATTTTTTCACGAAATTCGGACTGAATATTTTGTTTCCTTCTCTGAACCAGTTCTTTATTTTCTTTCCCTCTTATTTGCCATTGACGGATTTCAAGTTTATATGATACGTGAAGAAAATACTCAAAGAAACGAATATACGCATGTAATGGAGACAATCCAAATTCATACCGATCTGTTCTGACTTTTTTTTGTAGGCATTTGTCAATGTCGTTCATTTCCGTAGGTCTAGCTTGGCATATGTAGCACTTTGAAGATGATGTTTCACTTAAGGCATTGCACACTTTGCCATCCACCATTGTGAGTTGAAGGATATGATCAACGCAGAATTTCCGGTTGGTAGCCGTTTTAAATTCGGTGGGAGTTAGTTGTTGAATTTTGTTTTTAAAATACTCTTCTTCATTTTTAATTAAATTTACTGATTCCTTTTGAAATTGAATGCGAATCGGGCGGCAATAACGGGTAGACGATGGTCGTGGGTTTTTCCAAATAATTTTCTGTTCCTTATCATTATCAGATTTTACAAATAGTTGAAGAGGAACATATGATGTCACAAATAAGCAACTGTCTTCCAAATTATTATTTTCAAATTTTTGCTTATATTCGCTGTGTCCAGAGCTGCCATCGAAGCCCCATTTCCCTTTTAAAGTGAGGTAATTATGAGACTCATCAAGTTTATCTGTTACATCGCTTTGTAACTTTAAAATGCGAGACGCAGTGTGGTCCAATAAGCTTTGTAGCGAAACTTCTATGTCAGATTCTGTAACACTTATTAGTTCTGGATAGCTTTCCTGTTTTTCCTTTAAAATATTATTGTAACAGGGAAAAAAGTTTGCCTCTATTTTACTGTTAACAAAGCTTTTGATGTGTTCATATTGCTGTTTTGTTAAATTAGCTTCAGTTATAAGAGCTACTACTTCACATTCCTTTGCTGGAAATATCGAAGGATTCGGTTGCCTGCAAACCGAACGTATGTCATCCGCAGCGGACTGATTGACCTCTGATATTTCTGCTATTCTTCGCCTCTTCGTTCTTTCTGAGCACACTGCTAGACTTAATTTTGGACGTCCTCGATCAGATGATTTTCTGGATTGACTTAAACATATATATTCAAATTTTGCTAACCAATCAGAATTTACTTGAATAACTTTTACTTTATTTCTATAGGATTTATTCCACATATCAGCAAACTTTTTGAATAAGTAATCAAGTACTTTCTTAGAAATATTTTCAATAATTTCGTAACCATCAGATTGAAATCTATGTTGTAGGTCGTCATATACTTTTTTAGCTTTATCAGGAAATGAACCTATTACTGAGCACCACATCTCAAAAATATTTAAACGTGATATTTTGCACTGATATGAATTGCCTGTATATAAAAACAAACTTAATTAAATAAAAAAATCACAATTGCGCAAATAAGATTTCAAAGCACAAACGAATAAGACGAACACAACAAAACACAAACTACGCACGAAAAGAGCAAAACACAAAATTTGCTCGAACACAAAAAATGGAATAAGTCAGAAGGTTGCAAAAAGTTGCAGCTCAAATTTAGAACATAGACTAAGAAAACATTCACTATTATTAATAAATAAGTTTCATTAAAGGGAGTGACGGGTAACACAACTTTTTCTTTATCTTAATTCTATGTATACACAAAAATTCGGCACTCGTCAGGTCACTAATGAAACACTAACTTTAAAACAATAACACGACACATAATGACATAAAAATTACTCCGTTTTATAGTACATGCCTTTACTTTCATAATTCATTTTATTTGATTATGATTGACCACGATTTACTATTTTAATTAAATTTTTTCAAAGGAGCTAATTTTTAAGCTGCGTTCACTGCAATGATCAGGTGTTTTGATTGTCTCTCTTCTCCCCCTATTCGTACAGCGAGGGAAAGAGACAGAACGAAAATGAAAATACCGTTTGTTTTATTGATCTGTTAAGAAATAATTTTAAGACAAAAAATTAAAAATTTCGGACTTTCGTTTTTTTATTTTTGGCCTATGGAATCAACCACTGTGCATGAGGGCCGGATGGGATGGGATGGGCTGGCACTGGGGCTACCGCCTTTTGACAGCTCCCGTGATGGATTCTCAAGGGGCGGGCATTACGAGGACAAAGCTTTTATGCTACAGGTAAACTCAATTTTCACTTCAATTTCTCTCAATTTGTGCGGGAGAAGAAAACAAGAATTTAATATTTAATTTCGCACAGTTTAAAATTCTTTTGGGGACACCAGTCCCTCGCCGATTATTTGATTTGGTTACACATGAGACCACTCCCACCAAAAAGGACTCCCAGAGACCCAAAGCAGAGTTTTCAGCTAAAACTCAATTTATTTTCGTAATAAGACAAAGTAATGAGGGTCATTTGACATAAATGATGTTGGCCAATAGGAGAGTCCTGGGCATGCGGATGTGCTGGTGTGTCCTTTTGGTTATTTGTTTGCTTACATTGACAAATTTTTCATGTTGCCACCAACACAGAGCGGCAGGGATATGCAAAAAAGGTCTAAAAAATATATATACTTAATATATTGACGGGGGATATAAATGGATTATATTTGGTTGAATTAAAGCGATTAATCTACAGTCTCCCAACAAGGCTTTAAGGCTTTATTTTTCTAAGAATCTTTTTTAAGGAAATTGTGTGCTTGGCGGAGGGGGACTTAAGAAAAACTCCAGAAGTGCTTTCCACCACTTAACATCGATTTTTTAATACAACCTCCTCGCCGGTCCACTTAAAGTTTTTAAAGTTAACAATGTTTGCTCTCCAAATATAATCAGCTACTCGAGCAGATGTGCAGCCAAGCAAGCGACTCCCCCTCCACCTCGCCCCACGACAGCCCCAATCAGCCATCCCGCTTGCCACTCCTGCCACAAAAAAGTTGCGACTGAGCTGAGGGGTGAAGACATCCCCGCATTCTGGGCACTTCGTTGTAAAATATTACGCATACGCCACGCCCGCATTGCCACGCCCAGTCGTCGTAGACAACGTCTATCATACAATTCGCCAATTTTCATTCAAATAAAATCAGCGAGAAGCGAACAGGACGAAGGACTAAGGGCGTAGTGGATGGACGAGAGTGGCTGGAAGAAAAACGGGCGAAAATTTCAACATCAATGGAAAATGCGCAATAAAAAGCGTCTATAAAAATCGGCTATGCACACACGATATGCAATATGGATGCCCGTAGACTACGTGGACCATCATCAGGGTCTGTCTGTCTTTCCATCGAGAATCCTGTCAGTCCTCCCAGTGCCAGTCCTCAAACACAAAAAAATCCACCATCTCCCGACAAAAAGGCGAAGCAACCGTAAATGGTGCACTTCGTTTAATTTTTAATTCCGTTCGGCATTATCCTTGATTTATTTTATGGGAGGCATCGTCAACGCTGTATTCAACAATTATGATCCGAGGGGAAGGTGGAGAGGCATGCCGTTGCGAAAAAAAAATGCCGTGGCAGATGAGGCAAAAGCCTGATCGGAAAAACACACGTGTGTAATGGGACGCCAACGCTTCAATCCATCCTCCAGGACATGCGTATCGTTAGCCATTTTATTTTACTTTTTCCATTTTTTTTTTTGGTTTCAGGCGTTGGCGTTTGTATTTGCTTATAGCGCATTTGTGGCCATGTCTGATTAACTGTAAATTCAATTTCGAATTCCCACTCGAATCTCGGCCCAAACGAAGCAATTCGATTGGCATGGCGTATCACATTACCTCTCGTAAATGCTAATAATTGTCACTTGCGCTTAAAGCATTTCGTAATTTGTGCTTTAGATAGGACCTCGCCATTAAACACGCATTTTAAAAGCAAATCCATATACATGATATCATATTATCGGATGAAACCACATCGAATTGGTAGCCAAATGAAATGTAAGCCTTTAATTAACACCAAATATTCATGAGTAGAGTCGAGGAGGGAGCTGACCACGAGCTATTGCCACTGGTCGGCGATGACGGACAATGTTAATTAAATTAAACAGAAAATTAATTACTAAATTAAGCGAAAGCAAACCTTCAAATTATTTCTGGCATTAAATTCTCATCCTTGTTACCGGCAAACTTTCATAATTTCTTGAAGGAAAAACTTTCACTCGGTGGCCCAGGCAATTTACCGCCAATTTCCAAAATTCGATAAATTTTATGGTGCCACCTTAGTCACCCACTGACTTCCATTGAAGTTGGTCCCTTATCGATCCCAAATGCCGCGGGGAATGCCGCCAAGGTGAGCCTATAAAATTTCAGACTCGATAAGCGGCATGGCGTGGGGCAAATGAGAATTTTCTCGCGTCGCCCCAAGCTGCTTTGATGTCCTGCCGAGCAATAGATAAAACAGACAAAGGACGACAGCGCTTCATTTTTCCGCGATATCAGAGCTCAGAGCCGCCCCGCAAACTCACAGCCCCGACAGCTCCACAACGCGGGAAGCAAAAACAAAAAATGCGGAAAAGCGGAAAATGAAGAGAATGTCTTTTGTGTGCGCAGTTGCATTTTAAAATTGTTCAATCATAATTAATGCAAGTTTGCAATTAAAAGCATTGCATTCAAATTATGTTGATGACGATGCCGGGCTGACGTGGTAAACGTGGTTGGGACGCCAGATAACCGGATGTGCTTCGTAGTCCATGCAAACGATCCAACTGTGAACTGCACAGAGGAGACATTGATGGCCAGTGGCGTGGTTACTTCGGAAGAGGAGGGTCTTCCTAACAGAGGTCCTTTATCAGAGAACCACTCAAAAATAGATTCTAATTACTAATTTCCATTTAATTGGTACCTGAACAGTTATTAAGAAATAACTTCTGTGACCTCCTGACGCCTCTGGGCTGCTGCTGCATTATTGGCCGTGTGGTCGGATGCTGCGCCTTTTGTTCATCTCTACAACGGTCCACTAGAACAACAACAGGACACTACTACAACAACTGTATTGCATTTGCAGGAACAATATGAGCCGACAGCATTTCCTTTTTATGATGGCCGCATTTTAATTGAAACTGTTTTTGCAAATTTATGAAGCGCATAACTTTAAATGGCACTAAAGTTAATTTCAATGCGGTTGCCTCAGACAAAAGGGACCATCCTGCCCCATCCCTTCCCACTCACACATACACACAAAGGCGCTGGCTGAGAAAAGAGGGCGTGGCTGTGGTTTCCTCGCTTCAACACACACACACACATTCAGAAGGCACACAAAATTGTATGCAAAAGCTAGCAAAAGCTCAATGTTATGCAACGCAGGAAGAAGGACTCGAAAGCATGAGTGCCGAAGTGCACTGAAGGACCTAATTTAACGTGAAAACTTTGCGGTTTCGAATCGGTGTCAGTGCAATCCAATCAGGGTTCAATAACCCAATCTCGGCCAGTCGAGCAGGCACTTAAATTGCGAAAATAAATGGCCTGTAAGTGTCAGTTGTTCGAAAATGAATTAAAGGACTTAACAACTGCAGCGTGACGGGGAAGCGACAAGCGCAATAATGAACAATATATAATGAGTGCCAACAACTATTATTGTGGCAAAAATTAATGAATTTAAATGCAATTTTTATCGATGTAAAATTCATAATTGCATGGCCATTGTCAATGCACTTATTGCCTTATTTCACAACATGTCCGACAGGACATGGACACGGCCAGGAGCCACTAGCCTGGAGCGAGAGCGAGGAGCAACAACAAATTTATCAACAAATTATTTATGAAGTGTTTACAATGTGCGGGGGTTTGTGTAATTGGACGGGTTTGCTTCCTGCTGGCCCCAGCTCGAACCCCATCCGAGCCACCTTCCACTCAATTAGCAATCCCATTTAAGCTCACTGACCTAGAAGGGCGAAATGCAACTGACAGTTGATAAGCAACGCGAATATAATATCCTCCCCATGTCCACCTTATCACACTACTTGCTCAGCCCCCCGAAGCACCAATAACCACAACAAATTGGCCTAAATGATAGCGCTCGTTGGCGGGGAAGCAAAAATCAATTTGAAATATTGCAAATTTCAAATCCTCCACCAGCCGCAGAGGCACTTAGTCCGATCCACATAAATTTTTAGCCTATATCCCGTGCCATCCCCCGCCATCTAATTAGCGTAATGAGTTTTGCGATTTGTGTATTTGCGGAGTTATACTTTTGTGTTCGAAAAACTGGGGGGAAAACTCCATGCACAACTTATGTTCATGGTTAAAAATTTGAAATTTATGAGCCAGCGACAGGAAACTTTTTGGGGGCCAGATGGGTGCCAGGAGGCTGGATGGAACTTTTTGGGAACTTAATGGGAAAGTAAGTATTAAAGTGGAGCTGCCTTCGAGTAGTTCTAATGAATGCCCCCTTGAGCTCTGCTCACAATATGATTACGCAATTTCCAGCCCCCAAGTCGAGCCAAGTTTTGGGGCCAATTATTTGGAGATGGCCAGCCATCCTCACATTGGAATTGGTTGGCTATTTAATGGCCACCGGCCGTGCCTCGACGGCTGTCCGAACTATTTTCCAATTATGCACAGCTTCCGCTGTTAGTCGCACACCTTTGTCAAATGCCCCGCAGGCCAGAGTCCTTGCTGCCCCGCCCTGCCCTGGCCAGCCCCTCGTCAAAGTCAGTGGCTCTGCGGCCTATCTAAAGTGTCAGCAGGATATCATAGTCCGGCTCCTCGAGTGTCACTCCAGTGGGGGGGTTGGACGGGTTGGTGTGTGGTCAGCATGGCGGCTTCTAATACGTGTCGATAATATTGACGGGGTGTAATTTTGATTGCCACGCCCACTCGCCTAATCAAGAGGTTTGTGGGGGACCAGGTCGTGTGACTAATTGACGCCTAATGGCCAATCTGTCCAGAGAGCATCTATGTCTGCAGGAATACTTGAGGAATGACCTAACATCTGATTGCCTGGAGTATTTCTCGTGAAATGTAACCATTTTTGAACTTTATTTTTGCTCAAACAATTCCAACTAAATAATAAACTCACGAAAACATGCAAGCCAACTTCAACAGCTTAGTATCTTTTTTGCTTCGCAAGGGATTAGGGTGCGGTGTCTGGAAAACTCACACTCAGTGCAGGGTTTCTTGTGAATAAAATGCACAGACACCAAATTAATTTCCTGCGGTCGGCCTCACCGGACCACGCTGCGTATGTGTAATATAATTCATGTGGCTCGCTCACCTAGGTCCGGCGCAGCGAACAGCATAAAGCACAAGCTTAATTAAATTCATCCATTGTTGGATCTCGGAGATAGGAGCATGCCCTTAGTCTGAGCTCATCCGCAGTAAGCTGATTGGATACTGTCTCGCCGAGACTGCAACGTGGCGTATACGCAATTCAACAAAGCAAAAAAACATAAATAATTCTTGAATTAACTATTGTACCAGTATTTTATTAGCTGTGAAAGTTTGGCCCTCAGCATTATGCAATCTATGCCAGCAATTGACAAACTTGTTACAAGTTTTCCTTAGTTTCCCCTATTTCCTTGTTGGCAATACATCAATACATCATCCGAAACATGGTTCATTTGCCTGGACTGCGAGGAGAAAACTGCGAGAAAAGTCACAGAACATTAACTTGAACTATGACAAACTTTTGACTTTGACAAAGATGCCAGCAACCGAATATCTCCCTCATCCTGCTGCGTTTCATCCTACTGAGAGCTGAGAGCTGAAAGCTAGATGGGTTGGAGACTTTTCCAGCCAAAGTTTTTCAAAGCTATTTTTGACTGCGGTCAACTAAACACACACAAAGTGGATGGACCCAAAAGGGCACAGGGATCGGGGTTGTCTGGAGTCACAAAACCCCAAACAAAACTGTCGCCAAAGACGAACTTCATCTTGATGCGGTCGGATTCAATTAGATGTTGCCAGACCGAGACCGAAACCGAAAAGGAAACCTAGCCCAAGACCAAGGCTCAATTCAAAATTTAAAGTTTTTCTTCGGTGGCCACGAAAGAAAAACATCCAGATACCCTGCCAAGTTAAAAGAACTTGGTTTAAAAGTGGCAATATTTTACTTACAAAATAGCCAACTATCTGAATACAGATCTGTGTTAAAATAAGTAATTTTTATTCCCAATTTTGTACATTTTTTTAATCCAAATTGACCCTCTTGAGGAGGCAGAAAATAAAAGTCAAGGCGAGTTTGATTAGAGGGCGTTGCTAGTCTGGAGGTGGGTCTTCAGGTTGCCGGGCATGGACATCGGTCAGTTTAGTGTAGGAAGAAGGAAAATACGCCCAAATTACATCCTTTGCATAGTGACGACGGCTACTGTGCACTTTGCATTTTCCACATTTGCATTTGCATGGTCGGTGCTGCCACAAACAGGCCTGAGGCAGCGTCATCGACATCGACATCGTCGTGGCGCATTATTAAAGATGCATGGCTTGAAATATTCAATCAACTTTGAGGGCGGGGCGGGGGAGGAGGCGGAGGCGGAGGTGCCACAGGGGCAGTAGTGGCAGTAGCGGGGGCGCGACGGATATATAGAGCCACAAAATTGGCAGCGTTATCGTCGGTGTGTTGATTTATGCAACATTGACGTTGATGCTGCAAAGTCACATTTGGCTGTTGGTCGAAAGCTGTTTGGGCCGGGCTCTAACTCCGGTCTTGGGGTCTGGTCAGGACTGGTTTGTCCTGGCATGAGCAAATATTTTGTGGCTATTGCTTTGCCTGCTCCTGTATTGTGTATATCGCACACACACACATGTGTGTGTGTGCTGTGTCCTGGAGGCATTCAATTATATTGTATGTATGTCGCTTGGGCGCCCAAGTCGAATGGCAATTTCAAGTCGCACGACATTCGGCCAGGCTGGACCCAAAGACTTCCCTCGAATGTCACTCATCGACCAAGTGCGAGTGTGTGCGAGTTAATTTGTTATTCAAATTTGTGTGTTATATATTGTTATTACAATGAAAATTGTTGCTACTCCTGTTCGGACCTCAGACTGATGAGAGAGCTCTGTTCAGCTTTGGCCACAGGCCAAAGGGCACACAGCTCTACGATGACGTGGCCAGGGTCAATAGTTTTCAGTGTCATTTCGGGGCGTGTGCCCTTACGAAAGCGCTCTGTTCGAAGGTCCCTATATGGAATAATTCATTATCCTATAGTGCTTTGGATGGAGAGTGGATGGGGTCTAGCTTTTTGTCTTTTCCGGACATATGTATATTTCATTTCCATAAAAAATGTGTTTTAACAACACCATAATATTTTTATTTTAATCCAGAATGTTATGGAAGGTGGTATTATATAATAAAATATTTAAAAACATAATTGAAACTTCATTAATACAAGCTATATCTAAGTTATGGCCAACAACTCTGATAAAATTTTATTTATGAACCCAGATTTTAACCACTTTCCTATGATTTATCAGCCCCATTAATTCTCCCTAAACCCTCTTTTTAAATAATCCACAATTAATGCTAATCTCAATTCATTTTCCACGAATCTGTATTTCACAATTGATTGCATTATTTAGCTTTCAGGCTAAGTGGAGTCGCAACTCCCCCCTGGACTTTCATTCACCTTGGGATTTGGCGAAAATTTCAAGACATTTTTAATCAAGTCTGGAAATCTGAATAAATTAACTAACACCACAATTTGGCTCCACCTGCCCCACAGGGCAAACATCAATAAAATGAATAAACAGTTTGGTTTTACCTTCAGATCAGTTGCTTAAAACTTTTAAGTTAAAACTGAATGTAACAAGTCAAAATTCGTATTTATATTTATTTCAGTCACCTTTTGATGAAACAAATTAGGAATTATTGTATTGCCATTTCATCATTACATTACGACGACTTTGCAACAATATTGCCCATCCTTACAGTCAGGGGAATCAAATGTCATATCTGGATGTTTTGTTGGATCTTGGCATTTTGGCTTTGGTTCGCAGAAAGCAAAAATTCGTTTAGATGGTTCTTTCGGATTTCGACCTAAATTCGATATATTTCTGATTAAGTCTTCATAGAAGCTTCATAGCTTTACTTACAGGTTCGATATTCTGAGGAATATGCGCATGTTAGGAACAAGGCAAACGTTAAGAAAATAAAAAAAATAGTTCGTTTTCCGTCCATGATCAATTGTTTGAAAGCTAAGCTAAAACTGACTGTATCAAGTCAAAATATGTTTTTATATTTTAATTTTTGAATATTATTTGATATTGTGGAACTAATTTGGTATACCATGCATATAATAAAGTTTCATAATGTGTGACTAATCAATTTCAAAGCGCCAAAGAATTCGACTTTTATGCAGTCAGGGGACTCAGATTGAGCAATTGGGTAGCAAAAATCAACATATTTTTTTCATTATTAAGATTTTGGCCTAGATTAATGGAAATATTTTAAAATATTCATCATAAAATAAAGATAGTTTAACTATATAATCATATTGTCTAACATTCATTTTTCAATTTGTGTTTTTTCTTTGATATTTGTCCATTAAAAATGCACTTTTAACATTTTTTAGAGTATTGGCAAAACTTTCTCGATATTTATATTCAAAAACGACAACTTTCATTGAAAGAATATTCAATAAATGTGTTTAACCAAAACATTTTTGACTTTTCCTAACCACTTTTCTATGATTTATCAGCCCCATAAATTCTCTCTAAACCCTCTTTTCAATAATCTACAATTAATGCTAATCTCAATTAATTTTTCACGAATCTGTCGCACAATTGAATGCAATAATTAGTTTTCCAGCTAATTGGAGTCGCAACTCCCCCTGGACTTTCATTAATTCACCCTGGGATTTCTCGAAAATTTCAAGAAAATTTAATCAGTCTGGAAATTTGAATAGCTTAACTAACACCACAATTTTGCCCTACCTGACAGCCCCAGGGCAAAAATGAATAAAATGAATAAAATTTTTGGTTCCACTTTCAAGATCAATTGCTTGAAACTATCAATTTGAAAGCTAAGCTACAACTGAATGTAACAAGTCAAAAGTCAAATAACAAGTCGTATTTATATTTATTTCAAATCACCTATTGATGGAACAAATTTAGGATTATTGTATTGCCATTTAAAGTTATGAATTATGGAGAGTTATGGAGAATCTGCAACAATAGTTCCCCTCCCCCGTACAGTCAGAGGATTTAAATGTCATATCTGGATATTTTGTTGCATTGAGGCATTCGGTTATTGGGGTGCAGTGACCACTAAAAAGTTCATATGGTTCTGGTTTATTCGGATTTCGGCCTAAATTCGATATATTTCTGATTAAGTTTTTGTAGACGCTTCATAGCTTAACTTACAGTGTTGAATTTCTAAGGAATATGCGCATGTTAGAAATAAGGCAAACGTTAAGGAAATACAAAAAATAATTCGTTTCCCGTCCATGATCAATTGTTTGAAAGCTAAGCTAAAACTGACTGTATCAAGTCAAAATATGTTTTTGTATTTTAATTTTTGAATATTATTTGATATATTTGATATTGTGGAACTAATTTGGTATACCATGAATTTAATAAAATTCAATAATGTGTGACTAATAAACTTCAAAGCGCTAAAGAATTCGACATACAGTCAGGGGACTCAGATGCCAGGAATTTGGTAGCAAACATCGCCATATTTTTTTCATTATTAAGATTTTGGCCTAGATTGATGGATATTTTTTAATTTATTTATCATAAAATAAAGATAGTTTAACTTATATCATCATATTGTGTAACATAAGCTAAACATTCATTTTTCAATTTGAGTTTTTTCTTTTTTTATTTGTCCATTAAAAATGCACTTTTAGTATTTTTTAGAGTATTGCAAAAACTTGTTCGATATTCATATTCAAAAACGACAACTTTCATTGTAAGAATATTCAAAAATGTGTTTTAATAACACATTTTTGCCTTTTCCGGACATATCTATATTTTATTTCCTTAAAATATGTGTTTTAACAACACCATAACATTTATATTTTATATTTTTTATATTTATATTTTTATTTTAATTCAGAATGTTATGGAAGAAGGTATTATTTATTAAAATATTTATTAACATAATTAAAACTGCATTAATACGAGCTATATCTAAATTATGGCCAACAACACTGATAACATTTTATTTATGAACCCAGATTTTAACCACTTTTTTATGATTTATCAGCCCCATTAATTCTCCCTAAACCCTCTTTTTAATAATCTACAATTAATGCTAATCTTAATTCATTTTCCACGAATCTGTCGCGAAAGCATTAATTAGTTTTCCAGCTAAGTGGAGTCGCAACTCCCTCCTGGAGATTCATTCATTCACCTTGACACCTGGGTGGACACGTAAGCCTCGGACGGAAACCCTAGAAAAGTTTAAGAACCAACAACTATTAGGGATTAAGGCTTAACCGTCTGGCCAAGTGTCTGGCAGCGGTCTGATCTGATTCATCGGGCTGGGATATGGGGATATTGGGTTCGGCTTTGGAGTTTGGGTTACGGGGTCTGTCTTTGGGTCTGGCTATTTTAGTTGTCTAGTCCGGCAAATCCCGAGGGGTATGCGAGACCTAAGCGGATTACCTTAGTGACGTATTGCTCGATGGCCAAGAAAAATTAAATAGAAAACGAAGCGGATAATCATAATTATAGAGTCGAACGGGTCGTGTCAATGAAATTTACACAACAAAAGGTGGCCGCGACATTTTCAGCTGTCAGCATTAATTAAAATGTTCCCATGCATCACCATCGGCGGGGGAGTTCTTACACCTATTTTTTGGGATCCCCTCCTAATTTCCAAAGCGGAAATGTCTTCGTAGGAGGGGAATCAAAACACGACCATAAGCCGACATGAGGCATAAAGATGTCAGAGTCCCAGAAGAGTTAAGCGACAAAAACTATTTTCCGGATCTCATGAAAATTTATTTTCGTTCGCTTGCCGGCCTTCCTCCCCCCCCCCCCCCTCTGATAAGTTTATTTGCCACATTTGAATACATGATTTTGTAATTTATGCATAATTAGAGTGGTGTCGAGCCAGAGGGTGATTAAAATAACACTTTTTTATCTGCTAATTACTTAAACGCATTCGATGGCATTCTAAATTTAAAGTTGCATGCCACGGGGAGGTAAGGGACACTTTTTGTCGCAACTTTTGGTGTGATATGTCAAGTGGCGAAAGGACAGGTTAAGCGACGAATCGGGTCTTCTGTCAATAAATAATTGAAAATCCGAGCCGTCGGCCGAAATGTTGGCATTTGTGCTTTTTTTTTGGCTTTAAGTCAGTGTCTCGTTGCGGGGTAATTAAAAAAGTTTCTGCAATCGAAAAATAGAAGAAAAATTCCAATTGACAGTGGAGAATTGTTTTTTTTAGTCGCTAATTGTCATGCAGAGAAGTTGCGGTGGCCGGGGAGCACTTTTCTGGCCTGAAACGTAATTAAAAAGCCGTCAAGCGAAGTTGGCGCACTTTGCGCCAAATGTCCAATTGATGCACAGACCCAGCTCGTTAAATACTGCTTTTTCGCCGCTCTGTCTCTCTGCAGCTTTCTAATTAAATAAGCCAGCATCACATTTGTCTTGAGTGTCCGACAATTTGGTGACTTATGACGACTGCAGAGCAAGACGCGACAAAACCGGACCCAAGGCCCGGAGTACGGACTCCGGTCTCGGACCCGGACAAAGGCATTGAGAGCAAGTTGGCCGGAAGATTTATGAGGTAGAAGCAATTAGAAAGTGGCATTAACCAGTGAGTGCAGAGCTCAGAGCAATTAATAAAAGCTACAGACTTGACATGCAGGTCAGCGATAAAAATAGTTATAAGACTTTAAATTATGATTCTGCTCATAAGCTAAGATCGACCTAAATTTGAAGTTTAATTACTACAAATTATTGGCTGTTTCAATAAAATATGAATTCTACAATTTGAACTTTGCTTCCAAATACTTAAAATTTTGCTATTAGCAGAGGGTCTTGTCTCTAGCTTCTTCGAGCTTGGCAGCACTGTCGTTTGCCTCCATTATCTTCAAGACGCCGCTCAGAATCTCCACCTCTTCTCTGATGATATCTATTTGTGTTTCAAACTCATTGCGCAACGACTTTCCAGCCATGTCTATGGTAATGGAATTAAAAAGAATTCTTTGACATGATTCGGGACTCACCTCCTCGGCGACAGAGCATTCTGAACAAGGTACTGACGGCATCCACGGTGCGGTACTTGTTCATGTAGTTGGCCGATATGGCCAACTTGCCCCTGGCCAGAATCTTCTCCCACTTCTGGCCCAGAACCCTGAACTCGTTGTAGGACCTCTCGAGCCTGGAGAGGTCGTTTTTGAGACCCAAAACGGTCAGAGCTGCTTCATTCGTGAGCTTCAACATCCGCTTACGCATATCCTCGATTTCTCCGAGCTTCTGTTGACCCAACTGACTGATCTCCACCTGGGCCAGCACTTTCTTACAAAATGTATGTTAACTCAAATTTCCTTTAAAATGAATCGAGCTTACTTAAGGCATCACAACGGTCGATGCAGTCCTGCTGGCTCTCAAACATAAGGGAGCTTTTCACCACCTCGTCGAGGACCTTTTCGTAGGGCTGGAACTCCTGGACGGTGGCCTTGAGAGCTTCTCGAAAGGCCTTCAGCTCACCGATCGATCTCGTGAAACTCTCAATGCCCTCGCCCAGCTCTCTGTGGTAGATCTTCTCCTCGGAGGTGATCTTCTCGGCCGCCTGCTTCTTGTCCACGCAGTCCTTGATGAAGGAGTTCACTTCGATGAAACGCTTCCGCAACCGCTCCTGCATCTTGTACATGTTCCGCACACGCGTCGAGTTCACCTTGGTCTGCCTCTTGGCGTTGGCCAGCATCTCGGCCTGCAACTGGATCATGGCATCATGTTCCCGGACATTGTTCACGAATATCAACTCGATAGAGTCCCCGGCGGAGTCCGAGTTGGGAGGGATGCTGTTTCAAAAAGAATTTGTTTGTTTGTCTAACACTTTAATGGATCGGAATATCTACTATTACTTACACAAAGAACTTCTCCTGCTGCTTGGAGCAGAGGTAATCACCCACCGCCTCTTCCGGCCTCAGATCGAGGTTTCCCAGGACATCTACTTTCTTTGTGGGTCTGTGTCGCGGCATCTTGATTTACACTTTTCAATTCAAAACTCTTAAAAATTAATGCAATGGTAAGTGTTTAATCTTTTTTTTTTTTTTTCCGAGAAGGAAGGGGATATTACGTAGTTTGTATGTATAGTATTTTTGTGTTGGGTGTATTAGGTGTATTTTGTGTACACTACTTGTTTACTGAACAAATTAAAACGACCTACTAGGAAACACATTGTGGCTTTTGATTTATCAAATATGTTTTATAAGATTATAGGCAGTACAAAGGATAGTTCTTAATATTTATCTTAAACTAAGCTTTCTGAGTTCCAACTTGTTTAGTTTTGCTTTCATTAGCCTCGACTTGCTTCAAAACTCCGCTCAGAATCTCAACCTCGTTCTTTATGACATCCAACTGCATATCAAACTCATTTCGATTCGGCTTTCCAGGTATATCTTAAATAATCAGGTTTTGATTAAATAATTAAGGGACTAAGCTAAGTATTTCAAAACCCACCTCGTCGCCGACACAGCATTCGGTACAAGTTATTTATAGCATCCAGGGTGCGGTTTTTGTCCATAAAGCCATCGGAGATGGCACACTTGCTCGTGGCCAGAATCTTTTCCCATTTGAGACATTGTATCCTGGACTCGTTATACGATCGTTCCATTTTTGAAAGATCGTTTTTGAGACCCAATACAGTCAGAGCTGCATCGTTTGTGATCTGCACCATCCGCTTCCTCATCTCCTCGATTTCTGACAGTTTTTGCTGCTCCAACTGGCTTATTTCTTTCTGAGCTAGCACTGCCAAATAATCGAAATTGATTAGATAGTTTTAAGGAACAAATAACATGGGGATATTTTTCTTACGTAACGTATCACAGCGATCAATGCAATCCTTTGGGGAAACGAACATGTCAGAGACCTTCACCACGTCGTCAAGGACCTTCTCGTAAGGCTCGAACTCCTCGACGGTGGCCTTGAGGGCCTCTCGGAAGGCCCTTAGCTCGTCAATCGAGCTCTTAAAGCTCTCAATGTCCTCGCCCAGCTCCTTGTGGTAGATGGTCTCCTCCGCCGCAATTTTCTCCGCCACCCGCTTCTTGTCGCTGCAGTCCTTCATAAAGGAATTGACTTCGATGAAGCGGCTCCTTAATTGCTCCTGGACCTTGTACATATTCCGCACCCGAGAGGAGTTAAGTTTGGTCTGCTGCTTCGCGTTGGCCAGCATCTCGGCCTGCAACTTGAGCATACTTTCGTGTTCTCGAACATTGTTGACATAAATCAACTCGATTGACTCCCCGGCGGAATCAGAGTTGGGAGGTATCCTGCGATGAAAAGATACAAACAAATACAACACTCAGAATCCAAAATTTACCTTCCAAATATTACTTACACAAAAAACTTATCCTGCTGCTTGGAGCAAAGGAAGTCACCCACTGCTTCCTCAGGCCGGAGATCCAAATTCCCCAGGACATCGACCTTCTTGGTGGGCTTGACACGCGGCATCTTGGAGCCCTTGCGGTTGAATAAAAGTTTCGCCTTGAAAAAAATGGTTAGTGGTTGGCATTTTCGGTTCTTGTTTGGTAACTACGTTGGGAGGAAGGGGTTTTTGTGTCCGTGTGCTTTCTTGCTTCAATGTATTAAGGATTTCTTATAAAATTAATAAAGCGATACCTGAAACATGATTTTTATTTGGGGTATAAAAAATAACATTGGTTGCCAAGACGATTGTTAATCCCCTTGCCAATGGTTGTCAAGTTGGGAAGAATGTCCTTCCCTCGTTGTGAGTATAAAATGGTTAAAAACAAAACAAACAAAATTTCTGGCACATCCGAAGCTTATATGCTCTTACAGTTAAACGCCGTTGTCATTTATCAGCTTTAAATTATGAATTTAAATGTTATATTTCATCCTGATTCCCATTCACTTTGAACTTTTTAAAGATGGGTGATATAAAATTTATTTCGCGATCACTTGGTGATCTGATTCCGTCACAATACTATTGAACTAGTCTAATTCGAATCATCGATTATAAGAATATCCAAATAACGTTTAACTTAAAATTTACTAATGAGAAAATGTAATTTATTTAGAAATATTTTAGCTACTCCATTAATCGATAAAATAATGTCCTTTGGGCTGCATGAAAAGGAGTCAAGATGAAATGATAAAGTTCTCAAAGAGCCGGGAGCAAAAACAAAGAGCCGAGTCGAAATAAGTGAATAAAGTCATTTTATAGACCTCAACCTAAAAGGGACTTAAATGGAAGTTTTGGATGCTCTCTTGGACTGCGACATCTTGACTTTCGGTAGCAGCCATCGCCAGAAAGAGATGGGATATTGGGATTTTGACGTAAATTTCAAGACAGTCTTAATCAAGTCTGGAAATCTGAATAGCTTAACTAACACCACAATTTTGCCCCACCCGATAGCCCCAGGGCAAACATGATTAAAATGCATAAAATTTTTGGTTTCACTTTCAAGATCAATTGCTTAAACTATCAAGTTGAAAGCTAAGCTACAACTGAATGTAACAAGTCAAAATTCGTATTTATATTTATTTCAAAGTCACCTTTTGATGAAACAAATTTAGAATTATCGTATTGCCATTTTACCATTATATTAAGACGAATATGCAACAAAGTTCCCCCTCTTTACAGTCAGGGGACACAAATGCCAAACCTGGAAGTTTTGTTGGATCAGCGCATTCTGTCTTTGGGTGGCAGGAACCTCCAGTTGGTTTAGATGGTTCTTTCGGATGTCGGCCTAAATTCGATATATTTCTGATTAAGTCTTCGTAGACGCTTCATAGCTTAACTTACAGTATTGAAATTCTAAGGAATATGCGCATGTTAGGAAGAAGGCAAACGTTAAGAAAATAAAAAAAATAGTTCGTTTTCCGTCCATGATCAATTGTTTGAAAGCTAAGCTAAAACTGACTGTATCAAGTTGTTTGTTTGTTTTTATGTTTTTATATTTAATTTTCGAATATTATTTGATATATTTGATATTGTGGAACTAATTTGGTATACCATGCATTTAATAAAGTTTCATAATGTGTGACTAATATACTTCAAAGCGCTAAAGCATTCGACTTTTTTACAGTCAGAGAACTCATATCCCAGCAATTGGGTAGCAAACATCGCCATATTTTTTTCATTATTACGATTTTGGCCTAGATTGATGAAAATTTGTTAAATTATTCATCATTAAAAAAAAAGATAGTTTAACTTATATCATCATATTGTGTAACATTCATTTTTCATTTTGTGATTTTTTTTTTGTATTTGTCCATTAAAAATGCTCTTTTAACATTTGTTAGAGTATTGGTAAAACTTGTTCGATATTTAAAACTTGTTATATTTAAAAACGGCAACTTTCATTGAAAGATTATTCAAAAACAGATTTTTGATTTTTAAAGGCTCGATAAAGAGCCTTAGATTTTACAGTCTAAGCTGATACTCTCATCATAATATACTATCATAATAATTGACACCAAAATATTTCTGAATAAATTGATTTTACCAATAAATACATACTTGTTTTACAAATAACCAATTTTCAAATCAGTGAAGATGCCGCGCCGTAAGCCGACGATTAAAACCGATGTTATCGGGGACTTGGACCTCAGTCCCGAGCAGGCCATCGAGGACTATAAAGTTTCGAAGCAGCAGGATCAGTATTTCGTGTAAGTCAATGTCCTTCCTTGTCGCGAGTCTCTTCTGACGAAATAATCCGATGGCACAGTAAGCCACCGAACTGGGACTCCGCCGGCGAGTCCATTGAGATGCTCTATATCGCCAATCTGCGGGAGTACGATGCCATGAAAAAGGTCCAGGTCCAGCTTTTAACCGATGCCAAGCGGCAGTCCGCGTTGAATGTCCAGCGCATCCGGAAGATGTACAAAATGCAGGAAAAGCTGCGAAAACGCTTCGTCGAGGTGAACGGATTCATCAAGGATTGCGCGGACAAAAAACGCAGCTCGGACAAGTGCATTCGCGAGGAGTCAGTCCTCCACGAGGAAGTCATCAAAGAGATCGACGAATTCAAGACCTCTATTTCGTCCCTGAAATCCTTCCGGAACGACCTCAAGGCCACCACAGCCAAGTTCCAGCCTTATGAGAGAGTCTTGAATGATGTGGTGAAGGTCTCCGACATATTTATATCCACAAAAGACTGCATCGATAGATGCGATGCATTGAGTAAGATACTCAGTTAGTTCACTTAAATAGCTACCCTCAGAAATGCATTTTTTTTGTAGTGCTAGCCCAGGTGGAAATCAATGAATTGGGAGCTCAAAAGCTCAAGGAAATCGAGGAGATGCGCCAGCGTATGGTGCAATTGACCAGTGAGGCTGCTCTAACGGTTCTGGGCCTCAAAAACGATCTGGCCCGCCTGGAGCGCTCCTATGTACACTCACGCGCCACTTGCCTCAAGTGGGAGAAGATCCTGAGCGCCTGCAAGGACGCCACCATCTCGTACAATCTCGACAAGGAGCGCATGTTTGACGGCATACAGATTTTGTATCGTTTGCTTTGCAAACGTCGAGGTATGCCTTGAAAATTATCAGTTAGAAGACAAATTTGAACAATATTTTTAATCCGTAGATATTACCCAGAGTTTTCATAGCCATGAGATTGATCGCATCATGAATTTTGCTTTCGGGGAGATTACTCTTCTATCTTCGGTGCTCCAGGAGTTGGAGTCTGCCAAGTCTGATAAAACGGGCACAGGACACATGTGCTAATTGGAATATTTGTTTAATACACTTAATAGAGCATTATAAAAAATTTTTCAAGACTAACAAGGACACATTCCTTGATTTATTGAATTAGCTCTCCGCTTCGTAGCTTCCTCCCCAAAAGCAACTTTAATGGGTTTCATCCTCCAATCTCGGTTCTCGATTTCAGCCTACCTTCTTTTTTATAGCTACCATAACAATTGTCTAACCCTAAAACCGAAAAACGCCCCCAACATATGGCCAGCACATAGTTGTTAGAGCCCCCTTTGTGTTGTTGTTGTCTAAGCCCAAAGAAAATCAAATGAAATTCGATAAAAAGAAAATGCATTTGGAGATAGATGGATACTGGGGAGCCTGGACGGACGACTGAGAAACTTTTCAAGTGGCACTCGAACTCCAAATCAAGGGGCGGGAAAATAAAGTTGGCAAATCGAATCTGCGACATCTTTCCATTCAATTGCCAATCGGATTCTATGGCCCAGGGATAATCTAACTTAAGCACAGATAATTCTTTTATGCGAACATTTTGATTTCTGTCCTCGCATTTACAACAACGTTTGGCCGACTGGAACTACCAACTAATTTTGTACTATTGAGGCTCAGGCCCAGCCACGCCCTCCGTCCTGTGTCCTGTATCCTGCACCCTGCTCCCCCACATCCGTCGCATCCGTTGAAGTAGCTCCGGATTGGGAAGGAGGCGTGGCACTTGTCTCTTATTCAATTTGGTTTATTTGATTTGCGATTTTTGCTGATATCAGCTGGAAAAGGAAGTCCCTGGCAGTCGCAGTTATAGTCGTAGACCTAGGCTAAAAATCAAATCAAATGGAAAGCAAAATAAAATGCGAGGAAATTTATTTTTTGAACAAAAAAGAGAAGAGCCAACCAAAAAAAAAACAAGCTGTAGTCGAAAGATATCAAAGTAGTTTGGGGCCAAAGTCAACATTTGGTTTATTTAAATGGACCGTACGGACAGCCCACAAGTTGTCATGCCCTGCCCGGTCCTAACCTTCTTCCCCCAGGGACACTGCGAATTCGATTTTGTGGTCCTCCAGTCGCATCGAAGAATACAGCAATCACATTAAGTTGCCTCCTCTTAGGCAAATCGTCCAAACACTTAAGATTTGTTGCCTGTCATTTAAATAATTGAAAAATGCATTTTTATTTCGATTTTAGATGTCTTCTTGTTGGAGACAGGATTGATGCTAAAAGCCGGAGGTGTACTCTGCTAAATGTACCTCCAACTGACTCATTTTAGTTGTGAAGCCATGGCAACAATAAAGCCTAATGGCATTCTCAGCTAATCCCTTAATTGCATTACAATTAACTGTCTGCGAATTAAATAATATTGCCGGCCAAGCCGTGTAGGTGAGACAGTGCCACTAAATTTGGCTCGAAAGTCTAAAAATGTTTAATGTGTAATATAGCTCACTACTGATGCCATGGATTGTGTTATCTTATAAGTAGATACTTTGTTAAATAATGGGTAATAAACTATAGAAATCTGCAGTCTTTCGGAAGGCCATTAAGATCTTCGTGTAGCGCAACATTCAGCTACTTTTCCACATCTTCCACCTCCAATTATCCTTTCGAAAGTTGTTCGGCATCTTGGGCGCTTTTGCTGCCATTGCTTTTTTCTTGCTTAGTAGACGAAACACTTAATTTAACTTTACAAGTTCTTAATGTGACGGCCAGACAGAGGCGCTGGGCGCTGGGCGGATGGGGGTAAGTCCACTTGCATGGGACACTGGCGACAAATGGCAATTAGAGAAACAATGCCTGCGAAAGCGGCTGCAAGGACACACAGCCAGCAGACAAAATAGGCGCAATTAAAGGACACTTTCTGGAGCGCTCACTCCTCCTCCTCCTCCTCTCAGTACTTAAAGTTTCGCCTTAAACTGGAAGATATTTGAGCCGTAACTGCAATAAATGTCAAGCGATTACCGCAACAACAAAGGCAGTCTCAAAGGCTGGCACAGGAGCAGCTTGATTAATACTATAACACATGATTTATTATGCCTGTCAATCGGCGCAGGAGCGCAGGGGAAGCCCATTATGAAAGCTCGCCTCCCAGATTGAAATCGGAGTTGTATTCCCGCCGAGCGACATCGGGCCCTGTGATAAGATGGCAAATCGGCTTATGTCCTGGGACAACAACAATCGGCATCATCAATTCACTTGGCGACATTAATATCCTCCCGGCAAGGGACGGATCCCAAAGCTGTCGTCTGACATTTGTGACACCTGCATTGATTTGTCTTCTCTTTTTCATTTTTTCTTAGCTTTTGATACCCCTTGCTAGAGGGATGCCAGGTATGATGAAAAAAGGACATCAGACTCCTAGCAAAGACATTAAACCTACTGAGACTATGCTTTGTATGCCCCATCATTCACTCGCCTCTAGGGTATATTTTAATCCAAATTTAGCTTCCTGCTCCTTTTTTGTATTGCCGGGCCAGTGGGTGGAGCAGGAAACCACCTGCCGTCCCTGGTTCTTTGACTGAGTGCCTTTCATGTCTTACAAATGCCTTTTTTATGCGCTAATGTTGCTGTGGCTTCCAACCAACTTTAAGTTGCCATCCAGCAACCAGGAAAGCCCACTTCCCGCCCTACCTTGCAATGAGGGCCATTAGGCCGGGTTCTAATGGCCCGACGACAAGGAGCTGCAATTAGAGCACACTCACACCGAAAAGTCAACTACCCGAAAGAGATGACGCCGAAGGACTTTTCCTACCTCGCTTAGTTGATAATTTATTCATTTGCCGGCTGGAACGACAACATTTATGGACCTCTGTGTTTGCCAAAAGTTAACCACACACATGCCAAGATGGAGAACCTGAGCAGTGAACTACCAACCCTTAATGACTTCATTAGAGATCCAAGGACTACCACTACACTACACACAGACTTCCCCTGTAGTCCTGTTCGAGAAAAACGAATCAAATTGAACTGAAAATTTTTTTTATAATTTCATTTGATTGGGCGTCGAAATCAACAGCTTAAATGGTCGAGCAAAATATGTGTTAAACATCTGCGGCATTGTTCCTTAAGTCCCGATACGACACATCCTTTGTTGTCAGGCCCGAGGTTAAGCCTTCAAAATTTTCCAGCCCATTGTTCGACTTTAAAGACTTTCGGGGGCACAACTGTTGGGAAAATTGAAAACGGATTCTGAATCGGAAGCGGAATTGGAATTGGAATTGTAAATTTTACACTTATCCGAGAGGCATTTGTTCGCTTTTTATTGAGCCGAATTGTGTTCGGCATATGGCCGTGTGTGATTGTGGCTTTGTGTGCCCTTTGCTCCTTGATTACAATTTGCATAAAAATATCGTTCCGATTAAGGGCCCGAGAATTATGTTGCACATTTATGGTCCCGAATTGAGCCTTAAAGGAAGTTGGCTCTTGTCTTTTATCGTTTTTCTTTGTTATCCTTGGATGGGGGTAGGCTACAAGGTAAGGCAAGGGTTCAAGATGGATGACAGCATAAATTTATTACGCCTAATGATTGTCAGATGTGGGTTAGGCAATTGCCAGCAACCCCTTTTCAACTGATTTTTTTTCAATAGAAATAGAAACAATTTAAACCGATCGGGAGAGCCTAGGGGTTGTTACAAGATGCTGATGTCAGATTTTTAATCATTTTAATTGATTTCAATGGAGGGGATAATAAATTGTTATATCCTCTCACATATTAAAGCCAAAGCCTTCTAAATTCCTCAGCATTAAAGTCCTTTCCTCCCCTTTTGGCGTCTGAGTCCTGGCAGCCCACCTAGCGCTGTCAAGGAATCCAAGGAACCCCAACCCTGCCAGCCACCATTCGTGGCGTCTAAATATTTATAAATATTGACAGCTTAAAGTGAAGTTTATAAGTGACACGAGGCAGACACCACCCACACCCAAACCCGCACCCACCAAGGACAGGAAAAAGGAAGCTTTTTGGGAAACATCAACAGCAACACTTGTGGTCAAACTTGAAAGCCTCTTTGATGGCTTTGCTCCTCCCGATGCCTGGGTTTGGGTAATGAAGTTCGCCACTTGAGGCTGTCAGAACGGGATGGGGGCCAGCTAGATAGATAGATAGATAGACGGTTAGATGGATAGAGGGTCGGTCGGTGACTTGGTGAAAATATTGACAAAGCAATTTGCCTGTCAGACAATTAAGTGCTTAATTGTATAAATGTATGGCCCGTGGCGGGGGTGATGCCAGATACATAACAAGGAACAAGGGGGGAGCATCCAGAAAAGGCACCCAAGACCGGAAGTTGTTCGGATTTAAATCCTCTCGGAGTGCGAGTTCCCCTCCTGCCGGAGATGATAAGCCAATCCAGAGTGACGTGGGATTTATGAGACAGATTCTGTTCTATCTCCAGACAAGTGAAGCAATAATCACGGAGCCATAAATCTCGAGTGCTCTCAGAGGCACAACGAGTGCCAGCAGAGGCGGTAATTTTTAATATAATTCATCACAAGATATGGCCGGAATGTCGGGCGACCCTTCCTCTGACACTTTGTCACAAAACGAAACAAAGTCGAGTGGTATGCAAAAATACTCGTATATATCAAGTGTATTATGGCAGGAAAGTGAAAGAGTGGTAGTGTCCAGGCTCAAGGACTGAGATTTGCATACAGACCCAGATTGGGGGGGAATTTGTGGGGCGGACAGCTGAATTGTTTGAGCGGGGTAGGAGAGGTGCACTCGATTTAACTACTACTAAGTGGACTGCATCGTGTTGCCAGATAGCTGCATTAGAACCCATCAAAGCGCCATTCAACGGCTCTAGAAAGCTGTAATCAAGACGGTTCCCCTTTTTCAAAAATATATACCAACCAAGAGATACCTCGGACTCCATCAAGCCACTTAAGCTCCTTGGCAGGGGGTGTATCCTTAAGGTAATGGGTAACAAATCTGGGTCAGGAAAATAAAAAGCAAACTGAAGACGAGCCAAGGCAAGGCATCCGCACATGTGTGCACAAAATTTCCATTCAGGCACCCTTCGCTTTACAAATTGTCGCCATTTACCAGCGATGAGCAGCCAAAGGTCCTTCGCAGAAAGTCAGCCTGGATAAACATGCTCGCATTTACATACATCTGCTCAATTCAACTAGCTGCCAGGTGATTTATGTCCTGCAATTGACATGAGATTTTTCGGTTGTCAACGTGATGAACTGATGCCTTCCAGCCCAGCAAACAGAATCTATCCGAATGGATAGCCAATTTAGTCGCTTTAAGTCAGGTAGCCCGGTAGGTGGTGGCTTTAACTCGCACCTCGCCATCCATCCAGCCCGACTGACCACAGACCGCAGAGACCACAGGCTATGCATAGACGAGGGCATTCCAAAAACTTAATTACCGCCCGGTCAGCAGCTACTTATCGGAGGGGCAGCTGGCGGCATGGGTGCCATGATTGGCCCCTTCACACCTCATAAAGAGCCACTAGCTCCTGGAAACTGGCGACTGCTCACTACCACTCCGAGACGCTGCCACTCCAGCCAAGTGACCACAATAATAAACGCAATTTTAGCAGAAATCCAATTAAGTGCCGAGGCATATGAGCCGAGACGTCTGTCCAAGAAAGTTTGCCAAATGCGAAGCTAGAGAAATATTTTCATGCTTTCAAGCCGAAGGTGTTTGTACTCTAACTAATTAATTAAAGAGCTTTAACAAGAATATCGATAGATAGGGCTATGAGAATTCTAATCTATAATACTCTATTCAACCTCTTTAAGTTAGTTATTAATGTCAGATAGTAATTTAGAAGTAACCTTTAGATAGAGTATCTCAGACTGGTCAACAAACTTTCCCCACCGAGCAAAAACATCAATGATGTGTCCAATGACGATGAGTATTATAACCACGATAGTGAGTGGATAGTTGAGCCAGTCTCCCAGCCTGGACTGCCTGCCTGCCTGGCATTTATTGCGTTCTCTGATAAAAATTGCAATTATTTAGCCAAAAGTGTGAGTGGAAGCTGGTCGCAGACTTCTACTCCAAGGAGACAAGTAGAGGAGGCTGACTTGGCAGAGTGGACAACATGACAAAGTCGTCTGTAATTTATTTCCACTTGGCTGTGTTGACTTGCCCCCTTCGAGGGGCATGGGGGATGGCAAGGTGGATCCAGAATAAACAGCAATTTCGGGATTGTCATTGATGTGGCTAGCCAGGGGACATGGTTGGATGGATGGTTGATCGGAGTGCTCCGTGTTCCATGCTCCATGTGGGCGCCTGTGAGTGCTGTTGGAGCTGCGGCTAATGAAGTGCATGCAAATCCCTTGATGTGAGCACCGGCGCCTTCTAATGAGTCCAAGTTTTGCGGCTGAAAAGGTGTGGCATCTGGGCGGACCAAGTTTAGTGCAAGTCGTCCCTCCTGCAACTCCGAGAGTCCACTGCTGATTGGTCAACTTTTGCCACTTCAAAAGTAACCAAAAGGCCCTGTTCCGGTTCTACTGCCAGCAGAATGCACTGCAAATAGTTGCAAGGTTGCACAATAAATTATATCTGATGTCCATCATACTGACTCTTTTCAGTGTAGTTGATGTGGCCGATGAGCTGCCGTTTGCCGTTTTGATGTTGATAAATGATGTTGCATTTTCATTTAGAAAATTTGCTGCCAAAGAAAAGTCACTGATTGACTAACACGACGAGCAGACCCGAAGAGGACGGACAAGTGGCTGCTTGTCAGCAAAACGTTTAGTGGCAAAATACACATTGCAGGAGGAGCCTCTTCAGCTGCAGCTCCAACCCGAACTCCAACTAGCAGTCTTGGCAGCATCATCATCATCATCATGAGCTCCCTGATCCGGCCGGGTCCAGTCTGTAGACCCTAGGCTCCAGACTTTGGTGGTTGGCGAATCAATTATGCCACAGACACCAGTTGCAATCAGGGCTATGCCGTGGCAATGACTGGCAGTTGCTAATGCAAAAACTTTTCCAACTGCTGATGCCTCAAGAGTCGCGATGGGGTGGCGCCATCTAGGGCTGGTAAACAAACTGTAGGAGTGGCAGGTGAAGTGGCGGAGGCTCCTTGGGAAGTCTGTTTATAGTTCGGCCTGATTGATTCGAGCTGAAGGAAAAAAAAACATTTCTTTTTTGAGAAATTAGCAAAGCTATTGTCGACACCCTAAATTAAACAACAATAAATCAATCGAGTGGTCAGATTTTAAGTAATATCTTGATGAATCTTTAACGAAAGACCCATCTAATCCAAGCCGAGACTCCCTTAATTAATGATCCAGTGCATCGAGTGCTTAGTATCCTTTAATGAAATCCAAGAACTCCGAGCCGTGTTTGTTTGTCTCCGCCTTCCGAGGACTAGTTAGTGCCCAAAGGTGTTGGCCGGGAGTAACCTAATGAAGTGACAGAAAAGGGACCGAACCGAACTCATTGAAATTGAAAAACTCATTAAAAGCCCGGCGAAAGGGTTAAGGCAAAAGGCAAATCCTGACCGGGACTAAATAAATGTTAAAACGCAGCATAGAAGTGTTAAAATATTCACCAACTTTGTAACTCTTTTTAACGAGCAATGCGTCGGCAGGCGAAGGCGAAGGTGGGGTTATGGGGCGTGGTAACTAAAATAAACACATTTAAAGCGAAACTTTATGCACAGCCAAACTCATTTGCATGTTAAATATTTCACCAGCCCCTTCTCGTCCTCCTCGAAAGGGCTGGAGGGGATTGGGCCAAGTAGTAACCGGAAAATTGTCTCGGAACTTCACACTTTAAAGAAGCGGCGACGAAGCAATCGGAAAAAATGCCGGGAAACGTGAATGCTTTACGAAAATTTTAATTAAAATTTCGCCCAAGACGAAAACGAGTGCGTAACATAGCTGGCAACGGGCGGGCGTGGTCCGCCGACAATCCGCCCACCACCGAAATTCCGCCCAGCGCCGCCCCAAAAAAGTGGGCGAGTTTGGAAATTTCAATTAAATGCGCACATGCCAGCAGGACCAACTTGACCAAGTACAAAGGGGTTTAAATCTTGTTTAGAAACTGAAGGATACTCTCATACTACCCGGAGTGACATTGAAAGTTTAAAATTAAGAATTAATTAAATTAAGTTTGGTTTAAGCAGAATACAAATATATTAAATGGCTGATAGGTGTCTTGGCTGAAAATCCTCTTGAAACCATAACAGATGAACCATTTAAGCAGCCTTTTAGTGGCACTATTTTAGTAGTCCTTGGGAGCTTAAGGAACTCCCTTTACGGCATCGATACTTTAAGTAAAAAGGACCAAATCCTATCCCATAAGCGATATAGATGAACACTCGATGGCAAAAAGGATTTGCAGAATCGACTTGGGTGCCAAAGCAGCTTTCGCGTGCAAGGGCGTGGCATGAAATGGAAATCAGGGCTGTGCTTGAAGCCAGCCCGGCACTTGAGAGGCCACTCCCCCGCCCACACACCCAGAGGTGTGGGAGGGATAGGTCACTGGTAGCAGGGGTGTGGGGTAAACGGGGGTTCCACATCCAACAGCTGCCTGAATGTCAACTGTCTACTTTGCGTATGCCCAGGACAACTGACGGTGTCATGTAACAGCGCTCTTAGGAGTGCTGCTGATAGCCTTTTTTGTTAAAAAGTTTTTAAAATATATTTTAAAATTAATCAACTACCTAAAATGAAAGTCAAGCTCCAGCATATAATATATGACTTGTCACTTTCATAGATTCCTTTGATTATTTTTTAAAGAATACTCCCCATTAAGTATCTGCCATCACTGTTGGCGGCATTGCGACTTTGAGATCATGGCGAGTGCACCATTTGGGGGCAGAGAAGCAGTCGAGCAGTCAAGGCAGCCCCACTTGACAATTCTCGAGTGTTCCGCTGGCGTGTTTAAGATTAAAGCGTTGCGACTTGCAACAATAGTTACTTGCAACAGTGACAATGGGCGACCAGTCGAGCGACGACGACGACGACGGTTACAAGTGTGCCCCCGGCACGGTTTTGTGTCCGGATCCGGGTTCACAGTACGCCCTCTCCCCCAAGACCCTTCCCTAGCCGAGCCAAGTGCTTGAAAAAGAATGGCAGGCGGAATTGCAATGTCACTGTCTCCGGAGAGCGCGGCAGAGAGCTGCACAATGTTGCCACATTGCCACTGATGAGGGGGCGGCTAGTGGGTGGTTGCTGGGCGGCTGGCCTGCTGGTTGCATCGGTGGATAAGTGAGTGCGTGGCCTTGTCCTTGCTCAGCCAGCTGGTTGCAAGAAAGGCAAGAGCCGCCTTGCCACCAAGAGCCGGGAAATGTCTGACATAAGTCATTTAAGATAGCTGCTAAACCAAACTTGCTTGCCAGGATTTGATGGCGACAATTACGAGATACCAACCAGGAGGATTTCTTTAATGAAGGTGCCACTTCAGGCTTGTACTAAAAACAAAGCACGTATTTAAATTTTATATTTGGAAAGTCATTCGAATTGGGGCCTCAATCTTTGACACGTTTCGATTCATTAGCTCCATGGGCCGTGGCATTTTTCGTTTGATTTCATCCGAGAAATAAATTTTGGTCTCCCCCTGTCCATTTTTCCACCAATTTCCCCTCCCAAAACCCTCATTCATGCATTCATGCCCCATTCACACGCACACCCATCTCCGCCCCTCTTTTTTGGACTGCAATGAAAACGCATTGTGGTCGAAATTGTTAACAAAATGTCAAACGGAAACGACGACGCCGATGACAACAGCAACACAAGCAACACACTAGCGACTGCCAGCCGGCAACCAACAGCTAGCAACCGGCAACCAGCAAGCACCAACATCAATGCTGCAAGAGCAACACAAACGCCGAGGTTGCAGCCCAATAAAACTTCAATGGCCAACGACTGATTTTTACGCAGGCCGCAGAGGGGGTAACCCGGAGATGGGGAAATTGGAGGAAAATCAGAAGCAACTTCTGGGCAGAAAGGGGGGGGTCTGCAGTGGCAAGACCCCTTGCCTGATTGTGCGGTTGTTGCTACAATTGCCGGAGCTGTTGTTGCTCTTGTTGCAACTCGCACGTGATGAGTGCAATAATGAAGGCGGCGGTGGAGGGCGTGGTCGGGCTTGGAGACCGGCTCTGGAGGGGGAGGGTAGTCATTGGGGGAAAACGGTGATTTGGCAATCAAAGTGATTAGCGAGGAAGTGATTGGAGGGATGGCATATCCAGTGAAGGGTAACAGCTAATCCTGGGAAAATTCAGCAGAGGATTAGTTAAGGATTCTCGACAGAGAGGGATATAAGGGAATAAATTTAAAGATAAATTATAAAAATAATTAACTACAGTTTGAATATTTATTAAATTTAATTCAAATATATTTTTAACTAGCTAAAGAACTTAGGAATCAACCTTCACTGTAATTTATTATTTTCGTCTTGAATTCATAGTCGTATTGCTAGTTACTTTCAACAAATCACTTTCCTATTAGTTGAATTTAAATATTTGCTTCAGTCACGCTTTCCTATTCCGTGCCTGGCCGTGATCACCTGCTCAGATCCAGCCCACTCGCAACACGCGACTGATGCACCCAGGTGACACCTCTGCTCTGTCTGTGGATTATTTCGGAGGAAATAATGCACGATATTTTCGTTGGTGTTGCAGTGTTGCAGGCAGTTGTTGTTGCACTGCTCTTAATTTCGGGTTTCAGTGGCCGTGGCACGTAGCCGACGCTCCGATGTAATTATGGAGGCGCACATGTGTTTGCCTGATTAGGCGATAGGTGGGCGTGGCAGCGATTTGTATTCAGCCCGAAAAGTTGCCGGAGGAATGGGTTTTACAGAACTGGATATGTTTCTTTTTTTTTTGTGTTGTTACAATGCGTGACCGGGAGTTGTTGCGATGTTTGACTTACAATTAAAAGCGAATACATACGATTCATTATCAAATTTGTCGCGAATTTGTGTTTGTTGTGTTGGGAGTTGTTGTGTGTTCTGGTGTGTGTTTTGAACTTCCCACACCACACCATAAATCCGATAAACACTGAAGTGGGAAAACTGCATGTGTTGCGGTCAGGTGACAAAAGGGCTGTTGACTTGACGTCTGAGGTTAGAGTGGCAACTGAGGGGGCATGTCTGGACAAATATTAATTACTGCAGGAATTAATCATGGCAGGGGGTGGAGGGCAAATAATGAATGATTTCAAGATGATTCGAACCACTTGAGCCTGAGCTTTGGATTTCATTTTATTTGTTTAATTAGTGAAGCTACTTTAATACTCAAGCCATGCAATATTCTCCTAATTAGTCCATCCCGAGACCATCACTCAATTGACCACAATGCCCGGGATGGCTAGTCCTGCCGCCTTGCTGCGGGTTGCACGTCTGTGTCGAACTCGTTTACAATACACAAGGTACCTGATGCATTCACCAGCCCCAGCCTCCCCTCTTAATCCGTCCAGAACATAATTTGCGTACGCAGCTCAACTAACGAGATGGGAGGCATGCCACTCCATGCCCCATCCCCCATCCCCCGAGACATGCAAACCAATTTGCGGCAAGTGACTCGGTTGCCATCGTGACACATGCCGCGGACATGGGCCGCAGCTCACCATGCCCCTACACTGGGAGAATCACACAAAAGTCCACTTAATGCAATGGCTAGCCATGAGTAATATTGCCGGCAAGTGTATGTTGCAAACTCCTTGGCTTCAGCCCCGGAATGATGCATTGCTTCCGAATATGATGACGAGGCGTGTTAAGGGCTGGGTGGGACCTGGGCGGAGGAGCAAAAAATCTGGGCTGAAATCTGGCAGGGAGCTGCGATGGCAGGGAAACGGCGACCGGCAGTCGCCGCGGTTGACGTCAGTCGTGTCATGGGCCACGCTCGAAATTTATTGCCACAGTTGTTAAGTACGAAATGCGTCGTAATTAGTTGCAACTTGAGTTATTTGTGCAACAATGCAACTTCGGGCAGAGTGCCATTGGGGGTCGTGGCATGGGGAGGTGGGAACAGCAGCCCTAATGAGGCTCTCCCCATTCGCACATTAGACACGTACGTCTCTGTTTCGCCTTCGCTCACATTTTAAAATGCATAAATTTGAGTTTGCCATAAATTTCATGGTCCGTCGTCGTCGTCGCCATTCGCGGCATGCCAATGAGTGAGTTGTGCAGAATACTCTGCCAGTGCCATAGTGCCAAATCGCAATCCGCAGTCAGACTTGAGCCCGGCTCTCGGCGATTTATCAGGAAATTGTTTATTATATTGTAGGAGAGAGAGCAAGCTTTTTATGGCCGGGACGACGACGCATGGTTTATAGTCCCTGATTCGCCACCACCCAGCCCCTTTTTCCTTTTCCGCTTTCCAGCTATCAGGCCAGTGTTGGGTGGCTCTTGGGCCAGAACCGTGGGAAAGTTCCTTTTGGATCAGCCATGGGGCGTGGGGCAGGGCAATTGCAAACGGCCAGCGATGACTATGATTCTGATTTATGCCACAGATTGGCGCGATATAAACGTGCCAGCGATGGGGCAAGATGGAAAGTGCCGCAGACAGGCCCACTATGAGCTGTGAATCGTAATTTTTGGCAAACATGAACCATACATTGTCAGTTGATAGAACAGCTCTGGGGTAATTATATTTTTTTAGTAACTGGATCCCGTCCCTAGCTAATGTTTACTTACCTCCCAACTGGGTGGGACAAAAATAGAGCAACCTACCCCGTTCCGGGGGCCAACTCCCACGGCATTGCCCCCTTTCCGGAGTGAGCCTGCTGTGTGTGGGCCACCCATGAACCCGCCAAGTATTTGTCAGATACGATTCCGTGTTGCACTCCTTGGCGGATCCCGTTTCCACACACGACACGACAGCCAAGTCTGTTCCAATTACACACCGCTCAGATATCAAATTAAGTGCCCCAGCGCAGTGACAGTTTTAATGTATTTAGCACCATAAACACCGAAAGTAAAGGGGAGTACACCGCCACATGGAAAAAACTCATAAAGAAGCGAACACGACTATTTGGATAAATATAATCGGAGGGGAAATAGAACCACAACAAAAGTGTGAAATCCGAGGAGGAAGCTACCACCTACGCAATAACCCTGGAATTCATCTCCGTCGGGGGACAAAAGATGACACGGAAATTCCTTTTTGGCTTTGTCCCTCCACTGCGATGAAGAATGCTCAACTTTTACTTTCCACGGATGGGGAATAATTTTTCATAAATAGGCAAAAATGCGGTTGGGACTTCTCGGACCAGGACTGCTTCCCAACACTCCTCTGGGATGGGGATGCTCGGACGGGGTGGTGGCTTCTCCAACAGCTGCTGGTAATTAATGTCTGGCCGCGTTCAATGCACTGGATAATCACGCGGCTGGGGCCACAACTCTTTCCCCAAAAATCTCGGAAAATAAATCTCTGCCGAGGGTGGAACAGCATTATTCCTTCTTAGACTCAATATAAATGATGGTCTTGGGTCGCAGGACTGCGATTTGTTGGCGTTGGATGCGCCAAGGACGCCAAGGAGGTCCTTCGGAGCCAAAAACTTTAATTGACTTGAGTGAAAATATTAGAAGAAAAGATAGAGCTCGCTTGTCCAGCTGGGTTAACTCGTTGAGGTTGATTGAGGTCTGCTAGAGGTTGATTAAAGAAGGGGATTACTTCATTTCATATGGCATTGAAAAATCCCTTTAAAAAGTCAAATATGTCAAATGAAATTCTTTGAAAATTAAAAAGCGTATGCCCGTTAGCCGAGGCTTATATATTTCTACTATCCGTAGGCAGAAGCTAAATCATAATCCTTGGATGGCCCGTGGGGCACCACAACAATGAACAGCCCCTCCTTGTCCGCCATACTCCCATCCTGCCACAGATGCGATGGCCATGTCGTTGTATCTGGTTTAACTAAGTTCTTTGTCAATTTTACGGCCCTGGTCCATCCATTCCATTGGGCATTATGTGTTGCTGTGGCAAGAGGCAGGGTCAGGGGCAGTGGCAGGAGCCAGGCGCTGCAAGCTGGGGCGGTGTTTGGTGGGCGGAACATTCTCTATTCGCACTAAAGCCGCGATACAATAAACCAACCGTCCCACCAGAAACGCATATTGAGCAATCAAAGCCAACTGTGCCCAGGCTACAGTTTCAGCTTATACACTTGGAATAATTAACAGCATTTTTAATTAGCAATTGGCTTAAAATTGTTATTAATAGGGGGGTTTCTTGACCAGTATAGTATGAAGTAGTATGTTGTCTTGCTCTTAGGTGGCTGTAGTTTTAACATTACGACCTATTTTATCCGCTTCTTTATTTGTTCCTCTTTAATTAATTACTAACAATTATTTCACAGTGTAGCTCCGTGTATACCCAGCACTTCCCTCTTGGCCAGACTCCTCTATTCTCCTTCTCTAATTGCATGTAGTGGGTTCGTTTGCATTGTCGCTGTTCGTGCGCTTCATCAGTTGCCCCAGCCGCCAATCCGGCCCCCTCTCTGCATTGTCCTCCACTCCTCTTGTTTCGCGCTTTTGAGTTGTTTTACATTTTTAATTGAATTTTCGCCATAGTTTGCATTCTTGTTCCGCACTTGATGCTCCTATAGTGCCAACTATCCACCTCCTATTGCCCATTTCTTTTTCTGGCTTAACGCTTTTTTTATTAGAATTTACACTTATTCATTAGTTGCAACATGCAACAGCTGCTGTCGGCGTACATAATAAAATTTTATTTCATTATTCGAGACAATTCATTAGCCGAATGGAGATTGGGGAGAAAGCCAGAGCACAAATGCAAAAAATTGTCAATGTCAGTGGGAGAGATTTTTTTTAATTAAAAATAAAAAATGTTGAGCTTGTCCCCAAAATTTTTGTTAAAATTTTTTTAAGAATCTCGAATTGTACTCCCATGTAATAGATACCCAAATATGCTCTTCTCTTCTTTTAAATTTAAAACTCAAATAAACTCGCTCCACCTCCTGTCGCTGGCAGGCACTTCCGTTTACATCCTTTGACATCCCCTAGGCACAGATGTTGCACAATCATTTTGTGCCCCCTACCTTGGGAGCCTATCCTCCTACTTAACATACAAACGAAAGATTCTCATTTTTCCCATCATAAAATTCCAGTCCGTCCCGTGGGGTCAAGAAATGTAAATTGTAAGGCGAATGGAGCCTCCCAAAGTCGTTTTCTTCACTTTTTTAACGGCCACTTGAAAATGAATTCCTACTTGGGTGCTTATGGTTTTGAAAATGTGTGGCTGTGGCCCATAAAAACATAAACAGAACATAACCAAAAATGTTGTACTCAAATGGCACAAGTGAAACGAACGCACAGGAGTGCAGAAGTGAAGGGGCACATCTGCATATTATTAATGACCGGTAATTACCTAGGCGGAGTCTGAGGTGGAGACTCCCACCAGCTAGGAGTCCCTGAGGAGGAGACGGTCCTGAGAAATGGCGCACATCACCGACAGGGGGCGCCTCATGCAATTTCCCGGCTAATGACTGGCCATCCCAGCCAGAAGAATGCCCCCAAAAGAAACCCAAGGATACTCAGGAATACCCGAAAGGAAATAGGCAACGTAAAACATATAAAAAATCTGGTCCTAAAAAAGTTTCCGCTCGCCGAGTGATTCATGCGTTTATAAACTGCTAACACTTCTGGCCCGACTTCTCAGTATTTTCTCACCCAACAGAGCCAACAAAAAAGTAGCCAAGAAAATAAATAAAAACTTCAACAAATATAAATTAAAATAAACAAATTAAGAATAGTTCTTCGACTGCGACTTGCTGACGGTTTTATGGTACAATTAAAGTGCGTGTGCAGGCGGAAAATTGGAAATCGGAATGCACATTGTACATACATACATATATCCGTCTTCTGGGGGCCTGATGAAAAATTCCAGCTCGGATAACCCAAGGGGCTGCCGAACAAAAACAAAAGTCCCAGGCACCCACCCCAACCAATCCGGCCAACCAACCCGTTCCTCAGGGTAAGTGGGCGGAAGCTCCGGCGCTCCGCATTTCCACGGTTAAAAATAATATTGATCTTCATTGGAACGAAGTGTTAATAAAATATTTTCCTTTTGCTTGCCCTCCGCCCCACTCTATGGATTCGTTTTTAATAACATTTTCGTAATGCGTTCATAAAAAAGCCAGAAAATATATACAACGAAAGACGAAAATAATTTTTTCATTCAATTATCTTTGAAGGTTTTACGATGGCTTGATGTTGAAATTGTGTCCCGCATCGGGTAGTTGGAGAAGTGGATCGTAAAAGAATTATAGTTTATATATACATATATGCTAGATGATTATTAAATGAGCTAGGCCCCTGGTAGCAAGAGTGCATATAAAATTTCAGACATGATTTACCATTTACAAGACAAAGTATTGACAAGTTGACTTTACGATTTTTTTATAGTTTTGAAGGAAACAAAAATTAAAACAAATGACAATATAAAAAATATATTAAGACATTAAAAACTGATTTCAATGCACAAAAGTGTAGGGAATATTTAATTTTAAAAAGGTATTTACTTTTAATTGGGATATAACCCCAGACAATGTTTGAATCGAAAAGAGGAAAGTTATCCCAGATAAGGTTTGAATTAAATTTAAATAACTTGAAGCTAATCTCAGGGATTCTTTGTAGAATCTGTCATAAAATTGGGTAATCCGAGGCTATAAAGCGCCCATATCGCTTCTCATCTCACCTAAACAAGCCATAAACCAAATGACAAACGATACCACATAAATTGTCCAACTTCCCAATGGGAAACGGGCCCCGCCCGACTTTTCAGGGAAACTTATCAAAACATTTAGGTGGAATAAACGCCCCGACAATAAAATAAAGGCGACAAGATGAAGAGAGGAAAGCTCCAAAAGAAAATACAGTCAGATAATCAAGCGGCACGATAAACAACGGCGATAAAAAATGAATGCGGAACAACTTTCTTAATGAGCTGCCAAAGGCGGTCAGTCCCCCAAAGTCCCCCAGGTCTGCAGTCCTCTTGGAAAACCACTTGAATTCGAACTGGAATGAAAAACTAAATCAAATTTGAATAAGAAATGGATCCAGGCCTGTGGAAAAGCAGTCTGATTGGATGACAACAACGCGGGGCAGTATGATCAAGTGATTTCGGCCCTTGGCCATGTTCCTCCCCCACCCAAAAATATATATCCATTGGCTATATAGTTCCTAATCTCCGATGATCTGTAGGCGGCTGCTGTGCGGCCATAAAACGTTTACCCTCAGGTCTCCAAGGGGGCGGACCGATGCCCCAATCTGGGTCGATTGGATAAAGAAATCGTAATTAATTAAATTTATGCGACATGTTTACAGTTTTCTCATTGTCTGGCCCTGCACAAATTTACATAATTCTCCATGGTCGCCCCGGGGACGGGACTCTTCGAATCAAAGTCAAATGTTGCGCCTATTTGTGGCTCGTAAACCCCACTAGTTCACTTTGATTTTAAATGCCAACAATGGGCTTTGAATGGGATGCACTCTGGAGTGGGATTATTTGGAAGGAATTGCTGCGATTCAAGTTTAAATGGATGTTTCAATTAAGTGAGAATGCTTTCGGGCGGAGGCCAATAATTAACTTTTCCGAGAGGTCAACTTCCTCTAAACGCTCTAAAGTAATTTGTCCGCAATTTGCTTCCTGTTGAGTGTTTGCTTTCCTTCCGTTGACTTTAAACTTTAAACCAAAATTAATCATTTATATAGATACATTCCTCAATTATTCCATGGACCGTCTGGAATTTCTTTAATTATTAAAATATTCAACAAATTAAGGAGCATAAATTCCTGAAATGAATTCCAAATCACGCACAAGTGTTTGTTTATTTTTTTGCTACCCGCTTTACGCCCAGAACTTTTAGCTTTCCTCTCACAGCCATCAATTACTTTAAATTTGACAGAGTCGCCTCTATATTTCAATGAGCCAAAAAGGCCCCAAGTCCGCGAATGCATCATTCACAAAGCACTGGACGTATTGCTCTCTGCAGGTAGCCAAAAAATTCCGGGCCCGGTACGGGCCCATTTCTGAAAACCAGACCAACAAAAAGCCATTGGCCAGGCTGCGCCCTGAATTATTAATTCCTTTCGGCCTGCTTGGACCGCTCCGTCTGCACTGCAGGTGATTTTGCTAACAAGACCGCTGTGACTACACCGATGGGTCATCGATGACGAAAGTGCGGGTCGAAAGGGGACCTGGCTTGGCCAAAGCGTTTTGGCCATAAATTCACATTTAAAGGTGCCCGTCTGTCGAATGATTTGTAGAATCTCTGATTTCCAAAATGGAAAAATTCAGCTGCTTAGCATTCGCTTTCAGATTTCTACTCCTCTACGAGGCTTCAATTGCTCTTAATCGACAATTAAGATCTCCTTTGTGATCATAGGTCATGCCTCCTTTATCCGAGTGCCAGATGACTGGAGACTTTTCTCACACATCTGGCGGGATGACGGAGTCCGCAGATCCCACCCTGCCTTCCGTCAAATCAAGTAATGTGACAAATGAACTGTCAAAATAATGCCACCGACGAAAGGAAATGATGACACATGTGCTCGTTTCTGGAGGAGTGCCTGGATGTGGATCTGGATCTGCGACTTAATCGGGGTGCGGCCTGATCTCGTTTTGGCGGCCCAACTACCGAGTGCTGACAGCTGACTAAGCCGCAAACAGAAGACAGTTTTATCTTGCTCTTTTGGCTGGTAATTTGTAAGCCAGATGTGACATGAACCCTGCAAGATACTCACTAAATAAATACAAACAAACTATTTAATTTACACTCAAGCCAAGCTCACACCTCGTTTTCCCTTGCTATCGGCGAAGGTGTAATTAAATTGATTAAACTTTTTGAGCGAGTTATAAAACACTTAATAGCCGGCTTCCTGGCCAAGTGAAAATCACTGGGCTCCCCAGATCAGAATCGCTTTATCGATATCCCAGGAACAAGCTCGTTAAGAACACGAACCGAACAAAGATCAACTGGCGGAGCAAAACGGGCAGTCAAAACAAGTACCAAGATGGAAATGGAGATGGAGATGGAAAGGAGATGGAATGGAGATGGAGCTGCAGATTCTGAGCTGGACCTCCAAATGATGCTGGACCTGAAGACGGAGTGAAAGACTAACGATGCTTGATGTTTATCGCGCCCTGGGCCGAGCCGGGCAGACAAGGTGCGGAGAGAAAGGGTTCATTATAACCTTTATGGCCCGAACCTTCGCCAAGCAAAGGCAGCACGTACCAGACCCTAGAAAGGTTCCCCAGAACCCGCTTCCCTCCACTGCCTGGACTGCCTCTCTCCCAGCGGCACCACACCCCGCTGCGAGCTGTTATTTATCGTGTTTGTTGTTGTCGTTGCAAAGCGAGATTGCCCCGTTGTGATAATAATGCAAGACATCGGGCCGGGCCAAGAGCAATCAATTAAAAAGGCAGCCAGCCAAGCACCTCTCCCCCATCCATCCTAAACGGCTCACAAAAGTTCTCTGGAAGTGTTGGAATCCATGAGGTAATGAAGCAATTCCTACGAGAGCAGGCGATTTCGGGTCAAAGATTACCGGTTTGTGTGCGTTTTTCTTATCGCCGCTTGTAGGGCAATTTCAGGTCCTGCGTCCTCAGCTCCTGATAAGGATTTCGACGAAAACCAGTGATTTATGGTCAGGTGCAACACACGTCGATGCGATGCACGTGTCGGCACAAAGTAAACAAAAGAAATCAGTTAATATTCGAAAATTAAGAACTTAACAAGTAGGAGAGGCTTTCACCAAACAAAAACGAAACTTTTCGCGACTGTATCTTCTAAATTTTTATCGGATTAATAAGCGGAATACCTCTAACGAATTGTATTTTGATTCCCCTTCAATCTGCATCAAAATCTGAGAAACAATTTTTCGATCCCTATTTTTCAAATTTTCCTAATGGATCCCCTTGCGAAATCCGGGTTATCCATATATGGCCCCAACTATAGGTGTATCTTGGTCAATATTCATCAGATTCTTCAGCGGAATATCCCAAACGAATTGTATTTTGATTCCCCTTTAATCTGCATCAAAATCTGAGAAACAATTTTTCGATCCCTATTTTTCAAATTTTCCTAATGGATCCCCTTGCGAAATCCGGGTTATCCATATATGGCCCCAAACTATAGCCGTATCTTGGCAATATTCATCTGATTCTTGAGCGGAATATCCCAAAAGAATTGTATTTTGATTCCCCTTCAATCTGCATCAAAATCTGAGACACAATTTTTTGGTCTATATTTTTCCAATTTTCCTGATGGATCCCCTTATGAAATCCAAAACTAAAGACCTATCTGATTTCTTTGTTTACTGCGGAAATATTATTTTCCCATGGAACAACTTTTTAATTATTTTTATCGCATTTGCTTATTCCTGAAATCAAATTTGATTTCCTCGAAGACAAAGTTCAGTCGCGTAATTATGCAAATTACCTTTGGCCGGCCTATCATAAACGCGTAGAGATGACATTAATCATATAAACGGTTTTGGAAACCAACCAAATGTGAGAATCTCGACGAAAATTGTCTGAACAGCGGTGACTGGCGCCAAGTGACAGTTTTTTCTTGGCTTTGATTTATTGTCGCTGGCGTGTGTATTTGTTTGTGGAAAATATTGTGGAAATGATTTATAATCCTTATCTTAGCTGGCTGATCGTGTACGGGTCATGAGATAGCCCCGGGAGATATGCGGATGAAGGGAACGCAGGTAGTTAGAGCACTTCCATATGCTGTTTAACCCGAAAGGAAACCTCTCCTTTCAAAAGTAAAAATAGTCAAGTAATAGCCGGACTGCCAGCCAACTTTCACGGCAAACGCCCCAAAGGCTCGAACGTGGAGCATATTTCTCTCGTTCTCCCTCGCCTGCGATTATCAATTAAATGGGCGATGCACAAACTCCACCATGGAGAGGGGCAGTGGGGTGAATGTGTGTCAAAGTTCAGGCATTGGAAACGTGCGGGCCGCAAAAATCCACAGGCCACAAAGTACTATAAGCTCCGGGGGAGAAAGGGAAATGCCGAAGCTAGGACGGCACCCACACTACTCAGCATCGGACTGCCATCGCCCCTCGGACTCTCCCTTGTTGACAAGTACTTTGAGTTATGGCCATGGCAAGCAAATAATTGCAAAATTACATTTCCCTTGTCTTCTTCCGCCGGTCAGTTGACTTGCATTGAAGTTTACACTGGACTACAAGAGTCTTGGAAGTGAGCCTAAAAAAAAAGGCTTAAATTATTGATGATACTTTTTAAAATACTCTAAACCACTCGGCCTAAATGGAATTTGTATGTTCTTGGCAACATTTTTGGCTTGGTAGTGTCGTGCTATGGAATGCCTTTCTGGCCAGTTCGATATGAAATGCCTACAAATTGTTACGGCCAACGGACAGTCAACTAACCGGCCAACAATCAACTGTTGGGCGGAGAAGAAGTCAAAGGTAGCATTGGCATGGAGGCTGGCATGCTTTCAACATAAATTTCCATTAGATTGCAGCAAGTTGCATGTGGCATGAAAGTTTCGCCACAGCTCCAGCCACAGGAAATATCTTTCGCCAGCCGCAAATAATTCTCCACGTTTGCGTTCGCACTTTGACATCTGGCTCGGGTCGAAAATGTTGTGCGGGGGTGGGCTTGGTGAGGTGGATGAGGTGCTGAGGAGGCTAGGGATGAGGAGTGTAAAGGCGGGCCTGCAATTGGGGGTCTTTGGGGTCTACTGGCAAGCACTCACTGACTGCCTGGCTCTGGGGGGATATTATAATATTTGTCTCTTTGTTGACATTAAAATGCAATTTATGCAGAGTCATTATTATCAAAGTTTGAGTTGTGCCTGGAGATGCTGAGGCAGAGTGCGATATGTATATGTGCGGATAGGACCTGGACATGGACATGGGACTGGATTTGGAGTCCTGTGCCTGTAAGTGCACTGACAAAAATACTCTGTCATTGAGAGCTTCAAAGTAAATCAAAAAAATGTTAAATTAGATATAATATTTGATCTTTGAAGCATAAAAAGGCTACCATAATTATCTATAATATTATTTGTTTATTATATTAGTTCCTCCAAGATGATACAATTTCTCAAGTGTAGACTAAAGTTTGTGCAACTTTGTGCATTTTTATGCGGCAGTTATTCGACTTTATCGTGTGTGCTGACTTGAAAGATTTTTGCATTTCATTTAATGTTTAATGCGCTTTCGGGCCGAGCTGCTGCAATTTAAAGCCCGGCAGAGATTCATCCGAAAGATGTCGACGGGTGCGGGTATCTGTAAGATGCATTCCTTTGACGACGATCTCCAGCTGCTAACCGCAAAGCCGTGTTGTCCCCGGGTCCGCTCCGAATTTGTTGTATTCCTAGGCGGGGCCCCGACACTGATTGCCTCTCAGCGGGATGACAGCCCGAAAATTGAAAAATACTCAACACACATACACACACACCAAATATTCAGTCAGAACCCATATTTCTGGCCAAAAGTAGAAAAAAAATACATGGAATATTTGAAAAGGGGCGTCGGGACTTGTCAGCTCGACGAAAGTGTCACGCTGTCTTTATGAAAGGTCAGCTCTGGGAAATGGAAAATTGGTTTGTTTTCCACTCAGGTAGAGATAGATCGGAATAACTGGAGGAGGGCGAGGACATTCAGCTGCCAAGGTGATTAGGTCAAGACAAAATGTTTGTCTCTCCGCAGCGGGGAAATTGGATTAGATAGGGTTTAATTGAGGTCAAGCGGTGGGTTAAGTGGAAAATTGAGTACTCAAGGGTACTGCTCGAAATGAATCGAGTTGGGAAACTAATAACTATTTGAGTTGCGCCTGCCGCAGCAACAATCAAAACTTTTTAATGCAGCTCTGCAGGAGGAGCGTACAGGATTTGGATGAAAATGCAAAAATTGCAAAACGCTCGTAGAATGCAGAAGCCAGCAATTGCAGTTGATTAAGCCGAGGCACTGCCTCTGCAATTTCCCAACACCACAGACAATAAATAGTGGCCAGTTTCCCAGTTGGCCAGTGGAGGGAAGCCAGAGAACAGAGGCTTGAGGGGGAGACTAAGCGCCACAAAAGTTTAGCCAACAATAATTTCGAGTTAACTTTGACACTTGCAACTGGAACTGGGCTTTGGAACAGGAGACAGGGCAACCAGAAACGGGGGACGAGGGTGCCCCCTGCCAGGAGGCTGGCTTACTGCAAATGCAGTTGTCATAATTTTGCATTTCCCCTTTCAGACTTGGTGCTGGCCTGCAATTTGTCCGATTCCGACGGCCTGCTGTGACTTCTGCCAAAGTTGTGTGTTGGGGTCTTTTGTGTTTTTAGCAGGCGTTGGAGGAGGCCCAGAGCTAGGGGAGCTGAGAGCTTATTGTTGGTTGACAGGACAGCAGAGCCACTATTTTGCCACCGACAGCTACACAGGTGCGGGCACAGGTACAGAGCACTCTACTAACAGAAATAATGCCACGAAAATGAATCAAAATATTTAAATTACACAAAGTATGTCAAGCTATTATAAAGTATGCAGAACTGCAATATCGATCTCTGCTTTTTATGGGTCCTCCAGACTCCGAGCCGCAGGTGTCTCCTGCAGATGCTGACCAAGACTTGAGCTCATTACGTGTCGGCTTATGTGGTCTCAATAGAAGTGGGTCAAATCATAGCGTGACTGGCAGCCACTAAATGGCCAAACTGCAGAATGGGAGGGGGGAATGGGGCAGGAGGTGTGTGGAGATGGACCGCGACCCCCAGTGGTGACATAAATCCTGACGCTGCAGTTGAAAAACAATTTTCCACGGGTATGCTAAACATCTTCCCCAGAGAAAAATGGGATGCAGAGGAGCTGAAATGGGGGCTGAACTGGGGACACATTTAAGCTGACAAACGATGCCCGGGCATCTGTCCAGTTTCAGATTCAGATCCTGATTCAGATTCAGAATCAGATTCGTTTTCAGAGACACCAGCAATGCCCTCGACGATGAGGATGATTCTCATGATGACGATGATGATGAGCGCCAAGCTCCGGCTGCAGTTTTATCTCTGTTTGCCGAGGGGCGTGACATGTCACTGGGCGTACATCCTTTGAAAACACTCAAAAAAATAGTTTTTTGATATCAAAAATTAAAGAAATAATTCTAGCAAATCAAAATTCAGATGCTAAAGAAATAGTTTCAATAAATATGTGAAATAAATGGCTATGAAATTAAATTTTTTTAACTTTTAACTACTTATTCTTAAAGTGTCTTTTAAGTACATATAAAAAATTCACCAAAAAATGACAGAGCACATTTCAGCAGACAACAATTATTTTTTTTCTTGCCCAGTTTTTGCTCTCTAAGGGGTATATTTAACTCATTCGCGTAAAAATAATAATAAGCAAATAAATAAGAAGTATTTTATTTAGGAGGTAAGTAAACAAAGTGTATAATGTTATAAAAAGATAAAATAGAAGAAATAGAATAAAGAAGATAAAATAATTAAGATTGAAATCAAGATCATACAAGACTTCGAAGTCTAATCTTTTCAATAAATTATGTACCATTTTCTTAAAGCCTACATTGAACTTTTGAATGTCTTTACTTTAAAATTCATTTTCGAAACTTAATCTAAACTACTGGAATGCTTTCGAGGTATCTTCAAGTCGACTTCTTCGATTACAATGTTGTCTCTGATTTTATTTTTTTGCTTATGTTCCGCTATAGCTTGAGGTTGCTGGCGACGAGCAACTGCGACATGTTGCTGTTGCTGATGCAGCAGCACCAGCAGCAGAAGCACCAGTTGGAAAGGGGGAAGCTGCAACAGCAGCCACGGCAGCAAAATGCAAACAAGTATGTCAAAAATCTGCATGTCTGCCACCACTTGCTGCCTGTTGCCTGCCCCACCGCCATCCCACCGGCAAGACAGGCAACAGCAACACGAAATCGCCTTTTTAATTTATTGCACAAGTGCTTTAAAAGCCACAGCAGCTTCAGCTACAGCTTCAGCATCATCAGCAGCAAAGCAGCAACAGAAACAGCAACAGCTACAACAGGCGACAACCCACGGCTCCTCCCACTCCCGGAGTGGGCTCCGTTTCGATGCCGCTGGCCTTAAGCAGCAGGAGGCAAAAAAATATGACTTGCCTGGTTATTAAATTACAACAACGGGCTGCGACTCACACTGAGAGAGACACAAAAATTATTCAAAAGAAAAATTAAGACGAAGTCGAAGCTAAAGTTCCGGGGAGTCCCGGGAAGGCGGTGAGGTGGTCCTCCAAGATTTCATGTCTTCTCATTTCCACTGAAATTATTTGCATAAGTAACGCGATACGCGCCGCAAACAAGCAGCCTCTAAATACCCGAAGACACACCCAGAGACCGGATGAGATGCAACAACCGCCCAGGCCCTGGTTCAGGCCCAGTCCCAGGCCCGAAAGATCGTTGGCCAAAATGCCAAGGAGGTAATGCGTCATGCACGCAGCTTAGTTTCTGACAAGGAGGACTTGAGGAGGAAGGGGGATCTCTCGGAGGAGGAGGAGGTGGTGCCACGCAATCCTCTGACTTGACCTCTTGTGAGGTCCTTGCCCTGGGGTGGCCAGAAATCGAAAACCCAAAACAAAGCAACCAGATTATAATCTTTTTAAAGGAAGCACTTCAAAAACCCAGCCCACAAAATATTGCAACTCACAAAATAATTCAGAAAAACTCATAATTCATCATCCAGCCTACGTAAATCATTGAGATTTAAATAGGTTTAAAGCTTAAAATTAAAGGTATTTTTTTAGTTTAATTGATTGAAACGTTGAGATAATTAAAAAGCCTGCAGCTAATCCTGGATAATAGCACAAACATAATTAAACGAGTGTTGGTCCTTCATTACCGAAATGGCAATATCAGAATCAAATAATTTTAAGCAATTTTTATCTAGTCGGGATTTGTTTAATAAATAATTACTTGAGCATTATAATCTCATTGATTTATTGAGCAACACGACTGGTTTATAATTGGAGTTAAATTAATTTTATATTAAATATTTGCCAAAAATTAAATGTATGTTTTCGAATAAAATAGAACTCACCCAGAACTGTTTCTGCTTTTAATGTTCAGGCAGAGGCTCTTGAATGTTGCAACTTGCAACTGCATACGAGTGCGTGCAACTGAATCGCATAAATTGAGTTGAATAAACTGAAAACGAACTCATTGGGTCAGTGGCATCAACGCGAATTTGTTGCCACTACTGCCACACACCCACAGCCACCCATACAGACTCCATTGAATGCTTTTCAATGTTGCCGGGCCGAATAAATACGGAACGGAATCGTTTTCCTGCATTTAAGAGTCTTTGGGCGTTGCAGTGGCTGAGTTGCAGCTGAGCTGCTTTGCAACAATATGCTCTAGATTTTAATCGGCTGCGGAAATGTCTCTGGCGACTTATCATAATTAAAAATCGCCAAGTTCAGCCAAGTCCATCCGAAAACCTTTCGCGTCGGCCGGAGCTGGAGCCGGACAGTGTCACGAACTGGAAAATCTATGCGCATAATTTTTGTGGCAACCCAACCCTATATAGACACATATAGGTCCACATCTATATATGTACGTATATAGTTCGGGTTGGCCAAGAGGATTTCTCTGGCCCAAACTGACAGCCAACTGACAGAAATTGATTAAAAAAGAGGGAGAAGGTATGGAGCAGGAGCAGGAGCAGGAGCAGCAGGAGGTGTATGAGTTGTTGCAAGGCGTTTTGCAGTAGGAATACGAAATTGAAGCGTTGCCGCACATAGATTTCCCCATTTTCCCGCTTTCTGTGTGGGTCTCTTCTCAATGCAAATGAAGCAGCAACGTGGGTAGCACAGCAACAGAACTCAAAATCAAAAAAATAAGAATCCAGATTCCAGATTCGAGAAAAAAAATAAAACTTTTGCATGACCAAATATAAGATTTACATTTATGCCCGCCTTGACTTTGATTTGATTTAAGTTCAGAACGAGTCGTATGTGGCACACACACGAAGAAATCTTCAGGAATATGGTAATGGGGAGTAGTCCCTCCTCAGCTATTCTTCCTTACAAAAATAGTTAAAATTTTATTCATCAAATAATTTAAATAAAATTTATATTCAAAGGATGGACTTTGCAGTAGAGTTCCTAAAGTTCTATTTATGTCTAGTAGTGTCCTAAACATATTTTATTTTTTTCGAGTGCCAAAGTATGTCGCAGTACAGAATCACCTTGACCCCTCCTGGTCGATGAGCCCCTGATTGCCCCCACTCTATTGTGGCAGAAGCTCAAAATCGAATCGCAGCCAAGTGTTGAGTGTTGTCAAGTAATTTGCATGCAAATGCCAACGCGTTGCACCTGCAACATGAACATGGGCATTAGCATAAGGCCATTCAGGAGCCGATAGAGTCGGATAGAATGGATGTGGAATGGGCATTAGAGAGTCTATGGAATCGGAGGCATCTTCCACCAAGCCAATGCTAATCAATAGGCCGCACGAGTGCCAATGATTATTTTGCCATAAAATTCAGTTAGCTCTCGTGATTTCTGGGATTGCAAATTTCGAAATTTCAATAGGATTTTGGGGTGGTCCCCGGGTCCTACCAGCCTGACCCGGTTGCTCTTCCATCCTACCTCTCCTCCATCCTCCATCCTCCCCGGTTCGGTTTTGGGCCAAGTTTGCATACGAAATTAGTTTACCATGTTTGGCCGTTTGTGTGCTTCCTTGCCTCTCAAAACGGGTGGCCTGGCCAAAGCTAATGCTAAATAAGCCACAGTCACGCCCCCGGCCGCCCTCTTTGGTGGAGCAGCTGCATCGGAAAGGAAACTTAAGGAGACGGAGGAGGCCATCGCCCAAAAAAAAATAAACTTTGCAAGCCATAAAGGAAAACTACTAGAAGACTTCGTTGCAGAACATCTTTCTCCATTTTTTTGTTAAAGCTAGTTATTTTTTGTTCGTTTTTATATATATTTTATTTCCTGTTGGCAAAGCAGCAAATTTTTACAGTTCCTCTTCTATATACTGTCTTCGTTTCTGGTCCTCCGATTCCCTTTTTTATCCTTCCAGCTTTTTTTTTAATATGTTCAGCAAACTTGGGCAAATTTTATTCCCCCTTAGACAATTTTCCGCACTGCCATAAAGACTCAAAAGTTTGTGCAATGTGCGCGGTTTATTTCCGCTGCAAAATACCTTGGATTTGCTGCTGTCGTGTTGCAAATGGTATGAGGACAAGGGGGTGGTGGTGCAACAAGGAGGAGGCAGGGTGGTGCTCCAAGGAGCGGTCGGCAGAAGGAAGTGGCTGGCTGGTCGTGTGGGCCGCATCTGTTGACGTCTGATGTTGTCGGCTGCTTTTGTCAACACTTTCCCCGTTGATGGCTGACAGTTGTATATAGAATTCTGGTTAGGATACAGTGCGATTCATGACTGTAAGGATAACAAGAAAGGCAGACCAATTGACTTTGTTCCAAGGTTCCAAATACTTCTCACTTCATTCAATTAATATTTTATATTTTCTTATCCTTAAAAAAATTATATCACTGGCCTGCACCTTCCTATAAATATACGAGTCTACATAGTTAGTTCTCCTGCTTAAGCCAGGATAAAGGACCCGCTGGAGTATTTTTTTCCACTTAGTCCTCCTGCTCCCACCTCCCATCCAGCCCCGTGGAGATGTGAAGTCAAAGATGTTTTCAAATTACTCGCTTGACAAATAAGGTGCTTTGGATGCAAGCTGGTTATGATTTAAATAGAATTCTTTATTGTCGGAGATTATCTGCTTGGGGCCGAGCCAAGTGGAAATGAGTTGCCCTTGCATCTATGAACTATATTTTTTTTAATGCTTAAGTGCCGATAAACAATGATTGCCCACAGGACTCGTAATAAATTCATCGGAAATTAAAGAAATGAATATTTAATTGTCCGTGTAATTGCCGCTAAACTGGCGTGACAACTATTATATTTTTTAATCACATTCCTCCACTCTCTTTATGAATATTATATTTTATTCAGATGACTAATCTAATCCAACATCAACCTATCAGAAAGAAAGGCTTTTTTCACGTGAGACATTTCATATATATTTGATTGGCGAAAATTGGTTTATTTCAACAGAATATTAAATAATGGCTTCTGCATAGTTAGTATTTATGAGTTTAGCTTTTGTTTATTTCTCTTTATATTTAAATATGTGTGCATTATTTTATCAAAAAAATTAAGCACGTTTTTTAATGTTTCCCATAACCATTAATCAATGTCGCAGGCATACATATTTCTTTTAAATTTTATTTAAAAAAAATTTACAAAAACCCTTTTGTCACCCTTATCCTGAAAATGAACATTCATTAATTGAGAATTTTCGGTTTTCGAAAGGAGGCACTTTGCAGAAATCCAGCCTCTTCAGCGGAATCAAATGTTAAGGGGTTCCTCCGTTTTCCCATTCATTTATCAAATCAAACAAATGAAAAGTTACCCCGCTCCGACCTTCTATCTGATAATAATAATCAACATTAATCAGTTGGCTTAAAGAGGCCCAGCCCCGGAGATTATCGGCAAATGAATTGCGTCTAGGCAGCAGTCGCTCTGGAAGATTGGGGCTCGGGATTGGGATCTCTGTCAACGGGAGCTGCAGCATCATCATCATCATCAGACTTGATTATGGCCGACGATTTTTCGGGCCTCGGCCGGGGTCTGTTTACCTTTTTTGGATAGCGGCCTAATTGATTACGCCCAGAACCCCGGGCCTCCCTAAATCGAATCGGAGCTACATCATGGGGGCTACCCTTTCTCGTGTCTGCTGATGGTACCGATAAGCCCCACCATTCTCCTTTGCCAGAGAAAGGGAGTCTCTTTACCCCTTCAGACAGACTCCGGCTCCCCAGTGATTATATCTACTGAGATTTTATCTCAGTATCTGAATGGCTTTTGATGTTCCCAGGCAGACTGTTTTATTCTAATATTCCGTATTCCATATTTTCCATATTTATTTACATTTTAATATGGAAAAAATTCAATGCATATTTCCATTTGTTTAGGGAATTAGTTTTCCCTTCCCCGTCCAGGTCTCGTCTGGACTGGATTCCCTTTCAAGATTATAATCGAAGTCTATTTTTGAGACAGAGTTAGGGTTTTTGTTTTGCGGCCGGGGTGGAAATTGTCAACTCAATTGGTTTTCCAATTTTTTCCGGTTTTGTTTATTCAGCCAGCAGTCGTAGCTATGAGGCCGTTGGGTTGCAATTTAGGCAACAGTCTGATCCGAGCTGAACCGCCACTACCCGACTAATTCCTATAAACGGTTCCACTCATCCACGGCTTGACCCACAGAGCGGCCCAAAACAAACACATAAATCACTCGCAGGACAAAGAAAAGAAAATAAAACCAGAAAAGAAACCAGAACTCAAGCCAAAATTTAAAAGCAATCTGGGATACAAAATCCTTCACTGTCCTGCATCCTCAGTCCCTAGTCCTTAGTGCTATGTCCTCTGTACTTTGTCCTGTGTGTGTGTGGCCTTTGGCCAATTTTCTTATTAAAAACAACAGAGAGTCGAAAAATGTTTACCAAACACAATTCCGGCAAATCCTTGGAGTTTCCGCCCCCGCACCCAGCACCAAAAACTGTAAATAGAGCGCGGCGGGCAGTGAAAGTGCGGACGGACAGCAAGGACACCAGATCCCTGGCACCACATGCCGAGAGCCTCTCTAACTCTAACCCAAAAAATCCGGCTGGAAACGAGTCGGTCCGGAGTCCTTTCGAAACGAGAAAAACGAGAGCTAAGCCATTAAAACGAGCCTCAGAGTGGCACAAGAGAAATGGCCACAGGGAACAGGTTTAGCTTCTTTCTTTTCTTGTTATATTTTTATATCCTTTAGCAGGATAAGGTATATACGCCATTTGTTCTAAGGATTGGTTTAAAAATATAAACAAAAGAAGTCCAGGGATTGGAATATAGTTTTTTCTAATTTTCTTCATTCTATTCATCACTTTCACTTTGGCAGGACTTATTAGGGGACATGTGAGGACAATATTTGGACAAGGATTGATTAGTGACCAAATTGCTTTCCGCCTTTAATCGAAATCTTTAGTCGAAGCTTTAAGACCCGATTTTGCCCGTCCTCCGCAAACAACAACTAACAGAACAAACATCAATCAAGACCAGAGTTCGGTATCCTCTTTTTATTCGGGGCGCTTGTATTTTTGTCAACTTCAACCGGCTAGGTGTGGGAGGACATCGTCTTGAGTATTCGCATTCGCAGTCGCATTTCTTTGGCATACAACCCACATCCTCCCACTTACCTCACGGCTCCCACATGATTTACTACAACATTTCCTGTGGCCGCCTTCCACTCGCCCATCCTCCTCGAACTGCTCCTCCTCAGCCCTGGTAGCTGCCATGTTTGACTTGATTTCGTCTAAATTGAGTTCAGTATCAACAGAAAATACTTCCGTTTCCTATGCTCTTGCCTGGGCTGTGTTGTGTACTAGACACTTGAAGAAAAATTTAATTTTCATAAAAATTAAAATAGTTCTTATAAAGAAAGTCTTCTTAAACCTTATAGAAATCTTAAAATTACCAAACCTCTCTCATAGATATTTAATATATTTCACTAGCCCTTTATTTCTCTCAGTGCCCTTGTAGCTCAGGTACAAAAAATGAACTTTTCCTAGTAGTTTTCGGTGTCGTTGTGTGTTTACCTTGGCAGCAACTCGTCTTCGTCTGTGTCCTGAATTCTGGCTCCGGGGTCCTGTATCCTGGCACCTTGCCCCGTCACTGGTACCTCATCGTCGAGGTGTTTGCCTTATTTTGAATGCTTTTTATGTTCAATTTGTTTCAATTTAATGTTGTTCTTGCCAGCCAGCCATCCAGCCATCCAGCCAGCCATCTAGCTTGCCAGGATCAGGCTCAGTGTGCCAGTGGCAGGGCCAGGATGCGTTGTACTTTACATGAATTTCAAATGTGTGTGTTTGTGCACCTTGTATGATAAATGGCATTAAAGGATTTGCGTGAATAACTCAGTTAGGACTTACATTTTTCTATCTGCCAAATAGTTGCCAAAACCCCAGCTCCCCAAACAAAATTTGCAATCGTATATATACATTTTTGGTGTATTTGGACAAAAAGGGATTCCTGAAAGTGTTCAAATAGAAGAACTTTTTGAAGAATTCACAAACCATATTCCTTAATTTATTTCCCAAAACAAACGGAAACTGAAAAAGGGTTTTTTGAATAAAAATTTCATCAGCATTCCCCCCCATACCCATACCCAGCAGTATTGTTTGGGCCCAGTTAGCCATCGTTACCTGCTGTCTTCCAATTAAAACCAATTTCGAAAATGTTTCGGTTATTTTATTTATTTGTGTTCGCTTTCCAATTCCGTGGAATGGCGGCGCCAATAGACTAAATGGGCCAGTCCAGTCCAACACTTTTCTCATAACAATTTCACTTGTTGGCCATCGAAATGTAAAATATATAAATTGGAAACTCAATGAGACTTTTCTCATACTGAACTCCCGATATTGGTTTTCTGGCCAAGAGCAAAATTTATGCGTCTGTTTCGGATGAAACATTAAAATTCCATTAGCGGAAGCGAGCCACATAAATTTCAGCCCCCAACCTAACAGACTCCTCGACAAAAAACCAGCGGGGGTATTGAGTTTCCCTCGATTCTGGGGTAGGCGCTTATCGACAAATGACCAGAAATTATGCATTTTGTTTAGCTTTAATTGCAGCTCAGTGTATTTATTTAGTTCTAGAGGAGCAGAGAAGCAGAGGGGCTGCTGCCCAGGAACGATAATCGAAAATAATTTATAGAAAATAAATATATCGGCACTACGGCCCGCCCTCGACGATGGGAAACTTGAACTTACATTTTCCTCGCGGATCGTTTTTAATACCCAGTAGTTGAGAGGAATGTGAGGATATGATGGACTAGTGGGTAGTTATGGTAAAAAGTGGAATTCGTTTCTGTAGAAGTAGAATGTTTCTAGGACACTTTTTTAATAATATCACTACCTATCTGAAAGGTATCTTAAAGTCTATTAGATCCCCTTAGTTTTCCCATTATTGTTCGAGACTTTGGCTGGCTTTTCTTCCAACAATTCTCCCCACTGCATTGCTCCATTGTTGTTGTTTATTTAAGTTGTCATTAGAATGGTGCAAGGCAGCGGCAGCAGCAGCAACTCCGGCAATCCGTGGCAGTTCGGTCGTATAAACTTTTTAAATTATCACCGAAGCGCGGGTGCGGGTGGGACCAGCGAGGGGGAATTTGAGGCGCGGCTGCCACTTGAGGCAGACATCGATGGTACATGGAAATCGCATGGCCATGTGAAATGGAAATGGAGGTGGCCCCCACAGCCGGTTGAAACGGTTGCTTCCCGGGAAAATGTACATCGGAAAGTACACTGATGAGGTGGAGGTGGTGAGCTGGAAATCTCTGGGTCTGGTCTTGTCAGACGATGGCGCCCGACCAGAAGCCGGAAATGCAAGACAGTGTTCTGTATTTTTTGCCTCTCGTCTGGGCGGATTGTTTACAAGCGGGAGGAAATGCAGAATTCAATGTGGACAGAGATCGGAAATGATCCTTTAAAGATATAACCACTAATGGCTTTAAATTAAGTTGTCAGCTAGTCGAAAAGTGAAATTTAATATTATATGGTATGGGCTTACAAGTCCACAATTAAATCATCAAACTAATCCTATTTGTCCCACATTCAGAGTCCTTATTCAGTATGTATTTGTAATGATAGACCAGGTAAAGGACCCTAACTCCGATGAGAATGTCTTCACCTGTCAGGACGCCCCGCCCAGGCGCAACATGCCACATTATCAACTAATAACTATAAACAAACTATGCACTTGAGCAAACTGTTTGCGTTTCGGGTTTCTGTTCCCCAGTGGCCTGTTGTTCCTTAAAGGATATAAACTACATATTAGCAATAATATAGAAGGAGAACAAGTCACGCAGCGCAGTAGAGAAGGAAGAGCAACAGGCAGAAAGTTTAAAGCCGCTTAAGGCTATAACCAGAAATGCCATGGCAAACGGAGCAGGTCAAGTCGCACAAACACAAGGATTACCACGGGCCAACTAGTACTAAGGACTGTTGTTGCTATTCCTGTGTGCTATACGGCTGGATGGCAGGTGCTAAGGATAAAGGAAGTTGATGCTGGTAACACAATGGCAAAAACGCCAAGGCGAAAGCAAAAGGCGATTCTGTCAAAATATTTACGATATGTCGTCTCTGTGGCAATGGCTTCCACACCCACACCCACATCCACATCTATTCACGCAGAGAACACACACAATGGCCATAGCAAGGACGCAGGACATGTGTAGCACATGCTATTTGCGGAATACACATTTCCCAGGATATATATTTCCAGCTCATCTATGCTGCCAAGGACACCCACCGAACGAAGAGGGCGAGGCGAGGATGCAGGACCAAAAAAAATTGATCCATCTTCCGTGTTTGCAGCAAGCCTACGTACTTCGTGAAAATTCCTTTCTGTTATCCCTACCTTCGGGTGGGCTCTTCTCACTTGAACCCAAAACATTGTCATGTAAAATTAAAATTTATGGCTAATTTGTGTGCGAGAACGTAACTCTGTTACCAGACCAGGCCCTTTTCTTGGGTATCCTCCTCAAGTGGGAAAGCCGTAAATTTCCTTCATTTGCCTGGACGATTTTCACCGGAAAGTCGAGAGGGACAGGCCCTGGGGCGTGACTTGAGCTGGGAAAGAGAACCCTTCAAAAGGCGGCTATAAAACCCAAACCATAAAATCGAATAAAAACAAATTGGTAATTTCTGGAATTGTTTTTGGCATATATGTATATGTATATATTTACGTGTTTGTGTGTATAAACTTGTATATCATGTTTTAATCTCTCGTATAAACGGTCCAAAAAATGTCCAAAATGCTAAACATACAACATGTACTGGTATACCATATATGCTTCATAAATATTTTCGTTAAAACTTATCCATATGATCTATAGATAGGTGTGTATAACTACTGCTATTGATAAATATCACTATATTTGATTTCGGCTTTCGGTTTTCATTTTCAACTAGTTGCGATGGATTGAGAAAATCTGTGCAAATGATTCTATTTATGGTAGGAGTCGAGTGTTTGTAAGTAGAATAAGCTTAAAGATAGGTGCTTAATGGGAAATATTAATGCAAACTATATGTACAGGTGATGTGTTCGATTTGGCAATATCGTTATAACAAAGTAGAGCAGCTGCAGGACTTTAGTATAACCAGGGAGTCCAAAGCTGATAGCCCCCGCGATCGTCCTAGACATAGCGAGTGATTTGGGAATAGAACTCCGAGAGGCAGCACTGCAGCTGGGCGAAGGTCGGCCTCTCGCCAGGTAGCAGGGCCCAGCAGTAGGCCATAATCGTAAACCTTTAACGAGAAGACAAGAAAATTATACAATTAGTACAAAATATTGAGATCTCTTTGACTTTCAATACTCACAGTTCGTCGGGGCAGTTGAAGGGCTGGGCCAGGCGGTAGCCGTCCTTCAGGTAGTGCTCCATCTCGAAGGGATCCACCTCGGCGTAGGGCTGCTTGGCGGAGGTGCACAGCTCCCACATCAGCACCCCGAAGGCCCACGAGTCGCTGGCCTCCGAGAACTGTTTGTGCTGCAGTGCCTCCAGCGACATCCACTTCACGGGCCTATTCTCGCTGTCTCCCAGGCAGTTGTAGTCCGAGGGGAAGAGGTCCCTGGACAGGGAGCTATCCGAGAGCTTCACCCGCAGCTGATCATCGATACTGGAAGAGAGGAAACAAGACACGGAATAAATAAATATTTATGTTTTGATTTCTCCACCAAAGAATTTCTGAGGTCAGCTAAGAAATTTCAATAATCTAGGTGATGTAAACAATGGAACTTAATTTCCTTGGAAATAGATTTAAAAATAGAATCTCTAGGCTACTTACACACAGTTTCTGGTGGCTATGTCCTTGTGCACCACTCCGTGGCTGTGCAGGTGGTCCAGCGCCATCGAGAGCTGCGAGGCCATCATCACGATCTGGATGGTGGTCACCGTGCGGGCGCAGGCCGGGTCCAGCAGGAAGAGCTTCAGGTTGCGGGTGTTGTTCAGAGCGGGGTACAGGACGAACGGAGTGGTGTGATCCTCGATGGAGACGCCGAGCACCGAGAGGATGCCGGGATGGGAGGCGCCGTACAGCAGCATGCCCTCCTGGAGCAGCAGGAGCACCTGCATCTGGCTGGCGTGCTGGGCCACCGTTTTCACGAGGACGTCCTGGTTATCGTTGTAGGTGCCCCGATAGACTCGGCCGAAGGTGCCCTCCTGCAGCAGGCTGGACAGTCGCACCCGGCACCGTTCCACAGTCAGCTCCGAGATGCGACGATGCAGCTCCTCCGGGTGCTGCTGCTCGACGGAAACGGGCACCTTCCGGGGCAGGGATGATCCATGTATCGGGGCTATGACCGAGGGCGTCATGTAGGCTGCCGATCCCATCGAGGACTGGCAGGGTGGTTGGGTGTTCAGCCGCTGGAAACTCGAGGTCCGCATGGGTTGGCCGCCATGGTGGTGCTGCCTCTTGTTGGCCGCTCCCCTGACGCAGTAGGCGATCATCAGGAGCAGGCACACCGATCCCATGGCCACCGAAACGCCCACCACCAGAGTGATCAGCCCGGTGGGCGGCATCATCACGGTCTCCAGCAACTGGGGGTCGTCCATGTCCTCCGCGGGATCACCGTCGCTGTCGCCGTCGCTCACCAGGCAGATCTTCTTGCGCCGGAACACCAGGTGGGTGACATTGTTCAGGGAGCGGTTCAGCACCACCTCCAGGCTGACCGTCACGTCCACCTCGGCGGCCTTCAGGCCGCTGCACTTGAGGGCGATGGACCAGGTCTGGATGCTGGTGGGGATCTCGCCGCTCTGCGACACATTGATGGCCGGGCGGGGCAGCACCTCCTGGTCGGAGCTGACCACATTGATGCTGTAGGGCAGGCCCCGGCCCGCCAGCGACTGCCACGTGAAGCTGATGTCCCGGACATTGGCCGGAACCGGGACGATGAAGTTCAGGGCGTAGTTGTTGATGTGTCCCTCCCGGACGTAGTACACCTCAGCGGAGACGCCTGCAAGAAGAAGGATGAAAGGTATTAGAAGAGAGATCTCTGAACAAGCCTACACCTGTGCTAGTTGATAGAACAAATCTTGTAGAACGCACTACCGGCAATGAGGTCTTCCCGTGGATTTATTTTGAGGTTTGTTTGCTCAACCCGATCCACAGACGGTCGCCGGCAATATTTTTGTATAAATAAACATGAGCGATCGCTCGAGTTTAGGGGATTCCTTGGAAACTATTTTCGAGTTTATCTGCACTTGTATCTCTGTATCTGTATCTGTATCTTTGTATCTGTTGTATCTGCATCTGGTGGTCGGAAAACACAGCACGAACTGGATTTAGGGAGAACTCCAGCCAGTCGAGGTTGGCAAAACAGAGAACAAGGTAAAGACAAACAGAATAAGCCGTGTCCGAGATTTGTTCCCTTCATTTCGATTGCCTGTCTGTCTGGCTGATTGCGGTTTCGACCCGAACCGATTCGAGTTAATGAAGCATCTTTTTGGTTTTTATTTATTCTTTTCCAACTCAGACTGAGACTCAGACCCAGATGTCTGGGCCCGATTGTCAACTCATTTCGTTTGTTATGACGTCTTATGCTAATGATATAATGAGGCAGGCAGGTAGGTTGCTGGCCTCCTAACTGGACCACACACAGATCCCCCAAAGTGCATCAAAGTCTACCTGGGATTACCCCATTTTCTGGTTCTGTTAGAGGAGCCAAGACCCCAACGAGTACTGACAGCAAGCCCTCCTGTGACAACTGGCAATAACAATAAAAATCAGCGAGCTTGCCGGCAGACAGAGGCCCAGACATCGCCCCAGACGACGACGGAGACGGAGGCCCATGGCTCAACTGGATGGCGCATAAATTGTGCCAGCCATCGAGTCTCATCACTCCCCACTTTTCCGCAGTGTAGCTTGCCCAGCAGGCGCTTCTGACTTCCTCTCCCATGTGCAACATGTTGCCATTGCTGCGGCTGCCACCGCGTTGTTGTGGCCACCACGAAACATTCCTCGGCCTCGCTCTAAAAATAGAGCTCATGTCTTAATCAAATGCAACGCGTCCTGTAATGCAATTTCTCCTCCGGAGACGAGGCAGTCGAGTGGCAGAGACTCCTCGTCTCGGGCACGCTTCCATTGACCCTTTTCCCTCCGGATATGGCCAAGAGGCGACACTCTTAAGGCCCTAAGTTCAAAGGTTCATGTGAAAGTTGCCGCTTTATTGCATTTTCGGGGAGAGACTACACACACCGTATAGTGAGAAAAAATAGTCATTTCTACTGCTCGCAGTCTCTTGGATAGAGTAAGAGATGGAGTTTTTTTGCAGTGTGACTTTCAGGATGAAATTGCTAAGGGAGAGAGCTTCTTGAAGTGGATGCGCTGCCGTCTACCTCATGTCACGAGCAAATGTCACTTGCATGTGCCCGGCGCGGGACAGCACTTGAACTTTTTTAACCTCTTTGTGCTCGGTATTATTCCCCATTTTCATAACTGGCTGCCTACTCCTTCTCTACTGGGCGTGCCCGCGATGGGAAAGATGTGGCACTGGCAGAGGCTGGAGCTGGAGGTGAAGCTGGAGCTGTGGCGGTGGCGTCGAAAGTCCCCATATCGTATGTCGAATTTTTCGGAGCGTGCAGTCATGACGCTGTCGCAGCGAGTACTTCTTTTTTTTTGCAACTTTTTTAATAGCTAGCTACTGCTCAGAGTCACAGTCGTGACCATTGTTACATCGCCGAGGAGTCAGGAGTATGGAGTATAGAGTCTGCAATCCGGTGGAGGAGCGGCAACCAAATAGAACTGCCAAACAACTGGAGGAGACTTTCGGACACGAGAAACAAAAAACTGAACTGTTGAACAAAAAAAAAATGTATGCAGTTCGGTTCGGTTTCCATTTTCATGTAATTAGCGTTGCAATTCGTGAAGTGCTTTCCGCTGTGCCGATTTCCTATGCTGATTTTTCCCAGCCCCAGTTCCAGTTCCAGTTCGACATTCAAAGAGCGACTGGGGTCAGGCCTTGGGCTCAGAGGCATCTCATAACTTTTATTTTGGTTGCCCTGGGAGTGGTCTAGGGAGGAGCAGGGACTTGTTTGTGAAAGAAATAAATTGGTAGGCTTTGGCAGACGGATCACTGATGCTTATTAATGAACCCCCAATGACGGGTAATTTATGAAAAGTTTGCAGAACAGCAACACCTTCGATTTTCTGTCCAATTTCTGAATAAACTCGTATGCTTCGTTGGCCATTATCTCGCTTGACAAATATCCGGGGCTCAGCCGGGGACTTGCAGGCCATCTTGGTGAGCAAACAGTGTCGTCTCGTACGTGGAGCAGATGGACAAGACAACCCTCTTCCAGGGGGTCGTTCTCGGGTATCTTGTGGGTCTTTTATCTCAGTCTCAGTCTCAGTCTCGGGCCAAATTGCAATAGATGATAAATGATGTTGAGCCAGTACCAGAGCACCACAACCGCATTGAACTTCTGCAGCCAGGGGCAGATATCTGAGACCCAACCCCTCTGAAAGCTTACCCCATCTAATGGCTAATATGTCACTTTGACTGCATTGGCTGGAAGTCTTGGAGCTACTTGCCTTTGTGCAGTTTGCGGCCAAATCGAAAAATAAATAAAACAAATGATCGGCGCCTGCCAGGAACCGCCTCCAGCTCACAGCCTCCACTGACTCGGCTTATCACGCACAACAATCTCGCTTACAAGCTCCGGGCACCACCCCCCCGAAACGGGCCGCCCACCACATGTCAACATTTAACATGTTTCTGAGCCATGTCCCTGCTACCCTGCTATCTGTATCTTTGTGTGAATCGCTTCTTAGTTGCCTCACGTCGTTATGATAAATGATGCTACTTCTGTTTTGTTTAATATTTTCTTCCTGGTTGTTATTTTTTCTGGCCAGCCTTAGGCGCATCGTTCTTGTTTTCGGCTTTTGATTGTAACAAATTTTGTGGCAGCAGCAGCAGCAGTGGAATTAGCCATCTCTTTAGGCCAAACCAGTGCCAACTCTGGCCACAATTTGGCACAGTTAACGCCGGGATTTGGGTTTCCCTTTTCAGCTCGAATTAATCATTCAAAAGCGGAGAGTTGACGTTTTCCAAACGGCTTTCAGCCGGCTGGTTGTAACGGCCAGAATCAATAGTAATTAACCTTAATCGTTATTCATTTTTTGGCAGCTATTTTTTGTCGGTTTTTTTGTGGAGTGGTGAGAGATGAGGTGGTATTTGTGATGCGGGTCAAGTGTGATGGTGTTTTTGGAAGATAATTGAACTTCAAGAGGTTGCAGATGCCATGACACTCAACAGCAGTAACAAGATTAGAGTTGAAACACATCTCTGACTTCGATGGCATCTCCGGAGATTGGTATCTGGCGGATGGCGCATCTATTCCAATACTTTGGCAGCACATCACGAACTCCATTCCATTGTGGAAATGTCAAGTAAATCGTGTTAGCAGAACATGCATCTCCCAACATCCGAGTTAGTTTCCACGAAACAAGCCAAACTGCTTGTTTCTCCTCCTGAACAACTCCCCATCATACCCACTCCCACTCCCACTCCAGGGCACTCTACTCTACTCTACTCCAATGGGCCTTATTTGCGCCACCCTGCCGATACTTTCCATGTAACTTTCTGCAACGGAAAACTCCCACAGCGCATAACCCAAATAAACAGGCAACAACTCAATAAACAGTCGAGTCGGGCCGCGACAACAAAGACCAGATGCACGCACTGCATCGGCATCTGCATCTTGCCCCAAAGCTGCCACGCCCCTTAACGCAGCGCCCACATGTCACAGTGACATGGAAATACCAGGCAGTGGAAGAAAAAGTTATAAACTTAGGTCGGATAGTACTTAAAAAATGTGCAAACTAGAGAGCTAGTAGCTACTAGAGCCCTTGACTCTTTAGAGCTTATAGTCTCTAGACTAGATATTCAAGTGTTTCTCTCAGTGTAGTGCCATTCAGAGTGAAAGAACAGCCCCTGTTGTTTAATGTACATATGATTTCTCCTCTTTTTTTCGCCATACTATATGCATATTGTGCTCCAATGTGTGTATTTTGTATATTGTATAGGGAGCAGAGCAGAGCAGATCCGAGTGGAGCAAACAATGGATGATATTTATTATTGACAGGCTGCCCCCCCTCACCTCTGTGCCAGGCTTGTGGCAAGGCCCGGCGGGGTTATCAGCGTTGTCAGCTCTCAGTGATAACCGCAGTCCCCAGTCAGTAAGCCTTTGACGAGCCACTGCCCCCCGACTGCCTCGTTTATTTGTGGCAGTCGCCTTTATTGCCTCCAATCGGTTTATGCGATTTTCATTTGTTTAAATGCCGCATTTTTTGCCAATAGTTTGGTATGCTGGTAATGGAAATGGCTATAAGCCCGGGCTTAGCCAAGTTTATGGCGGTTTACAGCCGCCAGACACATGCATCCATAAACTAGGTATGCAAATGGGGCCAGAGACTGACTCCCTTCCGAAGTCGGCTAATCAAATCGCAGTATGGCCAGTGTAATGCGACACTCTCCAACACAACACTTGTTTGCTTTTCGGGGCGACTTTATGACCCGACAAGTGGCCATCAATCTGAAATCGATAGCGCTTCGGGGCCAGCCGCACGATCTCCGATCTCTCCGATCTCTGATCGCATTATAAATAGATTGAAAATAAAATCGGAATATTGAACTTCATGCCCCAGCACGAATAACTCTAAGGCCATCTCATAAGTCACGTACGGAGCAGATAGAGATCGCCTGGCAACGTGATAAAGTGAGGCCGAAATAGATAATAGATTTCACGAAACCAGGGATAATCGAACAAGGGCCCTGATTATCCCCCATCCATGGGAGATCGATTTTCGATGGCTTAAATGAGATATTACATGGGAAGAGAGCTTCAAACCGGAACACTATAGACGTCAGTTATGGCCCAATTAATAAATTAAGAGTGTGATATATATGAGCCATAAAAGTTTGATGGATCAAGATCTCTGCATCTCGAGTTTATTGTCCCCCTTTCCCGGTCGCTAATTGAGGAGATAGGATCTGAAACTGAGACTGTGTCAACTCCTATGGCCAGATAGCACTTTTTACGATCTGTCAGGTGAGCTGTTAGCGCTGGCACATCGTTCCGCAAAAAGTGGCCTCCACGTCTAGGAGGGGGACAGCTTCATTAGCTAATGGCCACTTCATTATGTTTGGTGGCCAGTAGGCTCCTAGGAGAGCCTGGTTCGTCCAGCTGAACAATAAATTGCCAAACACCAATTAAAAAATAGATCATGCCCGCTGATCCTATCGGCCAGGTAGGAGCTAGAGCCCGAACCGTTAACAGAGAGAGGGGGGGAAGGCTTCTCGGAAGACTTCTCTGCCTGCCACAATTATCGGCCGGCAAGATCTCGAAAAGGCAGCCAAGAACAAGCCATAAACCGGAGAAGCTCACAAAACAAGCTAAGCGAGTGGAGAGATACAAGCTGCCTTGTTACCCCGACGCGACGGTTAGGTGCTAAAAGTTGCCACTGGTAGCTGGCAGTGTGTGTATCTTTCAGATACACTCGTACTTTGGTAGCCGTGTTGTTGGCCGTGTAAGCCGCTTAGCCGCTAACCGCTTAGCTGCTTAGTCGCGGCTCACTTCAAATAACAAAAGCCATCAATATGTGCCTTTCGGATACTCCCCATGCAAATATGCGAAATATTTAAATTGGCCTAAACAACAGCCGGCCAGGTAGGTGGTGGATCTAACACTTCTGAGGCTCTAAGCGACTGCCAATCGATCATTTCGGAGGGGGCGAGTCCATCTTTTAGCACATTCCTGGCCCTGGCAGAGTGTGAAAATCGTGCCGAGGCTTGGATTTCTTGGCTTTCTTGGCTTTCTTATTTCTTTTTTAATTACAGTCTTTAAGAAGCCACCTCGCTGGCATACCAAAGCCTCTAAAAACTGCCATAAAACTTACAAACTGGTCAGCTATCAGCCATCAGAAGACTTAAAGACCTGAAATAAAATCTAAATAACGCACTTGCTGGCTTTTTAAAATGTAGCGAGCGTGTCACGGCAGTCCAGAAGTCGTTAAAGATTTGGCTGCTTCTTGGGAATGAGACTCTGACCCTTCCAGAGAACTATTCAGCATTGAACTTCTGCCTGAGGACCCCCTGAGGTTGGACTGGCTGGGATGATAAAGGAACTGTGTGATCATCGGCGGGCTATAAATTCTGTGCAAAATGCAAATGAAATTTATTTAAGCCGCTTGCCGTGCCTCTAACTCCTGGCAGTGCAACACACAAATCAAATGCAAATTATGCCACCTAATTGATTTATGAGCCGAGCCGGAGGAGCTACAAAGCATTGGAGCTTTTCTTTATGGCCTTAGTTGCATTTTTAAGAATATCCTACGCGCGTCTGCGAAACTTTTCAACTTTGTCTTAATTACCCGACCCGGTTGCTGGTTTCTATAGTTGCCACACAGCCCCCACACTCTCCACCTCCAGCTCCAGCCCTGGCATATTCTGCATACTTGATGCAACGCCCTCGAAAACCCCAAGAAATCCCAAATCCGAAATGCATACGCAAAATTATGCGCATCGTCATCCGCCAGCTCCCACACACATGGTTAGAAAAAAAAAAAAAAAAAAAGTGCAGACTTCGATTTAACAAGCAGCGTGTTGCATGTTGCATGCCAAAAGCTGCAGCAACAGTGGGCAGACTAGCAGCAGACTTGGCAGGCGGCAAAGGCTGCCAAAAATACCTCCAAAAAGGGAGGAGCCCGCACAGTGGGCAACAGGTGATCAGGAAGTGGAATACAAATATTCGAAAAATCAAAAAATTAGAATTATTTTTTCTTAAAAATTATATTATTTCTTAAAGAATTCTTTAAAATAAAATAACCTGAAAATATTACTCTCTAAATTTCAAACCCCACCCACTGTTGGCCCCATGCTGCTCCCTTCCAACTCTCTCTCTCTCTTTCTTTCCTTTGGCTCCTTGGCAGTCACGTTTTCCCTTTTGTTGTTTTTGTTCTGTTGTCGCCTCTGCGTTGTCATCTCGTTTGCATGTCCGCCCGCCCTCTTGCTCCCTCTCTCCACCTTTTTTTTTTGTTTTTTTGGGGAGCTCTGGAATTTGGATTCCAAGAAATATTCAAAAATATTCCCCATGCAGTGAAATAAATTTAATGTTGTTTCTTTTGTTTTTGTTTCTTTTTGCGAGTCTGCTCCTCTGGTTCTTCTCTTATCCCCCCATCCACCATTCTCCTTGTTCCTTTTACGAAGCGTAAAATTTCCTAACGAAGCAAACGAAAGTTAGTTCTGTTTCTGTTTCGTCTGTTGTTGTTTTCGTTTTTGTTGCGGGTGTTTGTTTATTTGTTCGACTGTTTAACAACACCTGCGGCATGCGCAGGAGGAAGATGGTAGAGGGGGGCGGGGGCATCTAAATTAAGCAACAACAAACAAAAAAGCCAACAAAAAGTTAATTTTTTGGGGAAAGTCATACTCCTATGAATGATTTTAAAGCACAGTTATAATTGCTTGACATTTTTGTTTTTATTTCGGCTTCATGGAAGCGCAGAGAGAGGGAGTGAGAGGGAGAGGGAGAAATCAATAACAAAGGGGCGCGACCTATAGTGGGAGTCTATGGACTCTTGGACTCTCTTAAGAAAAACAAAACCCCCAAAAAGGGGGGGAGGGAGACTCACCTAACAGACGCATCACTTCCACGGGATTCAGGAAAACATTCAGATGCCCCTCGACGCCGCTGCCTGACCTCAGCAGCAGCGCCGCCAGCGTCAGCAGCGAGAGCAACAGCACTTTCCGGCCCATATCTGGTGGGGAGGATGTTTTCCTTTTGGTCTGATGGAATTTCGTTGGGGGATCCATTTAGAGTTGATTAATTTTCGCGATTTTTTCGCACATCTATCACACACAGCGATTCGTAAACAATCTTGCCCGAACGACCAGCACAAAAGGGAAACGAAATGTGCGAGTGCGGCGGCGTCGTTTCTTAAAACATTTCAGAACATTTGAATAACTAGCCAAATCAGTTTTCACTTAATACATTGTTTATTTAGTCCACGCACAGATATTTTTTCAAAAAACTATATTTAATTCTTTTCCAGCCGTCTGGTTGCTCACGCACGAAAATTTAAAAGAGAAGTGGTATATACTTAAAGAGAGCCAGCAAGAAGAAGCACACAAATGTTTTTGGATCTAAAAATCGATAACAGTGGTCTAAATTTGAATTGAGAGTGTGGCAAGGCCGTCAGAGCGCTGCCAGAAACGGGAAAAATCGAAATTAAAATAAAAAATTATTACTATTTAATATTAGAATAAAATATATTAACAAAATGGTGGTAATAAGGTGAAGCATTTCGTCTATTTGAATGAATATCTTATTTTAGCTTAGTTACTGACTGTACTAAACAATACATCTTTCTTGTATCTTCTTTTATTTTTAAGATTAAACATCCATTAGAATTTACTATGCGAAAATTAAATAAACAGATAGACGTTTTATATATAATGACATTATTTTTAACGATAATCCCGTAGCAAAAATCGAAACAACGTCTGGAAACCGATCCCTTAACAAATCCCTTCAAACCTACCACATGTTCGCCTGCAACATGTTCGAATACAAATTCAAAAATGGCGCGCAATGTTTCCCCTGGGGTGTAAATATTTTATTAAAATGTTTAAGTATTTTTCTTACAATTTTTAAATTAAATAAATATATGTTTTAGTTGTAAGCTTAATATTTTATGTGTGATAAATTTGTGGTAATTACTAGAAACTAGAACTTGAAACAAAAATAGCACCAAGAATTTGTTTGTATAACAGTTTTCGGGATCCACAAAGTTTGAAGAAGGGGAAGTCTTGCAGCAGGATGGATGTGGAACCTAAGTTTATCTCATACTAACATGTATGAGAGTATCTAAAATAGTTTAAAAATCTACAAACCGAAAAGATTATTTAAATAGTACCGCCATATACTTATAATAAAGAATATGGAAAACTTTTTAGAATAAGAACCTACTTTTCAACACTTTATAGTACGATGATCTTCAAAGTTGATCTTGAACTAGTTCAGCGGATCTTATCAGCGAATTACTATATAAAAATGCTAAAAAATAAAAATGAAAGAAACCAAAACAAAGGCCGCATTCAGCGATAGCGTGGCGATAAGACGGAATACAACCCGACCAGTAGCCAGTTTCAAAACACAGCAATGTCGAATCGGCACACGCGGAAGAGAGATTATCCCGATCTCCTACTATATTTTCTAGAATTTTCAGGATGTTTGCTCATCCTGGCACATCCTGCCCTGGGAATGCGCTGCAAGATTCCCTACGAGAGGGTCCGGGAGAACTATTGCTATTTAGTTGCCGATGAAGAGCCTCTGGTGAGTCACTGGAATATCCGAGAGATAAATATCCAAATATATATTATTTTTGTGAAAACCCCGCAGCACACATCATTCCACAACTTCTGCTACCAGGACAAGCGCACGTCGCGGGTGTGCCTGGACAGCGAGGAGGAGATGCGGTTCCTGGCCCAGTACCTCTACGAAATGGACTATCCGGACGGATCTCAGTTCTGGAGCGCCGGCCACCGCTGGCCGGGGGACAATCGCTTCTACTGGAACTACTTTGGACGGGCTCGGGCGATGAACTACTCGAACTGGGCGCCCGACGAGCCCACTCCCCAAATGGGTCGCAACTGCCTCATCCTGACCCTCAAGCTGGGGGAACTGGTCATGAGCAGCGAGTCCTGCTTCACGCGGGCCGTGGACATCTGCGAGCAGTCGCTCAATGACACTGAGTCCAGGTCGGTTATGCACTGACTAGACTTCAAAAGAAAGCCGCATTATAAAAGCTTTAAATAAATATTTATTCATAAGTTCTTTTAATTCTATTTTAATTTTAACTATCGATGATAACAACTGATCCTGTATAGGTAAAAGATAATAAAATAAAATAATCTTTGTTGAGCTATCAGCGTTTTGATAGCGGCCGAATTAATAGACCAGGTTCAATTTAATATTTCAATTTATTGTGGGTCAATTTAACCCCAAAACAAATTCCGCGGCCGAACCAAAACAATGCCGAATTACAAGTCATAAAACCTAAGAGCTTGCGCAGAAGCTCCACCAAAGCTCCCAAACTGCATGCGCTACAAAAGTACAACAAAGCGCATGCGAATCTGGGAGAAACAAAGAATATATTACAGCTGATAACGGGCAATTAGTGGACCGCTGCGGCTAGTTACACTGGGAGAATTAAATTGCAATAATTATGTTATTTGATGCTGGCACAAGTCCCAACATCCTCCCCCCAGAATGTTGAGCTATTAATGGTTTTTAATAGCGGCCAAACGAATTAAATTCCACAGTTCAATTTTCAAGGCAATTTCAATATTTTTATTTCTCGAGGGTTCAACTCTAACCCAACTTGCAGCTGTTCCAATCAATACAATAATACAAGTACCCAAGCTTAGCAATACGAACTTAGCAATACGAACGCACACAAATGCACGATTTGCTGGTGTGCAGCAGCTCTCCAAAAAAGCTCCACCAGCAAAGCGCATGCGAACGGGGAGATGTAAACAAAAACCAGAACTGCCGATAACCCGCCGCTGCTACTCAGATTTATAACATATGTGACTTATTTAGCAGCTTCGCCCTTGTCTGCTTGGCTCAACAATCTTTAATTATATATCAAAAGATGAAAAGAATTCTTATCACACAACAAGTATCAACAATTGAAAACTTATCACAAGTGTCTTTCCAATCGATAAGAAATAATCACATAAATAGTATTGTATTGATTAGACATAGTATTGTATTGGCTTTAAGAGCTGATACTGAGCTGAAGAGCTAAAAAATGATAACCAGAGACAGCGTCATTCAGAGCACTTCCAAAGACAAGTCTTCAGGCACTTAGGAGAATCACCACAATCGGAATCGCAGTTTTTAATTTTTAATTTAATAAAATTATTATATTTCAATTTAATATAATGCGGTTTTGAAACTAATGTTGGCAATCGTTTAACGTTTGTATTTTTATTTCAAATTTTCAAAGTATTCTATAAGTCATATAAGTATGGTTGACTGATAACGTCATTTATTAGGTCGTTCAGTATATTACTCATAAGATACGTTAAACCCTAACGTCAATGCATTTTTATACTGTTTTCGTTATAAATTAATTAAAAGGGCTATCAATCCATAAATTATATATATATTATTGATCAGCTTAAATTGCAGTATTACCGCGTGGACCTCCGAGACTGTCAGGAATAGAGGAGGCGTTAATATTTTCACATTTTGAATCAAAAATGTTTGCTACAAACTTTATCTTTCCAAAATTATTCAAAAAAAAAAGTAAGATTTATTTACATAAATCCCCTGGAATGTTTTATAACCATTACTATAAGCCTCAACAATGAGCCTCTTGTTGTAATTGTTGTTGTTGTTGTTCATAAGCCTGATGTTGTTGTTGCTGATGTTGTTGTTGTTGTTCATAAGCCTGAACAATGTCCGGGCTATCAACTTTTTTCGCGATAAGCCCTCAAGTTTGTGTGAAAAATCGCAATTGAGTCAGTTTTATATGACTGTTCAGTGCAAGAGGAGATTTTATTTGAAATGCACTTGTCGCACTTGTTACTGGTTTTTCTTCCACTTTCATGTCTTTGCGACTCCGTATTCGATCGTATTGGCGATGGATACTACTTTATTGAAAGTGAGAACCTCGTGAGTAAAATGCAATATTTGAATTTCAAAACATTAGAACAATTTTGAATGTGCAGAGTGAGCATTACTACGACTGGTTCTTCGCCAGGCTGGATTGTTGGCGGCATACGAGTAATCTAGTATCAGTTGAGACTGTTGAGGAGCTCAAGGACCTGGAACAATATGTATTGTCGAAGGGATACGACGAGGGCACTACTTTCGCCACCTCGGGTCACAGCTTTAGAACTGCTCCCGATTTCTGGTGGGATGGTGTGGATAAGGCGGTGACTTTTGACCGCTGGTTGCCCGGAAAGCCGAAACCTTCAAAAAAATCGTATCTGAGCCTCCGGCTGATCAACTCCACCCTGTATATGCAGGAGTCCTTTGGCCAAGACGACTACTTCATCTGTGAGTATAAGTTCTCCGCGCCCATGGTTTGGAGGTCCCTGAACCAGAACACCAGATTAATTGTGTTAGTGATCCTGTGGCTAATAAGCATCTTTATTTTGTACAAAATTATTGTAAATAAAAAACACTCGAGTAGGGAAAAGGAAAACGATGAGGAAAATCTCATCAAACCTACTCAGAGTAAAAATCACTTGGCAGATTCTGCATATCTGCAAAGTAATATTTCCATAATATAATCTGATAATATCATAAATATATTTGTTTGTTATTAGTTATTTATATCTTATAATTAATTTTAATTATAAGATTACAACAATAAAATTTAAAATAAGTAAATTTCTTCCAGTACATTAAGCGAAAAGTAATTGTATACGTTCAGGGAATGTAACACCTTCTTGCTGGCTTCAAGGAAAAGCCCAGCTCTGGGCTTATAAATACATCCAATATTGTTTGGTTTAGACTCAGTCTATAGCATATCACTCCAACGAATATGTCTGCCTTGGGGAAAACCTTTGTGGGTCTCACAGGATTCCTGCTACTGTTGGGCGGATACATTTACATCTTCCAGGATATGATGCAGCGTGAGCGTGAATACGGATATAAAGCCTATAAGATTCTCATTTCAAAACTAACAGCTCGCTGTAGCAGGCCCTTTGTGCAAATCGGAGATCGTTGCTACTTCTTCTCCTCCAACAAGGCCGTGGGTAACAAGATTTATGGTAATGGGTTTTACGAAAGATTTCATTTTCCAGCCCTCCTACGACAACTACAAGGTGAGCTACAAGAATCGGGTATTCAGCGTCCCAGTCATAGTAAGTAGAAGCTCCTCCATAACACCTGTTCTTCTCACCAAGAATCGCTGCCCAGATGGACTGGATGCATGCCAAGTTTGGGTGTGAAACAATCGATCAGCAGGCCCGACTCATAACTATACAGAGCGCAGAGGAAATGCAAAGGATTGCCGACTTCCTGCGATATGGTGCCCACGCCCAGACCCACACAGTCTTCTGGAGCGGCGGGCATCGGGGACAACTGAGCGATCGGAATGATGTGAATCACAGCACCCTGGTGGACTTTTACTGGCACGACGATCACCATCCCATGAAATTTACGAACTTTCCCCACAAGGATCCCCCAAAAAGGAAATTTGACGATGGTTTCTGTGTCTTTTTGGAGTTTACGGGGCAGGTGGTGGTAATGCGTGTGGGAAGCTGTACCAAGAAAATAGCCTTTGCCTGCGAACTGTACTTTTAGTAAGCAATTGTATAGTACAACACCAATACTGTATAGTAACTATATAAAAGTATTCTATATAATACTGATACAAAACCCCCTTTTTGTGGGGATTGGATTCATTCTTACTGATACGAAAATATAAAAAATAAGCTGTAAAACCCCTCTATAAAAAATAAGCTGATTAAATGTATTCCATATTATGAAAAAGAAAAACTTTCTTTAACCGGAAATCCCCTGCCATTTTTTCATTATATCATATACATACTTAGATACAAGTATGTATGTTTTATGATAAATTTAATTATCTATATTTAGGAATAAATGGTAATTTTTATAAAGATTCTAAAGTTTGAAGATTTAATGTAAAGCTTTATAAAAATATATTGCAATTTCTTCAGGGAAAATTAAGTACAATGCACATTTTGGATTTCATCTTACTATAATACTACTCAAAGTAAGTAATATTGAGCAAGTATTATATAATTTAGTAATGAGTAATATGAGTACTCAAAATTCATAAAATTTAACATTCAAAATCTAAGCATTTTCAACTAAAATTTAATTAAAAAACTTTTTTAAAAAAAGCTTGAGAAAACAAACCGAAAAACATCAAAAAGTATGCTATGTTTTTTTCGCAAACTTAAAATGGCCGATGACTGTAAATTTGAAACAAATATGGCTACAAAAAAGTTATTATTTAGTATTTTAGAGTCATTTTTATTACCCATTCCCCGGAATAGCGTCGTCTAGCTCCACTTTCAAACTTACACTTGTCACCGCTGTACAAGAGAATTTATACCATAATCAAACAAGTACTTAATTTAATAATTCAACATTACCTTCTCGGAGGAGAAGAGAAGACAACGAGGAGTCATAGGAGTGTCTGCAGCTTTTGGCGTGTAATACAAATAAATTTCGACTAAACGCTTTTAAACAGTCACAGACAATGCAGTCTCGCCAGCCAAGGGAGTAGCGAAGGGAGAGAACCGGGGGATTCCCAGACCGGAAGTGATGACAGCACAGCAGAAATGGCTGCCGGGTGGAGGATGGAGAAGGCGACCAAAATGGCAACTTTCTGCCCACGATGGCTGCGGCAATTAACTCAAATTGATAATGACAACGGAAAAGTTGTACTATAGGCACCTGAAGTGCTCCAGAAGTCGTGTGGAGAGATATATTTTAGAGGCAGGATGGGGGAATATGGTGACGTGATTTCATTTAGAAAGAGCCTTCAAAATGGCGACACATTTCGACACGTCCTTTGACAACGCCCTTCGGCATAATTAAAACGAAATAATTTTCGACAAGTTTGGTTTGCTTCGGCATGATTTTTTTGTTGTTTGCCTTTAGCTCGGCTTATTCATCGACTCGAGGCACGTAGATTGAGTCTGTCATATGGCTGGTCCTTGACAGGATGCTGAAACTGCACTGAACAAAAAAACCTGACAGCCTACAGAGCCTGAGAAGAGGGCTTTCAATTATTTCCTGTACTTACCAACCCATGCATTTCGTTCAGTGAACTTTCTCCGTTTCCTCAATGGCAGCGTTCATGTTGGAATTTTTATTTAATTTGCTTCTGCTGTCGTGGGGTTTTAGGTTCTCCTGTTTTGTTGTCTTCAGAGTTTGCTGCATTGTTTGAAATTAATTTCACTTGTCGTACATTGAACCATCACAAGGGCAGCTCCACCACTCTCGCCCGGCCTCCCATGCCGCCCACTTTGTCAAACGATGTGTGCGTGCCGTTGTCAATGCCGCTTAACGCTGCATAAGTTTTCGGGCCAAAAAAAAAAGAGGGGATTCCGGTAGAGAGTGGTGGCTGGCTCTGGAGTTGGCAAGTCAAAGTCTGTTGAGGATGTCTGAAATGTTGGCCCGGTCGGCAATCGGTTGCCAAATCAACGCGCTAATCATGTTGGCAGCTGGCAGCAATGCATTTTCCTCCTAACTGACTGACGGAGTGACATTCCGGGATGTCAACAGCTCGTCCTCGTCCTTGTCCATCCCCTGATCACCCACAGGATCTGCTCAAGCCATCGGCCCTGCAAATTTTTGTCGTTTTTAGCCAAGCCAGGCTGGGCCATCCCAAACGCTTTGGGCCAACTGACAGCAGCAGCTAACTTATGTGGCCATTCCGAGAGTCGGATGCAGAGTCCTCCACCACATCCTCCAAGTCCTGGCGGCCATCCGCGCTTCTCGTCATTAATCACTGACAATAATGAACTTCCGCCATTTGCAGCAGCCTGGATGACTACTGTTGATCTGAACGAATGCACTTAAAAAATATATTCTAAACTAAAAAAATGTAATTATAAATTAATTTTAAATTAAATATAAAAATATATTTTATTTTTAGAACCTGTATCCTTGTATTCCTTGTATTTTTATTTAAATTAAATATATTTTTATTCTAGTTTTAAAAGAGGCTTTTGGGGAGTCTCAGAATCACTTGGGTTTAGAAATCTCTTCGACTCTTTTATTTGAAAAATTTGTAAAAAATATATTCATTTTTTGTATAAAAAGTACCATTGTGTCATTAGCGCAATGTTACAGAATTTATCGTGTGACTTATGAGAGATACGAGGGACCCAAGCCTAACCCATTCCGGTCTAGACTGACCTCTTGCTCTCCCAGTTCGCTTCTCAGGCTTGTTTGTTTTTGTATCTCCATTTTCTTGTGATTTTATCGCTTCGATTTACGACTCATAAAAATGTTTGACTACGAAGGGAGACTTTTATATGAGTCTGCTGGATGGGATGTGCTGGAACTATTCCCATCCAGCCCCCATTTCGGAGCCCCCTCCGCCCCGGTTGTGGCCATTTAATGCTTGACTGGTCTGGTGACCGGGCCTGCAAGGCAGTTAGCCGCTCGTATGTGCTGCGTCTCAAAGTTGTTGATTTTTATGGGATTTTAGCGATGCAGAAATTATTCTTATGCTGCCAGAAGCGCAATTGAACCAAATAAACAGAGAATGAAGGCCATTATAAGTTGGAATTGAAGTTTGAACTCTGTGCACTCGTAAAGCAGAAGTGACCTCTTCTTTTCAGAGAGAAAAATGGGTCTTTAAACATGAAGAAGGAATTACTTCTATAATTTAATATATAGTAATTTTTAGACCTAAATGGTTGTAAAATATTTGTCTACTTTGTTGCCATCGATGGCTTGTCACTCATTTTAGTAAAATATGCCAATAGAAGTTAGTTGGCAGCAATTTCCCCAACAATCTAAAGTACCAACATCCTGCATTTGACAGTTATTAGATTAACACCTAACTGCCATCGCAGGAATGGCAGTTGGGGGAGGGGGATCTAACCCACTCTAAAGCTCTCTATTCCTGACACGAGGAGACAGACAACGGATACTCGATTACTCTACCAGGCGATGTTGCACGAAATTGGACAAACAATAAAGCGCTCAAAATGTATGCGAACATAAAATCTCGGCCAGACTCGGTATGAGCCGAGCCGAGTTGGGCTAAAACAAAAGGCCAAAACCCTGTTGTCCATGTCTATGTCCATGTTGCCCCATGGATGGGGCATGGATCGGCATACAAGCGATGTCAATTTCAGACAAACAACCCAACGAAAGTAGATATATAGGATGTGAACGCTTACATATTGATATATGGCCAGGATATTGATATATATATATATATATATATGGATGGATGTTTTATATGTGTATATGGCTTATATGACATTCAAGATGGGCTCTGCCGGACAGAGCGTGTTGTGTCCAGCCCCCGGACTGTCCATTTTGAGCAGCTAGCACATAAAAAGCACGTCGGTGGGAGTGAGTTCCAGTTGAAAGCTGTCAGTAGCTGTTTAGATTTACGTGCCGCACTGCAGCCATGTCAGCTGAATGGACAACACCCACAAACCGCCAGCACCACCACCAGAATATCCAGTATGGCCAGTATAGCACCACATCCTCCTCCACCTCCGATTGCACTTTGTAACAATGCAAAAACAAGCAGACAGACCCGTTGTCATCGCTCTGACTTTTTGTTAATGAAAGTGTCAGCCAGGCTAGGCAAACGCACTCGAACCCCAAGCCCTCACCTCGAATGGCTCACCTCACCTCCGAAAACCGAAACCTTTTGTGCGGGCTTCTGGCTGGCACTGGGCTCTATGGCCAATGCTTTTCATTCTGGGGCCAATAAATTATGATCCGGCTGATTTGCGTTGATTGGCGTCCATTCCCCATTTGCTTGTTGTCCACCACGTCTGTGGATGATCTCTTTTGTTTTGATTTCCCATTAGACTAGCACCTAATAGGACAATATTTAATAATTATTTTCTATATTAAGAACAAGCTATTAATTATCTTTTCGACCTTAAAATATATATGCAAATTATGTTATTATTAAATTATAATTTAGCTAAGCAGATTATATATTTTTAGCCGAATTCCAATAAAAAATATTCAACAATTATCTGGCATTCGTTCTTGGGCCCTCTAAGCCCAAATGCTTCTAACTCAATTTACATGCCAGAAAGTGACAGAAGCCAAGTCTAAGCCGGGTTAAATGGGTTAGGCAGTGGGGTGGGGATACCCACGACTGGGTCCTGGGACTCCGAGCCTTCCGACATTATTAAAACGGATAAATCGCGACGTGCAACGATGTGTTGGAGGAAAGTGAAAAGCTGTGCGTGGGTAATTAAAAACAGGAGCAGGAAGAAGCCAAGAAAGGAGCTTGCAAGTCAGATAAGGACAGTCGAGTAATTCGCATGTCGGATTTTAATTAATTCAGGCCACCAGAGACAACGAGAGTGATAGAGATGGGTGTCTCCTCTTCTGTCCCGGCATCTTTAAGTAGGTTAATACTGGGGGGGTTACGTCATCTGGTGGAGGTCTGGTGGGGTCGTGGGGTCTCGGGCAGACGCCTTAATTGGCGGGCGTTACAAAATATTTACCGTAACATTTACCGCCCAAGAGGACTGGGCGGGAAATGGAAAAAGATGATAAAGTGCGCAAATGTTTGCACTTTCCCTTTATGACTCTTTAGAGACGCAGAACAGTCTTAGGTGTGAAAATTTCGGGGGGCGATAGCACCCCAAAAAAAACACTGTTTGCCCTGCGTTCTGCCCATTGGGGGGAAGTGTGTTGACGTCTTGATAAGGAAGATGCTCGTATACATCCTATTTATTCGAACCATAATTTATTTAAACATTTTTTTTTAGGTCTTAGTAGTCAGTGTCTAACATTTCATTGGACGTTCAGTCTTCTAGCCATTCAACCTGCGAGGATTGGCATTTTCACGCAGTAGCCCATTCAAAACACATCGGTCTGGATTCTCTTCAAAAAAAGCCTATAACTTCAGTCTCAACGGATTTTTCGCCCTGAAAACTTTGAGTCCTAAGCTCCACACACTACCTTTTATACTTCAGTTTAGTTTTTATTTTATTTTAAGTTGTCTTTGATTTGCGATTAGTGAGATACGACCAGAGATACACCAGTAAAATGTGCTCCAACACAAAAGAACGTGCCACTCGACTCCACGAACCTGGCAGAGTATGTCGGGAGTTTTTATACCTTCGCTCCAAGGTGGTAAGTTTTTTTAATAATTATAAATAAAAGAAATAGAGGTTCCTATGAGTGATAAAATAAAATAAACTTTAGCCCACTAGAGAAGTACCAGCTTTTACACACCAGGCTCTACAGCCCAACACTGTGGTGAAGCCACCTCCCAAGTAAGTTGAACCAAAAGACTTGTAGAGAAGCCCTAATTGGCATCCCAATTCAAAGAATTGACATCTTCAAGCGGAAACCTGTGAAGGAGACTGTCTTCAAGATCTACTTCAACCGGGGCGACATTCCGTGCGTTATGTCCGGACGGAGCAGCAAACAGGACCCGACCAAGGAGCGGCCAGTAAAGTGGCACTGTGTACCCGAGGACCTCGACTACTGCTACTATCTGCCCATCTTTGTGGACGGACTGGCGGACATGGATAGCGACACACGGTTGCTGGCCATCAATGGGGCCATGGATCTCATCATGAGATCGCCGAAAAAGGTCCTGCCCGTGCTGCCCAAGCTGATCCTGCCGCTGAAGAGGGCCTTTCAGACACGGGATAAGAAAATCATCATATCTGCCCTTCAGGTCATCCAGCTGATGGTGCGTTTGGGTGAGTTATTAGTTTATTCAAAATATAATAGACTCTTTATTTGTTAAAATGTAATATTTCTGAAAAAAGGTTTCTTACTAAAGACCTCCTATCCTATTCAACATTTCATTTAAGCTGTGATTGTCTTCAGTTTTTATCCAATTGAGTTCTAAAAGTCTCAGCCTATACTCCAAACCTTCAGGTTTGGTTGAAAACTCTATTTTTGGGGGATGTGCCTCGTCGGCTTCACAGATGTAATGTTTTTGCTCAAAGCAGTCTACCACATGCATCAGAAAATTCTGCTCGGATTGCAATTCAACGCACCTCCTACGGTAATAGGTGCTTTGGGTCTCGTTGGTCCACTTCAGGAACTGTGCCTCCTCGCCAGTCAAGGCGGATGTAAATACCTCTAAATAGTCAATATTGTAATAGTCCACCCAGTAGCTCCTTGAGGTGTTCAATTTCTCAGTGACGGCCTTCCATTCTTCGTCGTTCTTAAGGTGTATCAGGTTTCCGTTCCGTTTTCGGCACATAATTAGGGCTTTTCCCCAATATAGCTTATCCTCGCTGATGTAGTAGTACTTCGATCCGATTTGTTCATAGCTATACCTGGGAATTTCTTCCACACGATTGTTATCCCAGTACAATTTTCCTGAAACTCTATACTCGTACATTTCGGGTGAATATTTATCCTAAAATAAACCATTGAAATTATTAGAAGGTTGGGGATTGCTTTAAAAACTTACCAGCCAGCATAGATTGGCATTTTGCCAGGTGATCCCGAGAAGGAAAATAATTAGAAAGTTTCTCATAATGTCTTGGTTTCACAGCAATGTGATGAAGAATGAATTTCCAAGCGCCTAAAGCGCCTTTTTATAGACAGCCATTTGAAGATCTTCTTCGGTTATCATCTTCGGTTATCATTCTTAAAATTTTGCAATTATTTTATATTGCTTATATACTACTTCGATCAGAGTGCATCACAATAGACATCATTAAGATTTCAGTTATTTAATATATTATTTAAATTTAATTTAATTCACAGGCCCCTGTGTGGGTCAGGCTCTCGTCCCCTTCTACCGGTCCCTGCTCGCCGTGTGCAACCTGTACAAGAATATTAACGTAAACCTGGGCGAGGGCATTGATCCCGACCGCAGCTGCCGCATAGGTGACGTCATCGAGGACACCCTCAAGCTGCTGGAGTACTGCGGTGGTCCGAACGCCTTCATCAACATCAAGTACATGGTGCCCACCTACGAGAGCAGCGTCTTCCCCAAGTGCGAGGCGCCGGAGCCCCGAGAAGCCTGAAGTCTCTGCTTTCCGAGCTTTTCTGAGCATCTTCCCTAACACTCCACTTCTGAGTTTGACTTTGGATTCCGATTGGGTTTTAGTTAAATACTCGCGCCAGAGTGAAAAACAACTAAATTGGAATGTGAAATTTGAAATTAGAGTAGAGTAAAAACACCAAATTTTAGGCAACAGATGACAAAGTATATTTGTTATGTGGAATTTTAAAGCTTAAAAATGAAAACTCTTTAAATCCCGTAATGTATGCTCACTTTTTAAATCATCTCAGATCCATAAAATTATTCAATCAGTATGAAATATATATTATTTCTTTTAATCTGGCTATAGTTCTTTACATATTTGTCATATAATGAATCATGTCCCCTCACTCTATTTTCTTAATAAAAATATAATCTATTGTTCTTTAAAAACTTATTTGTCATATTATGAATCATATCCCCTCACTCTTTTTTTACTTGACTAATTTTACTTAAATTGGGCCTCGGCAGGAATGGACTGCTATCCTGAAAGAATATTCATGTCCGACTGCACTTACCCGTACTCGTGCCAAGGGGGAAAGCCCAGTACGCCATCTGTTAGACAGTCAAGTGATAAATGCCTAATTAATTTTTAATTTTCGAAAACTCAAAAAAGTCTGAGGGAAGTACCAACAACAAGCGCAGACACTGCAATTTATATTTTAATGTTACTTCTTTTTTGTGTTCCTGTTTCGGGCCAATTGAAGAAGTCGTGCCATAAATAAAAAGCTCATTACAATAAATCATAAAGTGAAAATTGTTCAATTCGCTTTGGATCTTTTAATGGAATATCCGTGTACCGTGAGTGTGGAGTGTCGAGTGTCTGGGCTGGAAACATTTGTCTAAGGATGCGACTTCGTGGTGGAGGGCTGTAACCGCTCTCGTCCTTCCTCCTCGCCAGGACTGTCTGCCCCCCGTCCCAGTCGTCCTTATCTCTGGCTTAAATCAACCGAACGGGCCAAACACTTTTGACTTTTGAACAGTCCTAGCCCGCTTTTCTGCCTTAAAACTCTGGTAGGATGGGCTCGCTCTAAATTTAATTTAGTTAAATTGTTCAGGGCTTGGGGTGGATGTGGTTTAGACCTCTACCACTTACAATTTCACTTTCGAAATTGCTCATTGCGCTTTTCGGTGTAATTAAGGGCTACCCTCTAAAATTTTTCAAAAACAAATCTTGTTATCAATGAGCAGCAACACGAAACAGTTGCTCAGATGGTCATTCCGACTGCACTGAGAGAATATTATAGTAAAAATAATTATATACACTTAATTATGAGTCTAAAATATATTAATCACGAGCTATAAAAAAATCATAAAAAGTTGTATAAACTATTTCCACACTTATATCAACTATTTGCCAAGTGTATACTGTTCTGGGATGGAGTCCTGGATGGTCTCTGACCTGCTGACAGGGTATGAGACCCCCAGCCTGTTGGGTTGGTCGGTGGGTGGGTTGGCTGGCTGATTATGGTGCGTAGATAAAAACCTGCCAAGTGTTGCAACTCAATTTGCCCCCAGAAGCCAGACCACACCACACCCCAATTGGAAATCACCCTCGTTGAGCTGGCCTCGCATCGTTCCAGCACACAAGTTCTTAATTCACTTTTTGGTAGCTCCTGTTTATTTTTTTTTTTTTGCCCGCTTGATTCTATTTTTCTATAAATGTGTATATATATTTTTTTTTTCAATCTCCTGTTGACGGTAAATCAAACAGTCCCCCTGGGTGCAGCGTCACTTGACGACCCTCCCGAGCGTCTAAATTGCATTTACTTGCTGCGAACTTCCCACTTTACTGGGATGCTCCCGCATAGACTTGGGCTTCAAAATGCTGGTAAATCGTTTTGACATTTTATACGCAGATCTCGAACGCAGAAAGCGTTTTTTATTGCGTCTGAAAATACCCGCCTTGTCAGTCTAATGACAGGGGATGGGACACTCATTTCGGGGATAGTAAAAAGGGTTCACCACAGGAAGTCGAAACATTGATTTAGATGCCAAATCGGCTCAAAAGATTGGAAATTAAATGAAAGCTTAATGAGATTTCATTTCAAATAGTTGATTAGTGACAAATCTTTTATTTTTTTAAAAAACAGAAAGACGTAAGTTAAAATACAAAATTAAAATATTAAAGGTAAACCCATTAAGACTGTCCTTCGTCATATTCAAATGTGATATCAATTTTTGTTAGGCCATCAAAAAATTGTATACTGAGGGCGGCTGCTCCAAATGCCCTGGAGTCCTTTTTCGTCACACCCAAAACGGGCGCAGAGGGAACAGTCATATGCAGGACTTCCCCCATTAAGTCGTGCCTATGTCCAGTGTCCTATGTCCTGTGTGTATGCTGCGGCCTGTGGGTTGGAAATTGCTTTAATATACCGGAAATTGCAGGAGAGTTGCATAAATTGTTCACGCACACCCCCTTGGGCGCAATTCCGTCAAACTCACTCCCATGATCATTTCTGAAAAAAGACATAAATAAAGCAAGGAATAAAGCTTCATACTTTCATGAATACTTACCGAATGTAAGAATATTCTGATATTAATATGTATGTTTCTAAATGTGTTTTGTAGAAATTATAAGGGCCTCTCATATATTCATTTTGAAGTTTGATAATGTTTCTAGCATGGATATCCAAACAAGTAGATTATAAGTATATTTATTTGACTTGAAGGGTGTGGAATTTAAATTGCCAACTGTTTGACTATCTATCCTCCAGTCTTTGTCTCTGGAAGAGCCTCCAAAGGCAATGGTTGCCTCTGACGCCTCCTACATTCCACAATCTTTTCATAAAATGCCGCCCGATGTGTCAAACAATATTTACGAATTCTCACGATTTGTTCATGAAATCTTATATTATGTTTATCCCTAAATTGTCATCGCTTTGAAGTGTAATTTCTTCCAAGGTCTTCTCAATTTTGCAGATGTTCCTATTATTATCCCTCATTAGATTGTTTAAAGTGTCTTGCAGTTCCTGAAACTGAGCCAGATCCGCCAAGCTGGCGCCAAGGAGCCAGGGAAAGAAAACAAGGAAATATTGCTTCATCTCTTCCATGGTAACCATTAATTTGTGTTGCAGCTTCATAGCTGCGCCGAGCCTACGTTGGAAGTTTCTCATTATCTCCCGTCTTTTTATTTTCCAGAGCCTTAGTCTTTCGTTCAGTCTGCGTTTTTTTTCGCGGATATTTTCCGCTTCGCGCTCCACGTCTTCATGATCGAAATCGTTCTCTTTAAATAACATCATTTTAGTTTTGGATACAAATTTCATTGCCGAAAATTAATCACAAAATCACTCAATATTTTTTTTGAATAAATACTTTTGGAATAATATTATTGGTTTGCCGACTTCACAAGGCTGAATGATAGCGGAGACTGAAAATGTACGGCTTTTATAGACAGAATTGGACAGAAATGAGAAAGCCAACTTGATTGAGGGAATTATTTTGTATTTTCTGGCCTACTAATTACTTGGATTTCATCTTCGATGCTCTCTAGTTCCTTCTACTATAAGAATAGGAATCCTGGTCTACTTAGACACTTGAAATTTAAGTTACATATTCCTAATATACCATGTTAACTATTTTTTATATACTTAGTGAGTTTTTTGTTGGATATCCCAGTTGTTTGGTCAGACACAAAGAGCCCGTTGTGGACTTTGGTCCCAGCAATCCGGTTGTCCATTCGAACAATCCGCATTTAGCCGGTCACGACCAGACATAAAGAGTCTCTTGGATCGGGCGCAGATGGTCGCATTTTCACGAATCACGTGCGTTTTGTGGAAGGTGCCCGGAAGCGAATCGAAATTATCACCAATTTGCACTCATCGAAATCCAATTATGGGGCGTTTGTGAGACCGGGACAGGGTCCCGGATCCGTTTTTCGGTATGGGCTAGTATGGTCTCCGGCTGGAAGGGCAGGCCTCGAATCCTCTGCAGCCGAGTGTGCCATATGCTGGCAACGAGATACACAAACTGCACAGGCTGCACATGGAAAACACTGTGCAACACAGTTTGGTAATAGAAATAAGCAACAAGGAAAATATAATTATTTGGTAACTTTACTCTTTCGCATTCATTGTATTAGGGAAGTTTTCATATTTTTACTAAGAATTATTTGTCGCAACAGGACATTTATATATGGCCTGGAACCTGTTCTATATCTTTGCCAATGTTCATCCAATTCCTGAGCGGAATACCTTAAAAGACTTGTAGATCGATTCTCTTTCAATCTGCATTAAATCCTAGAAACAAACATTTTTCAGATTTTTATTTAATTTTTCCGATGTAACCCCTTTTAAAAGTTGGGGAAAGCATGGTAAGGACCCATATGGCCCACAGTGGTGGCTATATCTCGGCCAACTTTCATCCGATTCTTGAACGGAATACCTTAAAAGATTTGTGGATCGCTCCTCTTTCAATCTGCATCAAAGCCTAGAAACAAAATATTTTTCAGATTTTTTGTTCATTTTTCCGATGGGACCCCTTGCAAAAGTTGGGGAAAGCATGGGAAGGACCCATATGGCCCACTGTGGTAGCTATATCTCGGCCAACTTTCATCCGATTCTTGCACGCAATGTCTTAAAAGATTTGTGAATTGATTTTCTTTCAATCTGCATCTAATCCTAGAAACAAAATATTTTTCAGATTTTTTGTTCATTTTTCCGATGGGACCCCTTGTAAAAGTTGGGGAAAGCATGGGAAGGACCCATATGGTCCACTGTGGTAGCTATATCTCGGCCAACTTTCATCCGATTCTTGCACGCAATGTCTTAAAATATTTGTGAATCGATTCTCTTTTAATCTGCATCAAAACCTAGGAACAAAATATTTTTTACATTTTTTGTTCATTTTTCCGATAGGACCCCTTGCAAAAGTTGGGGAAAGCATGGGAAGGGTCCATGTGGCCCACTTCGTAAGCTTTATCTCGGTCAACTTTCATCCGATACTTGAACGGAATACCTTAAAAGATTTGTGGATCGATTCTCTTTCAATCTGCATCAAAACCTAGGAACAAAATATTTTTTACATTTTTTGTTCATTTTTCCGATGGAACCCCTTGTAAAAGTTGGGGAAAGCATGGGAAGGATCCATATGGCCCACAATGGTGGCTATATCTCGGCCAAGTTTATCCGATTCTTGCACGGAATACTTTAAAAGATTCGTAGATCTATTTTCTATCGGCATTAAACAAAGAAAAACCATTTCTGATTGATATTTCCGCCGGTTTTCAAAGGTTAACAGCCACTACCAAATTTTGTTGGGAAGTGTAATCGGATTAGGCTGCAATTCCCCCGCCTGTTGGAGGGAAAGTACAACAGAAAAAACATAATTTGCGAGAATTGTCACACGACACGGTCGGGGCACTTTGTGCTGACTTATTTGCAATTTGCGAAATGGAAACGAGAGCGAAATAGGATGAAGGTCAGAGGTAGTGGTCTGTTTGCAAAGGACGCGGCGAGGGAAGGGAGGATTGGTGGCATGCATATTGACCTGCCGGCACGAGGGACACTAAATCAAGCGTGTCAAGTCGAGGAGTTGTCCCGGTCGCGTCTCCATCAAACTCATCATAATCGACAATGCGTATACGCGTCATTATCGGATGCATTTTCCCCGGGGGGTTGGCCAGCCCTCCCCGCCGCTCTTCCTTTCGTTTTTCGTTTAGTTCCGGTATGCGACAGATGCAGCAGACGTGCAGACGTCCGGGAGCAGAAAAAGGGGCCGGGGGCCTGGGGTTTGTGGCCCGACCGCAAGCGGCTCTTAACCTTACCAACCCCGCAATACCCTCGAACCTGTCACTGCTCATTGTCAGCTAAGTGCCTGGGAGTGGGAGTGCCACTAGCAGAGACATTGGGCAGCGGAACTGAGCGGGAGTGGGAGGATGGGCGGATGGGCGGTCAACAAGCCACAGAAGCAGCCCTCGACGCCGGCAGAGAACATTTTCATTTTCAAGGGCCTTAAACCAACTTTTTTGCACTCAAGCAACCTGCTAGATTACTGCGATGTGGAAAGATGGCCATAAAAATCCTTGCATGCACATTGGAACTTTTCTAGGTTGTAAAATAAAAAATTGTGAAAATAATTTAATATAATAATTTATCAAAATTAGATTGCAGACAGAATTTCTTAACAATTTTAAGGTTAAGAAAATATTTGAAAAAATACTTCTTAGAGATGAGTTTATATACTTAGTTTTGAAAAAACTCATAAAGTATAAACGATTCTTGTTTAATAACCTAATAAATTTCTTCTAAAATTATTGTTAAAAATACATTTTATTATTAATGATTTCTTTAAATCATATCTTTCTTATCAGACTCCAAAAAATGCGGTCCACAACTTTTAATATTTGAAATATTTAATATAAAACAATTAATATTTAGACAGTTACGGAGATTAAGTTATAAATTATAATTCAATGGACCATCTTTTCAATTGTCCTTGAACCACAGTACATGTCATTGAGCGACAGAGCACCACCGCCGCAAAAGCAGTGGCAGCACCACCAGGAGCAGAAGCCGGAGCAGCGGTGGCGGCGACACAACAAAGGCAGCCAGGACGATAAGACGTCGACAGCCCGATCCCAAACCGCTTCCGATGCACTGCCGCCGCTGAGGGAGGGGGCTGGATGGCTGGATGCTGATGAGGGGGATGGAAAAAAACGATTTCCACTCCGAGGGGGATGGCATAGAGCTGCAGACCCGGCAGAGCCGGCGCTCGACAACAATAAAAGCAAATTCAATGCGTTTTGTGATAATTTCGCACTACACGAAAACGATAAACCCCAAGCAGACAGCAGCCAGAACCTAAAGCCGTAAACGAGCAAATAATAAAAATTTCATATACACCCAGAAAAGGAGCAAAAAAAATTACTATTATTATTATACGGGGCGTTAGAGAGGAACACGAGTGTGAATAGTCAATGAGGGTCGGATGTGGATGGGTGTGGGGGTGGCTCTTCAAGGTGTCGGATTGCCCGATGGGTGGGTGCGATTCCTGGGGGTGGTGGCCTCGAGACTCGAGTGGTTGCAAATCAAACAGCAAACGGCAAGCGGCGAACGGTAACAATGCAATCAAAAAATGTCCGTACCTTGGGTGGGTGAAAATTCAGTTATTGTCTAAAGTCCTGTGGGTATCCTTTGGGAATGCTCTGGCCATAATCTAATTCGGCTGGGCCATTATTTCATTAGTTTTGAGAACGGCTCTACCCCCTCTTACCTCACAGAAATAGAAATTTGTGCAATTTATTCCGTAGACCGAAATGTCGGAGAGAGAGACTGTAAGGATGGCAGTAATATTCTACAAACTGCAACTGGCAGCTAGACACATAAATTAGTAAATTTCGATTTTGATTTTGCCAGTTTAATTGTTTGCCAAAACCCATGCTGAATTGGTAATTGTCTATTTGGATATTAGACTAGCCTGTTGTATCTTTGTATCTGCCTCTGTTAGTATCTGTTGGATAGATGTCCGTGTTGCTTTCAACGTGTTTTCCATTAAATGTATTTGTATATATATTGTGCAATTAACATTTATGGCCAAAGAATCTGTGGCTCGGACAACTTGGCTTCCGGATCTTTCGAAATTATCAAAGCGAGTATATCAAAAATCCAATTTCCATTTGGCCAAGGCGCCCCGAAAGTATGCTTTGTCCATAACGGATGCCGCACCCGGGTCTCCCCTCTCGGGCAGCAAAGTTTTTCTGGTCTTGAAGTGGCCACAGCCCCATAGAATTATGCAAGCAACCCGCTGGAAACGCACTTGAACTTCTGCCGGCCGACGTCGCCGAGTGCAGCACAAATGCATAGAGACAATGAAAATTAAGTTGATGTAGGCAAATGCAAAACTTTATGCAAATCGCCGGCCACCACACAACAACGCACAACAAAATCGGAATCAAAATCAGAAACAGACACAGCCAGAGCCAGAGAAACTGAAACGGCAGCAGGAACAAGAAGCTGTCAGTCGGCCAGTCGACTGCAGACACCAAATGGAGATCAGTTTCAAGAGTTTCTGGGCCCTCCGCAATGGGTGGCGGAATCAGCTAAGAGTGTATTAAATCAGACACTAAGAGGAGCGTCATAATAAGGCAAGGAGGATACCCAAGGATTACTTCACTAAATAGGCTTTAAGAGAAGAAGACATCCTAATATGCAATCCAAAATTAAAGACTCTAATAGAGTCTTAACTGACAAGACGTGACATCTATGGACTCTATTTTGCTTTCGAGGAAAACAATATACCCCATGAGCAGTGCAACCACTCCATATACCTTTGCAATAAAAAGGTTGACAACGAAATCCATCTGTTTAATGGGTTCGGGGCCAACCCATAGTGTGTGTGTTTGTCCAAAAACCCACCCATATTTACTTTATACATAGTATGTGCCATTTCCCCACGTGTCCTCATCCGAGCCCGGGTCTAATCCTTGAGATTACAAAAGCCTTCCGGGCGGGAGCAAAACTATTACGCTTGATAAATTCGAGATTAAAGTGCATTTGCAGTCGGGGCCAGAATCTGGTAGCCTGGCCCAAAGGCCACACAATTTATGGTTGTACATTCCCTGGGATTTCTTTAGCTTTCGTTTTGGCAGAAAGAACTTGGCAGCGGGCAGCCCAGGGAGCCCCTTTTAATTATCACACGTAATGACAGCGCCAAATGCAATTGCTAATTAATTGCCCAGGACCACTCCCCAATCCTGCCGCTTCCTGACAATGATAGGGGGGTGGTTGGAATTTATGGCTTATACATTTGTTTGGCCCGACATTATTATTCCAACATGTGCGGTTATTGGGGCGATCTAGATCCATCTAATGCAATTTCCCATCTTCTCGAGGAAGTGGTTGATTCAGGGGCGTCGCTTGACAAATGAGGGAAGGCTTCATTAGTGCACCACCACCCGGAAAACAAAGAAAACTAGCCACTGGGGGGCAGGGAGACTGGGATGCAGCCCAAGAAGTGCGGATAAGAAACCTCTCTCCCATCAACCTTCGAAGTTCGGATACAACGCAATTTAGTTTGTTAGCCAACTTGAACTTGAGACGCTCTGAACTTCGCATTTGTTATTCCGAGAGGGGGGGGGCCTAATGACGATAATCGTCCGGCTGCTGTCAAAATTGCCGCAGAATATAATTGCCAGATAGCCATAGAGCATCTAATGATTAACGATGAGAGCATTATGAAAAAGCCCAAAACCCAAACACACCGAATGGAGAACAAAAACAACGCGCTCGATACAATGGAATCTCCAAGATACAAAGGAAGCTCCATCGAAAACAATCACAACAGATACTAGCCAACCGATTAGGGGCAATTACTGGATAGAACCTTAGCGCTGAGGCGATGAGACGATGAGGCGATGAGGGGCCTCCTGACCTACGCATAACGCTCAGATGCAGTTGCAGCCCCACCCGCGAATGCATCGGCAACAACTCACTTACAGCCCAGTCAAGATCTTATCCGTCCAGCTCTAACAAGCCGTCAACAATGGAAGCACACTGAGGGAAAATGGGTCTATAAATAAAGTGCATTATTAGCTATTATTATTTAAAAATCAATTAAATTAAATAGCAGTTAATTAGCTTAATGTTAAATTGATATTTCATTGAAGTCATTAATCAATTATACAATTATTTAATATTTTTTTCTGTGCAAGAAACAGAATTAGAAACAAAAGCAACTTTTTTTTGCTCTCCAGCTTCGTCAGTTAATTTTAATGAATCTCGTAGATATTCGAAATCAAGTTGGTTGTTTTGCTTCGCTTAGTTGTTTGTCGGCGGTTTTCAAGTGCGCACACGAGACGCTCCGAGCTGAAGTTCTGTGTCCAGAGACGGTCTCCTCAGAAAAAGCCCCATTACCCGGCCAGTTAATTCGGTTACTCTTAACGGCAAGATGCTGTCAACAAGATCTTTCACCGCCCACATCTTGCTATTACTCTTCGGCCTGCTGCTAAATCAACACTCCGTCCAAGGTTGTTCTGAGTAATTGGTCGACCATCAATCATCATCCTCCTCCTTCAGATGGGGGGCAGAAGCTCCTCCATGAGTCAGCGAGGAATACTATTGAGTAGGGTTTTGCGGTTCACAAAATTTTTGGGGGAAATTCCAGGAGTTGGGGAACTACTAAAAGATAGAATGATTCTGATAAGATGGAAAGGTGGGAATCAAGTGAAATACTTTGTACAAACTCTCAAGATTTCAATAGAATAGACACTCATTTCTATTTGAAATGAATTATAAACGAATTATAGTTTCATATTCAATTTTAATTAAAGCAAAGAATAATAATCTCCAAGGGGCTTAGCCAAGAATTAAATGAGCAAACCAGCAGTAATTGCAAAACACTTAAATCTCAGCCTAGAAGATGGAAGATAGTTGCCCCCCTCGGATGGGTGTCACTCGCCCAGGGAAATCCGCTTGTAATTTGGAACTAATCCCATAATTGCGGCAGCGGACAGTGCATACTCAAGTGCAAACTGAAGTTCACCCTGTAGTGGCTCAAGTTCCAGATTAGTTCAGCCATCCGAATTGGTGGAGAGCGGTGCGGTGCATATCCATAAATAAGTCAGCGTGTGCTAATTGCATCACTTGTACCCGTACACCCCACCACGCTCCAATTCATCCGATTAAAGTCCGCGGATAGCCAGATGGGTAGCTGGGCAGGAGGAGGAGGAGGAGCTTCAGATAGAGGAGGTGTTTCCATAACTTTAATTAAATTTCTGCTAAATCTAATTTCCATGCTAAACCGAAAACAAACAACACGATGATGGGCCACCGATGGCAACCAGGTCAGGCGAATAAAGTGTCCTCCAAGTTGGATTTCGATGAGAGCGACGGCAGCAACAATCAGACGGGAGTGCCGGGCCAGCAGGGGCAGGTGGGTGGCGCTGTGGGGAACGGGGGATACGACCAGAACACGGGCCGCAACCTGGGCGGTGGAACAGGTGGCTCCGGAGGCGGTGGCGGCAGCGGAGGTGGTGGCTCTGCCAGTGGAGGCAACCGCCCCAAGATCCACGGAGTACGAGTCACAGTCGATACTGGCGATGGTCAGCAGCAAACGAAAGGTAATTAAATTTCCCCCAGCCCCTCCCCCGCCTTTAAAATGCAAAACACGAAAACTAACGAATCCAACTCCAATCCTTGGCAAAAAAAAATATATGTACATTTAAATACAGAGTCCAAGGAGAGTGTGGAAATTACGGATTTGCGGAAGCACAAGAAGCGTGTGGGCATCCACACGGACATCACGTTCGAAATAACCTCCGAGGCGGATGGAAATGAGACGAGCTCAGCTCAGCAGCACGGGGACAAGGGTGAGTGTCCTTCCCTTTCCACAACACAGGACGAAATAGAAAGGATTCTAAATACGTAACTGGGAACAATTAAGTCTTATTGATTCTTTACAGAAGACGCCAGTGTCCCCATCTACAAGGGCCGGGGTGGCAGCGACTCCAAGCACAAGTCCCGGAAGCCCTATGACCCCAAGTCCCAGTGGAACCCCAACTTCTCCGGCGAACAGCGAGGCTACCAGGGCTCCCATCGAGGTGGCGACTACTATCCACAGTACTATCCCCAGAATGTCTATACGGGGGGAAGCTCGGATACGGGAGGCATCTACCGGAATGGCGAGACCTGGACGCACTATGTCCCAGTGTGGACCACGGAGCGGTCGCCCCAGGAACAAAGCCAGATCTATCGGCGTCCCAGCTGGAAGCCCTGCTACTGTATGTCCTCAGTGGACTTCAGGCGCCGCCGGGAGAGCAAGAACCACAGGGAGGTGGGGCTTCAAACCAAGGGGGTGGTCACGGGAGGAGTAGTCCAGGTGGTGGATGGCAAACTGGAGAGGCCCTTCTCCTGAGGGCATAACCTTTCCAAGCTATTGTAGTTTTAATTTAAGACTATTTTTTATTCAAAATTATGTAGAATATTTAAATTCTTAAAACTTTACAAATTAAAACTCTTCTTCAAAATGGTTTATATTAATTTTTTTTTATTCACATTAATTTACAAAAACATTTAACGTGGACTGAGCCACTTCCTAAGAACACGAAAGGTTTCTAGCTTCGATTAGGGACGGGTACACCATTTACGAGTGAACACTGTAGGTGCCGAACTTGCCGTTGTCATCGACGGAGGCGGTGGCGGCGTTGTAACCGTATTTCTTGCCATTGAGATTCACGTTCTCGCTCTCTCCGGTGGCCAGATCCCTGTAGTTCTTCACGTTGCCATCAGAGTCGTACTGAATGCAGGGAAGATACATCATCAATAATCCTCTTTAAATGGAGAAGAGTCAACAGAAACTCACCTGAGACTGGGAGGACCACTTGGACTGCTTCTCCCACTGCTTGGTCTGGTAGTTGCTGCCGGCGTTACCGGCTCCGGCTCCGTATCCGGCGCCAAAGTTGGAGGACTGCTGGCCACTGGTCAGACCCGCGTTAAGACCCAGTCCAACATTTGATCCGAGCAGAGAGCCGCTAAGCAGGGACTGATCGCCGGTGACGAGGGCGCCCAAGCTGCTGCCGGAGTTCAAGGAGCTGGCCGAGTTCAATGAGCTAGCCGAGTTCAAGGAGTTGGCCGAGTTGAATCCGGAACTGAAGCCAGTTTGGTAACCGGTGCCGGCCTGGACCTGGTTGGCGGAGGAGAGTCCAGAGCCGCTGGAGTATGATCCGGAGGCGGCCTGCTGGCGGGCGTTCTGTTGGGCCTGGCTAATGAGCTGCGACACCTGGGAGTTACCGAAGCCGGAGTTGAATCCAACGTTCTGGCCAAAGCCTGCGGAGAAAGCGGAGTTCTGGCCAAAGCCCGAAGACAGAGCAGCGTTCTGGCCAAAGCCGGCGGTGAGTCCGGAGTTCTGGCCGAAGCCGGAGGACAGAGCGGCATTCTGGCCAAATCCGGAGGACAGAGCAGCATTCTGGTTGAAGCCGGAAGACAGAGCGGAGTTCTGGCCGAAAGAGCTGCCGAATTGGGAGCTGAAGGCGGAGTTGCTGCCGAAATTGGAGGCGCTGTTGGAGACGAGACGGGCGGCAGCGGGCTGAACCAGCTGGGGCGCCGAGGAGGTGGTGGTCACTTTGCGCTGGTAGTAGTGGGAGGTCTCCACGGGCTGCTGCACCACCTGCACCTGGGGCTGCTGCTTCACAATGCGCTCCTCGTGGCGCACATACTGCTCGGAGGCGGAGGGGGCGGAGTACACGATGCGCTGGGCGGGCGCAGACACGATCTTCTCCTGGCGGACATACTCCACGTTGCCGCTGGAAACGGGAGCTCCACCACTCACGAGGTCCAGGGTATTGGCACCACCAAAGTCAACCTTAGTGCCGGCATTCGAGTTGTCGGAGAACTCAACATTGCTACCGGCCTGGTGGGCGGAGGAAGCACCAAAGTTCGAGGCGTGGCTGGTCTGGAAGGCGGCGTTGCTGGAGAAGGAGGAGCCGAAGTTGGCGGCACTCTGGGAGCCAAAGGCAGCGGCGTTCTGGGCACCGAAGGATGCGGCGTTCTGGGCACCGAAGCCGGCACCAAAGGCTGAGCCGCTGTTCGCTCCGAAGGAGGATCCACTGCCGAACTGAGTACCGGCAGCACCACCAATGGAATCCACAGAGCTTCCAGCTGATCCGGCACCGGCGGCGGACTCTGTCACACCCACAGACTCATAGGAGCTCTCCAAGTTGCCCAAGTTTCCGGCAGAGGAGTCATATTGACCAGCGGATCCGCCGTATGAGGCACTCGATCCGTAGCCGGTGTTTTTGCGAGCCTGCTCCACCGCCTGCAGATGGGCGGCATTGTGGCTAAGATGGGATTATGGAGTTAATTAAAATTATATTATTTTATCATTAAAAAAAATTGTATTACTATTTTATATCAAGTATTAATTCCTTGATATAATAATCCTTATATAATAATTTTTTGTCATAAAATTTAGTTCGGATTTTGGAGTAAAAACTGTACCGTGCCATGTCCGCCAATGGGAAAATTTCTGTTTTTGCCAATTCAAAAAAGAAAATTGTTCAACATTGCCACAAGACACTTACCGAGAATAAAAATCATCGCGTTTATTTCTAAACAAAGATTATATTTTAAAGAGGTATGAGATAAATAAAATCTTTTGAAATTTAAAAAACCAGTTTTAAGACTTACCTAGCTTGGAAATCTGTAAAAGACAGAAAACAAACATTACATTTTGGAATTGAAATATAGAGTAAGTAATGTACAACTAACAATGGTATTGGATGATTATTTTGTGAAAAACAAGTACGCATTAAAATTACAAATAATTAAGCTCTTATCAGCACACGCGCCACGTTTTGTAAAAATTACACAAGGTGTTGTGTAAATATTTCATTCAGGGAAAAGCCCTGATGCAATCTATAATCTCAACTACTGATAAGCCGCTTCCAGGATGAAAGACACAGTCGACAGGATCCGAGACACAATAATATTATTAAAATATTTAAAATATTGCACTACCTGCAGCCACCACACCCAGACACAGGGCCAGAATCAAGAACTTATTCATATTGAGATTTAAAAAGTACTAAAGATTTCAGTCGTTCGAACCCCCCTTTAAAGCCTCAGGCTTGGATTATAATGGCTCCGATAAGGTGTACGTATATTTCAGACTTGAACTGATTGATTCTTGACCTACAGAAGATGCCGCTCCCGGTTTGACACTGATAATACATTCTACATATATACTACCTCGATTTGGGTCTCGTAATTGGTGCAGAAAGCTCTCCACACAAAAAAAGTACATTAAATCTGTTTTGTCTCAATTTTGTTAATCGCAAGAGCCCTGATCAAAGACTTACCTATTATAATCTATACACAGTTGCCATGTAGAGTGACGAGCAAGACCTCATCAGATTTCATTTATTTTCGCGACTATATTCTAGGTGTAATGATCTCACTTTGAACTTAGGAATATGCTGATCAAGGTGAAGGAATATATAGAGGACCGTGAGCTAAGCCTCGGGTTCCGGAAGTGTTAGTTTCCCTTTTTTTAGATTTTTGCTTTAGTTTTGTAAACAAACTTGGCATGATTATTTTCTAAACAACATAGCCATGTATGAAGTGAATTTTTGTAGAAGATTTGTTGTTATTTGATGATCAGATTTTTATGATTTATTAGATAACACTATTTTTTTGTGGGAAACTTTCACCCATATGATAATATGCATAAGATTTATGTTTAAAGGTTAAAAATAAAATAATAAAGCTCTTCAATGTGCGACTACTAACTAGAAAATTAACTTTATTTCAGGATATTGAAGTTTTAAAATATTAATAAATAAAGTGAATTTGAATTCATAAATTAAATAAAGAGGGTCAAAAAACACATTTTTCATAAGCTTTACAACATTTTTTTTAAATTTTTTGGAAAAAAAAAACCCCATGAACATTGTCCGCTCCGTAAATTGTTCTTTTAAGTCCCAAAAATACCCACTTTGATTATAATTTTGTCGCCATATAAAAATTCAATTCCGATCAGTTAGATCATTTCCTGTCACCTTTGACAAACAATTTAAAAAACAAAACAAAAAGGAAACATTAACGTTAATCTTAGTATATTATCATTTCAATGATTAAGCCAAATATATTTTATTACGTACATATTGTATATATTTAACGACGTCGTATATTTTTTATTTATATACCAACTAAAATATAAATATGTATAGTAAAAAATAATCTCTGCTAAACAGAGTCAAAATCAAGGTCATCTCAGCAAAAATTTGAATAATTTTTAAGTCAAATGCGGAGAGTAAACTTTCTAATAAAAGAAAGCTTCGCTCTGAAAATCCCAGCGATAAGAAAGTCCCCGAAAATACAATAAAATAAACATATAGTTATATATATTTTCATAAAAATTAATTGGAATCGATTAGCTTTTGTATTGAATAATAGCCAAGCCCCCCATGTGGTCGGAGAAAGGGCCTCCTCCGGTTGGAGAAGTCCCCTAAGAGTGGACCGAATAGGAGGTAATCTTTCCATTGTCATTCACGGTGGTCTGGGCTCCGCGTCGGCTGGTTCCATCTCCATTGCTCTGGCTGAAGGATGACACCGAGACGCCCTTGTAGCCACCGCCTCCTCCGCCGCCGCCGGAGCTGCTGGAGCTGGAGCTGGAGAAGCCACCGCCGCTGCCGCTGCCACCACCAAAGCGGTTCACAATATTGGGAGAGGCCTGTAATGGGAAATATATATTAGTTTTAACTCAGAAAGTTATCTAAAAAGAACAAGTACCTTAGTTCGATATTTGGTTTTCTTGATGGATTTTTGTAATAAAAAAAAATATAATAAACAGACATTGGAAAGATTTTAAAAATTCATTTAAGTGTTTTAGGTAAAAAAAATAATATAATAATTATATTAAAAAATTATTAAGCCAATGAAGCAGTTCGGATAAGTTATTAATATTATATTGAATCCAAAACCAAATAAAGAAACAAGCATTCTTAAATATAAATAAATGAAAGCCATTCTTTATGAAAACCAAAGCTTGAAATAATAATGTCCTTTTTCCATTATCCTTTGCTAACTTACCGGATTTGCGGGATTGATGTAAGCCGTCTGCCTATATCCGTTGGGTCCGATGGAGCCCGAGGCAGCAGCATAGCTGGGAGCATAGCGATGGGAGTTGTAGGATCCACCAGATCCAGAAGAAGATCCGGAAGCAGATCCGTATCCCGAGTTACCCCTATAGCGATTCTGGCGGATTAGATTGTCGTGGTAGGCCTGCTGAGCGGCAATTTGCTGCTGGATGCGACTGTCAAAGATAGAAGACGATGTTACTAAAGGATTAAGGAAGCTGCTAGCCAAGTAGACTAATAAAGATAAGCCTAGGGTAATTACAGATCATTGTCATCAACCAGAGAAGCATCCGCAGATGCATAAGCATTGCCAGCCGTGGCCAGACCAGTTATGGCTCTACAAGAATAGATGTGCAAGAATAGGAAGCGTTAGTCCTTAGCCCGTCTTAAAACTACCCTTAGAAACCAGAAGGATCTGAACCACTGCAATGCTCACTGTTGGTTGGCGTAGTTCTGGGCCAGGATGTGGTTGGTCAGCTGCTGGTGGAAGAGATAGGGATCGATGATGCCAAAGTTGGGCGAAGAGCCATCGTAGTCATCGTAGTCGTAGTATCCACCACCGCCGCCGCCATTTCCCACGAAGCTGGTGTGGACACCGCCACCACCACCGCTGTTGTAAGTTCCTGTGTATCCACCTGCTCCGCCTCCGCTGCTGGCATAGCCTCCAGCATATCCTCCGGCGTAGGCACGACGTTTACGGGGCAGCTGGCGGTTGGCTATGGGGATTTATTAGTTCGTTAATGGATGATCCAAAAACAGGAAATCAAATATTTTATGGGTCTCTTACCCCCCGATGATTCGCCATTCAGAGCACTCATCACCACACAGATCAAAAGAAGCTTCCACATTTTATTCAACTCGCTGGGAGTTATGAGCTATGAAAACAAAAGAATCATTAGGAACTGGTTAAAAATTGGTGTAAATATAACTAGTTTCAGGGCACTGATGCATAATCTAGATAGCATATATTCGGAATATGTAAACAACAAATCAAACGGACGGAAATGGATAGCCTCATCGAAGTATATTTAAGGAGGCCCGGCTTATGCAAGATCAGACTTTGGAGCTCATACAGCAGCTTCTGTTGGCTCATTATTCTCCGGCACTTTCTCACCAACATCCATTAGTCATTGTTTAGTATAGACCCTGGGGGCAGAATCCACAAATCCGCTTGTATAAGCCCTTAATCTGAGCGGGGGATGTACTGCCATTTAATCGATTCCCGGGTCATTGGCATCCGTGCACTCCCCATGATGGCCCTCTGGGCCAGGCACGATGTATATTCATAACTTGCAATTACAAGCCTTTTCATAAATTGTGCAACCCCGGGCCAACTAATTGCTGCTACACGACTTTTCAATAATGAATTGCCATAAAGAAATTGGCATAAAATCACAGCCAGAACTGGGCAAAAAATAGGAGAGAGCCGAAACGGAAATCCCCAAAATGTAAATTAATGGATCTTCATATGACTCGGTATATTATTGTTTCCTAGGCTTGTGCCAGGGTGGAGGTGGCTCCAAACCGGTTCGTACTAATTTGTTCAGCGTTTAGAAACTGATATTGAATGTTTTGGTTGATTATTTTATTTTGACTTTTTCCCTTTTTGGCTTCAACACACGACTGACTGCATATATTTTTGGTGCGCCATTTATATTCCGATTTGTTTACGCTTTTGTTTCTTCTTTTTTTACAAAAATTTATTAAGAGGGGGATTTTTTCCATCGGCACTCAGGTGTTCTAATTGAGAATGACTCTCGATTTGGGCAACCGGTCGTCGGCTCAAGATGAAATATTAATAATTAACAACAATTTTTTGAAACAAAGCAACTCCACTGAAGAGCACTCTCGTTCAACTGGTTGGCTTTGTTTTTTTGTCAATTTTACAATGCCATGATGTTGTTTCAGTGCAAAATAATCACATTTTTTGATAAGGCCCGACTCTGCCACACCACATACACGGCCAAATACGGAACCAAAACTGCGCCACAAATTGGCAAAACTATCAATGTTATTCGTATGAATATTGAGAGTCGCCGCCTTAATTCTGGATCCAGAATTCTCTGTGTATATATTGACAGAGTCGGAGAGGCATCGAACTGCGACGATCTGAGATGTAGCCCGACTCACTAGATTTGTTTATGATCCGCGTTTTTGACCAGTTCTTCTTATATTCGATTTTTTAGCTCGGACTTAGTCAGATTCCAGATCTCTTCTCGCGCACTCCGGTCGATCTTCTTCGTTGTGCAGCGACTGGACAACTTCTGAGTCCGATCAGGTGAGGGCACGTCCTCTTATAAACGCCGCCGACACCTTTGTTTTGCTTTTGGCCTGGAGCGATGACGGCACTCGACACGCTCGCTTGGGGACGGATCCCAGCCCATGTAAGAGAGAGAGGCTCTATACCTGACTAATTATAAAAAAATACAGTATATTCTTGTCTTCTCATAGGTAAAAATTTGATGAAAGCTCTCCATGACTTTAAATGGGTTTATTTTGCTCTTTGACTTTTGGAGTTTCCAAATTTTTTTCCTTCTCTTGGATGTACAATATCCGAAAATGTGGTTTCCTTCTTAATTAATGGAATATTTCAGACTCCCCATGACTTTTAAATTTTTTTATAAAAATATTGAAAGGTACTTGCTTCTGGTTGGCACATATTTAAAATCTGAGAATAATGATTCTTTCTAACAACCAAATCTCAGTCAGAGCAGTTAATTTTATACCTTCTTGATCTTAGATCTTTGAGAACTTTTATTTTCCATAAAATTCTGGTCATCAATGGGGCTACCAGGGTCCAATTTTTGTTCTTCATATTTTTTTATAGAAATCGAAGAGGATTGAAGCTCTGATTCGAATATGATATTCCGTTTGAAAATCTGTTGTGAAATGGCCAGGCTATACCCTTACCCTTGGCACCCTCGGACGATGCTTCTTTCACTTTCGAGTTCAGTTGTTTAAACTAATACTATAGTAATAAGATATAATAATTTCACCAAAAAATAGGATGAAAAAGTTGATGAAACATATAATTTGTTTCAAATAAACTATAAACTATCCAAGCCAAGAAACACATCAAGTTAAGAATATGTGTATAATGAATCATTTTTGGTATTCTGTTAACCATTTTTATAGAAATTGGCAACGCAACGAATGTCAATTATACGGAATAATATATTTATTGTAATTGTCACTAATTGTAATTTAAGAAAACTAACTAAAACTTCTCTTCATAGTTAAATTGTTGGAAATTAAACAAATGCCTTCAAAAAAATAATTCATTAGTTTTTAATCATTAAATGTTTATTAAACTTTTTAAACCGTAGACTAATAACAGATTTGATCTTAAAATACTCGAATGTATAGTTTATGATATCAAACGCTTACTAGGATCGATGCGAATGCAATTGGCCATAATACCTGGTTACAAATGAGGCAACAACTACGATTACAACTTGGTTTGTTTACAGGACATCTATAAACTGGACTCCACTCCAAGGCACTTCTCTAGCTTTATATATATAGCTTTCTATATTGAGGAATATCGGTGGGCCGGGTGATGTAGCTCCTTCAAAGTTTCGACTGCGGTAGGATAACGTCACGCCACCAAGTGGGTCGCTGAAAGGCGCCCTCGTTGGTCATAAATTCATTCTGCAGATTCTCGTAGAGCAGTCCGTCGGCTCGGGCGATCACCGAGTTGAGGGCAAAGTCGGGTGGGGCGATGGCGTCCGCAATGCTCACGGCCACGTCCTTCAGTTTCAGGCAGCTGTCCAGCAGGAGCTGTCGCACTGCTGCCGCAAAGTCCTGGCCCGTTGCAAATCCACCCACATAGAAGGTGGTCATGTGCTTCTCCAGCAGCCACATGGCGTACACATCGAAGAGCAGACGGAGCACCGAAGCGTAACTGTCCTCCACTTGCAGTTTCCGGACATGATCGACGTAGCGGCTGAGGGCGTAGTACTCGGCATAGGCCAGGGACAGTTCCCGGGCTCCGGCCACTTGAGAGTTGTTTCGGGCGTCAAACTTACTGCCTCCGGCAGCCAACTGGGCCTCCACATGGGCCGTGGTGTGGGCCATCAGATGGCAGAGAAGCCACTCGTAGCACCTGAGGGAGACTACAAGAAACGGTTATTAGTTCTCAAATATATTTATTCTTCAAAAAAAAACTCACACTCCCAACTGGAAATGGGCGTCTTCTGGGCCAGGGAGGGGTATTTGAGGGCCAGGAGTTCGCCACGTTGCTCCAGGAACTTCACACTGCCAATGGGAGTCTCCAGCTCTTTGGAGCTCCATTGCCGGAGCAGCCAGTTGGAGGCTTGCTGGCCCAGGACATTGTTGTCGCCCTCGTAGGTGCAGAGGGGATCGTGGTCGGTGCGCATCTGACCCAGTTTGGCGGCAGCCAGGTATCCATGACCACCGCACGCTTCCCGGGCCTCCTGAATGGCATCGCGAGCTGCCCAAGTTATCCGTGGCTTGGAGGCCGAGATCAAAGCATGTATCTCAGCGGCATTCTGGGTCTGTTAAAGATTTAAGTTATAAATAATTGCAATGAATGGTATCAAAAATCACTTACCAGAATATCAAAGCCATTGGAATCCGCCTGGGATCGGGCTATGATCTCCAGATACGTAAAGGTCAGTTCCTCCACGGCTATTTTTTGGACACAGGCAGCCGCCAAGTAAGGGAAAATGCGGTATTGCTAAGGATACAGGACATGGTTAAGAACATAATATAAAAAAAGAATCACTATATTCTCACATGCAGCTGGTACTCCAGGATGGCCATCTCCTCGCCCTGGCGCTCCGGACCAAACTGCTTCCGTACGGCTGCATAGCGAACCGCGATCACGGCGGCACTGCAGAGTGTGTTGGCCGACTCCTGCATAATGCCAATCCTGCCGGCAGAGAAGCTCTCCAAGGCCGCTCCCAGGACCTTGCCCGGCTCGGTAAAGACGCTCTCGTAGACTCCCTCAGGTGAGACGTCACTGGTGCGATTGAGGAGATTGTCCCGCGGAATGCGATAGTTGGTGAAGACAACGAATCCATTGTCGATGCCATTCAGGCCGCACTTCTCGCCGATGTCCCCGACCAGGACACCCGGATAGGAGAGCAGGGTCTTGGGGTCGCGAATGGGAATCAGGAAGCCGTGAAGTCCATGGTTCTGCCCATCGGCCGTGTACAGGTTGGCGAAGGTCATGGCCACGGTGGCCGTTTTTCCCAGATTTCCGACCCAGCACTTGGCCGCCTCAAAGTCCGGTGTGTTGATCACAAACTCCTGGGTACTCGGATCGTAGGTGGCCGTTGTCCGGATGCTCTTCGTATTGCTGCCATGGGATAGCTCCGTGATGGCCAGGCATGTGATCACCTCCCTATTCCAGGCTGCCTCGATGTACTTTGTGTGCTTCTCGGTGCCCATTGCCCGGATGGCGTTGTTGAAGAGTCCCACTCCCAGGGCGATCTTCACCGAGAGACTGGGCGAGTAGCAGGCCAGGGCCTCGTTGATGTACATGAGGTACTTGGTCTTGGCGGAGAAGCTTAGCTTCTCGATCTCCTTGGGCACCAGGTCCAGGTGCTTCATCCGGTTCACCTGCATGGCGCAGAGGCGCTTCTGCTCGTCCATGGGCAGGGTGCGAGAGGGGTGGGCGAAAAGAGGGTCATTCTCTAAGCGGCGCCACACTTTGTACTGAAATTAGGAAGAAGTTTAAATTTAATATTTAATTTTTAACCTAATTTTTTGTTTTCAAGCTCCTACTCACTTTGATGCGCAATCCTTGTTCCTTTTCGAATATCAACCGAAGTCGTTTCCAGTCGAAGTTGGCTCTCTTGCGGTAGGCGGCCAATGGCCCGCCACTGGGAAGATCGGGAATGAAACTGGTGTCCTCATTGGCCATTGTGCGATTGGTTAACTATTGGGTTAAAATAAAAAATGAAAGCGACCAGTCAGTGGAGCTATTAACGGTCAGGAGGCCCCAGAACGAATGAACCTCCTGGCTGGCCTGCAAGCGCTTTTAAGTGGCCAGATATAAAACCCACAAGTGGAGCACTCGAACCACATTATCTGGAAGTCTGAAGCCATATAAAGCTAAAGTCGCTGAGGTAATGGGTTTTAGAGCAATATAAATCTGGTTTGCAGTTTTGAAGCCACTGTTTGGCACTAGGGGGAGGTTTGTGACACTGATAACGAATAGGAACGGTTTAGTAGGAATAAGAACCAACAAGAGAACAGTATAGTTTGATGTTTATATTCTCATAAAATATATAAAAATTACCACCCTTAAATTTAAAACAATCTTATCATTATTACTATACAATGTTTGATTTATCAATGAAATGTGGATTAGTTTCGTTGCAAGTATGGAGTGCTACATGTTCTCAGACAGAAAAGAGATAGTAGTGATAGTAACGATAGTGAAAATGATATGGCTTCAAGAGTACTTATAAAATTACAATATTTTAGCTAGGATGGCAACAAAAAACTATAGAAGTTAAGAAACTAAAAGCAAGCAACTTATAAACTGTCATTCTAGCTATAGCCCTTACAACTTCTTTCACAATTTCTATCAAAATAGACTGTGAAGGGTTTGATTTTGAAACCCTAATATATATTTAATTGATAAATCGCGAAAATGACCTCAAAGGCTCAAGTTGATGCTATCCGCATCGCCCGGCAGGTGAAGAAGAACTTCCCGCACCGCAATTTCCGGGAAATTAGTTTCGACCGGGAGGTCATCCGGAAAGACATCCTGCCACTTTCTTATGACGAAGCCTGCCGGCTCCGGGGCCCTGTGTTCGAGGCCCTGGAAGACGAGTTGCGCCGGGCGGGATGCTCCATGCTGCCGGAGTTCCTTCACTGTCTGGCCTCCAAGGAGCAGGCACTCTTCGAGAGCCTGAATATTCGGGAGCGCCTCTCCGACGACATGGCGCTGCTCTACAAGATCGTCAACATCCTGGCCGACGCCGAGCTGGCCGTGATTGTGAACAAACATCAAGGGCTGAAGATGTGCTTCACCGGTTTTTTCGACACCATGCAGATACTGGAGCCGTACCGCCAGAAGTACGGATACGCCCTGAATTCCCTCAACGAGCACATCATCTCCCTGTGCCACAACATTCAGGGACAGGAGCGAGACGCTGCCGAGCCCATTTCGAGGATCTACTACGCCTACGCCACGTATCTCATCAGTTCGGGACAGCGAGTGAATGCCATTGACTACCTCCAGATCGCCATGAACTTAGTCAGGGGTCATGTCTGGACCGCCGAGGTGGGAATGCCCGCGGGTAGCCTTACCCTCCACGAACTGGTGGCCCAGGATCTAGCCCGCCTGCTCCTCATCCAGGGCAAGGCCGTTGTGCGCACGCAGCCGGAGGAGGCGGTGGCCATGGCCCGGCGAGCAACTGTCCTCATAGCCGAAAGTAAGTGTCCTTTTCCATGAAAGTCTAGACTTCACTTTCCATATCAGTTGGCAGGGAGAAGAACTTGGAGATATTCATCGACACCTTCTTGGAGAGAGCCAACTTTCTGATGGAGATTGGCAACTACAACTCGGCCCAACAGTGTCTGGACCAGATCCGCACCCAGATCCTGGCCTGCACCGAGTATCGGTTCATCAAGCTAAACATCAAGTATTATCTGTTTCAAGGACAGTGCTATGAGGTGTAAGTTGGGGGGTTTTAAGCTTTAAGTTTTTAAAATCATTACGATTACTCCTCGCCAGCTTTGAGGTCGTGGATAAGGCCATTTCGAGTTACAAGAGAGCCCTGCGGCTTTCGCGCCTCTACTCGCACAAGGACCTGGAGGCGCAGATCCTTCTCTATTTGGGAAAAATCTTCGCCAAGGACACCCAAATGACGAGCATTGCCAAAAAGTGCTATGAGCATGCCAAGCGCATTTACGTGGACTTCAATGACCAGCACAAGCGCAAAATGGCCAACTATCTGAAGGCCAAGCTGATGGCTGATGAGATTACCCCCCTTTACATGGCCATGTTGAAGGCCTCCACCACGAGGTACTGTGCCTTCTTCAATCTGCGACAGTGGAAGAACCGCTGTCGTCCCTTCTGGCATCATCTTGGCGACGAGATCATCAAACAGGAGCGGGACAGTATCTACTGTCTTCTCGACGAGGAGAAAGAGGATATCGTAAGAGGGGATATTTTAGTCTTATATACCACTATTGATCTTGTTTTCTTCTCCTTTCCAGGTACGTGATATAGACGATATTGAACTGAAAACCTATAGGCTGGAGGAAGGTGACATTTAATCCCGAACCTCTAGCGGATTCTATTGTTATTCTCAAGTGTGAAAATTATATTCGTGCATCGCTCATTAAATTTGTTTGGCATGTAATGATTTTTTTACAATCGATTTCTCCATGGAATCTTAGATAATCTAATGATATAATGGCTTAAAGAATTTTTATTATCATTAACACTTGATAGTTGACTTGGCACGTCCCCAGAAAATGTCTAGCACGTGTCTGCTTTTGGGGTTTCGTTTTTGAAGAGGTCTCATAAATACCAAATTCCAAATGCATATATCGAAGATTATCAAATCGGGCGACTATTCATGAGTCGAAATACTGCATGAATTTATTATACCCCAATATCTAAGCTATTTGATCACGCACTCGCATTCCAAGTCAATCTCAAGAATAAAAATAAACTTAAATAAGCCGCCAGACCCCCTCTGAACATGAGGCGATCATGCCGGTAATTAAATAACAATGGGGATCATGGATCATCAAGTGGGATGTGTGAAACCCTGAAATAAAAATACCCATTTCATTGAGTTTTGTAGGAAGTGGCTATTGACTTTCTTGAGTTACACCAGAAACTGCCACTTGAAGTTTCCGAGAACTTTCAGGTAAACGATAGGGGAATTATAGATTTTGCGGTTTTCAATAAAATGTATTTTATTTATCAAGATAGCTCCTACAAAACATACCCCATTTTTGAATAAATGGTGGTGACACCTATGAAAGTAATACCCTCATTTGATCGCTCCGATAGGAATTACAACAAATTCGCCGGATCGGTGACAATTATCGACTAATTATGAATATTAGCAATAATTATAGCAGTGAGTACACAATCACAGCGATAAGTTTATATTGTCTAGGTTCGGGTATTCTCGAATCGTTGGCGAAAATCGTTGGCCGAGGAACCGACCATAAAACTGGTTTTATGGACTTCTCAGAAAGTTTACTGGCTCACTTAATTAGCACAACTCGATTCACAATCTGAGATATGTGTATATAAGTATTACGTACTTGCACCCAAGAGTCCCGGGACTATCTGAATTTTTTTTGCGTAATCACGAAGAACACGCTCCACTCCAATTTGTTTGCTTACCCTCGACAGTGGGTCTTTTTGTTTTCAAGTGACTAGCACAGAGAACAATGTGGAAGATTTGAAATGGAAATTAGAATTTCCAAGACTCAAGATCAGGGGCGTATATGCTTTTTGTTGCCGAGTGTGTCAGCCACGGCCGGAAAGAGCAAATATGTTTATAAAACGGCAGAAAGCCAAACAAACAGAAATCCAAACATAAAAAATGCTGAAAAAACCCCCCAGAAACTGATAAGCCTTTGGGGCGGAAAGTTTGAGCGGCACTGGGCTCCCCAAAGGGTCAGGCTATCGGCTTACGTGAGTTGGCCAGGTGTGCTGGCCAAATGTCCAAAAGCTATTAAGATTGCGTGCCACGGGAGTTGTTGTCACAATTTGTTGGCCAGCCACCCGCCGGAGGGTGGTGGGATCTATTTGTATGTCAGACCTTGAACGTGAAAATAGCCGGGGCATTTATTTATATACTCTTCCCTTTCGATAAAAATGGGGCCTGGAAAGTGGCGAGTCTGTTTTTTAAATGATTTATAATGCAATTGGCCGCGACTAATTTCACTTTTATTTACCCAGCCTGCAGTCGGGCTCTGACAAATTAGAGCACAATCAACACTCCATCACAGAGGGCCCCCTGAATTATGACCACAATACGCCCAATTGAAACTGATATCATGCTACAGTAAAGGGTGGCATGGGGGATATTAATAATAGTATTATTCACAAGAAAAATTGATGACACTTTACTGAAGTTTTCATAAAGAGTTTTTGATGAAACATAGTTCTATTTAATGGAATCTATCTCCAATCACTATAATCTGTTGATTGCAAGACTTGATTATCAAATAACGTGTTGAAAATGACTCACAAAAAATTACTTTAATTTTTCAGAAGAAAATTAGAAGTAGATTAGAGTAGTACTATTACTAATTCCTAAATCTTTAGAACCCTCTAGTGACTCTCCACTGTACTTAAGGGAACACCCTGTATGCCGTTTGTTTGGCAGGACTCGGGGGCTAGTGCCTGTTCTCATATTACATCACCAACAAGTAGGTAAGCCCGGTTTTGGCCCAGTTGGCGGGAGAGAGAAGAAAGTCAGAATCGGAGTCAGGGCCACGTGAGACTGTGGCTAAGAGTGTGTGTGTGTTTGTGTAGCAACCTGTAGAGCCTCTTCTCCGACCCGCCCTAATCTTTCTCCCGCTGGAATTTCTTCTGTTCTGGTTAGTTTCAAAAATTGAAAACTGTTAGTCCACGACAGAGCTCGTAAAAAAAAAACAATTAAAAGTATATATGTATCTAGATACACACCCACACGCGGAATTGGAAAGCAGCAGAACAAAAACAACAACCGGCACTCGAACCGAACCGGAGAATCGGAGACACGAACCGACACGGCCAACGGATGGGAAGCGAATGAATGCGAGCTGAGCGAGAAAAACGTCGAATTCAAAATACACAGAGAAAAAGATATATATCTTAAGGAATATCTAAGAATATACAAATATGATTAAGAAACTTTAATACTTTAAATGTGCCCAGTAAAAATTATTTAATTACTGTTTTAGGGATATTTTTTTTTTAAATATTAATAATATAATATAACAAATACTAGTAACTATTCTGTTCAGTTTTAAATATTATGAATTTCCATACATTACCCCCTAAATTTATAGTTTTAATCCCAAAGATTTTAATTATTTTGTTCTGTGTAAAATGGAACCCTACGGGCGTTTTATAGGGGCTAACCTCGCACTCTCGCTCACAAGCTGGATGGATGGAGGGGTTGAGAGGGTGGCCGTGGGTGGAGGGGGCGGAACAGGTCGATGAGAGCATGCTGGCCCAGCACGCTGGTTAGCCCTTCCTCTTACCCGCATGATGCTCAATGTCAAGTGGCTGTTCCAACCGGCCGGCATCGGTTCTCATTTCTGCTAGACTCACCGCATCCAAAAAATACGAAAAAAAGAGTGAGAGCGGCCATGAGCGGGTTATATGGGATGTTATTGTACAAACAAGATACAGATACAGATACAAGATACTGGAGGTTTGGCTAAGAGAGCTCCAGCTAACAGAGCTCTGTTAACTTAACAGGGGAGTCATGAAAGTGTGATTCAAAAAGATGTTTTTGCTTTCGTTAGGGTTTTAAAAATAAGAGAACAAAGATTTAAAGTTTAGATTTTATAATTTGAAATATTAAATTAATATTTAATGAATAAAATATATATTTTTTGCTTTCTTTTTTTTCTATAATTCAATCGATACATTTTAGCTAAAGAGAACCCATCCTTCTTGCGCCTGGGGGTATGCTATAAAATTTTCAAATTATTATTTTCGGCTGAAAGGACAATTTCAAAAATAATAAATGGCCATAACTTAAATATTTTTGTCTTCTATACTGTTTATTTTTATGGAATTCCCTAGAAAAATAATAAAGCACATTTTGCAGATAATTAAAACGTCAAAAGTTAAGGCCATGTGCTGAAATCATAAATCAAAAAAGCCCCACCCGCCCCATCTATAAAAAAATATAAAACACTAGACTTCTTTCATATTTGATTTATTTATCATTTTGCGGTCTTTTTCTTGTCGAACGAGAAGCATTATCAAAGTGACCAACATATGTATGTAATTTGATTAGGATTAGTGTCCGCTAATTGGTTACGATCGCAATTTTATTATTTTCATTTTCGTCGTAGCCTGTTCGATTGACGTTAATTAAATTACTAATTTGACTTGGTTATACAAAGCACAGATGCACGGTAAGTATGTGTGTATGGGGGGCATTGGCGTGGTGTGGGGACAGTGGGGGGTCGTAAATCGTATAAAAAACAGTATTATTATCCGTAACTAGAGTTTGGCAGCTGCGAATTCAACCGAATATCTTGTCGAAACAGACGTGGCAGTATGGCTTGTCCTTTTGCTCCTTGAACGTTCCCTTGTTCAATTGCTTCAAGCAGAAGGCACAGACGAAGTGTTCCGGATGGAATTTCTTGAACATGGCCGTAATGCAACGTCCGGTGATCGGTTTTGAGCATCCAGCGCACAACGAGCCGCGCTTCGCGTGGTAGTGGGTCTCGCAATAGGGCAGTCCCTCGTGGTCAAAGAAAGAGCCACCCTGGAATGGCTGCCGGCAGTCCTGCAAAAAAAATTATAATACAAAACATTAATATTTAAACTTCAATTATGATCTGGTAAAATAGTTTATGTGGTGCTCCTTAACATATTTCGTAAATGGCCCCAAAAAATAGGTGTATCTTTGTCACTTTTCTTCCGATTCTTGAGCGGAATACTTCAAACGAATTGTATTTCTATTCCCCTTCAATCTGCACTAAAATCTAAGAAACTTTTTTTCGATCCAAATTTTTTAAATTTTCCTGATGGATCCCCTTGCGAAATCCGGGTTCTTCATATATGGTCCCAAACAGTAGCTATATCTTGGTCAATATTCATCCTGTTCTTAAGCGGAATACCTCAAACGAATTGTATTTTGATTCTCCTTCAATCTACATCAAAATCTGAGAAAACATTTTTCGATCCTTATTTTCCAAAATTTTTTAATGGATCCCCTTGCGAAATCCGGGTTATCCATATATGGCCCCAAACTATAGGTGTATCTTGACTAATAAGCATCCGATTCTTGAGCGGAATACATCAAACGATTTCTATTTCGATTCTCTTTCATTCTGCATCAAAATCTAAGAACAGCATTTTTTATTGATATTTTCCCCAATTTTTTTGGTGAAGCTCCTCTCCCAGACACCCAACCAAGCTTGCACTTTTTATGAAATTTTAAATAACACCTGTTCTTTTCAAATACAGTATATGACAGAATGAACCGGTTACTGCGCCATTAGATGAAAACTACAAACAGTCTCTTGGCACTTGACATTCGTGCAAATATGTGTTTCGGATATGAAAAAATATTATAGGTATGAGGATGATGTATTGTGGGCCAAATGGCTTCTGCAGTCGCCGTCTGAGGCTAATTATGACCATAAATTAGTTGCCATATAGCATGACTGACCAGCAAACCGATCAAGAGTCGTCAACATCATACTTTCTGTGCGAAATTTTACGCCTGACCTGAAAAACCTAATTAGAATTTGTGACAAACAGAAAAGTGTCGGATGGACTTGACCAGTACCCTGTGCCTGGGCCCACTGTGCATGGGCTCTGGTCTTCGGGCTAATTGAAAACGAAATTTTAACATTTCAAAAACACTAGAAACGCAGAAATTTAAATATGATAAATATACAGGGGGAGAGGACCGGCCAAAGACATTTGTTTTAATCCCATTTTATTTTTTGGGTTTTTGGAAAAACATTTCAACAGCGAGCAGCAACAGCAGCAGGAACAGCAACAATTGTCTTAAGACAATAACATTTTGCGCACGCTTTTGGCCAAGTTCCAACCAAGCGAATGGCCCAGAGCCAGGGGAGTGATAAAGAAAGGGGTGGTGAGAACGGAGGACGATATCATCGAGGCGGCAAACAGCAATCGGGCCATGGAGAGAAGGACCATTGAGAACCTGATATGTGCATACTAGGGGGGAAGAACTATTTTCGGTTTTCACCTCCTCATAACAAATCAATCATTCCATAAACAACAGGTGCAGCAATTTCCCTTGAAAATTTTAACAAAATTTTCCTCGTTGATTATTGTGAGTGCTGCCCATATAAGTGGAGCATGGCAACAATAACAAAATCAAATAATCAATATCGGTGTGAACTATAAATACAACTCAAGTATGTGGCACACATTTCTACCAATCAATTGGAGAAATTCTCTAACGAAAATACTATATATAATGAGTATATATTAAATGCAATTTCAAGTCTATTTTTAGATAATATATTTTGGAAAAATATATTACTTTCAGCCATTCGTCTTCGAGTGTGTAGTTTAGCTAATCAATCCAATTAACACCCTGGGATTCCCATTAGGTCTAGGCAATAAACAATGCGAATCCTAAGTCTAATATAGACAGATATACGGCCGAGCAGAGCATACTATATGGCGGTTCTATAATGCCTCTATAGAACGTCAGCAACGAAAATAGTCTCAACTAGTAAATTAATTGCTCGCGCTAATCGGAATCTATTCCACAATATTGTAATTTGTTTAGCAACAACAATGGCAACAGGAAAGAAATTGCGGGGGTGGGTGACAGGCGCAGAATCGTATGTCAAGGCCAGCACACTGACACTGACCTTGACACGAGGTCTGCCAACCCCCTTCCCCACAGCCGCGTGTACACGGCGTGGTAGGTGGGTTGTGGGTGGTGGGCGGTGTCTGAGGGTCACCGTCACCTTGAAAAGTTATAAGAATTTTACAACTTTTCTCTCCCATTTTTCTTTCTTGTTTTTTTGTTTATTATTATTTTTTTTTTGTGTTTTTTGTTTTTTAATATGTAATTATTAAAATTTTATTTACAAAAACAAATTACAATATTGTTGCTCATTTTTATAAATGAATTAAAATTTAAAAAGTACCTATTAACTTAAGCCTACAAAAATTGCATATAAAGAGTTCAACGAGTCAGTTTTGGGCCGGGTCAGGGGCAAAGGGGCAAAGACCATCATAGAGGGTTAAAAATCATTTCTCCAGCGGCGCCTGCCCCCTTCTTCTATAAAAAGGGGTGGGCCAGCTGGGGGTTCTAACTGGGACTGGGACTGGGGTTGCTGCTGATGATGTTGCTGCTGCTGCTGCTGTGTTGCTGTGTTGCTGTTGTGCCTGTTGCTCCTAGACCCGCAACGAAAATAGACCAAGACGGACGGCGGGCAGCTGTTTGTTAATATTTTTTTTTTTGCCCACAAGTCTCTTCATGATGCTGATTATAAAAAATAAAAAGTGGCACGCAGCTAGATACAAAAATGTATCTAAAGCTGCCACCTCCATTGGGTCTATTTTCGTTTGGCTGCTGAACTTCAGCAACAAGTTTTTGGTGATGCTGCTGAATGCCAATGAGGATGGGGATGCTGCCGCCTTATTCCTCCTCATCAACGCCCACGCACTGTGGGCAGACGGGCTTGCCCTCCATGGCATAGAAGGACTTGCCGCGGACGGCCTTCTTGCAGTCCTAAAAGGTCACACCAGAAAGGTTAAGGTTGATGTCAAAAGTTCAAGTACTCTATAGATTCAAAAGATTAATCTTGAATCTTCAGAGATCTCAGAAGAATATGAATATAAATTATTTAAAATAGTATGATCATAAACCTACCCTGCAGACGAAGCAGTCCGGATGCCACTGCGAGTTCAGCGCCGAGATGTAGTTCTCCATGATGGCCCGGTTGCAGCCATTGCACTTCGGGGCGAACATCTCGAAGTAGTCGTTGCGGCAGTAGGGCTTGCCATCGCGTTCATGGAAACCCTCCTCGCCGAACTGCTGGCCGCACTGGGCGCAGAAGAAGTGCTCCGTGTGCCAGGTCTTGTCCAGCGCCGTGACGCACTTGTCCAGAATGGCGCCGTTGCAGTAGGCACATCGTGGACTAAACAGATTGTGGTAATCGGGCTCGCAGTAGGGGAAGCCATCGCGCTCGAAGAAGTTGCGGGTTCCGAGCTCCTGGCTGCAGTGGTTGCAAGTGAAGTGCTCCGGATGCCAGGTCTTGCCCAAGGCGGTGATCACCTGGCCGACAATCGGCTTCTCGCAGGCATTGCAGCAGCCCTTCTGTACAGTATTGACTCCTTGGCGACTCATATTGGCCTGTAGGTTTCCTAGCATAGAATCCAACTGATCCTCGCGACTGTCCTCGACGATGGTCGTCTCCTCGATCGTCTGGGTGAGATGTGCCTGTTGGCTGCCCTTGTTCGGTCTGGCGTAGTCGGTCACCGTCTGGTGTTGCAGTGTCGACGAGTGTTGCTGGGAGTGGTTGTTGCCTGTTCCTGGTCCGGTTCCGTTTCCGTTGCCGATACCGTTGCTACCGTTGCTGACCTGTGAATGGTTTCAAAAACAGTATCCCAATTAGTTCCTTCGATCCTTTTTTTTCAGATTTCTCTGTCAGATTTCTCTGTACAGTTGGGGGTTCTGTGATCTTACGTCGATGTGCCTGCCGCGACTGAATCAAAAGTTGTGCGAGCGCTAGTACAAAAACTTTTGCTTTTAGCCGCCGCCACAAAAAAAAATCAAAATATCGAAAATAATGTTTCTCTTCCTCTTCGCACAGATTCTCCTGCCCCCAAATCCGCATCTGTGTGCGTCCGTATCTATGCGTGTGTGTGTGTGTGTGCCCCCATCTCTGTGTGTGTCTCGTTGCGCACGACGCTCTCCTCATATGCAAAGAAAAGCATTTTTTTTCTACGTTGACGTAGTTTTCGTTCATTGCCAAAAATACGAACGACTTCCAACTGGCCGCCTGGCTGCCTGGCTGCCTGGCTGCCTGGCTGGCAGGCTGCCTGGCTGGCAGGCGGGTGCAGAGTGGGCGGTGGCCAGGGGGTGGGGATTCTCCTCTGGCCACCGCCTCTGTCTGCAGATTCACGGTTCTGTCCGCCTCTGTATATGTGTATGTCTGTCGAGTCTCCATTTCAATATTCAATTTTTCTTTCATAAACTTTGCCTTTTCATTGGACCCCTTGCGTTCTGCCTGCTTCAGCTCTACTAAGTAGACGGCTAATTGAGCATCCTACGATTTTGGCAAGGGCAGGATCAGCAAACATTAGGGTGCACAACTAAGAGTCTATAATTCTACTCAATATTTTATCTCTAAAAGTTTTCAAATTCTATATTTTATAGTTCCTAACTTTTCTCCCTTTTTTTGGATATATCTTCATAGTCTTATGATCCTGGAAATCTTGTATTCTGCATTTCAAAAAATGTTTCTAAAAAAATATTCGTAGAATCTTAAACCTGTCTTAATTAGATTATTGATTATCTTAAAATATAATATTCCAACACTTCTTTTATTCAAAACTTAATTAACTTAGAGTGACAAATTATTTAATCGTCATACGATTTAGTTAATCAGACTATTATATTTCTTAAGTACTTATTAATTGCATATATATTTTGAGGTGTAGATATATTTTGATGATTTAAAGGCCTCTTAATCAGTAGACGTTTAAAAAAAATAAGAGTAACATGGGTATAATATAATACAAAAAAAATTCCTAATACCTATAATATACTACCTAATATATACTAATACCTATAAATCCCTAACCATATTCTAGAATTTTCTATCTAATAAGACTGTTATCAATTTTTCGTAAACCGTGCCGCCCGACTCCCGCCACTGGAAACTTCGCTCCTGTGTCCTATTGCCATTGGCTTCAGCGTTAGCGTGTTATAGCGTCCTCCTATTTTCCCCAATATTATCTTTTTGGCTATTTTAAGACCCAAATCGTACACAACACAGAGAGTAGAATGGAACCGTGGAGATGGTCGCCTGACGTGGAGTATAAAAATCGACGTCGGCCGGCCGGCGGACAGGATTTCCCCATAAAAAGTGCATGAGCGTGTTTGGCACACGCTTCCAGTTGTGGCCAATAAACAAGGATGCTGGGAGCTGGGAGCTGGGAGGGACAGGACAGGAAGTGGGTACCGAGGAAATCTCTGTCAGGGCTGGCGGGAAAATTCAAATTCGAATGCGGTTTTTGGGCAGCAGATGATGGCAATGAAAGGCCAAACAAGAGTATAGAACACCAGAGACACACACCAGCCCCATATAGAGATCGTTGGGGCTGTATGGCCGAGGAAATGAAGGAAAATAAAATAAAAAACGCTTTCAAAAATAGCCATGCAAATGATTTGCAATGAAAAACTATAGAAAGAGCGGGCACTGTGGAAAAGCGTTGACACGAGAGGCTAGAGGGCGGAAGTGGGGGCCGAGTGTCTGTATGTGGGTTGGAAAATTGCTGGGAAAATCCTACGTGCCGTGTGCAATATTGTTTATATCCGAATATAATATTATTTTCTTTTTTTTCGCACAAACACTAAAGCATTTAGAAAGAGACGGCCTGAGAGGCTTTCCTATTTAATTTTCATATTTATCATATCAACAAAAGTCACGGACACGCCTTGTTCCGCCCAGTCTTCACCGCCCCCCGGTCTTCCCTCGGCGAGTGGCAGAAAATTGAAAATGAAATTAAATAATTAACAGGCCGACCTCTCATATACAGTTCTTATGCCGACTGCCTGCCATTCGTCAATGACATTGAATTGCAATTTACTCGAAAAATACGCACTCGAGTGTCTGGTTGATTGCAGCCAAAGGCTAAGATTCTGTTTAAGATTGCCAAGAATGCGAATATTTTCCACTTGATAATTATTAATTAATTAATGCGAAAGGAATAACAAAGTGACAAACTGCCAATTGGCTGCATTCTTTGAAGACGAGTCGAGAATTCTGGGAGGGAGATCGGATCAGGGACTGTGTTTTCAAATAGGGTGCAGAATAATTTCTTTTCTGTTTTATAATTTTATTAAATTTATAATAAATATAGATACTAAATGCCACATCAAGATATATAGAAACGGCCAGTAAATCACCTTGTCTAAGGCAACAAAATATCATTTAAATACTTTCGCTTAGCCGACTGTCAAAAGAATAACGATTTATTTTAAGATATTGCTAATTTTTTAGATAAATGTTTAAGTTTTAATGGGAAGTTATTTATGGCACATATTCCCTTGATAAACAAAGTCCCTTCAGTTGAGTTATTGGCGCAGTTTCCAGGCCATGATTGATGGCTTCCATTACCGAACTGATCCAAGGAGGGGAACTTCCCACCAGCCTTGACCCAGATCCATTGAAATTGAGGGAAAGGAGCAGCCGGACTGCAGTATATTAAGCTCATAAAAGCAAAAAATAAGAAACAATATAAAAAGAAACCGAATAGGATGCAAAAGACATCTGCTAAAATACATCATCCCCATAGGCGTTCCGTTCAAGATGTCAGAAAGTCAGAAAGTTCTAAAAACAAATGTCAGACATGTGAGAGAAAAAAACAGGCTAATCCAAATGAGCGGAAACAATATTGTTTTTATGCCACACATCCAGTCAAGGAACTGTGCACTGCACGGACAATAAAATGAATATTTTGTTTACTCGATTGCCATCCCATTTGATTCATGACTTAATGAGAAAGTTATAGGCGGATTATAGACCTTATAGAGACTGGCCATGTGTAAGGAGGAAGAGCTTTGGCGCCGTGTGCAATAAATCGCCCAAATGTGACAATCACCTATACTCCCCATCATAATCGGACTTCATTAGCCCAGTCGATTTATGTGGATCATAAAAATAACACGGCTCACCTTCGCAGCACGTTGGACGCTGATGTCAAAGTCAAGACCTCATCCGGACGACCAAAGGGATGGATAGTCGGAGGATCGCGATCGCGATCGAGACTGTCATTAGATTCCCTCGACTGACATGCGTCACACGATTTGCGATGATAAATCTGTTCATTTTATGGTTTTTATTACCAGCAACATGGTTTCAACTACAGCTGCTATGGGCCGAGCGATGGGCCGCTAAAAATATCCAAGCAGATAATAGAAAAGCCGGAAAGCGCCGACCAGGGGATGTGGTGGTGGTGGCAGGTGCAGGTAAAGTACAAAGCCTTCGACCTCATCCCCGTCGATCGGACGCTGTTCAAAGTGAGCGTGACGCTCCGACAGGTGAAAAAGTGAAAACATTTGCGGCATTCGCAACAAATTATTAACAAACGGTCTGCATCACACAATAGATGGGCGGATATATTCACAGATACACAGATACTGATAGTTTAATTGGGAATTAATTCGAGATGTGAACAAAACTGTTGGCAATTTCCAAATATTTATCAAGAAAATAAGTGAATTGGAGGTTGATTGGATATGGCCCCCATCTGGGTATGATTCTGACACCCAATACTAATAATACTATTTAATTAAAAAGCAATCACCCATTGTTTTAGTATGGAACTAAAGATTCAAGTCTCTTTGACAATCTGCTGATACTATTATCTCATTAAGATTATGATGAACTTTTAGACAAAGGCATTCTTAAACTATTTATTTAATTTATCTCATAACATTCTTGCTCTGACCTTATGTCTTATCACATTTGTTTAGTTTTTTATACGATTTTAAGATCTAATATCATGAACTTGAGGTTTCTAAGAGGAAAGAGTCTAAGACTCAGTTCCAAGTACATAGTTTGATAAAATTAAAGATGAATTATACATTTCTTTAATGTTTAAAATTATCAGTGACCTCTAATAGACCCTATAGTTTCTATGTCCCTCCAAAACTCACCTTAAAATCGGATAGGGATGCCATCAGGTCGTCCAACTCCTTGGTGGCCTGCGACGTGTATGCCTGGTGAACCTGCTGGCCCGGAACAGCATGGTTGGGCGTGTAAGAGTCCTTCTGCTGCACTATCTGCTCCTCCACCGTGCCAACTGCAAAGCCCAAGCAAACATCAATTAGTAAACACATCTCAGAAGGCTAAGATATCTGATGGGTAAGTACCTGGACCATCGGGACCCGTCAACTTCTCCGTCTTGGTTTCACGCACCGTGATGGTGACATGGCGTCCCGGCGTCGGTGATTTGTGTGCAGATCTGTTAAATAAATAGGATCAAAGTTAATCTCTGTATAAGTTAGAAGGATTTATTTATTGGCTCACCCATTGGGCACGGCGTAGATGTGGGCATTGTCTAGTTCATTCAACAGGCTGTCCATGGTGGGACGCTCCTCCACGGTGGCATAGCTGTTGTAGGTGTTGTACTTCGAGACCGGAGTGCTGTAGTTGACCGGCACATCGACTTCTACAAAGAATCAATATTTATTCTATACTCTTTAAGGAAAAGCCCTTCTGACTTACCCTTTTTGTCAGAGCCATTATAACGAGCATTTTGCAGATCTTGCAACAGAGAGTCCAACTCCGAAAGGCCTGAACTTCCTGCAGCCGGACGTGGCAGGGAGCCCTGATTGGCGTAACTAGGAACAGCCGAGGAGCCATTGAACTCCGCCGCCGTTGGTGACCGAGTCTCCACGTTGTAGTGTTCTTGATACTAAGAAATATAATATTTTTGAGTAAATAAAATGATCAGACTTATGTATTCATGTTCCACTCACCACCTGGGGCTGTGCCTTGCCCCTCAAGCTGCCGTAACCCGGAGTGTTGTCCACAAACTGCTGCTGCAGGGGTTGTGACTTGGGCTGGACTGTTCCATATTGTGGCTGAGGTGGCTGTGGATGGCCTGGAACACTGTTTTGCAGGTCGGCAAGGAGAGCATCTAGAAGGATAAAACAAGGAACATGATTAATATTTTAAATTAACGCTATTTTTAGGCATTTAAATCTCTTGTTAATATTTCTTAATGTCTACCCAGATTGTCGTAATCCCCATAGTTGGCCATTCTGCTTCCGGACTTCCTCAAGTATTTTCTTTTCAAATTCCTAGCTTCGGGCACTTGTCACTGCACCTCTGACGCATAGCTCTCTGATAACTGAACGGAGAACCCACTTCGCAGCCAGGTGACACACATAGCTCCGGACAAAAGTTCCTGATAACGTTTTGTTTGTTTTCTCTTTTCTTGGCCCGATGATCTTGGTTGTGGTTGTGGTCTTGGCTAGTGGGGGCTAGTAATTAAAAGCTTATATTAAGGGAAGTGCTATCCAAAATAACCCTATCTTAACTGCCAGTGTTGCAGGCAATTTACACTTGAACTTGTCACTATTCCCACACAAAGTAACCCCATAACACCCACTAGCCAGCCACTTGTTCCATTCAAAAACTTACCCAGACGTCTCTCAAACGCGCCCACCTTAAAGCAGTCGTTGAGGGGTGAACTGTGGAACGACGATGATATCAGTTTCGAAGGCATTTCACGCACTAAATTTGGCCAGAATCGAAGGTATCGAAATTGTTCGTTTGATTGTCACTCGATTGCCGTAGTCTGGACCACTATAAACGGCAGTTTAGTTTAATATTTTTCGACAAATTCAGCAGCCATCCAGCATCCACCAACAATAACCGAAAGTTCAGTTGCCAACTGACCAAACTAAAGCACTGAAAACTCAATCAATTCGCGGCCCAAAGATACACCCACACTGCAGTCCAAAACTAGCCAAACACAGAGGGTGATTAAAGATACATATATCGGATATACATATATACATATAGTGGCGGGGTATGTACAATTTTTGATTCAGTTTAGGTGGGACGAAGTTGTCGAACGGGCCAAAAATCGCACCAAGTCACGAAAAATGGCATCTAAGCGATGGCATAATATTTGCCAGTGTATGAGTGTTATTCAAGGCACTGAGAGAAATCAGTGATCATTTTTAATAAATTCAATAATAAAATAAAATCAACATAGATTTTATAATAGAGATTAGCTGGAGAGATCTTAAGATCTTTTGATTCTTCAACCTCTTAAAAGAAAAACATTTCTTTCAGTGTACATATTTTATAATTTTAATGTTGTTTGCATTCTTGGCGCTTCGAAAGCAAAACAAGACGGGGAAGTGGCTAAACAACACTATAATAGTGGATATAAATGATCGAGTATTGGGAGGAGTAGACTCCAGGTTACTTTGAGGTGAGCCGAAAGTACCTCTAATGCCGTCACCCCTGTCACCTGTCGCCCCCCATCACGCTCTTGAGACCATCACTGTGCCACCAAAACACGGAAAAGACATGACAGCAGGCGATTAAGCCATAAGGCTAGAAAATAAATCATTTTTTTTGTGGGGAAATAGAGGAAAAGGCACACCTGTAACTGGGCCAATGCCAAGAGAGAGCGAGGAAAACTGGGGAAAGCTTTCCACTCAACAGCCAAATTGAGTGAAAATCTATATTTTTGAGTTATATAAAATAATAAGAAAATAAGGTGTGACGCGAATTATTCTGCTTGGCAGGCCAATTTATAACAAGAGGGTGATGGGTGTGATGCTCGGATCATACACACATTTAGACATTTTGCATTATTGGGAACGAAAATCAGGCAAATTATTTCGCAATATTTTTAAAAATAGTCCTAAACTGAGAGATCGAACATGTGGTTGACGAGCAAAATCATTGAGACCACCATATGTGGGTACTGTCTGTACTCCCTCCCTCCCGTTTCCAATGAAATCTGGGGGAAAAAGGGGCTATAGAGTCTATATATAGGACAGGGCAGGGTTATCAGAACGTCATGCTTCAGTGGGTCAACATGGAAAGACTGAAGAACTGAGCTGAGAAAGAGTGAGATTTTTAAATTTATGATGTTCCAGGGGGAAATGGATTATTAAAAAAGGAAAGCATATCATAAATTATTCAAGAGCTATTTTTAGAAGAGGTTTGGAATAAGTTTTGAAACTAATTAGTTAAAAAACTTGTATTATTCTCTGAGATATCTATTGTTTCTCTGTTTAAGAGACCCCTTTCTTGTTTGTTTCTTGGAAAATATTTCATTTAAAAGACATTGTCACATATTAGTTTCATAGAATGCAGTGGCAGAGGCAGCTGGCTTGATTAAAATGCAATTAAAATCAATTAAGAGCCACCATAAAAGTTGTCAGCCGCCTCGCAGTAGTTTGTCAATGGCTTGCTGGAGTTGCACTTAATCAAGAGTGTGTACCCAGGCCTCGGAGTTTGCCTCGAAGAGTGAGACCTGAGACCAGAGACCAGAGGCCTGAGATCTGAGAGGAGGCTGCCTCGTGACAGCTGTTGCAATGCCACTGACAACTGCAGGGGGTTGGAGAGCGTGGGTGAGAGGGCAGGTGCGCAGGTAAAGGTATTCGCGAAAGTCTCTAAATGTTGTCCCTCCCAGTCCCAGTCCCAGTTGTTGTTGACATTGTTACATATTTTTTGTTTGGCTCGTTTTTGGGGAGCACTTTCGATTTTAGTTTCGGCGTCTTGTTTGCGGCTGTTGTTGTTGGTTTTTTTGGCTTTTTGGCTGTTGATATTGCTGATCGATTGGAGGCTGCCTTAATTAAATTCTTCACAAGTACACAATCACACACACAAAGACACTCACACCCGCGAATCAACAAATATGTATGCTCAGAGTCGAACAGCAGCCGCCGCAGAAATTATTTTGGCTCGGCAAAATCTTAAAATCAACTGAACAAGATGCCCGACAACAAACGGCTCTGAAGCTGCGCGCCTTCTTTTCACTCAAACATAGTCACAGTGGACGGTTTTGGCAATTTAGCAGGCAAAATGTGTTAAAATTAAATATTTATTTAATATTTGTTTATAGTTTTGTAGAACTTTTTTGATTAATTTTTCGTGTTTAGCTTAGTTTTTATTATTCATCTCATACCTTTATCCCATTTATTATTGGTATACAACATAATTTATTTATTTTACTATTACTATTTATTTTCTATTTACTGTTACTATTTATTTTCCAAATCAAATTTTAGTTTGAATTAAATAGTAGCTTTGTTTTGGAATTTCATCTTTCTTACATTTTACTTTCCACTCCTTTTTATAAATTTTAAACCTAATTTTTGTGATTATTCGTATATTATTCCTCATTTATTTATTGTTATTTGAATACCTATAGTCTGTAACCTCTGTTTCAATTTATATTGAATAATAACTAGTTTTTGAAATATCCACTTTCTAACATTTCTTGCAAAAATTAACGAAAATCAACCATTGTTTCTACGCTCCAGTCATACTCACTCTCGCACTCATTCACTCACTTTTTTGAGCACAACTTGGACTCAATTACAAAACACTTACAACATAAACAGAAGCCAGAAGTGTTGAGTAATTATTGCCATTTGTTGTTGCGTGGGTGTTTGTGTCCCATAGAAAGCGGCGCCACCTGGCGTCCACCTTTCGCAATAGCCTTTTCCACTCTATTTTGAGTGTGAATGTATTTCTGTTATTCATGAATATTTGTTTTTATTTTTTTGGTAGATGAATGAATCACTTGACTTTGAAAAGAAAAACTAAAATTAGTTGTAGAACAACAAAGGCAACAAATGGCCACAAATTGTTATGGCTTTTGTTGAATTAAGTGTATTGTTTTATTCGTTCATGTTCAAGTGATTATTCAGACTCAAAGGTGAGCAGTTCGGCAGCCCTCTGTGAGGCAGATTATCGGCCAGAAAGCAAACAAACAGATGGCCACGACCTGTGTCAACGGCAAGTGCCATGAAAACGAGTTATGCTTCACAGATAGGGGGGATTGTGATGTTGGTATGGATCTCTACTCCCCAGAAGCCTCCACTTCCTGGCAAGCCCACTTTATGAGATCAACCGCCAATGTAATCAATCAGTCAGATATTAGATTCAGATAGCCCTCGGCACTGGCACCCTGTACACTGTGTATCATAAATATAGTATAGTTTTTGTATCCAAGAGATAGTTTACTTTATCATTGCGAAACGCACTTTATCCACACAGATTATGGCCGGATCGACGCCAGTATTAGTTGCCAAAGTGTCGTGTCTGGCAATAAATAGAACACGAATCGAATCGAATGAAAACCACTGACGCCCACCATCAATGTAGTCTCTCAATGGGCACTATTGGATGATCTAATCCAATAGTACCGATGAATGAACCGCCAGCGTAGTAAGGTCAGCGACTATCCGTCTGACAGATTTGTGATGCAAATAATCCCACACCACAGAGCTCCTCAGATTGCAGCTTACCGATTTTCATATCAATGACCGTTTTCAGTTAACTTTTTCAGAGACGATAGAGACCGCTCGACGGCGCAATGTAAACTGAATCGAAATTATTCAAATCCAAAGCTGACAACTGGAGATTCCGATGCCAGTGCACTCGAAGGTGTTTGCCTGTGTGTGCAATTAACAGTAGTACTTCCCAGCCAGATGTAAACAAAATTGCTAAGCAAATACACTTAAAAAATAGTGTTTGAAGTTGTAAAATTAATATATATTATAGATACTTTTATATAGGTTTTGAATTTTTCAAATATTTATTTATTTTTATATATAATAATATTTTTTAAAAAGTATCTAATACCTGTTCAGAAACTTATTTCAGGCGAGCCTCTTGCAGACATAAAACTTGGCAAAGAAAAGCTAAACATCTTGTATCTTTACATGCCTTGCACATCACAGATACAGATACTGTATCTGAGTCTGCATGATTGCGTCACTTGCAGTTCCCCGGACTACAATTGTTTACATTTTCCGGTTGCTGTTTCTGTTAACTTTTGGGATTGTTTCTTATGTAGTTTTATTGTCTCAACTATGTTGTTTCTTAATCTCTCTTTATACAAGAATTTGAAATATTTTTAATGAATTTTGAAAACTCTTCGCCGAAAAGAGAGCTATCTTTGAAGTAAATACGATTTCTTTTCAGTTAACGCTGAAAGATATGCTACATTTTTTGTCAAAATTTTGTAAACAAAACTATAAACTGCAATAAGTGCATTTTTTGGCATAATTTTCCATCATATGCATTTCAAATTTTTATTTTAAATGCATTTTTTATTGAAATTAATTCATTAAAACTAAAAGAACCAATTTTTAAAATTAGTTAGTAGCAGTAATAATTTCTTAATTAGTTTAATTAGTTTTGAATTTTTTCAGTTTTTAAATACATAGCTATTTAAATATAAACAAATAATTATCAAATTTTTAAACTATTCCAATTCTAATGCGAAAAAAACATAAACTTAATGATTTATAAATAAGTATGTATATTATTAACTTTTAACTTTATGAATTATTTAGTTTTAAAATTATTTTTATATTGTAGAACAGAGGGGTAAAAATTTTAACAAAATTAACTGAAAAAGTATATCTATTTTCAGTTTTTGACAAGTTTAAGGGTAAAAGGAATGTTTCTAAACGGTATAAAATAAATTTTCGACTATTTTTTATTCCACACTTGAAAATAAAAACCTTGCAGCCTTGTTGCAGAAGTGCATAACCCCCCTTAAAGGGTTAAACCATTACCATTCACACGTTTTTCACTCGAGTGTGATTCAAATGTGATTATACCTAACCTGTTGTTGAAAATAAATTAGCAATTATAATCAGGAATTGAGTAATTTCTTTATTTATATTGCATTAAGGCTTGTACTTCTCCAGCAGTCTCCACTAAAATGCTGAAAGCCACGGTTCTATTCTGTTTTTTACTCGCGAGTGTGAAGATTGGATGGACTTATGAAAAGTTTACCATTCAAATGAATGAAGGTAACAACAAAAATATATAAATATTATATTTTTAAAACAAAAGTGTACCTTTCTAGGCAATGCCGTTGGTGCGGAAGTCAAATCGGAGCCATTTATTAAAATAAATAATGGGTATTACTACTTCGGAAGAGAGAATGTGAACTGGTACGAAGCCTACGAGAAGTGCCGGCGATTCGACTCCGAGCTGGTTACTTTCGAAACGGACGGAGAGTTCGATGCGGTGTCCAGCTACCTGATGGCCAATACGGCCAACGAAAACCTCTGGACCTCGGGCAACGACTTGGCCAAGACCGGAAGCCACAGGTGGTTCTCGAATGGCCAGACCATGAACAGCCTGCGATGGGCTCGCAATCAGCCAGACAATGCCGGCCAACGGGAGCACTGCGTCCACATGGGCTTCATATATCCCGATTCCAAGAAGTACGAACTAAACGATCGTCCCTGCTCCCACCACGATCAGAGTCTGTTCAAGTACATTTGTGAGGCCCCCAAGATGGAAACCATATCCATAGTGGTTTGGAAATAATTTACATAAAATATCTTACTATTTTTGTAATTTCTATTTAAATAAATTTGATTTTTGGAGAAGATACTTACAACCTGGCTGGATGCCCTTACTCCTGACAGTGCGATAGGGCTGACGAGCACCTGGATCTATTTTTCCATACATTGTTCTGTCCATTTTTCCGCTTCCAACTGAGATTCACTTTTCCGCCTTGCGATTCAATTAAAATGTCACTGATCTGATCGATCGGGGAGTGGGCTATTAATATTATATTATTTTAGAAGTAATCCTACGATATGACTGATACTACTGCAGTGCGAGCGGTGAGCAGAGTTTCATTTGAATTATTTATAAGCGCATTTGTTATTTTTGGCCTTTCGGGGCTCGACGACGGATTTGTCGTTTTTGTTTGCGTTTCAGTTTGCCTGTCAAGAGTGGATGTTTTTGCTGTCGATGTTGTCGTTGTCTTTGCCTGTCTATCAGGGGGATTGCCCCCCAGTTCTCCACCAGAAAAAAAGCAAAAAAAAATATAACTAGTTCCCTGCCAACAGTGGACTTAGACTTAATGTTGGAAATTGTTGTCTGGGGAGTGTTTCGAATTTTCTATTAATTGAAAGGGATCAGAGCCAATGGGGAATACTTGGAAGAATATTAAGTTTCATCAAATGGCTTAAATAGCTTTGAGATTTTTGAAGTGATCTGTGAAGATCAAAAGGCAAGATCACCTGATCAATAAATAAAATGGGAGATGCTACGAAGCTCTGTATCGTGTGTGGGTGAAGTCCAATGGATGATCTATGGAACTAACAAAATTTACGATTGCCTTTGGATATACTAGCCCCCAGATCAAGTTGATCCAAACGGTCTATAAAGACAGATTTATGGATTCATAAAAATACCAAAATGAACATGCCGGGCCACATTTCACATTTGTTTCAAACAAATAACGACACATTGGAAGAAAAAGGTAAAAAATAATAAACATAAATTCAGAAAAAACTAAAAACCAAGCGATCCATGCACTGATACTGAAACTGGGGGGAGGAAAGGGGAATCAAGGTTGCCAAATTACGTCAACACCATCTGATCGCCAACTAAAAATACACCTCCAAACGAGAAAACTCACAAGAAAAAAAAAACAAAATTAGAAAACTTTTCTAACAAATCAAAGGCGACGTTTCGGTCCTCTAATGAAGGGAGAGACTATGGGGACTAGGGAGAAAATGGGGGAAATTAATTGAAAATGCGGGAAAACGATTTCCGCAGAGCGTTGCCAAAAAAACAAGAAAATTTACTTTCCTTCCAGGGCCTCTGGCATTCGTTTTAAGCAAATTATTTTTCCTCTACACCTGGGGCATTACTCAGTCTGCTCCGACTTCCTACTATATTTAAAAGTCAAAGGCACGATTTCGGTTTTTCGGCTTTTCCGCGGCGGCACGAAGGAAATTCCAAGATATCCAAGCTAGCGTCGGCCGATCGCCACGATCTCAATATAAATATTTTATTAGTAAGTAGATAAAATGGGTGTGAAGGCGAGTGTGAGTGTTGTTGACCTTGCTAAGGTGAAAACGCAGTGCGTGGCCAAGAAGATGGCCCTTCGGGGAGGGGGCCAATAAACTTGGCCAATTTATAGCCACATTCCACATAGACTATGGGTAGTATTTTCCAATTTAGTGATAAGATAGAGGGCCAATTGAAAGGAAATAGTTGAAACAATAATCAGTTTATTGGTCATTGTTTTCGGAACAAGAGATTCAATTGAACTGATGGGCTTAGACTCTAGAGTCTAGAGCACACTCTAATTGAATCTTTTTGACTTTGGGAAGATAAGAATCTTTTTGGGGAACTCTAGAACTACGCTTTGGGGAGAAGAACCTGCTAAACAGTCGAATTTCAAGCGATGAACTCATTGCACTGCCAAAAACAGAGGTGCTAAGTAGCTGAGACTAGCATGGGCTTCAAGATTCCATTCCCAAAAAACGGAAATTATCAACTGAGGGGGATCAGCTGAGGCAGTTAGACAAAGACAGCAGCTGTTGGGTCGTAAACAAATGAAAGCCACTGAGTGTATCTGAGAGATGCGTCCCTGCTATCTGAGAGATATTGGAAAACGAAAGCGGTTCTCGTAAGTGCATTTAATTGGACAAAGCCAGAACCAAACAAACAGCAACAGAATGTTTATTTGTGAGCACTTTGTCAGCCGCGTTTACATCATTTTCCAGCGTTTCCATTTGGTGTCGTAACTCGAGATACTTTTGGTGGGAAAAGCAAGGGCAAGGGGAAGGAAGTCCCCCTTCTCATGGCACTCTCATGGAAATGCATTCCGTTTCGAGTGAAATATGTCATAATTTTAATAGATTAAGTGGGCACAATTTAATTGTTTTCCATGTTGTTATTGTTATATTTCAAGCATTTCCCCTCCAAAAAAACAAAAAACAAAATAAAAACAGAAAACAAATTTCCATCTCGCTGCCGCCCACGACTTTAATCCGAAAATGAAATGGGAAATGGGGGCTATAACCAAATTCTACGCTCTCTGCCAGATCGGGCCAAATACCCCATCTATCTGGTTGTCTTGTCGGCCGATAATTAGTTCCATAATTAGTAGAAATGCTAATTTAATTTAAATGTCTCCCGATTTGCCAAGAATTTAAGGAATTCTGGCATCCATTAATCTTCGCAAATTCCACTCCACCGCTTATCTCAGTTATCTCAGCAGCCTTTTATCTGCAGTCTGTCTAGTTTTTGCTTTTAGATTCCTTGCAACTTGGAGCTTGGAACTTGGTTGGAAGTTAACAATTTCCCACGCTCCACACCGAGCACCGTTCTACCGATTTTTCCACAATTATTTTCCACACTCGTTCTCCACTGAGCACAATACTTTGTGAGCTTTTATTTTAATATTTGAGTGTGTGTTTGGTTTTCTATTTTATATTTTTTATACACTTTTCCATGCACTTTGGCAGTTTGTTGTCACATATTTTGTTATTGTTCCGCACAGGCGCAGGAGAGTGGGGGAACCGCACCGAAAACGCGAGTATCTCGCGAGCTGCGCCCGCGTCTCATCAAAAGCGTCGCAACCGACTGAAGTCCAGAGGGGACCCAGGCGCATGGCCACCACCAGAAGAGCGTGCTCCCCAACTTTCTCTCTCGCTCTCTGAGAAAGAGAAACAAGCTTTTAGGAGAGCAAGTAAACAAAGTACACTCAGAAAAAAAAGAAAGTGCAGAGCGAATATAAATAATTATAAACAATAAATCAAATAGATTTATTTATTTTCTGGCTAATATCTTATTATTATTATTTCTTATAATAACTTATAAATAAAATATACATCAGGTATTTCTTTCAGTGTCTCAGCAAACACTCGAGAGAGAGATCCAAACAAAGTAAAAGCAGACTTCTTTGCGCCTGCCTTTGGAGTGGCTTTTCATTTTGCTTTTGCGGCCTGTGGCTGAAGTATCTCCAACCGCAAGTGGGAGGCACAAGGAAAAAGAAGCCAAGGCGCAGATACATAGATATTGTCAAATGTTGCTTGTTTTGTTTTGAAAGTGTATACAGTGTGATAGAGCATCATAAAAAAAAGGAGAACTTAACAGGTAAATTAAAACTAAGATAAGATAAATTATTTTTATTAAATTAAAAGTAAATATTAATACTTAATATAACATAATACAAAATAATTTTTAACTTTCTAAACACCAACTTTGTCCCACTGTTACTCCTCTTTCGTTATCTCTATTTTACCGCTGCACTGCTCCCCACGTGGAGTCTCACTCAACAACCCTCGAGAGTCGGACATAACCGATCTCGACATGTCTCATCTCGAGCAGATCGGCAGTCAGCGGCTCCCAGTCGTGCCTGGCGCTCGCCAAACGCGCATCCCGCGGTAATTACGCGGGATTATTTTTTTGCTGCCATCAGTTAATGTAAAAAAAAAATTCCTTATATAAATAATATTTTTCATTAAATATTGAGCTATGTTTAAATTTTGTACTTCAATAAAATTATTATGGTAAGAATTTTTTTTATTTTTTTTTATATATTTAATTTTTTTATTTGCTTCTTATTAATGCAGATGAATGAAAAAAATAATAATAAAGTCAGCTGCAAGCGTTGGACACAAAATTTAAAAAATAATGAAAACAATTAAAAAAATATATTATTATATTACATAAAATTATATTATTTTCCTCCTTGTTTGTTAAGTTTTAAACCTAAATTAATTTTTTTTAGTTCTAAATTAATTCTTATTAAACTTAGAATCTCAAAATTCACGTTTTATTATTTTAAAAGTACAAAAACAACTACGAAAATATGAGGGAAGAAACTGTCGCGTGCGACAGTGAATAAAATTGAATTTAAAAAAAAAAAAACTACCAAATAATTTTAAGTGAAACAAAAAGAATTACTTAGATCAAATAATAAATAACGTTTGGAAATTGATTGCAGACAAATTTTTCATCAGGTTTCGCTAAAATCAGCGTTTGAAATGGTTTTTGAAAAAGTAATTCTGTTTTTTGTCGCGTGCGACAGCCCAAGTTTTTTTTGAATATTCTAAAAACAAAGTCTTCCAAAATTAATATTTTCACCAATTGTACAACTAATCAAGACCTATTAGATTCACTTTTGTAAAAATAAAAAAAAATCTTGGCACATTTATTTTTTCAGTTGGAATGCGTACGAATGTCGCGTTCGACATTAGTGAATTACCCATATGATAATAAATATTTCAGAATTATATGGAACTTTCAACAAAAATATGGCAAAAAATAAATAAGTTGCAAATAAATAAATAAAATAAAGTTGCAGAATGGGAAAAACTTAAAAACTTTGCTCAGAATAATCAGATGTTTCCTTTACATATTTATTTTCCCTTTGTTTTAACCAATTATCCCTGTACCTCCTATGTGTTTCATTTGGTACAAATGGAATTCCATTTGTCCCCTTGCAATACCTGTAATGGCTTGCCATGTTACCCTTGCTAATAAAATGGCACAAATTGCAAGGGAAGCACTTTGATTCCTTTAGGCAATTTGCTACGTGTTCCTCGTATGCTTTGTAATTTCGAATTTTCAGATAGCAATAGTGGCATTGCCTATTTAAAACTGGAAAACTTCTGCTTTCATGACCGTCGTCCCTCGGCCCTTCAACAATGCTCCTTCTAACACTCGACATTGTGGAACATCTTGTGGAAGCCACAGATGATACCAGAGGGCTGCAAATTCAAAGGTTCATAATTTGCAGTATTCACTCTTGGGGGTCTTGGAACGAGTATTTCATTCCTTAAAATAACAGGTCTTTCGGATTGTGGTTGCTGTGGTTGTTGTTGCTGTTGTTGCCGAAATAGTTGCAATGGTGGAAGCTGTTGCTGTTGTTGCACTTGCTGCTGACGAAATTGTTGCACTGGTGGCAGCTGCTGCTGTTGTGGCACTTGCTGCCGTTGTGTTGCACATCTCGAGCAGATCGGCAGTCAGCGGCTCCCAGTCGTGCCTGGCGCTCGCCAAACGCGCATCCCGCGGTAATTACGCGGGATTATTTTTTTGCTGCCATCAGATGATGTAAAAAAAAAATTCCTTATATAAATATTTTTCATTAAATATTGAGCTATGTTTAAATTTTGTACTTCAATAAAATTATTATGGTAAGAATTTTTTTTATATATTTAATTTTTTTATTTGCTTCTTATTAATGCAGATGAATGAAAAAAATAATAATAAAGTCAGCTGCAAGCGTTGGACACAAAATTTAAAAAATAATGAAAACAATTAAAAAAATATTATATTATTATATTACATAAAATTATATTATTTTCCTCCTTGTTTGTTAAGTTTTAAACCTAAATTAATTTTTTTTAGTTCTAAATTAATTCTTATTAAACTTAGAATCTCAAAATTCACGTTTTATTATTTTAAAAGTACAAAAACAACTACGAAAATATGAGGGAAGAAACTGTCGCGTGCGACAGTGAATAAAATTGAATTTAAAAAAAAAAACTACCAAATAATTTTAAGTGAAACAAAAAGAATTACTTAGATCAAATAATAAATAACGTTTGGAAATTGATTGCAGACAAATTTTTCATCAGGTTTCGCTAAAATCAGCGTTTGAAATGGTTTTTGAAAAAGTAATTCTGTTTTTTGTCGCGTGCGACAGCCCAAGTTTTTTTTGAATATTCTAAAAACAAAGTCTTCCAAAATTAATATTTTCACCAATTGTACAACTAATCAAGACCTATTAGATTCACTTTTGTAAAAATAAAAAAAAATCTTGGCACATTTATTTTTTCAGTTGGAATGCGTACGAATGTCGCGTTCGACATTAGTGAATTACCCATATGATAATAAATATTTCAGAATTATATGGAACTTTCAACAAAAATATGGCAAAAAATAAATAAGTTGCAAATAAATAAATAAAATAAAGTTGCAGAATGGGAAAAACTTAAAAACTTTGCTCAGAATAATCAGATGTTTCCTTTACATATTTATTTTCCCTTTGTTTTAACCAATTATCCCTGTACCTCCTATGTGTTTCATTTGGTACAAATGGAATTCCATTTGTCCCCTTGCAATACCTGTAATGGCTTGCCATGTTACCCTTGCTAATAAAATGGCACAAATTGCAAGGGAAGCACTTTGATTCCTTTAGGCAATTTGCTACGTGTTCCTCGTATGCTTTGTAATTTCGAATTTTCAGATAGCAATAGTGGCATTGCCTATTTAAAACTGGAAAACTTCTGCTTTCATGACCGTCGTCCCTCGGCCCTTCAACAATGCTCCTTCTAACACTCGACATTGTGGAACATCTTGTGGAAGCCACAGATGATACCAGAGGGCTGCAAATTCAAAGGTTCATAATTTGCAGTATTCACTCTTGGGGGTCTTGGAACGAGTATTTCATTCCTTAAAATAACAGGTCTTTCGGATTGTGGTTGCTGTGGTTGTTGTTGCTGTTGTTGCCGAAATAGTTGCAATGGTGGAAGCTGTTGCTGTTGTTGCACTTGCTGCTGACGAAATTGTTGCACTGGTGGCAGCTGCTGCTGTTGTGGCACTTGCTGCCGTTGTGTTGCACATCTCGAGCAGATCGGCAGTCAGCGGCTCCCAGTCGTGCCTGGCGCTCGCCAAACGCGCATCCCGCGGTAATTACGCGGGATTATTTTTTTGCTGCCATCAGTTAATGTAAAAAAAAAATTCCTTATATAAATAATATTTTTCATTAAATATTGAGCTATGTTTAAATTTTGTACTTCAATAAAATTATTATGGTAAGAATTTTTTTTATTTTTTTTTATATATTTAATTTTTTTATTTGCTTCTTATTAATGCAGATGAATGAAAAAAATAATAATAAAGTCAGCTGCAAGCGTTGGACACAAAATTTAAAAAATAATGAAAACAATTAAAAAAATATTATATTATTATATTACATAAAATTATATTATTTTCCTCCTTGTTTGTTAAGTTTTAAACCTAAATTAATTTTTTTTAGTTCTAAATTAATTCTTATTAAACTTAGAATCTCAAAATTCACGTTTTATTATTTTAAAAGTACAAAAACAACTACGAAAATATGAGGGAAGAAACTGTCGCGTGCGACAGTGAATAAAATTGAATTTAAAAAAAAAAACTACCAAATAATTTTAAGTGAAACAAAAAGAATTACTTAGATCAAATAATAAATAACGTTTGGAAATTGATTGCAGACAAATTTTTCATCAGGTTTCGCTAAAATCAGCGTTTGAAATGGTTTTTGAAAAAGTAACTTCTGTTTTTTGTCGCGTGCGACAGCCCAAGTTTTTTTTGAATATTCTAAAAACAAAGTCTTCCAAAATTAATATTTTCACCAATTGTACAACTAATCAAGACCTATTAGATTCACTTTTGTAAAAATAAAAAAAAATCTTGGCACATTTATTTTTTCAGTTGGAATGCGTACGAATGTCGCGTTCGACATTAGTGAATTACCCATATGATAATAAATATTTCAGAATTATATGGAACTTTCAACAAAAATATGGCAAAAAATAAATAAGTTGCAAATAAATAAATAAAATAAAAAGTTGCAGAATGGGAAAAACTTAAAAACTTTGGCTTGCCATGTTACCCTTGCTAATAAAATGGCACAAATTGCAAGGGAAGCACTTTGATTCCTTGAGGCTTAATTGCCTCAACATGTACTTAATTGTACATGTTCTTCGTACAATTTGAAATTTCTAATTTTGACATAACAATATTGGCATTGCCTATTTAAAACTTCAAATGGTATGCTTTGAAGACCGTCGTCCCTGGGCCCTTCAACTATGCTCCTTTTTACACTCATCCTTGTGGAACACCTAGTAGAAGCCACAGATGATGAGTAGCCCGAAAAAGAGGGTTCCAAATTAAGAGGTCCATCATTTTCAATATTTAGTGTTTGGTGTCTTGGAACGAGAATTTCATGATTTAAAATTATTGGTCTATCAGATTGTTGCACTGGTTGCTGCGGTTGTTGTTGTTGCACTGGTTGCTGTTGTTGCTGCAGTTCCGGTTGCACTTGTGTTTCAAATGCAAAATCTGTACAATTGAAAAAACCTTCCGCCCCACTGTCCCCCATCAACTGAGTTGACGTATATATGTACGCCTCAGTTGATGAGTCTTCCCAGGATTCTTGGGACCATTCTCTTTGTACCTGGGCTTGATTTTCTATATTATCTTGCCCAGGATTTTGACCGGGATTTTGACCGGGATTTTCATTATCTACGATCAAAATCGGCTGCGGCGCTTCTCCTGTGCAAACATAGGTAAGACCCTATTGCACATTTTAATAATATAAATAAAATATAATTAAAGAAATATTTAAAAATTACTTACATGAAAGTGGAATTGATTGCTCATTTTAACTTTATCAATAACACTGCACTAATACTATATTAATATGATGGTCAAGCAATCGATAAGTGGAAGAAGAAGTGACGCTTAATACACATTACTTCGCATTATAATTTAATTAAAAATTATAAGTATCTCTAAAATATATATTTCACAAATAATGAATATATATTTCACAAAAATATATTTATAATATATATTTATAAATATATATTTATAATATATATTTCTAAAATATATATTTCAAAAATATAATATTTCAGAAATAATGAATATATATTTTAAAGATATGAATAAAAAATAAGGACTCATTCATATATAATAATATGTTTTTTTCTTAATATTTTTCTTTTGTTCAATACTTTATTATGATATTCGTAAATAGAATTAACAGTTACAATGAAGCTGTTATGCTTTACTCTTGCATCATTTTATTCCCTCCCAAATATTTCCTCTCTGTGTTTGCAATATTTTTCGTTGCATTTTTGCATACAACGTGGAGTTGATGAAACTATTCTTTTAAATAAAAGTGATTAAGTGAAATCTAAAAGTGAAAATATAAAGGTGAGTGCAAGTGTGGCATTAAATTTAATAATTTATGTTATATGTGTATATATAAAATCCGACAGCAACAATTAAATTTGGGTGCAAATGCACATATCATAATTTAGACATTGTAAAACATTCATAAATTATATCTTATATATCGGAATCGGCTCCCCAATGGCCCATTTGGGTAATTTGTGAATAAATTTATTGGCCCAAAACTTATGCTTAGATCTGGCAAAAGTTATGTGCAACGCAGTAAAGGAGAATATTTATTGTTCATGTAAAATCCGTACATAATATGATTTCCCCTAATTAATTAAGATCGGCAACATATTATTCAATTTTTTACACGATACATGACTATATCTTCGAATCTTTAAGTTACATTAATAGTATCTATGAATTTTGAAGTTAAGAAATTATTTTTATTTATCCGTGAGGGGTAGCCGGTGTCGCTTTAAAAAATTATTATCTTGTGGTGTGTAAAGTCTGACCTTACAGTGTTATCTGAAATAAAAAAAGTCAGCGACTGTTACAGTGCGCACACGCAACACGAACCAGAGACGGCATTGCGTGTCTGGAGGGCATCGATGACGTGGGGGCACTCGCTAATGGGGACAAAACTTAAGCAATTGAAGGAGGAGCTCTGGAGTCCCGACTTCCTGTGGTCTGGATTAAGTTACTCTGGGATTAAGCTTTGCATCTCTGAGATTCATTTTCATAACTATCTGACCTTGCATTTTGGTCATAGTTAGTGCAGTTTCAACCACTGTGCGTAGGTGGAGCAAAAGTCAGCTGGAAAGGTTGGAGAGTGACCTGGCCTTTTAGTCACTTCTCAAGAATTTCTTGACCAGAAGAAAAAAAAAAGGAAAACACATAGATACCCGTGTGTACTGGTAGTGGTGGTTGGGGGCTTTATCAGACGATGTTCAGAAGAACACGCAAAGAGACTGTAAACAGCGAAGAATTGTGTCATAAAGAAAATAAAGCAAGATACACTTTTATTCTGCTGATGATGACTAAAAGTGTGCAAAGAAAGCAAATAAAGCCAGTCGCCCGCCAGAAGGGAGCTTCGAACTTGGAGCTTGGAAGCCACACCCTCACACTACCATACTACCGGACTAATGATCTCACAGAAGGAGGGGGGTGGGAGTGCGGACGTTTCATATTCGATTTCCCGGAATGCGGGATAAATCATAAAAGCACAAGGAATGCAAATCGCGCTAAACGGAGTGTGCTACAGAGTAAGGCCACCACCCCTACCACCTCCCAAAATAATAAATTAAAAATACACTCACAGGTAGCCGATAAGATGTGCACTTGGAATTCATGAGGCATGGAAGTGAAGGAAACTGGTCACTTGGCCGCAATTTCATCCATGATTAATAGCGATAAGGAACTCAACTCTTTATTCATCAACCATGGCTCACCCTGCCAGGGATTACTGTACCCAATAATTTACAGTAACGCCACCTAGCGGCCAATGCCAGACACTAATTAACTCCAATTAGCGGGTGACCTTGAAGGGGAGCATAAGTTTCTTAACTTCTTGTTTTGTTTTTCTCGATTTTTTTTTTGTCTACGTCACACCTGGTGTGCTGGAATGTTTTTGGGGAAGTTTTTCCGGCCCCGGCCACTCACCTAGGTCGTCCATGCTCCGGTTGTATTTTTCTCCTATTTGTTTTTGGCTGGCCTGCGGATGTGTGCGAGAACTTTTCTCGACGAAATACTCGGCCGATAGTTTAGTTTTCTCTTTATTCGGCACTGGGCACACGCGTAGATTAGTTCAATTGGCGTCGATTGAAAACGAAAATCTTCATAATCCACGCAAACACTTTTTTTATTCGTCGCGGAGTTGGGGCCACCGAGTCGAATCGCAAGTTGTTGGGGACGTTCGCTTTTGTGTGTCGAGAGCCGGAGACGAGTTTTATATGAATCACTTTAATTTTGGAGCTGAGCGGTGGCCATAAACAAATACAGAGAAAAAAAGGTTTGTGTTTAAAAATCGGCATTAAAGCTTTTACATATAGAAAGCTTTTTAAACACGAAGCCAAAAACAGCTGTTTTTTATCGATAAACTGTAGAGTTGTCGGAGCTGTCCGAAAGATGAACTAGTTCGTAAATACAGTATATACTTGAAATGGTCAATTTATATATATTTTATTTTAATTTCATTGTTTCATTGGAACGCTAACTATTTGCATTTCACCTAAAAGTATTTATTTATAAATTAGAAAAATAGTAACCCTAAAATACTTTAAAACACGAAAAAGAATCTAACATGAACTGACTCCAATTTTGGTGGGCTTTCAAAAATGGTTTACTGTTATTTCCTTAATATTATTAATTCATAAGCTATTTTCTACTGATTTCTCTATTTTTAAATGTTGATTCAGACTTTAAGAATCATAATTTTGTATAGATTACTCTGAAAAATGTCCCCATCTTTTAGAAATTATCTGAATCACGTAGAATTATAAACCAGTTACGTTATCTGCCCATAAATCGCCTTCTATCTGCAGTAAACAATGATTAGTTAACAATCTGCTATATATCTCGCATTTTCAGTCTGTTTTAAGGCTGAGGCCGTCTAGTCGTTCCGAGATGGAAAAGAGAAGTGATGTGGCCGGTAACAGCTCGAAATTTAGAAAGCTCAGCGATGCGGATATAGCCGAAGTGCAGCTTAATAATCTGGACTCCAATCCGAAGGATGAGATCGAAATTGGAAGTACCAACAGTACGGAGATCGCCAGATTCAATGGCAGTCCGGAGCAGGCTCAGAGATGGTTTACATCGAGGTTCTTTATCTTCTCCGTGATATTCTCGTGCCTCCTGATCACCGCCATGTGCATCGGATTCGTGGTCCACTACGCCAAGAGTGGCGATGTGGGGGACATGGACACCGTCAGCTACTGGCCCGTCAAGCTGCCCCCGGAGCAGCAGGAGTGGTACGATCGGGGCATAAACGAGCTGAAGAAAGCAGTGTCCCGGGAATTCAATCGACGTCGGGCCAAGAATGTAATCCTTTTTGTGGGCGACGGTATGGGCCCGAATACGGTGACCGCTGCCCGGATCTACGGATTCAAGGAAGAGGGTCTCCTTGCCTGGGAGAACTTCCCGCACATGGGTCTGCTGAAGACCTACTGTGCCGACAAGCAAGTTCCGGACTCATTCTCCACGGGCACGGCTCTCTTCGGCGGAGTCAAGGTCAATTACGAGACTGGGGGAGTGGACGCCAATGTCCCGCTGGGAAACTGCACCGCCTCCCAGAACGAAGACCATCATGTCCAGACCATACTGAAGTGGGCCCAGGTGGACGGAATGCGAACAGGATTTGTGACCACTACCCGGGTCACCCACGCCACTCCGGCAGCCCTCTACGCCCATGTTCCTGATCGCCGGTGGGAGTGCGAGACGGGAATGAAACCGGAGGACAGGGCTCAGGGATGCATGGACATAGCCCGTCAGCTGGTTGAGAATCCCACGGGGCAGCGGATTAACGTCATCATGGGTGGAGGTCGCCAAATGTTGGTTTCCAACGTCACTGATTCCGCTGCCGATCCACTGGACACGTGGGCCAGCAAATCCGGAGACGGACGTGATCTCATCCGGGATTGGCGGCAGCTCAAGGAGGCGGAAGGGGTGTCCCATGCCGTGGTGCAGAACAACAGGGAGTTGTGGAATCTCAATGGGGAAAACACCGACTACGTCCTGGGGATTTTCGCCAACGGACATCTCATGTACGACCATGAGCGGGATCGCAGCGAGGCCGGCATGCCGTCTCTGTCCAACATGACCCTGAAGGCCATGGAGGTCCTGGGCAACAGTGACAAAGGATTCCTGCTGGTGGTTGAGGCTGGACTGATCGATCAGGCCCATCACAGAGGAAAGGCCCGGAAAGCACTCCACGAAGTCCTGGAACTCAATACGGCAGTGGAGACCACTCTGAACTTTCTGAAATCCACGGATCGGTTGGATGAGACACTGGTTGTAGTGACTGCCGATCATTCGCACAGTCTGACCATAAACGGCCACCCAGAAAGAGGCTCCAGCATTCTGGGACTTGCCGGGAAATCCAAGACAGAGGACACCCCCTACACCACGCTCACCTACGGCACCAGCTACCAGGGCTTCCAGGTGGATCCGGAAACGCAGAAACGAAAGAATCCAACGGAGGAGGACATCACCGACTGGGAGTATACCCAGCAGGCAGCCATCAACACGGACGAGAATCTCCATGGCGGCTCGGATGTCACCATCCATGCCGAGGGCGCCATGTCCTACTTGTTCCACGGAGTCCATGAGCAGAGCTACGTGGCACACGCTATATCCTATGCCCTGCGGATCGGTAGATTCCGGGACAGCTCCATCGCCGAGACCTTGGCGGAGCTGACGCCTTTGTAGTGGAATGAGATTCAGACTCAGAATCAACAATCGTAGTGCCTAAAATATTGGAGTCATCTGGCCAAACTGGAATTCAGGGATTAAACTCCGGCAACAAAGCGTTCATTTACTTGAATTATATACAAAATAAACTAAAGAATAAATTAATAAATAGGTGATGAAGGCTTTCCCTTTTCTTAAAAGTTATATGAAGAATTAAGAATAATTAAGATTAAGTTTTCTACTTTACTGAAATCGGTTCTTTACTTGCCAAAAGAAACTTTACTTTTTATGATTGTTAAACTTTATTTTTAAGGGTGTTGGAGGCTTTAATTATCTTCTCTAGGTTTAACTTAAATCTTAAATTAATAAATAAATAAATACAAAATATACCCAAATGTTCTTGTTACTTATACATATATATTATAGAATATTTATTATAATTCTTGAATAAACTGGAATTAAATACTAAAACTAGATTTTTTTAACTGGGTTTCTGTAGTCTCTTCTCTTCTTCTTAAAAATCTCTTTTAAAATTTTAACTAATATTAGTCGCCTTTAAGCAGTTAGGACTGTAGTTCTTATCTTCACAACAAAAGCCAGATTATCTACAAAACAGTAAGAGATTTTGGAACGAAAGGTTCACTAACAATTTGAAGTTTTTCATTAAATATTTTTAATATTTTGTTATAATTTTAGCTTACAATATGCATTTTCTACACCTTCACGATGACTGCCTGGATCTCATTTTTGCCAATCTCGAGATGGATGATCTTCTGCCACTCTACAACCAGATAGACACTCGATTTGATGAAGCTATTGGAAGACAGCTCCACCGCTTCCGCGATCTGATGTTCAGCATGCGAGAGCCCCCAGTGTTTAATGAAAATTTAATGTTATTGTTGGGCCGGCAGCTGAGGAGCCTGCACATCAATGTGGGCTTCTCCACGCAGGAGAAGATGGTCCTGCAATACCTGAAGCCCCTCTGCCAAGGAGCCTCCGAGACCCGTCGCCTGAGGGCTTTGAAGCTGGACCACACCAAGTGGTCGGACGACATATTGACAGCCGTGGGCAAGGTGATTCCATCTCTGGTCTTTCTGGACTTGCGTCAATGCGATGTGAGAGATAACCAGATAGCGCAGCTCTTGGAATCGGCAGATAAGTTGCGGGCCCTCGCTCTGCTCCACTTAAACAATCAGACGGGCGACTCCCACTGGCAGCCACAGATATTGAACAGGACGCCCTCCTTAGAACTCATCCATATCACTGTGCTAGGACCCTTGCCATTTTCCCCGGAGGAATTGACCCAACAGTGTCCGAAAATTAGTTTCATCGTGAGATATCTGATAAAAAATGAAGTCGAAGCCTATGGCCCTCCAGCCAATTTAGATTATTTTAAATATGGACTGTGGACTTTAGAAGGACTTTATTCATTGCCATAAACGACCTCAAAAACAATAAATATGTAATTTTAATAATCATTTATTTTTTAAGTTTTACACCATTGTATTTGAAACCCTCGAACTGAAATAAAAATATATTTTTGAATTCTTGGCGCTCTTTTTAGAACATTTTAGAACATATTTTTACAGAAATGTTAGTTAACATAACTATAACAGACAACTATTTAAAGGAATTAAATAAAATAGATTATTTTAAAATAGATTCTATTAAATCTTAAAAAAAAAAACCAAACTTCTGTTTGTTTTTTTTTAAAACAGTAACAGTATCCTGTCTCCAAGTTAATTAATCACTTTGATTTCTTGCTCCCTAAATCGCTGGCAAAACGGAAACTCCATCCATGAAACCGTCATATTCGCGCCAAAAACTGAGGATACTTCATCATACAGAAATTACAAAAAAAGGTTTTTAAATTGAAATTCAATGAAGCGACTACAGCTTGCCCTGTAAAATAGAATTCCACAAAGCGCACAATGTAGTTTTTGAATTTCCATAAAAAGTAGCTTTCTTGAATCAATTCTATTCACATATCTTTGCAGACATGTTAATTCTCTTTCCATTTAATTGATCGAAATTGCAATTTAAATTGCACCTGCCACTGCCTCTGACTGACTCCGATTGCATGTGGAACAGTCGTCTTTTCTGGCATGAATTTTCTGTGATTTGGGTATCAAGTGGAAATCAGATTTCATTTCTAGCGTTTAGGGCTGGTCAGCCTTATTGTGAATGGGTGTGCGTCTCGTTTTTGAATTGCAAATTGCGGACTCCCCCAGTTCATGCCTCACATGTGCAAGGGTGTCCGAGGAGGGCCTGGGGATTGGGGGTAGCACTGGGACATGGCGATTTCTACCCATTGCATGCCAGTCGAGCATTGGAGCTTTGTAAATGTCCTGCTGTTAGCGCTCCTTGCGCTTTTGTGCAGCTCACCATTTCAAGCTCCATAATTCCTTGGTAATTAAGAGCCCGTCTACCTGCAGGTTAATTCAGGTAGAGGTAGGTGGTGGTAGAGAACTTTTTTGTTTTCTTATAGAAAACATTGTGGCTAACTTAGAGTTGGCTTTCTTTGCCCGGCTTGACAATTAAAACTTAATTAAAATTGCATGCACTTTAACCTTCGCCATGAACTTTCATTGCTTTTAATTACAATATATTTATATGCGCTTGGCATGACTTTCGCGCCCATTCGGCGGGATTGTATAATCGTTTTGGCCATAACCGAATGAGACATTAGTTGCCTGGAAAGTGTTATTAGTTGGGTTTTGGGGGACATCTTTGGGATGTGATAATTACTAGTTGAACCTTAATTTACAGTAAGACCTCTTTAGTAAAAAATGGTATTTAGACATGTTACTATTTCACTAAATAAATATAGAAATCATAAACATTTATTTAAATAATTTAATTGGCGGGAACAGACCCATTAACAGATTACTGTTGCTTAACAGCCATGTTAAATATGTCATCCCTTAAATAAATACCATCTCTACGCACAAGATGTAAACAAATTCTGTAGACGGCCTGACAACCCTAGCCTTGTTTACAATTTTTGCGGCTGCCGCATGCAAACAAAAAGTTAATATAAAAGTAATTCAACCAGCAGAACCAGCCACAGTTTTACATGAGCTGCCCGGGACAGAGCCACGCGTCCGGAGGCCCAAGAAGTGCAAGCGGCCATCGAAAAGTTTCAGCAGAAATCGGGAGTTCGCAGCCAAATTCTTGGCGTGACTGCAGCGCATTAAATCACCGGAGTCAGCAAGAACCGGAAGTGCAGCGCGAAACGAGCAACTGGTGGCCACTGCAATGGAGGTTTATGCCTGGGTAGGAAGCCTGGGCAGTAGTAGAAGACCGAAGTCTCCAAGACCGAAGTGCAAGATACCCTTTGTGACAAATAATTAAAAAAAATAAAACCCAAATAAGATTTCTTCTAAACTTCCATACATTTTTATGTAGGAAGAGATTAAGAAATGATTTACTTAAAAAAATGTTTCTATCAGTAGATCTTGTATATATCATAACACCACATTGACTTATCCTAAACTTGTTTAGTAAATGATATTTTTATTACATCGGTATTTTGTTAACCCCCTTGTATAAATCTAATACTCTTTAAAAGTGTGTAAAAACAGAGACATCGCCGCTAGAAATTTGAATTGCAAATTAATGAGTGATTTCCTTTGGTTGCCTTTTGTTTTTCGTCCTGTCCCCAGGGTGCCAATTCTCACGGCCAGCTCGGCCTTGGCTTTGAGTCCGAATTGTGTATGACACCACAGCGGGTGGCCAGGTGCTCCTTCTCCGCCCCCCTGGTTCGGTGCATTCGCGGCGGTGGTGGCCACGTCCTCATCCTCGACTCCAATGGAAGAGTACATGCCTGCGGCTGGAACAATCGGGGCCAACTGGGTCTGGACTCCACTGAGGAGTGCCATAACGAGTTCAAAATGATACCCACAGAGTACTTTGGAGTAAGAACATAAATCATATTTCAGATTATCCAAACAGATTTAAATATTATCCGTTTGTTTTCACTTTTAGGAAGTACCTGTGGACATTATCAGCTGTGGCTGGGACATATCGGGAGCCATTACCTTGACCAAAAGGCTGTACGTTTGGGGCTCGAACGCCTTTCAGCAACTAGGAATTTGTCAGCGGGGTTTCATGGCCGTCCGGAGACCCATGCCCGTAAAGCTCCCGAGGGAGGAGCTTGTCCATCGGATTAGTTTTGGACTGAGACACTGTGCTGTTCTGACACAAGACAATAAGATCTATGTGTTTGGGAGGCTGAGGATTATGGATCCACCCCCCATCGAACTGGATATCACGGCCACCTGCCTGCACCGCTGCAACACCATGAAGATCCAGGCCCACAACCCCAACGAGCTGAAGATAGTTTCCCTTTCCAGTGGCCAGAACCACATGCTTCTGAAGTGTGTCGATCTCAGTGAAGCCGGAAAGGGCAGTACAAAAAGAATCCTAACCCTTGGAGACAACAAGTTTGGTCAATCGAATGCGTTTCAATTTGAGGAGGATGTCCGCCAATTAGCCGTTGGCTGGACCCACAATGCCGCGGTTCTGAGAAACAATGAGATTCTACTATGGGGTCGTAATTGCTATGGTCAGTTGGGAATAGGGTCCTTCAGTGACCAACAGGCCATACCCTCTCCCATGCGCCTTAAATTCTCTGAGGATTCCCATCCAGCCAGAATCCATATGGGAGCAGAGCACGGATTGCTGAGGACCACGACCGGAGAGGTCTACACTTGGGGATGGAACGAGCATGGAAATTGCGGAAATAACAGCACCGAAAATTTGTAAGAACCAAGGAGACAGTAATTAGGTTTTTTAAAGTAATGTTTAAGTTTAATTTCTTAAAACTTTTAAAAACTTGTCAGTTAAAAGCTGAGCTCATAATTTTTAGGTTTATGAATTTCAAATTTTTTAAAAATTTAATCTAAAATCGATAAATTTAATCCGATATTTTTCCAGATGCACCCCTACCCTCGTGGAGCTTCCTGGCGCCGCGAAGTTGGCCGGAGCTGGAGCTGGCTTCTGTTACGCCATTACAGAGACGGATTCTGTTAACTGACTTCCGCCAGCCTACGCTACTTCCGCTACGCTTGCGCTTTTAACCTGTCCGGCCTTGTTGAAATAATTGTATTAAATTTTGTAAACGTTGTTCAAATAAAGTGATTATTGTTTTTTTGTTTAAAAAACATGAGTAACTTCGCAGGTGGGTATTTAAATTAAAGAAAAAGCTTCTAGTTATTCCCCAAAACGAAAAACGGCCAGTGTGCCCAGTTTTGTACTTCAATTGTCAGAAAAAAGTCAAACACGTGCACATTTGGACTCTAGTTTTCGGCAGAAAGCTTCCAGCAAAAAAAAATTAAAAAGAAAATTGAATCAACTGTTTATGATTTAAGCGTAAATCAAAGCTTAAATATCATTTGTAAACAAACAGAGCGAGAAGTGAGCACTGTTTGGGTTCGTATCTGGTTACTCCCTATTTCCACATGCTGGGGATTTTTTCAATTTGTCACCGGCCAGTGAGCCGTGATTGGAGCAAGTAGAAGGTCTACCCGAATAAAAACTCTCTAAATTTAACTAGATTTTAGATTTTCCTTCAAGGATTTAGAGAAAAGTATGTCCGAGAGTAGCAAGACCCAGTTGTCAATGGATGAACTCGACACCACTGAGAATTCGGCTGCCAGTCAAGGTAAGAATTAAATACGTTAGAAAGGCTTAATTTTTTGTGAAAATACTCCTTGGGTATTCTCCTCCTCCAGGCAACATATCCAGGGAACTGGCCCACAAAATCTGGCGGGTGACTCCCAGTGATATTTCGCTGGGTATTCCGGAACCCACCGTCCCAACATACCCCTTCATCGGAGGTGTCGACTGGGGATCAGGGGGATCGTCCAGCAGCAAGCATCCTGCGAATGACGCGGCCACCGCCTTCATAAGTGAGGTGGAACGGGCTCTGTACGCCGACAGTACTGGATATCCGGAGAATGGCACCCCCAACTACTTCAAGGCTGCCGAAAACTACGCGATTTATGGTGACAATTTTCTCGACTTTCCCAAAGACACATCCACTTGTTTTGCGGGTCTAGGATCGACTGGTAGATCGACCTCCAACCCGCCTCCGGGATTCGAGCGATCCGCCCGATCGTCGGCCCTCTACGAACGCAGACAGACACCATCCCAGGCAGGATCGGCGTCCACTCCTAACTTTTCAGGGGTAAGAAACAATAAGAAAGTAAAATCTATAAAAGAAACTCAATATTTTTGTATAATTTTAATTTTATTTGAATTGAATAACTTATATGTTTTATTTTCTGCAGAAAATAGTGATTATTTTGGAGGCAAAATCAAAATAATATTAAATGATTGCATGTTTTGATCGATTTATGATTTAATTTTGAGATTTTAAAGTTGTTTTTTAGCTGATTTTTATATAAATTTTATCCCACCGCAAGGCTGGTAAAATATTAATGTTTATTAGTTTAAAACCAATGCCCGTTGCAGCATCAACATCAACAATATCGGCAGCAGTCGCAGCAACAGCAACAGCGTCACACAGGCACCGACTGCAATAACAATAACCATAACGCCAACACCAACACCAACCCCAACCCCAACCCCAACCCCAACCACAACCACAATCCCAACAGCAGAATCTCAGGAAGCAACATTAATGAGATCCCGTTTCCTCAGATCTATCATCAGTTGTTCAGCCAATCGCCTTCGCAGGCCCAGTCGAGTTCCTCGCACCACCAGCACCCGAACCACTCGCACAACCAGCAACATTCGGGAGCGTCTCAATCTCCGCAGCAGCAGCACCACCACCAGCAACACCATCAGCAACGGGGTGGAGGAGGAGCAGCCAGTGGCGGAGACCACCTTGGCGGACATCCGCCCACCAACGAAATAAGCTTGTCGCAGTTGTACCAGCAACTAATGGCCCGTAATCTGCGAACCAATCACCTACACCAACACCAGCAGCAACAGCAGCAAACCAACTCGAATGCGGCGGCCGCTGCCATGATCTATGCCAATCTGGAGCTCCAGCAGCAGATGCAGCTGCGTCAGTTGCAATTGCAGCAACTGCACCAGCAGCAACAGCAACATTCTCGCTTGCCGAGGGGCATTTACGGAGGCAACAACGGCCAAGGAACCGGAGGAGCTGTGCCCCCCACTGGTGGCAAGGAACCTCCAACTGGCAATCATAAATAAGGTCAGACAGTCAAATAACAATTACAAAATTCTTTGTCCCAATTAGTTTTTAAATTAATCTAAATTACTAATCATAATTCATTCAATCTCTTTAATTACTTTAAAACTTTTGGTGTAAAAAAATTTTAAATATGTCTATTTTTTAAAAAGAAAATGCATTATATGTAATTATATTCATTAATTTTAAACTGATAAATTATAATTAAGAAAGAGAATACCGACTCAAAACTTCAAAATCAAATTACTTTTAATTAATTTTAATTTTCTCTACAATTTATACAATTTTTTTTAAATTATTGAATGTAATACAATTTTAAAACATAAAATCAAATATTATACTTGACTGAAATTAAAACTGAACTAAAAACATATTATTTAAACAGCAGGTGCTATGCCAATTCTTTTATTCTCCACATCGAACACTGAGTAGTTGTCCCTCATGAAAACATCGCCCAGAATCCAATAGGTCAGACCCCGCATATCCATGAATCCCGACAAGCAAATGTCCTCGTAGACAATCACATAGGTTTGGGGCTTTATGTAGAATACCTTATCCTCGATGCCGATCTCTGCATTAGGGAGCTTTTCAATTTCTAAGCAATTAACCGTCCAGAGATCGTAGGTCGAATCGTATTGGGCTCCGATGGCCTCATTGAGATGGACTATATCGGCGGCAGGACCCGCGATCAGGGAAGTGCCAGAGTCCAAGATAGCCTTGCATCCCAATGGGCAGCGCTTTGTATCCGAGTCATGAATGCCGATAAAGTCCATGTGGAAGGTCCAGTACTTGTCCTCGGTTACGTTTGTGTAGGTCAGTGGACCGTAGTGGAGGCTGGAGTTGGTGCCGCCGAGGATCAGTGAGCCACCGTCGCTGGAGCCGCTTTTCATGTAGAACGAGAATACCGGTTGCTTCAGCAAATTTTGGGCAATCATGTTCTGGACTATGGGCGTCGACTTGGTGCGGGAGAGCGCGGGAAATGCCATTCCACATATCCCATCGAAAACCGAGCAGGTCGTAGAGCTATTGACGAATCCCAAGCCCTGATTTTCAATCTTCAGATCCCCTATGGTAAGCACATCCGAGTGGACCATTCCCTTGACCGATCCACTTCCGTAGGTAATGCTAAAAGGACGGTTCATCCGACGGAAATGTTTGGACTTTGATTCCTGGAACACGCTGTTGCCGCAGGTCTTCTTGCAAAATGTACAATGACGACTGGGCACCCAGCAGTCCGAGGAGCCCGTGTCGAACTGTACAGTGAACTCCTGGCCATCGATGTTGATGACCCCGTAGATGTTTGTGTCGTAGGAGTTCACTAGGGCCTCGGCAATCACAGCACCACCACTGCCATCACCACTTTCTTCCACCGCGTTAACCGTACGAAGTGGCGTAAACCCGAATTTACTTCTCAACTCATTCCGATCGATCCTGAGTTGTTTTAGATGTGGAAACTTTTGGGTTCGACGACTACGCTTTTTTAAACTGAACCTATGTATTTTGGCGGAGACCAAGGCAATCAGGCAGACGAGTAGGATAATCACACGTAAATCCATGGCCAGTTACTGGTTTTATTTTCACTGCAAGTGGCAGTATTTATAGTTCTCCAACTTTATCAATTGCACTCTTATTTATTGGCATTCACACGTAAAGTCAGCCACTGAAACATGCCACTGGAACTATGTGATTTGTGGGTAATATTATTAATTCATTGAAACCACTTCAGTCGCTTTCAAAGGGGTAAGGAATTTATTAATACAAAATACAAAAAGTTATAATATACACATATTAAAATGTTATCTCTGCAGTATTTGTAGTTCGTAGTTGTTTTAAATTAATAAAATTGAAATTTTCTTATAGTTATGGTTAGAAATCTGTAAGAAAAACTGTGGTATATTAATAACAGAGAGATTCAAAGATCAATGCAGTGCTGGGGCAAGTCCGAGCATATTGTAGCCCAAATCGTAGACTGTGTAGTAAGCACCCATGAAAGGTTCGCCGAGAATAATGAAATCAAGGCCCTCTAAGCTCGTAAAGCTCGAAACACACGTATTACCATATCGGAGCACATAATCACTTGACTTTAGTGGAAAATCCTTGCGTCCAATGTTAAAGATTATGTCCGGGAAGTTGGGGATTTTGGCACAGTCCACTAAAAATACGCCGTTGGTTTCTTTCGGGTTCAGTACCTCCAATATCTGGTTGACTTTGGTTAGGGCATTTTGGGGAATCACCATCAGAGAGGTGCCCACATCGAGTATGGCCTCGCATTTGTTGCAAAAGTTTGTGCCATTTATGTCGGCACTGCCCATTGTGAATTGCCAATAGCCCTGGGTGGAGACCGGTACGTAGGTCAAACATCCTCTAAAAAGACCCGAATCGATGCCTCCTAAAATAAGCTCACCACCGGTAATGGCACTTGTGCCGTTTCTGTTGAGATAAATGGAGAAGACTGGCTTCTTGATGAGGCCTTGTTGGATTAAATTATAAAACGGTGGGGTTACCCCGCCAATGGATATCTCGGAATAGGCCAGGCCCAGAAGGCCATCATAGGGGGCGTTGAGGAAGGGGTTCTCCGGTTCCTCAGTGATCTCGGCAAATACTTGATTCTTGATGGGCAAACCCGCTATCGTCACTGTGTCCTGGGACAGGAAACCGGATAGAGCCACTGAACCCCCCGAATTGGAGCCATAGTCAATGTTAAAGTTCGTATTATTTGCCACAAATGTGCTGGATGCCGCGGAATTGTACTTGTTGTGATTGGCACAGGTCCTATCAGTGGCTGGACACTTAATGGATGGCACCCAAAGATTCGAGGATCCTGTATCTATCAGCAGAGTAAACTTCTGGGGCGGATTGCCTATCTCCACAGCTACAGAATAAGCCGTATTGTAATAATTGCTCAGGCTGGCAGCACTAGATCCTGCGTCCTGGGTCTTTGATTTCAAAGGAGCTTCCGTCGCTGAGAGTACTTTCGTGCTCTTCACATTATGTTTTACCGACAAGGACTTGAGTTCGTGTTCCACATTTTGATGACTAGACTGAGGATTTTTGTGTATCCCAACCTTGAGGCGCTTGCGGGCCTCCACTTTGGAGGCTAGGAGAACCACCAATGCCATCCAAAACACCAGCTTACAACACTTCGACTTGACCATCGTGGTCGGACTTTTCGTTTATGACCTGAGGCCTATTCAGTCACGTATTTATAGCTCTACACCTCGGCTTGCTTCACTCAGATAAATGGAGCTCTGCAGCTGAGTGGCTCAATCGCCTCACACCATCCAAGAATTTCACACGCGATAAACCCAACAGTTCTTAATTTGGGGGGTGTTCCCAAAACCAAAAAAGACGGAATAACTAATTGGGAAAATGTCAGAAAAACTAAAATGACTTTAGAAAACTTTCGAGCTTTGCAGCGGAAAACTTTGCAGCGGCAGAGGTTTCCAATAGCGTAGTCGTCTCTCTCTGAATAAGAGGCGGGGAAGTCCTTCGAAAGCAAGGTTTTTTTTTGAATATTTTTTTTTATATTTTTATTTTTATTGCATTTAAATTTTGTATTTTACAATTTTCTAGCGTAGTGGCGGATAATGTGCCTGATAATCATCCTACGCAGGCTAAGATTCTCGATGTCGGAGTAATCAGCGAGGGACAGTTCAGAGTCGTCGGCGGTGGAGTCCTCAGCAAGGATGTAGTGACGGATGATGTGCATGGCAATCCTCCTGCGAAGGCTGAGGTTCTCAACGGAGGAGTCATTGTCGGGGGACAATTCGGAGTCGTCGGCGGAAGAGTCCTCAGCGAGGACGTAGTGACGGATGATGTGCCAGGCAATCCTTCGGCGAAGGCTCAGGTTCTCAACAGCGGAGTCATGATCGGCGGACAGTTCGGAATCATCGGCGGAGGAGTCCTCAGCGAGGATGTAGTGACGGATGATGTGCCAAGCAATCTTACGGCGAAGGCTCAAGTTCTCAACAGCGGAGTCATGATCGGCCGACAGCTCAGAGTCGTCAGCGGAGGAGTCCTCAGCGAGGACGTAGTGACGGATGATGTGCCAAGCAATCCTCCTGCGAAGGCTGAGGTTCTCAACAGCGGAGTCATCAACAGGGCTCAGTTCGGAGTCAACGGCGGGAGAGTTCTCCGTCTCCATGATCATCATGGGGAGGGCGCGGCGAAGGACCCCCATGGCGACTCTGCGCGCCACATGGTGCTCCACAGCCCGGCGGACGTCGTGGTGGTGCTCCTCCCGACGTGCCTCCACACTGAAGACGGCGAAGATGGCCAACAGAACTAGGAACTTGAACATTTTTCGTTAGATATTTCTCGGCTAGACCAGGAAATCAACTGAGGAATAACTTGTTCCCCTGACTATTTATACGATTTCTCCAGGTTAGATATTTTGATTATCATACACCTGGATGAAATGGGCCGGACATAGATATAACATTAGTGAGCAATTCAAAGCCGCAAAGTCCGGTCAACGGCATTTTGAAAAAAAATCGATGTCGGTAAGTTTCGTGCACAATAAACTCAGGATTAAGGGCAAGTTCTTTGATTTTTTGATAACGCCTGGCTTACGGCAAAAAGTTGTTTGGCCCTTATCATTTTAGTTAATATTAGTTTATAGAAACTCAAGTTCCCAAGTTTTTAGTAATTATGGAAAAATGTAATTGTTCGTTTTATTCCACCCCCAAAGCAGCATTACTAAGAATAATATTCTATAAAGTTTGTTTTCAACTTATTAAACTAATAAATTGATCCTTTAATTTTTTTTCTTGCAGTCGTGTTTTGATGTTTTGATTGCTTTTGAATCGAAATACAAATCGTTTGCCGTATTCCGCTCCAAAATCGGATGAAAATTGACAAAGATACAGCGATTGTTTATGGCCATTTGTTAATAACCGAATTTTGCAAGGGGTTCCATCGGAAAATTTTAAAAAATAGCGATCAAAAATTTTGCCCTAATGTTTTGATGTAGATTGATTTGGAATCGAAATACAAATCGTTTGCCGTACTCCGCTCCAGAATCGGATGAAAATTGACTAAGATACAGCGATTGTTTGGGGCCATTTGTTAATAACCGAATTTTGCAAGGGGTTCCATCGGAAAATTTTTAAAAATAGCGATAAAAAATTTTGCCCTCATGTTTTGATGTAGATTGATTTGGAATCGAAATACAAATCGTTTGCCGTACTCCGCTCCAGAATCGGATGAAAATTGACTAAGATACAGCGATTGTTTGGGGCCATTTGTTAATAACCGAATTTTACAAGGGGTTCCATCGGAAAATTTTGAAAAATAGCGATCAAAAATTTTGCCCTCATTAATAACCGAATTTTGCAAGGAGTGTTAAAGGTAATGTTTAAGGTATGCCTTTCATTATTATGCATATTTGAAATTACATAAAGTACTATGTACTAAAACTTTAAATCAATGATCATATTATATAAAATTTGAAAACATTTTTGATATTTTGGAATCATATTTTTATATTTTTATTTCATTGCATTTATATTTTGTATTTTACAATTTTCTAGCGTAGTGGCGGATAATGTGCCTGATAATCATCCTACGCAGGCTAAGGTTCTCGATATCGGAGTCATCAGCGAGGGACAGTTCAGAGTCGGCGGCGGTGGAGTCCTCAGCAAGGATGTAGTGACGGATGATGTGCATGGCAATCCTCCTGCGAAGGCTGAGGTTCTCAACAGAGGAGTCATTGTCGGGGGACAATTCGGAGTCGTCGGCGGAAGAGTCCTCAGCGAGGACGTAGTGACGGATGATGTGCCAGGCAATCCTTCGGCGAAGGCTCAGGTTCTCAACAGCGGAGTCATGATCGGCGGACAGTTCGGAATCATCGGCGGAGGAGTCCTCAGCGAGGATGTAGTGACGGATGATGTGCCAAGCAATCTTACGGCGAAGGCTCAAGTTCTCAACAGCGGAGTCATGATCGGCCGACAGCTCAGAGTCGTCAGCGGAGGAGTCCTCAGCGAGGACGTAGTGACGGATGATGTGCCAAGCAATCCTCCTGCGAAGGCTGAGGTTCTCAACAGCGGAGTCATCAACAGGGCTCAGTTCGGAGTCAACGGCGGGAGAGTTCTCCGTCTCCATGATCATCATGGGGAGGGCGCGGCGAAGGACCCCCATGGCGACTCTGCGGGCCACATGGTGCTCCACAGCCCGGCGGACGTCGTGGTGGTGCTCCTCCCGACGTGCCTCCACACTGAAGACGGCGAAGATGGCCAACAGAACTAGGAACTTGAACATTTTTCGTTAGATATTTCTCGGCTAGACCAGGAAATCAACTGAGGAATAACTTGTTCCCCTGACTATTTATACGATTTCTCCAGGTTAGATATTTTGATTATCATACACCTGGATGAAATGGGCCGGACATAGATATAACATTAGTGAGCAATTCAAAGCCGCAAAGTCCGGTCAACGGCATTTTGAAAAAAAATCGATGTCGGTAAGTTTCGTGCACAATAAACTCAGGATTAAGGGCAAGTTCTTTGATTTTTTGATAACGCCTGGCTTACGGCAAAAAGATTTTTGGCCCTTATCATTTTAGTTAATATTAGTTTATAGAAACTCAAGTTCCCAAGTTTTTAGTAATTATGGAAAAATGTAATTGTTCGTTTTATTCCACCCCCAAAGCAGCATTACTAAGAATAATATTCTATAAAGTTGGTTTTCAACTTATTAAACTAATAAATTGATCGTTTAATTTTTTTTCTCAATCTTGCAGTCGTGTTTTGACGTTTTGATTGATTTGAAATCGAAACACAAATCGTTTGCCGCATTCCGCTCCAGAATCGGATGAAAATTGACAAAGATACAGCGATTGTTTGGGGCCATTTGTTAATAACCGAATTTTGCAAGGGGTTCCATCGGAAAATTTTAAAAAATAGCGATCAAAAATTTGGCCCTCATGTTTTGATGTAGATTGATTTGGAATCGAAACACAAATCGTTTGCCGCATTCTGCTCCAGAATCGGATGAAAATTGACAAAGATACATCGATTGTTTGGGGCCATTTGTTAATAACCGAATTTTGCAAGGGGTTCCATCGGAAAATTTTAAAAAATAGCGATAAAAAATTTTGCCCTCATGTTTTGATGTAGATTGATTTGGAATCGAAATACAAATCGTTTGCCGTACTCCGCTCCAGAATCGGATGAAAATTGACTAAGATACAGCGATTGTTTGGGGCCATTTGTTAATAACCGAATTTTACAAGGGGTTCCATCGGAAAATTTTGAAAAATAGCGATCAAAAATTTTGCCCTCATTAATAACCGAATTTTGCAAGGAGTGTTAAAGGTAATGTTTAAGGTATGCCTTTCATTATTATACATATTTGAAATTACATAAAGTACTATATACTAAAACTTTAAATCAATGATCATATTCTATAAAATTTGAAAACATTTTTGATATTTTGGAATCATATTTTTATATTTTTATTTTCATTGCATTTATATTTCTATTTTACAATTTTCTAGCGTAGTGGCGGATAATGTGCCTGATAATCATCCTACGCAGGCTAAGGTTCTCGATATCGGAGTCATCAGCGAGGGACAGTTCAGAGTCGGCGGCGGTGGAGTCCTCAGCAAGGATGTAGTGACGGATGATGTGCATGGCAATCCTCCTGCGAAGGCTGAGGTTCTCAACAGAGGAGTCATTGTCGGGGGACAATTCGGAGTCGTCGGCGGAAGAGTCCTCAGCGAGGACGTAGTGACGGATGATGTGCCAGGCAATCCTTCGGCGAAGGCTCAGGTTCTCAACAGCGGAGTCATGATCGGCGGACAGTTCGGAATCATCGGCGGGGGAGTCCTCAGCGAGGATGTAGTGACGGATGATGTGCCAAGCAATCTTACGGCGAAGGCTCAAGTTCTCAACAGCGGAGTCATGATCGGCCGACAGTTCAGAGTCGTCAGCGGAGGAGTCCTCAGCGAGGACGTAGTGACGGATGATGTGCCAAGCAATCCTCCTGCGAAGGCTGAGGTTCTCAACAGCGGAGTCATCAACAGGGCTCAGTTCGGAGTCCACGGCGGGAGAGTTCTCCGTCTCCATGATCATCATGGGGAGGGCGCGGCGAAGGACCCCCATGGCGACTCTGCGGGCCACATGGTGCTCCACAGCCCGGCGGACGTCGTGGTGGTGCTCCTCCCGACGTGCCTCTACACTGAAGACGGCGAAGATGGCCAACAGAACTAGGAACTTGAACATTTTTCGTTAGATATTTCTCGGCTAGACCAGGAAATCAACTGAAGAATAACTTGTTCCCCTGACTATTTATACGATTCCTCCAGGTTGGTCATTTTAATTATCAAACACCTGGATAAATTGTGCCGGACATAGATATAGTATATGTAAGTAATACAAAGCCGCAAGATCCGGTAAAATATCAATAAGTCCGTTAGTTTCTTTTAAATTCATTTCAAGATTACGGGAATGTTTTTAAGTGGTTGATAAATGCTCAGAGATTATATTTGGTATTTCCATATACTTTACCAGCAACGATTTTGAAGATAGCAGAGCCAAACTATTTGAATATTAAACACGAAATATGCTTAATTGGAAAAATTATCGACATAGAATTTAATTTAAAATTTTATTTAATTTTTTTATTTAGAAAGGAATATTGTTAGGAATCTAGGTGGTCTAAAATTTCAATAAACGTGTAAATATTTTAACCTACTTAATTTTAAACCAATTTGCTTGAAGATGAAGATTCTAGGTACAATATTCGTGGGTCCCAAAAAGGAAACAATATATTTTATATTTTGTTGTTAGGAGCGTAGTTCTTGGTTTTCACTAAATTTCACTTCTAAGCTAAAACATTATTGAATATTTTGTGTCTTTTATATATTCAAGGTGCCGATATATATGTACCTGTTTACAAAATTTTGTCGACCTATTCTTCAGAAGCACCATTTATTGCCATTTAAAAAAAGACATATTTGAATATTAATATAGCTCTCTTTATTTTTGTATACACATATTTTACGATCACCTTTTAAACGGTGTTATCAATATCCATTCAAAAGTCCGGTTGGACTCTGCTCCGTTGCCTGCGGTTCGTGCCTCCACACTGAAGACGGCGAAGATGACCAAATGGACTAGATAATTGAACATGTTGATAAGAAGTACTGAAACTGATCTTTTTATAGCTTTTTATACTTTTTTTCAGATAAATTTGGTAAATTTGCAATAATTTCTTATCACAATATTTTAATAAACGCAGCTGGCATACAAGTTATTTTCTTACAACGTAAGATTCAAGTTGCAAATAAAATAAGTACTGAAGTAGAGGAATTTATTACAAAACTGTTGTATTATGTATTTGAAGACAAATGTTTACAAAACAATATAATACAAAACAATAAAAGATCTTAAGAAATAATAGCATTCTTACAGGCTGAAAAAGTCATTAAAATGCATTTATTCTGCTGGTAAAAAATCTGCAACGATATCTTAAATCTTTTTAGAGTCTAAATTTAGACTATTAAATCTATTAAACCTATACAACTTTAACTACTTTAGTTTTAGTTTCTTACTAAAACATACTTACTTTCATTTTAGAATGAATAACACAAACGTTATATTATTTTAGCAGTATAAAATATTAATCATTTATTTTTTTATTTTTGAATTCAGTTTTTTAAGTCGTTAATAAAAGAATGAATATTATAGGTCGAATCGAATCCAACTCCGAGGATATCTAAGCCTGGAAGACATCGCCGCCCAGGATCCAGAAGTCGGTGCCAATGTAGGTGAAGGTGGAGGTGCAGCTGGTGACCTTGCCCTCGGTGGTGCTCTCGATGTACACGGAGGAGGGAACCTCGTAGTTGGTGCCTCCGATGGTGAAGGTGATCACGGGCAGAGACTTCACGGAGGAGCACTGGACGTAGTACTCTCCATCGACGAAGACGGCGCCAATCAGCTTGTTGATCTGGGCGTAGGCTTCGGCGGGAGCCACCAGCAGGGAAGTAGCGTCGGCGAAGGAGATGGCCTTCACGGGGCCGGACACCACGGTGTTGTCCAGGCTGATTTGGCTCACGCTAAGTTCCTTAAGTTCACCATCCTCGACGGACGAGTCATCTGAGTCAGCTGAGTGGTAAACAGCGGTACCGTTCTGGTAGTTGACAACGTCGCCCACCCAGTGTCTGATCTCATGCTTGATCACATGGATGGCAACCTTCTTGGCAATGTGGCGGGCAATGCGTGCCTTCCTGCCGGCCTGGGCAGCCAGGACCAAACCCAAGATGGTGAAAAGAACCAACCACTTCATGTTTAGGGAGTATGTGTTTAGCTTAGTCGGAAATTGGACTGAAGAAAAGAAAACAGACACACCTTTTTATATAAAAGCGCCAGGTTGAAACTGACCCTAAAATGATTACAAAGCACATTGATAAAAAGTTCCGAATAAAGGTATATAATTGATCGATAGTCTAAAGAGATTTCAGACAATTTTTCCATTCATTGATAACATATCTATTATATTTATATAATTTTATCAGGTATTTAAAAATGTTTATGAAAATTAAAGGAAACAGGGGTTTAATTTGAAGGTTAAGAAACAGCTTAAGTAATATTTTTTCCATTTCTGATAAATATTTTTAAGTGCAGGAGGCTCTTTATTTGAAACTTTTATTAAAAAATTATGTTTTTTTAATTTTGGTCGATGGTTAAAATGTTCAATATTTAAAATTTTGTAGTCCAAGTTTAATACTATAATAATAATTGCGGGTTATCTATTTCATAGTTTTTAGCAAAAAGTTAAAGATTCCATAGCACTGTTTTAAAACCTGTTAAGTAGAATATTATTTACATTTTAATATGTATACTATATCAATATTTATTTACAGCCAAGTTGTTTTCCAAATTGAAAGGCGGAAAGAGTCTGCATTTAACGGATAAAGGTGTTTGGGCCCTTTGGATAATAAGCCAGATGATCGTGTGGGTGCTTCTGAAACCGTAAGTAGGATCATAGGCTTCGTATGCAGCCACTGCCACTTCCAGGGACTCCTGAGTCAACATATCTCCGAATTTTGACCAGTACGATAGGTGGCTTAAGGCCATTACCATCAGAACCAAGTACTCAGCTGCTACTTTAGGGTCGTGCCAAAAAACCATGGCTTCGAAGACCGACAGCGAAATTAGTAAGAAATTGACGATCAGTTGCATGGTAAAGGCTCCATTGAAGACCTCATTTGAACGGTCAGTAATGCTGGAAAAATTATTGAAAATAATAAACCGTTTTTTATCTATTATATAGATGTTCCAACCTGATAATCCGCTGGTGGAACTTGGCAAAATCATATACTTCGTCGGCCAACAGACTGGCATTTCCATTACAACGTTCTTGAACAATACGTAGCTCCATACAAAGGGTCTTCAGGTCAGAAGTCAATTCGGAATATATGGTAACAGACAGTTGTTCGGCAAATAGTGTCCAAATCAACGCGTACAGCATAATGCAACTTTGAGAAACAAAAATAATGATATGACATATCGGATGCTTGGATGGATCGTGCAAATCAAATGGATAGGCCACGTGGAATGGTAGATTTTGGGATTCCAACCAAAAAGGTGCCGAGATCATTATCATGATGAAAGAAACAATCAGAAATAACCACAGTGCCATTAGGCCAGAAAGCAACAAAAATATCCATCGTTTCATATATCGGATATCCTCCAGACCAGGACCTTTTCTTTCCCGTCGATTGCACTTCTCCAGGCTTTCAATTACCTCGTCGATATCATCCGCATAAATGGTAAACCATACCATTTTAAAGTATATGTAAAAAGTCTGAAATAAGGAAATTTTTTATAAAGTAAGTAATTAGGTTAACGTTGATTTGTCGCACTGATATAGTATAGGCCATATCCTGACCCAAGCGCACAATGTCGTCAAGGGACTCCAATATACCATAGCCCAAGGATGCCAAACTAATTGTTATCTGAAACAAGAAAAAATAATGCCAGGCCACCATCAAAGGCTGATGACGCTTTTCAGCGCTCATGTAGAAACCCATGGCTCTTTAATATAAATATAATTTTAGTGGGATTGTTTTGAAAATTTGAAATATTGTCATACATACTTCATTTGACCACGATTAAAATATGCGAAAGTGTGTGAAGGTTTCTCCAAGGAGTTCCTTAGAATTAACCATCCTTCGTGAAATGGACCCAAAAGATTTTTAAAGAAAATCACTTTCACTTCCATTTATAAACCAATCTGCAGCACATTCAAACTAAGACTGTTTTGAATTTATAGGCTCAGCGTTTTTATACATTTATGTTTATTACAGTAATTCCGTTGGGGAAAATTGACACCTGCTTCCTATTAAAAATTCGCACGTGCAAATAATTTCAGAAAGTTTAATCATTAGCAATTACTCTCTAGTTATTATTATCTTAAAGATGTTTTCAATAAATTATGGATGCATGTATTTATTTAATAATATTTTTAATATTTTATCAGGTGATCTCCGGTGAATATGTGGGCGAACTTCTAAAACCTCTTATAATGAAATAATACAATTTGTGAGACTAGTGCATCATGAAATAGTTTCATTTAATAATAATATTTTAATTAAACAAAATTTAGACTTAATAAGTCTACTCCATTGTTTGCATCAGAAAGGTAAAAATTCTATAGCACTGATTTAGGACCTGAAGAATAAAAAACTTGTTTAAAGAATTAATATATATAATTTTTACTTACAGCCAAATTATTGACCAAATTAAACGGCGGCAAGAATCTGCTGGCAATGGCCAATGGTTTTTGTGCCCTAAGGATTATTAGTCCCAACCTCTGGTGGACACTTTTATTGCCTCTAGTTGGATCGTACGCTTCGTAGGCAGCCACTGCCACTTCCATGGATTCTTGGGACAGGAAATCGCCGAACTTTGACCAGCAGGAGAGGTGTCCCAGAGCCATGACTATCAGGACCATGTACTCGGCAACCACTTCGCTGTCGTGCCTGGAAACCATAGCCTCAAATCCTGCCAAGGAAATTAGTAGGAAATTCACCACTAGCTGCATAGTCAATGCACCATTAAAAACTTGGTTGGCTCGGTCAACAAGGCTGTAATGATATAGCATTCTATTATTATATCCTGTTATAGGTATCATCAGTATTTAGACTAACCAGATTATCTGCTGATGAAATAAAGCTAACCGATTTACTTCTCTATCAAACAGGACGTTACTAGAGCCACAGTATAGGTGCAGAGACCGCAGCTCAATACACAGGACCTTCAGAGAAGAAGTTAACTCAACGTAAATTGAACCGGACAGAAATTCACCAAAAACTATCCAGATTAAGCTGTAAATCGTGATATAACCTTGAGATATAAAAACAAGGGCGTGCGTGATTGGGTGCTTTGATGGATTGTGCAATTCGAATGGATAGGCCACGTGGAAGGGCAGCTTCTGAGACTCCACCCAAAATGGCGTTGAAACCATAATAAGGTTGAAAGAGGTGACCAAGAATAACCATGTTCCCATTAGGGCAGCAGGAACTAGAAAGTGCCATCGTTTTATCGACAGAATTTCCTTCTGAACTGGACTTTTTGTTTCCCATCTATAAAACTTTTCCAGATCATCGATAATTTGATCGATTTTATCGGCATTAATCCAAAAGTGAATCATTTTAAACATTACAAAAAAAAACTGAAATTGAAAATGTTAATGAAAAATGAAATGCCATATTTTTTATCTTACTGCTATTGTAAAGGCGAGATCCCTACCAAGGAGTACAATGTCATCTAGGGACTCAAATAGTCCATAGCAAAAAGATATCATGGTCACCGACATCATAGCGACGAAAAAGTAATTCCAAGCCAGCAGGAATCGCTTACAATGTGCCTCAGAGTTCATGTAGAATCCAAATGCTCTTTGAAGGTAAAATTCTAACATCAACATATTTACTTTTGTAATCACGAGGAACCAACTTCATTTGATCGCGGTCCAAATAGGCGATGGTGTGCGATGGAGTCCTCTGGGGGTCTTTAAAACAAATCCATGCCTCAATAAGTACGCCTGAGAGGCTCCTAAAATGCTCCTTAATCAACATTGTTAGCAACTTGTCCGATTTAATTCTAGTCCTGTTGAAATGCCAACTGTAACTGAGTACATTCTTATAATGCATTCAATTAAATAAACATATAAGACCTTATTACTCATTACTGCAACAGGGTACGAGAAATTAGCAGCTGCTCCTCATTACAAATTCTCATAGGCTTTGTAATAACTTAGCTATTACTTCTTTAGCAATCATAGACGGTTGTTTTCTTGTCTTTATTATATCAATAGTATATCTATAGTCTGATTTTTAAAAGTCTTCATATTTTTAAATTTACGACAATTTTTTTTTTGGTAAGATCCCTCTTTAAGAGTAACCTTAGGTAACTTCTTAGGATCCTTAATATTACAATTTTAAAAAAGAAATGGTTCTTTAAATTATTTATTTCATTGTTTGCATCAAAAAGGTAAAGATTCTATAGCACTGATTAAGGACCTGCAAAGTAAAATATTTAAAAACGGTATATAATTTATAAATTAAAGTATACTTACAGCCAAGTTGTTGACCAAGGTAAAAGGCGGTAAGATTCTGCTTTTGATGGACAGAGGCTTCTGTGCCCTTAGAATTATAAGCCCCAACCGTTGGTGGACACTTTTGTCGCCCCTTGTTGGGTCATAGGCATCGTAGGCAGCCACTGCCACTTCCATGGACTCTTGGGACAGAAGATCCCCGAACTTGGACCAGCAAGAGAGGTGGCTCAGGGCCATAACCATCAAGACCAAGTACTCGGCAACCACTTCGTGGTCGTGCCTGGAAACCATTGCTTCAAATCCCGACAGGGAAATCAGTAGGAAAATCACCATCAGTTGCATTGTTAAGGCGCCATTGAAAATTTCGTTGGATCTGTCAACAAGGCTACAATATATAATATACAATTATTATTCCTTAATATAACTTTTACTAATTTTTTGACTAACCAAATTATCTGCTGATGAAACAAAGCTAACCGATTAACTTCCTTGTCCAGCATAACATCATCACATCCACAGTATTGGTTCAAGAAGCGCAGCTGGAGACACAGGATCTTTAAGTCGGATGTCAACTCAAAGAATATTGAACCAGCCAGCACGTCAGCAAGAACTACCCAGATTAAGCTATAAAATGTAATGCAACCATGGGATGCAAAAATAAGAGCGTGTGCGATTGGGTGCTTGGATGGATTGTGCAAATCGAAAGGATAGGCCACGTGGAAGGGCAGTTTCTGGGACTCCACCCAAAAAGGCGTTGAAATCATTATAAAAGTGAAAGAGATGACCAAAATTAACCAGGCTCCCATTACGGCAGCGGGAAGCAGCAAGTGCCATCTTTTAATTGAAACAACTTCATTCCGAACAGGTCCTTTTGTTTCCCATCGATAGCACCTTTCCAGGCCATTGATCAATTTATCGATTTCGTCAACTTGAACAGAGAAGTGGATCATTTTAAATATTTCAAAAAATATCTGAAACTCAATGAAAATTTAAATTAAACATTCTTTATATTGCATTGTAGTTTATCGCACTGCTATTATAAAAGCGAGGTCCCGGCCAAGGAGAACTATGTCATCCAGCGACTCAAAAAGTCCATATGTAAAGGATGCCATGTTCATCATCATTTGGAACATGAAAAAATAATTCCAGGCCAACAGCAAAGGCTTGCGACGTTCCTCAGAGTTCATGTAGAATCCAAATGCTCTTTAAAAGTACTTTTATTTTGATACATTCTTTTGCCTTAAGAGTTTCGCGAAACAAACTTCATTTGGGCTCGGTCGAAGTAGGCGACGGTGTGCGACGGACTCCTGTGAGGGTCCTTGAAAACTATCAATGCTTCAATAAATATCCCCATTAGGTTTTTGAAATTCTCCTTAATCGTCATTTTTTATATTTTGTCCGACTTTAATCCAGTTCCCTTGCTAGACTGATTACAACTGCGTATTTATTGCTTTTTCATATATGTACAAGTTGTGTCTCATAATTATAATTGCTGTACAAGAAATAAGCAGCTGCTTTTTGTTCCAAGTTCGCATAGAATAATATCAAGGAATATATTATATAATAATATTTTTTCATGAAAGGGGTTGGCTTTCTGCCGTGGAGTAGTCGATTATCAATTTAGCAAATACTAATGTGGAGGTTTTAAAGGACATTAAAAAATGGAGACGGTAATCATGTATGCTCTATTCAATATTTATTTTCGTTTAATACTCATTGTCATTTAATGGGCGTAGATTTCGTTAACCTTGTTCACGAAGTGCTCGTGCTCGAAAGAAAAGTCATCATCAATTTCGGAATCGTTCATCCAGTCACCAAGTTCCTCGGAGCTGAAGTCCAGATCCTGGTCGGGGAAGTCGTTGACATCCAGGAACATAGCACGGAGTCCTGCCTTCAGGACGTGCAGGGCAACCTTCTTGGCAATGTGGCGGATTAGCTTCTTGCGAGCCTCGTGCCTGGCCTTCTTGGCAGCTTCCTCAGCGGGAGTAGGCTGAGCCTTGTGCTTCTCCTCGTGGTGGCGGTGGTGACGGGCCTCAACGCTGAGGACAATCACGCACAGGACGGCTAACAGGATCACGAACTTGGACATCTTTGCTGGAGGTGTTCTCAAAACTTAGTCTGAAACTTGACTGAAGATACCCTCGACCAATGGTCAGTTTTTATAGGGTCAGTCAGTGTATTATCGAACCAATTAATAAAGATACCGGACAACGGAATTCCCTTGCATTAATTGGATTTAACCCAAGAATTCTCGTTCATGTCGGTGGTGCTATGATATTTATCGTTTTTGTAAGCCATTACTTTTAATTAAGACATTTAATTATTGGAATTTAATATGCGTTGAAGTATGCACATATCTTATTAATTGAAATCACCGAATACTGTGGGTCAACTATTTTTTCTATTATTTTAAAATAAATAAATTTTCTATTTCAAATAAATTTAAAAACAATTATCGTTATCGGAAAACTAGAAATCATTATATTCGAAAATACCTTTTTACATCCGAAGCAAGAACCCCTGATGTCGTAGAATTATCTTTAACAGAAAGGAATTAGAAAATTTATTTGCAAGCTTTCTTGTAAGTAATTCAATTATGATGCTTGCAAGCTTGAATTTAGTTTAATTTCTTATTTAAATAATAATCAAGAAATAGTTTATTTCTTTTTATTCAGAAATATTTGCATAAATATTTCAAAAAAATTCGTGTATAGGATTGTGAAAAAGTAAAAAAAATGCAAAGCAGTAAATAAAAAATAACATTTCTTCGGGTATATACAGAAGAATGTGTCGATTTCGTGTCATAAAATGAATAATCATAAAACTCTAAACAGCTAACGAACGAAATAATAGCTCAATTAATAATAAAACCAATAGATATATATTTTTATGCATATTTTTCATCTTTTATTCAAATTAATAAATTTTTTTTGTAACATTTTATGGTTATTTCTTTTAGTTTAATTTCAAGATTTAAGCCTGGAAGACATCGCCGCCCAGGATCCAGAAGTCGGTGCCAATGTAGGTGAAGGTGGAAGTGCAGCTGGTGACCTTGCCCTCGGTGGTGCTCTCAATGTACACGGAGGAGGGAACCTCGTAGTTGGTGCCTCCGATGTTGAAGGTGATCACGGGCAGGGACTTCACGGAGGAGCACTGGACGTAGTACTGGCCATCGACGAAGACGGCGCCAATGAGCTGGTTGATCTGGGCATAGGCAGCGGCAGGAGCAACCAGGAGGGTGGCTGAGTCGGCGGAGGAGATGGCCTTAACAGGGCCAGACACCACGGTGCCATCGATGGAGATTTGGTTCACGCTCAGTTCCTTCAGCTCACCGTCATCGTCGGAGTCGGAGGAGTCATCCCCATAGGCAGGCAGCTGGTAGACTGGAGAAGCATCCTTGTAGTTGACGACGTCGCCCACCCAGTGCTTGAGTTCGTGCTTGATCACGTGGATGGCGACCTTCTTGGCCACATGACGGGCGATGCGCGCCTTCCTGCCGGCCTGGGCAGCCAGGACCAAACCCAAGATGGTGAAAAGGACCAACCACTTCATGTTTTTTGAGGTATGTTTTTAGCTTTGTCTGAAATTGGACTGAAGAAAGGCTGGCCCAGATGCCTATTTATATGGAATCGCCAGTTTGAAACATACCCTAAATAGATTAAAAAGCCAATTAATAAAAATGTCCGGATGAAGTAATCACATTTGATCGATAGCCGAAGGCGCACGCGCGATGCCCATTGCGATTCTTGATAAAATTTTCCACAACTTCATTAAGAAACTAAGGTGCAAATTTCCCAGTTCATTGATAACAAAAACGGTGAGTGCCAACTGAAATTATCTATGTATGTTATGGACTTAAATGATTTAAAGAGAATACAACGCAGTTTTTTATTTTTAATGTGTTGCCGGCTTTTAAGAATGATGACTTTTAGTTTGTTTCCGTTCATATGCACTTAAGTTTGTGTTATATAACCGAGTCTAAAGAGAATTATGCCTTTCTTTTGTATCGCAGAGAAAACATTTGATAACTAAGCTTTTTTTTATCATTATTTTATATGTTAGTGGATATTGAACTAAATCTCAGATTTAATTAAATTAACTAAAATTCAGATTATTTCCTATTTCTTATTAGTGGAATGATTGCGTGGATTTCCTATGATTGCGTGGAAGATAGATAGATTCCTAGTTCTGTGTTTTTATATTGTATTTTTCTGTCTAAATGCCGCAGGAAAAGATAAAAGGAGAAGAATCCTTGTCTTCAGATATAATTTTGGTCATCACGGGGGGAATGGAGGTTTCTCTTTAAACCTTTAAATTAATGCTTTCCTCTGAATACATTATTTTAAGTAAAAATAAAAAACAAAGCTCTATAACAATGAACATTAGCCCTCCAAATAAAAGGTTCATTACGAATATACCCCAAAATTATGACACTTTCCAAGCATAAAAAATTTCGTAAATGAACAAGAATGTTTTTATAGTTTTAAACACAGATTTTATTTATTAAACATTTTTTAACAAAATTGGCCAACAAATGGCTTTCCTTATGGGCATATATTTCGTTTGTGTTTTCAAAGGACTCGCTCTCTATAGAAAAGTCATCGTCAAAATCGGAAAGGTTCATCAAGTCACCAAACTCCTCGGAGCTGAAGTCCAAGTCCTGGTCGGGGAAATCTTCAGCCTCGAGAATGAAGTGGAAAACCTTCTTCAGGACATGCAAGGCGATTTTCTTGACAACATGGTGCACCACCTTCTTGCGAACCGCCTTCTTGGCACTTGCAGAGGAAACTGTTGTTGTGGGGGCTGCAGTGGTGGTGGTGGTGGCCTGCTCCTCCTCGTGGTGATGGTGGTGATGATGATGATGGTGGTGGTGGGCCTCAGCAGCGAGGACCACAGCGCACAGAACGGCCAACAGGATTAGGAACTTAGACATATTGCCAGAAGACCTTGCCAAAACTTAGTTTGGGACTGAACTAATGAAAAAATCTTTTGGCGCCCCTATTTAAACAAATCGAGAATAACCACATTTAGTAATAAATGGACAGAATTCTAAAATATAATTATTACAATACACAATCCAAGTCCAAAATAATCCCCACGCTTACAAAAAAGTATCCCCGTATCTTATCTTTCATTATAAAGGGTTTAAAGAATTTATTAAAAGGGTAAGGTCGAATGGTAAGTAAGGCTAAGAAATGTTAATTGTTTTTTAATATCCCAGGTTTAAAAAAAATATTATTAAGCCGAAATTATTATAAAAATTCCTTATTTTAAAGTTAACACAGCAAAAGGTTCCTTGAAATCGTTCTATGCCTATAGCATAATAGGCACCATTAATTCAAATAAATTTAATTATTTTGTAAAAGTTTAATTTGTTTTTAAAATATATTTTGAAATAATTTAATATTTTTTAAAATATATTTGCGACATGCGCGTAACAGCACTCTGTTAATCTATATGAATTTCTCGTTGTACAACACTGTCTTGTTTTTGTGAGCTTTGCGACACAATATCGAGTTAATTAATTAATGCCAGCAAATATATCTATAACATAAAAGTTAAGGAAAATAAGTCGTAACGAAATTTTTTTCAAATGTACTAAAAGTATGCTTTAGTAAATTTTTATTTATTTTAGCCATATCAACAAAATTTAATTCAACCGTCCAATTAAATGATCATCCACAAAAGATGATATTTTAAATCATATTAAACACTTATTATATTTAATCAGAGAATATTTAACCAATCATATTTAATACACATATCTATGTATTTATTTCGCTGTCATTGTTCAGGAAGGACTCATATTCGAAGCTGAAATCCTCATCGTTTTTGTCCATGTTCCTCCAGTTACCAAACTTAATGGAGCTGTGGCGAGTCAACCGACACAATTTGAAATTGCAACGAATAAATTCTTTTTCGCCATAGTATCTAAAATCCCTTTGGGCATACTAAAAAACTACTCGCTACAAGAAGCTTCACTCTTCAAGAAATCATCTTAATATTGACAACATATACATTCCACCAAATCTTTGTATCCACACTATTCATGCAGTTATCTTTAATAAATATTAATAGTTATTAACCAACGTGGTTATATTTATTTGGAGCATAAAAGACTCCATAATTGGTGACCCTCGACAACTAGAACAATTTCAAATCACATCAAAGTCTTGAGTACATACACACAAGTATTTCACAACATGGCCGAAAACGAAGACTTCGCTGACGCGCAAGACGCTGCGCAATTCACTAGCACAGCCATGATCCAATCCGTATTTGGAAAGATGCCGTTCCCAAATTTACAATCAATCACAAACATAGAAATGTTCTTCACGAAGTTAGAAAGTTGGTTCGCACTACAAGGACTTGGTGCACGAAAAGAACAGGAAAAGTTCGCTGCAGTCATCGCCTACGCAGACCCCAAATACCTGGAACAAGTACACGATCTTGTGAACAATCCACCCGAAACTGCCCCTTACTCCACCTTAAAGGAAGCGATCCTTTCAAAGTTTACGGACTCGGAAATGGTACGTTTGGACCGACTTGCAACGGGAATTCAGCTCGGCGACAGCCGCCCAAGCCACTTACTCTGCCAACTGCAGCAAACCAAGGCAACCTGCGACGAATCAGTAGTACGACGCTACTGGATCAAACGTTTGCCTCCTCCCGTACGCGCGGTAATTGTCGGCATGATAGGAAGCTCACCGCAGACCAAACTCTCAGAACTTGCAAAAGCAGCCGATGCGGTTATGGATTCCTTAAACGACGATGCGTCTGACCACGTATATGCTTTTTCAAAAAGCAAACAACAGCAGTCTCATCAAGAAGAACGCGTCATAACGCTGACCAAACGACTCGACGATAACGACAAGGCTCTGCAGCAGATTAACAACAAACTGGGACAGTTACTTAATCACAATCAAACGCGTGGCAGAAATAATCAGCGACCCCAAAATTATTACCGCAACAATGCACCTTCTAACGATAGATCGTCCCAACAACTGTGTTGGTACCACAACAAGTACGGCAGAGATGCACAGCGTTGCAGCCAACCATGCTCCTTTACAGCGTTCAACGAGGACGACCAAAAAAACTAAATGCAACCGTCAGAGGATCAGGAGGCAGCCTTGACGGATTAAGTAATTTCGCCTCTTCTTATCATCAAGCATTCCAAATTAATGTTCACAGAATCTCTTACTGCAACCGACTTTTTGTACCAGACGCCCAATCTGGGAGAAAATTTTTAGTCGATACAGGAGCCGACGTTTCGATCATTCCATACAGTACTATTCACAAGAATATACAAAACGCCAATCGCCATACACTCTTTGCAGCGAACGGCACAGAAATAAAAACATACGGCACCATCCGCTTGACACTGGACCTAGGACTACGTCGTCCTTACACTTGGAACTTCGTTATTGCTGATACCAATACTCCAATCATTGGATCCGATTTTCTACACCACTACAACCTTCTTGTCAACATCAAGGAGGCTAAGTTAGTTGATGCCAAAACACGCTTGACATGCTGTGGTATCCACACACATCAAAATTCATCAATTATTAAAACATTCAACACATCCAACGCATTCGCTCAACTGTTGGAGGAATTCAAAGACATCACACAATTCAACACAATCACACATCGTCCATCGTCAACAACTAGCGTCACCCACGTCATCGACACCAAAGGAGCACCACCCTTCGCGCGACCACGAAGACTGACCCCAGAGAAACTCCGAGCAGCAAAGAACGAGTTCCAATATTTAATGGACATGGGAGTATGCAGACCTTCTAAAAGCCCATATGCTTCACCTTTACACATGGTACGAAAACCTACTGGTGAATGGAGACCATGCGGTGACTACCGCGCCCTCAATGCGCAAACCATACCGGACCGGTATCCACTACCACACATACAAGATTGCACACACGTGTTCTATGGAAAAACTATTTTCTCCAAGATCGATCTCAACCGCGCATACAATCAAATTCCAATAGAACCTAAAGACATCCCTAAAACGGCCATAACAACTCCTTTTGGTCTGTTTGAATTCACACACATGACATTTGGACTGTGTAACGCAGCTCAAACATTTCAACGCTATATGCATACAGCATTCAGGGATTTAGACTTTGTCTTTGTTTACGTCGACGATATAGCAGTCGCATCGGCCAACATACAACAACATCATATCCATCTGCGCCAAGTTTTCGAGAAACTGCAAGAGTACAATCTCACGATAAACCCCAGCAAATGTAGTTTCGGAAAAGAATCAATTGAGTTCCTAGGACATAAAATTAACCACCAGGGTATTAAACCTCTACAAACCAAGGTAAACGCCATTACAAATTTCCCCTTACCCAAGGTGGCCAAAGAATTACGAAGATTCCTCGCAATGATCAACTTTTATAGACGATTCCTCCCCAATGCTATTCAACATCAAGCTCCACTAGTGCAGCTTATACCAGGCAATAAGAAAAACGATTCCACCCCAATCAACTGGACAACAGAAACAATCGACAAATTCAACAGTTGCAAAAATTCTTTAGCACAAGCTGCACTATTGGCACATCCTGCACCGAACGCAAACCTTTCGCTAAGCACAGACGCGAGCAACATAGCAGTGGGAGCGGTTCTACATCAAGTCATCAACTCGGAATACCAACCAATGGGATTCTTCAGCATTAAGCTCTCAGAAACACAACGAAAATATAGCACATACGATCGGGAACTCCTAGCAATTTACCTCGGAATAAAACATTTCCGCCACATGCTGGAAGGCAGGGTTTTTCACATCCGTACAGACCACAAACCCTTAGTATACGCCTTCGATCAAAAACCCGAAAAAGCATCCCCGCGACAACTTCGCCAATTGGATTTCATAGGACAATTTACCACATCTATAACACACGTAAGAGGAGACGAAAATACAACCGCAGATACGCTTTCCCGCATCGAAGCCATCGGAGATAATTGCATTAATTATAATGAAATAAGCGATGCGCAATTACGCTGTCCAGAACTCCAAAAACTACTCAATTCCAACACCAGCTCTCTTCAGTTAAAAGCAGTAAATATTCCTCATACACATCACTCACTAATTTGCGATATATCTACTTCTAGCGTACGGCCTTTCATACCACAGCCGCTTAGAAACACAATCATCGAGAAGCTACATAACATTGCACACGGTGGAGTTAAGGCAACTATAAAACTTTTAAAACAACGATTCGTTTGGCCCTCCATGCACAAAGAAATCTCCGAGTTCGTAAAACACTGCATTCCTTGCCAAAGATCAAAAATCACCCGTCACGTTCGCTCACCTCTTCAAAACTTTACACTACCCAACCAAAGATTCGAGCACATCAATCTGGATCTTATTGGACCACTACCACAATCTGGCCCGTACAGATACTGCCTCACCATTATAGATCGGTACACGAGGTGGCCAGAAGCCATCGCTATTGAAGACATGCAAGCCGATACCGTAGCATCCGCCCTCATTCGCTCCTGGATCTCCAGATTTGGCATACCGGCTCGAATCACAACGGATCAAGGCAGACAATTCGAATCGAGGCTATTCAATGAATTATCAAGGCTACTGGGAATCGATCACCTACGTACAACCGCATATCATCCACAAGCAAACGGAATCATCGAACGCTGGCATCGAACACTAAAAGCTGCCATCATGTGCAAAAACCATGCAAATTGGCCACAGAAACTACCAATAATTCTTTTAGGACTTCGCACAGCTTACAAACCGGACATTCAAGCAACACCCGCACAGCTAGTATACGGAACTACGCTCAGGTTGCCGGGAGAGTTTTTCCACCAATCAAACAAAATACAATCCCAAACGGAATATGCCAAAGAATTGGAAAAAATCATGCAAGAGATCCGTCCAGCACAAACAGCTCATCATGACACCTCCAAACCATTTATATTTAAGGAATTGGAAACCACCTCACATGTATTCCTACGAAATGATGCCGTACGCACTTCACTTCAACCTCCATACGACGGTCCATTTGAAGTCATCGAAAGGAACGACAAACACTTCACCATATCCGTCGCTGGACGTCCAGTCAAAGTATCAGTGGACCGCCTCAAGCCCGCCTTCATAATAATGCAACAGCCAACAGACAAAAGCTCAACGTTGGAACCACCAAATAAAGGACCAGACCTACAGGCTCTTGGAGAGTCACCGGAAACAACCTCACCTCCAAGACCCCGGCGTACAATTAGACTCCCTGCTCGCTTTGCACCATGAAGTCTAGGGGGGAGTACTGTGGCGAGTCAACCGACACAATTTGAAATTGCAACGAATAAATTCTTTTTCGCCATAGTATCTAAAATCCCTTTGGGCATACTAAAAAACTACTCGCTACAAGAAGCTTCACTCTTCAAGAAATCATCTTAATATTGACAACATATACATTCCACCAAATCTTTGTATCCACACTATTCATGCAGTTATCTTTAATAAATATTAATAGTTATTAACCAACGTGGTTATATTTATTTGGAGCATAAAAGACTCCATAGAGCTAAAGTCCAAGTACTGGTCGTTAAATTCAGGGCGCGCAGTTCCACCTTGTGTCCTGCTTTTAGGACATCTAGGGCAATGTTCTTGGCCACATGCAGGACCCACCAACTGTACTCTTCTACCAACTGTACTAAGAATAGCAATGGCAAGTAAGTAGTCTTGAGTATAGTTCCCGAAAATTCGTCTTAATCGATAGCAAGGATTTATTGGACAAAAGTATTTAAAACAAGAAAGGAAAGCTAACTTCGAGCGGAGCCGAAGTTTATATACCCTTGCAGTTCAGTCGCAGTCCGCTAATTAATATAGTTGGCCGATCCTTATGAAATTTGGCATATCGATTTATTTTGCCAAAAGAGTAATCTGTACCAAATCCCATCTTTCTAACTTAAAAAACATCAAAGTTATGCCAATTTCGATCGTTCTATGACAGCTATAGGATATAGTCGGCCGATCCTTATGAAATTTTGCACACAAGATTTTTTGGTCAAATATAACATGTGTGGAAAGTTCCAACCTAAAAAAACTTAACTCTAACTTAAAAAACACCAAAGTTATGGCATTTCCGATCAATCAGTTATGTGGCAGCTATAGGATATAGTCGACCGATCCCGGCCGTTCCGACTTATATACTGCCTGCAAAGGAAAGAAGGGTGTGTGCAAAGTTTCAACTCGATAGCTTTAAAACTGAGAGACTAGTTTGCGTAGAAACGGACAGACGGACAGACGGACATGCTCATATCGACTTAGGAGGTGATCCTGATCAAGAATATATATACTTTATAGGGTCGGAGATGTCTCCTTCACTGCGTTGCACACTTTTGACCAAAATTATAATACCCTCTGCAAGGGTATAAAAATGTGCATTTAGTTCATTGAATAAGTATTAAATTTAAATATTTAAGTATTTATATTTATAATGCCGCATTTATCGTAATATCATTTTTTGGTTAAATTTTGTAGTGATCTAAGCCTGGAAGACATCGCCGCCCAGGATCCAGAAGTCGGTGCCAATGTAGCTGAAGGTGGAGGTGCAGCTGGTGACCTTTCCCTCGGTGGTGCTCTCAATGTACACGGAGGAGGGAACCTCGTAGTTGGTGCCTCCGATGTTGAAGGTGATCACGGGCAGGGACTTCACGGAGGAGCACTGGACGTAGTACTGGCCATCGACAAAGACGGCGCCAATGAGCTGGTTGATCTGGGCATAGGCAGCGGCAGGAGCAACCAGGAGGGTGGCTGAGTCGGCGGAGGAGATGGCCTTAACAGGGCCAGACACCACGGTGCCATCGATGGAGATTTGGTTCACGCTCAGTTCCTTCAGCTCACTGTCATCGTCGGAGTCGGAGGAGTCATCCCCATAGGCAGGCAGCTGGTAGACTGGAGAAGCATCCTTGTAGTTGACGACGTCGCCCACCCAGTGCTTGAGTTCGTGCTTGATCACGTGGATGGCGACCTTCTTGGCCACATGACGGGCGATGCGCGCCTTCCTGCCGGCCTGGGCAGCCAGGACCAAACCCAAGATGGTGAAAAGGACCAACCACTTCATGTTTTTTGGAGGTATGTTTTTAGCTTAGTCTGAAATTGGACTGAAGAAAAGCATTTTGCACAGCCTTATATATGGTTAGAGTTCGTGCCAAAATGGAGCACCAAGAAGCGATCCATAAAATGTGCCGACGGAGGTATCAGATGTGATCGATGGTCAGTTCGTTCGATTATCAGTTTTCCTCACGGCACACGAAGGAGCCAGTTGAATGGGAAAAGTTTATGTAAATACATTTAATTGATTTAGTTTTCGAGATAAGAAAGAGATATTAATGCCAGTTAGAAGACAACGTAAATTTATCATTTTGTCAATAAAGAGAAAGTTTGTAGTAAACAAAGCTATCACTCATATGTGTTGGAAATTGCCAATTTTATATCTTATCTTATTACTTAAACAGCTTAAGGGCAAGTTCCCAATATCTATATACCTATATATCTACTCCTATATATATTTCATAGGTACGATTTAACAATATCATACGTACAATATAATAATATTAAATTTTAAAAGGTATTGTTAATTATTTTTAAAATTTTTGTACACTTTAAGGTGTCAGGGTAAGCAGGGTAAATCCATTACATATTTCGATATTATTTAAAAAATTATACCTCTGAGGTAAAAAAAAAAGTTATCAAAAGATAACAAGAACCATTTTTTTATAAACAAATTAGGCATTATTCAAAAACTTGCAAATCTTATCTTGAACGGAAAGCGTTTTGAAAAATTAACAAATTGAGTAATTACTAACATTGAGTAATTACTATCAAACAATGTTTGAAAATTGATTGATTTGAAACTCGAAATTATGTTTTCAGCATATTTGTTTGATTCTAAACAGCCTCTCCAATTTAGTTTAAAATTAGATTTTTATTATTAAAATTCTCCCAAAACCCATTTAGTTTTAAAAATGTAACATTTTAAAGCATTTATTATTCGTTTCATTCGCGCTTGTTTAAATATAAATATCGATTAATGAATATATTTGTTTTAGTTCCTTTTTGTCTAAGCCAGATTTCCGAAACCGACGCGATTTTGACCAAAGTCAAACTCGGTGTAGAACTGACCCAGGAACACGTCGCCCAGGATCCAGAACTCGGTGCCAATGTAGCTGAAGGTGGAGACGCAGCTGTCGTATTCGCCCTCGTTGTAGGTCTGGATGTAGACCGAAGGGGGAAGGTCGAAGTTGGTGCCTCCGAAGTTGAAGGTGATCACCGGCAGAGAGTCCACGGTGGAGCAAGGGACGTACCACTCGCCCTGGATGTAAATGGCGCCAATCAGCTCATTAATCTTGGTGTAGGCATCGGCGGGGACAACAATCAGGGAGGTGCCGGTGTCGGCAATAGCCTGGACTGGTCCGGACACTACGGTGCCGTTCCAGGTGATCTGGTTGACGGCGAACTGCCAGTAGCCCTGCTTGGTAACGGGCACGTAGGTTAGGTCACCGTCGATGAGGTTGTAATCGGTGCCGCCCAGGGTCAACTGTCCACCCTCGTCGGATGTGCCGTTCCTGGCAAGGTAGAAACCGAAAACTGGCTGGTCGATAAGCCCCTGCTCGTAGAGGTTATAGAACGGAGGCACTACATAGTCAATAGCGATCTGCTGGAAGCCCATGCCCAGAATGCCATCGAACTCCACGTCGGTGAAGCTGCTGCCCGGCTGGGAGATGGCTTCTCCGAAAGTCTGACCGGTAATGGCCAGGCCGTTGATGGTGACCGTATCGGTGGCCAGATAGCCCTTGACACTGCCAGTTCCGTACTCTATGGTGAAGTTCTCATTCACGGCAACGAAGGTCGAGGAGGCACTGGAGTTGTACTGGTTATGCTGCTGGCAGGCCACGTCGGTGGACAGGCACTGGACCGAGGGAATCCACAGGTTGGCAGAGCCAGTGTCGAACACCACATTGAAGTACTGGGGCGGAGTGCCAATACTAATCTCGCCATAGTAGTACATGTTCATCGAGTTGCCCAGCTCCTCGTTGGTGTAGTCCGTGTCCTGGTTGGGGTAATCGTTGCTGTAGTCATAGCCATCATCGTAGTTGAAGGTTTCTCCCACCCAGTGGCGGAGTTCGTGCTTCAGGACATGGATGGCCACCTTCTTGGCAATGTGACGCGCTACATGGTGGCTCTTCTTGGGCTGTGTCTTGTGGATTTTGATGCGGTGGATCTCGGCACTGACCACGGCCAAGACAACCAGCAGGATCAAACACTTGAACATTTTGATTAAAAACTTGCAGTTTTTTGGGAAATAAGATTGGTCCCCTTTTGTGTCTGGGACTAGACTAAAGAGCCCCATTCGGCCACAGCCTTTTATAAGATTGGCGTAAAGACCAAGTTGAATCATCAAAAAATCGATTAGACATGCCAGACAAGATATCAACTTTGATCGATAGAGCTTATCGATCTTGCCAAAATATAAGAACTGTAAACAATAGAATGAGCTTTCCGATAATAAGTCTGCAAAATTAACCATTAAAAATTCGAATGAAAATGTGGTAATCAATTGATAAGAGACGTCGGTATACTACAAACAAATAAATCAGATAGTTTAGTTTAATTTAATAGTTTAATTGTTAATAAGCTTATGAACCAAATCCCTCTAATTACAAAATAAAAGTCATTCCATAATCTACCCCTTCACCAAACATAAATAATGTTAAAAATTTAAAACAAAATTAAAGACTTATGAGCAACTGGAGGTGGAATAGTTTGTCACTCTAGATCCTATAGCGATTCGTTTGTATTCATAATCGAGTTGAATGTAAAAGGTGCTTAGGAAGACGTCTCCCAGAACCCAGGGACTGCAGCAATTATCCTCACTTCCGATATTGATGTCTTGAGTTCCTTGGGCCAAGCTGGTGAATCCCGATACGCAGGTACCGCTGTAGTTGAGAATATAGTCGGAGGGCTTCAGAGTAAAGTCTTTCCTTCCAATATTGATGGTGATATCGGGCAGACTTGAGACCTTGTTGCAGTTGATCGTGTAAACTCCATCACGTTTATCGGAGGACTTGATGCCCAGGATTTTGTTGATTTTCTTGAGGGCACATGATGGCACCACGATCAGCGATGTTCCGGCATCGATGATGGCCTCAAATTTGGAGCAGATCACCTTATTGCAGCCCAAACTGAAGCTGCCCACCGTGATCTGCCAGTATCCGACAACAGAGAGGGGGACATAGGTCAGACATCCACTGTAGAGAGTGGGGTCTGAGCCTCCCAGCAGCAGTTTTCCACCGTTGCTCGGGTCCGAGGCATTTCGTGTGAGACTCAGCGATATAATTGGCTGATCGACGAGTCCTTGGGCGATCATATTATTAAACGGAGGAGTCACCCCTCCGATGGCAATCTGCTCCAGTCCCAGTCCAAGAATTCCGTCAAAATGCGATCGATTGAAAACACTTTCGGGCAACGTAACTATTTCGGCAAAGGTCTGATCTTTGATGGTTAGTCCTGCTATTTCTAATGTATCCGTGGAGAGGAATCCTTTGAGAATGACGTCCTCGGTGACTCGTGTGGCATACTGTATTTGAAAGGAGGTGCCATTGGCTATGTAGGAACTGCATTTGCTGGAATTGTATTGATTGTGTTGGAAGCACACTGGCTCTTTGCACTGTGACGAGGGAACCCAGAGATTCGCAGATGCGGTATCGAAGAGTATTTTGAAGGATTGGCAGCCTATCTGAATATCGCCATAGAACTCAGTGTTATAGGAGTTTATCAGACTTTCTATGCCCACTGAACTTGTGTCTTCCGAAGTGGAAGTCAATTGCAATTTGTTCTCGATGACTAGTTGTTGGTTCTTCAGGCTTTTGAGTATTTTCGTGTGATTCGTTTCCCTGTTGATGCGGATTTCCACTCGGCGACGTTTCTTTTTCGATTCCACATTGCTGGCTAGTAGAAACAAGACCAGCACAAAGGTCAGTGCCACTCCGAATTTGCCGAGCGACTGCATTGTTAGCGTCAGTTGCTTTGGATGTCACGTATTTATACCCGTAGATGCATTGAACTGCACCAGAAATTCCAGAATTATCGGCCGAATTCAAATTCGGTTTTTGGTGACTTTGAACGGCTAACAGGATAAGCTAACACGTGGCCGGAAATGGCCGCTTTTTTTCTGTTGTTTGAATCAAAAGTTCATTAAAATATTTTTAAATTCGGAAATATAGAAAATTTGTTCTTTACATTCCTTACAAAGGTGGCACTGCGGCACAAGATAGAGTTAAAATATACACATTATAAATTATTATTATTTTATTTAGTTTTAAAAAATACAATTTCGAATAATTTTAGTTAAACAATGTTGAATATATATTTTAAAAAATAAAAATATATCTTTTTTTAGCAGCGCCATCTAACAGCAACAACTCAGACACAATGTAAAATACCAAAACCAGTAAGTAAAATACTGAATCGGGTTCGTAGGGCTTCCACCAGGTGGCGATATGTTTGAATTAAGACTCAAAATAAAAATTGTGTGATTTTATTTTACTTTTAAGTGTTATATTTCCGGGAAACTTTGAAGAGTAACTTCTTTTAATTAATTTTATGCATTTCCTTCTACGCAGTGACACTCACACTTACAATTCATCAATAGAAAACGAAAAGTTTTCCAACTGTTTAGGAGGAGATATCCTGAATCCTTTTCTGTTGACTTTCAAGTTGACCCAAGGCGGCGTTCGAATCCTTTTTCCCTTGGCCAATAAGGAATGCAAGCGAAAGTGATTGCAAAAGTTTTTCAAGTCAACCGCCCGACCAAGCCAACCACGCCTCATTTAGCCTCCGAAAATATGCCAAGTTTTATTTGCTAATTGCAGTGAAATAAAGCCAGAGTAGGAGAATCCTGTCCGCAGGACCTCAAGCCAAGAAAAACTTCAATTCCAAATGGAGTTTCTCCGGTTAACCAAACTCCCTGATTTCGATTTCGGAGGGAAACCCCCGGTTTTTGGCGCGACAACGTTTACAGATATTGGGAAACAATGGGGGAGAATATAATTTTTTATAAAGAACTCGGAGTACTCTTTAGAAATTAAACCAGGCTTCTAAGATATTTATTCAAGATAAGCCTATTACCTAAAATTAAATACTACAAACTTCTATTTATTTCCAGTTACTTATTTAATAAAGATATCCTCCCCCCAATAAGGGTATCGGGAAAAAATGAAACCGCTGCCTGGAGTAAAAGTTGACTGCCGGCGTTTTTCCGCAAATTTCTTTGCAAGTTTTTCCGGGGAGTTGCTGGGTGTGCGAGTGTGTGTGAAAGGATGTGTGGTAAGAGGTCGAAATGTTGTAATTGAATTTGCGTCAAGTTCTATTAAGTGGCGTAAACTTTTGGCCTCTGGAATTGAACTTGGCTCACCGCATGTGCATTTTTCATATGTTTATCGCACAGTTGCGTTGTATTTTATTTTACTTTCTTTCATTTCGATTCCGTTTGACATGTTTTGGGGGCCACAAAAAAGAAAAAGTGAATCGGAAAGAAAGCAAAACCAAGATATGTCTGTGCTGTCAGTCACAGGACTCGCATATATAGCCGCTATATAGGCATGTATGTGCGGTTATCAATGAAGCATTAAATTGTTTTTGGCGTTTTACAGCCAACAAAGGTCCTTCCGCCCACCACTCATTCCAGGCCCATCTAAATCACATGAAAATCAAGGCGGGTCCATCATCAGCATCGTTATAATCAACAAAGCCCAACTGATTTTGTATGCAGGACCTCGTCCACTTAAACTCGAAACCTTTTTCCAGGTTTAATTTAGCATATCAAATTTATGCATTTTATTTTGGCCAATGCATTAAATTGCTAATGTTTGCCATTTTGTATGGAAAAAAGTCATGGAGTGGGTTGAATGGGTGGGAATGTGGTATCCTTGGCATCCTATTGGGGTCACAGCTGCTGCCACACTGCGTGTTTCGACATCAAATATTAAGATTTCGTTCGACAGCTGGTGACATCTTCGTTTTTATGCCGCTTATGGGGTTTTTTCAATCAATTTTATCGCTTGGCACCCTCTTGAAAATATCCTTTGTGGCGAAAAAAAAAATATTTGTAAAAAGATATAGTTATATTATCCACTAGCCGTTTAATTCCCTGCCCAATCAAAGGTTTACCCAATGGCGATATCTGTAGTCGGGAAAACAATTTATCAACTTGTCAACATATTAAATGAGACTCGACTAAAGACATTACTCCATCCTTCAATTTATCCCCTTCAATCCGTCAATTCAATGACGAATCTCCAATAATATGCAAACTGCCAATATTGCGTATACGTAGCGTTGTACTTCCTTTGTTTTGCTGGCTGGGATTTGTTTACCAGTAAGCGGAAATAGTTGTTGGCCGGCGGAATGTGGGCTGAGGGATGATGGGGTATGGGGCACAGACTATGGCCTAAACCGGAGAGCATGTTGTGTTTGCTGTTGAAGTTTATATGCAGGATAAACTGTTCAACCAACTGACGTACACAACATGTCCAGATTTCAGACAGGAGCCGGGGCCAAGGGCTGGGGGCGGACAGGCTCAGTCTGCCATAAAAGCAAATAACTGTCGTGTATGTGTTTCAGTTAACTGGACTATGTCTGTGTTTGGTCGCACGCAAATACACACACTATCCCGTCCCGTTTATATATATCTATATATACATATACATATCTAATATGTTTGTCCATCAATTGTCCTGTCCAAACTGTTCCCGAAACTCGAATCCAGTGCAAGTATGCTGAAATCCCAATGCTTGTCCTGGCACTCCGACCTCCTGTCCTCTGCGGTCGGAACAAGTCAACATTTCTGTTTCTGTTGCTGGCTAGTTAATAAATATTTTTTGTGCCACATCAACAAACAAAAGTAAATATGCCGTAAAAAAGACGTCATCACAATATATGGAAATATATTTCAAAATGATCTTTGTTTGGCAATTTTCCATATAGCCTTCGCAGCTGTTGCATTTCTCTTGGTTGGTCTGAGGTATTTTCTTGAGTTTATTTGCTTATTTGCGGCCTTCTTGCCTTGGCCACATTTTCAGAGCCGAGTTATGTTTATTGTTTTCATTATGGGAGGCCAATACTGTGGTCAATACTGTGGATAAACAAGCAGTGCAGTGCAAGGTATGAAAGCCCAAATCAATTGGTAAGCACAGGTTTCTATTGAATGAAGCTAATTGGGTTTTGGGAACAAAAGTTGTTGAAAAAAAAAATTCGTTTCAAGGTAATGACTAACTCTGACTTATTTAAAGATTTCCTTTTTAGAGAAGAGAAATAAGTTTAAGGCCAATTGCCTTTAATGACTTGGTCCATTTGAGAAACCACGCCTCCTCAATAAAATAGGGCTGACTAAAAAACCCTCTAGAGTGAAATAACTCAGGCAATTCCGGCCCCAACCTTAAGCTTGTCCCCAAAATGGAAATGCCACAGGAAAATCTCAGAACACATGTTCGGCGGGGGTGCAAGGATTTGGGAGCTGAATAAGTGGAATAAACCATCCGGTGGGGCTGGAGCCATCTATTAAGGTTTGACATTAGCATGAAAAACGCATTTTTCTTCAAGAGCAAACAATGAAGAAAACTCAAGAGTAGAAAATGGCGGTAGATGGCGAAAAAAGGAAAATGTTAAAATAACTTTTTGGCAAACTTCTATGCTTATAAAGGTGACAAAGGCATTTTCCGTTTCCAGTTTCGATATCGTTACGACCCTGATTGAATCAAATTGTTTGAAATTATTTCTTCCTTTGCCCCAAAAATAAAAGTTATTTCTTTTTCGGTGACGAAAATTGTATCCTTTTGACATATTTATGCAATTGAATTGTTTACATATAAATAACGATTTGAAGGGTTCAAAAGTTTATGAATGTGTTGTCAGGAAAGTTTGCTCCTGGCAGCTTAAAAGCGTTTCAGACTTCATCAATTTTTGCGCAGCTTGTTGACTTTCAAAAGTCAATCTAGAATGATTGATTTTGTAAGAATATTTGTATTTTGTGGCTTGTTTACACACAGAATTAAAATACTATTTTAGAATTCAATACATACAAAAATAATTATTTTTTAATAGAGTTCTTCCATTGTGTAAGTGAGCGAACTCAGTTATCTTGAATGATTAGTCAGTGGATGAAATCTTTATGGAAACAAAACTTTGGATTGTATTGCTTATAGCAACAGTAATATTTATAGAAAAAAATCGTGGATAAAGCTTCAGTTTCCTCTTGAACCTCGTGCTCTGTGTGTTGTTCAGCTTCGCTGAATATGTTTAAATATTTTTTTATTAGTGGCCTTCTTGGATTTTTTTCCATTGAAGTTCTGTGCACCATTGAGAAAACCAGACCCAACCGAGAAGAACTGCTGAAGCAAATGAATATTTATGAAGAGGAAATCGCAAAACATGACGAAGAATTAAAAATATTAGATGAAGAAATATCAAGACTTCCCCAGGATTGGGAAAAACAAAAGAAAGAGTTGGAAAAACTAGAAGCGCTAGTTATGGATTTGGAATCTGACAACTATGACTTAAAACGTGATATTAAAATGAGACAAGAGGAAGTTGATAAGCTTAAAGAACAATTAGAGGAAAAAGAAATACAATGCTTTTTAGTTGAACAATCACAAAATCAAAAAAATATATCTCAAGAGAAAATTCTAAGCCAACTTAAAAACATTGATTCGGATATAAAACAAAAGGACGATGAGCTTAAAAATATAGATTTTGAAATAAACAAATTAGAGGTCCTCGGAAATAAAAGTCAACTTCTAAGTTTGTGGGAAATAGAAAGGGATAGCTGTTACAAAATTCGTGACGAAAACCAAGATTGCCAAGTAAAACTGTGGAACAAGGAATTGAAAGAAAAAGACCCGAATCCAGCCCATATCTTGAGTACATGGCATCTGGAAATAAAAAACCTTCTTTCTACGATAAGCGACAAACTAGAATCTAAAAATGTGACAGAAAGTGATGATCGTATAATACCGAGTTTAGAATTAATTAAAAAAGAGTTACGTCAGGAGGAGATAATTCAGCGTGGAAGTATCTTTATGAGAAAGGTGTCTAGGAAAATAACACGGTATAGGCAAAACATTACAGTCTTCACTCAAAACATAAACCATAAATTAGTGGTGAATAAGATCAAGAAAGAATTCAATACGCTAGCTACAGAATTGGAGACTAAAGGAATTCAACACTCAACACGAATTCCATTATTGAAGTGGAACGTACAGAGATGTAATAATAGCTTCAACAAAGAAATAAACGATTACAAAAAGGGATTCGGACATGATCAGCTTTTCCCTAATTCCCCAAATATTCCTGATTGTCATAAAAGGGCTGAGGTCTTTTTCATAGGCCTTGAAAACATTCACAAGATGACATCCACTGGGAGCTACACTCTTAACATCAATCTTACAGGCCGGAATGGCACTAAATTTGCATCTTATAACCGTTTTAAGATCAGAGGATCCGATGATCGCTACCAAATTATATCTCTAGGAACGTATACTGGAACGGCTGGCAATATTATGAAAAATATGAAGGGAAAAAAATTTTCTACCATGTTCAAGGCCACTACGAATGAAGAGCTCCAATGTGCACAGCATTTTAAATTTGGCTGGTGGTACTCTCCAAATTGTATGAAAAAGTAAGTAGATTTATAATAAGAGTGATTTTTAATGTAACAAGTTTATATTATTTTCTAGCCCTTCAAACAATGTTGCAGGAAAAGTTTATTCGGATAATATTCAAAATGTCACAATGGAATTAGTTCAAAATTTAAAAAAAAAAGTTGTCTAAAGTCAAGGCTATAGAGAACTGTGAGTATGGATAAGGCATTATTTTTTATATTTCTCTTCAATTTTTGTTTCTTTTTTATTTTTAGATTTAGAAACCATATGCCGACCGCTGATAAGCGACTTTTAAATCTGAAACACCGAGTCGGATGGAGCAAAAATCCTTATCAGTCTAAGATTCTGAGTGATGACAAAATTTTCCATATCTTGGCCCGATACTAAGTTGAGGCCGGCAAGACTCTCTGGGCCCTTTGAAAAAAGTTGACATATGCAAAAATAAAGAAAACGTATGTATATATACGAATTATCAGCATTTATTTATCTAAAGGGAAACCCTGAAGGGAAGTGGGGAAATGATGGTGGAATGCAAAGTTTTGATTTATTTTTAAGCGCAAAGTTTGCGGCCTGTCACAAATATTTTTGACAAGGGTTTTTCACCAGAGACATTTCCCCAAGAAACCTGCAGAAGCTGAATGAAATCGAAGCAGAAATGCTAAATCAAATGGTAATTTACACAGTTCAAAAAAAGTTTAATTCTTGGCTCAGATTTCTGAGGATTAAAGAAAATAGAAAGGGGACTGGGATGGAATTGTTTTCTGTTAACTTTTCCTTTCGACTGGTGCCTTGGATTAAGAAGGATAAGGGCCTATTAACGGCATTACGGGAGAAAGTTGGGTTTTGTTTTAAATTCCAGACAGCTGCAGAGCTAGAAGTTGAAGGAGAGTCCTTTGACTTAAAGTCTAAAAATGTATTTCCTATATCCTTACCTTTATCTCCCCCTTTCATTTTGGCAAGCAAATTTAAGCACAATTTAATTTGCCATTTGTTAATGACAAAGCCGGCGAAAAACTAGCAGAAACAGCAGCCATAGCTTACTAAAAAAAATAACAAACTAACTTTGCTAAAAAAAAAAACTCAAGGAAGGGGAAAATTAAGGAACGGGGAAGGGAAAAACGAGTGTCTGCAGTGTCACTTGAAGTGTTGCAGTCGCCACTCTGACAACGAAAATAAAAATTTGCTGGCACTTCTCTTTTTTTTTTATTATTTTTTATTTTGTTTGCAGAAACTCGGGGAGCCCACAAGACTGTCGGACAATAAACACATGTTTCAGTTTGTAATACGCGGAGCCGTAAAGTTGGCGAGTCCCTTCCAGCATCTTTACCCGCCTTCCCTTGGATACCTTTGGCAATGAGAAAAAAGTAGCATTACGAAAATGTAGAGTACTTCATAGTTAACATTTATATACTCTTTCCTTTTAATTTATAAAAATTAAAAGGAAAATTTGTATAATATTCTGTATAATAGTAGTCATTGATTTTGTATATAAAAAAACAAAAATTCTTTTCTTTTAAACTACTTATCATTTGTTCCATAGCCCTGATGGTTTTTTCTCATTCCAAAAAATTCAATCTTTTGGCAAAACCCACAATTTTTTAAAGCGTAATGCCAAAAGAAACAAATTGTAATTCGAGGGTAGCCGAAAAGTATCTTCACAGTTCGGTTTGTTTGTCTGTTTGTTATTTTAGTGTGTGTTTTTTGTTGTTGTTTATGTGTGTGCGAACACATGCCCTTTTTATTTTATGTTTCGAGTGTGTGTGCAAAGTTTTGCAGCTTCCCCCCCTCCTGGCTTTGTCTTCCTCCTTTTTTCCAGGAGGAGATTACATTTGACAATGGGGAACATGTGGTACTCATAGGGCTCCTGGGTGCCTCCCTCGTTCATCGAGGATAATGGCAATAGGTAAGCCGTGTGAAATTGAACTGTGTCAGTGTCACAATAGGAATCGATTTCTCGATTGTGTTTGGCGTGAATGTTTTCGGATTTAAGTGCTATGGCAGGGATTAGGGATATAGAATAAAAAAAACTGTATCTGTATAGTGGACTCAACGGTCTGGCAGGCCGAGACCAGAGGAATGCACATGCCGAGTATTTTTAGTGAGCACTGTAAGTAGTTGGGTCTGTGCCTTCAATGTGTCTGCATTTCGCCCAGTGTCTGTGGGCCATAAACTCCGCTGGCTAATTATGGCCACTAATGAGCTTGAAATGGCACTTACCAGAAACAGCCACAGAACAACACTAACAGCACAGAGTGTATGCGTATTTAGATATTTGAATGCACCATAAAGGCCAAAAACAAACAAAGGGGAGAAAATCGTCGCATAAATACACTTTATATCCCAATCCAACCCGAAAAGGGGGAGTTGCATTATTTATGAGCGACGGCAAGTGTGAAAATGTAAAGCACTAATTCAAATTAAAGTGGCCGAATCCAAAATGCAACAATTGCAAATCAGGCTGGATTAGTGACAGGTTTATGCGAGGGGCGAATCAAATTAGTTTACATTAAAATTTAATAAAAATTATAAATGGAAAAATAACAGACATATCCTTATAGGCAGTATCCTCCTCATTAAGTTGTCGGCTTCTGCCCTCCTGGCCATCATTCCTTCTCTATAGACTCCGCTGTTATTGCTGCATATTAAAATATATCCCACAAGAGATCGAAAACTCCGCCTCTGTCTCTGTTTCTGTCCTGGCTCTGTCTGCATTGTAAATTTTAATTATTTCCTACAAATGATGATTAAATTGGCCGCAGGCAAGCAGCAGCCCGATATTAAATCAATAAATACAAAAATGCCTGCATGTGGGAATCCACTCCTCGGCCGGCCACGTTTAAATGGCAATATGTAAGGATGGCAGAGACAGTGATGACAGTTTACCGGTTTACAGTTCATTATATTGCATAAATTGACTTTATATCGGGCCGCACTAGGCACAATATTAACAAACAACGGCCAACGAGTATGAAAATGAAATGCCAGCAATTTACTGCCAAACTGAAAATGAAATGTGCAACAAAAAAAAGGTAAACACGATGCCGAAAGCTCGAAATGAACAAAAAGTCAACAGGTAAAGCGGATTAAAAGTACTACTATCGGAAAAAGACAGGACTAGTTGCTGGAGGAGACGATAAATGAATCCATAAAATATGTATGTATTTTAAATTGTATGTTTACACTCGCAACTGATTGCATGGGATTTGTTTATTTATTTATACACATATATCTCTTCCTCGGAAAAAAATAATAATAAATATGGATTTATTTGGAAAGCCCAATAAATGTTGAAATCACGCATAACCCTTTGCTTAAATCTTGTTTAAATATTGGCGCCCAAAGCCAATAAATCCGATAAATCCCTTCATCCATCTCTTAGCATTAAACCAATAAAAAAAGTAACCCCTGAAAAAACGCCGTCTTTCAACACCGAAGTATGAACAATTGGATGTACTTAGCATAGAATAACAATTTAACAAGTATTACCGGACCAGCACACAAATGGCTACTTGAAGGACCTTCCCATCGTCCTCGGCAACGGGAAATCTGAGCTGCAGTCATCGAGGCTTTTGTTCAGGTGACGAAATGCGTCTCAAAACTACGTGAGTTGCCTGCCAAAAGCCATCTTTGAGACGTGAAGGTTAGAAAAAATGAAACCCCCAAAAAAACGAAAATCCGAAAATCTAAAAAGTACACAGGGGGTGGCACATTAAGGGAAGGCCTGGCTGGGGGGACGGTGTCATTTTGGGGCCAGAAAGCCAGACAACAATGCCCAGGCGGCACAAGGTAAATGCAATCAATACGCTCAGACGGCACATAGCAGGTATTATGTATTATACATTATGTATTATGTATAATGCATGATGTGCCCTTTCTGGCTCTGCAGAGACGACCAAAGCGAGAGTGCCGTGAAAAATCAACGCCAGGCGTAATCTATTAAATTATCCTAATTTCATCACGCACCAAATCCCTTTAGCCATGAGCCTTCAACCTTCATCCTTCGTCCTGTGTCGTTTGCTTTTTTTTTCAGCTATCCCCTCACCCGTCTGATTCGTCTGGAAAACAATAAAAATTTGCATAATATCGGTATAATATTTTAGCATTATATGCGCCCCACAAAAGGTGCAGAAGTGTCGAGTATTATGGCAAGAATTTTCCACCTTTTTTTTCTTTTTGGCAATATATGCATGTGACTGCCTGGTAACATATGTTTCCATCATTTCCATTTATTTTTTTGGAATTTTTTTTTCGGCTAAGTAACTGCACTAAGCGAATTTATCTTACCCATTTGGACGTTCTCCGTTCTTCGCAGCTCGTTTGAAAAATCCTCACTAATTACTTGTCTAATTACTGGGATTTTTTCCCGCCAGGCCAAGTAGCTGCAATTTGTTTCGCCAAAATCTCATTTTAAAAATAGCCAAGTCAGAGCAGAAAGGGCTAAAAAGAACGGAATGCTAAAATGCCAAGCTAAAATGTTAATGTAGATGAATACATGCGGCAAAGCCGAGAGAGAAAACTTTGAAGTAGATTAATGAAATGATGATGAAAGGTAGGTTACTTGATACTACACCTAATTAGAATAGTTTCCTTGCACTTATTATATAGCTTTTAAATATATTTTCTAATCAAAAATATCTAGAGATTAAGTATAATCTATACAAAAAAATCTAAAAATATAAATGGCAGAGCAGAAGAGATATTTGTCTTGGCGAAGGACTTGGCTGGCACTCAAATAGCCGGCCATAATTTATCATAACTAACTCCGGAGGCGAAGCTCATTTGTCAGGACCAGCCGAGTACAATGAACTCCGAATTGCAAATAAAATCGCCAAAAATATGAGAATATTCTCCAAGGCAGATACATAAATAAAAAGGCGAGTATGTGTTGCTGTTTGTGGTTGAGCTTTGATGATCCAATTGGCCTGGACGGGACAGATTCAAGCGTAAAATGAAAGGAAATTGAAATGCGGATAAATTGAATTGAGAACTGCCTGCGGGGCTTCGGGTGGAAGACCCGGAGAATACCCTTACAGCTCAATTCGTGGTCTATTTCGGTGTCCTTCTGCTTCGTTTAACGCATCTTGACTTAAAATTTTCACCAAACACATTTTATTTCTTTCCTGTAATCATATCTTGCCCTAAGCACCGCTTAGACATAGTTTTGTTATTAATTTTGATAAGACGATTAGATTAAGCTGCCATTTGGGTAGCAGTGCGCTAATCATGTGAATAAAATTTCTACATATATAAAAGTAAAAAAAAAAAAAAAAAAAAAAAAAAAAGTTTAACGCGCCCCCAAGTATGCAACAACTTTCGCCGGCAAGTGGCACTCAATGAGTGCAATCAAATATTCAAGGCGGTGGTGGCCAACTTCTCGACTTGCCACGCCTTGATGCATAATTAAAATCCATTAAATGAATTTCTTACTCTCTTTCTTTTCAACAAAAAAAGTCTCTTTTAGCTTTAGTTGTGAACTTTTCATTAATGAATCAAAATGAAAAAAGTTTCGCGGGCCAAGTTATTTCCATTTACCATTTCGTTTGAATACTGCTACCATTTCCTTGGCCCATTAATTTCCCATTTCGACATTTACACAATCGCCGTTCCGGCGTTTTGGCCAGCAATGCAAATTTCATTTCGGCCATCATGAATGCCAAAGTGCAAAATTCAATCAATTTGAGCCATTTACCTAACCGTCATTGAGAGCTCGTCCAGGGTCCGATTTTGAATCCGAGTGTGTGATTGAGAGTGGGCGGGAATTGTGTTTCTGACATCAAAAATTCCCCCCAAAAACCATTCAAAAGTGCTTCGCTTGGATATTTGTGTGTCTGTCAGGTAAATGATGATTGGCAAAGAGTTTTTCCCAATTAATATACACCAAGCCATTGGCTTTTGATTTGGCCAAAAATGTTTTATGAGAAATATCCCATCAAATGCATTTCATTTTGTGTGACCAAACCGGATTTTAATCCAGATTTTATTTCAAACCGCTGACTGCATTTCCTTTAAAATCGGTTAAATAAAAGCCCTTTCAAATACTTGCTTGTAAATGCTTCGAATTTGAACTTTAAGGTAAAGACCAGGAGACAAATTGCATTTTATTATTTAAGATTTGTAAGTTTTCTTTTGACAAACTCAGTACACAACACACAATTCGCAATACAAATTAAGCCTAATAATCCCCCACGGTAGTCGGCGTAGACTGAACCATTCTAATTTATTGGCATTTAATTGCCAAAGGATTTTAAGCAAAATATTAGCGGTTGCCATTCTGGTCCGGCGAGCATGAAATTGTATGCAATCCCAGTCCCAGACCCAATCCCCGTCTGTGGGTCTGTGGCAGTCCAATGGCATTATAATGGCCCCTCGACCAATGCGATTATATTAATTAATTTCCCATCGATTGCCGTATTAGCGTCTCATTGTCTTAAACTTCACTTGGGCATGCCTAAGAGGATGGCGCAGTTGCCACAATGGAGTCTTGTTATTTCCATTTCGGATGGCTTTTAAAATATTCATGGAAAGGGAAATGATTTATCAAAATATTAATTTAGTTTCAGTCTAATCCTAAAAATATACACAGACCTTTTAACCCAAAAACTGTTTTGAAAATATCCATTATACATGGATATTTATAAATGCTATAATAACTCAACGCATTTTCAGACTCCAAGTTGGAGCCTCCAAGCAATGACTAAAAATCCACATTGGCAATAAATTCTGCATTAACCAGCTCTTGGGTGCGTTAAAAGATTTTAAATTCAAATTTCCGCTTAATATCTGCATAATCTTTCAATTGCCAAGAGATATATCCCCGGTTGTGTGGGATTATTTCTGCGTTTTGAAGTTGAGTGCGGCAGATGTTTTGTAAAATGCTAATAATTGCCTTAATTGCGTTGATAACCAAATATTTGCATTTGCTGGCGTAACGACTGCATTTTGAACTCTCGAGTGTCTGCCTCTGGGGCTATGGCATCTTCTAAATCTGAATCTGAATGTGAATGTGAATCTGAATCCGAATCTGATTATGTTTGCATTTGCATTCGCGTTCGCAGTTGCAGTTAGTTCTTCCGCCTGGGATTGATGCACTCTGTCAAGTGGACCGACAATGTTGATGACGGGATGACTTCTTGAAATGTTTGTTCTAATAAATGCGGAGTAAATTGTGCATTTTATGCTGCAAATGAGGCCCGGACTAGACCGCCGTTTGATGTTTGTCCGGGGCAAACTTTAATGAGTTGGGTTTGCCAAGCGAAAGTCTTTCGGGCCACCATGGGGCTTATCAATCTGGATTCGATGCAGCTCCCCTAAATTATTTTACTTTTTTTAGCGTCAATTCCTGGGACGTGTGTTTACTCAGCTGTGACGTAATTTCATTTTGCATTTAGCCTCCATACCCAGCTCTCCAAGTCTGAAATCTGAAATGATGTCTGTCAAGGACTCTCGGGCGATGATAATGTGCTTTGGCACAAACTTTCTAACTTCCCCCTAGCCACCAGCATAAGCCTGGCCAAAAAGTTTTATGACTAGACAGTTTTTTGGGGAGTTCCTCCCACTCCACCCATCCAACGCCCTCATCCCCATTGTCCTTCAGTGATTTAGTCTCCTTCTGGCTCGTCAATATGCTAATAATGTAAACTCATGTGGCCGGAAATTGTTTAGCTATAAACTTTGTTTACGGCTTCCCAACTTTAAGTTCCTCCGACAGCCAGACAGTCGGTAGCCAGATTGGGTCTTAAATGCTAAATATTTAACTAGGCATATGTTCGTCATTTGGCAGGATTTGGGGCCGGAGGAAAGTGAATGTCAAGCATGCTTATCACTTAAGAGAGTGGAGAATGTTGGCCAAAGCGCCTTATCAACTTTGCACCAAGTTTATGAACCAAGTCGATGGGAGACCCAAGATTATTTAACAAGGCAAGTTTCATGTTTGCAATATGTAAATACAAAGATTAATTTTATGCTTGAGATGCAACAGGGCTTCTAGATCATTTCTCTAATAAAGTTTACACAAGCTTAGTTGTGTTAATTGAAACCAGAAGTCGAACGGGTTTCAGCTTCTATGGCGATAATTTATTCCTGCCGATTGCCAATTTTTTTTTGTCTCATATAATAAATGGTTTGTAAATCCCTTGACAAATCCTTACATTTCCACCTGCCATCCCGCTTCAAACTTCAAAATCAATTAATTTTGTTTTTTGTAAACAAAGTAAAAAATTAATGATATCCGCATCAAAAGTTTTGCTCCAAGATTATTGTGGAAAAGTTGGGATCAACTTTGGGTACATTTTCATTCAATTCCTGTTTCTATTTTCGCATCTATCAAAGTGTTATTTTTTACAACTTTTTGCAGCCATTTATTTACGTCACCTGGGACTTTGCATACTTTTATGTGAGTGTGCCGGAGTATGGGCGCAAGTATCCATTAGTAGTCTCAAGATTTTGTTGTGTTCATTAGCCAGGCGGGATTTTTCCATTTTTCTTGTTGTTTGCTGTTTATTTGGGCAAAGCAATTTGACACTTTTAAGGATTTGCCGAGTCTGACACGCGTAACGCCATTAAATTTATCAATTGCCCAACTCACTCGAGCGCTCCTCTGCTCCGGATTTTATTTCCCCCTCGTTTGGATGGACCACCTCCCTCCGTGGCTGCCACCTTTTGTGGCTTGCCGCTGCTTTTATTATTTTTTATTTGCCATTACAGAATTTACAACTTTTTTCAATCAGCAGCGCAATTCGCGAAAGCGACGCGTGGCCTGGGAGCACTTGATTTTGATTATTGGCAGTGGAGAAACGGAAACTTGATTTTATTTTCTTGTCGTCGACATAGTGGCAATTTATCATTCATTAGATGGTTAAAGTGCAGTTGTAAAAATGAATTAAGGAAAGCGACGGTTAATAAATAATTGGAAATGCGGGAAAGAATATGCAAACCAACTAGCAACATTTTAATATATGGCTCCAAGCCATGTCTATATCTTCGTCAATTTATATCCGATTCTTGAGCGGAATACCTTAAACGTTTTGTATTTCGATTCCTAATCAAACTGCATTAAAATATGAGAACAAAATTTTCGATCGATATTTTTGAAATTTTTCTGATGGAACCCCTTGTGAAATCCAGGATGTTCGCATATGGATCCAAGCCATGTCTTCGCCAATTTATATCCGATTCTTGAGAGGAATACCTTAAACGTTTTGTATTTCGATTCCTAATCAATCTGCATCAAAACATGAGAACAAAATTTTCGATCGATATTTTTGAAATTTTTCTGATGGAACCCCTTGTGAAATCCAGGATGTCCGCATATGGATCCAAGCCATATCTATATCTTCGCCAATTTATATCCGATTCTTGAGCGGAATACCTTAAACGTTTCGTATTTCGATTCCTTATCAAACTGCATCAAAACATGAGAACAAAATTTTCGATCGATATTTTTGAAATTTTTCTGATGGAACCCCTTGTAAAATACAGGATGTTCGCATATGGCTCCAAGTTATGTCTATATCTTCGTCAATTTATATCCGATTCTTGAGCGGAATACCTTAAACGTTTTGTAGTTCCATTCCTAATAAATCTGCATCAAAACACAAATCGCGTAATTTTTAAGGGTCTTAGATTGTTAATTTTGATCCATGAGTGATTAGAAACTTTAAAAATGTATTTAAGAGTTGTTTGGCAAGTCAAAGTGAAGATTTAAGGCAAATATGACATCTTATGAGCCGTTTCAATAACCGAGCGTTTTATGTATTTGTTTATACGGATTTTATGCCTCTGAAAACCACACTTCGGCCCAATAAATCGAAGCCTCCTTTTATGGTTATGGCCGTGTCGCAGGTGCGTTTGATTCAAAGCAATATGAAGGCAATAAGATGGAAATGAATAAACATAAATAAGCATAAATAAATACAGACCTAAGCCATGGCGTGTTCTAAGCAAGGCAAACACTTTAAGGCCAATATTCTGGCCAACTAACAGTGACCGCAAGCTGACAAGAATTTTCACTTTTATTGCCAACATTTAACAGGCCATGACACGGCGGCAGCTTTTTCATCATCAATTTGCTTTATGGCCCGGAATGGCTGCCACACAGTGCAGCCACTTGTCATAACATGGCGGTGAGTTACCGTTACCGTTTTGCTAAAACATTTACCCATGCCATGCCACCGGGAGCCGGAAAAAAAGACAACACGGAAGGAAAACTAGTTGCAACATTTGCCTAGAGATGGTATATATGAGGGGGCCTTTTCTGAAATTTATAAAAACTGTAGACCCTTTTCTTTTTAAAATCTTTAATATTTTAAAATGAGTAATTAGTTTGTTCTATTTATTATTTTTTTTAAAAAAGGTTGCCCTTTCATATCTCCTGTTAATGTTTAACTATTTTTCGGGTTACTGTATTACCTTGGACTTCTCGCATTTACTTCCCATCTCTAGGCCATGCCTCTACCCTACCCCTTTTCAGGCTGAAACAGTCACACACAGAGGCTGGGGCATTGTTGTTGGCACTTTGCTAACATTTTCACACCCAAGACAGAGGAAAACGATGGACCTGGCCAAAAGGCGAAAGGCTGTGTGGCAACTGGACGAAGGCAGCGACAATTTGTCTGCGAATTCGCGAGGTGGCATGTTGGATGGCTTGGGAGGCTGGGTGGGGTATGGGCGTGTGGGCGGGGTTCAGGGCAGTCTAAGCCTGGGAGAGTTTAGCTTCGGTTGCATGTCCATGATGGCGTGTAACTGGTTTGTATCTTTTTGCAGCTATTTCTCTTCGTTTCTCGCTTCCTTTCCTCTTCCGCTGTCCGATTTTGTCAACATTATTCAGGCATAAACATGGCCCAAACCGATGCGATGACGAACGCAAGCGTTGCGGTCCTAAGGGCTGAAAAGGGGGTCTTTAAATGGAAAGGGGGTCCAAAAAGAAAGGCTGGAAGGGGCAGGGAAAACGTGATGCCAGGCCAAATGCTGCAAATGGTGGAAAATGCTTGAAACAGGCATTTAAACGTCGTTAGGTTTGTACAAATCAAGATAAATGGCGCTAGGACATGTGACCAAACGAAGGACTCCCAGTGGAGTGGGTAAAGGACCCCAAAGTTCGGTTGTGTGAGGTTCAGGTGAGCATGGGTTGTCCTTCCTTATTTGTTTGCCTCGTTACGGAAAGGACAATCAGAGCACCAATTATAATAATGGGATTACAAAAGGTTCTCAGATGAAAATGTATTTTTGGGATTTTTAAAATTTAAAAAACAAACATACTAAACTCCTAAATATATTAAGTTACATGGACCGGCTTAATGTCCCCATTATCCCTGGGAAAGTTACTTTTATTACCATTTCTGGAAAACCATTTCATCGTCAATCTTCCACCTTGACTAGTCCTTCAATCTTTAAGCACTTAAGATTGCTTTTCAAACGGGACGCTTAACATTTGCCCATCCAATTAGGCCAAGAATGGCGTATCGGGCCCAAATCCTGTCGTGGCCTTCCATTTCTCCTCCCACCTTTGCCCTCCAGCCGATTTCAAATGCATTCTCAAACAGCCCCCTTCAGTGCAATAAAATCCGCAACTAGAGAGTGCCAAGAGGCAGAGTCAACCTCGACTGCGCTAAATGCATCACGTATTGGATTTTGACATAAACGCTTGTCCTCGTTAGCGCCGCATCGTGTTCCGTCCTTACCCGTTCACCTTACCGGTGACTCCCCTCTTTGAATTTCCATCCGCCCACCCGGTATCCTCGTACCGCCTGCGGTGCCAAGGCAAAAGTTTTACAACCGAGCGGGAACAAAGGTGCAAACCGAGGAACCAAAAACTTTCAGACAAGTAGTAGGCAGCATGTTGATAAATTGCCTTGGCTTTAACCCGCGCCCTGACGCTGTCGGATTTTATGCAAAAATCATTTTCCAAAAAGGTAGAGTTGGATGGTAACTAAATTAGATGACTACCAAGATGCTCTTTAGGAGATCTTTTTAGGATGGTTTCTTCGAGAGTATCCATAGAAGAAAAAAGTATAATTAAAAGTAAAAGGTAACTTAGGGTTTATTTTTATTTAAAACTTAAAGAGACATGTCAAGTCACTAAACCAGAGGACCCTCTTTAGTACACAATATCCTACCTGAGTATGAAAAGTTTGCCCATTGGGAAAGACACTCTTCTAAAGAAGAAAAAAATGAATGAAAAAAAAAAGAAGTGAAAAATAAGCAGAGAGCTCCTCCTTTCGATTGAGATCCCTCGAGTGTCGAGTGTTGACTGACGGCGTTGCTGCCGGCGCTGAAATAATGCGGCCAATAAATGTCAATGCAATGAGCTCTGGGCCGGGCCAAGTTGGCTGGCAATGAGGGGAGGGCTTTTGGCTTTCATGTGATTCTGTGCTTATTGTGTATTTAAATGGCAGTTAAAGTGGCAACACGTTTCGTTTTCGTTTGAAGTTGTTGATGATCTTGCAGCTGCTGGCATTCCCAATGCATCCTTCAAATTTCACCTTATGTCATGCATTTATGCGTTTATAAATATTTCATACTTTGTGCATTTTAGCGGAAGATGCCCCGTCCTTCCATCGGATGGTGAGTCATATTTTTAGTACTATACTTTTGAGCTGAACAAAGAGCGTTTTTGTATAAACAATATATGCATATCTGTCTGTTTACCGATTTTCTCATTTGCATTCAATGAATGGCCACATGACAGAGTCGGAGTTGGAGTGGAAGACCCATTGTGAGTGTCATTGTCAGTTTGGAGCACCCTCACAGATTCCCATTCTTATTTCAGAGTTAAGATCCACCGTTCCACTGCCATTTGCATATTGGCACTTGACACTTGACGAAATACTTATCTTGCCAAGGAATGGCAAATCAAATTGCTGGCAAGTTGGCAATTTGCATACATCATATGTTAACAGCGATTTTGAGCCGGGTATACATATCGAAGATAAATCAATTTCATTCCCAGTCCCAACTTTGACAGTCTCGATTGGTGGTTAAAACGAAATGAAGTCATCATCCTCATCGCAGGTAAAGATTTGATTAGCTTTGGTTTTACTTTTGACTTGATGGGCTTCAATTACTGACAGGCGATATGTTAATGCTTATTCCAGTTTTCTATTTTTATTTCAGGGCCGATGTATGCCCATTAGCAGAGTTCCACCAGCCCAAATAAAGTTGTTTATTCAACACATAAATCTTAACCAGAATTTATGTGCTTTCCGTGCATTGTTTTCCTTCGAACTAATATGGCTTATCACATTTATCATGAGCACACGGCGGCCTCTTTTGTTCTCTTGGCAAGAAAAGCGAAACATAATATTCACGATAACAGCAATTTGCATAATGTGCAAATCATAATACGAGTTTCCTCCTCCTCCTCTCAAAAAAAAAACTCCACTTTTCCCATGTGTGTGGGCATAAATATTGCAACATTTGTAACAGACAACGCGGCTGCCTCCAGATAACTTATCGGGGAAGTCGGAGGGAGCTCGGAATTTCGAAGCTAAAATGCACACAAGGGCCTCCACTCCATACAACCCTCGATTTACATTTATTCAACTTGAAGGCAGGAAGTTCTCAATACCCCAAGAAAATAAATAATACACAAAAGGTATTTGGAACGGAAAAACAACATATATTTACTTTACAATAAATACATATTTTTGCAAGTGTATTATATTATTTCATCCTGGCGACAAATGGCAGCCTAGCTTTAAGTAGTTTTGCCACTCTGCTCCTTCAACTTTTTAGAAATCCCTCCTCTTTTGCAGAGAGCGCTGTCGCCACAAGGATTGTTCAATTTCAATTCACAACTTTCTGACCATGTAACAACTGCGGCAAGTTGTTTCATTGTTGGAAGTCCTTTTACATGTGTCTGCTGCACTTAGTGTGGCTCTATGATGGGAACAGAAAATTCAGTAAAAAATCAGACGAATGATTTAAAAAAATTATAAATTTTAAACTGAAGAATTCCATATCAACGCTCTACCATTTCCAATTTTGGTTTAGATTGAAGAGCAAAACTACATCAGGCTGGCTCCATTGAACTCATCCCACAACATCATCAATTCAAAACCAATATCTCAAAAACAAAAATCCAGCCATCATATGTGGACTGCATTTTCATCGTTTTTATTTATTTTTGTTGTAGTTTCTTTGCTGTTGGCTTGGCAATTTCATTTTCCAAGGAATTCCATTTACACTCGAGAGCTTTGTTCTGGTTAGAAGGGGGCTACCTGGCTGGCTGGCTGGTGATGGGGGGATTGAATGCGAATGGGAATGTCATGACGAATTTGGCAGTGATAAATGTTGAACCCCCCCCCAGCCGTAAACGAGGTGCCAGCTGGAAAATCCCAAAAAGAGTTCGGGCTATTTATGCACAGGTAGCCCAAAACAAGAAAACAATAAAGAAAAACTTTCAATCTTGCACCGTGAAATAATCAATGATTTTGTTTATTAAAATAATATTCAAAATTCCTTTTAAGTTAAAAAATTGAAATTGTGTTGCCCCATTTTGTTCTTATTTTTATAGAATTTTTTGTAAGACCTAAAACCTTTTTTTTACTCTGCATAGCTTGACAAACTACTCGGCTGCTATGTGGAGTCTGGTTTGGTTTTGGTGTTTTATGCATGAAATGCTAAAACGAATGCCGCACCGGCAGTCTCCGGGACAGATGGACTGGCTGACTGTTGACGCCTTGATGCATGGTTCAAGGCAATGTCAGCGACAGGAACATAGTCGAGGGACAGGAATTGAGACCGAGACTGAGCCACACACTCACACACACTCAAATATGAGGTATGAGACCCGAACCCTAAAGTCAGGCACACTCCCAAAAAATGTGTGCACCGAAGACGCCGGCGGGCACTTTTCAAGAGCCAAGCGATGCTATTGAAATTCAGCTACAGCGTTGCTAATTTGTATTTTAAAATATGCGCAATTATAACATCCCAACAATGCATTCAGTGGTGTGTAAGTCTTCATGTTAAATAAGCCGAAAAGGGGTGCAGCAGCAGCAACACCAACAGCAACAGCAACATCAGCAGCAGCAACATCGATGTCACAACAGCAGGCAAAGGAGGTGGTAAGAATCCAGGGGTGGAGGTAGTGGGGGTGTTCTACCCTTAAGTGTTTTTCTTGATACCCTTTTTGGTTTTAAAAAGTGGGTTGCTTAGTCTTCTCTCGAACATCAATGGGTCTGAAAAGCTATTTATAAAACATTTCTCAGTCCTCATATCATGAAGGCTTGAACTCTTTCCATAAATTATATCCTAGGTATCCCTTATTCGATCCTGAACCCCTTGTAGCCGCTATCCTGCTGAGCCCGTTGTTCCACTGTGGCGTGTGTGTCCCCCAACCCTGTTTTTGAACTTATGAAAAATCATTAAAATTATTACATTTGGCTTGCTGACACCTTTTTGCCTCGAGTTCCGGGCAGGAAGACAAACGAGATCGCGGGCAGGGACCAATTCGTGACATTTGTGCGGGGATTAGAACCACCAACTGTCACACATTTCTTGACTCGAATTACTATGATTAGCATAGGGCTATGAGGGTGGGGGTTTTACACTTCCACTCCCTTCTAAAGTGTGCACCTCAGAGCGGCCCTAATGCTGTTTATGGTCAGCCTGGCAGCTGCGATTATCCCGCTGAATGGTCGGCAGTTTGTCAGGCTCTGCTTCCTAAGCTCCTGGATCTATATATTTCTTTTCTTCTCGGCACTTGGGCGGCTGCTCCTAATGGCAAATATTGCCCGGACATTATGCAAATATTTGCACCGACTAATGATGAAACGTGCCGGGCACAATCTGCTCGTTATGTTGGCGATATAAAAGCGCAATGAAAGCGAAAGGTGTTCGCCTGTGTCTTGGGCTTGATTAAAAAATATCTTGCAAGACGTTGAGGCCTAGGCCAAGGACATGGGCCGGATACTTTGCAAATTGGGTTCATACATATTTAATTGGTTTTGAGGGAAGTGGCAGATAAGGAGGATAGAAGGCTTCGCATTGAAATTCCCATATGAAAGGATTTTAATCATGAAAGCTACTCAAGGGGTAGGTACTCTAAGAGATGCATGAACAGAAACCGTCTTTCGGAGTGAGACAAGGTGGCTTAGACAACATCTTTCCAAGGAGCTATTAGAGCTACGAAGTTGTGTAAAGAGTTTAATATGAATATTGGCCATTTTAAATCATTTAATTAAAGATTTCATTTAACTGACTATAATTTAAGAAATCCTTAAAATTATTTAACAAATTGCTCATCTTTTTCCCATCATGTCATTGACTTCTTAGGAAACCTTTTTGTTTTGTATGATGTTATATGATGATCTTGTGTTTATATTCATTATGCATTTATGCATAAGCCTCCTGGCAATTTCGGTGGTCGTTGTCATTTATCTTTTCTGGAAAATCATCAACTCTGGGCGATCATTAAACTTCTCGCACTCGCACTCGCAAAAATTGTGTTGTCGTTTGGCGGCCGACGAAACCAAAACCAGAACCGAAACCGAAACGATCTTGATGGCTCGGATGGTCTGGCTTTTGCGTTTGCCCTTAAAAATACAAAAAAAAAAGGCACTGGAACTCGACCAATTTGCAATTCATTTCGTTTTGCACTTTAATGTTCGCCAGACACGAAACATGAAAAGGCAACGATTTGGCTTGCGAATAAAAACATATACATCCGCGCGCTTATTCTCGATTTCTGGATGGGCAATAAATTTTTAAAATTTAAACAATGCAAAGCGAGGCGAATTATTGCCGCTTGAATGGCTGCTCTCCGAACACGCCCCATGCTAATCATGGAAAAAATGATATATAAATATATGTAGATGGATAAAAGGGTTCACAATGAAGCCAATAAACTGCCAGCAAATGCTTCCGCGCAATTTCATTTTGAAGGATGGCTTGTTATCCGCGAAGGAGTTTGGGGAACGTCGCTATTCCAATCACAATGCCACATCAGAAGGCTCTGGGAAAAGGCAGTGGCGGCGCCTTCAATATTATCCTCTTCCCTGGCTTGCCGGCCCCCCCTCGATTTGGCTTTTGTCTTCGCGGACCAGAAAGAATTCTGATTTTGTTGTCTACCGAGTGGCCTACGCAAAAAATAATTGGACCACTCTATGGATTCCAAACCAATCAACGTCGTTTTGAGAGCCTCCAGGGAGTTGATCTATTTAAGATTTGGTAAGGGCGCAATCCGGAAGTGTGCTTTTCAAAAAATTCCCCTCTATTCGCTGAAAAATAATTAAGGGTTAGAAATCGAAACTGAGCCTTCAATGGCTTCAGGTGAGCCATTATTTTTATGGGAGAAGTCATCTTTTGTTTGTGATTCTTCAAATGTGGAGCATTCGTTTACTTAAAATAGATTTTCACATCTTCTTCAGTAATTAATGTCATTTATTTTTATGCTAGCCATTTTGATTAATTACTTGGAGAGTTGGCTACTGTTCCGGAGCGACCAACCCATCCATCAGTCGATCAATCAATCAATCCCAGCCCCGAAGAGATCAAAGGGCCACATTTGGAGTGAGGTGTGGAGGACGAGAGCCTGCTTCTAATTAGAGTGTTGGAAACAAATCTTGAATTGCGGCTTTTGTGACATGTCCTGCTCCAGTTTCCCGCACAAAGGAGCGGCCTCGTAGTTCAAGGAAAACTCTGAAATAAAAAAAAACAGGAACAGTTCGTGACAGTGAGCTGGAGGAGCAGGCGACCAAGTGACAGCGTGAATAAATTTGTCATTAGTAAATGTCAAAGTAAAAGTGCTCCTCGGTCTGCAGCTGCCTGGGCGATGTAAAAATTGTTGAGAAAGTGAAACAACTGGCGACTCTTGTCTGCAGAATGGAATGGAATCGTATGGTGTGGAATGCACTTGCTATTCTCCCTACACTAAGAGGAAATGTACGTTTTATGAGTGTATTAACTAATAAAGTTATTGCCAAAGATCACTTAATGGTTTTAAATGTTTTGAAATGGTAAACAATAAGTTACTTTCCTTGAGTGATTTTTTCTTAATTTTTAATTTACATTTTATTGCCGTGTATTGCCAATACGATCTCATCCATATGTTGCTTATTTGTGCCAACACCAGAGACACTTGCATTGCAAAGGTTTTCAGAGTTTTATTTTATTTTCGCCACGCAAAAAGTTTCCAATCATTTCGGCGTGCTAATTATGAAACTTAATGTGGCATCCAGGCAACGCAGACGAGATGTTGTTGCCCATGTTGAACTCGGACCAAATGCCGCGTGCAAAACAATTAACCATGAAATTGAAAATGCCGCCGACGACGACGACAACAGCGATACTAAGGCGATATGGCGATGTCGGTGGGAATAGGGCGATTTAAAGTGGCAAAGTTATGCAAAGCAGGCAGCTGTGCGAGGCATTTTCTCGTCCTGCGACCATTTGTTCCACTTCTGTGGCCAAAAAGGCGCAAGGAAGTGCCAGAGCGTGCGCGTGCCCCACAGGAAAAGCAGGAAAACACGAGGGGAGTTGCAACAAAGCGAGAAGGCAGCCAAGTGACTCCTCGAATGTAGCCCAAACCAAGCTAAACCCATTGGAGATGATGGTTTGGCTGTTTTTTCAGTCGATTTATAGAAAAAATATATATTTGTTTCATTTATTCGCTTGATTTTAGGAAGTTTTCATTACCATTTCGGTTTCCGACATCACTATCCTCTATCAAGTCCTAAAGAATCGCTTTACGTTATGGAGGTACCCTCGAAGGGTATGTTTAAATGCTACGCTCCTGCACCGATCAAAAAAAGTTATAAATAAATAAAGAGCATTAGCCACGCCAGTTGTCGGCCCTTTTAACTTGGTGACCACAAATCTATGTATATTCCGTAGGGGTTGCATATTTGCTTTCTAAAACGTTTCTAATTGGAGAAGTTTTAGATTAAAATGCATACTTTTAAGGGAGAAAGTTGTGAATGAAAGATAGTCGTAATTAACTTATAGTATAGTGCGAGTACGAGTACTTTCTCCAAATCAAAGGATGATAACCTCCTTACGTTCTTCACTTTATGGCTTTATTCAATTTGTAAGCGTCTGTTTGTTTTCATTAGTGCCTACCTTTAGGACATGGAAAATTAAATGATAAAATGAAATGTTTTTGTTTCTCTCCTGGTCCTGTTAATATTCGTTTCAGTTCATGCCCTTCATCCTCCCGAGGGAGGAGCGATTAAGTTGCGGCTTTCAGTTTATGGTTCTGGGTTGTAGACTCAAGGCCGCAGACAGCTGCCAGACAACTGATATGTGCACATGACTACATGCGAATGGCAAGCAGGCTCAAAGCCAGACACGAGGACCGGGACCAGGCAAGGACAGTGGTCCTGGCTGAATCAGATTTGCCTCCACAAAAGGATGCAATGAGGCAGGAGTGCGGGGCACCGATGGCAACTGATGAAATGTACTCGCTTATGAATCGTTTATATACTGAGCTTACAACAGGCTGCACAGAGAAAAAAGCACTACCTAGAAATGCAAATACATGCTATAAATAACATTATTAAAACCTATTTTCTCTCTGTGTAAAGAGAATGATTCAGATCTAGCAACCAGCATGGATACACTTTCTTGTGTCGTTTGAAATTTTTGCATTCGATTCAATTAGAATATAGGACTAACCTGAGAATGGGGCAAGTCCTTTGTGTGTGGAATTTGTTTGAAATTTGTTAGTCTTGTCCCCCCAGCTGGGAGATAAACTTACAGGAGAGCTCCCAACCTTTCCTTAGGCCCAAGGGATAAGCACCGAATGCAAAGGGTTTCCATGCACTTTGTGAAAGTGATTTCCATGGGAGGGACAAGGTGCTCTGGGAATACGGGCTATCGCAACTTGCAACGGGCTATCGTATTAACTCTTCACCTTTTTAAGCAAAGGCTGAAGGCATTAAAACTTTACTTCCTCTGCCGCAAAACTTGTGTCCTTTGGGGAAAAATGGATCCACAAAAAAAAAATAAAAATAAAGGGAAAAAGAAAAACATTTCACGAATTTCGAGTGTTGGACGCGTACGTGTTCCGCTTAGGAATTCATGTTTGACATATTGCTTGCGACCACGGCGGGCATATTAATAGAAGAATCCCACCTTACGCCTTCGTATCTCTTTCTAGACCTCTGAGGCGGTCCTTTTCCTCTGCGGAACATGTTAAGAAAATGTTAATCAAGCGGTCAGTGCGGAATAGAGAACACTCGACTTTTAGTTGCCTGCGGCGTGGGAGATTTTTTGTATTTCTCCATTTACTTTGTTGGCTGAAAGTTGCACGTCCTTTGACTGTTAATAACCATTGTTGTGCCACCAAAAAAAAAAATGTCTAAAAACAAAGGAAAACAACTGAAGACATGAAACGGAAGCTTTGGCAGTTGTGGTGTCACGTTTGCGGCAGCTGACGGATATAAATTCTTCCCCAAAAGTGTTAAATGTTAATCTAACCCCATGCAGACGTTTTCATTACCGACTCAATTTAAATTTTGTTTTTCCTTGGGAACTTTTTTTAGATTTAAATGAATTGAATTTCGTATTAAACATCCGCCAAGTTATGAAATCATTTCCGTTCCATAAAACGTTCCAAACAAATTGAGTTAAGGAGTCGACTGGCTCCGACTGCCAGAGAGAGTGAAAGTGAAGCGGGATGGAGTGGTTCCGTGATTGTTGAACCCTTTTAACGTCAATTAATCACAAATTAAACTGTCGCCCTTACACACATCGAGTGGGGTGGTGGGGAGTGCGTATATCAACATTTATCCAGGATGAAAATATTTCCAGGACCATTAAAGGCTAAATAGGTAATAAATTTGTTGTTGACTGGCGGCTAAGGACAGATTTCACTTTCTACCAACCGAAAGGGGGGGCTTGGGGACTTCAGTCCGTCTAGACATGTGAGCCAGATTGAGAGGGTTAATATGCAAAGGGTTAATATAGAGTGGGCTTGTGCTCCGGAAATTTTTACCCGCATCGTGTGGAACTCAAGAGGGGAAAGCCGGAGCTCTTCGGAAAAGCGGAACCCTTCAATTAAGCGATCACTAAAATTAAATTTCAATTCATTCTTTGGATCATAAAGATTACGTAATTCGGGAAATGGATTTTAGATTAAACATTTTTTAATGATATGGTTTCTTTAATGATTAATGAGAGTTAGATCGAAGAATTATCCATCGAGTGCGGCAGAATATACACCTTGTCTGTTGATTTGAGAGTTTGCAAGGGAAAGTCCTTTTCCCACTTTTCACGATGTACCATCATTTTATGCATCTTAACCCGGTCAACCCCTATGAAGTCATCTCCAATTGTGACCCAGTTTGATGGAAACTGTCAAAAAAATCAAACTCTGATTGCCCCGAACTTATTCAAGACACACTCATAGAACCTCTTCTAAAATCGAATCCAATCCAATCCCTTTACGTCCTGCATGCCCCCATCCCGATAATGCAATAAATTGTTCAGTTCAGGGGAGGAAGAAAGCGACAAAAAAAAAAAAATAAGTACAGAAAATGTTGGAACGGAAATGCTGATTGAAATCGTTTTGGCGTGAAATCAATCATCGTACAAACGATGTGTCTGCTATCGCAAGGATGCGGCAACTTTCATTAAGAGTCCTTAATGCGATTTGCTGACGATGTTGCTGCTTCGGAACACGATGTTGCTGCTGTTGCTCATGCGGATATTGCTGCTGTTGCTGTTGCTGGTGCGTGGATCACTCGACAAATAAGACAAATGCCTTCGAAGAGTCTGACAAATGAGCTGCTGCTCTTGGCTTCAATCTCGTTTTGCATTTCCCAACTGCTGCATGTTAGCATTTGTTCCCCATTCGCCGCCGTTTCTATTGTTGTTGTTTAGCCAAACATTTTCAAAATTGAATCGAATTAACGGGCCGGCCTTTTTCCTGTACTCGTAAAGCCGGCAACATTCAGTATTGCTAACGGTAACAACAGCAACTGCAACAACGACATCGACAACGGCAGCAACATCAATAGAAAAATTGTAAACACAGTTCAATTCGCTGAGTGCGTAAATGTTAACCCACACAGGCACACCAAAATGCACATAAAACAATGTTACGAGACTCAATTGTCATTAACCCTTGAGGGTGTACCAAGGGTTAAGACTAGGGAACATAAAATATTTCTCAGATTTCTTTAACATATTTGGTTCTACTGATGTCCTTTATTTTTTTGGTTTTAAATCTCATCCTATATGGAACTCTCAATTCCCCTATAAGGGTTAACGTTGCACACCCCCAATACTGGTCTCTACTGAAGTGATTGTAATCAACGGTAAACAGGAACCGAGGGCTAGGAATTTCAAGTCAACCCACAACAGCGGGCGGTCCACCAGCCACGCCCCACACAGCCCTCTTTTCCGGCCCCTGGATGTGAGTGCATTCTGGCATTTTTCATACTCGCATGTCAGTGGGGTAAGTCTCTTAGGCCGGCACTTGGAAATTTACGAGGAAGCCTTTTCAGCATCAGCGAAATTTCTTATTATAAATTGAAGTTTTTTTTTCCTCTGACTTCCTTGGCATATAAAGTACTTACTTCCGTTCCTCGTAGAGGTAGGTGGAGTGGGGGGCAAGGGGCTTATTTCAATCGCGATTTGAATTTTCAGAGCTTGAGCTGCAAAATCTTTGATGGATTATGATTTATGGGCCATTGGCGATGGCTGCTAAGGTATAATTAAAACCGAAAACCGTTTACCCAACCACGGACATTAATCAATTATATCTTTGAAAAGTAAACCAATAGAGGGATGTGTGTTGCAGTGGCTCTGTGTGTGTGTGTTCTGTAATGATGTGTGGGCAGGCAACAATTAAACAAAAGACACGCGCTCTCACATGTAAATCATTTTCCTCCAATCCTCCGGTCCACCTCCGATGGCCCGAGTCCCCCACCCCACTGCCTCTCACTCTGATTGATGGCCGTCTGTTTGAGCCAGCCTTTTGTCTATATGCCCCTCCTCCGCTTTCCATATCCGAACCTACACATATACCCCACGATACCCGAACAATACCAACTGTCGCTCTGCAGAATGATAACCATACCCTAGGAGCCAGGAGCATCGATGGTGTGGTCTGGTCGGGTTGGTCCGGTCTGCCAACCACACACTCGAAATAGTGTAGTTCGATTTTCATTAGTTAATTGGCATCGAATAACCAAAATTATTTGGAAACTGCCAGGAGCGGAAAATTACATGAGTTTTAAACAAACTGTTGAAAGGGGATTGTAAATTGCGGGTATTTGGGTAATTAAGTTTTTGGTTTGATTTCCGTTTACAAAAACTGCAACTATTCCCCTATTTAATGATGTCGATCTATAAACCCAAATGCCATTCAACAAATCAATTCCCAAAACAGATTAATTTTGACTAAATGAAACTTTTAATCAAGGGAATTATTACTAAAAATGATACAATTCCCGATGCAATCGCTCCTCACTGACCGATGCTAAGCTTTCATCAGTTAATTGGCATCAAATAACCGAAGACATCAAAGTTGGAAGCCCCTGCCCCAAGATGGGTGAGCAACCCCCCCACCCACTCACCCTCGGGAGTGTAATTAAATGTTGAACCAATGCCAGCAACCCCTATGACAAATCAGATTCCATGTTAATCTCAACGTTAAACAAACCAAAAATGAAACACGCAAAGATTTCCGTGTAAGCGGCTTAGGCCGGGAAACAAAAGTAAATCTGGGATGCCAAAGTCGCAACTGAAGCCGAAGGCCTTGGAGGTAAGTGTGGTACTTCCATAAGCCAAGTCAATATCGGCCGATCCGGGGAGCATCCATCGCAGCCTTGGCAACCAGCAATCACAAATAACGAAATTCCATAGCCACTATGAGCCTGTTTTCCCTTTCTGTTTCTCCAGTTAAATGTTTTCGGGAGTTGTTGTAAAAAACAAGCCATTAAAAGTAAGTTGGCACTGGAAATTTTTATTAATTTTCATAAGAACAATTATTAAAATACAACATGAACTCACGGCATAGGTTCCACAGGGCGTATGAATATGAAAAACACAGGAGTATCTATACCCGTTACTAGTAGTAAATTTTGTATGCTTAAATTTTTCTTTAATATATTTTATTCTTTTCTCCAAAACAGCAACCATTAATAGTCTCAACAAAGAGCTTCTCGTTGTGAAACGCACTGTACTTCGGCAATACATGCTGCATCATTGCGGGCGTTGGTTGACAGTTACGGGCTTAGAGCCATGCTCGGCGGATTACATGTTTAGCCCAGAATGTACACACATTTTTATTTTCGTTTACATCGCAGAGATCTGGTTAGAATCTGTGCAGAAACTTGCCTCCTGCCCAGTGCCATCAATCATCGTTGGCAAGTCGTTGTGTTAACCCAAGGCGGAAGTATTTAGTATTTGAGGCTCATGATATTTATTCGTGGTTTTACGATATTTGTAATACAGATTGATTATGGCGCTAATTCAGTCTCCCACGGTTATTAAATGGAGGCATTAAGCGGCTAAAAATACAGAAAGAATACCAAATGAAATGAAAACTTAAACGAGTTTTTCTTGATAGTATTTCGTAACCTGCTGCGCCTCAAAAGGCAACCTTTAAGGTGCCAAACATCCAACACTCCGGAAAACCATTCATCGCCGACTCACAGAAAGTTCGGAAAAATAAGTGTAGAAAATAGAAACCGCATCACGTTCGGCTGTGGTTGAGATGTTGCATACTTTGTTGCATGCCAAACTCCTGCGTATATGATTGCGCTAATTTGACAACTTTTGTCTGGCTGCAACGTGTCGATGACGAAGATGAAGAAATTGCAATGGATATGGAACGTCAAATGGAGTGCTGTCTGGGACTGAGCAATTAGTGGGGGTCTCCGTCTCAATGTCAAAACTTTCACAACAAAAACCGCTCGGGATCGCTTGGGAATATTTTATTTCAATTTATTTGAATAGAAGCGAGCATAAATTACACTGGCATATCGCCGCAATGCCATCTATATGGAGCGTAAAGCGAGCCAGCAACGGAAAAGGAAGTTAACAAAATAAGCCAGATAGAGATATTGAGATATGGATGCCGACGACGACAACGACACAGCCACAGACACAGACGGACGAAACAAAACCCTAAGTCCAATAAAAGAAAAGATAAATGTCGAAGCGACAACAAATAAAATAACAAAAAAAATAAAATAAATATACTAAGTAGGAAGAGGAAAGGGCCAAGAACACAGGTAAATATCAGGCAGCAGCCGAAACAGAGACAGAAATTCAATACCAGCTGAACGCGAAGATGAAGAAATTGGGCCTCAGCTACTGCCTTTGAGAGTAATAACTTTTTTTTTCAGCCATGGATCGTATCGGATCGCATTTCACCTTCTTCTCTTTCAGGTGTCACCGATAGGCATCTCTTAATGCCCTCGGAGAGCGCCGGCAAAGACAAAGCAACAACTTTACAGGTTCGCTTCTCTTTTTTTTCCCCAACTCTGTCTCCGGTCAATGTCAGGTCTTACTTTTTCGTCCTTCTTCCTTTATTTTTTGTTTTTTACTTTGTGTGGTCCGAGAAATTCTCATTAAGCGAAATATTCACATAATCCCGCATTTATTTGATATGCGATAATAAACGTAAAGGAACCTAAGGAGGACCCACAAAAAATACTACACATAAATATAATATATATATAAAAACAGAAATGGGAATCCTGTATTTATTTGTTCGTTTTTATTTCATCTGCTCCTTACAGGTATAATAGTTTCGACGTTTTTCATTCGGAGTTTATCTTTTTCCTTTATTTTTTGGCAATGTGCAGAGCGAATGGCTGTTGAATGACAGCGAATGTGATTAAAATGTTAGATAGGGATATGTGTTGAATTAATTTGATTAAATTGAAGCCGAAGCGGAAATTTAACTCAATAGTTTAAGTAACTCAAACTTGACAGCTTGCAGATTAAATGGGAACTATTGTTCTGCTCGTTTTCGGGAAACAATTTAAATAAAATACGTTTCGCATTCTTTCAAATACAATTTTTACCAGACAATTAAAGTCATTGTATGAGAATTGGAATTGAAATTGAAATAAATTCCATACCCTAAGCTATGACATATTGAATTGGTATTTCAAAAATTTCTTATCAATTTTCAAACCTGAATGGTCTTCTATTCATAAATAAATACATTTTTGTTAGAAAAAAAAACGACGTCACAGATTAGCCTACGCTACACTTATTTTTAATCTAGAACGGATGTCAAAAATATTGTCCTTGGGGCTTCCCATTAGAAATCGCCATCGAAATAAAGTGAGAATTACTCAGCGCTATTATGCAGCTCATTGCCCTTGAGTTATGGCCTGTGTTGTGTTAATTTCTCCGTTCTTTCTTCTGTGGCATGCAACCTTAGGCTTGAATGTGTATATAGAGAGAGCACTTTCCACAATTGGAGTGGGTGAACAATATGCAACCACACATGTGAAGAGGGGCACGGACTAAGGATCTGTAATTGAAGATGGTTTCGTGAAAGGATTACCTGTTTAATGATAGTTTAATTTCAACTATTAAGATTTGTATTATAATCTTAATTTAAATATTATAGCATTTGGAAAGTCTTGATAGTTAAAAATTTCCATTATCCTTTAACCCTCGTTTCACGTTCCCATCTCTAATCCATGATATTTATAGCCCTGTTAAATTTATTACGCCCGAGTTTAGGTTATTCAATTTTGGTTGAGTTAGTGCCACATGTGCGGGGCATGTCGGGAGTGTCGCATTCCCGTTCTGGTTCTCGATCCACGGAGCATGCGCAACGGCTGCTCTTGTTTCGATCCAAATGTGAATGCGTCGTGCCGAACCCACATTTGCTGTCACATCAGGTACCCCTGGAATCCATCTGCCTGTCTGCCTTCTTAATGGAAATTGTCATCGAACTACAAAGACACACACACTTACACACATACATGATGTATGAACCCATCAAGTTCGAAACCCATTGACTGGATCAGACTTTGGGGGCATAGAAATCAACAATCCAACATTAGCTTTGAGCGCTACTCAAAAATTTGCTGAATCACACTTCCATGTAATTTCATCAACATCGAGAAAGGGCAGCACATTTTTAGACGATAATGACGACCAGCACCAGCACACAGAACCACCACAACATTCATTGTCATGATCCAGAGCCAAGTCCGACCGTATGTGTTTTAATTAGAATATCGTGAGTTGTTTGGCTTTCGATCATATAGCAAACAATATCCGTACGAGGCAAGAGATCGCATATTGGACTGTATGTTTTTAGGCCGTGGGTGGCATTCCCAGTGACTTGGCAGAAAGTCTGAGTACCAACTGAAAACAACAGGCTCTGCCGCGGAATTTCCATAATTATTATTCTTTTCGGATCAGATCTTGTTCGCATTTAATAAAGTAATCAAAGACCTTCTTAAGAACGGAATTGGGTTGAACATAATGAGATTTTGTTTGGAGTGGGAACTGACAAGTTGAAATTGCTTTTTTGCTAAAATTTGAATAATGAAGGGGCTGAAATTCGTAGTAGAAATGTATGGAAAATTAAGCTTGTAATAAAATATTTTTTAAGAATTTTATTAAATAGTTTAAAGCACAAATTATTAAATAACTTCCCCCTCAATTATCCATAACTCCAGTCAGCTGCTTATGTTGCAAAAAAACCTGTTGCGCCAATGCACTATGTTGCCAGTTCGACCAGCAACATGTTGCTAAGACTACACGTGGCGGGAACGATTGGAAAGTGAAACAAAATCCACAAAAATGTTGTCCAGGCTGAGATACAATTGTTGGGGGGACAAAAATGGATTAGAGGGGAGGGAGATGGTGGGCGGTCAGGTGTGCTGGAGAGATAAAAGAACCGTGAGAGAGCCTGCAGAAGTCCAGGTGCGGGTGGCTCAGTTGACTTCATTACTGGACACTTGAAACGAGGTGACAAACAGCAAGACGCGCCTAATGACACACAGTCACTCGGATACTCGGATGCTCGGATACTTCAGCTCTTCATACGATCTGCGTGTGAGCCCCCCCCTCGGCGGGCTGTGTGTGCGTGATAATGATACGACCTGGCACTGTTGACACCCAAAGCATCCTTTAGGCTCTCCAGTCAGTCCGGTGGCGTGACAGTTTAAAGGACAAGCAGGAGGCGGGGCATGGGGATTCCCCACATGCAGCACACTCCAGTGCCGGTGTCGGTGTCGGTGTTGGGGGTTTTGGTCATTGCCATTGCGTGTCTGGCTCGCTTATCGCCGCATTGGGTTAAAAAGGCGTTAAAACTGCTAAACACTTGGTTATTGCTCAAGGGACAATGTCCTTTAATATTTTCAAAAATGATTTAAAGAATTACGGATAGAGATAGTCAGATAATTTTTGTGAGAGAAGCATTCTTTATCCTAATTCTGGAATATTACTTTAATAAACTCTAGACTCTAGTGTCATTAAATAATTATCTCTTCATTATTTCCATAAAACGAAATATCTCAAGGGGATCCGATCCCCCTGCGAGGAAGCTCTTTCAGAACATGGCTGGCATTGGAAAACAAATTCATTGCAAATATGCTGCACTTGGTGGCTGCTATCGAGGGTAATTAATAAGCCATGCCAATGCAATTTTTTCCACTAATCGCTGCAACAAATTGCAGCATGTGTGCAGCAAACGTTGCACGACCGAAGAAAGGAGGGAATGGAAGGGGATCGAGTGCATTTCGATTACAAATTGCAAATGAACGCAAATCGATTAAGTTGTTTGCTCTGGTCGCCCTCTCTTTCCAGAAAGAGAAAGACTGACAGAAATATGAAATGATCATGCAAATATTAGAGGGGTCTGGGAGGGAGCTAGTGGACGGGGTCTGTGGCAGGTTAGCATGCACGTGCTGAAAGACAACACATTAGCTTTGTTCTTTTGGAGTGAAAGTACGAGTACGAGTACCTCCAGCTCCAGCTCCTTAGCTTCCCAGCCACGGTTCCCCCTCTTTCCGAAGTCCAAGTTGGCTGTCTGCGACCGTGGATCTTCCTTCTATTTGCAACTTTTCCGGCAAACAATGGCCCCAACTGCGGCCCCCCAACACCAGTGCCTCTATTCAACTGAGAAATGTTTATTTAAATGCGCAAAATGCGTTGTGGATTCCCAACTAGATAAACAGTGGGTACTCGATAAGGAGACTCAATAAAAGTGGTTCACTTTTATAAGGTGTTTTAGTAACTTCTTTAATAGAGAATAATTTGGAAATAAAATCAGAGACACGCTTACTATACCTTGATTATCTTAAAAGGGATCTAGTAATACCTGTATAAAGTCACTAAGAATTAAAAAATGAAGTAACCCCTTTTATATATAAAGTCTTTAATCATAAAACCCACAAGGTGAGGCTTACAAAGCTATTAACATAGTTTTGACATTTAAATCAGTTCCAGCCTGCAGTTACTTATTTAAATTAAGCTCATAAATCTCAGAATCGTAAGTATCTGAGATATATATTCCCCTATCCGGGAGGACTCACTGTGTGTTTACCTGCCGCCTAACTAGCCAACATGTTGGACCCACCGAACCTCAAAAGTCGCTCCAGCCAACCAGCCAGCTAGCCCGCCATCCGGCCAAAATGCCTCATCCACTTCCAGCCTGATTGCCCAGGCCATTAAGTGCAACCAAACTGGTGAGCATGCGCAGCCTTCGCTCCATTTGCTTCGGCTGGGGCTGGAGCTGGAGCTGGGACTGGGGGGTTGCCCTCTACCCCCAGGGACCCCCAATCCCTCCGTGGCTCTGTGTAAGCGCGGCATAATGAGCCGCGCAGTTACATTTATTTTAAATCTGATATACATATTTCTCTTCGTTCTCTTTTTTTGCATTGTTGTTATTTTTGCCTTTGTTTTTTTTTTATATTTATTTTTTTTTTTTGGCCAGACTTGCAGCAGCGGCAGCAGCTCAATGGCCATTGTTGCAGCTTGCCGTCCTCGTTTCTGTTTTAGTTGCAATTGTTGTTGCTGTTTCTGGTAATGCGCCGACGCCGCTGGCGACTTTACAAAGACTTTACCGGAGACTAGCTTGGGCTTCTGATAGATTCTAGGGTATCCTGGGGTCTAAGGACTTTTTTAAGCCAAGATTCTATACATAAGGCTTGTTGAATAATTAAAAAATTATTCAATGTTTCTGTTAAAATCTGTAGTATTCATAAAGATTGTTAAGGGATATCAGGAAGGGAATATCTTAGTCGACCAGGATACCCTTAATAATGTCCACCGTTTTCTTGCTTTGATTGTGATTCGGTTGGCGGAGAATGAGCGGGCTACGCATGGCTGCCTAAACGCAAATGTATGCAAAGAGCCATTGAATTTGCACCACCGACCGAGGAGGGGTGGTGGCGGTGGTGGCAGTGGCAGTGGGGCGGCCGGCTGACTAAAGAATGGTTGCAGATTCTTGCGTCTAGATTTTGTGTTTATTTTGCCCCGAACAATGCACATGAATAATGTGTGTGAATCGCGGGCCGAAAACCTGTGCAGATCTACCAAAAGATCTCTTGGCCATAAGCCTCTGATTTCCCTGCACCAACGCCCCCCCTCTACACTCTTCGCTCTCCGCTCTTCTGCATAAAAAACAGAAAAAAAAATATCTCCCCTTTTTTCCACAATCAATGGTGCATTGAATATTGTGTGTGTGCAGTTTGTGGCATTAATCAAAGCACATTCGCCGACAGACAGAGTCGCCATCTCGTAATGACCAAATATAAGAAAATGAAATAAGCCCCAGAGCTGCTGACCGCCGAACAGAGTTACGGACTGGCGGACAAACGGGCAACGGACAGACGGACAGACGGACAGGGCATCTAAATGCATTGGCAAACAGAAAGGCAAAAAGGCATTTGGCATTTCACACTTTTACAGCCGAAAGGCAGCCAGTCGACCGCCCAGTCAGCGCCTATTGATTTAAACAATCTTTATTCAGTTGTTTTTTTGGGAGGCGGGTACGGAGCGTTTAGTTTTTTGTGTATTTTGATTTCTGGGAAAGCGTAAACTTTACTTTGTAAATTAAAACTCAAGCCAATCTTGATTAGAGTGGGAAATCATCTAAATGGAAGCTGAAGTACGATTTCAGAGGTTTCCCATTCATATATTCATACTCGATCTTGTAACGGACCATGGAAGATTATTTCTTTTATAACATTTTTCCTTTAATATATGAAAATAGTTCAGAATATTATGCAGTTGGATTTTCCGTAAAAACTGCACTTGGAATTATTCTGACCAAGAGCCATGTTTACCGTTCTAGACTTCATTATCATTCTTGGGCATCTGGCGGCAGTGGAAAACGGCCTCATAATGGCCGAATAATATTGTATCTGGCAGTTGGCATTCAGGATTCGGCAATCGGCAGTCTCAGCTTGAATCTGAAGCTGAATCTTTGTTAAAGGCGGTGTTAACATCGCCCAAAACTCGTGACCAGCAAACGGTGGAAAAGGCGGACAAAATAGTCGGCCAGATGCTGGGGCTGCCTGAAATCATCATAAAATATACATATATTTGTACGGTTGCATATCGGTTCTTACAATTCCAATTCCTATATATATATATATATTCAATTATTGTCTTTCGGTTGTTTGCTCATCGAGTGTCTGGGGAGTGTTGGGGGCCCCAATGGCAAGTGCAACGAAAGTTGGCAACTTTTTTGGCATTTTTCGGTCTCTGCAACTCCGATGATGAGCTATGAATATGATCTAATAGACAAAAGGTATCTTATATTTCATTTAACTTCAATCTTTTGATGACTAAGCCATCGTAATCCATCTTGTCTTTTGAAAATTAGGAAATTTTAAAGCATGTAACACATTCTCCCTCCATTGTGTTTCAATAATAATGCTATTGTATAAGAGGTTCCCCAGCCCCAGTTGTGGCAGATCCATCTTATGGAAACCCATATGCTCTGTCAGTGGAACTGTAGAACCTTTTTCTACTACCGGCGGCAACGGCAGCGGCAGCGGCTGCAACCAGAGTCAAAAAGTTGTGGCTGCTGCCGTCGATGGTGCTGCAACTGAAGAATGCAACAAGAAGCATTGATTTCAAATAAATTTCGCTGCCGGCCAAATTGTATGCCGGTTGCTCTTTTCGGGATAGTTGTCGGTTCATGGGTGTGGGGCACTTTAAAAAATATATATTTATTTCCAAGGTATATAATTAAAAAATATTTTTTAATATAATACTTTTAAGAACATAAAGGAAGAATTAAAAAGAATATATATGTATATTTTATTTAAGCCTCTTCAATAATTTTTTCAAGTGCATTTGGGCCTGGATTTTTGGAGTCCCCGGCTTCGTGCCTTCCGTTGCAGCTGTGGGTGTGTGTCTTGGGTGCGCACCGAGACAGACGGAGCGATAGAGACAGACAGATCCAGATAGAGGAGGATCTGGGGTGTGGGGCCGGGCCAGTGAGAGGGAGAGACACACGCCCCGATGCAGGCGCTGATATGGGATGCATGTAAATGCAATCGTATCTTACGGCTGTGCACTTTCTAGCCAGCTCCAACTCCAAAGCCAAAGCCAAAGCCAGAGCCAGATCCCAAAGTCAGAGCACAAGTTCAAGTTGCACGTTGCACGTTGGTGCTCTCCATCTGGCATTGTTTGCTCTTCATTGTTGTTTTGCTACCCAGGGCTCCAAGCTGGGGAAGGGTGTATTGTTTGCTTTGAATTTGAATAGTGGTCCAGGAAGGGGTTACATGTTTTCTAATTAAGGTAAGGTAAGTTATACCTAGTATGGTCATAACGACATGTTTTAGAACTAAAATCCTGAAAGACTCCAACTAAAAATCACTAAACTATCACCATTAACTCACTAAAGAGATATCCGTTAGTTGCAACATCAATCCGGAAATATTCCCAATCGTATCATTTTTTGGGGGGATCCGCTATAGCCACTGCGGCTGTTGTTGGCGGTGCGGCGCTTTGGCTGCTCCTGTTATTCTACTAAGTTGATAACCATGTTCAAATAAATCACCTTTTGCGTGGCTGCAAGCGAAAGGCGAACCGCTACGGACATGGACATGGACGTGGAGATCGAGATGGCGATGGGGATTGGGCATGGGACTGGGACACGGTGGGTGGAAAGGGCAGAGTATGGCTCCTAGGAGGGAAGGCGGACAGCATCCGTGGCATGTTGCGGCCGTGGCAGCCAACTATGAGTCGGTTGTCGTTGCATTTCGGCTTTTATCTTTTGTTTGCAATATTCAGATGCATCTTGCAGATAATTTGTTGCTTTGCTAACCGAAAAGGTAACTTGGCTTCGGTTTCGGGTTCGAAATCGTTCCCCTACAACCATATCCGTGGCATACTCCACCACCCACCCAGTGGCACAGTGGCACAATGATTTTAATAAATAAATTAGTAAAATATATTAAAATATTAAATTATTAAATATTAAACTTATATTAAAAGCATATTAAGAACGCTGAAAAGGAAGCTTATAAAGCTGAACTTAAATACTTGAAATATGGATGGAACTATCTTCAATATTTTACCAAAAAATCCTTATACTTTCCGACCTTTAACCCATTTAAATTTTCCTTAACCATTTTAATACTTTCATGCCACTGCCATTGGCCTATGTGCGATTATTTTAGCATAATAAAAATATATCTGCAAAATGTTTTTGTTTTCTGTGGCTGGCGGCCTTTCCTCGGTCCGCGTCCCTGGATAATGGCATAATGTGCCTGTGCCTTTGATGCCATATCGATTTCAAGGCACAAAAATTGCCATATCCGCCCCCTGTCTTTCCCCTTCTGGTCCGCCCTCCTGCACTCCTGCCAGTATCTCCTGCCGGAGCTCTATCTGTGTGTCTTTGCAGCTGCCGTCAATTTTCTGGCTGGGGGAACTCCGAAACCTCGTAGTCTCAAGTCTCTCTGTTGGAGCCCCGAGGCTCGAGGCTGTTGGTCTCATTAGCCGGCTGAATCGAGGCTGGGGGAGCTGAGGGAAAATGTTCCTGGGATCGGGGTTACGGCACAGACAAGTTTTCGCTACGTGACAAAGTCACAACACTTGACACACACGTTTTCCCGGGGACCAAAAAATTAGCAGAAGTTACAAATACTTGACCTTCTCCCCGCCGGCCGGTGTTGCTGCTGATTAAGTTGTTGCTTATCAAATGACACTAACTAATTGCCAGGAACGCTGGCAGCTGGATGGGAGCTGGCTAGCATCCTGACAAATGTAAGTCAGACTTGGAAAACGGTTAATCCAACATTTGATGCCCATTTATAAATTTAGAATCCCCTTTTCTTTGCACGTACATTGTTTATTTTGTCATTGTTAATCTTGGGAAAGTCCCGCCTTGCATCCTGGGTCCTGGGAAGAGCCCGATTCCGATTGTGTCAACCCCGTTGGAGCGGAAAAGTTTTGCGCCATTTGATTTGGACTTAGTGCGTTGGCGGATAAAGGACGAGCTAGGACGAGGCTCAGCTGCGCCAACAAAGAATTGTCAACAAGAGGAAAGTTTACTTTCGAATCGGGCCAAAACTTTTACTCGGCAATTGTTTAGACCGACGACAGTTTATGGCACAGATGGGTATCTCAGGGGGTGGTTGTAATAGTAAAAAAAAATTATTAATGGGCTTAAATTGTTGAGAGAAATCAAATCTAAACACACAAGCCTATCTAACAATCGTAATTAGCTAATTACGAATAGTATCTCTAGAGTTCTCCCGCAGCAGTTGGCCATTATTTATGCCGCAGAGGAAGTGCGTCTCGCATTTAGCAATCATTGTCATGTTGTCATACGAAACCAAAACCAAAATATGAAAATACAACCAATGCCAGAGCCAGGAAAGCCAAAGCCTAAAACCAAAATGCGAGGCAACCGAGCTTTTGTAAATGTATTTAATTACATTTGCCAATTGTCTATGAATATGTTAGCAGCGTGTAAATACAAATAAACAAATTAATAAATATGTACGGGTGTGTGGATGGAAATGGAAATGCAAATGGAATGCAGTCAGCCAGGACGCCAGTGTTGTCCTTGAACATGCCAAAAGATAAACTTACCCACTCGGTTTTTGGGTTTTGTGTTCGGGGTCGGTCGTCGTCTGGCCTCTTGTCTGATGTCCGATGGAGATGGGACATGCGAGTCCCCCTTTCTGGTTTGTGGGTCTGTGTGCACAAATCTGCCTAAAATGTTTGCTTTGAAATGCGTATACCATTGATAAGCCCTCAGCTTCCCAGTTTAGCAGCTACCCACTCGACCAGGTCCTGGTCACTGATTGAATTTCCATAGTAGACCGCAAAAGACAGAACCGAACCGAACCCAAAACTCATTTGCATCGGTGTGGGCCAGTATTGCAAATTATGGTTGAACATTAAATAGGCATTCGAATATATCTATTCAGTTTTCGCCGGTAATGAAGTAATCAATAGGCTTCCCCCCTAAGCTAGTATCTGAATTATTTTCCAATTTGTTGGATTTTAATTGAAACTTTTGGAATGTCTTGTCTGGAGCTCTTAACTTTTAAGAATCCTCATAATAAAACAGACTTTCGGGAAGCTTTTCAAGGCTCAGCTTGAGTAAACAAAGGGGGGTCGCCAGTGAATGGATTCGATTCGTAGGAGTAGCTACACAGTAAGCTCAATTCATGTGATTGTTATAACACTCCCTAGCACCCTAGCCCTAGAAGATCAAAACAAACTCAGCTGCCACCCACAAAACGTATTCATGTCACTTCCTCTGAATCACGACCAAGAACAAATTTTTTAGCCGGAAAAAAGGAGAACTATTAAATGCAAATTATGTCAGCAGTCTCATCGATGACAGGGCTCTACTTTCTTGGCATACAAATTAACAATTACCGCGACCCGACACGACAAAGTAGAGTTCTTTCTAGCGCGTTCGGATAATTAAATTGAATTCAATTGAAATTTAGAACGTTGCGCTCGGCACGTGATTGTCTTTTGGCTTTGTTTTCATTTGGGCACTGGGCCCTGGCCCTTTTTCGGTTTTAATATAAAACGTAATTAAACAAGGGCCAACGGTAAACGGAGAGGGGCTGGGGGATAAGAGATTCCCTTGTAATAATGAAAACTTTATGGCTTTCCGATAAACGGTGCAGATAATATTTTGTGTCTCCAGGTCCGCTAATAAGCAGCTGGAAACGTGCCCAGCAATCCCAATGAGTTTCATTCTTTCGGCCTGACTGACCCACTGAAATCTCGAGATAATCTTTAAGGCCAAAAGCTTTTAGGCCATATCAGCGATTATCTGTTTAATACGATGGGTCAACTATTATTTACATTTTTCCCCTTTTTTTCGCCCTTTGATGTTTTCTCTGCCCCACCAACTTTTTCGTTTTTTGTCCAAAATTTAAATGTTCCCAAGTTTTGTTTACAAACGAAAGCTAAAGCATATTTTTTGCTTTTTATTTCGCTAGAACAACAAATAGATGCTGAAAATACCGATTGAATTGGGAAAACCAAAATAAAACCTAAGGGCGGCCAAAAACAACGACGAGGAAAACCGAACTCAACCGGAAGCCAATGTAAATAAAGTGGCGGGCATGTTTGTTGGTTCCGTCAAAGCACCAAGAACCGGAGCTCTACTGCAGCCACAAAAAAATATCACTTTGATCTGTAAAGCTCCACCACCAGCCACCCCACCCACTCTCGCCGGCCATGGCCACCCCCCTGCACCACTGGGTGGTGCATTACTCGTGGGGGGGAAAACTTTCCACCTTTTAGAAAGGGTTGCCAACTTGCTGCTTAAGTTTCTGTTTGGGAAAATATTTCCAAAATTTGTTTACACTTTCCATGGGTGTGTAATGTAGAAGGGGGTGTGGTGCTGGATGTGGGTGTGCGAGTGGGAGTGGATGTGGGTGGGTGGCTGAACGACTGGTGGTGGTGCGTAATTAGCGGATGCGTTGTGCCACGCTTTTGTCTGGTTAGCATTTCAAAGTGAAATTCAAGTAAATTAAATACTTGGAAAAATGAGAACTAGTTTAGTCCTGGGGATGGTAGCCTGAGAACTTTAAACATATTCTTAATATAAAATATACTATTTCAAAGTTTTAAAGTAGAATGTAATTTTCTGGCATAAATGTTTAATGTACTTGCCCCACAAACTGATTTATTTATTCAAAGTTTTTGATTGTTTGTTTTATGGCTAGTTTGGGGAAAAGCTCCGCGTCGGGGCGCCCTTCAATCACCAGGCCCCATGATTGAGATTGATTCAGTGTCCAAATGTTGTTTTAGTCTATTTCAATAACAAATGGAGTTTCGTGTCCGCTGAAAGATGTCGGCATAAACCGACGGAGCTCCCTATGACAGGAAGTGCCAGCTCAGGCCAAACACCATCATCCATCGGAACGGTTACTCAGAAAACTTCTGCAGTAGCATGAAGTAGAAATACAGAAGAACTTGAGCCTCTTCGCACTTTGGCAAATCCCCAGCTTCCTACATGCCACCGACAAGTCTGCAGATGTGCAGATAAAGCCTACAATATAGAAAATAAAGTAAAATATCATGCCCATCATTATCGTTGCACTCCCACTGCAAGAGGGGAGCATTTTCGGATTCCCTGCTGCCACTTCCCGACTGCCATCTGCTCTGCTCAGGTTGCGCTTTTGGCTTGAAGCACACTCACTCGTTTACGTTTAATTGAGTTTATTGATGCATATTTGAAGTTGGCTTCTCTGCTCCCCTGCCTCCTCGAGGCTCGAGCTACAGCTTCCCTGCCGATTCGATTTCGATTTCGCATTCGATTCGATTGTAGGCGGCCAGGCCACTCTGCCGAGGGTCGGGCCGCCACTTGAAAGTGCAAAAATGCAATTAATTAAGCGCATTTATTTGCACACTCAATGGGCCGTGCGGTGAAGTGGGTTGGAAGGATGGGCCCGAGGGGCGTGGCAGAGCGCGTGTCGTTTTGACCATCTATGGGTGCATCCATTATGCGGTTATTGATGCTAACTGGCTATTGATTAGAAGTCGAGAAGTTAACTGAAGAGTCACTGTAAGTCAAGTCCAATGAAGAGCTTCTTAATTACAAGAGAAGCAAGTGATTAATAAGCTTATAATTGTATCTTTTATATAAAACTTATATAGATATGAATACAACTAAAATCACTGTATAATAACTATAAATTCCCTTACTTTTAAGATGACTTGATGACTTCTTGCTCGACTGTCTGACCTCTTGTAATGCACCATTTTGACCCTGACCCTCTCGGCTCTTCACTTCTCCTCCATCGCCGCGGACTAGCCCCTTCAGGGGGAAATCTTTCAGAACTCCCACGCAATGCTCTTCGGTTGCATTGGAGTTCATTAAACGCCGAGCGGCTAATTAAGGCGCAATCGAGTTAATTTCTGTTCTAAGCGAGGCGGTTAATTAAGCCACCAGACGTCAGAGGCGTCAGCATCGGAGGGGGCGTACCAAAATTATGCACTAATGTGTCAGCTCGCACACATGAGAACCCATGACTTTTCACATGAGCTCCCCCCTGGGCGCTATAGACCTTGGCATGGAAGTCGATTGGGTTCGAATCGAATCCGCGAGTGCGGTCGTTCAATGGTAATTCAATTAAATCGACGCCCAGTGGCTGGTAGGGCTGGGCCGGACTGCCATTGTTTGGTTTAGTTTGTTGAACTCTCTGAGTCAGTGGAATCGCTGGAATCTGCGGCGATTGATCCGATCCGCCTTAATGTTAATCCAGCCCGCATCCGAACTGCAGGCTATGGCTTCTCCACTCCACTCCACTCCACTCGACTCGACTTCGATTAAGAAGAGCACCCGCAGTTCCAGGGCGCCATAAACAAGGTGACTTTACTGGCTCGAACAGTTGGCACTTTGCAGTTGCCAGTCGCCAGTTGATAGTTGGTAGTCACCTACCCAGTGGGGTGTCCTGCGGGAAAGGGGGTGCCAGGCCCGAGAGCCAGGTCGCAGGACAGGTGAGCTGGCCCACAAAATGCACACACGAGTGCGATAAGTTGAGCGCGGTGCGATCGATGAGTTATGGTTATTGTGCGGATTTAAGTCGCATCTCGTGAGTGGATGTTCGTGATATGACTGGCTAAAAATGCATAACTAAAGTGTAATGGAAGCAGCGAGGTGTGTTTATAAAGTTTATAATACTCTGTGAAATAAATAGTATTTAAAGAAGTAGTTCTTCTGATTCTAATTGATTGAAAAGTTTTAAATTAAAGACTTTATTTGTCGTAAATTATGATAACTCTTCAGTCTGCCTCAAAGCCTGTTTACTAATAACTTCAAGCAACTTAAACTACTCATCTTTGGCTAGAGACCTGTCCTGGTCCTGACTTTATCAAAGACCTCCATAAAATCAACCAATATGACCAAATGCATTTGCATACCTCACAGATCTCCAGCTCCGTCCACTTTATAACGAAATTATACATCTCGGAGTGGAAATTCAATCGCAAATCTCACACTTGGGTGTGAAAATTATAATTGAATTCAATAAAGTTGTCTCCGTGTGATGGCATTTCATTTTTCCTAATTGCCTTGATGCCCCTCCTGACTCTCCTGCCTATCCTGCCTCTCCCCTGCCACATCCTGCATAAAGTGGCAAATCTTACGATTCCAATTAACGTTCGATTGGGGCTCGAGTGTGGGCGTAGTGGGTGGTGGTGGGCTGGGAGTGCTGTGATATGTGGGTAGTTCACAGAGGTCAAAGCCCATCACAATTCCGTGTGACATTAAATTACTTTTTTATTTCGTTTGCCGTAAACCGGAAATTGCGACATACGCACGGAAGTCAAGTCAATAAATGGCGTTGCTTGCCACTCTCCTCCGATTTTCCAACCACCCAACTTGCCCCCTGCCCAGCTAAAAAAAACTAGTTACACAAATTGCTTGAAAAACTCAATAACATTTATGAAACTTGAGCGTCCGCCTCGTCCTGCCAGCCAAAAAGAGAAATTCCCAAAAAGAAAATCAGGGAAAAAAATTGCCAGAGAAAAAATTGTTTTTCAATTAAAAAGTTTATGTTTCTGCTGCTTCTGCAGCTCCTGCTGCTGCGTGCAGACGAATTTGCCATTCAATTTGCCCGCTGGACACGAAAGGGGTCAGATCCGGTATGCCGGGATGTGCTGGCAAGGATGGGTGGTGGCTGGCGGGGTGTGGCAAGGTGTCTGTGTGGTCCAGTGAACGTGCTCAGGTGTGCAACTCGGTTACGAGTATGATGCATGTTGCTGGTTGCCATAAATTGTCGAGGAATGCGTCTGATTTTCGAGTTAATTGTTTCTGTTATAGTTTTGTACAAATTTTAAAACCAGCAGTTGGCTGAGAAAAAGTTTCAGTTCAACAAATAATTTTCATTTAATTTTTACTCACATATTTTCAACCTTACAGGCCATCTGTCTTTCGGGCCAGAATCTGCCTTAATCGGATCCTATCACTCTCGCCCAATGACCTCTTTACCTTTCTCGTTATCTCTGATCCCCGACGACCACCCACACTGCCTCCGAGGTGTTAAACATGCCCCTCCATTACCCTGGCATTTCCTTTAACTTCGTTTGCCCAGCAGAGAGTAAAAAAACTGATAAGTTGGCTGAGTTTTTCCAGCCAAGTTTACATAGCATTTAACACTCTCTTCTACCCTGTTTTTTTTTAGCCCGGCCGTAGCTCGGTTCGGCATTATGTGCCATAAATTATGCAGAGTGTGAGCATATTTGATGTCCCCAGCCCCAGCCCCCTTGTTTTTCACCGATTCTGTGCCAGCAGCACCTGCTCTCCAACTTCCTGCGGCATCATTAGCAGTCAACAGGCATCGGAAAAAAAAAGCCAAAACCGAAAGGAAATTCGAAATTTTTGTGTCGCCCGCATTAACGTCCTGCATGGCATCATGAAGGGGTGGCAGGGATATATGGGGGCTGTGGCCATATTCCTGGGCCCTCAGATATTATTAATGCCTGGCACGTCGATGGAGAACCCTTCCCCCCAAAAGTCCAAAAAACTGAAACTCGATAAGCTGCTTTCTGTGGCCGGCTGCTGTTAATCTTAACACAACATTTAACTCAGCCTTGTGGCTATCTTTGGGAGCCACCACCCACTCACCCACTGAAAACCACCCACCGCGAGTGCAACATGGACTGGGCCACGTGTGGCACATTAGATTCGTCGCCAAACACGCGTCGCATTTGTTGTACTTTTAAGCGACTTTTCCTCCTTCGCCCCGATGCAATTGACTTGAACTAATCCAAATATTATCGCCACCGTGCAACGGGCACCAAGGAAGGGGGTAAGCGTGGGTGGCTCTGTGGCAACAATTGCGATTGTCGCATGCCAACATCATTAAAAACTGTTTTGATTAATAACCAGAACGAAGCACGCGTCCAGTCGGCCCTTGTCTTTTGATCAGAGCACTCTTTTTTTTTATTTTCTGTAAATATTTGCAAAACGCTACAAAGAAATTTACACTCTCCTGGGAAAAGGAAAAGTTATCTGAAGATTTCGTAATTGCCCGAAAGCAATCAAACAAGAGGAAAAACCCGAAGAAAATTTGTTTGCTCGACTGAAGCATTTCTGGTGTTTGTCTGCAATTTGTGCAACGAACAGCTGAGAAGGTTCTTACCTCTATTGGTAGGGGGTACTGCGAGTAGGTGGGAGTACCCAGATATGCTAAGCAAACTGAAGGTACGTGTTGGAAAAATTGTTTCTCGGAACAGCTGAAAATATTCCAGAGGTTATCACTAGAGGTGTAGCCTTAAAAGACAAAATTTCAAATCAATTTCTCAAAACAGAAGAAAATAAAAGAAAAACTTTGTTTTTATACTTAACATTTCCATTGGCGCCTCTGTTTATGTAAAATTCAGCTGTTCTCTCCAGTTTTAACCATAAAACAGATACATTTTGTAATTTGTTTGTATCGCTAGTTGATCGTTACGACCTCTCGACGACGACAACGAATCCACCCAAGAGCGCCACTCAATATCGAGTGGAGTGGATTTTAGAAGCGCCATCAGACATCAGGTTATTGGGGCTAAGTGAAAGTAAATTTTTGGTATTTTTATGGATATTCATTGGGTTTTTGAGACAGATGCCATTAAAGTTGCATTCCATTTATTCAGCATTCGGTATTCGGCATTCAGCGTTGGAGTGTTGAAAGCTCTTTTGTCTGTTGTCCCCGCTTGTGCCCCGAAAGCACTTCACACCGAATTGCTTAATCAGAGTGGTTCTTTCTTTCCATTTCCAAATATCTTATCCATAACGCATTCTTGAGATGCGCTGGCCGAGGCGGTGGCTTGACAAAAGCGATTAAAATAATTGGCCAGCGACGAGTCTTCGATTCCTGAACGAGAAGTTCGTGGTAAAAGCCATTCCGACCTGATTTATTGCATTATAAATTTGTGCGCATGCCTAAGAAGCTAGATTTTGAAATTTAGAAAGTTGTCCCCACCTTCTCGGTGGTGTTGGGTTGGTGGACCCGCAGTCTGATATTTTATTAGCTACTATGCATCTATAAATTATGCCTAATGAGCCGGCTAGACGTCGAAGGCAACAAGAGTCTCACTGGGTGGGGCCCACAGTTCTCGAGCGGAGGAGGGAAATGGTGTGAAATTGTAATTGGATTGGAATGCGCAATGAGCCGGAAATGTAATGCAAAATGTTGAAACAAATGGATCTTGTTTGTCAATTAAACTGTGACCATAAAACATGTCACAATGATATATCCCCGAAGTGAGTTTCATAATCCCCGGCACTCCAAAAGAAACATGACTTTTATGCCTTTACGATCGGGTGATTCCATTGGAACTCAGCCCTTAATGAAGTTAAGTTCTTAATGTTTCAATAAGAAGTGCGAGCGTGCCTGAATTTATGTATTTTTGTAAAGATACTTGCATTTATGGGTGATGCAACTTAAACACAAACACTGCAGACATTAATTCAATTAAAAACCAACTCTATAAACTACAGACCCAAGTTCTTATCAGTCGCCTTTTTATCAGCAACACCATCGTCATTTGTCGGGAAAAATTGTGTGTTAAGACAAACAAATTCTAGGTAAATGAGAACCCTTTTTTGGCTAACTGACCCAAAAGGTCTTAAGCTCGAGGGGATCATGGCGACAGCAATAATTCAAATGGGAGCAACATAACTCAAGGCGTTTTGTGTGTTTGAGAGTGTGTCTGACAGTTTCGGCGGCGTTAACGAACATAGCCCCATTCGGTTGCCCCTTGGTTTTGATTCATGGCCTCTTGCCCACTGGCCCGCTCTTCCTCTCCTGCTGTTGGTCAGGCCTAATCGCCTTGGCGACACCTATTTTCGTAGGCGCGACATCCCATCCAGTCAGGCCAGTCCAGGCCTGACTCTGCTCCCCGATACCCGTCCAAGAGTCACATCCGTGCGTATGAGCATCATCAGTTGGCCCAGACCGTAACTAAAATGAGACGCCAAACAAAAAGCAATTACGTGTGCTGCCTGCCCTTTTCAGTTAAAATCGAAACGACCGAGAAGGGGGTAGGGAACTGGAGCTACCCAGAGCTGGGGCACTGAATAAAATTCCTTATCGCCACGAGAGCTGTACACGAAATGCGAGTTATTTGAGATGGTGATGTGAGTGCTAGGGCTATATGTGAAGGCTCAAGGCTCCGAAATGCGATTTCCATTGGCCATCGCTAACTCTGAGAGATGCATAGTTCAGATATATATATAACCCATAGAGGGGGAAGTTGTGAGAGGCCCCAGATAGTCGTCGAACAAAAGGCAGCGGCAATTAATCTTCGCTTCTGAGTTTGGCTTCAAGGTGAATTGTGTGGCATGCGCCCGAGGGCCCAAAGACCCCATGAATGTGTATATGGTACCTACAGTATTTGTGAGTCTCTGCCTCGCACTTAACCCACACACGTTCCCCCTCCAGACCTCCAGACCGGCTAATGATGGCGGGTTAAACGCCGTGCTTGCATTCAACTTTAACTCATTGAATTATAAATTATGCCTGCCTTGATTCCACTGAGAAGCGTAAAACGTGCCCAGGAGAACTTTTGGCATTGCCCAATTGACAGCTATTTTTGGGTGAGCCCCTCCTGCCGTCGTCTGCCTGCTCCTGGCCCGAAAGGAAACCATATGTATCCGAAGCCACGACCTGGGTAATTTGCTTTATGACCCCAGCCCTGACTCTGGCCCGGGGGCTGGCTGGAGTTTCGGGACCAGTGCCAAACTCCGGGCCTGAAGCCCAGGCCCCGAACCCCAAGCCAAGGATGTCCGAGAACGTGTGAAAAAGTCAGTCAGGCGTAAGTGCGCCCGGTATAGGTACGTATTTTTGGGATAGCGACTCCAGGTTCGATTCGGCTGGGTCGGCCGGGCCTGGTCGGCTTCGGTGCACTCGGAAAATATGCTCCTGTTTTGCTTCTCGACTGAAACTCACTGGAGTGTAAGCCATGGACACACACAGCAAATCACCTGGAAGTAATATCTATCTGTTGTATACCTCTGCTGAAAAACAATGACAGTATTTTCTGCAATTTATTGATTCTGTCTGGCATTGAAACTGGTGGTTGATGTCTTTTTTCTGGAATATCCATCCATCCCTATGAAAACGCCAAGACAACTAGTTTGCTTTTAGTTGACCCACATATTATATTATACAGAGTACATAACGCATCTCATCTCACACTTCTTGGGTCTCGTTTTTTGACTTCCCAGTTGTTTGGCCTTTGTTGTTATCTTAAGTGCACTTTTAAAGTGTTTTATTTATTGCACGACTTTTTCCTCTCAGCTCGGAGTTTTCTCCACACAGCCCCCGGCTTTCGAATGCTGAAAGTGTTTCATAACTCAGAGCCATGGAGTTTTGAGTCTGACTCCCATTTCGATACAGATCCAGATTCCCAGCTCTGCCCAAGATTCCTCACTGAGCCGACCACACGTCACGTCAGTGTCACCAAGTGGCTTTTTCTGGTCGGATATGATGGTATCATCTTGATTTAATCCAGGGGTCCCGGGGATTGCGTTGTATGTGTGTGGCTTTTATGGTCTAGCTATAAAAAAATGAACAAAATACATATCTTTTCTCTTATTTATTTTTGTTACAGTGCGAGCGTATCATTTATGTTATTTTGCTTTCCATTCATCCATATGGCCGCTGCCTTTAATTGGGTGGAACCTGGGACTGTCCGTTCCTGTATGGGCATCTTCTTGATTGTGGATCGGTTTTCATTGCTGCTGAGATTGATGTTTCGACTTGTAGCAGAGTTTTAGATAAAATTTTAATACATTTAACTATGAGTACCAAAAAAGGTATTGGCGCCTACTGTTTTCGATATTCTCATAGTTTTGTATTATTATTTTTTTATCATTCTCAAGTCTTTTAATATGATCATTTAATTTTTGTTTTTCATTTTCTTCCGCCCCTAGAATTGATTCTAAATTGTCACATTTGTGTTTAAGACTTATATTTTCTGATTTTAACGCCTCTAGTTGTTTTAGTTTTTCTTCCTGATCTGAAATTTTTGTAGAATCTTCATTTAGAACTTTATCAATCATGGACATAAAATTATTATTCATATTTGCTTCTGTTTCTTTTATTTGGAAATCTAGTTTCTCTAATTCGACGTCCTTGGCTATAATTTCCTGTTCTATTTCTTGAGAAACTCTTTCATATTCCTCTCTACGTTTTTGATGTGCGCCCGTAGTGCTGACGTTGCCGAAAAATATCACTAACAGCAAAAGTATGAATTTTTTCATATTTATGCCTCCACTTAAATCCGATGTGAACAGCTCTGATGGCATCAGAAAACTAAGCATGAATTAATATGCTTATAATGATGAACAGAGGATTTAAGAGAGTACCTCATGATGAGTCATGAGTACTCGTGATAACAAAATTTTTTATATATACTTCTTATTTCTATTATCAATATTAAAAACTTTGTTTTAAAAATAAAATGTTATTATGGGATTTAGTCTGTATTGTATTATTTTTATTGAAAATTGATCCAATCCGAAACATGATACGATAATTGGTGCTAGTTGTCCCCTTCTAAGCTTTCGAAAATATATAATTTTTTATTATTTCTAAAACAGTTCCTTATCGCAAAAGAGAACTGAGATACAGCTGATAACCTTCACAAGTCTGGCCGGAGAACAAGGAAATATAATGTTGAAAATTCTAATTATTCCCTTTATTTTCAAGCAACCCCCGAGGTACTCGAATCCCATTTCGATGTTCGATTCCCACCATTTGAAAACTGAACGCAATTTGCAAAATGTGTTGAACATCTTCTGGGTGATTAGGAAGAGTCTCGTGTGACACTGCCAGCCAATTGATTGATATTCGATCCATAGGGAAGGCAGGACAGCAGATACAGTATTTACCAAAGTGATAACCTTAGTTCAGGGCCAGATTATGTTGTGATCCGATCGCCGTGTGCACTCATTTTTCACATCACGTGCCACACGCGACCTTGGCAACTAAAACTGCGACGGTGACATTTTGCAACATGCGGCAACCTCTTGAATTTCAGAGATTGTCGCACACTCGCCGGGGGAGGGCATCAGGGGTTAGAGAAGAGGGTTAGACACCGCTGCTGGGTTGGTTGGCGGCTCTTCAAAGCAGCTGCAACATTTTCCTCCCAACCAACAAAGAAAAATAGAGGAAAATTCTCCAAAAAGCCTTTCGTCTGTCTGCGGCTATTCCTCCGCATATTTCTATGGCTTCTCGCTTTTTGGCATTATTTTTTGGCAACTCTCTATGCTGTCTATGCGGCAATAAACCAAATTAAAATCACAAATTAGCCTGCTGCAGTGGCAGTCGGAAAACTTATGCTTGGCTTTAAATCAAAACTTTCGGCTTCAAGGTTTAGAGAGAATTCAAAGAATAAGAGATTATGGATTCTATGATTAGGTAATTCATTATAATATTCCTTATTGCCCCCTGTGGTTCCTATACAGATCTGTCTCCCCTATCTCCCATCCAAGTCATCGACCCATATTGTGAAAAACAATCACAGTTTTTTTGGGCAACAAATTCTTAACGCAAAACCAATAAACAATTACGCATCCATGATCACCTATATGGCACTATTTCCATTGTCATCCCTTGGTCAATTCTATTCCACCCCCGTGGCACTCCAAGGACACTTTTCCACAAGGACCCTTGGCCGCGGAAAATGCGGCAAGCAGGCAATCAGTGGCCATTGAATTGCAGTTGCCATTGCTATTCCCGCTGCCGGATTTATGCGCCATTATTTCGTGTAATCCCTGGAAAGGACAGGGGGACCGCTGCTGACCCGCTGACCCGTGTGAAATAGGGGCAGTGGACATGCAAGTACACAGTGAGAAATGAAAGTGTAGCCATAAAAAAGGGATTTAAGGGAAGTTTTCTTAAGGACTAAGACTATAAGAAAATAGTAAGAAAGTAATGAGTAAATCACATGCCAAAATTACATGCCATTTAAATATTAATTACTCTTTTTTTTTCAGTGTAGATTTTCACATTTTTCACAGTTTATTTTCGGTAACATTTTTGAGCAGAACGAAGTACTCGAGTACGAGTGTTGCGAAAATGGTGCGCAAGCGTACACCGGAACCAGAAATGGCAAAGGATCGCATTAGCCGGATATCCGTTATGGTGGCCAGCTGTCCCACCCCGTCGCCATAGCATCTCTCCAGACTGAATCCTCTTCATTTGCCAGCCCCCCTCTCACTCTTATCATGGAACAGAAGCCATTACGTTCCAAATGAAATTTGCCAACAATTCAAATTGAATTTGTACATGCAATTTTAAAACCAGTAGAGTGGCTTATAAACGGAGGGTAAAAATGTTGACAACTTGATCACTGGTCGTACAACATAGTTGTTTCCCATTGGCCACGCCCCCTCTGGCCATTCAGGCCGCCCATTTGCACATTGTACAGGGTATTGTATACAACAACAAATCACTCAGCCAGAAAGCCAAGACAGCCAAAGAGTCGAGAGCATGGCATAAATGTTTAACAACCAAACTGCAGTTTAATTGCCCAACCAAGGCACAAAAAACAATGTTTATATTCTCTGGCTTTTTTTTGTGTTTTTGGTGGAAATGACAGGCAATGCCGGCGGAAGAAGAATAGCGAAAATAAAATGTGACCCACACGGCGGCGGAGAGCAAACAGCAATCCGGCAGATAGGCTCGTAAACCGAGCGGCGGTGCCAAGCCAGCTAAAAGACAAAAAATAAGCTGGAAAAAATGAAAGGTTTTTCTGTGGTCGAAACAGAAAAGATTAAACCAACAACGCAAAAACAAATTATGAAGTAAACAATGCTTGGTACATGTCATACAGCGGCAAGCTACAGTGTCCAAAGGTTTCAAGTAGGAGAACTTCAAAAATTCCGAAATACAATAGTTTTTGAAATAGTTTCAAGGCAGAAAAATATCTTAAAAAATCATGAATAGATTCTCAAACTTATCAGAGCCAGAAAAACAAAGACTATCATCATATAATATGAGAATATATATATCCATGTTGCATGTTTCACTGACTGATGTTGCAACTTATTGCAGAAAACTACCCTTTTTAATCAGGCTTATAAGTTGGGTATTTCTTAAGTAATCCCCATTCTTCCCTTCGGACTAATTTCCTGCCCAGTGTGCATATCAGTGTGCCCTCCATTGTGTCCCCCCTGCAAACATTCGATGGCCTCTTGGAGGAGATGCAACATGTGTTCCGGGAATGAGCCGCGTGCCGTTTTATACACGGCATGCTATAAATTTTATTGTTGTATGCGTGCTCGGCCGTTGTTCCCAGTATGTTTGTATAAGTTGCATGCATCAGAGGCCTTTCCGGCCTTCTTTTGAAGCGCCTCAAACAACAGCAACAACTGCCGCAGAAACAGTCAAAGGGCAACCGATCGTAAAGCAGCTGACATTTATGATAGATGCCGAGGATAGGACCGCCTGGTTAAATGAGCATCTCTTTCTTGGTGTCGCCATAGCATCGATGTCTAAGATACTTTCCCATTTGGAATTATTTGTCGCCAGCTTAGATGTATTTTTCATTTTCCTGTGGTGGCAGCAGTTGCTCTTGCTGTTGTTGCTGCTCCAATGTTGCTGGTGTTCTAGTTGATGTTGCTGTTGTGTCGCCCACACAAACTCGCAATTACGTTGTTTATTCTAGACGACAAGGGCCGATATGCCGGGGCGGCAATCTGGAGGGCTGGCACTACTGCCACTGGATGAATGCATGCTAGAAATAAAAACACGCCAATGGAGGTTGGTTGGCAACAGCAGCATCATTATTATCATCATTCTTTTGTCATTGCATGCAAACATCCAGACATGGTTGCACAATTGCAAGATTCAAACGGCAAATAATCCAGACAAACTACATAAATGACATGGAAAACACACAAAATAGGGACAAACTCGAAGTTTTTATGACCTTTCAAGGTACTGCTTATCTGAAGATTCTTCAAAAAAGTTTTTTGAAAGGAAACTCAAGCTGTTCTTTTTTCGTTCCATAGCCCCTAAATTCCCTTCTAAATAAATGGATAGACAAACTCTCTGATTAGTCTGTAATACCCTTCAAATGCTTGACAAAGTCCTTATTTAAGGATGTCTTTGAAAGCCACCACGACAATGCCTTGTACCAGTTTCCACTCTCAACTCTGCCTTTTTGCCTTGTTTTGCAGCAACTTCCATTTTTTCCATTTCTGTGCATGTTTGTGCAGAAAATGGAGAAATAATTTGAAAATACACAAATGCTTTGGTTGTAGTGTGAACACAATGGCGCCAAATTATTTAATACTTCAAATGTCTGTCCCCTGCTCCACCAGCCCAGCTTTCCCAGCCCGGCCCAGCAATTGCAATATAAATAAATGAAAGTAGTGGCGAAAATCATCATCATTTTCGGGCAGCAATTTGGTTTGGCTCTCGGCTCGAGTTCAGCGTTTAATGAAGCCCCCATTTTGGGTGCTTTTGTCCGAGCGGAATGCAAAGATCTCTTCTCTTCCAAAAAATACATCATTTTCCTTGGGATGATTTCTGTAATTTATTGTCCTCATATGCCGCCAGCAAATTGTCTGCACCGAGTCCGGGCCAAGTCAAAGTTGATTTGGTAGCAATCAAATAGGCAAATACGAAAAGCGAGGAAAGTGGGAAGCCTGGCCCCTTTTCCACGCCACTGACTGTTCCGGCAAGTCAGCAAATTCCTGCATCATTAAGTTCCTGCTGCAGCTCGGCTACAGCATTCAGAGTGCAACGTGCAATCGCAGCACAATTCAACTTTAACAAGCAATTAAATCGAAACAAAAACTCAGGAGCCGGCAGGAGCAACCCCCTCAGGACTCGTCCTCGGGAGGACGAGAGGGTTGGCCCGAGATGGATTGCATTGACATTGATTTATTTTAACAATTACAAAGCAACGTAAATTTTATAATTATTGTCCATGTAAACAAGGAAAGTGAAAAAGGTGAGAGAATCGAGAGAAATAGAGAATTCTCAACTAATGCCAGCGAAATGTCAAACCAAAGTGACAGCTGCAGCAAAAAAAAATTGGATAAAGAATGAGCGAAAACCCCTGGCGCCTTGTCTTTGCTTGAAATAATTACTTTTCGAAAGTAACCCTCGACACCTCCCACCGCTACCCCCTCATACTGTAAATGCAGGACCACCCCGTTAAGTCCTGCATACATATGTCGTCTTGTTGCGATTTTAATTTTGAATTTTATGCCAACAGCAGTTTGAGAAACTGCCTCAGTTAGCAGGGAAACAAGTGGAAAGTTTTGAAAAGAATCAAAGGACTATGAGGCTACCCCTTAAAGGATAAAGAATATTTTTTAAACTCTTTTGAATTTAAAACCCATATACCCTCTCAATTAGTAGTAACTCCAGGCAGGATAAAACGCATCGCAATCGAAAGCAGCAGGTTGCCAAGGGGTTGTCCTTGCGGGGTGGTGGCTTTAAGGCTATAAGGACGAAAAGGAGTGGGTGGCCTGGCGGTGGATTGAATGAGGCAAATGAGGCAGCCGTATGACATTATTTGTGCAGCACTTTTTGCCATTCACCACCCACCCAGCCAGCCATCCGTCCGGGCGAGGCCTTTATTTTTTCTGCCAACGGGCCACGAGTGGCTTCATCAATGGTCGGTCCGTCGTCATCGGTGTCCTGTTCATCAGCCTCATCAACGCAAAGTAAATATTTGCATAATGTGCAGCTGTGTGTGCCACCGCCCCTCAGTAGTATCCAGCAGTATGTGTGTAATTTGTGGGTGGCAAACGGGCGACAGCAGCACTTGGCATGTTTAATGTTTACTTTACAAAATGCAATAACAGAAGCAGCAGCAGCAGGAATGGCAACAAACCAAGCCAAACCACACCAGGAGGAGTAGGGCAGGGTCCAAGCCAGGCCAAGACCATGATAAACAAAACAGCGTTTGCTTCGTCTCGAAAAACAAAACACCACAAAAAAGTGGTTGAGTTGAGGCGAGAGACACATTAATTGAAAAGTCTTTTCGGGCTCATTTGAGTGGATAACAATATGATCAATAATTACTCAGAATTGATCTCCAAAGCCCAACCCAACTCAACCTAAAATTGAAACTCATCATCGGGAACCCAACATGATGTCATGGAAGAGGTTAATCCTGTGGAGTGCCTTCGGAGTGCGTCCAGCGGCGACCGATGAATCATTCTATGGATCAATGGGGCCGATGATTGAAAGATGGTTGATGGAATGCATCAGGGGGAGGGGGATATTTTGAAACCACTTCTAAAAACATCAGTTACATTGTACATAGAATAATGCGATATAAAATATGCTGGATGGCAACCCATTTCGGCTTGCAAGTCCTTCAGATTATTACCATTTCCCACAGCTCTCCAACCATCTAAAACCGAAGGACCTAGTGCCCGGTGAGTGGATATTATTTCCCAGTGGTACACCCCTACTTTGGTTGAAACCCATATGCACTACTTTTCACATTTATCAATTGCAGACCACACACTTGAGCAGCTGTCGCAGGATCTTCTCGGGTGATTGGAAAGCGAAAAGGACTCGGTCCGTCAATGGCAGTGACAAAACCATATCGAAGTGAGCTCTCAGCCGGAGACACGCCTCTTTTTGGAGGACGTCGTCGGACTGGAAAAGGCACTCCAGGATTCGTCACGACTGATTCGAACTTATGTAAATAGACGAAGACGATGAAGGGTGGTGGTGAGTGAAATTGATAGTTTGTGAATGCCATCGACACGCTGTTGCTAATTAAAATAGATGATCGATCGAGACGGAAAAGGGGAGGGTTCCATTAAATAAAAAACCGCCCTTGAGAACCAGTTCCGCCGAAGAGTGCCAAAAGTAAAGTCCGGCTTTATCCCTAAGCCGGCTTACCAACACCTCTCCTAGCCGAAGTCTTATAGGGAAATTCATTTGGTATTTTATTGAATATTTGGAGAGAGAGGAAGTGAAACACGCAAATCTCCTGCGACAACATAAATAGAAACATGATTTAAGAGTTGCGGGATCAGCGTCAAAATTACAGCTGGGATTACAACTCGGCCCGGGATGCTGAGCATTTCGAAAAGCGCCCCGGGTGGTTCTTCAATTTTTTAGCATTCGGTTTTTTCCGAGGGTTGTTCCATGTTGATTAGCCTTCTGCGCACTGCGGAAATGGGTTGGCACAGTGTCCCATTTCTCTCTCTCTATTTTTTTTTAGAGCATACATCCCATAAATTATGGCCCAGAATTGGGTCCGTTCTTTTGTTGCGATCCATGTAATTTGGTTTGGCACGGCCGCTGTCGGGGGTTCATAATCGGGGAATAACAAACTGCGCAGGATAATTGCAATCGAGAGTTTTATAAATTGTGTTTGCGTGGCAACAATGGCCAGAGGTTGATTTTTCCAGTGGGTGATCCCCCGGCCCATCTAGAGTATTTTATTTCCACGGTATATTGAAACTTTAGCGTTTATAATTTCATAAAATTAATGCACATTATCTCTTTGTATTTTATATTTAAAGAAAACAGCGGGACATGTTTTTCCTTTTTAATATTTGATACTCAGAGATGAGTCTCAGGAACAGCTGCAAGTTTTAAAATAAAAGTTGAAGCCTCCTTTGAAGGAGAACTATAAAATTAGCGACCCAAAAACTAATTGCATTAATGTGTCAACATACAGACGCGACTGACTGTGCTTTCCCGCTTGCCAGCCGATGAGTCTCTGATTCACAGTGAGTGCGAGTCTGAGTGCTCGTGCGAGTGTTTGAATGAATCTGTGTGAGTGTTTATGAGTGTGCACGCCGCACTACTTAAGATTACACAACAACAAATTTCGAAAAGTACTTAAAGTTTTTATTTATTTTGCGTCGCTCTGCTCGACACGCAAACATAAAATCCCAAAAACGAAGAAAAATAATAAAATTGATGAAAGCAGCGCAAAGTGGGGGTGGGGCGGAGTCTGAAATTAATTCAGTTGCCACCCACTTGGATGCTTCTCGGCGCTCGTCGCTGCACAGAAATGTTTTCTTTTTACATTTTTCGGAAAACTTCTTTCGGTGGCTGTCTCGTTTCTATTTGCATTTGCCCAAAAAGTGAAAATTGTTTATACTTCTCTCCCTGGCATTTTATTTTATGATTTATGCCACATATCTGGGCAGGCCGATCGCCCTTTAGCGGCCATTAGCGGAGTTCCACGGACACCCTTTGAAGTGCCTTCCTCACTCTACGTTTCATCCCAGAAACTTTATGTTTTTCTCTCACCCAACGACGTGCTAATTTGGCAAAATAATAAACAACAATTAAAGAGGCCTTCGAGTGTCAATTGCAATGCATTTTTCAGGGGTTTTCAGTGCATTTTCCTCACATATGTTATGGCCCTAAAACATCAGCTGGAATATATGGTTAGGTGCTGAAATACCAAATAGATTCTTTTGGATGCATTCTAAAACACAATTAATCATTAAATATTTGGAAATTTTCTTGAAAACAAACACTCTTAGCTTCAGTTATTATTATACTAAAGTGTTGGTTTATTTAAATTTTAGCAGCTTATAAAGATTTTAACTTTTGTGAACTCATCGCGTGTTTTGCCGAATTTTATGATGATGCCGCCAAGCTCCGATCTGTCAGCTTAAAAGCCCGCCAGACCAATCCGAAAAACCCACTGATTAGGCCATCGGTATATGTGTACTGGGACCTCCCAGCACTCCATGAACAATGCAAATGTGGGGCTGGAACTGGTCTCACCCACTCTCGCCCCAGAGTGTCCAAAAATTTAATTTATGCGCCGGCAATTAAACATGCATCATTTACGTTCGCATCTGAACGCGAGCGACATCGACATGATTCGACGTTCAACATTCGCCGGCGACAGCGGAGGCGGCAACATCGACACGATGCCCCATACACTGGGAGATAATTATTTCAAACTACTAATGTACAAGATAGTTCCTTCCATGGCAAGGAAGTCTAATTTTCTCTCAGTGTAATACCCATTGCTCTGTAACATCCAAGAGCCATAGATATGTCAACACTTGGCGCAACGGAAACTGAAAAAGGGACGGAGTCTGGGGGCCACATGACATCTTGGCATTGTCCATTCGCCAACGCCCCATCATTTGTCAATATTAACTTTAATTAGCAAAAATTCTGTTCTCTTCTCCCTCCCGATTAACTTGACATAGTCGGCGATTGCAGTGAATGCGCTACTTCTTGTTATTCTAATGAATCACAATTTGTTTTATTCGATTGGGCAGCATTAATTTCATTCCCGGAGATCGTTTATTTTCATTGCCAGTGGCTGGTTTTTTAGGCAGACACACAAATTAGCTTTAATTTAGGACGGTTTTTGGTCAACCAATTGCACCGTACTTGGTATAAATATTTAATTATAGGTCTATTAATGCTTTTCCGCTATTAAGAGACTGATTTGCAAATCAAGCGGATGCTCCTTCCAATGAAAATGTATGCAGTTCACATGAGGCACTCAATTGATGAATTTTTAATAGAACCGGAATCACCTGAAAAGCCTTTTACTTGTTGAACAGTAAAGTGGTAACGGTTTTCTCTGATTTATATGAATTGGTTTTGTTTTTTTGTAAAGAAAGCACATCAAATGTGTAACCCAGCGGACAGCCAAAAGCTGGAGAAACGACGACAGCAGTCGCCGGAGAAGAACGTGCAAAATCCGAAATGAATTGGTAATTTATTATGCAATGTCATGGCTTTCATGTGGGCCAGAACGGAGGTGGAGGAAGAAAGCTGGTGGGCTAATTAATGACCAAATGGATCTGGCCATGTCAGCGCTTATCGGCGACGGTCCGGTATCGACAACATTTGCCAAATTAATGCAAATCATGCAAACACCAGAAGATCCAACGGCTGCCAATGATGATACTTTCGCACAATGACGATAATTCCATTGCCGATGATGATGATGATGCAGTCGGCCTGGTATCAATACCCGCCTAATGAGTCAAGTGGCCGAAAAGGATTTTCGGTGGGTGCGGATGCGGCTTGTATCTGTTCCCTGTCTGTCTCGCTGTCTGAGAGCCCCCGGCTAAGTCCCCCAAGCCAGATAAATTGTGTTTTGGTGGCATTACTGTGGCAAATGAATGAATCACATGTCTTGGCATCCGCACACACCAACAACTGCAACCACACCGTATCGACATCGACAATGTTGACAATAACTTGGGGTCAAGACAAGCCAGAGATAAGACGGAACCTGCTTTCCATACCGGAGATGAGTGGACCACCGCACAATAGCCAAACAAATACACAATTTCGCCATTTGCCTTTATCAATTCATCCATCATTCATTCATGCGGTCATTCATTAAGTCACGGCCAAAAGGGGCGCGGCCTCGGTCGCTGACAAAGGGCATATCACTCATACGCATTAATCAAGTGATTGCTCAGTTGAAATGTTATTCCTTGTTTCATTAAGAATTATAAAATTTTTTGAAACTTTTAGTTGATTTCTAAGGCACATTTCTTAAAGGAGCTCTATTTATGATTTAGGAGATCATTCTTCTTCGAACTCTTACAAAATATAGTTAATATTTTTGGAAATAAAATAAAAAAGATTCGGAGCGTATGCGTTATATTCAATCACAGCTTACATGTACATATTAAGTATACGCCCCATACTCATTTAAAGGAATGTGCCATAACACAATTAATATTGGTCTGATCAGTGAATGCCACACCTTCCCGAACTTGGATATTTGAGTATTATCATTCGCAATCAAAATCTGGAAAACAGAAATTTAAGCCATTTTTAGCAGATTTTGAAAGGGGTAACATCATGATTTTGGCATGATGAACGAAAGTGGGCGACTGCGATACATATATCATTGCCATTTTTATCCTATTCTTGAGCGGAATAGCTTAAACGATTTGTGGATCGATTCTCCATCATTCTGCATCAAAATCCAAGAAGGAAATATCTTTCAGATTTTTTCTCAAAAATCCTGGGGTATCCCCCTCAAAAGTATCAAGAAATGCACGGAAGGACAATATGGCCCCTAGCGATGGCTATATCTTCCCCAATTTCCATCCGATTCTTAAGCGGAATACCTTAAACGATTTGTAGAAAGTTTCTCCATCAATCTACATCAAACCCCTTAAGTAAAAATATTTTTCGAAATTTTGTTTATTTTTCGAGAAGAGTTACCTAAAAAATTAATTCTGGATCTTAGCCTCCACTTTATGTAGAAATTATTCTTCTGATTAAATTAACAAACCAAAAACACCTCTTTTTAGGTCAAACATGAGGCTTTCAGTTGACCAAATTGCATCTTGTTCAACTTCGCAGATAAGAGACTATACAAATATATCCATCCCCAAATAAAACTGCAACCGTAATATATTTCGGAACCCTGTGATCCCGAAACAAAACAACAACTCGTGGCCAAGACACTCCATTCATAAGACAACTGTGCAGCAAAAGAATGAAAAAGGCGAGGCGAGAGAGGTGGCTGAAGGAATTGCCCTTTTGTGAAAGTGTGAAATATTTGCGTGAGATGGCCAATGAATTTTTGTATTACGGGTATTTTTGTATTCGCTGCATTTCTGGGGAAATGGCCTGACACTTGACGTGGCCGAACATGAGACAGCAGGCAGGAGGCGTTGCGATACTGGGATGTGGTTGGGGAAGTTGGAATCGTTGAGTTACGCGCATCCAATGGCCATAAATAAATGCGAAATGCATTAAATGTCCCGCACACAACAACCAACAAGCAACAACAATCAGACACAACGACAATCGGCAACAACTTCAGCTCGATTCCCGCATCGCACGTCTCAGTAATTAATTAAAGCATTAAGTGCTAATTTTACGACAACTCGATTTGTGCGTTGGCCCCCTTGCAATTTGCAATTTGCATGCAGCCATCTCACCATCGCCCATCTCTCCACTCGACATCTCGCCATCGGAATTTGGCAGCCGCTGACAAAAAAAAAGGTAAAAATAAAATGCTGAGAAGGAAGCAAAAGTGTCGTCTACATATTTGTTGGAATGGGAGCGTGACTCACGCCAGAAATTGATTGGCATCTCGAGGGGACAACTGCGACAGGTAATTAAATGATTTTCCCAGAATATATGTATTCATTAATATTACTATAGACTAAGTGAACAAATACTTTATAACTTAAATTATTTATCCAATATAGTTTTCACGCTGCCATCTCCAGGAAAACGTTGCACCTTGACTCCATCCCCTGAGGTTTCCTGGACAGTGTCGACTGTCAAACGTCAAACGTGGAGTCGCCTGTCAGCCAGACAGTCCTCAAATGAAGACGGAGACGGAGCCCGAGACGAGGCTGTGGCTGTGGCTGGAAACAAGTTGGGTCCATGCTCCATGCCAATGATGGCGATCTTCTCCCCAAAAGCGATAATAACAACAAAAACAAGAGGACAACAACAACTACTCAACTGTCGCCAAGATTTTCATCTGACTTTTCGGTTTTTCCACACTTTCCGATTTTCCCTACAGACTCTGGCCTCTTGCATCTCGCATCTTGCATCCCCAAATCGCTTGCCGTTTGCAGTTCATATTTTCACTGGCCTTTGTTTGCTTTGATGTTATTTTTAAAAGGGGCACGAGGATCGGGGGTGCCCCAGAGGCAAAGGCAGAGGCAGGGACAACATAAAAATGCTCATTTGTTGTTGCTGTCACAGGGAGAGACTCCCTTGTAATTAATCATATGCATTTGCTTTCATTAGCAAGTCAACAACGAGAAGAAAAGATACTCTTTGGTGTATCTTACAGATGCATGGGATGGTGTTGGATAAGACGATGAGCCGACTCGAGATGTGGGAAATAGGTTAAGTAATAAGAATTATAAAAATAAAAATTAGCTTTACACGAGGCTAAAACTTAGATCCATAAAGACTTTAAGTCTATTCTTTTGAACACTTTTGGAATAGACCACATCCAGGGATATCTGCTTATTTTCATCCTCCACTTAGCTGCCACAACAAATGTGAGCTCTCAGTCATCGTGCCACACAATGGAATAGGAATTCAGAGGGAATAATGAGTGGAAATTTATCAGAGGACCCCTGAGCTTTATGCATTTATAGTTGGCCATTAAAGGATTACCAATGCTGAGCTTCACTTGGCCAAAGTTCTTCAATCCTTACAGGCCATTTAGATCGGGGAGGGACTTGGGACAGGCAGGGTGAGATAGATCGAAATCTTTCGAATGATCACTGAACCGGACAAAACCACAAAATCGGAAAAAGATTTCACAAAGGTGTCAGTCATAAATTTTGCTTTTTGCATATGCAATTTGGTTTCTGCCATCCAGGTAGAAAAGCCATTAAATTTGTAGCACAATTGTTGGCAAAAATGTCTGTAATTACGTGCAATGACCACGGAAACTGTGGCAGGAACAGGGACAGAGACAGGAACAGGAGCAGGGGGTTGAAGTCCTGCATTCTTGACTGCGTTTCCGATTGTTCAGGATGTGCTGGGACACGAGAGTGTTGGTAAATAATTGGTTATGGCTTCGAACAGTCGGCAAAATGCAGGCGATGCCGGAAAAATTCCCAAAAACAAATGAAATGAAATATCCTCGAGAGGGTGAGAGCTGAGGGTTCTAGGGAGTGGAGTGATTCGCTTTGATTTCTCAGTAGTTATCTACGCATTTCTCCATTTTGACGTCTGTCAGCCGCATTTTATGTACTCGATGTGTGCGTGAGAGTTTTGTTCAATTAATGCTAGTAACTTTTGGCCAGAAGCCACATGGACTCAGCCTTCGGAATTGAAACTACTGTGAATTATGAATTCAATAAATAATAAACGAAAAGTACACACTGTTGAAAAATTGAGGTGCAATAAATAAATATATCAAGGTGGAGCAACTTTCGGGGGTTTGAATAATTCAACTCAAAAATATGAACACGGAATAATAAAATGTGTATCCGTCATTGTATCAATACAATTAATTTTATTGGGTAAACATGTTCTTGACAACCTGCCTGATGGTTTAAATAATGAAAATGACTTTAAGGAAACAACTTCCCAGCCCTTATAAAATCATCATCTGCATGCTTCCTTATTTCCAATTCGTCTCAATTGACGCATTCATCTCAGATATGCACTTCCTTATGCAAATGAATCTCAGTTTTGGGTCGATTTCATCGCACATCATTAATATTAATTCCACACAGCATCTTCGCCTGTATAATTAACCCCAAAATACCCTCAAAGCCTCCCGGAATCCAAGTCAGAATCCAAGAACCATAGTCAGCAACCACACATAGTCAGTTCCCAGTGACATTGTCGAGCTACTTACTCGGTTGAGTTCTACTTAAGCCCATTTTGCGCAATAATGTGTTTAAGATGTTTTTGGCTGCAGAGGAATGTTAATGCCACAAATGCAACAAAACATATTCCGAGTCATTAGGAGGAGTTCCCCCCCTTGACGTTTAAGGAGGGTTGGCAAACATGGCAGAAGGTGAACATCAATTTTTGAAACATTTTTCCCAGCACACGCAGCAGCAGCAGCAATCCAAATCGATGTCGATGGGCACGCCCCCACAGGGAAATGCACTGGGAGAAGATATATTAGATGTTGGAATGGAATTTATAAGCCAAATTAATTTTATTGATTTTTAAAGAAGTGAAAAGGCACCAGTTTCTTTATAGGTGGAACTACTATTTGATTTAGAACGCTCTATATTTTTTTCTCAGTGCCTTCATTCGAATCCATTCCACTCCGAGTCCGTGGCTGATTTGTAGGTGTTGTCGTCTTCATCTCCATAGTTTAGCCGGCCTTTCCGATTTACGCTGTGGCCACACAATTATGCTCATCAACATCCGTCAGCCGGAGCAGTCGGAGTCGTCGGCGTCCTCGCCGGTGGAAAAGTGTTAAGTAATGAGTTAATCTGCAACAAGTCTCGCATGATTAAGTGCTCTGGGCCTGTTCGCATTCGAAAGAAAAGGGGCGGTGGGTCGGGTTGGGGTCGAGGTGGAAATGGATGTGGAACCGCTGAGAGGTGGAGGCCGTTGAGAAGGTCTTTAAATAGATACATTCCGTCTAGGCTTCGAATCAACAGTGGTATGAGACATCTATGACTGGAGATAGCAAAAGATATGTGTTTATTAATTGATAATAATTAGTAGAGATCCTCCTCTACCACTACCCTTTACTCTTAAGTTTTTATAGAATTATTATAAAGTCCTTCTTTTATTCCACTGTGCCTTGGTTAAAACTGATAAATTATGATTGTTCTTGGGCAGACGATTTGCTTGAATGCCCGAGCTGCTTGGTCGCTTATTATTTATCACGCAAATTGAGTTAATGTGGCTGAGATTAAGGATCATAGGCGCCCATTGATCATTCCACCTCCAGACACTATGGAGACGCTATCGCCGCCACCGCCACCGCCTACTCCCTCGCCCTTATCAATTTGATAAATTACGATATAGATATAATGGAAGTTCCAGTATCTATGTAGGTGAGAGTGGCCCATAAAAGTGGCCAGGGCATGCTAGTCCAACGAAAAAGCGCAGTAGCCCATAACTGTGATTGACATAATTGGGCGCACCATAAACACACACTCTACACACTTTCCCTACAGTGGCCCATAGTGGAACCCATAGTTTATGATCGCCACAGACAATGATCAATTACAATGAGCAATCTAAATCATAAATATTGTCAGTTTGACGGCAGAAGCAAAAAAGAAAAAATAATAAATAAATAAACAACAGAACCATGCGTCGATTTTTCCTTTATGCCGAAACTCCAATTAAAATTATGATTATGATGAAGTACAGTAAAGACGATGAGGAGCGGAATCGGATTCAGGCATGGAGAAGAAAAGAAACTGAACTGCATCCAGGCTTAGTTGGAGCACTTTTGAAGAAGGTGAACACACAGCGAGCCATAAATTATAATTATCGACGAGATTAACTCTTTGCCGCGCCACTTAACTGCGATGACACACGCTCCCAAGGCGTCTCCCTGGAGCGAGAGAGAGGGCCCGATGGGGGCCGAAAGAGACAGCCAAAGAGGTGGATCTGTCCGACTCTGGGGTCTGCTGAAAGAAAGCCACCGCAGATAAGCAACAAAGACGACACTAAATCGAATGCGATAGCAGCCAGTAAGCTGGTGTTTTAAAGTTAATGGGTAGACCCAAGAGTTACCTATAATTTAAGAAATAAATATAGTACAAGTAATGAAAATTCTACTTTCCTTCAATGGTAATAAAATTAACTATATTTAAAAGTCTTAAGCTCTAGCAATATCATAAGGTAACTACCTCCAATCATGTCATCTTAAAGAATACCCTCCAATTTAATACAATTTTCATTCCAAAGCTAAGCTCTTTTGGCTCAAATTGTCATACCTTTGGACCCAAATCGGATATAGCCTCCATCGATAATTCCTCTCTTACATGACACATACCAAAAAACAAGTCCCGAAATGCAATCAAAAAGGTTAAAAAATAAAATAAAAGATTGAACGAAAGAACAGACTTGTATCTGAGAAACATTCTTTATTTTTTTGGCGATAAGTTTGGCTGGCAGGGCAGTCCAGCCGGCGGCTTCTTCAATTGATATCTCAGGCAAACAAAACGCAAGAAGCTCGAAAAATTTATGACCCCCTGCGGTTTTATCGACGCCTCTGCGACACAGCCCTTGTGGCACAACCCGATTGTGCTGTGCTCCCCCCACTATCCGGCAACGACGACTGAAGTACGGATGAAAGACACGGGAATCCAAAGATGTCACAGCTAAACAAAAACTATATACTCGTAATATTCGGAACGACGAGGAAGAGCTGATTTTTTTTTAGTTCTTTGTATCTTTTAGCTAGAATTAGCCATGGCGATGAGTCGAGATCCCGGGGATTCTGTTCCCAGACCCATTTCATTCAGTACGCATTTCATTCATGGCTGCGATTTTAGATGCTCCCTGCACCCTGAGTACTTGCATCTGTATCTGTTTGTTCGCCGTGGCGTATCTGTATCTGTGCATCTGTGTATCTCTATCTCGTTGCGTTGGTAATTTTCAATTTTTATAGACGTCTTGGGTCGCCAGCACTCTTGACCTGCAACAGATAACAACTCGAGTCGGTGCCTCGGACTCTTTGTCTTTGGCTCACATTCCCCAGCTCCAGTCCGGTTCTCATCCCGATTTATGGCACACCACAGCAGCTAATGCTTAATTATGGCAAATTGCAAATCGAGGCACTAAAAAAATTAACACGAATTTCATTTGTGTGTGCATCGGAAAGCAAAGGGCTTTGCCGTTGCGGAGCCCCGGCTAAATATTTTAATTAGCTTCGACGATCGTAAAACCGGGAAGATCGGCGAGGGGGACTCTGAACATTTTACGATCTGCTAGAAGCGGCAGCTCCACTCCGGTAGTTGGGTGTTTTATTCTGGCGACGACCCAGACTTGGCACAATGGAACACACAACGCCCTAAAACGAAAACGCATTAAATTTTAATCATTAACTCGCTCGCCTAACTGGAACATAAACAGGGATCACGGATCATGTTTGGTAATGAAATTCGAAACACATTCTTTCCGGCCACAAAGAGATTAGTCAACAAACCCTGAGGCTTTAATACTTTTTTGTGGAGTACTTGAGTCAGAAATAGCTCAGGAGACTCACTACCTCTGACTATTCAGTACCATCCAGGTTTCTATATGATATTTGTTAAATATTTGTTACTTCATCCAGAAGTATTAGCAACCCTTTCTCGAAAACTGGCCCTGAATCTTTCAATCTTCCAAGAAAGCTCAGAGATCCTCGTCGCCGTCAGTCCTAATGATTATCTGAGCTTCCTGTCTGCGTTCAGGCAACTCAACTCGATCAATCGCCTCGGAACCCATAAGACTTCGATGTCTGCATCATTCCCCCGCTTCTTTTTTTTTATAAATTTTCAAATTATCAGTTTATGGTTGCTTTTAGTTTTATGAACCGATCACGTACTAACCATTCGGACTCGAACATTTGGCCAGCGCCCCATCGAATGCCAAAGGCACAACACAAATCTGTCCTTTTTCTTATACCTATAGACAGAAAAAAATGTTTTTGTAAAATATATTAGTAAAGTAAAAGTTAAAGGAATAATTTTATTAAAATATATTGCAAATTTCAGGCTAAAAATAACGTACTTCGTAGACTAGAGATCACTGTATTTCTATTTCTGTATTGGATCTTGAACCCCCGCGACTCTTTTTTATATTTTTTAGTGTCCATCTGCGTGCGAATCTTTTGCCGATCCCCCCATGACTGTTCCCCCCCTCTTGCCAACGCCTCTGAACTGATCCCTTTGTTGTTTTTTTTCCTCAGCAGTTTCGGTTCGTTTTTAGCGCATTTTTATCGACTGCACAACTAATTAAAAGTGAAAAAGAACGCCAAGAAACGACTAAGCCGTTGTTCCCGAGGGTCTTCGTGGCGCTCTTAGTTTGGGGAAAATTTAACAAATTATTTAATGATAGATGGCTGTTAAATTGACTGCCCCGTCTGGGTCTTAACTATTGGTTATTGGCGGGTATTAAGTGATTAAGGAGTGGGATCGAACGAATCGATCCAAGTGGCTTGTTATGGGATTAGCTTCGGCTAAAACACGATGAACTTTTCATTTTTAATTCAATGATACTTGAAAAAATCGATGAACATGAAAAGGGCACAATGAGGAAAGCAAACAAACACAATTGAATAAATGACAATTCGAACCATTTCGTAATCCCGAGTGTCGCACAATTGAAATATGTAATTAATTATGCCCATAGGCGGTGGTCGCCTGCTGTTTGTTTTCTGCTACCAGAAAACAACAACAAAAATCAAAAGCCAAAGCTTGGGCCAATAGCAACAAACAACAAACATTTTTTTTCGATAGAAATCTACAAAACTATTTGCCACACACTGTCAGAGGAGGCGATGTTGGGGCTCTTTTTCGATACTGTCAGAGAGAAGGGGGGCTTGAGGGACCGCCAGCAGCTTGAAAAGCGTCGTTGGCTATTGTTTTTGTTGGTGCTCATATTTCGGTTTTAATGAATCCACTCTATGATTATCTTGATTACGAAACAGTTCCCCAAAAAAAGCGCCACACACAAATAAACCATTCAAATGAACACTCACGCCCACTCATCCAATACCCGAACACGACTGCATGCATGAGGAGTTATCGCTATCGCCTGGTGGTCTTTTCGGGCGGCGAACTACTGAAAATATTAATTAAAAGCCATAAAAGCCAACAAAATGTTAATAAGCAGTTATCATTGTGTGCATTTTCAATTCGGCATTCAAACGAAAATTAAAGCAAATGTAAATTGTACACAACGTTTGCAAATGGCGGGCTCTAATGGCGAAAATAAAGGATAATTGTTGAATTCGAGATGCTTGATTAAAGCAGGAAAAAAGTGTATAAATAGTATCCTATTGCTTTGAATATTTATCAGAATTGTTTCTGATGGCAATTGTTATTGTTAGAGCCTTTCAACTGCCAAACTGAATTTGATATTTGGCCCTTAATTTATTAGATAATCCATTTTGTTTCCCGCCATTAAACAACTCCCTCGCCATTTTACAAATATTTCCGTTTTTTGCTCTTTGATTTATTCGGCCACCGTTGATTTTTATTGCTCGAGTTAGTTAAACTTTTATTGACTTTTAATTTCATTTGCTGGATTTAGTTTATGCTAATGGGATTACAATTTTATGGCAGAGTTGTGGCTTTTCCAATTCAAGTGCCATCTGTGCATACTTTTAGTTCCGACTGGATTAGTGATGGATGACGTGTGAACAGGATGGCCTTACAGCCCGACACCTTTGGGGAAGGCTTCATGTTTTATAGAGAAAGGCAGGAAATATTTTTAATTACGAGCATAAGTCATTGTGGAATCATAGAACAGCACTCCTGCTCATAAATTTCACACTCGACTCATTTCCTGCTCATTATCATATCCAGCAATTGTACAAAATCCCCAGACCCAGTCCCAATGCATTCTGGGTTGGGTTTTCAAGATTTTGGGAGCCTCAATCCTGGGATACACTCCAAGAAAAAACTCCAATTATTATTTTTACAAATTTGGACAATTTTTTTAGTTTGTGGAGGGGGAAGACAAATTCCTCCGAGTGTAGATTATGGGAATCGGGATGGCAGAAGCATCCACACTCGTGGCCTGTCCAAAAAACCCACTCGATTGGGGTTTGGCCCTGTGAGTGGGCGTCTGAAGTCTTCAGATACACATGCGTGTGTATCTGTATCTGCACCGTTCGTATCTCTGCTTCGGCGTCCCCCTTTGTGTGAGATTTGTGGCCTGGGCGGGTCCCTGGAGAGATGTTGGGGAAGGTAATCATGCTGTCACAGTCGCTAATTTCAATTATCTTGAGTGTGCACGTATACGTAATTTGTTTACTTTTGAGCGCACAAATGTCCCAAGAAAACACAAACTAAAAAAAAAACGACAGCGCGCATCCTTCCAATAAACTTAAACACGTACATTAAAGTGCATTTGCGAGGTTCGTGATACCCTTGGTCCTCTCATCTTTTTCGGCTTTGGCTTGACAATCAAAATGTCATTTCATTTTGTTTGGGAAGCTCGCAAATCCGCAATTGAGACGCAACTTACATGTCATTAACAAGGCTTAAGCCGAACGACATGACAGTCAAACAGACAGACAGATAGTCAGTCAGTCACTCGGAGTGGGAGTTGTAAGGGGGATAGGAATTAACAATGACAATACCAACATTGGCTTCTAGATAGTGCAGTAGGAGCTGCAATGTTGCCGAATTTCTTGAGGTCATGGATACGTACCTTAGGATGCCAGTATTCCGGGGCAATAACTTCAATATTTAAACACACTTTTTGTGATTTGTGATCAGAATTAATGAAGTTCTTGGCTTGGCGTGAATAAAAATACTATTAGGCCCTGCCCTGTTGCCTATTTTCATTCCGAAAGTGGCAATGAAGCGTGGCAACTGGGCACGGATATCTCGCCTTTCAAGCAGAGCAACTCGCCCTGGCTGTAAATTGGCCAATTATCAGCATTTGAAATATGGTTTACCTGCCACAAATGCTCTCTACCTCTCTACCTGCAGTCATCAGCTATAAAAGGCATTGGGAATGGAGAGCCGGAGTCTTGAGAAGCCAACAAACACACACACACACCGACTCAGAGCTCTGTATCCAGCGACAAACGCACTTTGACCTTTCTTTCCAGCAAAGACAATGCACATTGTGTGTGTGGAATAGAGAGGGAAACATTGATCTGGACAGGGGATGGGGGGGAGTCCACACCTGCCCGCTCCTAAATGCACGCACAATTCCTTTATGGCAAAAGATACACACCTTTATTTTACACTTACCAAATGTATCTGTATCTTTTACTGGGGACCAGTCACCGGCACCGGTTCGGCATTAATGAACCGACTTCACACTACCTGAGAGTTAGAAAAGTTATTGATTATTTAACAAACGGCGGGGAAATTAGGCAGCGATTTATAGAGGAAAGCCCCCTTCGGATATATGCACTTTGATAAATTAATACAATATCGTCTAGGTTTGGTCATTCAATTGATTTCGAAATTCATTAGCGGGTCGGGTCCTAAAAGATACAGGGACAGTGTCCGAGAACGGGTCTCCGCTTTGATTTTCCTATTCATCGCATTGTGAAATGCATCGCCGACTTGTTATTCCCACTCTTATTTATTTTTTTTCCTTCGATATTCCGTCTAGAACTGTGTCTGGCTTTATTGCAGTTTGGAAATAGATGAGCTAACAGCTGGAGAGTGAGTGCGCCACTCGAGCAGATTAGATAGCAAATGGTCGCGCCTTTTGAGGCGTTTTGGAGTATCCAAGTGGGGAAGGGCTGTGGCATGGGGCATGCGGCATGGGGCAGGGGAGCTGGTTAGGCGTCGCGGGGGCGAAGACAAAAGATTCAAGAGGGCAATCGAATGCAACAAGTAGGGATTATCCAAGCTCGAAATGCTTTTGGATTTGGATTTAAAAACTACAAAGGCTAAGCTCTGCACAAAGGTTGGCAATTTGTTGGCTTGACAACTTCAAAACGAGTTGAATAGTTGACGAATATGAACACGAAAGAGTTTTTGTTTCTAACAAAAGGGAGCTTGATATAAAATCAATTTGAATGAATAAAAGGGTGATGTATTTAAAGTCGTTTTTCACTCATTTCAATGGCAGTATTTTTAGGGTTTCCAAAGAAGTCAAAACACAGATTAGTCTTCAAAAATTATGATTATTATTAGCATGTTAGAGTCTTTAATTAAGCTGTAATTACAAGTCAGCAAAGGTGGAATTTTAATCCACGCCTTATCAACAACATGACCCATTGCCGTCGTTCCCGAATGTTACTAAGGCTGATGGAGCCTAGGCCAAGTGGAACGGCCATCAATGGAACAAAACAAACCCAGACTATAGGATGCAGTTGTAAACAACATAAATACCAGAGTATATAGACTTTATTGGTACCTATTACTTCTAAAGATTGTGTTTTAGACAGTTACTAGCCTTAGAGTTCTTCAAAGAGCTAAAACAAAAACCATTGCCTACTTTTGAGAGTAGCTTAGAAACCTTTCATAGACCTTATGTTAGTTTAAAATAGTTTATTTAATATGATACTAAGTAAATATCCTATTATTCTCAAGTTTGTTTAAGAAAGAGATACGTTCCACAGCATGCAACAAGCGGAACGCTATGAAAACGAGAAGCGTTCTTCGTGCTCCAAAAGATACTTCGTGCGTGGGCCGCCTCGGCTGCCACTCCTCTCGCCGCCCTCTCTCTCTTTACCCCAAAAACAAACTAAAAGATACGAAACAATCCGAAGATACTTCAGTGGAACATGTTGGTGGAACGTGTGGAATCAACAGGTTCGGCTCTCGCCGCCCGAACTGGCCCGAATGTATCTGTATCTCGGGCTCGGGTCGCCGTTCGGATGTATCTCAGCCTGCAGTGCCAGTTCTGGGCTGGCCCGGCTTCTGTCGTCATTTGTTCGTCGAGCGGTTCGCATGTACTTCGCTTACGTCCGTTCGCGATCCGTTCCGTCGGTTTTCGGGCGCGTGTTTCCGGCTAACGGTCAACGGGACTGTGGGCGCCACAATGGATTCAGATTGTTGAGATTCAGATACAGTGGAATAAACGATATCTAGCGGATTATTCAGTGTGTGTCACCCGAAATGAGTGCAAATCTATTTTAAATGGTGTGCAATTAAAAGGAAAACAAAGCAAAAAGTAGAAAAGTCTATACGAATACTTGACAAAATGCATTTGGGAAAGATGCGTGGCATGCCGCGGCGTCGGTTGCAGCCGCCTCAGCATTTATCTAACGAAGCGAAAAGCGAAATTAAATTTAAAAATACCGTACGACGACACAGAAACAATCAAAATGTCAGCTCCCCAGGGCTAAAAATATTCAAAGTCGATCGGAGGAGCCTCCTGCCTGTGACTTTCCCACTGCTGTTGCTCCTCGCGGGATTAAATGGATTAACTCAAGTTGATGCGCTCAAGGGTAAGTGTCAACAGATGCCCAGGCATCTGCAAGTCAAAGTTGCAGTTGCACTTCCATATACAATACCATTTGAAGGGCAATATGACAAACAGTTTCCTCCCAAAAAGCCAAAGCAAATCCTTTGTGGCTGCATATGACTCTCCGCTTACCGCTCCTCCATATTCCTCCGCGATGCACTCCCCATTTATTTATTAGCGTCATTTGTTTCCATTTACGTTTTTTTCCCGTCTCCATCTTTTTGGCTATTTTTGGTTGCAACACACCAGCAACAGCAGCAGCGGCAACAACACTGTGAAATTAAGGCACTGCGGTTTATTTATGCCTGCAACGTTCGCTAATGGATTTTAAGGCCGCTTTATAGACAACGCGAAATATACCCTGCTCATAGGCCCATTATTCATGTTTCTATCTATATTTTCCGTTGTTGTTGGCCCGTTGTTGTCGGCGATGGGGCATTATCGGAAGATATAGAATGGACTTGGGAATCGTTAGAATAAATCCAAAGATTTCATCGAGTTCGCTGCGGTTCAGGAAGGTTAGGTTATTCTAGGAGATCCAGTTTGGTAGTTCCATTCCAGAAAAAATATAAACAGTATTAGAGAACAAAATGGATCTTATTCTTTATCTGCACGCTAGTCCCTTAAAAAAATCATTAATTATTCTTAACCCAGTGAACCCATTTGGAAAAACTAAACACTCTGAATTTCCTCCGAACTAAACTCAGATCGAATTACACACCCAGGCCTAAACGGAAAAAAATGCATTTGTAGAAGAGGCCCTGATGAGGGTTAGACCCGGAGAGAGATATGAAAAAATTGTATACCCTAAGGGAGGATCGTAGAAAAGATCATTCAGAAGAAACCGAACGTTAGATAAATGAGTTTGCAGTTTGAAAAAACGAAAGACTAATCAACCGGGCATAGTTTTCCCCAAAACCACCAACTTTACAACTGATTACAAGACAACCAAACAAAGAATGGAGCTTGTGGCTTTTGCGGTTTCCAGCTGGCAGTTCAAATAAAGAAAACTAAAGCAAAATGCTCTGAGGTTTGGAGGTTAAGCAGTGTTTGAAATTAAGCCCCTTTGCCGATTTCATGGCTCAACAAATCCGCCGATAAAACATATATCTAAATGAGCTTAAGCCGTCACACCCCTTTTGGCGGGAGTGCACTGAGAATGTTGTAATCTAACGCTTATTAAACGCTTTTTAATGCCAAACCGACGACCCATACCACCGATATCTCTGCCTGGACACACGCAATTCGGATTTTTGAATTCGGATTTGGGATTTCAGTAAACATTTAGCACGCAACCTCCGGCAACAGAGAGGCTGGTAGAGTAGTAGTATCTTTTGGGCGAGTATCTCTATCTGAGCTGGTCTCCCTGCATCTCAACCCATCCCATGTGATGTGGCAAGTGTTGCACGCGACGCTTTGCGACGACGCTCGTTTGATATAATAAATTGTATAAAATTATCTGCACTGGCACACGACAGGCTTTTGCTTCAGAAAGTGGAGAAGGTGGTGGTGTGGTGTGTGGTGGGTGGTGGGTACTGTGTGTGTGACCAGCACTGACGGGCGGTGGTGGGTCAATCGCAGTCGGCTTGAGAATCTGCAGGGGTCATAAAAATTATCGCCCTCGACAAAGTTTCAGGGTTGACACACCAACTGGTTAAGACCTCCTAATGCCACTCTGGGGAGCGTTTTTCCAGCTAACCGGATTCACTGCACTTTTGGCAAGTGACTCCGGGGGTAGCGTTTCTCTCCTTCCTTCCTTTTTTTCTGTAGTTTTTTGTTACCTAGTTTAGGTTTGGGGGATTTCGCCTTTGTCTTGGCAATTTGTGCTAACATTTTTGCCTTTGCCTCATGCCCCATGCCTCCTGCCTCTTGCCCCTTGGCTTGGCCAATTTTCTCATGTGCATTATGCGAAAATTGGGCTAAGTAGCGGTCTCTGGCTTACTTTCCATTCTGCAGCCAAGGCGAAAGAAATGGAGTCAAGTGCTATGGCAGCTCCATTTCAAAGGCTCGTAGCTCCATAGCCCCGTAGTATGTTATTTGTTCAATCACATGATTGCCCTACCAATCGCCTGGCACTCAACAAGATCTCCCATTTGCTCCCAGCTGCAGGCTGGATAATGAGGGGGCTGATCGATATGTTTGGCATAGAGTTTGGGGCAGGAATGTGATTGAAAGTCGGCCCGATGTGGGTGGAAGTGTTGCCCTTTGGCTGGGGAAAGGCATCGGATATGGAGTTGTGATTTTTGATTCCATAAGTGCTTCATAGCTGGGAGATATGAACTATCTCCCTCCACTTGGGACTTGGGAAAGTATCTTCCTACTAATTGCAACCAGTGCCCATGCTTGTGGTTCTGGCTCCGGCTATTTGCCAACTAAACAATAATTAATTATTTAAAACAACATCCCAGAACAGCAATAGCAATTGCAATTGCAACAACGGCAAGTCAAGAGGCTGAAAGGCGGCCCAATCGACTCGGACATGGTCAACATGGACGTGGTCTGAGCCAAGTTTTGCCTACGCAAAGATTTTTGCTATTTCTTGCTTCCTGGAGATCTGGGGACCCAGCCTGACAGCCACAACAGCCACCATAGCATCTGTATCTGTGCGATATAGCCGTGGGTTTTTATGCACATTTTGTTGCCGTTGCTTTGGCTGTGATATTAAAAATAAAGGAAAATTAAGCCTGGCAGCCGCGTAAAATGCAAACTTGCATCCGAAATGTTGCAGTTATGCCAGTTGGCGTTTAAAGCTGTTGTTACTGTTACCATTACTGTTGCAACAATTTTTTTCTTTTTACCTTTTTTTTGGCCTGGGCTGGCAACATTTTTGCATGCAATGCGCCTGGAAAATGGTTATTTCTTTTTTGGAGAAGGCGTTACTGGATTTTTCCGAAAAAGTTTGCTCGCCGCCCGTTTATATTCGTTCGTGGTGGCTAGCTTCGAGCAAATCTCGGCGTTTGGTGAGAAAAAGGTTTGCAAATTGCATTGGAAATGCTATGTGTGAGGCTGGGGGCGGGGAATTGGGAGAAAGGAGCCACAGGAGGTGGTCGATGGGGTGTTGCAACATACAATTCTGGCGAGGTCAATCAACATGGAAATTTGATTCACAAGTTATGGGAAAAGCCCTCGAAGGTGTTTCAAGTTTTTTGTTATAGAAAATTGGTTTGGTTACAGGGTACAGGGGTATTCCTTCAGATCCTTAGACTCTGACTAATCCCTGGAAGCTCTGTTTACCGTTAACTTAACTAGTTTAGGTGGAAAACCAACAAGTCTCGCTGCTAATATGTATTTAATTACACAAATCTTAAATTTCCGGCTGCCCCAAAAGAGGTTTGTCTTTGTCTTTGTCATTTATCCTCGAGCAAGTCGTCGGCAGGGATTTGCATATTTGCACTTGATGATGTTGAAGTTGAGCCGAGCTGCTGCTGCTGCAAGTTGCAAGTTGCCAGTTACTGCTGCTGCTGCTGCTGTGGCAGACATAGCCCAAAGCCATCGCCATTTGGGTTTTGGTTTGGGTTTCAGCTGCCTACGCGCAGCGCGAAAATTATGAAAAATTTTCAAAGAATCGCCTTGAGTCATCGTTTTCAGTCAGTTGCAGCCACAACGTTGGCGTTGCATTTTTCTCTCTATCTCGCCAGCTTGGGTCTCTGTGGTTTTTTTCCATTTTGTGGCATAAGTGGGGAGGCGAAAAAGTTTATAATTTGTTAACAAGCCCAAAGAGATCGGCGCCGCTGAGTCCCGGCAATTATGACAAGTTGACAAACGGCTTAATCTCAATCGGGTACTTGCTGTGCGATCCTCGAATCAGGAATCGAGCATCGGGAATCAGGAAAGATGCGCGGCATTTAAATCAATAAAGCAGCAGCGAGTGGGGACTCGATCGTTGGATCGTTGATCGTCGGACGTTTATCGCATTCGGGATATCTAATATCGGACGGATACTGAGCCATGGGACTGGGACTTGGACTGGGACAGGGGACTGGGACTGAGCTCCAAGACTTGGAGTGCGACACATGCAAATTGGCCAATGTTGCTAAACAAGTTTCGCGGTTGTTGCTGTTGTGGCTTGTACTCACCTGCGTACGACGACGACAACAACAAACATGCAAAAATTGGATTGCTGACTCTGCGTGCAAATAAGGCAGCAACACCAACAACAGCAACAACAACTAAAACAACAACATGTTGTTGGCTATAAAAAGGCGCTGCCGTTGCAGACAATCAGCCATAAATCTAAATGACTGTCAACCCAGGCGAAACCTACAATGGAGTCTTGTTCTTGCAGCAGCAACATGTTGCCAACTGGCAGCCAGGCTAGCCTGGCCAGCCATGCCAGCCCCCCTTCATCCGCCACTCCATTCCGGGCCAAAACTCATTTGCTGGCATTGCCGACCGGCTGATAAGACACTAAAATATGCTAAAAAGCTAAAATAAACTTGATATTGATATTGCAGTGGCATGGCCAGAGCCATAAAGCAAAAAAGCATTTAGTTAGGGATCACAGAAGGAGTTCGGTGTCTGCGAGAGGAATGCCTCATACAATTTATGAATTCCATAACTTGGAGTTGATTACGATTTAATACAAAACTACCACTCCGTAAATGAGGCCATTAAATTGGATTAAACAATATCAAATGTTGAACAACTTCATTTCACTCCGCTTTGCATAAACCTCTCTAACAAATTACGCATAAATTTCCAACGACTTTTCTCAGGTAACCAAAGACCTGCCACTAAAGTTAAGCACTTTTAATTCAGGTATCGCCGTATCGAATTATTTTTATAATTCCTTTTTTTCTCCCCCCAACAAACCGAGAGAATAAAATACGAAATAAGTCGAGAGTGGGCCGAGCTTGGAACCTGCCCACGTCTGTCTGAGGAATTGGTAGCTTTTGCCATTCAACGAGTTTGTCATAAAATTAATTTGGTTTTTAGTTGGTCGGCTGCCTGGTAAGATGATGAGGATGGTCCGCTAGCCAGCAAGCCACCAGCCAAGCAACCTGCTTTGTGGCTTACGATTTTTACTGGTTTTTCCTTGTTGGTTTTTCAGTCTTTTTCCAAGTCTTCTGTTTTTCTTTTTCCAAGCTAATTTATTGCACTTTTGCGACGACGGCAAATGGGGAAATGCGATATGCCAATCACTTGAGAGTGCGGCGACACTTTCTTCCCTCCCCAGCTCAGTTTCTCCTTTCCTCGAGGCATTTCTCTGCGTGTGTCTGCTCTCCGGGGCATGCATTTAAGATAAGGCCTCACTTGTCGCCTTTTCGTATTTCAACTTCAAGTCGAACCGATTCTTCTGCTTTGTTTTTTAGCATTATTTACATTTTGAAGACTCTCGAAAGACATCAAGCGGCCTGCATTCTCCGCTCTGGCCTGGCCAGAGTTGTCTCTTGGGATCGTTTCAAATTACAGAACTCCATGCCATCCGGGCGTTTTGGTTCGGAATTGTTTACAGTTTGGGAAATGCCGGAGAACTCGGTAAACATTGCAATCAGAATTTAGAACTGGGTTAGATGGCCCTGGGGCATGGGTGTGGAACAAATATTTAATTAGCTGACGCACCTTGTGGGAAGTGATTTTGGTGTGGTTTTGGATTTCTTCGAAATGAAGGCCTTTGGAGGAGGAACTCCCCATCTTAGCTAGAACTGGCGTAGTAATTAGTGACCCCTGAAAGGATCGTAGGAATTTTCGCTAGAAACAAAGTGGCAGAGAAAAAAAATTAATTAAAATTGCAGCGGCAATTAATCAACTAAAAGATAAAGAAAAAGAGAGACTGGAAAATAAAGAATTTGCATAGAAGGTTCGATCGGCGATCGCAAAGTGATCGCAAGATCGCCGGACAGCTGAGTGATCTTTCTTTATCTGAGATTGATGCGCATCGCGTGCAGAGATCCGCGGAGACTGTATCTCGATCTCTGGGCAGCCGCAGCATGATCATTAATAAACCGCTGTGAGCTGTCAATAGGCATCAACGTCCAGGGATCTGAGATCCGCGATTCGCGATCTCCAGACGGACGAGGCATAAAAAAAAAAGAAAACCAGAAAAGAATTAAAAGATCTTGGAGCTGCGAGCTGGAAGGGAAATCAACACGAGAGGATCTGATCGCCGGATTGACTGACAGTGTTTGGCACTCGAGTTGGCTGTGATTCGGTTCCTGTGACAATTGCCAATTGGCTGCTGGCCGCGAGTGTGTGATAACTTTATTTGATGGATCATGGAGCTCGGTGGAAATCGTTGCGGGAGCCTCATCTGCCGCGACTCTTGGGGCACAAATATTATTGTAAACATTCTCAGGCTCCGCGAAGTCATAATGATTGCCCGACGGGCAGACAGACACCCAAACATGTCGTTGTCTTATAAACAAAAATTCAATAATGCATAAATACGGCGGTTGCATCGAGCCATCAGGCTACAAAATGGTAAAAAAAAAAGGGAAAACAATTCACAAGAACATGGGAACAAAAGGTGGAAAGGAGCTGTGCTGAGCCTTTGGGGTTGCTGCCTCCTGCAACATAAAATAATGATGATGAAAATGTTGCACATGCCGGCGAGCCAGGATGAACCGGCTGACAATGATGAGGCATGATGACAGACCAACAAATCGAAGGCTTCCAAGGCCCAGGCTTCGGGCCAAAGTTGCCACTGTTGTTGGCCTGCCACTGCCACTGCTCCAACTCCTGCTCCTGCTCCTGGCATTCGACAGCAATCGTCATCGTTACCACAACACAGTGGAGCACATTGTAAAACATCCGCACAAAAGAGCAGCGCCCTGCAATTGCAACCAAGTGAGGATACTAAAAAACGATGTCAGGGCCATGATGATGGGCGCATTTGTGTTTGTGGAATGTGTGATAATCATGTTTATGCCAGGCGGAGAGATCGTGAAGAAAACTAATAGCACATTGCCCGCATTCTCATTTGTCTTGCCATCATAAAGTATCCTTCTTCAATTTAATATCATCCTTAATGGCAATCAAATTTTATCCCGAGGCTCAGGCAAATCCTACGCATCTCCCACTTTATCCTTGTCCCATTCACTTTTATTAACCAATCCTTTATCGTCCAACGCATAAACCTCATTGCAATGAATTCCCCCTTAACCGGCATCAATTTTCTGTCTGTCTGACTGCCGACCCCCCTTAACACACACACACACACACACACACAAAACACGCAAAAAAGCGAAAATCTGCCGTCGGGCAGAAATTAATTTTTCATAATTTTTTTGCGCCCCTTTTTGTTGTTACTGTTGCTGTTGTTATCGCAACTTGTCCGCTCGTCTGTGCCACTGCCCCCTGCCACTTGCCACTCCTCCTGACCCCCGATACCCGACTAGGTCGTGTTTTGTGAAAATATCCTGACTCCCCGGCCGGGTCAAGGTTGAGTGAGCTAAAGGGGGCAGTGTTTTTTGTGTTTATTAAAGTTGATTGTCAAATGCAGTCCTTAAGTGATTTTTATAGAGCTTTAATTGGGCGCAGAAGAGGGCCGTCGGCTCGCCCTGTTTGAAGCTGGCCCAAAGGGACCACGGAGACTGGCAAAAGGCATGCGGCTTAATTACTCACAGTGGCCAGAAGGCAGAAAATATCTTTCCATTCGAGTTTTTACGGGGAATTGCTGAGGGGAGTATCTCTCCTCAAGGTGCAAACTTGCGCGCGACATTTTGTGTTGCTGCTGCTGCTGTTGCTGCTGCTGATGTTGCTGCTGGGTGACTGTTGACAGCATGACGTGACAACATGCAATGCAAATCGTGTGACACGATGCCCCAAAGGGTTAATGTATAAATTAAATTTTGCACTCGCAAGGCCAGCTCCGCGTATCTACGTATCTCTATTAGCCCTGCCAGATACGTTTACAGACGCAGCTACAAGACGGGTCAAGACCAGGAATGCGTAGGGAGCCGAAAACAATACCATGAATTGCCAATAAAGAAGCTGCCTTAGCCGGGCTTAGCGAAATTTTCACGCTCTCCCACACACAGACCAAGACCGAGGAAAACCAAGAAGGAAATCCCGGACTTGGAAAAGCAATAAGTAACAGAAACAAAGACCAGACGTAAAAGTTGTATAATTTCGCATTGGCAGGTCTAATCCCACCAGGTAGAAACCCCCAGACCCACACACACTCTCACAAGTAATCCCCTCCAGAAAATGGGTGTGGGGCCGAAAAGTATTTATGATTATATATTTCTACTTGGTTGTGTTGCGGCCCGGTCCTCCTTCGCCAAACCCATCTGCTTTTGATGTTTTTCGTTTTGAACAAATTAAATTTGGTCGGGAAAAGTTTTGGCAATAAAATTTAACAATTCCCTGTTACAATTTTTATGATTATCTCTTTTTATTTTGTCGAGGGGGATGAGAGTCTCTCTCCAAGGACTAGATACAACAGTTTCCATTTGCGAGCGACCAATAAGTTGCCTAATTGTGGCGGGAAAATCTATTGCAATGCTCGCTAGCCTGGAAAATGGACGCCGCCTTAGCAAGGTCAAAGGCAATTCGAGCCGCTCTAAAGGAGTGGAAAATCTGTTTCGGTTTCTTTTTCAGTCTCACTCTGGGCTGGTGTGTTTTTCTTTTCCGACTGCGTAGGTAGAAGAAAATTCCGATGGTGCAGCATCATCTCGCAGCTCACAGCTCGAAGAAAAGAAAACCCAACCGAGCCAAGTCAAACAATGGAAAAACAAGAAACGCATTCCCGACATAAGAGACCGGCCAGCAAGTCATAAATTTTCCCGAAAAAAAATACGGGAAAACAATAAAAACGAAACCCAACAAAAGGAGAACACGAATCGAAACAGCATTGAAAAGCAAATAGACCGGGAACTACAAAATAAAAGAGCCCCGAAAGGTTCTGAATCGGAATCAGAAGAGTAGGTAGGTAGGCGGCCAGGCTCAGTCGCACCAGTCGATCCATAGATAACTCCAAACTGCACTCGTGGGCCGGCCAAGTATCTAAAGTATCTTAAGTAGGCTTCCACCGAGATGGGTAGGTAGAGGCCCAAACTATGCAGGTGTCATTTGGCCGCAGGGACAATCGGGGCACAGTGTTTGCTCGGAGATTGGCTCAAAAAGAAAGACCATATGCTGGTGAAAATTGGAAAGGAAACATTTCCCGCTGACAAGGTTTTATGATCCCTTTGTTTGGAATATTTCGGCAGGAAGACCTGCAATGACTGCCGAAACTCGGCCTGGGAAAATGGCGAAATAATTAAGAGGGTCAAATAATTCGCATATAAATGTAGAGCCTACGCTTGAACCTGGGGCTTAATGATCGACACGTACTTCCCTGTATCCAAGGCATAATTGCCAGATACATTTTGGATCTAAACGATCGCTAAACGAACGCATTCGACCAGCCCCGGACCGTATTAATCCGCGAGATAAGTCTGCTCTCCAAAGCTCCAGACTCCAAACTCCAAACTCTAGACTGCAGACTTCAGACTCCACTTAGCCAAAGCGATCATTCAAATTTCAGTCTTTAGCCAAATTACAGACTCTTTGGGATTTGGAATCGGAGCTGGGGCCTCTCCGTCCGTCCTGGTATCCGCATCTCTGCAATTTTGAGATACAAATTTGGCGCCCACACACAAGCACACAAATAGCCGAAAATGGCAGCTAATTGGAAGTAAATCGAGTTAAACTTTCTTTCGCCAAGCCAAAAAAAAATAACTTTAGAAAAAAAAAACAAATGCCGCGAATTGCACGCATGAGGCTCCAGGCATTTTGAGATACATGGTATCTTGTGTTGTGTATCTCATAGTTTGCATAGCTAATTAGCCAGCTTCAGCTTCAGCTACAGCTACAGCTAGAGCTCTGGAGCCGTGCTGTTGTGGTTGTCGGTGTCTGATCATTGATCAGCACTGAGAGCCCAGGCTAACGAACCAAATGTATCTCGTGGAACGTTCTCACATTAGTCACGCGTTTAACATATTTTCGTTTCGTTTCGAGGTCCGTTTTAAATTTAATATATTTCGTACCTGCGGAAAAGGGGGTCCAGGGAGCACCGCTAACGTATGCAAATATTTTAAGCCGCAAATCCAACGTGCGTAACCAGGGAGAGGTACACTGGGGGAAACTGGCGATTCCGGGCGGATTCTTTGGGGTTTCTGGATCGGACAGAGGAGCGATGCTTCGCTCAGTGCCCCAAGTGCAGCCGAGGAGCCCAGAAGCATCTGCATATGCTAAACACAGGGTCCAGCATTGTCTCCACCAGCTCCTGGCCCCTCGCCGCCCCGGTGAGCACTTTTCTTGTATCTGATTTGCGACAGTCAAGTCGAGTCGAGGTGCGCTATCTGCTGCCTTTTCTTCTGCCTCTCTGCCGCTGAATATGGTAAAGAAGCTTTGGTAAAATGCTAGCGAATTAGGAACGCGGAATGCGATCGATACGTGCAACAGGGAGCAGGCAGCAACATGTTGCACATGCCGCAATGTTGCTGCTGCCGCTGATGCACTGCGTTTACCTGTGGTCAACGCGATTCGTTTCCCATATTGCTAATGCGGGGAGTCGACTCCATAAAATCGTGCTCTCGGCCACGGGCAGCTGCCTTGGCATTGGCAACTTGCAACTTGCAACTCTTGGACTCTTGGACTCTTCTGCCATGCCAAATGGAGTCTCCCAATGGCAATTAAGGATCCCAAAACGTTCTTCTCTGTGTTCGAGTTGCTGCTCCTGCTGCCTCTGTTGCTGCTGCTGCTGCCTGTCTGTTGGGGCATGTCTTGTGTTGCTGTGTTGCCCCATTGTTGCTGCTCGCAATTCTTAACGGTAATTATGTTGTTCGTTTTGGCAGGCCGCATTTTGCGTAGCCCTCGATTGGATTGAAATTCCCTGCAGTCGCGAATCTTGTGTTAAATTGGATTAATTTGACAGTAAAATGCAAATGAGCCAAATGCCAAATGCGAAATGCGAAATTAAAGTTTCAAGCTGCCATCGCGGGCACACAGGAACTCGGACATGTTGCTGGCAACAAATTATGTTGCCTCTGCGGTGCCTTTTCCCTTCTCATCTCCTCAAAAGGCCATTTTTCTTACGGCTGCTACAGCCGCTCCAGTCGCTGGCTGCTTTTAAAATAATCAACATGTTTTTGGGGGCCGAGGAGGAGGCTGTTGGAGAGGCACATGTTGCTGCCGTGCAACAAGCAAAGTGCAGCAATAATTTTTAAATTGAATTTCTTGTTCGCCCGCCGCCAAAGTAAGGCAAAAGCAAAAGCAAACAAATCTGCCCAAAGAGCAGACAAGTTTTCATGCCCCTCCGAGAGACTAGTTGCCGGAGGGGCCAACTGCCAGAGCCTCGGTTGCAGTTGCAGTTGCTTTGCTCCTGCCCTTTGGCAACATGCATCACCAAAGTCGGCGTCGTTTTTCATATTTCCGAAGCACACACATGAGTCGCTGTTTTACTGCCAGCCTTTTTTATATTTTTTTGTAATTTTTAATTCCTTTTTTTTAGCGAGAGATTGCTTAATCGATTTGCCATGACTCGGGCGCCAGCAGCCACTGATAAATTGTCTTGCCATGTGTTTATTAATTATAGCGAAAATGGAATGTCAGAATGGGGAAAGGAGACGGAATTCAGGGGCTCTAAGAACTCTATCAGTGGCTCTTCCAGGTGGTCCGTGCTCAGCCAAAAAAAAAAAAAAACAAGCCAGGAAAACCAGACAAGACCAAACATTCGTTTGTTGTTGCTCATTTTGGTCATTTACAAATGGAAATTGCATTGATTTCATGTTGCTGCCGGGGGTTGGTGTACTGTATCTTTTTCCTCCTCGATAGACCCAGAGCCTTTCCATCGCTGATGATCCGTCGAGCATCCACTTTGATGATATATTGCCGCCCAAGTAACATTTTTTTCTCTCCCCCCACCTCACTTCTGGCCATATTTGATGGCCAGTTACAAGTTACATGACGTGGTTCTGTCCGCAGCTCTGTTGTTCATGTCTCCGGCTCCGAGGTTGCTGTTGTCTTTGCTGATGTTGCTACTTTGTGTTTAGAGTTGCAGTTGCGATGGCCACAATTTTTTGTTTGCATTTATTAGCATTTTGCCCTTTTCTTTTGCTTCATTGCTGTTCCTGTCGCTTGTCAGTTGGTGGTTGCTGCTGCTCCTGCTCCTGTGTGTGGCAACATTCTCAATTCAATTATATTTCATGTTCATGTTGCATCGATTTACATTATAATTTGTGTTTGTAGCGGAAGTCATTTGTGAGACTATCTAGGGGAAAAAACCCACAGACAAAAACTGGTCAAGTCTTAAGACTAACGTGAACCTCTTCGATATGTAATATAAATATAGAATCTCACCAATCCGAAATCATTTACGCTCAAGTCTTTATGACAGCCCACATCTTAATCAAGTCCCTATTCTTCCAGTGGAAATTGTATAGTTTTCTGTAACAAATCGTGTCGTATTTTCCCGATTAGTCAGGCCATTTTCCCCCCAGAACACTTCCCAGCCAATCTTAAAGTGTCGCTTTCATTAAGCGCATCGAATTTCCCGCTCCCGATGACAGCTGCTGAATGAAAATATCCCAAGGAAAGCTAGAAATATTTCAGCAAGTCAAATAAATATTTCATCTGTTTATTTAAAAAACTTTCTTTGACACCTTTGACTTTGGCATATGGCTGGCCAGTCAATCACCCAGCGCGCCCATCCATCAATCAATTAGAGCGATTGCTTTTTGGGGGAAAAACCAAGTTAAAGTGCATTAAAGTCCGGGTCCAGCTACGGCGGACTCTTAATGTTTATCGTAATAAGCAGGGCACACAGTTCCTGCCAAGACTAATGAGGGCCAAGGGCTGGGGGCGAACCGAACACCAAGAAGCAAGGGGCCTGGGAGACCTTCATGATCTAATGTTATGACAGCTCATCAAGTGTCAGGGCAGAATGGCGCGAACGGAGCAGGAGAAGGCATCTCTCCGGCTGCTCTCTAATGACATTTACTTTTAACGTTTATTAAATGTGTGTGCCAGAAGAAGCTTAAATCAGTTGGCCATGGCCAAAAAGGCACAGAGCTGGACATTAGTTGAGGATAATAAGGGTTCGTTTTAATGGGTTGTGCGCCCCAAAAACACAGCTCAAGGGTAAACGAGGGTAAGCTCGAGAGTGGTATAGTAGACTTTCGGATTTTTCATAAACTTGTAAGCTCCTGCATATTCTAGGCTTTCTAAAAGAGAATTAATTTAAGGAACACCATTTCTGTTTAATAGATCATGATGCCTAAACGATCTCCAGTCATAATTTGGACACCCCTCTAGATCGCCAACCGATCCTCCATTAAAGTATCTCATTTCTTTTAAGATGTATCCCAGTATCTCGACACTCTGGCTGCCCTCGGCTTGGCATCTCCTTCCGCTGCCGGCTTAATAATAGCAATTTGTATCATCATCAAGTCTGCTCTTTTGACTCCAATAATAATGCTTAGAATTTGTTGATTTGCTTCTGCTTATTTTGGGTTTTTTTCTTCGGCTTTTTTGTGGTGGAATGGTCGGGATGGAGTCCCTCTTGTTTTCTCTTTCAATGCGATTTCATGGCTCTTGATTAACGTTGTTTCGGTTTCGTTTAAGCTGCTGGTACTCGAGGTTTCTCGGACAATGGACCAGTGCCAAAAAGCCTATTAGCTTTTTGATTTCCTCTTTGTCGTCGTCGGAGTCGGCAGCCCGAGGGGCTCCGTCGGAGGTTCACTGAACGTTTCTTGTACGCCTTATAATTATGCGCTTTTGGCAATTAAACGACAGTTGCCCCGCCCTCCTCCAGACTCTTGACATTTTTTGCCGGCCTCAAAACTGGCTCCAAATATGGCTAGTGTCATAATTCTTGTCAAAAGCCAACCCCCAAGCGACCGAGCTCCGCAGACGACGACAGAAAGAGCGGCGAGTGAAAAAAGCTGCATAAACATTGCTGATTGAAATCAACTTTGGCATGAAATCAATCATCGCAAGAGACGGCAACCCTTCATTCTTCTCCTCCTATATAAAATATATTTTTTTTTTTTGGTTCAAGTATCGCCGTTGTCCTGCCTTTGCTTATCCGTTTCGGAAATCTTGCCCAGGGCCGATGAGGCTGTATAGCTTTTGGTTTCATCGCTTAATGGATACCCTAAACAAAGGGTATATTCGATAACACGACTATTAACAGCATCTGTGTGATTAATAAATTCAATCAGTTTTGACTCGAAAACATTACGCAATTAGCTCTGAAAAGTGCTTACTTATCCTTGAGATCTCTGAGCTGGAAATCAGAGTGCACAGCCCATTAGGGCATTTCTTTTCGACTTGATTGTATTTATGTTTCCTGGCTCTTTTTATAAGAATTCTTTCCCCTTGGTCAGTGTTGGGTTTCGCGCTTCGAGTGGCCCCGGATTTGTGACTCGTCCGGCCGCAGGACATGCAACATGTGACATTGAGAGCCGGAGCCCGCTCTGATCCGAGCTGGCCCTATATATTTATGATCATAGTCGAGGGCACTTTGTGCTGCTGCCGTTTTTCAGCTCATTTATTCATATTTACATTTAACATGCGTTTTTCTCTAACGAAGTCAGCGTAAATCGATATTCAATAAACGACATCTGTGAGCATTTTTTCTCGGTCTCGGTCTCTGTTCGGTCTCTGTTTTTGTTGCCCCAAGTCGACCCTTACCCTGCTCGATAATGATCTCTTTGTTGGGCTGGAAGGCAGGATAGGAAATCGAGGAGGAATGAGAGGCAGGCAGCTGGCTGGATAGCTGGCTGGATGGCTGGCTGGATGTCCAGGGCCAGGGGTTAGAGATGCATATCTGTCAGGGATGTCAAAACGACAAAACATAATTTATGCTGCACATGCGACAGTCCGTCCCATAAACGAGGTTTATGTGCAATTGTTTATGGCTCTGGTTTGAGTCTGGTTTTTACTTTCGAAGGCTACTGTTTCTCATACTCGTCCTACGAACATATCTCGAAAGATTTCCCCGAAATCTGGCCCCGAAAATTCAGGGCTACCTCATTTTCCATTCACCACATGATTCACTAATAAATTTTATATTTTTCTCTTTTTCATTCCAGGTAAGCAAAATGCCAAAAACTATTCAAAAATGATCAAATCGTTGGGATCTGGCGCTGGAGACTGAATTCCAAAACTTTCCGAGGCGTACTCTCCGAGATATGTGGAGCATTTTCATTTTTATATTTTTTGGAAACTGTGTCGCAGTCATAAATCAGACAAGCCATTGACACATTTCCGAGAGAGCTTTAAAGCATTTTTGTTGTCCGGATTGTATTTTTAACAGTTCCAACATCTATCAAAAATAATTAATAGAAAACTTGTCGAAATGTCAATGGGCATGACAAATGCAATTAATTTGGAGCCACAAGAAAAATAGACAAATTATGAACTCTGGGGCTTTACATCATCGAAATTAATTTTATTCTGGTTTCGAGTTCGGTTTTTGGTTTTTGTGCAAACTGTGAAATTGTTCAAATCGGCTTATGAAATAAGCAAATTAAAATCTAAATAAAATACAATTAAGAGATTAGGCCGAATGATTAATTGGATTTGAGTTCAAGTTTTTTTTTCCATTATTTAGTTGTCACAATACATACTCTACTTATGCTACGGGTTGGGTATATTAGTTTCCAAACTGAACTTTTGACAGGTGATAATGACAGACTTGATGGGATTATTTTTCTGTTTGATCGAGGGTGGAATGATTCGGCAGTATTTTGGGGTTATTTTCGAGGGATATTTCTGTGTTGTTCCAAAAATGAGGGAGTGCATATCGAAGAAATCTAAAAATTATAAAACAGATGTCTACATTTTAGGATCTAATATACTTGGCAGATATCTCTATACTGTAGAGTAACTTGAACTCCATCTCAATCTCCATCTTCTCACCTTCATTATGCAGAGTCTTCATCGTTTATCATATTTATCACTTCATCTTTTGACAAATGATCTCGCATTATGATGCAGATTTCGGATTAGCATAGCTCTTAGCCGACTTCATAAAAAGCTAGTAAAGCATGGGAATAGTGTGGCATAAATGGAATATTTTGGGCTACGCCATAAACCAGATACAGGCTATCTTGGCCCGATGCAGTTTCTCAATAAAGCACTCAGACCCTTTTGCATAAATGGAGCCAAAAAGGCTGGGGAGATGGAAAACAAAGATATAAACTATAAAAGAGTTGATAAAAAAAGCTGTGTAAAAAATATGACATTGATAGCCCCCGTTTCCCAGGCACATGTGTCCCTTTTTTTTGCGTGCACCTCTCTCTTATATTTATGATTGGGGGGCCTGGACTGGGGACCTGGACCCTTAAAAGGATTTCAGTGTTTTTCATTTATGAAATTATTGATAAGAGCCGAGGCAAGCTGGCGACGTTTTTGTGGCGGATTCTTTTCAGCTTGAATGCATATTTCTGCTGATAAGCGAGTGAGAGAAGAGGAGCAACTTGAGTCCCAAATTCCCTTTGGCGGAAAGTGGTTTTCCCTCCGACTCCTCCCAGTCCCCCTCCATACACACACACATGGGACTTGAATGTCGAATTTAATTAACAGCGCAAAAGTCGCACAAAAATGGAGCAGAGCCAAAGGAAACAAAAACAAGAACCCCTTTTCTAGACAATGGAAAAGTTGTTGGATAATGGCTGAGGGGGCGGCATCGTGGTCTGGGTCTGGGTACGGGGTGGTCTGGGAATTTCGTACCCTGTGGCGCCAAATTAACAATATGCGTACAATGTGCGAAAAAAAATCGCAGAGCCAAGACCAGAGCCAGAGCATTTTCCGTGGCACCTTCGGGCGATTTGGCTCATTAGCGGCTCTGCCAGACTGGGGACGAGCTGGCGTGCTCTGGCATAAATTTGACATTGAAAATGCTAAAGGAAAATGCTCCCCAGACTAGACGAATGGATCGAAAAGCCACAGTGGCTTGGGGCCTGCTAAAAAATACTTTCCAGTAGGCTTTGCGACGGGAACACTTGATTTCCAACCCAGTGTGCCCTCTTCGAGTTTTACTCAGCAGGGAAGACGCCTGCGGTTTCAGTTTCCATGTCCTGCCTAATCAAATCCTTAGCCCAACGGGACTGACTCGAGACCCGGAGGGGTCGTCGCCAAGGGTTCTTGAGGGTTCGCCGTCTGGGTCCAGGAATGGGCCATATGTTTCTATTCTATTAATATGCGTGTATATCCCAAACAACATTTTGAATAATTTATTTGATTTTTTGATTTCTTTTGCATTTTTTTTGCTCTCCCTGTAATAATAAAAACAATAAAAGTCAAAGTCATCGAAAGGAGAAGAATTCTGGGGAGGGAGTGGAAGGAGTGGAAATGAAATCGTATGAGTTTCCCGGAGCTTGTTGAAAATCCTGACATTATGGACCATAATCCCTGTTGGTTTATTGCGGTTTTTATTGCTGCCCTCGGGTATGTTTTCGGGAAAATATTTTGGCTTCCATCCTCCTGGCTGTCGGTACTGGCTTTCTTTGGCCTCTTACCCTCCACTTCCTTGGCCTTCCTATGTGCATATTACATAAATGTGATAATGATTTATGCTGCCAGATCCTGTCCGCTTGCAAGGCGGCGCCCCGTCTCTGTCTCACGGCCCACATCCGCCGTGTTTGTAGGTAAATACCAGCATTTAAATAATTGGCAACCAGGCAGCTTCCGCTTCGGGATGTTGTTGTTCTTAGGGTCTTTGTATCTCCTCTCCGGGCTTCCCACCCAATCGTCTCAGCAAACAAACAAGAAAAGTGAGCAGGAGGCGAGACTCTTCCGAGTCTCAGAAGATTCAGGACAAACCCAAGGCGCGCAAATACAAAAGTAAACAAATAAAAAACAATACTTGGGGAGTATTGTGCAACAATGTCTGATGAGAACAATAAGGCGACGACTTGGAAATTCTCTTCCGTGTTGTATTAATTTAAACTTTAAATATTCAACTTCAGACTGCAAACGAACCAATATGTTCCAAGTCGTCTTAAGCCTTTGGCAAACACTTTTAGAAATCGGATTCAACACCTCCTGATTTTTCACTTTCCCGTCGCCACTCGGGTGGTAAATTATAAGCGCCTTCTATGGCAAAAAAAAAAAAAAGAAACTCAGCAAACCCCAATCTACAATACACACTGAGAACACCCCAGAAGGAGACATGCAAACACCCACTCTCAGTATTTCCATTTATTTGTTCAGGAGCTTAAGTGGCAAAAGTTGTGCAAAAGGCTTACGAACTCCTCAAGCTTTTAGACGGACCACGCCCCCTCCAGTTGGCTGGGGCTGTCGGCCGAGTTGCATGCCCATTAAAAATTAAACATTTCAGCATAAATAAATAAATGGTAGCAGAAAGTTAGCAGAAACAGCAACAACATCTCAACCTCCATCAGCTGGCGGCAAATCAAAAACTTTGCTCTTGTTTTTTGCGCGTGTTGTAGTTGCTATTGCCGGAGAAGTCGCGTTGCACTAAAAGCTTATAAATTATTGTTGAGTTTTGTTGTTGAGCCAGTGCAACAATGGCGGCAAAGGACGAAGGAGGCAGGCGGCAGGACACAGGAGTCAGAAGGCAACAACAGTCACGAATAAAAGGGAACAACGAACCAAAATCAAAATGGCACTAGAACAGGACAAGCTCGAGCTCTGTTAATTTTTTAACAGACCCTTCTCTCGCCTGACGTCACAGTTCACATCAAGGACTTTCCAACCTGTCGCTTTCCCCCATTTTTTATTTTCCTATTTTCTGTTGGTGGTGGAGGCGGAAAAGTCAGGCCCCAACACAAAAATGGAAGCAGCACACACACACGAGCTGCCACAGTTTGACATTTTTTGTGATTTGTGATGCCTCGGAGCAGAGTAGCAACTTTTACTTTCTAACGAGGAATAAATAGAAAATTTTTGGAAGCATTTAAGTGGGATTAAGCAAATTGGATAATGGATTTTTAAGCAACCGGGTGGATAGCACTTTTCCGACCATATGCATATTTATGAAGAAGCCAAAACTAATAATGCGAGAGCCATAAACGCGTCCATTTACAAGTAAACTCCAACAAATTCGGAGGACAATAAACATGCTCCATAATGTGCAGCATGGAGGAGGCAGATCTTCAATTACCCAAACACATGTAGCATACATGATGGCTTTCCAGCAGGCTGCCTCCGACAGCCGCACCTGCCACCCACCACCCCCCTAAATTGCGGCCATTCGTTGTTTGATTACAAGTCTGTCTTGTGGGTGCGATAACATGGGACGAGTTGGGGCCGGGGCGGGGAGAGGGATTACAGGTGGCATGGCCAACTATCCGAGCTATTTGCATATGCATTTTGAGCAGCTGCTCGGCTACACGTTTAATGTTGCCGTCAGTTGGGAAAGTTGTGATTTTTGTTGTCACCGTGTGTGCTCGTCTGCTGTTGACATGCTAATAGTGATGCATATTGGCATAAGATGCTCGAGAGGCCCATGGAGAGATTCGGAGTCCCTCTTAGCACCTACTGTCCCAAAGTCAAACAACAGGGCAACAGCAAATTAGCAGAAATGCAACATCAGATACTAGATATATAAGGGGGGCATCTACATTAAAGACTTTGGCGAAAACTTCCCCTATCATTCAACCTACTTAAGGCTTTGGGGAAGGGAGACCTAGCTCCCGGGCTACACAGTTTCTTTTGTGCTTATGTTGGACAAACAGACAAAAGCGGCAGCAAACAAAAACAAAACCCAAACAACAAAAACACCAACTAAGATAACAGACAGCAGCCCAGCGATTTCTTAACAGCAACTACGAAATGCATTTCCTGTTATTGTTGTTCCTGTTGTTGCCCGCAAAACTCAACCCAACACGTTAGTGGCGCATTATGAGTTCTCCCTTCTGCTCCTTCACCTTCCCCAGGAGCAGCGCCCCCACATATGTGGGGAGTACGTATACGCGTTGTTTGCTTAGGTGCATGCTTGCATGATTTCATCGCCGGCAGCACTCTTCGGGTGCCTCCGCTCCCGTGCTGCTGTTTATTTACTTAAAACTTCTTTTACATTTCTCTCTGCTGCTCTTTGCTTACCGGGCATGCATGCATAAATTTCCAAGCCCAGCCCGGCCCAGTCCAGCCCATTCTCTGCCCCCCAGTCGCCCAAAACTGAAACAAATGAAGAGCACACACACGCACTGGCACACACTTGCTTCCATATTTGCCAAATGAGCGTAATTAAGTGCCGAATAGAAATGGCGGAAGTGCTGCTTGGGTCTGTAGGTGTGTGGGTGTGCTGCTAATCCGGAAAATGTATCAAATATTTAGAGAAACAAATAATTTAGTAATTGTCGGATAGAGAATGAAACTAAAAATCTTTTAAGGTATTTCGCTAAAGAATCGGATGGAAATTGAAAATGATATGGACATGGTTTTGGGCCATATATAGAATGGCAGGATTTTACAAAGGGTTCCATCAGGAAAATTTGGAAAATATCGATGGAAAATTTTGTTCTCATGTTTTGATGTAGATTTATTAGGAATCGAAATACAAATCTTTTAAGGTATTACGCTTAAGAATCGTATACAAATTGGCTAAGATATAAACATGGCTTGGGGACTATATGAAAACATCAGAATAAAATATTAATCAAACATTTAGTTTTTATACTTCCCTGTACTTCCCACATAATCTCATACATTGTTTTTACTTCCCATGACTGACAATGTGGTAGTCTCCCAGTTTCCCTGGCTTTCATTTTTGTATTTTACCATTTTATTATGAAAACTCAAACCCTCGCTCCCTGGGTGCGTGTTGAAAATTCTTGTTGGAAAGTTTACTTATTTTACCTGAATTTCTCGAAACTAGCTGGCTTATCAACAACATTTACCTTCGTTTGCTTTGGCTTTTGCTTTTTCATGTGGTTTCACAAAGTGCAGAAAAAATGCAGTCTTATTCATACAGTAATAGCAGATTTTGCTTAATTAAATATTTTCTTTGTAGGTAAAGATTTCTGTCGGTTGCAGTGGGTTTTAAAAATATGCAGACTCCGGCAGAGGCAGCTGGTGGTCCGTTTTAATAAACAGTGCGTTGGCATGGCACACAACTATTGAAGCATTGTCTATTTCATCATTTAAATTAGCACACAAGAGAGTGCAGCCATGACGACACTGGAGGGAGACAAAAGGGCTCTGGGCTCTGGCTCTGGCACCGTGCCATTGGACATGGCCGAAATCAGACAATGCCTCAAAGCTCACTCCCCCGTGTCCCCTTTCTTTTCGACGTGCAACAAAAGCCTGCTGGCTGGGCGGCAACAACAACTACAACCGAAGCAACAGACAACAACCAACAAGCAACAGCAACAGCAACATCAAAAGCCAAGCACAACAGCAATTGACAAATGTCCAAGGTGCAGTCTACTGGCATCTCTTTCCTCGTTTTTTGTCCTAAAACACATTTGACAAATGTCATCGTTCATCTGCTACTGGCTTGAAATAGAAATCACTGGATGCTGCCGATTCAGTGATTTCACATAGTGATAAGGACGTCACGATGCCATTTAATTTGCATATTCCCATTGTCAAGGGTTCAAAGGTCACGCCTGGGGTGTCGAATTGCGAGCAGATCTTAGTAAGTGTTTAAGTTGCTTGCTCAAATGAGGAGATACAATGGCAAGGTGGAGCTTAAATTAATAGCTATTTAAGAAGAAGTGCCTTGCTTTGATAGATTTTACAAACTGGATGGACTTTCCCACCAGAAACCCCTTTGAATCAGTCACTTTTCCGTGATTGATGTCCCCCCACTAGTTAAATAGTGACTCGGAACCATCTCTATCGGTGTCTGGCTGGGCTCTGGCAGACCTTCCTGCCCAGCCAGCTCTCATTACTATCCGCTTTCAATAAATCTGGAAAACTTAATTTCCGGCTGAATGATGTTACTAACCAAAGGCATCCCACCTCTGCTCTGCTCGGCTCTGTCCAGTGATTTCCATCGCTTTGTCCCAGCTATGTACCCTCTGCGCCCGGCAAACACACACATTTTTCACCTTTAAGCGCTTTTTGTAATTACATTTCAGCTGTTTCCCAACTGGATTCGTTTTTGGCTCCAACTGCTTTTGCTTTCCCCATCTCCTACTCTCCTATTGACGCTGCTGCGTTGCCTCGCTGCTGCTTTTAATAAAGTTTATCTAGCGTTGTCCTTTGTTTCATCCTTATCGACATGCAGAAATTTATGTTTAGTCCTTGGTTCTTCTCCTACCACTATCCTGGTCGTATTCCTCTTTGTCTATCCCGTGGGCGGGCAAATATTTTCATGAAGTTAATTGAATTTGAGAGGAGAAGCCGCCTCAAGTGAAATTTCGTTGCTGTTTAACGAAATTTGTGCTTGGATTTCAGCACCGGGGGGTCTATTCCAGACTACTTAATGGCCTCTTAATTGCCGCTGCATTAAGTGACAAAACTTGTTGGGCCGTCAAAGATGAAGTTCGTTTTAGGGAAATCCCATGAGATGATCTCCTAGACACACACGCACATGTGGCTAAGGGTTTGAGGATCCTTTTCCTTCTCCTTTCCAGATGAAATACAACACGCCCTCAAGTGGCAGTCTCAGTGTAGGGTTACTTTTAAATGTGAATGCATCTACCGCTAAAAAAATAAAAGAAATAATAATAAAAACGTTTCCTTCCCCTTTCCATTCCAGGTGAAAATCCACGCATCATCGAGCATCCCATGGACACGACGGTGCCAAAAAATGATCCATTTACTTTTAATTGTAAAGCCGAGGGCAATCCAACACCATCCATCCAATGGTTTAAGGACGGCCGCGAACTGAAGACGGATTCGGGTTCGCATCGCATAATGCTGCCCGCCGGTGGTTTATTCTTTCTCAAGGTACACATCATAACCAATCAACTCATTTCGATTCGACTCTATCATTATGGTTTACAGCTGTCGATGAAGAAGGAGGCGTAGGATTCCCATGCCAGCGTCTCCTTCTTCGGCTCGGGTTCGGGTTCTTCTTCATGTGAAACGCAACATTTGTGCATACAAAATTCTGGCTTATTTCAGTTTTTTTTCCGGCATGGCCATATTATTTTATGGGCTTCCGTCTGGTTGCATTTCGGTTGATAGGGAAAACAACCTGATGAACAAACAAAAGATGTTTTCCCGGGGGTTAGAGCTCCAAGCTCTACCACCCCTATATCATTTCGTGCGTGCACATTTCGCAATTTTAGCTAACGAGGAGACTCCTCGAAGTCCCCAAACTCTGAACAAAGAAAGGGTGTTGTCTGCCCCGGCTACCGCCGCCATCAGACATTGCAATTTCCCCGGACTCTGTTTATATTAAATTCCTACTCGTTTTTTTCGTTCTAACTTCTCCCTGCTATTTTCATTAAATGCAACAAATTCGAATTTTTGTATTTTTTTTTTTGTTCACAAATTATTAACGGCTGGGCGAGTCGTGAATTTGTGTTAAGTTTAAATTCAAATATTAAAAAAATAAATAAATACAAAAGCCCTGGAGGTCAGACGCACTTAAATCATTCCACAAACATTTTTCAAGTCGAGCCCCGGGGCTGAAGCTTAACAATTTACTTTTATTAGAGTCCATAACAATTTCTTGTCCAATTTGTATTTTATACATTTTTTTTGCTGTTCTTGGGGCCTTCCGGGGTAAGTCTCAACCCCATCCGAAAGTGAGAGTTTGGTCTGTTGCCAATTAAAATTGAAGAGGCCAAGTGATTAAGGCTCGACGACCGGTCCGCCTCATGGGGAGGATGCTACCCTCTTGAGCTCCAGTTCGAGTGTATTTTTTAATTAAATTAAATTGCGTATACGCAGACTGGACAAGAGGGACAATGGGCTGCGGCACGTTTCGCTTTTATTTGATTTCGGATGAGCAGTTTTGAGACTTTTTGATCCGACACGTGACCCGGACTAAGCCAGCCCCGAAAACTACTTAAATCTTTTAATTCGTGTGTCTAATAATCCTCCTTTCTCCACCACCTTCCAGGTCATCCACTCACGTAGAGAGAGCGATGCGGGCACTTATTGGTGTCAGGCCAAGAACGAGTTTGGCGTGGCCCGCTCCAGGAATGCGACGCTGCAAGTGGCATGTAAGTTCATAATCAGATATATTTTATTTCAATTTGGAGTAAAAATAGCATCAGCTCTTTTTAATAACATCCTGAAACATTGAAATGTGATACTCAATTGTTAAGGTAGTCGGAACTCGTAGGTTCTCCAGCAAAAACGACGTTGATGGATTGGATGAGAGGCAGAGGGAAAAATGCTCCTAATTGGAGGGTTGCGTTTCATGAAATTAAAACCGAATCAAACAGCTGCATTTTTTATTTTTTTGGCCTCTCTAATTAATAAAATAAAAGCATAAATCCTTTGGCTTTGCAATCGATAGCTAGCCTTCTTGCCTAGATTTCATTTCTGACATTAATTAATCCGGCCGTCAGAACAAGGATCAACATGGCTGAGAGCTTAAAGCCATAAATACTTGACCATTTCCTGTTAGCCATCCGACATACTTACACGGACACAGCTGGGCAAAGGGAAGTCAGTCCTCTGTGTGTTTTTATTTCGGTGCCTTTGGCGTTCATTGGAGCGCATTATGCGTTTATTGGAGTGCATTTTTGCATTTCGCATTTACATTCTGTACAATCCGGTCCGGTCTGTGCTCTTCAGGTCCAAGCATTTTGCATTTCGCTCAATAAAAAGCAAACGTAGATGATGCGAATGCGAATAAATAAAAATAAGCATTGCAAATGCCAAAGCTTATTAATATTTCCGTTGGCTGTTTGCGAGAGCCAGAGCGAGTTGTCCGTTCAAAGCCTTAAACCAGGACATCATTACCGTGCCTTTATTGCCACGTCGAGGAGGTTGGGAATGGCTTATAAAATATGGAGGACTGAAAGAAAGGAGGACTGTAGCTGAAGCCCCACAAAGTGGAACTCGCCCGTACACCTGACAGTTATTAATATTGAATCAATCAAAGCTCTTACTCCAGGGCATACTCAACCACCACCCACCGTCCACCTCCTACTTCTCATACTCACTGGTATTCTCTGTCTTTTCACCTCCGGTCTCTAGTTCTACGCGACGAATTCCGCTTGGAGCCCGTTAATACCCGAGTGGCCCAGGGCGAAGTGGCCCTGATGGAATGCGGTGCCCCGCGAGGATCCCCAGAGCCACAGATATCCTGGCGGAAAAACGGCCAGACACTGAATCTCGCCGGCAACAAGCGGATACGGATTGTCGATGGCGGCAATCTGGCCATCCAGGACGCCCGCCAATCCGACGATGGCCGGTATCAGTGTGTGGTCAAGAATGTGGTAGGCACCCGGGAGTCGACCACAGCTTTCCTCAAAGTGCACAGTAAGTAACTTTTTTTGTAAAAAGTTTGTTAATTTCTAATCTTAAATTGTATTTTATTTTCTTTTTCCAGTTCGGCCCTTCCTCATCCGTGGTCCGCAGAATCAAACGGCTGTTGTGGGCAGCTCAGTGGTCTTCCAGTGTCGCATCGGCGGTGATCCCCTTCCGGACGTTCTGTGGCGACGCACTGCCTCCGGCGGCAATATGCCTTTGCGTAAGTTTCCTTGGCTTTCCATTCGGCTTCAATTAACCGGAAACCCTCTAGCAGCCATATTGCTGGTCCTTACTGGGCCAGTTAGTCACACATACCCAGGCCGCAATTTCAAATGAAATTAAAGCTTTTTGTTTACCCATGGCTCAAGTAGAGTCGAGGGTTCGTTACACACTCCCCTCCCCTGCCCTGCCCTGCCCCCCTGCAGGAGCAAAAAATACTGAAATTCTCGTAGAAAACAAAACAAAAAGTTAGTTTTTGAGGTTACTTTGGCCTGTGGCTTTTCGTTTTGCCAATTGCCAGTATTTACGGAGAGCACTGGAACATTTTAATTTCTTAAAATACTATTTGAACAAATCCAATTCTAAATCGTCATCAAAAAACTATAAAAATCTAGTTCTAAAAATATATTTATTAAAATTCCAGCAAGGATTTTTAATCCTTTTTTCCAGTGTATCAAACACCTCCACAGCAATAGTAACCCCTGTCCGATTCGCCTGCTTGTTGTTGTTAGTTCTGGCTCACGGTTTGGGTTGTGCGGTTGCGGCCCGAGGTAGCCCACCCCCCTTTGCCAGGACAGTAGCCCCCAGCCACGCCCCCTTTTCGCCCTAGCTGGGCAAACACAACTGTAACTTTTAATTCCGTTAATTGCCAATCTCTGTTGGCAGCAATCAACAATTTTGCTTGCACAACACTCGACTGTTGCAATGTTGTCCTTCAGACAGAAAGTCTGCCAGTTGGCAACCCGAAGGGAGTGCAACTAACCCCTCGTCTGGAGGGGTCCAACCCACTCCGAGTCGTTTCAGCCAGCTAGTTTACGCTTCTTTAAAGACCTCAAAGAAAATAGTAGCATAAAACATTCCCCCAGAGCTGGGGGACGACTGCCGCCTCCTGGTTGTTGTCCTAAACTTTTGTTAAGCAAACAATTGGCACGGTGGTGGCCAGGGGAACAGGGATAAGGTGGACCACTGGCAGCAGCACCCACATTTAAAACCTATTTCGCAGTCAACCAACCAAAAAGAAAGCAGAGTCAGCTCGGCTCGGCTTGGCTTGGCTCCACCTTTGTCCTTTCTTTCTGTTTATTGTAAGGAAAAACCACAAAAGGTGCTCCTCCTGGGAAGGAGAGGCGGCATCGGCATCGGCAGTTGTCTACGTCTATGTCGTATCTTGTCTTGGCTTACTTTGCTGCGGTTATTTGGCTCTCCGACTACGGCTTGGCCATTTTTACGCCACTTGAACTACTAACGAAGTAGAAGCCGACCCAGACAGACGGAGAAAGACAACCAGAAAGTTTGTTTTTCTTTCGAATGGTGGATTCTGGAATGGGTCTCCGCCCCCAAAGCTCCCGCCCCCGGAGGCCCGATACTCTCACACATGGGCTCCATTCACCCGCACTCATTTCCCGTATTTTAACCAATTCTTTCCTTTTCACAGGTCGTGTGCACGTCCTCGAGGACCGCAGTCTGAAGCTGGACGACGTCACGCTGGAGGACATGGGCGAGTACAGTTGCGAGGCGGACAATGCGGTGGGCGGCATCACGGCCACGGGCATCCTCACCGTTCACGGTAAGTTAATTGCCAGAAAGCAGAGCCAACTGCTCAAGAAGGCCACTTGGAAAAAATTATAGGCATTTTAGAAGTTTAGGAAATACAAAATTTTACTTTTTGAAACTTTGTTTAAAAGTTCGTTATATGATCTAAAGTTATCGATAACTTGGGATTAAACTATACATCATTAGCTTGTCAAGATATCAACGTGATGTCGTAGAATGAAAGCTTTTAAAGCCCAGAAAAAATAATAGAATCCTATCCCACTTTCTTCGAGTGTTACATATCCCCCATTCTGCCATTTCAGCTCCTCCCAAGTTTGTGATACGCCCCAAAAATCAACTGGTCGAGATCGGTGATGAAGTGCTGTTCGAGTGCCAGGCAAATGGACATCCCAGACCCACCCTTTACTGGTCGGTGGAGGGCAATAGCTCTTTGCTGCTGCCCGGCTACCGAGATGGCCGCATGGAAGTGACCCTCACGCCCGAGGGTCGCTCAGTGCTTTCGATAGCCCGGTTCGCTCGCGAGGATTCCGGCAAGGTGGTCACCTGCAATGCCCTGAACGCCGTGGGCAGTGTCAGCAGCCGGACGGTGGTCAGTGTGGATACGCAATTCGAATTGCCACCCCCAATTATCGAACAGGGTCCGGTAAACCAAACCCTGCCGGTCAAATCCATCGTGGTGTTGCCTTGCCGAACCCTGGGAACTCCAGTGCCCCAGGTATCCTGGTACCTGGATGGCATTCCCATCGATGTGCAGGAGCACGAGCGCCGGAATCTGTCGGAGACAGGAGCCCTGACCATTTCCGATCTTCAGCGGCACGAGGACGAGGGCCTGTACACCTGTGTGGCCAGCAATCGCAACGGCAAGTCCTCCTGGAGCGGATACCTTCGCCTGGACACTCCCACAAATCCCAATATCAAGTTCTTCAGGGCCCCGGAACTCTCCACTTATCCGGGTCCGCCGGGCAAGCCGCAAATGGTCGAGAAGGGCGAGAGCTCCGTGACTCTCAGCTGGACGAGGAGCAACAAAGTGGGCGGCTCCAGCCTGGTGGGCTACGTGATTGAGATGTTTGGCAAAAACGAGACGGATGGCTGGGTGGCTGTGGGCACGAGGGTGCAGAACACAACGTTTACCCAAACGGGTCTGCTGCCGGGAGTGAATTACTTTTTTCTGATTCGGGCGGAGAACTCGCATGGCCTGTCCCTGCCCAGCCCCATGTCGGAGCCGATTACAGTGGGAACGGTAAGACTCGATAGCTATTATACCTCTAACTTACCAGCTTATATCATTTCTGAAATGTATTGCAGCGGTACTTCAACAGTGGCTTGGATCTGAGCGAAGCTCGAGCCAGTCTCCTGTCCGGAGATGTGGTCGAGCTGAGCAACGCCAGTGTTGTGGACTCCACAAGCATGAAACTCACCTGGCAGGTAAGTGTAATCCACCCTTTCGGAGCGAAGCCTCCGCCATCCGCCACATTCCATGCTCATCGTCACCTCATTCGCTTCTCTTATTCATGCAGATCATCAATGGCAAATACGTCGAGGGCTTCTATGTCTACGCCAGACAGTTGCCAAATCCAATAGTCAACAATCCGGCTCCCGTTACGGCCAATACCAATCCGTTGCTGGGCTCCTCATCCGCATCCGCTTCGGCATCCGCATTGATTTCGACAAAACCAAATATTGCCGCTGCCGGGAAACGTGATGGGGAGACGCATCAGAACGGAGGCACGGGAGTAGCAACATCATCCGCCCTGAGCACCAAGTATCGGATGCTGACGATTCTGAACGGAGGTGGAGCCTCGTCCTGCACCATCAGCGGCCTCGTCCAGTACACGCTCTATGAATTTTTCATCGTGCCATTTTACAAATCCGTGGAGGGCAAGCCGTCGAACTCGCGCATAGCCCGCACCCTGGAAGATGGTGAGTGAGAATACTTTCCGGGGGACTCGATAAGGGTTCTCCGGCATTCTGTTAGTCACTTTGATGTAAGATATCTGAATAAGTAATCGCAGACAGTGCGTTTCAGTGGCATAGGGGGTACATATTTGCCATATTCCTCACAAAAGCTATAGTTCGATTGCTATCTTGGTAGTTGGATTTGGAAAAATTCCATATCCTGGCTTACTCAGATTATTTTTCCATACTGTCAGTCAGGATTTGAAGCCAATTGTCGGCACTGTGTGGGCCTGGAACTCTCTCCCGCCGGCTCTAATGAAGCATGTGCATCAAATCCTTCGCAATCCAACAAACCGTACAAATACCTTTACAAGAAACTACCCCCGTTTCGATCAACCCCCAACCCCCAATCGGAGAGGCCTCATGTGACAAATGCAGAAGGCGGGTTACTGGGCACTTTTGGCATTGCAACAATAACCCAAATTCAATAGAAGGATACGAGCGGCGAAAGGAAAACGACTGAAAATAATGGGAGGGAGGGAGCCGTTATCCTTGGAGGACATCAGCTGCGCTGAAATGCGGGTCGCATAATCGCAAATTATTTTTTCCAGGGTCGCATAAGCAGAAAAAAGGGGCGTAGGCAGTATTGTGTTTTTTTTGGTTACTTTTTTGGCACGGGGTTATGTTATAGGGCAAATAATGGAAAGTATGTCAATCACTGAACACCGACAAAAAGCGAATCATGCGTACGTAAATGCCGAACAATGTCAGGACTCGGGACTGTATCCCACCAAGGTACGGATGCCAGATTCACGTGTAAAACAATTGCTGGCGGGCTAAGGGGGAGAAATCAAAAAGAGACTCAAATCAAATGCGGTTTGTGTGCTGAATAGCTGATGCCGGCGATTTACATGTCTTATATCCTTTTTGGCTGCTGGGGCCATCGCCGGGCTTAAAGGATTGTCTGGAAGCGAAGCCGGAGGATTTGGCGACCAAAAATATCATTGACAGCCGACGGGGGAATATGTTAGATAAGATTGTTTTAAACGGAAAAACTTGCCTGGCCGGGCTGGCCGGGGAAAAATGCAAACTCGACGGGGAAAAGGAAACTTTCCAGACAGGTTTATCACTTCATTCCATCACCAGAGCAGCAGTCTGGATATAAAAACTTCCGAAAGTGCAACGAGAAGTGAACGATTCTCAATGAGCCAAGGACCTCCCCAAAAGGAGATAGAGGAGAAAAATTAAAAAGAAAATAATTAAAAAACAAAAGCTCAGCGTGAGTGAGAAATATCCACAAAGGAGCAAACAGAGGGCGACACAGCCACGAAGTCCTTTCCCAGCGCCGCAAATAAGTCAAACGGCAAGGACTCCCCGTCCTCGGAGCAACCGCAGCAATATAAAATGCACAAACGTTGCACCCCAAAAACCGAAATCTCCCCTCCGGTCCATAGCCACCTGTACCTACTTAGTTCGTCCTTTCCTGCTCCCCGCCTGTCATCAAATCAAAACTCATTTCGTATGCATCACATTTTCACTTGAGTGTCGTCTGACTTTTGCTGAAAACAGAAAAGCATTGCACAAGTAGCTCAAAGAAATTGCCAACGCAATTGTGTAAAGATAAACAACAATTATTGCTTCTCTATGGAGCACTGAGCGTACACCCCAGACCAGATCCTTCGCCATCCCGCACAGTGAGCCACAAAAATGTGCACACTGCACTGCTGGCAATGCAAATTTGATGCGAGTTTGCTCAAGGAAGGGCGCTTTCCCGCGACAGGAAACATTTTTAGCCACGTCGGAAGTCGGCAAATAAAGGTGTGCTCCACCGGGGTAATGTTAGAGGGTAGCCAGCAGGGATTTGACGACTGAAGTATGCCCTGGAAAAGGGCATAAAAAAAGGGCCAAAAAACAATAATATTTCAGCTTAAAAAAATATTAACTAACAATCCAAAGAGAGGCAATAAATCTTAAATTTCAGCATGAATATTTTCATAAAACATACTCGGTCCGCTGTCCTTTACTCTATGTCCTTCGGGCTGAAGATAATATGATTTCCCCTTGATATATGAGACCTGCCGAAAAAAAGGAGTGGTCACCGTTCCGGCCAGTCACATGCAATCCTGAGTCACATTTGCACTTTCCAAATAACCCCCGCCGCAGAGTGACTCATATTCTGGCAGAGACCATCAAATAGAAACCTCGGTTTCCACATTTAGATAAGCTGCTGCCACCGAAGTGATCAGGAGCGCCAATTTGGAGTTTTTCAATTGCTTGGCAGTGTCTGAGACAATTCCTGATGTTCGGACGCCCGGGGGTCATTTATGGCGCACAATGGCAGCTACGTGTTAAGCGTCGCGGTGCCTCATCAGCGAAGGAGACAGCACCGTCGGCTGAGAAGGCACCAGGAAGAAAGTAAAGCAAAGGGGTACAGCATCGCCATCGCCCGCATAGACAATAGCACGACAAGCACTTTAGCATGTCGCAATGTCCCGAGGGAAAGGGAGAAATCCACGGAGATGTACATACAAAAAAACAAAGGCAAACAAAACAGAAGAAACTGCACTTCCCCGGTAGACGTTGCCTATTTAGAGATTTCACTCTTTCTCCGGCTTTGTTTCTCCCGGTCCCCCACTATAGTCTCGTCGAGAATTTTGCACGTGTGTGTTTATTTAAAGAAATTGCTTCACTCAGCCGCACACACAAAGCTACAAGAATGGAGAGGAGCAGGGTCTACAGGGGATGCCAAATGCACTCAAAGAAATCGAGGTGTCTTGGGTTACTTCCACTAGGGGTTCACCTATAAGTTGCTGTCAGTGTAGCCACTTGTAAAAAGCGTCAGCCGGAAACAAATAAACAAATGAAGATGAGCTATCTGTGTTTGTGTGAAGTGAGCTGCGAACGCAGAGTGGGGAAAGGATCCTTTTTTACTTTCAACTGTTTCCTTTTTTGTTTTCCGTACGCACTCAATGTGCTGGCAGGCAGGCAGGATGTGTCTGAGCAGTGCAATGGTCGGGAAACCCTTGAAGCCAGCACCCGGAACTAGTTGCAGGAGTTTAGAGACCTTCATGCCCCACACACTCGCACTGAATGCTAATTAATTACGGCCACCAAATCTCATTAGAGAGGACGTCAGCTGGGTGACACCGGGCTCCACAATCAAAAAGCCATTTAACTTTGCTCCTCAATTCTCCAGTCGAGCCCAAATCCAATCTAACCAAACCGAAATTTCGTTTCCTTTGCAGTGCCCAACGAAGCGCCATATGGAATGGAGGCATTGCTACTTAACTCCTCGGCAGTGTTCCTCAAATGGAAGGCTCCCGACCTCAAGGATCGCCATGGTAAGTTCGAGAAGTCCCTTTTAAAATGGCAATATATCAGTGTCCTATCTACTCCTCTCCAGGCATTCTCCTCAACTATCATGTCATAGTTCGAGGAATCGACACGGCCCACAACTTCTCCCGCATTTTGACCAACGTCACCATCGATGCCGCCTCGCCCACCTTGGTCCTGGCCAATCTCACCGAAGGCGTCATGTACACGGTGGCGGTGGCTGCCGGAAATAATGCCGGAAACGGTCCATACTGTGTCCCAGCCACTTTGCGTTTGGATCCCATCACCAAACGGCTCGATCCGTTCATCAATCAGCGGTAAGTCGGAGGACCTTTAATGGCCCTGGTCTATTTCTGGAGCTATATTGGGGATAATTTCTATTTATAATTTATACGTTTTGTCTTTTAGCTATCCCATCAATCAGGACCATGTTAACGATGTGCTGACACAGCCCTGGTTCATAATACTCCTGGGCGCCATCCTGGCCGTTCTAATGTTGTCCTTCGGCGCGATGGTATTTGTGAAGCGCAAGCATATGATGATGAAGCAGTCGGCTTTGAGTACAATGCGTGGTAAGTGCACTGAGAAAAATTATAAAAAATACTTTCTATAAGACTATAAACTATAGGCTTCCTCATTTATGTTTTTCCACTATTTTTTTTTGCATTTTGTAGTAGTTTATAAAGACAGAACTTCCATTTTTTTGCTCCTCTGCATATGTGTGTGTTTTAGAAATGGTGGACTGTGGAATTTCCGCCTTTTGGCCCTCGAGCTTTGCATCCGTTGCGAGCTGCAAGTTTCGTTTCCTTCCTTGCCAGACACGCCACACACACATTTGCATATATAAATAACGCTAATTTCCCATTGTTGGACACAATAAAAGCAACAACTGCAGCTGGGGGGAAATAAAAAATAAACCAAAATAGGTGCGAATAAATATTTTAGCAGGCCGGGCTTAGAGGAGCCACCGAACCAGAGCACCAGGCACACATCGCCATGCCACACATAATAGAAATTAACATTTTGCACGTGACGCCCGACTTCCCCTAGTTTAGTGCCTTCCAGCCCCGTCCCTTGGGCTGTCCCGGAGCTTGCCAACTCGGGCCCCGATGGCTGCCATTGCAATTATGCATTTAGTTTTGTGTGCATTATTAACCAACAAGTTGTGTGTGCCGGTCAGCTACCCGACAGGCGGGACAGGAAGGAGCTAGATACACGTATATGGATCCTGGAATAGGGGCGAGCCGGGACTGGGCCAGCTCTTGTGGTCTAATTGAAATTAGCAGCATTACGAGGGGAGCGGATGGCCTGCTGACTGGGGAATTGGGCATTTTGGTTTAGAGGGTTGCCCAAAACGGTTGTCAAGTGGTCTACATTTTTGGCTGTAAGGGGCAACCAGAAAAATGGGCTAAAATGGAAAGTAAATCCAAGTTTTATGAACAGCAGCATTCATACAACAGAATTTCATGCTAAACCGATTACTGCTTTAATCTTTAAAAGCATTCAACGCATTTGACTGCCAAAAGTCAGGACCAACAATGGCGTAGAAAATTTCCAAAAAACGTTGCATATTCATGGGGGCATCATCCATTTACCATAAACTAGGCGGCACGGACTGACAGAGGAAGAGATCACCTGCAGAATATTCACCTGCAACTGAAAAACAAAAAAAATAGAAAATACAAAATCGTAGACAGGAGGTGGCGGGCCATAAAACATTCGCTTGATGCTCAGTTATAACCCGGGGACAGTTTAATTGGTTGCATTTTTTATTCAGCCAGCCAGGCTGCCATCCAGCTATCCTGCCAGCCAGTTGTTGCTTTTCTGTTTTGTGAGCCGGCAATGCAAGTGGAAAATTGACAATAATTTATTTGATTTTGTCACTCGGTGGCTGAGTGAGGGAAATTGTTCAGACGCGACTATCCTGGAATGGGATAATATGCTTTTAATTCGTTCAATTTATAGTCATCCAAAAATGCATGTCCTTCTTAAAATTTAAAAAATGTTTGTAGTTTAAAGAATCAAATATATTTTTTTTATTGTATTTTATTAATCAATAAAATCGCCCCCGTTTAATCCTAACGAAATCCTCGACAGGAACACACAATTGTCTAGGCTTTTGCAGGCCAGCTCTTTTTTGTGTGTTTTAGTTTAATTTCCGGACTGCAATTTATTCGGCTCACAATTTGTTGCACCACATTTAATTGCTCTGACTGACTGTCTCCTTCCACACCTCCTCTCACCTGCAGGCAATCACACGAGCGACGTGCTCAAAATGCCGAGTCTATCGAATCGCAATGGCAACGGCTACTGGCTGGACTCCTCCACCGGCGGTATGGTGTGGCGTCCCTCGCCCGGCGGCGACTCGCTGGAGATGCAAAAGGATCACATAGCCGACTATGCGCCGGTGTGCGGTGCCCCTGGTTCTCCGCCCGGCGGCGGAGGTGGCGGTTCCGGTGGCAACGGCGGTGCAGGCGGTGGTGTTAGCGGCGTCGATGACATTCATGGGGGACACGGCAGCGAACGCAATCAGCAGCGGTAAGTTTTAACCCAGTCCAAAAAAAAGTAGGGGGATAGATGAACTTTACTTGGCTTGAAGTGATACCGAAAGTTATATACTCTACCCTGATTTATTTTACTTTCTATAGTCTATCTTATAAAAAATGTTGAAATATAATCTTTAAGCTTATAAAGGTTCTAAAATTAAATACCCTCCAAGCACTATCATTAAGCCAAACTACTTGAAGAATAGAGTATCCCAGCAACCTGAAAGCTCAAAGCGACGACAATAAAAATTCACCAAACTGTGAAATTGCATTTTTCTGCCGCGGAGACTACCAAAAAAAAAAACAAGGAGAAGCAAAAAAAAAATCGTGGAAAAACTGAAAAAGCTCACTTTCCGGGAGAGTTGTTCTTTCATCCAGCCAGGGCCGTGGGGAAAATCAAGTTAGGAATAGAAATGTTGGCCACGGTATTTATGTTGATTTTTCGGCCAATGCCCAGTTGAGTTTTCGCCCAAAAACGGAGCAATGTAATTATCCTTGCCGCAGGGGAGAGACTTTAACGCGACTTTAAGTCCCTTTGGAGGAGAAACGTGTTCCGGGGCCAGAACAAAATATGCTATGCATAATTTGGCCACAAATTTGCAATTAGTTTTGCGGCGACACGGGCGGCAAATCAAAGTTGAATCCATTTAGCAGGCCGGTCGGGCCTAGGGCGATCTAATTTATTGGTCTGGCCACTGGCAAGTGCAGGGATATTTACGAATCGGACAGTAAAAATATTGTTGCGACTCGAAACTGTTTTGGCGCAATGTTTCTGGCATCGAATCGTAATTGTTATTTATTTGCGGCTAATTCTGCACAGGCCGCAAATTATGCAAAAATTTGTTGCAGTGGCAGAGGCAGCCACTTTAAAGGCCAACAAAAATTTAAAACATCTCAGCGTATAAGCGCTTAACAATACCGGAAATTAAACAAATAAAAACATTATGAAATGTACTTAATGGAAAAAGTATATATTTGTTTTCCGCCGTCCCAGCTGCTGTCCAACAAAAGGCAATTAAATGCCAATCAGGCATCAAAAGCCGACCAGTCATACCAAGAGTAAAATGTGAAAAAGTCGGAAAATCAGTATAGAAATTGCTTAATTTAAAAACGCGTCCGTCTGCTCAAATATTAAACGAAAATGTTTTTCCAAGCGACTACTGTAAATAAATACGCCGCCCAGATAATTATAATTATTTTTGCACACTTAATTAGCCATTAAAACGCAAATTGAAAACGAGTCGCACCATCCCAGAGACCCATCCCGGCAGTCCCCCAAATATATTATTAATAATTGCAACAAAATAATAACCATAACAATAAAAGTAATCACACAATAATGGGCATCATATGTGAGGGGAAATTGGACAAAGTACACTTGAACAAATAAAGCTTTGTTTTAAATCCTTTTTGTCAAGCACTTTTCACTAAACGATGATCTCTTGTGAAGTAGATTTGCGATTATTAATTCGTTTAATAAGTTTTAGAGTGCAGCCAGACATTTGACAAGCTCATTACTATTCCATTCAGAGGAAAAACTTCCACGCCACGGCGCCACTCATTAAGGGCATTAAGAGCCTTCTATGTGGAGAGTGCCGTGGCTTTATCCCTCCGCCATGGCAACTCCATCAATGCGCCGTATATTTTTACAAGCTTTTCAGAGTTTTAAAATCATTCCACGTGTTTTTTTCCTCGTTTTTGGTTGGGCCGAGCTCGGCTCGCAATGGCCCCGCCAGGTTAATCCGCTTTCAGTATTTAAATACGAAAATAATGCTAAAAATGTGAAAACCAAAGGGGGTCGACGGGGCTCCACCACGGGGAGATGCTGTAGATTCTGGTAAATTTCTCTCTTGAGTTGAGCGAGTCGGGCATTTGCACCTTGTGTTTTAAGCTGGTAATTTATTTAATGGATGTAAGGATATCGTGCGCTAGTAGTACTATTTTCTCACCTGATCTTCGGTCGTGTTCTGCACTCGGTCGGAGTGTGTGCCTGGCAGCATATAAAGGAAATCCCAACTAAATTCACATTTTTCCGCTCCGAAAAACACGCAGCCTGGACCGAAAAATGCAAATTTCCGCCGCGCCATAAATTCCACAAATTTATAACCAAAGTGGGAGTAAAGTTTGGGCAGTGAGGGTCAGAAATATTGTAATAAACAAGCCAAGTAATAACCGAATGGGTTTTTTTTTCTGTCGTTTTGCCTGTATTTTGTACTGAATTCGGTTTGTTTTTATCTGTTCATTTGCAGGTACGTGGGCGAGTACTCCAACATTCCCACCGACTATGCGGAAGTGTCCAGTTTCGGCAAAGCACCAAGCGAATACGGACGGCATGGCAACGCCTCCCCGGCCCCGTATGCCACCTCCTCGATCCTGAATCCCCACCAGCAGCAGCAGCAGCAGCAACAGCGTTATCAACAGCGCCCAGTTCCCGGTGGTTATAACCTGCAACGCCCCATGCATCCCCACTACCAGCAGCAACAGCAACAGCAGCAGCAGCAACACCAGACTCTGCCACAACACCAGCAACTGCCCCCCGGCAACATCTATCAGCAGATGTCCACCACCAGCGAGATCTATCCCAGCGGAAATGGGCCACCGCGCTCCGTTTATTCGGAACAGTATTATTACCCGAAGGACAAGCAGCGTCAAATCCACATAACCGAGAATAAATTGAGCAACTGCCACACTTACGAGGCAGCTCCCGGAGCCAAGCAGTCCTCGCCGATGTCCTCGCAGTTTGCCAGTGTGCGGCGCCAGCAGTTGCCCCCCAATTGCAGTATTGGCAGGGACAGTGCCCGCTTCAAGGTGCTGAACACGGATCAGGGAAAGGGTCAGCAGCAGAACCTGCTCGACTTGGACGGCTCCTCCATGTGCTACAATGGCCTGGCCGACTCCGGCTGCGGTGGCTCCCCCTCTCCCATGGCCATGCTGATGTCGCACGAGGATGAGCAGGCGCTCTACCACACGGCCGACGGTGATCTGGACGACATGGAGCGGCTCTACGTGAAGGTGGACGAGCAACAGCCACAGTTGCAGCAGCAACAGTTGCTGCCCCTGGTGCCGCAACATCCCGCCGATCCGCACCTGCAGTCCTGGCGTGGCCAGAGCACTCGGAGCAGTCGCAAGAACGCCCAGGAGTCGAGCAAGGAGCCCAACGAGCTGATCTACGCCCCGGGAAGTGTGGCCAGCGAGCGGAGTCTGCTAAGCAACTCGGGCAGTGGCAGCAGTCAGCCGGCGGGCCACAATGTCTGACCCTTGCACAGTGGTTCCTCGTTGGGCCAATCTCAATCCAAATGCCTGTCCCAGAGCGAGCTGCAGTCCCAGGAGCAGCTGTACGCCAAGGAGGTGCGGGAGCTGCTGGCCTGGTGCGAACGCTTCAACAATGGCGGCGTGGAGAACTTCGAGTAGGACGGGAAAGTGAAAGGAAAAGTTTTGAAGGATAGGGGTTCGGATTGGGCAGGGCAAGGGGTTGCAAGGAGCGCAGTGGAGACGAGCGAGGGGGATGATTTCGCCAGGACTCTGCCCCCTCGCACGTTTCCTTCCACGCATTTGTCACGGAAATGTGACCAAGACTGAGACTGACAGAGTGCGAGAACCGTGTGAAGTTTATTTATAATTTCTTTAGTATTAAATGTTTTCTTTTCGATATATATGTACGTATGAATAACAGCCGAGGGCCGCCGCACTGGAGGCAATCGGCTCTATGCTAGTGATAGACATATTATCCTGTTTCTTCAACTCTCACGCTCATCTATCTCCTGCTCGCGCTAATCTCCGACTATGAACTGCTTTCGTTTTAGCTTAAGACTAGCCGTAGCAAGATCACTGTAAATGTTAAAAAATAAAGTATGATAAGTTCCTCCTTGCATGCAGACGCCGATAGCCAGGACTCTGCATTAGCTGTAGGCTATAGAAACCGACCTAGATAGCTTGTTTGTTACTTAAGGGGTTCGATTAGGCCTAGAATACAGACAGATTTCGATTCACTAACCACTAAGTGTACATATTGTATCGCACTAGCTCTAGTTAATGATAAGTACGCGTATATCTCTCTATAAATATCAAATGAATTATTCAATCTAATTATGCAAATGTGAACACAAACGAGTAGGCATAAAGAGTAATATTTAAACATTTAAATAACATAAACATAAACGTAAACATATACAGTTGCAGTTACGGACAAGTGAATAAATTGTGCATATAGTAATTTAAATTGTAATAATTATAGCCTAGCCCCAGCCCATCAATTAGTTGTTGTTCAAATACCCAAATACATACGCATAGTAATGGACATATTAGTCCGTAATAGCCATAGGATCTGCATTTAAAAACCACCTTCAAGGCATATATGACAAAATCCTTCAATTTCGGGCCAGGATGTTGGGCCGGAAAGCACTTTTGTTCCGCCGCTCCTGGCTCGCACTAATGAACTGTATTAAAGGCAGGCAATTAATATATAGAAACATTGTATATCCCACGATTTGTGCCGAAATCTCGGCTGAGTACACACCTAGCATGTTGTTTATCGCACCCACAGCCCAGAACGATGGAAATTAAGTGCATTTGTATGTGTGTCTATGCGTAAATGTAATTATTGATATTGAATACGTATTTACAATGTAGCAATTACAAAAGCAAAAAAATAAAAAGCGCCATAATTATGAAATTAAAACTTGAGCGAAAGCTATTGTTTACTTTGCGGTGTTTACTCTTTCAGATACAAATATGGCAGGACGCGGGAATAAATAACTGCTCATCGGCCCTGGAAAGTGTGCTACAAAAGCTGAAAATCTAAAATTCACATTATCCTCTCGGTCGCTAATTGAAAAGTCACAACCTGCGCAACTTCACCCCCCATCACATATTCCCCAAATGCCTTTTCGAACCACTGCCCCCCACCACGTTGCAAGTTTAGCGACTAATTTCAACAGGCGACGCGCTTTTAATTAGCTGCAAACTCCCAAATTATGCATGACTCTCTCTGCATCAGTGTGTGTGTGTGCTTTTGTGGGTGGCTACGTGCCGGCCGCGCCCATTTTAACTACAAAATAATTACGTGCTAGGCAATTAATGGCCCCAAGGGGTTAGAGTTACAAAAAATACCGCAATTTTTTTCCACTCAGCTTCCGCGTGCAGCATGTGGCAACATCCGGAGGCCATTTGTTGCAAATCGACAACCATTTCCGGTGCACGAAATTCGGCGGAGAGGGAGCTCCGACTCAGTAAGGAGTTAGGTGAGCGGAACAACATTTTTGAGTTGCGGTTTTTTAATCGGAAAAAGAAAGCATCAGAATGCAAAATGATAATTTAATTAGCTGAGAGAGCGAGGGAAATTAAATTAAAGGATAAAGAACTCCTTTTATTTAAATAATCATTTCCCGACTCGTATTTACCGACTCTTTATGCCTACAACTTAATGTGATTATTATTTGATGGGCAATATATTGGCAACCACAAAAGTCATTGTTTATCTTCCACTCGAAGCAAATCAGCCAGCCAAACCGTATCCTCTTTAAGGACACTCCACATGGCACTCGATGGCCGGGCAGATGGGATTTTGTTGGCTGTAACAGATGTGTTCGGCTTCAACTTGTCACCTAACGTTTAACGATAAATTTGCTGACAGCGACAACGGATAATTAGTTTCACTAACGAGAAAACTTCCACTGGCTCGTTCGGAGCACACACACACTTACATATACGAGGCCCATGATTGGATACGCCATGCAACATGTGAGACCAAGTGGAAGGAGCCAGGAGCAAAGGACAACAGGGGACTGCGAGTTGAATACAGCAACAGGATGAACCATCAGGCGTAACGATTCCCATGCTTCAGTGCATCCTTCTCCTCGAGCTGATAAAAGGATTATGTGTTATTTTTATGTTCACAACGGGCGAGGACGAGGCAGGACATAATGTTGCTGGCTCCTGCCAGCTCATGGCAATTGCCCATGATTGTTTACATATTAATCGCAACATTTAATGGGCAGTGAAGCCATTTTAGTGTGGGCGCTTACATAATTATGCTTCAGAGAATAAACATTAATTGAATTGTTAGGAAAATAGTGTAATATTCATTTAAATTGCTTATTTGTTTATTTTAAAATCCTCTAGATTAATTAAACGATTTCAAATTCATTCAACTTCAATGAGCACTTTTTCTTGAAAACTTTAGCTTGATGAGCAACTGAGGACCTGTTTAAGTAAATTAACAATTCCTGGTATGAAAACTTTTCAAGTTTTTTCCCCATTGAATTGGAATTTTTTACTGTGAGGTGAAAGGCAGACAAACAAACAAACAAACAACAGACAGTCGGAGGACAACAATAACGGAAGCTGGCAAACAAGCGGAAGGCTCTTCTGGCACTCAACTAATGGCAACATAATGCGTTTATTGTGGGTGGCACAATGGCGGAGGCAGGGAAGAAGGAGCACCAGGACCAGCACAAGCACCAGCCGGGGAATCCCCCAAAGAAGTGATAACCCAGCGCAAATGTCAACGCAAAAGTCAATCAATGCATTGATGTTGAGCAGATCTGAGGGGGCTGGACTCTATCCCCAGGGGGTAGGAAGGAATGGAGGCGTGGCAGCATACCAAAATTGGGGAGTATGCACTGGGAGAAATCAGTCATTCAATTTCAGAAATAAATGGCGAAAGTAATTAGAGAAAAAGTTCCCATTTAATTGCCTTTTCATTCACAGAGTTTTTATAGAAGTATTAGCTATTTTTCATATTTTTCCCAGTGTAACTGGTGGATGTGTTTGGTTATAGTACGCACTTTTCAATGGACCCAGCACAGACACAAGTCAGACGGCGCTCATTCAAAATCAATTCAATTGAAAAACATTTTCTCCTTCTGCTCTTTTGACTTTTTGCTTTTCTTTTAAATTTTTTTCTTTCCGAGGGTTGACTTTTCACTCAGGGCTTTGTGTTTTTTGGCTCTCATTTTCGGGGGTAGCCTGCGATGTCATCGCTGGCTGCTGGCTGCTGGCTGCTTTTTGTCGACTGAAAAATCACTTGGAAAGTTTACAGAGTTCAACAAAATTGTGTTCATTTTCGTTTTCGGGTGGAAATGAATGATTTCCGCGTTGCATTCAAAACGTTAATGAGACGTAATGTGATGGCCATGACGGGCATGACTCTCGGTTCTCATGGCTCCCCATGGCCACTCATGGATCGGTGGCCTGGTCGCCCTGCTGTCTCATCAAGTTGGACGATTAATTGCCATTGCCGCCCTCGTCGACAATCGTTTGTCAAAAACTTTGTTGCATACTTAGTGGCAGCCAGATACAAGTCCCGCGGATTGCCGCATCATCATGCAAATGCGTCAACAGTTTCCAGATACTTATAGCTCATTAAACAGGGCCCTCTGGCACCGGGCCTAAAATATCAGCCCAGTCACGCCACGCCCACATAATGGCTAATCCGCGGTGGTGCCAATGATGGCTGACTGACAAATTTTCACAGCTCAACGCTTATTAAACTCTGTTCGAGAAGTTTGATTCACTTGACGGATAGTCGCTCTTACAGAAGAGAAAGTGAAATTTAAAGCCAAATGTAATTTAACCAGATTCCGATTAAGACCACTATTCCGCCCTCATCTTTGTCGCACAACTCCATTTGACTTCAAAGAAGTTTCGGGCCACGAAACTATCTCCACTCTCCAAAGAGTTCAATTAATTACCAACACCCCCGCCGACTCAGACGGAATGTTTTGTCAGAATTTGGAAAATCTTTTCTGGACAGGCAGCAGCAGGACATTTGTCACACGCTCGCTTTCACCAGCTCCATCATCATCTTGATTCGGGTGGCCATTCAGTCGGTCACTCATTCATCCATTCGCTACCCTTATCCAGATCCTTATGCTGATGCTGGTCCTGCTCCTGCTCCTGGACCTGTTCTTGGTTCTGGGAACCCCAAGTTTTTCAATATTAATTGCAGCGCCTCGGAGGGCAGACGAAGACGGATAAGATGGCGACGGGTCAGGTCTGGGGGTCAGGTCAAGTCGAAACCAGCACAAAGGACCCGCTGACTGACCCGTGTCCTTTGCTTGGCGTTTGACTTTTGATGAATGGACAAGAATTCGGCATGACATGAATGGGCATTTTAAATAAATTAGTTGTATTCGAGACGCATTTTCTTTGGCCTGATTGAGTCCTTTGATTAGCTGACTATAAATCAGAAGAAATCAGAAGGCACACTCGAAGAAAAGACCTTTAAATCCCTTTCGAGGATGAAATGTTTCTAAAATACGTATTAGATCTAATCCCAGGCAAGATGTATGGCTGTTATTAATTAAGACGATAAGGAGGCATAAAAATTGTTATAAGTTAATTAAGCCAAATGAAAAGCTCTTAAGCGGGGAGCTCCGAGGTATAAAAATGCCAGAGATACTACCAACATATCCCGACTGAGACGAGAGAAAGACAAATGTCTGGCAATTTGGCTAAATGGCAAACTTGGCCAAGTAAAACATGCACGGGAGCATAATCAAGACAATAATTATTATTGTCATGTGTGTATTTTGGGGCTGAGAAAACTTCTGGCCAAACTTTCGTTTATCCTTCTGTCTGGCACTCTGGCACTCCCTATCACTCCACATCGGGGCTCTCATTCGCTCTCGACCAGACTGACAACGTGTGTTAATTATGGCCATCTGCTGGAGGAGACTCCGGCCGAGCCGAGAGTTGAGTTTCGTTTCGCTCTGGCCCGAAATCGCATTAGGAAAATTACCCTGAACGGCGAATACCTGGGCAGACATAAATAGTTCTGTTGTTTCGGCCATTGTCTGTCTGGGAGCCGCTTAAAGGCTTTCCAGCTTATTTCCAGAGCCCGATACTTGGTCCTAGGTCTTGGCCAATTAGGCACTGGTACTGGCATTGTCTTGTTGGCGAAAAGACTTTAAGGAATTCATAACCGAATTACGTACACTTGGCCTGAAATTCTGATTAGCAGGATAATTGGCTAAATGCTTATTAAGTAGTACGTTAGTTAGCCTTCTTCGGTTGCCGAATCTTGAAAACCTTTAAGACCGACTTGGCCTACTTTGCTTTCGGTTTGCGTACACATGTTACCAATCTTAGCACTAAAGACCCGAATCGAAGGCATAAAGCCAGTTGTGGAGCTATAATTAAATTGATGTACGCACTGTCACGCCTCCGGCGTAATTGACTTGTCTTGACCCCAGAATCCAGACCAAACATCCACAAAACCAAAGCCCGGCACTTTGGCCGAGTCCGAGCCGCAGCCCGCCCCCACTAATTGCTATTGACAGTTATGGCTTGGCCATGGCCCGGATGATTAAAAATTTAATGAGTCTAAGTGAGGGCCAAGTGGAAGGGGTGTATCCTGGGGCTAACCACAATCCATCAGTCTCGGTCTCAGTTCTTCGAAAATCAAAGATTTTAGCCAAAACGGAAAATTGGCCCGAAGGCAGACCCATTTGACCCTCGTCGTGGCCTGTTTGATTTCCCATCTTTGGGGCAACTATGGAGATTTGTTGTTCAACTTGTTGCCAAATACACAAATATAATTTGATTACAAACTTCGCCGGAACAGCCTCAGAAGCTGTGTTTGCCGTGAAACTTGCCAAATTGTGAAATATCTGAAGGTGTTTGGTAAGTGCAGCCGCAGGCTATCCAAAATCTCCGGCCGACAGCTGCTCGAGTGCTCTTTGCAGCTTAATGAAAAGTGAAATGATATTTTTCGGTTGCAGGAGGTGGCAGGAGCATTAGCACAGGACACTGCCTAAAAGCCAAATATTTTCCCATTGTCGGTATAAAATATTTCACATTTTGTAAGCTCAATGTTGCTTGAAATAAGATTTGTGATACTCTTAAAAGGGGCATTCATATTTTGAGCTGGAACTTGGAGAAAGACTTCAATAAATATGAAATATATAAGGGTATCCTTAGTCTTTATCCTTCTGTCTCCACTTGAATCCTTGGCTGATGTTTGTAATTCGGGCTTAGTGTAATGGAATTTTTAAGCGAATGTCACAGAAATGCACAAAGTACAATGAGACAACAAGCTGCTCAAATATGCAAAGACTTTTGCTCCCGAAACCCACGCAGACACCCGCAGACACACGCAGGACACCTTGCAGCTTATTACGTTCGCCCCCTCAAGGACTCCCCGCAGGACTCCTTGCAACAACATGGGGAGCTGGGAGGAAAAAAATGGAACTTATTTTCGTAGACAAGAGCGAATCTTGTGTTTATTTGCGCTTATATGCACATCATCTATCATCTATCATCATGTTCGTGTACGAGTATGTGCGTCAAGAAGGGGAAACTCCCGGATCCCGACTGTCGACTTCCTTCCTGGGACTTTCGCTCACAGCTTTCGCAGCATCAATTTTCCCGTTGCCATTATTATGATTGTTATTAACTTAAATAGAAAATACTTGACTGTTTCATAAATCTCACCCACTCGAGTGGCCCGCTGGGAGGGAGAAGGGTCCAGAGTTGGGGCCATGCTGCGTCAAGTAGATTTATGTGGCTGCTGCTATTTTGTCGTGCGGTGATGAGTTCCCTTTTGATTTATTTTTGCCAAGAAAACTCACACAAAGGCGGTGGAGTTAACCCACGCAGGGCAGAAATGAAGCATCTGTGCAGATAATATTTAAATCATATAAGAAGTTGACTAGACTGAGCTGGCCAGAACACCAAACTATTTCCACACAATAAGTTTAGAAGCGCTTCCCTCAACCGTCAACCATCACCGCAAAATTCAATTAAAGCGTTTTGCGTTTCACCTCAGGAATTAGGCTAACTAATTGGCCGCAGTCTGGGCCAGAAACATAGCCGAGGACAGGCAGCCTTTTTCAGTCAGACAAAGAGTGTGTCTGAAGGCGCTGAAAACTTTTAATAAATCCGCAAATTACTTTATAAGCAACTCGTTTTCGGGTTGCTGCTTATTTTGTTTGCTTGGCGTCGGGTCGGCCGACTTGGCCGAGTTGGTTGGATGACAATAAGCGCGATAAGAACTTGGCATAAACAAGTCCAAAGCCGTAAAGTAGCAGCACCAGCAACAGCAGCAGGAGCGGGATGGACACAAAATTAAGGCAGATGGCAGGCGGATGAAAGGAAAATGCGTCCAGCCAGGATAACCCACACACCCAGCCCTGCCGCGTTGGCAATTTTTATTTAGCTTTTGTAAGTTAATTTGTGCACTATTGTCCTGCAGGACCCGCCAAATGAAACGTTTGCCTTTTGCACTTTCCTCCTCGTGGCTTCTCTCTTTTATTTATTTTTTCTTTTTAATGTAATTCAATTTCAATGAAATTTAATCGTCCGTACATGGCAGTGACCATCTCTCCAGCCTCTGCTCCTGCTCCTTCGTCCTTTTAACATTATTTGCGTCATTTTGTGGTGGTTAATTCCAGTGCAACGCTTTTACTATTCAATTATGTTGCCGCTTGTCGCTTCGTTCGCGGCATTTTTTATGCACTCTTGTTTATGATGAGAGCTGTGTTCCCTTCGAACTTCCTGCTCTATTGTCCTGCTAATACCGGCCCTGTCCTGTTTGTCATCCTGTGTGTCCTGCTCCGGGTTGCTGTTGTTCTTTCCTTCTTTTTTCATTGTTATGAAAAATTAAATGGGCATAAATCATGCTAATGGCGCATTCAAAATTTATTATGCTTTAAAGCCCCGGCCGGCAACACAGAATCCACCAATCCGCCATCAACTTATTTATGTATTTGCAATTATTTCTGCACGAGGGTGGAATCAGTTCTACTATTGAATGGCTTTTTTTAGTTTCCCGCTCCGACGTTAGTACGGTTGATCTCATCTCGATTTCAATTAGATGATTGTTGGGATGTGAGGATATTTTAATGGGCTTCCCCCTCAAAAAGCTGATGATGTCAGCGATGTTTTTTTTACTTAGGGGGAAATGTATCTAGTCCAATGTAGACTAATACAGAAATAATTGTGTAAAGTGCTATTGGGGATCAGCGTATCTATTTTATCTCGGTACCTACAGGTTTGAAAATATTTAAGATATCAACCTGGACCATCAGGTCCAGGAAACTAAAAAAAATGGTTTGAGGTAAACTTACAGAATCCATATCTTCCATTTGTATCAGATACAAGAATGTTATACCTTCCCGATCTTGGCTCTTCGAGTACTATCGTTTTCAATCAAAACCTGTCACCAAAAATTTGGACCCATTTTTCGAAATTTTTACAAGGGGTAACATCATGATTTTGGTTAAAAATTTGAGAAAAATTTTATTGTTTAATTAATTATGTCTTTTGATGCAGATTGAAGCGGATTGAAACTGTGATTCATAAATGGTATTTGGTTTTCAGATCTGTTACGAAATGGTTAAAATATTCACTAAAAAGTGAAGCAAAAGTATAGATTTTTGAGAAATAACGAATATCAGAAACTCAATGCCATAATTTTCACTTTTCGTAGAGGAAGAATTTGTATATCTCGGTTAATACTTAACAGATCCTAGAATGTTATGTCTTCAGGATCTTATCTTTTCGAGTCCCATCATCTAGCGCAAAAAAATAGCAACAACATTTTTGACCCGGTTTTCACAATTTTTCCTTTTGGAAATCTGATGTTTTATGGCTGAAATATTGCCTAAAATGTGTTTTAATCACATTAGATATGTATAATCTAACAATAGTGAATAACTTGTTAACATTTTCTTTAACAAAAGTTAAAGTTCATTCTTCTTTTTGTTTGCAATTGCACTTTAAATTAAAATCCCTAAAACAATGCGTAACCAGTTACCAACTAAAAGGCAAAGAATATGCGTATATATTTACCCACTTTTCCGCCATAACTAACTCGGCAATCTAAAATTTCATTCGCCACGCAGCTGGTAACAATGTGGCTCGCTTAATCCGCAACATAAAACGTGGGGCAGGAGGCAGGAGTCTGTGGGGCAGGAGAATTTGGGGCCAAGGACCGCCCCACCCACATAATGCAAATTGCTCTTATAATTTGCACAGCAGCAGCGTCATTCATCAGCCTTAGTGGGTGTGGGAAAATTTTTGGATGGAGTTGCGGAAAAGTCGAGGAGACAGGGTGGAAGTTAGACAAATTTCCCAGGGATTATCTGGAAGGATGCGCTACTGCCGCTCATGCAACATTCTCTTGCAGCTCAACGCTTTGGCGCTTCATTCCATTTATTATAACAAGTTTTTTCTTTTTTTTTGAGTGAGTTGGGGGGTTATTTTCATTGCCAAAAATATATTTCAAGTGGGTTCAACTGCAGAGCGCATTTTATTTGGTTTTAGGATTTTTCGCCAGGAAAATGCACGAGTTTGTTGCAAACTGTTTCACACACATATAGATACAATGGCAGTGCAGATACAGATACAGTTCAGCCATTGCAGTTGCAGTTCACAGATACAGTTACAAGCGTAACTCGACCTCCCGCAGAGAAGTTTTCATTTGGTTTTTAGCCCAGTGAGTAAAGCCATCAGGGAAAGTTTATTGTTTCAGCGGGGTATATTGGTGTCAGGAGATTGAAAACGCAACCAAAAATCTATTATATTTATAGAGTTTGTTATTTTGGCTTTAAAATTTGAATAGTGTAATTTGAATATTTTATAAAATTTTTTAAAATTCCTTACCATTTTATATGTAGTTCCTTTTACAGGTAATTTTTATTTCGTTCTTAGCTCTTGGTAACCACAATCATTCTCGGTCGATTTTTCTTTGAATTTTGGGATTTTCCTTTTGTTTTTCCGGCTGTCTCCCTCGGCCATTTCCCATTGCCCTTCACTGCCCTGGGCTAGCTCTCAGTGAACCCACCTAGTGTGTGTTGTTTACATGTTCATTCGCGGGATTTTTCACTTGAAATTGGAAAGTCGACCGACGTCGGCACAAAGAGTTAAGTCCTTACATGGACGGAGAAGGAATCCGGCGGGGGACGCCTATTGTCCTGCCCCACACATTGTTGCATTAAATGAAGGATTTTCCCTTTTTTTCGTTGGCTCTTTGCGGTTGTCTTTGCATTAAGCTTGTTATGGCTTTAATTTAGAGGCATCCTTCGCGGGAATCCCATCAACGCAGCTGGATATCGTTAAATAATTCATGTCAGGCCGCTCCGAATGCGAAAATCGGAAAGTGGGGCCAGGAAAAATGGCCAGAAACGAACCGAAGCAATGAAAGCCAAATTAAGCAGTGGAAAACGTTTAGCCAGTCTTGGCTTGGAGAAAAAAAGTATAAGGGGCGGAAGCAGGATAACCGGGAGCCAGACTGCCGGGGGATTCCCAGCTGGGCGCCTCAGGAGCGCCTGATTTACGTTGCAATAATTTTCATCTCATTTTCATTACGTTCTCTGGCTTATCCGGCCGGAGCTGCTTCTTTTTCGGAGGACTGTCTTCCCCTTGTGGTCTTTGCATAAGGCTAAAAGGTGAGAAGCTCGTTTGGCCTGCAGGTCGCCTTTTGCCGGGGTAGCCACTTGAGCCCGGCTATTTATCATTCCCCAAGAGCTTATACATAAGTTTCGGCTTGCCCATAGGCTTCTGCATTCGGCGCTCCTTGGTTGCCTCGGTAATCCTCCCCTCTGCCGTCCCACAACAGCTGGGAAGTTTCCATAAAGCAGATGTATTTTTTTTTTAGCTTTGCAAGGGCCATCAAAAGTTGTGAACAAGTTGCACGTTTTGAAACAACACCAGGAGCCGGAATAAAAGGATCAACAAGGCACTCAGCACCAGAAACACTAATGGGCGGGACTGTGACACTGCACTGTGGTGACAGATTTTCATCAATTATTGAACAGGTTCGGGCTAACAGGTTGTTCAGAAGAGAAAACCTTGCCAGGAGATTCAGTAAATAAAATACGAAGAGCTTTAACAGTTGTTGGAACTATTTTAAAAGTTAATAACGAACTACATATATTTTTGCTTTTATTTCGATTGAATATAAAGAACTATATTTAAAGTATTATGCCATTGAAAGAAAACTTAATTGAAGATTCTAAATCCCCCAATTAATTATCTCTCCTTCAAAAAAGATTAGGACCTACCCCCACCAAAAAGAACTTCAAGAATGCCTAACTTTTTGATTTGCGTGAAATTTGTTTGTGCCTTTTACAAAGTCCTCACATTCGCTTCATTAAGTCCTGAGCCCCTTCCACAGGCTTGAAAGAACAACGAAAAGAACAAAAACCATTTATCCCCAGAAACCAGAAAGGATTTGCAAATTCATGAGTCAGAGAGAAGTCCGGTTGCAGGCAACTCAATTAGTTGCACGCACCCATTAGATATTCCAGGCACAGAACAAAAGAGTGAGACGATTGCAAAACCATCAAATAGCCGAAGGCCGCATTCGAATCCTGAGGATCCCCCAAAAAACAGGGGGAGATGGGGACCAAGAAGGGATGGAGATTATTTTTTGGGCCACCCAGGAGGTCAAACCACAAACAAAGATGTCACGCAGTGCGTTGCCCAAAGGGATTTGGCCATTGGTACGCCCAAAAATATTATATATGACATTTTGCCATGAATACTAATGCCGGCTGGAGGGACGGAGGAAGGTCCTTTCGGATAGAGCAGCTTACGGCCGGGCTGAGAACCTTAAAAGTCCGTCCTAAGGACTGCTTTGCATAGACCAAAAATAAAATATTTATTGAAAAGTGGAGAGAGGTACCAAAAATACTCGAGAGCACACAATCCTTTCGGAAATATAACGAATTTGTATTTATGATTTTTATTAAGTAAACGCATTGCGAAAATGGCATAAGAGCTCTTAGTTTTTAGCAAAGCTCCTACCACATTCGATTTAATAAACCCCCTGCCTTTTTCTGTATTTTCTACCATTTGCTGGGAAATAATCAAATCAATTGCCAGACAGGGAAGGCGCAGACAGCTCGGCCAGCCAACTGCGACTAATGCGTCGCCATCAGATATGCAAACAATAACGGCGAAGAAGACGAATCTCTTGGAGTCAAAACGTTTATTAAGCGGACACTGTACGGAGGGGAATGTTATTTGGGGAAGAGTGGAGGTTAACAGTTGTGCTCCTTGGCGTGGGAGGATTTCCTGCAGGCACCGCGCAGGACATCGGGCAAGGGCCGCCCCGAAAGACTCATCACAGTACCCGGCTGGATGTTGCTCAGCAAATTGTAGAGTCGCTGGTGCTGATAGCTGTTCGGCGGTGACCCGTTGTAGATCCTATCGTCCACGTAGACGATATCGATGCCCTCGTCCATGACCCGGGCATGGTAGTGATGGTTGTGGGGAAAGAAGTTCAGCTCGCTCCCCAGCTCCTTGGTGATCAGGGTGTTGGTGTCCCTGGCCGGCTGCTTTACCAAAAAGACAACAATTTCCGAATCGCTATAGAGGCTCTGTCCAGCCGGCAGGGCTGTCAGTTCCACCACAGACTTCTCACAGCAAATGAACTCCGGTTCATACGGTTGCAAGGCATGAAAAGTCAGAAGAGTGGGATCCGGCTAACAAAGTCACAAGATTAATATTGTATATTATGATAAAGGCAGTCAGACTCACATTAAAACGTTTTCGGTAATTATGAAGAAGTTCTTCGGTGCTATAAATGGTGCCATGCCACTTTGGTGGCAAAAAAACCTCAAAGTCCGCCGATGTCAAAAGCTTAGTGCCATGCTTTGGGTGATATTTCGATTATTCCTTCTGGTTGCTTACAACCTCTTGAAAAACTTACCAGATCGTATGGGTATTCGTGGAGATTGTCAGGTGTCACTTCGATGGGAGTTCCAAAAGCGTCGAGAAACATGGTCTTTTACCTTTTTACACTTTTTTGCCTACAAACTCGAATACAATTTTGCACATTTATTGCTCTGCAAGCGTGTGACCGTTTCAGTGTCGACTTGACAGTCGAGTTGTTTTTTGTTATACAGCACTGCTTTTTTGTCTGAAATACATGTTACAAATACATATTTTAAATGAAAGGCTTCTCGATTTGGAATTTGATCAGAGAGTAATGCTACTTTTTAGTTGTAAACTCCTTAAAAGTTTTTAGTTAAAACTATCCTTAGTAAACAGGAAGTTAAAAATTATGCTGCCTTTCAGCACTGGTTAATATTCGATAATTATAACAGGGTCTGATTCGATTATTTTTATAACTTTCAAAGTTCAAAGTTATCGTTGCATTTTAGGAGACACTTCCTGCGGGAAGAGAGCTGCATTCTAATCCACAAAGAGATTCCGGTGGAGATGCTGGCAACCGTTTCCAGAGATACCAAGGCGATTATCTCGTTTTGCTGGGCCCATAAATTTGTCCACGCCCATAACTGGGCTGACAACTTAAGTGCGGTCATGTTTTTGGGGTCCTGGCTCCCCTCCATTAGGAAAACAATTACAGACGACACTGACAGGCTCGCAATGCCGGCCGAAACCAAGACCCCGGACATATCCTTGTGGCAGGAGTTGCAGGAAGAGATAGCATTCGGCGTCTGGCCGGGATATGGCCATAAATTATGAGTTTGTCGTCACATGCCGACGGTCTTAGCCGGTGGTCATGTCTATTAAGTAGCCTTTAGAGTCTCCCATTGTGGCTCTGTCCAAATTTTTGACACTGCTGGGCCGGGCTTAGTTTGAAAACCCTTTTCGCATGTAGATTTCACCAAACTGCATTTCTGGGATAACATTTGGTTGTCGTTTTGTTTGCGAATTTGTTTACTTTCCCTAGGTGTGCTCTGGGCTGGTTTGGTGCCCTCCCTCCAGTTATCCCCGAGACATAAATTATGGCCCCGCAAATTCCTTTGGTTTCAGCTCCATTTTCGGGCTCACGAACTAGAGAGAGCGTCACATGTGTGTCTAAGTGATTTTCAATAAGTTCTCCGGGTCCTGGGGGTTCGGTCAAAGTTTTTGGGGCACGATTTTTCACAGCTCCAGATGTCTATATATATACATATAGGAAGTAACATAATTTATGGCGCCTTCACGGCTAAGGACATGTGGATGGGTGCGTGTGGGTGGGTAGCGGATTTTCGCAGGCGCCGATAATGACGAGCGATTTCTCATAGCCTTGTGTGTGGATGGGGGTCGGCGGTGGTGGTGGGGGATAGACGAACTCATTTCGCCAAAGCACCAGCCATTTGCAGCAGCTGCGACCGACCTTTGACATCCCCCAGGCCCAAGTCTGCCACGTCTGCCCCGTCTGCCACGAGGGCCAACTAGGATTACATGGCACGTAAAAACAAACTTGATTCTCGGCCATCAAAAAACGCCATCCGTCTTCCAGCAAACGTTCTCGTTCTCGTCCTAGTTCGATATTCGAACCAAAGCAACTGCAAAGCTGCCAAGTACGCGACGTGATTCAATATTTTTGCGAAATTATTTTTTAATCATAGTTCGACAGAAGTCGGTCGAGGAATAGACAGTGGAGCTCACAAATAAAATATGAATTGGAGCGAAGGTCTTTATTTAATTTCCAAAGTGATTCTAGGGCCTGTAACTATTGTTTATTTGTAGACTGTCCCTTATTTAAATCTTTGAAATATCCTTTTCAATTTCTGTGTGCCACAACAAGTGTCAACCCCTCAGACAAAAGATGACAGCTTACATGTGTACAAATCGGAAAAGTCCCCCACATAAACCATAAAGGCAACAAAGTGAAAAAGTGGAAAAATGGCAGCGAAAACTTTTGCAATTTGAAAGATTTGCAGCTGGCCGCCTCGGTCGCCACCATCTCACAGCCATTAACGCAATCGAATGACGGCGTTTTTGGCTCCAATTCGGATTGGGATTCGCCTTTCTCTTTATGGTAAATGCCCGCAAAATGTTTGCAATGCTCCAATGGCGAAATGGTGAAATGGCAACCAAATCAGCGGATCCCATACCCATTCCTTTCGAAGAATTGCAATTGTGACAATGCTGACAATCTGCAGGCGACAGCCAGGACCAAAAGGAGCTCCAAACGGAAGTCAAAGTGAAAAGGGAAGCCACTGGAGATGAGGGGAAACAGACGGCAATGCCAGTTCCGTCTACATCTCTACCATCTCTTTGATACATTCAGAAAAAAAGAATCATTCTATCAGAAAGAATGGTGTTTTTCTCTTTAGAAGGAGATACAAGTTCTTATATCTTGTTCATGCATCTGGCTTTAATTTAATTTTGTTTATCTTATAATTTAGAGAATCTTCCTGAATTCCTTCTGTGTATTTCCTTCTCAGATTCGTCCACGTCTGGCGACGTCAAGAAAACGGCGACACTTACAATCAGTATGAAATTTACGCGATTTTCATTGCGGCAAATGGTTCGCTTTTTTCGGTATTAACATTTCTGGCCAAGATTTGGAAGGCAGTGGATAGAGGAGCGGTATCCATGGTGTGGGTGGCAGTGGCATGGGCAGGGGAGCTGCGTAGCCCAGCTGAATCTGTGCCAATTTTCATAATTCCTTCCTTTTTTCAAATGGGCATATTAGGATTAATGGAATAGAAAAAGATATTACATTGTTTAAGGTTTTATTAATTTTAATACAAGGACTAATTTAGTCTTAAATTGATCTTAGCCAAGGACTTTGATTTCTTCTTCTTAGATCAAATGCCAGACAACTTAAACTCGAATGCTTTTAAAATTGTAAAAGATTCTTCAGCTTATCATTCTTTTAAGATCATTGCCTTTAAATCCCCGGTGACCATTAGTCTGAGCGATATCCCTGAAGAGTGTAAAGCGAGTTCGTTGTGTTCCCAAAGCAATATGACTTTGCGCGCAGTTTGGTGCCTTGGCTCCATCCCATAACCAGGATAACAACAAACAGGCAAACAGCTCGCGGCTGCCACGAGCCAAAAGTGGCATCAGCTGCGGCAGTTGGCGCGGATATATCTTGCCACTCCCTCCCCTCTATCCCACTCATACCCGCCAGGACATTTATCCCGTGCTGACTGACTCTAGCCGAGGATAATGCAATAAGCGTTGCCAACAAGCACCCAACGTCTTCGTCCTTTAACTTTGCGCCTCACAGCGAACTGCGTTTCGTGGGTGGCTGGGATGCTTGCCAGGGAGGAGAAGAGGCATGAGGCATGGCAGGATATCCAGGGATATCCAGGGGGTTGCACATGTGTGCCAGACAGGTTATGCGCTATAAAAAATTTAAGAAATTGCTACCAGAGCCAGCGCCAAAAACGACAATACTTACGAGCATTTCACAAATCAAAATACTTTCAAGGGTCACCCCTCCTCTCCATATCCTTTGTTGTCTGCCACGAGTTGTTATTGTTATTGTTCTTAATGTTAGCTTTCTTGTTCAAGCGAGTCCTTTTCTTCCTCATTTTTTGTTAGTTTCGAGCAGCTGATGTCCCAAGGAGCTATCCGAAAAACAATGTGCTAAATAAATAAATTTGGCCATGATTGCAACATCAAAACAAGGTGGAAAAACTTGCAATACGGCTGTGAAAATGGTTACTTTTCATGACGTGGTAGGTGAACTTTTCCGATTTTTAAGATGTCATAAAAATAATCATAGCAGCAATAGTTATTAGGGGAAGAAATTGTGTGTTTTTCGATTGTAATTAAGAGTTTTTCTAGATAATTTCCTTTATTTCCTGGTGTAGCCTAGACTCGGCCATATCTCAGGTTTAATGGCTCGACTATACAAGGTCCTGGCCAGGGCAGTTTATGTGGCAGTTTGCGTGTGCAGGAGCACACGAGCAGTTGCTAATATCCTTGGAGAGTGGCATGCAAAAGGACAAGCAACAAAAGCGAGCACAAATTGCGTCATGTTTTGCAATTCCCACGCATTCTGTGGAGCTCCCCACTTCACTCCAGCAATCTTTCCCCCGGTTCCCACGCACTCACTTGGGTTAAAGGTCGCCGGAGTGTGTCTCCACCCACTTGATGTCGCTGCTGCTCCAGCTGTCCTCGCCTGAATGTTATTTAGCCGACAGTTAGTGTTATCCCCTCGGGGGGATCGGACTCCTTTTTTATGTCAACTGTTGATTGCAGCCGTCGCTGAACCCAAAACCCAAACAAACCCGAACTACAAGCCACCACAGTCCTGGACAACTGCAACAATAATCGGAATTAATTCAATTTTGGTTGCAGGCTTTAAAGGTAGCCACTTAATTAAATGGCCCCACGCATGCTCATGAATATATGCCGGCGTATCCTGTGGCCAGGACACTGATTTTTATGCATTGGGCCAAAATTTCAGTTTAAATCAAATTACATTCAACAAAATGCGCATAAAGCGAATGAATAACCGCAACATATTCGAGCACTTAAAATGGCCAAGTGATTGAATTGTGGGTAGCATTTCAAAAGATGGCACGTGAAAGGAATGTCATTTTTATTAAATATTTTTATACATTTTTTTATAACTATAAAAAATAATAAATTACACCTAAACCTAATATTAAAAAAAAATAATAGGTTGTTATTATCACAAACTCATCTCTAATTGTCACTTTATTTTTCCGACAAAATACAAAACAGTGACACCTTCCAATGGGGACTAACCACAGTATATATTAAATACTCCAACCTCCTGTGTAAATCAAATTTATAATTTAATGATGTTATTAAATATAAAATTTAAGAGCCTATGCTAGCAGGACCCTCCTGACAACTGCCACAAAGTGCAGCACGCCTTTGTTTTCGGCCAGAAACATATTTGATGAAAGCTGCACTTATGTCCTGTAATAACCGTCCGGCTAAGGATAAAGGCCGATGGCCAGCTGGAGGCTTTTGGCTGCCTTTGATAAAATTATCCCTGCAACAGCACCACCCTCGGGTATTGCACCTGTTTTTAAGCTCAGATGTCCGGCATATGTGTACATATTTTAAATTTAATTACTACACGCTGCCTGCAACAAACAGTGGCAGGAAGCAGTGGCGGCAAATCCAAGCCGGGGCCATCCATCCATCCAAATGGGGCAGACGGAATCCTTTCATGGGGAAATACGCTATAAATTCTCATTCCCAAATAGTTGGCTGGCCATTCAAAATCTGCGCTAGCCGCAAATATATAAAAACGTCCATATCTTCAAAGGGGTGGATTTTATTTTAATAAAAACAATAAATAAAAATAATATTTATTATTGTTAATTAAAATAAATTACCTTTAAAATATAGAGTTTAAGAAACATCCTCCGATTGCTACGAATTACTTAGTTGAACTTTTTTATCCACCCTCTCTGGAACATATATCACCTGACTATATGTACCTGTCTCTCCTCCATGTCCTTTCATTCAGACAGACTCTTTAGCGCTGGTCCTGCGGGCTTTTTTGCACATTTAACTCAATTTGTGGTTTACATTTAATTAATTTAATAATATATGCTGGAATGCGTTTTTCCATCTTCTGGGAAGCAACGAGAAAAACCACAAAAATCTTGCCGTTTGTCAACAATTTTCCTGGCCAGGATATATCCGAGATTCAGGTTAAGAGCCAAGGAAGACCCGAATGCTCCAAATTGTTTGTCCATTTAACATGGCTGAGACCAAAGCGCTCCACAGATGGCGGTAGCGTACAAGCGAGGAAGCCATCTCAATAGATGGCGCGCAAACAGAATCCACATGATGAAGAAAAGCTCTTCATTGATAAAAAGGTTTTGTTCCGAGTGGATTATATTTACAGCAATAAAAAATGTTTATTTTTTAACTTTAAACTAGTAAAAAAATATAAAAATACTTTGAGTTGATTTTTAAAGTTCTTAAGTAGGAGATACAAACAGTTTGTTGGTAATTGCAAATGCCATCAAAAGTATCTTTTGAGTTCCGAGGTCAAAGCCAAGAAAAAGATTAAGGTGGGCTTAAGCTAATTTTTATGGTCATTAACCTTGAATATGCTAGTTAGCCAGTTGTTTGTTTTAAATAAAAATTAAAAATTAATGGGAACTTAAATTCAGTTATAAATGAAATTTTTAAGGGTTGTAAGGTTAATAAGGTTTAATAGAGTTAAGAAGATGAGTAAAAATGAACTTATTTAATAAGCACTTAACCCTAAATAATTAAGAAAAAATAATAAATAAGTACAACTTCTCTCATAGTCTGTCAACACAAATTTTATAGCCCATTCTTAGGACATTGAACTAATTTTATAAACGATCTCTATAAATGCAATGTAAATATTAGCGGAAGCCCTTTTATCGATGGCAAATTATCGCGATGTGCATTCGTGAATTATGTAAATAATGCAATTATAGTCTCCTCGCACATATAGAGTTTTCGTTTATTTGTGCCTAGTGGGTGTAACGAGACCCATGGCAGACTTATCGGGGGCTAGGTGCCCCCTCCGCCCATTTCATTCAACTTTCATCCAGATCGTTTGGGCTTCACTTTGTTTACATTGGCAACTAGCGTCGGCGCAGAGCGAAAAAGCTTTAAAATAAAAACAAAGCTCTGGCAGAACGCTTATAAAAGATACAATGCATCTGCAGTCGGACCTCAGTTCTAGGCAGAAGTAGAACAGATTAAGTTTGGTTTCAGAGTACTTAGCAGTCAAGAATCATAATGAATCATCGCTCGGGGTTCAAGTAAGTAAACACTTATTTAACTCATTAAGATGTATGCAAATTACTTATTTTTCGTTGCAGTTTGCACTTGTGGCTACTAATTTTGGTGGCATTTAATGGGGTCTGGCTGGGAGAGGCTCAGGTGCCATTTCCCGGCAAGTGCCCGGATGTAAAAGTAATGGACACCTTCGACTTGGAAGCGGTAAGTTGAGATACGAATTATTAATTGTTATTATACAATATCAATATCATCAAATTAATTATTAAACTATTTTTCAATAGCCTGATAGTACTAAGAATCCAATTAAAAACTTTGTAAACAAAGATAAGATAGGTTGTAAATAATTACCTATCTTTCACGCGTGCAAATAACATACTCCTAACAAATAAAAATATTTTAATCTTAATTAAAAATATTGTTATATAATTCCAGTACTTGGGAGTCTGGTACGAATACTCCAAGTATCCCTTCGCCTTTGAGATCGGCAAGAAGTGCATTTATGCCAATTATGGAATCATCGACAACAGTACGGTCTCTGTGGTAAACGGAGCCATTAACCGATTGTTAGTATTTACTAAAATATATAAAGAATCATTTTAAAAACTCTAATCCATGCAGCACTGGAAGCCCCTCAAACGTAACTGGAACGGCCAAGGTCATTGCACCTGGCCAACTGGCAGTGGCGTTCTCACCAAATCGTAGGTTCTCCAAAACCGTATTTGCACAATTATTATTAAGTTTTTGCCACCCGTTTTAGAGCAATCAACAAGGGCAAACTACTTGGTCTTGGGCACCGACTATGAATCATACTCAGTTGTCTACAGCTGCACTAGTGTGACAACCTTGGCCCACTTCAGTAAGTAAACTAGGAAGCCGGCTCAAAACATTAAAAATTCACCCAGCGTAATGACTTGTCATCCATTTGAGACACAATTTATGCAAGTCTCCATAATAGTGTTACTTTTTCCATTTCAGAAGTCGTTTGGATCTTGACTCGCCAGCGTCAACCTTCCAACGAGACAATAGAAGCCGCCAAAAAGATCCTCGACGACAATTCGATATCGCAGACCTTCCTTATCGATACGATTCAGAGCAAGTGCCCCCAGCTGGATGGCAACAGCACTGAACTGATCGGAGACGATACGGATGTGGATGACTTCGTCACCACTGTGGTGCCAAATGCCATCGAGAAGGCATGAGAATGGCTGCGACGCTTCTACGAGCGTCTCTTCGATATTTTTATGAACTTTCTGAGTTACTAAACTTATTGTTAACGAAATGTACATAATGGTTGTTAATAATATCTAGTTTTTAGAAGCAATAAAAGTCAAAAGATGGCTGCGTTCATTCATATACGGTAAAAATGGTGTTTAAAGGAACTAAAATCTTTAAAGGGGGTTTTCGATTAACTCTTTTTGTACGCTTATTAAAATTTTAAGCCAGAACTTTATGGGTACAGGCATTTATAATTAAATTAAGAAACCCCTATTCCTATTTTTCATAGTAAGAGTCTTTATTTCTATTTTCGATTTGGCAGAATGATAAAGTGGAGCATATTCACGTTAGCATTTTTAACTAATAACCAAAACTAATACTTTTAATATCCTACTTATTTCAATAGAATTTTTATATGGATTCCATTTTCTGCTGCATTCAAGGCGGAACATGGACACTGTCCCAATATCACGGCCGTAGGGGACTTGGATATGGATCGCTTCAAGGGAATCTGGTATACCCACTCTATATATGCCCCTCTCTCTAGGAAAGTGCCCCGATGTCAGTCAACTGAATTCATCCACTACGATGAGCATTTCTACAAAATCCAAGCACGTGAACTGAGCAGCCAGTAAGTTATACAACCTATACTAATTTTGATAAGAGTTTTTAAAAACCAATTCCCCCAGAACTGATACAGTGAAGGTGAGAGAAGAGCTAATTACAAAAATATTTCCATCAGAGGGAAGGTATATTCAAGCAACACACAATAAAGGTAATACATACATATATATAATTAGTTTTAGTTTTAAATTAATTATAAAACTCTTGTTTGAAAGCTTTACCTGAAGGAGCACAGATCTATGTCCTGGAAACAGACTATGACAACTTTGCCATTCGGTACATGTGCTTTGATGCCGTTAAGATTTTCAGTTATCGTATGTATTTTAGCAAAAATGATAGATTTATAAATAATTTATACACTAATTTATTCCAGATTGGGCTGTTATTCAGTTCAGACATCGTTTACCCAGCTCTGGTATCATCTACGTGGCCCAAGAGCTGGCCAAACGGTCTGGAATAACTATTTCTGATATGAGCAAAGTTCCTCAAGAGTCCTGCCCACGAGATAGTTAGTTATGATATTAAAAATAAATCAGTTAAAAAAACAAAAAAAAATAACATGAAATCTTAAATTTCATGGAACAATTAAAGATGGAGACTTTTGAGATCAATCTTTAAACATGTGACACCCTTGAGAGTAGTATTTGAAATATCACGTAGTCGTATTATGTTAGTTTCGTTTAAAATATCCATTATTTCCTCAACCTTGGGTTTGCCTTTTGCTTCCAAAACAAATGTTGGCCAACGGGAGCTGGCATAAATCACAAAACCGCACTTGGAACGGATGCGCATAGATAAACTTCACCCACTGAACCACCCGACCTCCCAATCACCCTATCGCCCGACTACTCGGCTCCTTTTCATCTCATTCCCTGGACAGAAATAAAGGAAAAAGGACAATTGTAAAATTAAACAGCGAAAAGGCAGCACGGAGTATCCTTCCAAACAGAAAACTCGGAGCGTCCATTGGGGAAATTTTATGGTACAACGATTTTTAGAAGCTGTACAAATATGTATATGTCTATATTTTATTTGCCGACTTTTCTATTTTTGTTTTCCACCCGCGGCTGTTCGAGTCGGGTGTGCAACGTTTTGTTGCAAGGGTCCAAAGGATCCACATCCTCCATCCCTCCAGCCTCACCTCTTTTCGCCATCCTACCGAAAATCTAGCTAGAGACCCCGACGTCCACGACGACTACTCGCTATGCATACAAAATTTGTTTTGTAAACAAAGTAATGCCATTACAAACAAATTGGACTTTGTGCCCATGTTTTATTTCCAGCCACCCACGTTGCCGGCCCCTTGCCACATTGTTGCACTGGGGACCCGTTGGGAAATCGCTCAAGAGAACGTCGTGATGATTGAAGGAATATGTGACTGACATTTGAGCCTCCCATGCACATAGATGGATAGCATTTATTGAGTGCCAAAGGATGACTTTGCTTTGCAGTTTCTGTGGCCTGCCCGCCAGCTATTGGATTACTCTCCGGCAGATTATATCGTCTACTTTTTATTCAATTTGGGTGTCTCTATGGGTAGCCTGAAGTTTGGGGTCTTTGGGGAATTCTTTTAAAGTTTGTTTATCAATTTCAGTAATCTTATTATTAGGACACTACTACTTATAGTAAGGAAGAGGAAGATCTTCTATATGCTTACCTATACCTGTACCTGAAAGACATCCTTTTGGAAATTAACGTTCCCCCATCATACCCTACCAACTCATTCAATCGAATTTAATTTCTTGGTGATTGAATGGAAAAAGCTAAATCAGCTAAAGCAATTTGCTGTCAGCATCAGCAAGGTACAGGCGATAAAAGTCGCCCAATTTCAGAAGCTCCCACCACTGCCAGTCCTGCCAGAGCCCCTGCCAGAGCAGTGAGTTTCCCGCACTCCTGGCAGTCAATAAAATGCCTTTTAATTAATCGGACGAACAGTGTCCGGACGATGTGCGTCAGCTGTTGTGGCGAATCGAATGGGAAACAGGACTCGAGAACAGGACATTCGAATGCAGCGACGAATTGTGCGCATAAATTATGCATCCAACCATTTGGGATCCCCCTGCATTTATGGTTTCTCTCTTGTTTTTTTTTTTTTGGTTGTGATGTTCCCACTCCGTTGTCCAGGGACAATATGTTGTAAACGTTTAATTTGAACGCGCCTCTAATCGCTGTCCTGGCAACGTTCGCCTCCACCTGCCCCGAAATCTGGCTGCTGTAATTGCGTTCATTGAATTGTTAACCGGTCTGGTTGCCAGAATTTTAGTACCATCCCCGGAAAACCGCAAACTTGCAGCGACGGCGGCCAAAAGCCGTTGTTATCCTTGTGGTCCTTGTGGCTGAATGTGGCCAATGTGTGTGTGTGTGTCTCTGGGCTGATGTCCTGGTGTGTGTCGGTGTCCCCTTGAGCTGATTTCCACCGACGTGGACAGCGATTCGGTTGAGTCCGCCTCCTGTATTCCAGTATTCCGGTATCCCGGTCAATGCGCATCAAACTTTTTGGCTCTCCCTTTCGGCCATCTGCATTTGGCATTTATTGGTATTGTTCCAATTAAAGTTGGACTTGGTCATAAAATATGCAAGCTCAGCGAACCAGTTAGCCAGCCATTCAACCAACTTCTGGTTCTGGTTCTGGTTCGATTTTGGCGGCCACAGGACATTAATGCGTTGCGGTCAATGGTTTTGACTGCAGCAACTGAGGCGACGTTGCCAATAAAAGGTAATAAAAGTGCTCCACTTCGAGGGATCGACTTCGAGGGGATACTTTGGTAGTCATTCGATTGATGCATCCTTTGAATTTGGATTTTTGTGGGAGCTTTATTAGTATAACAAAGTTGCAATAAACCCTGTAAAAAGGTTCTTAAAGTCATACGAAAATTTTGGAACTCATTTTGACGAAAATGTAATCTGACTTTCGTCTTTGTTAAGATTTTCCCTTTTATCCCAAATATTGTCTTCAACTTTTTGGTAAGATTATAAAAAAGTTAACCCTTTCGGTGCCACCTTGATTCGCTCGCCTGTCAAATTCCGTCCGGATCAAGCATCGCGATGCATTCACCTTTGACCCACCGCCCCAACCATCTGGCAAGCCAACTTTGGCTCCTCACCCCCAAAGTCTTGTGGCACGTATTGGCCAAAGTCAAAGTTTTGGCAACGCGTCTCCTGCGGCCTGGCTGGCAACTGCTTAATCAATTACGCAACTTTGTAACAACAGGCGGTGGAAATGTGAAGAGCGGTGGTGCCCGGATGGGAGTGTGCACCGCATGCATTAGACTTAGTCAAATATATAAAAGTGCCACTATCCCCCCACCATGACAGCCAAGCACGAAACCAAGGAACTCTGAATTAGCTGCAACTTTTGGGTTAAAAGGGTTTTTTCAAAAACTGAAAAAACATGAAATCGAGGTAACTTTTCCTTAGCACTCTCCAACATCACTTCCAAAACACATTTTTTCCTTGGTTAATTTTTGAATTCCATCCAAATTATCATCAAAATTATGCATGTTTAATGGCAAGCACCAATAAGGATCTTAAGAATGGCTGCTAATCGGTGTTTCCGGCCAGTCACCCATGTCATCTTTGACTGCGACGGAACCTTGCTGGGTATTTTAAAATAATTACCAAAAATCAGACCAACCTGGCTTATGTTTTTAATATTTTATGTTTTTTTAGACACTGAAGCATTGTATCTTAAAGTCGTGGGTGACACCCTGGCTCCGTACGGATTTAGTTACACTCCGGAGGACCAGGCTCGTTACATGGGAAAACCTTCTGGGACGCTGGCCCAAGCTGTTGTGAAAGACTACAAGCTGCCCATTTCGCCCGAGGAGTACCTCGAGGTATTCAACGTAAAAGACCAAGAATACATGAAAAATGTTCCGCTAATGCCCGGAGTTAGGGACTTGGTTCTTCACTTCCACTCCTTCCGAGTACCGCTCGCCATTGCCACCAGTTCCAATAGGGATATATTTGATGTAAAGTTCGGACCGCACAAGGACATAAGAATGGCCTTCCATCACATCGTGTGTGGCGATGATCCGGACTTATGTCCCGGCAGGGGAAAGCCAGCCCCCGATATCTACCTTCTGGCCGCCTCACGATTCTCGCCTCCTGCAGATCCCAAGCACTGCCTGGTGTTCGAGGACTCTCCGAGCGGCTTAAAAGCCGGACGTTCTGCCGGCATGCAGGCTGTCTATATACCCGAGAGTGCCGTCACCAGGGCTAAGGGAGAGGATCCTACGCTGGTGCTGGGTTCGATGGTTGAGTTCGAGCCCGAGCTTTTTGGACTTCCTGCCTTCGACAGCACTTCCTTTTTTCAATTTGGCTAACTATAAATTCAGTATTTCATTAATTTTTGACCATTTTTTAAGACATTCCCAAGAAACATTTGTATAAATAATAAAAACCACCTCAAACTAAAACCAACCATTTGCAAGTCTATCCAACTGTTACCTTCATCAAAGTAACCTTTCCTTAGCCTTCCCTTACTAGGATAGTGAAACATACAAATTTTATTCTTTTTATTTTTCAAATGCATCGAAATTACAATGAAAATTAAGAAGTGGTTCTGGTAGAGGCCTATAGGAGTTATAGGAATGGCTTCCTGTCGGTGTTACTGCCCAGTCACCCATGTCATCTTTGACTGCGATGGAACCTTAATGAGTATTTCATGAAAATAGCCAGAAGTAGCAACGAAATGTCACCCTTTTTTTCTTAGACACCGAGAGCCTGTATATGAAGATTGCGATCGAGACCTTGGCTCCTTTTGGTAAAACCTACACTTTGGAGGATCAGGCACGATACTTGGGAAAATCGTCTTCTGTAGTTGCCAGGGAAATTGTCGAAGATTTTAATCTTCCGATCACGGCAGAGGAGTACCACAAGTCATACAGACAATCAAACTATACATACATGAAAGATGTTAAGCTTCTGCCTGGTGTTAAGGACTTCATCCTCCACTTGCACGAATTCCGAATACCCATCGCTATTGCCACCGGCTCTATCAGCGAAATGATCGCCCTAAAGTTTCAATCCCACCCGGATATCAAAAATGCCTTCCATCACATAGTGTGTGGCAATGATCCGGAGCTGGGGCCGGACAGAGGCAAGCCGGAGCCGGATATCTATCTACTGGCGGCCTCCCGCTTCCACCCTCCAGCAGATCCCAGGAAGTGTCTGGTTTTCGAGGATTCGCCAGTTGGCTTAAGATCCGGACAAGCAGCCGGCATGCAGGTTGTGTTCATACCCGAAAGTGAAAACTCCCGGGCAAGGGGAGAGGATCCTACGATGGTGCTGAGATCCATGACAGAGTTCCAGCCCGAACTTTTTGGACTGCCTGCTTATCCCAACTGTTCCAAATTTGAGTTCGGCTGACTATTTTAGGCTTACGATTATGCAAATTTCAAATATAGTTTTTTTCAGAATATGTTAAGGATCTATGTAATATCTATGGATATAAGAATCTATGAGAAGCCCTTCAATGAGCTGGCTCCTAGCTTCCGAATTCATCAAAGTAACTTTTCCTAAGCCTTCTCCATTTAAGATATAGAAATTCAAAAACATATTTTGAAATGCATCAAAATTATAGTTAAACTTGCGTCTTTTTTTGGTAAAGGTCAAAAGCGATCGTGGAATGGCGTCCTGTCGATGTTACTGCCCAGTCACCCATGTTATCTTCGACTGCGATGGAACCTTGTTGGGTATTTTAAAATATTTATTACCAGTAGCAGCGAAAATCGTACCTTACTTTTATATTCAGACACCGAACATCTTTATATAAAGATCATAAAAGAGACCCTGGCTCCGTTTGGAATTAATTACACCCATGATCCTCCACCTGCACGAGTTCCGAATACCCTTCGCCATTGCCACTACTTCGATCAGCGAAATAATCGACGTGAAGTTTCAGTCCCACACGGACATTAAAAGTGCCTTCCATCACATAGTGTGTGGCAATGATCCGGAGCTGGGGCCGGATAGGGGAAAGCCGAAACCGGATATCTATTTACTGGCGGCCTCCCGCTTCCACCCTCCAGCAGATCCCAGCAAGTGTCTGGTTTTCGAGGACTCGCCAACAGGCTTGGAAGCTGGAAGAGCAGCCGGCATGCAGGTTGTGTTCATACCCGAGAGCGAAGCCTCCCGGGCAAAGGGAGAGGATCCTACGATGGTGCTGGGATCCATGGCAGAGTTCCAGCCGGAACTTTTTGGTCTGCCTGCTTTTCCCAACTGTTCCAAATTTGAGTTCGGCTGACTAGTATTCTAGGCATCGGCTTTCCAAATAGTATTCTAAAAAATATATGTATAAAAATCCTCTGTCCAAACTATCAGATATGTCCGACAACGAACATGAGGACAGTCGCGGTTCTAGACACTGCTTCTTCCAGCCCGTGACCCACTGCATTTTCGAATTGGATGGCCTGCTCATCGACAGCGAACGGCTAAGAACCGAGTCCGTTCAGAAGATCCTTGATACTTATGGGCACACCTATAGCTTCGACATAAAGCTGCGATGCATGGGTAAGCCGGAGTCGGATCTGGCCGACGTGGTGGTGAGCAGTTTCAACCTGCCCATCGGACGGACGGAGTTTGAAAATCAACACGAACTCCAATGTCGTGGCAATCTGGGAAAAATAAATTTAATGCCGGGTGTGGAAAGGCTTCTGAAACATCTTCATGCGTCCAATGTCCCGATGGCCATCGGAAGTAACAGCTCTCGGGATTCATTTCGCATCAAAACCCGTCGTCATTCCAGGCTCTTCGACGCCGTTTTCCACCACGTGGTTTTGAGCGGTTCCGACGGCGAGGTGAAGAAGGCCAAACCAGCTCCGGATGTTTTTCTCGCAGCCGCTTCAAGATTCGAGGATCCTCCGGAGCCGGCGAAGTGCCTTGTTTTCGAGTCCTCACTGCCGGGCATGGAGGCTGCCTTGGCCGCTGGAATGCAAGTGGTCTTAGTCCCGGATCCTTTGGTCTCTGTTCGTATGAGTGCTGCGGCCACTTTAAGACTGCGCTCGTTGAAGGACTTTAAGCCTCAGTATTTCGGATTTCCTGCACTGTAGGTTTCTTTTAATATTTGAATAAATTTTAAGTGTTTCGATATTAGTTTTATGTTTACTTATTTAAAGATCCTCGTGTTCAAGGCGTATACGTAATTTGAGGGGAAAGATCACGTATCCGCCACGTATGTTCGCCGTCCTTTACCTGATTTCCATCTTCAGCGTTTTTGTTTAATTTAAAAAAATATTAAACTATGATTTTTAAAAAAATTTTGATTCAAGCAAAAACTTACTGCTTAGAATTTTAAGATCACCTTTCAAACTTTTTTGGGGAAAAGCCTCTAAAGTCATTGTTAGATCTAAATTCGGAGAATGCTAAACGTAAATTGTACAAAATTTGGATACATCTTCCAGCCATAGAATCCATTTCGTTTCGCTGAAAAATGTGCAGCCCGTCGTGTAAATCATGCAAAGCCCCTCCCCAATGTACTCGATGTCCGCCCATGTGCTGTAGCCCCGGCATAAGCTACTGTATTTTCGACCTGGAGAGTGCTGTTTTCGGTAAGGCTATGACCTCCATCTGGAGCACTTTTTATAAATTCTATCCAACAGATACCCGCCACGTCTACCAGAAGGCTCTCATTGATCTGGCCACTAGCTACAATAGGATAATACCGGAACTACTACTGATACAAATCGGACCCATGGAGACGGCAGAGATGGCGGAGCTAATCTGCCGGAAGTTGAACATGCCAGTCAGTTGGGAGACCTTCCGATTCCAGCTAAATGAACTCACCTCAGCGATGATCGCCAATCCGCCGCTGATGCCGGGAGTGGAGCGGCTGGTGCGCCACTTGTGCAAGTGCTGCATGGGCCTGGCCCTGATCACCTCCTGCTCGGAGAGCATGTACTGCAGCAAGATCAGGGACCGTGAGGAGTTCTTCGAGCACTTCTCCACGGTACTCTTTGGGGATGATGCTGAGGTGAGGGCTTCCAAGCCGCAGCCGGACGTGTATCTGATAGCCATGTCTCGGCTGGGCGAGGCGGGGACGGACTGCACCCTGGTGTTCGAGGGCACCCCCCAGGGCGTCCAGGCGGCCACCGATGCCCGCCTGCCGGTCGTCATGCTGGCGGAGAGCACGCTGCCCTGCTGTTGGTCTGAGCTGGCGACGTTGCGCCTGGAGACCCTGGAAGAGTTCGATCCGGAGGAGTTCAACATGCCGCCGTACAGCTGCACGGAACCGCCGCCCAAGAAGGTGAAGCGCAAGAGCCGCCGCAGCTCCCAGACCTCCAGTCGTCGCAGTTCAGAGGCGATGAGGGCGGCCGCCGAAGCCGCCGCCGCTGCAGCGGCCGAGGAGGGTGGGGAGGAGGAGCAGGAAGAAGCTGAATAGTGATTTTATGGAAGAAAAAGTTGGTGGATTTTACCATGTTGGATCTGGTATGAATTTGAAGTTCATTTTGAGACTAGTGATTTTAAAAGGACTAATAAATCTATGTATTATAGTAATCTTTGGTTTATAGTATTCTTTATACTTGAAAAGGTGCTATAATCAGGCCAATTCCATTTCAGTTCAAACTTATTGCACAACTCAACAGATTTGCGGTTGAATATTCACACAATCCATGCTAGAATCTAGGCAATCTGCCTAAAAGCTTTTCCAACTCACTTGAATAAAGCAATTTTTCCCACACCTTTCGAACCAACTTATGCAAGAACTTTATTATTTTATTTCGGAAAAAAATCTGTTGAAAATCATTCAATGAAAGCCAGGCAGAATCGTTTGACCCCAAAATTGATTCCAAAAACTTTGAACCGATAAGCCGGTTTAGAAAAGAGCATTGTTGCTTTATCTGCTGAATAATAAATATCGTTTAATTGAAAGCGTTTTCGTGATGACAAGGAAATTGAATCCTATCAGCGAGTAAATAAATTCGCCAGCATTCAATGACACAAACAAACAGCAAAAAAATGAAATGCCGAATGCAAATGCAAATGGAGATTAAAAGGCATTATAAATAATGCCAATTGTTCTGTCCATTGTTCGATGCTCGTTGGCATTTGGCTAGCTCATCAAGTGCTTTCAATTAAAGATGATTAAGCGTTTTCCATTCTATGGCCCAGGATATGAGGACACTGCAAGACAATAAATCCCAGTTACGTTCAACATTTTCTTGTCGTCATCTTCTCTCCGACTCTCTGCCAAAAGCCAATTGTTTGACAATTTAATTATTCAACACATTACGCATACGTGGTGTATGCCTGTCTGTCTGCCTGACTCCAGGACTATGTGAGAGTGTGTGGGTCGACAAGGATGTAGACATGCAATATGTTTGCCCAGATGCAGATGCCAACTTGCAACTTTCATCCAACTTCAGGGCAACTTATAATTACTTAATGTTAACTACGGAGAATGTGTCTTCAACCCCAGGACTCGGTTTAAGCTCAATTTTCTTTGAAAAAGATTAATTAAATAAACGTTCAATTCTTTCAACATATTTTAAAGGCCTGTTACCCTTTTTTCTGTTAAATAAAGGAATGAAAATAGTAATTAATTAAGGATAAAGAGAGTAGAACATTTTAGTAGCAAGCAGATCCTAAAAATGAAATTTTATACTCATTTAAAAAAAAGTAGACTAATAATACCCTCCTCTTATTACTTTATTATTGTACTCCCTATGCCTTCACTAACTTAGTATTTTGGAACTTCAAAGAAAGCAATTACAATCACAGGGATTAACATGTGTCGTCGAATCCTGAAAGGCTTTTTCTAGTCTCCAGCCGTAGTTCACAGGATTAAGGCTAAAATGCAAGGACATTGGCGACACTCCAGCAGGAGTTGTTCGGTGGTTGGCGTTGCCAGTCGGTGGTTGGGTTAAGTGTGGGTGTGCATTCAGAGCATGCTTTGTGCGAGCCTTGTTATAAAGCATTAATCAAGCATACCTGCTGGGCAGCCACGCCCGCCCCGCCTCGCCTCTCCCCGCTGCCGATGCGGCTTTTGCCTTTGCTTGTTTGCGGTGGCGACAACGCCGGACCACCTAACCAGCCACCCGCCACTACAGTGGCTCAGCCACCACCCATCCACCGCCATTCAAAAGGGCACTAAATTGCCGCTCATTATGATGGGCTGGCAAAACACGTATGTGCTAGTGGTGACACCATGATGGTCGTGATTAGTATATTTCCTTCCAAAAATTGTAGATTTTTTTAATCGTAGTCATCTTTCATTAAAAAGCCTTTTCTACTTAACATTTTAATCACACTGTACACTGTATTCTGACACAAGGTAAAAATTCGAAAGTATTAGCAATGTGCGAAAGCCTACCGGAAATAGATCCGAAAGACGTCACTTGCTGCTTGGGGGTGATAAATTTAATTTTTGGAATGGTGGCGACGCTCTTTTGGTTCTCATTCATAGTCCTTTACATATTTCGACTGGGTAAAGTTGACGCTAAAATCTATGCTATATAACTATGCTATTTTGGATTTATGTTTTTAAAGACCTCAAAGAACTCGAAGGTGGCAAAGTACCCTCTATAATCACCCTTCAAGGACTTGTGATTCTGATACTATGCTTCCAAGTTTGTGGAATCTTATCCGGTGCTCTGTTACTCGTCGGAATACAAAGGGTAATCTTATGAAAATATATAATAACAAAAAATACTATATATATATATTACCAAACCAAAAAAACATTTTTTACCATTTTGCAATATCTGCAGGAAAATCCCCTCTTGCTAGTCCTTGGAAGAATTTTCGGATTTGTATTCGCAATAGCTAACTTTTTTGTTGGGTATATAAGTAAGTTATACTCCTAATATATATCTGTACTCCTAATATATATCTTTTAGTTATATATGGCCTCCTCTCCATTTATATAATAAGATATAAACGAATTTTGGATGGAACTGCACCTATTTTGGCCTGTACGAATATTTAGTTTCTAGAGCGTCAAAAAATTGGTAAATTTATTTTTACTGTTGACAGCTGGAAAATTTTTAAATTGTTTACAAATAGTAAGAAAAAATTTACCAATGGTTTGATGTGAGGAATGATTCGGAGGAATAAAATTCACTCAATAGAAAAATATAATGAATAAAATTGAAAATAATGCCTTATTCTTTGGACACAATGTACTCATTATGGTTCAAATTATTTTCTATATTTTTTACCTTTCCGATCACAGTCAACTAAAATACTTCAAATAATAATACAGATTCTAAATTCTTACGATGTGTGAAAGCTTACCGAAAATAGATCCAAGAGGAGTTACTTGGTGTGTGGCTGTTACTACTCTAGTTTATGGATTTATTTCAACAATATTTTTTATGCTTTTCTTTGTGGTTTTTTTGGGTAAATTGGGTGAGTCTCAAAATGACATACTTTTTGTATAATTCTAATTTATAAAATTCTATAAGAGTGGAATAAAAATCATGACGCAACCAATATCGTACACATATTTATTTTTATATTATATCTTATAATTCAAATAACTGGTATTCTATCCGGCGGTTTCTTGATCTATGGGTTGATAACGGTAATGTAGAAAGTCGACGGTAGCCATTAACAAATTAATACATTTTCTAAACTAAAAAAGTTTCCATTACTTGGTGTGACAGTTGAAGGAAATGTATACTTAATTTATATAATATTATTTTATTTTTTGAACATATCCTACAGAGACTCCCTCGGATGCTTTTTATTGGCAGAGTTTTGGGATTTGTATTTGCATTTTCAAATTTCTATTCCCTTTACCTAAGTAAGTGCAATAATTTCGTTGTATGTGATTTATTAAGCTTTATCATTTTAGTTATTTACTCAATATTATCAAATTATACTCTAAGATATATAAAGTTTCTTAATTTTAATGAGCACCAAAAGTGATTTTAAAACAAAGAGAGTTATAACTTTCATCAGGATCTTGTAAAAAGTAAGTTATTTATTTATAAGGTTATGCTCTATTAAAATATATTTTTTTAAGGATATGAATAAAAGGACTTCATCACGTTACCATCTCTAGCTCACATGCCAATTGGTGTAGTTGAGTGTGTGTGGGGGCCTTTTGCAATTTTCCAGCTAAATGGCATACATTAATTAACGGTTTTGTGCGACAGACGACTCGGGTCCAGGTTCTGGTTCTGGTTCAGATTCGGATTCAGCTTCAGGTCCAGACCCCGGGCTTCACATTCATTTTGACCCTCACGCTCTTGGCTCACGAAAAAGATTAATGGTGCGTTATTAATGTGTAATGACAAATGTTAGTGCCCCCCCTCCCACTACCACTGCCCCTTCGGTATGCCACGCCCTCTTGCCCATCATGGCAACCGCCGCTGTGTATGTGAGATCTCACTTTGGCGCTAAATGGATTTACGTAGCTCGGCCATGGTGTCCATCCATTTGCCTGAAAATGATTGAAATAAATATTTAATTAAGGCGCCAGAGTGCAGCGGCAGTCGAAACAAAGAAAAACAGCAACTTTGCTCTAAATTTTCATAAAAAATTCAATGCCACGTTCCGACAACAGCCGACAACGATATGCAATAAAGTGCGGGCGGCAAAATGTGTCACCGTGTTATAAATAAAACCAAAGGATGGGTAACAGGACGAAAAGATGCCCTCAAAATAATTAAACTTAAAAAGTCATTGTAAGCATAAAAAAGCTATCATTTTGCACTTGGAAAGAGATTGTTTTTGTTAAAGTTTTTATGTATTTTTAGTATCCTTTCCAGGATCATGTAAATGCCAGTGTACTCCGCCATCCAAAAGAAACCACATCAACATCAGCGTCAAAGTGACAGGACCAGAAGCTGGCAAACACACACGAAAAACTCTGACCAGATCGTTTCAAGGGCCCGATAGATATGGCCCAGAAATCGTAGGTATTGGAGTGGGTATAGGGGCAGTCGGGCTTACCGGCTAAATGTTGTTGTGGCAAACAAGTAAATAAATGACAAACTAAAGCCAAATTAAGTAAATAAAATTGTTGCCGCTGTCAGGGGCATAAAGTGACGCCTGACACGGACATGGACACGAACACGAGCACAAACTTCCAGGCAGGACATGGGACATGGTAGCTGACAGGACACCGGTCCTGTATCTCAGAGTCAGGACTACAGGACTTCAGTTGAAGCGCCCTCTGTTGTCAGAGTCATGTGACAGTCCTGAAAATGTCAACAAGTTGAATGCAACAACATGGCCAACTGAAATGAGACGAGGCCCAAAGTGAGGTCAAAGATGAGGTAAAGGCCATAGGTGCGGGCCGACTTTAATGCGGCAGTATACCAAAATTGAAAAAGGTTTGATAACCCCGGAGGATTTTTTAGCCCAGCCTAGACGAGCCAAAGAGAGCTGCTCGCGTCGAGGACGAGGTCCTTCCTCGGTCGCATTGGGCAGACAAACGCTGACATGTGTCAAAACGAAAAGTGTACAATTTATCAAAGGCAACAATAACGAAAATAGAAGCAAGACCCGCCATTGAGCAGATCCGGAGTGGAGACAATGAAGCAACCAAAGAATAAAGGAACTTTTCGACTTTTAAATACCATCTACTGGAAAACAAATCTTTATTCCTTGTTCACTGTAAAAAAAAGTACAATAAGTACTAGAATTCTTTTTTAAAAATAATGCCTACCATAAGGTATTAAAAGGTAACCACAAAAAAATATAAGACAGCCATCAAAGCGTAAAGCTTTGGAGGACAAATAGAAACAAAGAGAGTTGCAGATGGACTCACAAATCCGTGTCCAAGCCAAGACAAGGGCTTAGAAGTGGTAACGAGAGGAAAAAGTGGCCAAAGGGCAGGTTCAGAGGAATGGGGAGACAGTGCCGTTGAGGACAATGGAATTGGTCAGGCAGAGATATCAGCCAAACGGAAGAGAGCGAACCGACATGAGACAAGTCCTGGTTGATGATACGTAAGCCAAATGAAAAATCGACTCCCAAGTGGGCGACTTCTGCATGTGCTCTTGTGGGGACTCATAGTCCCATTCATCACACTCGGCCTGGAAAGAAAAAAACCGAAAAATATGAAGTGGCATGCAACTTCCGCCGAGGAGCAATCCCAAATCTTCCTTTCATTCCGTACCTTCCGGCTTGTCTTTCTTGTGATTATTTTTGCGTAAGAGGCCGATGGAAAAACTATTATATTTCTAAATAGTTGTTGAGAGCTTATCTAAGCTCTAACCATTTAAATATATTTTGCCAATTGTAACACAAAATTTATATAAATATTTACAGAGTACATTTGGTGCGCTGCATGGGGGAACTTTTTCGTTCTAATTTTCGGTACAAATTCGTGACATTTATTTTTTGTTTAATGAGCATTTGCTCTGACTTTTTATACCGTGTGGTTTTTATTGTTTGTTTGCTATATGTTGGGTTTTCCGACAACCAGGACCCTCTGCCACCCCCGCCTTGTTTGTGTTTCATTAAGATTTTTTGTCATTGTCGAGAGTTCGCTCCTCTCGACTCGGTGCTGTGATAAAACTAATGTTGACTTTGTACTGACCCGTTTTTCTGGCATACCCTACATACACATATATTCATGTGCCTGAAGAGCAGCAAAAAATGGCAATAATTATAGCTGCTGAGGTCACAAAAAGTTTACATATCCATGTGCGTATGTTTCTGTGGTCGGTTTGGTTGGGTTTGGTTAGGTTTCGTTTGCTTTTCCTAGCCCTAGCCCTCTGTCCAAGTAAAATGCAATTACACTCGTATCTATTGCGTTCGCAATTGTTCCGCTGTCTGTGTGTGTTCAAGTTATGTTGTGCAATTTTATATTGAGGTCACTGCTGCTGACAGTAATTTATAAAAGTTTTGTTTATTTTTCAGCACCCCCATGGTCCCCCGCGCAAGAAAAAAAGGTCAAGAGTTTTGCTCATTTGTAGTCACTCGATGCTGGCTGCGGAAGGCGAATGAGATTAAATTGGAATTATGTGGCAACAACAAAAAGCTTGGAGTCTGCAGAAAATAAAAGCCTGAATTATAGACTCATATAAGTTGTATATCTCAGCGAAGATTTTGTGAATGGTTTAATTTTCTTTATGACAACCAAGATAAGGGTATTAAATTATAAGAATACAGAATGCTTTTCGCCTCAAAAAGTTATATCTTTTTCATAGTATATTATTTTGTGTATACTTTTTGGAAACTTAATAAAACTAAGAATCATAAGAAAGAAAATTGGGAGTTTCAAATACTTGCACTTTGTTTCAAATTTAAATAATAGGTTCAAAAACGTTTTCCAAATTAGTCGGAGAATCTTAATTTCAAACTTCTCGCTGGCGCCATCTGCCTACTCGTCGAATTGAAACTCCCTTTCGTTCTCAGTTTTCCATTGCGCAGACTCAACATATCTCGGAGTTGGAAATCCGCTTCTCATTCAGCCGCTGAAACACTGGATAGCCCTAAAGCCATTCACTTGAAACATGAAAGATGCGGGAGAAGGATGCGAAGGCGGCGCTTAAAGGCAGACGCATTTCAAAGGATTTCCAAACTCACGCTTTTGTTGGGGATTTATTTTTTAATGTACAAATTCATAAAAAAAATATTTTCCTGAGCACATAAACGTAAAAAATATTAATAAAGGTTTTGTTGAAGAGAGCGTAAAACTGATTGCGAGGCAGTTAAATATTTACGGTCGGCCTTATCCTTAAAGTGTGGCATTATTTTCAGCCGACTGTTTGTATCCTTCGGTGTATTTAAGCGGGCCATGAAATATGCATGAGAATCTGTCTGACTGACCGATCCCCATTGAAATGCGGATGCAGAAGTTCGGGAAACAGAAGCACCAGCTGTCGGGTAAATCGGGGGACAAGGCCAAAAGTCGTCGAACTGTAAAAGCGGCTCAAACCAACTATAACCACCACCCACAGGACCCAGCATTTTCATATGTTTGGCCCGCCAGCCAAGTGTGTAAATGTATTTTTCGCAAAAATATACGCTTTCGCCGGTTGCGAACTTTATTAATATTATTTTTATGATTATTATTGCGGCCCTGGACGTGAGCTGGCATAATTACCCCAACGATAACCTGTCCGAAATTGGCCAATCGCTGTGATAATAAAAACGCATGAATGCCAGGGAGACGACTCTTCTCTGGCGCACGGAAACGCCATGGACATCGACAATATTTTAATTAACTTAATTAAGCAATTTTTATTTGCCCACAGCCAGGTGAGGCTGGCTGCAACAGAAGCAGGACACTTGGCCCCATTGTTTGCCTTGTGATGAACTCGAAAGGATATTATGAATGCTGAAATTAACCCAAAAAGGCTTATATGATGTTTTAAGTTCTGTCCGAATGATCAGATAAAATGAAAGGGCTTGTTAAAGGGCAGCTTTTTTTAAAGGATGGAATGGGGTGTTTACTTTAAAATTAATGAGCATTTACTACCTGAAAGCTTTAAATTCACGCCAAAATCAATAAGCAAAGTGGAGAGCAATAAATTTAATAGAACATCGGAGTAGAGGAGTGTAGTTTAGAATTTGGAAAAGAAAATTCCAGCACGGTTTTGACGTCGTGTTTTTGTTTTTTAAACTGATTTTGGGTATTGAACTATCGAACCGAAACTTGTAAGCCGCCAGATACAACAGCAATATCGCAACGATCTATCCACCAGATTTAGGCACTGGGCCTCAGCTTGAAACAAACTTGCCATTTCAAATAAAATAAATACGGGATTATCGATGGAGTTTGGTTTCCTTCAATATTTTTGGTGGCGGGTCCGTCTAGCGACTATAGACTAGCCACTCTTGAAGAGGAGAATGGCCACCTGACCCAGATAAAAGTAGATAAAGTGACGCGTCTCATGAGTGACATACGATCCAAAATTGCGGCCAACAATACAGTGCCAGGTGGGGTTATACTTCTTATCGAACTCCTTCTTGACATAGGCAGCAATGTCCTTCTCGATATTGTACTTCTCCAATGCCTGGGTGGCGCAGTCAACAGCATCCTGCTGCATCTCCTCGCTCATGTCAGCATTCTTTATCACAGCCTTGCGATCCGACATCTTGGTTCCCTTTTTAAAGCAGGCCTACGTCCCCTTCACCCTTCAATTTGCCTCTGTAGAAATAATGATTAGTTAGTCCTTTTGATTTTAATCTTTTCATCACTTGCCCTTTAAACTTGCGACGTCCAACTGTGGAAGTCTCCCTTTCTCTTCATCCGTGTTTAGCTCTGTTTTAATTTTTTGTGTGACAACTCTGCGTTTCTTGTGTTTTGACGGCTAAATCATTCCTACATTCTCTAAATATATATTGTACATGTATGATTTATAAATGACACTTTCAAGAAGTGATGGGAAAGTAAGGTGTTATCGAAATGGCAGCAGTAACATAAATTTCCCAGCACTGTTTTTAGAATCTCATTGAACAGTTTGCTTAAAACTTGAAATATTTTCAATATAAGAAGGTGTAGATTACCCTCTAAAATAATCTTCTAGTAGTTGATATATTAGCTTCCCATTAGACCGATTTCAAACCCTGTCCCGCCCCAGTTCACGCGATAAAAATGCAAATGGCGGAGTATTAGGGGAAAAGCTTAAACTCTCCGAGCTTAGAACGCCATCAAATCACAATCGCATGACACGGGTTGGATGCCGGAATTTGCACTTAATATGAAATTCGTTAATTTCCTTTCTGTTCCTGTTTCCATATCCTCCCAGCAAAAGGTTGTTAAATTCGATTAGACATGCAATCAGCGCACGAGACTTTACCAGCGGAGGGTAAAATTTTAGATTGAATTTTAATAATAGCATTGCGCGGACACTAATCAAGTAATGCAACCAATTTGGTGAGGGATGGCTGCCTTAACATACACACTCATACACTTATGCTTATGTGAGCCAAAAACGACAACATTGTGAACAAATTTAGCTTGTTCTCCTAATGAAAACGCTAATTTAGTGGACACACGCTAACTTCCTGGCCGAGACTCTTTGGGGCGTTAGCCTTGATTGTCTAATTTATGGCATGACCGGAGTAGCGCTTGAAAAATGGGTTCAATCTACTTCCGGCTGCTTTTCTCAAATTTACACTAGGTTCAATGATTGCATACTTAGGTTTAGGTGAATAATTAGAATGTAAACCAGGATTGAACAAATCATTGTTTAAAGGATAAGCCTATGAGGTTAATCTGTTATTGCCGTGCTTTAAATAACTTTTAAAATAGCTCAGACTTTATTTGCAACACTCTCAAAGGCACCTTTCAAGTGGAATGCCTCTTCAGCTCCCCAATAAATACCCAACAAAAGTTGCACTCTCTGCCTGAGCTGCATTTTCTGACAGGCCTCAATAGCGAAAATGAAAAATAACTTCATAACCGCATGTTAAATCTTGGCCGCCCTGCCACGCCCCCACTTTCCTGCCATGCCTCCAGAGGCAAGGCGGGCTTTGTGCCACATCCGCAGAGCACAAGCAACACAATCGCACAATATTTCCGGGCAAAGGTAATAAATAAATTGCATACGTAATTAAAATCGACGACTCTGCTGCACAGGACTCTCTGTGCTCCTTCGACTTGGGCGACTCCTTCTTCTGATGCAAACGCCCGCCAATTGTTATAGCAATTACACCAACAGCAACAACAATACCAACAACAGGACAAAAGTTTTCCGACTTGGCTTAAATGTATGTATATATGTGTGCGAGTGTGTGCTTCCCCTTTAACGTCAACTGTATTTCTTTTCCTATTTTCCCACTCTGCTTTCTGGCTTTTGTTGCCGCTGTTGGCAGCTCTTTTGTTTTTTCCTCAAGTTGCATGCGAACAACAGGGAAATGGTTAATGGAGGTGATGGGGCAAATGGGGAAATGGGCTGGAAGGTAAGCAACGCGGCGTTGAGTTCCCTTTCTTAATCCGGGCATATCTCGGCTTATATTGGTTTCTTCAAAAGTGAGGTAAGAACGTCCTCAGCTAACAGCGTATTTCACGAGAATCTTGGTCTTGGTGTTAAATTTATTTTATAGATTTTATAGATTATTTTATAAACAATAGGGCATTCAACTTTTCGACTCTTAAACTTGTACCTTGTTTGCTTTTAATTTGCCTTCATGAGCAATCAACGTCACCGTCATCGTCCGTCTTGCTTGTTGAACAATTTGCATGACAAAAGCCACGGCTGGGCCCCCGAATCCCCACGTATGTATCATCCGCGATCCTGTATTGTTGTTCTCATATTTGACAAGGGCCGAGTAAAATTCAAAAAGAACTCTACAGATGATCAAAAGATTCGGTTACAACATGTTAAAGCTTCGGCTTTAAGATAAGAGTTGTAAAAAGCATAAATGCGCTTGTTGCTGTCGTCAGGCAAGCCATTAAAAAATCAAAACAAGTTAGCGGCAACGGCAACCGTACTAGCCGAGGCGATGGCGAGAGCCGTCCCGGAAACCGGAAGTGAGAACAGGGCTCAGTGCCGCAAGTTTGCGGTGGCGGCATGCGGTGTGTGCAGGAAGTATATACACACACACACACTCTCACAAAAACTCAGCAAGGAGCAAAACCCGGACTCAATGTTGTGGTTTCTAGCTTAAAAAAATTATTTCACTCTAACTATATATTAAACTAGTTAATAAGTGCGTCTAATTTAAAAGATAAAAAAGTGAGACTAGTGAGTTTTTATACATAAACAATTGTATAATTCTTTAAAATATTCTCATACATTTTGACTCATGATAATTAATTCAATATACACATAGCTATTAGCTTTTTAAAGGAAAAATGTGTAATTTAATTTGAGTAATTCTTACATGTAGTAAATATTTTTAATCTAATAATATCTACTTCAATTATTCATTTTACAAAATATAAAGGCTATCACAAAATATTTCTCATAGTGCTACATTTAATACATATACTGTGGCTTCATATCTACACAAAAAATAAATAAAGATTATGGGTAAAGGACTCTTGTGGTCTGGGGATGATGGTTGTTTGTCTGTTTCTGATTCTGGCTTCGTGTGGGACTTGTGTTGACATCAGTGACCCTTGTACGATACGCGGATCAGGACAACAAACAAGGTCCTGCCTGTGTCTCCTTTGGGGCAACAAGTCATCGACAAGCGGAACTGAGTAGCAAGGCCATATCTTCCTTTTAAAACCTTCAAAATTGTTGAGCCACTTCCCTTGCCCTTGGCCAACTAGAATGCTACTCTCCACTTGGCTGGGGCAGATGTCAGCGTTTTGGCATTATAATGCCATTAACTTTGCCATAATTCAGTGCAGCAACGCAGCTTCAGAGCTGCGACAATTTATGCATAATGAGCACGGTCTTGTCCCGCTTCTTGCTCCTTGCCACTTGCCACTCCAGTGCAACTGGCAACCCAGTGAACATTCTTCATGGGCCAAAACGATGTCTTCCACAATATAAATACAAGTTCACTCGAGCTTGATAGTTTCTGCCTGAACTTTACCTGTTGAAGCTCCGCCTCACCCGATTGTTGGCTGGGTGAAGCGGCTGTCCTTTGAAAATGAGCTTCTTGTTTGCAATGTCGCCCGCTGGGTAACTAACTGTAGTCAGCAGTAGTTGGCAGAGTCATATAGCCATGGCCATGTATAGCTGGCAGCCGCCTGACATCCACTAAGCCAGCCCGGCCATATTAGCAGGAATAAATGGAAGCAACTCGGTCCGTGTGTGCAGCTGCAAGGCAGGTGCAATTTCTTGGAAACTTCAAACATGGAGTAGAGTTCTGGCTCGGCTTGGTTACCTCATAAACTAGCACTGGCTGAAGGCTTAAATTTCCTTCAGCGGATATTTTTTTAGTTATTTGCATTTCATGGTTTTCAGGGTTTTTACACACGATTCCAAAAATTTATGACGCCACAGACTCGCACAGAGGAGGAGGCTACTGGGGGAATATATCCACATTCTGCATATTTGCATTGGCCAAATTAATTTTGCTGCCATATTTACATTTCCCTCTCGCATTTGGCTTGTTCTCTCTTTTCCTGTGTGTGTGTTGTAGATGTCTGCGTTGCTCACACACACAACCAAACATATTTGGTTAATTAAAAATGGCTGCAAAATTATTTGACTTTTATTGTAAAATGCCTGTTGCTGGTTTAGGGCCAGAACTCAGCTTGAGGTCTCGTGTTGATTAAATTAAACTCATATTTCTCATGCCGCACATAAATCATTTCTGTTTGCAATTGCATGGATTTGGGGTTGGATGTGAAAAATTAAATTATTAGATGCTTAAATTGAGGACCACCGAAGAGGAAACCTATTTGCTTTCCATTAGAAATATTTATTCCCCCTTTGACTCGGCCTGATCCAAGTTAAGAAGTTTAAGGGCTAAGAACGCATTGCCAGGCAAATAGAAGAAAAATACCAGCACATGCCATTGTTTGCATGTCCTTTACATACTTCGGCAAACTGTTTTTCCTTCTACTTTCGAGTGCATCGGAAAACTTTCACATTTGTCTCTGTCACAGAGGCAGCGATCAAAGTTTTCGGCTTAAATTTCTGCATGCACTTCAAACACGCAATTGGCATGTGCCGGCCAAACATACGATTCCCATTTTTCTTATCTTCCTGTGCTCCTCCTCTGTCCTGTCCTGGGATATGTGTATTTTTTTTATCCTGTTGATATTTCAATTTGAAAAGTTTGGCTCAGTTTTCTCGGTGTTGTCAGCTTTTCGATTAAAGTTTAGCATGCGGCAGATTAAAAACTTTCCCATCCCAAGTTGCATCAACTTTTGTTCTCTCTTGCATTTTTTCTGTGGCATTTTTAACATTTCTTGGCTACATTCGCAGGTCCTTGGTAGCATTTCGCATTCACTTGCCAAATGGCACAGAGACAGGCCGCACAAAGTAAATGTGGGCATTCAATGGGTTACTAGAACGCCCACAGAGTTCGCTTCTGCTTCAATTAAAGCCAACTTTTCAAATCTTTTTATCTCTGTCAAGCTTTAAATATACAAATTTTCAAATGCTGACACCCCAAGAAAAGCATTTTCCTTTTAACGTCATTTACGACTTGTTGGCGTTTACGCTTTTGTCGGCCCACAAAACGTTGAAAAGCTGGCTGGAAAAAATTTAAATTTTTAATGCTTTTTCAGCGTAATTTGGCAGTTCGTTAGTCCTGTTAAGGAGGCGCACTCACACACGTAGACGCATAAATATGAATAAGAACAAAAGGCGGCGGCAGGCGGAGGAAGCACAAAGTGCCATATTTGCGGGAAGCGCTTCTATGTGTGTGCGCCGCTTGACACATCGTTATGCCTTGTTAATGGACTCTGGGCCCGGCCTAAACAATGTGCAGAGCTATATTCTGGGTGGGGGCATCGTGCGTGGGAAGGCTGTCTCAGCCGGAAAAGCACATAAAATTATATTTAATTATTTAGATCACGGTAATTTGCATACATTTAAAAGGATGATGGCGGAATTCGTCAATTACACTTGGAAAATAGATTTTTTAAATGGATTTTTATGTTAGGTATTGGTTCTAAAAACTAATTTCTTCTTAACTATAGCCGGTCGTTGCCCAATTTTTGATGTTGTTTGGCTTAAAGCCACCGTCCTCCTCCAGCCGCCATCACAAACACACTCACCTAAGCAAATACGCCGAACATTTGGCCATGTCTGGATGTGCCACCCATTTGGCTCGGCCCTCCTGCCACAGATGAAATTCTAAAATGTAACTTTAAACTGCCAGGAGCGAAGGCAACAACATCAAACACTTTGCTTCGAAAACTGCATGCGTGTGTTTGCTTTGCGTTAATGAAGTTGTGCGCCGGCGGAGGATGAGGGCGAACGGATAGGGCTTGGCAAAGGGGATTGCCACGGGGATAACGGGGCGGATGGGTAATGTCTACGCAGGCAGACAGCTTAGCGCCATCAACGCAAAGGTAAATGGCAACTGTAACGTTAATACCGTTGCACATGGAGCGCCAATGAAATGAGACTCGAGTCAGATAGACAGAGATATATTCCAACACTCCCGGTCTAGCTCTCGCCCGCCGGAATCAGACATCAATGTCAGAAGCGTGTCTTCTATGCAATTAGTGCTTTTGTTGATTATGCTGCAAATGATGGTTTGGGATTTTCGCTCATTTTTGTGGGCCTTACCAGCGAGGTATCTGCGAATGTTGGCATAAAAATGAAATTGAAATTGCAAAACTAAAAGTTTAAAAACTTTAAAAAATGCATAGGAGAGGCAAGGAAGTAGATTATTTTCCGTCCAACTTCAGGCACCCTCACCAAAAATAATAACAAATTATAATAAATTGTTAAACAAAAAACATATTTATAAATATTAAACCTGAAACTGGAGAAGAACTGGAGAAGCAGTTAAAGGGGCGGACAAAAAATGGGAAAACATTAAACAGATTTAAGCAAATTTGTTTTGGTGCGTATGCCATCAATAACTTTGGCAGCATATTTGACTTGTTACCCTCGGTTTCCCTGCAGGCTCTTTTGGGGGGTTGCTTGCCAAAGGGTTACAAGAAATATTTCGAAATTTGCTTTGCTTTTTTTTTGGCGGCACCCACCCTGCAGTCGTTATCTGACTTGGGCTAATGTTTGCTCTTCCCCAACTCCAGTTTCATGCAAATGTGCTCCACTTCCATCGAACTGCGTTTTTCCGAAGGCAAGCGGTGAGCAGGATGTCATAGAATTATTATACCAGAGAGCTAGAATCCAAACATCTGGCCAGAAAATAGCTAAGGCAGCAACACGGCTGGGAAGGTTCTCGGGTTGCCCAAAAAAGTAGGCAACACTTGACAGTCTTTGGTAGCGACGTGGGCCGGGCCGGGCTAATTTTTTGTTTCCTTTGCAGAGCCTGGCCTCAACTACAAAGCATGTAATTTTCAAGTCGATAAGCAACAGCGTAAAGAACCTAGTTCCCTACCAGCTTCGCCTCCGTATTCTTCTGCTTTGGCATATATATTTTTGCATGGGAATCACGAAGTTGATGTCAAAAAAACATTTTCATACTTTATCGAATTTCTGCTTTGGCCCAAGCGGAAATTCGTAGGCAACACAAAAGTAATACCACAACGGGTGGGTGTGGGTGTGGTCGGTGTACCCCTGTTGCGGCATAAACAATTTCCAAAGTTGTCAATAAAAAATACAAAAAACCGTCAAGGCGGTTGCAAACTGCTTGAATATCTGAGCAGGTTGACTGGAAAGGCCGAAACCCTTAACGGGGTCTGTGGCAGGATATTTGTTGTACTCTACCTGACTTGTCACTAGCAGTGAGGTGAGCGACAGGAGCGACAAAGGATTGACATATTTCTGGCAGCGACGCAACCGCATTTCGTATTCATGAGAACGCAACTTTGGGGATACTTCTTTTTTGATTGTTTTGCATTTTAGGCAAGTAAAGTAATTGATTTTCATGTTATTATTAAATCCACCATCTTGAAATAATTTTTCCTTACTAGTTGGATTTGAAAATGTCGTAAAACTCATTTGAATTAGCTGGTTGGTTGGGTTTAAAGTTGCCTGCGTTTTAAAATGTAAATAGTCGACAATTAGCGGGAAAACTGCGGCATATGCAGGCTGAAAATGTTCCTGCAACATACATACAGTACACAGGAACACAGCGGCTGGCACGGACACACACGCACCTGCATAGTGCCGTCTGTCACCTGGCATCAATGCCCCAGATGCCGCTGGCAGTGTTTCCTTGCCCCCTATCCCCTGTGTCCCTCCGCGGTCCACCCTTAAACTGAGAACCAAACAATGCAGGCAGCCAAGTGGGAGAGCTCGAGAGTAGGTGGGTGGGTGGTGCAGTGCCATTGTGCCATTGTTGGCCACTTTTTTTTTGCCCCCACTGTGTGCGAGAGTGTGTGCCGAGGCCTGTGTGGCACGGCACGGGGGCATTGTTGAAAGTGATGCCCGACTCCGACTTGTTGCCACATCATCATTATCATCATTAACATCGTCGTCATCGTCAGTGCAGTCCAGTACTTGCCTTGTAATGAGTTTGCCATTTTATTTTATTTATTTGTCCGCGCTTTGTTTCTGACGACAAACAACGACAGCCGTGGAAAATTCTTTTCTGCATTTTAAATACAAATTAAATAATGATTTAAGTGCCCCAAGAGGCTTTGTCGGCACACAGACGCAGCTGAGTGTGATTGAGGATTTTCTCGATGGCCTCAGGTGTGCCATAGTCAGATAGTGGCGACATTCTTTTCCGGGCATAGTGGAAGCTTGTTGGCCAATTTAATCTTTAATCCTTAAAATTATTCTACAGTTATTTAATGGAGTTTCATAAACGCATGTCTTTGTTGGAAGTGATTGACCCAGTTCGAGTTATAAAGCTTGAATCGCGCTTATTCAGTTGCCAAATACGCAACTGACGGCTCCCAGGCCAAGAACCTTTCCGGCATGCGAATAGATAGATAGAGATAGAAGTGCTATTCAATTCGGTTTTAGACAGAGACGGGTATACACAATAGAAAGAGATAGATGCAGAGAGTTGGACAGTTGGTGGCAAAAGGCAGAAATCAAATTACAATTTCAATATGCGATGCGTACTAAATGTCTGCTGGTGGCAGTTTTGGCTTCCAGTGTGCAACATGCAACTTTCAACTTGATGTTAACAGTTTATAGATATGTACATATGTGTGTGTGCGTGTTGTCATGAGTCCATGTGAGTGTATCTTGTTGCTACATTTTGATTTGGTGCCATATACAAAATGGATTTCTTGCCTGTCCGTTTAAAACATTTCTATGCCAGGCCACTACAATTTAGAGATGGAAGCTCCCTTCTATGGTTAAATAGCTTCTTAAAAATTCAAAATATCAACTGCCTTACTTTCTGCCTCGAAGCAGAAGATATTAAAATAGTTGAAAAATATATATTTAAGTAGAATAGTGGCATATTTTTGGCCATCTCTATGTGCAAATACTGTTTACGTTTGCATTTTGTGAGCGTTTCTCTGTCACTTAATGGAATTTATCACATTTTAACTGCGTGACAGGAGGCAGGCTGCCAGTTGCAGGTTCAGACAGTTGCTCCTGGCTCACCCCGAAGGCTCCGTTTCCTGCCACATTTTGGGAGTCCTGGGCCAGCTCATCTGCATCAGTCACTGCCATCATGCATGGGCTATGCCGGACCGAGTGTCACAGTTATTGATTCGATCCATAAATAATGCATGACCAACAAGTGTGCCGGCCGGCTTGTTTATTTATTACATGATTTATTCAAGCAAACAACGCTCCAATTAAAAGCCTTTTTAGCCGATTAAGTATAATGTCAAATTCGCTGAACTATCCGGAGAAACTTTGCCACAACTTAACGTCTCCAGACAGCGATTATTAAATTAAAACGTGCTTCGAAAACTTTCATAGCCTACCAAAAGATGAAAAACTTTCAACTCTTTTCCTCGCTCATTTTCTTTTTTCTATAATTTAATTGAAGTTCCTTTTTTTTGGGGCACCCCACTGCGTCACATAATTTATTATTCGAGGCAGAAATCTGCTTCACCAAATTTGTCACATGGGATAAATAATAAGACGAAAACTTTTTCCGCAAAGTGCGGATTCAAAAAAAACTATAAAGAGGAGTGGAAGCTGTTTTCTTATTTTTTTGAGTAGAGAAGATTACTCATACGCCGGGCTGGCAATTGCCAAGAGAATTAGGTTTATTTTTTTACGTAGAAATGACCAATAAATATAAAGAAGAATAAATATATGGTATGAATAATATATTTATTTTAAAAATATATTCCAAATTTAGTACCGCAAGGTCCCCAGTTAAGCTTCGGGGAATAAAATTGCTACAAAATTTCTAATGAAATACTCGAAGCTTGGATAGCTATTACTGCTTTAGCTTAATATTCGTAAAAAAAAGGCAAAAACTCTTTATCAATTAGTAATATAGCCATACCATATATAGTACTTCAAGTTGATAGTTAAGTTTAGAGGAAATGTAGATTAAGCAAAAATTTATATTAAAATACCAAGAAAGTACTTTTTTTAGCTTAAAATACAAAATAATAATAAATATTAAGATGGCAAAAGAGACTTAAAATCTAACCAAAATCGTTCTCCCCTTCCAGCGGTCTCTAAATTTTTGTATCTATATGGCCATTTAATAGAGTAACGAGCAAATCTGAAAGATATTTGCGAGGTTTTTATCTCAGAGACCCTATTGTCTCAAGACAATCTCGGACCCGCCACTAAATATGTCAAAATAAGGGCAAATTTATACACAAACTGATAAACAGGAATAAAAGCCGGAAGTAGACAAAAAAAAGCAGTGACGAAAAAAAAACAAGAAACAGGGAACGACTTTTTGCTGGAGGGGTGCAAAAGCAAAGCTGCAACAATTCTTATCTTGACACTGTCATCTATCCGACTGAAACCGGGGAAATTGGCCCGACACCGAGGCTTTTCCTCTTCGAAGCCCCCCGCGCCGTCGTAACCGACCCAACCGCCTTCATCTCCGTTTCCATCTCGGGCCGTTTGTTGTTGTCTTGGCACGCCTATCACTCGAATTGAATCAAATTACCTTGTAATCTTAACCTTAAGGTTATTTGCCATTGCCCACAAAAAGCGCTTTGTGCCCGACTGCGTTTAGTTACTATTTGAGTGGAACTCTGGATGGCAGCCCATAAAGGAATGAAATCCCTTCCGTCCCTGAGACTTTCACCTTTCACACTTGTGCGAGTTTATATAAATGGAAATCTAACATTACAACCTATCATGATTGCAAAGTTTAAGTGACTTGTATGCCAAAGGCAAAGCTGCACGAAGTTCATGGTTTTTGTTAGGCTTTCTAAGATCTTGAGTATTTGAGAAATGAACTAAGTCATTCAAGGGTTGAAGTTGATGGTAGAGCTTATCATTGCTCCTCAGATTGATAAGGAGTTCTTAAGATCAGATATATTTTAAATAATTTTCAAAAAATTCTGTTGAAAACACTTGAGAAATTTGAATGCTCGTCACTAGCTAAAAACTTGTATTTAAAAAATTACTCAGAAGCCATCTTTAATAGCTTCATGAATAGACTTAAATTTTAAAACAGATTTACTCGTTCACGTCGTACAACATCCTCATCAATTCCGGCACATAATCATCCCACCTGGACTGGAAAATGTTTCCGGCTACAGGTACACCCAGTTCGTATTTCTGTGCGAATTTCAAAACATCGAAATTGCTGTGACCATCGGCATTACTAAGCTCGATTTTCTTCTCGTCAAAGTCCAGTTTATCCGATTGCTGGTAGACCAGGATCAAATAGCGTTGCATGCCACTATCCTTGGGTGGCAGAGGTCCGAAATAGTCCGATATAGACTGCCCTTTCATTACATCCAATCCAGGGACATTGACCACCAGCCAATGGAGCCACGACCTGTACATTGGGTTCTCGCGGTTCGGGGCATCTGGACAAATCATGACCACGGTGTAAAAAGATCCGGAATCTGCGTTCCAGTCGAGTTTTGGCTGGAATTTGAGTTCCTTTGGTGTGTAGGTTTTTCCCTCCTCAATGTCAAATGCATTGTCATACTTAATCTGTATTTTGGTAACAATATTTAAAAAATAAAATTAAAAAAAAGGAAAAAAATAGAAAGTAGGAAACTCACCTTGAGCAGCTCCTTTGGCGGCTCATCTAAAATCTCCGGAACGACTTCCATTTCCTTCATTATCCTTCGAACATTTTCGTTCTCGTCCTGACAGCGGGCGGTGGCAACGAAGCCAAGGAGCAGCAATATCAACCCGACCAATTTCATTTCAAAACTGGATAAAAACAAACTCACCACCGAAGACACCGGTCTTCTTATATTCGGTTTGTCAATAGAGGGATGTAATTACCATAATTGGGCACAAACTATGGTAATTTTCTAAAATAGTTTAGAGCTAAGTGACAGTCAAACAAATGTTTACAGAGTATTTTCGTTGATTGGTCCAACAATAGTTCTCTCATATGTACCTTCACTATATAATTGGCACTCTAGAATTTATATTTATTCGGCAAATATAATGGAAAAATAATAGTCACGCAGCACTCCCAGTTTCGGCTCTGCAGCGGAATTTATGACCTCAAATGCAATCGAGTTTGAGGTAGCTCAAGCTTGGGCAATTATTTCAAACTAAGTCTTAATGAGTTCTTTGTAATTCATTTGGCCTTGCTCACATGAAGAAAATCAAGGTAGGCCCGCAAAGTGTAATGCCCATGCTTTTCATCCGGAAAAAGCAGTTACATGCCAATTATAAAAAATATTCCATACCAAACTCAAGAAAAATAGCGATGAGAGGGAAAAACGAGCACAATTCAGAAATGGCTTTCGAATTGGCAACATGTGCGTATAATGTGCGCACATTAGCAACACAAATGCAGCCCAGAATCAAGGAAGAAGGACGTAGGAGTAAGCCTGGGCGGAAGCAAAAATAGGAGACGAGACATGAGACGAAGGGATCGTAACAGGAGCAAGGATTCGAGCTAGAGCCAGAGTCTGAAGCCAGGACCAAAGCCACTCAAGCAGACGAACGCACTTAATTTATGCAATTTGGTTAACAACGTTAAAATAGTAGACGAGGCCAAGAGGGGGCCAAGGATGCCAGACATAAATCAAAATGGGAAACAATAACCCGCCAGCGCAGAGCTAGTAAGATAAGTGCACTGAGGAAAAAAATGTGAGACATGTGATGGAAGATGTAAAGTGAATTGTGAATATTTTTTATGACACTTTCACCGATAGTTTCTAATCAAAATAACTTATGTATGATAAATGAAAGTAGTGAGTTAAATGATAAGCTAATGAAATATTTGTTTCAGTGTACACACATATGAAGAGTACGGCCTGGGAGATTGGGGGACTGTAGCGAAAGGAGTAATAAGGATAATGAAGCGGCAGCATTTGCGGCATGCAACCATAGGGTACTTGCCATGCAAACGATGGTGGGCACAATAATGACGGCGCTTTCAATGAACAAACACTCCGGCAACCGAGTATTTTCTGTCGCCAATGTCGCAATGTTAATCTTGCGTCAATATTTGCCCAAATAACATCTCATTATTCGGCATTATTATAGATTAATCATCTCATTGATGGCAGGAATGCCGGAATCTTTACACAAAAATTAAACATATGGTAAGGTAATGAAAAAATCATCGCAAATAGTTGTCGAAATTTAAATCTAAAGCCAAGAGTGTCTACTTTGTTTGTAATGAGCAGTAATGAGCATCCAGAAGCAGTCTGAATCCCGAGCTGGAAGTTATCCTATTTGAGGAAACTTTTCTTTAGCAGCCAGTAGCCTGTTACAGCTCTAATTTGCTTGATCTTTTTGGTAAAGGGACGAACTATCCATCTGAACTAGGTGATTAGTTAATAAGCTCGACTAATTTGAAAGCTAGTAAAGTCAATGTTGTGGGTTTTTATTCATTTTCTTAATAACAATTTCGAAATTTCTTAATAATTCTTTACAATTATTCCCATACACCATAATGTAATGAGTCATATCTAAGTCTCTCAATAATAATTAAGTCCTTATATAGGTGTTAATGTAATGCCTCATTTCCTCAGTGAGTAAGAGAAGTGCATCTGCACCTGGTGAGCATAGTTCGCCTTTGATTGATTCCGTCACTATTCCAACCATGCAACTATAATGATCATTTTTTTTGACCACTCCACTTCCACTGTCTCCCTTACAGAACTGATTGTCTGTCAGTATATTTATCTTGGTGCCTTCCTTACCGACTATTTTCACTTGACTAGCATGCACCTCCTTTAAAGTTCCTTCCGCGTTCCACGAACTTACTTTAATGCCACGGCTGTCGGTGGGATCCGTATCCTCATCGCATAAACAAATAGTCATGTGGTTTCGATATACCTCCCTCCATTTCTTCAATAAGATCATCCCCACATCGTTCGAATAAGTGTCATTGTTCTCAAAGTTTTCTTTAAAAAAGCTGAAAGACGAATTTGTTTTTGTTAGTCGTCGAGCCTTTTTCACACGAACAATTACCTATGAGGTTCCATTTTCGCAACCAAATTCTCGTCACTGACATTCTCAAGAGTCAATATGTGATTAGACTTATATCCAACAATCAAATCGGATTGCAATGATTTTTCAATGCAATGGGCAGCAGTCACCACAATGTCCTGCCGAACCAGGTTTCCATTGCAGATGAATTCCAGTGAGTTTGTGGTGTGGTTTTTTCGATAAATGGGCACAAGCCAAGGAGAATCTATTGAATCATTCGTTTCTTGTTGAGTTGATAGTGGTTGATTTTCTAGACGAACTTCGTTTTTGCAGTTGTATTCACAAATTCGGTACTGTTTGGTGATAATTTCATCAATTTTTGACCATTCTCCAGATTCCAAGCATTCCGAAGTTTGGATCTTTTTGCTATTTATGAATCCAGATTTGCAGTTAAATTCCACTGTCGTCCCTGGAATCAGTAAATTCTCGTCCAAACAGTTAATATTTTGTTTAGAAGGTCCGCTGCATTTCATTGAAATAGTATTCAATTCCGCCAACTTAGTGGGGCTGCATAATCCTGAGGGAAAAAATTATTTAATGTAATTACGAATAAAGAGAAACTTGATCTAATCAAAGAAGGAATATTGGCTTAGGGAGATATTTTCGTATGATCTTACAAAGCATATACTCCTTCTTTGAAGTTTGAATTTTAATAATTACTTGTGCAACTGGGTATCTGACCGTTTTGCCAAGTTTTGTTTGGAAGGCAAAGGGCCTTTTTGTTGCGAAAAGCACTTGGAACAATTTGGTAATTATCAGAGCACCTCAACTCCACCAGTTTATCAACAATCGGAGGTTGAATTGTAAGCATTGTACCACTTTTCTTAAACAAAATCGTCATGGTCCTATTATCATACATATCAATTGGGCAACCCTTGGTACCGTTTGTGTCTGGATCAAGATTTTGAGGCTTGTATGGCCTCTTATTCGAACAGAAGTCGTGAAGCCACATTCCGTTCTGCAAGCACACGTTCCACGACGTTTCCCCAGCATTGTAGCAATTAACTTTGGCGGCTTCATGGGCATACACGAATCGCCGTTGGCCGTCTGACTGATAGCTAGTTTCATCCGTAAATTTTAAGTTATATGGTTCGTAACATTTAGTTAGCGTTTTGTCTGAATAGTTGCACATTGTTGGAAGCTCGTCAGAGCCGTCGAAGCAGTCGATCCGACCGTCGCACACTTTCGTTTCGTCAAGGCGAACGCCGTTGACGCATCGCCAACAGATTCCGTTGTTAAATTTTTCTTCCTCAAGACAGTCTTCCCAACACGCCTCTAGGGACTCATCCCGGCCGTTGTCGCATTCGATAATCTTATTACACTTGGCGCTATATGGTACGCATTGGCCCGGATAACACTCAAACTCGTTCCTGGTGGATTGTCAAAGTGAACATTTGGATGCCTCCATGGTAATGAGTACTTACTCAAGGCACTGCCCTTGAAGTTTCTCGATCAGCAGCGTTTTGTTGTCAGGATGACACAGTTGGACCCATTCATCTGATCCGTCAGGACAATCGATCACACCGTTGCAATACGTCCCGTTTTTTATTATAGGACCGGAGACGCAGTGAATTGCGTCGGGGAACAATTGCATGCTACTTAGTTCCAGCTTACATTGCGGGTAGGACTCATCACTGCCATATTTGCAGTCTTTGAAACCGTCACATTTCATATAAGGTTCAATGCAGGTGTTGTTTTCGAAACACCTTTCAACACATTCCTTGGCTGCGATGAAAGGCATTATCAGAGCAAATGCCAGCAAAATAAAAAACCAACGCGAGCTACAGAAACTCATGATTATTGGGGTTCCGGCACTAAACTGACGGCAGGGCAGAACTTTTTAAGAATAATGTGGAATTTGTATGAGAAATACTTTCAGATAATACTAATTTAGCTCATTATGCTCTTTGAGAACGTATGTTTTGTGTTTCTTAGCATTATGTTTAGAGAAAAGTTGCTAAATGGATTATCATTTGAGTATTTCAGGCTCTCTTTCGTGAAATTAAGATAAAATTTTAAGTAGAAACTATTTTAGCGCTCATGAGCTGATTTGCATATGTGTGTATAAATAATAAATCCATCTGATTAAAAGCATATTCGTAAAGCACGATCGACTAGCCCACACTCTTTCGAGAAAATGTATAACAAAACGATTTTCCACTTGACATAAGCTCAAGTGGCCCACTCCTCGACGGGAGGAAACTCAATCTGCTGTTTCCGTTTAAACAATTTTCCAAAAAACTTGTTTATAACTCAATTTTTGCACACCAAGCACCAAGCACAAGCAAAGCGAAATAACACTTAAATAAATAAACACAAAAAGTGCTTACCCAATGCCAAAGTTGGAAAATGAACAATTCCATTTTGCGATTCTGAATGTGTTTGATTGTGAATGGAAAACTCAACCGGGGGAAAAGCTGGGCGATGGTGGTGATAGTGGTGGATGGGTGGAAAAGCTCTCTGTCTGAGTTCTGGTTCACACGCATGTAATACACAATGGCGGTACTTTTTCTATTGTTGTTGTTGCAGCTCTTAACATGGCACGCGAAGAATCCTCCAAAAACGAAATGGATATATCCAGGGGCTTTTAGTGTCCCATCCCCATGCCCATTCCCCCTTTCACTAACAGTGGGTTTGAACATTTTCAAATGGCATTGCATACATACCTATATACAGTGTATGCGTGTGTGTGTGAGTGTGTGTTACTTTCGGCAGGATTATATGAAAGGACACACTAATATCTCGTTGCAAAAACTTTTGTCACAGAGAACATACAAAATTTATTCAGAACATATCTAAATCAATTTATTTCACTTAACTCTACCTAAAATCTAAAAATATTACTAAACAAGAATATTACTAAAAAAGAATGTGTATCCTTTATAGAGCAATGCCTGTAAAAATATCATTATGCCTTTTCGCTTTCAATCATTCGTATTCATATCTGTTATTGACATTTTATGCATGACATTCTTTTAGTTGGGGCGGAGGATCCTCCTGCAGCACATCAGCAGAGCCGCTTCGTCCTCCCACTCCTGTCAACATCCTTTTTCCATGTCAAGAGAGGCGGGCAAAAAATTTGCCTGAAAATGACGCGAGTTGTCAACGTGAATTAAAATAATTGATTTATTTTAACGGAAGTTAAGCGAATAAACAAGCTGCCGGGTGAATCTGCTGCTGGCAAAAAAGGCAAAAACAAAATAAAGAACAAAAAAAATTACAAAAAAAGAAAAGAAAACCATGAAAAAGGCAACCGCACTTGAAGTTGTCAGCTGCAGGACAAAAACTGAGTCCTTTTTGGAGCTAGAGCGGGAAGATATAAATAAATAGAATTTTAAAGATGAGAGCCGGGTTAAATGTTCATTTGATGAAATTATTGGGGAAGCAGACAAATTAGGAAAGGGTTTCTTAAGAAAGGTCCTGCGTCCTTATCGCTACTGATGCGCAATGTTGTGTAAATTGTCAAAAATTATTAATTGCCATCGTTATTCTTGACTTGATGGCCCAGGGCTGGTTTTTTGGAGCTGGCCCCCTCCCGACCACTTTAATTAGCCAATAAATGCCGCTGCGAATGAGAATTAATGCCGCTTGTTAACCGTTTGCGATTTGTTATCGTTAACAGCAAAAATTTTCTTGTTATTATCGCTGAATGTTTCTGGGTCTTAGGCTCCACTTCTAGCAGGAGTGGAGGACTGTTGGGATCCTTCGGGGTTAATCGTTTTGTTGCCTGCTGGTTGGCAAATATTTTACTCACTCTTTTTATTAGTCGTCATTAATATTTTTATTGGATTTGCTTGGCAACTTTCGGTTGCGGTTCGTTAATAAAAACATAAACGCAAGTTATGCGCCCTAAAAAAAGGGAGCAGGATCCTTTTTTTTTTGTATTTATAAACAGGTACCTTTAATGTAAAAATGTGCAGTATCCTTCTTACCCCACTTGAGTGGATTAATGATCCAATAAATAAATAAAATTATATGACTTTAAAGTTGCTGACCAATTTCCGAGGAAAACCACTCTAAAAGTTAAAGACTTATTTGGCTTCGATGCCATATATTCAGTCAGACATTTCATTTGGCCATAAGCCTTGCCTATTGCCTTAGTTTTTATCTCGGCTTTGCCACAAATTGCATTCAAATGCAAGCCGCAGGAGTCACATTAGGATGCAAGGAGTCGTAACCCAATGCGGCCGTACTTTGTCTTCCAAAACCTCTCCGCAACATCCACACCCACTCCCCCAATTGCGCCCAATTCTTGGCCAAAACTGGAGCAGAGATGCAGACCGAGATGGGGAGTCTGGGTGAAAGAGACGGAGACGGAGCATTAGATAAGGAAAGCACTAGAGAGAAAAGCGAAATTTCTGTTTTATTGCGGTTTATGAAACGGTTCATAAATAAGTATATGTTCGGATGCATTTTCGGTGCATGTGTGTGTGGGATACAGTCCTTTCTGTACCATAAGGTTCATACATGATTTATTAAAAAAAATATTGAAGAGCTGTTCCCACAAAATCGACTCCCAATGTTTCAAGATTAAAAAATAGAAGAAGCAAGTGCTGTCTGGAACGCCTTACAATGCCGAAACGCAGTGTATGCGGTTAGGTATGTAAACCCAATTTACGTCAGCATAACTGAATTTCGGCGTGGGGAGCCAACTGAGGGGCAAATGAAGAATATGGCCAAAAAGTTGAACGTATGGAGCTGAAAATAGGTTACATTCGAAAAATGACTGAGATTCTGGTTGTGGCTGTTTCGGGGGCTATAGCCCAGCCTCATTTAAACTTTTTCAAGCAACAAATTTGCGGATATATTAAAAATTAAAGACCAATTTGGAGAATCCTTTTATCGGAACGAACTTCGAGCCAACAGGCGCAAAACAAAACTTTTCACCAATAAATAATGAAGAAAAAATTGAATCATACTTGCCCCAAAGACACAAACTTGGCCATTATCAGACATTAGCGAAAGTTTCTCTTTCAAATTTCACAACGAATTTAACATTAATTTGACAATTTACATCGCAGCCGCCAAATGGCCCGAGGGCGGCCACGGAAACCAAATAAATTGCCAAGAAAAGTGCGGAACCAAATGAATATTCAATTTCAACTTGATTCTGCAGCGGAAGTTGAAAGTTTCTGAAAATATCTACAGCATATTTGAAATTGTTTAAATTGTATCGTAATGACCCTCAACTTTAATCCATAACACTGAACCACTATCCATCAATAACCCTTCATGGCGGGCACTCAAAATATTTATCACTGCATAGCCAAAATAAAGCAGAGAAAAAATGGAAATTTGTGTGCACTTTCATTGATTGAACGCTGGGCCGGCACGACTGGACCTCTATTAGGGGGCCATTCACAGAGTTCTATATCAAATTTCACATCTATATTTTACCAAGCTCGCATGCACAATTCCCAAAGTGAAAAATCTCCCAAAAAAGAACCACACTGGATCTGAATAAAAAAATGAATGAAGGTAACGCCGGACCATAGAGACCATAAATTTTCCAGTCTGCCTACGCTCATTTGCACAGCGGATTAAAGGGTCTCGTCGGGGTTTTGCAACTCCCACCACCCATACCAGACTCCAGCCATCCAGCGAACCACCCAGACCCATTCCCTTGTCTCACTCACCATTTATTATGCCTTTGCGTAGGGATTTTCTTGGTTTTCGTTTCGCTATTTCCTTATTTTTTTCGTTGTTTGGTTGCTGCTCGGAGCGGAAAGCTTGCAAAAGTGATTAATGCAAAAGTCGGAGCACAGGACTGGGCGCAGGACCTGCCTGTCGATGGTTGTGTTGCGTCCGAATCCGAGGCACCCGGCAAATTTGCCAGCCCGAATAGAAAACGCCGCACCGCTCTGGCATTTTTATTGAATTGCGAGCTCTGGAATGCGTCCTGGCCCCTATGGCCAGTCCATTTACCTGAAATGCCGAACGACACCAAAGGGTTGTCCGGGGGTGTTGAAGTTGGGCTTTGACTACAGCTGCGCGGATTAAAGCATGAAATACTCCGAAAATCGGCTTTCGGCAGCAAAGAGTACTCGGTACAGGTGGCAGCTTTCACAATTGAACATTAAAGCTGGACAAAAAAGGAGAATAATACACAGATGAGAAGTGTACTAAAGGAGAAGATGATACTTAATATTTCTTAGCAGTTATAGATATAAGTCATTATTATTTTGTAATTCCAATTGCCAAGAACTTATCAACCATTATTAAATAGCTAGTGAAAACTTTACTCTCAATATTAAATGTATCAGAGTACTCCAGTTTAAAGCCTCACAAACAAACAAATTTTCAATAAATACTAAACGAGACGGAGACAATAAAATGTCAACCAAATCAGTAATCAAAGATTCCAGACCAACCACTCACCCTCCGCCCCAAAAATAACAAGGGATGGGCACTGAGGTCTGATGCCTATCAAGCCATCAAACTGGCAAACGAGTCCCTGTCGCTGGGGCTTAGACAAAAGTCAAAGGACCAAAGGACCGGGCCAAGTGTCACTGACATCGGAAATCCGAGGAGGAGCGACGACGAAATGGAAGGTGGAACCCGCCCCCTCAGAGCTCTGCTCAGCTACGTCCTGGCTGATTTTAGTCTGCATTATTGATGGTAATTTTAAAACGTGCCCTACAATATTTTACACATTTGCCGGATTTACAGTTTTCGTTCCGTCTAAAAAGGGAATCAACAAAAGTGGGTATGGGGGAGGATAAATATCGAACCACCCTCCTGATATCCACGTTCGATACCGTACACCTCGCCACCCAACCGCCCTTTTGTTTCGTTCGATTGACGCTTATCTTAATGGACCAAACATATGGCAATGTCGACCCTGGCGTGGAGCTTCGAGTTCCGAACGTGTTGATAATTTAAATAAGCTACTTTCCAGCTCCAATCTTCTTCACATTGCGCATACGCAGCGTTGGCCCGTCAGGCGACCTGACTGCCTGTCGTCGCTGCGATAAGCGACGGTAAATGATTTTTCGATTTCATATTAATTTTCGTTCGTCAAATCCCAGAGAGATTTGCCCACGGGGCGTGTGCCGGGCTTCATTAAAAAAATCTTTTGCATTTTTCCATGCATAGACACTCCTCTTGGGGGGGAAACAACATATCCTGACGGAATTTACACAAATTCCCAACATATTTGGATAGATGGGAGGGATGTGTTTTGATTTTTAATAGGGCTTTTGGAGGGTTAGCCTCAATTGATTGGATTTTATCAGTTATTAAAACATAAATGGCAATATTTAAAGGAATTTGGTATAATTAAAGATAACCACTTCAGTTATCGAAAACCTAATCCACCTATTCCTTCGCAAATTAAAGTTCTCTCCCCCTTATTAGCAGAAATGCCACAGATGCCGAAGAGACAAGCTGGCCCGAATATGTGCAATTTAAGCGTATTAGGAACGACCCAGTAGCCAAGGAGCTCACACACACACAAAAATCAAATCAATTTTAATTTTGGGGGAAAACAAGCAGCCAGAAAAGCGGGGAAAATGCCAAGGCATGCGAAAAGCAAAGGAGGGCAGCAAACAAAACCCAAGTCGGACACTGACAGGGACAGGGATAGGAAAAATCCAGACCATGGCCGGAAGTCGGAAGTGGGGATCAAACAACACCCCGTATCTGGAACCCAGATTCCAACCCCTCAAATGCCTGTACTTAGCATATGTGCATAAATCTCAGGCCAGCCAACCAGGGGCCAAGGGGCGATTCTGGCATTGGTCTTTAGAACAATCTAATAAAATGTCTAAACGCTTCAATGACAATTCGAGCATGTAAAGTATCCCCGCAGTCTGCGTGGGGGAGCTGGCAAGGAAAGCCAGCAAAGAAGGCATACATGTTGCATGTGGCGCTTAAACCTTGTTGTACACTCGCAATCAGCTTGGACCGCCTTTATTTCCCGGTTTTCCTGTCGTGCCCATCCCCCTGAAAAGTAGGCAATAATCGTAAGTGAAACTCTGAGGGGGAGTAGCCTGGATGGGGTGCAGTGGCAGTGGCTGCTGACCCCTCAAGTCCTTTGTCTGCTTTAAGTTGTGGCGCTTTGTAATTGAATTAAATGAGATTTCAATATGCGGGCTCATGCTTCAATGGATTTTATCTTAACGGAGGGAGAAATAATATCGAAGGGCGGAGCTGATTGCGTCTTAAAGTTACGCTTTCTCTCGTAAGGTAATCCAAGTCTGTCCCTCCCTTTGAAACATAAATTTCAAAAGAAGTTACATTCAGGTCACTAGTTGCGTTAATTATAATGTACTATGAACAATGGTTTTAACTATTGATTAAAGTCCATAAATTCAATTCGTTAACTGTCAACTTAAACAGAACTATTTAAAACTTTTGATTTCTTCCCCTGTTTTTCTTGATAGCCGACATGCAAACTTCAATCAACACCAGCAAATATCAACTGGGCAAATAGTGCCCAGGAATGGCCAGGAACTTGCCTCTTCAAACTGTAATTTTTCAACTTGAGACTGACAAAATAAAAAATGTAGAGAAGACCCAGGGAAAAGTTTTTGTGACTTCTTATCGTTTCTTCTCCTGTGGTAAAGGTTTATTTGTGAAGACAAAAAAGGCCAAAAAGGGGGGTGCTGACTTTGACCATTGTTTTATTTACCTGGCCACCAATTTTTTTGTCTCAGTGTGTGTGTTTGCTTATTTATATCGCATGATTGAATCTTGGCCAACAGCAACTTTTTCTATTAACTTTAATGCCAAGTAACCAGCAGGTCCTACTGGAATCAAGAAAAAAAAAAACACAAAGCAGGTGTGTCTATGGGTATGTCTGTCTTTGATTTTGTCCCTGACTTCAATTTTATTTTTTGTGCCATCCCCCGAAAACTTCGCCTCTTTCGGTTCGCCAAATGAACTTGATTTTTATCGTTTTCGTCTTGCATTTCCACTAGTCTCCTTTTCTTTTTCGCCAGGTTTGTGTATATTGATTTCCAACGTCTTCCACTTGACTTGGCCCGGCTCGTTCAAGTGGCTGTCATTACTTATACCCTTAAACGGGGGTAATTACTATAAACGCTTACTAGCCAGACTAAGAAGCAGTCTTGACATAATTAAATGTGTTTTTGATTCTGATACATTTCAAATTTAAGATTTTATTTAAAAATGTATATAGTTTTTTTTTCAGTACCCAATACACTAATTATTTCAAGTAGACCATCAGAAACTTTGGGAAATCCCCTTCAGTTGTTTTCATGCCACAAAAAGCTAATGAAAAGTAACTAAAAGTCAAAGCTTTTTTGCTGATTCCACTCTTTCCCGTTTGGGGGTTTTCCGGTTTTTTCCGTACTTTTGGACAATTTTCAATGAATTTCGCAGGTTGATTGGCAGCTCAATTATTGATGACTTGTCAAGTTTCGCGAACGAAGGAACCGCAAATAACTCGGGTACGAGTTAATTAACTTGGAAATGTCCCGCCCCAGTGCCTCTATAGGAACTGAGCGTTACGCAGAAGACTTTCAAGCTACTCCTTGGGAATAGAACGCAATTATCTCAATTTAATTGCATTGCTTGAAGCAGGATTTCAAGTGCATTATATAATTTACTCATTAAAACCATTACACATTTGCCTCGAGTACACAATGCACATGTCAAACATGTCTCTCTGGGTGTTTGTTTGGATGTTTGGATCTGTGTGTTGCGTGTGTGTTTAATGTAAAATATTGGCATTGTATGACAAGCTCATTAATTATGCTGCATATCGCAGTTTATCAACACAATCGTCTACTTTGAGGAGCCTAGCGAGGAGTCCGACCCTTTGCGTTTCCTCCAACCCCCTCCACTTTGGCCTGGTCTCGTATTTAATTTATAACCCGAAAACCCAAAGTTATACATTTTAACAGGATATGAATAAAGTTGAAGACAATAAAAGCAAATAAAGCAGACAGACAACTCAACAGAAACAGGCACAGAGATAGGCAGAAACAGGCAGGGCCCGGAGGGCCAAGAAGACTCGGAAGATTCATTATCTGGCACAATATAGCTCAGAGTGTGTGTGGCCCTTATGGTATCACGGTATCAGAGCCACTATAAAGTCGGAAAGGGGTCAGTCAGTATAAATTTGGGTGTTCTATGGGAGGATTTTCCGGTTAAGTGAAATGTCTTTATAAAGCAGCTACTTCTACTTAGTCTATTTATGCAACAGACTCTGCATCTCAACTGCATTTAAAGCCCCTTTCAAGGAGTCACCTGCGCCCCTGGCAGAGAACATCTATTCATTTCGGTTTTACTTCTATGCGTATTTAATGAGCAGACGTGCGTGCAAATTTCAGCTTAGACCAGCTGCGAGTCCTTACAGCGATGCTGTCCTGCAAGTGTTACATGTGAATGGGATTGGAATGGTGAATAGTGTGTATGTGTGTGTGCGGGTATGTGAGTGTGAGGTTGTGGGTGCAAATACGTGAACGGCTAAAATGAAACCAAAACTTTTCATGCTCGATCGCTGAGGAAACAAAATAAGCAGCAGAAAACGTGCATTCTTCTCCTTGGCCACTTAGAGAGCAAAGGACTACGTGCAAAAGTTTTCCATTTCCGCTTTGGCAAACATTAAAGCTGCCAGAACGAATTTACAACGAGCTGAGAGATACAAAGATACAAGGATATACAGATACACAGGCACAAGGACATACACGCACGCACGCCTGAGCCACACGAAGCTGCATTGAGATAATCAATGGCCAAAAAGGAAATGAGACGCGCAGATAAATCAAATGCGAAAGAGAAGCCAAATAAATGAAATACTGAGCAAGTTTAATTGCCACAAAAAAAAACAAAGAAATAAGATATTGGAAAGGAATTTGGGCAGTTCTGGGCAACTTAGAGTGATAAATTCTTCAAGATTCCTGATAGCTTAATTCCAGAGGAGAATTTATTCCTCACGCTTATTTATAATCTAAAAAATATTTTGTTCTTGGATTTTGATGGAGAATCGATCCACAAATCGTTTAAGGTATTCCACTCAAGAATCGGATGGAAATTGGGGAAGATATGGCCATCGCTGGGGGCCATATTGTCCTTTCATGCATTTCTAACAACTTTTGAAGGGATACCCCGTGATTTTTGAGAAAAAATATAATAAATTTTTTGTTCTTGGATTTTGATGCAGAACAATGAAGAATCGATCCCCAAATCGTTTAAAGTATTCCGCTCAAGAATCGGATGGAAATTGGGGAAGATATAGCCATCGCTGTGGGCAATAGGTGATGCTGAACTTAAATATATACATACATATACTTTTTATGAGATATATTTTTTACTGCGTTGCTCACTTCTGACCAAAATTCGAGTACCCTCTGCAAGGGTGTACAAATGTAATGGTAACGTATTGATACACCTAATCCCCTTTGATCCCTTTGTGTTTGTCTGGGCCCTTGGCTAATCTTCCGAATAAACCCTGCCCACCCTCAATTAGCGCCTTTTATTCCGCGGCGCCCCCAATTAGAGTCTTAGGACGCTAACCAGAATCCGTCGCCTTTCCGCGATTGTAAACAGTTTAGCCGCTGGCCCATAACTCTAAGCCAACATGGGAAAATAAAACAAAAACAGCGGCCAGACGACACACTTGACGTTGGGGGTTGGATCCCGGCTCGACTGGGGACTGTAAGGGGAGCAACTTCAAATTTTGAACAATAGCAAAATGAAGCAAACGAAGCAACGAAGCCACTTTAAGCCCCGCAAATCCATAAGGCAAACAAAATGGATTTCGAATGGAGGAGCGCGACCAGGACGAGGATGAGATGCCCGCCAGAGTCCTAGCAGCCATGGCCTATAGTGCGGGGAATTCGACATGGGTGCTGAAGTAAGCTTGGCGGTTGCCATTGTTACTCAAGGCACAGTGGTTTTTATTTAAAGAAATATTACTTTAAAATAAAACGTTAACACATATAAATGTATTAGCTTTTATATAAAAATAAAATAAGTAAAAAGCTTGGTAGTTTCTTAATTATGATAGTTAATAAGTTTTTAAGCATTTTGTGTCACTGTGCAATGTCGATAATGCCACACAATATTTTCACAGCGGTTACACCAAGAAGGCAAATTGCCATAGAGTCCTGGGAGGGCGGAAAACTGGATCGGAAAGGGAAAAAGCCGCCATCGGGTGTCAACATCGCCAGCAGCACAAAGTTTGTTTTCCACCGATTTTTTTTTCAATTTCTATATTTTTTTTGTAGCTTTGTTCTTTTCCGCATTTGTATTGAGCCAGAGGCTGTGTCGTTGGTCTGACATTTCTGCCAAGGAAAATTGAAAATTTTCTACTAATCGCAATCGATATGCCTTGCCAAATGTCACTCAACCGGGGACGGGGCGGCAAGTGGCATGGAACCGGAGTGGGCTTCTACTTGGCTGGCTGACTGGCTGGCTGTCTGAGATTCGTTTTTGTGCAAACAAATAAATTGAAGAATACTCGAAAATTAAATAAATATTTGGCATTTTTCAGCTGGCAAATAAATTACAATAATGAATGAGTCGCAAGCGAAGGAATAGAGCACTGTCTGATTCCGATCCGAGGAGTGAGTCAGATAAATTACAGTTGAGTTGACAAATTAAGTTGCCAGCAGCTGAGGCGCTTATAAATGGCCAGATAATAAGATTTCCGACTTGGCCAAGTTTGTAGTGGGTCCTAGGAGACAAAGTATTAAGAGAAACAGGATAAAGACCGTGTATTTGGACAGGAATCTTGATAAGTGGTCTTTAAAGTGGAGTTGGCAACACCTTTAAAGACCCAATCTCTTGAAATTGCCAACATCCGCTCTTTGGCCAAAAGTCACACACTCCACTGACGCCACAGCGAGGGCAAATTAAAATCGACGCCCAATAACGAGGCCATCATGCCACGCCCACCACTAACGTCACATGCGTCCATTCATGGCTGCCACTGCCACTGGATTCCGCCAGAAGGACCTCTGTCAAACAGGCGTAGGTTGAACTGGTGTAAAGGGGTTCAAGGATGCTATTTAAAATGGACATTGCCTTTGCATTTTTGTTAAAATTGTGATAATTTCATTCAAGTAAACTAAGTCAGTTACTGCATTCCATTGACCCCTCCTGGACACCGTCTCTGTCCAGAATTCACCCTTCAGCCGGTTCTCCTTGGAACAAGAACAACACTCCGCGTCGTGAGCATAATTCACAGCTGAGTGAATTTTAAGTGGTTATTGCAAAAGTTGGCAAAAAGGCGGCGTCAAGAGCGAAAGTGTTGGCCTTTCCTCCGTTCCTTACCGGGCATATTGAGCACACTTTTTATTGAGTTACATAAAAGAGTCGCAGGATGCGAGGGCGATGAGGAGTGCTCGGGGAAGGACTGCAAGGACTGACGTTCGTCTAGGAGAAATTAGGTTAAGCATTATAAATAATTTGATTAGCCTTAATTGGCATGAACTTGCTAGCTTCCTTCGATATGATTGGAAATGCCAATATGATAGAGATGACAGCGTGCCACGGGATATGAGTCCTTAATATCCTGTTGAATGTTTTGTGTAAAGTTTAAATCATGTTTTTTTACTACCAACTTTATATAGATTTTTAATAAATATTAAATTAAAAAATATTTCTTTTACTAATCAATCACTAGACGTCGTTTTACGCCAAAGTCTGGCAGTTATGATTGACAGGCACGCGCTCTCCGGGAAATTCTATGAAAAGTGTTCGAATCTGCGCCGCCAGACGGATGTGATTATTATTACATAATTGAAATTGATAGAGGGGAGTGGGTCACTGCTTCAATGGCTTGGCCCACTTCAATTATTCACGGAGGCTATGGAATCCCATTTAATTCCAATTAAAGATGCAAAAGCAGCTGTGCTCCCCGTTTAGTAATAAGCCGAAATCCGACATGGATGTCCTCGAAGGAACAGCTTTCACTTGTTCCAGCACGGAACCAAAAAGCCCCAGAAGAAGTAGAGCTGGAGAGAACGTGCTCAAGCCGGTGTTGGAAGAGCGCCAGTTGAGAGGGAAACCCTAAGGTTAAAGGTGACATCAGGGTGGAGAAAGCAAATAGGACACGGAATGCAGTCTAAAACAGAGTTTCAGAAAGTAATTGAACGAGCTCCACGATTATTAAATCCTAATCTAGAACTCAAGGTCTTTAAGGAGGTCTTTAAAGTTTTGAAGGTCCTATTACCTATTCAAGTCCAATTTCCGACTAACTACAGCATCTGTTGGACGCCAAAAACTCATCCGATAAGTAGTTCGAATCGGTTATTGCATTTCACTTGTCTAACCCATCAATAAGAAAGGCAGTAGCAGCTGCCCGGAGCTCCAGAACCCCGCACCACTCTATTTTTAGCCCCAAAAACAAACCCTGCCACCGGGAGGACAGAATTGATGATGCATACGGCAAACAGAGGGAGGCACAACTACAACTACGGGGCGGACAGATACTCCTTCGGTCGGCTGGGGGGAAAAGACAATGACAATTGCATTGACATTTCGACATAGAGAACTACTCGTACTGGAAGCCTCATCTCCATGGCCATCCCAGAGACATCTCCCTCTCGGTTCTCGTTTCGTCCTGGCAGTCAGACCGAAACATGACCATTTACTGTGGAAGCTATCGATTGCCATTGCTTGATTTTGTCATTGGGATTTGTTGTCAGTTTGATTTTTGTGGGGTCTGTTTCAAATGGATGGATTGGGAAATGCACTGAGAAAAAAAGGTTGTGCAAGTTAACATAGACCTATCATTTAAGCCAAACTATTTCTCGCTGTGCACCATAGAGTAAATTTGTAGTGCACTATATCTAGCATATTTCTCTTGGTTTTTGCCGAGTTTATTTAGTTGTCATTGCAAAAATGTTTGCTCATTGTTAGTGCGTTTTTGAGCCAATAGTTGCATCTGCCTTGAAGCTGCAGGGCATTTAATATCATCACTCTGAAACTTTGCCATTTTCCCAAAAAGCATTTTTCATTTCATATTCAATTTGGACAGGCTATACAAAAAAGTGCTTGCAGGCAGGCTGCATTTTCAGTTCACTTTCCTATGTAATTGACGACTGGCAATTGGAAATTTTACAAAAGCCTTACCCTAGCCCCTCCTGATACTCCGATTTCATACCACTACCACCACCACCACCCACATCATTCGATCCATTTCACATTGTATTCAATTCGCTGATCAGGTCATTTAATTTCTGATTCGCCAATTTGCTGGCCATTTTAAAGCGAAAAGTCTCTCACTGTCCGGTATCTGGTTTCATTCTCTGTTTAATGGTAATTGCATTGCGATTTAGTTGCGGAACTGCGATAATTAAAACGAAAATCGCAAATGTTTTGGTATTTTGAAATTGGCATCAAATTGATTTCAAAATAATCCAGTTAAATTAAAATAATCCATCACATCACATTTAAGCTTCAGGCAAACAAGGCAAATGAAAATGTGCTGCTTTTGAATTTGTATTTAATGCCAAAATAAGCCAAATAGTGACAAACATTGAATAGACTCTTGATATCCATACTACTTCTTATAATCTATCCAGTTTGATTTTATGCCATTTTATGCAAGGACACTGATAAGCCCAATTAAGTATCAAACAAACTTTAAACATCCAATTACTCAGACAACTTTTTAAAGCATTATCACTTAACCACGAGTGTTGCCACTGGCGGCAATCATGGGTTAAGGGATTAGTACGTCTGCAATGAAAACGAAAATAATTTTACCGAAAATTTCCATCGCCATGGTGACCAAAAATTACTGAATTGCTTGGCCAGACGCTGTGTTTTCCCCACATATCCTTGGAGCTTTCACTTTTCCCCCGCTTACGCCCCGATCCGCCATAAGCCGCTTAAAAATCCTGAAATGAAAAAAAAACCGTACAAAGGTGGGCATTCAAAAATCGCACTCGAAACTCATTACAACAAAAGGTGCTTCATCAGGGACAGGGACCTGTGCCGGAGCCGCTGACTCAGACCGCCCACTTAAGTCCGCCCATGGGGCGCTGCCATAATCAACTCGTTGCAGCTACCATTCTCTCACATTTTTATGCCCTTTCAACCCCACTGTCAGCTTTTTTTAACACCTTCAGATGCACTGAAGGGATAACTTTAACTTTAATTCATAATAATATTAATACTATTATTTGGTATTTATTTGGAATTTATTTTTAAGTGAATAAAAGTCAGATAGAAAAACTATTGAATACCGAAAAGTACATAGCGCTGCAGGGAAAACTGTATCATGCCTGTAATTAATTTAATTTAATTTTTTTTAGGTGCACAGGACTCCATCGAAGGAGCACCTTCATGTACACACAACAACTCCGGGCGTACTGTATGGAAGGGAAAAAATTGTGAAAAGAACAATGAGTGACACGACACTCCTGCAGCAGTCCTGCAGCACAGTCCCCGTCCGTCCAGCGCTTCAGGGACATCCCCCTGATCCTCCCCTCCGGACACATTCTGCTCCTGTCAGCCTCACAATGCCAGGGCACTTAAGCCATTGCTTTCTGATGCTTCCAGCCCGGCTCCGTTTTGGTTTGGCGGGTGTGCCCGTGGGCGAGGGCTGGGGCGGACTGGGGCTGGGCGGTTGTAAGGGCATTGGTTTCTGATTTAAGCGGGGTAGATGGCTATATGCGGAGAGACAGGGCGGAGAGTTGTGATTGTCCCAGTTTCCGGTGTCCTGCGGGTGGGGATTTTTCTCATTTTGCTTTGAGAGTTCAGCGTGTCAGGGGGCGAAGCCCATTTGCCTGTCTTCTAAAACGCCCCCACCCATCTCCCGGTCTCTTTCTCTGCCTCTCAGGCTGTCTCTGTTTGTGTCCCACACCTGCAGTCACTTATTCTCTTTGTGTTTGGGTCTCGGTCATGTGGACAGCTACCAATAATTCTGATAATGCACTGAGCGAAAAATAACAGTCTATAGTTGATGATTACCTAAAAATTAAATAAATAAAATATAATTATTTTTGGTAAGATTGGTTTTTATTTATAAAAACAATAATTAAGTGAAATAAATTCCTATTTAGAGTGTCCCTGCAGTCTCCAGCCACCTGCAAGCTTCGGCTCCGCTGACGTTGTCAGCAGGTATATGTCCTGGCTAGGACTCGACATTGTCCTTAGTCTGGATGCTGAGGCCCAGTCCTGTGTGCGACGGCTCCAAGACGTGTGTGAGTGTGTGTATCTATGACAATGATGGCGGTGGCATTGACGTCATTGGCATTGGCGTTGTTTGAACGCTGCCGTTTGGCACCCAACTCAGTGACTGGGGCCCGGGAAGAGGTCCTGCTGAAGCATACTGTTGAAATGCAGCCCCATTATTTATGCTTTTTAGGTACGTGCCATAAGCAGAGTACGGGATGGTAAGAGGGGTAGGCACCTGCTCGTTATCTGCCTAGCAGGTGCTGCTCCTTCAATAGGCTTCAATAGCTCCCTATTCCCAAACCCGAGGCCCAGTCCGATTATGTGTGCCTGCAAACATCTTCAATTTGCAGTTGTCGTACATTTTAATTGTTATTGTTATGCATCCCTGGACTGTCCTCAGTCCGATGCACAGGATAATTGTCCTTCGGATGCCTCTTAATTTGAATAGCCAGCATTTGAGGGCACCATTGTCCGGCAATTACTTAGCATCAGATTCTGGATTGGCAACAGGATTCAATAAGCCAAGACTATAGTTCCTTTTGGGATTCATAAAAAAATGAAAAACTTGGCCAATTAGACTCATAATTTTGGCCAAATTTTATCTCCAGTTAACGAAATAAGAAAAGAGCTAAGAAAGAATCCTTTTCCTTCCATAATTAAGCAATTCAATAATACAATGAAATATCCTCTGGCTATCCAGTTTTCTTTGCCTTCATTCAAATGATCCTTGAAAATGGGAAAGCAGAAAACGCAAATAAAAGGAGAGATAGTTTGGAAAATGAATAGAGAAGAATTATGGAGAAGGAGCAGGAGCAGGAGCAGGACGAGGGCCAGGACGAGGAGGATGCCTCAAAAACTTATAACAGAAATTCAATAGGGCATGCAATTCAAGAAATTATTGTGCAATTTCAATAACTTTTCAATTGGGTTTTCAATTTGCTGCACACTTTGCCCCCTAAAATTTTTGTGTTTTTCATTTTTTATTTTTGCGTAGTGAAAACTTTATTTTATCTGTTTCTGTGGCCCTCTTCTAAAGAACTTTAACAACTTCGCCATCTTCGTTATCTCGTTCATTGTGCGCTAGTGTCTATGAAGAAATTGACGATTTCCGTCCGATGGAGAGCTATTCGAGAGCTGGCCGAGAGGGTCAAGTTGGCCAAATTACGAGGGTGTCTGGTCCCGGGGTTATATCTGGTCGGTAATCACAGAATATGGCGCCATTAGGCAGCAACTTTGAGGAGCTTAACTAGGCAAACAATTCTTTCATAGTAATATGGCGATGCATAAAAATTGCATAAAGTATCTGGCCCGGCCACAAGCCGGAATCCAAACAGCCAACGTACTACCAGTCCTACCTGGCTAGGGCCAAAAGGCAAACAATGCAATTTCAATGTTCAGCGAAATCCACCTAGCTGCCCCGGCTCTCCACGAAAATATGCGGCATGGGAAAACTTTTTCACTGCCTCCTTCCATTACAAACATGAAAAACAGCCAACAAAGTTGCAGAAAAAAAACATGGCATAAAGCAGCCAGATACCTTGGCTGGATAATGCATGAAAACAAAGGACATGATATATCTGTCATGTGCATGGAGAATATTTTCAAATTTCTTCCAGGTTTTTATTTATTTGGAGAGTGCATTGTTCACATGAACTAAACATGATAGATACATCCTGGTCACAGTCTTCTGATTTTAATCGCAAACTTCATAGCTATTTCGATTTTTCAAGTGTATATCCTGTAGAGTCACGGATGTGTGTGGGATATTTGCATTTGGCCGGGTGCTGCATCGGCAGAGATACGTGAGCGTATCTAAAAGATACTCCTTCTAGGCCAGAAGTCTGGAGTTTGTCTGTGGCCGTTGGGTAAATGTTGCCGTCTTAAAAGGTAAGTTTCGGCATTGAAACAATATTTGCGCTTTACATTCAGCCGTGGGGGCGTCTGCGCCTTCCGGGGATGGGCTAGGCTTGAGATGGGTGCGTGGGTGGCTGGCTCAGTGGGTGGCTGGCCATGCTGGTGATGGTTCAGGGGTGAGTGGTGGCCATAGCCACTCATGTTGGCCAGCACGTGCCGCGGCTTTCGCAGTTTCGCTAAACCAAAACCATTAATCAAACAATTAGAGCTGCTAGAAGTTCGAAGCTACAGCCGGAGACCTTTTCCCCCAGCCCCTCTATACTGGGTAACCCGAAGCCCCACCCTTTCATTTGCATAAATTATGGCTTCATAATAACCGCTATTTATAATTTTCGACGCGGCTGCAAATGCGTCTATGGGGTGTTTGTCGGACACGCCCACCGTCAACACCCCCGGCAAACACTTGAAGTGCTTGAAAAGGATTTAACTTAATGCTAGTTGTTTGGTCAATTGTGTCGGGTGGTGGGTCTATTGTTAGAACAGGTGGTGGACTAATTCCACATTTTTAAAGAATATAGAAGGAATCGTTCCCCAACTCCTTAAGCCTTTCACCAACACACATCTTCCAAAACCAATTTAATATTTTGAAAGTTTATGTAACACACCATGTGTAATAGAAAATTATTTGAAACCCAATAAGCCTATCTATGATCCTTTTTCCAATCCAACCACAAAAGCCTCTTCAAACCTGTCATTTCACATCAATCTCCTTGCCAGCATGGCCCTTTCGAAAATGTGTTCATATTTTTTATGCAAATTGTTGAGTCATTTCAAAGGCAGCATACTCGATTACCTTGCTGCACATTTACAAGCCGAATGAAATTAATTCATAAATAACACGTCCTTACACAAATTTAGCCGAGCAGCAGACAGGCAGACAAACAAACAAATGTATGAGAATTATGCAAATGATATAAACGCTAAAATCAACTTGGGGCTTTTCAATGAAATTTCCACAGCGCACGCAGAAGGCCAAAAAGGATTTCCACATTCACATGGCATGGCCGCGCGAGGGGCTAAGGACGTTCCGCCCGTGAGTGGCAAAGTGGCAGAAAAGACGGCCCGAAAGTCTTTCGAGCGGGAAAGCGAAAAACCCGCAAATGAAATGAAACGAAATGTTTGCATAAACGATTTAATCGAATTCCAATGCAAATTCAGTTAAATTTCATTTCCCGTACGGCGAGACACGCCGCTGGAATCGGATCGTTGCAGGAGGCAACCGGAGGCAGAGGCCGGGGGTGGAAGCTGGCATTCCGGTTCCGGAAATTAGCATAACACTCGCGGTAATACAATAAAAAGAAAAGGATACAGATGCCTGAGATATCCAGGCCAGGCCAGGCAAGGCAGGCGAACGGAACGAGCACGGCGCCAGGCCAAGTGTAAAGTTCATTTTCAAATTGCTGATATACGAAATTGAAATAGGAAGCTGGAATAGGAGTTTTCCCTCCACAGGAAGGATTGCTGGGGTGCTGGGGGAAGGAGCAAAATGAAAGGAGCTAATGTCAATAGTGGGCTGACTTGGTATTTAGTATAATTTTCAGTTCAAGCTTAAGGGTATCCAGCAATCACTGCACCCCTTCCTTGATCCTTTCAAGCAAAAACCCATTTTCGGCACAACCAAGAACCGTTTATATTTATAGGAATTCTTTTTGTTTGTTTGAATTTTTTAATTGTTGTTTGCTTCTCCACTGGTCGCTGGCTGCCTAATAGAGCGACTCAATTAATGAGGCAAACTTTTTCCGGTCTTCGTTTCCCCGGAACTTGCCATTCCGACATGCATTGGCCGAGCTTTGCTGTTGGACAAGGACTTTAATGAAATCTTGACACGGAGTCGAGGTACCACAGGTCCTTTCTCCTAAAAAGGCCCCCTTCCAGCCAATTGTCGCGCAATGAATTTTATTTTGCTCTTTACAAGTTGTAAAAAATTAAGCAAAGAATGGAGGCAAAAACTTGGCTTTTTCCTGACTTTTTTTTTGGTGGTTGGGGGTTTATTTTTTTTTTTTTAACAAGTTGTTGGCAAAAAGCCAAGAACTTTATATGGCATGCCCATAAAGGGAAAACTTCCCCTTGAGGAAAATCCGTTAGCCGAATGGAAAAAAAAAGTGGGGAAAAAGTTTATTTGCCCGCTCCCGTTGCATATTCAAAGCATTCGTTCTCTTTCTGCCCGTGTCCATGTCTGTCTTTTTTGGTCCTTTTGTAGTGGGGCAGGCCCCCCCATTTCCATTTCCATTCCATTTTCTCTCTCTGGTCTCTGGTCGCGCATTTCCGTTACATGCCAAACACTTTTGGCCTTTGTCCCGGGACCACAAAAGTCACCGCCTGGCGCATACAAATTAATCATTCGGTCAAAAAGGTTTGAGTGCGAACGGAACGATTTCGCGAAGGACTTGCCTCCTCCCCCATATACTTATTTTTTTGCCAGAGCCCCGTGGCAATATTTTCGCCAGTTTTTGGATCTCATCTGGCCTTGGGATTCCCATCACGTACGCGACGTTTTTATGATATACCAATTTTGACATAATCCACGTGGATTACGAGCCAATACTCATGCATATATTGGGCCCAGGGGCGGAGGTTGGAGACTGGCAGTTCGTTATTCGATTTGTTTTTTGGCACTAGCTTCATAAAAAGTGCCTGTATAAGTTGATTGAACTATTTCCGCTCTAGCACTTTGATCCGCGTCCGGGAGGGAATTCTAACCAAGCTTCAAGATCACTCTAAATTTGAATACTCCCAGAGTTCTGTTCCTGCTGTCCAGCATTTAACCCTATCGAGTTAACCTTTTGCGATTTCATTTAGTCTCATAATTTTATTCCACCACTTGCCCCCGGCAACAGCAGTGCCAAAGGTTAATGCACCATTTGACTGTATCCCCCCTTTTGGCCGTTTCCAATGAACGTTTTCAAGTGCAAATGACCAGGGGTAGAAGCCCGGAAAATGGACAGTGGGGGTGGGGTGGCAGGAAGGTGTAAAGCAATGCCAAAGCCGGCGACGACAACGTCATCATCCTCATCAACATCATCCTGAATCCCCTGAAACCCAACCCCCATGTGGCATATGACAAAGTTTAAGTGCTTGCTAAATCCATAGATTTCATGCTGGCAGTCGTGGCAAACATGGCCACATATTGTGCGAGACAACCAACCAACAGCAACAAAAGGCAATAGCAACAACCAACAAGGGCAGCAACATCGGCTTCAAACACCAAACATCGAGGTGTTGGGTAATGTGCCAGGCAACAACAAGGCAACAATTGCTGCAACAATAGTATCGCATTTCAGTGTTTTTACTGTGGCATAAAAACAAAAGGCTAAAGCCACAGTCAAACAGCGAACTAACACCAACAGCAACAGCAACATAAGTGCAACTGCAGCAGCAACAACACACAGGACTCGAAAGGCATCAGCAGCAACAACTAGTTCTTACTCAGCAACTGCGGCGAATAAATGTTACCTTTTAATTCCAAAACCTTAAGATTAATACTATTTGATAAATAAGTCATAAGTCATAAGTCAAAAATAAAAAATGAAAAATTGTATTCTGGCTAGCCTTTTTTCAAGGATATTGCATGTTGCAAGTTGCAAACTCTCTATGATAAATAATATGCCCTGTATTACTTTATTTACCAGGTAGTATCAGAACCATTCTTGTTTTACTGTCTGGAAAAGTTTTCATACATTTTGCCACTCGTTTCTGCCACTATTTTTGTTGGCTGATGGTTGCACGTAATTTTGTTTTTGTCGCGACGCAAATATGTTGCCCATAACAAGGTGGCTGCCACCCACTCGCCACCTTACAGCCACTTTCTCTGTCTTACCTCAGCATTATGCAGGGCGCCACATCATCGCACTTGTCACTTTAACCTTGCAACGGCCTGTCAGTGGCACCCTGGCTCTGTCTCTGTTCCCTCCATCGCGCTCCGGCTCATGGGCTCTGTAAATTTGCGCAAAGCGGCGTGGAAAATGAAAAGAAAAGCCATAAAACCAAAGACGACGCGGCAAGCAAGCAAACAACGCCATGAGGAAAAAAAAACAATGACGGTGAGCGGAAAATGGCAAACAAAAAAATTTTAAAAAGAAAAACTTAAGCAACGACTATTGGATTATCTTTCAAGTATTTTATATAATTTGTAAGAGAACCAAATATTTAAATTTTTAATGCAAATATCAACCATTTTAATCACAGCTCAGTTAAAATATTTTTATATCTTTAATAATATTATTATCAATTTTTCTGAATACTCTTATGAATATCCTTTTTATCCAAGAGTATCAAAAGTAAGCTCGAAACGAGCGTAAATATGCCTGTCATCATTTTGACATCAGCTTCCTGTTGTCGGCAGGAGTACGGGTAGTTTCCAGTCAGGCCATTACCATAACTATAATGCATATTTCAGCATCGAAGTCAAACATAAGACTCGCTCTTCGTCCTCGTCCTTGTCTCGCTCCTCGCCGTCGTCCACCGCCCCCAGGATCCATCCCCATCAGCCGAACCGAAAAGTCTCCGCATCGTGTCATCATCATCATCAGGCAGAGTGACAGGACCGATTCCCGCTGTCTACTCTGGGCCTTCTGCCACATCGTGTTGCCGCTCTGGAAAATCCCGGTATCACTTTCGCTTGCGCCCCTGTTGACAATCTCGGTTTCAATGTGTGTCCACACACTCCCCACCACCACCTCCTTGAGTGTCTGGAGGCATGCCTGGGCATATTTATACCCGCTTTTCTTGCTTTTCCACAGGCTTTGAATGAATGACAAGGTTTTAGCATAAAAGTTTATTGAACTAACGCAGAAATAGCCCATAAAACAAAAAAATAAACAACAAGAAAGTAGCAAACAGACTGTATGGCATACAGGATAGATTCTTTAGGTAGAATTTAATGAAAGTCCTTTTATTTGAAAATTTTAATTCTTGATGTTTCGGACTATACTTTTTATTTATCTTTTAATATTTTATGTCTGAGGCTGATCAGGATAATATGGAAACCCTTTATTTTGTTTTATAAACTTTATACTCAGCAAGAATCACAGCAAAGAGTCACCTTGATATGAGGTATCCATAGTTTCCAGATAATTTAATATTCCTAATTTAAATTTGTATCCTCCAAATGTTGATCTATTTTTGCTGAAAAGAGCCTAATTCTTTTGGCTCCTTGTTCCAAAGATTTCAAACTATCTTTCATGAACTTGAATCCATTTATATTCATTTTAATTATAGACACGCTCCTATTGCATTAGTCAACTTGATCGCCATTTTTCTTCAACTGAATCTCTTTCCTGTGAATATAATTTTCATTAACACGAATAGCCGCAAAAATAATACACTTTTTATTTTGATACTCTAGTGTTGTGGAAAAAATTAATAAAATTAATTAAACGTCAGCTTAAACGACGTATCAGTGCAGCATTAATAAATTAACGGCAAAAAAAGGTTTAAACAAATATAAAAAAAAAAAATAGCCACAAAAAACAACATTAAACAGGAAAAAAGACAAAAATAAACAACTTTCATGGAAGCCATAAACAACAAACTAATTAAATATGCATGAAAAAAAAAATTATTTATTAAAATGAACATAAAAATATCGAATAATGAATGCTCTGTGGGGAGTTTTTATGGGATTGCAACAAAGGAAATAAAAGCAGTTTAAACCGCTTGATTGATTAAATAGCTGGAAAAGATAGCTCCATTTTTAATAATTTATCTACGTCCCTACATGATGAAGTCATAAAATACAGTGATTTGTCTATAAATATATTTGGGTTGCCTACTCATAGAGTTTTATGATTAATATTGTTAATCTCTCTTAATTTTTCTTTAAAAAAAATGCTTAATCAGTAAGTGTATTTAACATTCCTTCATCTAATTAGGAAATACTTATTGCTCCGCCCTTTGAACCGCCCAATCACTTTGGACAAATTAATTTGTCAATTATTGGCAAACAACCGGGCCACCGGGCAGCTACCATCGAAAGTCATGCGACCTGGCCCACTAAGTAAAGCAGCTAACTTTCGATAGGCCATCGCCATACGCGCCCTAAACCACAAAGCCCGGCATTTGTTTGCTTTTTGGTTGAGTGGAAAATATGCAAGCTTCAACCACAGCTTTAACCAGCTCCCGACGCATTTGTCATTCTTGGGGCCAGGACACCCGACCAGTGCAAACACAATCAAAAGTGCATCCGGGGCTGGGGGAAAAAGAGAGAAAGTCCTGCGCCAGGCATTCGCAACCGTTTGCCAATATTCAAATAGCAAAAAGTCAGACATATTCTCATTAACATAAAACATAAATATTTACTTATGCCACATTCACACACAAGCACACACCCACTCGGTTCTGGACATTTCTATTCGAGTTGGTCGAATGGGATTTCCCGCCACCCATAACCGGCTAACGAAGTCGAGCAGACATTTCCTTGCCTTTTGCATTTTTACGCCATTACGTTCTGTCTGAGGGGTGCCGGGTGAGATGTGTGCTAAAATGCCATTTCCATAAATGCAAATCAGTTTGTTTACTCCTCCCACCCTCCACGCCCCATCGCAAATATATATTATATATATGGATATACCACCAATAGTTATAACTTTTGAGGCGTTGCAGCTCAGCGAATAAATTTCTCTACTTCTTTCGTTGTTGGCCAAGTTTATGGTATTTTTATTCCTCTGCGATGGGGCGTAGCTGAAGTGTAACATGCAACGAAATTGATATTTACTGGTTAGTTATGGGTGGCAGGTAATTAAAGATGCCATGGATTGGCTTGATTTGGAAGATTTTTGGCTTCATTTAAATATTCCGCGAACTTGGCTTTCAAAATTTTATTCCGACTTTATTCCGAAAATTTCAACCCGATTACACTAACTTCCGGACTGGATTCAAAATTCTCAAAAAACTACATTACTCAAGAGGCAACTACTCAAGAGACAAAAAACTACATTACTCAAGATGGGTTTTATTCTTATGAGTTGCTCATTTTTTATAGTTCATTTCTGAGTAGTTTTGAGTGTGCGATAAGCATTTCTGAAAAAATATAAGCGCTCACATATATGTTCCCAAATCCATTTTTATTTTGATCTTCGGAAGCTACGGATCGTTTGTCGTATTATTTAAATTAAATTTTCATAATTTGAAACAATTATATCATAATGGTTAAAGAGTTAAATTGTTGCTTAAAATTCATTAAGGCTTGGATCCTATTATATTGCTTTGCAAATACTGTGAGTATTAAGGAACAAACTATCTAAATATTAAAAACAAAAAAAATTAATTAACTGGAAATAGTACTCTTCAATTACTCTTGATTCCTTATTAATTATTATTACTCTTTTAGGCTTTTGGCCTCATAGTATTATTCATTGGCGACCTAATTCGAAGTGTAATCCAGTTTATAACTGAAAAAATACATGTGGGACCATACATTTTTGGATGTCTAGTTCTTGCAATGTCTATAATTTGTGTTTATGGGATCATTGGAGACAATTCAATAGCTGTTTCAATTGTGAGTTGAATTATTTACAAACCTTTTTTTTTCTTATTCGAAATAATCCTTTTATTTTTCAGTTCGGTTTATACTTTTTAGTTTTCCTGTTCCTCTTCATATTTAGGGCTAACCACAAATATTTAGAAACTGAAGACATTGTTACTATATGCGCACTTCTGCTGGGAGGCAGTATTCCACCCTTCATATTAGCTTGTAACTTGTAATTATTATAATTTGAGTAATGTTATGGGTTTTATTAACCTTTTAAGAGAAAATTATGTCCTGATGGAGTATAATATTTTTCTATTGAAATGTTCCTTTTTATTTTAACTCTTTGGATTAATAATATATGCGCTAAACCGATTTTGTAATTAAGATGGTACGAAGAAATATTCACAAATAAAAAACTCCCTTTCGAATAATAAGAAAAGAAAATTTTATAAAATCGTTGAAATATTTTTTGTTAAAAACTTAGTTGTCACGACAGCATCAAACAATTTTTAAAAATAGAAACATTGCCTTCCAATCAAAACCACTGAGCAAATCATTTTGTTAATCAGTCTAGTAGCCCTGCCTCAGTACTCAGAACCAAAAAGAGCTCAACCTTATCATGAATTTATTTTCTGTAATCAAGACTTGAATTTTAATTGCTCCCTTCGAAGACTGATAAATGGGCTAAATGCTGCGAACAACGTCACAACGTATTTATTGAAAACGTCACTTTCGAATTAAAAATGTTCTTATCAGAATTTAAATAAAATCATGTTATTAAGTATATTTTTTCGTATGATTTATTCATTATTTAATAATTAAAATGATTATTTTAAACAACCTGCTTATTGAAAAATTGACTTAGTTGTTGTCACGACAGCATCTCCCCAAACAATTTCTAAAATTAGAAAAGTTCTCGCGCAAAAAAAACCACTGAGCAGATCATTTTGTTGATCAGTCTACGTTCTGCCGGCTCTGCCTCAGTTCTCAGAGCAAAGAAAAATTCACTGAAAGATATCGTAAATTTGTTTCAAATAATAATGAATCAAGACCTGAAGTTGAGTTGCTCCCTTCGAAGTCTAAAAAACGGGCTAATCGCTGCGAACATAGTATTCATCGTAAGTACAATTTAACTCATTGTATTGCTTCCTATCAAATAATATTTGTACAGTTTCATGTGCTGTGTAGGAGAAATATATAAATGTATAAAAAACAGCTGATATATAGAATTATTGAGCAGAGAGAACTGATTGTTATTTACAATATTTGTTTGTGTTTTTCAGTTTCTTGGCATATATTTTCTCTTAGGGCCTTGGGGCCCCCACTTTGTCTTCACGGGAACGGTTATGCTCGTAGTGGCTTCTTTGGGAATTTTTGGATTGGTGAAGCAATATGTTTTCTTCATTCATTTGGTGAGTTTGTTTTGGATTTATAAATACAATTTTATTTTAATATTACGCTATCAAAATAATTATTTGTAGTACGCACTGATGCAGTCTATTTATCTAGTCCTGGAGTTCCTCAGATTCCTCGAGTGCTACGGAAAAAGATTTTCCTTCAAAAAGTATTTCCATACTGTGGTCCCCCTTTTGGTAATAGCCTTTTTTCAGGTAATAGCTGTGATTTGTGCCATTATCTTGGCCAGAGCGGTGGAACGCCGCAAGTCATCCTGTTCCCAAGCTATTGATGGCGCCAAAGAGTTGCAAGTATAGATATTGAGAAAAATTGTTGGAAGAAGCCATTTAATCAATAAAATAATATTTCTACTAAATTAGCTGAGAGCCGACATACATACATACATGCATTCAGTATCATCCAGTATCTGAAACGAAAGTAAGTTAATTGCTTAGTTCGAGGTAATCGTTTGTTTATCATCGAAAACTATCGAAGGTACGCCCCGTACATTAACATTTCATTCGGATTGTGTCCCTCGGGGCTCGCGGACAAACACACATTCCCAATCACTCCGTACCATTATACGCTGCCATGTCTTCATTTCCCCAGACCAACTAAAAACCAAGTAAGGGCATTCCCACCACCGTCATTAAATCAGAAAGCAAACAAAATATTATAGACCAAAGTGAACAACTAACCGCACACTCAGACACACACACAAAATAGTTATGTTGGCAAAAACCGAGACCAGACCGGGACCAGACCAAGATTTTTGCAGCAACGCCCAAGTCATTAGAATTCCTTTTTTGAAAATTGTATGCACAAAACTTGGCAAAAAGGAGCGAGACCAAAAAGCAAAACGAATTTCATTAAATTAGACGTAACGGAAACAAAGTCGTTAAAACTTGGCAATCCCCAGCACCAAAGCCCCTCTTCCAGGACCTCCTTCCTCCTGCCACACTCTGCACTCTCCATTTCAAATGCAATGCTAACGATCTACCAAACGAGCGTTTGTCTTGGTGTGTGGTTCGGGTGTCCATGGTCGGCGAAAGGACCCAAAAGGGGTCCTGTCCTTCTCGGTGCGTGGCACAGTGCATTGTCCGTCCAAAACCACTGGCCAACCATCCAACCCATGCAATGGCATTTTAATAAAACTCTGGTGAAAATCCCTTAACTGAGGCACACTCACCCGTGCACACTTAAACAATTTTCCTGAGCGCATTTAAAACGATTGAGCGGGAAAAGTGAAATGAGAAACCTTTTTGACTTTTTTTTAATTTTAAATTTAAATATAATATATAAAAATTTCATGATAATGTGATTAAAATAAATAAATTGAAGCAAATTGTGTTATGACAAAAAATATTAATTTAAAAAATATAAAATCTGTAATTATAGTAAGGTATTTATCCTCAAGTAGTACCCTTTACTGTAAGTTTAATTCACTTTTGACCCCCATTCGACCATTGCCTTTGCTATCCTGTAACTAACGCCCATAACTACCTTTTCCATATGTATTAGAAGACAGTTTTGTTGGCCACGTTAGAGAATCAAACCAGAGCCAGTTTCGTTGCGATGCCCTCTTCTGTGTTCCTGGAGCCCTCCAGAGCATTGTCTGCTAATAGAGACTTGACTGAAGTGGGATTTTGCTGCTGTGGGCGGACTTCTAGCAGGGGTGGCCAGAAGGACACACCCTGTGCGGGCCACGCTCATTTCAGGCAATGGCAAATTGCCATTTTTAGTTGGCCATTCGATGTAACCGAAACTGGCGACCATTGCCATCCTACAAATTAGTATAATAAAACGTTTCATAAAGTGGAGCCACACACAGGGGAATCCAGGGAGTTTCTGTCCTTAGAGGGGTCACTGTGTTGGGATTCTGTCATTGGGCTGGGGTTACTGTTACAGATTTTGATTCCCCTTCTATTATTATACTTTTTTTGTGATTTTTCAGAGTATATCTGACCGTATATAGTGTTATTTGATAAATTAATTGATTTAATTTATATTTAAATGACTTAAATATATATTTTTTTGCAAATAAGATGTGGATTTTAAATACTTAAAACATCATCTAGGGTGCTTCTATAGTCCATATCTTAATCTTTAATCTTTCTTTTTTTTATGCTCATTTAATAGTTTTGTTTGAATTTTTGCGCTGGGAGCTCTTCTTCTCGACTGCCGCTAAGTATCCATTACATAACGAGGCGGGTTCAAGTGGGGTGGTGGCCCCTGCCACTCCCCCTTGGAGCCCTGCCGCCCGTCTGCTAGATATTTATTACAATTCTGCTCCGAAAATGTCATTCGAAATTGTATTATCCCCTGGCAGCCAGTCCAAGGGGCGTCAATGTCCTTAACTTCTTTGAAATTGTCGCCATATTTTGCAATTAGAATAGACGTAAAGTGAGTTGGCCAGGGGTAGAGTGGAAAAGAGAGGGAAAAGGAGCAAAAGAGACAAAAAATGACAACGTCGACGGCGACGTCTGACACATTCAAGAAATTACAACGCCAAAGGCCCGCGGCAAAGGACTCACAAAAGGCGTCCAAAATGTATTTTATGGCCTGTTGAAATGTCTCACGCTTTGTCTTCTCGTCCTTCCGGCCGCCATTCCCGTCGAGTGTCCAGGTTGTCATGTCGCCTGCGTCTAGGAGCCAAGATACTTTTCATCCTTCATCCTTTTCGCCAGGACAATGTAATGTGTTGATTGAATAAACGAAAAGTTGTGTCATAAAACCGTTTTATGTATTCGGAGAGATAAAGCTGTTTATTTGTTGCAGTTAAGTAAAGATAACTTCGTTATTGGATGCTTTGAATTCGGGATTATCTTCAGAATATAGAACATTTATTTTCCTTCTAAGCAGGTAGCTTCGCTTCAAGTAACTTTAAATTTTCCAGTCCTGCAGTTTTCCTCCTGCCCTCCTGCAAGCTCATTTATTTTAATGCATTTTACTAATTACTCACCAAAGTCAAAGGACGACGACGACGATGGCTAAACAAGAAGAAGTAAAAGTGGAAATCGCTCCAGACGGCCAGGGACAGGGACTGGGACAGGGGAAAATTAAACTTTTTGACTAACTCGACATGTAAGTTTAGCCATTTAAAGCCGAAGCCACGACCAGAATTTCATTTTCTGGCCAAAAGTTTCTGTTGGGGGCATTTAATTAGTGTGCGAGTGAGATGTTGGCCGAAACTTGGGGGCCAAACTGAAAGAGAAATGTGTAATCAACCCTTGAGACTCCCCCAACTAAACAGGACTGACCATTTTCAATTAACTTGAATGTTTGCTCCTGTGGAAAATTCCGAGCGAAAAAGTCAAAAAATCAAAAATAACATAATGGACAAATTAAAATGTTAGCCGGTCGGGACTGGGCCTTTACAATAAACGAAAATTCCCCACTAGATTTTCTTTTTTTCTTGGTTGGTTTGTTATTTGGAAATTCCTGAAAAGTTTTTTCTATTTCGATCCCGTGTCTGCGGCACTTAAATTCCGATTTTTTGTTGTTTTCCATTGGGATTGCCGAGGCTGCAAAAGGCAATTTACTAAATTTCTTTGCTTTGCATTCTGGGTGCGGAGGCAGAAACAATAGCAAAGGTCCTTTTAGTCAAAGGATATGTGCAGCCATTGCAACCCTTTGGACGTGCCCTGGCTGCCATCCAATTTTGAACTTTGATTTCTGAACAATCGGAAGATAGGCTTAACACATCTAACCCATCTCCTTGTTACTTTTTATTCAAACAACCATCCTTTTTTTAAAGAGTTCTTTTAAACATCCAATTATAAGAAAATTTCACCACTAAATGCTCTTGGCTAATCGCATTAAATAGCTTCTGCTCCATTTTGTATCAACAATCAACCACTGTTCCCCCAATGCACCCATATTAGCCTTGTGTTATCCTTGTGGTACGCAGCCGGAAAGGACACTCGAGTGGAGTCCATGGAGCATTTTTATGGTCACTCAAATGGGCATAAAACTTTGTCTCCGCATGTGAGTCCGTCGCTGTTTCTTTTACGAGCATTTTTTGCGATTCTGCCAAAAGCTGCTGATTAAACTTTATGGCAAATTTGCTGAATCAGTGCCTGGCAGGCAGCACCATCCCACCCACTCCTCTCCACACTCGACTGCCTAAATACAATCGAATCAAAAATTCCAGTCCTCACTTCCCCGCCCAAATGCTTTTATGATGCACATAGCTTTGGGGACACTAATTTGGCGCAAATATGGCTAATAGGAAGGATATTCATATTCACGAGGAGCGCAAATTGGGGGTTTTAGAGCCTGAACACTCACATTTAAAACATCCTTTGCCAAAAATTACGATACCTACTGGCCAAACATATGCTTTCCATTCAATAACAGAATCAATACAAAATTATTTACCAAACGCATTTAAATTTTATTTGTCACATGTGTTACATCGATAAAGAAGGATAGAGGAAACTTTTTAGTTGGGAAAATGGGAGAAAGCATTTTGCAGCATTATCCTGTATCATTGTCCGGTTCACTCGGTCCTCGGTCCTCGGCTCGGATCGGGCAGCAGCTGGCTAAACAAATTGAGAATTGATTCTTTATAGACCATTAGTTTTGATTATACAATAGTTGGTGGGTGTTTTGGGTCTGGTGGGCGTTGAGGACGACGAACGGAAAGGTCTTCGGCTAGACGACATTCAATTGAACGCTTCAACGCCTATCGGACAATTTTGTGCCAAAAATTATGAGCCTGCCATGGCTATTATAGTGCCACGATATATGGCCCAGTGTCCGAAGCCCAAGCCTCCAATGCCAGTGGGTGTGGGTGTGGGACTGTGTGCTTCATGTTCATGATAAATTTGGGCTTATTTATCGGACTGGCCAGTGGCAATTGGTAGCGGCCAGGGCCAACACGCACTGCCAGCGAGTGTTTCGGACACTGGGGCTATTTGTAGTTTCGGTTTGGCTGGCTAAGCTCTACATATATACAATATGCGGGGGCTGTCCATTTGGGGGTGTTGGGGCTAATGGCAGGGGTCCGGTCACTGATACATTACACTGAGCACTGACTGCAGCTGGTGTTATTCGAGCGGCAAAAGCTTAAAGTTCATCCAAGGGTAATAAGCTGGCAGTGCAGTTAAAGCCTTCAGCCGTGAAAATGCCAAATAAAATTTCAATTTCGGTTTAAACAGATGTAAGAACTATCCCAAAAACACAAAGCTATATACGCTCTGAGCCTGTCAAGGATATTACAACTAATTAGTGCAATATCACAACATTATTAAACCAAACAACTGAAACGATAAAGTGGGGTTCTCTCAATAATATCACGCTCCGTTTAATCAAATATATATATTTTAATTTCAATAGCCTTTATTTTGCCGCCTCATTTGGCCATATATTCGATGCATAAACTGTCAGTAACAATTTGCAAAATTGTTTCGCCTTGCCGAAAGGAGCAAAAAATCAATAGAAAACAAAAATAGGCAGGAAACTGAAATCATTCGTGTTTATCATGAATTTGCAATTGCAGCTTTTTGCATTTTGCAGCAGGATATGATGGGGGGATGATGGCCAAAACAATGCCTCAATTGGATCTATACATTAATGATTTTGTAGAACAAATTGGACTTTTGGGCGGGGCGACTACAAAGTGCATAATTAATTAGCTGGTCGGACTGGAATATTCCGCCGCTCGCCGGAAATCAGTTGAAAGTTTTGTGGCCCAGCCGCAAAATAGTTGGGTTTACCTGGTACGAGGCTCCCTTGGAATGGGGCTCAAATCACAAAATCCATGGAATTGTCCAGGACCATATAGGCAGAACTGTGTCGACGCCAAATGGTTCTGGCCGCTGAAATGGAAAATTTCCGCACAAATTAGAGCCAGTTTGTCCGCAAATATTCAGCTATTTGGGCAAGGAGACTACCAGCTAGGGGTTTCTATTAAACACTATTTGAAAGGGAATTTTTAACCAGATCTTTAAACGAATGTCTGACCAATTAAATTAGCCTTATTATACCCAAAAACAACACTTTTGCGGTCAGATATTTTTTCCATTTAGTATTTTGTTTTTATTTTTTGTCTCATTGCATAATTTTTCAATAAATTGATTAATTTAATTTATATTACCTTTTTTCAGCTATACGCATAGTGGTTGTAATCCCTTTACTTCCGCTTTATTCGATTTTTTTTTAGCTATTCAAACTAATTCTAGTGTCAGTAAATTACATTTTAATGCTTTAATTACACGGTTTAAATGTAGGTTTAGTCGCTTGGTATTGAATCATTTATGATATTTTACATTTAACAGCCTTATTATTAGCATTTAATTACCTCTTTCGTGGCGGTGACCTTCTGTTACCTTCTCTCAACTAATTATGCATCGTGCGTCGTATAAGTTAGGGTTTTGTTCGTTAGGGTTCGGTATTCTTGTTTGGCTTTAACATTTTTCTCATTTTTTATTCTTTCTTTTAAACTTTCAAGTTTCTTCTAAAACTATGCAAGATATCGGTTGGGGGCTCTAGGCTGTACTTACTTTAACTACTTCTGTGCTATTTTGACTCGGTTTCGGTTCGCGTGTAAATTAATATTAAGGTTTTGCTTGCTCGAAATGCAATATTATTAAATGCTTTAAGGGGCTACGATTATATATAGAGTTATGGGAACTGTATTTACAAGCCAATATTTTCATGTATCTCTTTACATACATTTCGTTGTTGCTTTTCCATTTGGGGGTTTTCCGGGAAAGAGTTTCTTGGAGACATAGCCGGGAGTCTATAGCTATAGTGAAGGATGGATTCTGTGAGGGGTTCTATGTAGGTAAAATAAGAAAAGGATATGCCTTCCTAAGCTACACCTCCACTCTTTGTGCCTCTGGGAAAATGTCACAAGTGCGTCGTTAATTTATTGAGCAACTCTCTGGTTTTAGTCAAGCTTTTGTCAATGGGTTTCAAACTAGGGCCTAGACATTGGAGCTAGAGCCGAAGCTACTCAGGAATTTGCTATCGCCAGCTAAGCTGTTGACACTAGCTAAGGACTTGTTGTTGTCACCTGAGCCGGCCAGGAATTGGTGGTGTTGCTGGTGCTGCTGTTGCTTAAAGGATTGGTATGCATCCGAGCTGACTGCCGACCAAGTTCCATCTTTGGCCTTCACGTACAAGTGCTGCTTGTTCGGCTGCTTGCTGCCGAAATGATAATCCCCCGGAGCCGCGATCGAGGCACTCGAGGCCCAGTCGTTCAGCAGCTGATTGGTGGAGTTGCACAGACCCAGGCCGGAGAAGTCTCCACCCTCCGACGGGGGACCGCCGGTCAGGAAATCCATAGTCGCATTTGCATTAGTGTTCAGTGCGTTTTGCCTCAAACCGGATTTTCCCAAAATGTTATTTTCGCTTTTGTAGAGCGTTTTCGGCTGCCGTTGCCGTCTCAGAGTCCCGGCCCCGCCGCCGTTCGCCATTTGGGCCACCAGTGTGGTATTGGCATAGGCGCCCAGACCCTGTTTCAATGCGTTGCTGGCCAAAAGTAGTTGCTGCTGCTGATTGAACGGATTGGTTCGCTCCGTTTTCACGTCCATCTGATCCATTTTGTTCTCGGTTATGTTGATCTTTTTCAGCTTGGCAGGTGAGGCCGTCAGAATGGCCGTGGATGCCGTGGAAGTGGTCATCACATTTGGTTGCTGTTGCTGCTGCTGTTTTTGTTCCAGGCACCCGTAATGAGCACTCGGTGGAGCCGAATACATCCCAGTCGATTGGTAATCATTGCCCTGCTGGTTGTTGTTGATGGTGTTCTGGGTCGGTTTTGTCGCATAGCGGTTCTGGAATAGCTTCACATTGGCCACCACATTGGTGGTGGCATAGGCCCCACAGCTATCGTAGAGGGAGGCCCCACCACCCACCGACGGCTGTGGTGCCCCATGGGTGGGACTTTTGAATGTCGAGCAGGCGACTTCCGCATAATCGGGCATGTTCAGGGGCGACAGTCTGCAATGGGAGAGAGGTGGCATAATACCGGTTAAAAATTGATTCAATGGAGAGATCAGTGTTGTGTGTGGGATGATTCTCATTATTTGGATACACTGAAAAAAACTACAAGCGAATCTAAGCCATAAAATAAATTTAAAAAAAATTAGTATGGAAAATGGTTGATTAATCTCTAAGCTTTTTTTCTCAAGGATAATTTTCTTGGCAACCCCAACTCGCCACTTAGCAACCAACTAATTCCTTTTTCAAAGTGTATATAATTTACCGTTCATTTATGCCTGTCTGGGACTCCCATCACTCATTTCATAAATCATTCGATGTTGTTGCTGATGATGGGAGGAAATTGCTTTTGTTAGGCTTGTGAATGCAACTCCGGAAATTGTTCCATCTCACACCTACTCATTAAAAATTTTGCTGCAATTTCCCTTTGCGATAGCAATTGCAATTTGGTTAAATACACCAAAATACAATACAAAAATTTCGCCATTAGCATTTCAACTTTCTAATTAGAGGCGCTCGGGTAGGGGGAGTGTGGGTTTTGGGAAAAGCGGAAAATCGGAAAAGCAGTAAAATGAGGAGCCACAAGAAGAAAATCAGAGTGGTTTGGGGTGAAAAAACAACCGGACTCTGAATTCGAATCAAACTTTTCTACATGCGAGTTTCTGGGCAAACAAAAAAACTTTTTATTGCGCAAATTTTTGCACACTAATTAGCTAATGAGATAATGCTTATCTATGGAACCGCGTTTTTTTCCAATGAGTTCTCGTAAAAATTTACTTGAATGTTTGTGGGTGGGTGGTGAAAGTTTCTAGAATAGTTTTGGCAGTTCAGTGGTGGTTTTTCCTAAATTTCTAATTTTTCTTATTAAATCTTTAAAATTTACTTCTAAGATTTACTTAAAATATGATTATTCTTCAAAAACAACCGCGCCAAGCCAATTAAATGGCGCTTTTAAGAATGACGCTCATAAGTATGCTACGGAATTTGAAAAGTTTCCAGCCATTAAGCTGCGGCCTTAAGGACATCAGGGGAATATGAAAAATATGCAGATCTGAGGAGTCTGTTTCCTCCCCGAGGACTATCAATTTTTAATTGTTAATTTAGCGGTGAAAATTGCGTTTTTCAGGAGGGCTGGGCTCTAAGAACTCACGCATTCGACAACAACCGGCGAAAGAAATTAAATATTTTAATTGGAAATTTTTGGTAATGACGCCACCGCCGCCCGCACGTGTTTCAAGTGGATTTGAAGGGCGGGGAACGGTGGGGAGTGTTTATGTAAACAAGGAAAATAAAAGACGATTCTGTTTTTGTATTTCTATCTGCTTATGTTATACTTTTTACGACTTTACAAGGTTGTTAAAAGTGAGCAACTGAGGAAAAAGTTCGCTTCGCGGGAACACAACGGAAAAATTGAATCGGAAATAATGAAAATCGCGTAACGGAAGTGGCAACGGCATTGAGAGGGTGGGGCAAAAGAGGGTGAGGCAGGAAGTGTTCCGAATTGTAAGTGAAGTGGAAGTGAGGGCGGGGGTTAAAGGTGGCGGATATTTCATCCAAACAGCTATTGTGAGAGGGAAGTCTAAACAAATAAATGCGTAAAATGCCGCAAATAAATACGCGAAAGTTTTCCGGGCTATGATGCTGGGAGGCTGTAAGGTGGGAGTGGGACAGGTGCACCGAGAGCAGGATAGCAATATGTCGCCAGCAGTTGCCACTTTTTATTGCGTCTTGTTTGGATTTTGGTTTCATTTTTGTTTTATTTTTTTTTGTAGTCCTTGCTGCGCGTTACTGTTCCTGTTTTATTATTGTTGCCGCAACGGTACATTAAGCTTTAAGGCAAGAAAGGACCAAAAAAAACAAAAGGACTTTTTTTCTGTACATTTCTGAGTAGAAATAATAAGGAAAATAATAAATAAGACGAGGGAGAAATGGCCAGTTTGAACATGGAACTGGGATTAGGCTCAATGGAATTAAGGCGATTAAGGGAAAACATTTTAAAGTTTGAAGAAACTTTGTTGAAATTTTTCAGGAATCATTTGACAAGCCGAGGAAGATTTCTTTTTGCGCTGAAAGTCAAAATTGGGATTGGAAAGTTCCCAAGAATTCACTCACAATTTAAGCCTCTTCAAAGCCGAGGATGTCAACAGAATTTCTGGACCATGTTCGAATTTGTCAAGTAAATAAGATCTTTTAAAGTTGAATATGCTTTTCTTATGATTTCTGCTTTTTAAACTTAATCCTCCTCCGAGAAGGAAAACTCCTCTGGAGTCTCTTTAAGGGAAACCCACAAACCCAAAGAACAACAACGGAACAAAGTAAATTCCGGATAAAACAGCCCCGGGAAATTTCGAATGAAATGCGTATATGGAAATTAAATAACGCTACCGCTGCATGTAAAAGAGTGCAGCCCCCCCTCGTGCCACGCCCGAAAACATCGACCGCCCCTCAAATAACGTAAACAGTTCCAGCCGGCGGTAAGTTACCATGGCCCAAAGTAAAACCCGTTCAAGTGTAACAATTTAATGGCGTTTGTTGTTGTTGCGGTGCTCTTGGAGGGGGTTGGGGATGGGGGATGATGTACCGAAGAGGGTGCTCCTGTCCTGGGGGTGGTTCACCATTGGCTGGGGGTAGGGGGAAGAAATTTTTATGGAGGCAGCGGTTGCAACTCCACAAAATATATTTTACGAGCCGGCTCGTAAATAGTGCCATGGATCTGTTTCTCGTGGCAGGAAAGCCTCCCACTGCCAACCCCCACTATTCTACCCAGCTTTTGACCAATTTAAGCCTTCTGCTTGCCAATTTTTATTGTAATTAAACAGTCACCGAAGCGTAGACAGGATATTAAGGCAACCAACCAACTTCCCGAGCAGATAAACAAACCGAAGGAGCAGCTTACCTCTCGTAATCGGGCAGTAGGGTGGGCGGGTGCTGTCCCTGCTGGGCGGTGGCCTGTGCGTATCCCGGAAGTTGCTCCTTTGTCGAACATGTGCCGCCACCATTGCCGGCTCCAGTGCTACGGTCGCCCTGTCGCCAAACGCCACCGGTGGGATCGATCCAGAGCCCATTGGGGCCAGTTGCGGCGACTGTCGAATTTGAGCCAACGGCACCGACAGCTCCGCCTCCATTTAGCGGCAATGTTGGAAACTTTCGCACGGTTCCGATTGCGTGATTGCCTGAAATAAAAAAATATGTGTTATATACCTTATGCCAGACAGAATATATCGAAATGGCAATGGTGCTGGGCCGGTGCTGTGCCGGTGCTGGGCTGGCAATGATTACGGCTCGTTAAAACTAAAACCCGACCAGACCACACCAGTTCAGAGGGTAACGTGCAAATAATAAAAGACGGAAATTACTTTTTATATTCAATTGGCAAAAGCTCTTGCCCGCCCTTTTCCAACAAGATTGTAAATGCCCTGGAGTTGTTAGACCTTAGGGGTATTCGCACTGAATGAGCTGCCTAACCAAGTTTGTTTGAAAAACTGATGAGAAATCCTCGAAATTCAAACAAATTGAAGAATCAGGATACCCACTAGCCCCTCTAGTATTTTATTTCTTTATTTAGAGTACTCCCAGCCAGACAATTGATGTGATTTTCACGTGAGCATTTGTCGTTTTTATGCTCTTCGCTACAAAGTTCCCATTTCCCCCAAAAGTTACCATTTTTTGGGGCCCCCAACTGGTGCTCTAGTTATCGTGACTTGTTTATCTTTTTTATAGTCGGTTTAACCTTGGCGCTGTGGCTTACTGCCAAAGATTATTACCCGCGAGTCTTTACAATGTTATGAGTGCGTGTCCTGATGGCTGCAGTTATTGTGGCTTACAAAATGGCAACCTAATTGAGACCGACCATAAATGCTCAAGTCATAAATCATAGATTACGCAGAGGAGGAGCTTGTGGAGCTAAAGGAGCTGAAGCAAAATGCTTGCATGTCCCGGACCGGAATGAAGATTGTCCTATCAAAGTAGGGGGAAAATAATTCATGATATAGTAGTTGAATAAAGCAAGTACCATCTTTATTCCACAAAACCCAGTAGTCTCTTTAACAATTCATTCAAAATTTAAAGAATATCCCCCATTTTCAACCAAATTAAACCTCAATGCACCCATAAATCCCCAAACAAAAAAGAACAAGCAATTACCAGACACCCTCCCACCAAAAAAAAAAAAAAGAAGAAAATAAATATAAATTTAAATTAAAGTTCACTCACCATGTAAACTGCCCAGCGAAGTCTGCTTGATAAATTGATAGCGCTTGAATAGAACCAATGCGCCCAATAGAAACACAATTATGGCAATGATGGAGCCCAGCAGGACGATAAACCAGGTCTGTGTTAAAAAGTCATCGGCAATATCACGACTGATGGGATATCTGCAATAGACAACACAATAAAGAGACCGGAATGGAGAACGGCTATCGGAGGATGGAGCTGGAGCTGGAGCTGGAGCTAGAGCATTGTGTACGTGCCCGGGCAGAGGCTTAGTTTAATGGTCGTTGGTCGCAAAAGTCGTTGGCCATTGTCGTTGGCCGTTAATGGATTGATGTGGACCTCGCTGCGACACTTGGCAGTCAAATGAGCAGCATCACAATGCCCCAGCTCCGCCCACTAACACAAAAGGGAAATCCACTCGAAAAAATATTTATTTAAATATTCAATATAGTTGTAAGAGAAAAACTTTTAAAGATATTAAAATAAAAGCTACAGAAACTTTTAAAATTTATATTTTAAATCAACATCCTACTCCCTTTTCTCCCAGTGCTTTCAACTCACCTCGTATAGCCCGTGTCCAGGGACTGGGTGCGTGCATCGATGCGAAGAACGGCGGGCTTGCTGAAGGGTCCGACTCCCACCCGGGTGGCCGCCGCCACGGCAATGTAATAGGTGACTCCCGTGGTGAGATTCGCCAGGAGCAGTGTGGGGGTGGCCGCATCTATGGTCATATTTTTGAATATCCGCGTCGTATTGTGCACGTCCAGGCCTTTGACGACCACATTGTAGCTGGTGAGGATTCCTGTTCAATGGAGGGTTGGACGGAAGAATGGAGTCAGAGACGGAGACACACGCAAATGAAATTAAATGTAAACAAAGAAGGAGAGAATTCATCCGCATCGCGTTGGTTTACTGGCGGTATTTTTACAATCAAATTGTTTGAGGTGGTGAGTGCGATAAATCAGAGAGTCCTGCAGGACGTTTCAGTCTAGCGCATTTTCAGCGCAAACTTCTCAGGGGCTTAGGTAATCGTTTTTTAAATGAAAGGCATAGCTCAATATGTTTATTTAAGGGATTTGAAACAAAATATTTATCCTCAGGACCTAATCATACCATTAATAATCTTAAGCTTTCCCCAAAAAGGACTCTTACTTACCATTGCGTGTCCGATTCGGTTGCGGTGGCAGCCACTTCAGGAACACTGAGGTGCGATTGAATTGAATGGCCTCCATGCCATAAGGTGGCGCCTCGGGGACTGTTAACGAAAATGGAGAACAATGAATCGCAATTAGTGGCCGGAATCCGAATAAGAAAAACGCAAAAATAAGTAACTGGCTCAGGAAACTAACTACAAAATAAACCTTACCATCTTCCAGGGTGCGGACACGTCGGGAGTTGGAGGGCTTTCCTACGATGCTCTTGTAAAATGGCACAAGAAAAAACTCGTAGGTGGAGGCTTTTGCCAAACCGGGAACCGTACAGGAACTGAGTCCTTGGCCCTTGTTCAGCAGAGTGAGCATCTTGTACTCGGTAGAGTGCAGTTCCCGAGCATACAGGTAGAAGCCCTCGATGTATTGGCCACTGTCGATGTCCCAGGAGAGTCGCACGGTGGTGGAGTCACTGGCATTGGCCTCCAGGATCTCCACAATATCGTTGGCCTGCAGCAGGGTTTCCACGTCGCTCAGAAGCAGCTGCGAGGTGCCAGAGTTGTCGCTGCCGTCCCGGACCCCAACCAGTTTTCCGGCCGTTATGGGCTCCGAAATGGGAGAGGGCGGGGAGAAGCCCAGGGAGTTCTCCGCCCGAACTATGAACATGTAGGCCGCTCCTTGGGTCAGACTCTCCACCGTGAAGATGGGCTCACTCAGCCGGGAGGCAATCGGTATCCACGTCTTGCTCTGGTTCGTACAGTACATTTCCACACTGTATCCGAGGAAGGACGAAGCTCCTGCCTTGTCACTCGTCGGCCAGACAATTGTCAGGGCCGAGGATGTGGCATTCAGGACCTTGGGCTGCCCGGGCGCCGTGGGGCATTTACTCTGTTCCGGGGCTCTGTAGAACTTAATGTTCGGATTGGTGGGCAGCTCGATCCGGAGGAAGCCACTCCAAGTGGACTTTCCCGCCCTCGAGCTGGCCACACAAGTGTATAGCCCCTGGTCCTGCTGCCGATCGAGGTCCGATATTATCAGATCCCCGGCCGTAGTGATATTCAGCTTCGAACTGGGCTGCACGGGAATTCCATCGCGGTACCAGGATATCGTGGGATTCGGAAGGCCTATGGCCTTGCACTGGAGCGTGGCCAAGGACTTGATGGGCAGGGTCTGGTTCACAGGACCTGCTATGATGATGGGTGGGGGGCGATCCTCCTGAGAGTCCAAACTCAATTGCACGCGGGACGTTATGCTGGCCACCTCGTTCATGGCATTGCACAGGATCACCAGGTCCTTGTCCGTTCTTTGGAAGCGAGTCAGGGTCAGAATGGAGTGTCCTTCCTCGGTGTTCAGACTGTGAAACCGATCCAGCGGTGGGGCTCCCGGAAAGATCAACGTACTATTGTTCTTGATGGTCCAGAAGATAGTCGGCTTTGGGTTTCCAGTGGCCCGGCACTCGAACGAGGTATCGGCGCCGAGCTCCACGGACTTGCTCGTAGGACGTTGGATGAATTTCGGGGGGGCTATAGTGTGAGTGCGGGGAGTAGGAGGAGCATGGGTAGACTAATTAGCTAACAGTGCTCGACTAGCGGTTGTCTAAACCAGAATTCTAGGATACTAGCATTTATGACTTACCGTAAACCGTCAGGGTTCCCATGGCGGTGATGGCTCCCACAACATTGTCAGCCTCGCAACTATACTCGCCCTCATCGGCGATGGTTACTCGCTCCAGTCTCAGACTTCGATCCTCCAAAACACTAACGCGATCTAGGATACGAAAGAAAACTTTCTTTTAAGGACACTCTTACTTATTTCTTTTCCTTTGAACTTACCCAATGGCATGTTGCCACCAGAGGCGGTTCTCAGCCAGAGAACATCGGGCATGGGGTCGCCCCCCACCCGGCAGGGAAAGGTCACCGAGGCCCCCTCCAATACCGTTTGATCGTGTGGCCCTCGGATGATGTACGGCTTGACTGCAATGGACATACGCAAACATGGCAATGATAAGCGGCAATTTAATCAAAAGCCCCAAACCAATAAGGGCGCCACAAACCAAAGCCCAACCCAAGTCACATTCCAGCAAATTGGACATGACACATTGATTGGAGGTGCCTGGCTTGGGTGGCGGTCCCTTTTTCTAACCTTTAACCCTAGAAAATATTTAAAGCTTAGAAATAAAAGTCTAAAATTGCTCTTCCCTCTTTAATGCCAAGTTTAATTTCATTCAAAATATTTTAATTTTGTATAAATAAATTTAAAATAAAACCCATCCCTTTGTAGTGCCTTTTTATGCCACAGTGGCTGAAAAGGGTTAAGGACTCACCGTGCACTTTGAGCGTGGCCAGCGAGGACTCGCGCACGCCGACAGGATTCTTGGCTATGCACTGGTATTGACCCTCGTCAGTCTGCCGGGCATCCTGGATGGCCAAATTGCCGCCGTCAACGATGCGTATACGCTTCGAGCCCTCCAAATCCAATTTCTGGCCGCCCTTCTTCCAGGTGACCGTCGGCTCGGGAATGCCCCGGGGCGGGGCGCACTCCAGCAGGGCGGTATCGCCCTGGGCGATCCGTGTGTTTTGCGGCTCCAGGCGGAACTCATCACGGAGCACTGAAATGGTGGACAGGGACATGGGTGAAAGGGCATGTGAGTGGAAGAAAGATGAGCAAATGATTATTACGAAGAGTATGTGTGTGTGTGTTGGAGTGTGCGGCTTGGCCCCTGTCCATTTGTTGGTGGTTATAAATTATCCCGGGGTTTTTGCATGATAAATGCCCCACGTCGGTGTCGGTGTCCTTGTCCCCTGGCCCTCACCATCGCCCTACTAGCTACTCCCTATCCTGCGGCTTTCTCTTTCCACTTTCACCGATGTGGGTATGAGCGCGTGTTTGCGGCCTGACAGCAAAGATAAATTGTTGGTAAATGGCATAAATGTGATTTTTATACGAGGAGCCACTGCAGGAGAAGCAGGAGCGGGCAAAAGGGGCAGCTCCCAAGAAAGATGGCCTTCTAATTTGTAAAAAATTCCAGAGGAGACACCATTTTCTACGCAGCTTTTAAGCTAATTTAATTCCATTTGTTATTGATTGTAGGGACAAAAAATAAGTGAGTATATTAATTTGATAAATGCCATCAGGAGCAAACGCTGATGAAGTGGAAAAATAAATGACAGCTGCTATCCATGTCATTACACAAATGTTTGCATTAGCATTGAATGAATAAATTCCATTTTTTACTAAAATAATATTTAAGAAAGTAAATGGAAAATAGGAGCTTTTTTAGTGTTTAATGAATAATTTATTAAATAAACACAAGGTGTGTATTTTTACATTCAAATAGAGTTTTTATTGCGGATTAATATCTATTAAAAATAAGTATTTTAACTTGAACAGCAATCTATTTCTATAGTAATATCTTTCTAAAGGACTCCTGATTCAACGTTGAGCCATTCTACTTTTCTATCATTACTTTCAGCCATTTTCCTGTCACAATCCGGCTGACTGCATTTATTCCTGAAACGGAGAGTCCTTTAGCATAGTAAATCAGAGTATTATCAACATTTTGCTTTAGCATTCGCAGATTTGGAGCGACTAAAGCGGAGAGCAGTAATTCAGCCGGCTCCTCCTTTTATCGTCCTTTGTAATGGTGTGGTCAGAGGGGAATGCCGTAATTTGCACACACCTCAGAGCTCTATTTGTCCTGTGTGCATATCACAGAAAGAAGTTTTCTTTTCCATTCACTTTTTTTCGGCTAAAAAAGAAGTAGTATAGAGGTAGAGGGCAGGCAGCTCAACTTCAGTGTAATAAATCAAGCAACTTTCAAGCACTTGAAAAGCGTAGCCAAGTAAATTCTCTGCTTTTTTCGACTCTGCTCCTTTTGGCCTCAAAAGCAACCTTTTGTGCAGCGAAAAAATATAGTATATATAGTACATATATATGCATGGATATTCATCGTATAAATCCATAGCGAAAGCAGCTTTTACGTAAATTAAATTTCGCTTTTCCTTTATTTCCCTGCTTTTCTTTTTTTTTTTAATCTACAAAGTGAATAAGCGAATTCTTTTACATTTTAGGGTGCTTTTTGTTGTCGGTCGAGATTTCTTTTTGCCGTGGCTTAGTTTTTGCCTTAGTGGTTATGCAAAAATGTGCTGAAACCATGACTTTTATTAAATTTAAAGTTGAAGCGTAATAAATCAGCATGAATCAAAGAACTCACGGAGCCAGCAACCATCCCGGGCGGACGCAATTAAAGTCGGGGCCAAAACTTTTAATAGAAGTCCGGGCCGAGCTGGAAGTCTCGATCCGAAAAACACACACAGCAGGAAACACGCCAACCATCAATAAATTAATCAAAGTCATAATCAGTGTCAGGTTCAGTGCCATTGGGCGAAAAGTTGTGTAGGCCTCGGCGTCGTCCTCGCTGCTGGTCACGGACACGGACTCGGCAGGCAAAAAAAATAAATAAATAGCTGCCGAGGAAAAGGTGCAAAACGCTCTCAGGCGTACCGATTCGGACAGCTCCCGATAATGAGTTAATAAATGACCGTTTATCTATATTTATCACGGCCGGTATTATGTGTGAGATTTATGATAGGAGGATGCCGGATATGGCAACTACTTCAAGTCTGCGACGTGATCGATTAAAGCTAATGAACAAACTGTCCTGGGATAATTGCGAGCCACTAAGAGAAAGTTATGCGATGATTACAATTAATTGGATAATTAAAGGTGCGATGAGGGGAGAATGGTTTCCCTTAAAAGGATGTAAGGTGTAGCCTTTTTTAAAGGCTCTGCGAAACCCTAATAACCATAATCTGAGCAAGCAAAGCTTCTAGAAAATAATATATATGGTTGCTAAAACGTCAGAGGAGATAATTCCCCACAATTTTTCAACGCCTACTCTGCATATGGCGGTTTTCGTTCCTCCCATTCTCCTGCGAGGGTGTCCTTTAATGTTGGGTCAGAAGTCTGCGTTGACAGCGTGGCTCAAAGCGAAATTGCGCTGACAACATCAAATATATATACTTAAACACACACAATGTGCAACTTATGTTTACTATTGACAAACCCCCAATAAAACCACACAAAAAAAAGGAATAAAAAGCACGTGAACAAGTGTGCCCGCCTACGAGCGGAGGTCCTGTTCCTTCAGCCGGCTGCCTCCTGGCTTCTGCCGTTTGCTGTTCGCTTTTTTATTGCCTAACCCAATCAATGTGAACGCCTTTCGCCTTCACCAAGTTCTCCGTATACTTGCTTTTTTTGTATCCACCCCAAGCCGCAATAACGACGTTTTAACCAAGCAAACAAATTTGACGTGCTTTTCGTGATTTACATGCAAATATTGAAAAATATTCCCCAAGGATATACCGCAAAAAGCAAGCCCCACTCGGTGTTCTGGCTAAACAAGACTCGCAAAAGGATCCGAGTGGGAGAAAAATACAATCCTAACATGAAGGCAAAATAAACTCCACGAAGCAATATCGATTTTCGTGTGGGAGGAGATCCAGGACATGACAGCCAGAAGGACAAACAGACAGACAGAAATGAAAAGGCAGCGGCAAATAAAAGAAATATTAGCCAACAAAAGACAAAGTGGCGGTCTCTATCGACAGGAGCGGAGAACACTCGGGTGGGGGGAAGGATTCAAGATATCCTGCTTCTTGATCCCAATATGTAATTGCAACTGTTGAGAGGACTTATCCCTAAAACCTTTGAAATGAGAGAGGCGAAAATATAATAATTCTGTGAATGCTAGGATTATTTTATTTTAAAATCCATCCCCGTAGGACAGGCCTTAATTGCCAAAATATTTGCCTCTGACACAGGCCATCAAAATTCTGGCCAGACCTATCCTAACTAACAATTTTTTATTTCGACCATATGCCTCAATAAATCCCCACATATCCACAAAAATACGGCCCAACCTCACTCTTGAGGGAAAAAAATGGCTAAGGCCATCCGAGTAAGCCTTTTTGACTTCAAAAACCAAAAAAATGCCAAAGCAAAAAAATCCCCAAAAAAAGTTGGGGGAAACTGACACGAAAACGGCAGTATTGGAGGCGGCAATAGAGCGTGCAGAGAGTGATAGAGATGGCCATAGAATGGGGGAGGGAGAGGGCACGAGTCCTCTGACAAGACAAGTGGGTGCGTTCGAGCGTAAAACTTGTAAACGCAGCAGCTCCACAGCTAGTTAGTTAAGTGGGCGGGTGCTGGGCGGCTTCAGCTGCTGGTTGGCAAAAAGGGCAAAGCTGGTAAGACCCCTTTTCCCCGCACCACTCTGGACAACAACAACATGAACAGCAGCAAAAATCAACATCAATTTAGAATATTAAAAACGCACACCACACATTTCAAGGATGGAGTGTAAGGACACTTGAAAAAAGTGATATAGAAAAGGTAGCTATAGTCGGGATTTTATAAAAAAATATATACACTGTAGACTTTAAGAGTAATTAAAGATAAATGGATTACCCAAAAATTACATTCTTTAACAAGTCTTATTATTTTAAAGGATATGTGTTTGTTTTTCTTTGTGTATTTTGGACTGTGGGTACTGGGGATTTAAGCTGACTTACCCGCTACTTGCAGCGTGGCATTCCGACTCCTTGCCACGCCCAGTTCGTTCTTGGCCTCACACCAATAGACGCCGGCATCTGTTTCGCGACGTGAATTGACAACCTGGAAAAAAAATATGGTGGCATAAGAATGAGTTTTGAGCTGCCAAGACAAGATGGCTAAGAGGCAGTAATGGCAAGTGGAGGTGGGGGCTTGAGAAATGAGTTGGAGTCAAGGGCCAAATGCGAGTAATTTTAATTGAAATGAGCAATTCGTATTCATAAAAGGATAAAAATTGGATGGAGTATGCTTATACATAATTAAAAACAAAGATAAAAATATAAATGATGAAGAAATTATATACTTTAAGGCACATTTTTATTTCAAATTTCCAATTCCCTTCAGCGTATAGTGTACTTTTCATTCTTATGAAACTCTTTCCAATTTGTAATTTCACAAATGGAACTGAAAAAGAACTCAAAACTACATCCAGATGGAAGCTTTCTAAGACGTTGAGTTGCTAGCTGCTGCTTCGGATGTTGTTCCTTCATGGAGGACCTCCCACTTTTGGCTTTTTCTGGCCATAAAACAGCCAGCAATCTGTTGTCTGTTGCGCGTCTGCTGCCTTCAAGTGCTCAAATCATAAAATGTCTCTGGAGCAACTTTATAGTTACTACATGTCCTGCCATCCCTTTTTGCTCCTTGGAGTTCGCTTTTTGCGAGGGCCCTTCCCCTTTTGTGTTTGTTGTCTACACTGTTTGTTTATTTGTTTTTCGGAACACAAAAGAATTCCCCAACATGCGCTTAAAATTAAATGTCAAACTAAGTGTGTTTGTGTGTGTGTGAGATGCTGTGCCATATTTATCTGGTCCTTGCAGCAGGAGAAAATGAAAGAGAAGCAGCCGGCAGTGGCAGCAGCAACAAAGTTCGCACAATTTACACAACTTCTGCTCGGCGCTGAGCCTCATCCAAGTGAAATTAAGTGTTGCGCTAAGTGAAGATGACAAAAGGGTTCTTCATCTGTATTATTCTTTCATTTAATCTTCCTTCCTCAGCTGAATATACACATGTGAGTTCGAGCCGCGGGTGCGCTTTATAAAACAAATAAGTTGAAGCGCCTCGGGCCTCGGGCCTCTCGATTGTCGTACTTCATATGTGCGGGTTACTAAGGAAAGGCGAACACAACAACCAGTCTGGCAAGAAAAGCAGAAATTACAGCTCAAAGGCAAGAAGATTACGTGGCACAAAGTAATAGTAATGCGCATTCTAGGACATAAATGCGGGAAAGTTCATTAAAGATGCTAGAAATTTCTAAATTATCAGAAACCATGCTATCTAGATAAAAACTAAGTTCTTAAATCAAGCAGGGCTTATAAAACCCCTAGGATTTATTTCATCCTAGGAAGCCTTCATCCTATTCTTATTTAAGAAAGCCGCAACCTTCCACCTCGCCCTGAAAAGGAGGCAACTTTCTTTCGTTTTGCCTTTAAAAGTCAGATTAAAGTTTTTAATTCTTAAACTTTTCGTTTGATTCTGCTCAGATAACTTTGAAAAGTAAGCCAGACTCCTTTAATAAACTCAATCCAACCACTGACCCATTTTGCAAAGTCATCAACTGTTGAGCAGAATATTACGCATACGCCACGTTGGCCCGGAAAAGGTAATCCTGACCTAAGCTTATTAGCTAGGCACAGGGCGGATTGCTATTAAAAATTAAAATGAATTACGAAGGGAATAGTAGATAAGGCTACCTACCTAGAAGCACTTTTCCCTTTGCCAGATTTTCTGAAAAATTTAAAGAAAAACTCTCTTCTCTGAGATAATAAAATTAATCCGTACTTTGTTCAAAATTCTAAAAATTTAAGAGATAAAAATAACTCCTGTGTATATTTCCCCCTGTTGCTGCAAATTTAATTTAGATTTTGCAAAATGTCTGACATGGCTGGCGGAAAAAAGAGCAAAAGCCGAGGAAGAAAACATGGCGAAAAGTCACATACATTTATTTATATCTTTAATGACTTGAGCCGGGCGATTCGCTGCGAATTGGTTGCGCTCAGCGGATTTGCTGTTTTCTTATATTTATTGTTGTTATTATAGCATCCTTTATTTTTGTTTTTGTTGTTGTTGTTGTGCGTGCAAACATTGGAACTGATTTGACACCAAAGAGCAGTAGAATCAGCAGCAGTAGCAGCATAAAATAAAAAAAACCCAAACCGAGCCAGCAGGGGAAAAATATTTGCCGTGTGCTACGTGCAACTTTATGGTGGGGAATTTTTTCAGAGGATGGGGCAAGGACTTTTCCACCGGCAAACAGGGGGGGAAGCTATAAAATATATTGGCTGTATCTGTGTGACTGCCACTGCTGGTGGATTCGCGGGTGTGTGTGAGTGTGCGAGTCTGCTGGAGGAGCGCGCTGAAAACACGCTTCCGTTTTAATTTAAAATACCCATAAATTTTCAAACATTTCATTTGGGAGCCATTCCCGTTTTCATGTTGTAACATTTTGTAATTGTCTGGTGCGTGTGCCAGAGGGAGATAGCCAGCCATTCAGCCATCTCTTTTCCGCCACTTGCCCCAAACTCTTGAGTGTTTTATAATTTGGTTTAAATTTTAAAGCTCGTGCAGAATGTGACGTGTAAATGGTTTTAATTGAGCCTGAAAACGAGTCTGGAACGAAATGGAATTAGGAAAATCTACAAAATGGGCTCTGGGCTTTGATGGGAGTTGGGTTCGAACACTTTTACTTTCTACTACAGGTGGCAGAGCAACAGGCAGCATAGGAATTCTATATTCTAGATTCTTACTATAGAATTTAAGCTATTAGGCGAGGAGACTCAAAAGAGATAAACTCTATAAATGATGTTATATTTCTTAATCCATAAACTTAAAATCCCTGCTACAAAAACATAAAATTAATTACTTTACTTTTCCTCTCGCAAAATAAAAAATAAATCTCTGTTTATTCCTTTTAATAAGAAACACTCCCTTCTTTTTTTTTGTTAATCTCCTCATTAAAAATCCTCTTTCCTTCCGCATATTTTAACCTCTGCTTCTCACTCCCTTAACTAATTCAATCATCCAGGGGGATTTCTTAAGCCCTGCCTGCCTCGCCCTCGGCTTCCTTCCGCCCATTCATTAAACGCGGCTCAAAAGCATGCCTCACTCACACCTCCAGTTAATAAACCGCCCCGAGGAAGCTGGCGTAAAAAAATAACATGACGCGAAAATCGTCGCCTCGTTCATAAAAACATAACTCATACGCCGTGTTGGCCCGCCAACTCACTCCACTCCACTCGGAGCATCCACTCAGCAAGGCTTAAGTCCCTGTATTTATTTATTTATGCATGCATATATAGAGAGAACGATTTTTTTATGGAGCCGCGAATGTGTCGAGCGTTTGTAAACTCATTAAAATGTGCTCATTGTACAGGGCAGTGCACAAAGTTATTTTTTCCCCGACGCTGGGTAGCTGCGGAGGAGGGAAATCGGCATTAACTTTTGAGCCTCGACTGCTTTTTAATTAAGATGCTGCCGGATAGCACCTCGAAAATGCAGCCAGCCCGGGCCGAAAGCCACGCTTTGATTTATTTTGCCACCCCCTGGTTGATTGCCTTTTTAAAGTTACCGCTTCCGCAGGATAAACGATTCTGGGGAAACAACTATTGCCAAATGTGGCAGACATTTAAATAAACGTTAGGGGGGAATTCAAGGGGGGTTAGCAACTCGGAAATAGGGGAAAAAGCATTGCGAGCAAACACTCGAGAGTCAGACATGGCAAATATAGAGCCGGGCTTTAGTCAAGGACATGAAAAAGGATGCTGTTGGTTGCCATTGGAGATGCGAAACGTTAAGCGATATATAGAATTTTAAATATTTTTAGGATAATAATTATTTAAGGTTCTTTATGATAAGAGAAGTATACATTATTCGCACTTTCTCTTCAATTTATCTTACCCAAAAGTAGATCACTTCTATGTAGGTGGAATCCTTCCACTTCGTGACTCGGAAAAAAGTGCGTTTATCAAGAGTTGAACGCCGGCTTTAAGGACTTTCCCGCCACACGATGGGTGGCAGGCGAGCCAAAGTGCTCCTCACAACTACACACTTAGACGCACACGCAAACATTTCCAGCAGACGTGTGTGTGTAAGTGTGTCTGCCTTGGCTTCATTTCTTTCAGCTTTCGCCTCCAGCCCCCAGCCCCAAATCCTTCTGTCGTGCAGTTACGTAAATTATTGTCTGTCTTCCCATCGCTCGCTCCTCCATGTCACTTTTGACTACGCTCCCACAGTTGGCGCTCCTTTTTTCGACCATTTTTTTTTTGCTCTGGCCCAAAACTCCTACACACTCGTCCTTTCTATGTACTTGTATACATTTTACATGCTTTTGTATTTTATTGCATATTCCCTATTCGCTTGTACATTTTTCTCCGCTTTTCTCCGCTCCCTCAGCACTTAAAGCTCCCCCGAAAGAAGAAAAACTTTCTTAAAGGGGGACTTGCGAGGGAGCAGCATTTGATAGTGTTGCATACTTTTAGGGACACCGCCTTTTTGGCAGGACTCCCTAGTAGTGAAGTAATAATGTCTGGTTGAAGTTGCCTTCGAAGTGGTCTGGCACTTATAAGTAAGATGAATTGTCCTTGGTGGCGGAGTGGGAAGGCGGCCGGAATTAGAATTTAAATTATGCCTCCGGGGAGCAATGAAATGATGTGAAATATATTTCTGTTTGAGTTTTGGAGGAACGTTTTCGGAGAGTTGTACATACAGAGAGTAAATAATGAAAAAAATACAAGATAGGTCAGGGACCTCACAACTGGAGTGAAATATTAAACACAAGACTGCCTTTTTTCGGGAGACTTCAGGACGGAAGTAGGTCCTGAACTTTAATATGATTATCCTCAAAAGCAATACTATTGCTGTAAAATATCTTCTTGAAAAAATACATAAAACAAAAATCCTTCTTGCTGTTTCTTTTTGCCACTAATTCCATCAAATACCAGGCAGCCAAGCCAAAGGACACATTAGGAGCCAGGATGTGGAGTCTCTAGGAGAGCCGTGGAATTAATTCATTTAAAAGTCGTTAGAGGGCGCAACAAAAAAAGAAATAGATGGGGATGGCAACATTTCGCAGACAGGCAGCGGAAACTGAAGTCTGAATATGCCGGAGGCAGCAGCGGAGGAAAATGCTGAAATCCCTTTTTGCACTTAAGTGATAAACAAATACAGTGGCATGCGGCAAATGTGCAAATACAAATGCATAAACACAGACACCAAACACAAGGCATGCCAGCAGATCGAGTGTGAAAAGTGGCAAGCTCAGAGAGTGCCCCCGCTTCATGGCGCCCTGGGTGGGTCCTTCGCAGTTGCCACCAGCTACCCACAATTGAGACTGCGATTTCAACTGCATCATCAGCATAATCAACGCGGCTCCCGTTGGCTTTTTGCGTCGTAAATTTGCTGAGTGCTTTTGCTCGGCTCAGGCGAGAGTCCATTCCGGTCCAGGGAGTCACTCATAGCAGTCACTCATACTTGAAACACTGTTAGAAAAAATGTCTGATCTTTGGAGGATTTAATTAAGAGATTTTATGACTCAACAAATAAATATAATGCGAATTAAGCATAAATAAATAATAATTTATTCTTAAAATGTTTCAAATTTCTCTCAGTGCTTAACTATCTCTCCCTCTCCTTATCAGAGCTCATCAGACTGCAGCTGACTTTTGCCAGATCCGCCTCTGCCAACTTCCGTTACGTCTTTATTTGTCTGTCAGTCTGTCGTTTTTTCTTTCCGCTCTCGCCTGTCTCTCTCTCTGACGCTTACTTTCTCTCGCGTTTATTTTTTGTTCATTTCTCCCTGCCTCCCTCCCCCGCTTAATGTTTGTTTACCTTGCGTTAATGAAGTTGTTGCCCCACCGCCGTCCCCCCACCACGAATTTTTGCAAAAATATTTTTTGCTCTCGAATGATACGAACAGAGACATAAAGGCCAAATGGGCGTAGCGGGAAGTGGGCGGACAAGAGTTAAAAATAAAAGCAATTAGTTTGCTCATCACTCAACAGATGGCCTGGCAAAATGAATATTTTTTTAAGCCCCAACTTCACGGTCTTCTCTTACTCTCTCCCGCTCTTTCTGACTCTCTGAGTTTTAACATCCTTCCGGGCGCTATCTCCTCCATTATGAATGGAAGCATGGAGCAGAAATAATAATTATGCATGCAAATAATAAAAAATAAAAGAATAAAAGAAGAGGAGGAGGAACTGTTAAAAATATCGCAAGCCAGGGAAAATAATGTAAAACACCGCAGGACATTCGGATAGTAAAGGATTAATTGTAGGATCTTAGGGGTGATGGGGTTTGATCTTAAAATTTAATATTTTTAAGCTTTAATATTATAATTATTATAACTACTACCTTTATTACAAATTTTTCTACCTTTATTAAATTTTTTAACTTTAAGAAGGATAAGTAACTTAAAGGACCTTATCAATATTTCTATAATTTATGGAAAATATGATACACCAACTTGCAGCAGGTTGCTAAAACTTTTCAATTTCCAATTTTTCAATTTTTCCCGCCCCGCTTACCTTGAGGAAAAACAATCCGCCAGCTGGCAGGGTTATGCGATGCGAACCCGGCAGGATCTTCAGGGGAACGCCGTCCTTGTACCATTGGATGGTGGGCGTGGGACTGCCCTCAGCTTTGCAATTAAGCGTGGCTGGCTCGTGGCGGGGCACCGTCGTATCTATGGGATGCTCCACTATTCGCGGCGGATGCGAACCTGCCGAAGAGAAATGGGGGGATGGAGACAATGTTGAAAGAAATGTGAAATACAAAAATTTTAGGGGGGTGGGTGGAGTGTACAGAGGGTCCTTCCGTTTTCAGTTTTCCGCTGCGTCAGTCGACATCATCATCGTCAGCGGTTTGTTGAAATGAACGAAAAAATTTAAATAAAAAAAAGGAGGGGCAGAAATGGAGGAAAACGAGGAACGCTCGTTTGCAAATGAAAACAATGTTAATGCGCATTGCCGTTGACGTTGCAAATGAAGTTGCAGTTGCAACTGCAGCAGATGGAGGCAGCATGGTTGTGGGCTGTGGGCTGGGGGGTGGAGTAACTACTGCCTTCTCAAAGGATTCAGCTTGGAATTAATTTGTTTAGATTTGCATATGCGGCAAAGGACAGAGCAGCCAGGCAGCCCTGCAGCCCAGCAGCCCAGCAGCCCAGCAGCTTAGCTGCTAAGTAGTTTTTTTCTCTGTATAATTTAGCTCTTTTTGTTTTGTTTAGCATAATGCAACGTTGGAAAATTAACTGGGTTGCAAAAGGTAGAAAAGGGCTGCCACGATGGTTTAGATAAGCCAGGGATTAGCATAGTCCTTTGTTCCAGCTTCACTGCTCAGGACTTGGCATTTTAAATGAAAACTTAAGCTTCGAGATAAGATTCTTTGGGTTCTATTGGTGCATTTTGCTTCTCAATTGTTATCCTTTCCGGGTGGCTGAATCTCGGTTAATCTACAAATGGAAGGCTATTGCCACGCCATTTACCAATCTCAATTGTTCAAATCGATCTGAGCTTGTTTCCTGTTCCGAGTGGCAGTGGCAGTGGCAGTTCCACCACCCACCCACAAATAGCCGAAAATCTATTCCGGCCCGGCAAGTTGCGTTCACAGCTCAACACCCCATCGAGGAGGAACACTCGCCATATCGCACAATCTTTATTTGTGAACCGCAAACCGACTTCAATGTTAGCTGCAAGCCATCTGTCAATGGCAAGGACATAAATTTCAATTTTCATGCCATATCTAAACAATTTTCTGTCACCCGCACACTTTCGAACTGGAGTAGTGGGGACATTCAAAAGGAACAAGATTCAAAACTTTATTCATATCGCAGCTGGAATCTATAAATATACAAATGCACTGAACATAATTTACTATGAAAATTTAATCTAGCTAGCTTCCAACACAAACCTATTTTCCTTCTATAGCAGATCTTCTTTGAAAAGGAACTTTTATGACTTTTTCTCAGTGTTATCCTTTCTATATCTATGCCGGCCATGCCGCGTGAAAATTGATATGTCAGAAAATGTTGGAATATTGAAACGTTATTTAATAAAAGGCAGTCGAGGCAACATTTGTTGCTCTTCGACTTTGTTGTTGTCGCTTGCAACACGACAGCAACGACAGCAACAAACAGCTCGGGGCAAAAGTTGCATGTCATCCAGCCAGAAAAAACAATAACAACAACATCGACAGACGTTGCAGCAACCCAGTCGCAAGCTGGAAATCGAATTTCGGATCGGAGTTCGGAGAAAATAGTTAAGGAGGTGGGAGCGGCAGACGTGTTGCATGTCCTTCCCTGCCAGAGGGTGGCGAAAGTGTCGGGGAGTTGGGGTGGCGGCTGGGTGGCAGGGTGTCGAGCCAGGGGCAGGGGTCAGGGGTCAACCAGCAAGACGGCATGTCAATGTTATTTCAACAAGAAAAATGAAAATAAAACATCAAAGTGGTCAGGGGGAATGGAATCGGAGTTATGGCAGTCGAAAAATCAACATGCAACATGGAAAAAAGCGAAAACAAATAACAACCCAACATGGGGGTGAAATTAAGGCATTTAAGAATCGAAACATTAATACCTCTTAGTTAATGAAAAGTTAAATATTTCTTTAAGGAAATAAACTATTGGAGAGCATAGAAAACTAAACTTTAATATTAAAGGTACTATATACCGATACTGCCAATGTTTCCTCTATTTTTGTTGGATCTCATAAATTTTTAATATTTTCACAACAAATCCCCAGCAAAGGGATAACAATTCGTGGGCAAGTGTAGAAATTCAATGTGTCCTGCGAGCACAATTCGAGGGTTAAATGTCGCATGTGGGGTTGTCCAAGCACCAAAAAAAAAAACAAAAAAGGATTCGGGGGTGTAGAGGGTGTTCTCACAACTGAAAGTTGCTCAACCATGGACACAAATTTTTTTTTCCCAGCTCCTGTTTGTGCATATCTTTGCTGACCAGGCACAAGGACCACGACCTGAAACAGGACCAAAGTTGGCTTGTGCGGTTTGGACCCTGCGGTGATGTTCAACACCTAAAAAAAAGGGTTTTCGAATCCTGTGAGGCTGTGGGCGGGACAATGTTTTGATTACGCTTCATTTTCCGGTTTGTTGGAGAACATCCTACGCCTCGAACTTTGGCGACTAGCCGCTGAATAATTCAATTAGTAAACAGGGAACCCGAACATCACCGATTGTTGCCGGGCAGATGTGGCCCAGAGGCCTACTAATTTAGTTTTAATTGCATGCCAACGAAAGTTGCAGACATTACAGGGCCAACACAAACACACAGACGTGCATGTATGCATTTATGGGCAAAACTAAAACACGACCAAGAATGTAACGACATGGAAAATGCAAGAAATTTGCATAAAAGCAGCAAAGGCATTTGCCCAGCGCTTATGCAAAATGCATCAAATAGTGTAGGGGGCGTGGACGTGAGTGAGCTCTGGAGTAAGAAACTAAAATCCAGTCCTAGGGTACCAGGACCAGTACCAGGACCAAGGACCAAGGACCCAAGACGTTGTCGAAATGCCTCAAGAAATTGCTGGGGAAACGTTTCGCCAAACTGGGTTTCACTTAACAAGCAAAATATTTGCTGCAATTTCCTTAAACATTTTCTTTTCCTTTTAGCCAGACAGAGGGGGAAGCCAAGGGGTTAAGGGGTAGTGGGTGAGTGTGTGTGTGTAAGGATAATAACACACATTTGCTTGGCTAGCTTTTGGGCAGCTCTAGCTCAAGTGGAGATGTATAGAAGTTCAAGTGATCAAATATTAGAGATCAGAGTCGGTCTTTTAGGAGAGAATTACTATTTTAACCTGTTCTTCAGTTAACCTTTATGCATTTTTATAATAAATTTATTTAACTTTAATGTATTTTATTTATTTATTTTTCTTAGCTAGTCAAGAGTATTAAAACTTCCCTTAGCTGTCTAAACTTTTCCCGCCGATTCGTTTTGTTGCTTCTTGTGGCACTGCATAGTTTGTTGCTGTCGTAGCCGGTGCCGGCGGGTCAAAAAGAAAACAAAGACCCATAGGCAGTGCACCACCCCCTCGCCCTTCTCCACCACCGACCACCACTCTCTGTGTGGCTTTGTGTGTATGTGTGTTACTTCAACGCCTTTGCAGCAGGCTTATGTGTTGCATACTTCAAGGAGTCGACTTTAGCCTTAGCTGCTTTTGCATCATCAATCAAAGGCAGCCCCATAAGAAGGAAGTTCCCTCCACCATTTCACCCCGGCCATTGTTGTTTTAATTATAGCCCCGCTCCGAGACTTGCTAATTGTTTTAGTAGCATACTTTCGACACACAACTTTTGTTGTTATCCTTGTTCCTTGTTCCAGCTGCCTCTGGCCAAGGAACTATGTTAGTCGGTCCCTCCACACTCTGCACTTCGCTTCCCGACTTTAGGCCAAAGTAGAACGGCCAATGGTATAATTAAATTTTAGCTATAATTTACGTGAAAAGCAGCACAAATGGCAACAGCTGTTACTACGAAATTTGTCTACTTGGAAAATAGCAACTACATATAATGGATAAAAGTCAGTAGGGCAGTTTCTAATGGAGAAGCTCTAACCAGATACACAAATTTGCAAAAATCTACAGAAACTTTGTATAAATTTAAATTGAAATAAACTACACATCAAAATAATAACCACTAATTAAAGTGATAACACGTTTATTGCCATATTTAAATTTCAAAAGGAAACCAAAAAAAAGGTGTTATTTATAATATTTTTTTTTCTATTTTTTCCAACCACATCATCCACAAAAAGTGAGTAAAATTAAACTTTTGTAAACGCCTCGTGTTCGTGTGCCACAAATTGTTTCCGGGGATGTTGTCGAGAAGTTCTTTCGTTGGTCTTGTTTAGTTATGAATCATAACGACGCACACCCAACAACTGCTATAACAACAGGAGAAACAACCCGAAACAACCCATAAATTGTACCATTTTATTCTCCTCTATCCCAGACAGAGGGTGTTTGGCAATGAATCACTTATATTTTTTTGGCTATCCTGTTGTTTTTTTACATTTTCGAGGGGGTGTGTTGAAGTGACACTCTTTCTAATTGCTGCCAACACCCCCACCATCCTTTGGATTTTGACCACAGAAATGTTCAAGAGTCATGATGCATTCAAACATTCCTGGATAACTTGCGTTTTTTTTTTAGCTTCCATTTTATTTTTGGACTTTATTTTTGCTTAGACAACTTTGACTTGTGCATATAGAGTGAAAATGTAATAAATAATTCAGGGCGCACGGGAGAGTGCACACATTTGCATCGAGAGCCGGGCAGAAAAGTTTTGTGCCCCATGGTAAATGCATTACAATACTACCACTAGAGTGGGGGAGTCTGGAGTGGCACACAAAAATGTGGTGCAAATACATGGACCTCAAGGAGCAGATATATGTTAAAAGAAAAATGACTATCAAAGAAGAAATAATAATAATAATGTAACTTAACAAATCATTCAAAACATAATCATATTTTTGAGACCTACAAAAAGTCTAACCTAAAACAAGTCTTCCTAAAATTAGTTTTTAAAGTTTAATTCAAAAATTGTTTAATAAAATAATTTACAGTGTAAGGATGTACATATCTATTGCTATTCCCACATGTGGGTTAGTTTGCCTAAAAAGAATCATTGCCAACTATTGCTCCACATTCGGCAGGCAGTCACTTCTACTCCCACTCCCATTACGGGCTACTCTTGTTTCCCTTTCTAGAACTTTCAGAAAGCATGTGTCCAATGGCTAAAATACATATGTATGTATGTACGAATCCATGTCGATGCAACTGCACTTGGCTCAGTCTCTGGCTCTCGTTGGAGCCTTAACGGCAGCTTAGTCTCCAGCCAGCCATTCCTGACACTGTGCCACCTGCCCCAAAACAAGCACACTTTCGAGCAGCACACATGGAAAATGCAAAGTTTTCACATTGAATTTTCCGGCGCATCGCATCCGGTGACAAATCCTTGGATGGGCTTATATGCCAGGATGTATGTGCCCGTGTTCCCCGAGTGTGCGTTGGTGGAACGATAAAAGTGTCAGTTTTCTCAGTTACAATTCCCATTTGGATCCTCCTAGTGAATTGATGCCGGAATTGCAGCTAGAAGATTTTAATTTTTAAAAGCATTTTGGAGCCAATATACGAAGTCTAAGCAAATGAAAATTTAATTGAAACCATTCGAAAAATTGGTTTTTATTTGGTAAATTGTTAAAATAGGCAGTCTAAGAAATAAACAAAACTAAATTGGACCCAATTTGGTAAGGGTATTTACTGAAGAACCAGATTTATTGTCAAAGGAAGAGTTCATATTTCACAAAATCACATTTTACAAGGGGCTCCATCAGTTTAAGGGGAAAAGTATCGATAGAAAATGTTGTTCTCATGTTTTGATGCAGATTGATTAGGAATCAAAATACAAATCTTTTAAGGTATTCCGCTCAAGAATCGGATACAAATTGGCGAAGATATAGACATGGCTTGAGGCCATATATGAACATCCTGGATTTTACAAGTGGTTCCATCAGAAAAATTATAAAAATTTCGCTAGAAAATTTTGTTCTCATGTTTTGATGCAGATTTATTGGGAATTAAAATACAAATCTTTTAAGATATTTCTCTCAAGAATCGGATGCAAATTGACAAAGATATGGACTCGGCTTGAGACCATATATGAATAATCAGGTTTTTCAAATTTAATTTAAAAACCAAAGAACCATTTGTGTAGCTCTTGAAATTAGTTGATTATCCTGACTCTTTAAAATGCAAACATTTCTCAAAGGATTCAATGGTGGGTAGTCTTAACTTTTCCCTAGTTTACGTTTAAGAAAAAAATGTTCTAGTTGGAAAAAGTTTAGTTTTCATGGCACCAAACTTTGTCGAGCGTAAAATGTTACGAGGCGAAGCTGCTGTATCTTTTTTCTTGCCCTCTTGTTTGCTCGGGACTTGCCACAAGGATATTTTTATTTGCACACGGGGACATTTGCAATTCGAGTTGTGTGATGGCTCATTAAGCAGGAGCAGCATCAGCGTCAGCACCAGGAGATGGAATGCTAATTAAAATCAAGCGCCATTCGCTTGTTCAAACACAAATCCCATCCGGGGACAGGTAAACCTGTGAGCTGAAATCAGGAGACAGGCAGGACACCCTGACCAGGCGCCATCATCATCATTATCCCTGTCATCGTCAACAGCAATCAAGATAAAAGATAAGTTAAATGCCACGGGGATGGCGGGGGCTGAGTAGTTGGGATGCTGGGATTCTGGGAGTTGTGGCTCCTGCCACACTGCCACACTTTGTTGCTTGTTTGTTTTGTAATAAAGTCCTGCAGGGTAACCACGCCCCACAACGCCTCCACGCTGTTCGCCCCTTTTTCATCAACCGCTGCCACGCAGCATCAAAGAAAACTTGGGCTTTTTGGGGCTAGTGATTTGAACGCTTGATTGCTTTCAGTCAGGAACAGGACCAGGACCAGGACCACGACCGGGACCGGGACCGGGAACGAAACCGAGACCAGATCGAGGACGAGGACGAGTACGTGCCAAGCACCCACGATGGCTCCTGGCCCATCCGCCCCAGGACTGTCTCTCCACCATAACAGTGTGTTCATGTTAATTTCTATCTGCCTGATTGCCGGGCCCTGTCCTCAGCCTCTTTTCCCAACACGTTCGTCTCATAATTTCGGAGTGAAAATTTTCAATTAAACTTAATTGCATTAAAAGCGAAGGGTTCAATCTGTCGTTACAGTCGTTGTCCCGCATCCTGTCCCCCCCAGTTATCCCTGTTTTCGTGATAAGGAGTCCCCCTTTCATTAGTTTGTCCCCGGCTTTTGTTGTCAGCTTTTTATGGTCTCGGAAAGTTTTTATGCTGCAATGCGTTTTATTTTTCGGGATCGTGTTTTTTGGAGCGAGAGGTTTTTCCCATTTATGGGGGTTGGTGGCTGTTGGGCCTGCCGGGGCTGCCAGGGCGTTGTGTGGGCGTGACATGGGCCTCTTAAAAATATGGGATAATTTAGTTTCGGTGCGCTCATAAGTCATTAAGTTTCTGTCCGCACGAATATTATTTTGAATTGCTCGGCTCGGCTTGGATGGGAATTTTTGATTAAACTTTATCGCATAATATGTTTCGGGCTTAATGGCGGCATTCAAAAATATTTACCAATAAAAGTTTAATGTTTCCCCGTCGAGGTGATACAAATATACGAGGGTGTGAATTTAGTTTTACTTATTGGATTTTTATAACTTGTGGCTTAATTACTCGAATAAAACCAATTTATTAGCTTTAAGTTTTAGGAATAAATCTTCCAAGCACTCAACTCAACACTCTGATGAATAAATATTGCCTAGGAAACAACCATTTCGGGCAGGACAATGCGAGGACTCGTACTAGAGCTGGCTGGCACTTGAAAAGGATAGACCTGGGAGTGAAAGAGAGGGTCCCTGAGTCCTCTCCAGTATTGGAATCCGTTTCAACACCTACACAGTGCCCACAAAAGCAACTTCCACTCAATCTAAGCGTCGGGCAAACATTCAGCCGCACTTTTTTCATGATTCCCCCGCCTCCCAAAACACACACTTTTTGTTTCTGTGTAAATTGCAACGCATAAATCTTTGTGACAAACAGACAGGGAGGGAGCGACCAGACCCGAAAGAGATAGAACCAAATGAAGAGGATGAAGGACAAACACTCAAAAACACAATAGAAGTGACGCGACAGCCATTTTTCAAAAACAAAACATGCATCACAAAACAATCTAGAACACAGAACATAAAAAAAAAGAAAGTGTCCTGCAGAAAATGGAAGATGGAGAAGTGAGAGTGGAGGCATTTCGAAAAAACACTTGGATTCACAAAAAAAAGAGGGGATGGGGCTAGCCGGGGGAGAGAGAGTACACATGATTGTCTTAATGGCTTCGACATGTTTGCAAAACGACTGTCAAAAGCAGGCAATGGCAGTGGCATTGGGCTTAGGCATCCATCTGCACGGTCACAGCCATGGCGAAGGACATGGAAATGGAAATGGCAAGGAGCTGAAGCTGAATCAGAATCAGAGCCCGAATCTGAATCTGAAGCCGTAGCTGCATCTGGATCTGGGGCTTCTCTACCAAACGAAGTAGGAAAGCTCCTCCCTCCATCACTGGGCGTCAAATCACGGATTCTAGCATTCACAGTTTCGCTCCAGTCACTCAAAGTCTTGTCCTCGCTTCGATTCCGGGTCCGGGTGTGTCTTTTCGATTTCTCGCTTCGTCTTCCACTCCTCGGGAGGATTAGAGATGGCAACTATAAAGTGGTTCTTTCCTAATTCATATCCTTTTAAGACCTTAGTTTTAAAACAAATATAAATAGGCCAGCAAGGATATCCTTTTTTGAGGCCTTAACAATTAAAATATATATAGAAATTTCCCAGATTCCTGACTCGAAATCAGCACCACACTTGAACCTGTCATCTGTACTCCTTTGTTTCCCCTTTTCGGTGGCTCTTGCATCACAAATCTATGTCCTGACAGCAAAGTCACTCAGTCATGCAGCCACACACTTGATATTTCCTATTCCCCGAGCCACGCACATCCCCCACCAATAAATCTTCGCCAAAATGGAGAAAAAGAAACCAAAGGAATCCTGCCCCGGCGAAACCCAATCACACACTTAGACATGTTCTGCCTGGCGGGCCTATATAGACGTTGCAAATTGAATTTTTCACCTGAATGCGTTTCGCAGGAGCGAGCATGGTGAGAGGGAAGTGAGGGACTCGGCCTGTCTGCATGTGTAATTATCGTTATCGATATCGCTCATACGCCCAGTTGGCTTCTGTTGCTCCTGCTACTCCTGCCACTGCCACTGCCACTGCTGCTGCTGACAAACTCTGACAAGTTGAGTTAAATTGTTGGAGCGAGACGAGCGTTTAACCCTCGTTAAGCAAAATCGAAATTAACGCCGCCACATTCGTCCTGGCCATGTGAAAAAGGACACTTTTAATGCTTGCCCGCCCACCCTTTTTTTAAGCCCACTCTATCTCTCTCTCCCGGTCGATGCCTATGAAGTTATTAAAAGTAAATTAGGGTTGCTAACCAGCAGAGACCGAAACCGAAACCGAAACCAGTTTTCCTCCACCTCACAAGTGGGTGGATGTCCTGGCCCCAGCACCCCATCCACATCCTTGTTTTATCCTGTTTGGTTAGGGTTGCGTGCCTTTGACGCATTTCAGTTGCCTTTGCTTTTGTTATGCCAGCGTCTGGTTTTGTTTGCGACTCTCTACGGCCGCCTTGTTGTGCTTTCTGCTTAACTTAATTGTCAACAAGGGAATTTTAAAAACTATGCCATAGTTTTCCAGCCAGACGGCTATGCTTGTTTTTTGGATTTATTCAGCAAAGTTTCAATTATTTTCAGATTTGTTTAATTAGAGTCCTCTAGAAATTGATTTCCAAGTGGGGAGCTGCCCAAATTGTCTAAAGTGATGTGTCAATCAGTGTCTAATTTAACATGCAACTGGGTTACGGACATGGTTTATGAATAATTCAAAGGATAAGGTTGAATACCTTAAATTGGGTTACTCAAAGGTTATTTTAGAGAGGGGTGTTGTGTGTATCTTTAAGGAAAGATAGAACCAGTTTCCGTATCATCTTCAAACATCTCTTTCCCAGGGTATCCTCGAATCTATCTTTGTTTCTTTGTAACTTTTGCTTCCATTTCTTTCCAATCAGCCGCAAAAACGCATCTTACACACCTTTGAGTGCAAATAAGTTTTGTCCTGACAAAGCCGCAATAGAAGGCGGAGAGGCGTGGCAATCCCATACATACACACTCCAAAAAGAGTCCCAAATACATAGACAGAAACCTAGAGACAGTGAGGTAGACAGGCACACCTTTGAAGTGCAACGCAGAGCCCCGAGCCAAAGTTGAAAAGTGCGCTTGTTAACATTCCTTAATTGCTGTTGTTGTCACTGCCGCAAGGGGCGAATAGCGGCGAGGCGAGAAGGACGGGGATATAGAGGTGCGAAAGAGGCAGCAGCACACCAAGTGACACGGGCGAAGGGCAAATGGATCCCCCCTGACAGCAATGTCGACGGCGACAATGACGAGTGCAATTATACAAAAACTACTTAGGCGCACATCCTGCCTGCCAGGAAAAGAAAGCCGGCGGAGTGGCGAAGGTGGAGCGACAGAGGCGATACTAGGCAGGACGAAGGATACGAGAAGGATGGGAGTAAGCAGTTCTCTGCGCTGGCGTTGCAACAAAATTGAAAGAAAATTCACTTTCGCGTTTGTAAATTTGTCAACATCCTTGAGAAAAGCAGTTGGCAAAGAAGAAAATAGCTGGGGGCTGGCGGTGACGGTGACAAGTGCAGGATGCAGGCCACAATGCAATTTCAGTTAAGTCCCTTATAATAGGAAACTCGAGCACTTTGGCTCACAAACAGAATCGGAGGAGCCCGGGCACTAGGAGAGCACAGGTTTAAGGAACAGGATAGCGAACAGGATAGACACGTTAACAAATTAAGAGGGTTAAGAGATAAGATTTTAATAAAATAAAAGAACATATCTAGCATATGTAGAGTTTATGCATATGTAAGACATGTATTATTTGAGATAAAATAATAATTTTTGATGCTAAAGTTTCTTCCAGTGCATTGGCACTCATTGTCCTGCCTAACTACATCTGTCATTAAGTCAATAAGCGCATTGTGCTTAAATGCACATAAAATAAAGCCTACAATGGTGAGTGCCGGGCCAAAGCCATAAAACGACCAGAACCTGAGAACCTAACGGAAAATTAACAAGGACGGCAAATTCGGAGAAGGAAAAGGTCCTGCCTGGCAAGGATCCATCTCATGTGCCGGCGACAAAGCCGATTTATGCCCAATTGGATTTGCTGCTAAGAGCCACAATTCATGTTTTTATGACCGGATGCCTATTACCCCAAAAAAACCCCGAAACGAAACGAAATATCTTCGTGTTGTTGTTGCTTCTGCTTTTTTAATAAATATAAAATGTCCTTCCAAACTGTCCATACAAAAGGTAAGTCAACAAAAGCGAGGGGCCTGAAACGGAATGGAATGCTTAGCTTAGACCATTGATAAGCAGCTTGGACTCGGGTCAGCAGGCAAGTCCTTTTCTTTTCATTTCATTTCTTTTCTTTTCGCATGGTATATAAATATATATATTTTTTCTTTTTGTTGGCTCATATCAGGAATATCCCTGTCGTCGTCCTTTCATTCGATTTGCTTGTTAAAAAGCTCAAATTTTATGGCCTTTTCCCATCTCCTTGTTGGCTTTTCTTTTTCGGTTGTTTCGGGGGCAACAAGTAAGTTTATCGATTCTCCGAAGAAGGACAATAAAATGGACTTGGCCGAGGGGAAAGGTTACAATCTGCTGTCCTGGCAATTTTCGAGCGTTCATCATCGGGCCAGCTTTGACATTGATAAATTATGCAGACTACTAGCAGGATATTTTCCAGCGCAACAAATGGCCGACTCGGCGGGCACTGTGATTCCCTTTTCCTCGAACTCAAAGCCAATGAGTTGGCAAAAATTATAAGTCATAAAACGACGGCAAAAGGGTTAACAAAAATGGCATTTAAAATTTAAGTGCCCTAGAGATGAAGCCGCTTAAGGATTGCCACTGGGACTGCGTCTTGGAGGTTGGGATTGGGGATTGGGATTGGGTAGATAAGAGTTTTCAAGTTAAAGTTTTATGGAGCTGCGTGGACAGCACAGCTTGAATGGGATCTAAAAAACCAGAGGGGGAATATTCAAGTTCATTAAAGCTGTAGTTAAATTTAAGAGGAGACTTGGTTTCGGCAAGGATATACATTGAGGAGGTCAGGCATTCGGTGAGCCCTCTTAAATTTCAATTTGTCCGCTGCATCCGCTTTTATTTCCCAGCTGCACTCTAAATTATAACCTACATTTAACATTTCCTCCACCCAAGTATAAAATGTGGAAAAAAGAGCTCTATAGAAAAGCAGCTTACCCTAACGCCCTGAAATTTTGTTCGTGAATTGACAACTTTGACATAATTGACTGCAAGAGCACTAAAGGACCTACATAAATAAAAGAGGAAAGCTGAAACAGAAAAATAAATAAAATTGCAACAACCCATAAACACCGCAAGTCCTTGAGTAGAAAAGTATGAAAAAAAGCACCCGCAATGCAATGACGATAATAATGGGGAAAATGGTATAAAAAAAATTACTAAGTGGAGCAGGGACAACGGAGGTCCTGGCCTGTCAAGCTGGTCATCGGCTACCGCCGACTATTTTTATAACAATTTGATTATATTATGAACTTAAGCATTTTTCTTCCGCTTTTTGGGGTCGTCATCTTCATTAGCACATTAAAATGTCAATGACACTTGGTCCGCGGGTCCGTGGGTCCGCAGGACCTGGTAACCTTTTCGCCAGATGCCTTTGCCTTTCGCGGAAAAGGGTAAGTATTTGAAAAATGCGCGAGAAATGTGAACAAGATGGATGGTCTGGGGGGCGGCCAGGGAGCCATGGAGGTGGAAGTGCCAGACATCATCACTGACCGCATGGCATTCTTTTCTTTTTTTTACCACACTTTTCCCGCCGCCTTTACAGTGCTTTATGATTCCTCGGCGGCGCCACAAAATTGGGGGCGGAAAGGTCTGGAAAATATCAAAGTTGTCATAAAAAATATGCTCGACACTTGTTTACGTCGCCATGTTCGGACACTCTGCTCTAGAAAGGATACAGTGGTCTGGTTGAGATTCAGGATAAGGGTTTATAATAAGGGTTTATAAAATAATAAATATTTATATCTTTAAGTGGATTATAAAATAATAAACTTTGAAATCTTAAAACCCAAAGCACATAATCATATTTCTGTTATAGATTATTATAGCCAATTTCCTATTATAATTTATTTTCAAAAACTAAAACTCATTTTTTGTTGAAAAGTTTTATGAAAATAACCGTGCCTTTTGTTGATGATTTTGTTTCTGGCTCCGGTGGCAGTGTTAATTTTTTCACTTCTTGCATTTTTAATGGCGAACTCAAGCACTTTAAAGTTTTGATGGCCGCCCAGCGCCTTGGCAGCTGCTTCAGCCACGTTTACTATGGCAATTCATTAGGCTCAATTGCCTCGCTTCAAGCGGAGCTCCTTGCTCCTTGTTGCCTGCTCTTAGCTGTTGTTATTTTTATTGCAGTTTTTTGTTAGTGTTCTGCCCGCTGTGCCCTATTGTTGTTGCTGGCCTAGTTCGGGGCCATAATGAAATGAATTATGTTTTCACATGGTAAACACTCGGAGCTCAGCGGGTAATCGCTGGGTGGATGGGTCGTCGGATGAATTTGTACAGAGAGGATTAGCTTTTATAAGCATTGTACGTTCGTTCGACATCGACGTCGAGCAATCGCTTAATTAACTTAATCAAAATACGGCGATTATGAGTGGCCAGGGAAGCGCCTACGCACACCAGGACATGTCGTCCTTTTGTGCCCATTGTTTGCTTAGTGCGTTTGCCCCACAAACAAATAAACAAACGCACTTGTATCTGCGTGTATTTTCGGACACATCTCTTTTATTTGTATTATGACAGCCGTTCAATTGATGCAGAAATTAATTAAAATTTTCCCATCGCCAGGATGTCAGTATGTGTGTGTGTGTGCGTGAGGGCTTTTGTAATAGGAATATCTGGCTGCATTGTCCTTTGGCCCAAGGCTAAGATAAATTACAATTTGCCAGGATCAACGTTTGTGAATACAAGTGGAAACTGGTAATTGCTTTCCATGGAAATTGTGTGTGCAAATGCAGTAAAAATTCGCTACAAATAGCTGAAGGCATTCAACTCAGAAAACTATATTTATTTTCTTTGTTGCATTACAAACTGGGAGCCACAAAATAAACATTTTGCTTCTATTCCAACACTTTACCCTTTCTGGACTATTTTTCCTTTGTCAATTACTACTGTGCCGAGTAAATATTTCAGCCTCGCCAGTGGCTGTCAATTTGCAAATATTTCTATATTTAATAGACTCGAAATTAATTCCATATTACTTTATTATTTGCCGGTCCAGTCCCTTTACCTTTGGGTGGAAATACCTCGGCCTTTTCAATTAACTTGCGGCCGGCCAAATAATACCTATTCTCCCGAGAAACCCGGCAAAGTCTTAAAGGCAAAGCAAAGGACCTTCTCCTGGCACTCCTGGAACGACTAAAATAATTCAACCCTTTTTCCTTTCTTTTAAAGTAATTTAATGCCTGAGCTGGAAAGGAGGAAACCCCTTTCCCTGCCACACACACACACACATTCCGCAGAGATGTGGAAAGTTCGGCTGTCTGCCATTGATGGCCGCAGGGCCAAGAAAGCAGAAATAGATTCGGAACCAGCAACATGGGGAATATTTCATGGCACTTATCAAAGGCAGCAACAATTTAGGTTAAATACTCATTAATATTCCGGTCTGCAAAACTTTTTTGCGCCCAACTCGGCTCGGCACAGGACTCTCCTGTGTTTTTGCCAAATAAATTTATGCCCTTTGCTGTTGGCCGCCGCCAGGCACGAGCCCCAAAATAAAAGACTAGAGAGTTGAGTCCCTTTCGTTGCTTTTCCCAGCCAAATAAATAAGCACACGCACATGCCCAAGAAACACACACACATTTAGGGATAGGAGGGCCCATACAGATACACCGCTATATGTAGAAATTAATTTTGCTTAGCCCACTTTCTTGGGAGCCGACCAAAAATGAGCGAGAGCCGCCCAACAACTTGCCATGAAAATGATAATTGCCTGGTAACGGAGTCTACCAAATGCATAATTTATAAATTAAGCAAAGTTAAAGAAAGTTGAAACGAAAGTATGGCAAACAACTGGGAGCCGTTATGGCAAGGATATGGCAGCCAAATTGGGCTAAAGGATGTAACAGATATGGCCGAACGAACGAGGCTAAAAGGAAAGCAAGGAAAATTATAAAATCATATTTAATAAACTTCTTGTTTTCAGGAAATTCTGGTAAAGAAAATTAAATATATTCAAAAAAGTAGCAAACTTAAACCTCTGACCTCTGAAGAACTCCAACACGATTCAATTTGCTCAAAGAGAAATCTTTCTGAAAAAGTATTTAATTTTCTTTTATTGGATATACCTTTCACACACACATACACACAGGCAAAAACGCACAGGACACGCTCGCTGGAGCAGCAGCCAAGCCACTAAAATGCCAATATATTTTTTGCTCGAAATTTATTGCATACTTTTGAGCGATCCTGACGAGAGGGAGCGAGTGTCCTGATGCGGGGAGCAGAGCACCGGAGCAGAGACACGCGTGTTGTCGGGATTTATTTATTTACTCCTCCGTATCCTTCATCCTGCAGTGGCGGATTTTGTGCGCTGATAAAAATTTTGACAAGCCAAACGAGCGGTGGGGATAATGGGTAGCCCGGCCCAGAGAGGATGTAACAACAAAATGACAGGATATTATTCAATTGAATTCGTTTACATGCATGAACTACATAATAAAAATGCCCTTAACCAAAAAAGCAGAGTCGAGCGTAAAGAACGCAAATTGAACAGCGGCAAAAGGGAAATGTTTACAAATACATATCCTACAGATACCCCAGGATATACACACACTGTACACTGCTCACTGTATATGTATGTATATGGGGAATATGAAATATTGTATCTTTTGTATCATTTGTGGCCGGGGCCGAAACGTTTTTTGTTGGCCACCATTTACATATTCATTTTGTTCGCTCATGGGCTGTGGGTACTCCCTTATTAAATGCGCATATTTTATGCAACAAAAGCGGCCTGAATACTGGCCCTGAGTACTGAGCACTCACTAGTATTCAGGCTCACGACTCGTATTTCGTACTCAGACTTATTTCGGTTAGTTAGCCAGCCCGGGAGGACTGAGTCAGCCTGTTTCTTGCCAACATTTTCCACTAATTTGTTTGCCCGAATATGGGAGAAGGGATCTGGAGCGGGAGACCGGAGACAGGGAACTGCGGAAATTGTTTTGCGTCTGGCGTAAAAGTTTTCCTCATACGGATTCCCATTTGATGGCAACAACTTAATGGTGAGATAAGCAAGAGTTATGAATTATTGTTGGCGAAAGTTTTTCGGTTTGCCGGAGTGGGCCAGACGGGAAAGACAGGAAGTAATCAATGTGTGATCGGGTGTGTGTGTTCTCCAGGAGGATGAAATGCCTTTTAGTTATTTGGAAGTTTTAGCCAATAAATGCAAATCAGGAAATATGATAAGTTGCCTAAATCTGAGATGAGCCAGAAAACTTACCAGACTTATTAAATAGTTGGAAATATGGATAGACTCCAAAAGAGTCCGACACTCTTTTAACCTAAATTTGTACACCTTTATGTTCCCAGGCACACCCAGAGTATCAATAATCCTGCACTCGAGTGCATCCAGGCATGACATCTCTGGGATGCTTCGGAAGCAAGCTGGAGGCTTGCTTGGCCCATTCAGCACCTTCCGGCCATCATCATAAATACTCAGGACTACCAAAACATCTCGGCCAAGTTAAATGCAACTCATTACGAGATCGCATTGCTACACAAATGTCCCATACATTCGCCGGCGAGCACTTCTCTCTGCTGAGCAATTTTCTATGGAATGGAATATTTGCAATTGCAGGCCGAGTGAATTGCACTTGAGGGAAGTCTCCTACCCCGGTTTCGCCCCCCGAATGCCAGCTTGTGGCAGCTGCACAAACAGAGAATGCCGGGCAAACACACACCCAGGATGTTTGGAAGGATGGCAAGCGGAGAAGGGAAATCCCTGGCCAGGGTGGGTTTTTATTCAGTTGGAGCTTGTATTTTTTTGCGCTTACCTTGTGCATGGGTCCACTTGAGCAGGAAAACGATGAATACGAAACGTAAATCCATTTTACAATTTTTTACAGTATTTCGCCTTAAGATAAACTGGCTAAAAAAGCGTTGCAGGAGCATTTATTTGCCCTGTCGGCACACACACAATCACACTTCTGGCCAACACACTCGCTCGCCCACTCGCCCACTGTTAGGGAGGCGAGTGACTCCCGCAGGGATATAGAAATATATATAAATTCTATTCTCGCACACAATCGCCACACAGTTGCAGTTTGTACGTCATTGTGCGGCTTAAACGCTTCCGCTTCCTTTCGGCCAGGCCAGGAACTTCTGGCCAGAGTCTAGCTGCCACATGTTCGTATATCAATTAGCAGGCCTCGAAAAATCGCACTTCGTTTGTTTATGTTTTCAGCCAATTGCCCACGAAGTTGCGTTGGCCAGGCCAACAACACACAGAGCCCTCTGTAAGCTCGGCACGCGCTCACTTTCGACTTGTTAACCGTTGGCGGCAGAAACCAAAACTCAACTGAACGGAGTCCAGCGCCCAGAAGACTGGTCCTTAACAGTCCACAGCAATGTTCGCAAGGGTGGTGAGTACAAGGACTTCGGCGGCACTCGGCTCTTCAAGTTTGTCTGGGGAAATGGTTGCTTTTTCGGAGTAAATTCCTGCAGGGAAAACAGCTGTTTTGTGCGGGGAAAGTTTTGGGGAAAGCTAACGAGAGAGAGTGCCTTTGCCGGGGCTAACTGATAAGGAAACTAAGGATATCATTATGATTTTCTAAAAGAAATAAGATGAAACTGTGACTATTAAATATATTTAAAAATGTTGTCACTACAACTTTGATTTGGCTTCTAAAGAAAAAGCTTAGAGAGGCTCAAAATACTTCAATACTCAAGAAACTTCTTATATCTTATTATATATTTCCTGAAATAAATTGTAAAATATTTCCAACTCCCTTTTTCCTTGTTTTCTAATCCCGGCTAAGTTGTTTATCATCAGGGTCCTGAACATAAACATTTGTTGCTGAATCCAGCCGGCAAAAGTGTTGAGTCTGCGCACTAAATGGAAAGTAATATTTTTCGGAGTTACAACCGAAATTCCTTCGCTCTCGATTTGCTTACAAAAATATTTAGGAGAGTAAGGATAGGAATTTCTTAAGAGAAACCATATACCATTTGAGAGTTACTGAAAGTAACGAGTAGAATTTGAATTTTAATACAGAGCCGTTAAGATTCCGATGCAGATTAAAAATATAAAATAATCTTATGATGAACTTATACAATATAGTTAAAAAAAAGTTTAATTTTTAGAAAGATATAACTTTCAAATTTTGTTAAAAAGGAACTTCCTTATACTTACTTTTCCTTTATAATAAAATAAGAACAAAGAACAAAAACTATGCCTGTCTATTTCTATTACATCTCATTTGATTTACATGACTCCTGGCATATGATTCAAATTCCCCCGCAGTCATTAACCATTTAAGCTTCCTACTAACCCGCATTTGAGGCCAATCTGTCGATTCGAGCCAAACATCAGTGGCATAGTTAATTAGCAGATGAGCTAGTCGCTCACCTGCTCTTTCACCTGTCCCAGCAGAAGCCGTTCGCATGCACCGCAATCGAAATTAGCTCGGTGGCTAGCGGCGGTAGTAGTGCTTCTTGTGCATCTTGTTTCCTTCTTCTTGAAGCCAATCAACTCACCCACCCATCCATCCATCCACCTGCCACTGAGGATCCCATAAACAACAATTAAAATGTTACAAATTGCACATACAAACAAATAGCTTGAAAGGGATGTGTCCTCCTGGTTTCTTTATTCTTCCCCTGATAAGTATTCTCCTGCTGCGGCAGCAGGTCCTTTCTTCCTTTCTTCATTTATTTCCGATTATTACCAGGAGGAAAAAAGCCGGCGAACCAAGGACTGAGGAACCTGGCTCTGAGGTGGATGCTTCAAAATCCATGTTAATTGCTATTTTGCTCCCATTGGCTTTAAAAATCCTTGCAAGGAAACTAACAACCTGGGGGTCAGATTTTCCTGATTTTTCATTCAATCTTGCAGTTGCAGCAGCCAGGACAATAACAACTCTGAGGGAATATCCTTGTTGTTCCCCTAATATACTTTCCTTTTGCTTTTACTCGTGTGAGTAACAGGGGGCAGCGTGAAAGCAAAACCGAAAGAGACGGCCAGACAGATTAAAAAGAGAGGCGGCTAGATGGGGAGAGTGAGATAGAAATTACAGTGTCGACCCAGTAAAGTAAGTTCCGAAGATAAACTGCAATCGAAGGACGTTGACTGAATGATAAATTACACTTGACAATGGCCACACACCCCACTCGGAGGACTTGCTCAGGACGACAGGACAGGCCGGCACGTGTATGTCAGTGTCTGTGTGTGTGTGTGTGTGGGTGTTATTCCGAGTCCTGTCCAGGATTTCATTTTTTCCTGCTACTGCTGCTTGTAATGTTTTTCCTTTGCTCGTTTGTCATAAGTTTACTTTTAATATAAAAGTTTCCTCGCTTTAGAAATGTTGAAAAGTGATCATCGTGATAATTACACGGCCTTAACGATAGGGCTGTTATACAGTGGGACGGAATCAGATGAAATGGGGATGGTTTTTTACTAAAAATAAGTTTTAAGGATGAGATAACTATTTAAAGAGAAAGGAACAACATTCTATCCCCAACATTGTATATTATTTGTTTTTATTTGTTATACTTTAATATGCAACTATGTAGTTTCCATTCCCAGCTTATTTTTCATTAAAAGTTTAATAAGTTTTCACACTCGCTGACACCTTTCCAACCACTGTGGTTGCAGGCGACGTCCATCAGGAGTGCCACAGCCACCGCCACCGCCACCGTCCCCGAAGATTTATGTGCTCATGTGGTCAGAGATAAGGAAAAGCAGCGGAACCCCCCGCCAGGAATTCGCAACTGTTCGTCCTGCTCCTCGGTTTCTTAAGGGCCAGAACCTCGAGTGTGTTTGTCAGCTGGGTGGGAAGGAAGTGCGTGGGTGGGAGAGAGGCTCATGATCCAGGGGGTGGGGTAATTATGATGGTTTGCTGCTCTTGTGGGTGGCAGCTGCTGTTGCTGTTGCTATCGTGGGGCGGCAGGACGAAGACGAAGTGAAAACGAAGAAGCAGTGGCAAACAGAAATAGAAGCGGTAGCCCAGTTTCACTCATTAAGGATATCCGTGCAGGAAAACAATGCCAAGCCCAGCACTCACCCACAAAAGCCGTTACACAGTAGCCGCAGAGGGAGAAAGGACCTCACCCTCTGCACTCCACACCACTCCACTCTCTCACGTAATGCATTTAGTGGCTGCGGTTTTTGAGCTCTGCTAACTCCCAGGCATTGTTTGCTCTTTGGCCTCGCCGCTCGCCCCCAGACAAAACAATACAAATTTATTTTGCTGCCACGCCCCCACACCTAACACTCGCCCAGACACGGGCCAGGGAGGAGCAGGACGCAGATTCCTTTCAACCGAAGCCAAAGCGGCGGCCCAGAACTTGAGCAGTGCACGGAAGTTCCGGTAGAACTCGGGTCTTTCCCCTTTTTTCTCTCTCGAGAAACTTTTCAGCCGGGAATTATATCAAAAAGTTGGGGGTAGTGGTGGTGGGGAGGGGAAGGATGCTGCGGGGGGAAGGAGGATCACAGAGTACCGAGGAATGTATACCCAAAAGTGTTAATTCATTTGCCTTGGCATAATTTTATTCATTCGGGTTTTGCTGTTGAATTAAAAGTTTGGCCAGCAACTGGCATAACAAATTATAAGAAAATTGCTCCGAATAACTGCCGAAATCCATTGAGAATTATTAAGGTAAGTCCCAAAATAAATGCTTAAATATGGAAAATCCTTAAATAGCAATTAGACAGTGGATAGAACTTTTAAGGAAGGACTTGGTCCTTATTTCATATTTATTCCACTGTGACATATTTGATATTTTAAGTCTCAAAGTCTCGACGAATAAAATCAAAAAGTTCATTTAAATGTTCAATACTTCAGACGAATGATCAATGGGAAAATCACTTAGCATAGTCCTGAAAAGGGAGGGAAATGGAAAATGTTTTTCCACTTTCTGGCTCCTAAAGGATGTGGAGAAGAGCTTCTCCAACTTTGAGTTTGATTGATTGCGAGGGAATCGTAATTGAAATGCCGGCGAGCCCTAGACAGGACTACAGGAATCAGAATAGACAGTGACAAAAAGGGAAAGTTTCCAGTCAGCTTTCTCCCCAGTGCCCGGCGGAAGTTGCGCCACCATAACCCGGCTAGACAGCCGGCAGACATCGCCTGTCATTGTGCATCCACAAGATGCATATCTTTGTATCTCTGGCTGGGCGTAAAATCATAAATAAAAGGTAGTGGGAATCCGAGCCGGCATGCAAATGCGAAATCAATCCAAGACTTGACATTAAAAATGCAACAGCATGGGTATCACAATGAAAGCGAAATCTCCACACTGAGACAAATCATAAAAATCCGTATTGGGGGCAATAAAATTGCCAGACATAAAATACATCTAGATTCGAGTGTCCTGGCAACTGGGGGACGGCAGGACGCGCCCGTTGATGTTGCCACTTAGCTGCAACAAATCGTCAAATAAGTGGAAAATATTGCAGGCCACAAAAATTGCTACATCTTATCTCAAGTCCTGCACAGGCAGGAACGGAGAAACCAATTCCGATGACCTCTTTAAATATTAATACGCTCTCCGTGATTGCACTGGGAATTGTGATTGACTTTTTAGACCTGCCCATCCACCCTTATGCAGTTGTCCTTCCTCCGTATCCTTGACATTTGAGCTTCCCCCTCGGCGTTTGAGCGGCTAAATGCACAACCCCCAAAGAAAACATCATAGACAGGAAGGAAGACTCCACTCAGGCGATACCAGTGGTCCCAGGAGATCCTTTTCCTTACGGCCCAAGGACTCAACTTTGCACTTCACAGTGTCTGGAGGGGAGACTCGCAGCTCAGAGTTCAGAGTTCGCCAGAAAAGGTGGCAAAGTTTTTATTTCCGATTGATGGGGGAGGCATTTCGAGTCCCGGCCCGATTCCTCGATCCATCCAATTAAAAACTTGGCTCATTGCACATGCAATATCCGTCCATACCTGTTGGCCACGTTTTCGCGCTGGTTCTCGCCCCGGTTTTGTCAATTAGCGCACTGAATTGTGTCGCAAAAAACACGAGTGCAACCAATTAAATGCAAATTTATTGAAATCAATGCCAAATTAGTTGCCAATAAATGCTCAATAAATGTTTGTTTATTTAAGCAATCAAGGCATGAAGTAAAAGTGTGCTAAATGACGTTTAAATTGTTGTTACCTTCAACTATCGTTCAGTAATACCAATTTCTTAAACCTGACTTCTCAGAGTTAAGCTCTGAAATGTTTAGCTTCAGGACTTCACTCAGGGCCATTAAACGAACACAAGCATTCCCCTAAATGCTGGATCTATGGGATTTATTAAGCCTCTTCTCCTGGTTTATATCTACAAGGAATGTTTTTGCATATTCCATTAGTCCGAGGGTCGTCCGACAGTAACAACAAACATCAACTGTCCCCGCACTCCCGATTCCTGTAACTATTGGGGGCGAAATTCCCATAGACCATAGCCAGTTTTATGCCCACTTAATAGTTTTGTTTTTGTGCTCCGAGTGTGTGGTTTAGATATTTGTGTGCTTGTGATGGGGGCAGGCAAATGACTAACCAGAAATGTGAAGATGGCCTCGGTGTACGGCCCGGGCCCTGCCAAGTGTCTGGTAATTTATGGGACTGAGCGTCAAATGGCAGACGCGGCGGCTACTTGACAAACCCCAAACTCAGCAGCAGAAGCGAGACAAATACCTCTTGATATACTATATAAATGTGTGTCTGAGCTGGTATGTGTTTAGGTTTAAATTATATTAAACTGCCAGCGTGGCATGTGTCCCATTTCAAATGGTGGAGACCCCCAAGTACTTCAAATCCGGACTCGAAATGGCAGCAACAGACCAGGAGGATTTTAGAAATTGTTTCCATAACGCTGGCAAGGACACTTAAAAAAACGTGGCTTTAAAAGATTAACTAAACAATTAAATAGAGACCTGTGAACAAAAAAATATATTAATTTCTGAGTTCTAATCTACTTTAGAACTAGAAGAAATAACATTTATCTGCTACTTAATAGTGCCTTGTTTATATTATTTTGATAATTTATATTTCTTCCATTTGATTTATTTTTTCTATCCAGAAAGCCCCAAGAATCATTTATCATTGCTTCGTTTTCCATTTGGACATTTTTCCTAATCCTGGCCAGAATTTCCATTTAGTGCAATGCAAATGTCAAAAGTTGATGCCAAAAGTTTTCAACACTCTATACCCCAAAGCCCCCAAATGAAAAACTGTGAGTGGGTGGATCTTCTTCCCCCAGCCCTCGCTAGGGGGTGAGAGGGCAGTCTAATTTAAATTGGTTTGTTTTTGTCTGCTGGCATTGCGCTTTTTCCCGGTCTATCTCCCGCTACCGCTTTTGCCAGGTCCCCAGCAATTACGACTGTCGCCCCTTTACTTACCTTCCATTGCGTTTTCTATGGTTTTTTTTTATTCGTCCTGTGACTCGCTTCACTTGGAAAACTTTTTAACGCTCTGGGGATTTTTTTGAAAATATTTTTTTTTGTTTGCGGAAGCTTGCGGGAGTCAGCGGTAAATGGTAGCGTTTACTACCTTTTCGTATATGCTGTCGCACATTTCATTTTTGCTACGTCGAGTGAAATTAAAATGCTTGTTTTCACTTTATGCAAATTCTTTCTTAAAAACGACCAGAAAAAAGAAAAGACAGGATAATAAAAAAATTATAATGGTTCGACTGGTAGAGTACCGTGGAGAAAAAGAGATATAGACATAAGCTATGATACTAAGCTAAGAGGTGGAATTATAAGTAACCTCTTTTTTAAGAAAAATACTCTGGGAATAATGTCATTACTAAGTAATATTTTAATGGAGAATTTAATGTTACACTTCTGATTAATCCACTTATATCCTTTCAACTCAATATCCTCGATAATGAGCCAACCTTAATCCACCATACCCCTCATTATATTTTATTCAATTACAGGGTGAATACAAAAACACAGCAAAGTTACATTGAGTGCCCAAATATACATTGAAACAAAAAGAAACGAAGGACAAAAATAAAAAGCTCGTGCTGCAAATAAAAATGGCGCGTATTTACGTTTGGGAATATGTAAATAAGCGTCCGTTGTATTTATTTTCTTTAGCTTGACGTGGCATCCGGACAAAGGAGGGTCCTGGCCCAGGGTCCTGGTACTGGTACTGGGAACTGGTGGCTGGGTGGAAGGTGTTCGGTTTGCTCAGCTTGCAGGGGGAAGTTTTTGGTGTTCTGGTGTACTCGTGGGGCTTACAAGCTATTAAAATGTCGCTGCAAGTACTTAACTGCTTGATGTTGTCAATTTAAATTAAAACCACTGCCGCAAAAGTTACGCAACCCGACGGAAAGGCAGACTTATAGACAGAATAGCCCCCCCAACCGATACCCGAAAGCTGTGAAGAGTTTGGGGCCAAATGGATATTGCACAGGGGCATGCGTGGATTGACAATAAAGGAGCGTTTTTTGGAAGGGGCAACGAAACTTTTCTTTATGACTGCACTCTCCCAGGACGAGTGCCAGGAAGAGTCGACTGTTCCGCCTTCCAGTCTATATGCTAATGGAGGCCGGATGGGCAAACTGGGAAATTAAAAAGTTGCCGGCTAAGGATCTGAAAATGTCTTGTCATTAGGGAAAGTGGCTTATTACGAAGGTGCCCATTCCATCCCTCTTACCCGTTTCGAAGGAGTTGCAAATGAAAATTTCTAACACTTGACGTAATTGTTTCCGAAAAAGTTTCGACTTCCCACGCATTATCTAATTGAAAGTTTTCCTTCAAGGATGACAGTTCATTTTGTACAAACTTTTCCCATTGTTATGGGAGTTATGATTCTTGGTGGCTTTTCATTCAAGGCATGTGGATTTCCAATTAAATCGCACAACAAATGGCTTATAAAAATCTAAGGCTATCGCCAAATATAAATACATTTTTATGCCGAAAGCAATTTCTAAGAAAAATGAAAATTTCTTCAGACAACCTGCCTTGGCTTCCATCCTGTCAACAACTGTCTACCCGCCTCTTTCTTGCTGGCCAGGACTATGGGCCAGGACTCTTCTTTCTCTCTTTGTGGCGTAATAAGCGATTCGGTTGAAGGCATTTTAGTGCAAACACACACACACACACATTGAAACCTCAAAAACACACACGTAATCACATAAAAGCAGAGCTCGAACGTGCTCTGATTTTGTAAATAATTGCAGTGACGATGTCTCCGCCCCAGGATTTTGTTCGTATTCCGCAAAAACAAGCTCCGGGCGCCAAGTCAACGCCAGAGAAGGCGACGACCAAGCACATGATAATATTAATAATAGTGGTAATAATCATACGCACTGTATGACGGCGTACACATCCATAAAAAAGGAACAAAAGAAGTGCGGAAGAAGTCCCCAGCCTCTTCCTGTTTAATATGATTAATGCTCCGAGCCGAGCAGACTTGGCAAAATATTTACACGTATTCGCGTTTGCCAGGACTGTTGGGGAAACGGAGGGAGTCGTGTTAGGTTCAGGCCCCTTTTCAGCAGTGAGCTTAGCGGGGCTTAGACCTGACAATGTTCAAAGTAGTTCTGAAATGCATTTTCAACGAAATTTCAAAGGAAATTGAGCCAGAGGGTGGCGCGAAAGCTTAACTCATAATAAAAAGGTGCAGTTAAATAAAATTTGAAGAACATCCTTCCTATCTGCCTTTTTCCCCACCCCTGTATGTATTCATCCATATCCTTTCCAGCCGATAAAAAAACCATCCATGAGCCCCAGACACCCCAGCATCCTTACAAAGTTTCCTACGAATTCAATGAACCAAGCAAAATTTGTCTGACAATTAAACAGCTTGAGATGCCAGAAAAAAGTAAGAAAGTGGAATATTTCATTCATTCCACGGCTGGCAAAGCAAAAGTTTATGCATCAAACTTGGGCTGTGTGGCGCCCCAAACTTGTGTAAGCGATGCGATCTGCAACTAAAAAAAACTCCACAAAAAATGCAAAGGAGTAGAAACCAATTGGAAAGTTTTCGCTCCAAAGGGAGATGAGATAGAGCTCTGAAAAAGGTAAATCTGTCTCCATTTTTTGGCCCAAACCCTCGCTTATTCCCAACTCTTTCTGAATTTATGCCTTTTGGCAGCGAAACGGCTGCATCGGGAAAAGTTGAAAGGAAATAGTAATGGCAGCAAAGGTAGTCGCTGCAAATGCAATAGCCCAGAAATTAAAGAATAATATTTTCTTAGGTCCGCCAACGAAATGCAAGCGAGCGTTAACTAAAGCAAAAAAAAAAAAAAAAGTAAAAGATAAACAGAAATTGGCAAGGGCGGTCTAGGAAAAAGGGGGAGGCTACTGCCATCCGGAAGGACTCTTTAAAAACGCATAAATTGTCATTGGATATGCCGAGGGGTGGTAAGTCCCAGTCCCCCACTTCCAGCCACATCTTTAAGTGTTATTCTTTGACAACTAACCCCTGTGAATGGCATTGGGGTTGGAGCCGTAATACGATATGTTTACTTAAGAAGAAAATACGGTTGCTCGAGACAGGTAAAAAGCTTTTGTCAATCAAAACACGGTCTGACAGTTGACAGAGTTTATGTTTTTAAAGGCTGCATAAATAAGCCATAAACGGGATGATCACAGGCATTAACAGTAGCAACAAAAACGGCATAAAACAAAGCAATATTTAAATAACTTGGCTGGAACATAAATCTGCATGCAAACTAAATGACAACATGCGTGGCCCGAACAACAATTGCATCATCAAGTCGTGACGTTTGACAAATGAGCCTTAACCTCCCCCATTTGGCAGAGTAAAATATTGCAAGTACCCCCGACACACACTTGTGCAGGACTCCCACTAGCAGACACTCGAACACTCACACTCAGATACTCAGTGAGTATTCAAGGTACATCGAATGGGTGTAACAAAAGCAAAAAGTCATCAGAGAAGTCCGACATTTGTATTTTGGGGATTCTAGACCTGAAAAAAATAATAGGAGACTTCAAAAATTCTTTCTTTGAATTAATATTATAAAATAATCAAACCCTTATTCATCTTTCTCAATTTAAAGAAAAGTTAATAGCTCCAACAACTTATTTTAAAATAATATGAATAATAAAATATTTATTTATTCAACCTCAACACTGAATCCCATAAAACTGATTCACGCAGCCAACACCAGTTGGGATACTTTTGGTGGCGATGAGGAAAAGTCAGCTCACCTCCATGCCCCCTACATCCTTAGCCAGGACTCATGGCAGAGTCAGCACAAAATTCAGACAGAATCCAGTGCTCTGCAGTCCTGGGTTGCTGTCGCTTTTTATGGCAAATTGTCAGCGCTGTCGTAATTTTTAAGTTAAAAAATTGTTAAAAAATTTTCGTAGCATTCATTACCATGCCACCGACTGCTACGCCTGCCACTCACTCGCTCAGTTCAGTTCTGGTTGAGTTTCGGTTTGGGAGTCGGAGTCAGAGTCGGACTCGGGCCCCACTGTGATGTCTGCGTGTTGCACAATAATTTATTGCCGCACAATTGCAGCTGCCACACATTCCAATGCACTTGGCGCCCTGGCAGCCGCCCAGAGTTGGGGTCTTGGGGGCCGGCAGCCTTTGGATTCCCATCCATATCCCAGTGGCGTGGTGAAATGGAGGCGCATCCCAGTCCACTCCTTGTCAGGGCACCCGCGGCGCTTGTAAAAGCAACTCACATTTGGCGTTGATTTCCAACGGAGGATGCCGGCTTGTCGTGCTGTCATGGCACCGCATCCCCACCCAGGACCTCCCAGGAAAATACCCATTCCTATTACACAAACGTAATGTAATTTTAAATTTATATTCCCGACTAGATTAAGGCACTGCTCTGGCAACGTGCACGGATGCAGGAAAAATGTATATTCTAATGAACTCTTTTACGAGAGGGATTGGAAGGGATAAGTATTTCCTGGAATTCCTTTTAAGAGGAAATAAATGACTAACAATTAATTGTAAGCTATGGAGTATTCAGTTTAAAATTTTAACAATTTCTTACCCAATAGTTCCTCGAAAAATACCCTTTTAAAAGGACAAATATCATGCCAATTTATAGAATTACATTGACTTGCTAAATTGATTTAATACAATTTATATTTCTGTCCATCTCGATCCGAATGTGTCTGCATTACATTTAGCAATAATCAAATGCAAATGTAATTGGATATTTTGCAAACATTGCGCACTCGTAGGTCTACGACTAGAAACTGCTGTCATATACTACAGAGCCATTAGGGTTGGATTCGACTCCATCCCTCTTATGATAGATGGATGGTGGGGGAATGGATTTCCTTTTGATAGAGATTGCGGTCTGACAGTGGCTTTTGCGGTCTGGTGTTCGGCGTCTTTGTCCATTAGAGAGCTTGCGAAAAGTGTCAATTACAACAGATGTCAGAAACAATCAGCCGCGTAAATAAGTCATAAGGCGGCTCCGGCCACACACGTGACATCGGATCAGAGACTCCTTAGCCCAATATCCTATTATACCTGGCCTTCCTTCAATAGTTTACCTATAGAAGGTAATCGATATCCACAAAGAAAACCAAATTGCGTGCGGCTAATTAATGGTTGGATGGGTGACGCGGGAAAAGGTGTCAGATACAAAACAAAGACATCGCGGGTCAAAACTGTTAACAGCCAAATGGTCGGAGGCCCTGGCGTGGTCATTGTGCGTGTGTGAGGCCAATCAATAGCCAAATTATGGTAATCAATTTTAATTAGAGAGTGGGTCTGTAAAAACGCACAGCCCTCGCGCACACACAACGCACAACCCTTCAGGCTAGAGCTTCACTCGCTCCTGTCCAAAACTCAACTGAACTGAAGTGGATTGGAGCTGAATGGACTTCTGAATCTGAATGGACTCGACTGCAATTGACGTAGTCAAAGCGCAGCTCATAATCCCATCATCATTTTGGGGCAACACTGAGCGAAAGGGGGCTTAAAAAGCTCTCTAATTATGTAAGCCAGAAACGACCTTTTCCGCAGTGCATGCAGCACAATTGGCATTGAGTATTGAGCTAGGATTTTTGCTTATGTCAAAATTCCAACAATGGCCAAGTGGTATGCCCGAAATTGAGGCTGACAGCCCTCCTGAGCACGAGCCTTACCCTCGACCATAAATCTGACGGACAGTCCTGCATGCAGAGGGGTGGGGTTCAGAAGCCAATTGAAGCTGAACAATTGCCAGAGGCGTTGGCTTCAAATTCCATTATTTGGATTAGACCAATTGTTGCTTTGAATTCGAAACTCTATGAAATATGAATGAAATTTCTGAAATTTCAATACCAGCACTCAAAGTGGGCTTTCGCAATGAGGCCGTAATGATTCTAGAAGGCTTAATCAATTAGGCCTAAATATAAAAAAACAAAATGATTTATTTTGGGAATAGTTTTCACATTCATGTCTTAAGCTTATCTTTCAAGTTAATTACTCTTACTCCTCTTTCAGGGCCTTTAAATATTATTACTGGTAATACAGTCCTTCTTGGCCATTTCCAAAAATTACAAACCAAATTGTAGCAGAGTCGGAGTCTGTCTTGGTTGCCAATCTGCTCAGGTCAGAGTTGGCAGTGCAGAGCAATTTGAAAAGTACACAACATCGGGCAACTGGAGCAGCTGCTGCTGCCAACTGCTATTAACAGTAAATGACTGGCCTAATTTATGCACCTTGGTCTAATCCACACACACACTAGTGCATAGAGGGGAGAAGGGGGAAATTACAATTGTATTGCAGTCAACATTTCCATTGCCATTTTCCATTTTGGCGGCAAGGGGAGAACATGCCGCAATGCCGTAACTTGATGGAATAGCTAAGCCAAAAACCAGCCACAGACAGGGCTAGAACTCAACTGAAACTAGTGCCCTCTTCTCCTCATTCATCACAGACACTGAGAGAAATATCTATCAAAAATTAAATGATTAGATTATAAGATTGGAAAAATTAAATGCAAGATGTTATAGTCAAACAAAGCTTGCCTTCTCTATAACTTATCTCTCTTTTGAAATATATCCCTTTTCTTATAAGAATAATCTTATATCCTCAGTGTAATAATTTTTTTTGTGTTCCTGCATCTAGAACTGGGGGAAATTGCTTTGCACAATCGAAACGCACGAAATGACAATATAAATCGAGGGGCGGAACTAATTTTGGCAAAAGACTCGAAATAGGCCGGGCACGACCACAAAACCCGAAATGATGATACTTCAAGGGATGGGATGGGCTTTGCCAAAAGTTCTGGAGGATGATGGGAGATGGGGGAGCTACGGCAGAGGGGTGAGCAATTTCAGCTGGTGCCCCCTTGGCCCGAAGTGAAGGTCTGAATTGGCCAAAATTAACGCAACGAGTAGAAAACTTTTTGTATACGGAAATTGCGTAACTACGCATTAATGAAGAAAAATTGCAGTACTGGATCGGCTGGATGGGATGGAAAACTACTAGGAGGGGTAGACCATTGAGAACAGTCAGAAACTTACTGGGGAAAACTTTCGGAAATTGGACGACACTTTAGGCCATAAAGGAGCTCTGATTTATGCCAATTGAAGCTCGTCCAGGTAAACTGCCACATAATGAACTGAAAGTCTGAAATGAATCTCCCCTGTTAGGGGGTGATTATGGAATCTCGTACTGCCAAGGGTGTGTACATGGGATTAGGAGACTCCTTTGATCATCACCGTCATCTAATCATTTATTATTTGCAGACCAGGACCAAGTCGGTTGGTAATTCTTTTATGGCCAGTCATTAAATCCAATGCCGGACAAATGGAGACATCTTCCATTTATGGCCTAGCAGGCTGCTGTCCAGAATACTACAGTTGTCGTTTATCATCTGGTGGCTAATTAATTGTAAAGTTTTTCTCTCCCAACTTTGAAGTCTTTGGCGCCCATTAATATTGTCACAGATGTCATAATTGCTGGGACAACAGTGCGGATGATTAATACATCAAAGTTTTGCAATTGTATTTGCGAAAAGGATCTCTCTTCCTTTCCTTCAAATTTTCGGTTTCTTTCCCCCAAAAGACTCTTTAAAGAATTTTCGGTTTGAGTAACGATTTCAATTTATAAAATTAGTTTTAATAACATTTAATAATATCATCACTTGGCAGCAGGCGGAATACTTTCCGGGATTGGCTTAGACTCCCACTCGCCATAAGCCGGCTTTGGTTTCGGCCCTCGACTTTGGCTCTGACTTGGCTTTAGCATTTTGGGTCATAGTTCAACGCGTACAAGGAATTTGCACAAAGGCACCAAGGCAACCAAGGCTCCGGCTCCCCGGCACAATTTTGAGTTTCATCATCACCAGCACCCCCGCTCCGGATGGGGCTTATGCCCATTGTTTGCACTGTTGCCAGTGCCAACCATCAAGAACATTATGCAAAAGGCTCCCGGGCTAAGATCTGGCCACAAGTTATAAAACTGCCTGGTGGGGACTACCACATCCCATCATCTCCTGGTGGTTGGCTACCCGCCCACCTCCTATCTGACAAATTTCTCTCGCTTTTGTTTCAATTTTGCGCTCCGGAAATTTGCTTATCGCCGCGTTTCAGTTGCGGCTCTCGATTCCAGCGGCGGCCGAGTACAAATGTGGCAAGGGGGGAATGGGCGTGGGATGGCCATGTTTTTAGAGGGGCAGCAAAGTCAATAGGGAGATTAGTGCGGCGAGCATTGAGCCGGCACAGAGCTGTGCTAATTGAGCGACGGGTCATGGCAACAGCTTAAATCAATAGGACCTCCCCAGGCTCATTCCACATGCAACTGGAACGAAAGAGAAACTTTTCCCGGGTTCATGCGACAGTTGAATTAATGATTAAGTTTGCCCCAAATCAAATTCTTAAAGTCCACTATTCAAAGAAAAATAACTATACTTCTATAAACTCTTATTTTCTTTATTAAAATATCTTCTTCAAAAATCATTAAATTTCAATGTAAGGTCCTCACAAAATCCCCAATCCAAGACCACCAGGTCTCTTGCCTTTTGCAGGACTACTTCCACGAGACCCACCTCCACCGCCTCCTCCGACAAGGCCGCCCAAGCCCAAAGTGTTACCCAATCCGCCCACAGTCTGACCCAATCCACCGCCCAGCTGGCCCAGGACGTTGCCCAATCCCTCACAGGTCGTGGAGCTCAAGGGCGAGAGGGAGGCACCCAAAACGGACAATTCGCAGAAACGGAAGTCATTAGAGGTCTCCAGCTTGGTGTCGATCTTTATGAAAGGAGTTGCCTTTCCCGTGACACTCTGGAAAAGGGATGACCCGCTCTTGTTGCCCTTGTCCTTGTCTCTGTTGGCAAACTGAACCAGGAGATCGATGAGGTTGTGGCGCACTTTGAGATCCTCAGAGCTGGTCAGGCGGGTCCCCTCCAGGGGATTCCCAAAAATATCGTTGGCATCGAACATGTAACCTATTTCGTCGCCATGAGCCACTGTCTCCGGCTTGTCATTCGCAGATTCCGAAACAATCGGCAGGCCCCGGAGGAAGTTGATGCCCTTGGACTTGGTGCCATTGTACTCGAAGCTGTACATAAAGGCGGGAGCCAGCTTGGACCAAACCTGGGTGGTCAGGACGGCGGGCAAGTTGAAAAGGACATCCGTCGTGGACTCTACCACCTTCGAGAGAACCTGATCCAAATTGAGGGTTTGTGGCACTTTCCAAACGTCTTGCAGTGTGGGAGTTAAGACACTAGTAAGTCCCGGAAGTTGAGGTTTAGCTATTTCCCCAGTTAGCTTGTCTATTTTAAGAAAACTGGTCAGCTTGTTGAGGGAATCGCTGAGGGAGCCCAGAAACTGCTCCGCCGATCCAAAGACTTTGTCGATTGTTTCCACCGACACCGAGTTGGCCGTCTCGTGTTTCGTGACTCCTGTCAGCAGAGGAATGCCTTTGAAGTTAGAGTCATTGAGCTGTTGCTCTGGCTCTCCAATGATAATACTGGGCAGTCCGCGACCATCGTCCTCCGACTCCACATGCGGCTGGAAGCCCACGTTGCCAGTGAGTCCTTTGACGAGAGCCCTGCCCGCCAAGCGTTCAGTCTGGACTTTGTCATCATTTTGAATGATTTCCACGGCACTTTTCTGGAAAGGATTGAGAGACGAATTAGTTTTTCTCTTATAGTATTATTACTCAAATCTCACCCCCCTCATGCACTTGACAATCTCCAGCTCATTGCCTGTGGGACATCCATTGATCTTGGCCACCTCCTGGACACTCTGGACCGGCTCCTTGTCCATAGCATACTGGGAGAGAGCTGTTCCCGACATGGCCACCACGCCGTGGACATCGCCACCGCTCTTGGCCGACTTGGACATGGACAGATACATGGCACTGGCCGCTCCCGAGCCATGGCCTATGGCCTGGACCTGCTTGGGATTGCCTCCGAAGTAGCTGATGTAGTCGGTGACCCAGCGGAGGGCAGCTGCCAGGTCGAACATGGCCAGGTTTCCGTCGAACTGCTTCGTGCCATCACCTAAAATTCCCAGTGATCCCAGCCGGTACTGGGGAGCCACCACAATGGCGCCCCTCTGGGCCATGGGCGTGGCGTCGTACTGAGCGGCGGAGCCGAAGCGATAGCCGCCCGGATGAATCCACACGAAGACGGGCAGACCCGTGCCCTCATCCGGCATCTGGGGAGTGTAAATATTGAGGAGCAAGCAATCCTCATCTCCGATGATTCTCTGGGGCTGCTGGGGATGCGGTTGGATGCACGGTGGACCGTGACGCGTGGCATTCATATCCCCAGCGAGTCGCTTGTAAACCGGACGGGAATACCGCAGCGGGCCGACCGGGGGCTCGGCGTAGTGGACGCCCAAGAAACTGTATATACCCGTAGTGGGATTCCGGAAGCCCTCCACCCGGGCATCCCGATTGAAGAGACGTGCAAACACCACCGGATCATCGACGGGCGGAGGCTTGGACTGCTTGCCGCCCACAATACGCTTCACTCGCACGTGGGAATCCTCACTTGAGTCACACCTGGCCAAGGTCACCACTAGCAGTAGTAATATCCCGAAGTTCCGCTTCAGCAGCTTTAGCATTTCGCTTCGTTCGATTGTCAACTGGGAACTGAGAAGCAATAGCAGAAGCTGTAATCCAAGCCCCGGCTCAAAACTGAACAGCGAGGCCGGCTACTTTTGCTCAGCTTGGCGATAAACAACAGCAAAAAATAAAATAATAAAAAACAAAAACAAAAAATAAATAAAAATAGCAAATGATAAAAAACGAGATGCGGCGTGCTTGCGTGCTTCTCCAGACTGGATAAGACCATGTTTGGGGGCATGAGAGACTCCTTCATTCTAATCACGTACTTTATGCCAGTTATAGTTCACTGAGTCACTCTGAATTTAGCAGGGTGGGATATTTGAATAACTTTTTAGTGAATAAAAACTGAAGAAAACTTAACAAAACTCAACAAAACTCTCCACATAAAGCCTAAAGTCGTCTTTAGAGTAGACTGGACAGAAAAACCTGTTCATGCAATTCACAGTCCGATTAAGCCCCAAGATTGATGTCTCTGCTCATCTTTTTGATTTGAATGAAGGCAATTAAATCGGAGACAATTCGCTATATTACCTTATTACTTTTGTTCCCAACGTGCTATGTATTTACCCCCCCTGGCCCATCGTTGTAAACTGGTCTGTTTGGTTTTTCCCATCCATACTATTGTTTTTGCTTCCGATGTTGCAGTTCGCAGAAATTCGATTGCATGAGCAAAATAATAATGAGACTTTAAAGACGACATTGGGCATTGTCTGTGTGAATTGGCTGAAAAGTTCAAAACACTCAGTGCCATATTTTACAGCTGTGCGGCACTATCTTTTTGCCCAGATGAGTTATATTCTTCAGCATATTTACAGCCAGCAGAGGAGAGCCAAACTAAGGCAAAAGGGCATCCCGGAAACGGAAACGGAAGTTGGAAAATATCATGAGGCAAACGCATGTTGAGATTTAGAGTTAGTGGGGGTACGGCGACGAGATAGAGGGTTCTCTGTCCAGGGACTTGGTCCGAAGCACGCGTTGCTGGCCAGCCTGACTCTGCGGCATGAATCTCAATGTTGCTGGACAGTCGCCTGTTTTTCCCAGTCTGGTCTAGACCCACTTCTTTCTCACTCCATTTCCATAAATTCACTCATTAAAACACTGAAAACTAAATTTATACCATGTATTTATAAATCATTTAAACTAGAATTATCATATAGTCACAAAATCATAAATGAATTGTCGTTTTATAGTAAAAATAAAAAGCATACCTTTTAAAATATCAGTCCCCTAGTTTGTTACAGTGTAATACTTCTCTCATGTGTCGCAGACAATGGCCAAATGACATTTAAAGTTACGGCAATATAATTAAGTATACAGCTGGGAGTTGACGCCATCAGAAGCCGGATTGGCAGTCAGGACAGAAAGCTCAGGGCAGACGCAGGAGCACTTGCCCTGGCCAAGGAATCATTATATATGTATGGAAAGGGGCCAGCTTCCAGCTTCCCTCTCCCTCCCATCCGTCTCTGAGAGGCATGCAACACGCAAAGTTCGTCCAGATGCAGCAAGTGGAGCCAGAGACCAATATCAGAGACCCATTTCCGGGCCTTCCAACTGCCCGGCACGCCTCAGCATTTAACGAGATTAATCTTTTTTTGCCCCGACTATCTGCTGCCATCCTGCTAGGATCTGTCCCTGTCACAGAGCAGTCCTTAAAAAGTTATTAATCTTAGGGCTATCGAGTAAATATTTTTCATTTAATTGAGTTTGAATAAGCCATCAAAGTGATTTGCATAAAAGTTGACACTGTATCTGGGAAGGGAGATGTACTCCAAAAATAGATTGTCCTTGTCCGAGAATTGAACATTTATCCAGACGCATCAGAAGCGATTACAAAGCTTAATTTAATTTTTAGCTAGACAAAGTATTCAGTTTTTACGCCAATCACTATGGGACTCCCTTGAAAATATTAAAGGCTGCTTGCCAATGCCACTGTGGCCCCCAACGGAAGCTATATCTTTGCTAATTATCATCCGATTCTTGAAGGGAATACCTTAAAAGAATTGCGGATCGATTTTCTTACAATCTGCATCAAAATCTAGAAACAAAATATTTTTTAGATTTTTTGTTCATTTTTCCGATGGGACCCCATGCAAAAGTTGGGGAAAGCATGGGAAAGACACATGTCGCCCACTGCGGTGGTTATATCTTGGCCAACTGACATCCGTTTCTTGAACGGAATACCTTTAAATAATTGTGGATTGACTGTCTTTCAATCTGAATCAAAACCTAAAATAAAATATTTTTTTAGTTTTTTCATTAATTTTTCTGGTTAGTCCCCTTCAAAAATAAACTTTTCTCTCTAGGTATTGGTAATCTCTTTAGATCTTTGTATTTCTTATTTATTTACAAGCAACGTTTAATTTGATCATCTGTCTTGTTGCCCTCGAAGTCCTTATTAATTATCCTGCTTATCATTTATCCAACTAACACATTTTGCTGCCTAATTTATCTTTATATTTTCGCTGCTGCGTATTGTGTGCCACACGCAAGCCTCTATGATTTTTCCAGCTGCCCCCCTCCCGTTCGATAGAATTTTCCTCATTTTCCCTGCCATATACTAAGAATTGCGTGTGCCACACCCATAAGTCGACGAACGCCTCCGTGGAAATTAGTGGCAGCTTCCCAGCTGCTGCTGATGCGATTTTGATGTGCAAAATATTAATTATAAAACAATAATTGAATTGTGCTCTTGTTCGTGGCAGCTGAAAGGTGAGTTCCTTCGACTTGGGCCTGAAATCCGCCACACACGCCAAAAGTTCATTATGCTGAAGCTATTTTTCTTCAGCCCCGACCCTAGCAGATGTTGGTATTTGTTTTGTGGAAAACAAATTAGTTTTCCATGATTGCTGTTTAATGGGATAAATCAGATTCTCATATTCAGGTGGGCAGGGATCTCATCTCATGGATGTATTCCATTAATATTTATTTGGCAACTTTTTACGCTTCGCACAGTCCCTGCATAATTTCCATTCGCAGTCAACTATAAAAACGCATAAAAGCGTAAGTAATACAAAAATAAAATTGTATATATAATAAAAAATATGGCCAAAGGAAACAATATAAAACATGGGGGTTCGCAAGACCAACACAACAAAAAAGTGGAGAATCGAAAACAAAACAAAGTTAAACCCAATACATTAATGGTATTTGCATTTGTACTGATTTTATTTGGTTTTTATTGAATTGATAAAATCACAACGAACGAGCAGGAACAAACAGGAGTTGAGGGCTGGTTCGATGGTAGGTTGGTTGGTTGGCTGGTTGTCCTTCGTCCTTGTTCTCTTCCTGTTCCACCTTCTCGTCCCCCCAACTGCCAATTTGATATTCCGATTGCAATTTATGTCCTCCCGCCAAAACACACGCATACACTTACTTACACATAAGCTGCTTGTCAGTGTGTGTTCGTGTGTATCTTTTCTGTAGATGTGTTTGTGTGTGTATGGGAGAGAATCTCTGTGATTCTTTGCCCCCTGCCCCATGTCGGAGGCTTTGGGTTTAAACATCTGCAATATGCTCCGTGTTCCGGGTAGCTGGAAACTCTGGACTGGGTCGAAAACGTTTTGGAAGCTCACTGCAGTCAGTACCAGGAAGCGAGTCCTGGCGATGTCCTGCGGGTAGTCAGTGTGGCTGCTACGTGACACGAACCCTTTCTAGGCTAACCAAAAAAAAAGGAAAAATATCGAACTAAAGGTTAGGTTTTTTGTCTAAGAGTATTCTTTGAAATGTCCTTTAAGGACTCACGCTATCATCTCCAGCTGGACTTGGGCGCGTGTTTATTTGGCACCACAAATGCGTTTCCTCTTCTGCGGATCGGAGTGGGTTAAGGGGTGGTTGCGTTTGGTGTCCTTTCGTGGGGCTTTCGGGTGGGTTTGGTTCGGTTTGGTTGGGTTTTCTCTGTGGCAGCGACGTCAGCGGCGTTGTGGTTGTCGCTTAATGGAATTCCGTTCTTGCATTAAATGTGACACACAGAGGGAAGCTGCCAATTGGAATGCCACACACTCGCACACTACACACCCACACACACACACACACACATGCATATAACACACCAAGAGGAAACCCCAATAGACAGTGACAGTTGCCGTTAGCAGGAACAGTTAACTGTTACGAGTTGTCCTGCGGTTTGGCTTGTTTAAGTGTTAAATTAACGTTTTAACAGTTTCGATTATTCCGCCAGTTAATTTTTAATGTTTCCCCTTTCGCAGGCGAAACAAAAAATATGCCATGTCCTGCGGCTGATCCGGACAACCATATCCTTGGGCCTGTACATTTTCATTAGTTTAATTAAAATTTTATTCGCCCGCACGCGTCGCCTTGCAGGATATTTCCTTTTGCAGTTTCCTTTTCAAATTGAACCGCAAAAGTTTCTGGACAAAGGATTATTTCTTTGGTCGTCCTGCGAGCTGCACTCGAAATTTGCTGTCCTTGCTGGCCGCAAAACTTTTGCCACACGCATTCATATCAATTTGCCTTTCTTTTGTCCTTCCCCCGCCTCTGGCCATGTCCTTGCTGCATGTCCGGCCGGCCATTGACATAGCTTCCTTTTATCCTGCCAGGCTGCTCAACGGCCACCCTTTACATATCCTTTTGTGGCTAGTTTTGTGAAGAGGAACTAAAAATAAATGTTGCCCGAACGCATGGCCACAGAAATTATTGCGGTTTCCATCGAACATCGACAGGAAGTTCGGAACAAAGTCCTTGCTTGGAAAGTTAAAGGACATTAAGCATTGATGTGAACTTTCGGTGAGTTGCAGGCCAAGCCTAGGGACTAGGAGTAAGGGGACTTATCGCATTAGAACTTGTGGTGGTCACCATTAAGCCGCTTAAAACATTGATAAATCTGGTCTATCAAAGAAGTTCAATTACGACTCCAGTTCTAGGTTAAAAACCACACGTTTTCTAACTAAATTTATGAGTTTTAAGCCCAAGCATTTCTCATCAAAATCTGTTCTTTATCCATCTCCTAAGGACATCACGGCCGAGGAGATAAATGGCCAAGTTGATAAAGTCCGAATGTGCTCACCTACCCGCATCAGTAGCCTAATTAACTCATTAGACAATGTCATCCGGATAAAAAAGGGAAAAAGTCCTGTGATCGCAAACAAAAAAAATGTTAAATGAGCAACATTTACACATTCGTTTGGAAAGTCCACCCCAATTTGTTGACAATCAAATTACAAGACGGATTTACTGCAAATTACGCCCAATTTTTCTACACTTTTTCCTTCAAATCCAAGCAAACAAAAGGATGCCCCGCAAGATATCCATTCGAGTTGATTCCCGGGAACTGGTCGAGAATAATTCGGGATGTGTACATATGTCCCGTGAAATTTAATTTAATCAAAGGCCAAACAAGGGCGCAGCCATCAAAGGGGGTCCCGAAAACCGACGCAAATCAATCTCGGCGATGCAGGCAAGAAATCCCCAAAAGGGAGAATCTTCTTTTCGCCAAAAAAAGGCAAAAAAGGACACTGAGTGAGGGCGTTCCCTAACAGGAATTGATTAAAGCGAAAAGGGGCTGATGGGCCGAACGCACAATGCAGGCCAGTGTCCTGCCGACCAGCGAGTCCTTTTTTACGTTCCTGATTGTCTGACCGTAACTTGTTTGCTCGCCTTTAATTTCATTTGCGCGGAGCATCTACCAGAGTCCTTAGCCGTCTTCGATTCTTCCCGTCGACACTGTCCTGCCGCAGGACCTCCCCTTTTTTGTGCCATTTCTGGTACTGCTTTCATTTACATGCTCGAATTGTCATTGTAGCGTTTAGCAATTTTATTGTCCTTGTGGGTGGGATTTTGTCTGGCCTTCCTTGGCCTTCTGATTTTTTTTCGGTCTTCGGCTCCTGCTGCTGCTCTCCCCTTCAGCATTGTCCTGTGATTTATGCGCATATGCTAAGCGAGATGGTGAGGGGGACTCACTCGCCTTCATCTCTTTACCCCCCAGCGAACTTTGACCCTGGGCCAAGGGTTGCTCCGATAAGAAGAACTACGTCTTTTCTTTTATTCCCTTTGATTTGGCAAGGGTTTGTCGCCTTGGCGAAAAGAGAAATGGAACTTTAATTTGCCGCTGCCGATTGAATTAGGCAAGGATGGCCAGGATAGCCAGGATCTGGTGGCAGATAGAAGTCCTAGACGGAAGTACAGATGGTTACATGTGGAGTCTGGGAAATGGAAACGTTAATGCATTTAGGAAACCCATTTGGTGGCCATAAATTATTAAAGTTGTATTTAAAATTGAAATATAATATATTTTAGATTCTCTAATATTTTGTAATATTTTTAAAGTTTTAAATTTAAATTTAAATTATCATTTTTACCCCACCTAGGATATCCAAATCCTGCGGTTTAGTCTCCCAAAGCACTCCCCAGAGCAGGACAATCGAGCGGAACTGCAAATCCCCCAGACTGGAGGAATGGGAGGGATCCGGGCTCGAAGGATGCACATGCATAGATAGCTCTGCGGCTCGAACACACCACACACATTAACCATATCCATTAACGGGGGTGTGGGGCAGTGACAGGCGACAATGGGCGACCCTTCAGACAGCGGATAATAAATGGCGTCGCGACAGTTTCCTTTCCAAGCAGCAACAAAAAAAGAAATACTGGAAGAACTTACCGTATCCGGAGCTAAGAAAGGTTCGTGTCTAGTACTTGGGGGCGTGTCGAAAAATAGAGGAAGTCCTCGGAGGGGGGAGTACAACACCTGGGTCCAGTCTCAAAGCGGGCACGCCACATAAATTCCAATGGTTCGCTTGCTCTCGGGCTTACAAGTTTGGCAAATTTGTGAAAATTACTTTTTGTTTATTGTGCTGAAAGCAGACTTGGCGGGGAAGATGGCTAAGCTTCAAGCTAAGGCCAAGGATATGGAGAGTCCTGCCCAAGGAATCGTAGCCACCCTAGTAAATTGCCACGCCCACCTCCCTTAAGCTCGGCCATTAACATTGAGTTGTTCTCGTTGAGGTTTTTCCTCTCCTGTTTTTTTTTCTGCTATCCTGCACAGTAAAAATATTATTTTATGAAAATAAAACAATAGGACTATAAGGACATCTTTATGAATATTATTTTGCTCAGTGTAATCCCGTTGTTGTTTTAATAATTTGTTCCTCAAGTCTCCACCTACACATGGCTCGTAAATATTCCCGGGAACTGTGCGCGTTGTCCTTTTTTTGCGTTGGATGGGAAACAATTGTTGTTTTCACACCATAATCATAAAAGGTACAAGCATAATTATTATTTTTATGTCCTTGGCACTTATTGTAAAGCAGCAAATTGCCTGACCACACATAAAATAGCAACCCCGACTGGATCCTACGTGGGAGTCGTCCTTTACGATGAGACCAGGCAATGCCAGACTCTTCCAGAGAATCTCAATTGTCTGGGAACACTAGCTCGGGAAAATTGCCCGGGAAAAATTGTAATTTTGGTCCTGTCCTCGCCGGCTAACTAATGTCCTCGCCCGGCACATCCTGCTCTCAGTTAGTGAATATTTATGATTGCCGGCCAGAGAGGAAACGGAAAGGAATACAAGAGCAGTCCCTTAACTCTTTTATTTTTCATTTTCTTGCAGTTTTATATTTTTTTGGAGCTCTTGGCTCTCCAAAGAGGTTTATGGCACAACTAAATTATGAAAGATATGAACAGAAAGTCTATTAAATGGTAGAAAAGATTTAAAGCCTTTTAAAAAGCTACTTTTCGCATTAAATTTAAGGCATTCCCCTTGAGAGTTGAAACCAACCACTCCAAGACCCCCACCTAGCAACTCCAATAATATTACTTAAAATTCTTTTTGCACTCCAAAAATAAATAAACTGCGCACCCATCACAGCTTTTATATCGCCCGTCCTGCGACCCACTCTGGGGCTTAGAAAATCATTCAATTGTGCAGGTAAATGGACTGCAAGCGACAGTCCAAGACCTCCCGTACCCAGTCAGACCCATAAAAAAGGGTTAAAAGTCCTGAAACGATTCACATACAATTGCACAAACATCACCGAAGGAAAAAAAATCCCTCCCAATGAAGAGTGAGTGCAAAAAAAAAACAAACCAAAAAGGACCAACCAACCAAAAAAAAAGGTATCCACGTCGTGGTCAGACTTAATCACTCTTATCCGGACGGGCCTTCGATGATTCGTAATCCTTTTAAATGCCCCTCTCGGGTAGATTTATTAGCTGCACGTGATAGTGCCCTCCTTTCCAATTCAGCCCCACACAAAAAATCGCTACAAAAATCATCAAAATCCACGCCCCGAGCTCGTTTAATGCTAATTTATGAACGGGGCTGAGTTCGCATGAGGAGAGCAACTTATTCATGAGCTGCCTGAAATATGGTTCCGAATAAATGTATATACATATATATATTTCCTTTCAGTGCATTTGCAAATCGTTGGGGGAATTATAAACTTTCGGCGAGGGAATGCCGCAGTGGCAGAGTCAGCGGAAAAACCATTTTAATTAGTAATCCCCTCCAACCAACACTGCGTATACGTAATATTTATTTTGGTATGGTCGAGCATTTGATGAAAAATTTTTGGGTGTGGAAAAGGAAATTAAAACGAATAGGTGAATTATATTCTTCTTTTGTTGGCTATTTGTGTAAAATGAAGTCTAATAAGTGGTTTCTGACGAATAAATATCATTTTCGTAATTGCCAAAAGTTCAAAATATTTTTTTTAATAATTTACAAACCTCCAAAAATTGCCTTTCTTTAAATTTGCATTATTTCAAAGCCCTTTTGTTTGGGTAGATTTTAAAAATAAAAGAGTGCAGTGAAAAAATTTGGCAAAATTATGGCAAAACTTTTCAACAGTTTCGAACAATAAAAAGCAAATGGCGCTGGATAGAACTTGCCACCAGGATGACACACCCACCTCCAGTGCCGTCCACTCACCTACCTCCAACTCCTCCTAGCCTCCTAGTCTCTCTGATATTTTGTGTATGAAGGGAACCGCACATTAGTAGTTAGTGCAAGCAGGCGGTGTTCTAACTTTTGAATAAATACAATAAGAGGCGGCGGGGCAGAGGTTCTCCCTGGGCGCCACTTTAGACAATGAAGCGTATAATGCTAAATATCGCTCTGGTAACCGCATCCAGCTGTCGTATGCCAGCACCACCCACGCTCCATGCCCCACCTCCCACTCCCCATCCTTGGCCATTTATGGTGTCTCTTCCAACAACTATGCTGAATAATTTTGTACGTTGCGCGGTTTGGCAACAATTGCTTTCATTATGGAACATTTTTTGTTCGACTGGAGATGCTGGTGGGTATGGTGGTGGTGGGCAGGAGGAGGCTATTGGATACTTTAGAGTAACAACAGGACGAGGCGGGGTTGGGCGAGCAAAGTGGTTAGCTCCACCTTGGGAAACCCCTTGATGTTGTTACATCTGCTCCTGCTGCTGCGATTGTTTGTGTTTGTGCTTGTATTTTGTATCCTGCGGCCGCAGATACATTATCCAAAATTTGCATAAAATAAATAAATTAAATATGCCAGACATGCGGTGCGCCGTTGGTCGCCAGGACCAACCGAAGTTGGCCAGGCCAAGACCACTTGGGGAAAAATAATAACAATAGAGTCTGGCCCTAAAAGAATGGAAAAGATTTCAAGTCTATCCTGGAAGTAACTTCGTCTTCTTGAAGTTTTTTTCTAACCTTTTTTGAAACTTTGTAGTATAGTGTAGATTTTCTCTCAGTGTCGACAATCTTTCTTCATTCCTTCACTTGGACGTTCAAAGTTTTCATTTTATTATCACGCTGAACTAGAGAGCGGGTGGCAGAAATAGTAGAATAGCCTGGATAGCCTGGGATATCCCAGGAGCTTCGAGTGGAGGTTTCGAGGATGTTGTGCCCATTGAACAGATGCAGCATTTTTGAAGTTGTCCAGGAGTCCAGGAGACTCAAAAAAAGGATGCTCGGGTCTGAGGCTGGAAACGTGGCAAAAAGGCAGCCAGGATGCGCTACGTTGCGTTTGCTTGTCATGCTCTGTTGCGTGATTTTTGTCCACCCCCGCCCTGTTCCGGGTCCAGGATCCACTCGCCCTCATAGCTTCATGCACGAGTTGTTGTCCTGGCTGCTTTTTGGCATCCGCTGCCTCATAGAGCCACATGGCCATAGTCTGCGGCATTAACTTCATGCCGCTTCATTTTGTTTTCCACTTTTTGTTTTCTTTTTTTTTTTGGTTATATTTCGGAGCTCCCTGACTCCCTGAAATGGCCGCTACAAAATTGGTTCGTTTGGTCGCCGAAGGCACTTAAATTTTCCCTCCAGCGGCATTTTGGGCGGCCTGATCCTGATCCTGATGTTGATGAGGACGAGGATGGTGGCGATGGCGGTGGGTTTGTTGTAGTTCAATTTGTGCGCTGCGGTTTAATGAAATTTAGTTGTTAGTTGCTGCACGTTTAGCTTTGCATAGATGCCCCCCCCAAAAAAAGGCACCAACCAGTTCAAACGAATGGGCGGTGCTCGGTGGCGTATACGTGATGTGGAATTTGTGTACGTTAAAGGGTAATTGTTGTGGGAAATGGGTCTACAATACAGATATGGAGTAGCCAGGGGCAGTAGCCAGCAGTGGCAGGGGCAGATTGGTTAGTTTGTGTTCTTTTCGAGCTGATTGAAAGGATTGTGATATATGAGCGAAGAGTCTTATATCGACGTGATGTGAAAGTAAATATGAAAGAAGAACTTTTATGCTTAATTAACGAAACAGAACTTTAATTTACCAACTTTCCAAATAATCTCAATTACAAAGAAGCCCCTAAAACTACTTTTAAAGCTTAACCCCTCAATCATTTCAATGGGATTATCAGAACATTTAAAATTTAATTAAACTTCCATATGCTCTGCAGTAATTAAAACAATTTTAGCTGACAAAGTTGTGGAGCTAAACCGCAAAAACAGTTTCCAAACCCCGTGTAATAGTGACTCTGTTAATCCTGGCTCTGCAAATCCCTCGGAATACATTTAACTCTTGCCTCGCACTAAGTACATTGTAACACTCACACAATCCCCAAAAAAGCCAGAGACACAGGGCACCAGGACTCACTGCGAGGGAAGTGTGGGGTAGTAGTTAGGGGGTGGCGGGCAAATTTCGACACATGTTGCCGCAATAAAAATGTCAACACACACATAAAACATCTTCTAAAATGGCATTTGCAGAAGGCAGCAAATTCCGAGAAACCAACGAAAAAAATGAGAATATTTTTGAAGCATAATAAATGGAGCTCTGTCTGATGTGGGATAGGAGGATGAGGGGTAACTCCAAGGATATCCCCATCCTCACGTGCTTAAAGCTGCTCCCACACACACACACTCACACACGTGCACAATGCCGGCCATTAAACACGCATTCTTTGGCCATAGAAATTTATAGACCAGAAAGGCAAGACGACGGAGAAAGTGTGAGAGAGCGAGTGAAAGAAGGGAAAGCGTAGCGAGAAAGTATGTACGTGTAAGTGTGTGTGTATGGGCGGGGAGACAGGGGGGAGGTGGTAGTGCGAAATGTGTCGCGCATGGAGTCGCGAGTTTTACTTTCACTTTTGGCAGAACTTTCATTCAAGGACATGGAGCAGACGACACCACGTCAGCCATTAATGGCAATACCCGGAAACTAAAGGATACTTTTTGGATATATACTCTAACTTGGGGTATTACTAATATCTTTTGAGGCTTAAGGATTGTCCTTTCAAGGCCAAGGAAGTGTATTTATTGTTCCTCCTTTGTCCTTGAATTATTTTCCTTTGCTGCCAACATATTTTTAGTTTGTCAGTTGAACTGATCTCTCCCACCATCCATCCATCCATCCCCTCTGTGAGCTGAATTTAAAAAAGTGGCCCAAAGAAAAAAAGCTCTGGTCGAGGGGGGCGGTTCGTCTTTAATGAGATAATCTGCGCTTCTCGTCGTTATTTTACGTAATTGAAGGTTCACTTGCAGACAAGCCCCATTCTTGATTACCAAGTTGGGGGCTTGGGGGTGGCAACTGGCCGTAATGATAGTGGTGGGCCTGCAGCCTGTACGTGCGTGTAACTCCGAGAGGGATGGAGGTTGGAAAGGACCCCCTCCACTGAGTCGTTGTCTGCATTTTTCGGTGGAGCTCCCTGGGATGGTAATCTGCAATAAATGAGGCATGTTGGAAGATTTATTTGATTGCTTTATTTAATATTTTAGAAAAGGCAGATGTTCCGCCCAGCTCCCGGCCGGAGAAGATTCTGAAGTGCTGGAGTGAGTTGACTTTAGAGTTGGCGTTGAGTGGCTGGCTATGAATTATGAGTGATATAATGAACAATATACGCATTGGGGGGGTGAAGGTGCCAAGGTGAGCATAGAAAAGGTGAAAAGCAATTGGGCTTTGCGTTGAAAGGGAGTGATATACGATTTGGATGTGCATGTTCCAAGGACGATAAGTTATGGCACATATGTCTGAGGGTTCTGCCATTTTAAAGTAATATACCGACAATTGTGCGAATTTTTGTAATTTATGCAAGCTAAGCTCTAAATAGGAGTTAATACTTTTTCTTTTATTGTCGTTTGCCTGAGACTTTCAGCGTAATTGAATATTTTAAGCCTAGTCTTAGCATTTTATGTCTTACCTTTAACAAATTTCCATTCATCAATTCTGATTAATCCCAGGCCAGGACGAGTAGACCCCATTTGCCAGGTGGCCCCCGAAGGACAATCCACAATTAAATGCTGCGCTCATGGCGACATCGTTTATCACTTCGCGGACTTCTCAGTCTTGGATTCGCTAGGCTCTCTGTCGACCATTATGGTTGCTTCATTACCAGCGATTAATTTTGATTGTTTCGACCAAGAGACGAGCAAAAAGGAAGCACTACAAACTCCAAATCTTTCCAGAGCTTCGCTGTTAATTTTTTTTTGTATATCCTCCCAAAAAGAGGGCCATATTTCACCCAACAGGAGACAGACAGTGCCAGGATGCGGAGTGGGAACTGTGACCGAAATTAAGCACACAGGACACAACTACACGAAAACGTAATAAAATCATAATCGTCGGATCAACACAGTCATCAGCGGTGTCACAACAGGCCACCAGGAGATGATGACAACAAACACACACCAGCCATCCCGCAATCCCGCCAACCGACTTCGGAGGACTCCGAAGGATGCCACAAGGCGACCCAAGGAGCCCCAGCCGTCGTGGCAGAAGCAATTGCCAGGCGAAACTCAACGGTAATTACAGTAATAATTCAAAAGAGATTTGCCCCCAACTCCTCCTAGTCCTCTTCCTCGTCCTCCAAAAAAATAGAAAAAACAAGAGCCAAGCTAAAGGGAAAAACTGAACAGGAACAGAGAGCTGAGAGACAATGAAGACGGCGTTGCAAGGACTAAAAGTGGCAATTGCCAGGACGAGGACAGAGACAGAGGACAGTGGTAGGAACTATATTTTTTTGGTAGTTTTCTTAAAAATAATTCTAAAGGAATTTTATATTTAAATCATAAACTAAAAATTACAACAATTATATCCTGTTATAATAAGCCTCTATTATAATTATACCTAGTACTCTTGAAAGCTAAGAAGTACCGGCTATCATGTACCCTCAAAAACTTATTCTTTCCAGAAACTATAGACCAAAAATCACTGTATCCCCTGAAAGAGACCCGGACCTCATCCGCCCACGCACATGAAGAGCTGATGTGCAGCTTCCGGTCCTAAGCGACGCACAGGTGCAGGCTAACGGTAAAGCTATAGCCAAAGCAGGGAATGAAAGAGAAGGACCAAGGGCTCCACTGCCAACCGAATCCAGCCAAGCACGGCGAGCCATAAAAACTTTGGGCTGGGAGTTAGGTTGGGCAACTGGAGGTGATGATGAAAAATGCGACAATGAAAATAATGCCCGGCACACGCATCTCCAGCTCCATCTCCATCTGAAATCTCCTTCCACATCCTTGACTACGTTCACATCCAATCCGGATACCAAATGAGGGCTGAGCCACCGCCGACGTCCAGCGGCGATGTGAAGCTATATAGAAGCCATTCGAGGCACTTAAAGACACGGCGGCGGGTCGATGCCATTTTTGGTGTCTGGGTGTGAAAAAGTTTAAGTGGCAACAAGGACAAAATCCCTGGATTTACTTTTATGCACTCTCACACTCCGACTCCCACTCACTCGCTTTCTGAGTGCAATCTGAGAGGTGAATGTCGAACAGTGTAAGCTTCCCCAAAAAGCAAGAAAAAAAAATAAAAATGAAAAAACAGAAAAGTGGAAACTTTGACTCCACTCCCTTTATGACTTTTTGGCGGCGTTGAAAGTCGTTGAAAGTGTCAATATTGCGTTATAGCATCACGTGGCAAGCTCTGCACCTTTAGTTACACTCAGAGAAATTATATTTAATAATTAAATTTTAATAGTAAGGCTCTCTAATGATGAAACTTGTTACTCAAGGAGCACTTCAAGTCCGACTATCATATAGTCTTAAACTGAAATCTTGATATACATTTTTCCAAGTGCACTCTCCACCTGCACCATTGTAGCCAATCCCAGCTGTGTGTTGATGATGATGGCTGTTGGCTGTCTAGGATTAGCTATGCGTGTGCCAGTCCCCGGTGGAAGGGGCAACCACTTTAGCTACTTATTCCCGCCTTGTGCACTTTCAAAAAACGCAACACGAAACTTTTTTTTAACCCGGCACGCTGCACTCCGTGGGGTGTACTGCCTCCCACCCAGCTATAGCATACACTCTCGGATCTGCTCTGAAAGTTTGGGCGCAAATGATACCAATAAACAAATCCCATTATACACGGTGTATCAGCTTTACGTTGGCTGCTCGCCGGCTACGTGAGATGACTTTCAACAAAAATGTAATACAAAAGATGCCAACCCCTAAAATTTTCATCAGGCTATTGTTTCACTTTTTTTTTCTGTCTATGAGTTTTGCTTTTTACTTCCCCGGAAGGCGTGAACATTTCAGATTTCAACAAAGAATGCCTGCACATGAATTCAGCTTCAGATAAGAATAGAATGTGATTTTCAAGTAAATATCCTTAAAAATAGTTGCCCAGATTAGACCTAAAAGGCTTTTGATTTTCATTCACTTTCCGAGGCAAAATGTGAAATGGAAACTACTTTGAGGAAAGCCAATTTTCGAGTCCATTATGGGCCAGGACCGGACAGCTCTTGGCTAATAACATAATCCCAACACTTAAGCCACTTTGCATCATGGCCCTGCTCGCAAATCCCTAGTTGAAAGCGATAAATGTTTTAAGATTCCAGCCGACTCAAACGAAAGTTGCCTTTTAATGAACTCGGTGCATTAAAAATATGTGCCCAACTAAGAGCATTCATTAAAAAAGTTTTTCCTTTAAATGCGAGCGCAAAAAAAAAAAGACCTAAACTAAAAGAGGGGCGGAAGAGAGGGCGTGGCTGCCACAGCCGTTACAGGCAGAAGAGCCGTAAATCCCCAAGAAAAGCTGCAGAAAGTTTGCGACTTTCCCCATTCATCTTACAAGTAATTTCTGACTGGACTCACGCACTCTGGACGCAGGATTCGGACTGGGGAGCCAGGACATTCCAGGCAGGGCCAGTAGTCCTTTTGGCTTTGCCACTTAAGTGCTTAAATATTTTTCTTTGTTATTCGACCAGAAGACACTTCAGTTAGTGGCCATCTCCGCTTTACGCTTGCCTAAATATTATTTAAGCAAAATATAACTTTTGATTGTGTGCCTTCTCTAATCACATTTCCATGAAGTCTCCGGTTCTCCAGCTCTCCGGCTCTCCCTCTGGTCAACTTGGCCAACTTTCTGCTGATTAAATGTTGGCCAAGTCCACTCCAAGCTGATAGCACACACTCGAAAGGCGAGTGAGACAGATTTTCTGGCCGAAACTTTAAAGTTGGCCAAAGCCTTTATCTAATTGCTTTGAAAAAGTTTTCGGGCGACTCGATGCAAAAGTCACCTTTGGCTTGTGGCCTAAACTTTGGCGATGGAACAAGGATAACGGAAGGATTTCTGGCCAAGCCAAGATGCTGGCCAAGCCGAAAGTAACTGTTCGCCAGGTGGGCTCATCCACATAAGTATGCTATGGCATTGTGTGTCGGTATGCATGAAATGATCCTGGCATGTCATCATCATCATCATCTCTTCACCCGAAACGAAAAGAAAGGCCGGGACTTAACCCGACCTCATCCATGACAGGCCAAATATAATTTCAATTAAAATGCTTGCCATGGTAACTGGAGCAGGGTCGAGTGTCAAAGGGCATGGAAAGCCACTGAAAGAAATGATTGCCAGTTGCCGGGAAGTGCATGGAAATTGATGAAAGGCTGCACACAATGGAAAGATAATACCGGAATACTAAAGCCCAGCAGGTTGTGCCAAAATGTACTGAACAATAACTTATGTGTGCAACAAAGGGATAAGGAAGAAAAAAATGACTGTCGGGGTATCCTTGAAGCCATCCCATTCCGATCGCCCGCTGGGATCTTTGTGCCCCGCGGCTTCCATTGATTAAACTTGAAGTTTTCGGCCACCCGCCGTTCGCTCTTTTGGAAGTTTCTTAATTTTCTTGTAATTTCCCCGACACTGTTGGAATTTCTATCTGCGAATTTATGAGCAACAGCGTAAACTATTTTTATTAGATTAAAAACACACAAACCAAAGAGAAAGCAGGGAAAAATGCGTTCTGAGTTTGCTGCGAGTTGTGAGTTCTGTCCGCCTGGCTGGCCTGGCTGGCTTTGCTTTCTCCCATAATTTGCTCTAACAATTTTAATCGCATTTACGCGAGTCGAGAAGGGAAAATATTAACAACAATGTTGGAAAAGCGCCCAGTAGAACCCAGTAGAAGGCGGGGTACTGCCAGAGCCCAGTAGCTCAGTGGGCGAAGCTTTTCATTACGGAATTGTTCGTGCGTAAGAATGTTGCAGGCGGCATTTTCAATTTTCCCCTCAGCCAGTGTTCTTTTATTATGAATTTAGCAATTCGTGTGCAAAAATATACTTCATGCTCAACAAAAATAAACGAAACAAAGAAAATGTCAATTGAACTTTTGCATAGCAAGCCTTTGTTTTTTCAGGCCCGGGAGAGAAGAGAATAAATGATTTATTTGATATCGAAGGGTAATTTGGTTATGCCACATAGCCTCAATATTAAATTATACAAATATTAACAAAAAATCAATATAGCCAAGCCAAGATACACAGAGTCCTTTCCACTCAATCACTTATTTACCAAGCTTTCGTTCTATGATTATATATCCTTTTCGGAGATGGCAGCTATCCATCAGGGTCCTGAGTTAAGGTCTCCGTCTGGTCATGACCGTCACTCGTGCAGAATTTTTATTGCTTGATTTAATTATTAATGCGACTTGCAGATGTCACGAACAAAAGTCCTCCATCCTCCACAAAAAGGATCCCATCTAGTCCACCTCAGCTTAACCCTTTCGTGCCACAACGCATTTTGATGCGTAAAAACAAAAAAAAATTGAGCCATATTTTGGAGGCAAAGGGTTCATTGAAGCGGCAACGGATTGCATTTTTTATTATTTATTTCGGCCAAAGGCTTGGAGGCGGCTAGGCCAAATGACTGCTAGATACCAAGAAATTCATAATGAAATATTTATGGTCATAAAGCAATGCGGAAGGCAAATGGTGGCCCCGGCTGCTCCCGTCCTCCTGTAACTCCAATTTTTTGCTCCTCCATCACCATTATCGACAGAAAGGGTCGCCGGGATTGGATTGTTTCTGGAGTGGGATCTGAAATAAAATAAGCAGAGTGAGATGGGGGCCAGTCTGGAAAAATCGTTGATGGGCGATCTGTGCGGTAAACGGAAGTCAACGCAGCTGCCTGGAAATGATTATGATAAGAACCCCGCCGAACATTGTCCTTCGTCCCATGTCCTTTTGTTGACTCGCATTTCTGGCGGTAGTTTATACAACGCCGGTTTATGGAGGTAGTTCTGCGGACGTTTTTATGGCAAATAAATTGCTTAGGTACCGGGATATGGACAACCGGGGAGCTCATAAATATCACAGCAGCCGAAAATCACGAAATTGAATACGAAAGGATGGGAATCATGGAAAAAAGTGTGTATTTTACATTCATGGAAGCTATATTTTTTATGGCTATACTTGAGACTTAAATTGAGATTACATGCTAATACTTTTTAAAGAAAAAAAGATATAAAATTAAATAGAATATCTTTTAATTCATTCTTTAAATTCTCTTGAAAAGCCAAAGTCCATTGCTTAACCTTCAGAAAACCTAGGTGGCAAGTCCTTAACATTTAATCCTCGCGCTCACGCTAAGGAAAAAAGGAAGAAAAACATAAATAATGAACAGTTTACATTGGGCATTAAAATGGCTGGCTGGAATGGCCACAATAAATATGCAACTAAATCAAGCTTAAATGTGCTTAACAATTTTGAACAATAATGTCCAGACCACAAGTGCGAAACCTGCCCCTAACGAGGACCTCTAACAGTTGGGTGAAACTCCAGTAACCGTAGTGCCATACACCTTCCCCATGTTTATTCTTCCGAAGCAGCCCATCCATACATGTGTCAAGGGTAGAGAAATATTACGCAGCCGGCGGAGAGCTCATTAGGAAAGGGCGGACGGACTTTGCGGATGTCGGGATGTTGGGATGCTTGCGTACGGAAAAGGTTTCATAGAAATAAATTTGCACCTTAACGCCTTTAAATGAGCAACACACCCGTACAACCGTACACCCTCACACACTTAGAACTGAGAACATGGTGTTGCCAATTACCCGGAAGTATGCGAAAAGCTTATGCGATAAATTCGGTAAAAGTGCCAAAAAGGTATGCATCGAGGAGTCTGCTGTATGTTTCCAGACGAAGGTAAAACCGAAAAATTCCCAACCCCAAGGCCCACTTCCAAAAGTCTGAGGTTCAGTCTGGTTCGGGTCTGGTCCGGACTCCGGACTCTGGAGCTGTGCTTTTGTGGCTTCTCCAAGTCGTCTTTGGCGTCTTTGTTGCCTTTCCACGCCGGCCACGTACCCAACACCTGCGTCCAAACCAAAACCCAAAGCCCCCACCACCGTGGACCATAACAAAAACTCGAGTGGGTGTTGCCGCAGAGTCAGAGCCAGGGGTAAAGTTTATGTTGTGCCACCATATTGAAGGTTAAGTTGAGGCTTTAATAAAATATCATGCGAACTTTCGCAGCTGTCCGGGGATTGGCCAAGTCATATATAGACTTGGCCAAAAGCATACGCAGGCATATATCAATATAAAGTTGTATTTACGATCTCCCCCCCTGACACTGCACTTTAAACATATTTCATTAAAATGTAGGCTCGATGGCAGGGCTTCTGTTTTTCGCGGCCTTCAGGTAATTCCCCGGCTTTTGCTTTATGGCTGAGATATAAAATTTTATATGCCGGCTTTTGGCCAGGTCTTGTTGCGTTGTCTGTTTGGATGAAGCAAAGCGTGAAATATGATTGTGATGCCCTACAGAGGATTTGAGGGGCTTCTTGGTTAAGTAAGATTATTTTTCAAACAATATATGATGACTATAGTTTTCAGTTTTCTGAGAAACAATAAATATTTTCGTACAATTTTATTTTTAGATAAAGCTTAATATTAAAGGACATCTGAAGACCTTAAAGGACAGCTAATATATCCCCGCTTTATTACCTGGGCATCATTTCATGCTAACGTAAGCGCGAATTTGCTACCTAAGCTCCCCCAGACACACACACACTCACTTGGCACACCCCCACAACCGGGGGAGGAAAATGCCTCAAGTAGGAAAACAAGTGTAGCTTCCAAAAAATGGGCAATCAACTCCAAAATGGCCCACCTGTCCTCCGTCCTCCAACTCCAAACTTGTTACTTTTTAATACTTTTTACGATTATAACAATGTGTAAGTGTCTGCTTAGTGAGACAAGGGAAAGGAACTCAGACAGTGCAAAATAACTTCTGTTTTCGGTGGAAGAACAACCCTCCTTAATGAAAGTCTAAAGGACCACCCCGGCCACCACGTGAATGTTTATCCCTTTTGCCACTTATGTTTGGTTGTTTTCTTAAGTTTACACTAAACAACCACCCAAAAACAAAACGCCGATGAAAAAAGAAGGACACCCAGCAACAAAAATCAACAACAAGCAAATATCATAACAACCCTTGGGAAGTGGAATTATTTATTTTATTAAGTATACGCAACGTATTAACCCGACAAAGCCGCCTCACAACCACTTCCACATTCTGATAGTCTTTTCGTGTAACTCCGTTTGTCGTTTGCCGGCTCCGTTTAATTGTTAACATTTCATTTAAGCCAACAAAGTGGTAAGTGAGGGGCAAGGGAAGCGGAGGGAACGGAGGTCCTGGGCAAAAATTCATTTATCAAAACGCTGCCCGCATTTCCGCGATGAAACCCCTCAGGATAAACTGACTGGCGCCAGCAGAAATGGCAGCCGAGGTTGAACCCAAAATCTAAATCGTTGTATGCAGAAGCACACATGCAAAGCGGGGGGAAGTGGGGCTCCCACACAGGCACAGTGCTTCGAGGACAACAGAGAGTGTGAGATATGAGATGGAAAATTTCTGTTGCCCACTTTGCAGGGCATTAAAGGAAGGGTCCTGTCTTTCGATTGTAAACTACTCTTAAATTGATTTTCCTATTCAATATTTTTTATAAAATATTTAAAAATCAAAAACTAGTTTTTGAATCCACTGTGTGTGTCTCCTTCCTTGCCATGACGTTTGCGTATGTCAAAGTTATCTAAATGAAAAATTGACTTTCATACAGAGCACAGAGCATGCTGGGGTGGGGGCGTGGGCGTAGAGCGCAGAACTTGTGGGCGGGGCAAATCATCAACGTTTCGTTTGCGCATCGCTTTCAGTCGAGTTTCCGTTCTGTAGGATTTCGCATTTACGCATTTCCTATTTTAGATGATATTTCATACTTTTTTGCTGACAGCAGCAGCGGTCGCGGCAGTGGCGGGGGAAAGTGGCAAAGGAAAGAAAGTGGGGCGCTTCCAATGCATGGGGGAGGGAGGAGGAGAGCGGAGGGGCGGTATCAAACCGCTGCCGTCGTTGATGATGATGATGTGCGTTTATTATTGTTGCTTTATGGCTTTGCATAGATAGATGCCAGTGAGTGTGTTTCCGCGTGTATGTGTGTGCCACTGACATATCCCTCCCCCCACTCACCCGCTCAGCTTTTTGCCATTTGTGTATTTGCCTTTGGGATTATCAACTCATTGTGTCAGCGGATGCAAGGATATATAAATTTTCTCATAGGGATTTCCCCTATGGATGCCCAATGCCCTGGTCAGCTTGACTTCTGACATTTGCCAATTTGGATGGCCAGACTGGACTCTATTCTAATTCTTTTTATAGACAGATCACATATAAATGGGCTATAAATAAATAGAAAATTGGTTAATTTCGTCACTGGAACTTATCAGTGTCTAGGCTACCCGAGTGCCTTCTCAAGCCTTTTGTTTATCTTCTAAGAAATTCTTCAACCATCTTTAAAAATGATTTAGCCATTTAAGCTTAACGGCTCCTACGTGTCTACTTAAGTGCCGCCCCATTGGCTAGCCTAAAAATTATGCTGCAAAATTGTTGCAACATCAATCATATCTCGCCGCTCCCATCTGGCCATGGCCAAGACAAACAGAAAGGGCCAACACTGTAACACTCAGCATCCTCGGCAGCACCCACGCAGAACGTGCCAATAAATTGCAGAGGAAAAATAAAATAAATTGAAAAACACTTTGATGCCATCAATAAACGCTGACAAAGCCAATGCCAGTCGACCAGCTGAGGCCAAGAAAAGTTCACGACATTACCGTGAACTAATGTTGATACTGGGCCTGACCCCACGTCGTAGAATCTACAACTTCAACGACACAAACAACTCAAACAGACATAAAGTATAAAAATCATTTTGGGGGCAACTGCATTCTGGCAGCCATTTCAAAAAAAAGACACTCGGGAAAATTATTTATGAAATATAAAAAATATTAAGATATTGAATTGAATTAAAATCAAATGAAGTATTTAAAATATTTTCCGTAACATATATTTACGTTATATCGCTTTTTTATTCAATTTTTATCAGTGTAACTCTGTAGCCTTTTTCCTTTGATTTTTTTTTATATTTTTCTTGGCAGCTGTTCCCTTTGTCTCAACTGTCTGTTGTTTTTTTGGCCTCTGACTGCTTTTCTATATACGGCTTTAAATTAGAACACATTTCTATGATTGCTATTAGGAGAGCGGAAGGAAAGAGCGGCAGGATAGGGCAGGCTCGTCATAAAGTGCGACAGGCGCCACTTTGTTCAATAGTTTTGTCCTTTTTTCCGTGTTTTTGTTGGCAAGTCGGCAATATGCCAAACTGGCAACAGCTGCGACTTTTCAGGCCTACCAGTCCGACCAGGCCGACCAGTTTTCTTCTTGGCCATTTCTGCTGGCCAAGCTACTGTTGCCATTGTTTGTTGTTTGCTGTTGGCAAGGATATTGGGTTGAGCCCTTTTTGCCGTTTGGCCTACTATCGGGCCTTAGTCCTGGCAGTAAATGTCATAGGGATATGTGAGTGGGTTAAGCTTCAAGCTGACTTTGGCTTTTGTCTTCCTAGTTTTTGCTGCGATTTACTAAAAAATCCCTTCCGTTGTGACCTTTTTTGCTATTCCCCCCAATGGCAAGTGTATGTAATGGGGTATCCTTTTTTGCTTATGACACATTTACATTGAAAAACTTTACCCTAGGCAGGCTAAATCGATGACAAAGAAAACATCATAAATTCCGGGGAAATATGGCTTGCATATATGGGTCACGGATTAGGAGATTAAAATACTTCAAGGTAATAATTCAAAAAGAGTAATAAGTATTAACTCTTCTAAAATTTGAAAAATATCAGAAACTACAATGAAGCAAGTCCTTTTGAGAAAACAATCCCTTTAACCCTTGACTAGTTCAACCAATTTCCCTTTCCCCCAGACACATTTAGTCCCAACACAGCTTCTGTTTTAGCCAAAGTGAACTTTGCACTCATATTGGTATTAAATATTTACGACAATGTTCTGCTGGCAGCGAAATTTCAAGAACAAAACCAAGAAAAAGTGAAAAATACGAAAGTGAAGTGAGCCTGGAAAAATCAGGCTCTCCGGCAAAGTGAAATCCAAGCTAAATGGAATTCACTTAGCCATGGCAGATGATGATGACAGGATGAGGATGAGGATAAAGATGAGTCAGTTCCAGGCTCTGAAGCTGAAATCTGGCTACTGGATTCTTGAATCTGCCAAGTAGCCGCCATTGGAAGAGTCTATTTTTTGCTTCAGCGACGCGGTTGCCACGAATCGTTCTGTTTGAGTATCTCCTGCAGGCGTCGTCTTTCCTTGGCGGTGAGTACCTGGACGGAGATATCCTTTAGCCTGGGCATACACCTGAGATTTAAACAGTGTCTCACCTGTTCGAGGGTCTCCAAAGTCGAGTTTATCTCCCGCTTCGAGTGCAATGGTAGCCACAGTGTTGTTATAGCGAAAGTTCTACCCGAAAGTGAAAATTAAATATTATTGAATATTATCAAAAGTATTTCAAAAGATTGATTTTCTCCCAAGGACTCACCTGTGCACTCTCATGGCATCGATGGCACATCGCTGCATCTCCTCGTGCTTGGCCATTTCCCGGCGGAAACGTTCGTTATATCGCCGGAAGGAGGCCGCGTAACGCTTACGACAAACATCGGAGCTATTCAGGTGGATCCGGGTGGAGATAGGGAAATTGTAAAATGTATTAAATCAACGGGAAATTGCAATTTTCACACAATTTGATTTGAACGAAGCGCCAACTTACTAGGTTACCTCCTTCTCATCCGGCGGCGGGCGTTGCCCGAATCCCACTCTCCTGGCCAGGAGGACGCGATACCATTGCTTCTGCAGGGCATTCATTGGCCGCTTGAAGGGATTCTCTCCGCCGGCATTGTTGGCTCTCAGCTTATCCATCCCGAATGGTAACAAGTTTTTCCCGTGTTTCCCGTTTTCCGATTTCCCGTTTTTATGCCGAGCACTTAGTCAGAGATTTTCCACAGAAAAGCTGCTACCAGGCTTCCCAACTCCACGGAACTGAGCCCTCGACCCAAGGGGTAGGAACCGAGCACTAGTAGGTGCAGCTGGGACTGGGATTTGTTTGGCTGTTGGCAGGGAGCTGAGTTTATCGAACCAACAAGAAGCCAAGTCAACAATGGCTCGAATAATAGGACACGAGACGCCAAGTGGGTAGACATCAGCAACTGTTGCATATGGGAATAGATGGCACTACACTTGAAAATTATATTTATAGAAAGGAGACTATTAAAATGGACAAATATTTACTCTATTAAATGTAACAAAATCTTTTATAGTATATATTTTAATCCTATATCTTATCCTTCTTGAAAGAGAATTCCCTCAGTGCATCACCCAATTTTCCCCCACTTTCCTATGAGCATTCGAAATGAAGTCGTCTAGCTGTGATTTGTCAGGAAGTAAGCTTCGAATGTGGGTTAAATAAGAGAATAGATTGCCAGGCAATCGCATTCGATGAGTTTGTTTCCACTTTCCAGCTCCATATCGAATGCACAAAGTGTGCATTTAGTTGATTAAACGAGATACGAGAGTGCATATTTGAAATTGAGATCGCAACTGTCATTCGCATTTTTCTAAGATCTAGGGAGCACACTTTAAAAAACAACATACAAGTGACTGGTATAGGAAGCTCTTGACTTTTGACATTTCTTTAAAAAATTAACCCATAAATATGAAATGTGAAAAGCCCGACCTAACCATATGCGGAATACATAATGGAACCGTCAAGACAAATGTCTTTCAAATTTAAACCCGCCTGCTGCTGCCGATGGCCTCATTATTAACCCACATTCCTGCATGGCAAATGCAAAAACCACACCCGCAAATCCACAGAAGCCCACGGCCCGGGCAATTTCTCATGCCAACCCAGATACGACAATGTCTATACATCATAGAACAGCCCCACTCCCGGGGAAAAACCTGGGCCACCCCTCTCTGGGAAGCGGAAAAGGGAAAACATCTTGCCGTAATGCGCGACGCTGAGAAAGTAGTTTCCATTTCCCGGCCCCCAGCCCAGCTCCGGAAATCTCCAGAGGGAGGAGCGCAAAAAAAATTGGATTATATTAATTTGAATTAATAACATATTTTCCGTTGCGGGGCCTTCCGTGGAATGTTGTTGCTATGCCTCGGTTCCTAGATGAGTTTTCCTCAATGGAAATTATTAACTCAGACTGGGGGGCGGGAGTAGAGTAAATAGAGAACGCCCAGCTACTCGCCCAGCATTTGATCTTTAATGAGCTTTTAATTTGAGTAAATTTGCAGTGGAATTTGGTTTGTTTGTGATGTGGGGCTCGATGGAATTTCCAATCGGAATTTTCCTTTCAAATGCCTTTGGACATTATTTAATCAAGTGCTCGGATGACCATCAAACGGGAATTGAGTTAACTTGGCCCTTCTCAGAGGCAACTTGGCCAAATTCCGTGGTTCCAGGAAGCACCTGTAAAGCCGGAACACTTCCTTTATTTGGCAATACAGATGTGGAGATATTAAGAGTTGTTTAAGTTTTTATTTGAAGTTTACTAAAATCACATACCAATCACTATTAATTCTCCGGCTTGTGTGAGACTCCATCTTTTAGAAAACCCCCTTCTTTTCCATTCTTTACCGCCGCCTCTGCCATTCTAAGCAGCCAAACGCCGCCGCAATTTATCGAGTGTATTGAGTTGGTCTACGTGCTGCACATAAACCGCACTTATCTGGCTGACTGACTAACTGACTGACTGACTGAAGGATGTGGAGTGCCCGTCCGTGTATCCTTTACCCCTTCCCGGGACTCTGCTTCCTGCCATTGAAAGGCGATAGCCAAGGGAGCGAGCCGGCAAAGAAAAATTGCATGCGGTTAGAGGAGCGAGCAGTAAAATTAATGTGTCTGTACCGGCTAAAGTTGCCTCAAGCTCCAGCTTCAGCTCCAGATTCAGGGAGCCTGGAGTCTGGACCTTGTCCACATCCATGGACAACCCCCATCGACTGGGGCATCCATCCTTAAGCAAATATACGGACGGAACGTGTCCGGGGCCTGATATCAAAATGATGCATGTGTGTTAGATTTGTTATAAATTTTATTTGCTGTTTGCTTGATTTCATCCCGCACCCTCCACCGCATCTATTGGAAATCAGCATCAGATGCACTCAATTATTAACCACTTGAGTGATTGCGTACTACTATTTTTAAAAATACATTTCCATAGACTCGTAGCATTTATGGACTTATTGGTGCATCCCCCATTGGGACTTCCATAACTAGCATAACATAGTTTAATCACAACCTGACTAATGCTCGAAAAGGTCTATCAACTAATGCGTATTAACCTTTTCCGATAAGATAAGACTTTCAGATTGCAGAACCTTATCGAAAAACACAAACACAAACCCCTGTTTACAACTAGTATTGACGAAATGATTAGTAATACTCGTGCTTTTAAAAATATAAATAGCTAATACATCTCTGATATGTTTATGAAATATTTATAAGCAATTTTGATGGCCGGACAATGCAAAGTAATCAATAAAAATTTCAGTTAAGCATACATGACATTCGAATAATGCGATAAACTATTTATCAGCAACAAATCGGATGATTGATTGATGGTCCTGATAGCTTGGGGTAGCCAACAAAATTACTATGCGGAAGATTTGAGTAATTTATTAGCTTCAGTAACATATTTTCAAACATAAAGACTTATAATGTATTCCAAAAATAGTCAAAGTTAGGAATAGTTATTCCCCAACGAGTATGACACCTCATTGGGGTGGGAGTGGGACTGCTATCTTTATGGAGTCCTATTGGGAATTCCGAAACACCTTATCGGGTGAGCCGATAAGCTTTGGGTTGTACTTGAAATAATATTCCGTATATTTCCGTATAAATGGTAAGCCAAAAGTGGCCAAGTTCAGTACACGATTGTGGTTTAACCAGTAAAGATGCCGCCGCCACCACCGCACCACCACCACCCGCCCGGACCTCCGCACCATGGACCTCCGCACCATGGTCCTCCGCACCATGGACCTCCGCACCACGGACCTCCGCACCATGGGCCGCCACACCATGGACCTCCGCACCACCATGACCATCACCATCATGGACCTCCGCACCACCATGACCCTCACCATCATGGACCTCCAATGCATCCTCGCTAAGGATTAGGTGCTGAAGGCCCGAAAGGCCCGAAAAGGAATTTAGATAACGACTGTTTAACTTTTAGTGTTTTAAATTATGTGTGACTGAAACCGTCAGTAAAAACCCAACAAAAATATAACAAAAAAATTAAAACCACATTGAATATATTCTTCAATTCCAAGTACATCTAAGGAGTTTCTAGTATCCCTTGCCGATCAAAATAAATGAGGTTTTTCTTGATCCTCTGACGCACCTCTTCGTTGGCGTACATGAGACCACGTTTCTTCAACATTTCTTCTGGATTTAAGAAAGTTTTGACATCAAAGCCATCGGTGGCCTCTGGAGGAGCCCGGCAAGTGGGGAACTCACAGACGGCGGAGAAGTATCCATAATACAAACAGCGATGCATCTCGTCCTGTAGTTGGCCAAAAGTGGGGAGCTGGCCTTTAAATTTACATTCTTTTAAGGTATCTGTGAAGTGTCTGAAATAAAAGTCCAGGAGTTCGTCCTGTCGGTTGAAGAGGTCCTCCGATTGCAAACTTGTATAGAAGAAGAAGTGCAAGTCGATGGCTGGGCTGCCAAAGAAACTGCCCTGAAAGTCCAACTTAAAAAAAAATTTCTTTAATTTAATTCCAATTAAATTTTAGTTTATGGATCTTACCAGGACAGCCTTTTCCTCTTTCCTGTTCACCATTATATTATTCAACCAGGTATCTCCGTGGATTATTGTATTCAAGTTGGACAGTTTTGGATCAACCACTTTCTGCATTGAATTCGAATAGATCTCCGGTATTTGGGCTTTCATTTTTCTGGAAATCTCCGGGAGTTCTGCGGCAAATAAATCCGCAACATATGTGGTGCCATCTAGTAAGATAGCACTAGTAACCGGATCAGAGATACCATTCGTGTAATGAGATGGTGAAAGTTTGGCCACCAAATCAGGCTGCTCCTCGCACAGGACCTTAGAAGCTCCATGAAATTGGGCTATCTTTTTGAGGCACACCTTGGCTTCTTCTGTAGACAGGCCTTGAAATCGGTTCAAAGATGTGTAGCCCAAGGCTCCTAGATCTTCAAGAATGTATATCTCCTTGCCAGGAGCTACATCTGCAAAAAAGCATCTGCAATGGGAGTTTTAAATAAGATTATTTAATATACATATCCCTCTTCATGCCACTTTTATTAATTCTCTTAAATAAACAAATTAACAATTCTTCTCTTTACTATTCTCTTAATTAAACAAATTGATAAATAAACTCTTGGATGTAAAAATATATCTCAAGAGAAACTCACTTTGCACTCAGTTTATGTTCGCCGAGATGAGCTTTTTCGAGAATGGATTCCATTTCTGGGAGTATTTTCTCAAACATGTACTGTTCTTTGGATCCCAAATCAGCTGCAACCGGGAGCAGGTCTTTGATTATATACTTTCCAGACTCCAGAGGAGAACCAGAAGACCGGCGAAACTCCAGAGCCACTCTATAAATAATACTGCAAAAGTTAGCCCCACTGGGAGTCACTACATTGATGGAGAATTCCTCAATGCTCAGATTAGGGCAACTGTAGGCTTTTGACAAAGCTCTTTGAAAGAATGCCGCATCGTAGCTCTTCCCTTCCATATTGAAGACGAGTCTGCTCTCTTCAACAGCCCGCCACGTACTGATTAGAATCGAGAAGTCTACATTTGAATCTTCTTTATTGGTTTACAAGCTAAAGCTTTGCCAGTTATCTAATTTAAATGAATTATTCCCAGGAATTTTGGTGGTCAACATAAATTTGTTCAGATTATCATAACTTTTTTAATATAAAAATATTTTATTTAATTTTTTTATGCCAACTTTTAATTCACTTTTAATTTAAAACTAAAAATACTTCACATCCACAATCTTATCGAGGATGCATGGGTGGTCCTGGGGCCACATAGCCTGGTGGGTGATGAGGACCGTGAGGAGGAGGCGGATTGTAGCCCGGTCCGCTTTCTGGGCCGTGTCCTGGCTCGTAATAAATAGGATGCACGGGGGTCTGGAACGGAGGATGTGGTCCCGGGTGGCCAGGAGGATTGTGGTGGTGCGGTGGTGGTGGCGGCATTCTGTCTTCTCTAACTACACTTTGGTACTGGAAACTACTAGGCTTGGCTATTTATTTAAAAATATTTGAAGTACGCAAAAATCTAATCAGCTGGCCAGATAAGGTATGAGCTCATAAAAGTATTGGACTTTCCGGCCAAAATCGATAATGCCAAGTTTGTTTACTGATTAATGTTTTTGTTTGTTGGACTATCTTATGCACTAAAAAAAAAGAAACCGTTTTTTTTAAATTATAAAATCCATTTAATTTAATTTCTTTGGCATTTTATTTGTGGAAAGAAGTAATTCCAAGGATATCCTCTAAGTTAGAGATCCGTAATGATCCTTGATTTTGATATCCATCCAAATATCTTAATGATGTGGCTTTGGTGGTCCGTGAGGTGGGTGCGGCTGTGGGTGGTGATCACCAGGACCATGATGGCCAGGACCCTTGGGTGGACTGTGAGGATGTTGTGGTGGTGGCGGCATCTTTTAGGTTTCAAGTATAGCTCTCGACTGAACTATGGCTTCGATTGCCACCCTATATATACCATGGCTAAGTCCTTATTGGTTTTGCCATAAAAACATTTTATCAACTTGCGAAACGATAAGGTTTTGGTTTCATATCGGATTTTCCCAGTGACACACGGTTGGGAAACCATAGAAATCAAGTTGGCTGTCACTGTTATGATACATTTTTCGGATTTTTTCATTAAAGCAAGGGGATCGGTTTCAGACTGTGTATATTTTCATATAATTTTGATTAAAATTATTTGTTCAAAATGTATAAAAACTGTGTTTGGGAAACGTTGCAGGCTGTCGAACAGGTCGAGGTGTCTTTCAAGGAAACGCTAAAAAACATTCGAAATATCAACAATCGGTACAAAATGGTATCCGCCCTCAAGAGGAAGGCCCAGAAGCGTCAGGATGCGTTCGAAGCTGAAATCCATGCGGCCATTACCCAACCGAGTTATTCAAAAGCTTCAAAAGTGTCCAAGAAGGCTTCCAAGAACAAGAAGCACAAGGGTATTAGCAAAGCCAAGCGAAACTCCACAACCAAGATATTCCAAGGTATGGAGTACATTGAGAGCCCCTTTCTCTTGCCACCCACCTCGTCCGAAGAGAATATCTCGAAGATGGACGCTCCGTTTTTGTGCGTTCAGACCAACTGTGTGTATGAGATTCATAATAGCACCACCACCCAGTTGGTCGCACGGAAGCCCTATCAGAATTTCATCCGGCGGCTTTATCGGGCGGCGCGACAGAAGTCCCAGAAGGACTCCAGGATGCGGGAGCAGGATCAGGCGGTGTGCCCGGATTGTTCCATCTCCTGCTCCTGCTCTTGCTCCTCCAGCTGCTCTGTGGCCACGTAAATTGTTAGTATGAAGTATGCATGTGAGCTTTTATTTTCTGCCGCATCAAGTTGTTGCATACTTTTTGGCATTAACATCGCAAATTTTCTTTAAAAATTGTGTATAATTTTAATAAATTATTGTAATGAGTAAAGAATTTAATAAGAACCCATGAAAAGGAATATTAAATGAAAAATCCGATGGATCCAAAATATGAATCCCTAGGAAGGATATATCTCGGCCAACTTTCATCCGATTCTTGAAAGGAATACCTTAAAAGAATTGTGGATCGATTCTCTTTCATTCTGCATCAAAACCTAGAAACAAAATATTTTTAAGATTTTTTGTTCATTTTTCCGATGGGACCCCTTGCAAAAGTTGGGGAAAGCATGGGATGGACACATATGGGCCAATGCGATGGCTCCATCTCGACCATCTTTCATCCGATTCTTGAACGGAATACCTTAAAAGAATTGTGGATCGATTCTCTTTCAATCTGCATCAAAACCTAGAAACGAAATATTTTTTAGATTTTTTGTTCATTTTTGCGTAGGGACCCCTTGCAAAAGTTGGGGAAAGCATGGGATGGACACATATGGGCCAATGCGATGGCTCCATCTCGACCATCTTTCATCCGATTCTTGAACGGAACACCTTAAAAGAATTGTGGATCGATTCTCTTTCAATCTGCATCAAAACCTAGAAACGAAATATTTTTTAGATTTTTTGTTCATTTTTCCGATGCAAAAGTTTGGGGAAAGCATGGGAAGGACACATATGGGCCACTGCGATGGAAGAAAAGATTCTTAAAAGAACTCCTCATTAATCTGCTTTGAAACTTTGGATAAAGTTTATCGATGGATATTTAACTCAATCGTTTTGTTAAATTTTATTTAATTCCCTCTCATACCTACTATATTTTTTCAATAACTGGCCGCAGCATCGATTACAAATTGCAATGACAACAACAATGACTAAGGTCCCAAAAAATTGAAAAAAAACAGAAAGGAAGCCAGAACAAAGGAGCTGCGACGCTTGCTTACTTACGAGTCGCATTTTGTATGGGCAACTTAAACGCTAATGGCATAAACATCCGAGACGTGATCGAAATGCTTAAAAGCCGCTTCAAACAAACAGGACAACGAGACGGAAACTGAGGTTAGCGACTGTAATGTGGTCGCCGCCCAAATCAAATCTCAAATCATGCACGTTGCCGGTCGAAAAAAAGGGGAGGGAGAGCAGAATTGTAAAGCGCCAGGAACAGAAACTGAAACCAGGACGCGGCTGGCTCTAAGCCCGAGTACAGTGACAAGGACGAGGATGGCAACTGCACTCTCGAAAGTTTGGGGGAAAAATTGTTTGAAAATTCAATTCACACATTTGCCAGTTGTCGATGATTTTCTGTGATTTTGAGTTGGCCCCCTCGGATTCCGGCCCGCAATGGTAATGGCATTGGCATTTTCTTGCTGGCTCATCCGCAGCCTCAGTTACGGCCTACGGTTTTGAGGTTTTCCCTCGAGTTCCGGGTTTTCCCTTAAACACTGAAAAAAATAACAATTATTTTAAAGTTCATTAATAAAGAAACATGTCGAAGATAAGCTAAAGTTACTTGGAAAAGCCCCTTCAAGTCTCAAAAGTTATTTTTGCTTTTTTTAAATTATTTTTGAAGTGCCAACTTTTCATTTCTCTTTTTGGTTTTTCAGCAAATAAGTGGAAAATTGCAACGAATTGTTACAGAGTCAGTGGCAGAGGTCTGTGGAGTGTTCCAGGCACGTGCAGATCGAATACTCGACGCTCGTATCCATGGCGCAGAGCTCATCCTGGACGCTGCTGATGATGCTTCTCCAGCTCCTGTTCCTGCTCCAGCTCCTGCTCCGGCTCCTTTCAGCGTCCTGGGCATGTGTTTGAAATCGGAGAAAGCGCTTGAATCTTCTTTTTTTTTTTGTTGGCCAAGCATTCCTTCTTGCTGTTTTGTATGCAAAGAGTTGCTCAAAATTTAATTTATTTACTTTGCCCTCCAGTTGCTGTTGTTGTTGGTAAAACAGGATGACTGTTTATTGTCTGAAAATGAAATGCGTCTATGTCCTGTCTGTCGCTGGCTTTCTTTTTAAACGAATTACCATTTGCCAGCTTTGATGTTGTGGCTCTGGTTCTCCATTCTTCAGCCGACTTTCTTTCCACCAAAAAATAAAAAAATGTTTTTTCCAGTTCTCCTCCTTTTTTTGGGTTAGTTCTGCTTTGAGGGAAACTTTGCAGACCATAAAGTTTTGACTTCATGCAATTTTAATGACTTAACGAGCAGCATTCCGTTTGACATGGGAGTCCTTTTTTTTTGGGTGCGAGGGCGTCTGACTGGAAACGGCAGCTAATTAGCCAAACGCTTTGCGATTACCAAACGAAAATTTCACTTTTGCCCAGGACTTTGTACTTTTATTTGTTGGGAAACACTTTGGCAATTTATAAACATGACTCTGCACTTGAAATTGGTAAACACTTCCCATACCCCATACCCCCAAAATATCAATCCATTAAATCTAGCTGGATATTTTGTTTCTCTTCCACAAGTATTTTGTTCTGTGTTTGTGTGTAAATTTATTAAATGTATCTTTAATTTAGACAAATAAATTAAGAATTAATGATATAATAACTATGGTCAACATAACATTCATGTTCGTGGCGCAGATGAGCAAAGCCGATGGGTTAGAGAAAAGATCCTGTAGTTGAAATGGGCAATTGTTTTCTTTTTTTTTCTCTGAACACAAAAACAAGCAAAGTGTGAGGAAGACCTTGATGCGATGTTAGGACCATGGATAGAAGAACATAGAGAGAAATATGGGTGCTGTTTTTAGTGATATGACTGACTATATCCGATGTTAGCCGGACTTTGTTTTGTGGGTGTGTGTGGTGAGTCTGAGTCGTTGCTGGTGGTGGTGGTGGAGTTTCTTTTGAATCCTCCTCATAACATATCCCTGAGGACTTCCTTTTGAGCAGCAGTCAGTTTCTCCGGGAACTGGATGTCGAAGGCCACCAGGAGATCGCCCTTGCGCGACGTGTCCTTGGGGAAGGGCAGACCATAGCCCTGGATTCGTTTCACCGTGTTCGGCTTGATGATCTCCTGCATGGTGCTGATGCGTAGCTTATCGCCGGACATGGTAGGAACTTGGAAGACAACGCCGCAGAGAGCCTGAAAATATACAATTTATAAAATAAATTTAAAAAACATTTTCATGGCTTTAAGACAAAAGCTCCTTTCCTTATCCTGCTTACTATCCGTTGTATTTATTTTAGTTCTTGCCTTATCAATCAAAATGCTCTGCAAATACCCCAGAAAAGAACTCAATTTTCTTTTTGGCCAAAACCCGAAATGAACAAACACAACACATGAGTCCTACTGTCGAGTGGGATCTATCAATCTTTTTTTCGCTTAATCCTGTTTATGTCCACCCTCCCCATAACACTGGCTTTTTTTGTCCCAGCTCCTTCGAGCTTCCTTAGTGCTGTGTTTGCCTTCGAATCGAACATAACATTTGTAAATCCTTTTTTATGTTGCCTAATTCGTGTTTAAACATCTTGTTGACACGCCTCGATGTCCTCCAATTGATTCCTTTGTTTGCTGTCCTTTTCCCTGAGCCGACATTTTGGTCGATACTTCGTCCGCTTCGATTCCTTCGCTTGACATACGATTTGTTTAATTGGCCCACTAAGAGATGGACATCAATCAGGTTCTGTCCGAGCTCGGAAGACCAGACACTGATGTGGCTTACTCAATTAATACGACCTGGCCACGGATTTGGCCAAAACTTGGTCCGAATCAATAGATTCTGCCCCCTGGGGGAAATCTTTCTGATAGGTTAAAGATGATTTAATTAAATCACGGCAAATGGGAAAAGTTTTCTGTATTATGGATGGTGAAGCCAACAGAAAGTATAAGCAAAGTATTGAAATATCTTCTGAGAATTTATGATTTTATTTTGACTCGACTTGTTAACTTGTCCTCAAGAATTCCAAGAGTGACAGATTATCTTTGGTAATCCTTTTTGGGATCGAATTCCAAACCTTCATTTTTCAGACAATAACTGGATTGTCAAACCCTTCCCCGAGTATGATTTATTATAGGCCAGAAAAAGGCTTCATCCAATTCCGAGCCAGAGCCAATCCCAAAAAGATATCCATCCATGGAACGAGTGATATAATATTTTCGTTATCCCATAACATGTCAGAAGTGATTTGTAACCAAAGAACTTGCCGGACACGTGTTAAATAGTTGTCACAAGTGTTCTGGGCCTCACCCAATAAAATACAAATAAGATATAAATACAAAAATCGAGAGAAATAAAAATCATTGCGACAAGACCAAAGTGCACACCTTATGAATATTTAAATACATATATATGTGTGGGGTAGATGTAAGTACATTTATATCGCGGATCGGACATTGGCGAATTTAAAGCGATGACAACATAAACTGATGACGACAGACCCAGAAACAACAACTACTATGTACATTCTGCGATAGCAACCTGTCCCCCCGATGACGACGACAATGTGGTCGGTCGGTTGGTCGGTCGACCAGCATCAATATTTTTTTTAATGGAAATGTTGAAAATGTTGTCGCAGCCAAAAAAAAAACGCTGTAACGCTTAAATACTTGGCTACCTTTTACGGAAACTGAGGCATACAAAAAAAATCTCCCCCGCCCCTTGAATCGAAAATAAAGGGAATAAAAATGCGATACGGCGCTTCGATAAAATTTTGCGAGCATCGCATCGGTATCTGGACCGAAACTCGTTTCCAAAGCTCGGATTTGGGCATTAACTATGAGATATTGCCGGCCAGATGATAAATTTGAATGCCAGCCTCGGCTAAAGGGAAAATGCCAGGCCGTGAATATAAATTCTACTTTTATATTTTCTCCCCCTCTGATAAAAAAAAAATAGAATCTGAGCAATTACTCTCGTTGAAAGAAGCGAAAACTTTGGTGGGGAAAAAAACAAATCAACAACATTCAATCGCATGTCATAAAGCATTATTCTTTTGAGTCTTATTTTTTTGCCCGGGCCAACTCACTCCATCTGACAACTGTCATCAAAATGCAAACGAAGTTTTCGACTAACCAATGCTTTTGTATGAAGCTTCCCCCCTTTTTTTCTAAACTAAAAAATAAAAAAAAATAGGGGAAGAGTCCTAGTACCAAATCATTTTGCCGTAGACCAGGACTACCAATCGAATGACAATACCAGTGGGCAGACATTGACAACTGAAAGTACAACAACGTCTGGCCATCAGTTACAACCAGTTGTCCTACGTCCTGTGTCCTGTGTCCTGCGTCCTGCGTCCTAGCCATGCTTGTACATCCTTGAATTGTTCATCAATTTTAGTTTGCTGCATTTGCTAGAATTCTGACGCAGACACTTGAAAACAAAACCATTGTCAAATCTGATACCAACCCACCACCGCATCCCAGCACCGGGTAAAAGTGAAATTTAAATTTCAAATATATATCACACTCTGAGTTAAGTTCATACATCACCAGAATAATGTAACACCAAAAACGTAAAGTCGAAAAATTAATTCGAAACTCATTGACTTTTATTTTTATCGTAAACGATGATGTAATTTATGGGTCGCATTAAATTTATGACTGAAAAAATTGAAATTTTTGTTCGCAATTATGTGTATGGACATATATGGAGCTTCAATTGCCTGATGGCGGCTATATTGCGGCAAACAAAGTGATACGAACGAGTATGTGTGAATTAAAATTAAGATTTATTGCCAATTCGAAACAGACTCAGACTCATCAAGTTCTATAAAGTCCCTAAAAAACAAACAGAGGCAAGAGGCCATAAAATCCCATCCTTGTCAGGACTATCAGGTTGCTGAAAATATTTCAATTAAATCAATTCCCAGCGTCAACAACATAGCCAAATAACCGTGTCAAATATTTCTATATAGAAAGAACAACATGACACTTTTAGCTCACAACCAAAATGGAATTCATAAATTCAAAACAGAGGCAGACACCAGCTATTTGGCCAACTATGCCATACGTGGCCAGGGGACCGAGAGAGAAGACCAAAAATATTTACTAAATTTGTCGCACTAACAAGCAATAAAATGTTAAAAATCCCCAAACGAGCCAAGTCAACTATTTAATCTACTTAATGCAATTAACAATTTTAACATGACTGCCAACTCAGTGGCGTGTCATTTCAGTTTGTTTTTTTGTCTGTTAGTTTTTGAGTATTTCAAAATTTTCTAATATTTTTTTTTTACTTTTTTTCAGTTTCTGTTTGGTTCGAACCATATCGGATTTAAGTTTGTTAATAAAACAAAAATAAAGAACGAAATTTTGTGCGAAGTTTTGCGCGCTGGAAACTGTGTAAAAATTTAACACCTCAGTGCTGGCCAGAAAACTCAATCGCCGAGTCTCTGTCTTTGTTAATTGAAACTTGACCATGTTGACCAATTTGGCTGGTCGATGGCTTGGCGGGTCATCGCGTATATGGTAAATTTTGCCATAACCATAATGCCCGCCTGATTTCATTACAATTTGATTTAGGCACTGGCTGCGCCACTAATTGGGCGCCATACGGTGAGAACCCAGCCCGCAGGTAGAACAGGTGACTATCAACTTTTGGCAACGATCGCTTTGGATCCAGTTTCATAAAATAGAAAGGGTTATAGGTGACTAAGAGGTGATTAAATAATCATAAGTTAAGACTTTAAAGGGCCCTTGTTCAAAGTATATATTAACTTCTATGACTCCCACTAGCCAGATTATTTTCCTTTTAATCTTCTATCATTTTATACCCATTCCTAATAAAATAAAAAATATTTTAATAAATTTTTCTCACCTGCTTTAGCGTCAATCTCGCCGTGTATCGCAAATCGCTGCCCTCGCGCTTGAACATGGCATGCGGCTTGTCCCGAATAATGAACACTATGTCGGCGGGGATTTTTCCTGGCCCCTGATCGCCCTCCTTTTGGAAGGTGACCTTGGTCCCGGACTTCCAGCCTGGCTTGATGGATATCTGAAGGGTCTTGTCCTCTTTGCGGGAGCTGCCATCTGGCTGGACGATGCGTCGGGAGATTTTCATTTTCTTAACACAGCCATGGTAGATCTCCTCGAGCGTCACATAGAGATCGTGTTCGATGGGCGGATCCTGTTTCTGCTCCTTCTTGAACGGCGTGTGCACATTGAAGGAGTGTGATCTGAAAGAGGGCCTGCGAAAGATTAGCAAAGGACTAAATTTTTATTTAAAATGGACCAACCTGAAGGCACTGCCAAGACCATGTCGTGAGCCTATGCCGCCAAAGGGCGATGAAAAGAAGTCGGGTTCCGTGTCCAGGTCGAAGACGTTCTTGTCGAACAGGTTATCGCCCATGTCGAAGAACGAGGCGAACGGATTGCTGTTGCCAAAGAACTGGGCAAATGTGGCACGCGGATCTCCATGGAACTGATATGTGAAAGTGTTGCTCGAAGGACCGCCATTTCGAGTGCCTAGAAAGGATAATAACATTATAATTGTATTACTAGAACATGGTATAAGACGTACCTCCACTTTTCAGGCCATCCTCTCCGTATTTGTCGTACACCTCCCGCTTGCTCTTGTCTGACAGGACCTCGTAGGCCTCTGCGACCTCTTTGAACTTCTCCTCCGCATTGGCGGCTTTGTTTTTATCAGGATGATAGCGCAGAGCCAGTTTTCTATAGGCCTTCTTGATCTCCTCATCGGTGGCAGTTTTTGGCAGCCCTAAGGTTTTGTAGTAGTCCTTAGCCATAGTGTGTGTAAGCGGGTTCTATATATGTAGGTAAAAGATAACTCTTGAAACGTGCTCTAAGATCTGAAACGTTAAGACAACAATCCTTTAGAATACATAAACAAATAATGGATTAAGTGTACTTACAAAAAGTGTGGTATATACATATATATCAATATCTTCTTAGTGGCTATGATACTGCTCCTAAAGTTTGTTCCCGATTTCCTCTATAATGGCACATGCATCTTGTCCTTCTGCCTCATTCATTTGCTTTCTCGATTATCAGCAAAGATCTGCAAAAATCAAATAAGAATTTATATATCTATTTATTTAGCTTTTGGCTGTTTTGGCAGTGCGTATATAATATAAAGTAGAAAGTTTCATTCGGGTTGGGACCATAAGACGCGTCACAGACCCTGGTCATGTTCAATGCTGAACTGCCCACGCCTTTCACTAAATTTAGCACTTTGCCTCGCTAGAAATATTTTTTTGGTCTTTCCGGAACATTGGAAATTTCTATGCGCACTTCTCACCCTTTCCAAATTCTAAGAGTTTGTTTTTTTTTCTTCTGCCAGCCCGTCCATTCTCATTGATGGACACTTTCAAATTAAGTATTCGCCGGACTCGTTCGAGATCAATTAATTCCCTATGTGTTTATCCCATTTTTTTCATATTCCCAAGCAAACATCAATGAACAAGATAAGTCCCATAAATATCTAAGAACATACGTATATATTTTAAAATTGAAAATTGTTCTCGAGCCAATTTGCATTGACCTTAACATTTCTGAGAGATCTGAAGATCGGGGTGCCCAATTGAGTTTAACATGAGCCACATGAATTAGAATTGACGATGACATTTATGAATATTTCTGTGACAACCCCCTTCGGGTTCGGGATCACTGGGGGTTGGAATACTTGGCTGGGGAGACCCATTGGGATGGCGACAAGTCGATTAGAACTTGATTAGTTGACATGTCTATCAAGAGGCGTTGGGCAAGATGTAATTCAAAACGGTTCCTGGTTCGGCTAGGAGTGCGGTTTTCCGAACAATCAGGCCGCAAGTGATAGACCAGACCTTTCATCGTAAAAAGTTAATCAAGTCGGGGCTTTGGGAATATTATGTGAGATTCTAGCCACAACAAACGGACCGCATTGAACAAATATATGCGTAGAAAGTTTGCTTTTTCAAATGAATATTTATTTTTCGCACATTGTTTTCAAATATCATCTAACATGCCATAAGCCATAAGCCATAAGCCATAAAAACATGGATATCGTTGAGACCCCTAATTGCACTGAAGGTCTGTCACGGATCAAGTTCAAGATCGCGTATCCCGAAAAAAAAAAACATTAACATTCAAGATGTCAACACTCGGGGCGGCAATCCATACTCAAAACAGTTTCCAGCCTTGGAACTAACTGATTTCATCTTGGAATATTATTTCAAACATATAGCTGAGAATACTTATACAGACTTTGACAAAAAAAAAATGATTTGACGCCAAATTGCCGCAAAATGTCTGCCTTGAGTTGCGATTTTGGGGGGGAGTATTGACAGGAGACGATTGATGCGATCAGCGATCGCCGTTCAGCGCCATTCCAGACATTAGTCAGCTGCAGTTTGCATATAATTCGCGGATCGTGATATCTATTCCGGGTCGGTTCATCGATTTCGTGCCAAATCTGTGCCACATTGAGCGCGTCGTCATTTCAAGGGGGAGTGGAAGCAAGGTTATTCGAAAAAAAAATAAAATACATATCCGCTCAAATTGAAATGTGCGAATTTTTCAACATTTTCTCTCGCCCGAAGAAAGTTTTTCTCTTTGCCGAAAAACAAGAAGAAAAACAAATAATTATTTCCATTGAAAATACAGATAAATAAAATATGATATATGTGTGTTACGCAAGGCGATTATGTTATGTTTTTTATACGATTTCTCTACATTCCTCCGATTAAATTGAATATTTTTGTTTCCGAGATTTTCGCACGCGTTTTAATAATTCTTTTTATGGTTCTTTATTGAATTATTGACAATATATTGCATTTTATCGTGCAAAATTACGAGCTTAAGGAAGGTGGAAAATAAATTCATGCTGAAATCGAAATTATTGCCTTCAATGTGCGACCATATAAAGAGGATTTTTTTATGACACCGCCCAGCCCAATTGACAGTTACAGCATGTTTTCCTGTTGTTTTTCGAATAAGTGGGCGGGCTTTGGAACGTTTTGGGTTGGACTTCCGCATGAATAATTTACCAGACACCGGCGGGGCGAGAGAGAGCTCATTTATTGATTACAGAATAACATTTGTTTAACAATTTATTGGAAACTCGCATATTGTGCATTATTAGTGGATTGCTTTTTCAATGTTTTCATTGTACTTATTCCAAAAATTTGCATTTCAATTTCTTTCTATTTCTGCGAAACATTATAAATTGTCGTAGGTCGTATGGGGGGCCAACTGAACGTGGAGGTTGGGGAAATGAAATTGTTTGTGTCGTCCCCGGATTGCACTAATTGAATTGAACTTGATTTATTAATGCCTCGGCCGGGCAAACTTTAATTCCCATATATGCTTGCGTAGAGATACAATTTTCATGTGAAATAAAAAGAAACAAATATAATAATAAACAAATACCAAGATGATTTATGTTGGGGCTATTTGAATGCGTTATTTATAGCCAAGAGATCAAAGTCAAGTGTCTGGAGGCTGGAAATTGCTGATTAAATCGGTTACTAACACGACAGACAGTATCTATGTCAATGGATAATGGTTTCTCTCTTTTTTCTAACTTTTTTTTTCAAGTCAACTTCAACTCAACTCTATTTGCCTTTAGTTTTTCAAGGTTGATCGACTGACTCTCGTTCAACTTCAACTATTTATTGACAAAGTCCAACCATTCACTCTCGCTCTCAAAGATTCAAAGCCCAAACCCATGAATTGTTTATTTTGTTTCTCTTTTTCAAAGTCAACAGCCAACATGTCATTCATTGTCAACCCAATCGGTTTTTTTTTTTTTATGGTTCCTATTCGAAATCTGATCAAGCACCATGAAGTTTATTCACCCACACTTGCCGAAAAGCTGCCGAAAAATGGCAAGCAAAATAAATAAATATGGAGAAAAACGAGTACGACAAGAATCATAAAGTTAACCCTGATCGTTTAGGCAAATCAACATTAGATGACCAAAAAAAAAACCATCAAGACCAAACCATAGGTGTTTCTAAGCCGAAAATCTTTTGCAAAAATAGGTCCAATGACTAAGCGTCTTTGCCGCAGTACAGTAAAAACTCCCACACAATAGCCCCAACAATTTGGATTTTGGAGAAATTACGTTTCATAAATGATTCATCAATTTCATTGGATTTTACATTCGATTGAATAATACCTTTTTTTGCAGATGAGCCACGACTTACTCTGGAATTTTATATCAATTTGTTAAGAGCATTGATTTCAAAGACTGAAAATATGTTTGCAAATATTTCATTTCCGAAACAAAAACACAAACAACGATTTGCATAGAATAACTATTAAAACAGGCATAGTGATGCGAAGATTTTTGAATTTGAATTTTAGTCTCGAACGAAATTAGCATATGAGAATGAAAATGAAAAACTTGTTTCAGTCAGATGGTTTAGAATAAATTTTTGTTTCCGTTGATGGGATGACTTTGTGCGGAAATTGTTGTTTATTTTTGTTTGGTAAATTGATTAAAATGTTGTCGAAAATGAAATTTAATTAAAAGGATAAATGCAAATAAAGAGCATTTAGGCAGATGCCTTGGGGATTATGGTTTAAACGGGTTCAAAAAATCTGAAATTTGAGTGCCCATTCTTAATTGGTTGAGTCGCTCTGCTTCCGGTCGTATTCGAATTATTCATTAATTTATATAATTAAAACGGTTTTGTTTTTAGCTTCACGGACAGTGAAAAATGAAATTAATCAATTGTAAAAACAAAGGCGCGAAAGTGTATTTCCTTGTGTTTTCTTTCTTCCCTCATAATTACTTTGTTTAATTGCCTCGGCTCTCGCTCTCTTCTGCCAAATGACGAATTTTGCATGTGTTTGCTGGCCATGCCCCCTCGTCTTCCGCCCACCGACCAGCTGTTCACATTTGAAGAGTTGGGCCCCCACTCCCCGAGAAGAATTGAGAAACGTGAGTGGCGCTCCGAATGCCTCTCTGCGGCTCTCGAATGTGTCATAATTTATAAATACAAATAAAGAAATAAATAGAAAATCCGAAGAAACGCTGGTGGAAGAGTCTTCTGGGCAGAAGACCAAAGTCTTCTAACTGTAGAAACAGACATGTTCCAAGTGTGACTATGATTAGCAGCAATCATTAAAGTTTTCTTTTATTTTCGTACATTTTTTTTTTGGCCATTATTTTAGTGGTAATTTGTTGCCATTTGGCTTTCTTGCTCCCCCATTTTTGGTATTGGCCATTTGTCGGAGACTTTGCATTTGGAGGCCAAAAAATCAAAACTTTGAAAAACAATTTTTTTGTCTTATTCAGATATATGCCTTCAATCATAATCGGCTGCCTTGGGTGTTTACTATTTATTTATGAATTGTGGCCAGCAAAATTTGAGTGTTTGAAAAATGAGGCAATTCACGAAAAAGATACCACAAAAAAATGGTCATAAAAAGCAGACATGACCACAAGAAACAGACAGCTTCTTCGGAGATTTCTTTTCGATTAGTCTCACGCCCTGATGAGTTAATGGTTCTTTAAATTACTTTAACAATTTGTGAATATAATTAATCCGGGGAAGAGGAAACTATGGAAAATCCCCAGAAGAATTCCTAGCTGCAATGAAGTATTTCCAACATTTATGCACCTTTTCTCTTAACCGAAAATTAAACACAAATCTTTTCACACTTTTCTCACACATTGTGTGTGTACACAAAGTGGAGCCCATGAATTGTTCCAAAGAATCGGCATGAAAATTTCGAAAAATAATCGGCCAAAACGCTGGGCAACAGCAAAAATGGTGAGAAACGAAGAACAAAAAAAAACATATACACAAAAATAACTAAAAATGCTAAAAATAAAACTTATTTAAAGAAATGAAACCATGAAATTTCAAAAACACACAGGCCAAAGCCAAAAACGATGGCAAATACAAAAATATAAATAATAAAGACGACGAGCCAGGAGGCAGTCAGGCAGGCAGAATGTGAAAAGTCGCTTTTGGACTTTGCTGATATACATGGCGTATACTTTATATAAGGGTCAAGAGGTATTCCAATGCGATCCTGAGGGCAGACAAAGGCGACAAACTTCAAAAACCATAAAAAGCACTTTAAAACGCACAATTGTTTATGGCCTAAGTGTATGGGTGTATCTTTATATATATACAAATTTATATATATATATTATTTGTTATTTGGCTTTGACCACATTTGGCAACGATATGCGACTATCACACACACACACACACACTCCAGCAGCCCCACACAAACACACACACTGAAAAGCACTGCAAGTCCGTAATTAATAAGCCAATAAATCGGGGAACTCCTTACAATTAACTGGCGGATCGGTGGCGTATACTCAATATGGATTTCCGATCCTCTGATTGAGGTTTTTGTTTTGTTCTCTTTGATTAATTGAAAGAAGTGTATTATTAGCGCGGACTCCTTGCTGTCAATTAGCTGCCAGATGCGATGCAGCAGCAATACCGTTAGACAACAAGCAACAAAAATTAAAACCGACAACCGATGACGGCGAAATATATCCACAACAACCGACAGAAATCAGCGACACTCGGGAACTCACTAAATTCGCACCACCTCACTGAATTCGCACCACCCGACTGGGCACCGACTGGCTCTACGACCACTGGGTACACCAGTTGCCCCACTTGCCCCACTCGTTCACTCTCCAACGATCTCTTCTGAGAGGCCGAGAGGCAGCCGCCACCACCGAAATATCAGTTCAAAAAAAAAAAAGAGCGTTCCGAGAGATCCGAAAATTAAAAGTGAGAGGGGTCTTAACGATCGCTTTTGTTTTTATTTTATTTATTTGTATATATTTTTTTTTGTTCTCCGAAGACCAACACGCCGCCACATGGGTGCCCTAAGTACTCGAGCAATCGAAAAAGAAGCGAGGAAAAATACGAAAAAGAAGTACAATTCAGAAACTGACTGGCTGGGTCGGTTGTTCCACGCAAAATCCACGATCGCTACCTTGCGCGTATGCGTCATACCGGCCGTATAGCTTTTTCCCATAGGTAAAAAAAAGAGCTTTACGCGGGGGAAAAAAACTTGGCAAAACAGAATCACAAACCAGTATTTTCTATACCCTCTAGGTGGAGGTATATCAGACAAGTACATTCTTAGGGGTTGCAAAATTATATGTTATGTATATTACAATTATTAACAAATTGTATTTTTATGGTGTTCATTTATACATTTTTCTTAAATTTAAAGGGTAAGGTGTCATATTTTCTTATAACTATATTTTTTGTGCTTTTAAGTTTTCAATTCATAGATATTAGTTAAGTAAATTAGCTGACAGCCCCTTCTAGCTAGCCTCTTTCTCTTGCTTCTTTTCTGGTCTTGACTGCTCCTCTTGCTCCGTTTTGTCCTGCACGGGATCGGCAGGCAGTTCTATCCTTACTGCTAATAATGACTCCCTTATCCAGGCGGGAATGGGTTCAGATTTGAAATGCCTCGCCATAAAGTCTCGCACAAATTGTGGGAATTCGTCCCGCTGGATGGCCTCCCGCATACTCCGCATCAATCGGAGCTGGTAGGCCACGTTGTGGATACTTAGCAGAGAGCAGGACACACTTTCATTTGTGGCAATGTGGTGCAGATAGGAGCGTGTGTACCGCTTGCAGGTGGTGCACTCACAGTCTTTGTCAATCGGTTCCATGTCCGTTTTGTACTTGGGCTGCTTCAGGTTCAGTTGGCCACTATCCACCAAGGCGCAGCCAAAGCGAGCCGTTCGAGTGGGAAAGACACAGTCGAACATATCGATGCCGAGCGCCACACAGACCACCAGATCTGCCGCAAATCCTACCCCCATCAGATAGCGAGGCTTCTCCTTGGGCAAGTGATCCGTACACACGTCCACCATCCGCCAAAAGTCATGTTTGCTTTCCCCACCACTCAATCCTCCGACAGCAAATCCTCGCACCTGTCGCTCCATCAAGGCGGATACGCAACGTTCCCGCAGAGGCACGTCCAATCCTCCCTGAACAATCGGAAACAGCGACTGATCATCATCGCGAGCATGTGCCTCGATGCAGCGATCCACCCATCGAATGGTTCGCTCCATAGCCTCCTCCACTCGCGGACCCGTTGTTGTGGTTTTCACCACATCGTCCAACTGCATCATAATGTCCGCTCCAATGGCATTTTGGATCTGGATCGAGTGCTCCGGCGTCAGCATGCACTGGCTATTGTCGAATGGTGAACGAAAATTAACGCCATTCTCATCGATATCGGCCAGCTGCAACAAGGAGACCATCTGAAAGCCACCGGAATCCGTCAGGATGGCTCTGGGCCATCCCATGAACTTGTGCAGTCCTCCGGCTTTTTTCAGAGTTTCAATTCCTGGACGCAAGCCCAAGTGATACGTGTTGCCCAGCAGGATTTGGCAGTTCAGCTCGATCAACTGATCCGGCAGGATCCCCTTCAGGGTTCCCTGAGTGCCCACGGGCATGAATACTGGAGTGTTTACCTCACTATGCCTGGGGAGAGGGGTTGTATGTGAATAAGTCTTGGAACACTATCACAATACTTACCTTAACGTCATCAGTCCTGCTCTGGCTTTGGAGACGGAGCACTCTGCCACGACCTTGTAGGTCAAAGGGGGTATTTTGGTGGGACTCATTAATAGTAGTATTATTTAAAATAAATAATTAGATGTCCAATGTTTACGCAAAATAAGCCGGTGCACGTTTTTTAATCGCCAGCAATGTGACCAGATACTCATAGCCACAACGGACTAGAAAATACTACACTACCCGCGTCTTTTAAAAATGTATCTTTAAGATTGTAGCTTACTTTTATTTATTAAATTAAAAAAACTAAACTTTTTAAAATGCCTTCTATTCCCTTAACTTTGTGACCTTCTTTATTATATATTTACATGTTAACTTCAAAAGACATTCTAAAATGAGCTAAAAGGTGAGGTAACCAATGCCTAAGTAATTCTATATCTAAGAAAATTAAAATAAGCCACTAAATTAAAAGGCCTAAGCATTATCATAGCGCTGCTTCATCATCTTCTTAATGTAGGATTTGTAGTCATTGCCAGGAGGCATTTTTCCGGACTGGTTTCCCAGGCCCACATTGTTGCTACGTCCCTCAGCCTGGAAATATTTAAAGTTAACTCAAGAAACTAAGGATAGAGAGATGCTGATACAGTACCTCTATTATTTGAGTACGCCCCTGGTTCTTTCTACCCAATCCCTGACCCTCCGACCAGCCCATTTTCTGCATCAGACGGCTACCCACGTTGCTAGAGCTGATGGGCACGGATGGAGTGGACGCAGATGTGGAGGACTGGAGAGTCTTCATCTGCTGCTCGAAGTGCTCTCGGCTGCGGTTTGGTGGCGGAGGATCACTCTCCCCATACTTCAATCTCCGTTCCTTGGCACGATCGCGGTAGCTGCAAATTATAATTTAAAATTTTTTAAATATTTTCATTACAAGCTTGAGCTTCAAGCTTACGAGAATCCCCCATCGTTGTTAGCTCCTCCTTGGCTTTGTTGAAGCTTCGCCAGATTATCCTTGTGAAGATTGGACATTTTTAAATGTTTCTGGAGTATATCCTGTGATTGAAATGCACGCTTGCAAAGCAGACAAGTAAGTTTTTGAAAATCAACGTAGTCTGTCTCATCGGCACCACCTCCCCCGGCAACAGCCAAAGTTTGCGAACTCTGGGTAGCTCCTGTACTATCCTCCTCCGAATCCGAAGCTCCCCCATAGGCATTCATCAGCTTACTTATTATAGGAGTTTCCGGGAGTGGACCACTTTCAGCGCCCTTGGCTCTTTCCTTCTTCTCGAGTATGGAAAATCCCACATCAGCATACACCCCTGCTGTGGATCGAGAAGTGCTGGGACATTCGGTCCCTTCTAGTATGGGTTGCGGTGCCACCACCGGCGTATAGTCTTTTTTCTGATTGAGTTGCTTGGCCCACTTCTCCATGTCCTTCACGATCTTCTTGGCCACCTTGACTTTGTCTTGCTTGCCACCCTCCTTGTCCTTCTCCTTCTCTTTGGCCTTCCTGGCCTCCTCCTCCTTGGCCTCCGCCTCTGCGATAACCTCTTGCAGAGCCGCCTGCGTAGAGGCTGGCGTAGCCAGAACGTAGGTTCTCCTCCTCTGATCCCAGTAGAGGTAGGCTCCCGTCTCATTATTGTAATAATACTGAGAGTGGGCGTCGTAATAAAGACCTGTAGTGGCGTCGTAATAGTAGCCAGAGGTCTCATCATACTGGTACTTGGACACATCGGGCGTAGCTGCTTGCGAGAAGAGTTATACATTTTTGAAACACTCCAATTGTAGGATACAATCACTCACGGTATACTTTTCCATCATTTCCCCTGGGCGCAACGATCGCTTCGGCCTTCGGCAGAGCTGGAGTCGAGGTCACTGGATCAAAGTTTCTTTTACGGTTGCGCTGCATGGCGGAGAGAGCCACAGCTGCTCCGGAGTTGGCCTCTGTCAAGTTAGCATCTCCACTGGTCTTTTTGATTTCAGCGGTATAGTAATCGGTATAGTACTGGACAAAGTACGTGTGCTCCGCCGGGTTAGTGGCATAAAGAGAAGCGCTATACTCCGCTAGCCGTGGAACATCTGCCATGGTGTAGTTGCCAGTGCTTCCAGAAGGAAGCACTGCCGCAGTGGGTCCAAAAGACTTGTAGGCATGGGAATTGGGATCAGTAGGAATTGGTTGACTGTTTTCGGTATCAATACAATACGAAATGATAACTGTAAGAAAATAAATTAACATAATTGAATAGGAAATGTAGTTCATCGCTCGTACCCGCTCTGTCATCCAGTTCCAGAGGCGGGTCCAACGCAGTCAGCCCGTTGTACACCTCCATCGAGTCAACGAGTGTGTCAAAGTGCAAATAACAGATGCCCCTAGATGCCTGGGTCAAGGTGTCACGACTGATCAGCACCTTGCTGACTGTTTTGGCCAGTTTGGGCAAGTGCTTTTGGAGGGCAGTGAGCACACCCTCCTCATTTGTTAGCGCGTCCAGGTTGCGCAGCATTATCTCTGCATTGGAAAGCGTGGCAGATTAGTGGGTTATTAGCTGATTAGCTGGGGGAAACGGCATGGAAAGAGATTTCTCTTGGTGGATATACTTTTTGTGAGGATGCGGCTGACTTCGTCGATGCCCTCGCCGGCTCCGGAGAAAGTGCCTTCGCTCTCAGATCGTGCCGAGCTGCACACAAAGCACTGGAAACGTCTCTTAAAGTTGCTAGCACCACACTAAAAAATCAGAAATGTATATTAAAAATGTAATATTAATTAATATAAATGACAAACCTTAAAGCAAGTCCAATCCGAGATTCGAGTGTGGCTGTACTGCATGGCTACCCGATGATCGCCCAACTGGAGCACGCCCTGACCGGGAGAGATGGAAGAGAAGGGAAACAACATAAATTAGAGGTAATATTCGTTGCAAAAAAAATAATCAAATTGTTCCACAAACTACACAGTCACCACAGGTTGCTTCTGTGTTTCGGAAACGCGCAGATGTTGCTGATGCAGTTGATTCGAAGGACCTCCTTTGTCTGTGGTCAGGAATAACATTAAGTTCAGTTCTTGCCATGGACTATTGGGAACTGCAGCTATTATGCTATAAGTGTGATGCCAAAAATGAAATATCAAGAACCAGAAAAGAACTGAACTTAAAGCCCTCTAAGTTAGTAACTGACGCGAAGCCAGAGATTAAGATATAAATCCATTTTTCTAATGGCCGATTCACACTTCTTGATGGTTGGTGGGGGCTACCTGAGTTAAATCCATCCATTGTTTCGCTTCCTCAACGGTTTTAAACTCGACAAATGCAAAACAGCGTGAGGCACCTAAATTTTAGATAGAAGCAGATACGAAAATGTTTTTGTCAAAAAATGTTGGTTGTTTCAATAGCATTGTAACGTTTTTTGGGGAATAGTATTTTTGTCTATATATATTTTGTAAATCTTTTTTTTGTGGAATTTTTTTTTTTGTTTGCTGATGTCGTATAAGCCAAGTATTTTATGATAATCTTTTTAAATCCTTTCCGAACATTTTTCTGGGCACACAATACTCACGCTGCGCTTTTAAAGCATATATTTTCGTAAAATTGACAGTTTTGTAACCCACCTGTAGGTTTCTTCCTCATGACACGTATGGAAGCTGGCTCCAGGTTAACCTTGATGAGTTCGCCCATTATCTTTTGGAATATAAGATTGTATTTTAAGCTTATTTTTTTAGAATTTGATGTCTTACGTCTGCCTCCGTGATGTGTTTCTTAAGACCGAAAATTATTATATTATTAAGTGCCTCGGTGCTATGCCCATTGTGCGGCCAGTTCCGATGAGGTGTTTCATCAGTGGCCTCACTGTCATCCGAGGAGTAATGGGATTCCCTCTCCTGGCCTCTATTGCTGTGGCTGCCACTCCGGCCTCTGTGACTGAGTACATATGTTTTTAAATACAACAAACCATTACTACTAGAGTAGAGTACTATTTTTAAAACCAGAAATAAACTTGTTCCCTTTTATCTTTCATGTACATTTTAGACACACCTAAGCTCCCCGAATCAATTAAAGCGTATCCAGCCCCCTTCTCACCTGCTGCGTTCAGACTCTTTCTCGTTATCTTCATATTTCCGATGTCTAGATTCTCCATCATGATTCCATTGCCGGTGATCCTGGTTGTCCTCATTATGATGCGGCCGCTCAAAGGATTTGCGAGAGTTGAAGGGACGCTCGTCGTCTTTGTAGTCGTCGTTGATGAGATCCCGGTAGAGATCACGGTCTGGGCTCTGGCCATGTCTGTGATGCGAAAACCTATCCCGGCTGTGGGACCGGGAAGTTCGTCGCCTGTAAGCTCCGCGCTCCCGGCTCCTTTCCCTAAAAATCGATACCGTCAGGAAGTTAATTAAACTGGCGCTATATGGCTACATGTAGCCACTTACCGAGATCGGGATCGAGAGCGACTGTATCCTCGGTATCTGGAATCGTTCCCATTGCCCCCTCGTCCGCGTCGAGAATCCATTCTGCACCTATCCAATGCAAATCGATGGTAATTATCTAAAATTTTCACACAATAGGACACGCTGGCCCATATAATAGCCCTTTGCCTAGAACGAGCTAGACTACACCATCTTACTTGAGTACCGCTTCCAATATGAAATCTCAGCTCGAATAGATGACAATTGAGAAACAAATGAGCTTCCCGTTCGAAGGTAGCAGCAAAAAAATATTCGGCCTCCTTTGTCATTCACCGGGAAGCAGGTATATCGATAACAGTTTCAATTCCGGTGTTGTAAAGTGCCAGGTAGGTGCCTGTTTTGGGGAAAGCACCGGAAATACAATTACCTCAAAATGTAACGTTTAATATTACACGAAGACTTTATAAAATTCCCCAAAAAATGAATTAAGGTGCAACTGCAGCTGCAAATCAGAAAACTTCCCCCAAATTAGACGTTCGTGGTATTTATAATTTTTACAAAATAATGAGAGTATGAATTTTACTAATCATAACTCAAACTATAACCTATTACATTATTATCTTAAAATGTATAAATGGAGAACCGCCTAGTGGCCCTAGGCGTTTTCATAACGTTGCTTCATCATCTTCTTGATGTAGGATTTGTAGTCATTACCAGGCGCCATCTTTCCTGACTGGTTGCCCAGGCCAACATTGTTTGTACGGCCATCAGCCTGTAATTAAAGCGTTGTAAGTTAATAAGGTGCTTGTAAACATCAAATCCGACTTACCTCTATGATTTGGGTGCGGCCTTGGTTTTTCCTGCCCAACCCCTGTCCCTCTGACCAGCCCATCTTCTGGAGCAGTCGGCTGCCCACGTTACTGGAGCTAATGGGCATGGCTGGCGCCGCAGAGCCGTCCTTTTGCCTGGACTGCAAGGTCTTGATCTCCTGCTCGAAGCGTTCCCTGCTACGATTCGGGGGAGGGGGATCGCTTTCCCCATACTTTAGCCTCCGCTCCTTGGCCCGATCTCGATAGCTAATAGGAAATAAATAAGTGAATCTCGGAATAGGCTTTATGCTGTACAACTCACGATAGTCCTCCATCCCCGCTAGAAGCAGCTCCGGAGTTTTGGGTGAGCTTGGCTAGATTCTCTTTGTGTAGGTTGGACATCTTCAAGTGCTTCTGCAGTATGTCCAGTGATTGGAAGGCCCTCTTGCAGAGCAAACAAGTAAGCTTCTGAAAGTCCACGTAGTCCAATTCGCTAGAGCCACCGCCACCAGCTACGGCTGAAGTTGAGTTGTTCTGGAAGTTTGGAGCACTTTCCTCTTCTGAGTCCGATGCTCCACCGTAAGCATTGACCAGCTTATTCATTCCGGGAGGAGCTGTTGAGGGCGCTATGTAGTCCGTAAGCTTGGCTCGCTCTTTTTTCTCAAGGATTGAAAAGCCCACATCGGCATAGGCCCCTTGGGCAGGACGTGATGTGCTGGGACCTTCATTTCCTGCCAGTATGGGCTGCGGAGTGGCCACAGCCGTGTAGTCTTTCTTTTGGTTGAGCTGCTTGGCCCACTTCTCCATGTCCTTCACTATCTTCTTGGCCACCTTGACCTTGTCGGGCTTGCCACCCTCTTTCTCCTTCTCCTTTTCCTTGGCCTTTCTGGCTTCTTCCTCCTTCTGTTCCGCCTCAGATATGACTTCTTGCAGAGCTGCCTGCGTGGAGGCTGGTGTGGCCAGGACATACGTGCTCCTTCGCTGATCCCAGTAGAGGTAGGCTCCCGTTTCGTTGTTGTAGTAATACTGCGAGTGAGCGTCGTAGTATAGCCCCGTGGACGGGTCATAATAGTAGCCAGAAGTCTCATCATATTGATACTTGGACACATCAGGAGCGGCTGCAAAGAGGAAACACATTATATAGCTTAAATGCGAACATTTTCTTCTATCGAATACTTACGGTAGACCTTTCCATCGTTGCCTCTTGGAGCAGTTACGTTCTTGGCGGCAAAGGCAGCCTTCACCTCAGCAGCTGCTTGGGCGGCAGCTGCTGCCGCTGCTGTAATCGTGGTCTCGATGTTGCTCATCTTCTTCTGCTTGCGTTGGATAGCCGATAGAGCCACGGCAGCTCCGGAGTTAGCTTCTGTCACCTGAGTGTCTCCCTTCTTCTTTTTTATCTCGGACGTGTAGTAATCTGTATAGTACTGAACATAATGGGCGTGTTCAGCAGGATTCGAGGCATACAGCGAGGCACTGTACTCAGCCAAGCGCGGCACGTCGGCTAAGGTGTAGTTCTCACTGATTCCGGAAGGTGACATTGGTTCGGGTGCTCCACTTGGATTGTCTCTGTCACCTGCCGAAGTCGCATTCGAGTCCTGCGGCAACTTTTGACGATCCTCCGAATCAATGCAATATGTAATGGCAACTAATATACGAATTAATGAAAGGTCGAAAGACCGTAATTCTAGAAAATGAAGCTACCATTTCTGTCATCCAATATCAGTGGCGGCTGCAGCGCAGTCAGTGCATTGTATGTGTTCATTGAGTCGACCAGCGTGTCGAAATTGAGGTAGCAAATGCCTCTCGATGCCTGAGTAAGAGTGTCCCGACTAATCAGCACCTTGCTGACAGTCTTGGCCAGGTCCGGAATATGCTGCTGGAGGGCAGTCAGCACGCTCTCCTCATTCGCCAAAGCGTCCAGGTTGCGCAGCATGATTCCTAGACGAAATCAAGTCAGTACTTTTTAATTAAAAATAGAGAGATTCTCTCGTTTACTTTTGGTAAGGATGCTGCTGACTTCGTCTATGCCCTCGCTGCCACCAGAAAATACAGCCTCTCCCTCCTCTCGAGATGTTTTACACACAAAACAATAGAATCGAAACTTGAAGTTACAAACACCACACTAGAACAGAAAGAAATTGCTTAAATTAAGAAAAAATGAATTTTTTAAAATAGAAACCTTGTTGCAGTTCCAATCCTGAATGCGTTTATGACTGTACTGCATGGTGAGTCTTTGATCTCCCAGAGAAATAACGCCCTGCGGCAGCAGACATGGAAAAAAGAGAGAAAGTTTCAAGATCAGTATGGCATCGAAAAATGTTTAGATTTTTTTTCACACTCTACACAGTCACCGGATTGCTTCTGTGCTTTCGTAACGCGGATGGTGTTGCTGCAGATGCTCATCTCCATGACACTTTCCGTGGCATTTATTACGAAATAATAGATTTCTAGTAAAGTTCCTAATCTTTGGATGGGTTCTCTGATTGTGAAGTAGCTACTTTTCGGTGCTATAGCTTAGTAACTATACTGAGAAATCCCAATATTTTCAAATAACTGCCACGGAAAGATCCTTAGCTGTTTGATGTTCAAAGGATCATAAGTTGATTGCGCTGATACCTGAGTTATATCCATCCATTGCTTTGCCTCCTCAACGGTGTTAAACTCGACAAACGCTATACCGCGTGATGAATCTAAATTTTCGGATAGAAGCAGATACAAAATGTTTTCGTCAAAAAATGTTGAATGTTTCGATAGGTTTGTAACATTTGTTGTGGGAAATTGTACGAGTATTCTTTTCGATTCTTTTTGTGGCCGGGTAATATTCGTTTGGTATACTTGTTTCCATTAGAAGTTGTACTGATTATCGTACACACACTTTTTCCGCCTAGCTCTCGCCTGGGCTGTAAGGGCACTTGCAAAGATTTCTTAACCCACCTGCGCCATGTTTCCGGATGATCCGAATGCATGCTGGCTCCATGTTCACCTTAATCAGTTCACTCATGATCTACAACAAAATCGTACGTTATTAAAATACATTTTCACCTTCTTTTTTGTACGACTCTTACATCTGCCTTTGTTATTTGCTTCGAGAGTCCAAAGATAATTATTATGTTGAGCGCTTCGGTCACATGTCTACTTTGATTCCGCCGCATCTGACCCTCATCACTGTCCTCTTCCGACGAACCTCTCCGGTCGCGCTCTCTGTCCCATTCGCGATCCCGTTCCCGGTCCCTGTCCCGTTCCCGATCTCGGCTGCCCATCCGCCCATTATTTCCACCACCGTTGTGTGACCGATTATCTCGGGAACGCCTAAAAGAGATAAATAACATGATAAATAATAGGACTACTTAGTAGCAAGGAGTTCCTTACATGTTCCTTTCGTTGCTCCTGCCTCTATCATCATGCTCGTAGTTTCTGTTCCAGGGACGGCTTTGCTCTCTTTCTGGAAACCTCTCCATGGGGCTCCTCTCGCGGGAATCTGCATCCCGCCAGCGATGCTCGTTCTCAAAATTGTTCTGACCTCTATCCCTGTCCCTATTCCGATGCTCAAAGTTCTCCTCGCGGCGGAATGGCCGATGTTCGAAGTTGTTTCGGGAGTTGAAGGTGCGCTGGTCATCCCGATAATCATCGTGGATCAGGTTCTGATACAGATCAGGGTCCCCGCCACCTCCAGCTCTACCACCTCGTTGGTCGTGCCGGTAGTTCGGTGACCGATCCCGACTTCGTGACCGGGAATTTCGGTGCCTGGATCCGGCATACCCGCGATTCCTTTCTCTGTTAATACGCACACAATTAGATTAAAGAAAAAAGAGGGCTTATAAGTTATAACATGTATAATTAAGGAATTACCGTGAGCGGGACCGGGATCTGCTGTAGCGCGACCGGGACCTCTGGTAGTTGCCCCTTCCCCCACAGTCACTTCCACCACCCGACGAAAAGCCTCGATTACGCGAGTCCATCAGTCCGGATATGGGGAATTTTTTGTTTTTCCAACAGACCGGAAGTCATTCAATGCAGGCGCGGTTATCTGTGGCTCGGCAGTTTCCTATAAATTATCTAATTAACACTTAAGCCCCGGTGCCCTAATCCGTGCGTATCTTTTTTCCGAAAAATTCTTGCCATTCTCCACGGGAACAATGTTATCGATAACTGCATAAATCGCAGAACTTGACACCTTTAAAAATTTGGTTTTTATATTTAGGTGAATAAATATTATTATATTTATTTTGTATTCTTAATATATATTGTAATTAATTTAACTTTAATGCATACAATTTTTATAAATACATAAAAAAAAGCTCTCCGTTTATTAAATTTTAAACTACCGTCTCTAAAACCAGTGCTGGAAAGGACCAACTACTGATAACTTGCAACACCGTGTGCCATTCCACGCTGCTTGTTTGGGGAAACACCAAGTTTTATTTTTTTGAGATCAACATAAACTGAGACTTCCCCCGTAATTGTTGACAAACAGTGGCATTGTATCGAGTCACTTCCTGGATTAGCCGAGCAGTATATAAGAGCTTTCCAACGATGAAGAAGGTTCTGTTAACGAAATCGCAAAAGGTCGAACGGATCGCATCCGGAGGGGAATTATTACCGAAGAACCCTCTAACGCCTCCACTTCCAATCCGGGTCATTGCCATGACCAGTTCGGCCCCTGTCAGCAGCAATACATACAACCAGCGAAAATCATTCAAGCCCTTTTTTGAGGACATTTTCAAGTCCCTAATGTGCATACCTGATAAGGCCCTCCAGCAACGCGTGATCAACGCGATCAATGGCCACAACAATAACAGCTCCGATAAGGACACTATCTCGCATCAAGGTAAACAATGTTCTTGCGGAGCCCCAAAAGTAGACGCCTCCACGCAAACACACTGGGAATCGGATGACGGGACGAAGATATCGCAGGGCCAATATGTGCCCCCAAAATCCGAGAAAAACCCAGCGATAAAAAATGAATCAGTCGAACCAATGAAGAACACTAGCCCCACGGATTCCAATTCCAATTCCAGTCACACTTCCACGCCCATTACGTCACCAGAGGTGCCCGTAAAAGTTCCTAAAAAACGTGGAAGGAAACGGAATACATGTGTGCCACAGGTGGTGAAGCGATCGGCAGCCGAAATGGCGCTGCAGGAGCGCGAGGAGAAACAGTTGACACCGGTGGTTACCAAAAAGAAAAAGCTGGAAGTTACGGTGAGAATTCATTTATATATAGAGTTGGTATACACTTCGAACGAAGACCTTTCCTTCAAGTTCTTATCGGAGAGATAAAAAGAGTGGGGATCATTATGATTATAAAATTTTGCATTTTCTATTGTTATTTCCCATCAAGACAAGAAAAACGTTTAATTTGTTAATTATACTTGATAAGTATAATACTATTTTGTCTGAAGAAAGTAAAGCCTCTCAGGGAATAAGATCGCGAAAAAAAAATGCATTACAGATTCGGTTTCGTTTTTTTACAGATAAGTATTTCGGTTACGGTTGCATTTACGGTTTTCAAAATAATTATATTTTATACGCTTACGGCTAATGGTAAATATATCCACCATCCAACCTATTAAACAAAAAAATAATACAATAACTCGCACTAATCCCAGAGAGTCAAAAAAGAAAAATTTGAAACTTTATTCTAAATGTTGTATTTTTTAATTTCAGAACATGGCTGAAACACAAAGCAATATGTTTATAAAAACTCCAGAACGACGAAACTCAAGCATGTCTGATATATCTCTTAGTCTGGAGGACATCGGCCGAGTCCAGGGCTATATAGACGGAACCAGTGCGGACTTAATACACAATGTGATGGCACAGGAATTTGTGAAAGCTAAAGTTAAATCTGAGGAGGGACTGTTGTAAGAATAATACACACTATTTGATGAGTCCTTTAACTTATATTTCTTCCTCCATTAGTCCCATCCATGATTACATATTGCGTGGCGATGTCTTCGGGGTGAAGCGCCAGGTATTTGTCTTTCCCCACGTTAATGCGGACATCAACGCTCTGCTCAGCACCGATGGCGAGGACTGCCTGCAACTGGCACTAACCAACAACGTTGATGCAGAGATTGTGTCCATTATTATCTCAGCGGGATGCTTTCTGGATCACTTCTACGAGAACTCGAACACAGTCATTCACCTGGCGGTGATCAACAACATAAATCTCGAATCCGTTAGAGTTCTGATGAAGCACATCGATTTAAATCTTCTCTTGGAGCCCAACGACGATGGGTACACGGCTCTGCATCTTGCCGTGCGCTACAACCAGTTCCATATGGCAGAAGCCATTCTAGATTGTATAGACGAGCGGGATTTGGGCGAGCCGATCTATAGGAGAACAGCAGAAACTCCAAATACTGACGGACGGGACGAGAAGGCCTTCTCAAAGTACTACGACCGTGCTTGCGACAACTTGGAGCAGACTAAATCAAGGCTAAAACCCCGCAGAATGAAGCTGGAGGTGATTAATGCCTCCGAAACGAGGGCGGGGAACACGCCTCTTTTCTACGCCATAGAGGGAGAGCTCGGTACGTTTTAAGATTGTGTTTATTTTCAGGGAATCCCCTGATTATTGACCTAAATTTCAAACTTATTACTGCTTCTCTATCGCAATGTATATATTTCTGTAATTTATTGATTAATAACAAGCTTTATAATCTTATCTATCGAATTACAGAACACTTTTGCTATTTCCTGCTAGCCCACCTCGCCGATCCCGACCAGGAGAACTTTATCGGGCATTCCCCGAAGTCCTACCACTACGATTATGCGCGTAACTTGCGCATTAGCTTGAAAGTGTCAAGAGTTATGGACAAAGTAATTGGATTATTGAATTCATAATATTTATTGTACATAAGTGTAGTTTAAATAAACTATTTTAAATAGGGCAGCTATTAACCCCAGTTGAGTTCGAAATTGCTTTTCTTAAGCAGGGTCAAGTTAATGGGTTGCAGGGACGGAGGAAGTCCTTTTTGGGATAGTGTCTTCCATGGCCACTTCCTGGGCTTCTGCTTTTTCCGAGACTCTCTTCTGTTTTGGGTTAAAACTGAGAATTGAAACAATAGGTTAATGCCTGAAAGTGGGTGAAAGAACAAAAACATTACCCAATTTTTCCAGCTTTTCCAACTGCTTTTTGGTGAAATGACTGTTTTTGCAAAACAATTCGAATTTGCAGTAGCCACTGAAGTAGCGCAGACAAGGCTGCTTGAGGCGTTCCTCCATCAATACAGTTCTTGGATCTAAAATTAAACTCATTTTAGAAGGCAGGCCTTGAATATTTTCCGGGGAAGTCCCTACCTTTCAAGCGCAGCACATAATTGGCTTTGCAAATTGTGTGGGCGATGCCACTGTTGTGCAGTTTCCGCACATTTATATCGTTTTTCATGAAACAACAACAATAGTCGCAAAAATAGCTCTTTCCACCCATTTCCTTCCAATTGTTTCGAATAAAAATCTAAACAATAATTATTCTATTAGAGATGGCACAAGCAACTATCGGTATCTACATATTGAAATTATTTCAATTTTTTTTTTTAATACAAAATATTGTAGGTTGTCTCGTTGACTTTCTTGAATAATCCATTTATCAGTTATCCTGTGGTTTTTGGAATGCAATTGATTGACCTTGAATCCCTCATCCCTACCTGAGTCTGCAAATTTTTTGCACACTATCGTTCGCTGTGAATGGCTAAATTATAATACTTAGTGGCATTTTTTGACAGCCGGCGAGCTAACACAAAGATAAACTTAAGTCTGATTCAAAGATTGAACAACAGCCAGACATGGAGCCATCACTGGATAATTTCAAGCTGAGCTGTGAACTGCTGGGGCACAGCATGGACGTGCGTGCGGTAGCAGCTGGAGGAGTGTCTCCCGAAGGAGGTCAGCTCATTCTCTCTGGATCCCGGGACAAAAGCACCAAGTTGTGGCGTCCCAGTGGGTTAGTATAATAGACTCTTTATTAGCTTGCCCCCTTTAATCCTGTATCACCTACAGGAACGAGTACATCGAGAGTGTGACCCTGCAGGATCACAAGAACTTCATATCTTACATCTACTATCTGGAGTCTGAGAAGTGGATATGCACCGCCAGCAATGATTCGACCATCTGTATTTATAAACAAGACGGTTTTGTTCCTCTGATCACCCTGAAGGGTCATGGGTCGACGGTGTGCGCCCTTGCTGGAGGATTAAAGCCCCGCAGCCTTGTCAGTGGCAGCTGGGACAAGACCGCCCGTGTGTGGTCCATCAGTGAGACGGGCGATGTTAGGTTCATAGCCCTGGAGGGGCATGAGGCGGCGGTCTGGGCTGTCGCCACACTGCAAGAGCAGCAAAAATACGTTACTGGGGGAGCGGACAAATGCATCTACTACTGGAACGAGAAGGGCGAAAAGTTGCGACTGCTCAAGGGCCACACGGACTGTGTTCGTGGCCTGATCGCCCTGGAGGCAAATACCTTACTCTCGTGCGGCAATGACGCCATTCTACGCTTTTGGAACGAGGACGGCGAGTGCGTCCGGGAGTTGAGCGGGCATTCCAACTACATCTATTCGATGGCCAGGAACAAAGCTCTGGGCGACCAGGTTGTGGTCTCCTGCGGCGAAGACAGCACCCTGCGTATGTGGAATGTGATTACAGGCGACCAGCTGGGTGCTCCTATTCTGCATCCGGCCATTTCAGTGTGGTCCGTGACGTGTTTGCAAAACGGAGACATAGTCACCGGAAGCAGCGACGGTGTAGTTCGTGTCTTCAGTCAGGAACCGGCGCGACAAGCCAGCGAAGGGATTAGAAACGCCTTCGACCTGGCAGTGTCCACAAGAAAATCGCAGATGAACGAGGAGATTGGGGGTGTGAAGAAAGATGAGTAGGTCTTATTATTTTCCATAATCTATATAATATTCAAAAACTGTTTCCTTTGAAGACTGCCCGGCCCCGAAGCACTGTTGTCCAATGGAACTCGCGAGGGCCAAACAAAGATGGTGCGCCATCCTGACGGCTCGGTTAAGTGCTACTCATGGGAGATGGGCAATTGGAACTTGGTCGGTGATGTCATGGGAGGCACTGGGGGAACACAAGCCAGCTCCGGCAAGAAGATGCACGAGGGTAAGGAGTACGATTTTGTGTTCAACGTAGACATCTCGGATACGGAACCACCCATTAAACTGCCCTACAATCGTGGCGAGGATCCCTGGCAGGCAGCTCAGTCCTTCATTCACCGGAACAACCTGCCGCAGGCTTACCTGGACCAAGTCGCCAACTTCATAGTAAAGAACTCGGAGAGTGCACCCGTGCTGAACCAGGCCCCCACCGGCTATCAGGATCCGTTCACGGGCGGCAACCGCTACGTCCCCGGAACGAGTAACACTAACGTGCGCAGCGGTGGCAATGTGGATCCATTTACAGGAGCCTCGAGCTACTCAACCGGAAACAGCGCCAACCAGTCCCGTGTGGATGTGAATTTCGTAAAGTCCGGAGACAAGCACTTCCCAATTAGTAGCTACCGCACTTTTGATACTTGTGACGCCAGCAAGGTGCTGGAAAAGTTAAAGTTCGTATGATTTTAAAAAAACATCATGTATTTGCGATCTAATCATCCTTATTTTCCAGAGAGTTCAACAACAAGATATCCACCAGCGATGGAAAAGTGGGAGAAGAGCTGCTTCTGGCTGTAATCAAATTCACAGAGCCCACACCAGAGCTGGACCTGACCTCGCTGGAAGCTCTGATCGTTCTGTTAAAGTGGCCTGCGGGCATGCTCTTCCCCGTCCTAGACATTCTACGTCTGGCCGTGAGAAACGAGGCAATTTTTAGTGTTCTGAACAACACCCACAACTTTCTTAGCATTGTGATTCCCCACCTGGCCGGATCAGCAGCCAACCAATTAATGGTGATCCGTTGTTTGGCCAATAGTTTGGGCCACACCACCGGACGGCTGCATATCGAAAAGCAGCTGCCGGAGATAATTGATTTGGTGGCCGGGATTAAGGCGGGAAGTGCCAATCTGCAGATCGCCGTCGCTACATTCTATCTCAACGTCACCATTTCACAGATCCTCGGCGTGGCAAAGGGGGAAGTGTGTCATGTTGTTACCTCGGGTGTTGTGGAGCTTCTTAAATGGGCCAAGGATCTGGAGGCCTGCTACCGCTCCATGCAGGCCATCGGAAACTTGACCACCACTCCCTGCGGCCAAGAGACTATCGCCCAGGTGATTTCCGTTGACTATGTGATGGATAAGCTGCGGGAGCTGACCAACACTCCGCAGGGTGAAAACTTTAGTAAGGTTAACTCAGTCGGCCAGGCCCTTTTGGCCGCCTTTTAGGATGCACTGTTTGTATCACGGTTTTTATGATCTGTCTAAATTATACATATATTGGAGAATGCTTTTTTAAAATAAACTTTCAAGTCTAATCTATATGAGCCTTAGAATACTGCGGTTTTTCTGTTGCCGTGGAATCCTGTCCAGATGGACGCTGTCGGTTGTTTATTCGGTCAAGCAGCTCAAGCTTCCAACGCTCCTCGGGAACTCCTTTGGCCCAATCAGGCACTGTGATGTTGGGCAAGGAAATGGTGGACATGGCCTTAAGGATCTGTAATGGCATTGAAGGTTACATCAGTTATTTCACCCACTTTGGTCACCCTTTATCTCACTTGCTCGGTTCGCGTTTTGTCCAGCTCTATTTGTAACTCCTTCGGCCTGGGCTCGTTCCAAACCTGACGTTCGATTTCCACATCTGCTGCCTCGATAGGCGGCATGTTAGGGTCTCCGTGTGTCACTGGAGCGTTGAGTAAATCAATATCCTCGTCCGCTGTCCCATCCCCTGTTTCTGGTGCCTGCACCCTTGCCTGCTCCTCGGTTGCTAGTCCCTCGTTTCCCTCATCCATGGCCAGTGGCTGATAGCCCTCGTACGCATCCGGGTCGTCGCTGTCCTCACTATCCGCTCCCACCCGTGGATGGTCAACTGCTGGTGTTGGGAATACCTCATGACCAGGATCCGTGGGAAGTTCTGGGCCACCCATTGTTATGTTTTCTTTGCAAACACAAATATTCTCTCCGATAACGATAACGATAGACGGGGTGCTCAGTGTTGTAAAGTGACATAAAAGGCATAAGATAATTCAAAACGATATAGATCTTCGGAGAGCAATTTTTTAAAATTATTCCTCCTTACATCTTACATGGGAATATGGGCTATTTAATTTTCAAACAACGATTTAAAATAAAACTTTAGTTTATTTAATACATATATCCGGGGGCAGGGGCGCTTCCCGCTTCGGGTGCTCCCTTCTGTAATGGAACAATCGTGGACTTTATGTCTCTATTCGAAGTTTTCCGAAGCTCTGTAGCAGCATGTTGCAGCTGCAAGGTGCACTCACTACTAGCCCCATTCATAGTGAGATGAGCACACTCCTTCTCCAGCAGCATGGCCAGTGCTTCCAACAATTCGACGAATCCCAGGGCGAGTGCAGCTCGCCTGATGCGATTAAGCTCCTTGTAGAAGTGCTGTGTCTTGTCGGGCATCTTTTTGGCATGCCGTAGAACCTTCTGGACATCCGACTGTAGGCTAGCTTGCCGGATCCAAACAACACTACTCTGGGAATATGACCGGCGATCGGCTCGCACTGGAAAACTGGCTGTCTCTCCTGGCGCTAGGTCCTCGGCGAACCCGAGTAGTTCCAGATCTCCGATCCACGGTATGACATTTGTTCCGGGTGGAAGTACGTTCAGCATAAGATTTGACTTCTTTTTGTTGTCAGTATAGGCATAGATGAATCCATACCACTTTTCACCCACTAGCACCAACGCGGCCATGTTTTCCAGTTTAAGAGCCCCATGAAGCAACACGCAGATGTTTTCCTTTTGCTGCTCGGTCGGAGGACCAGAAGAATGTTTCATTACAATGGTGACATCAGCGTCATCGCCACTTTCTTCCGTGTCCTTTGGATCCTTGGCGTAAAAGTCACGTATATCGTTTTCCAACTTTTCCAGCTCAAAGTTGGGATTGTTTGCGTCCAAAGTTAGCTTTGGTGGCTTGGTTGTGACACCTCCTCCTCCAGACCGACGACTTGCGTTCTTTTCGCGCTCCACCTTCGGCAAGACCCAATGACGACTCAATGTGGCTGGAGATCCGATGTCAGAAAGAGCCAGAAATCCGCAGACCTCAATCTTTTGGTCGATGTGACGAATTGTGGGATCTCGCCCAAAAACAGGAGAAGGTTGTTCGTAAGGAGACGTGGGTGGCCAGAGCAGCACTGGCGCCTCCATACGGAAATAGCTGCCGCACTTGAGAACCACCTCGGTGGACTTGTAGCTGGCTTCGCACAAACGTTCAACTAGCTCGAAGACAACGGTCCGCCCCAGTTCACTCTTGTGGCTGGAGTTCGAAATGGGATTTGATGTTCCGTCAGTGGTATCAGCTGCTTTCGTCGGTTTGGGCATAAACAACTGACCTAAAATATAGCAAAAACAGAATAGAATCGACAGAAACTGCATATCCTAGTAGTTCCTACCCTTCAAACCCGCTTTGTCCAACAGCTGCTGGTACACCGCTAATCCCCTGGTGAAGTAGTGATCCCCATGTAGACCGAGACAAATGAAGTTCAGATTATAGTTGGTCAAGGTTGTCAGCCAGGCGAACTCCGGCTCCTCCTCCTTGTCGGCGAGGGTGGTGTCCAGGAAACTAGATATCGAGGTGCTTCCAAAACCCAGGCCGCAGTCAGTGAACACAACCAGCTGGAGAATGTTAGGGGCTCCGCCCCAAGTGGCCATTATGGAAACTGAGGTTTTCAGCATGGTCAGCAGACAGGCCTTGTCCACTGGCTCCACCTTCTTGACAGCCTGCCGGATCTGATCGTAGTCCCTGGTAAAGTCCACCTTTAGTTCCGCTGTGGTTGTGTACGAAAGCAGAGCAAGGTGCTCCAGTTTTCCGGCGGCTGTGAGATTGTCCAGCAAGTGCTGGATTCCCTTGATGGCCAGCGATAGGTAGGTGTGATCATTTCTTCCTGGAACTGGACGCAGCATCGACAGCGATGCATCCAGGGCTATAAGCGTGGGCATCTTAATTTCAGAAATAAAACGGATTGAAGATTTATTTTGTTTTCCGCAATCCGGATTCCGGAAGGTTTTCTTTTGTTTACAAGTCTTCTTCTTTCATTCCAGGTGAAGTGGCAGTCACCACGAAACGTTGCATGAGTTTGGCGCCAAACCTATATTTAAAAATCAGAAGCACCCTGACTTCCTAAACTTCTATATTTGTTAGCAATAAAAAATAATGATAATTAATATTAAAAGAATTTTAAGATTTCATGTTAATAAAAATATATACAATTTTAAAGTAAAATTTAATGAATTTGTAGGAACTCTCAATTGAATTGTGCTTCTAGGTGTCTTTATCAATCGTTTTGAGATGCAACATATTTGCTTTTATTTTTTCCGCTTAGGATCATAAAGTTCGTCGTTCATATCATTTGTTTGCATTGCAATAAATGATTTTGTATTAGAATAAATTGAATTTTAATTCCCGCATGCAGGCCGGGAAGTGATCTCTTCTCTTTTTTTAATTACATTTTATTAAAAACATATGAGAGGCGCCGAGCATCTCCCCGGCAAACTCAAGAGACAAACGCAAGGCAGCGTCATTATCGGGGCGGAATACGGAGAATCCAGAGCCACTCCGGAATAGAACAGCCAGCATCACTCCAAGTTCTCTGCTCGAGCAGTGAAGACGTCCACTTAACTTGCTCCGGTTTGGAAAAAATAATAAGTTTTTAAAGTGTCGCCTAGTGTTTGACAGACTTTTTACGACTGGAAATAAAAACTATTCCGAGCCCAAGTGAGTACATATTTCGCCTGATTTCGCTATAAATATTTAATTAGATGGTGCTTACTATATACAGCTCAATTTATCAACCTTTAACCCAAGCCAGTGTCCTTATCATCAAACAATAACATATATATACCTAGACTTTTTTTATTGTTGATATTTTTATTCATTAAAGTGTTGTTTTTAATGGCCGTTAAATTCACTCGCATATTTCTGACCCAATTTCCCAGATACCAGATGCACTTCCTCTCCCTTTTGAAGGAGAATCTGGCACATGCAGTCCATTGGATATTTTTGCGTCATTTGTTTATCGCTCCAAGAACAATATCGCTCTATATATTTATTATTTTTCATCGAGGTCTAGCCGCACAATGGACAAGGAACCAATTTGCTTTGTTTGCAATTGTTTCAGCTGCCAATCTTTATCACTTGTTTGCACCCCCATAAATACTGGTCATTAATTCAACTCTATTTGTTTATCCTGTTGAAAGTTATTATAAACAGTCCTGATGTAATCCATAAGATTTTACCTTAAAACTAAAAATTCTTGGCGCAACGCCATTGCAGTTTGCAGTATTATTCCTTCATTTATTCGGTTTCCGTTCGACTTTCCTTCCACAGACTCGATAAAGATCAAATCGGATCAGAAGTGCACCATGGCCGGAGGAAGTCGGACACTCCAATTAGTATTCCTGGCTCTAATTGCCATCGCTCAATGGCAGACAATTGCGGCGGGACCCGTCTCGTAAGTATTCATTTAAAATGTTCCAGTTTATTCTTCTAATTAGGTATTCAGAACCCTTTAATTTGGGTTGGAGTTAAGTCTTCGTAAAGCACTTCATTGGGCCATATTTACTCTTCTAATCAGGTGTAGGAACTTCTGTGCTTTGTCTTTGTTTATGATAAAAATAAATCCACTTCAAATTCATTAAATTGTTTAAGATAAACCCTTAAAAACCATTAGTATTTCAATGTTTCAAGTATCCAATTACTGAATATAGAGGGGGAGTTGTAATTGAATGCTCAAACTCTCAAAAACCCCCCATAAGTTTCATTTATATTCAAAGGAACCATATTTCTAGTTCCTCCCTGAGAAGTTTTATGACTATGACACATGTCACACATTCGTTCGCACTTCCTCCCATCCTATCCAATTGGATCCAGTCCGATCCGATCCACTGGAAGTTTTTAGCGAAATGTGCGAGATCTCAAACAGTGAGCAGTTGTCGGCGCCTGGCCAGGCACCGCCTCATCCACATCCAGACCCACTAATGACTAATGCCTTCAAAGGGAAGCCAAGACGTTGGCTGTTCTGCTTAGTTGTTTGTTTATTTTGGGATAAGAGATGCAAATGGCAGGAGGGTGACTTGTACACGGAGTGGGAGTAGGAGTCGGAGTAGGAGTGTTAGGCATGGTGCAGCATGTGGTGTGTTTTCCCCATGTTTCCATAGTTCCATCCATCAACATCAATGCATTTCACACAACATACTTACATATTTCGAATGGGATTAGGGTTCCTGACCCTGACAGAGGGCCCATTATCCCTCTACGATCGTGATCGCGCCCCTCAATATTTATAGATGCACATGCACTCATGGCGGTGGTCCCACCAATCCGGCACCACCACTCCACCCCCCATCCGATGATTAATGGTCCACAACGAGGCTAATTTTAAGTAATCCCCTTATCTTTCGATCACAAAATTGTTTCCAGAAACGAGGAGCTGCACGGTACCATCAAGTCCCTGATCTACTCCTACAACCAGCTGGACAATAAGCTGGAGCGGCACGAGCACCGGGAAAGGGCTCTGGGAGAGCTCTTGAAGAAGGCGCTGCAGTCCCTCCAGAAGGGCCAAAAGAGCTTGGAGCCAATCAATGGAATATTTGCTCGTTTGGACGACAGGGTCAGCCAGATAGAAACCATGCTGATAACGGTACGTTTTTATATTTGATTAATGAAACATTTTCAAAAAAACTAAACAAATATTAACGGAATAACCAAAAGAAAGCTTGGGAAAATCCAGGCCCGTAGAACCTTCAATATTTTTAAATTTTTTGTGCTGTATTTTTTGCTAATCCACATTATTCACATTTGGCCCCAACCCGAGTCCATATCTTTGCCAATTTTCATCGGATTCTTGAACGGAATACCTTAAAAGATTTCTATTTCGATTCCCCATCAATTTGTGTTAAAACTTCACAACGAAATTTTCGATCGATATTTACCTCATTTTCGGGATTGTAAAATCCCGATTCTTCATATATGGCCCCAACCCGAGTCCATATCTTTGTCAATTTTCATCGGATTCTTGAAAGGAATACCTTAAATGATTTCTATTTCGATTCCCCGTAAATCTGCATCAAAACCTCACAACGAAATTTTCGATCGATATTTTTCCCATTTTTCTGATGGAGCTCCTTGTAAATTCCAGATTTTTCAGATATGGCCCCAACCCGAGTCCATATCTTTGTCAATTCTTGAAAGGAATACCTTAAAAGATTTCTCTTTTGGTTGCCCATCAATCCGTTAAATAGTATATCCAATTTATTTTTTAATCCAATCCGTAGCAAGAGGAGAAATATAATCTTCAGTCCGATCGCTACAATCAGGCCACGGAGCACATGTTCAAGTGGATGAGGGAGAACGACGAGTGCTTCAAGCGCCCACCGGTTAGCGGTAATCTGCTGGCTCCGCCACCTCCTCCTGCTCCCCCTGCCATTCCTGAAAAGTTCCTGCAAGAGCAACAGCGCTTGAACAAGCAGCTCTTGGAGGAGATCCAGAAGCTAACAGCTAGCGTGGCGGCCTTGAAGGAGAGCAGCCAGAAGGCGGCGGACCAGACCCAGAAAGACATCCAGAGCCTACCCAAGGGCAAGGAGCTGATCGGACAGATTGAAGCCAAACTGCAGGAGCACTCCGCCAGCGTGACCACCGTCGCTCCGCCCAAGAACAATGAGTTTGAGGTTCAGATCGTGGGCCTTCTTAGCTCCTTGGGCGGACAAGTTACCCAGTTAAGCGAAAACGTCCAGCGTCCTGCTCCTCCAGTTGGCCTCAACGAAAAGGATCGCGCTTATATCCAGGAACTGAACAACGAAACTCTCAATGCTTTGGCTCAGCTCAAGAGCGAGTCCTCGGCGGTGCAGAAATCTGGTAGGTGCCCCATTTCTTCCTCGAATTATAAAAACTAATTAAATTTTACGAGCAGCATTGACTGAGACCACGGAACGACTGCAGCAAACGGAGGCCAATATTCAGGCGGATGTCCGCCAGCTCTCAGCGGATGTTGGCATCCTCAACAAGTACTTCGCCTCGGCCAACGAGAGCACCGCCAAGCTGCACCAGGGACTGGAGGCTCTGGACAAATTCAATAACATAACGATGACCAATTCGGAGGTGGTCCTGGAGACCCAGCGGAAGGTTGAGTTCGGAACACTGAGCATGGTGCAACGGGTGGGCATATTGCTGGGCGAGCAGGTGACTCAACTGGTGGCCCTGCTTAAGGAGCGCTTCTCAGCTCTCGACACATCCGTGGTGAAGACCCAGCAGGAGGCTAGCAAGAACATAACAGGACTGCTGGATACAGAACTGGGCCAGGTTTGGCATCGCATCGAAATCATGGCCAATGAGATTAGCCAGAACAGGGAAATTCTGGGTGTGATCCAAGCCGGATCGGATGGCTATATCAACAGCACTCTGGCCACAATGATGGGACTGGGCAGCAAGGTGGAGGACACCAAGAAGCACATGATCGACATGGACGGCAATCTGAACTTCTTGCTGGGCAAACTGTCTCTCATGTCCGGGGAGTTTGCAAAGATCAAGATCGGTCTGGCAGATTCGCTTGAGAATCTGCGCAACTCCTTCCATGACCTTCACGAGCGGATGCCGACGGGTCCCGGGCCCCACAATATCGACAAAAATAAGTACGAGACCGATGTTAATTTGCTCTCCAAACGCCACGCCGAACAGGAGTAGAAATGGTAGCCTAGGATGGCCCTGAAAAAAAGAAATTACAATACTCCTAACAGTAGAACATAAGTATCCCACTTACTTACCTGTAATCCTTAGCTTGCGTTCAAAGTGCCATTACTCTCAACGCATTTCTGCAATATTTATACACAATGATCTTAGAACCCAGCCTTGAATACACCCACTATTTTATGAACAATACACTTTCGCAGTTTATTCTTACGTGCTAAAGGAATTCCTGGCCATAATTTACATACAGTTAAGGTAACTAGTTAAGATAGGGGGTTTCTCTTCGGGTGTACTAAGTACCCCAGCGCTGTTCGCATCGCGAGTACTTGGACAGGATGTTGGCAAACGATTCCACATTGAAGTAACGTCCACTTGGATGCGTGTGGAACTCCGTGAAGCGCACATGCCACGGCAGCACACCGTATGTGCATGTCTGCCGTGCAAAAATAATTCCCAAATCCGGTTCGGGTGCAACGTAACCCAGCCGCTTTGTCAGCATTGAGTTAATCTGCTCGGTTAGCGCTTCGCGCTTCTGGCTGAGCAGATTCTGCACCACTTCCGAATTCCTTTCCTCGTACAACTCCCGACAGACATCAGCGATGAGGGCATGGCCGTCGGCGGCGCTTATTTGATAGAGCTGATGGAACGGAAAAGCCAAAAACCCAATAAGTGGTTGATAAGACAAAGATTAGTTCCGGGAATTGCTTGAAATACTCTAAACATGGGGAATAGATCACTTGTTGTAAGGCTTTCTGATAAAATACCAGTAAGAGTAATAGAATTTCTTAACTTTCAAGTCTAATCAGAACTATTAAGGTTTCTTATCAATACTTTCTCATCTTCCGATCAGCGCTATGTAACCACTGCTTAACAGATTAAATTCATTGCCTTTAGAGTATTTCAAGATTCGTATTTTGTAGCTATAAAATAGTTCCTTCATATCAGTTCCCGCCACTCACCTGCAATTGATTAGAACACGAACTGTTGTCCCCTGCACCATTGACATAACCATTGGTTTTTTGTCCATTTATTGGCGCGCTCTCAGGCTTCTTGGGCTTCGCTGGCCACTTAAAGTGGCTGCCGGTTCCCTCATCATTGGATGGCTGACACAGCTCAGCCAGCTCCACATAGCCGTCTCCCTTAGGTCGCCTGTCGTATACGCTGACATGCTGGACACCAACCTCCAAGGCAAAGCCAAAGATTCGCCGCAGCAGCACCGAGTCCACGTAATGGTCGCTGGGGGAGATGACAAGCACTAGGTGCTGGGGCGTTTTTGTAAGCTGGGAACGGCATTCAGTGAGAACGCGCCGCTCATGAAGCTCACGTGCCGCGGCGGTACGCCAGAGGTCATATGACCAGTTTACAAATGCATTCAGTCGCTCGCGGAGTAGCCAGAGCAGCTCATAGCCTCCTATCAGGAGCAGCAGCAAGCGGCTCAGCAGAAGGCACAGCACCTCGATCATACTGGGGTCACGGGCTGGTGGAATGTGCGCTTATTTGGGCTTGGAATCCGCTCCTGTTGCTTCTTCGAGTCCCCTTCGCAGTGTACACAAGCTAACATAACCTGCAATGCCCGAAAAGGGAGGTGGATAGTGGGTCAACAGTATTTGAGGGAGCCGGTGGTCTACCTACTGCGTCCTAGTGTCAGTTTGCTTTCCGCTTAGTCACTTGGGAGCCGGGATCATCATGTTTTTTCAAGCTTATTCCTTTTTGACCAAAGCCCTCTCAGAATTAGAGGTACGTGTTTTAATGCAGTGGGACCAAAGCTTACAAAAATGTTCCGATACGTAATTGTTACTGAGTCACGAGTCACTATTTAACGTTATGGTTTCATACGTTTGCTTTTACGTAACTATCGATACCATTCCCCCTTAGGTGTGGGTGTAATAGAAAGTTCTAAGAAAGAAGCACAACCACTTCTGTAAACGCAGAGTGACTTACTAAATCCAAATGGGAGCGCGCGGCATGAAATATTTGAAAAATTTAGGAAAATCTCAAAAATATCGCACTATCGATATATAAGAAATATCCTTCAGACGATAAAATATATCTATTTCATACAAAAAATATCGATATATTGATACAACAAAACCCAACCTACTTGACCACTTGCCGGTTTCTGCTAATTTATGTCGTATCGTCGGGAAGTTCTTGTGGAGTGAAATTTTCGATCAACAGCAACAACTCAGGTGAGTAATGCACTTCTCGATCGCCGCTCTGTGTTGCATTTAGGCGGGTATTGCCTTTATTGTGTTTATTTATTGTATAAATCGCCGGCCAGGCTGTCTGGCGAATTTGTGGACGCGGGGGTGTCCCTGCTGCATCTCTGTGTGTGTGTGTGTGCATGCTGTGGGTGGTGGTACTTGTAGCGAAACGAAAAGACGAGAGACAGCTGTGGATTTTAGATACTTGGATGTGGCTATTTTTGTGTGATTCATCTTGTTTGTAAAATTAAATTCCCACAACCCATACAGTCGCAACGATGGATATATATCTTTCCCTCCCGTCTAATTGGGTGTATTTTGAACGATGATTTCATATCCGATTCCATGCTACGAGACAGCAATTAATGGCCAGCAAGTGTATGCAAATTAACCCCACCTTGCCAGCGAGGAGCTTCGTCTTAACCCTTGATAACAATAACTAACATACACTCAGCTGTTTTTGTTTTCTGACTCACTCCCACACACACACACTGGCAAGACCCATCCTATTTGTGTGTGTGTGTGTAAGGTTGGTGACTCAAATAGTTGGCCAAAATGCGCTATCAGCAAATATATATAAATAATAAGCACGCCCGGAGAGATTACAATGTATGTTCGATCCAGGTGGAAGAATATTTTGCCTTAAAAGGCAGCACAACTCCTGAAGTAATTCGAGCCAGTTACCAACACTAGCGCACACTACTAGTGCGTGTAAGATAACGGTGCCTCAGCTGCAGACATTTAATCTGCTTGCATTCTAGTTTCTTCTTCTTCTAGTGTTACTAGCACGCATCTGCCTCTGAAGAAACCTGGGCGAAAGTTGAATCTCAGCTTAGCTTCCCCCATTTCCCACTCTAATTGCCAGCCATTTGTTTTAAGCTACTTAAGATGCCAAGGCAACAAAAACAACCACTTGCCCGGTGCAATAAACTCATTGCATTGCATTGCAAAAAAAAATGTAACTTTGTAGTGCGCAGAGTTTGCTCTCAGAGAGTTTTTCCTTCAATCTTGAAGCTTTCTCCGCTGCACAATGTCCAAGATTTCCAAGCTTGCATTAAATCCTGGCCAAAAGCGAGCATTAATGGAAAGCCATTTTCATTGTCACTCGATAACTGGCCCGAAATGGTCAAAAGCGTCGGCTTGGCCAAAAAAGGAGGCTAACTTTTAACAGAAAATAAGTTAACAGAGCAGATAACAGACGAGTTAACAGAGTAGTTTACAGAACAGCTAAGAGCGCAACTTTTCAAATGGCATTTGTTTTTTAGAAAATTTCTTAAAAATACAAAACTAAAAAATAATACATAAAAATCTAAATAATTGAAGAGAAAAAATATTCTGCCATCTGAAGGGTTAATGTTAACAGAGGTAAACAAAATCGCAACTCCGAATTCGAGTCCGGAATCCGAACCCCAATCGGGCCGCCGGAGTGTGTGGGCGTGCGCCTCGTTCAGGGTGTGTTCTCTGGTGTCCTTTTGAGTATACACGGGTGCGGGTGTGCGTGCGTGTGCGTTTAAATCGCATTTCTGTGTCATTCGGCAGAGGTCCTGTTTTGGCAGTCACTTGACCCAGTTGGTGGTCCTCGTTCGTGGACCAACTTCCTTCGATTCCATAAATGTGCCAACGTTCGGGCGAGGTGCGGAACATACATAAATACCTAAATGAGCAAGGAGTGGCCTTCTAGTGGAGCTCCAGTTCCTGTTTCTACTCAGCGGCTTCTGCTAACCAAACCATTTGTATGGCTGCTGTTGCTACTGCTCCTGTGATGCCAGTGTTGTGATTGTAAGAGAAAAAATGTCAGAAAATGTGGACATAATTACATAATGTGCTTGGTTCGTATTTAAAGTGTTGAGCGTCCTGTACCCACAACAACTACGAAAACAACGCCATAATGTTCTCCTGCTGCCGAGCGACGCCCCGGACCGGAAAGAAGGAAAAGAAGAGCATCGAGGATGCCGAGAAGATTGAGGAGCCGACAAAGGACGATAAGCAGGAGCCCCAGCTTAATGGGAAGCAGGAGGTGCCGCCAGTCGAGGCTGAGCCATCCAAGGAGCCGGATAATCCGCCGGACACTGGTATTGACACTCTCCCCCAGTTACTTCACACACACAGCTTTGTGTACTCCGTGCCACCCCCACTACTGCTCCGGCTTTCAAGCTCAACAGCTGTGTTCTCTCCGGGACGAAATGCAACCCGGATTCCGGCCGGCTCTTCATGTCCGGCCGGCCTGAAAGCCAAGTTCCTTTTATTTTTTCATCACTGAACTTTCAGATGCTTCCAGTGCGTGGTTCAGTTCACTTTTAAGTTGTTTTTCCTGTACTCTCTCTTGGCTATTTTTATAAACACGAGTGATGGTCAAGGAATAGTGCCGATGCCGAGTTGATTAATGATACTTTTCTACTTAGTTTTAACAAAAAAATAATCAAGTTAAAGCCATCCATCAAGTGGACAAAATGATAAGAGACATGTCTCTCTAGAAAACACTAATTTCTTTGTAAAATTTAATTGAAAAAATATATTTTATGACGGCTACTGTGAGTCATGATATCTTACATCACATTAAAACAATCATTTAAAGCAATAATAGATGTTAAATCATTAAAAAAACAAGAAAGGAAAGCTAACTTCGGGCGGAGCCGAAGTTTATATACCCTTGCAGTTCAGTCGCAGTCCGATAGGTGGCGCCACGCATCTATATTATTAGATATACAGCGGATCGTATATAGTCGGCCGATCCTTATGAAATTTGGCATATCGAATTATTTTGACCAAAGAAGCATACAATCCCATCCTTCTAACTTGAAAAACAACGAAGTTATGCCATTTCCGATCAATCAGTTATATGGCAGCTATAGGATATAGTCGACCGATCTTTATGAAATTTGGCAGATCGTATAAGTTGGATCAATTAAGAATCCATAGAAAGTCCCAACCTTCTAACTTGAAAAACAACGAAGTTATGCCATTTCCGATCAATCAGTTATATGGCAGCTATAGGATATAGTCGACCGATCCCGGCCGTTCCGACTTATGTACTACCTGCAAAGGAAAGAAGGGTGTGTGCAAAGTTTCAACTCGATAGCTTTAAAACTGAGAGACTAGTTTGCGTAGAAACAGACAGACAGACGGACAGACAGACAGACGGACAGACAGACAGACGGACAGACGGACAGACGGACATGCTTATATCGACTCAGGAGGTGATCCTGATCAAGAATATATATACTTTATAGGGTCGGAGATGTCTCCTTCACTGCGTTGCACACTTTTGACCAAAATTATAATACCCTCTGCAAGGGTATAAAAACAGAGGAAGTGTCATTATGACTAAAGTGAAGTAATCAACTGAAGTATCGGCGCTTTCCTTCCTAATCGCTTCTGCAATTAAAGCTTCTTGTAGAGTAATCTTAAGCCACACTTCCACAGCCAAACCGACTCTGGCTGAAGCACCATCAGCAATAGCACCACCACCACTACCACTACCAGTACCAGTTCCAGCTGCAGAAACTGGCAAAGAAACTGAAATCGAAACTGTGGCCCGATCGACGCACTCTTCCACTTCCACTGCACCGCCCACCTCGATGACCAGCGCCGTAGCCGAGGAGGAGGGACACCATGTGACAGTGGCAGAAATAACACCCACCTCCCAGCCACCACCAACCAAAAGCTGCCTCTCCCGACACAACTCCACCCATCAGTCAATTAAGAAGAAGGTCAACATCAGCAACCGGGCGGAGATAATTGAGCCGGAGGATCCCCTGCCCCTGCTGGTACTGGCCAGCCAGAATCAGGGCTCTCTGCTGGACGACGACGAGGTGTTCTCGGACTCACTACCTCCGCCCAAGCGGGAGAGCATGTGTGCACCATATATCGAGGGGGATCTTGTCTCGGAGACGGTGGCGTTCGTCCATGGACTGCCCGCTTGGTTCGACGATGAGCGCCTGAATGAGATGTACGATGGATACAGTTTGTCCCATCCAGGGCCTGATCTGGTTATCATTCAGATTCCATTTAAAGCAACCAGATCAGGCCCTTGAGATAGTAACTCTCCCCTGTTGACCCACTGAGTACTGACCTGTGACCTCTGACCTCGTTCCATGTGCAGCGGCTGTATCGAACCGCCGGTGACGCCGGTCGGACGCGACGAACTGGAGCTGAAGCGCCAGCGCCTCTACACGGAGCTCCTCCGAGCAGCCCACGCAGCTGTGGAGCACAGCGTGGCCGTGCGGGGTATGGGCAGTTCTCCTAGTTATCTTAAGTGGTTCCATTCCAGATTCTTATTAGTTTCTTGGGGGCTGGCCATCCTGTCTCGAGTTTATTTGTTCAGTTTTGTGACGTGTTTGCATGTTTATTGTTACCAGTCTGAGTTCCAGGGCCCACCTATGTTGGCTCTTTGTTAATTAGTGTTTGGAGCACCAGTCCATGAAGGGCGCTTGTAGATCTTAATCGTTCTTCACCACTTTCTACTTATTTTGTTTCCAGTCCACTCGCAAGGGAGTCACTCGCTTTTATTTGAATACTTTCTCAGACTTATTATTATTTCTTTTTTTTTAAATAAAAATATTCCCCACTCAAGAACTCTTTTTAACAATTTCTTGTAATCTTCCCTTTCGCGTTCAGATAACGTGCCGGAAGCCAAGCCCACGACCGAGCACTTGGAAAGCATTTGCGAACGTCTAGAGAACCTCGTCGACCGCTTGGAACGGACTCTAGCAGCGCCCCATCCGCAGTCGCAACCACCGACGCCCATTCTCCCGCCCCCGCCAGTCGAAGTAGAAGACGTTCTTCCACCAACAGCTGAAGCAGAAACACCACCACCACCAACACCTCCTCCACCACCAAGCAGCAGCAGCATGAGTGTCCCAGGATTCGAGGATATTGTGGCGGGTCCACTGAGCCAGTATCTGTCGCTATCCGCCAAAATTGGCGGCGATGTGGCCCAGCATGCCGAGCTCGTGAAGAGCGCCTTCGGGTGAGTCATCCGGCATGAGTAATCCATTAAAGTATCCACTTAACTCGCTTTCTTCTTGGATAGTTCCCAGCTGCAGTATGTGACGCTGGCCACCCAAATCGCCCAGCCGGTCCAGCCCAAGCAGGCCGAGCTGCTGAAGCCAACCTCCACGCAGATCAGCGCCATCCAGGACTTCCGCGAGAAGCATCGCTCCTCGCCCTTCTTCAACCACCTGTCGGCCATCAGCGAGAGCATTCCCGCTCTTGGATGGGTGTGCGTGGAGAAGACCCCTGGTCCGTATGTCAAGGAGATGAATGACGCCGGCCAGTTCTACACGAACCGTGTTCTCAAGGAGTGGAAGGAGAAGGACGCCACGCATGTGGAGTGGGCTCGCTCCTGGATCCAGACCCTGACCGAGCTGCAGGCCTACATCCGGCAGTATCACACCACTGGCTTGGTGTGGTCCGGCAAGGGGGCTGCCCCTGCTGGCGGTGCTCCGCCACCACCACCACCCGGTGGTCTGCCCCCACCGCCGCCACCACTGGATCTGAATGCCCTTAAGCTGGACAGTGCCGGGGATGATCGTAGTGCTCTGTTCGCCCAAATCAACCAGGGTGCCGACATCACCAAGAGTAAGTAGCCACATCTCTTGAAAGCTTCATGCCATAAATCCAATCCTTCATCCTGCACAGACTTAAAGAAGGTAACTGGGGACATGCAGACCCACAAGAATCCCTCTTTGCGCTCCGGCCCTGCTCCCTTCAAGGCACCAGCTCAGTATGGCTCGGCTGCTCCAGTCGCCGCTGCCGCTGCCGCTAAGGAGCCGGTGTTCACCCGCGACGGCAAGAAGTGGATTATCGAGTACCAGAAGAACAACACTGGCCTGCTGGTCGAGAATGCCGAGATGAACAACGTGGTGTATGTGTTCCGCTGCGAGGGCTCCACGCTGACTGTCAAGGGCAAGGTGAACAACATCGTGCTGGACTCGTGCAAGAAATGTTCTCTGCTGTTCGACTCTGTGGTGGCCTCCGTGGAGTTCGTGAACTGCCAGAGCGTTCAGATGCAAGTGCTCGGCTCAGTGCCGACTGTGTCCATCGACAAGACCGACGGCTGCCAGATGTATCTCTCCAAGGACTCACTGGGCGTTGAGATTGTCAACTCCAAGTCCTCCGAGATGAACATCCTCTTGCCCCAGGACAATGGCGATTATGTAAGTGTGCAGATTGGAATTATGTACTTGGTTATTAATGATTTTGCTTTGCAGACCGAGTTGGCTTTACCGGAGCAGTATAAGACCACCATTGCTGGCAAGACCCTCAAGACTGTGTGCGTGGACAGCCTCGGCTAAAGTGGTTCCCCTGGCATGGGATTGGATCTGTTGCTTTTCCAACTAACATTAACATCTGTAGCAGCATTAGCCAGTTAGTCAGTCAGTCAGCAATCGTAATTGTATTTAGGCTTAAGCGCAAAGTTTTCGTAATTCAGATATTTTGAGATCAAACTTTTCGTACCCGAGTAGTAGCGATTGTAATGAGGATGTTGCCAAACCACGCTATCCTGGCTAGTGGCTAGAAAGTATTTATATAATTTATTTCGATGGAAAAGCGATGAAATCAAAAACAAAACTGAACCCAATGTATTTATGTCGAGAGTGTGTAACGAACCTGAGCACGAAATTCGAAACTTTTTTTAAGCAGACTCTTCACTCGATCATCAGAAGCAACTCCTTTTTATATTTCTATTTAAATAAAAATTTAAACATTTTTTATCAGATAAAAGTTGGATTAACTAAATCCTTCATCGGTCATTATTTTATTTTACTATTTTAATACAATTTCAGCACTTTTTATCAGATAAAAAAATGAGAACGACTTTAATTGCTACGTACATTTACAATTTCTTGAATAAAGCCAGGCTCAGAATGAGATAGAGATTGGGGATGGGGATCTTGGGTCTTAGGAGTTGATTGGAGGAGGAGGAATGGCTAAGCTCCTGGCTAATACTAGGCCTAGATCTTCTTGTACTCGATCCGCTCCACTTTGACCTCGTCACCGATCAGTTGGTACACGTATGTGACCACCGTGGTGCTCTGGATGTCCATGAGAACAAACGACGGCACCACATTCGTGTCCAATGGGTTGAAGGCTCCCGTGGCTGATCCCGGATTGATGTAGAACTTATTACCATGCTCGTACGCCTCGAACTTGTACGTGTGACCAGTTATCAAGATGTCCACGTCCAGTTGCCGCTGGATGAGGGCCAACGCCTCGGGATCACCGCGGGGCACAACCTGATGGCCATGGCACAGACCGATCCGGAACTGGCCCACCGTCACCACCTTCTGCTCCGGGTAGCTGAGGTTCTCATCGAAGTCGCCGCGCACTATGTGCACGTCGTTGGCCAGGGATTTGAGATAATCGTACGATTCCTTGGTGCAAATGTTGCCGGTGGCCAGGATGTGGTGAATGCGGCCGGGCACCAGCAGCTTCTTGAACTTGGCCGGCAGGCTGCTGCAGCGGTGCGGAATGTGCAGGTCCCCGAGTACCAGAACGAGCATTGTGTCCTTGGTGGTGCTTTGTTTTGTTTTTTTCAAAAAACTATGAAACGCCCTGGAAATCCCAATGGCTAGTGGTGACACCAATGCAGCTGTTACAAATCGGTATCGATATTATTATTTTCATTTTAGTCTTTGTATTTAAAAACAATTATATTCTGTGTACAATTAAAACACAGCATTTTATATAAAAAAAAACTCATGTCCTTACTATATAATGTTTTTTTATAAAATAAAATTGTCATTGGTTTTCTGCATTTATCGAAAAGGTCGCATCTCTGCCGATACCGATGCCGATAAACTGCCGGCGAATATGGAAGCAGAAACATCAAGCAAAGAAGGTATTTAAACGGTTTTTAAAAATCCCCAGATCTACATAACATTCAACATTCTTTATAGCCGAGTCGAGCATCGACTTACTGGTCATCGTGCTGGACACAAATCCATCGCAGCATATAGTTCGCCAGAACCCACAGAACCTCACTCAAATCCTGGAGGCAGTGATTGCATTCGGAAATGCACATCTCATGCAGAAGGCCCAGAATAAGCTGGCGGTTTTGTCCTGTTCCCACCATGCCACGTAATAGTCCCTTTTTTTAAATTCTTATATATATTAACGTGAATCGTTGCCAGAAATTTCCTGTATCCTCTGCCGAGGCGTCAAGTAGAACTTCGTCAAGTCGATGGTCAGTATGAAGCCTTCAGTCTCGTGGAGAAGACTGTGAAACAGCAGCTGGGCAGCATTCTGATGAACGCACCACGTCTAAATGGTCCTAGCGAAAGTCTCCTGGCTGGCAGCATGTCCATGGCCCTTTGTTATATCTCCAGAGTATGTTGGAATGCTTCAACTCGAAGAAAAAACTTACCATGAATTCCGATTTTGCAGCTCCAGCGCAACGTGACCTCAGGCGTAAAGATGCATTCCCGTATCCTGGTTTTGACCGGCAGCAACGAGTGTGCTTCACAATATATGACATTTATGAATGTATTTTTTACGGCCCAGAAATTGGGCATTGTGATCGACACCTGCGCTCTGGACAAGACCCTAAGCTTGCTCCAGCAGGGCTGTGATATTACCTCCGGCCAGTTCCTCAAAGTCACTCAGCTGGAGGGCCTGCTACAGTATCTACTCTGGGTATTTCTTCCCGCACCTCAGATGCGTCATAAGCTGGTTCTGCCGCCGCCTCCAAAGGTGGACTACAGAGCTTCTTGTTTCTGTCATCGTGAACTGATTGACATTGGATATGTCTGCTCGGTTTGCCTATCCGTCTTCTGCAAATACAGTCCTATTTGCACCACTTGCCAGTAAGTATGGTAATTTCTCTCTAAGGAACCTATAATACCGTTTTTATAATTGCAGCACAATATTCAAGACTCCTGGACCATTGCCTATCAAAGGAAAGAAGAAAAAGAAAACCGATAAGCAGTAAAGATACAAAACTTGTTAACTTTTCATCTTTATTAAAAAACATCAACAAATCAGTCAACAAATGTTCAAGAATTTCTCGTTATTTTACTGAAATACATGGGGCCAAAGTTGGCTGGGAGATAGGGGACCACCATCTGTCCGTACTTGAGCCCCTTAGGATGCTCGAACTTAAAAACATCGCTGAAGAGCGCTGTTTGCTGGCTCAGATCCTTGATAGTTGCCGTTATGTTATGCTCCGCAAAAGCCTTTTGCAGAGCCATGTGAACCACACCATCGTTCTGAATGGGCGATAGCGAACAGGTGGAGTAGACTAAGCTGCCACCAGGCCGAAGAAGCCGCAAGCAATTGGTTAGGATACCGGCTTGGAGTTCGGGGATGCGCAGACGTTCCTTGATTCGCGTGGGTTTGAAAATATTGTTATCTTGCTCGTTGAGAACGTGGCGATCCGTCGTGCAAGGCACATCCACCAGGATCTTGTCAAAACTGTCGTAATCGCCAAGATTCCGAGCATCGCTCTGGCTGAAGATGAGGCGCTTGCCTGCCCAGCGTTCCTTGAAGTCGAACAAGTACTCCTGCATCACCTTGCGCAGTTTGTTCAGGCGGGATTCCTGGATGTCGTTACACACCAACTGATCGACGTGCAGGGTCTGCAGCATGACTAGGGATTTGCCTCCAGGAGAAGCACAGGCGTCTAGAACTCGTTCGCCGGGTTGAACCTGCAGGAAGAGCGGCGGCAACGTGGACCCTCCGTCCATCATGAAGTGGGAGAGCACGCCGGTGAGACACTTTTTGGGTGCCTTGAAGTCGGAGCAGTTGCCCATCTCATAAGTATAAAGTGAGAGGTGCTCTGGGTACTGAAATGAAGTTTCCTGCTCAATTTTTAGTGGAAAATCCGCACTGGTTTGATAATATTTGTAGTGCTCCGATTCGGCCACCCAGTCCTCCATTCCCTTTATGCTGTGAGCGGGCATGTACTCGTATAAGCCGCCAGTGCCGAACTGGGGATCTACTAAACGGTTTTCATCTAACCGGACATCCTCCTCCAGGGCCTTGGTTAGGCTCTGTTCGAAAGGTAGAATTTCCTGAAGCTCATCCTTTGGCTTTTGCTCCAAGTTATCAAACTTTAGTTGCTGTGGCAATGTTCCAGGGAGACCATCATCTCCGAGACTTGGATATATTGAGGAGACCTCTCGCTCCTGTTGCTTTCGCAGCAAGGTATCTAGTTTTCCTTCAATCTCATGACGAGATTGCCCCTGAGCCGGCATGGGCTCGCTACTAGTTTCTTTTAGGCGTTCCTGGGCCAAATTAATCAGTGACTTCATATTGATAGCCCCGTCCATTTCCAGCATGCTGCAGGTCTGCTCCGTGTCCCCAAAGTTGTTCACCAAAGCGATGTACTTGTGCCGGGTAAGTAATGCTGCCCGCATGTTTTTCCACCGGCTGCCGTACACGGATCCGTAGAAGTCATCAAAGTTCTCCAGCGCCCTGTCGCAGTTGTTCTTCTTGTTCTGCAGGACATTCCATCGCTTTTTGGCCCCGCTCTTCCATCTTCTTGGCAGCAGGACGATGCTGCGTACCCTCAACATTTTAATTTTCTGAACTGTTTTGCAACTGATGTCCAGTTTTCAGTGGGGCTATCGAGCATCGACTATCGTGGCGGCAAGTTTATCGGAATTCAAAAATTGATAAGAAATTATTTAAGTCGGTCGTTGTGGAAATAGCGGCTAGAAATGGATTCTCTTACTCGGTATTACTCTTAATCTGTGGTTCTTTTCCCGATAATTTTACTATATAATTTGATATTATGATATTATACGTTATGACTTTTGTTAGATTCAAGCTCTTTATTAAAATAATAGTTTCTATATAAAGTTTGTAGTTAGAAGGCACATCTTTCAATTATAAGCAATGTTATATAAAATATACATTATATTTGTTGCAACTAATTTAACAAAATGATCAAGCCTCGCATTTCGGTTTGGTTGTTTCCTTCAGAGGAATCTGTTCCACTTCGTTTTCTTCTGTTATCTTGTTCCAGGACTGTTCTCTTGCAGAACCGAAAATAATAAAGACCAGGAACTCAATGGCGAACAATACTATGGTAACTCCGAAAACAATAAGCCAGGATCCAATATTTGTCTGGAATTATAAAAAAAATGTGAATAATGGATATGAAAAAATATACAGACATCTTCCTTACACTATCCGAGGTTATAACCCCCACAAAGATTGGCACCACAATGCCAGGAAGAGTAGCCACAGTATTGGTCAGCGCCACCAGGGTTCCGGCGAAATTGGGGGCGATGTCGATGTGGTTAGACATGAATCCCGGAATCTTGGCTCCCATGGCCACAATTCCCACCGTCATTAGGGCCACAACAACGTTTTGATTGCTTTTTACAAAGCAAAGGATGATAAGGCACGCTCCCGGAATTAATGCGCAAATAGAAGTGGCAATTTTGCGGGCACATGTGGCGCTAATCTTGCCATTGGTTTGGAGATAGTGCAACAGCATTCCGAGGAAAACCATAAAGATGATCAAGTTTAAATAACACATTTTATAATTGTTCTCTTCAAATCCTCGATCTAGGACTGATCTTATGAACCAAGGAATGTCGAAGAACATGGTCCAGCCAAAGTTGGTGCAAGTGTGAGCAATCAGGATGGCCCAGAATGGACTGGACTTGAAGATCTTCTTCCATGGTACCGCCCGGTTGTGTTCTTCATTTACTTCCGTGCCAAGAGATCTGTTTATCATTTGCCGCTCCTCAGGACTGATAAATCGCTGCTTGTTGGGATTATCCTGAATAAGTATAAGCCAAAAGCCCATCCAAATGTAGCTGGGAGTACCCATCACGTAGAAGACGGATTCCCAGCCCCACTGCTCGGCAAGAAACGTGCCCATTATAATGGAGAGAGCACTACCGACGTACGTTCCCACGTAGATGATGGTGGACATGGCCGTGCGTTCTGTGGGTGGTGTCCACGAGGCAATCATGACGTGCATAGCCGGGAAAGAGGCTCCTCCGCCGATTCCTTGTAGAACTCGCATCAGGATAAGGCAGCCGTAGTGCAGTTTGGCAAGAACCGGGGTTAGCAGGCAGGGGACCACATTGAATGCCACGGAGAAAAACATGAGCCACTTGGCCGAGAACTTCTCGGCGATGCGGGCAAGTGGAATCTGTACAAGATACCCCAAAAAGTAGCAGGTCAAAAGGTTTGCCTGCATCATTGAATGCCAATTAAAAGGGCCGTCTTTTGGACGATTGCTTGTCGAGTTTGTCGCATAAGCCGCATCTGGAGCTCCATACATTGCTGTGTAATTTACCATATAACGCATTGCCACATTGAGATTCACGTTTAGGCCAGAGATGATGGCCATGCCAATGGATCCCAAGACGGCCATCACGCACCGGGCGGGTACATATTCTAGAAGTAAATATGTATGTCAAATTTTTTATACTATATACTTCAACAACATTAATCTTGACTTGATATAAATATGTTGAAATTATGTTTAAAAATTTTTGAATCGCGGCGGTTTATTTTTGAATTTATTTTTCGATATATTCGATATATTGAATATATTCAATGAAAAAATACTATTCCAAAATTTTTTAGGGAGTGGAAATACTCACTGCCCAATATACTGCCTCGGGCAAAAACTTCCGCTGGCATCTTTGAGATACTTTTAGTTTAATCTTGATAATCAATTTACTTATTGTTTATTTAATAAACTTTAGATATTATTCACGAATTTTGTCTCACAAAATCCGAATACCGAAGCGTTGACCCGATTTGAACACGTGCGTTGCTCCAGGAGGTGGTTCTCTAACTAAAACGGCTAGCAGAAATAAAATAGATAGAAGTTATCGTTAGAAATTGAATTTGTAGTGTTTTTTTTGAATGAGTATCTATCGAAAAACTAAAATCAATAGTGATGATATCATTGTATCTTTAAATCCGAACTTATATTCCATTCCGATTAAGGATATAAGGATTAATCCCAAGGTATCCTTTTTATGTTATCCGAAGTCTCTTGATCGAAATAAATCATTAATAAAATCATATTTGTTTAAAAGCATTATATGCTACGAAATGCTCTTAGAAATATTTCTATATGCTCTTAGAAATTAAGATAGAAATATATATCTGTGATCTAGAAACCACGGAATACCCAGAAATAAAGTGCAAAAAGACTCCACTACGACATCGGTTTATTTTTAGACATGAATCAAGAGTGTTAAGTACATTGATCGGGCGCTGAGTTTTAAATCCGTAGAAAAGTCTGCGATTATCTCGGCCGATGTCGGAGGTCTCCCATAGCTCCGCTTATCGCTTTCACTCCAACATCTGCCTTGGGGTTTTAGAAAAACTAAAAAATTACATTTTGTAGTTGGTATATACAGTCTAGTGATGACCTCTCTATTAGATGCAAGCTGTATCCAAAAGGCTTCCAAATAAGCAGCACTTCTTAGAAATAATATTGTTAAGGGATCGAAACTAGGTTTTTAGCTTGGTTATGTTCTTCAGCGGGGTCTTCTCGTCCTTATTTTCGGCCTCTGATGTCTTGTTCCAGGACTGTTCCTGTCCTGAGCCGAAGATAACAAAGACCAGGAACTCAATAGCGAACAATACTATGGTTACTCCGAAAATGATACGCCAGGCTCCAATATTTTGCTGTAAATACAAGAAAAGTGTGAAAAAAGGATGTTTAAAAACGGACTGATGTTCCTCTTACGTTTCCTTTGGTCACATATCCCACAAAGAGTGGCACCACAATGCCAGGAAGAGTGGCCGCGGTGTTGGTCAGCGCCACCAGGGTTCCGGCGAAATTGGGGGCAATGTCGATGTGGTTGGACAGGAAGCCCGAGAACATGGCTCCCATGGCCACAATACCCACTGACATGACTGTCACGGCCTCGTAGTGGCGGCATCCAATGAAGCAAAGGACGATCAGGCAGGCTCCAGGAATTAATGTACAAATAGAAGTGGCGGTTTTGCGGGCAAAAGTGGTGCTGATCTTGCCCTTGGCCTGGAGACTGTCAAGCAGCTTTCCGAGGCAAATACTGAAGATAATCATGGGGAAGTATGGCATGGCACTCAGGGTCGCATTACTGGCCACGTTGAACTTAAGGACCTGCTTCATGTAGAACGGAATCTCGATGAGGAACATGTACCAGCCAAAGTTGCTGCAAGTGTGAGCAATCAGGATGGCCCAGAACGGAATGGACTTGAAGACCTTCTTCCATGGCACAGCCGGGTGGTGTTCCTCCTTAACTTCCGTGCCAAGAGAGCTGTTGATCATTTGGCGCTCCTCGGGACTGATGAATCGCTGTTTATTGGGATTATCCTGAACGAGAATAATCCAGAGAACCATCCAAATGCAGCTGAGAGCACCCATCACATAGAAGACTGATTCCCAGCCCCACTGCTCGGAGAGAACACCGGCCATCAAAATGGAGAGAGCAGTGCCGGCCGAAGTGCCCACGTAGATGATGGTGGACATGACCATGCGTTCGGTGGGTGGTGCCCAGGAGGCAATCATGACGTGCATAGCCGGGAAAGAGGCTCCTCCGCCGATACCCTCCATAACTCGCATCAGGATAAGTCCGCCATAGTGAAGATTGGTGAGCACCGGAGTCAGCAGGGTGCAGGCCACATTGATTGCCACGGAGAACAGCATCACCCACTTGGCCGAGAAGTTCTCGGCGACATGGGCCAGTGGAATCTGTGAGACCAGATAGCCCCAGAAGTAGCAGCTCAGCAGGGTGCCTTGAAGGGGCTCGCTCCAGACAAAAGGACCATCTTGCGCAGCAGGTGCTGCGGTGGAGCCTCCTGGCGGGAGGCACACCTCATATTCATTCGCGCTGGTCGTGTTACTAACAGTTTTATTTGACGCCAAATTGTGGACTGCTGTGTGGTTAACCATAGCCACCATTGCCACGCTGAGATTCACCTTTAGGCCGTAGACGATGGCCATGCCAATGGACCCCATTATGGCTAGCACGTAGCGGGAGGGCACACATTCTGGAAGGAAGTATGGGTTGATTATTTAACGATCATATGGAATATTGTTTTGCAAAATTGAAAAAGTCAACTCAATTTGATTAATTCCGCGATATTGATTGGCCAGTTGAATTGTTGTGCGACGAGTTTCGTTTAGCGTTGATATGGAATGCTAATGAATTCCATTTAAGCAAATTAAGGAATTAGGTTCCTGGTGGCTTCTACACTCTTCGGAATGTAAAAATAGCTATTGAAAGAAGTCCAACAAGCAATTACCATAAAAGTAACACGGTAGCTGGCAGAGACATGACACATTTAGGGACTGGCCGTGGCACGAGTTCCACCCAAAGTTTGGCCACTGATTAGTGCCAGTTGGGAAGGGTCAGTATATCAGGCCCCAGCACGCGCATCGATACCACTCCGATTGTAATCCGCCCTCCCATTTGGACAGTGGAGCCGCGGGGGCAGCAGCATGTCTGGCAATCATAAGAGCACGTTGCGATAACAAGTCGTATAAATTTGTGGTCTTTATTTTCAATTTCACTTTCACGGCTGTCAAGAGGGGGCCTTCGGAGCTGGCAACACGATTATTTATGTGGGATAATTGCTCTATTGAAAGTGATTGCCTTAAGGATACCCTAACAGTGTGAGCAAGTCCTTCCTTTCCTTAAAGCTATCAATCAAGTTAAGACTTTAATAGAACAAATTTCATAGAAAATAGGGCATTCTCACTTCGGTATACCTCTTATTTTCAAGCTTAATCTTTATTTACCTTGGCCTATTGGAAACTTTTAATAGCTATTCATATTTTTACGCTTCCAGACTTATTCACTTTTCTGATTAGGTGAGGTTCGATAGCAAAGATCAAGTGCTTGAGCTAATCTCTGGAGTGTTTCAATAGGAACCATTGATCCTGGATAATTTCTTCTTGTTTTTTCTGGCTAGAAACTCGTACTCGTGTCTGTGATGTGTGAAATGATTCACAATGGCTTGTAAATTGAACAGAAAATCATTGTATTTACATTGACTAATTTGATAAGAAAGTTATAGAACCATAATGGCTTGTATTTCGTCTGAACAACTAGAGGTTTCTAAACCAATACCTTTCGAATTGTTTACAGTCGCCACATGGTATTTATTCGTATTTTTTTGAAGAGTAAACTTTATTATTTACACATTCAAAAAAGCTTGGCAAGCGGGTTCTATTTTTGTTAGGATAGGCCACGAGAGATTCGTGACGTTTAGAATGAATAGAACACCGCGCCGGTATATCTTCGCAGTTGTTTCAGAATGAATATATGCGAATATTGTTTGGATATATTTGACCTTGTCCGGACAGCGGGCCCTGGACATAAAAATGCCAAAAACAAATCAAGTATGCTGCCTGGCGTGGGCGGCAGTCTAAAAAAAGCGACAGCTACCCAAAAGCATAAAGGATATAATACAAACACAAACGCACAGGACACAGGACACAACCACACGCACTTTTATTTCCTCCAAGAAAGATTTCTGGGTCTCACGCATACGAACGACCTTTGAGCCGGCTTTGAGGTCAAAGTCTTATTTTGTCCTTGCTTTTTTCAAAATTTCGCACAGTTGCCAACAATTTTCGTCACACGCCCACCCACACCCAATCCCACACCCACTTGTTGCACGTATGCACTCTCGCCTGATGCATCTGTCGGATGCAATCATGAAATAGTACCAGATGGACAGATACTATGCCAATTTATTTTTTGGCGCCGGCAATACTCACTGCCCAAAATGCTGCCTTTGGCGGCAACTTCCTCCGGCATCTTTGAGATACTTTGTTATTGCTCTTTGGAATTGTTCAAATGTTTAGTTAAAAAGATTAAAAAATCATCCACGAAGTTTGTCACAGAATATCCAAGAACCGAACTGATAAACCGATTCCAACGCGTGCGTCGCCACAGAAGGTTGTTCGCCAACTGAAACGGCTTGCAGGAACCCTCGCTTTTTGTGCGTCGGTCCCCAAAAAAAAAAATTCCCCATGAATTCGAGTTCGTTTGGAGAACTGGCTGCCTCGCTGTATCTGTGTATCTATGAGTTTCGGGGTGTTGGTGGTGGGTCTACATTTTTGGGATCTTGTTCTCTGGCTCTTGCCTGTCGGCCGGCGCGTAGTTAGATTCCATGGCTTCGTGTCTCGACGTACTCGGAATTCGTTCGTTTCGCAAGCCCGGTATCTTTGAAATACTTTCCATACCGGTAGTGCCCCAGTCGCGTGCCCCCCAGCCCGTCGTACTGAATAAATTTCATTTGGCTTTCCCTCGATTGCGTTGACTTGACCTGGGGCGAGGTTCGGATCTTGGTTAACAAGGTAAGTGTCCCAGCTACTCGAACTTTTTACATTTTTAGACTTAATAGGTCCTACTATTTCTGACCCACTTGTCACACCGCCCACGCACTCTGTGAGCATACCAATGCGCCAATTTCAAAACGATTCATGAATGGATAAGACATAACAATTTGTGCCTTAATTTATGACTCTAAAGCAACTCAGTATTTCATATGAATTCAAATTTCACAGGCTTTTTGAATTTAAAATTATAAAATTGTTAGGTCTTATTCCAAAGTCACAAAATAATCCAAAATAAAATAAAAATAGAAGGAAGACGAAGCCCCAATGTCGTACATTTGAATCATATATGTATATAGTTATATACATCTCGAGATAATAATTTTGAGAGCAAAAAATTCTTAATTATATATGTATGTATAGTATGTCTGTGTTTGAAATCGTCAAAATTCCATATTGTTTAGATGTGGTAATAGACCATCTACATATTAAAAATTAATTAAACATTCAAAACGCGTGCATAAAATTAGTATAACTTGGCAATCTTTTTTAAGAAAATTGGGTCTTTATTCATTTCAAATTAGATTTTATATTTAAGACAAGTAATTTTGAGCATTTACTAATACAAATTAATTTATTATTTGGGATGTTAATTAACGTTAAGCTTACAAATTTTTCGCTGGCTCCGATCTCATGATAAGAGGTGCGAAATCGTGCTGCCCGTGGGGGGAACATCTAAAACAAATGCCATTGAAAATTAATCACGAGAGTTAATCCCGAGTGCTTGAGAATGAAACGGAAACTTGTATGGAATTTATTCTCATTTATTATCAAAAAATATATATAAAATTGTTTGCTTTCTAGCTGGCGTTTTCCTCTCTGGTCATTGCTCATTTGCTGATGAAATATGCAAATGCCATTCAAGCCCGTATCCGTATCCCTCACTTTTCAGCTTCAGGCTCCAGTGCCTCTGCACTCGTTATCCATCCATACATATTAATGGCTGCTTTTTTGCCACTTTCTTTGTTGTTTGTACTTACTTAGTTTTCCTTGGCCATATGGAAAATTAGGGCTACAAAGGGCCAAATGGTAAGAGTGCAACAGAGGTCTGAGAAACCAAAAAATATATAATAGTAGATAAAATATACAAGTAATTTCTTTAATTCATGGTGAATAAAAACTTAAAGTGCCACATTTTAGATGCAATAAATAAAGGGTAACCTGCAGTCAGTTACAAATGCAGTTAAGTATCTGCACCTCACAGATACGTTATTCAATGTGTTTTGTTTATTTGCCTTACTGTTTATGGTGTTGTTTATTGCTGGCAAGGGTCTGAAGGTTTGTTTTTATTAAGCTGTACCCTAGTCAGTGTCCGGGACAGAACTTTTTGTTTTCAATTTTCCAGCAGATAGCCGCTTTTTTCCTGGCCACAATGGGAGACTTCATGGCTGCTTGGACATGCACCGGTGTCATTGGGTTTGCCATGGAACATTAAAGAAAAGTACCATAAAGACCAAATGCTTTCCAGTCCAGAACATACAACATCATAGTGATGATGAAACCCGGTTGAATTTCAGTCGATGTCAACGCGTGTGGGGAGGCCAATTGGTTTTTATTAAATTTTCGGCGCACACTTCGATGGCTGTCGCCTCTTTATTCTTTCACTTGGTGTGTTTTTAGTTGTTAATTGGCTTTCATTGAATTGTCTCCCAATTTTCAATTATTCAACTTTTCCCGGATTCGCTTGACAACCGACACTGGCGGAGGAATAATATATTTTATGAGTTTTTCATTGAGAAGCTGTTGCTGCGCCATTTCTAGCACTTCTTATAAAGCAATTCACTCTGTTGCCCCCCAAAAATAAAGCCACTAATTGTTACTTTAGACTTCTTGTAAGCCGAATTGACACATTTTATTGAAGGAAAACCTAATTGTACTGATTCCCCATTCAATCGCCTGTTCAAGTTTCAAGTTTCTGGCATTTTCCAGGTCAATGTCCTCTCCCCATCCTCTCCCAGGTATTAAATAGTACTTCAATTGGTTTCCAAACCAAAAACATATTTATTTAATGGTAAATCAGTTGTTGGTAAACAAATATATTGTATTTCAAGTTTCAAATTAAGCTCGCGAAGAACCTAAGGCGTAAAATGAAAGGCCAAAAAGTGTAAGGGAAATGATTCTTGTAAAATTACTTGAGTGTTTAAATATATTTCATATTGTATTGTATACACACACACATAATAATGCATTTTAAATACTTCTCAATTAGGTTTATCCATCCGTATAAGTAATATAATTTATTATATCCATAGTACATATGTATGTATATTTGATTATTACCAAAAACAGTCAGACAATGTCATTCAAATTAAATGTATGCCTCCCTTCTGCATCAAATATTTAAAATATTTACGCTGTGTACCACTTTTTAAATTTTATCGATCAAATACTCTTGCATATTGTATACATATAGTTATATATATTATTACCAATAATTTAGCTGCGGATATTCAGTATTTCTGTATAAGTTATATACGATTAAAATCCTCATCAAATGTCCATTTGATCGTCTTGTCCCCAAGTCGGCGTGTTGTCCTTAAAAAATGATTACCTCATGTAGCACAGAATAGGTGGAAAGTAGCGCGATGTCCTGGCGCCATTTCCAAGGGTGTTTAGAAAAAATATCTGGTTAAACTAAAGCGGATTAAGCGGACAATTGTCGCATATGAGCTCGATTAAAGTTTTGGCCACATATATATAGTTTCCATATCCTTTTTTGTTTTGTACTAGTCGGGAAGCCTCTAGTTCGATTAGTATTACACAAGTACATACTGATAGTTTCGGTTTCGTTTGGGTTTTCGTAATTGTACATTTAGTTTCCATAGATTTAGTTAGATAAGTTAGCTTAGGTTTCGTGGGACAAAATGGTTGCCTAAAAACATTGATTTGATTATGTTCGCGACGTACAATATAATGTTCATATGCATATTACATTAGTTTTTAATTATTGTTAGCTGTTTAAAATTGAAATTCTACACAAAAATTGCACACGAGTTGACATTGACTCTATCGCATTACTATAATTGAAATGGAAATTTCGGATATTTGTCTCTCCCTATTTTAATTCATTTAATTGGATTATGTTCAATGTTCAAAGAAAACGTTGATTATTCCCCGGAGGTTTCTGGGTATCTCGCCATTAACTACTACAAAATATCGATAATTATCGATATCTAGTAATATTTCTCGCCATTATAGCTGGAGCCACGATCGCCCACTGGCTCGTTCAGGAATTGGCTCTGACTGACCGAACGCTTCTTTTTGGCCACCATGTATCGCTGTTTCGAGGACCCAAATCCTATGGATTAAAATAGACATTCTTTCTTGCATATATTTTGGTTGAAGATTAGGATTAAACTTACGGCTGTTGACTCCGCTGTACTTGTGCTGCCGTGGCACATACTCGTATTTAGGGATCACTTGGTTCTGGGCTTCCAGGGGCATTCCGTAGTAGTCCACCAACGAGGGCTGGGCCTGCACGGGTGCATCTAGCCATGTTCCCTGAGGCATGTATTCCAGGTCGTCGGAGGCAATCATGGGCACTGGTCCGGAGCTCTCCACATCGCTCTCCTTGCGCGCTCGTTCTCCGGCTTCCACCAGAGCAACCAGGGCCAGCATATCGGCGGGATTCAGTTTGGTGGTATCTCGTTTCAGGCTAAAATGGCGAAAAAAGTCTTCATTGGAGGATTTTCCAACACTATATCACTCATACGCAACGTTGGCAATGAAGTTTATTTATTTTTCCTATAGTAAGAAGGAATTGCTATCCTTCTTACTTTCTAAACATCCATATTAACTTTTTGTCATTAAATAAATTAAATATTTCTTTTTAAAAGTTATTATCCTTAAGCCAAGACACTCACCGCATATCGTTGAAGCGACGGTATTTGCTCAGATTGATATTTTCGCTATTGTAGCCACTGCCACTGCTAGCACCACTTCCGGCAGAGTTGCCCAGGTTGTAGTAGATTCCGCGCTTGTTCCGGTCATCCAAGTTATAGTTCCGGTTGGCATAGGCCAGAGGAACTGAGAGGGGAATGCTCTCGAGATAGGCCTCGGCATTCAGAAGATTTTGCAGATTATCGTAGGCCTTGTTTCGACCCGTAGAGCCACTTACTGTATTAAAAAATATTAAAAATATAAAATAAATGTAATGATCGTAGAACAAACCTCTTCGCTCTGGCACATAGTCATCGATCTCCTGGAGATCACGCTCCCCGTAGCTGACAGGAACCGAAGTCTCGTAGTCGTCGGACCAAACGCCGCTGGGCACATCGCTGCCGTAGTCCGAGACAGTGCTGGCGGGCAGGTACGGGTTGTACTCATAGTTGATGCCCCGCTTGCGCATCGTGGAGCTGGCCACTGCCTCCTCCAGGGCGGTGGGCTCCTCCTGCAACTGTTGCTGGCTATTCTGAGCGGCGGCAGCGACAGCGGCAAGGATCTCTTCATTGCTGGGCAATGCATAGACTCCGGCGGGCACCTGTTGCGACGGGCTGGCACCGTTGCTGCTGGTCCTGGCTGCGGGGGCGTTGCTAAAGGATGCGGGCACAATTTCCGGACTTGACTTCTTGTTGGCCGATGGCACGGAGGTTGTCTCCTCGGCTGAGCGTTTCACTAGAAAGTCACAAAGGTGGAAGAACACAAATTGAAATTGAAATTTTCCGTTGCCTACTTTCAGGCACTCTAATTTCCCATTTCCCATTTCTCCGGGCTGATTCAATAAATTTGCAAGCCCCAAGTACCCAGTGACCGCAAAACCAATTAGCCGCCGTCCACCAAACGAGTTCCATAATTGTTTTATACACTCGAACATATTTCTCGGCGGGCGCTAATTGCTTTTAGCGTTCTGACAGCCGGCTTTATGTTTATGTAATCCCCATCGGAGCGGCCACCCACCGGCAGCTGTGCCCTTATCCTTATCCCTGTCCTGTCCTGTCCTGCCGGCCCGGCCCGGCGGTCCCCACTGGCTTGACCTTATTAATTCTAATCATATTTGCCACAGAAGCCAATCGAAAGGGGTGCTCTTTACGCAACAGCTGGCCTGCTAATTGGTTCGAGCTTAATTCCTCAGATTAGTCTTATGATGTTCCAGTTTGAGCCGGAATTGGATTGGGATCAAGCTCGGCCAGCTGCTGGCAATTAGATCTTGGTTAACACTTGACATGAGTCTGCCACATGCTGGCCAAGCCATCTCTCAGTTGCAGGCATCTTCGGCGTGACAGAAGTTTTGGGAAGCCCCCAGCAAACGGCTTTCATATCATATCGTATATGGGCTATCTATTTAGGGGTAGAGGCCCTTTAGATAATCGTTTATTGGGAAGTGAGATATCGGGCTGATAGCCAAATGGTTATGATTTATACAATCGCAATGATTAATGTGTTATTAACTTGCCCCATCAGGTGGTAATAGCACTGGAGCAATCAGGAAATGATGACTAACAGAAAGTATATTTCGTATTGGATGTAACAATTACAAGGAATAAGTAAACACTGTTTCCATGAAACCATATTTTTCAGAATTCAAAACCCATAACCCATAAAAACAAAAACCTTATCAGCAGAAGAGCTCCATAGGAGATAACTAATTTTAGCCACATTATCTGACGGACAAAACAGACTAAATAAACAGTCTATGAAATAATAAGACCACCTCTTGACCATTTATGTTTTTAGAGACCATCGAATATAATTATTCCCCAGCAATCTACAGAATTCAGTCTCAAAATGCCAAGTGCTGACTCATTATGGCACACATCTGGGACATATTTGTCTTGTGACTGAAGTTACTTCCAAGAACCAAGGTCCTGGCGCTCTCCATGAAACTCTAGCCGTGTTGCAAAATGTGTTGCTTTAATGTGACACCATTTGTGGATTACCCCGTAACCCAGTCAGCAAGTCAGCAATGCCCCAGAGTCCTTGGGGCCAACTAGCCGGTCCTGGTACTCTCACTGGCTAAATGATTCCAAGAACCAGCAGTTATTTTATAGGGACCAAGCCAAGTTTCTGCTAAATGTGTTTATACGAGTCCTGCTGCTCTCTGATGTCCATCAAAATGTCATGGAGGCGGAGGTGCTAAGGGGGTGTGTTGCCATAAATAAATAAAAAAACAACAACAACAAAAAAAAAAGAAAAACCCAGTCAAGAAAATTCCATGCTCTGACGTCGGCCTTGTCGTTATTGTGTTGTTTTTTTTTATTTGAGGTATAAATTTTCTTCCGAGCCGACATGAGAGTGTTCACTGAACTGTAAAAGTATCAACAAGTTGTTTGCTCTCCACACACACACACATGCGCAGAGATTAAGCCTTAGGCTGGGGGGACGGTGGGTGGATGTATGTAAGTGGGTGTTGGCCGGGTCGGTGCTGAGTCCTTTGAGTCCTCCGAGCCAGCAGCTGTTCAAAAAGCCGATTCGAGACAACGCGACATGAACATGAACACAATTAACGCCACGGCAAAGTGAAATGCTCCCTGGCAACCTTGAGCTCCCTGCTTCTTGCTTCTTGGTCCTTGCAGGCTCCTTCTTCCTTCTTCACCAAATAACTTAATAACAACGGCATATGGAAAAATTGTTGGGTTTTGTTTTTGCTGTTCGGTTTTGGGCGAGATTAATGGCAAGAGAGCCTGCGGTTGTGGTCCAGGGACTTGAATTGGAATTAGGATTGGGATCCAGGATTGCATTCCTGGAACTGGTAGAGATATGGCCAAAGGATCGGGACCTTTTTCTGAATATTTTATGGCCTGTCGATGAGTGACAGGCCGGGGCCAGCGCCATTGCTTTTATAAATATTTAATGTGCACACTTGACTGCCGCCGCTGCTGGTGCGTAAATTAAATGCCTGCCACTCCGGGGTGGACCCTGTACCCGCTTGGCTTTTGCATTCTAAAGAGTGTCAAGAGATGGACTGTTTGCCTTAGTCCTTAAGCTGCCATATGTAACTCAATCAACACCCACAGGACGACCACCATGGCACTTTATCCGCCGCCTTAATAAATCTATTTATGGCTAGCTGTAGGATATCATTTAGCAGCTTCCGATTCCCCAGAGATTTAGAAATTAGGACTAAGTATGTGTCTCTAAGTATGAAGGAATTTCGGAGAAAGGACTTAAGACACTTAAGGACTACATTCCTTTTATAAATCTTCTTTATTTTCCATCCCATCTTGTATACACAACTGAATAATAAAATTACAATAATTGCATTTCCTTAACATCGCAAGGACTAAACAGTCTATTAGTGAATAACGAAAAAAAGGACGATTTTTAAAGGCAGACCTTGCAACCATATGTTCGTTCTATTCACAAATTAATTGGATTAAAGTCAATGGCTGCCAGCCAACTGTCCACCCTAAACTCAATTTATTAATTTTTCCCGAAGGTCCTGCATTTGACATTTTGATGTGGCCGCCGTTCGCTTTGGGCGATTGACATTTGAGCCGAGAGCCTGTTTGGTTTTTGGCCTTTTGTTTCTGCGGTCTTGTGGCCGCCAAACGAACGTGTTGCACGTCCAAATCCTGAGGAACGAAAAGTTCACGAAATATCGGTAATGGCGGGGCTTAATAGATTCAGCCAGCTTTCAACTTAGAGGCTCCAAAATCCTGCGGTATTGTATATTTTTGGCTTGGTTTTGAATCAGGGTCGGTGGGTTGGTGGGATGATGGGATGGTGGCTCAACTTGGCCCAAGATGTGGTGAAAGGCGCTGCTAGGAAAGGAGCAGGAGGAGGAGGCTAAAAACTTTTGCTTAACTCGCTGTCTAAAAATAGAAATGAAATCGCGCGCACGTACGCACACTTTGCCAGCATTGAGGGCCAAAACACACACAAACACACATAAAACAGGCCCACACGTACGCCAAGTGTGTGTGAGTGTGTGCACAAAGGAGGCTGGCCGCCATTTTGTGAGGCGAACGCCTACGCGATGTTTAACGGCGATATATCCCCGTGTATGTGTGTCTGTATCTTTGGTGCGCTTCTAGCTGCACATGTATGTGTAGAAATGCACAAGGAGAAAAAATCAAGTGCCTTTTATATTTGAAAGTTATTTCAAAATTAGACCAAACATATGTCTGAGTTTATTTCAAGTTTTTCTTATGAAAAAATATTCCTTCTTTTCACCCACTTTTATACAATATGTTTGACTTCCATATATGTATCTATAATTTTTTCACAGTGTTTAGACAGTAATGATTCACTAAGCCAGTGTAAAAACAACAACCACAGGATGGAAATTTGTGAAAACATGCAGAAAGAGGGACAAAGGGCACCCTCCTCCAGGACAGGAGCAGGAAAAAAGCAGGGACGGAATGGAAGCGAGTGAGCGAGAAAAGACAGCGACAGCTGTCGTCCTGGCGCAAAACACCTACGCAATTTCCTGCCAAACGGCTAAGGACGAAGGCAGGCGGTGAAAGAAGGGCGACGGGAAATGGGAAATGGAAAATGCTAAATGAGATGAGCCCCAAGATGGAGCCACTCAAGCGGATGGACCCGAAATTGAGGCGAAAGAGCTCAACCAAAAAAATATGATAATCCTTAAATTGATAAATAAGGATACGGATCTTAAATCTATCACAAAATTAAATCACATTCTGTTATTTTTCACCTCTTAAATATTTCAACACTTTACATAAGATTTTTCCATATTTTTTTATTGTTTATCCTCTTACATCAGAGGGAAAAACTATTTCTTTCAGTGCAGGCAAAGCACCCACGCATCCTTATCCGGAGAACAAGAGGTAACAAAACATAACATGAACACATTTTGGCCTGGGGCCTGGGGCACATTGGGTGTATTTTTTCAAAACTTGAAATTTCTCAATGACCTTTAACATTAACTGCGTCGAGTGTGGGCGGAGCTCGCACGCCCACGCCATGGTTCCTGAACTTTCCCACCTTGACTTCACTTACCTGCTGCCGGCTGTTGCTGCTGCTGTTGCTCCTGTAGCTTCTCCAGTTGTTGCTGTTGCTGGTGCTTGTTGTTGGCGGTGGTGGAGAGCTCCGTGTTCTGGGCCAGCACAGAAGCGGGCACAGCCCGGATCTCAACGAGAAACAGCTGGCTGAGGCACAGGATCAGTGCCAGCTGCACCACCGGATTGCTGTTGTGTCGCATATTGCTCTTAACTGGTTAGGCGACTGTGTCCCAAATAGGATTCTTGACTGGGAGGTCAACTCCTTGCGGCTCCTGGCGGATTTCTTCTTAGAGGTTCGCGCCCTTCGACTGTTCTGAATGAACTGACGTCCTACTGCCGCAGTGCAACAGTTTTTAACGTTCTGGCCCCGATTCCGTGCCGTGCTTTGGCTCGTTTGCAGACCCAGTCCCGGTCTGCCCAGTCCCCAACCCCACGGATGTCTGCACACAATCTACGTCACTGTCATTGATAAGAATTGCGGCCCTCAGCAGAGCCTGCTTACGTATTTCCATCGTTCGGGCGGCCAATGGACTCCTCCAGTGGGCATGCGCCATGTCTGCACAGAGCTCGACTGCGCCACTACTCGGCCATGTCTCGGTGTCAGTGGATTATGCCCGTATGACACTAGTGCTCCACTATATTATTACGTAAAAAAAAATCAGTCTTATAATATGTTATGATTTAATTATTATTTTATAATTATTATGGAATGATTAAAGAAATTATTATTTCATATTTTATTATTTTATAATTGTTATTACTATTATTTTATTTTTATTGTTGCTGATCATACTATATTGCGTAAATAAAAAATTAAAACACATATATACAGTAGGGAGCAAAATTGAGTACATGTTGAAAATTTGATGTTTAGGTGCTCATAACACATAAACGCGAAAGTAAATGGTAACACCTTTTTTTTCTAAGATTATATATCTTATTCATAACAAAATGGCATATTTATTTTAACCATTAAAGAAGCCGTTTACTAGATATAAATTAAAATCAGTAGCAACATGCAATATACTCAGACTAAGATGATATGACACAAAAAGGAAACAAGATATTTTTAATACTTGGTCCAAAGACCCTGGTTTTTAATGACATTGTTTAGTCTCCTTGGCATGCTCTCTATCAGATTTTGGATAATTTCTTTTGGAATTTTTTTCCATTCGTTTTCTATACGCCTCCAAAGCTCGTCCAGATTGCTAGGGGCTGCCTCATATCGTCCTAGCCGTCGCTTCACAATTGCCCACAAGTTTTCTATTGGATTGAGGTCGGGACTTTGAGCAGGCCAATCCATAAGTGTAAAAACTTGATTTTTCAGCCAACCTTTAACGATTTTGGCAGTATGTTTCGGGTCATTGTCATGTTGAAAAATTAATTCCTGTTCGGGATAGGCGCATTTTTCTATGAAATCGGGTAGATTGTTTTTCAGGATTTCTAGGTAGTCTTCTTTATGCATTATGCCATCGATCTTGATAAGTTTCCCTGTGTTCCACCATGTAAAACACCCCCAAACCATAACATTTCCCCCACCATGCTTCACACTTTCCCTGATATGGGTTCTATTTAGCTTTTCCCCAGGTCTGCGCCAGCAATACTGCTTTCCATCCGATTGCATTCGATTAAATTTTGATTCGTCGGACCATATCACACGTTTCCACTGTTCTGTGGTCCAATTTTTATGATCTCGTGCAAATTTGAGGCGAGCCCTAGCATTCTTTTTGGAAATAGATGGTTTATTTTTTTTCACGGCTGCCTTATACCCTATTTTTTTTAAAGCCCTTCTGGCTGTCCATCGACTGACATTTTTTTGGATTTCCGTCGAAGCCTCTTTCGGGGTTAAATTTCTATTTTTCCTCATTCTTTGCATCATGAGCCTAGCATCAGAGTCCTTTAAAAGGCGAGGGCGACCACTTAAATTTTTTGACTTCACATTTTTCCTTTTATTGTACATATTGTTTATTTAATTGAAATTCATGTTGCCTAAAAAGTCAAAAGAGTAAAGAAATCCAAAGTAATTATTCAACATAATGCTTGCACAGCAAAAGTAATTCGAGGAAATTGCTGAAAAAATCAAAAATATATAATTATTTTATGTAGCTACCAAAGGCTGTTTTCAGTTATACACTGGACTCTGAATCAATCGGGTATAATCGAGTATAAGCTTCGAAATGCCATCCACCAAGTGGAGATATTTTTTCATCGCCATCTTCATCGAATTATCCCATCAACAAGTCATTAATTATGAAATGGACGACAAGCCAATGAGTTTTAGAGGATTCAACAACGACCTTGGAGCTTTGGTGGAATACGAAGGAAGGGCAGCTTTGGCCATGGAGGACTGGACTATCATCGCAACATTTAATTTAAGCAAGCACCTTGAGGCGATCAAATGGCTCCAAGGGCACAAGCTTTACGCTAGTCCCAAGAATGTACTTCCGGATTTGGATAAGTTCAAAGAGGCCACTCTTCTAAATGGTTTCATACAAAACATGGATACTTTGGACTTTCCGCTATCACCTTCACCAAAGGAAATCGCTGAGTTGTACAAGAACTATACGTCGGTGATCAGCAGCACAGTCAATATACTACATGGTTCGAGCTTCCAATCAATAATAGATGATCTCGAATTCGATATTTGGGCTTATAATGATAAAAAGGGTCCATCTGAAATGCCAAAAGGTGCGTCTCTAGATTTTAGTTTTCTGGCGGATCACATAAGACTTTCAGAGGCCGCCATTCAGGAAGCCTTAATGTCCGCCTATCAGGGGCAGCTGAGTCCCAGGGTCCTAACCCTTCAACAATTTGAAAAGGAAATCCTAAATATTCAGGCCCATCTTCCGAGTCGTCGGGGACTTTTCTTTGAACATTTCACGATGTCCGACATTTACCGAATTGTGAAGATTTCCACTTTTAGAAGAGACAACCACATAGTGTTCAAAATCTTGGTGCCTCTCGTGGACGTGGAGCAGTTTAATCTGTACCGCTTAACGCCCATTCCGCGAGTTCTTGAAAATGACAAGATCGAACTGGTGGACATGGAAGTACCTTATTTAGGGATTAACGATCACCTAGACAGGCATTTCCCGCTACAAGACTTAAGGGACTGCACCGAAATGATGCCAGAGAAATTCATCTGTCGGCGAATTCAAATTACTTACGGAAAAGATGATGCCAGAACTCCCTGTTCTCTAGCTGCCATTCGGAATAACACACCCGATGACTGCGAAACAAGGCAGAAGGATGGGAGGTCCCTTTGGACACCGCTCCTAGCAGCCAACTCGTGGATGGTGGCCCTCTCCCAGGAGCTAACACTAATAGGTGTCTGTTCCGACGATCGCCAGGAGCTAAAAATTAATGGAAGTGGAATCCTTCAAATCCGGAGTGACTGCATTGTTAAGAGCCAAGATATAAAATTACAGGGGAATTCGCTTAAAGGACATCCCTCACTTGCCAGCTATGCATATTTGTTTTTGCAAAGAAATAAAAGTGTTCCAAATGATCCATATGATAACTTCTATCAACTCCGAGACATAATCAACCACTTGAAAATTCAACAGGATAATCTATACCAGAACGAAGGAGTTAAAATAGCTATAATTGCCGTGTGCCCACTGGTGGTTCTAATTGTCCTGTTAACTTCCTTGGCCTGGTTCTATCGTTCTTACCGCAAAAAAATAAATATACAGAAAGCTACTCGAGTGGAAGATCCGCGCCAAGGAAACAAAAACGAAACACAAACCACCAACCTTCCCCTTCTGGAGAAGGAATCTGATCAATAAAATCCTGTTTTTATCAACTCAATAAAACATTCTTAAAAAAAATTTATTTCATTTAAATCAGTATGTCATTTTATGGGAAAGAACTATATAAATGGTAAGCCAGAGAATCAATATACAAAAAATTTCAGGTTTACCAGGTATCTGGTATTCCGCTCAAAAATCGGATGAATATTGACTAAGATATGGACATGGTTAGGGTCCATATATGGAAAACAAGGATTTTGCAAGGGGTACCATCAGAAAAATTTGAAAAATAGGGATTGAAAATTTCAATCCCAGGTTTTGACGCAGATTGAAGGAGAATCAAAGTACAAATCGTTTGGGGTATTCCGCTCAAGAATCGGATGAATATTGACCAAGATATGGACATGGTTGGGGTCCATATATGGAAAACAAGGATTTTGCAAGGGGTCCCATCAGAAAAATTTGAAAAATAGGGATCGAAAATTTCAATCCCAGGTTTTGATGCAGATTGAAGGAGAATCGAAGTACAAATCGTTTGGGGTATTTCGCTCAAGAATCGGATGAATATTGACTAAGATATGGACATGGTTAGGGTCCATATATGGAAAACAAGGATTTTGCAAGGGGTCCCATCAGAAAAATTTGAAAAATAGGGATCGAAAATTTCAATCCCAGGTTTTGACGCAGATTAAAGGAGAATCGAAGTACAAATCGTTTGGGGTATTCCGCTCAAGAATCGGATGAATATTGACCAAGATATGGACATGGTTGGGGTCCATATATGGAAAACAAGGATTTTGCAAGGGGTCCCATCAGAAAAATTTGAAAAATAGGGATCGAAAATTTCAATCCCAGGTTTTGACGCAGATTGAAGGAGAATCGAAGTACAAATCGTTTGGGGTATTCCGCTCAAGAATCGGATGAATATTGACCAAGATATGGACATGGTTGGGGTCCATATATGGAAAACAAGGATTTTGCAAGGGGTCCCATCAGAAAAATTTGAAAAATAGGGATCGAAAATTTCAATCCCAGGTTTTGACGCAGATTAAAGGAGAACCGAAGTACAAATCGTTTGGGGTATTCCGCTCAAGAATCGGATGAATATTGACCAAGATATGGACATGGTTGGGGTCCATATATGGAAAACAAGGATTTTGCAAGGGGTCCCATCAGAAAAATTTGAAAAATAGGGATCGAAAATTTCAATCCCAGGTTTTGACGCAGATTGAAGGAGAATCGAAGTACAAATCGTTTGGGGTATTCCGCTCAAGAATCGGATGAATATTGACCAAGATATGGACATGGTTAGGGTCCATATATGGAAAACAAGGATTTTGCAAGGGGTCACATCAGAAAAATTTGAAAAATAGGGATTGAAAATTTCAATCCCAGGTTTTGACGCAGATTGAAAAGGGATCGAAATACAAATCGTTTGGGGTATTCCGCTCAAGAATCGGATGAATATTAACCAAGATATGGACATGGTTGGGGCCATATATGGAAAACAAGGATTTTCCCATCAGAAAAATAAGGATCGAGAATTAGGAAACATTTTTTCTTCGATTATAATACAGGTTTATTGATTTGGTTTTAATTGCAATAAATATTAGTTACTCTCTTCATGTACACGTTGTAAGTCTCAAGGCGTCAGTTAAGGTTTCCTTTTCTTTGCACTTAGAATTTTAGAAAATCTGGGCCGAGGGCAGGGCATGCTAGCAGTTTGTTTTGGGACATTCACATTCTTCCCTTGGATTTCGGACATTGCACCAGTGCTCTATTTTACAATTGCATTGTGGCTTCTGTTTACAATAAGTACTACAATTTGTCATCTACTACAAGGAAAACATTGCCAATTAAAAACTAGTTACAGGGCTCTCACCCGCGCATTGCACATTTCTTTGTAATTTTTTTTTTGTTTTTCGTATTTGTGTATGAAATAAAGCTTTATGCGGGGCGGGAAACACGAAAAGCATTTCGGAGATGTGCAGAACATCTAATTGGCGTTATCCAGCACCTTCACTATGTGCTTCGATACCAGCGCCGTTGCCTCGGCAGCGTTTGGGATGAGAAAGCGGTCCATATCCGTAATGAGCAGGCCATCGCCATCAGGAAAGCCATACTTAAAGGTGATCAGGTCGCGATGTCGCTTCTTTGCCGTAATTTTAACGATGCTGGCTAATGGGCGACGCACCATAATCTGCGCCTGGCCGCGGCCCAGTTCCCGGAGCACCACCAGATGGCCGGGCGTGATGATCAGGTGACTGTCATACATATAGCCGCTCATGTGGACTTCCTGGCACTTGAACGCATTAATTATGTCCGCCGTCTTGAAGTAGTGGTTCAGATTAACGATCTCCTTGCCGTCGCCAGCCAATTGAGGGGCATCCCGTTCCGCTGGACCATCGAAAGCATCGTCGTTCTCGTCGTCGATGCTAAAAACAGGTGCTACGTTGCGGTATCGTTTTCCGTTTCTTTCTTTGGCACTGACATGACGCTCCTGAGACAATGTCGCCTGGGCGCCGTTGCTGTTGGAATTGGATCCGCTTGGAGCAGCACCACCGTTTGCACTCGGATTCACAATAATGTCCAGTAGTTTACCCTTCACCTCCGCTGACTTGGACTTCATGGCGGCGGAGAATTTGCTGAACAAGTCTGAGGAAGACGGCCCGCTTGAGGCCTTTAGCGGCGCGGATTTAGTCTGAAAAAATAAACTCAGCTTAGAGGGAATCCCAGGATACAGTCCAACTACTTACCTGCTGGACATTGTGCTGCTGACAGACGAGGCACTTGCGCACATTGTGATCCTCGAGGCAGTCGGCCATGTGGTCACCGAAGTAGTCGTGGATGGATGCGTAACCGCCGGTCAGCAGCGAGACGTAGTGTGTGTTCTTTTGCAGGAACGAAGCCACCACCATGTGCGTGTACTGATCCTCCTCGACACGGCCACTGCCCATAAAGCAGAGGTGCTCTCCACCAGCATTCGAATTGGCCTCGATGGCCTGTCGCTGGGCAGTGAGCAGGCCCTGGACGGCGGTAGCGAAGGCGATTGGCTCCTGGAGCATAAGGTTGCAGTCCAGGTGGAATGCCGTCGAGAGATGACCGGCGTTGTACTGCTCCGCCGGTCGGCAGTCGACAAGGAAAAAGCGCACTGCATCCGGCACTGGGAATTCGGTGGCGGAGTTTTCCACCAACTCGTAAACGGAAACGGGCAGACACAGGGCCTGCGACACCTTGCTGGCCTCCTCCTGACTCCGCGGTGAGTCATTCTGTTTGCCGTATAGCGCCTTAAGATAATCCGTTTTGAAAGAAGTAGGCGTTTTAAGGGCGTAGTACTGGGCCAGGGAGCAAAAGTCAGGCACATCGTCAACCTCCAGAGCAACAGGCATATTGCTCAGGAACTTGACAATCTCCTCCTTCGACGAGCTGCGCATCTGAAGGATCTGCTCCCTGCCGTTAATCAGAATTAACAGCGCTAGGAAAAACACCATGAAGGGATCGGCGTTCTGAAAGTACAAGTCCCACATGGCAATGATCACCGAGAGGCTGCTGCAGGAGGCGAACAGTGATTGGAACCATGTCAGCGAGTACATATCCGGTGTGATTTTCTTAGTATCCAAAATGGTGCATAGTTCGGGATCATGATAAAGCAACAACAGACGGAATACATGGAAGACATTGCCCTTGGGTCGACAGCCCTTGGGTATATAAGTGTCTCGAATCGATTCAAAAAGGTTGAAGGTATCCGATCTGTTAAGTTTTAAGGCAAAAAGAGGGAGCAGTAGTTCGATCCATCCATTTTCCGGCTCGTACTGCAGATTCCGATTTTTGCAATAAAACGTAATTATGGACTCCAGATCAGACACCACCGACACCTTGTCCTCTTCGTCGTTACCCATACGGTCGACATGCCGCTGGCAGTCCTCGCGCAGCTGGCTTTGGAAGGGCAGGTCGTAGATTTCGTTGAAGAGCGACATCTGATCGGATTTGTGGCGCACGTCCAGGCACACTTGCCACACATCCGGCCGGAGTGCCTCCGGCAGTGCCTTGCCCTGACAAATGCCATAGATGTCGTTCACATTGCAGTCATCCAGCAGCGCCGACTCCAGCTCTATGATCCTGTCCAGATAAGAAATAGGAATGTATTACTATCAACGGTGGTTTAAATGGGGGAAATGGGTCCGTGTCAACGTGTCTGGTTAACAAGCAGCTGTTTGTCAACTTCACTGATAAGGGGAGCGCCCACCTTGGTAGCTCCACCCCGCAGAGCCCCACTAATTAGGCTGCTGACTCAATCAGTGACAAACAGACACTGGTCACTATCGGGGAAAACTATGCATCTTACTCAGATCTGGCACAATCCCCGTCTGGGTATTCAGTGGATAACCTTAATTGTTGACGTAGCCCCCCAATACCCCACAATGTTTACTATTTACCACATATTCTCTTCCATTTTGCTGGGGATTGTCGCTTCGCTGGCACTTTGCTAGGCTTTCCGTTTCCAAATGCTTCCCTTAATGCACTCTCTTTAGCTGCAGTTGGCCAGGCAAATGCATTTTCCTATAATTCCAGCGGGGCGAATAAATTTTTATGATATTCCAAAATTATTTTGATCGAATTTTTTTTTGTGTTTAACACTGCGAATGTATGCAACGAGGGATGGCGAACGCTAGGTGTGGGATTGGCGCGTGATTTGTTTATTTCCCTTAATGTGTCAACTAGTTAAAAAGTTTGGAAATTAATTAACTGGTTCTACTTAAGCCCAATAAGTTATAATTAATGTTGAATTCTTATTTTCAAGAGTAGTGTTTTGATGGAAAAACTTAATCACGAATGCTGTTAACTAACAGAGTATGTTAACTAACATAACTTTTACCAGGGAGGAATCGTTATGGTAGCTGCATCTCCAGCTACTCATATAAAAATATTTATATAAATATAAACAGAAATTTATATAAATAAAGCTATGAAAGCTATTTAAATCATAAAGAATAAATATTAATATAAAAACAATGTAAAATTAGTATCCACTTATCGATTAGTGTTGCCAACTGCTTGCAACAACACTCTTCCATCTCTAGTTGCCAGCAATTTGCATGCAAAGTTTTGTTTTAATTAAAAATTCATTAATTACAGCGGCTGGCGCCTAAATTTGCAATAGACCCGTGTTCGAGTGTCCTTCGAGTGGCTGGCACCAATAAAAGTAAGTGAAAACCGTGCCAACCGTGCTGGTTTCCAACCCATCCACAAATCGCATTGGCAAAAACAAAAATAGAAGCAACAACAACCTCAACGGAATGCAACTGCACACGCACACCAACACAACGACGACGGTGGGCAGGCAGAGGCAGGCCTTCACCCAAATAAATTGCATCTTGCATCTATTGATTTTGCATATTGCACACCCAAGGTGTTGCAAGCCGTGAGGTGTGCACTGATATGTGTGCGCTGGCAGCAACAGCTGGCCCGCCAATACCCTCCCCTCCCCCTGTCCCAACCAATACCTGCCCCAACCAATACCTGGCCCCCCTTTTTATCGCCACCTCTGCCCAGTGGAGCCAAAGCCAAGACTGTGCATTTTGAGCCACGTGTGAGGTTCGCTATTTGCATAGAATCACGTACGCGAATTGCCCAACCTTCTTCTCTAATTGCGACTCTCTTTTTTTGTCTCCAAATACAGATGAAAACTGGCAATGGCAGCAGCAGCAGCAACAACAACAACACCACCATTCCCGGAAGCAACAACAACATACTGACTGCACCTCTGACCCAAGCTCGATCCTCGACTGTATCCGTTGCCGCTGCCGCTTCGCACATCGTCACCGAGTGGGAGGACGGAATCATCTTCGATGTGGATGATCCAGACTTTTGTAATCTCGCCGCCGACAAGCTGAACTTCATAGGTGAATACTTGAGGGTATAATTAGCCGCCAACTGTGCCACTGTATTTATAGTCTAGACATTAAACTAATCTATGTTATTTACGATTAGCCAAAGGCGACCAACAATCGGGAAACTGTTCTCCTTGAATAGAGGAATATTTTCGCACCTTTGTACCAGTTGCAGTTGGGGAGCTTATTGGAGGGCTTATCGAGCGTCGGCGGTTTTCCCGACTGGTCAGTTGACACACTTGTGGGTGGGTGGTTGCTCCACTCGAACGCCCGGCTGTTGTCTGATCGGGCGGAAACTGCCATACACTTTTATTAATGGCAATTGCGGGCCATATTCGGCTTTATCATCGAGTGCCTCTGATAATGGCCGTGCATATAACGCTCCAAACACAATGGCCATCAATTATACAAGTGTTCGAGTGGTATATATTCTAGAAATAGGAACGCTCTGTCTTCCCAGCGATTCCCCCAACAAAATTAGACCCGGTTTGCGCTGTTTTTAGAACGTGCATCCCACGGAAAATTGGGCGAACCATCAATTACCGGCGAAACAGTGGGTGTGGGTTAGCTAATTGTTATGTCGCCGTCGCCGTAGCCGTCTCCGTTTCAGTCTATTTATCTGCGATCTGATTAGAAGTACTAGGCGAGTCGTGCGACTAGCCTATTCACACGATCCTCTTGTCACCGGCAACCTCAACTCACGCGTCGGTCATGTGACTCCAAATCTTCGCTCAATCATCGGTGCCAAAAAAGCGTGCAAATATCATCTGTCATTCAAATCGAGTGGAATATTTCCCCAATTTTGGGCCAACAATAACAGTCGTCGTAGTTTATGGCTAGCGTGAGCTGTTTATTTTTTTTTTGCATGCATACTATTTAAGCGGCCCGGCACGTGTCGCTCGTTAAAGGCTTTTGGGGAAGTTCTATTACACATGCTGGGCCTGGTTGCTTCACCTCCCCCACGGATATTGCGTGTGAACTAAGCATGAGGGCAGGAAATTATGTCACAGATCCGGTCTTAAATGAGTTAGTTAGTAAAAAGGGTTCTTACGAGAATCTTTAGTTTATAGCTAGCCACAATTTGCAACTCTCGCCATAATGGAGTTGCAAGTTTAGCTAATCATTCCATTATCCATTATAGACACCCATGGGTAAATAACCCCTATACTTGAAAAAGTATTTAGCTTCGTCTACATATTTGCGATCGATTAGCATATTGCATCAGACTGTTTGCAATCAGCTTCGTCTGCTAGAGTTACGCGTTCCATTTCACGCTGGATGTTGTAAGTACTCAACTGTATCAGAACCAGAACCAGACGGTTTCAAGTCAATTAACAAAGTATTGGATGATTTATCTGGGCTATATATAGCTATATATAGGCAACTATAGGTTAGCTTTATCGGGTTATGACTCACCCTAACCAGATTGGATCTTTCTCCCGAAGTCCCCTTGGTTATCATGATGGATGTCGTGGAATTTTATTATCTCAACTGATCGCTCTTGTGGCTATCTTATTTGGTGGCTTGAGTCATACCCGTCTAGACCCCACGATTCCTTATAGAACATTAATTATATTTTTAATCGTTCCCCGTCCCCCGCTGTTGTGTCCGGTGGGAAAGCACTTGGGATTGGATGTAGAATTCACTTATGGCTCCCATGCCCAGACATAGTGCTTGCATAAGCGATTCGCTTGCATAAACTGCTTTGCTTATTAAAACGACAAACGTAATGACAATTTTTAAAAATAAAACGGTTTTCGATTTCGCAATCCCTCTCTGGCCTCCCCGTGTGCGGTTCGTGGTTTATGTTCCCATGCTCATTATTTTGTAGAACCAAACGCCACGCGCAGCCTGTTCGCTGGCGCTGTTTTGGTCAATTTGTCAAGTCCGACCAGCACTGGCTCGTCTCGTCTAGCGTCTCTGTCTCTGTCTCTGGCTGATAAGTTCCACGCCCGGTGCCTCGAATTGCGCATCAGCCCCTCTGCTCCGGCACTCGCCGGACCAACCACCCAGTCTCCCCACCGTAAGTGTGGTTCTGGTGTTTCAGTCAGAAAACCGATAACCCGCAATGGAGTGGAAGTGTGCTGGTCGGCACAGGTACGGAACATATGTCTTGCTGGGCAGTGGCGTGATGGAAAATGCCCAAATGCAATCCGATCGCCATCCATGGGGATTCAAGATCTGGCTTTGGGGCTGGGATTGGCTTGGCTTGGCTTGGCCGGCGGTTCGAGGCGGCTTCAGTTGACCGCCATCCGATTGGTTTCGGTCTTAACCAGTTGAAGGTGACTCGATCACGTTTTCTGGCTAATACGACACATGGAGAAAATATTTCAACTAATATACATATATTTTATTATCATTAATGTTAGTTCTGGAATTTCCCAAAGAGTCTAAACACCTTGTGCTTGATTGATTAATTGAACTATTGTTTGTTGACAACGGAAATCGTTGTGTTACATTTTTCTGGCTAATCCGTAACCCCTCCAAGTGCAGTACCACTCGACTTTGAGAGGCCTGGCCTGGCCTGGCAACGATCTCTGGCCAATCGATCGCTGGGTGTGTCCGTGTGTCGAGGATTGATTTCAATTCGAATTCCGCTCGTTCATTCATTCATTGTGCTGGCTTCGCTTCGTTCTTTTTTATTAATTTACAATTTTAACGCACACCACTGGGGTGGTAGTATGCCTGTACGGACTGTACGGATCGTATCCCTTGCCGGCCACTAGGCAGTAGGCACTACGGCAGTCGTAATCGGTTCAAACCGGTACCGGTTGTCTTGGTCTGTTTACACTGAACAAATGTTCCGTGCGACGCAAATCTAACAATGATGTCGACGCTACTGCTACTGCGGCTGCTGGGGGCTGGGACTGGGACAGCCATTGATGATACTATAGCAACCATATAGTATTCCCTCAACGATGCTGATGACGACGTTGTCAAGTCTTACGACGTCAGTTAGTCGCTCGCGCCACTTTATTGACTAAATTCTGTCCCCGGATCCCCCCTTGGAACCTGTTGTAAATTCCGGACATTAGCATAGCAAACAGTAGTTGCCGCAAAGGTAGATACCCTCAAAGGGTTGAGAACAAGTTTCCCCGGAATTTACCCACAGAATTTCAATTATTTTCGCTTATTTTTAGACTTATTAAGTAAATGGAATTCTAGGCTGCCTTTGAAATCCCCGGAACATCAAAATAATCAACTATCTTCTTGGGAAAAATGGTAATCAGATGTTCCCAGAATGAATCTAATACTAGTACATCTAGTTCTAAGTGAAGCGCTTTAAGCTGATAATTCTGATTTATATTTTTATAGCATTATTATCAAGAAGTCTGACAAAAACAGAAGCCTAAGCCCCCCATATTTTTTCCCAGTTTTTCAAGCTAATGAACTATTCCAGTTTTATTTTATTGACAGACTGCCACAAATTTGTTAATTAATGGACAGTCTGGGGCAGTCTGTGGCTTTTCCGGAAAAATGGATCACCCAAACCAGATTAAACTAAACTTTTCTTCGAGTAATTCATGATCTTTAGAACCTTTTGGGGAGTGCACGGAACCTGTTTGTTTGTTAGCCAGGCAGATGCTAAAAATTAATTAAATATTGGCCAAGGCAAAAACCTAAAATTCAAACTTTATAAATTCATTGAACAAATTGAGACCAGAGACCAGAAACCAGATTGAACTGAAATTAATTTTCGAGTTGGACGCGAAAACCACAACATCTAGGGACAGTTCCTCGGCCGGCCGGCCTCCACCACCACCCAGTAGCCCGTGTGGAAATCTCTCGTGTCACGTGTAATTAACAAACTGTTGCATTATGCAAATTGCTAATTAGGCGTTCTCCAGACTTCCACAAGTGTTAATTGTCTCCCTGGCCCTGTTCACTTTCCCTCCCAAACCTCCATTATAATGCCTCCATTTCTCCGGTGTGTTCTAGTTTTGTCGATTCCGGGGGGGATTGCGCACTTTGTCTGCGGTTGGGAATTATTTTTTTGATACCTCGATTTTGCGATTCAAACCTTGGACTAGTGTTCAATGAGTCGCGCTTTGTTTTGCACTCTAATCCCATGGGGGGGAACTCGCCGATCAATGTTCCTGACTTTCTATTACGCCCCATAGATTAGCTCTAGACCTCTACAGAGTAAACAATAAATAAATACTGTGGCGGTTCCATTACAATTCCCACTAACCGCACCTGATATAAGGAAGTTTTGATTATGGCTCTCAGATATAAACAGATATTTCAAATTAGTTCCATTTCACTTCCCACTAATTTCGGCGAACATTTGGATTTTCTGATCCCTGTTGTTTATAAATTAAGGGGAGTTTTTATTGCGCGGAAATTTTCAGTGCATAAAAGTTCAAAGTATTAAGGAAGTTTAATGGAATTCCTTAGCTTTATGATATCATCTTAATAGGAAGCATTCATCCGCATTTATGATAACCTTTTGGAAAGTTTTTATTATATAGTTTTGATATTTTTTTTATCTTGGAAATAGCAATGTAAACTGAGAGTTTCTTAGACTGTTTGGTAGTTTATAACTCTTACGTATTAATTTTAAACCTAATCTAAGTTTAGGGGCTTTTATCTTCCATCATTGCAATCAACTTTGGCGAAGGCTAGCCAGAAGTTCGAAGCTGACAACGCCATTTAAACCGAATAGAACATAATCTATTTTTAACAATTTTTGCAATTCGGCGGACTCCCCAAATTAGTAACTGTCGCTTGTTATAATTTATTGAATGGTATTTAAGGTGTTGTTTTTGCGACTGTATTGATTTAATAGCCTTCTTTATGGCAAACAATAATGGAAATTGTCAGCCAATAACTCATCGTGCTAGTTATCGAGTAATGCAGCTCCCAGAGACAGCTTACAGAGAATTACAAAATCCTAAGGCTAAGGTCGAGTACTCAAGATCGCAATGTGGCTGGCCCACCTGGTGCAACCTTCTTCGAGGCGATGGGGGTATTCAGTCATGGACGGGGACGTGACTTTGTAACAGAGAGTATCAGTCATAGCTGGGAACCCTGATCTAGAGTAACCCAGGGCTATATGGGGTGTATATTGCGAGATAAGCTGTCATCAGCCTATTTATAGGGCCTCTTCTCCCAGAGAACATTGAGAATATCAGTTTATCTTTCACGGTATGCAAATTCATTATGCGGAACTCTTACAAAACACAAGGGGAGCACAGAGGAGGCCAAAGGTCAGGGTCAGCCGGCGGCTAGCTGGCTAGCTATCTAGCTATCTAGCTTATCCAAACCGCGACAGATTTTTGCGCCATTCTAATAATTGCCCTTGTCAACAGTATTGTATCCGACGACCCCGAAAATGGGGAGCTCGTAAATCTTTCCATGCAGAGATACAAGGGGGGAGGTGCTCTCTAAGTGCACTATAGAACTTATACGTCTCGGTTTTAATGGCCACTTTCATTGACTGGCGATGATCAGACAGAGACACGCCCTGTTTTGGCAGTTTACCCAGATTTTCGAATGGGTACTTTTCCCCCATTAATTAAGTAAACGGTTTCCATAGTACAGCCGCAGGTTAAAATTCCGAATTCGGGTTGTTTACACTCGCAAGTCGATCTCGGGGCGGACGAGGAAATCCCGTGGAACGAGTTTGTCGCATTCAAGCGAAATCATTAGCATCACCATGTGATGATGGAAGCCCCAATCTGAAGTCGATGGAGTATTAAACTGAGGCGGCAGACTCTTGCCAAAGATTTGTAGATTCCCCGTAACAAGTATGAATGATTCAGCCGCCCACCTTACCAGCTCATGATCGATATTAAAATCGTAAAAAAAACAAAGCCAAGCTTCGTCGAAATCGTATTAAAAATTGGTTTATTCTTTTTTATTTTTGGGCTCGGTTCCTGATTTTGTTGGGTATTGACGTCAAAAGCGGCCAGCAGTGCCTTTGTTTTTGCATTTGACTGTGACGGATCCATCCACATGTGTGCTGCTGTATTTACACACCAGCCACAACATCCATCCACAACACAACAATTAACAGATACTTTCAGGAGCAGCTTTGTTTGCATAGCTGCGGAGCACCAACCAACAGAGATCCATTCAAAACAGAGAGTTGAAACCGAAGCTCTGGCCGGGGCCAAATCGAAAAGAGGAAGCGCATGTCTTTGAGCAGCACTCGACGAGTGGCTTATTGTAGTATATTATTTATTTGTGCATAATTCCAAGCAGTTATCTTGGCAAACAGCAACTAGCTGGCCTGGCCTGGCAGTGGCATTAGCGAACTAGCAATACCCTGATACCACACCAGCCAGACCAAGCTGGGTAAATAAATTGCATTTCCAACTGAAACAATGCCAGTTTTCCTGCTTCATGATTTCTACCACTTCTGTTTATCAAATAAAAATAATAATACAAATTAATTAATGGTGTTAGCAAGCCAACTCAAAAGTCATGATCCACATATTAGTTAAAATGTGCGTATTTATCTCCTCAAAGTTAATTAATTAATTTCCCAGAACACAGAACTAATGGGAGGTGTTAGGACGTCATTTTTTTTTAACTATCTACTTCAAAATATGTAGTAAAATAAAAAAGCTATGAACAAAACTTAACAAAACAAAGCTTAGCAACTAAAAAATAATAAAAATTACAGCAATGATGTTGTGTTGATTTATGTCTATTAAATCATGGGTTTGTTTTTCAAATTACAAATCTATTTGTTCAGTAACCACTAAATATTTTATATTTTAAAAACTTACTTCATCTCTAGCTCTCTCTATTATATTTGTTTGGCTTTCAAAAATGGATCAAATATTAGCATAACCCTATGAATTCCAAGAATTCATTCAAAAAACCCCTTTTAGATTAAATATTTTAACAAAATCCATCCATAAACATTTATTTGTTATATTGAATACTTGTAGTTTTTAGCAGCCTTATAAATCAAGCGATATCTTATCTTATCTAATAGCAATATAAACTAACATTTGTGGTCTTTTGTTCCAATAGATCATCCGGTTGTGAAATAATTTTTATTCGTACATAAACAAGAGTTTATATTGAGGAGTATAACTCTCGATATCTGGGCAGACGGTTGGGATATATGTTTAGCCGGAAATCTTTGATCGGGTCTTTGGGGTAGAGTATAAAAATATACACAAAAGCCGGGCCGCAGTACTTAATAAGTTTTTAAAAGGTTTGCGAAAAAATATTGTTTAAATATTGTTATTTTCGGACTAATATCCTCACGTTGTCTGACGCAATTTCCGCTGAGGTGGAACACTGTCCCTTGTCTTCGTTCGGTTCGCACTGTTTTTGTGTGAATTTCTCAGGCCATTTTTGCCCATCAATTGCCGTGCGACCTTCTCAGATGACAATGGTCCCTCCACACATACACTTAAAATCAAAGTTTAGCCATCTGACCCCCCCTATTATGCAATTTGCCAATATTATACAATTTAATATTTAAATTATAGCAGACGATCATGTAATATATTTGCATTTCTCATGGAAAAGTGCTCTCAAATGTAATTTGATCCGAGTTCTACACTTTAAACTTTGATCATATCAAAATCGAATAATCTGATGTAATTAGCTTATTAAATTAAGGAAGAATAGTAATACATTTCCCGCAGTGTACTTGATGGGCGAAACTGCGCCTCGACACTAAAGTTGAATGCCAGGGGAAAAGCGTGCCCGGATCGCGAGGGTTCTGTTCTTGCTTTCTAAATAAACATTAATTGTTTATAATATATGTGCCAGAGTGTGATTGCTGTCCGAGAATATACGAATATGAATATGAATATATATTCATATTCGCCGCTTGTGGCAGTTAAGTTGACCGTCGTTTCGGACGCTGAATTGCATTAATTTGGCGAGGGTCGTTGGGGGTTTTGGCTTTTGGATATATAGCCCCCAGTGGGCTTTGATTTTTTTTCGGGGTGTGTGCTCCCTTTTCGTTGGTCTGGCGAAATTTGAAACGCCTTTTGAACGACGCGCGCGCCTTCACAGCTCGGTTTATATAAATAAGTGTAGTCGACTCGACTCGATCGCCGTCTAGCTGCACTTTGGAAACCTTTTTTCCTATTAACATGCCTACGTTAGCAAAAATTTCCATTCTGTTCCCCCATTGGGGCAATGGGTTGGGGACTCTCCGGGACTTACCCTGTCTTTGTAATATGCATACCAAATGTGTTCTACCGTTACACTTTTTTTTTTAAATATAAAAAACATATGTACCTCAAAAAAGGGGAGGGAGGCTCTGCTGATAAGATTGGCGATCGATTGATAAGCGAGTGAGGTATGCGTGCATATGTACCGTCTTTCGCCTTCTATATTTATGGCGGGGAAAAAACCTGCACAGCAAAAAAAGGTTCTAAAATCTTAAAAAATATTTTCCATTTTAGATTATTGTGCTTTCTATGTCTAAAAAAAAACATGTTTTTATTATAAGTTGCTCTAAAAACAAATGGTGGCAGCTATTTTTAATAATTGGAATGGAATTTTCCATTTAGGATTCCCGGGAATAGGGATGTGTTGTTACCTGTGGACTCTTTTTGAGGATCACACCTTAGGCCTACCACCTACCTCTGATCTCTGCCCTTGGCCATTCACTCTTCTTTTCCACCTGCCCACCTTGTATTCACGGACTCTTGCCCGAGAACCCGAACCCGAACTATCCACGTCCCTGCCCGTGTCCCTGTCCTTGCCCGGCTCTTGCCGCTACCTGTCAAAGCGAGAAATGATTTGTTATTCAAATGAAATGCGTCCGTCGATGGTGGTGACGGTTGCCAAGTCGCATCTTGTTGTTGCCGTCTTCTTGGACGGGCCCGACGGGCATGCGTCAATAACCCTCCTGACGATTACACCTAGTCAACGTACTAGTGTCCGTCCCGTCCGGTCCGGTCCGGTCAATGTGTCGTATACGTACTGCAGCTATGCAGATAGGGGTGTAAGTGTAGGGGAAGGTGCCGTCCGCTGTGCTTGACCGTTAAATGTTCACCCCTCGCTGCCCCTCGCATCACTCACACTAGGGAAGTCCCCAAGATACTCTAAAGGTGAGGGGAGATCAGTTTCGTTTTTAATATATTTTATTAATAGAAATCTAAATAAATCGAAAATCTTTATAGTTCTATATTTTTTGACAACTAAACTAAAAGAAAACTATCTTATCTGTCGAGATACAAAAGTATCTGAACCTCGTACCGGGTATCTCACATTCGTTATCACTTGTCTTTCTTTCTGGTTTTGTTTTGATTTGTTATCACTGCTGCTGTCCCTCTCGCTCTCGCCAAGAGAGAGCCGCTCTTTGTCTCTCAGAGGCTCCAGCCTGTTGGCAACTACCGCTAATTTGGTCAGCATCTGACTTTGTTTTGGCTTTTGATTTGCCCCCCAAGCCCCTTTCACCCACCGCCCAACGACCCCCTGATCCACCCCTCCCCCTTGTTTCGTCGTGTGTGCACGAGTGTGTGTGCGTGTTGGGGATGTGGCAAGTTCGTTAGCTTCGCTTTGTCATGCGAGGCGAGCAATATCACTTGGCGCTCTCTTGTTCTCTTGCTCTCCCTCTCGTTGGAGGCCCCCCAACTCACGCCTGCCCACCACCTCACCCTCCCACTCTCAGCTCTCTCAGCTGGCCGCGGGGCCTATAAAAGCGGGCCGCACTCGGCGAGCGTCGTTCATTTGAGTTTCGCGGTTTGTCGTGCCTGCCACTTGGTCTTTCGGCTCTGGTGAAAATATATATCCGAATCTGGAGAAAATCAATTCCCAAGCCCAACTATAAAAGTGCGCTGTTGCCTCTGTCAAATCGAACACAACCTGGATACATGTTCTAAAATACAAAACAAAAAAAAAGCTGATATATAAACTGCATATTGCATTTTTCATGAGCTAACTGTCTCGCATCGCGTGTGAAAAGTTACTAACTGACTACTCTATACGGTTAATGTTAATTTCAACAACAATTATAAAGAGTAATTTTATTGTCTGGCTTACGCAAGGCCAACTACAAAAGCCATAACAACAAATCACATACATCCCAATTTGGATTTATAAATAGCTTAATTTTTTATTAAAAAAAATAAGCAAAAACAACGTTGCTGTAAATAAAAAAACAACAAATGTAAGTATTTCCGTGCCCCAAAAATAACACAACAGAAATAAAACAGAAAACAAGTCGCGCCTGTCTGTGTCTCGAGGGGGCTCTGGTGTATGAGTGCGCCCTTCTATAAATAAATAAAATCAAATTAAATGCAACTAGTTGTGTGCGGCACAGTCGGCTGCCTCCTTGCCCCATGCCTCTCGGATAAATTACAGCAATTTCGTATTTGCGCCGTGGCCTGGCAGCCTGGCCGCCGTTGAAATTGCGGCCAAGCGAACTGAATTTGCAGCCAAGTCCCCAACCTGGTCGTAATTCGCCTCCCTCCTCCTCATCCGATCCATCAGATAAATATAGAACGTTGAAACGGATGGCCGCATAACAACGCAGACTACTACTTATATCCTATATCTGTGATTTTATTTATTATGATGCCAAAAAGCCACCAGCAGACGCTCTAGGCAGTCATGTGCTCTTCATGGCATCACAAAAATATACATATTTTTTTGCAATTTTGCCAAAAATCGTTCCCCAACAATGTAGACAGGTCGTCTAAAACACACTATACATTATAATATAAATGAGATAGAGTGTGTAGAGCATGGGACAGTATTCCCCCAAGGAGATACACAGCCCCCGGGGCAATTAACGTTTCGCTTCCAATTCCAAATAATTCGCACATACTCGTCCGTATACTTTTTTTTAATTGCCAGTCCAAAAACAATTGAAACTACATATCTCTATGGAGATGACGCACTGATCATCTGAAGCTCTCGGCCTCGCTTCGCCTTAAGTTTATGGTTGTTTCAACCGGATTTTAGCAGTTGTGGTTGCTCCAACCCCTCTCCTTCCTCCGTGCTCCACTCTATGCTCCAATAGTTGTTAATTTTAGCCAAGAATGTCGTCCGAGTAGCTGCGGAAAAGTATCTCTATATCGATCGTATTTGAATGATCGTGATCTCTGGTAGTACACCAACTGTCGTACAGTCTACTACGCACCTGCACAACAAGCTCGTTTACCTTCGCCAGAAAATACTTAGCTGCTGGCCCCGTCCAGCATTGAACTCCTCGGCTTGCCGTGCAATCGATGAACTTTAACTGATTTTTGGTTTCCCCATTTTCTTGTTTTTAATTGCAGTGCCATCAACAGCAGCCAATATGTCGATCGCCAGCGTTCACGGTCCCCAAATCACCGACATCTGCAGTCCCCTGTCGTAAGTATTCAGATTTAGACGCCATCTATAGAGATCAGCCATCGCCATCATGATTCATTTTAGCTGGAAATACTCTGTAGCGTTTCCGTTTACGAATCCCAATTCGCAAAAATTTCAATGTAAACAATGTCAGGGTGATTTAGTCGCTGGCGTCGAACGGGAAAGGGTTGTGGGGCTCATTCATGATTTTTTTTTTTGCAATCTTATCGAAGGGGGCAGAGTACATCGGAGCCACAATAAAATAGAGAATCAAACGCGAAAGCCACACCTGCGATTTGGCCGCGAATTTGGCCCATTAATGAAAGGGGCCAGCACCTTCAGCTCAACAGTTCGGTCGTCAGTCTGTGTTTGTTTAAGTATTCGTAGTCGCTGTCGCCGCAACAGTCGCCGCCGCCGCATGTCGTATCATTATCATTTCGCATTTTGGGGCCGCATGAAATAAAAAAAAAAAAATAAAATAAAAAATAAACAACAAAAGCCCGTCGCCATCGCGATTGCTCACATGATCGGGCGAAAGTCTCACACCGCAGTCGGGGTACAGTTTGCCAATCATTTCTCCTCCTCCAGGCCCATCTCCTCCAATCATTATCATAATCACGCCAGCGCATGCCGCCACCCACTTGACAAGGTCACGGTTGTCAGCTCCCCCCCAGATTATTAATCATGATTTCTCCCCCATCCTCTCCGCTATTTCCAGGCACCACACTCTGGGTCTGTCCGCCTCCCTGCCGGACTTGGTCGGCAGCCCTCTGGAGATCAGCATGGACAACGTGCTGACCATCGAAGAGCTGCGCCAGCACATGGGCTCCTGTTTCACCTGCGGTGTCTCCTGGACGGACGATCATGTGTCCCTCGACTGCAGCGAGTGCGGCGGCTACAGCCTGGAGCGTCCCTGCCCCCTGTGCGACGGCCAGTGCGGTGTCCAGTGGAAGCGTGACTTTGCCATGGTGAGTTCGCCTTTCAGTCCCTCAGCTCCCAGCAAAAAGCTCATCAGTCTCAACTGGAATCTCTTTTTGTCACAAAATATAATTCACTTTCAAAAGCCGCTTGATAGATACTAACTTGTAGCGAGTATATTAAGTAATTTGATAATAAGTGACACCAGATAATATGCAAAGTACATTTGGTTGACACCTCCGCATTTTTTTCGATAAACTAAAGCAAACAAGCTGGTGCCAGTCTACCAGTCAGTTTGGAAATTAGCATTGAAGTTTTCCAGCCCCGCTGTTTGATCAAATTTTTCGAGTTCTTTGTCTCTTTTATCACAAAGTAGTTTTTTGCGCAACAACTCCATGCCGGAAACTAAAGAAACACCTTTTTCTTAAAACGCTGCAAAAGTTGAACTGACTCTATTATTAATTTTTATCAACTTCGAGGACTAATTTAACTTTTATTTGTTTTTCTTTACAGTCCCATGCCTGCAGTCAAGCCCGTTGGGTGGGCGTGTGCATCAGCTATCCGGAGGCCGTGGCCGGTGTCCAGTTGCCCGTCGGAGGAGCCGGTGGAGCTGCCACATCGTGTGCCGCCGCCGCTGCGAATCAATTGCGCCTGGCCCAGGAGCTGTGCTCCCGCCTGGAACAACTGTCCACGTCGACGGCGAGCAAAAGCGGACGCATCTAGAGTGCACCGAACGCATTACAGTTCCTTTCGACAGCCAGACTGCAAACCACGCCTCCACATCAGCCACCACATCAGACCCTCATCCGGATAGCAGATAGCTAATAGCCACCGCCACCTTCCACACCACCGCCTCCTCCACAGTCTCTCACCCGTAATTTAGGGCCTAATTGCTAAGCTTTTTAGTTGTTAGTTTTTATTGTTGTGTCGCGTTTTAGTCTTTTAATTTATGAGATTGTGTGTGCCTTTTTTTTTTGCACAAATTTCCATTAATGATTTCACCGTTTTCGTTTTCGGTTTCGGATTCGTTTTGTTCGCAGTGTGACTATGCATAGGTCTAGCGGCTAAGTTAGTTCCTTTGTTTACCTTTTAATAGCACCATTTTGTTAGCACACATGACCGACATATTCTATCCAGGAAAAGACTTCTTTCTGCTTAGACTTAAGCCGAGTTTAGGCATTGCAGTGATAACGGTGATATTAGCCAGAAAGAATCGTGAACAAATAGTGAATTTATAATGTTGTAGCGAATGTCTAACGATAGCTCTAGCGATATAACATACAATTTTTGTATCAAACACTAAAAAACACACTCTGAACAGACCGTGTAACCGTCGTGTAGGGATTGTTGTTAACAATTAAGTTAGTTGTTGTTGCTTAATGCCTTCTGTCAAAGCTACTACCCGAAGAGCACAGATCAGAGTTTATGTATGTAGCTCTAAGATGGTGCCAACGGAGTAAGCGTAACAAAGAATCTTCCAAAAAATGCAAATGCTCAACAAAGTAACTAAAAAGGATTGAAACAGTCTCTATGGGAAATCATGAAAGGATTAAAGGATAGAAACGGAAATAGAGAAGAGCGCACAAGGAAACAATTAAAAAGCATTACTCAAAAGTGTTAAGATTTTCTGTGAAAATCCATATGACATGTAGAAGTTTATACCTAATATATACACCTATATATTATATACCATATAAATCTGCATACAATATACATAAATCTATATATATATATATACATATATTTTTAATGTAGAGATATGTTTTGTAAAAGACAAAGGCATATTTTTAAAATTAAATACCTAAACTATGAAAAATCAAAGCAAGTGACTGTCTTTTGAATGACTTTTGGGTGAGGAATGTGTTGCCAGGCGGCATTATCTGTTTGTTGAGAACTGGGAGCTTCGCTCAACCCGGTTGCCATTGACCAATGACGACTGGGAGGTCGTCCGCATGCGGTGTAATCCGGATTCCGGAATCTAATCATCTTTTACGGCCCACCTGGTGGGCGCCGCTCCAAAGCCACAGCCACTGCCACTGCCACTGGCATCACCTGCCCTGCTAAGTGACTGGCTAAATGGCGAGTAAACAAAGTTAACGCTTCTGGGATTCTCTTTTTTCGACAAAAATATAACATCTTTCCTACACGTCATAAAGTGGAATTTCACCTGCTTTCCTGCCGTTAATTTATCGCCCTTTGTCCATGTAAGGAGTAAACACTTTGGATTTCATCATTCTCGAGTCGCGAACTCTCTCGATTTGTATTTTTGGTTTAACAGCCTTTGTGCTCTTTGATGTCCTACATTGCCGTGTTTATCGTTTCTGGGAATAAAATTTTATCGTCTTCCAAAGAGGTGCTCAGTTATCATTGAAGCAATTACATTCGATGACTCTTATATGGATTTGAAATCAAAGTTTCCCACTAACTTGTGCTTTATCGGGTACAGGTTTCCACTTCCTGGACATAGATACCAATTAACTAGTGCTTTGGTTCTTGGAACTATATGTTGGAAGGTGTTTTATTGCCACTTTTTAATCTCTTAATAAGTTTTGGCTCCATTGTTGGCCAAACAGCAGCACAGACTGCGACTACGGCTCTTGCAGCTCTTCCTCCGCTGACGGGCATACCAGGCCGGGGTGTTCAACGAGATCTGGCTACTTTCCGCTGCAAGATGTCCAAAATTAGTTACTTTTCAGACATTATTGGACTTAAAGAACCTACATTTCTGTGCCTGATCCCATTCAGAATCGGGAGAAGCCTCTGGGAGGGGCAAGTGCGATTGCAGCTCTTCCAGAAGCTCTCCTAGCTCCTGAGAGTCCTTCACGATGCTGCACAGCTCCTCCTGCTGGAAATCGGGATTAATCTGCTTGCACAGCAGAATCTGACTAATGACATTGCCCAGATTGGAGGGAGCAGTGCGGGAGGGAGCTGTGGCGATCCATTAATAGTTACCATTAAGCTGTAATTAGGAAACTGCCGACTCACCATAGTACTCTGTCATATCCAGAGGCACTAGTTGAATCAAGCGATAGCTCTTGATCAGTTCGTTCTGAAACTGCTGGGTGAGATGGAAGAGCAGGGTCAGGTGCATCCTTTCACTGCCCAGACAATGGCGGGGCTGGGGGGTGATCAGGTGAGCCGTGTGCTTGCAGGAATCCACACAACTGCGCCGCAGTTTCCTGATCTTCTCCCGCAACTCGGGGGAGTCACGGGACTGACCAATGAAGATGAGCAGCTCCCGGAACTGGGCCACATGGCAGTTGATTTCGGTGATGAGCTGAAAACCATTTAAGAGGACACTCTTTCTTGTGGGAACTCTTTAAAAAGGATTACTTTACCTTCTGAGGGTCACGGGACGGAAGGAGTAGTTGGGGCAAGTATATGGAGAGGCGATGGGCGATTATGGTCGAGTTCCGAATGGCCAAGGCTGTGCTGCTGGCCACACTTGCTGCTGGCTTCTCGCCCAGCACGGCTGACGAGCAAATGCCATCACCAGGACCGACATGGGCCATATTTGGATGCAGACTGCAGCGCCATTTTTAGCTCGCTGGCATCCTCGAAAGTATGCTACATAAAAGGGCAGGCAGGCAAGCAGGCAAGCCGCCAGGCAGGACATGCAACTGCCATGTGCAACTTGTGTGTGGTTTCCGTCTTATGTAAGCAAATTGCGGCTGTCCTGTCTCATTACCTTGTGTCAACAAGTCACGCCAGCTAACCAGCAACAAATGAGCCAAGAAGGGTGACCGCCATTCCACCTCCTCCTCCCACCCGTGCCATTTACCCTTGGTGCCCCAGATGAAGCTATTATGAGAAGAGCAGAGCGCCCATTTAAGCCACACGGAATGTTGGATTTTATTGGTTCGCAATCACCGCACTCGAGAAACACACACACAAAAAAATATACACAATCAATTGATGCTTCCCGCCTCCTCGACAAAATCCTCCGCCGACTGACAGGGAACGTCAATAAACAAATCGATGGTGTCCACGTTGATGGCATCCAACTCCGTAAAGATCATTTCATCATCAATGCTGCGATCCGGTTCCTTTCAAAGAATATTAGATGAGCCAAATAGGAATTAAATATCTTATGGATACCTACTATCTTGGCATACTTCCAGCACTCTATGGCCTTGTAGTTCTGCCCCATTCTCAGGTTAAGTAAAGCTAGGAACCCCCAGACATTCGGCACATGGGTCTCCGCCGTGGTGCACTTTGCAAAGCAATGCAGAGCCACCTCCAGATGGTCCCTTTTGTAGTAGGACTTGCCCATCAGGTAATCCGCCACGAGGGTGGTCATTTTGCCCGAGAAGGGATTGTTCAGAGCCTCGATGCACTTGTAGTTGTCACCCATTTCGTAGGAGATGTATCCCAGCCGCAGTTTGCCGAGCTCGAAGGGGTCGCGCTCATTCTCCTCAAATGGCGGCAGTGTGAGGCACACCTGGTAGTAAAGGGCGGCCTCCTGTTTTCTACCACGATAGTACTCCACATTGCCATTGACCTGGGCATTCATGGCGGCCTAAGAAATATAAATTTTTAGTTAAAAAATAAAAAGAACCATTTAATCACGAAACTAACAGCCCTATCCGCCTCGAGTCCCTCGCCAAAGTCATAGGATGACAGCTCAAAGTCATAGTCCAGTTGGTTGAGAAAAATGGCCAGCTGAGTCTTGACCATGTACCTGTCGGACTCGGCACAGATATTCTCGATGGCTCCAAACACAACCTGAGCAAACTCGTACAGCCCCAACCGAACGAACATCTTGAAGACCTCGAAGAAGAGTTGGCCCCGTTTCGAGGGGATATTCGGGTTGATGGCAAGGAACAGGCCCCACAGGCTGTGCGGAGCCGTTGGGGAAGTGGGTCGATTGTGTCCCTGATTGTCCTCGAATCGCCAACGGGCATAGGCACATCCTGGCTCGTACCTAAACAGCTTGTAGTAGCAGTAGAGCAAGATCCAGGCATCCGGCTGTCGGAGATTCCGCTCCGCAAAACTCGTAATGCTCCGCAAAAGACACTCCGTGCAGTCGGCTTCGGTTTCCGGATTGGCACGTGAGTCGTAGTAGTTGAGATACAACTTAATCCAGTTCCTGTGATATCAGTCCATTGACATGGTATCTATTTAGGTACGGAGTGACGACTAGATATATGAATGGGCCAATGCTTACGTATAGTACTCGTAATGGTTGGCCAGGTGACTCTGTCCGTAGTATTCCTTGGCCAAGTCATAATTCCCGAACTCCATGTGCAAGATAAGCATATAGAAGTTGAAGCGTTCATCGCTCGGATTTTCGGTTTTAGCCTGTTGGAATATAAAAATTGATTAGCCAAGAGATATCTCCGCTTTTCCGCATTGTTTTCGATTAATTATTAATTTCATTCCAGTTCGAAACGAGTAATACTTCATTGAAAAGTTAATCAATTAGAGAGATTAGGTCCAACAGTCATAATGAATAATGCTACCGAGAAAGGGACGACTGATTTTTTCATTCAAAATCTAATCAAATTAGCAAGACATCTGAATCACTATCCGGGTTTCTGATTAAACCCCTTCCTTCCGGTAATTCATTGTTTTTTTTGTTAAAATATTTAAAAAAAAAAGGTAAAGCTTTAAATATTCGAATGTGAGTAAACTTTCTAACAAACCATTACTCCTAGTTGAGTAATTTTATCAATGAATCACTTCGCCAGCGATTAGATTTCTGACCTTGTCGAGGAAAAGAGCCGCCGTCCGAGTATCGCCTACTGCTCGGAGCAACTTAATGGTGTTCAGGTAGTCCATGATACGATCCGACTGCTCCGCCCGACCACCTCCGAACGTCTCGAAGCCATCGTTCTCCGCCTGCTCCACCAGTGCGTGCACCCGCGGCTCCAGATCGTTGTAGGCCACGGCGCAGAGATTCTGAAAAGCGAATTAAAAGCTAAAAAGTGGAACAAAACGGCCAATCTTACCGAGAAGTCGACATTCGTGGAGGTGGGAGTGCGGGTGTTGTAGACACTGCCAATCACTTTCATCAGGATATTGGCCAGGTTCTGGACAGCACAACAAAAGTGCTGTTTTCGATCCTCGATCTTATTGACGCGCTTCTGAATGATGAAAATAATGCAGTCCCGGATGAACTTATCGAAGCGGGCAAACGAATCCGCTTGGATCTCCTCCAGGGGTATACCGACTTGCGGGACTAAAGGATGATCGCAGAACAGGAGACGATTTTGCCGGATGAAGCTGTCGCGGAACACCTGCAGCTCCTTGTAGATCTCCCCAATGGGCGCCAGGAGACACAGCTTGATGATGGCGAATGTCGGCGGTCGGCTGACATTGTTTTCGGTCCTCTGGCTGCTGGCGATGCTCACCGTTCCTTGCCTTTTCGGTGGCGGCCTCAACTTTCCCATATAGTCCAGCTGGACGGCGAATCTCATGTTTTGCACTGTTTCAAGGACACTTAAAGTTCCATGATAAACTCCTTATAATGTCATTCACTTACCTCCCGGATAGGCCATTATGGATGGATCCAAAATACCCTGGAATACCTTCTGGGGCTTGGTGTAGCCTATAGTTTGGAAGACCTCCACGGCCAGGACATACTGCTGGCAGGTGATGGCATACGACAGGATGTCGGCCATTTTCTGGGTGAGGATGAAGCGGTGGAAGGAGTTGCACACCAAGGCATCGTCCCCACCCTGGTCAATGTCCGAGAAATCCACAGTCATGCCATCGGTGCAGAGAAGTTCATCGAACAGACGGTACGTCTCCACCTCCATGGTGGACTTCAGACCAGTGACGTTCGACGGCTGGACGGCGCGACGAAAGGACTCGAAAACATGATGTAGCGGCTGCTGGGCGATGCACAACCGCTCCAAGTATTCGAAGTCACAAAGTGGGACATTCATGTCATTGCGATCGCCGGGTATCCTGGAGCGGAAGCTAATCACCACCCGCATGCTGGACGCGTCCAGGATGTACTCCTCCCTCAGGTTATAGATGCTCTCGAACGTCACAAAGGACATGTTGGTGAAGGTCAGTTGCTTGGCGATGGGCAGCAGGGTGTATAGGTGCCATTCCGTGTGGACAGTGCTGCGCAGAGACTCCTCCACATCGGGCATCGGATAGAGGTAGAGCTGCTCCCGGACCATGCTGCGCGAGTGGCCAAAAAGCTTGATCACATCCAGGTAGCCCACGCAGAGCAGGACCATCTTGACCGTCACCCTGGACGTAAACTGTTCCGGAACCGAGTTGTGATGCCGGTCAATATTCTTGATGATTACCTGGAGGTGACAAATGGTAATAAAACGGCAATATGGTGGAAGTCAACTTACCTCCACTGGGGTACTTGAATTGGAACTAATACCTATTTTGTCGCCATCTTCCTCCTCCTCACCCTCCTCCTCCCCGTAGGCACCATCAACACCAAAAATCGACCTAAATGGAGTTACCCGCATGAAGAGCTCGACTAGCAGTGGATTATCCGCGGCATGGTTAATCCGGTCCACATTGTCCTGCTGGAAGATTAGCGTGAAGGTGGGTCTCGTATCGAATTCCCATTGCGGGATAATGCCGTCCGTGTTATAGTGCTCTGTGCATTTCACTATCAGGCTGCCGCCCTGGCTGATGTGGATCTCCAGTGGGTGTCTCGTCGTCGGCAGGCGACTGATACCGGCCAGTTGGATGTAGAGGAATACATTCGGCGGCTGGGGGCCTATTTTCTTGGGCTCTGCTTCCTTGCCCTTCTTGCCCTTTTTTGGCGGCATTTTGGCATATGTGTTTTTTTTCGATTTGAATTGTAACAGTTAAGTCGGAGCAAGCAGTTTCTTCGACGAGAACATTCGAAGTCGAAAACAGTGTTTGAAAATACCGTATGTGGTCTACCAAGCAGTTTTTACACTGCTTCCCCATGAAACAGCTGATTTGCACTACAGTGTTACCATACTTTTAGGGTGTACCAACGACCCCACATCCCCCCTGCTCCATACCATTCACACGTGAAGCGAAATCAAAACAACAAATTGGACAGGGTCGGGTATTGTGTATTATGCAAGCGATTCCTGTGTGAAAACTGCCGAATACTTCGATAACTCGAGGCGATTTGCAGGGATACGAGTCAACAACATTGACATGTACCGTTTGCTGACCGCCAATCGAGCGGGCGCCGTCCGCAGGGCCATCCGAGCGCCACACACTGCCCATCCAACAACAACGCAAAATGCGGTGTGCTGCGACTGCGGCGGTTTTGCGCCTCAGAATTTCGTCAATTATCAGCAGTATTATCAAATGTTGTACCGCCAAACGCCGGCCGGTGAGTTGCGGGAGTAGGGAAGAGTGGTCCAAGACATTTACTTAACCGGCCATGTGCTTTCTATTTGCAGTCACTTCAGCTGCTCCCCCAACCACTACAGCGGTTCGTCCACAGACAACAACACCCACCCAAACAGATGCCCTGGAACAGGCCAAAAAAAAGAGAATGCGCAAGCCACGATATGCCAAATATGTGGAGCTTCTGGAGGGTAAGAGATTTTACAGAGTCCTTCTTACTTGTGTAATAATGTCCTTATACTTCTTCTCCAGTCACCGAGCAGGCCATCAGTGAACGCCGGTCGCGAGTGAAACGATTAAAGTCTAAAAAGCTAGCCGAGTTTATACAGAAAACCCAGCAGCAGATCCTGGAGAGACGTGCCCGGGAGGACAGGAAGGATAAGAAGACCAAGACCGCCATGGAGCTGCCACAAAGACAACCTGTGGAGTATCAGAAAATCGATATAGACACGCTGGACGGATCTCTCCTGGAGTCTGGCATTTATGACGACCGACCTATGCTGTTCTTTGGCAAGGACAAGTACACCAAGAGGGTTATAGCCAACCCGGATGAGGTGCAAAATATCCTCAAGAGCTTCCACAACTTTCGCGACATAATTGAGAGCATGGGAAATGAACAAATGGAAGCGGACTTTGGGTGGGTTCTAATCGAATGTAAAAGATTTCTTTGTTAATTGGTTAACTTCTGTTTCAGGCTAACAAATTCGAAAGCTTTGGCGGAGGAAACAGAACCGCACGATCCTTTCGAGGCCATTGAACCCTACATTAATCCCCTGGACAAAAGCAAACCCTCTTCGGTAACGGCGGTGGCTATGCCAAGCGCCACTTCAGTGACTACCAAGTCTAAAAAGCGGTAAGTTATAACTGAAATTGGATTAGAGCGATACTAACTTGCCCCTTCCTATAGTTTCAAGAGCAAGGTGCATGTCAACGAGGAGCAGGAGCGCCTGGCCAAGCAGCGAGCTCTACACATGAACCTAAACACCTACTTGAGTGTCTGCGTTTCCGCGAATATGTTAAGCCGGGCACTGTCCACCATAATGGCGTACCGAGGGCGGGTGAAAAAGAGTTCCTTGCCCCATTTCTCAGAGGGCCTCATCACCATCGATCTCTACAACATCCTGCTGCACGGGTACGCGGGCAAGGGATACTTTGAGCGATGCCAGGAGCTCTTTGGACTAATTGAGGAAGACGGCCTGTCGTTTAATGAGCAGACCTATGCAGCCATTTTCGAGTGCCTGGGTCGGGTTGAATCAGATGAGGAGAACCTGCAGCACATATCCGATTATATTAATCAAGCGGAGGCTGCAGGAATCAGCCTAAACCAAATCATGGATCGTTCCAAGTTTGTTGCCGATCAGCGGGATATAGCTCTGGATGCCATTCGTCGACTGCGTCCCGAGTTCACACCCGTTTATGAGCCACCGCAGCTGGGTTACGATAACGAGCTACTGAACCACCTCAACGAGCACCTAACTTCGAAAAAGGAGCCGGACTACGCCATAATGAACTCCAAGTACGGTTACACCAAAGAACAGTTGGAGCAGCTTGCTCGAGATCAGCTCCAAGTGGAGCTGGACGGCTGCATCACCATCAAATCAATTGAGAAATCGAAGGAGTTTGCCAATGCCAAGCTATGCGTAAGGGCTACTATTTTCTTTTTATTTATTTCTTGAAAATAACTAATTAAAATATCTTTCAGAGAGAGAAACTCAACGATCTGGAGCAGACATGGCGCAAACAAATATCCGCTGCCATTGTCAGAGATCTCAATACCCTTCGCGTTCAGGTTCGCTTCAAACCACACGGCTACATGAACTACTACACCTACCTGAAGACCATGGACACCTCGCACTTCGTGGATATTCTCATCAAGGAGCTGTACAAGTTGGCTGCTGGTTCGGAGACATTCAGTCCGACGGTGGGGCAGCTGTACAAGGAGCTGGGACAGAAAGTTCAGCAACGCTATCAGATCGAACAGAAGAAACAGAATGGGACGCTGGAAAAGATTGGCGAGATCTACAGTTCCTATTGCGATATATGGGACAGCGGGAAGACGCAGGACAACACTCGGCAGGCATGGCAGCGTTTGGTGCACGAACAGCGGACAAGTGGCCCCAGTATGGATCAGCCGGAGGTACCATGGCCATCGAATGTCCTCACCGGAGTGGGTCGGTTCCTGTACAACATCCTGATGCGCGACATTAAGATTGATTCTCACTTGATGCGCACCAAGAGTAAATCCAAGACAGCGTCACAGCCTCAAAACTTGCTGCCCGCCTTCTACACTCTCTTCCGGAATCAGGGACGCCTTGTCAAAGAGGAAGTTAAGCCACATCCGGTCCTGGCCAGATTGCTGCGCGCCTCGCGACAGCAGACGCTGACCTTTGACTCGAATCTGGTGCCTATGCTGTGTCCCCCGCAACCGTGGAGTACCCCGCACAACGGTGGCTACTTGCTCAACAAATCAGAGCTGATTCGCCTGCCCCACCAGGCGGTCCAGCAGTGGGAACGTATCCGTGCCTCCAATCCCCAGCAGCTATACCCCGCTCTGGACTCCCTCAACCAGTTGGCCAGCGTCCCATGGCGCGTTAACACTCAGCTATTAGATGTCATCATCAAGGTCTTCCAGAATGGAGGCGATGCTAAGCTGGATGTGCCCCAGCCGCCTAGTTCCCTGCCTCCACTGTCCAGTTTGCCGCCCAAGAATGCCGAGGGCAGTAATGTTTCCAACGCAGATCGGGCGAAGCAGTTCCGGGACAAGTTGGTGCACCGAAGAAGGCAGGCGGAGATGTACAGCTTGTGGTGCGATGCCCTCTATCGGTTGTCCTTGGCGCAGCATGTAAGTAATATTATTTTTTAACTTAAGAAAACAATATTTATTTCGTAATATTTTTAGTTCCGTGATAAAGTCTTCTGGCTGCCGCACAACATGGACTTCCGTGGGCGGGTGTATCCAGTGCCACCGCACCTTAACCACCTTGGATCCGATCTGGCGCGTTCCATGCTCATCTTCGACCAGGCTCAGCCTTTGGGTGTGGATGGTTTCAGTTGGCTGAAGCTGCACTGCATCAATCTGACTGGCCTGAAGAAGCGAGACTCGGTCAGAGAGCGCCTGCTCTACGCGGAGGAGATCATGCCAGATATTCTGGACTCTGCCGACAATCCCCTCACCGGTCGGATGTGGTGGGCCAAATCGGATGAGCCGTGGCAAACTCTAGCCTGCTGCATGGAAATCGCCAATGTCCATCGCTCCCCGGATCCAGCTGCATATCTCAGTCGCTTCCCGATTCACCAGGATGGCTCCTGTAATGGACTCCAGCATTATGCGGCGCTGGGAAGGGATCAGGCGGGTGCCTGCAGTGTTAACCTGGCGCCATCGGCTATACCGCAGGATGTGTACAGCGCAGTAGCCGCTCTGGTGGAGAAGAGTCGCAAAGCCGATGCTCAAAATGGTCTGCACGTGGCAGAAGCTCTGGCGGGATTCGTGCGGCGTAAGGTTATTAAGCAGACAGTGATGACGACTGTGTATGGCGTTACTCGTTACGGAGCTCGTCTCCAGATAGCCCGTCAGCTGAAAGACATCGACGAGTTTCCCAAGGACTGGGTGTGGCCAGCGTCTACCTACTTGACCACCAAAACCTTCGAGAGCCTGCGCGAAATGTTCACCTCGACCCGTGAAATCCAAGATTGGTTTACGGAGTGCGCCCGTCTGATTTCTGGCGTTTGCAGCCAGAACGTGGAGTGGGTTACCCCCCTGGGTCTGCCGGTAGTTCAGCCGTACAATCGCCAGGATGTAAAGCACACCGCTCGCACCGGACTGAAAGTGACTGCCAATTTGTCGATGGACATGTACGAGCGGCCCAACATCCTTAAGCAGAAGAACGCCTTTCCGCCAAATTTCATTCACTCCCTGGACTCCTCGCACATGATGCTCACCTCGCTCCATTGTGAGCGGCATGGCATCACCTTTGTGTCCGTCCATGATTGTTTCTGGACGCATGCCAACACAGTGCCGGATTTGAATCGGATGTGCCGGGAGCAGTTTGTGGCCCTCCACTCGCAGCCCATCCTGGAACAGCTGTCCGAGTTCATGCGACACACCTACAGCTTTAAGGAAAAGTGAGTTAAAGCGAAGTAAACTTAACTAACTTTTAATAATATTTATTTTAATCTTATAGCGACTTCACAAACGATGGTTCCGTGGAAGACTTGTCCAAGCGCCAGCTGAACCGCACCCTCAAACAAATGCCCCAGAAGGGAGACTTCGACCTGCGCAACGTACTCGACTCTGTGTACTTCTTCAGCTAAAAAGACACCTCAAAGAACAAGAACAGTGCCTATTTTTAATCTTAGTCATTAGTGTAACTTATCATAGCTGTTATAATTGTTGAACGGAGCTGCTTTTAAAACCAAAAAGATTTGAGAAAAAGCTTAAAAGGCGAAATGCCAATTGTGATTTTGTAACCATTTACTGCAGAAAATTGGTAATAAAAATGATTATTAAAATGTTTCGAAAAATATAATTTGCATTCATTTAAATTCTTCTATTTCTTAATGTAGATTGAGATTGGTCCGTAATTTATAAATGGTATATTATATTATTATAAAAATGAAGTGAAAAACTTTTTTTAAAAAATTAAAAGAATATCGTAAAAGCTGTTTCCATTTTTTCACTTTTTCTAGAGGAAAAAGTTCATAACTTTGCCAATATTTGTCAGAATCTGATATGTTATACCTTTCCGATCTTAGATAATCGAGTACTATCATTCTCTATCAAAATCTGTCCAACTAAAATTTTACCCTTTTTTTGCAATTTTTCAAAGGGGTAACATCATTATTTTGGCCAAAAATTGGACCAAATTTTTTTTATTTCCATTTTTCCATATTTTGATGTAGATCGATGGGGATTTAAGTTCTGATTCATAATTGGTATTCGGTTTATTAATCGGTAGCGAAATGGTTAAAATATTCACTAAAAAGGGAGTCAAAAATTTAGATTTTTTAAGTTAAAAGAATATTGAAAACGCTTTTCCAATTTTGTCGCTTTTCGTAGTGAAAAAAGTGCATAACTTTCCTTATACTTGTCAGAACTTGAAATGTTATACCTTCCTGATCTTATATCATCGAGGACTATCATTCCCTATCAAAAACTGGCCATCAAAAATTTGACCCGATTTTCGAAATTTTTCAAAGGGGTAATTTGGTCTAAAATCGATCAAAAGTTTTTCCCTCCCAAATTTCTCTTTTTTTGATGCAGATCGAGGGGGATTGAAGCCCTGATTCATAAATGGTAATCCCTTTCCAAATCGGATCAAAATCGGCTGAAATATTGGATAAAGGGTGTCTCAGTTCCTTCACTCCCGAAAAAAGATATGACCCTCAGTAAGGGTATCAGAACACCACTCCCGGATTGGCCCGGTTTGGTCCACTTTCGGCCACTTTCGTTTTCACTCAATGGCTTGCCTTTGAGTGCTTTTTGAGAGGAGCCAGCACACCTACACGGTGGGAATCCCTCCACCCCCATTACATGCTCGGTTGTGGTGCCTCTGCTACTGCCTCAGCTACTGGGGCTTCTGCTACCGGCGACCGGCGACGTCGTCGTCGTCATCCGTCGGCTTTCTTTGGCCACTCAGCTGTGCTCTCATTTCGTGGCTCGGCTGGCGATTCGCTTCCGATGTGCCGCTCAGTCTGAAAAGTGGCGCGTCGAGAACGCATCGTATTCCGTATTCCGTGTTTCGAATTCCGAGCTGAAAATCAAGCGTGCTCCGAGGGAATTCCACTAGAATCTGCATCGGTATCAGCATTCGACATCGGCATCTGCATCAGCTGCACCACTTGCACCGTGTCCAGGTCGCACAGGTGGATCGCTCAGGTAACGAGAGTGGCTGCGGTTGCAGCACCACCAGCAGCAGCAACAAAGGCCACTGGCTCGATTAGCATTTTATCGCACCTCTTCAGCATAATGGGTAACTGATCCGCGATGCAGGGAGTGAAGTGCTGCCAAGGGTGTGATGCATTTTGTTTTTTTATTTCAACCACAAAAGTGCAGTGCAAATTAAATTCGAGCAAGACACTAACCAGCCCCCCACACTAAATACTTTTCTGTTTGCTCCGCAATTCGTGCTCTTTGTTTTTCAATGTTTTTGTATTACTCAGGCATTTTCGGAAATTTTCCTCCTCCTTCTCAGATGTTCCTCAAGAGATATTGTATCTTTGGGATACGTTCGTGTGTGTCGCCTCTTGTTTGGGTAATTGCAAGTGAATTGTCCGAGTTGCAATTGATAAACGAGCTTCCATAAACGGATAAAGGAGCTATCTGGGTGTCGGTCTTATCACCACAGAATATCGCATTAAAACTAATTCAATTACAGGGCGAGTGTGTGATGTGTGTGTGTGTGCCTGGGCATGCAAATTAGAAGGCATAATAACAACACCAGGCCAGAGAAGAGCATCAACAGAATCAGGAGCAGTGGCAGTGTACACATATATATAGATAAAAAACAGTTTGTAATTGGGCCAAAGTTTCGCAACACAGCAAAGGGGGCTGGGTGCTGGGTGCTGGGGGTTGTCCAACAAAGTTGGAACTCAGTTTTCTGTTCGTGATAATGCCATAATTGACAGCCTGTGGACGGGTTTGATTGAATTTACATCGGCAAATTGAGTTGCAAATGAGTTTTGTTCAGGCAGTGACAAAATTGCTAAATAGTCTGTGATAAAACCTGATAAAAGCCCCAACACCATTCCAGTTAAAAGCGTTCAACAATCGGGGAAGTAATTGATTGAAGTGATTTGTTTCTCCAACAAGCAAGAAGAACAAAGCGTGAACCCCCGTGCGTATACGTAATATTTAAGATTTGCCAGAGCAGAGCAGGGCACACAACACACAAATGATACCTGTCAGCAAGTAATAACTTTTGATAAAGACCCAGTAGCACGATTTCAATTAAAAACAGTTAACAATCGCCACAAAATAGGGAAATGTGTTTTATGGGCCAACCGTGCGTATGCGTAACCCGAGCGTATGTGTGCGTAGCGCCATAAGTTACGGCCGTAAAAGTGTTCAAGTCCCGGCTCATATAATTCCGACCCGGGCACTTCCCATTTCCGATTTCCCTGCCTACCATCTTTAACCATTTAGGCCCATATTTTTCCGGTGTGCGAGCATCGCGCATTGTATTCGGGTTTAATGGAAAAAGTGTGTCCATGCCGCAGATGGGTTATTAACCATTTTGCCACACTGGAAATGGCCATTTAAATTTATAGTCCGTGCGGCCGGCCATGTGGCGTGCAGCACGATGTTGCAAGGCTAAGGATGGAGTGGTTAAGTCATCATGATTGCGATGCATACGAAAATGTTATGTGACCATATATTGGGTGTTAACTGTAGGTGTATAGTTTTATTTTATTTGTAAAGCTTTACGGGCCTTAAGAGCCTTAAAAAGAGATAAAGTTTGAGATAAATCCAGTGTCTGGATGCTCTTATTTTTCCAGTCTCTGATCTTGAAGCATTTTTGTAAACATCTCGGAAGCTCCATCTCCTACAAAATATTTACAAATACTATGGCCTTTATGGCCTGGAATAGTTTTTGGAAAAATGCACAGAAATGTACAAGTTATGGATCAATAATTTAGGCAATGTCAGAGCTGTCAATGCCAGTGCTCTTCACTCCATCACCACCATTTATCATAACCACTACGAGCTCTAGTCATTTATAATCCCGATCCCGAGTGGAACAGAAAAAGATGCCGTGACTCAGCAGTGCTCTGAATTCGCTATGCGAACACATTATTATTTATTGCATATTTAGTTGGAATGCTCTGTATTCCCGATAACTTTCCAATTCATTGTCAAAAAAGGATTTTCCCGAGCTGGCTGACACAGCCCTGGGGCAGGAGATAAGAAGTCAGTCAACTACAAGCCCGCCAGCTGTCAAAGCCACCTACCACTTGCCCCCTCCTCCAGTTTACAGCCCAACGACCCGGGCCGCCACCCACCCACCAGCCTTGCGTGAGCCGGGGGCATTATCGGGCACAGAATGTGAAAGCAAGTCAAGTGCGAGTGCAGCCAGAGATTATGCTGTTTTGGTAGCTCACTTTTGGTCAGAACTATGTACTGAGGACACTGGAAAAGTATACTATATAGTCCTTCCAGTATAAATATTCCACTCAAATGGTAATATTTCCTCACCATTAAAGGGATACCCAGAACTCTCATTGAATTAATATTATTTTTAATAAAAAAAACTTATCTGCAAAATTTAAATATAGCTTCCTTAATGACTCAGTATCAGTTGAAGCCCTTGTATTTATTCATAAAAGTATTTTTGGAATACTTTACATTTATAGAATGATATTTCTTTCTCTGTAATCACCACTCAGTAATTTCCCCATTTATCATTCGGTCGCCCAACGTGAGTAATTAGTAACAATACAAACAACAACAAAAAAACACAAATCAGACAATCTGAATCAAGAAAGCCTATATTGCTCCCCCCCTGGTCTTAGTTTTTTGGCCCTATTCCTGCACTCCATTTCGACTGCATTGATTTCCACTTTGCCAGGTGGCTGGCTCTATTTCTTTTTCGTTACTGTTATTTATGAATTCGAATTAATGTACCGTTAGCATGCACAACAACACTTTCAGCCAGGAACTGGGGACAGGGACTTGGCCAATGCCAATGCCACAATTCCACTACCAACCGCCTCACTTTGTTTGGCTAAATGCGGCGTTGTCGTCCATTTTGGGTGCCATTATTACGACCGTTTCCGTTTGGAGATTTCCGGTGATTATTTCCATGCTGGCTGCCACGGCAAGTGAAAGTGAATGGGAAAGTGAAAGGAGCTCCTAGGAGCGCTAGGATGGCTAGGATTCCGGAGAGGGCCACCCATTCCGGAGGGTGGTGGCTTGATTGAATTAAGCACGAAGCGATCCCGGCCAGCAATTCATAATGACACGCAGCCTAATTATGCTCCGCACAGCTTGTGGCCCAAAACACCTGCCCCACTTACCCTAATTGAAATTGATTGCGATGGAATACCAGGCTCTGAAGGTTCTCGCTCTGGGTCTGTAGTTCCTCCACATTCATACCGATTCGGAGACTCAAAATTCAACATGACAGCCAAACAATCAATGGCCCCGGAATGCACTTGTTATTGCCGCTGATGTTTCCAATCGATTGGAAGTAACACAGTGCCAAAAATTTATATTCCCTGCCCTCCGGGGCCAGAAGAGAAGGCAGTCTGTTTTTATCGTTTTCTGAAATATTAAAGGCATGTCAAAACAATGCGCCAAAGGCGGCTCAATAAATGATACGATACGACAGGGCAGGGCGAGTTTCAGAGGGCAGAGTGGAAGGTGGGATAGCCACGACCCGCACGAACATATGACAGAGCACAGGAATGAGATACCTCCGTACTCGGAGGCAGAAGCTACTAATGCAAAGCCGCAGAGAAGCCAACTGGCGGAAATACTAGTAGAAAACAAATAAAAGCAGAAACCAGAACAGGAAAGAAGACAAATTAAATTGTGACAATGCGAATGGCTAATACACTTGGCAGATCAGAAAGTAATACTTACTTTGTAGAGTTTTTAAGGGGAATTTCTCTTACATATCATGCTAATAATAAGTATTTTTTATCCTCCGATTTTTCTGCACGAAAAGATTTTCTAAGCCAGAAAGGTTACTGATTCTAGATAGTAAATTCCATTATATTATAATAAATTAAATTAAAAACAAATAAATTAAAAACCTTTTCATAAATTTTTGTTTTTAAAGGTATATTTGAGTTTTTAGAACTCTTCCATCATAGCTCATGTACCTTTTCTATATTTCTTTAAGTTTTAAAAGAATTTTCCAAGTTAGTAATCGTAGAAACTTTCCTAAAAACTCATACAAGCTATTATGGCTTGGCGGAATATTTGCATTTTATGTTTTATTTTCCCGCCCAGTACCATCTGCATGTTGACACTTTGCAACTTTCTTTCACGGCCAATGGAACAAGCTCTTACAGCCATGTTAACATGGTCACTGGCTCCCATCTCCCACCTTAGCCAAGGTCGGCCAGAGGTTGGAGCTTATGAATATGCAGATATAGCGATACTGCTCCGATAGTAATCTGCGAACATATCTCAAGTCTTCAATCTTTAATCTTCAATCGGCAAGTCAAGCAACTTTTTTTAGGGTATGACTGACTGACATATGAAAAAAAAACAACGGAGGAGGAAAATAAAAATTGTAACAAGTTGAACGTGCTGCTGAGCTGGGCATTAATAGGTTTTTGACTTGCCATAAAAACGACACACACATCCCCTTACCCAGAGCCACAACAGAGTTGTCTATTCTATTTTCTGGGGCATGATAGCCAAGAAAATCCGCTCCAGACTACATAGAGCTTAAATTGCTCGTTGGCCTTTAAAAAATGATTTGGCCAAAAAAAAAAACAAAATGATAGAAGCAGAAATACAAACACAGACGTAGATGTTCACGTAACTCGATTCAGTTCAAGTTGAACATTTTTTGGCAGGTCTTGGGCCTTGATTAGGTTCGCCAGCACCATCGCCTAGCCGGGCCATTGCCGGCCCATTGAGGGCCCATTGAAGTTGCTCTTGTAATTGGCCTGTTGCGGGTCTGTGGCTAATAGCATTTGGCCCGTAATTGGCCGGCGATGGGTTGGTTGGGAAATTAATGCGATTCTCCTGCACCGAGAGCGGACGTTGCCATGCCACTTAATAATTATCATGGGATTTCATCTACCCGAAAATAAAAAATATAAAATAAAATGAGACTTGACGCAATTAGGTTTGTTCACATCGTTTTTCAAACATTTTTGGAGACAATATTTGGTGGGAGCTTTGGGGAAGTTACGAAAAAGGTGAAACTCACTAAACGAACTCTTTTGTTTTCCATCCGCTCAAGCTTTTAATGGGAATTGAATATTTATGAAAAAATTAAAAGTCAATCAGAAGTTGTAGTTCGCAAAAAATAGTTTAATTGAAGTGTGAATCAATTAATTGATTTTAATTGAACCAAACCACAAACAAGAGCCACAAACACTTTTTCAAAAGAGTTCCATTAATTGTGATTAATATGCGTCGGAATAAATTACATTTTTCTATTTTTTTTGTGAATATTAATTTAATTTCCGGTGTGTACTTGATATATCCTTGGGTCCTTGGCTCTACCTGTTACATGTCCCTCGAGCTTCGCTGTCAGCCTTGAACTCTGAAGGGTAAACAAATTTGTTATCAGTTTACTTTACATTTTTCTATTTCTTGGGACGTTTGTGTATTTCCATTGAAGTCTATTCATTTGTTCATCAGATACTGCCATGTATTGGTATATTGACGAGATGTTTTTTGTACACAAGTTGGATGGAAGTATTGTTGGAAGTTCCATTGAGAATCCATTAACATTCCTTCGGCGAGCAATCAATTTTGTGTGCTTTCTCGTCCTTCACTTATCTATTCAATCAGAAAGTCGACCTCAGTCACAAGTCCCTCAACCTCAACCTCAACCCATCCCGTTTTCAATTTTCTATTTTTTTTTCCTATGCCCCGAATTGAACATTTTAAGCTTACGGTGACTCCTTCAACTTGTTTACCCGTTCCTAGCCCCCCGAAGCATACGAGCGTTTTTTTCAAAAATTCATTTTTCTCAGCATTTTTCTATTTGCCCAACTGCCTGGTACTGCCGCTGGTACTCTGGCACTTTTGGGGGGGAGTAGCCTGCAGTCTTTTTAAATTTTGGACTTGTGGCTATTTGCATTGCTACTCGTAGTTTCTCTGCTTTTCATTTCCATGGGTTTTCCATGGAATTTTCTTGTTGCTCTTCCCCCAAATCACTCTATCTGGCCGGCTCTATCTCCCACAAGCGTTTACTTTTTTCCACCGTTCGCTTGCTATTTTATTTGCTGATTTAATCGCGTCTTGAAGCTTCCTTCCTGTGACTGATTCCGGAGAGGGTTGGACCTGAGGAGGGATCGAGCGGAGCCATGTTTATAGGCTAGTGGCATTTTGTGAGGCGTAGTTGCCGACACGCGCACACAGTCTCATAATCAAATGTCGGGTAATGTGCTGTGAGGCAATCTATAACCACGGGCCATGCAACAGCTTGCCCCGGAACGTAGCAAATGGCAGGGGGCAGATGGCAGAGGGGACATAGCAAATGGCAAGTGAAAGATGAGAAAATGATTACGAAACTCAAGTGGCGAGAAAAAAATGAAGATGTTTCGAGAATAATATAAACACGAGTGTCTTATCGATATTGCACGGGGATTCTGGGAATTCATAGTTCATTTCGATAAAAGGGATCCATGAATATTGAGAGCTATTGATAAAGAGACGACACTTTTAATAAAGACCTGAATTCCCAGAAGATGTTAGAAAGGTTAGAATATAGAGGCATGTTTCATTAGATTCTTATCATGGGTTTAGGACTCTCTATTCCCTAAGCCGCATCGAGATTAGCCATTACATCATAATCACACTAGTTGGCAAACAATTTAAGGCTGAGCCCACTTAACCAAATGATGTAATTATCGCATCACTTGTCCAAACTGAGAAAGTTTGCTTCCGAATGCCAAGTTTCTTGGATTCTCCTTGAGGAAATGGGCAACTCATTAATCCAATTAAACAGATCAATAAAGCAAAGGGTTACTGGCGAACCAAACTATCCACTGACTAGTGGACAGAGTAATGCCATAGTAAGAACGTCTTGGCCCTGCAACCCGCAAGTGTTGCAAATTGAGTAAGCCGGACTCATGAGGCATTGACCAGTCGTGTGGCAGACAGCACAAGTCTTTGACTTGATCTCCTTCTCGGTCGTGGGCTTGTTTATTTGTTTTCACTTTTCACGTTTTTCACTTTTCTATTTGCTTGTCTGTCCGAACAGAAGCAGTAACCGAGGCAGTGACACCCACAGAACCGAATACATATGCCAGCGACCAGTGTTTGCTCAATAAGTCAGCCCATGAGGGCGTCGACGGGGCGTATACTTGATGTTCTAGTTGAGTGAGACGTATACGCCCTGTGTGCTGTGTGCGCCTGGATATGTCAGGGTGTGCGCCACGCGAACAGACAACAAGTCGGTGGAATGTGTCGAAACTGTAATAATCAGCTTCAAGGCGAAATGAGTTGACAATTCTGGCTTACTTCCTCGCTTTCGGGCAACAAGAAATGGAGCACGTTACGGCACAGGAAAATTACACGAAATAAAAGGCTGTTCGCTTAAGGATCTCCTTCATCCCATATCTCTTGCGTATGTGTTATATACTCACAGCTTCCATTGCCGGTGGCAGGTGCCATTAAACAAACATTATACGTAAAGTTTTCGGTGCATCGAGTTTTTCACAGCAGCTGACAAGGGTTAAGGGTACGACACTAAGCCTCTAGGAGATGCCTCCAAGGCCAGTCCCCAGCCCCAGCCCCAGCCCCAGCCCCAGCCCCAGTCCCAGTCCCAGTCCCAGTCAGTCTCATCCGTTACCTCGACGTCAGACCCCTTGTCGCTCCTCGAAGCTTCTTATCAACCGAATTGAGCTCTCATTCGCACGCAGAAAATGAATTCCAAGGAAAAACACAAACAAATCCGAAGGGGAAAGTACACTCTAAATAATAATAGAACAACAATAGACTATTTTCCCATTAAATATTGAAGGTCTGGACACTTTGAAGTCTGTCACTTGAACTGTAACAGCTTAGTGTTCGGTCCAGACACCTGGAATAACAAGAATACCAATTGACAGATGCCCGCATCCCAAAAATAGAAACGAAAACACGGCCCGACGAGATTGATACGCTTTTTTTTTTTGGTTGAAACAAAAGGTAGTCTGACAAATGTGTGCGAAAACGATACAGATAAGCTGGTGCTAAAAGCATTGGCAAACATTTATTCTTCAGGCTTATTGAACTTATACCCCCCGATAGAGTAAAGTACAGTAGCTATAGCAAATATTTGTAGTACACATGTAGTGCGAAAGATTACCAGGGGAGTGAGTCTAGCGAGGTAGGGAGACTGCACTTAATGAAGTCTTCCCTGTACCCCATACCCGTAACGTCTAAATTGACTTTATTGTTGTGCAAATAGGCGATCTCTCCTGCTCCCCACCAGCCTGTCGCACTTCTTGTTAAGTACGTATTATAATAATATATTTACATACTCCCCCCGGGAGAGGCCCGACCGGAGGCCTACATAAGCATTCATTGCCAGTGCGTGCGTCTGCTCATTGTAGTACTTAAACGTTATAAATAAATAAAGCACGGCCGACGCTTTCCTCGCACACTGTAAACGCTCTATAAATATTTCATGGGCTCCCCCTAGTCGCAGGCACTGCCGCTGTCATTTAAATAAATAATTTTCAATAAGGTTTAAATAAATTAAGTGTAAATTGAATTAAATTTTTCGCATGCAACCCTCCATGTCAAGCCAAACGCAATTATTTGCCTTTCAATGTCCCTCCCTATTTCACCTAAAGGGTGAAATATGTATATTCTGTGGTTTTCACAAAAATTTTAAATATAAATCTCAGTGGTTGTGTTGATGGTTATGGCCATTTTTAATGTAAACATTTTCTGAATAAATATAACCATCCATCTGCACATATACTCACCCAGTTAGTTATGGCTATTTTTTTATAGAGAAGTTCAATAACTCTTGGAAAGTGTATAAAAATAGGTGTGAAAAAATATTCAAACAAACATAACAATATTTATCCTGTCAAAAGCAGGAAATATATTACAAATAATGGCATTAAAATAATGAAAACTCAATGTAAATAATATTGAAATACGTAAACAAAGTATTCTAATGAGAGAAAATTTAATTAAAGATAAATATGACCCAAGTTATCATGCCCACATCCTAATCACTCAGCCCAGATATAGCCTGAATTCTTAATTTGGCATTTTTTTGGCAACCATATACCCAATCCGCCGACGCATATCTGATAAGCCACGTTTACAAGCCGCTTATCTAAACATAATAAATTATATGGAAGCGCGATTTGTGAATGAACTTTTTCGCAAAAACGAAAATAATAAACATGGGAGCACTTACTCCATCAATGATAGCCATTCATTACCCTGAATATGGCCAATAAAAACCACAATCGGATATCGAGTTTATTTGCATTAGATCGAAGTCTCATGACAGACAAAATGACTAAATTTCCGAGGAAGCTAAATAGAATTTTAATATTATTAAAACGGCAAAGATAAACATAAATTTGTTATGTTATTAAAGGGAAGTGGAGAGATGAATTTATCCTCCCAGATGATTAATATTGTGTAAACCAGCAAGCAATTTGAAACGTTTGATTAAACAGCGAAGCATAAATCCAGTTTTATTAGGATTACAATGAATCCTGACGCAGGGATACTGGGAAAAAGGTTAGTCGCCTTCACGTTCATGACCGGTCATTAATCTTCAGCATTTTAACAGAATTTTCACGCATTTGCACCCAGATACCCGGACTGCTGATACCAGAACCCACCCAAAACCCACATCACATCCGTAATCCAGGCGTGTGCGAATTTCTGCTACTCCTTACCCCTTTTCCCTGCAGTCTTAAAGCTCCAAGCGAAAACTTTGCGAATTGCTGAAATGATTGTAAGAGCCACGAGCGCGTTTAATTAATATTAATTTGCATACCATGACTCTGACACTGACTGTGACTCTGACTCTGACTGTGACTGTGACGACACTGGAACTCACATGTGTATGTGATTCTGTTGGTCCACTGAATCCATTGCCGAAGGTTGCCAGTTGGGGCAACAAAGTGATCAATGGACCCAATCAAAAGCTCTGACACGTCAGCGAAGCGAGGAAATGCTACTTTGTATTTGGTTAGAACGAAGGTCTTTAAACTACTCTTTCTTTTAGGGAGCTCACTATTAATTCTTCTCATAATTCTTCTCTATTCTTTTAGCAAAAAACCTTAAACATTCAATATCTTTTTATAATATTTCTAAACAAAAATGTTAAACTAAAGCAGACTTGTAGAGAATAGAGCTCAAGCTGGCGCTCCCCCGGCAATGATTATATTATTTTTATGAGGGTGTACATGGGTATGGGGGTGTACTCTACGATGGCTCTATGGGTAGACGGGTGTGCGCCTTTTAATCGCCTCAATAGATTTGACATTCAGTTAACAGAAGCGTCGCCACGACCCAAAACAACAATAAAATTCAGAGTATTTCGCTTTTCGTCTGGGGGATTAAATAAAATAGACACTGGAATGGACGGCACTTGATGGCGCTTAGCGGTGCGTGGCTCATAATTTAACTTTTCAGCGGAAATTCCCACAAGGTGTTCTCTGGCTCCTCCCCACCTTCCCCACCTGGACAGAAGTGGAACTCAGGTGAAACAACCTGGGCACAAATTGCACACACGAGGCAGCAAAGAAGACAGCAACCAAAAAAACTCAAAAAAAAAAAGCGAAAATAAAAGCAATTTAAAATTTACGACATTCCACACTCATTACACCTTAAGGGTTTTGTTTTTTTTTTGTTCTCATACCTATGCTATATTGGTATATATTTTTTCGGTTTTGGCCATTCCGGGGGAATGGAAATGGTGTTGCGGTGGGCCACGCCCCCTGCGTCCAAGTGCGCCCATGCGAAATTTCGCGTACAACTTCCGCGCGACTTTTTTGGGTTTTTGTATGCAAATTTCCGTTTCTTGGCTCTTTGTTTTTGTGCTGGGAAATTTTGCGCTGTTGTCGACGTTTATTCTTGACTTGAGTTGAGTTGACTTGACTTGGGCTTGGCTTACAGCTGTCCGTGGAAAGAAAAACATAAAAAAAACACAGGCGGAGAACGAAGAACTAAACAAAACAATAGAGGTTGAAGCAGAAATTTTCCTGCCTTATCGAAATGTTTGTATAAAAGTGGCCAAGAGGTATGTTCTGGCCATTTCACCCCCGCATTCCATTCCCATTACCCGGACCCAGGCCCAGACCGGCCCAGCCATTCTACCGAGGTCCAAGTATTTGCATTATTCCTATACCCTGGCTCTCGCTATGGCTCTGACTCTGGCATCGGGGAATTACCTATAATGACGGTCACTTTGGTCTCCGACTGATGGATGACTTCCTGCGAGTGAGAATTTCACGATCATTAGGCAGCAAACTTCGCCTTAAATTGCAAAATTAAATTTGACATTTCCCGAAATGTAAGAAACATCAAACTGAATGCCTCATTTAATGCCCAGGAGCCTGTGATTCCGAAGAAATCATTAAAATGAATAAACATTGCTGTCTCTCTGGCTTCTTAGGCAACTTTGAAAACTTTTTCCACTCAAGTCTTATGAAAGAATTCTTATGAAAGAAGGCTTTTAAAGTTCATAGAATTCTCCCTAACAAATGACTCTTAAATTAATTTAATTAGTCTTCCATTTTGCAATTTAATTTTCATTAAATAAGAACTTTAGTTACCCAACTGGGTAACTCGCAGTCACTATTTTCTCGTTGCAGTGCAGGACTCTTGTTCTCATTGTCCTTGTTATTTGTTGTTGGTCTTGTAAGTGGCTCAAATAGAGGAAATGGAAGGGGGGTTCTGTAACGACATCGTTCAAGTTGAAGGACATAACTGAATTTTGGTTGTTGTAGCTGGAGTACTCTATGAAAGTTCTTTATGAATTTCAAATTGTAAATGCGAATGGAGAACTGAGAAATGAGAACTGAGGAGAAAAAACAGCAAAGGAATCCGTAATGACTCCCCGACTTTATGTTTTACGTAGAAACTAATTAATTACACGTGGAAATTGCCATAAATTCCCCCTTTTGCCAGCACTCCTTTCTCTCTAATTATTCCTTTTTATTTCAATTGGGTTTTCCATAATTCCATTTACTTATGGGGACTCTTACAATGTAGAAGCTATTTTACCCATGCAGATTTTCATCGATTTCTTGGTGGGTGAGGGTGGCGGGTGTTTATGATGATGATGTTGCACTGGTGACCAGACCACAACAAGTGTCCTTGCACTAGTTTTCCGTCTCATTTTGGAGCACTTTCTATTTATATTCATTGGCCTCTGGGCGGTCGGTCACAGCTGGCCAACAGCCTCCGCTCTTTTTTTTTTTTAGCCACTCCCCCACTTTATAAGCAAATTGCATTATGCGCTGTTTTGTTATTTTTAATCACAACATCCACGCACGATGTGCGATGTCTAATTTTGAATTGCATTCAAGCAACAGTCTGAGAGATATTTTCATCCAAAGGGGCTTTTAAGATCTCATCTCATCCCATGGCATTTGAACTTGAGAAGCCAAACAAGTGCCAAGTCCTTATAATTAATGCCTGCAGTTGAGCTTGACCCCAAAAATAGAAAGAGAATAATATTCAGAGGCTGATGCCAGAGAAGATGCCAGAGGAGGCAATCCTCTTATCCTTTAAGAATGTGGGGGAGGCATCGTTTCCAAGGACTAGCCATGCCTTAAATTGTGAAACTCTAAACCGTTTGTCTGCCTGATTTATGGGATGAGAAGCAGGGCCCAAATGGGTCAATTGGAATCTCTTGAAAATATTACATAAATTTATGGCCTCTACTCGAAGTGATAAATAATACTGGCTATTTGTTATTAAATTTAAATAGATCCCCTCAAAAGATGTAGTGGGGCTTGTAAGTGCGTCTCAATTGAATATATTAATGCAAATATTTGTCCATTTAATTAACGCAAGTGTGTAAGCAGATAATGGTAATTGCTGTGATGGCTTAATGGAAATCAATGTGCTGGCATGTTTATTCAAATTAGAGTCCATAATGGGCATAATGGAATGTTTAAATATGAACATATCGTGTGATTGAAATTGGCATGTAGGAGAGCCTTGTTGATTTTATGGAAGTACACATCTCGTAATTGGAATTTCCCAAGAATCGATTTCCTTGAAAATTAAATTGCCAATACTCGGTTGTATGTTTCAGATTTCTGAATAGTTCCTATAGCTTATGCATATACAAGTTGATGGATTTTGTGTGAAATAGACTGTTTTCTGCCACCGAGTTGTGACCCAGTTATGTGATTCCTTTCAGTTTTCCAGCCGAACAGAAGCTTGAAACGCAACACTCTCTGGGCCGTGTCTGGGCTCTTTATTTTTTGCCATCTCTATCTTACTGCCATCACTCAAATGGCAACAAAGTTACCAGAACTGAGTCGCTTCTGCTTTCGTTTGATATCAAATGCATTCATGTTTAGTTTTGTAATTAAAACTGTAATGCCACACACAGAGAGATACAGGGAGTGGGTGATGGGGAATGGGGTTAGGGTTGTCATTAGCATGCATATGTATGCGTGAAGGGGGGAGGCCAAGGTAGCCCCAACTCCAGGCCCAACCACACACCCACCCACCACCAGAGTCTGTTTCGGTTTGATAAGTGGGAGAGTGTAAAAATTTCGTTGCATACTTGCGAGCGTCGAAATGAAATTGCGGCTCCTGCGGCAGCTGTGACAGCTGGCACGAAATATTACGTATACGTCATACGTACTGTGTGCGAATGTAAATGTGAATTTAATTGTGCTACCCACACAGCCATGGCAAAAATAATAAGACCGACTTTCCAAATATTTATTTTTCATTAAAAACATGCAAGTAATTTTGATATTACATCTTTAATAACCTAAGATTAAGGATGGTTAGGCTGGTACTTTAAAAATAGTTTAAAGTTGAAGAAAAACTATTAAATCGCCTGCCACTGTGCCTGCACGCTCAACCGCAATCCACATCCTCAGCATGTTAAAACCACTCGGAGGCGAGTTGCGGCCGTCAGTCAATCGGAGAGATGGCGTCGCCTGTCGCCGGCTTGCCCCAAAAGTTGGGCAGCTCCTGCGGCTTTTATAATAATTTCAAGTGTTTATAGTTGAAATATATATATATATACAATGGGTGTATGCATGGCATGGCAGAACACTTTGAAATGTATACATTTTATATGCGGGCACTTGGAAACATATCTCAGTGAACGGCTTGTCGCCTGGCCGGCTGAGTTCGAGCTTAGTCGAGGCTGCCTTCTGCCGGTTGCTTCCTTCCTGGCCGACTTCCTGTCACGCTTTTTGGGGGCGGCATGAGCCCGGCCCTCGGCCCGTCCTGGCCGATTGCTACATAAACATTGCCCCGATCCCTGGATCCTCCTCTGTCCGTGTTTGCCATTTCTGTGTTTTATTTTGACGTGCAGGAAATTTGAGCAACGCAGGCAAGAAGCAAGGAAAAGAAGGAAAATCCATTTACGTAATTACTTCGAGTTAACTTTTGCCGCTCCAAAAAGGATGCGCGCCGAGCGAGCCCTTTTCCTTATTGAATTATTGAAGAATTGCTTATTCGCTTATTGGAAATCTGTTCGCCTTCGCGTCCAGGACCTGCCACTAGTTGAGTTACAGCCGGTGCGGTAATTGGATGAAACAGGGTCCAGATACTTGGCTAGTATTGATTGCATTACGGCCAAAAGTTTTTGCCATTTTGCCATTTTCCTAGCACTCGTTAATTATATTCTGCCAGCAAACACTTTTCCAGCAACGTTTCGTTACATTTAATTATCATAATTCATGGTTTATTATCCAAAGTTGGTTATATGAGTCCAAAATCTATATTTACGTGGCTTGGGTTTAGTTTTTTGGGCGAAAAATTGAAAATGAATTGCCCGACACGCCAGTTGCTTGACCCAAAACTCATTAGGGATCATTTATTATTTTCATGCGAACCAAATTGCCAAAAGAAAAGTATTTATCATAATTATTACCCCAGGCGGTAATTTTTTTACATTATTATTATTTACGGCCGTGACTTACGGGCCAGCAATTTATGAGATTTTTTTTTAGGGAGTGTGTATGTCCTGCAAGGCTCCTGTAACTCATGAAACTTGCAAACTAAATTGACCGCAGAAATACGGAGGAAAACAATCCTCTTACATATCGAATTGTGCTGTAACACTATTTAATTGAATAAGAAGCTTACCGTCCAACTGAAGTCAACTGGGCTTAACTCTTCCTTTGTAGTTACCAACTTTCCTCCGTCTTTTGTATTTGCAGGCGTGGCAATTTGCGAAGCGAGTGCGCAGACAAGGCATTTAATAATGTAAGACTGCCCCTCTGTCTCTGTCCTGGAACTAAGACTTGCCGTTCTGTAATTATACACGAGTTGGGGAGCCAGGCGCGAGGAGCCAGGAATCAGGCCAGAAGTCAAGTGTCAGCATTCAGGGGCCACGAGCCAGGACAAAAGGACCAACAAGTTGCCAACCCAACCCAACCAAACCCGATTCCATTCAATTCTCGACTGCCCGGCACTCCGGCAGCCCGGACGTGAAAAGCAACAAAACGGCAGCCGTGGATTCGAACACGCGGCGCAGCTCAGCCACTGTGAAAGCGACGTCGGCGCCCCCACAGCCGCCCACCACGTCGCTGACAATTTGCCAACCGCCCCCGCCCACCCCGCCCTACCAGCGGCTAACCAAAGCGCTGCAATGCGATCCGCGCTGCGGCCACGAGGTAAGTGCAAATTGAAATGCTTGTGGGAGGCAAGAGTGGCGGACAAATCGGGGCGGTGTTTGATTGGGGGGGGGGGGGCTATCGCACTGTTCCTTTCCAGGAAATTTAACTGTTCTTTGAGTTGTGGCAATGGTTTTTTCTATTTATAGGTTTTTGTACAAAAAAGCACAATTTGGAATTAACTTTTTCACTTTTTACTTAGCTCACAGTGGAGCGACAGTGCGTATGAGCAATTAGAAGAACGATTCGTATTTCGATTCTCTGTAAATCTGCATCAAAACCTGGGATTGAAATTTTCTATCGATATTTTTCCCATTTTTCCTGATGGGACCACTTGTAAAATACTGGGATTCCAAATATGGCCCCCAACCATGTCCATATCTTGGTCAATATTCATCCGATTTTTCAACGGAATACCTCAAAAGATTTGTATTTCGATTCTCCATCAATCTGCATCAAAACCTGGGATTGAAATTTTCGATCGATATTTTTGATATTTTTCTGATAGGACCACTTGTAAAATGCTATGTTCCCATATATTGCCCCCAACCATGTCCATATCTTGGTCAATATTCATCCGATTCTTGAGCGGAATACCCCAAACGATTTTTATTTCGATTCCCCACCAATCTGCATCAAAACATAGGATTGAAATTTTCGATCGATGTTTTTCCTATTTTTTTGAAGGGATCCCTTTGAAAATGGTGAGTTTTCCATATGTGGCCCCCAACTTAACCTTTATCTTTCCCCTTTATAAAATTCCTCCGAGCAGTAACCGGAAGAATTTTAATGACTCATATAAAAAAAGAAATCTTTTAACTAAACGGGGTCGTCATGGAAACTCTCTCCTAAAGGAATCTGAAACAAATTTCCTGTTTTCGTAAGGAACACTCTTATAACTATGCAAATTTCTTGGAGCTCCACCCTCTTGGTGTCATATCTGCGAAGGTTGCAAATTGTTATGTTTGAATTTATCTCCGGCAGTGTCATGAACTCATTGTGCCAGATTTGCGTGTCCTTGCGGATGATGAATTGCATCTCGTGTGGGTTTCAGTGCAACCTGTTTGGCAGGCGGCAACAAACTAAGAGTGTTTGCCACCGAGGCTCTGACGTCACGGTGAAAGCCAACGCCAGCCCGAGCTATTGTCGCTTGTTGCCGTTGTTTCAGATTATATATGGATGGGTGTGACAGCGTGGGTGTGCCGGGGTGTCCGTGTGTGTTAGCTAATACACAAACCCTCTGCTGCAGCGCTGCAATTATGTCGGGGTTCAAGGCTAATATTCTTGTGCACCACTAGCACCACTGGAAGTGCCGTGGGGGTGGTGGTGACAGGCTGGGATTGCTTTTGTGTTTGTTTTTGTGGCGCTCATTCACCGCTTGTTTGGGGCTAACGTTGCAAAATGCGCGTGTGACCGAATGCGAGGCATCCGCATCACGTATACGCCGCGTTGCACCCACCTCGCTGCTTTCATTTCGTTCATTCCTTAATTAACGCTCGCTCGATAGCTGAAAAGGTGGATTAAGAACAAAACGAAAAAGAAGGTGAACTGGTGAACAGGTGAAGGAGCAACAAGCAACCACGTCAAGTGCAGTTGAAAGGGAAACAGCGGCACAGTTCAAATTACATTAACAAAAATGCACGGCACTTGACCTTGGCTAATTGCAAGACCGCCCATTGGGGTGCAGACGAGGGCATGAATTACGGGCAACTAGCCGGAGTGGTGGCCGGAATGGGCGCAGTCAATGTTAATGGTTAGAACATGTGTACATTGGAGTATCAAATAATCGCTTCATAGGATTGCCCTCTAACCTCAGGGGCGAGTCATGTCCCTGAGGGAAGTATTAGCGTGAGTTTCATAAAAATACAAGCCAAAAATATATCAAAGGGGGTTTATTTTTTGATGGTTAAGATAAGACTAAAGGTTTTAAATCTTTTTTAGGTAACCATCGGCCGGCGCATCGGCCTCTACAGATTTTGTGGCGACATCGGACGCGGCAACTTCTCGAAAGTCAAGCTCGCCGTCCACCAACTCACGCGTGGTAAGACAATCACAAGCTATAGCTTTCCTCGGATTATATAGAAACCATGCTAAATTTCAGACAAAGTGGCCATTAAGGTGGTGGACCTGGATCGGGCCGGTCTAGATGCCAAGGCACTTCGCATGCTGTCCAGTGAAATAGCCACTCTCGAGTGTGTTCATCATCCAAATATACTGAGGTATGTTCAGATATCCCTAGAATTTAGTGCGGCATTTAAATAGTATAATTTTTATAATTTATGGTTAGGCTTTTTGAGGTGGTTGAGACTTTGGGGAGGGTCTATCTGGTCACCGAGTGGATACGCGGAGGGGAACTTTATAATCACATTACCCAAGGAGGACCTCTGAGGGAGATTCATGCGGCTCCTTTGTTTAAACAGCTACTGCTGGCCGTTAAACATATGGTAAGTGTGTCTGCAGAATATAATCCATAAGGATTTAAGCCAAGTTTATATTGTTTTCCCTCCTTACAGCACAGCCTGGGCTATGTTCATCGAGACATCAAGGCCGAAAATGTTCTACTCCTCTCGGAAGATCGCCTGAAGCTAGCCGATTTCGGTTTCAGTACACAACTTATCAATGGTGCGTTGAAAAGTCCTTCCGTCGGCATCACACTCCCTTCACTGTAAGCTAATCAATTTCATCCTGGCTGACAGGTGCCAATCAGAAGCTCGACACTTTTTGCGGCTCGCCTCCGTACGCCGCGCCGGAACTCTTCTCCGATGACCATTATATTGGAGCGCCGGTGGATGTATGGGCCCTGGGCATTTTGCTGTATTTCATGGTGGTTGGCAACATGCCGTTCCGAGCCCCCACCATTCCCGGCCTCAAAGCAGCCATTCTCAAGGGCGACTACCTGCTGCCCGGGCAGCTCAGCTTGCCCTGCATAAGACTTATACGTAAGTTGGTTGTTTAGTTTTAGGTTTAATTATATAATTCCTTTTTTTATCGCCTTTTTAGAACGCATCTTGATCCACATCCCCGCCCAGAGGCCCACCATCGACGACATGCTTAACAGCCAGTTCGTAACCTGTCCCAAGCTGAGCGCCGACCTGATGCAGTGGGAGATCAACCAGCACAGCAAGCCCGCCAAGCGCTCCATCTTCTGGGTGCGGAGCAAGTCACATCGTCTGAGGAAGACCGCCTCGCTTAGGGATCGGTACGCCGAGGTGGTGAAGAAGCCAGCCATAAGTATGAACACCCGCCAGCAGGACGAGATGTTTGTCCAGAATTTCCTTCAACCAATTGAGCTGAATCACGAGCTTATGCTCCAGGGATCCGGTCAGTTGAAGGACACAGCCCAGCAGTCAGCGGAGCAGGCCAAGCGACCCACCAGACGCTATTTGCTCTGCGGTAGTCTCAAGAAGAAGGTCACACCCATGGAAACCGAGCCGGAGAAACAGTTGCCCAACGGTGGGTCGGCCAAGATTAATCCGTGGAACGTGGAGGTGGCCGACGACTGTCCACTCTTCAAGAACTATGACGCGGAGACGGGCAGCTGCATCATGTTGCCCACGAACACGGAGGATCTCAGTCAGCTGGGCGCCCTCGAATTTGAGGCCCGGCAAATTTTGGCAGATTTCGGTCTCACATCCGAAATGCTGATCAACTCGAGGCAGAGTGGACCCCGCTCCGACATCATTGGCGCCTATCGGATTGTGGTCAACCGACTGCAGAAGCAATCCTGGCTGGCACGCAAGCACGTGGAGATGGCCCTGCACATGGAGCCCAAGGCGGAGAAGCGAGTGGAACGCTCGTGTTGCATACTTTAAGTGAATTAGTCTTTCAGGATCCGGTTCCAAGTCCGCGGATAGTTGTTGAATGTTTATATTACTCACTTGGTTCTAGCGGGTCCTAGGATATCCCTTTGAAAGGAAAGGCAGACTTTGGTTTCTAAAGGCGCCTCAATAAGTCAGGCTCTCAAAAATGTTAAGTTAGACAAATGTTTCTTAAAGGACACCGAAGAAGATTATAATAGAAAAATAATAAAGAAGCTTGAAGAAGTTTTTAAAAAGAATTTGAAATGGCTAAAAATAACCAAATAGATGATCCAAAAAAAAGGACATCCAAACATTGTTAGCCAAGTTTGCCTTTCCGAAGGGATCAAGCCAGGACACCGCAGGATAAACCCAATTAGTGTCAATTTGCCAACTGCATAGGCGCGATTTTGCTGTTAACGTAGTTTCCAAAACATTTCCTCCTTGGTTACTCACTCGAGAAGTTCCTTATTTTGTGTGGATTGAGTTTGTCCAACTGTTGAGTCCAGATACGGATAGCGAAGTTAATATATATACATACATATATATAGAGATATATACATATAGTCCAAGTATTATGTATTTAGTTGTTGGTCCATTTTTGAACATATACAGACGAATTATACGAAAACGAATATGAAACATTATGAATACGTATTACGTACATACATATATACACACTTAGCAAGAAAGCGATAGATCGATCGAGTTTTAAATGTATAACGTTGCATAAAAATGTTTAATTGATCATCAAAAAGCTTGTGGGTCTGTCTGTATGTCCGTCTCTTAGTCGTCTTGTGTGTGTTTTTTGCCCAATTGTCTCCCGTGGAGTCAATCGCGTACAATAAAGCAGCATTATGAATCGCAATTGCATTCGTACAAATCGTAAACATTCTACAAACTAAATCTCAACCACTCGTCTAATTATGCACTTTAGCCTTAGTTTATTGCATTCGCAGCATCCGCAGAGGCGACTCCTTCCCTTCTCCTCCTCCTCCTCATTGCGTCCTCATCTCACACCCCTCGGACCACGGATGCTCCACTTTTACCTGGTCCGGTGTTGCTGTTGATGTTGCTGTTTCTGGTGCGGCGCAGGCGTTGCGAGAGGAGCACTCTGCCCTATTCTGCTGCCGGTGACCCTCTCAAACGGCGGTTCTCTCACTGGGATTTTTGCTGCTGCCGGCGTCGCCGCTCTCTTCTGTTGAGTGAAGGGATTGATAAGAAACGGGGTTTGAGTGAAAACGGAGTGGAAATGACATGGAAACATCTATTGACCTTATGCACGCCTTAACTTTATTAAAACACCAACAAATTTTAGACGTATCAGGCAGATATCTTTGAATTATTCTGTTACACATCAAGAAATATTTGTGTCCCCTCACTTACCCACAAAGGCAAACGAATCGGAATCCGACGTACCCGCCGGCCAGTCAATATCCGGCATAGTGGGCCACTCAATGTCTTCCGCCGTATCCCAATCGACAGCCCGTGTCTGGCTAATTTCAAAAAGCGCAGGGGAGCACAAGCCGAGAACTTCCTGTCGGAACTTTGTCAGGAGGGACTCAAAGCTATCACTGGTCTTGCACAGAAAACAAACAGCCAGGGAGGGATCCATTGCGGAGAAGTTGAGACGGGCAGCGTGCTTTTGATGATAGGTTTCGTCGTATTCCTGTTCACCAACGCCGGTCTTCTGACCCACCGTCCCGGTTCGTTGTGTTGTGTGTGGATCCAGGTAAAGAACTTCATCGTCCACATAACCTAAGAAGTACAGAGCCTGATTGGGGCGACCGCCAATCATTCCGCAACTACTATCGAGTTCAAGGCATCGCTTTAAGGCTGGCACATACATCGGGTTGATATCTGTGATTCCCAAACGCAGTGGTATGACTAGCAGAAGTGGCTTCCATGAATCGCCCTCGCGACAAAGAGAATCTAAAAAAAATGGTTATATTTTCAAAAACAAGCTTTGATTTCTCAGCCACCTACATATATCGTCGAGAACCACTGTGCTGTCCATGGCAACATGCACCGCCAGGGAGCACCAATCATCAAAGCGCACAAGTTTTCTGCAAAAAAAAAAAAAAATAAGTTATTTCAGTCTAAAATATCAGTTAGTTAGTTGCCTTGCTTACTTGAGGATCTGGGCTACTGTATTTGGTCCAAGCCACTCGCCTACGGCTTTATTTTGAGACTCCCCCATTAAGGCTATTTGGTGTATGGAATAGCAACTGTTCTTAACGTCCTCGAACCGATTCACAATCTTGAGGTAGGTAGCATCCCGACACTCCGGCGTCCAAAACCAGTCGCGACCCAGGTGAAGATCAATCAAGGCCTGAGCGAGGACCATTTGGCCACAACGCAGCATGCAGCCCCAGCCTTTGTCGGTGGTGAGCTGGACTTCTCCAAGTGGCGCGAATCCACATCGGTAGGTGCACCATAGACGGGACTGAATATCGCGACGGATGAGCTCGAGTTCTAGAAAAAAAAAGATTAAGCTTATTGATGGACAGTACTAGGATGTAAGTGGATGAGTGTTTAGAAAGCAACCACATGAGTCATCTTGTTCGAGATATGGTAATCGGTTGGCATAGATTAATAATAGTACACCAACTGGTTTCGACCTGTCTCCTCACCCTGTATGGCATTGTAACGCTTTCCCAGCACCCAGACATCTGTGTTCCGTCTGGGTATATCCTCCGACTCGCCTCCGCCAACCGCCTGGCCAACGGCACTGGCGAGGACACTGTCAGGACCCAGATATGCCTCGAATACGCTCTCCATGATCCGCGAAAGCTGATCGCTGAGCCCAACCAGCATCTACGGTGGTAAGGGGGAGTGGGGAATGGGAGACCAGCAACGCCTCCGCCTTCCGTTAATTGGCTGCCAATGACGTTTTGCGTTTCCGCTGGTGCGGGTGCCTTTGTTTTGGCCTTTGTTTCTATTTAGCTGGCAGTGCCTGCTCCTGCTCCGCCCCGAGGTCACAGCTTATACATTTGTTATTGGTAGTTGGCAGTGTCTGGTGCCGATTACAAACTAAGCGAAAACGTTGGATCAGTCTGTTGTGCTGATAGCTTCTTTTATTTTCTTTTATTTGTTGATTACAACGATAACAGAGAATGACGTCGAACAACGCTATGGACAGTGCTGCCAGACCATCGCATATTCTATTGACAGTTTTCGTGGTTTTATTTGTTTCAGATTAAAACCATTGAAAACATTTATTTGGAAGGAATTTTGTTTTATATACTCAAGGAAATTGCTTTTAGAAATTCCTTAATTTTTATCACCCTAAAAACCACGAGAAGTATGGCATCCTTGCGTTTAAAACTAAGACATTTGGTATTTTTTTGAATGTTAACATGACTGTTACCGTTATTTGACATACATTAGAATTTAAAATCTTCGGTTTAACTTAAGGGGGCAGGATGGTTTCAGGGGCTGGAAAAAAGCACATTTTTGCGATTTTTTTTCTCATTTCTGAGTGAATGAAATGATCCAATTTTTTTACACGATAAATGGCCATATTTGTAGAGTATTTAAGAATATTTTTTATTAAGAAATAATTATTATTTATTCCGTGACGGCAGTCGGCCGGAGTCGCTTCAAAAAATTGGTCTCTTGCGGTGCGTAAAGTCTGGCCTTACAGTGTTATCTAAAATCAAAAAATTGAATTGATTTACTTAAAATATTTGTTTCTTGTGCGGATGAACGAAACCATTTTGAAAAATATGCAATTTTGGATTTTTGGCGCGGTTTCAAAGTCAAAAGTGCCATTTTTACATAAAAATCCGCCCATTTTTGCCCCAAAAAAAAGTAAAAAAAATTAAAAAAAAAAAAAAGCGTTCGTTCATCCGCAAGTATTTATTGTATTAAAGATGTGTACAAAATTTTATTAAGATCCGAGCATTACTTTTTGAGTTACGTTACGCACCGACTTGAAAAAGTTGTTTTGAGCAAAACGCGTCTAAAGTTTTTAAAGCAATGGAAAGTATATGGAGAGAAAACAACTAGAAAATCGGCATCTCAGCAAGTTTTAGTCCGATCGACATGAAACTTTCACAGGAAATTCCTAAGATAATGTTCTATTATATAAAAAATTTCTGAAAAAAATTTTTTTTTGAAGTCTCAAACCATCCTGCCCCCTTAAAATACATTTTTTTAATCTTCCATTTGTTATAATTTTAAATTTAAACTAAATATATGTTGTTTTAAAATTTAAAATATTCATTTATCTTTCAACAGTTTTGAACTTTATAACTACTTAAAAAATTAAAACATAAGAGCTCAATTTTCTCATTAATAAAACATTATTGCACTTCCCTTCAACTTAGGCAACTTTTAGCCCGCAGAATTTGTTGTTCAAATCTAAAAAGTCCTCATCTGGCTCAGCAGACTTTACCAAGTCAGCATTGGGATCCGCAACTGGTTTCGATTCCGCTTTTCTAGCTGCCTGACGCTCTTTCTTTAGCCTCTTTTTTTGTTGGGCTTTAATGGCCGACTGATCGACTTCCATGGCCTTCCAATCGGGAATAAACTCCACACACCAATCGTATAAATAACAATAGAAGTCAAACATTAGCTTGGAGTCGGGCAGCAGGAAATGCTCTACGTGATAACGAACGTCCGTACGGTTTTTGAGTAGATCGTACATATTGTAAACGAAAGCCCCGCAAAACAGTTGATTCATCCTAGGATTCAAGAGGGGGAAGTCCAGAAGGGCGTTCAACCCACTAAGCTGAAACACAACCGCCTGAAACTCAGCGAAGCTATGGATGACCGTTGAAGAATACAGATCGAATTTCTTCTTAAAAATCTCCTGCATGTGAAAGTGGGGTAGCAGACGTTCCTGGGTCAAATAGCAGTCAGATTTCGGAACGTGAGGCATTCTGTCGGGGATGGGAAGCTCCAAGAGGGATGGTTTAATGCCACGCTTGACTCCTTCGGCCGCTTCCTTATCTCTCACGGATCGTTCCTGTTTCAGGATTTTTCCGAATCGTTTCTTAAATGATTTCACCTCTCTCTCAGCAGGTATGGTAACATCAATGGTACGGAGGACTACCAGGCTCAGCAGCAAGGAGTGAAGATGCAATTGATCGCAGTGCTCAGATCGATGTATCCAATAGATAATAGACAGAAAGTATAGCCTCAGATCCTCAGGCAGCTCATCCAGCTTCTTGAAAAGCTTATCCGTTTCGGCATGCGGTACAAATGATTTGAAGACATGCCTCAAATGCCTGGGATCGGGTGAAGATGGGTTGAATGGATAGGGGGGTTCCTTTTCAATAGGTATTTTGTAATACCGCACATTAGTCACTCGAAGCGCTCTTGTGAGGTAGGTAAACTCGATGGGTAAAGGTGATCCCTCTTCGTCCAATGCGGGCTCTGTTTTCTCCCCCTCAACGTTGTGGAGTAGGGAAAAAACGTAATTGAGGATGGGCAGAGCCAGTTCGTTGGAGTCAGCATAGGGAAAGTGCTCCATTTGTGGGTTGTTGATGTATTTTCTCAGGTGGACAAGATCCACAAAGAAGCGTGACAGGTGCGCTGGGTAGAGCTTCTTTAAAAACCATGGCGGGAAAAGTAGAGTCTTATCTTCCACTTCTAATTCTTCTTCTACCTCCTCGTCATCATCCTCATCTTCCTCGGGATCTTCTTCTTGTGCATGTTCTTCTGGCTCTTGATCTTCGACCTGTTCCTCTTCTCCTACCTCATCTTCATCACCTTCGGATAGATGTTCTCCAATTTCTTCTTCCTCCTCGTCGCTGAGTTCCTCTTCGCTTACAGGTTCTACGTATGGAAAAACATTCTCATACTGCTCTTCAAAGAAGTCGTAGGCATGACACAGCTCATTCGAGTAACCACAAATGGCGGCATTGACTTGAGAAGCCAGAGATTCTCGTTGGGCCTGCAACAAATATATAATCAGTAAAAATTGGTAAGGAAAAAGTCAACCCACTTACCTTTTTCAGCCTGGAGAGTACTTTTGCCAAAGCCGTCTCGGCGGTCTCCTCCTTGAGCCATTTGAGAGTAACCTGTATGCGTTTTTGTTGCTGTTTCAATTTGCGACTCCTGCCCGCTTTTCCCATACCACTAGCAAAGAAGTTTCTGAAGGCACTTCTGGCAATGTAATCGTTACCTAGGAGGGCAGCAAACAGCGGCAACTTTTCGGGGCTGAGAGTGCCACGACCACAGAGATGTTCCACTCGGTAGATGCAACAATCAAGGTATTTGTATGTCTTTATATTTGATTTTGGAGGTGTCGCTTTTGATTGGGTTTGTATGCCATTCAAAATTTTGTTTGCCTTTGTACGCTTCTCCACGTGTTTGGCTTCATTGCGTCGCAGCTCACGAGCCTTTATTTGAGTGCTCTTGTCCTTCACTTGCTTGGTAAGAACCTAAGAGTGAAATAAGCATTTAAAAATTGTTGAGGAATAGTGAATTGTAACCTACCTTCACAGTCAAAGTTATAAGCGGGATGTACTTCACATTGTGGATGTAGAAATCCGAATCGTACGAGAGTACCGGGCAGTTCAGTTTCCTGGCTAAGGCCGCCAGCTCGTCGTCTGCCTCAAAGACACATCGCATCACTGGGACTCCGCAATCCCTCACAGCATCCACAAAAACCTCTTTGAGGTGCAAGGGAAACAAAGTAATGGAGGCATTGGGGTTAATCTTCTTAATAACGCTGATTTTTCCTCTTAACCGCGTGCTGACCGTCCGAAGCTTTTTCTCCTCATATCCTCCGTCCATCAGGACATATGGACGGATATTACACTCCGCCAGAACTTGGAAAAACTGCACCACAGCCCGGTAGAAGTCATCGTAATCTCCTCCAAAAGCAGAGTAGTTCCCAGACACATCTTTGTACAAGTTGCAAGACAAATTGTCACCATCAATGACCAGCGCTGTGGAGTGGAGTTCGTAGGGCTTTAAATAGATCTCGGCGCGTTGGGCAATGTAGCTAGTAAGGCCACGGACTCCCATTTTATTCTTCCGGCACTTGTGGCTCCTGATTTGTTTATTTTTTGCAGCTAGCGCGTTGGCTGGCAGTGTTGGAAAGTTCCGTAAAATGATGTAAAAAAGGTATTTTTTAAAAACCATTATGTTGTTAATAGAGAAACTAATGTATATATTAAAATAATACAGATTTGAATTATTAAATTGAATAGGAATTCTGATTTAGGAATGGGTAAGAATAATAAGAAAAGTTTCCAAATACATCAACCAAACTTGTGCTGCCAGATAGTAATTCACCGATAAACCAAAATCGATAAAAAAAGTAACTTCCACCTCTAACTCAAGTCGCCCACTCTTTCTATTCTTCGAGACCACGTGGTGAAAGGTATTGCGATCCGCTTGGATCAGAGAATATTCCGAATTTCTTGAACTGTTAGTAACGAAATGTCGGAAACTTCAGAAGACGATCAGGACCTGCTGCAACCCAGCGACGAGGAGGAGGAATTGAGTGGCAGCGAAGAGGGAGAAGATGACGAAGAGGATGTTGAGGCGGCGGAAGATGGTTCAGAGGCTGAAGAGGAAGATGCACAAAATGGAGATGATGCCGATGACAGCTCCGAAGCTGAAAACGAGGACCAGGATGAGAACGAAAAGCTGACTTGGAAGGATCTCGTATGTTAAACCCACCAGATTTATTCGGAAATGTTCATAATATGGCTAATCTCTCCACCAGGGTCTCAACGACACGTTGTGTCAGGCCTGCGACGAGCTGAAATGGAAGGCGCCCTCGAAGATCCAGCGAGAGGCTATTCCAGTAGCCCTGCAGGGCAAGGATGTTATCGGCCTGGCGGAAACTGGCTCAGGCAAGACTGGTGCCTTTGCCCTTCCCATCCTGCACGCGCTCCTTGAAAATCCGCAGAGGTTCTTCGCTCTGGTGTTGACCCCAACACGTGAGCTGGCCTTCCAAATCGGCGAGCAGTTTGAGGCTCTTGGTGAGTCCATAGTTCATTTCATGTAAACTATTTCCCCCTCAATGATGTTAACCCTGTTTTGATTTTGTTTTTCAACGAAAACATGAAATTATAATTTCTTATTCGTCACTACCTCTGAGTTTCGTTCACAATCATCCTCATTGTGCTTGAAAAATGACTTGTACTGATTTAAGTTCCTTTCTTTAACGCTCCCTAGGTAGTAGCATTGGAATCAAGTGCTGTGTCGTCGTCGGCGGCATGGACATGGTGGCCCAAGGACTCCAACTGGCCAAAAAACCACACATCATCATAGCCACACCCGGCCGCCTCGTGGACCACCTGGAGAACATGAAGGGATTCAACTTGAAGTCCATCAAGTATCTGGTGATGGACGAAGCGGATCGAATCCTCAACATGGACTTCGAGGTGGAGCTCGATAAGATCTTGAAGGTATTGCCACGTGAGCGGCGCACTTTTCTGTTCAGCGCCACCATGACCAAAAAGGTGAAGAAGCTGCAGCGCGCCTCCCTTAAGGATCCGGTCAAGGTTGAGGTGTCCAACAAGTATCAGACAGTGGAACAACTGCAGCAATACTATCTGTTCATTCCGGTGAAGTACAAAGACGTGTACCTGGTGCACATCCTCAACGAACTGGCCGGCAACAGCTTCATGATATTCTGCAGCACCTGCAACAACACCGTGAAGACGGCGTTGATGCTTCGGGCGCTGGGATTGGCTGCCATTCCCCTCCATGGCCAGATGTCGCAGAACAAGCGTCTGGCGGCTCTCAACAAGTTCAAGGCCAAGGATCGTTCCATTCTCATATCCACCGACGTGGCATCCCGCGGCCTGGACATCCCGCACGTGGACGTGGTGCTGAACTTCGACATACCCACGCACAGCAAGGACTATATCCACCGGGTGGGTAGGACGGCCAGAGCAGGTCGCTCTGGCAAAGCCATCACCCTAGTTAGCCAATACGACATCGAACTCTACCAGCGCATTGAGCACCTTCTGGGAAAGCAATTGCCGCTCTACAAATGCGAGGAGGACGAAGTCATGGCTCTGCAGGAGCGTGTGGCTGAGGCCCAGCGCACCGCTAAGCTGGAGCTGAAGGATCTGGAGGACACCAAGGGCGGCCGGGGACACAAAAGAGGCGGCGATAACCACGATGATTCCGAGCACTTCACCGGTGCCCGCAAGCGCATGAAACCCATGGGCGGAGGAGGAGGTAGCGGCCCCAAAGGAGGCGGCGGCAAGAAGGGCTTTGGCCAAAAGAGCTGGAACAAGGGGGGCAAAAAAAGATAGTCTAGATAAGTTGTGTGATTAAGTGTACTTTATTATTTTATTTTATACGATAATACAGAGTAAAATTAAACCAAGGATAAAGTAGTTCTTTTAATTAAACATAACTTTGCTTGGGAAGTCATGATTTTGAATTTAAGAAAATGAGGAGCTCCTAGCCATCTATCAACTATTGGGGCTTAAACTGATTGAATGGCGCATCGAAGCGTCCTCCAGATGAAGTGCTCGGCACATTCGGCTGCTCCTGCCTTCGAGACTGATTCCTTGCCGGAAAACCACTTGGTTGCGGTCCCATCCCTGCTTCAGTAATCGGCCCGAAGCTGGAACCTGCAGCCTGACTCATGTTGGGGTCTGCTACATGGCCCATGTGGGCCACTGGTGTCGGACCCCTGCTGGAACCATGATTCGATCCCATGTTTACAGCTGAAGTCTGCATGTTGGCAGCTGGAGTATATCCCACGTAGGAACCTGGGGCTTGACCTACATTGGTAGCTGGCGGCGGACCCATGAAAGAGCCAGGAGCCTGACCCATGCTGGCAGCAGAACCTGGAGCCTGACCCATGTTGGCAGCAGGAGGCGGAACGTGCATGTTGGGAAGGGGTTGCTGTCCACCGTAAGAACCTGGAGCCTGACCCATGTTGACAGCAGGAGGCGGAACGTGCATGTTGGGAAGGGGTTGCTGTCCACCGTAAGTACCTGGAGCCTGCCCCATGTTGACAGCAGGAGGCGGGACGTGCATGTTGGGAAGAGGTTGCTGTCCACCGTAAGTACCTTGAACCTGACCCATGTTGACAGGTGGAGGCTGTCCACCGTAAGAACCATTAACCTGCATGTTGGTAGCTGGAGAATGTCCTCCGTAAGAACCCTGAACCTGCATGTTGGGAGCTGGAGAATGTCCTCCGTAAGAACCCTGAACCTGCATGTTGGGAGCTGGAGAATGTCCTCCGTAAGAACCCTGAACGTGCATGTTGGGAGATGGATGCTGCCCACCGTAAGTACCTTGAACCTGTCCCATGTTGGCAGGTGGAGGCTGTCCACCGTAAGAGCCCTGAACTTGCATGTTGGCAGCTGGAGGAGGAGCGTCGAACGAACCAAGACCCATCCACCGGTTAGATCCCGGAACAACACCTTGGTTAGGACCGGAAATCAGACTAGGGCTTGTTCCTGGGCGAGCATCTAGAGCGGCCCTTGAATCTCCATCTGACTGGCCGTTCTGATTAGATAATAGATGTTGAATGGATGGGAGATTGGCGGATGATGGACTGTTTTTGACTAACGTAGTTAGAACGGCAATGGCTTTCGGATTTTGAAGCTCGACCACAGATCTGTTAATCATCAAGAGCATGCCGGGATGGGCCAGTTCCTGGCGACTGTCTTTAGCAGCTTCTAAGATGAGATATACCAATTCCATGGGTATGCAGAACTTGTACTCTATTCCCAGTTGAAAGATTTGATCCACATAGTCCAGCCAGTTAGTTTTCGACAATATTTCAAGTATTGAAATTGTCAAGGGCCGAAACTTGTGCGCCTTGTTCGGCATCCAGAGATCGGTCATGAGCACGCGCGCCATCTCTTTCTCCATGCCACACTGCTGCAGGATACCAAAAATGGAGCCTATCAAGGGCCCGGCGACGTGCTTGTAGAAACGGCAATCGGATATCATTTGCAGAACTTGGCGGCTGTGATTGCGTCGCACGAATATCTCGGCGAACGAAACGAAATAGTTTTTGAAGATGACAATACTGCGGAGTGACAGGCAATAGGTTTTCTTAAGGATCGACTCGTCCATTTGCATGAGGCGCCTCTGGACTTCGCCCACGCTGCTCATCTCATGGCTGCAACCAACAGCTGTACACCTATCGTCTAAAAACTGCAGACACTTGATTCCATAAACATCAGTCATCCAATTGTTCGTTAGAACGCTTTCTTGCATTCTTGGTGGAATCTCTTGGAATGGTGCAGAGGATCCTTGCGATACGGGGGCGGTAGTTTGGTAAAGCGGTCCAAACACTGGAGTCTTCACCTTACTGTGGCGCGCAGCTGTGGCTTCCTCCCGTTGCCGGTTCACAGCTTTGGATGTCGATGGGACCGGTGGCTGCGTCGGTTCTGGCTTTCGAGCCTTCTCCTTTTTCTCTTTCTCCTGCTGATCATATAGCATCTTCATGACGGATGGCTGCGCTTCTAGCTGAGTCTGGCTGACCTTGGGAATGCGAAATGGCCCCTTCTGATTCTCCGTGGTAGCTCCTGACTTAGCCTGATCCTTGTCTTCTCCGGTTTTCGGTTTAGGTGGTGCTGACGTCTCCGTGGCAGAGGGACGTCCTGCTGTTGCAGTCGGTATGGCTACTTGTTTCTCATTGGGCTTCGGCTTTGCTGCTGATATCTTCGACTCTGAGGGATGAATAGCTGTTTCAATCTGAATAGATTCCGGCTTAGCATACTTACGTGTATGTGCCGATCGTGTTGCTGTTTCAGCGCTTCTTGTTTCTTGATTCTCCTCGGGCTTCGGTTCTGTAGCAGTGTGAGAATTGGTTGCGACCTCTACAGTTTCTACTTTGTTATTGGACTTTGTTTTACCCTTAGTAGGTGGCTGGTTTTGGAACATCTCGTCGTCCAGTCCGTCCCACGAGGTTGCCACCGATAGAACATCATCGTCATCTTCGTAGTCGAGCTCTTCCGGCTCAGCGGCGATCAGGCCCACTAAATGAGACTTATCCACCTCGACTGTTGAGAGCACCGGCAGTTTGTCAAAGAAGTCGGATGTACCAGCCATCTGCTGATGAATCTCGATGGGTGACTTGCTGTCTACGAGATCTACCTCAAGCATGGGTTGATCCAGGTCCATATTAAATACATCTACATTGTTGACCACGTTTTCCTCTGGGAATTTGAACTCTTCAATGATGGGGAATGAATTTTCAACGGCCGGATCTGCCATCACCATGGGATCGTCCAGCAATAGGTCCTCCATCTTTAAATCACAAGTACCCATGGCGTTTCCATCTATCAAGTTATAGTTGTGGTCGTTGAGAATGCTGTTGAAAAACGAAGACCGAGACTCACATCTCTCAGGAATATTTTCCGTCAAATGCAGGTTCTCGGCGGCGCATTCGTCGTCCTCCTCCTGCTTCTGCTTCTCTTTCTGCTGCTCGTTGTTGGGCTGGCATATCAAGTTCATGGGGGTCGGCGGCATGTGGGCGGGCATCGGCGTGCCCTCCTCGCTTATCTGTGGCAACAAATAGGGGTCGTTAACTAATGAAATTTCCAGACTGCTTACTACCATTACTAAGCCACTTGCTTGAGTCCGTTTCTTGGCTAGCGGCGAACTCCTGGCGAACTCATCTTCTCTTAGGTTGGCCGCCCTCTGACTACGGTTCGGTTGCATCCGCTGCGGAGATTCTTCTATAATTTGTATAGTCTTGCGCTGCTGCTGCGATGGTGTAGCCTTTTGGTGCGACGGTGTTGCCTTCTGTTTCGATGGTGTAGCCTGCTGCATACCCGGAGTTTTTGGAGACCTTCGATACTGCTGCTCAATTGCTTTCAAGTGTTTTTGGGACGCTCTGATCAACGGATTATGGTATACTTTCTCCTTTTTCTTAGGTTTTTCCTCAGAAAGATCATGTGTTACCAAGCTCGGATTCTTGGAAGAGCTTGGCAGCTCTTGAGCTTTGTACGCAGCCTGCAGCTGCTCCCTCTGGGCTTTCTCAGCCAGCGATGGACGCCCCCTCTTGCGTTTTATGGGAAAAATAACGGGCGCTACGGGTTCCTCTTTTCCTTTAACTTGGTTTTCCTTTTGGGCACGCTTCTGCCACTCAGCTAGGGGCAATGATTCGTCAAGGTCGTCGCCAGATTCATCTGATGAAATGATCTGTGTCCTGATCAATGAAGAAATCTTGCCGCGACTTGGCGCACTTGGCTCTCGGTGCTGGGAAAGTTTCGAACCAGATTCCTTATTAGGATCATGTTCAGAATCATTGAAATTGCCAGTCGAGGTGGGTGTTGCAATTGTTTCAAGGCGCTTCGGAATTGTACCAGTATATTTGAAGGCCTGAGGGGTCATAGGTGAAGCAGCACTGGCTACAGAGGAACTAGCAGCAGCAGCGGTTGGTAGCGAAGAAGAACTGGAAGGAGCACTGTTAAGGACGATGGGTCTTTGCTGCATATGATTTCGGAGTGGCAAAAGATCACTCTGCCAATGGAAAACCGTAATTAGACAATGCATGTGGCCATTTAGACAATTTTTAATTCTTACTCTGGTGTGCCGGATGTAGTAGGTCCTCCTCCAGCTACGCATATAGTCTTGGTAGGCATGCGCCCACTCCTCCTCCTCCATGGCATCGATCCCCATCGTTTCCAAGATCTGTTTCCAGCATCGTATCTTATCTCGTTCACGCATATTTTTAGTTTTCTCAATGAGAACACAGTCTTTTTTCGAAAATTCACTCGCGGAGCTTATTAGCGGGTTTTTACAAATTCACGCCATGTGCCGTTATTTTAAAGATGGAACCTAGCATTTCGATAAAAACTTTGATAGGCGGAACAATTGGAAGTGGAACAGGGCGGGGGAAACTCGAATAAGCTTTCGCTGGTTTTAACAGAATGATTAATCAAAAATACTAATACTATCCTTTTAGCTTGTCATTCCACCCCATTATTGACCGCTCGATTATTTTTTTATTTAAAAGTTTTTATTTCTCTTAGTACTCATACAACTTATCTATAGACATTATATACATAAACTTTTGAATCTAAAGTTTAGATAAATAAGTTATTTATTTTAATCTAAATTTAGGTAATAGATTTCCTCTGTCAAAATCTTTCTCTGTCTTTTGAAAATAAAGTACACTTAGTCACAAATCTAAAAAAGATCCTTTTTTAGAACGAGCTTAAGGAAAAAATCCATAATTTAATAAAAATCAGTTTATTTTTTATTGGTAAAAATATAAGTGTGTGCCTTTCGACCCAAGAGCACTTATAGCTTATTAATTTATTGTTATTTTCTGTAAGAATGCCAAAATTACATTGAATTAAACTAATTAAAACGTCTACATGGTATTAAGATGTTTAAAGGTCAAAATTGTACTAATCATAAATATTTGCACAACGCACGCGGCCAGCTTAAATACAATTTGTTATTTGTAAGTCCCGTCCCGCAGTTATGAGCATTGTACGTCAAAAAGTTCGCAGATACCTTCATCGCTCTTTAAAACAAAATTAAAATCATCTTGGGGTGGATTTAGCTGAACCAACGGAGGGTTTTCTAAAAAAATAAGAAGAACGTTTGTAAACATAAATTAATTAAATAGTTATAAGTTAACACACCTAAATTGGGATCGTCGGGGTAGAATCGCCGCAGCGAGTGCCCCGACAGGTAATTCTGAAAGATAATCTTCGCGGTCAGTTCATTCTCCAGCAGTTTCATCTCGTCCTTCATTTCGGGATTGCAAGAGTAGGTGTGTTCGTCGGTTATAACGTTACCCGAACCTGCCGGCCCAGAAGTATGGCCATCGTCGCTGGAGTGTGACGACGTGGAGGGTGAGGGCGTGTCGAGTCTGCGGTAGTCAAAGAACCCTCCGGCGTCGTGCGGATTGGTTGTGCTTTTACCTTGATTTGTCACCAGACGAACGTCGATCGTGCTGCCATTGTCCAGGGAGACACGCAACTCACTCTGCGAAGAAAAGTTTTTCAAATTTTATTTTTATTAGTAATTTTTTTAAGTTGTGAAAATAATTTGAAGTAGGACATCTTACATCGTTGCGTTGTATCTCAACCTCCTCGTCATAGTTGGGTATAGTGAAAACGGAGTCATCACCATAGACCTCCAACAGATCGTCACGTGTTAAATACGCATAGGATCTATTGGAAGGGTCTTGCATCACATAGCCCAAGTTACGTTGAGCATACTCCAGTTGTTTGTCCAGATCGTCCTCCAACTGTTTTAAGTGGCTGGTGCGACCGCGGGCTAAGTCGTAATCCTCTTGGTCCTTGGCATTGTTGAAGCCCCCTCCGCTTTAAGAAGTAAATAAGTTGGTAAGGTTATTAGAAAGTGGGGAAAGGTCTACAATTTATATAAATAAATATCTTCAAACGCATTATCGGAAAACACAACTAAATGAATAAAGATATGTGCCGTCATCTATCTGACTAAAACCTTCCATCTGAAGGCTACTTATTGTTCATTTCCTTAAAACTTAACATGGGAATCGAGTTGTACATATAAGCCCCCATAATGCAAATGAGCACCTACCGCCACCGCACTAGGGCGCTGTGTCTGCCTTTATCAATCAGGCCAATGCCCTCCAACACATTGGTGATATCGTATATGCGCCGCTTCTGAACATCCAGGATTTTGGTGGCCTGAACAAATACGGTAATATTATTAATATGAGGAAAAAACAGACATTTTAAGAGTCTTACCGCTTTGAGATCTATAGAGCCGCCGTTGGACTTCATCAGCTCCACGAATTTTTGGGTGAGCGAGACCAGCGAACCCACGGAACGTTGCTGGCTAGGCACAATGTGAGATTGCGAATGCGACGGGGACTTAAGCGGCGTGGGCGGATCCATAGATATTTCCATATGGGCGTCATCCATATCCACATCCAAGTCGGCGGTGTTGTTTCCACTGCTGGCGCTCATCGTGGTGGTGGACTGGCCTGCAACGGAGGTACTGTCCCTTTTCACAATACTCGTCGATTTGCGCTTGTACATCGCCGGCAGTCGATTGGTCCTCTCAGCTTTGGTTTTGATGACACTTCGAATAGCTGCAATACTTCAACACTTGAAGCTACTGTATGGTTGGTGCGAAAAATCCAAATTAAATCCAAATGTTGGCGCTTGAGGTTTCCGCCATTTATGTCACTTTTTTCATTCTCCCTCTATTCCGACTTCAGTTCAGTGTGGTAAAGTGACGCTGCCGCTGTGCGATAGTTATCGATCTATCGATATGTCTGTTCTTTGTAGCACTGCCTCTAAAATTCAAACTGTCATTTTAAAATAAGTGTATATCCATACAAAATAAGATAAATTAATAAAACTAGTCGAAATTAATCAGTTTGCATCAGTCGGATTACTTTATTTGGGTTGAATTTTTATAGGCTGCTTGTATTTGAGTCATCTGCATTTGTCCCTTCGTTGTCGCGAAATAAACGCAATTGTTTTAGTTGTGTGTCCCGCAAGACATCAAGGATTTTCCACTTGGCCTCGAAAAACAATTCATCACTGAACTGCTCCAAGTCAATCCGAATTACCTAAAGGGATAACTTTTGAATGAAATTGCTTTGGAAGATATACAGGAGTTATTTACCTCACACAGATTGGCAATGTGCTGGGCCTTATTATTATGTTCCAGCTCCTGGTTTTCAGTTAAGACCAATATTTTAGATTCAGAGTTTGTTTTATCACTGCCAGATCCCATGCGATCCTTTTGTCCATTGCTTTCATCCGTTAAAAACGCGAAATCCGGAAAATGCAGCATTTTGGGCAACGGAGACTCCTTTAAAGCTTCCCACTTATTTCTTAGAACTTGCACCTTCCGCTTCACCTCAACCACTGGCATGTTGACATCTATTGCCATGGCTATATTGCGCCAGACTTGCTCCTGATACTCTGCGCTCTTATAATCCGGACAGTTTGGATTCCATAGACATTCGTTCTGGCGATAAAGGTCTATCAATTGAGACACCACTTCCTTTTGTGCGAGCAGGAAAGGAAATTTGAGCCTTCGATTCAACTTCACATTGAATGCATTGGGTCTCTGAGGGATTCTCTCAGTGTCGGAATCGGATTTTGAGAATATATGGATCAGACTGTTGTAGTTCTTCTTCATGCTGCCCATGAAACTAGAGTGGGACATTGTTTTACATAATTAATTTTGACAGGATATACTTTGCCAACTAGTCAGCGAGCTTCATAAATTCGATGCCAAGTTCCAGCTAACAAATTTTTTTGAAGGTTCAGGAACTATTTGATCCGGTACGGTCTGATAATCACGATCAACTCCTCCTTTTGACCTTTGCATTATCAAAAGGATCTTCTTTTGGGTATGCAAACGAATATATGACGGAAGTTGAGAAAGTTCTTCCCTTAGTCTATTGCAAAATACCGTTAAATCATCCTCGCCCTGTGTGTTGTTTTTGGTTTGGAGATTATTTTCCGCCGTACTTTGACAAAATCCTAAACAGCTCTCCTTCAACTAAAACGTGAGAAATATAAATAATAAATGCTTTAAATTATTATTTTTTTCATTTTTTGTACCTGTGCATTTGGCATAAGGAACCAGAATTCATTCAGAAGGTCAAAGTTAGATTTTCCGGGCAATCCGTTTTCCTGACATCTATGTATCCTATTTAGTTCCTGCAAAGCTTGTTTGTGTAGAAACTTTGCCTCATATTCCACCTGGTGTCTGGTCAGTTTTCCGCCAAATTGTCGAGCAATCCATTCCCAAAGAGCTTGTTTCTTGTTTTGGTTAAAGTAGTCTTCGCTCTCACGATTCCATAGGCACTCGTGTCCTGCATAAAAGCGAATCAATGTAACTGCATTTCCTTTTTTGGCAAATATACTATATGGATTGGATCTATATCTTTGGCTGGAAGGATAAAGAGATTTCGCTACTCGGATAGATTGATGATTGCTAGAACGCTTTGATTTGCTCATCTTGAGGACAGTTTTTATTTTCATAAAGGGCCAAAAAAGAAAAACGGAAAAACGAAGCTTGCTTTTGTTATTGTAAAATGTATTAAATGAATATTTTTCAATGTTTATAGGACTCTTTTAGGAATTTAATTTTAAAAAATAAAAAAAAAAAAAATGTTTTAAGCTTTTTATAATTTAAATCTTTAAGTTGACTTAAAAATGTGATTATGGTTGTGAGCTGAATCATCATAAATTAAAAATAAATCTCAATTGATGTTTCCGATATTCAAAAACGCATTTTTAAATATTTATTTGAAACATCCACGTGCCGCCACGTTTTCTTTCCCCCACCACCGTCATTTTCCAACACTTTTTTGCGTTTGTTTTGTTCCCAAGTTCTGTTTTTACGAAAAACAACGTGCCTGGGCCAGATTGTTAGTGGAAAATACTTCATCTATAAGTTTATAAGTGACAATTAAAATGCCTTCCAAATCTAAGCCGAAACTTTCCCGCGGAGTGCTGGACATGAAGTTCATGCAGCGCACCAAGGCGAAAGTGGACAAAGAGACCGCCGATGAGCAGAGCCGGGCACTGTACTCCAATGAAATTAACGAAAAGATGCTGAACTCCAACTCGAATTATATCGTGGAGCCGAGTTACTCTATCTGCGCTGGTCTCATCGACGGCCGTCTGAGTTTTCGTGGAATGAATCCCGAAATTGAACAGCTCATGGAACAGGAGCAGACTGAGAAGCAGAGGCTTAAGAAACCGGAGCAACCCAAAGAGGTTTCGGACCAGGACATGGCCAAGACGTACTACGCCAACAAGGCGCCTGCCCTAACCAGTAGCATGGGCAAGAAGTTCAGCACTAAGAAGGACCTCAAGAGAAAGCAGAACGGCGACTCAGACAACCACCCCCATAAAAATCACCACAAGGCACAATTCAGAAAACCTCGTCCGGACGACGATTAATTTATGCACTTCCTATTTACTCTGTTATTCTGATCTAGAACTAGTTAAAGTTAACTAAAATATATTTGATTTTAATTACAATCGCTTAGCGGCTGCTTCACTGCGTGTAGGGCGTAGCACATCTGGGTGCTGTTTATCCAGCGCCAGGTGTTGCTCCAAAAGTCGTAGGTGCTGCCATTGACCAGTATAGTCTGGCAGTTCACTGGGGGTTAGTTTGGAATAAATTGAATACGTCTAGAGGATAAAATCTTGAGAAGAAGCTTACTTGTATCCAAAATACGCTGCACATCCAGGGGCGATATCATCTTGTCCCAGTGATGGGTTCCCTTAGGCGCCAAACTGAGCACATACTCGCCCAGAATAACGCCGCCAAACCACATGGGAAGCGTTTTGTTCAAGGTTGTTATAAATATTGAGCCACCCGGCTTCAAGGTTCGTACGCTGGCCTCCAGCAGTGCCACTTTGTCGTCCACGTGCTCCAGCACCTCGGATACAATCACAGCATCATAGCACTCGCAATTGGTCTTGGCGTGCTGGTCCACCGGCTCTATTATGTAGGCCACATTGTTGGTCAGTTCGGGACTGGAGCACTCGAGGTGGGTGCGAGCCGCTTCAATGAGTTTCTCTCCAAGATCTATGCCCGTAACCTGAGCACCGAGGCGCGCCAGTTGCTCTGTTAGCAAGCCGCCACCGCAGCCTACCTCTAGAATGCGCTGTCCGTTCAAAACTCTTGTGGTGTTTACGTAACCAGGTTTCACTGTCCCGCGCGCCACCATGCCATCGCGTATGAAGGGAACTCTTTAAGGAATTGGATAGTTAGTACTCTGAAGACTCCAGATCTTGTGGCTTACCCACCGTATCTCATTGAGAGCATGCAGAGCACTCATAGTGCCATTTTGGTTCCACCATTCTGAAGCATGATTCTCGTGATGTCGCACCTCTTTTTGGGTGCCGGCGTCGATTGGTGGCGGCGTCGCTGTGCTGCTGCTCTTTCTGGCGGCTTTTGTTGCCAGAATACTGGACAACGATTGTCTCAGCTTGCTGGAATGCCAGAATTGTAATTTGATATTTATATTTATTTTAAATTATTACCCATTGGCGAACAGCGAGCTTCGCAGCATTTTGAACAAAACACAAATGCTCGATAAAAAACAGCTGACTTTTGTTTTGTTGCAACTGTAAACACAAGAGGCGTAGTCAGAGTCCCCCTTAAAAAGCCTATTTTCTTAAATATTTTTAATTTTGTTCCAATTTTAGTTAAACTCTCCATAAGATAAAACTTTTTTTTATATTTTGTTTACCTTAACTTAAGTTTTTTCGAGATCTTTATATTATTTTTCTATTTTTACTTATTAAAATTCTATAAGCCTAATAGTATGCGCTTTTTTTTTTAAAGTTTGTTCTAATATTCCCATTAAATAAATATCAAATCCTACATACCTAAGTAGCCCTTGCCATAGTAGCCACATCAATCCTAACGTATATTACATAAATATATTTTCGAAGCTTGACTTCCTAGTCGATCATCCTAACCCTTTACCACCTGCGCCTCTGAACTAATATATACATACATACATACGTCGAGAGAGAGAGTGGATGGACTCCGCTCTCCAAAGTTTTTGAAAGCGGAGCTGCTCCGATCGCCGGTTCTTTGTCATTATTCTTTTTGCAGTTATTCAAGTGTGAACTACCAGCTTATCACCTATCATATCGATAAAGATAACACAAGAAAATTTACAATAATCGCGGATCGGACGAATTAACGCCATGGTGCAGTACAAGACCCTGGAAAACCAGGAATCAGATGTGGAGAATGCCGTTTCAACCCCCAAGGACTCGGAGCCGGAGCCGGTACGGCCGGCACCCGCCACAGCCAATCATCACCAGGCGGCACAGATGATGATGGTGACCATGTTTTTGCTTCTATTCCTCGGATCCTCGTTCTTTCAGCCGCGTCCCCGACTTCATCAATATCATGGCGGCAGGGGACATGGATTGGGCGAAAAGTTCGACTGTGATATCCAGCTGGTAGAGACCATTCCCATTGGACTGACCTATCCCGCCAACAGTCCGCGATTCCTGAGTACTTATGAAGCCTGGCAGCAATTGCTGGGAAACGCCAAAACTTCCCTTGATATTGCTTCCTTCTATTGGACCATGACAGCCGCGGACACGCCCGGGGAGACGGACAACAGTTCCCAGCCGGGCGAAGACATATTTTCTAAGCTGATGGCTAACGGTAATGGAGGCAGCCAAACGCCTAGGCTTCAAATTCGTATAGCCCAGAGCGAACCGTCCAGTGTGTCCCCCGACTCTAATACAAAAATGCTTTCCAGCAATGGAGCTGCTGAGGTGGTGACCCTCTCCTTTCCCAAGTATTTTGGCAGCGGAGTTCTTCACACCAAGTTGTGGATCGTGGACGACCAGCACTTTTATTTGGGAAGCGCCAATATGGACTGGCGAGCACTAACCCAGGTGAAGGAGATGGGTGTGCTTGTCCAGAACTGTCCGGCATTGACCCGCGACGTAGCAAAAATCTTTAAAGCTTACTGGTACTTGGGTACCCACGAGGGTTCAGGTGTGCCTTCGTCATGGGACTACGACTATAGCACCAATTATAATGTGAAAAGTCCTATGTCCATTAATTTAAACAGGAACACCAGTATGGAGGGGTATTTATCCAGTTCCCCACCACCTCTTTCGGCCTGGGGACGCACCCATGACCTGGACGCCATTCTAAACACCATCAACACGGCCATAACGTACATAAACATCGCGGTGATGGACTACTATCCGTTAATTATCTACGAGAAGAACCACCGCTACTGGCCATTCATAGATGATGCTCTACGTCGTGCGGCTGTGGAGCGTGGAGTAGTTGTCAAGCTGCTAATCTCATGGTGGAAGCACTCTAATCCTAGCGAAGATCGGTACCTCAAGTCCTTACTGGATATTGCCTCGAAAAAGGACAACATTGATATACAAATTGTAAGTCTCTCGCAACTTTTTATCCAAACATATTTAATAAGAGTATTATTTTAGCGACGCTTTATTGTGAATGGGACTGAGAACCAGGAAAAGATTCCATACGGCCGTGTCAACCACAACAAGTACATGGTAACGGATCGCGTCGCCTATATTGGCACCTCTAATTGGAGCGGAGACTACTTCACGGACACTGCGGGCATTGGCTTTGTGCTGAGCGAAACGCACGAGACGGAAAGCACAAAAAATCTGAGGAGCGATCTTCGCGATGTGTTCGAGCGTGATTGGAGTAGTCCCTATGCCCATCCATTTGAATAAACACCCATTCATATCGTTATTACACTCTTAAATTGTTGATTGTATTCTTAAACATTGATTGCCAATCAAGTCCTACAAATTCTATAACTTTATCCATTGCTTTTATTAACTTTTGATTATGCGTTAAATAAAAAATTCGTTTTATGATTGCAACAGAAAATACAATTCAATTGGTGTACTCTGAAGTGGAATATTTTAAGTTTAAATACTATTTACAGAAAATAAGTTGTTTGTTTTTAAATAAAATACGTTATACATGGATCGGTTAATAATTTGTACCAGCCATTTCCGATTAAGCTGTCTTGGTAATCACTACATTCCGATTTCAACTTTAACTTAAATACTTTTTTTTAGGCGGAGTATACGTCCCTTCCGCTGCGTGAGAGTCCTGCTGCAAGATGAGTTTAGTTGCAGATGATGGCGCCTCATTTTACGTTGGCGCCTCGCTTGAGAAAATTGTTGGTAGCGATGCTCTTCTCGATCACCTTGTTCAGCATGGGGATGCGAGCTTGCAGGGTTTTGAAGATTAGAAACAAGCACCGGGCGTCAATGGCTGTGAAGTATGTTTCAACATATAGATAGGAAAGTGGATAAAGGTCAAAGTTCGCACTCACCCGCATAGATTATCTGTTCGTGGCGCAAGGGTCGATTTGTCCAGTTGGAGCACTGGTTGGATTTGTTCAGCTTTTTGCCGAGACACAGAAACGAGAGATCCGAAAGTGCCCCACCGGCCCTGTTTATATTGCCGAAGGGCAACTCCACGCCGGTGTGCTGTTTTTTTAGCTGCAGCCAGAGGCTACGCAGGTCCAAGTAGTGATGCGGAGTATGCAGACGCAGTTGTAGCGGAAGGGATCGCTGCAAAACGCTAAGATCGCAGGCCATGGAGAAGCCCACCTTAAGGATATTCACATTGTTGAATACTTTGGATCCTAATAGGCGCCACTGCTCCGGTTGGATGCTCTCGCGAGCCAGACAATCAATGAGATAAACGAACTGATCGGTGGCGATCTGGAGCAGGCACAGTTGACTCTCTCCGCATATGTTCTGCAACCACTCCGAGTCCAGATATATGGTTTGCTGGCGCTGAAGATCGTTCAGCATTTCGTCGAACTTCACCGCCGTATCGATGATGATGAGCGACTCGACCGGCAAGTCAATGGTCAGGTACACTTCACAGCTGTTGGCTTCCGTTCCGTTCGAAGATGCATTCGGGACATGGTGGGCAACACCTCTTCCCATATTAGAAATGTGGGCTTTGATATCCGGAGGGCAGTCGCTCGGATGCAGTTTGAACTCTTTGTACCAATAGATGGCCTCATTACGCGCCTGGGCCGCGGCCACGTACCATACAAAGTCCTTGCGCAGAGCATAGTTGTAAGCGTGGACGTTCACCAGCTCTCGGAAGCTGGGTTGGTTGATTCGATCCTTAGCGTAATCTCTGTATAGAAAGTGCAGGTAGCCGCAAGTTTTGGTCAACTTGTAATTGGGGGTCACTGAATCGTCGAAGCCGTACTTCTTCGCCAACCGGGCCACAACTTTGGCAATCGGCCGGTATGTAAGCACCTGATGGGAGATCTTTATGTTCTTGTATCGGCTGAAAAGAGGACAAGTGGACTTGAAATAATAGTTTAGGGTAGTTAAGGACTCGTTTATTACTCACTGTAGAAAATGCTCGCACATTTCGATGACTGGCTTGTCCATTTGTAGGAGCGAGTCGAGAAACTTGACAAACGGCTGACGTTGCTGGACGGCTTGGTCCAGTAACTCCTCGGCCAGTGGCAGCTTCTCCACGGCTACAAGTGGAAAGGCCAACTCCAGCATATCGAACTCGTGCGTCAGCCGCAGGCTTATGGCCCAATGGGTGACTTCTTTGAGATGTCCTTCGCCAAGAAGTTCGCGCAACTTTGGCAGCAGCAGGTCACAAATCGTGTGCAGGCTATATGCCTCAATCACAGCATTGTTTAGGGCCAGCAGATTGGAGGTCTTCACAAAGTTGAAGGCCGTCATGCTGGTGTTCGGATCACACTTCTCCCCAATGTGCGGATAGTCCTTTTGCAGTTTGCACACTGTGTCCAGCACAAAGTGCGACAAGCTTCTGGGCTTGATGTGGCTGCTGTCCGGGCAGTTGGCGAACAATTTAAGGGCCAACAGTAGTGGATTGTGATGAACGAGGAGCGCATTCCCGAACTCCGGACCAAAATGCGGCGACTTGTTCCTGCAGTACTTGTTCCATTTCTCGCGGAACTCCTCAAAAAACAAATGCGCATCCAGGTCCAGCGATGCATCAAAGTCTCTACCGTTGATTCCGGCACCTGTTGTGATGTCCTCCAACTTTTTGATCTTTAAGTTACCCATCATGCCGTGCAACTCCTCCTCCTCCTCCTCGGACTCGAAGCCGGCAGGGATAGCTTTCCGCATGTGCTTCTTGTGCGCCATTGCACCGGGGGGCTTTCAAGCCGAAACGAGATGATGAAAAAAGTGCAATAATAAATTCGTGTTTTAATCGACAGATAAAAGTTTCGCAGCGACTTGCCGAGTCGCACAACAACAAAATCGGGGCTGGCAACTTGACAGAATTGGAGAGTGCTACGCGACGAGCTGTTTGATGAACTAATTGAAGTCCATATGAAGTTATTTTTATTTGACAGGTTATTCTATCTTATTTCTATCTATTTATAAAGTTTAATCTATTTATTTTGATTGCTTTTTCTCTTGTAATTGTATTTGTATTTTCCAATGTTTTGATTTTGTCGATACGGCAACACTGCCACCCAAAACATAAGTCTGCCTACCATATGGCAGCCCTACTGGCGGCACACGTGCATTTTTGTTTTAGTTCTGTGGCGTAAAAATGAAACTGTCTACGAAAAAATCAAAGGTTTTGGGCAAACCTAAGCCAGGTATCTCCAAGAAGAAGCTCCCCAAGGAAGCCCTTAAAAAGGCCGTATCAAAGAAGGCCCGAAACACTACCGAGGAAGAGGTGATCTCCAAGAAACCAAAACAGAAACCCACTTCCGTAGTTAAAAATGGAAAAACTGCAAAGAAAGGATCGAAGAAAACACACAAGGAGGAATTGGAAGGACTCAAGGACTTAGATCCAGAGTTCTACGATTTCCTTAAAAAGAACGACCAGCAACTTCTGGATTTTAACCTGCTTGATAGCGACGACGACGATGAGGAGGATGAGGAGGCGAAGCCGGAGACTGTTAAAGAAAAGGCTGATGAAAGCGAGGATGATGAGGAGGATGAAGAAAAATACCACAAGCCCAATGAGGACTTGGCCGTGGCCAGCGATGAGAGCGATTTTGAGGACGAGGCAGAAGATGACGAAGCAGCCAGTGGAGGCACGCAGAAAATCACTCTCAACCTGCTCCGCCAATGGGAGCAGCAGTTGGCCCAGCCCAACGTCTCCATAGACATAGTGCGCAAGGTGATACAGGCCTTCAATTCCGCCTTGGCCAGCATATCAGCCGATGGTGCTGATGGTGGCGAAAACCAGCCAAATGCCGCCGCGTTTAAAGTCGTCGGAGCATCCGCTTTTAACGGAGTGATTCAACTGTGCGTCCTCCACCTACAGCCCGCCATCATCCGGGTGCTGGGTGTGAAGGCGAACAGTAGCCTGCCCCTCCACAAGTATAAGAAGTGGGTTAAGGTGCGCGGTTGCCTCCGCTATTACCTTACGGACTTAATTCGCCTCGTGGAGCAGGTGTCGAGCGCCAACATTCTGGGTGTGCTTCTCAAGCACTTGCATCAAATGGCCGGCATGGTGACGCCCTTCACTGCCCTCGGCAAGACGATTTTGAAGCGTCTGATCGTGCTCTGGGCCACTGGGGACGAAACTGTTCGAGTTCTCGCTTTCCTCTGCATTTTGAAAATAACAAGAAAGCAGCAGGTAGGTGCATTCAAATTGATCCAAAGCTCGTTACTAATATGTTTTATGATTTTCAGGCCACTATGCTGAACCACGTGCTCAAAGCCATGTACTTGGCTTACGTGCGGAACTCGAAATTCGTATCCCCGAACACTCTGCCGGGCATAAACTTCATGCGACGTTCGCTGGTGGAGATGTTTGCTCTGGACCTGAATGTGACCTATCAACACGCCTTCCTCTACATCCGACAACTAGCCATCCATCTGCGAAACGCAGTCATCCTAAAGAAAAAGGACAGTTTCCAGGCAGTCTACAACTGGCAGTTTATTAATTCCCTCCGCCTGTGGTCGGATCTTCTGGGTGCGAGTGCCAACAAGCCACAGCTTCAACCGCTAGTGTACCCGCTTGTCACTATTGCGACTGGAGTGATTCGGTTGATACCCACAGCCCAATACTTTCCACTGCGTTTCCACTGTCTGCAGACCCTCATCTCATTGGGCAGGGAGACGAACACATATATACCGGTGCTTCCTCTGATTGTGGAGGTTTTAAAGAGCAATACTTTTAACCGCAAGCACACAGCAGTGTCCATGAAACCTCTGCAGTTCACATGCGTGCTGAGGCTTAACAAGGCGCAGTTGTCGGAGAACGGGTTCCGGGACGAAGTCATCGAGCAGGTTTGTGGCCTATTACTTGAGTACCTTGCCCATGAGTCCGCTTCTCTGGCCTTTGCCGATCTGGTTGTGCCCACCGTTATGGCCATTAAAGCCTATCTGAAGACTTGCCGGAATGCAAACTATACCCGCAAACTGAAACTGCTGCTGGACAAGGTGCAGGAAAGTAGTCGCTTTGTGGAGCAGCAGCGTGGCAAGAGCAGCGTAAACTTCGACCTTAAGGACTCCTCAGCAGTTGCTGCCTGGGAGCAGCAACTCCGGCTGAAACGCACTCCCTTGGACATCTACTACTCCAGCTGGCAGAAGACACACGAGACCAAGAAACGTCGCCAGGCCGCGCAAACGGATGAAATTAACGCCGACTACGATGTTCCGAAACTGAAGAAGCTTCCCGCCAAGTCAGGACTACCCATCCGCAATGAAAATGGCGAGGTGGAACTGTTCCCCTCAGATTCTGAAGATGAAGAAGAAAATAATTTCCCGGCAGCATCAGATGATGAAGATGAAAAGGAGGAGGTGGAGGTGGAACCACCAAAGTCCAAGAAGGCAAAGAAGGAGAAGAAGAAATCCGACAAGAAACCCCAACCAGTGGCAGAGGAACCTGCTGGCGATGACTACGACGAAGCTGGCGGAGCAGTAGACATAGTTAAGGACTTGGACTTGAACGATTGGTAAACATTTTAGGATCATTTAACTATATTTACACATTAAATTCTCTAAAAATACAAAGTACTGTGCGTGAATTACTTCTCGGGGGGCTCTCGGCCTGGTATAAACTCGTACTCCTTGTACTTTGGGTAGGTTCCAATGGTAGGCCCATCGACTTGCTTGGGTATTGCTTTGTCATCCTTCTGCTTGGAGTAAGTGGCCTCCAGTTCAGCGGCATTACGTTTCTTCATTTCCATGATCTGAAGATTCTTCACCAGCTCCTCGCGTGTTGGTGGCTCCTCCCGACGTCCTCGCAGCCACGCCTCCCACTCAGCGGTGAGTTCCTGATCAAAAGCTTCCTTGTCTGCTGGTTCGAACCAGCGGGATGCCTTTCGTTTTCCGATTGAAGGATTTGCCGGAATCTCGTAGTATTTGTTGCCAAAATAGTCCTCGCCAATATAGTTTCCACGGAACTGACGCGGTCTCAGGGACTTCCAAAAGTTTTGGAATATGATCCCAAGAACGTCTCTTGTAGGCTTATTTGCCATAATTTTGTTTATTTAATTTTATTCGAGAATAACTATAATTTAAACCTTATTTTAGCGAGAGAAATTATTTGAGGTTGGGATTTACTTTTGTTATGACATGAACAGCTGATAGCCGGGCAGTGTTGCAAAGTTCAACGTTTTTTGACAGCCAAATTCAAATTCTAAGATTTGGCTTTAATGGCAGAGCGAAGGGACTGAACCAATCCCTCTGGAAAACGGACAATAAGTCTGTGCGGAGGCTGTGGTTGGTGTATTCCAAGTCCTCCAGAAACAATCCTATTCCGGCTGCGTGGCTGAAATGCTCTCCGGACCAACTGGAAGTGCCAATAACAACGCGGTCGTCCGTTACCATGTAGGAGTTGCAGCTTACTCTTCCGCCAGAAATCTTCTCCAGCTCGTCTGTGGTGGGTACGACGTATCGGCGCTAAGGAAAAGGGTGAGGCTAGTTAATAAGCTTAACAAAGACTCTGGGATCTTACAATTTCTATGTCCACCTCCTCGTTCATTTTGTTAAGAGCTTGTAGCGAGCGTAAGAAGTGATCCTCGGTAGGATCGGAGTACTTCCACCAGGAAATGAGGAGTTTGATTGTCACACCTCTTTCCAAGGCAGCTCTCCGCAGGGCATTGTCCACGACAGGCCAATATTCAACCTTGCTACCACGTCTCAAAAGCGGATTGTAGTCCATTAGAGACAAACAAATAAATTCAGAGGCTTTTTCAATGGACCCCAAGATAGCATCCAACTCTAGAGTCCTACCCGAGGCCGAGATTGCTGGCGGGGAACTGGCTACAAATGCCCGCATCGTGAAGTTCTTATTTACATTCAGCAGAAGAGGCCTCTTTTGATTGATGTACGTGTGATAGAGCCAGGGCCAGTACTCGGGCACCTCGTTGCTTCCCAAATACCAATAGGCCTTGAAGATCTTGACCAGATCCTGGGCTAAATGCGGGCAGTTTAGGGCCAAGACACCTAGTTCCTTCCTCTGGGTAAGCGACCGCCAGTCCATGTCAGCGCTACCCAAATAAAAATGCTGGCCATCGACCAGCCATAGCTTGGAGTGCAGGAAGTTAATGGCCATAATCTCTGCAGCACCGTAGTTGGATAGGATGCGGGCATCCGCATGCCACATGCTCTGCTGGCTGCGGTTCATCACTATACGAAGACGCAACTTAGGTTTTCCGGCATCTCCATTAGACAGCAGGCGCTGGAATAAGTGATCTCCTGGCAGAGTGCTGCTATCGTTAACATCCAACCCCCGGAGTGTCCAGTGGGGGGCGGCAATGTCCAGCGACGTCCTCGCCTTACCCAGTAGCAGCTGCCAGGCCTCGAATGTGCTTCTCAGTCGGGGGTGGCTATAGTTTAAACTAGAGGGCAGGCTCTCCACCAATTCGAGTTGGCATGGCAACGGATTCTCCACTGGAGAGGGGCCGTTGGCATTCTCGCGTTGGTGATAGGTTTCCCAGGGCAACAGGAGTACAATCATAACCAGTACGAAGAGCACAAAAACTGGCACCATATACCCATGACCGCAGCAGCACACTTTCCGCTCATCGCGGGCTGCAAAATTGCAATTGCACGGTCGCCTGCAGCAGGATACGGAGGATGCTGGGGGTTCACCCAGTTGATTGGGCACTGGCTGGTATTCCACCGGTATTTCGTTTACGGCGCGTCGCTCGGACATGGCGAGGGAGTCGAGACTGACTCTAACTGGGCTTGGTCAAACATATTCCCAGCCAAAGCTATTTATTATTCGGGCAGTTGTTTCGAATCGCCGCCCGCCTACGCAAACAACCAGGCCAGTGCTGAACAGCGAACCAGTCACTCGAAGACTTCTGTTTATATTAGTTTTTATTAAGGTTTTCGCATCAATATGTTTTTAAGTAACTTTATTCAGAAATATAAAAAATGTTGAATATTTGAATTAAAAAATATCCTTTCCCCTTTAGCTTTTTATTCTACCGCTAAAAAAGCCAAAGTGGCTGCAATGGCGCTTTTTCGCGGCACCCTCGCACACTGGCAGAGCGTCGCAGCGGCCGTCGTCGGGAGCAAATAGAATCAGTCTGTATTAAAATCTTCCGGCTGAGAGGGCTGAAAATTTTGATGACGGCTTAAACGTTGCCTGTGCAATTCCAATTCCAACGAGTGTCAAACGTATTTGAGTTCCGTATCGCCTAATAAGGACGCGAAGAATGGCCGCAAGATTGATGACCGCCCAGGCACAGGTAATGGTCATATCTGGAGCCCTTTTCCGTGGTTGTGATAATCCAACGAAAAAGTATATATAAACGTGAGACACCAGCGACCAAATCAAAGCTGCGATAACGACTGGAACACTGCTCAAAAAAAAAAAAAAACGCGAAAAATAGTAAAAAACTATGTGAGAATTCGACAGGATGTGGGTGGCGAAAAATCGGGAACTTTTTGCATTGCGCTTTTCTAACCTAAAAACGAAATCAAAAGTTGTTAGGTAACCGAGTACATTGTGATTGTGATTCCGAACGGCAGCCACTAGCTGCTGCCCCCTGCATCCAGAAGGGGGTGGGATATGGAATGCCTTGCCAATCGGGAGCATCCAGCAATTAACAGAAATTTGCAATGCTCCAAGGCAGTTTTCCATTTACATAATCGCCGGGGCGAACAGTTATTTAACCAGGAGTGGTGGTCCCTAGCATATATCTTTGGTGGGAGGTCCGTCTTATCTGTGACAGGTTTACTTACACTGCGATAGGGTCGTACTAAATATAGCTTAATTAAGTTTATAGGCTGTTTTCCTCCAACTTGACTATCACGCGCACTCCGCCGGAGAGTGGGACGGAGTGAGTAGTCCATTGGCCCCATCGGTGGGGGTTTTTTCCATGGCTAATTCTCGGGCTTTCGAGTGGCTTCACTGTACTTGTAAGCTTGCCAACAAGTTAATGACCTATTTGACGTAATTGAACTGCCATTTAAATGAACTCGAATTGTTTGTCACGTGCTTTGGATAATTGCGATGCATTCTAGTAATTTGCAACTAAAGTGATTAGGGTTTAAAGATGTGGGATTATATTTAAATAAACTACAGCACTTCGAAGTTGTGTTAATATTTGAACAAATGTTTTCAACAGAGGTTGTTATTGCCACTGCCTGGCTTCTAAGATAGAACTACCTCATATTTAAAGACTTTTTTTCCACATTTTAATAGTTTTTGAATTAAAATATAGAAAGTTTTCGAACAAACCATGACTACCTCTTTTAGAAATCCCAGCTAATTAAGATTTTATTCAGTTCCTGATAAAGTAGCGCCAATCTAATTGAAGTTGAGAGGGCCCGTGACATGATAATCAAGTGTTTATTTCGCAACCTCTCGAATCAATCAAATCTGAAAAGAACAGTGTTCACTCCAAATAAAGGACTTCTGATAAAACATGCTTATGAAGAGCAAACATATGAGTCAACACTGTACCCAATATGACATCTAAACTATGCTCTGACACCATGCTAATTGCTTAATCTTGACTTGTTGACTTTATTTCCACACAAGAGATGCGAATGTTGATGAAACGACTTTTGTTTCAGGTGTGCCGTCTGGGCAAGCATGTGGCTACCGAGGGTGCCATGGTGCGCCAGTTCCATGCCTCCTGCTACTCCGCCTCGAAGGTGGCTCTGTCCAAGTTCGACTCGGACGTCTTCCTGCCCTACGAGAAGTTGAACAAGCGCCTGGATGTGGTTCGCAGCCGCCTGAACCGCCCCCTCACTCTCTCCGAGAAGGTGCTGTACTCCCATCTGGATGATCCGGCCAACCAGGACATCGTCCGCGGTACCTCGTACCTGCGCCTGCGTCCCGATCGTGTGGCTATGCAGGATGCCACCGCCCAGATGGCCTTGCTGCAGTTCATCTCCTCAGGACTGAAGAAGGTGGCTGTTCCCTCGACGGTGCACTGCGATCACTTGATCGAGGCCCAGATCGGCGGACCCAAGGATTTGGCCCGTGCCAAGGACCTCAATCGCGAAGTGTACGACTTCTTGGCCTCCACCTGCGCCAAGTACGGTCTGGGCTTCTGGAAGCCAGGCAGCGGTATCATCCATCAGATCATCCTGGAGAACTACGCCTTCCCCGGTCTGTTGATGATCGGTACTGATTCCCACACCCCCAACGGTGGTGGTCTGGGCGGTCTGTGCATCGGTGTCGGTGGTGCTGATGCCGTCGATGTCATGGCCGACATCCCCTGGGAGCTGAAGTGCCCCAAGGTGATTGGTGTCAACCTCACCGGCAAGATCAGCGGCTGGACCTCTCCCAAGGACGTGATCCTGAAGGTCGCCGACATCCTGACCGTCAAGGGTGGCACTGGAGCCATCATTGAGTACCACGGCAAGGGTGTGGACTCCATTTCCTGCACTGGCATGGCCACCATCTGCAACATGGGTGCTGAGATCGGAGCCACCACCTCGCTGTTCCCCTTCAACCAGCGCATGGCCGACTACCTGAAGTCCACCGGACGTGGTGGCATCGCCGCCGAGGCCCAGAAGTACCAGGGCAAGGTCCTGTCTGCCGACAAGAACTGCGAGTACGACGAGCTGATTGAAATCAACCTGGACACTCTGGAGCCCCATGTGAATGGACCTTTCACTCCCGATTTGGGACACCCCATCAGCAAGCTGGGCGAAAACTCGAAGAAGAACGGCTACCCCTTGGACATCCGTGTTGGTCTGATTGGCTCTTGCACCAACTCCTCGTACGAGGACATGGGTCGTTGTGCCAGCATCGCCAAGGACGCCATGAGCCATGGTCTGAAGTCGAAGATTCCCTTCAACGTGACTCCCGGATCGGAGCAGATCCGTGCCACCATTGAGCGCGATGGCATCTCCGAGGTGTTCGACAAGTTCGGCGGCACCGTGCTGGCCAACGCCTGTGGCCCTTGCATTGGTCAGTGGGACCGTAAGGACGTGAAGAAGGGTGACAAGAACACCATTGTGACCTCCTACAACCGTAACTTCACTGGCAGGAACGACGCCAACCCAGCCACCCATTGCTTCGTCACCAGCCCGGAGCTGGTCACAGCTCTGTCCATCGCCGGTCGCCTGGACTTCAACCCGCTTACCGATGAGCTCACCGGATCCGATGGCAAGAAGTTCAAGCTGAAGGCTCCCTTCGGTGATGAGCTGCCCGCCCAGGGCTTCGACCCCGGCCAGGACACCTACACCGCTCCCCCCGCCGTAAGTAAACAATAATCATTTTAAAAGAGCAAGTATAGAAATTAACATTTTATTGCAGAGCGGCGATGGCGTGAAAGTCGCTGTGGACCCCAAGTCGCAGCGCCTGCAGCTGTTGGAGCCCTTCGACAAGTGGAACGGCAGCGATCTGACCGATCTGACCGTTCTTATCAAGGTTAAGGGCAAGTGCACCACCGATCACATCTCGGCCGCCGGCCCTTGGCTGAAGTACCGTGGTCATCTGGACAACATCTCCAACAACATGTTCATTGGTGCCACCAACTACGAGAACAACGAAATGAACAACATTAAGAACCAGCGCACTGGCTCTTGGGGCGGAGTTCCCGATGTGGCCCGTGACTACAAGGCCAATGGCATCAAATGGGTGGCCGTCGGTGATGAGAACTACGGTGAGGGCTCCTCCCGCGAGCATGCCGCCCTGGAACCCCGCCATCTTGGTGGACGCGCCATCATTGTCAAGTCCTTCGCTCGTATCCATGAGACTAACTTAAAGAAGCAAGGTCTCCTGCCTCTCACCTTCGCCAATCCCGCTGACTACGATAAGGTAGGACTTAAATATTCATATTTTTCATTGAAAATTATAATGAAATTGTTTATTTTGAACAGATCCAGCCCACTAGCAAGATCTCCCTGCTGAACCTGAACTCTCTGGCGCCCGGCAAGCCCGTGGAATGCGAAGTGAAGAACGGCGACAAGGTGGACAAGATCAAGCTGAACCACACCCTGAACGATCTGCAGATCGGTTGGTTCAAGGCTGGCAGCGCCCTCAACCGCATGAAGGAGCTGGCCCAGTAAACCTGGGTCCTGGACCTACTTAAGACTCCCTGTCCAGAATCTAGAATCCTTGATCCCTGCCCCTGATCATAACCAAACACACTCAGACTCAAAAGGAGACACAGTCACGCAATGCAAGCAATCGAGTTATGGTATTGTTATTCAATTTTTTTCTCAGAATGTGTAGATTTTATTTCGAGTATACCGAGTGTGCTGTTTTCAAAGTGAATTATGTAACCTCTAGAAATACCGAGCAATTGTAAAAGTTTTATATATATACATATATTATACCCAATTGTTTTTAATTCTTGCTATGTATGTTGCCTTCGATATTGATTTTGTTTTTTGCGAATTTGTCCAACTGCTCTGAATTTGGTCACGACGATGAATATGATATAAAGTGCGAATAAAACTCAGAATGATACGTATTAAAGTCGTTTAATTTATTTACCAACAATTGAAAACCAAAAATCTGACAATAATGTTGATTATTTGCTTAAAAGCAGATCCCCTAGCACATCCTAGTTCCTTTTCTATGTTACCCGCGAGTAACTTAATTGTATCAATTATAAGATGTAAGACACGAAGTGAGTTGATATTACAAAGTAGAGGAAAATAAAGAATAATACCGATATTACTTTCTTGGTTTACTGGAAAAATGGAGGATCATAGCACTCACATGTCAAGGTATAAGTTTAAACAATAATAGCTCTAAAAAATTATCAGTTTTTACACAAAAATTAAAAATGAATCGCGGGCAGCAGGATTCCGAAGAGCAGGGCTCTCTATCGGAGTACACGTATACCTATGGTAGCTCCACCTCAATGGACAGGAGCACCATTACCTTCATTCATCGACCTGAGATCATAGCCAAGGCTGGAACCAAACTGAAGCTGATAGCCCTCTACGCCGATCATGAGTGCTTGTGGAATCAGTTCCACAAGGACTTTTTCAATCTGCCCCTGAAGGATCGCATTTGGGAGGCGATTGCTGAGGAAATGAAACCGGATTCACCTCCTGATTACTGGAAGCATATGATATACCGGCTTCGGTATAGTGTGTCACTGCAGCGCATCCAAGCGATGGCAGCGAAGCACATGGGCCAGACCCAATCGAAAAAACTGTTCTACTCTGACAATTTCCAGTTCTTAAATCACATGTTTAGTCGCGAAAAGAAGGAGCCTTCCAAGGATCTTGTGGGTCTGATAATTATCCATCCCGGCACCTCACTTATTACTTTTTTTTGTTAGTCTTTGTATGCTCCGTCGTCGGGAGTCACCCTAGAAAGGAAGTCGTCAAGAGGAGCAAAGCCCGTTCGCGAGCAACCTAAGCCGCGTGTCTCCATCATTAAGAAAATGGCAACATTCGATCAACTGCGAAATCACAGGCATTCCAACTTGGTCCTCTCCCAGGAGGCGTTCCACAAAATGCAGAGGGTAACCAGCGAAGGAGTCAAAGTATTTGGCAAGACGAAGGCAAAGGGCAAAGGCAACATTAAGGGGGTACATGGAACTCCAAAAGATCATTAAATAGCTTTTTCGTTTTATTACATTTCTTGTATCATCATAATCGTTCTTGTTTTTGCTTCTGGGTTCGCCATTTTCTTTTTTTTTTTTTTAAATATAGACGTTATATAACAATTCATAATTTTAGCTTACAATATTTTTGTTTCGTATTCTTACAATTTTTGTATGCCTTTTTGCCACGAAAACACTTTCGCACTCACCTGCTGCAAATATACAATTTTCGAACTTTTCTTTGTATTGTTTTGCAATTATTTAATATCTGTATGTATATATAATATATATTTTATGTATATAACTAAAAATGCGTAAATTAATTGTTTTTGTTTGTTACGTGGTTTGTGGGCACATTCCTTTTCACAAAAGGAACAAAACATGAAAATGTACATAAGTATAAGTGGCAAATTGTTTGCCGTCTGTGTTACAAATCGATTCGCTTAATTCCGCATTAATTACACATACACATGTATTATCGATATTATGAACCTGAATTGTTTTCCATTTCGAAGCGGCACTCCGGTTGTGTTTAGCGCCTCCTCAATTGCTCGTTTTACGTGTCTCTCTAAAAGGCTGGAGCAGCTACAACGCCCCCGACGGCTAGGATCGACCCATCCGCTAATCGATCTGACGATCGATCCGCTATTGTCCTCGTCTCGAGCGCCCGCCGCCTGCGATGGTTGATTGGTTATTGTTTATCTCATCTACTTCTATGAAATGGCTCTTGAAAGATTTGGTTTGAACGCATCATTCCCACTCGGTGGTGCCCGGTGGCTTGGCCGTCAAGTCGTACAGCACCCTCGAGATTCCATCTAATTTGGATATGTCGCGTACAATTTGATTTAAAACCTGCGAAATACCAACCTAGTCTTTAAGTATTCTTTAAAAGAAAGTTAATAATAGCTAACCTGCAATGGGAGTTGAGCAGAGCCAGGCTCTGCTGGAACACCAGTCATGAAGTCATTCGTTATGAACGGTCGCAGCACCACCGACCTTCTGCAGGAGGGCGTACGATTAATGGGATCTCGGTCAAAGTGCACGGGTATGAGAACAACAGGCATCTGTGAAATTTTCCGGTATAGACCGGCTTGCATAATGATCTAAAAACACATAGAAATAGTAAGCCAATAACTCTATAAATATTTAAACTAATTTTTAACCTCATTGGCTATGGCATCCGCTTGCCTCAACTGCGACAAAATCACCGTGTTCAATGTGGTGTGCGTGATATCCGTCACTAGATACTGCACGGGCTCTCCAAAGACGTAGCATACCCTGTTGACGTTGTGCAGAATTCGGGGTATGATCTTTGCAAGGAAGAGCAGATCCTGCCAGTTGGGCTCCTGACTCGTCGATAGGCCCACCACATAGCTGTAGGTGCGCTTGTCGCCCTGGACGCCAACGGAACGGATGGGCAGTAGAGTGGCCTGGATTTGCGAGTTGGCCGAGATGCGTAGCAGATCCTTCTGCTCTGATTCGCTAGTGGCTTCCGTTACCCTGTTGATCAGAGCATGATTCTTTTGCAGCTTGTTCTTGTAGTCCACGATGACTCGAGCAATGACCTGAAAGTATATCTTTACATAAGCAATCGAAAGCATTAATAATATTTTACTTGCCTGAGTTTCAGAATAGTCCTTTTCCATGTAAGCCTCCTCAGCGCAGAGAACGCGGATGGCGAGGCCAGGGCCGGGGAATGGTTGTCGCTCTACCAGTTCTGGAGGCAGTCCAAGATCATTTCCCAAATCCCGCACCTCATCCTTGTGGAAGTCGCACAAAGGCTCAACAACACGTCCCGCATTCCGAAGTTCCCTGTAAAGTAATTGGATTATTAATATTTTTATTTAAAATATTAAAAATTTTGTAATACCTGATCAGATCCGTATCGTTGTGATGGGTTTTGATTGTTTCTGCATTCGTACTGACCATGTTGGAGGCGGACTCGATCAGGTCTGGCCGGAGGGTGCCCTGGGCTAGTAGTACATCCTCGGGCTTCAGTTTCAGCTCAGCAACCACATCGTTTGTCACCTTGACGAATATATCACCAATTATCTTCCGCTTCTCCTCTGGGTTATAGGTCTGGCAGAGCATGGGCGTTTCCACCACGGAGTACTGGCCGGGCCGCTTGACTTGCGTGGTGCCCTTGAGGAACGTGTAGCCTTCCTTCCGGACGATCAATTCAATGCCGATCTCGCGCAGCGAACGTTCCACCTTTTCGCTTTCGTCCTTGCGCATGAAACCTTCAAGAATAATATTTAATTTTTTAATATGTACTCTTTTCTTATGAATATCATCCTTCTCATACCATTATCCACATGCACGGCTATTATCTGATTAGGATATAGGGCTCTTCGGAGCAAAGCTGCACACACACTCGAATCCACACCGCCGCTGACCAGCAGCTGAAAAAATAATACTTTATAATAGCTGATCCTTAGAAGGCATGAATTTTCCCACTCACCAACACCTTATTGCTTCCCACTTTCTCTCGGATGTATCGTATGCACTCCTCTTTCCTGCTGCCCATGGTGAAGTTGGGGGTCAGTTCGCAGATCTCGTACAGGAAGTTTGACAGCATCTGTTTGCCGTTAATGGTTAGGTCGACCTCTGGGTGGAACTGGACTCCGTAGATTCTAAGAACCTCGTTATAGATGGCCGTTACTATTCGGTTCGTGGACCAGCCACCCACCTTCAGGGTGTCGCCCACCCTTTCCACGCTGTCTCCGTGTGTTAGGAGCACGGATTGTGTGCGACTAAGGCGACTGTTGGAATACAAAAATGGGTATAAGTCTGAGGAATCTTAAACTTCATAAAAGACTACATAATTTTCAATAAATCTAAGTAATGTACGACCACGTGTAGTTCAGTTTACGGGCTAAAATAAACTGAAATGTTCTTGGCCCCGACTTCATTCTGGCAGCATTGTATCAGCACAGGGTTAAGCTTAGCCAACTGAAGTGCTTTCTTGTTGCTGCCTTGTCTGAGACTCCTCCGCTAATGCCACTGCTTATGCTCACCTAAAAAGCGGGCATGAAGTCTCTATCTCGATGTTCTGCTGACCATCCTCCCGCACATTCTTTTTGAGGACTGTTCCGCCGAATTCTTTGTTGATCAACTGCATGCCGTAGCAGATGCCCAGCATGGGAATCTTCAGCTTGAACAGATCAGGGTCGTAGCTGGGTGCATCCTCCGCATAGACCGAGTTGGGTCCGCCGGAAATGATGATTCCCCGATAGCCATTGTTCCGTATCGTAGTCGCTGGCGTGTCCAAAGGCAGGATGTCCGATTCTACGAGCAGTTCACGTACTTTCCGATCGATTACCTTTGGAAAAAATGAGAATATGAATATATTCTTCGCCACACACTTAGAAGAATGTATACTCACCTTGCCATACTGTGCTCCGGCGTCCAGAATAACAATCTTATCGTGCCGCAGGCCATTCTCTGCTGTGCCCAGAAATATATTTGAATTCATTTCTTTATCGTTGCAGCACTGAAAAGAGCAAAAAGTCGAGTGTCAGTTTAGCAGCAGCTAGCGGAGAATCTCGACTGGTCGAGGGATCGATTGAGCGGCTTATTTATGCTCCAATTGTGGCTGCAATCGAAGCTGGGAATGCAAGGCTATGAGCTGGGCTAAGAGGCAGGGTATATATTTTTCTTATCTAGTAATCTGGGGGAATAGAGTGGCTCACCGTACCGGCAGTATCTTGTGGAGCACTCGCAGAAACATTCAACATGCAGCCGGCCAGGACGCTCTACGGTAGACAACAAACATTGGCAAACATATTCGTCACGTCACAGAGGTGAAAAGTGCAAGAGGGCGAGGAGCTCCGAAGCGAGAAAAACAAGGCCAACAACAGGCGACGCCTACCAAATGTGTGTGTTTCTTTGGACGGGGTGGGGTTTTATTCTGATTTTAAATATGATTTTTCTTATTTTTTTTGTAAAATTAAAATTTGACCAAGAGCCTGGGAGGCGAATGCGGGGAATGGGGGCGCCGGCTACTGACCGCCACAGATGACAGGCGAAAACGTAAATGCGAAATGAGCGGAATAGAGAAAGAGAGCGAAAGTACAAGAGAGGAATTGGGTTGGGGGAAAACAGAGATGGGAAGGAAAATGCGCAAGGAGGAAAATAAATAACAAAAACAACAGTGTGCCAAATATTAAAGGCAAATTGTATTTTCTAAAAAATCTATGTTTATTATTTTTGTTTAATTTTTAAAAAATAAATTTAAGCATTCATGCAAAAAAAATCTAAAAATATCTAAAGTATCTAAGAGAACTCGGTCGGATGCAGTGGAACATCAAGGCCATGCCAAGGGTTAAAGTTGCATTAGGTCACTGATGCGATGCGAAGCCTGTGATGTAAGCTGGAGCATTGCTCTCCTTGCCGCCCCCCCTCACCAACCCCACCGCTGCTCCGCAAAAATGTTGATAAGGCCGCCGTTCAAGATGCGAAAGGTTATCAAAAACAACAATAGCAACAACCCGGGCCCTCGTGGTGGGATGTAACTCAATATGTGGGCACAACCACCAACACAAATGGCACAAATACACGTGGAAATAGCGGCCCGCAAGCGGCGCTTATAACCACAAAATGGCCACGAGATGTTTGCAAAATAAATCAGCTAGCAATGGGCAAAAAAGTGGCAAGAAAAAAAGGGCGAAATGTGGTTGAAGCAGATTGCACATGCACTTTGGGGCCAGGTGGGGCTGCGGCGGGGAGCGGCGTGTGTGGGTGGGCCATAGCCATAGCCATAGCCAGAGTCAAAGCCAAAAAGTGCTGAGCCGCATGGCAAAGTGCGATTCCTGTGTGTGCGAGCGTATCCTTCGTTCGCACTCTCTTACCTGCTGTGTGTCGTCGTCGTTTTGGCCGCGTAAGGCTCAAAAGTTGGGACGGGAAGTCCGTGGAAAGCCTCTGGGGGAAAACAGTGGAAAACTTTATGCTTAAACACTAGCTCGCGATCCGTTTTGTTAGCGGTCCCCGTTCTCTTCTCTTCTCTTTCGCCACTTTATCTGTTCTCTTTCTTCAGCTGCTTCGCACCGCAGTTACGCGTATTAGCCACAATTTCCGCAACGATTTACTTTCGTTACCCATTAACGGCTGCAAATTGGGGCGTTATATTGACCGCTTTTAGGCACAATTATCTATTTTTCTTCTATATTGCAATTTTTTCGTGAATTAAAGCCGAAAGATGACTTATTGACGAGCAGTGTGACCGTAACTTGCTACTGGAAAAAGTGGCGTTACTGAAAAATACTAAACGCGCAAAATTTCCCATTTTTAAATGATGATAGTTACCATAATATATATTGTAAAAGATTAATCTTTATCTTTATGATTAATCTTCTAAGGGATCAATAGTTAGTTTACAATTTAAATATAAGGATATACAGTTCAAAAATATTATATTGAAGTTATGGATTTGAGATCAGACTCGGATTCTTTAAAACTGTTTAAATAATACCCAATCTCAAGGTTAAATTACAAATTATTTAAAGACCACTTACAGTTATTTTCGTACTTAATTCAAATTTAATATTTAATTTTAATTAAATATTCAAAAATACCATCTCTAAAAATGCAGTTTCAAAAACAACAATAACATCAACGGTCACACCTAGCCCGCCAAAAGTGATTTGTTTTGCGCTCGTTGTGGAAACTCGCGGGGAAATCTCTATAATTGCATAAAATTCTTTGTATAAAACTGATCAAATGACTCCTGCAAATGTGTCCCAGACAGATATTAGTATCGAAGATGAGGACGAGATTATGGCCCTGGAGAAACTGCTGGGTGCAGCGGAAAACGACGATGCAGAATCAGCAAAACCGGAGAAACCGAAACCCGCACCCACTTTGGCGAATGCTGTTCCAAAACTCCGAGAAGACAGCACTTTTGCAGATGCCTTTAGTTACGAAAAGACCGTGAAACCGACGAAGGAGAAGCCATTGGCTATTAACGAACCGGAACTGGACTCGTCCGACGATGAGGAGGTCAAGAATTACCTGGAACGCAAGTATAATGAGTACGGAAGCAATATAAACAAATCGCTGAAGCAGCAGCGAGAGACTGCTCATGAGTCAAAGGTGGCTAGGGAGGTGGATAATGCCCTCAAGAGCAGCAAGATGGTGACATCCACTCCGCAGCCTCTCAAAAATCCTCACAATCCCATCAAGCGGCAGTCTACTGTTAGCAGCTCCTTTCAAAGGCCTCCGCCTGCTGCAGCAGCAGTGGCCGCCTCCTCTCAGCCGAGTGCTCCTGTGTCCGCTGTTTTTACGGATCCTGTTTTCGGACTGCGCATGATTAACCCATTGATCTCCAGTTCGCTCCTTCAAGAGCGTATGGGGGAACGGAAGGCAGTGCCCTTCTCCGGAGTGGCGTTTCACATTGAGCGTGGTGACCTGGCCAAAGATTGGGTCATTGCTGGCGCCCTGGTTTCCAAGAATCCCGTAAAGAACACAAAAAAAGGTGATCCCTACTCGACATGGAAGCTATCCGATCTACGAGGGGAGATCAAAACCATATCTCTGTTCCTCTTCAAGGAGGCTCACAAAGCGCTGTGGAAAACCGCTGAAGGCATGTGTCTGGCCGTCCTCAATCCTACCATTTTCGAGCGACGAGCAGGAAGCTCCGACGTGGCCTGCTTGTCAATCGACACCTCCCAAAAGGTTATGATCTTGGGACAGTCCAAAGACTTGGGCACGTGTCGCGCAACCAAAAAGAATGGTGAAAAGTGTACTTCAGTTGTTAACATAACCGATTGTGACTATTGCATATTTCACGTGAAACGGGAGTACGGAAAGATGTCGAGGCGATCAGAGCTTCAATCGGCCACTGCTGGTCGTGGCCTGAATGAGCTGAGAAACAAAGTATTGGGTAAGTATTATCAGAATTCATTATCCACAAATCTGTTCATTTATTTGTTATTCTTTCCAGGCAAAACGGAGGTCTTTTACGGCGGACAATCTTTTACGGCAGTGCCGGCCAAAAAGAGCTCAAAACTAATCAACAAGGAACGCGATCGGCTAAGCATGCTGGCTGGCTACGATGTGTCGCCTTTCGCTCATACAGCAGACCACGCCTCCAAGCCGAGATCAGCCACGCCGCAGTCTGTACCCTACGCTGAACGTACGGGTCCGATTTCCCGATCAGCAGGTGGCGTAGAAGCCTCTTCTAAACAAAGAAACAAGGATCTGGAGCGGTTGCGTATGTTGAAGGCTGAAAATGAACGGTTTGAAAAGGCAAACGAAGCCAAGGATCATGTATTGGGGGAAGCCAGTAAAGTGGAATCCACAGTGACACCTAGTACACCCACTACACCGGTTAACGTGCCGGACAAGTTCAAGAATCGGGGGTTTTCTTTTGACGCCAGTTTGACGCCGAAACTGTCTGGCAGCGAGAACTTCTCCTTTGATATCAATGTAGGAGCACGACAAGCTCAAAGTGCCAAAATGAGGGCAGCTGCACTGTTGAAGAAGAAACCCCTGGAAAAGGTCAATCCCAACTCAACCAGAGGCACTGAAACGGGCAAAAGGAGAGCTATCGATGAGCTCAATGACAAGTTCTCTAGCAGCGCTAAGCGGCAAAAAATAGAGGAAGAGGAGCGCGAGCTGATGCGTAAGTCTCGTATTGAGCGAATCATGGCGGCCACCTCGTCGCACACGAATCTAGTGGAGATGCGAGAGCGGGAGGCCCAGGAGGAGTACTTTAACAAGCTGGAGCGGAAAGAGGCCATGGAGGAGAAGATGCTGGGTACCTACAAGATGCCCTGCAAAGCCGTCATCTGTCAAGTGTGCAAGTACACCGCCTTCTCCGCCTCCGATCGCTGCAAGCAGGAAAAACACCCGCTTAAGGTTGTCGATGCCGAAAAGCGTTTCTTCCAGTGTAAGGACTGCGGAAATCGCACAACCACGGTGTTCAAGCTGCCCAAACAGAGCTGCAAGAACTGCAAGGGTTCGCGCTGGGAAAGATCGGGAATGATTCGGGAAAAGAAGGTCCTCACCGGCAGGGAGTCCTTATCCATTCGAGGCGATGAGGAGGTGTTCTTGGGGAGTGTGGCCAATAGTGCCAACCTCAATCTCTTGGTACCCGACGAGGAGTAGGCAGTTAATTTCCCCATTTTTGTTGGCGTAAAGTTGTTTCTTTATTTGCTTTATGTGGATTGTTTGCACAAGTTTACATTTTATTTATATAATTTAAAGTTTAATGTTTAATAGCATATGCAATACGTACAAATATTTACAGTCCATTGGTTGATCGCTATTTGGCAGTTAAAAATGAATCTTAGATAAATAAGTAAAAGCGCCCAAAAGCCTAAAAATCTAAAGTGCCTGTGAGATTGTGGGTGCAGGTTGCTTGTAAATTTAGTCAAGTACCAGGTGTACCAAATAAACCTTTTATGAATGTGAATTTTTTAATGTGATGAAGATGAATGCAACTCTTAACCTATGACTGAAAAATAAAATTCAATTTTAACCTAAACATTTAAAAAATCGCTTAATCACATTTTATAGAAGACTAACTAAAAGGAACACTAGGAGATGTATTAAAAAGTAATTAATTAAAATTAGGCACACTATAAGCTCTTGAAATTAAACGATATACGATCCCTATATCTAGATTTGTACAAAAAGTATTATTTATTATCTTAAAACTTTAAAATATTTGTTCACTGCATAAGCCTTGTTAGATTTTATAAAAATTGGCATAAAAAGAATGGATTTTTAAATGCATTTATGTAATTGAAGGTCAAAAGGTTATGATTTAATTGGAGTAAGTATTATTTACTTTCTTATAAATGCTTTGGAGTATTCGAAATCTAATTCGATTCGTTTTCAATCTATTTTTTGGCATTGGAATAAAGCTATAAGATTAAACGTAAAACTAAAACTAATCAACAAACACTTTGAACTGAAAAACAGGCGCCATTGAGACACTGTGGAACTTAGTAGGTGGGAGAAACTATACACATCGAAGGATGGAAAAGAATCTTGCTCTAGACAGCATTTTCCTCCTGCTGCTGTCCCGGAGATGCTTCTGTCGTCTCCTTTAGATTCAGCAAACTGGAGAAGCGGAAGGAGATCGTTTTCGAAAGATGCTTTTCAAAATCCCTGCTGTCCAGATTATCCGGAATGAGACTCTTGTTGGTCATGTCGAGATAGGAGTGATTCCTCTTAACAGGCACTGCATATTGGGGCAGAGCTGTGGCCACGGGAGAGCCACTTGTCATGTTGCTGTAGCTGGGAGTGCAGCTGGACTTTCGGATATTCAAAGGAAACCTCAAATCGTTCTCGTATCTCAACACCTGCTCCTTGGAGTTGGTGTCAATCAGGGGGCGTGGCAAGTCGTACCCAGGTGGTGCCATGGAAATGGTTGGCATCTCTGCCTCAGACTGGTCGTAGCTGGTTCCCTGATCGTGGATATCGTAGGCAACCTTGGGTGGCCACCACAAATGCTGCAGGGAGTCCGGCTCAGCCAAGTCGCTGGGGGTCATTAGTGCGGCATCATCGCCGCAATATAAGGGATTCGAAACGGCATTCGTCTCCAGGTCGATATACTTAGCATTGTTTCCGAGCAGTTTTTCGAACTCCGAGGCCAGAAACTTGAACGATGGTCTCCCATTTGGTTCGTCCGCCCAGCAGCCCCGCACAGTAGAGTATACTTCCTCCGAACAGTTCTCCGGCCTCTCCATCCTGTATCCCGTCTTCAAAAGGGACCACAAATTCTGAGGCGCTATGCCAGGATACGGAGAAGCTCCCAGGGTTATTAATTCCCAACAGAGAACGCCGAAGGCCCAAACATCCGATTTGCTGGTGTACACATGATCCGCCAGGGATTCGGGGGCCATCCACTGGAATCGATACAATTTATAGAAAATGAAAATTTGTGCGGGCTTGAGACACCTACCTTGACAGGAACCCTATCTCTGGAACGTTTTAAGTAGGCATCATCCTCGTAGACATCTCGGGTCAGGCCAAAATCGGATATTTTACAAATCTTGCCATCCGCCAAAAGGACATTCCGAGCGGCCAAATCCCGGTGAACCAACTTTTAAATAGAAATTGGTAGAATAATAGTTTATAATGAAAAATAAGCTAACCCACCTTGAGTTCCGTGAGGTAAGCCATTCCCTTGCAAATTTGCCAGGCAAAGGTAAGCATCATCTTGGCACTGACGGGCTCCACCCCGTCCGCGAAATCCACACCACAAAACTCAATTTTGCGGCTCAGCCGAAGATAGCTCCTTAGGGAACCATACCGGGCATATTCGATGATGAGAAGCGGTTCCGAGGATGTTGTGCAGGCTCCTAAAAGCTTGATTACATTCGGATGTGAGACCTCCTGGAGCAGCTGGAACTCGGACAGCAGAGCCATGTACTCCACGGAATTAGCGCCCTTCTTTAGCATCTTCACCGCCACAGTGGTTACATCCGGTAGTCCTGCTATCTCCGTGGCATAACCCTTCAGGACTTGACCGAATTCACCCTCACCCAGCACCACATCGAGGGTGAGTTTTTCCCGGGGAAACTCCCATTTGCCATCGGAGCTCTCAAACTTGAATCCACTCTGAAGCGGCATTAGGGGAAGATCTCCATCGCCAGGCTCTGCGGGAGCTTGTTTGGTGGATGGTGTCAAGGACTGCTTGCCCAGACGCCGCTTTATCATCTTCCGTTGGGTCAGGAGCAAGCAGAGGAGCAGGAAAACCACAACCAACGGGCAGCTTATGAGGAAAAACATGCAGGATCTATTGCATTCGAAACCGGCTACGTTTAGGACACCCAGGAGCACAGGATCCTGCATGGATTGATCTCTAGTGGCACTCTTTCTCGCCAGAAGGGTTTCCGCATCCGTTTCGTTCTTTCGCTTCCGTGGTTTCTTTGTCTTGGGCTCTTCGTCCAATGGAGCACAGGAGCACCGGCCGTTGTCCTCGCAAATGCAGGTCCCCGATCCACTAGAGATGCCCCGTTTGTTCTCATTCGTCGAATGGGGGCCCACTATCTTGTTCGCTGGTGTACAGTCTTGGGGGCAGGCCATCGGATTGAGCTCCTCTAGAGGATCGCACACACGATCCGGACAATATCGCGCCTCGGGAACACATGATCCATAGCGGATGCTAAACATTGCCGAGCTGGAGCCTCGCCACTGGCAGGATCCGCCGCCGGTGGCCAGGCCACAGAACTGATTGCACTGACTCCTGTACTTCACCTGGGCGCAGGTCTGCGAACGAGATTTAAGCTGCAGTTCGCAGCTAGTGTTCTCGGGCCTTCCCTGGACCAGATGCACATTGATCACCCGGACGTGGGCGAGTTGCTCCTTGTCCATCCAGGTCACGTTTAGGAAGTATATAGTCTCGGGCGCCTCCGCCAAGGCCTGGGGATTCCTCACATACACAATCCCCGCTGTCGGGGTGATGTCAAAGGCCCCGCTCCGATCCTCGACGATGTTGAATCGAATTGAGCGCATCCGCATCAGGTCCTGAAAACTGTCCGGCTGAGCCACCCTGTTATAAGCAGATGCAGTCCGGTACACAGAGACGTCCTTCTCGTAGTCCACTGTGACGGGACCCCGGCCACGAGACCCCGAATCCCCGTGGAAGTCATCATCGTCGAATATTCTGCGTACCGGGGATCGCAGCGGAAGGGCCTGGGGTAGCGCCGGGTGCGTCCCATGCAGGTTTCTCAGGTCGATGTGGATGCAAATGTCGGCAGTAGCTGACATTTGAACGTTGTGGCCTACGATGGTGTGATCCCGGGACTCCAAGGAGACGCAGTAAGGAGTTTCATGGAACACTCCACTGCGTGAAAAACGAAGTTCTGAAAAGAAAAGGGAAATCCTCACTGTCCTTACTCTGGACAGGATGTAAGGCCATAATTACTATACTCACGACAACTGACTATGGTGTGGGGGCGGCCTGTGTGATCAGCCTCGTAGGCGTGACAGTCCGGACGGAGCAGATCTTTGGTGTCATTGTGGACGGCGTAGACCAGTTGAGCATTCGCTGCCAGCGTGTCCTTGTCCAGGTAGATGATTTTCTCGCCCACCTCCTCGTTCTGGGATTAGAAATGGTGGGCAGGGGTTTTGAATTAGTGGTAGCTTCATTAGCATTTACTGACCAGTGCTAATTAAATTCCACTTGGCACCCCCATGGAAAATTGCAGTTCTGCCTGCCCTCCAAGGATGCGTTATTTCATTTGAGCGCAAGGTCAGGTTGGGGTTTCGCATCCTCGGGGACCTGACATTTCTCCCCTGCATGGCCAGGACATTCTCGAACCCCTTCGCCTTTTAATGTATCCCAGGGGCAAGGACATTAGCGAGGTGTTTTCTAGCGAGGACTTGGGCTTTAGTTGGAAAACCATTGTTACTCTTGTTAAGGTAGGAAGGACATATAATTTGAATAATATGTGGGTTAAGTTTCGGAAGAAACCCTTTTGGGACTTGGCTTTTAATTCTTTAATTTAATTAATTCTATGTCAGAGTTTCGAGTTGAATCTAATGACTTAAACTGTCTTTAAGAACTGTTATTAAACAGACATTCCAAATCCCTATTATCTATTTTTACTGAGGTATCTTAGGTGTGTCCTTTGAAAACTTATGTCCTTTTTATGGCCAAACATGTCGCCTGTAATTTTCTTCCAAATAAAATAAAATGTCCATTACACTTATTTAAATGTACCGCCATATAGAGCAATTTGTAATGGAGGGACTTTAGTGCAAAACCAATTACTCCACCTGGATGGAGGACGAGGAGGAGGAGGAGATACCACTATCTGCTGCCAAACTGACACACTTCGCAGATCCTTGGGGATAGGCTTGGCTTGTTTCGAACACGACAACATAACTTACTCTATTGTGGCAACTTTAAGGCACTGTGTCCGACTTCAACTAGTGCCGTCCCAGCTCCTCCTGCTCCTCTATCCTGTCTGTCATGCTCCAATCATAAAAGCCCATAAACGTTACGCGTTTTTAATGGCAACATAGGAGACGAGGGGCGAGGGGCGTGGCAAGGAGTCGCGGATGTGGCCAAGTTTATCTATTAGGCACTGAGTCTCAACCCCCAAAACAAACTCGGAAGGACCCAGACGCGGTAATGGCCAAATAATGGCAGGGTGACCGAAGCAGAGACTTCATTCTGACAGTGTCTTTCAATGCACTCGGAAATATTTTTAAATCTTTTTGGAAATAAACAATATTAATTTTCCTTCTATGGGATATCCTTTGAATCATAAAATTTGACTTCCTTTTTCTATATCATAATTTGAGAAGCAATTTATAAGTTTCTTTCAGTGCATGGGACTTGGTTGCGTGCTCTTGGGGCGTTCATCATGCCAGGATTCAATAAGCCCGCACCCAGTGAACTCCCAGACAGCCGGCAGACAATTGTCTGGGCAGGGTCTAGTCGGTACAGTCCGACTCCATCCCCCGCCAGGTCCTGTACCACTAAAAACCTGTGACCCCCGAACTCACCGCCTGGAAAAAGGGATGATCCATAAAGAAATCGAACTTGGAATCGCTCTCCTGCAACTTTGGTCCATTGTCGTTGCGATCGAGGAGCTTGATGTCGAAGGCGCGTGAGAATTTCTTCAGCTCCTTGTTGAACAGTTTGGCGGTGCAGGTAATCCTGGTATAGAGCTCACCCGCTTTGGCGTTCAGGCCGTTGAGTTCGTCGTGATCCAGAGGCTTCCGGGAGTAGAGCCGGTTTTGTTTCAGGATGAAATGGGAACTGCCCGTCGTGATGGAGTAATCCAGAGTCACGTGGCAAAGGTACCTGGCTGCTCTGGAACTTAAAGCTCCTATGAGCACCGGTTCGAAGGACTCTCGTCTCCTGTACTCCCCATGCGATTCCGCTATACTGTACTGGGCACTGCTCCAAAAGCAAACGTTCTCCAACTCTTCGCAATAGTCCTCCAGTGATTGCGGAACAACCTCCAAGGTGAGATGGGTTACGGGCAGCAGTTCGTTCTCCGGCTGCTCTCTGGGAAAGGCAGTGACCACATATTTCACGCTTCCGTTCAGGGGCTTGTAGTCCGTTCGCATGAATATCTCCCCAGAGGTGATATTGATTCGCAGCAGGGAGTTGTCCTCCAGGCTGTAGATGTAGTCAGTGGCCAGTTGGTTGCTCTCCATATGCAGGACTTGGAACTGGGCCAGCGGCATCTTCGAGAAGAGGCTCTCCGATTCCTCGTTTATGGGCAGATTGAGTTTCACCTCCTTGCTGGGAAAGTAAACATTGTCGGCTGCAAAAAAGGATAATAAAGGGTGGAAAAAGTCAGTCAATAGGAATGGCGTCATGTGGCACTGTATAGGGGTGGGGGTTGGCCATTGTGTGGGTCAGTGGTGTGTTTCCTGATGCTGCCACAAGTGGTTGCTGGCCACTCACTTCAAGAGGGATTCATTTCCATTTACAATAATCCACCCAAAGAGTCTGCTTTCAAAAAAGGAAATATACTTTTTGTATAACCTCAGGGGTTGTGGACTGACAGTCGCCATCAAATCCAATCAAATGATTTAGTTTAATAAGCCCGCGATGACCTTAATATAGTAGAACCCCCCAAAAACCAACCCTCTCCAACACTCAGCCTACACGGCGTATGCGTAATTTGATAAGATTTCCCTCCTAACGAGCCACGATTGTTGTCGGGCCTGTTTGCATGCGAGTCAGAGTCCAATACAGGCGATAAATAAATATAATATAGATATTAGTTATTAGCATATGGGTTATCAAAATGACGCCTGTCCGTCCCCGTCCAGGGTCCTTTGCTCCCCCTATCAGCTCGAGTGTCGGCGTCATCGAGTTGCGTATTGATTTTGTGATAGCGATAAACTCTTTGTGGTGCGGAAAAACTACAACCCCGAGCATAATTGGTTACAAATTTTCCTCTTCATATCCTGGGCCCAATTTTATGCCACAGAATGTAGAACAAATATTTCCGAAGGGGTATCTGGAAAACTCTTGTAATGTTATGGTGTGAATGAGTTTCAGGTTTTTTTTGTGGGGGTGATAGAGTAAACAGAAATTAAACGGATAGAACTATTTCTGATTTGTACAAATAGGAGTTCCCAAAATTATTTATGCTGTTTAATTAGGGATGAGTTTTGTTTTATTATTCTTATCGCAGCTATTGATTGTCCCTATAAAGTTTTAATGGGCGTTATATATGCCCAGTTTATGTGATAATTTCCAGCTCCCCCTTCCATCTAGATATGAATTCTTTCTTAAAATCTTTTTAAAATAAAGTTGATTAGTGTGCACAAGGATCGTATCCTTCCTCCTTTCCATATTTCCTTCCTTAAATGTCTTGCGAGCTGAAGGACTTGGCACTAAATCTCGAGCAAGCGTTTCTCACATAAACAGGACTGGCGCCACCATTTGCCAGGATGGCTTAATCCTGCGAGAGCCACACATAGCAGCCCCCCCTTCCGCTCAGTATATATTTCATTAGGAACGCTGACAGCATTAATATACTCGGTTTTTTGTGGGTGAGTCCTTGCCATGCCGGGCAAAAATCCCTCGCTGAACGCCAAGGACACGCTCCTTCCAGCATTTAAAATGCCATTATAAATGCGCGCTCCAGTATATGAAGACACCAGGAACCACATGCCTCATCTACATATTTTATCAGCATTTTTCGCATGCCTGAGCGTCAGCAATTGTAATGAACAATTTTTATTATTTATCATGTTTGCCGGGCCGGAGGCCATATCAAGGAGCTATTTTCCCACCATAGTTTTTGGTTGGAAGGGAGCCATGGAACCCTCTCTATGGAGTGTTTGTTGTCGAGGGGGTGTCTCTATTTGGTTAACTCTTGAAAAGCTTGGTCATAATTATGACAGGCATTTAGTTGAGCCGGCTGGAGGCTAGCCTACCTTTTGGGGCGTCCAATTAGCGGCTTTTTTATTCATTTATTCTAGGTGTTTACATTTCCCTGCCGCAAGGTGTGAGGACTAGATTCTAGACTGCCGACAGACCATGACAGCTATTAAGTGGAGTTTGGGGATGGAAAATAAATATTTTATAGGATTAGGACTAAATAAACTCCCCACTCTTCTCTGAGACCCTTATAAATTAAAACTCCCATGAATATAATATTTTTTTGAATGCCTCTGATAAACGGTCTTTAAAGTATCAACTACCAATCTGTACTCGATTTAATTCAACTTGACCCCGACTACTCCCCAAGGCCCAGAGCTCTATAAAACCAATAAAAAATTCCACTCACCCACAACCCAAACAGCCCACCAAGCCCAGGACGAAAGTCAACAACCGTAAAACCCAAAAAAGCCACAAAGGACAGGACGAATAAAAGCGTAAACAGGGAAGGACTAAGACTATTAGGTTATCTATTAGGTTGACAATTAAAAAACGAGCAAATGGCGCATTAAAAACTCCCACCGACAGTTGACAAAACATGACCTCAACAGGACATACTTTGTGAGGCGACTAGACTTGTTTGAAGTAGCACTTGAAAATAAAATTGTGAGAAAAAGGATTAAGTTGCCTTCTATACCTTTGCCTAAAGCTTCCAAAATTTTAAAAAATATACAATTAGTCAGTTGTTTTTCTCCATGTAGCCAACACGTTAATGACAGCACTGTCAACAATTGATGGGCGGCGACCTGGGCCCTGGCATTTGGCCATTAGTTGGGCCTTTGCCCTCTGAACTTGGTGAGCAGTGAGGACTGGCCAGGATACTGGCAACAGGACACAAAAGGTAACTGAGACTTCAAAATGAGGTGCGGCCGTGGCGGCGGATGAAATGTCAACTAGTTTCCCCATAAACTAATTAATCTGCTCGAATTAATTGACTTTGCATCGAATTAGGTCGACAGTTGTTTGTCTGTTTGATTATCCTGTCACCCCTCAGCCTTTGCAGTTTCCTGGGCAGGGTTTATTGTCCTTGTTTTTTAGTGTTTGGCTCGGAGGTCATTGGATGACTCATTTGGAGTTTTCCAGCATCCAAGACCCATTTGTCTGCCACCGCTGCGTAATGAAAACTTTGTCTTTGTTTGAGGATTCTGTTTTTTGTTTCTTGAAATTTTCCGACAATTTTCTTGTCTTTGTGTTTGTTGCACTTTGTTTTGTTTTATTTTCTTCATTACTCATACGTCGCGTATGCCAGACTTTGTTTTCTATTTGCCTTGGCACTGACATCCATTGTGTATGTCCTGTTCTCCTTCCTGTTCCTGCTCCAAGCCAATCTTCGGGCCTGGCTCTATTTCCTTAGCTGTAGTGGATTGGCAATATTAAATTCATTTCTCTTGGCTTTCTACTTTCACTCGACTGAAGTGTGTGGAGAGTGGAAGTGTCTTGAATGTTTTCCCATTTCCTCACCAGGCTGGCCCTGAAAATTTGTCTTTGCCGGTGCCAAAGAAAATTCAATTGAAAATACTTGGTTTGTTCAAGACATTACAGAGGTAGGATAGTGTATGCTCTTTTGCTTAAAGTTTAGTCCCAATATTCCCCTTTCTGATAGTTAAAAAAGAACTGAACCCCATCTTTGTTAGAGTATATCCACTAACCATAAAAAAACTGTTGTTATTGATTTAAATGTAATTTTCATTACAACTTTTTCTCCGGTCTGGTACAAAGAAGTGCACAGTCAGTGAATGGGATTTGAAAAAAGAGAAAATAAAAAAAGGAAATTGCAGAATAATCGCAGACTAGAAGTCACCAAGTTGACTTCAAAGACTCTGTCCATGGCAGGGGATTCAGGGTGAAATGAGGCAGACACACCCGTGTCCAAAAAGCCAAGAGCACGTCCACGAAAAAGCAAGTGACCCTCGGGGGTGATCGATGGGCTGCTCCTCTAATTGCCCCCTGTCATCACCACAAATAGCATTTGCCAGCCGGGAGAGCATTAGTCAAAGTCAGACCTTAAAGTATATGCTAATTAATGCTAATTAATAGGGTCTATAATTAGTCAAACTGCAAAGGACTATTTAGAATACTAAAATTTATAAAATATTTAAAAAGAAATCATATATTTATAACCATTATTCGACTGGGAAGGACTGTATCTTAAGCCGGAAAACGTTTCCATAAAAAGAGTCATCAAAATTAATGCAGATTGCAGACTAGAAGGTCTGCAACTGGTACTGAATGGGATTGCATTATAAACTCGATTTCTGGATCTGAATCATGGCAGTTCTGGGATCCCAGCCTGGGTGCGACAATCCTACAGACAGTGGCAGAGACAGATCTCATAAATGGATTTCACTTTTTATACCCTTGCAGAGGGTATTATAATTTTGGTCAAAAGTGTGCAACGCAGTGAAGGAGACATCTCCGACCCTATAAAGTATATATATTCTTGATCAGGATCACCTCCTGAGTCGATATGAGCATGTCCGTCTGTCCGTCTGTCCGTCTGTCCGTTTCTACGCAAACTAGTCTCTCAGTTTTAAAGCTTTCGAGTTGAAACTTTGCACACACCCTTCTTTCCTTTGCAGGCAGTATATAAGTCGGAACGGCCGGGATCGGTCGACTATATCCTATAGCTGCCATATAACTGATTGATCGGAAATGCCATAACTTTGGTGTTTTTTAAGTTAGAGGGTTGGGACTTTCCACACATGTTATATTTGACCAAAATATCTTGTGTGCAAAATTTCATAAGGATCGGCCGACTATATCCTATAGCTGTCATAGAACGATCGAAATTGGAATAACTTTGGTGTTTTTTAAGTTAGAAAGATGGGATTTGGTACAGATTATTCTTTTGGCAAAATAATTCGATATGCCAAATTTCATAAGGATCGGCCGACTATATACGATCCGCTATATATCTAATAATATAAGATGCGTGGCGCCATCTAGCGGACTGCGACTGAACTGCAAGGGTATATCAACTTCGGCTCCGCCCGAAGTTAGCTTTCCTTTCTTGTTTTGTTATGATTTTTTGTTATGCAAATTTAAAGTTCTCTGCAAGACAAGACAACAACCTTGGTGTCTGATAAATGTGTCAAGCCCGCTCATAAATCTATTCATGTGTGAGGAAAATATGAAATAACTAGCTGGAACTTTTGGCAAATACAATAATTTGTAGATTGTTTGTGGCACTCTAAGTGATAGAGAACTAAAATAATAAGTAAGAGGATTTCGCACGAGTACTTTTTATCTTTTTGGCGAATATCTGAAAGTACCAGTTACTGAACAAAATACTTTAATTGAAGTCATGGAACAGCCGGAGGCGGACTTGCGAGCCACTTAAATGTTCGTAAAAAAATACTGGAAATAAACTCGGAACGGAGGCACACACCTATTGACTTAATTGATTGCACATAAATTCTTAAAGTCCGCAGGGAAGGGGCTGGCAGGCCGCGACAGCTGGCAGGCATTTCGACACCTTTAACCCGGGTGACTGATTGACCGATGAAGGCGTCATTGGGCAGAATACAGTGCATTCAACTTGACGGGCAAAAAACAACTAAAAATACAATGCATTAAAGGACCATGAGTGTCAGCTGTAGAGGAATATAAGTAAGTCATCCCCCAAAAATATATATCATATCTGGCGTCTGCACAGCGGGATAAAAAGTGGTATTGGGTGTGTTTTGTGCTCACTCTGCACGTCATACACAAAGAGAAATATGTTTTATTTATCAAGTAATTATATAGACTATCTACTACCCTGTACTGCCTTACAGAAATATTTCTCCTCCTGTTTAAACTCTTAGTTTCAAGCCCACTTTTTTTCAGTATAGTCCCTGAGGCCTTCTCGGTAGTAGTTCCGTCCATCACCATCCGTCAGTCAGCCAGACAGGCACAGAGCCAGGCCCACATATCGCTTACCAACTTGTCAAAGCTGTCTGTTGAATAAAGCGTCAGTTCACACCTGTGCCAATCGAATAAACCTTGTGGGCTTCATAGAACGCACTGCAGTTGTAATTATGAGCTCAGCAGTGCATCATAAACCAGATAAAAGAGCTCCGATCTGAACTCCAGAGCTACTCCCTTTGAGGAAGGGTCATAAAAGTGGCCTGATATCTTCGTCTGGATTCCCACGCACCGCGATTGTTTGAATAAAAGTTATCTTTGGGGTTTGTTGGCTGCCACTCGATGCAAATAAGTGTAATTGCATTTTATGGCGTTTTTATTTACCCAAATACCTGGTGAGGGGCAGAGAAGGGGCCTAATGGGTGGACCATATACCCCAGATAAGTCGATTTTAATTACCAGACAATCGGGTATTAATTGGATTAGATAAATAAAAAGGGGAGCAGGGTACCTGAACTTTTATTACCCTTACTGAAAATGCAAAAAACTGGTTTTGGAAGAGAGTTTTTTTACGAAATATAATTTTAACAATTTTTTAAATCAATATGAACTCAACACATAAGACTCTTGCTTTCTAAGCACTTTATTTTCTTTAATAGTTTGGAGTCCCTGAAAGTCGTAAATCTTTCCCAAGTCTTAAGTGTTTATGCAAATATATTTATTGTAAAGGTAACACTAGAGTAGAATTTAAATTATTTTACTTGTTGAACGTATGACTCTATGCCAACAATTTATTTTATTATTCAATAAAAAGTAGAACTGCCTCGGCTTGAAATTTTTCAAGAATTACTCAATTCATTGTGGGTTGTATGAGTTTTTTGGGGCTTTGTCTTAATATTTTTTTTTACTAAATATTTGTCTTACTTACCCAAACAATAGTGTTGCCTTTGTTGAATGACAATTGTGAAAAGTGTCACAATAAGTGTACTAGTAGTGTACTTGAAAGCCATCTCAGTTGTGGTTGGTACTTTCGGGCTAAAAGTCTGTAATCACTTGGCCAATTTTGGCTTTTTTTCTTCACTTGTTTAATTATGAATTATTTTCACAATTATATAGTTTATTTTTATTTTTTGCCAAACCTTATACAGTATATTTTTATTCATTTTGTTTGTTGTTTTCAGTTTTTATCTGCGCTGGTCTTCTTTTTCAATGATGTCGGCAATTAGCCACGTTCGGGTCGTCAGCCAAGTTAATTACTTTGATCACAAATTGATAAGCTGAATTTTTCAATTAATGTGCGAAATGTGTGAGCCAAAGCCGAGCAGGAAATGTGAAAAAAATAATAGTAATAATAAAGAACAATGAGTACAAAAACCAGCCAACATCAAGTGCCCCAAAAGTCGTCGTGTTCTTTCAATTTTTGTTTGTTTTTGTTTTTGAGGGCCACTGGAGTATTATTAATAAAAATTCTTTTTATTGATAGCGGCGCCCACACTCCCGGCTGTTATTTAATTTATCATTCGGTTAATTCCGCCAACAAATTCTAAAATGCCTCGGGGTCTACGAATTTTGTGATTATTGCAATTCAAAGTGAGCTTCGAATTTTTTTTCTTTTTATGGAATTACAAATTTATCGATATTGTTATTAAATGGTGTTTGGTTTCTATTTTTGGTTACCGCCAGGTCTGAAAGCTTATGGTATTGACTTTCTGGGGAGTGGAGTTTTTTATCTATTTTTTTAGCAATTCATTTTGTTGCGAATCATTTGTCTTGTTTTAATTGGTTTTTAAATGGAATAATTTAATTAAGTTATTTGGGCAAGTAATTTGTTTTGTATTTGAGAGATTACTTCATTGTCTGTGGGTTTAGACTTAAAAAACTTAAGAAATTGGCACATTATTCTATGTAGATGTTTGCCAACTCTGAGCTAACGCACTTTAATTTAAAATACTTGACATGATAGTTAATTTGCCACTTGAAGGAGAATAAAAATCAAAGACTGACATGCGGCAAACCCAAAACTAACGAATTCCAAGCAAGTACCAGCCAAACACTCGAGGAGGACGTGCCATGAAAAGAGCCAAACAAAGTGGAAGTACGTGTACTCCATGGAGTACTCCACTATGCTCCACTCTACTTGCCAGACGAATAGTGTGTGTGTGGCGTGTGTGAGTTGTGCTAGGTGTGCGGTATCCAACGGTGCACGGCAGGTGTGATAAAAAGAGCCCGAAAGAGACAATTCCCCCAGCTCACCGGCTGGGGGAATAGGAATGGCAATGGAAGATAGCACGCATAATTCAAACGAGCCCCAAAGTCAAACAACGTGATAAGTAATTCACAAACACTAAAGGGAAAAGTTTGAAAAAACTGTGAGTTTTAATAGTAAAAAGAACATATTTATACCCGGTACTTTGAGAAGTTGTCACAGGGATCTTAGAGATCTTAGAGAATGGAGGGCCTAACTACCAGGTGTTTAGAACAGGTAATTCTTTAATTCCAAATATACAAATTGTTCTATATAGTTCCACCTTTCCCTCAGTGTACACAAAAACAGAGCCCGTCAAAGTGTCTGCTGTCTACTTTTCGTCTGCCCGAGCTCCTCGCCACCTGAGCACTTTAAAGTTCAAATTATTTGACACACTGGGAACACCGTCGGCGGATGCTAATGACACACGACTGACACAAAGAGGCTTAAAGCATTGCACGTACTACACCAAATACTCCAAAACTACACACTATACACGCCGGAACAGACTCAGGAGGAAGGCAACCGGTTGCCAATTTTAGAGAGAGTTTGAAAGGCCTCGTCGGCGGCGGTGGCAGTGCCTGTGTTTTATATGTATATTTTCCAATTAAAGGTTATGCGACCCAGGCCTGGATCGGGCCGGGATCGGCATTTAAGGTGCGTCCTGTTGCGCCTAAAAAGGCAGTTCAGAACCGGCAACTAACAGCCGAGAAACAAGCAGCAGCAGCGAACAACCGACGACCGCAGAAGTCAAAGTACGACTGTGGAGGTTCTTCAGTGTCAGTGACTGCCCCCGACTGTTTTTTGCTGCACTGCGACAAAAATGTATTTCTAAAATTAGATGTTGGGTTGTCACTTTACAGGAAAATGCAGAAATTTTCTTAGCTTGCGAGTCAAAAAAAGAAAAACACTTGAAAAATAGTTGAAATTCTTGGAAAGAATTTGGAAAAGTAGACCATTTTTCTCAGTGCTGCCCGCCTCGTTAGTTGTTTCGGTTTTATTATTTTTTTCCTTCACAGTTATTGGCAAATTGGAAAAGAATGCGACTGGGAGCATCAATACCTTTTTGGCCCCAAGAGCTTAGAATTCGTGTTTGGCTTCCACGAAAAAGGGTCTGCCAGCCGCTGTCAAGGTGGCGTATACGTGATGTTCTGCTGGACCAGAACAAACTGACAAAAAGCGAAACCAACTCTAATTGATCTCATTGTTGGAGTTTCTAGACCTGAACACTTGCCAAGTCATTTCAAATATGCAAATTAATCTTTTAATTATCATTTACATATGTTCACAATTAATCTTGTGTCAGCGAGGCAATTATAAAGAAATATATTATAATTACAATTATATTTTACGACTTGTCCAGCATTTTCCAATAAATTTATTAAAAGCCCGTAAAGCCGTCAACATTGGTATTTTTTAATGATGAGTTGGCTACTAAATGTTTAAGATATTTTAATTAGTAGTTGCTTAGTTGTCATTAGAGAAACATTAAGATGTTTCAAGTAGGTTAACTACACTTTGAAAATCGTTTACAGATTTTTTATAATTACAGGTATTGGGTATCTACAAATTAGCGTAGACACGCACACCTGAACCACAATTATCCGCCGATAATCTGAGCAAAAAATCTACACGTTTATATTGAGTTGTCTGAGACTATACTGTCCAGGTGATGTGAGGATATTTTCCAAACATGGAATTCCGACCAAATCTGGTAAATCCGACCATAATTGAGTAATAAATTGCAACACTCGTAGACACGATCTTGATTTTCCCAACTGCAATTTATGGATGCCAGGCAGCTGCCGCCAAAACTGGCCAAAAATCGCAGTCTCCTTAGTTTTAATTTTTTCCCGGGTGACAATTATTTATGTGACAGTTTAGCTTGGCAATTAATTAGCCACCTTTTTTGTCGCGGAAACCGACTGCTTTTGGAAAACGAATTGAACCGGCTGAGCCACCGAACGAACCGCTTTGCTCGGGCTCCGTTCGAAAAATGAAACTGAAACCACCAGCCGGGGACTCCAAAGCCTCAAAAGCCGCAGAAAACCACCGACGCCAGCACTTCGTATTTCCAACCGACGAAGAGTTTTCCTCACGATGACACCCTCACGAGGTTTTTCATTTCCCAACGCAGCAACAGAGCTGCTTGGTTATTATTTGAATTTTATTTTTTCGCCCTAACTTCCCCCTATTATCTACTAACTGATAGAGGATCTGGATATGACCAAATGAAATTGTGAGATAATCGCACAGATATGTCTGTCTGGGATGGTTCTGAGCTCTGTTTTCCATGCTGATGATTTCATTTTCCTTGCATCGGGGTTACCTTTGGAAATATGATCTCATGTCGGGCACTTTCCCTGACAGCCCCAGCAAATATTTGACCAAAATTGGGAAAGGGTTTCGATAAGGTATCTCTCGAGGGAGGCTGTGGGAAATGTTGTTAGATGGTAAACACATTTGTTTGCCAACATCCAAGAAAGTTCAGTGGCTGCATTCTAATTAAGATTATCACTTGTTTGCTGAAGCAGCAGATTGGGGATATCATGGAAGAGTAGAAGAGTAGAGATTGTCAAAAATCTAGAGGTTTCTGGGAAAAAAGAAGGAAACATCAACTATATCTCTGAAACCTAATATATATAATATTAAACCTTAAATCCTAGTAAGAATAACCAACAAATATTACCCTCATAATCAATAAAAACAACCCATCTTTTTATTTTTTTGGTTGTGTCGTTTTATTTATTTGTTTGGTTCGTAGTGAGTTCTGAGTGTGGTCTTAACATTATAAGTATCTCAAGTCTCTGTTTAGTCAAAATTGATTTATCTGATTGAATCGTTCCGAAATTCTGCCATTAACATACATATCCGCCGAGTTTTAACTAAAATTCTCCATACGCATTAAACGAGCTAGTGCTTGAAACTTCAAGTTGTGGGGTGTCGGTTTGTAAATAGATATTACCGAGCAAGTTGTTTTAGTTTTTTTTTTTAGGATCTCCTGACAGCTCTGACTGCATCTCTTCCATTTGCAATTCCCGATTTAGCAATTGCAGGCCGGGCACACCGGCTTATCCCCTTCGATGGTGAAGGTCTGCGTGGTGATGGGATTCTCGCATTTGTTGCAACGGAAGCAGTCGCGATGCCACTTGACGTTCATGGCAATGACGGCGCTGTCGGTGATCGGCTTCTCGCACTTGGCGCACCTGGCGGCGAACATATCCTCATAGTCCTGCTTGCAGTAGGCCTTTCCATCGCGCTCGTAGAACGGCTGATCGGCCAGGGGCTTCTTGCAAGCTCCGCCGCAGCAGAAGCATCCTTCGTGCCAGCTCTCGCCCATGGCGCAGATGGTCCGCTCAAGGATCGGCTTCTTGCATCCGGCACAGGTGTGGGTGTAGCGCTCCACGAAGCACTTGGAGCACACCGGCTCCCCGTCCTGGATGTTGAAGGTGGCGTCCTCGATCTGCTCCTCGCAGTGGCGGCAGAGGAAGTGTTCCGGATGCCAGGTCTTGCCAAGGGCGGTGATCATCCTCTTGGTGATGGCCTCATTGCACTTGTGGCACACAATGTTCTCAGACATCTTGAAGTGTTAGTGTTCTACAGCTGTGCTAACGAAAAATTAAAAGTAATGAGTATTCTATATTGTGGAATATTGTGAGCAGAGTGGAGGCGGAAGTAATATAACTAAACATTAGGATCAAGGCTAACTAAATTTATAAATATTTGAAAGGTTCAATTAATTGGCCTACTTGAAATAAAGTTATGGTTATGAAGAGCTACCCTCGATTTTTCCGTCACATAAATAAGAAAGGATAACCAATTGGTAATAGATTACCCTCTAGGATCCTTAACGTAGTGGTGTTCTTGCTCCTCGGTATCTCTGCAACTCACACGTAAAAGGTGTTTCTGTGTTTTATTTTTGCACTTAAATTGGTTTTTAGAACGAACACACAGAATGATTTGACAGAAAATAAAGGGAGCCGATGGAATCAGACGAAATTTACCACTATTTTTTTGTAGAATTTTGATGATTTTTTCAAATAAACGAAACGAATGAAAACGTATGAATTTTGCAAGACTCAAAAACTAAATGAGAAAATCCACGCACACAGTCCGGCTACAGTTTGACAATTTCAAAATTCGAGAATCAATGCTACTACGATCTTTAATATTATTACTTTATAAAAGTTATTCGACTGAAATACTTTCTCAATTATTAAGAGATACCTTCCCTGTTTTTGGTGGTTGATTTCGTTCTTACTATCTAATAGATCATCGTTTATAACTTTTTCTTTGAAATTCAAACTTTTGGATTAGTCACACCGGATGCCAGTCGCAAATTGCCTCGAGAATGGGGAACAAATGACTTCTAAGGGTGGCAAGCGCATCACATTTCTTCAAGGCGTTTGCAAAAATGTTTGCCATTTATAGACATTTTTTCGTATTTATTAAAAAATTTAATTAAAGCAAAAATTCTTAGAAGCTTCCGCTTCGCCGGCAATTAACAATCGCTACACATGCGTTGAGGTGGCAGGAAAAGGCGAATGCCTGGAAGGGGATTTTTGCTTCTTCAAAGGACCCGCCCATTACACTGGCAACAATTTCCGTATATGGCCCTAAATATTGTCCATTTCTTAATCAATATACATACTTCCGATTCTGGAAAGGTAGACATCAAACGACTTGCATTTCGATTCCCCATCAATCTGCATCAAAACCTAGGATTGAAATTTTCGATCGATATTTTTGATATTTTTCTGATGGGACCCCTTGTAAAATGCTGGGATTCCATATATGGCCCCCAACCATGGCCATATCTTGGTCAATATTCATCCGATTCTTCAACGGAATACCTCAAAAGATTTGTATTTCGATTCTCCATCAATCTGCATCAAAACCTGGGATTGAAATTTTCGATCGATATTTTTGATATTTTTCTGATGGGACCCCTTGTAAAATGCTGGGATTCCATATATGGCCCCCAACCATGGCCATATCTTGGTCAATATACGTCCGATTCTTGAGCGGAATACCTCAAACGATTTGTATTTCGATTCTCCGTCAATCTGCATCAAAACCTGGGATTGAAATTTTCGATCGATATTTTTGATATTTTTCTGATGGGACCCCTTGTAAAATGCTGGGATTCCATATATGGCCCCGAACCATGGCCATATCTTGGTCAATATACGTCCGATTCTTGAGCGGAATACCTCAAACGATTTGTATTTCGATTTTGCGTCAATCTGCATCAAAACCAGGGATTGCAATTTTCGATCGATATTTTTCTGATGGGACCCCATGTAAAATGGTGGGTTGCCATATATCCCAACCATGTTTTTTGTCAATATACAACATTTTCGATCGATATTTTTCATCTGAAGTTAAAATATATTAAAATTATTTTCAGTGTATTGCCACTTCCTTTCTCACATCGAAATGGCCGTTTGGTGGGGCACTGCAGCATTGTTTAAGGTCGCCAGCGCAGTGGGTGGTAAGTTGTGGGTGCGGGTGTGTCCTGGCGGAAATGAATTTGGAATAGGGATTGGGGTGATACTGGAACAGGACATGTCACAATTCGGTTTGCGCTTTGATGCGTTGCAAGGAATTCGAAATTGCAGCCCCTTTCGAGAGCTGGAGAGCTTGTTGTGTAAGTTGAAAGGGAATTTGTGTCAGCCAGTGGTGGCGACTGTCTGCGAATGCGAAGTGCGTTCCCATTTCTTAGCCACCACACATCCTCCCAAGCAGGTTCTAATTATTTGATTAAAATAACGCATATTTGCGGCATATTAGTCGCCTCAAATATTCTATAATTGCTTTCCGTTTTCGCACATTTTTAATTGCTCTAAATGGGGTCCTGTTTTCGGCACGTTTCTGGGACAAGTTCAAAGAGTCGCTCCTTGGGGCCACATTAATATCCTTCAAACTTTCCCGTAAATGCAAAACGCAGTTGCATGACCCACAATAATTTATTTGGCTTTCCGGACTGCACTCGGGTGGGTTTTGGTGAGTAAATTTAATTAGTTGCATGATTAGATTAGGCCAAGTGGGGGAAAGGGCTAAAATGGCCCTAAAATGGGGTAAGAGAAAAGCAGTTTATCGCTTACAAAAAATATTATGAAAGAGATAAACGAGTTGTGGGGATTATTGGGTCATTTTGGATGGTATCTGGGTTAAAAAAGGCTTTAAATTACTGTTTTTAGAGCAAGCATTTGAACTCCTTTTCAGAGAGACATCACCAAAAATCAGACACAGGAGCAGAAAAGGAACAGTATAGACATTAAATCCTGAAATCCTGGAATCTCTGTACCCAATTACACGCCGCAACTGAGTCTGATTAATTATAAATTGAGGGTTAAACATCCGGGACACAGGATACGGGTCAAAGGATGGCCGACAGGGCGCATTGAACTTTGATTTCGGAACCCATCAGAGTCAATTGAAAAGTCATTCGAATTGCAATTTTTCGTGTAAACTATTTTAATGGATGATAATACCGACTAGAACAGACTAAATGCTAAATAAATGTACAATTAGAACGAGGACAACGACTTAATTAGCTTTTGGGGACTAGGAGTTAGCTTAGGATCTAGTTTTTTTTCTTCTTCTAATCGATGATAATGACCTCCATTGGCGGGTTGTCCTGGGAACGGGTGTACTCATTGGTGGGCATCTGACAGTGCTTGTACTTGTCCTTCTTGCTGGGCTTCTTGGAGGAGATCAGGGTGCGGCGTTTCAAACGCTTCAGCTTCTTCTTCTCTCGCTTCTTCATCTTCTCCTGGGCCACCTCCACAATGGTGCCCCTGAGCGCCAAGCGATAGTTCTTCAAGTGGCACAGCTCTCGCTCCAAAACATCCTCAGCGCCCGCGGCCGGAGCTCGGTTCTCCTCATCTTCTTCGTCGTCCGACACTTCAATGGTATCGAAATTGGTCCAGGATTTCGTAGGGGGCTGCCGGTTATGTTTCCTCAAGAGCTCCTCGGTGAGTAGGAGCTTCGAGGTGGCCCACTTCAGAAGCTGGTGCTTCTTGCAGCCCATTTGCTGCCTGTAGCTGAACAAGTGGAATGTCAAGTTCGGAACCAACTCCTGGGGCTGTTTATTATTTTTCTTTAGCTCTGGATCCAACTTTTTCTCCTGCAAGGCGGCAGTTGGATCGGCGACGGAAAGGGGTGGCGGCGATCCGGCATTCACGCTTCTTGCCTCCGCGCAGGACACCTTGCGATCCATGACATTGCCCATGTTGTTACTGATCCGATGGTTCGATTCTTTCTGACAGCTGCAATTGCTCGCCCCTTAAACTTATAGGCCACGGCTGGAAGGGTTCACCGAGATCCAGATCGCGTTACCTGACCACGAGCTTTACCTGGGACTGGCCTTCTCGCAGGACTCGGGCGAGCAATTAGGACAGGTCCTTACGCTGGCTTAAACTTGTCGTTGCTTTATGGCCGCACACCTGGCATGGATTTGCAAAAACTTGGATTACACAAGCCTGCTCAGGTCCATATAACCATTCGAATCCCTTTCGGAATTTCTTATAGCCAAAAAGGGCTCGCAATTTCGAAATTACCTGGTATAATTGGAAAAAAATATATTTTTAACCTAGTTATATTTTTCAGAAGGGTTTGATTTCTTGATTTTAGTTTTGAAACTGTCAGATAAATTATTGGGAATTGACAGCCTTTAAATATTTCAACAAATGTCTCATGGCACAGGCTACTATGATGATCGGTTTCTTGTACAAAAGTAATTTCTTCAAAAATATTTTCTTTTTAAAATGTTTTTAATTGTTTTTTTATGTTTCTTATGCTATTACTTCTTTTTAAGTTTAGAGTACTATCTAAATAGGAATTCTTTTAAATTAAAATTATGAAAGTTATATTAGCTTTTGAATATTTATTAAAGAAAAATCTTTAAGAAACATCATCTAAAACTTTAAAGGTTGAGTCATATTCAGCAAATGGTATGAGAGCTTCAAAAAAATAGGAGTTTTATCGAATAGATATAGAATATAGCTAATAGGTATACAAAAAAGATGATATATGTAGATGTTTAGCATTTTCTTAGGTTACATTATTTATATTTAATCTCCGGACAAGTATAAAAACTTCATTGGCTTCTCGATAAATGTTTTATTCATGTTCGAAGGTAGATTGGAATACCAGTACTCTGCATACTTATATACTTTACTTACTTATAATACTTTAAAAATTAAATACAACTAATTTTCCATTTAAGTTTAAAGTCCTTATGGCTGCCCAATTAGTCAATTTATGCAAACTATTTAATTAGTTAAACTTGCGATAGGGGTTTGGCTAAATCCTCGGTGAGTAGTTACTAGTACTTGGTTTAGATAGCATGATGGGAAATTGGATTCAATGTAAGCTATATCTGTGAAAACTTAAATCCTTAGATCCTAATTATAACTAAGATCCTTGGTAGCATTTGCTGAAATTGAAGTCCCTTAATAGTTGGTAGGAAACAAGGCCAGGGCAAGTCTAGGCAAGACTCTCTTGAGCCTAGAGAACCTTTTGGAAAAAATATAGACCTATAAGTCTAGCTAATAAGGAGGTCAACTGTACCTACAAATAAAATGCAAATTGGTAGACAATATGGACGGTTAAATTTGCAATGTAACAGATGGTCCGTGTGTCGTATACCTGGAATTAAGAACTATTAGAATTTATAAGCTCAAGAAATCCCGGAAAATGTGACCTGCCAAAAAAGCCAACCGTTACGAAAGAAGGATTTCAAACGGACTCAGGTCACAAGTTCACAGGTAACCTTATTTCTAGTCCTCTAAAGCAAACTACCTGACTGATTATATAAACTCATCGAAGTGACCAGAACAGTATCATTCGGTTTTCAATACTCGTTGGACATGGACAAGCCTGTAAACTCTCAGAAGCTGCTGATGTTCCGTACTCCCAACGAAGAAGCCACCCGCAACCAGATCTTCATCTTCAACTCGCCGATCGACTACAAGGACCAGCAACTCGTCGTCTACCAGAAGCCCAGAAACCCAAACATGGCAGCCGGTGATCAGGGCTACAGCTACTGTGTGGTCTACAAGAGGGATCACTACGTCCTGAACAATCCGCCCAACTTCCAGAGCCCCACCAAGCGCAGCTTCCTCAGCGAGTGCATCCGCCAACTGTATCTGATGAACGGAATGGGTCACAAGATGTACTGGTGCACCTCCACAGCCACAGCCCTGTGCACCCAGAACGAGATCTGGCACCAGGTGAACAGCTGCCTTCGTCCGGAGAGACTCTCGCCAAGAACAGAAAGCCTGAAGCGGGTCAAGAGGCAGCTCTTCAGGGATCCCCGAGCAGACCGCAAGAACCCAAAGCCAGTGAAGGGAAAGGTCTGGGGAACCCAGGTGTTCAGCTTCAAGGCGATGCGTGAGAAGCTGGGCAGGAAGCACATCCGCCGCGGCTATCTGAGAATCGCCCGAAAGAACGCCCTCCACGAGATGGTCCGCGAGCATCTGAGACGCGAAATGATCACCACTCCGATCACCATCGGCAATACTGTGATCAGTGCCAACGATGGAATTTACAACACGAATGCCGGCGTAATTGGCGACATCTGCAACTACCACGACAACGCCGCCCGTCATCAGCCCGCCGTGGAGTGTCGCCTTACGGCCGGAGAAGCTCGTCTACGGAACAACGAGGCCTGCCGACTCACCCAACGGGCAAAGCGACTGGAGGCCATGTTCATCCATGAACAGGTGCGACGTGCCGTCCAAAACCACCAGCTCATCCTCGAGGAGTCCGTGCGATCTATCTACTATGCCAAGGAGCTGTTCCGCCTCATCGAGGATCATGAGGAGTTTGTCTACTCGGACAACAAGATCCTGGGGAAGGCATAGCCTGGCATATCCTTGAAATTTCTGATAGTTTTAATTTTTTTTTCATTTTTGTACATTGCATGATTTAATAACAAATGTTAAAAACATTTTAATAAATAAAAATCACAAAAAAATATATAATCTGTTTCCACAATTTGAATTTTTTAACTTTTTATTTTAAAAACAGTTCCCCCATCAATATCCAACAACTTTTTAAATATTATGAGGTGAAGGCACACCATTTATTCTTATAACATTATTATATATTTTCAAATAAATTTTTTCCAAAATTCGTATAAAGTTTATACTAAACTAACATTAAACAAGTTTTGATTTTATTTGTAAAAATTTTACTCAAGCAGCAGGTATGAAATTATTAGGCGAGTTTAGATGATAGATCCTTGATGGACTGTGGGTTACGTTGTCTTTTGTTGCTCTATCAACTTGGAGTGGACATCCATAAGGCTCTGAAAAGTAGAAAAACCATTTCTAATTAAAACAATTTGGATTAAATATTATACTAAATTAATAAGCGCACGTTTATAGTTCAAAATCAACCCAAATTCATTCATTTCTTTTACAAACATATTATTTTCTGATTTTCTTTTAAAAGTGTGTTCTTTTTATTTTATTTTATTAAAAATATCTCAGTTTATAGTTCTTTGTATAAGGCGTATATATAAAATCCAAAATAAAGCCGCAGGTTGGGTCTTAAGTCACTTCTCCAACATCCATTTCTCTGGAAGAACTTTTGATTTTGCTTTTGAGTCTTACATTTCATTTTGCTTAACCATCTATAGATCATTATTATTAGTTAAAACATTTACTTAAATATAAGAAATACATAATGAAAAAATAATATAATGTGCATAAGGAGTAATTCAAAACAATATTGAATATACATTACTCGAAAATCAGTTTGTGTAGCCCTCCTGAAGAGCGCCCTCGTCTAGGTCTCTTAGAATGCCCTGCGAAATTGTGGGAGTGGCCGATCAGCCAATCATTAACAGACTGTTCTTTTTAACTAAGCCTTATTTTCTAGCCAAAAACCATCAAGCCCCATGTAAGTTAAAAGTCAGCAAGTAACTCTACCGGTTAGACCTTAAAAATATTCAACAACCATTGAAGTGTAAACGAAGCTATTTTGGGGAACTATGTTGGAGTACCAGAACCTTTAAAAACCACTTAAGCACCCAGTGTTTAATATACTTAGATATCCTGAAGCGATGGCGGGCATACCTTAAAGTACTTCACAGTCTTGACGCGCAGCTCCAAAGTGGCGTCCTCGTCGCAGATCATCAGGGTATTGGCGTGCTGCTGGAAGGCACTTACAGTCCACATGTGGTTCACCCCCTCCTCGATGGCCTTGTAGAGGGCGAAGGCCTTGTGGGCACCGGTGATTAGGATCATTACTTCCTTGGAGTCCATCACAGTGCCCACGCCCACAGTCAGCGCCTGCTTGGGCACCTTGCTCATGTCATTGTCGAAGAAGCGGGCATTCGCCTCGAGCGTGTCCTGTGCCAGTGTTTTCACTCGGGTCCTTGAGACCAGCGATGATCCTGGCTCGTTGAAGGCGATGTGGCCATCAGGACCGATGCCACCGATAAAGAGCTCCACGCCGCCTGCTTCTCGGATCAGATCCTCAAACTTATTGCACTCGGCCACCAGATCCGCGGCATTTCCGTCTAGGATGTGGACGTTTTTGGGTTCGATGTCGATGTGCTTGAAAAAGTTGTGCCACATAAAGTAGTGGTAGCTCTCCTGGTGATCCCGAGGAAGGCCTAAGACAGATTCGATTACTAAGGAGCCTAGAAAAATAAATTGCGAACTTACCCACATACTCGTCCATGTTGAATGTCTTGACATATTGGAAGGACACCTTTCCCTGTTTGTAAAACTCAATGAGCTCCCTGTACATACCCAGTGGTGTGGATCCTGTTGGCAGCCCCAGCACGAAGTATCTGAAATATACATGTAACCTTCAGTTATCCGTCAGGGGAAAAAAATTATACTGTTTATATTACCTATCCGGACCCGGTTGGAAGTCATTGATCCTCTTCATCACATATTTGGCGGCCCACTTGCCCACCGAATCGCTGGTCTCCAATATCACCAATCTCATATTGCTGCTGCAAAGGATTTGATTTCAAAAATTCATAATTTTAAACAAATAATTTCTGTAAACAAAGAGCTAATAGATAAGTTATTACTGAAAATAAATGCCTGCTGTCGACTACATATCTATATATTTTTGCAAGTGTAAAACAAAGACCTTATCGCGAAAGTCCACAAAACCAGCTTGTGGCCACACTGCCAAGGATTTAGATTAGATTTCTGATATGCCGGATAAGATACATTTCAATCTGCACTGTTTTCGGGATATTTAAAGACGAGTGCGTATTTGTTTATTGTTGCACTCGACTGATAAGTCGCTCCCATTCACCAATTATTGACAATTAACCCATTTATGGTGTTGTGCCCACAAAAACTGAAATAACACTTTCGTTCTCACTTGGCAACACGGAATGTGTGTACTTGAACCTCACGGCTACTTTGGTTACTCACCTCCAAAACTAAATACCCAGGCGAATGCAAACAGCTGGTTGTGTTTGTTGTTAATATTACTTCCAGATACTTTAGCAACTGCTTAGCTGCTTCGGGCTTATTTTCAATTTGAGCTCCGGACTGAAACTGTTCAATTGTTCATTTGGGCTGGCAATTTATGTGGCGATTATCTCGGTTTTGAGTTTGTTTTGCGGTTCTGCGGTCGAATAACGCTCTCACTGATAAAGAGAATAATCGCAAGCCGGCCAACTGCATTCGACAGTCAGGCAGCAGAAGCAACCTTGAGATACTTTGCTCTTATCGCAGGTCTTATGGTCAGGGATTGCATCTGAGAGATACTTTAGGTTCTCCCCTTGTGTATCTCTTGGATGGATTCTCTTCTTCTGCAAATGCAGTTGAATGAACCCATTTTCGAGTGACTTTGTTTGAGTGATTTATCGACCAAAGTTGCCACATCGTTCGAGTAATGTTGTTGGGGGCGGGGGCGGCACTCGTTGGGGACACCCCAAAGTCAAAAGCCGGCTAGGAGTTAAAACACTCACTGTTTTTCTTGATTGATAATTCACTCAAAAATCAAATGTTGAGCTAAATTCTGTTACATAGCCCGCATCGCATACATACACAAAAGAATAATTTTCTTTTCTAAAATCCAAAAATAACTCGTCTTAGTGAAGAAAAACCCCAAAAAAAACAAGTCAGAAGGGCCGAGGGCGATGGCGAAAGTGATGGATACCCTACGTGACTAGAATACCTAAGGGCGTATGGGTTTATAGAACTGATTTGTCATCATTAGAAATATCTGAAAAACTCGTATTTTAAACATGGTTTTTATTAGTTTTTATTATCAAATAGCAATTACATAAACATAGGTGTACTTAAATTTTAGTCTCCCTTCTTCTCAACATCTTGTGTAAAATAGTTTGTGGGCGTAGAATTTGTTTGGCCGGCGTATAACGCGACCACGCCCACTCATAAAAATGCGACGCATCGCTGAGCCATATAGTTCTTAATTCCTTCTTTTTTTTGTATTGTTTAATTGTTGTACATGTTTTCCTGTTACAGTGTTTGTTTCAGTTGCTTGTCCGGTATAAAAAAAAGCGGCTGCAGGAAGCCCGAAACCGGTTGGGACCGGGTGAAAGCGTTCAGGGAGCTGGGGGCTGGGAGTCCAAAACCCTATGGCCATGGCTAAGAATCATACATATGGATATTGCTGGCTTTCTGTATTATTTGCGTAGGCATGTTTCTAAATATATATATAATGTATATTGTATTTTATGCTGATTGTACAAAAATACTTAAATAAATATGTCTGTTGTCAGGAGCATCTCTTTGTTAATTTTGGATAATCTTAACGATTTCTCATTGTTCTGCTCGTTGTTTCGTGTAATCTGTATGTGTATCTCGGATATTTCTTACAATTCTAATTTGTTTTCTTGTTTTTTTTTTTTAAAGGTGATCCGCAAGTCCATCAAAAATATTGTTCTTTTGCAATATTTTCAAAGTTCTTGACGGCAAAAATCTACAAAAGTGTTAGGGTGTGTAAGCTTATATGTGGCATCTACTGGGTAGATGGCCACCTTTGTATGCCACATAGAGTTTACAAAATGATCTTTAGCTTAACATAAAACGTGGAAAAAGTTTTGTCATTGAAACAGTAAATTACAGTGTTAATGAAAGTGCTTTCGGTTTAAAGGGATTAAGGGGCGAACAAAAGTGAAGTAGACGAAACTAGGATTATCGCTTGGCTGCTAAAGCAGATCCACACAAATATTTCGGTTTTGATTAAATTAATGCCGTTGCGGGCCACAAAAAATATCTTAACTGATTACTACTGTATCTGTATCTGTGTTTGTGTGAGTTGAGTTTTGTGGATTTTTTTTTCTTCTTTTTTGTTTTCATTTTTCTTGTTTTTGTGTCTGAGTTGGAAAAGAAACGTGGGATTACATAATGGCGCACTTTTCGCCGGTTTGTTGGGGATCACCTTGCTGGTGATACAGCTGCTCACTGCCATCAACGACACTAACGCTGCGACGACGACTTAGCCGTGAGGAGGAGACGTGTGTGGACACTACTCTCTTGACGCGATCCAGATTGGCAACAGCCTCGCCATCGGCATTCAGCAGCACCGTCCTTGTATTGTCGCCGGCGACCCACTTCTGCGACTTCATCACGATATTCGATGGCGGCTCGTGGGATGCCTTGGTGTCTGACGACCAGACGGTCACCGTTGCACCAGGCTCAATCTTCACCGACCGATGGAACTTGTAGGTGGTCGAGGGGCCACTCTCGTTGATCAGTCGCTGCAATTGCCAACCGCCGATGGCCACCTCATCGGTGCCCTTGTTGAACAGCTTCACGAACTTTCCCTCGGGATCGATCTCCTTGATTTCCACGTTGCCCTTGGCACTGGCCGACACATAGTAGTCCGAGACGCTGCGATCCTCGCTCTCATCCACCATGGCACGCTTGCGCTTCTGAGCGCCTGAGGGAGTGCGACGCGAGGGCGTGGCACGGGTGCTGCTGCGCAACGACTGGCTGAACGATTGTACGGTGGCCGAGTTTGCCGGGGTGATGTTCAGGCGTGCCTCCTCGCCGACCAGCAGCTTGTCGTAGGCAGCGATTTCCAAATCCAGAGACACCTACAAGAAAGATCATTTAGTATCCCTGTTAGAAACCGGCTTAGTGCATATTTACCTTGATGTCCATAAGATCCTGGTATTCTTGCAGCTGCGTTGCCATCTCATCGCGCAAACGGATAAGCTCCTTCTCGAGCAGAGCCACCTCCTGGCCATGACGCTCGCGATCGTTGTCCAGCTGCTGCTCCAGCTCCCGGATACGGGCGTTGAGCACGGCATTGGTCGACTCCAGATCGTTGATCTTGGCATTAAGACCGTCGATACGAACGCGAGTGCTGCGCAACTCCTCAATCGACTTGTGTGTGGTGTTGTGCGTGCGATTGGCAGCGTCCTGCATCCGCCGGATCTTGTCCTCGTAGAGAGACTCGATGTCATCGCGATTGATGCGCATCTGCTCCTCATACTGAGCGCGGAGCTCCTGGAGGGACTGCTTCAGTTTGGCATCATACTCGGAGCTAAGGCGGCCGTCGATCTCACTGTACTCGGTCTGGCGAATGCGGCGCGACTCATTGATCTCCTGTGTATGGATCTGGTCCTTGAAGGACAGCTCCTCCCGCAGACTCTGAATGGTGTTCTCCAAATCGACACGAGTCAACGTCTCTTGCTCGAGACCCTTGCGCGTATCCTCGTATAGCTTACGGAGTCGCTCCAGCTCTTTGATGGTCTCGTTCAGCTCATCATTAATCTTCTTCCGTTCGGCGTTTGCATCTTTGTATTTGTTTCCCAGCTCATTGGCACGCGACTCGTACATGCGGGCATTGCCTAAGGGGTGAGAAAATCAATCAATTGTAGCTTGGGATTAAAGTGGTTTTTGCCCAGGGTGGGATGATCATTTTATTAGAGGAAAGTGAGATTTTAGATGGGGATGGTTTTTTTTTAAATGATCATAATTCCAGCTCTGAAATATGCTCAAAGATAGTACTTTATATCTTATCTTTTTTTTCTTAAATAGCCTACAGATTACTTACCCTCTGCGGTGTTGCATTCCTTGGTCTTCTTCTCCAGCTTGGCCTTCAGCTCCTCGTTTTGCTCCCACAGCCGTTTGTTCTCGATCTCAGCACGAGCTCGGTCCCGGGCCTGCTCGTCCAAAAGACGACGCGTCTCCCCCAGCTCGTTCTCGAACATACTCTTCATGTTGGTTGTCTCCCGGGTGACGGTGTCCCTGGTGGTTTGAACCTCGATGCTGAGACGAGAGTTCTCCGTCTCCAGGTTGCGCACCCGGTCAATGTAAGTGGCCAGACGATCATTCAGGTTCTGCAGCTCCACCTTTTCGGCCACACGCGAATGGCGGGTGGGACTGAGGGGGCTGGCGGCTTGCTGGGACTGGGATGGAGGCGGCTGGTGGTGGTGCTGCTGGGGACCCGCCGACGGCGCCCGTGGGGTGGACGTGCCGGTGGGCTGCGGTGTGGCGGTGCCAGCTCGTCGGGATTTGCTCGACATTTTCACGCTTCAGTTAGGGGGAAGAGAAGAATTGGTAATAACACGTGAGCAGGCGGTTTTGACCTCGTTTCACTTTTTTTTTCTTATTTTTTATAGAATACGTTATTTTTGCGCGCTTTAGCTGACCCTGCCTGATAAAATTCCAAACAGAACAGAACAACCGAAACAGAAATACAAAAACCGCTCAAAAACAGACCCCAGCAAACGAGTTCTCACGCACACACCCAAACATCTTTCCACTCAAGCGACTGTACTAAAGCGGACGAAGCAAAAAGCGGGGTGAGTGAGTTTGGCGGCGTTTGTTTATGGGCGTGGGGCAAAAAGGCGCGGGTGCGGTCGCCTAATATGAATCTAATCAAATGGATTACTTAATTCCAACAAGTATCTTAATTACAGTAACTTGATTAATGTTTGGAAATTGCACAATATGGCGTTTTTCATTCAATATTTCCGGCATTTTCTCACAGAGGGGGCATTTCTCGTTCGAGTGAATCAACAGCGACATTTTCCGGACGCTCTTCTTCAACACTTTGAATATATTTTCCGCGGATTTTCAATTTCTTGCGATTGCGGCACAACTTACCTGTGTTTTGGTAATGAACGGAAGATTCACAAATCGGAAAATTAATTAATTCGCTGCAATAAAACGCGGCAGACGCCAATCTTGAAAAATTGTGCTTGCAGTGCTGCCAGATAGTGCCACTAAAATCTTACTAGCGCAAAGATACCAGATTTTTTAGGCCCTTTGTTGATGGCTTCCTAAAAACATACTAAAGACACCTGGTCTCACTATTTTCCGAAAACTGCTCTTCGTCACGTTAAAATTTTCGGCTCGACAAAATAGCTCTAAAAAATAATAAATAAAAGCGAAAAACGTGAGCAAAAGGTAGGTCAAACTCTGTGCAACACCCAGATACTAAAGAAATAACCGGGTAAAGCGATTCGAGGCATGTATTTCGAATTACAAGATGTGGTGAAAAACAAGATGGCGGAGGGTACGCCGGTTCCGCAAAAGCGGCATTTTCCACATGTAATTTTACACATTCTTTTTCCTTTGTGCGCTTCCCCACAGCATTTTCTTTTTAGTCCAGGTATAAGCAGACTACCCGAAGCAATGGCCGACAATGACGATCTTCTCGACTACGAGGATGAGGAGCAGACTGAGACCACTGCCGTTGAGAACCAGGAGGCACCGAAGAAGGACGTGAAGGGAACTTACGTCTCCATTCACAGCTCCGGCTTCCGGGATTTCCTTCTGAAGCCAGAGATCCTTCGTGCAATCGTAGACTGCGGTTTCGAGCATCCCTCCGAGGGTAAGTACGCATTACACCAGATTGCCGAAATTCAGAGGTACAGTTTGCATATATTGCCCTTCCAGTTCAGCATGAGTGCATCCCGCAGGCCGTCCTGGGCATGGATATTCTGTGCCAGGCCAAGTCTGGTATGGGTAAGACAGCCGTGTTCGTGCTGGCCACCCTGCAGCAACTGGAGCCCTCGGACAACAACACTTGCCACGTCCTAGTCATGTGCCACACCCGCGAGCTGGCCTTCCAGATCAGCAAGGAGTATGAGCGCTTCTCAAAATACATGCCCACTGTTAAGGTTTGTGATTGATTTTGTCAAAAAATTCGAATCGTTATATAAAAAAGTATCTGGGTTTTTGTAGGTTGCTGTCTTCTTTGGTGGACTGGCGATTACAAAGGACGAGGAGACTCTGAAGAGCGGTACTCCGCACATTGTGGTTGGAACTCCCGGACGTATTCTAGCTTTGATACGCAACAAGAAACTGAATCTGAAGCACCTGAAACACTTTGTTCTAGATGAGTGCGACAAGATGCTGGAGCAACTGGGTAAGTTTAAATTTTTTAAAAAATTCATTTGACGGTAAAACTCATTGAAAATTATTTATTTTGCAGACATGCGTCGTGACGTTCAAGAGATTTTCCGTAGTACGCCGCACGGCAAACAAGTGATGATGTTCTCTGCCACTTTGAGCAAGGACATTCGTCCAGTTTGCAAAAAGTTCATGCAAGATGTAAATATCAACGTGTTCATATCCAAAATGCTCGTACTTCTCCACCTCGCATCCACCGCTATCACGACAATTAGTTATTATTTTATAAACGCCACCCGATATACATTTTTCAATTTTAATTGCCATATAAGCCAACAACCATATTACAAATGGTTAAACGCGTAAACACAACCGTCAAGCGCTCTGTGGGCATAACTTAAACCGAAAACCTTAGTTGATAACTACCAGAAACCATTTTCTAAATGGTTAAACGCGTGAAAAGCAAACGTTCAAAAAAGCATAAACTACATCCAAACCCGCTGCACAACTCAATTAAAATCTCAATGATTTAATGCAAAATGACCAACAAAAAAAATACACAACAAAATAAATTCGAAACTGCGAAATTCAGCAAATCACGACGACTGGCCGAATGAGGTTAAGCGAATTCGATGAAAAATGGCGCTCATCCGTAAGCCGCACACTTCTCAGAGCGATTGTCGATCCTCGGGAGCTGTTCAGAGTCTAGTTGAGATGAGATGTGGTGGTAGCGTGGCCGTATGTAAAAAATTATAAACATAGTTTTGTATGTTCTGAGGCGAGCCTAGTCTAAGTCTGTCCTGTTTTCCCCCTCATAATTGTCCCCTTTAAAATACGCTAAATTCTATTTCCGAAATCTAGCCTATGGAGGTCTACGTGGACGATGAAGCCAAGCTGACCCTTCACGGACTGCAGCAGCACTATGTCAACCTCAAGGAGAACGAGAAGAACAAGAAGCTCTTCGAATTGCTCGATGTCCTCGAATTTAATCAGGTGCGATTATAATATATGCCTTTATTTGACAATTTTGATTACATTTTGTTAATATTACAGGTTGTTATTTTCGTCAAGTCTGTGCAACGCTGTGTGGCCCTGTCCCAGCTTCTGACTGAGCAGAACTTCCCCGCCATTGGTATTCATCGTGGTATGACCCAGGAGGAGCGTTTGAACCGCTACCAGCAGTTCAAGGACTTCCAGAAACGTATTTTGGTTGCCACAAACCTCTTTGGTCGTGGCATGGACATTGAACGTGTCAATATTGTGTTCAACTACGACATGCCCGAGGATTCGGACACCTACTTGCATCGCGTGGCCCGTGCCGGACGTTTCGGTACCAAGGGATTGGCCATCACCTTCGTGTCGGATGAAAATGACGCTAAGATACTTAACGAAGTTCAGGATCGTTTTGATGTCAATATTAGCGAGTTGCCGGAGGAAATCGATCTCTCCACATATAGTAGGTTTTTCATTCTCTTAAAGTGTTACTTTTAACTAATTTTCTTTTAAATAATCTTTCAGTTGAAGGACGTTAGATGGGAAATGTGCATGAGAACAAAATGGCAAGAGAAATGCACTTCTAATAGATATAAATAAATCTTTTATAAAACTCTACTTTATAACTAAATAAACAAAACATTCAGACAATGTGTTGACCTACTAAAAACAATTGATTTTTTCTTTCCTTTTAATTATTAATTACTCTTTTTTATACATTACATTATTAAACCAATTTAAGACATAGATCTAACATTGTTTCGAAAAAAGTAATGATTTATTTTTAAGGGGTTAACTACATAGTTTTTTTTAAATATATTGGAAAACCGGAACCCTTGGATAGTTTAGTGTGTCCGTTTCAGGACATGCGCAATAGCCGGGAGCTTCCGGCAGTAGCTCAGTCGAGGGAAGGGGATGATGTAGGGGTTGTCCTAGGAGAAAGGAAAAACAGAAGTGAAAAGCAAAGCCAACAACCAAACAATGTGAGAAAATGCATGCACGCGAAAATGCTGCTCAAAAAATACGTAAAAACACGGCGTAAGTTCAAGATTCTTCTGCTGCTGGCCATCGTGGGACTCCTGGTGATCACCATCATAGTCCTAGGCTCTACAGGACGCAATGCAGCCATCGAATTGCTCCTGGACGAGCGATTCATCGCTCGGGCCTACAGGCCAGGGGATCAGCCGGAGAAGTCCCCTCAGCCGGCTGCCCTGCTTGAGCCACAACGGGAACATGGTGTCATTGTGCCGGAGAAGTATGACGAACAGAAGATTAAGGAGCGCATCATCCAAAGCAAAATGGATCTCATGAAGCTGCAGCAGCAGCGCGACCACGAAGCGGAACAGTCGGTAACGTTACATTATTACAGAATTGTTTATAAATAGGACAAGATTATAATGACTTGTAATTTATAGTCCAGGACTACCTTGGATGTCATTACCACGGCTGTGCATATTTTCTACACTGCTCCGGTTCCGTGGTACAAGTCCAAGAAACCACCTCCGCCAGCGGAGCATCCAAACGATGTGCCATTAACAACTCCCAGGCCAGTGAGAATCCTAAACACCGCCTTCTATCCAGCATTGGGATTGTACAAGCCGAGCAACACACTCCTCTCCCAGCACTTTGAGAACATTAAAAGCTGCGGGGTTGGAGTGCTCATTCTGAGCTTTACGGGGGGAAAACCAGCGGAGGCAGCCCTAATCCATCAGATCCTGGACTTGGCTCCGCAGCATAATCTAAGCGTGACTTTTGAACTCAGCGTAGCTGGGAACCAAAGTGTCGAGTATGTGCGCCAGCAGCTGCAGGAGATTGCCACGTATGCCAAACTCCCGGGATTCTACAGGGTGTGGAGTCAGTCGAGAGGTGCCTCCTTACCGGTGTTGTATGTGAGTAATGCCTATAAATTGAGTGATAGCCTTGGAAGGCTGCTGTGTCGGACGCCTTCTCTGGTGGAACCAGATGGATTAAGAAGGATTCTCGATGCCTTCTTCATAGGACACATAAGGTGAGTGATGATCTTTATGGGTTTACTTTATGATTATGAGTTCCTTTCACAGGCTTAAAAGTCATGCTGATGTCCTGCGGCGGTTGTGCTTTGATGGCTTCTACAGTAAACTGCCCAGCAATGGAGCTGTCTTTTCCAGCACCTGGAAGAACTGGTCCTATCTCAAGTCGTTTGCACTATCCTACAAAATGCTTTTTGTACCCACTGTGGGACCAGGATTTGCAGAAAGGAACAAGTTTCCACGGCATGGAGATATCCAAAGGCACCGGAGCAATGGAAGGGTGAGGAACTATAACATTTCCTAAATGAAATATTCTAATCTTCTAATCTAACATAATTTTATAGTACTATGGAGTAGCCTGGAGGACAGCCATATTAAACCATGTGGGATTTATAAACATTGCCAGCTACAACAATTGGCCCGACGGCAGCCAGATCGAGGAGGTCATGCCGCGCGCTGGATTCCTGGACTACAATCCTGGCTCAAGGACCAAATATCTGGATCTCACAGCCCACTGGGTGGGCAACTTTCTCAAGACACGCCAAGAGGCGGCGGCTGCAGCAGCTCCGGCGTCGCCACAGAACTGCTACGAGCTCCTAAATGGAACCATTTGCTAAACGCACAGGGCGCGACTTCCGCGAGGAGATAATCCTAGTTACTTTAGAAGCAATAGCAACAATTGCAGGCCACAAAATTACTTTCTAACTGTTAACGAGTCTTCTGCTACATATTTATACACTCACATAACATATATCGTTTTGATAGTGATATTTTTTACCACTTTCGTTTAATTGCAAAATCTGAAAAATAACCTTTTTCTAAAGAGAAATTATGTCAATCAATTAATGAAAACTCTTGTAGAAAAAGTAAATAAGAAAGTATATAACAATTAAAAGCAATTAGAAATTTATATCAATTATAAAATAGTTATAGAGCCAGAAGTAATTTTTGACTAAATCTATACTAGCTTTCAATTACGTAGTATATAGACGAGAACAATATCATAACTTAATGCCATGCCATATTATGTAGACACCAAAGATATTATCTATGTTATAACATATATAAACTACACACTTGTTAAACAATTGGTACTTAACAAATTTTAAATTTATTATCGATACAATATATGAAAACTTTATCTAAGCTTTAATAGTTTAGTGCCAAAAAAAAAGAGTAGTGTTGATCTGGGTTATGTTAAAAAGGTAACATTCTGACCTTAGCAGTTGGCTAAGAATGTTAACCTTTTACCTCTTCTATGTTACTTTTGACAGAAGAATTTAAGGTGTCACGGGAGTGAGATCCCAAGGAAATTATAAATTATTGAAATGCCAAAGATGCCAAAAATGCCTAAAATTAATATCTACGAGAAGAGTCGAGCTTCAAAGAGCTCTAGAGATCATCATGGTCATGGCCAGAATCGCGGGCATGGTCAAGGGCAGAACCATGGAAACAACCAGAATCATGGACAGAGCCAGAGTCACGGGCATAACAGTGCTCTGAACCATAATCTTACCAACCTTACCATTAGTCACCACAGCGCGGGCCATGGCATAAACCATAGCTTGAACCAAGTCTTAAATCACGCCCTAAATGGCCAAAACCTTATGCCAGCCAATGCCCAGATTCCAGTCCAATGCCAGGCCACCATGAAGGGTTGCTGCTGCAAGCGGTCTCAGTGCATCAAAAACTACTGCGACTGCTATCAATCCATGGTGATTTGCTCCAAGTTCTGCCGCTGTGTCGGTAAGTATATGTTTCAAAAGGAAACCTTTAAGAACTATAATAAGTTTAAATCAGGTTGCAGGAACACAGAAGTGCGCAAGGCCGTGGACTCCAGCACACCAGCCAAAAACTCGAGTGCCGCCAAGCGAGAGAAGGCGGCTGCCATGAGCGCCAAGGCTGCTGCTGCAGCGGCTAAGGCTGGCATCCATGTGCCCATGAAGCATATTCCTGGATCCGGTCCAGGAGTACCCGGTAAACCTTTTGGCTTTCCACCTGGTCAAATTCCGGCAGCAATCCCAATGAATATTAACAAAAAATCACAGCAAGCGCAGTTGGTAGCAGCTGGTCGTGAAGGGATACCCGTTGCTCGTCCCCATTTAAATGGGCCAGCTTCCGTAAGAGCGATGAAGGCAGCAGGGCATGTTCAATCCGTGGGCATGGTCAATCCCGGCAAGATCGAACGTCAGCATCCAAATTTCTTCTCGCAGCCGGTCAATGCCGCTCTGTTGGAGTGTGTGTTGGTGCAGGCTACCGAGGCGGAGCAGATGGGATTCAACGACGTCCAGGTGGGACAGTTGATTCTCCTGGAGTTTATGCGCGGCGTGAAAGCAATCTATGAAGCTACATGTGAACATAACATAGCATCATAATGGTGAAATAAATGGTTGAAATGGTTGTAACAAAATTTATTAGTTGTATGTAACAATATCTTATTTCTAGGGTAGTTTAGGTTTTTAAGTACAATTTTCGGTGGTCTAAATATTTGAGTTGGTTTCCTATTTACAATTATGAACACATCACCAATCTGGTGGCTGGAATATTAGCTCCGTCACAAGCATATCGCAGCTGGTCGTCCTTTTGCTGAGACGGGAGCTCGTGGGTTTTGATTTGTGGCGCTCTAGCGGCAGCTCATTGTCGCTGTCGCTCTCTCCATCCGCCGAATGAGGATCTCCTTCCGGATCGCCATCTGCTTCCGCGTCTTCATCCATTCGCCTTTTCTTCTTTCTGCCTCCCTTTGGAGTCTTGGCAGAGCGGTACTTTTGCCAAAACTGTGCCGGCTGAGCAAACTCAATGTAATTGGGGAATCTCATAGCCAAAGACCGGCAAAAGGTGTCCATGGAATGCTGTAACTCCGAAGTCATAACGCATTTCAAATTGCGATGGGTTTCTTCCACATAACGTAGGCATCGCTCCAGTTGCTTGAGCTATAAAAAAATTATATAATTATATATATTTTGGATCACCAATGACGGATTTTATTTCTTACAGGTTCCTCAGAGGAATCCGCCTTTCTCCCTCTTCCCCTTGGAGTTGAAGCCTGACCTGCTGCAGCCGTTTCAGCGGCTGGCTTGGATGGTGCTGGTGATATTGGTTCATCCTCACCGACGTCTTCTTCACCTTCTCCGCGACTGCTTTTCTCCTTGCCCTTTCCCTTGGTGAGAAAGCAAATGCGACGCATGATAAAGAGCATATCCTGGACTATGGTTAGAGCGCCTGGCGAACTAACAAAAGCGTTGTCCTTGGTTTTTTCTAAGAAAAGATTAGCATTTCAATGTATTAACAATTTAATAGTTGATATAAAAACTCACCCGCTAGCAACTTAAGCTGCCCAAAGTAAAGTAACAACGTATTGTCATCCACAGAAGACATAATGTGATTATAAAGTAAGCGGCGACTTTTTTCCTTTTCAGGACCCTTTAGCGGCGACTTGTAGTTGGAATCCGATCGCACGCCTCGCAAATAGGCCAGGCCATTCAGATCGAAAGGACATTCCTTAAGGCAATGATCGAACAACAATTTGTTGTACAATCTTCTGTAGCGAATAAAGAAGGCATCCGCCTCCCGTGCTACTTCGGCGCTCTCATCCACCAGAGCAGACAGCATGGAGATTAGAATTGGACCCTTCAGCTTAATGGTGCCGGAGAGTATAATGTCCTTAACGCAGCGAAAGGTCCTTACCCTAGTCATGGCGAAATTGGAGTGCAGTTTGGACAGAATGCATTGGAAATTACTCTCTAGAATTGAAGGGTGCTTCTTTCCCAGATCATTTATGGCAATCAATGTAGTATTGATGATCTGGGGGCGATCGTTTTTGGTTAGAATAATTCTATACAACTTCGACACGCTATTGGCCAAATGGGTATCCCTGAGGCACAGACGCCCCGCTATCACAATCATCCAGTTTGTCATGCGCTCGTTGTCCGTATCGAACTGGGACTCACTAAGTCTGGTGCACTCCTGCAGATACTTGAACACAATCTCCACAATCCGATTGTCCACCTCCTTCGGCAGCATCACAATTATCTCTGTATAGGTTCCCAACAGGCACTGCAATCTGGTGTGTTCGTTCTGGAAATTCTCTGCGCTGTTTAAGATTTCAATGGTTAGATCCTCCAGCAGGCTCAGCTGCCATTCGGGCACCTCGGAACCCATTGACGGAGCTTGACTCATGGACAGGTGGTAGATCTGGTTCAGTAGATTGACAGCACTTGATATGAGACCCAGCCAAATGCTTCCAGTTCTGAGGGCGGTCAAAAGTTTTTGAAATAGTTGATTCAAAGCCGGTTTGGAAAAGTTCTTCAAGCAACCAATTATCAGCTGCAGAGCCAGAAATTGGTTTGACTTCATGTTGTAAGAAGAAAGGCTGTTGAAAATGCCGATCAAGGCATCCATGTTGTTGGTGATGCGGCTGGAAAGGAGCAGGAGCAATCCCCAGGCATCTGTAGCCATGGATGTGGACAAATGTGAGATTATAACATTGACGAGTTTGGGCCTACAAGGAAAATACTTGAAATAAGAGTGCTTTAAGGTTATAGATTTCGTAAACTTACGTAACTATGGACTCGCTTTCCATGAGGATGGAAAATCTTTCCTGTAGATAGGCTCTGGGTTGTGTCATTAAAAGAGTACTAATGATTCGCCAAGGCATAAAGTGTTTAGCGGCATTGGAATACTCCAAGGGTTGAATATTTTTTAAAACCATTCGATTGAAGCTCTGGAAATATAATGAATCATTAGTAGAGATACTGGAAACTAGGTTTATAAATTTTAAAATACCTGCAAAGCCAGCTTCTGCAAAGCGATGTCCTCATCGCTCATTAGGCAAGCCCAGATCCTGCAGTATACACAAATCAACGCAAAACAATTTGAATATGCTTCCAGAAGGGTTTCCATTGTTTCTAGTCCAGACTTCCTAACAGATGCCAGCCTGTCCACAGCCAGCAAGGAGGTTTCCCTCACAAAATTCGTATTATAAATGATTAAGGGATTAACTAAAACCAATCGTTCAAGCAGGGCAATTCCTGCTGTTCGGGCTAGACCATTATCTGCAGCCAGAAAACGCTGGTACACCATATGAGGAATGGTCTTGACTTCCTCTTCCAACATTTCATGGCCCTCGAAACTAAAAGCGTACTGAACTATTCCTGGCTTTTCGAATCGCAGCTCATGCTGCTCCACCAAAGGCTCGTGAAGTGCCTCGACGTTGGCATCCTCGAATTGGACAAACCGAATACTTTCGTCCAGAATTTTGGTGGTCATGGGCGATCCCTGTTTTAGAGCTAGGACGAGTACTTGGCAAGCTTTACGACGAACAGTGAAAGTCCTATCATTTAGGCAGCGTATCACTTCACGAAGGAGTAGCACTTCCCGCGGGACCTTGGACACATCGTACCGAAAGATAGTCCATTCTACTTCGCTCTGATGGAGAAGAATCTTCTCAATAAGGTCCAGTGCTCGAGTTTGAATTCCAACAGCATCGTCAGCCTTTACAGCCTCTAGGACGAAATCCGCACAGGACTTGTTGCACTTGGCAAATAGAATACTGTCATATTTGGCAGCGTAATTAATAGCCACCTTTTCATCCGTGCTCTTCCACTAAAAGAAAGGTGAATTCGAACAATATTCTATTATAGTTATTAAAGATTACTTACAGCCTTTATGGGGTTGGATACCACGCACTCAATGTAGAAATGCAGAATACGGGTAAGAATGTCTGGGTATTTCTCTATTAACTGGATGAACCAGTCTGATATGTGCTCTCCGGACTGCATAGCTCCTCCGCGACGGCCAGCGCCGACGTTATGAGGACTATCCGTGTATATATGCATGGGAAACGTCTGACGCATTATGAGATGAAGAGTCTCATATACGTCCCCATTGTGTTCATTAGCGATCTCTCCAAAAAGTTCATAACATTTTGTATGCAAGGCAGGGGCACCTAAAAAAAAAACACGAAAATGATAGTTAATTGATGATCTATTTAAAAATAAAAGGCAATCCATTCAAAAATACGTTAAGTCGATAATTAATCGAATTCCGACAAAAAACTTGCAATTTCTTCCCGATAAGTATCGATGCTAAAGGTTTCATCTCTAACCGCACGACGAAAAGAATTAAATAATTGTTTAACGAACGAAAACTTTGCATTTCCAGCAGAAATGCTTGCCTTTTTAAGGATACGCAGTGTGGCTTTGCCCGCCGGAAACATTCGTGTGTTGTCCTCCAAACTCTTGTCCACCAAAAATGGCACAGATTCCATCGGAAGCCGGTCGGAATCGACAAAAGCTCATTATGATATTATCATTGGCGGTGGAGGACTAGTTGGCACCACTTTGGCCGCAGCTCTGTCCAGCAATCCGACCCTGGCGGACAAGAAGGTTCTGCTCCTTGAAGGAGCTCCCGAATTTAAAGGCTTTGATCCAGCTGGGCCGTACCAAAATAGAGTTTCCGCCATCAACAAGAACTCCATCGAGTTGTTCAAATCCATAGATGCTTGGTCGCACATTGAGGCCGCCAGGTACAAGCCGGTCAAGCAGATGCAGGTGTGGGAGTCCAACACGGACGCCCTCATCCAATTCCAGCACGACAACTTCGCAAGCGATGTGGCTTGTATCATAGAAAATGATTTGATTCTGGACGCAGTCTATGCGAAGGTAAAGGATGCCCCTAATGTGGAGATCCAGAACAAGGCCAGGATCCAGTGCGTCCGCTTGCCGAAGGACTCGCAATCTCAACTCTCTGAACTGGAACTGCAGGACGGGCGTACCTTTTCCTGTGACTTGCTAATCGGAGCTGACGGAGCCAATTCTGTGGTGCGAAAGGAGATGGGCGTGGATGTTTTCTCCCTCAACTATGAGAGAATGGGTCTGGTGGCCACTTTGGACCTGGGAGATGATGCTTGTGATAACTCGGTGGCCTGGCAGAGGTTCCTGCCTACTGGTCCTGTCGCCTTGCTGCCCTTGACCGACAGACTAAGCTCTCTGGTTTGGAGCACCACCAATGAGCAGGCGAAGAAACTGCAATGTCTTCCTCCGAATGAGTTTGTGGATGCCTTAAACGAGGCCTTCTGCCGGCAGTATCCGAGAGTGGAGCTGGCCGATAAGGCAGTCCAGGCACTAAACACCTTTTTCGGGCATAATGCCACGCAGCACCAAGTTCAGTATCCCCCGAAGGTTTGTGGTGTCAAGGAGAAATCGCGAGCCACATTCCCTCTTGGATTTCTCCACGCATCCTCCTATGTTTGCAGTGGAGCAGCTCTCGTAGGAGATGCGGCCCACCGAATCCATCCACTGGCTGGTCAAGGCGTCAATCTGGGCTTCAGCGATGTGAGGTACCTTGTGGAGTGTCTGGCAGCTGGTGCCTATGCGGGATTCAAGCTGGGCGACAAGCAACACCTCATCAAGTATGAGCGTAAATGCCTCAAGAAGAATGTGCCTATCATGCTGGGTGTCCATGGACTCCACACCCTCTACTCGACGGATTTCAGTCCGGTGGTTCTGTTCAGGAGTCTGGGCCTGCAGCTCACGCAGAACCTACCGCCCATAAAGAACTTATTCATGCGCGGCGCAATGGGGCAGTAAAAGGTTGACACACAAGGGGGTTTACAAATCGTTAGTTTTTATAGTTTTTCACATTACTGGTGAATGGAATAAAGTGAGATTTTGTATCAACTACCGTGTTTAAAATATCCCTAAAAGTTAGCTCATTGCTAACGCTTATCTTAGATCTTAAGTTCAAGGTAGGAAGATAGGTTGACTATCGGCTGGTAATTAACTTTTATCTCAGTTTGTATCAGTTTTGGTTCTTTAGTTCCACTTTCATATTAAATTTAGTCTGATAGGAACAGTTTTGAAATAAACAATAAAAAGTATTCGAGCAAGCTCTTAAAATCGTCAAAATAACTCAAACTACTTAATGAGTTGAGAAAACGTAAGCAAAAAATATTAAAAACATACTTAACTACGGTTAAAAACTTATATCTAATTTGATCTTTCGTTGTCAATAGCTTTGGATTTGGATATGAAGGCACTTTTGGCATTTGGAAGAATTAGGCTAACTTAGTCTAATTAAATTTGGCATTTGGTATTTGAATGTTTCCATATATCAGAGTTCCTGGTGGCTCTTGGTGCCAGATATGCTCTCGCCCAGCTTTAGTTGCTGCTCCGAACTGTCCTCGACCTCTTTGAGAAAGACCTGCTCCCTATCACTTTTCAGCCTGGCTTCGCCTTCATTGGATTCCACATTAATTTGCTGGGAATCTTCCGTGTCGGAAATGTAGCCGAAATCTCCAGTGTAGTAAACGGGATACAACAAAAGCGGAGCGGCACTGAGAGCCACAAGATCTCGTTTCTGGTAGGCCTCGCTCCAGGTCTTGTTGGGATGACGGTTAAACATCACAGGCAGGAATTCATCTACAGGTATAAGTTTCTCCAGCGGCTTGGCTGCCAGCAGCTTGAGAGCACCTTCGTAGGATAGGACATATCCCAAGGTCCAATAGGAGTAGCCGGCATGGACCAAGGTGTCAGTATCTGCCACCCAGGGCTCACTCTTTTCCTTTAAACGTTTGCGTCCAAAGTAGATAAGGTCGTATTCCACCACATTCCTAGCCTGGTTCAACACTCGAACTGCATTGCTTCGGAAGTAGGGCTCGAAGCGTATGTCATCTTCCAGGATGAGAACCTCCTTTAGTTTTTCCTGCACCATCTTTACCCAGATTCGATAGTGACTAAGGAAACATCCAATCTCACCCATGGTCATGGGTCTATGATGATAAGGGTCCTCGTAGCCCGGCATGAACGTGATGCCCATTTGTTTTACCCGCTCGACATTCAGCTCCTTGCCATCCACAGCTGGGAAGTGTTCCACGTCCAACCCAATTTCGTCGAACAGCTTCTCCATTTTCTCCCGTCTCTCGGGACGCCTCTCCAGATTGATCATGAAGATGTGATCCAGTGTTAGTTTCGACTTCTCCGGCTTGGTCACCAAGTGCTGGTAATAGTCGTGTAATGGAGGCACCTCTCCCAGGTCAGTGATCATGCTGGCCCTGATATGCACCAGCTGCTGAATATCGTTGTCCAACGAATCACCTGGCTCCAACGGTTGCAGAATGTAGCCGAATGTGATCTCATTGCAGATGTGCAGTGGAATTCCCGAGCTATTGGCCGATATGGCGAACACGATAATGTCATCAGACGGACCGTCGAACAGTGGCTCCTGCTTCCTGTTTTTCTGCATTTCCTGCAACTTGCTCTTATCGAAGGTGAGACTTTTCACGCCCTTGTAGTTCATGTCAACCAGGACGGCTGTGTGGACCATGGGCACTGGGAAACTGCCCACCTTCTTCAGGTGGTATATCTCCTTGTACTCATCCGTGCGCTGGTAGTAGTATTCCTCGCTCATGCCGCACCAGAAGTTGGAGTACAAGCTCTCCGACAGCAACATGGGAGCCACAATTGGCAACCGAAGCTGGGTGAGCTTAGTGAGGGTATCTTGGGAGGTTAGCATGACGTCAGCGTCCAGGAAGAACACATAGTCTGCCCAAATATCACGAGCATAGCCGAAAGCCTCCTCTTTCAGACTAATCAGATTCTTGAAACGTGACGAGGACCATTCGTAAGGAGAGCTTTCATTGGGATAGCTCTTCTCATCCGTTTCGAAACTAAAGTTGACACTGTGATAGGATTCGGCAGAGTGATCCAGCCACTGCTTGAGAACATTTACGCTGTCATCTGCGTTGTGATCGGAACGCAGCCTAGGATTTTGTGACATTATAGCATAGGACTTCCTGTTTAAAGAGCAAATACCCACCAGAAGGCGATCCTCTGCTTGGGATAGTCCTGCTGGTCCAGATAGCTTAGAAACATTGGTAGAGTGTGGGCCTTGTTTCGGACCAACAAGGCCACCAGTATAGTTGGTGGTTCCCGGTCATCCGTCGCATCGTTACCAAAAATGCAAACCAATGCACTGGCTAGGAAAAGGCTGAGAAGCACTTGCTTGTTCATTTCCACGTCATGGGTTAAAAGGGGTCACTAGGACGCTATCTGGAGCGGCGGAAGCGTTCGCCTCTGTTTCTGAGATTGCCGGAGAATGAGTCTTATCTATTAATAGTCCGGAACGGCGTCCGACGGGGATGCCGGTGGTAGAGCTGGAGAACTATCGATAACCCTATCGATAACAAAAATCGAATTCTGCTGAAGGTTGGCGGTTGTTCAAATTGTGTTTGAATATCATTCCTAGTCTTCTGCCGGCTGTTCACATATTTAAACATTAAAATCATATATTTTTTTTTATCTAAAATGGTCTAGATTTATAAATGTCATCCTCTATCTCAGTTTCTCATTAAAAATTTTTATAACAAACATTTATTTCCACGTAATAAAGTTTTCAACATGTCATCATTTTTATGCAGCTGCATGAGGTTTTGCATAGTTGGGGAAGTTTAATTTCAAGCCCTCTCTTGCCTCAAAAAATGTGTAGGAGAGGGTGATGGTGTCGCAGTGTTCCAGCGCCGGATCTCCCGTGATTTCCGGATCAATGTAGAAGAAAACCGGCATATCGACCTCCTCGTGGGGGTTCAATTGCTGCTCCTCAAAGCAGAAACATTGAATCTTATTGAAATAGGCACCTGCTTCGAAGGGAATCACATTGTAGGTGCTGATGCCTATGACGGGTTTGTCCGTAGGATTGCGGGCTGTGTAAAAGGCCAGAGCGGTTTCGCCGGGAGCAACTTTGATCTCATACTGCTGCGGCTTAAAGTTCCAGCGCATGGAGGAGCCAATGTCGGCATTGAAACGAATCTTTAGTATCCGATCCTTGACTTTGTGCATGTGCTCTACCTTCTCGGAGTCGTGGCCCTGGGAGGTTGTTCCGCCATAGCTGTAGGCCTGACAGAAAATGCTATACAACGGCACCGCAGCATAGCTCAATCCCACAATCAGCACACCTCCGGCTGTAATGTAGTAGAGGGTAGACTTCAGTCTCAGTTTTCGAGCAGCTTCCTCCGGCGAATCAGTGGACTTCATCCGCCAAATCTGATTTGGTTTCTGGCGCGGTATCGAGCTCCTCAGCAGCTGCTGACACTGCCCACGAAGGGCGTTGAGGGTGCGTAACATACGTAATTAGTTACTTTGCGAATTCCGGAGATATTTTTCTCAAATTTCATTAAATAAAGGCTGTTTGTATAATCTTTCGGTAATAAAGTGTGTGCTACAGTGTGTACACACCAAGTTCCATCAGCTGTTGAAAAACTAAAAACAATCGAGTGCTTGGGTAATATATTCGATAAACATCAAGGATCGGCGCCGAATTTAGTGTTAAATTGACTCTTAATTATAAAATATAAAATAATTTTAATAAAAACTCACATGAATTTTGGTAGCCCATTTTAAAGTTCATGTAGAGAACTTCCATGAGACATCGAATGATCCTATCTCTCGCCTTTAGATGCTCCTTAAAGTGCACATAGCGAAACACCAGCTTCAGATCATCGCAGATCGTTAGAAAGAACATCCAGATGGTGTTGGCCCGAACACTTTTGTTGGCATTCTGCTCCAAGAGCCGAAAAATCTTCAAAACCTGCTCGATAACGTCCTCATCGAAAACCCCGTAGCTCTTGGATCCAGGAATGGTCAGAGTGAGCAGATATGTGCTCACAGCATTCAGCGACAGCTGAAGATTTAAATTATCGTTTAAAACAGAGGGAGCAGCTTGCCCGACATGTTCCGGAGGAACGGCCAGACCAATCAATGCGTAGATGTAGGAAAGGTAGGAACTGGCGGGGGATATCGTGATGATACTGGCCCAGTTGTCATCTGTGTTGCTATAGGTAGTCTGGTTTTCATCCCGCATCGCACGGAGAACTCCCGACAAATCTCGCAGAACCTGTAGCTGCGCCTCCTGTTTGTGAATCTCTTGCTTGCACATGGTCAGTGACCAGAACTTTCGAGCCCGTTCCAGAAGCACCTCTTCGCCAGCTTCCTCGCCATACAGCATCTCTTCCACATCCACCCATTGCAGACCAGGCACGTAGTTCCTTTTTAAATCACCAAAAATACGATTCAACTCGGACATTCTCACATTTTTAGCGTCCTCTTTTCCGATAACAAAAACAAACAAACCGATACCCAAACATTACTTCGATAAGCGATAGAACAAAAAGAGCGGGTTTTTCAAAATCGTACAAAATCAGGGCTGATATATTAATGCATTTACTTGGCTTATTATTATGCAATTTAGTTGTTTTTTCGTGGTTACATACGCGCACTTAATTTCTAATTTCGCTGATAGCTAGAAATCCAGCGAGGCCGTGGCATTGGAATTGCTCAAGATACTGGTACTGCAGCTATCCGGTTTGGGGGACTCCTGCAGCTCCGGTGGCAGGTGGAACTTCTCGATAACGAACTTCTTGCGGCGCAATTTGAAGGCCAAGTCCGTGGTATCCGGCATGTGGACAGCCAGCGTATTTAAGGCTGACATCTTGTGCAAGTGGAGTAGTCCGCTATACTCCTTGAAAGCTGGATGCGTTTCCTTTTCGGATCCAGCAAAAGATTCCAGCTCGATAGCATAGTCCACCAACTGACGAATCTTAGGCACCAGGCTGGCATCGTACTTGGCAATCAGATGCATTGGCATGGTGATGAGGCACACCGAGTTGCAGTTCCGAACACTCGCCATCAGAAGGGTGAGGAACTTGATCAAGTCCTCCCCAAAGTGCTCGTCGTACCATAGAGGCGATCCTAAAGACGTCAGGCACACTCGACACAAGTTCTTCTTGGTCCCGGCCACAAAACTCTCGTCCCGAAGCAATTGCTGTATGTCGTTTAATAGTCCTCCGTAGCGGGCGTTATGAAAGACCTGGGACTCCTGGCTGGCAGTTTTTGTGCTGCTGGCGACGGTTGTGCTACTATTGTTATTGTTGTTGGCGTTTATCTCTTCCTTGGTCTTCACTTCCTGGATGATCTCTTCTCCTGCTCCCGGAATGGGTGGATCGTCCTCCATGTCCCGAAGCATTTGATGTATGTAAGTTAATTGTTCTTCGCTTGTTTTAAGAAGGAACTGGTCTTCCTTGGTCTTCACTTCCTGGATGATCTCTTCTCCGGCTCCCGGAATGGGTGGAGCGTTCTCCACGGGCTGCTGCTCCAAGGAGCAGGAGGTGGGGGAGCTGCTTTTGGATAATTCATCGCCGAAGGCAATAACAATGTCGGCCTCCTTGTGGCTATCGTCCCACATGGTGGTGTTGGCATAGTACAGCATTATCGAGTCCATTTGCTCCATTAAATTGAAGTGGTGCCCGATCTTGGCAGTGGCGTGCTCCGAGTTAACTAGTGGCAAGTCATTGTACCTCCAGGCAATCCGTAATCCGTTCTCGGCCCCGGCACCTGCCGCTGCCTGTTCCTCCTCACGCTGCTCCACCTCTGACTCCAGATCGGTGAGAGGCTTTGGAAGACGGCGCAGCATCTCCGCAGGGATGTCGTCTAAGCTGCCCAGAAAGATCTCCTGCTTGGACAGCACGCCTTCGGCGAGAAAGTACTTGGCCAGCACTTTAGCATGGGTCATGAATCGATCCTCCTCGATCAGGCAAATAGATCCCATCGGCAAGCCGCCGCCAATAACCACATCTAAGTAAGGGTTCCCGCTGGAGGTAATCACCTGTGCCGTGTGCGGACTGGTGCGGGTGCCCCGGATGGGCTTCTGCACGGTGCGCTTGCGAAAACTGGTCATGTTCGTTTTTGTCGTCTCTGACTAACCTTTATTAATTGCCTTTATGCTTTTTATTTTCCTTTCCCGAAGCTCTTCAGTTTAGACAGGGCAAAATCCTTTCCGAAAAGCTGGCAATAGGCATCACCAGTGATGGCATTCCGATTAGTAAGTATCGATAACAGAACAGCTGTTCGGTCAGTGCTTACAAAGCCCTAATAAGAGTTGAAAAACGCGTACATCCACAGCTGTTACTCCCAATCGTACCAGTTAATTTTGGAAAATTAGGAGAAAAAACTAAAAAATAAAAAGTCTGGGATGGCCACGCACTCTGAGGTGTCGTCGCCGCAGATGACGGAACAACTCGACAACGAGGAGGTGAGAGAGATCCTGAAAAACACAACGGATCTGCGCCAGTACTCGCGACAGATTGAAAAGGAGTTCAAGGAGGTCGAAAACAAATCCATCGAGGGTAAAGGATCCCATTCCTCTTTCTGATGTATACATATGTATATAATATTATTTTCCCATTGCCAGACTATATCGCCGAGTCCCAGAACATAGCAAATCTCCACAATCAAATAAACGATTGTGACGATGTCTTGGAGCGAATGGAAAATATGCTTATGAGCTTTCAGAGCGTTTTGAACAACATTAGTACAGAGATAACCCAGCTACAGAGGAAGTCCGTATCCATGTCCCTCCAACTAACCAACAGGCAATCAGTCAAGGCTCAGTTGTCGCAATTTATCGAGGATATGGCTGTGTCCGAGGAAATGATAAATATAATCATGGAAACACCAGTCACGGAACGTGATTTTAGTACTCAGCTGAATGTTTTAAACCACAAGCTGTCTCTGGTCAAAGAGCTAAGCTTTAAGGAGTCCAAGTCCACTAGCGATGTGAGCGACGTACTCCAAAAGCTCCGACTAAAGGCCATGACAAAGATACGCTCGTATCTGTTGGAACAGATCTACAAGTTTCGAAAACCCATGACAAACTACCAAATACCCCAAAATGCCATGCTAAAGCACAAGTTCTTCTTCGAGTTCATACTGTCCAATGAGCGCCATGTAGCCCAGGAGATATGCAGCGAATATATCGATACGATGAGCAAGATTTACTATAGTTATTTTAAGGTTCGTAACTGGATATGAAACTGTTTTGTTAGTTGACTACAGCTTTTCTTAACTTTACAGAGCTATTCCACCCGTTTGACAAGTCTCAAGTTCGAGGAATCCTGCACAAAAGATGACTTAATGGGCATTGAGGACAATGCTTCAAAGGGTTTATTTTCCAAGACCACAAGTCTAAAGCACAAGAGCACTATCTTCACTATTGGAAAGAGGGGCGACATTCTCAACCAGCAATTGGAGGCAACTATAATAGTGCCACATGCCCAGCTTAAAAACAGAGTAAGATTTAACTGTTTAAAAATGAGTAGTTTGTTTCTAAATTATTTATTACTCTTTGCAGTACACTGTTGAGGCTCTCTTTAGATCGGAGCAGTATGCTCTTGTGGACAATGCCTGCCGGGAGTACCTATTTGTCACAGAATTCTTTATGGTTCGCGGCACCCAAGCACAGGATTTGTTTAACCAAATTTTGGGAAAAACCTTAACATTAATGATTGTAAGTAAATAACTTTAAGTAACGCATTAAAAACAAATTTTTTTATGTACTTTTAGAAAAATCTAGAGACTTCCATTCACGACTGCTATGATACCATAGCCATGTTTCTGTGCATTCATCTCATATTCCGGTATCAATTGATGTGCCACAAGCGCTGTGTTCCTGCATTGGACAAGTAGGTTTTTCTTGCATACATTTTTATGAGAAAGTCATTACCAGTTTTATTAGGTATTGGGACTCTCTTCAATCGGTTATTTGGCCCCGTTTGGAGCATGTTTTTCGTCTAAACATACAGAGCATTCATGATTGTGATCCCACCAAATTCAACAAGGAAATGGGACCGCACTATGTGAGATTTTCTAAACTGATCAGTACAAATACCAAAATCTAATGATGACTATTTTACAGATAACTCGTCGGTATGCAGAGTTTAGTGCTGCCATTGTAGGAATCTCGGAACACTTTCCCAATGAGTTAGTAAGCCGCTTGCTTCTGGAACTCCAAAATGAGGTTGAGTGCTTTATACTCCGCATGGCCGCTATATTCCCCACCCGCAAGGATCAGCTTATTTATCTGATTAATAACTATGATTTAGTGTTGGGTGTTCTGATGGAGCACACCAGGGACAACTCAAAGGAAGCGGAGGCATTCCGAGAGCAGCTAAATGCCCGTAGTGCTGAATATGTAGAGGAAATTTTGGCTCCCCACTTTGGCGGCATTATCCAATTTGTGAAGGAGTGCGAACACTTTTTCGAAAAGGAGCAGATGGACGAGCTAAGGAAACAAGAGCGAAGGAGCCTGGCCTTGGTGGCCAGCTTCTCGGCGAACTGGAAGAAATCTCTGGAGGAGCTGAACAGAGAGGTCCTTCTCTCTTTTCCCTCACTGCTAACTGGCTCTCAGCTTCTCCAGCTGGCTTTGGCCAGTCTTGTGCAATACTACCATCGGTTCCACAAACTTCTCACGCCCAATGCTCGCGCCCAGCTGACTAACATCCATGTGGTCATGGTGGAAATTAAAAAGTACAAGAGTAATTATTGAGCGGCGCTTTAATCAGACGTGTGTTTAGGCTTCTGTGTATTCCAAATTGAGTAATATTCCAAAATAAAAGTATATTTAAGTAAAAACGCCTAGTCCTCATCCTCGAACATCATCTCAACCAGATCCTTGTTGGAGCAGCGCTCGCCATCCAGACGCTGGGGTTGCTTCCAACGCAGCAGAGTGGGCAGAAACACCAAGTGAGTGTTGGGGTCCTTGCGGAACGGACAGTTCAAATCCTTCCAGCTGTACAAAAGAGAAAAATGAATTCATTGTTTACTGTGGTTTTTGATAAGCGGCAGCATTGGGGACAACCAGGGCCGTCGAGAAGCCATGTCGGGCCCCGGGGCATGGATTCCTCACGGGCCCTTTTTCGTTTTCGTCCCGCTGACGCCCCGGTCATTAGACCCCGCTGCCGGGCCCCTGTCCATTGCGGGCCCCGGGAAAATTACCCGGCTAACCCCCCCTCTCAACGGCCCTGGGGACAACACTCAAGAGCATTGTAAAGCACGGTCAGTTATCACTGCTTAATGGTTACTTTTTTATCATGAATGTTCTGGGTGTTTCAACCGGCACTCGAGTGTTTATTTCATCACACACAACTGTGGCTAAGATACTAGGTCCAAATTATTGCCAATTAGACTTGGTATCAATAAATGACGTCAGCTATGACATTGTACTTGTACTTGTATTATGGTTAGCCAGTATGTATTAATAGAATTTTAAAATCAAATATCCACTATTCCACTGACCGCAAGTGTCATTATATCTAAATGTTTGGACTTACAAAGCACGCTCACCCACATCAACATGCACAAAGTGGGAGTTGTCGGGGGCCTTCTTCAGGGCATCGTGTATCACAGGCTCCGCTGGAATCGGACACCAATACGTATACGTTATATGTAAGTATTAATGCGATAAAGTTGGGCAATCTGATACCCAATCGGGTAACCACAATGGGACCACCTCGACTCACCTTTAACGCAGTAAGGGCACCAGCTGAGGCCGTTCTCATCCTTGCCACCACTGAAGAGGACATGGACGGCTCCGTTGCCGCTCTCCAGTTCCTCCATCTTCTTGGAGAACTCATCATAGCCCTTAACGTTGTGTGTGACCACCATTATGTTGCTGGGATTGGGATTCACCGAGTAGAGGCGTCTCAAAAAGCGACCGAGTTTAGTTGGGAGCGACGTGATGCTGGGCTTTCCACGGAGTGACTGGATTAAAAAAGTTATGTTCGTTTTATCACCGGGTTTCGCCGACTCTTTGACAGAAAAAAATCTTGTTGTTGGCTTGAGTAGGGTTGCCAACCTGCGCGGTTTTGGAATCATTTTCAAGCTAAATCTGGCTTGAAATTCTAATGACATCTACACTTTAAAAAATATCTAAATTGTTACTAGATTATTATAAAGAATGAAAACTCTTTAACAAGCAAATTTATTTAAATTTCAATTGCAGAATTCCACGTTTCAAGTTTTCATCCGCCTGCCAGACACTTTCGCTTTGAAAGACATTTCCCTCTGTGATCTTTTCCACAAACTGATCGAGACCACCGCCCACGCCAAAATAGTAGGATTTTGCGGCAACTAACACGATGCCCTCCGGTTTCAAACGACTAGCAAAAGTGTCCAATAGCTTCTGCTGGTTATCTATGTTGTAGATAGTCTCCGATGTGAGTATAACGTCGTATTTCTCAGACTCCTTAGTCAGATCCGTAAAATGGCTCCAGTCCCCGGAATACAAGCTTGTCTTCTTGTCTAAGTACTCTAGTTTTTCAGTTTCCGTAAGTTCTTCGTCTAAATTTAGCAAAATGTTGGCATATGTAATATACTCCAAAACGTCCTTGTTCTGCAAATATTCAATGTTAAAATTATAGCATATCTGCTACACTCTTACCTTATTGATCGTACATAGTCTTGGAAATCCGAATGTGCACCTAGTTTCATGGCATATATACCCAGTAGTCCTGAACCACAGCCCAAGTCAAGGACTCTTTTGTCCTGCCAAAAAGAATCCTTAATCTGTTCGGACAGATATTGCAACAGGTCGGATGTGCCTTCCCATATTTTAGCGCCGCCCTCATACACCCCGGCTAACAGGTCGGAATGGCTGTCTTCAGATTTCTTTATATCCAGATTTTCGAGACCAGATTGGGATCTTATATCCTCGAGCAGAAAGCCGGCTACTAAATGCCGCAACTTTGTTCTTCCCACATCTAAATCCTTGGCGTTAAGTTCGTAGAAATCGAGTGTGGATAATAAGTTTTCCGGGGCCTTGACTTCAAAGGACTTGTACCAAACTATTTCCTGGGTGTCTTTTAATTCATCCTTATCTTCGGCATCCTCGTTTTGTTCTTCAAAAGGATTTTTAACGGCTACAGCATCTTCTGAGGGTTCCGCTTCCACATCGAAATTGAATTTAAACATAATTCAAGGGAGTGATGAGTTTTTGGCGCTGAAATTCAAAACACGAACTTTCTTATAATCAGAATTGTAATTGTTTAATTTTATTTAATTTGTTTATACCTCTTTTTTTATTTAATTAAATAAATAAACTTTTCAGATGAAACCACGTTTGTTTTGTTTATCGTAAGGATGCATCGATACTTTATTTGTTATCGATGTCCATAGTATTTTTTTAATTAGTTAGTATTTTTCTTCTTTTCTCATCGCTAAAATTGTTTTTTCGCTGGTGGATCTGAGGCTGTTTAACAATATTTTTATTTATGGCGGACCAAGCAAACAATGAGGTGAGTTATTGAAGTAAAGATGTTGCTGCTTCGTGCCTAAGTGCTTACTTTTCCAGGGCGGCCAACCAACGCCGCTGATGTCCATCCGCTTCGACCAGCAGCAGCACGAAAACGCTGCGGCTAATGGGAATGAAAATGGCAACGGCAACGGTGATGCCGGCGAAGCTACAGAGGAAAGCGGCAATGGTGATAAATCACCTGAAGAGTTGGTGCTGCCCAAGGCCCTGGAGGACGTGCTTGCTTTGAAGGATCAGCGCGTGGCCGAGTACAATGTAGACGGCGACTCGCAAGGCGGCAGTGGCGGCGGGGGAGGTGTTGACGGCGAGGACGCTGATGTGGGTGAGGACAGCGATGATGATGCCGAGAACCAAGTCAACGGCAGCGGAGGTGCCAAGCCCGGCAAACAGAGCAAGGCAGAGAAAAACAAAAAGAAAAAGAAACGCAAGAAGCAGAACAGGAAGATCCGCCAGCAGCTGGAGCACGAGCGTCAACAGCAGTTGGCTCAGGCGGATGAGAATGAGGCCACGGAACAGGCAGGAGAGGAGGCTAAGGCCCCAGGAAGTGATGATGAACAACCTGCTGAAAAAGATAAGAAGGAGAAACACAGAGAGAGCCGCAGCAGGAAAAAGAAGGATCGCAGTGACGACAAAGACAAGGATAAAAAGGCTGCGGACGCTACCGACGAAAATGTAACAATAGAGTAAGTGAAGAGTACTACAAATTATCCACTTTTATCTAATATTCTAAATTCTATCCACAGATATGTGCCGGAGAAGATTACCATTGCTGATCTAGCACCTATGTATCGTCAGTTCTACCGCGTCTTTGAAATATTTAAACTTGAGAACAAGCCGAAACCTGCAGAAAAGGATAAATCAGCTAGCGATGCAGATAATCTTGCCAGGGACAAAAAGGCCAATTCCAAGCTGGATGATGAAGACGATGACGGCGACGATGATGATGAACACAAGGAGGATAAAGAAAAGTTATCTAAACGAAAGCTCAAGAAACTAACCCGTTTAAGTGTGGCGGAGCTGAAGCAGTTGGTCTCTAGGCCCGATGTCGTTGAGATGCATGATGTGACCGCCAGAGATCCAAAGCTTTTAGTACAACTGAAGGCCTACAGAAACACTGTACAGGTGCCGCGGCATTGGTGCTTCAAACGAAAGTACCTGCAAGGCAAGCGCGGCATTGAGAAGCCACCATTTGATCTGCCGGCATTTATCAAGAAAACGGGCATCATGGAGATGCGCGAATCCCTGCAGGAACGTGAAGATGCCAAAACGCTAAAGGCCAAAATGCGTGAGCGCGTCCGCCCTAAGATGGGCAAGATCGATATCGACTACCAGAAACTCCATGATGCCTTCTTCAAGTGGCAGACCAAGCCGCGTATGACCATTCATGGCGATCTCTACTACGAGGGAAAGGAGTTCGAAACGCGCCTGAAGGAGAAGAAGCCAGGAGATCTGTCCGAGGAATTGCGCATTGCTTTGGGCATGCCTGTGGGCCCAAATTCTCACAAGATTCCGCCACCATGGTTGATTGCCCAGCAGCGTTATGGGCCGCCTCCCTCATATCCCAACCTGAAGATTCCTGGCCTCAATGCACCTATCCCCGAGGGTACTTCCTTTGGTTACCATGCCGGTGGTTGGGGCAAGCCGCCGGTCGACGAAAATGGCAAACCATTGTACGGAGATGTGTTCGGAACGAATATATTGGACTTGGATGTAAATGGACTATTCTTGTTAAGCTATTAAGATATTAATCTTTGCAAAACTAATTTCAGAATGGCATCGACGAGGCCGACATTGAGCGCAATCAATGGGGTGAGCTTGAATCCGAGTCAGAGGAGTCTTCCGAAGAAGAAGAAGAGGACGGCGAGGACCTGGGCGACCAGCAGGATGAGACTGGCTTAGTCACACCAGTTGAGGGACTTGTCACTCCATCCGGACTTACCAGTGTGCCAGCTGGAATGGAAACACCTGAAAATATTGAACTCCGTAAAAAGAAGATCGAAGCCGAGATGGAGGAGTAAGCGGATACATATTTAAACAAAAGAATTACCATAACAAATCATTTCCATTTTTTATAGCAATGAGACACCTGTTCTTTATCAAGTACTACCGGAAAAGCGCACGGACCGTATCGGCGCATCTATGATGGGATCAACTCATGTGTACGACGTTACCGGCAGCGGAGCCAATAAACAGCCGCCGGTTAGGACGACCACTGATCGAGAGGGCATCGTGGAGTTGGCACTGGATCCCAGCGAATTGGACATGGATAATGACGCCATGGCTCAGCGGTATGAGCAACAGATGCGGGAACAGCAGAACCATCTGCAGAAGGAGGATCTGTCAGACATGTTGGCAGAGCATGTGGCGCGACAGAAGTCGAAGCGCAAGCGTCAACAAACTGATCCAGCCAAGACAACCAAGAAGTACAAGGAATTCAAGTTCTAGTTGTATTGCAAGAGAAGCTTCTTTCCCATTTGTGCGATTGTCGGACAGATTTAAGTTGAGAATGTCATTAAAAATAGTAAGCTAAATGGAGTTTCATTTAATTTCCAATTACCAGCAGAGTTAAAAAAATTTCAGATTCGGAGGAAAATTTAGAAAAAAAAACTATTTTCATTGAATTAAATTTATTTATTCTGCTGTAGAGACTCAAAATAGTTTGTGTGTAATTTAAAACTTGACTTGTTTGCTTTAGTTCTCATTTATACATTCAAACTTATCGTTCCTAAAAATTACAATAATTAGATCTTAACAAAGCAAAGGAAATACAGCAGATTGGGACCAGGATAAGCTTGTCCAGCAACCTGGCCCCATATCGACTGATGCTCCTGAACCTCATTTATCGGGAGCTGGAGCTACCACACGTTGTCTATGTTGGCTAAGGTTCAGTGACCGTCCGATGGTCATTCGTCCAGTTGCTCGCTCAATTGCGCCAGAAGTGCCGCCCGCTTTGATTCCAGCTCCCCGTCACTAAGCGCCATTTCCTCGTTGCGTGATCCCGCCGAATCTATTGACTGGGTCGGACTAAGGGGCGTGGTGGAGCGATTGTGTCGGTTGTGCCGCTTGCCATCTTTATCCTTCTTGGCTCTTTTTTCTTTCTTCTTCTTTTTAGCCGGCGAATGCGAGTTGGGATCATTTTGCAGGAGAGCTTGAGTGCCAGGGGATTGATTGCCAACTAGCTCCGACTCACAGGAGGACTGAAATAAATTATTTTAATATAATACTAGCAGTGGAAGAGGGATCAGAAAGTACTTACGCTTCGCAGTTTGTTTTTGCGCTTCTTTTTCTTCTTCATAAGCTTCTCGCTTTCGATACTTCCAATAGAACTCAGGGAATGCTGTTTGCGAGAATAACATTAATATTATAATAGCTTAGAGCAGGGAGTGTTACTAACCGATCGCGACTTGGATCTTCTCCGCTTCGACTTCTCAACCTCCAGTTCGTTTTCTATATCCGATCTCGACGTGGAACGCACTCGCTTTTTGTGTTTCTTGTTTTTCTTTGACTTTCGCGATCGCGAGTGGTGATGACTGCAGGCGTCCTCGCTCTCTTTAATAAAGTCCTCCCAGATCTTTTCTACCCCGATTTCCTTTTCATATACTGCAAATGCTTCCAGGTGCTCCACTAGCTTCTTAGCACTCTCATACGGTTCAGCCACCGAGACATTCGCTTCCAGCCATTCGTTCTTAATTTCGTTCTCCAATTTTCGCAGCCTTCGGACTTCCTCCTTCATACGCTCCTTTTCGATGGCTTCCGCCTAATAAAAATTAATAAATAATCATATGTAAGATATGTTTGTATAAAACTACTCGATATGTATACCTTTTCCAGCAAAGAATTGTAAGTAAGCTTCACATTTCCCGCATCCAAGCTGGCGGATCGTTTGTCTTCACATACAATAGTTGCAAAGTCCTCGAAGGAAGTTTTTGCCTGGACTACAAAGGACTTCTCCTTGAGGATCTCTCGGATGATCTTCTTTTCGTCGTGGAATCGGGCCTTCAGATTCTCAACGTAGAACTTGAAAAGGTCCAGCGGTGTGGAGCCGCTCTGGCCAAGCATGGCAGAAAAGCGCAAGTCGGCTGATATGATCGGATACAGTTCCACCCAGAGCGACATGGACGTGAGTTTGCCTTCTTCATGCAGTGAATCGAGTAGAGCAAGGAAGGAGTCTCTGTTTTTCCGCTGCTGTCGCTTCATTCTCTTCTTCTCCCGTTCGCGCTCCTCCTCCTCTTCCTTCTCCAAGGTGCGAATGTGCTCCTCAAACACAATGAGAGCATCCTCCTTATCCATTCCAAGAAGGGTCACATCGTTCTTGAACGCAGAATTGTCCAGCAGCATGACCTGCGCCTCCGACCAGGTGGTGGCATGATTAATCGACGTCATCGACTCGAGAAGTTCGCCCAACACCTTCATGTTTCGCTTCTTCAACACTCGCGCCTCCTCCTTTTCCCGCTTCGCCAGGTTGAATATGCAATCTTCGTATATGTCCCTCCGATCGGGTTCCGGCACCACCGTCCACGTTCGATTCCCAGCGAAAACCTCCTCGCAGCGGAAGTACTTCATCTGTGAGTTCATTTTGTCGCTCGACATAAGGAACTGCTCAAGATCCTCCTTTGCTTTTTTTGCTTTCAAACGCGACTCTTCGCGTTCATCCTTCAGCTTTTGCGTTTTGTAGGCATTGAAGGTTTGCTTGCGTTCGTTGAGGTTCTTGAAGGCTGCATAGCGCGGGTCCTTCGAAATAATCTTCACACACTGGTCCCAGTTGGCGTTGGAGGGTACGTTGCGGTCTCTCAAAAGTTCCTTAAATGCCTCGATCGCCTCGCGCTTGTCCTTAAATACCATGGGACTGTCTGCTAACTTGTCGTCCTTCTTGGCTGGAATTAAAAGTAAAACACATTAGCGAAATGGTCAGGAGCCTACAAAAAGCACTCACCATTCGGTTGGGGAACCTCAATGGCCGCCAATGTGGCAGCCATAGCCTGATCTAGAGCAGAGGAGGAGTTCTCATTACTGCTGGGCGTTAAGGGAGAATGGATTTCCGGTGTGGGTATCCGTGGGGCTGCTGGCAAGGCAGCAGGAAGAATACTAGCTAGAGCAGCATGCGGTACCATGCCCGCCAAACTGGAGGATGTCATGGCCGCCACCGCTTTGGCGGCTGCAGCAGCTCTGGAAAAATACAATATATGAGTATACGCTTTACCAATTTAGTCAGAGATTAACTTACTCCTCAGCCTTGGCCTTGGCCTTCATGTCAACGTACTCCGGTGGGGGCTCCCAACATGTCTCCTTGGTAGCCACATTGTGATAGTATACCTTTCCAGTGTCCGATCGATACTCCTTCCAGGGGCACTGGTTGTGCAGCAGCTCAGCAGGTGTCATCAGAGCCTCTGGTTTCTCCCATGAACTCTGCTTCGTGTTCTGGTTGTAGTAGTATGGTCGTCCATCTGGAGCCTTGTGCTCGGTCCATTCCGTGTTCGATGGCAAAACTCCAAAAGCAGCCGCTAGCTCTGGAGGTGGAGGTGCCGCGAATCCCGGTGGTGGAAACTGAGGGACCATCCCAGCCGGCGGCGTGAATCCAATGCCCCTGCCGCCCCCCGCCACCACAGCGACTGCTCCATTTCCAGCGCTAGGAGGAACATTCATTTCACAACTGTTCTATATGAGTAGAGTGAAAGCAGTACTACGTCTACCGGTCTTTACGTTCGCTGCGCCGGCCAAAACACCGTAAGTTGGTCAAAATAATTAAGAAACTCGCAAATTCCGAATGCAAACGCCGCTTTCAACACATTTTGCTGTTATCGATAATTTTCTCCTCCCTGGCTACCTAGTGGTGGGTAACTTGTTATTATTTTTCAGGGGTGGTTGCGTGAAAGGTGTGTATTAATGTACCTTGGGAAATTGTTTTTATTTAAATTCAAAATATTTATAATTATTTTTTATAAACATAAGTTTGTTCGCCTGCCGTAGAACTTGAAAAGGTCCAGCGGTGTGGAGCCGCTCTGGCCAAGCATGGCAGAAAAGCGCAAGTCGGCTGATATGATCGGATACAGTTCCACCCAGAGCGACATGGACGTGAGTTTGCCTTCTTCATGCAGTGAATCGAGTAGAGCACGGAAGGAGTCTCTGTTTTTCCGCTGCTGTCGCTTCATTCGCTTCTTCTCCCGTTTGCGCTCTTCCTTCTCTTCCTTTTCCAAGGTGCGAATGTGCTCCTCAAACACAATGAGAGCATCCTCCTTATCCATTCCAAGAAGGGTCACATCGTTCTTGAATGCAGAATTGTCCAGCAGCATGACCTGCGCCTCCGACCAGGTGGTGGCATGATTAATCGACGTCATCGACTCGAGAAGTTCGCCCAACACCTTCATGTTTCGCTTCTTCAACACTCGCGCCTCCTCCTTTTCCCGCTTCGCCAGGTTGAATATGCAATCTTCGTATATGTCCCTCCGATCGGGTTCCGGCACCACCGTCCACGTTCGATTCCCAGCGAAAACCTCCTCGCAGCGGAAGTACTTCATCTGTGAGTTCATTTTGTCGCTCGACATAAGGAACTGCTCAAGATCCTCCTTTGCTTTTTTTGCTTTCAAACGCGACTCTTCGCGTTCATCCTTCAGCTTTTGCGTTTTGTAGGCATTGAAGGTTTGCTTGCGTTCGTTGAGGTTCTTGAAGGCTGCATAGCGCGGGTCCTTCGAAATAATCTTCACACACTGGTCCCAGTTGGCGTTGGAGGGTACGTTGCGGTCTCTCAAAAGTTCCTTAAATGCCTCGATCGCCTCGCGCTTGTCCTTAAATACCATGGGACTGTCTGCTAACTTGTCGTCCTTCTTGGCTGGAATTAAAAGTAAAACACATTAGCGAAATGGTCAGGAGCCTACAAAAAGCACTCACCATTCGGTTGGGGAACCTCAATGGCCGCCAATGTGGCAGCCATAGCCTGATCTAGAGCAGAGGAGGAGTTCTCATTACTGCTGGGCGTTAAGGGAGAATGGATTTCCGGTGTGGGTATCCGTGGGGCTGCTGGCAAGGCAGCAGGAAGAATACTAGCTAGAGCAGCATGCGGTACCATGCCCGCCAAACTGGAGGATGTCATGGCCGCCACCGCTTTGGCGGCTGCAGCAGCTCTGGAAAAATACAATATATGAGTATACGCTTTACCAATTTAGTCAGAGATTAACTTACTCCTCAGCCTTGGCCTTGGCCTTCATGTCAACGTACTCCGGTGGGGGCTCCCAACATGTCTCCTTGGTAGCCACATTGTGATAGTATACCTTTCCAGTGTCCGATCGATACTCCTTCCAGGGGCACTGGTTGTGCAGCAGCTCAGCAGGTGTCATCAGAGCCTCTGGTTTCTCCCATGAACTCTGCTTCGTGTTCTGGTTGTAGTAGTATGGTCGTCCATCTGGAGCCTTGTGCTCGGTCCATTCCGTGTTCGATGGCAAAACTCCAAAAGCAGCCGCTAGCTCTGGAGGTGGAGGTGCCGCGAATCCCGGTGGTGGAAACTGAGGGACCATCCCAGCCGGCGGCGTGAATCCAATGCCCCTGCCGCCCCCCGCCACCACAGCGACTGCTCCATTTCCAGCGCTAGGAGGAACATTCATTTCACAACTGTTCTATATGAGTAGAGTGAAAGCAGTACTACGTCTACCGGTCTTTACGTTCGCTGCGCCGGCCAAAACACCGTAAGTTGGTCAAAATAATTAAGAAACTCGCAAATTCCGAATGCAAACGCCGCTTTCAACACATTTTGCTGTTATCGATAATTTTCTCCTCCCTGGCTACCTAGTGGTGGGTAACTTGTTATTATTTTTCAGGGGTGGTTGCGTGAAAGGTGTGTATTAATGTACCTTGGGAAATTGTTTTTATTTAAATTCAAAATATTTATAATTATTTTTTATAAACATAAGTTTGTTCAGAGAATCTCATTTTTATTATTCATTTGACATAAAGAAAAGAGGTTTGTTCAATAATAAATGATTTATATTTTTAACATTGAGTAATTTAAAATTATAAAACTTATTTGGTGGCTTCACAAAAATGTAAATACGCCCTTAATTATAAATATATGTAACTGACGTAGTGAGATATCGGGTAATCTTAACACGCCCCATATTTACATACAATGTTTCATTAACGGCATCTGGTCATACAAATACTGTTTTGTTTTGGTCTGTTCTTAAAAGACGCTGTCGATTCTATGAGCCACTATATTTAATTTAATCTAGTGAAACGATGTGCTGATTTACACTTAGTTAAATAGCGGTTATTCGGTGGGTACCAAAATCTTTTTTCTTCCAGTTGAATTCTAAATAGACCCTCTGTTTGTAGAATCGTCATGCTCCTGCGCCTGCCTTTGTTGGTGGCCCGTTTCCTGCACAATGGAAGACTGCGTCTGTTATTTGTGGCCCTTATCGTTCTGCTGATCGTTGGCTTACTGCTGACCTATGGCAGACAGACTGACTACCAGCTCTGCTTCATGGACGGAGAAGGACGGTCGGCGACTCAGTCAACGGGTTCTGTTGGTGTCGACCTCTTGGATGATGTGCTGCAGGCTGATCCAAAACCGACGCCCGGCAAGACTATTTTCTTTCATGAGACGAGTTGCCACCAAAAGGAGAATAATAGATACAAGGTGCTGGAGCTGACTGCACGCCAAGCCTGCGCAATAGAATCGGCAGCATTGCATAATCCGAATTTCCAAGTTTTCGTCTTATTTGCCGGCCCCACATATCAAATCCCTACAGCCAGACATAACGATAGCCATCCGCAGACCTTGGTTGAAGCAATCCTCAGCTACAGCAATGTACATCTGCGTCGTCTTAACCTTTGGAGCTATGCTGCTGCCACGCCTATTGAGGAGTGGCTAAAGGACGGTCGCTTATTTCGTTCTAAGTGAGTAACTCGCTCGCCAAGTGAGGCGACTGATGTTGTTAAACACAATATTTTATTTGCAGATATTTGTTTTCGCACATATCGGACTTTCTGCGGTATTTAACGCTTTATCGGTATGGCGGACTTTATCTGGACATGGACGTCGTGGTGCTGCGCAGCATGGAAGAAGTTCCTCCCAATTATACCGGAGCAGAGTCTGATACCCACCTGGCTGCAGGTGTGATGAATCTAGAGCCGACTGGCTTTGGACATGGGATCGCCGAGTCCTGCCTGCGCGACTTTCAGCATAACTTCGACGGCAGGGATTGGGGCAACAACGGACCGGGTGTCATTACGCGAGTAGCTCAGAAAATCTGCCAAACAAATGACATACGTCTGATGCAGGAAGATCGCAAACGCTGCCTAGGATTCACCGTATTCGGTCGGGCGGCATTTTACGCTATTCCTTGGAAGCAGTGGAAGGACTTCTTCGAGCCGGAGAAAATGGAAGAGACGATGGCCCGCGCCAAAGACTCGTATGTGGTGCATGTGTGGAATAAACACTCTAGTAAGCTGCCCATTAAGCACGGATCTAGTAACGCCTACGCAAAATACGCCGAAAAGAACTGCCCTCGAGCCTACAAGGCGGCAGGAGATTTTTTTTAGGGTAATGGATGGGTTCTCAAATATTTTTTTGTATTTTTATATGTGTATATAGCGCTGCTTACCAAAGATATCCCCCATTAAAGGGGTATGTTACTGTTTTATGTTTGCTTCTCTACAATTGCTAATCTCAAAACGAAAAACAGTCAAAAGTCGTACAATTATCAAGGAAACGCACATCACTATCAAGGATATAACATCATTAGGACTTGTGTAAGCACAATTATTATTTTGAATATTTCTAAAAATGTGTGAACCCGTTTAGCATTTTGCAGCAGTTATAAAAATCAAAAATGTAGAATATAGAAAATCATACATTAGTGCGATCATACAATAGGAAACAAGTATTCCCTAACCAACGAACAAATAATTAAAAAATGGCTTAAATGTATTCCTCAACCTGTTTGGCCCAGATTGAATGTAAAAAGAGTTCCATATATCATTGAATACAAATGTATACTTAAACTCGCTCGAATAATTTATTCAAAATCGCATATCCGTGTACATATTTCAATTGAATAAAAAATACATTCTATGGATATTTAGGTAAACGGGTCACTACTAAAAAGTCTGTATGTATAAGATACTGAAATAATATAAGAAAATGAATTTGTGAACACTTATTATGAAACCTATTGACTACTTTTTTACACATACACTTTTAAGAATTATATTTTGGGTCTAGAATCTTTCAAAACTTACATACACTGTACCTGAGAATAGCGCAGACAGGCTCCCACATTATCCTCTGCATTGGCCTTCCCAGCTCCCATCCCATTACCGAAATGGACGCCAATATAAAATGGCGTAACAGTGCTCTCAATACGACATGGCCACGTTCCCGAGGAGCAGAACTGGGAGCCGCAATGGATGGGCTCGCAGCCTGGCAGCGGTCCCAGACCCGTCCCAATAAAATCCTCAATGATGCAGGGCATCGTTATTCTGTCCGTGCAGGTGCTAAAGAACTGCCGAGCTTGACGGCTGCGCCTCCTTAGTTGCAGATCGAAAGCGTTGCGCAGGAAACCGAGGATGTCAAAGCCGCCACTGGATCCTCCACCAACCGGACGGGGGCGTCGTGAGAAGCCTGGTTCCTCTGTGGTGGGCGGGCTTCGGAAGAACAGAAACCCGCCATCATCATCGTCATTTCCAACTTCCCCATCCTCACCTCCCGAGCCCTCCACATCGTCGCTGGCTGGTGAGGATGCAGGCGCCTCTGAAGAGGTGGATGTTGATGCCACGGTGCTGGACCGCAAGGGAGTGGGGGTTGTGGATGTGGTAGTTGCAGTTGTAGCTGTACTCATTGCAGCGGTGCTGCTGCTTGCTGCTGACGAATTGGAACTGGAAGCTGTGGTGGAGTTACCAGACATCATGGACATTAAGGTCGTGGTAGTGGAGTTGGCCATACTGGCCAGCATTTGCATTAGGGTGCTGGAGGTAGGGACAGGCGTAGTCGTGGCTACATTACCTGCTGTTGCTCCTACTCCTGCCATATCGGATTGTGCTGGTGGACTTCCTGCGCCCTGTTCGCTCACACCACCCCGTGTTGCCATCCGTCCGCCGCCGCCGATGCGAAAGGATTGCTGATCACAGGGCTGATACACAATGGAGCACATATCCAGTTCTTGGCGCATACAAATCCTATAGTTTTGGTTAGCCAAGTGGCGGCCATTTTCGGCAAAGTTAAAAGTCTGCAGGAGGCCCTCGGTTCCTGTGTGATATTGCAGGCATCCAGCCGGAGCTCGTTGGCTGAACGGGATCTGTACTACGCTAATCTCCCAAATGCGAAGTGGCAGGAATCGATTGGCAAGATTGAGATCAATGTTGATGAAGCGATCTCCCGTCGTGTTGCTGTTGCTGCTGTTACTGCTGCCATTCAGAGGACGCAGACTTCCATATAGTGTGGACTGTCTTGGAGTTGCTCGTGCTCCTACGTCGTAATACACTATAAGTAATAAGTAAATTAATTAGTTATAATCTTAATCTTACTTCTAGTTTAAAGACTTAACATATTAGGTGCAATCTATACAATCTATACCTACAATGTTGCCCACTGTTTTGACCACAAAGTGATATATTTCCCCCTGGTCCACCACCGATTTGAAAGGCATCTCCATCACAGACTCCTGTCCTCCGATTCGGTTGTCCCAAGGTGAAATGATGAAAATCAATCCGCACCTGACTGATGTCGTCAGTCATCATCTTGACCCGCAAGTTGCAGCCACTAAAGTTGCTGGGCATGAAGCTGGGGAAGCCCGGCGACACAATGTAGGTGATGTTGTTGGAGATTGTGGTGTTGCAGTTGGCCACAAAAACGCAGCACACTCCGAATCCCATGGCACATTCACCTCTGGCTTGACCATCCTTCTGACGGCACTCGTAGGCATTCAAACAGTTTCCCATCCGGCGGCCATCATTGGACAAGCAATCTCCATCCACGGGCACAGGAAACAGGTGGATCACTGAGAAGCCAATGGAACAAGGATGTTTATAGAATTTTAGTTAATATTTTATAATTTAAACTTACCCTTTCCCTGTCTGTTGGTGGTTTCATTCTGATAAATTGTTTCCTTTGGAAATGTTCCCTCATCCATCTCCATCTTCTCATCCATATTCAGTTCCAGTTGCCTCTGCAAGTCCACCTCTTCCGGCAGCAGATCCTCCTGCCTGTTGTCCGGCTGGGCAGAGTCATCGCCCCAGATATCGTAATGGCGCATGGGTGGCCAGGCGGTCTCGTTTGGCGGCGACATGGAGCGGATTGGAGGAACCAGGCTTAGCTCGAAGATCAGCATGCAAAGTGCGGTGACGAGGAAAGGCAGCTGCGCCAGGTTGCCAGAAGAACGGCAACAACCGGCTCCAATAACTTTCTTTTTTCTTTCAAAGCTGCTGGGGCTGCTGCTCCTCTTCTGTTTGATATTGCAATTGCACTTGGATATGCAGTTGAACTGGGACTGGTTGGCTTGATCTGCTTCGGTTCGGTTCGGCGATAGCATTTTTATGGCCTCCATGTCCATGTCCATATCCATGCCATATGTTCGCGGCGCCGACTCCTTCCACTTCGTTTTTTAGCGGACTCCGATTGTTAATATCGCGCGTGCGTTTCGCTGCGAAGTTGAATGAAAAGTGCGCCAAGATGTGCGGATGCTGTGGATGCTGGAATCTGGTGACTTTGCGGTTGTCGGAAACAGCTTTTCTCAGCCCGCTACCTGGTCGTCGTTTCTCTCCTCTAATCTCTGATTATTTGCTATTTTCGGCGGTGTAATGTTCCATTTAGACGGCTTTTAACAGAGGGGGACTGGATGTGTGTCAAGTATTAGGAGCACACAAATCGGTTCGACAGCGAAAGAGATCGAAACGCCACTATAATATATAACTTTAACTTTTGGCGTAGATCTCTGAGGAGCAACTGTTCATGCAGAAGATTCATAAATTATACCAATAAAAGCTTCAAAAGAAAAAACTAAGCCTCGTTTAGTAACCATTTATTTATCAGGGTGTCAGCATTAAAATATTAATTGTCATCGTATGATTATGCCATTTTTTCCCCTTCACTTCCCTCGATAGCTAATTAAAAACTCAAATTCATTTCTTTTCCATAAAATTTATTGTAAATTCAAACCTCTTAAAAAATATTAAAAGTAACTAAATGTTAAACTATTAAAACTAAAACTGCTATAACTAATCCTTAAATTGTGTACCCTCAGGACTCTGTTGTAATAAGTCAGGTGCGCCACAAGGGTAGCTGCTTCATTGGGTCCAATCCTATATTTTACTGCAACTTCCGGGACATCAGCTGGAGAGCACCTGCTACACCTCCTCCTGCTGCTCATCCTGCTGTTGGACCTCCAAGACTGTACCCAAGAATTTCGTCCTGAGAACAAAAAGGCCTAAGAGGCCTTTGTCATTACCATATCTCCGCCAATTTATGTCATATCGGCAAATGTTATACCATCCCGATCTTGTATCTTCCAGTACTATCATTCTCAATCAAAACCTGGTCACAAAAATTTTGACCCTATTTTCGTAAATTTTCAAAGGGGTAACATCATGATTTTGGCCAACAATTGGCCCAAAATTTGTTTCTTTAATTTTTCAAATCTTTTGATGTAGATCGATGGGGATAAGAGTCCTGATTCATAAATGGTATCCCGCTTTTAAATCGGTTGCAAGATAGTTGAAATATTCACAAAAAAGTGAGTCAAAGCTATGATTTTGGCCAAGTTGAGAATATCAAAAACGCACTTCCTATTTTTTGATTTTTTGGAATAGAAAATGTGTATAACTCGGCTAATATTTGTCAGATTCGCAAATGTTATACCTTCCCGATCTTGTATCATTCAGTACTATCATTATCAATCAAAACCTGGCCACAAAAATTTTGACCTGATTTTCGTAAATTTTCAAATTTTCATTATCATCATGATTTTAGCAAAAAATCGAGAAAATTTTATTTCCCCTATATTTCCGTTATTTAAATGCAGATTAATGAAGATTGAAACTCTGATTCATAAATGGTGATTTTAAATCGGATGCCGTATTCCTGAGATATTGGCTTAAAAGTGCTGAAAAGTTGGCTTGTTTTTTACAACGGCCTTCAAATTGGAAAAAGTGATTATTTTTACAGTAAACATTTCCAAAATCAGCGAAGAATCATCACTGACATATACCCATCAACAGCCTTTGTTCAATAATTGTTAAGAGGCTGTCCGCTTTAAGATTGGATCTCCCAGAGTGGAGATATATACTTCCACGAGTCCATTAGGTCCTCCGAAATCCATGAATTGAAAAAAAGAGCTCTCATTTGGCAATTCTGCAGAAAGATATCAAAAAATTATAATACCCTCTGAAAGGGTCTGAGTTGTGCCATTTGTTGCTACATCATCCTGTCCTGCAAGCGGCTGTCTTTCTGAATGAATGTGATACGGGCCAATTGGCCAACAGAAATCAGGTTAAACACCTCTGCGGTAACTTAATTTTGTATTCCAAAAAAAAAAGAGGCTACCTACTTACATATAAGATATATATATACCATGTAGTTGATCAGGTAACGTCCAGCAAAGCGTAGAAAGCGCAAAAGAAAAGGCATGTAATGCGCTTAGATGCCCATATTGCAGGTAAAGTTAATTATACGAAGGTAGGTTCGTAGAACCCCTGCACCAGTGACTCAGCAGTCCACATATCATACAAATTAATTAAAAACCATTTAATGAGTTTGGAAATATTTGTTGCATTATATTTTGAGTTAGCAAATTTTTCGTCAAAGATAGAATACACTTCTGTCTCTCGGCAATCAAAAATAACAGTCAAAGATTTCAATAAAGTACAAAAATAATTATGAGCATTCTCCATCAACCGATCAGCTGTGTTACAAACTAATTAAATAGAGTGATCCAATCAAATATTGTCCAAAATCGAGAATAAGCAACAATACCATTGATTATTTGATTTTGTAAAGTCATCGGGCAGAGAAATCGATCGATTCGCATCCAAATCTTTGAACTTTAAAACCAGTTAAAACTCAATTTGGATGCCGAATTCTGAACAGTTTTTAAAATATTTATAGACATTTAGTAAGCTATCTTTATAGTTAATAGATTAGTGATTAATATCAGATCAGTTGGTGGAGAAATTCAAGTATATTTTTTGAGTATTCTTTCGCTTTTTGTGGTGGCTTAGCTTAGGTTGTGGTTTGAACTTTGTACAATGTTTAGGGTTAAATATTACGGCATAAGTTAGCATTAAACATTAGAGTCTAGGGGTTAGCCCTTCAGGGTATCTCTCGGTTGCTGGCTTGGAGCTTAGAGTGGCTCCAGGGCCGTGGGTCCGTGTGGACTGCCCTCCAGCTTGCGCCACACCACGTTGCACATCTCCCGCACCAGCGCCTTCTCGCCGTCGTCCATCTGATCGATGGCACTACCGGCCAGGTTGCCCAATCGATCTCGTTCGAGCTGCTCCCGCACCTCCAGGACCTGGAGGGCCCGGACTACGGCCTCGGGGCGACCTGCAATCGGTTCCGGCAATTGGATCGCAGCAGCTGCTGCCGCTGCAGCGGCCACAATGTCCTGTTGCTGCTGGGCCGTCTGCTGTTGGTTGGCGAGGTGGGGCGAGGGCGATGATTTGGTGGCTGCTGCCGCTGCTGCTGCGGCTGCTACTGCTGCTGCTACGGCTGATGCGGATGTGGGCGTGGGCGTGGGGGTGGTCCTGGCCTGCGGCGTGGTCGTCGTCTGCTGCTGATGTGCCGTGGGCGTGGTTCGCTCCTCCTCCAGCTGCTGGATGCGCCGTTCCAGCGATCGCACATACTGAAGCGTCTGGTCGTTCAGCGAGTGGGCGTGACGTAGATCCTGGCAGGATAATAATTATTCAAATTAGATTCTAATCCTTGAAAGAAAAGCTCTCTCTGCTCACCTGGGGAAGCTGGCGCTGCTCGGCATAGTTTCTCAGCGCGGTGATGGTCTCATCAGCGTTGGTGCTTGAGCTGGAACCATCGCCGTCGTCTCGCAAGGCGTTTCGGGTGGCTGCTCCGCATCCGGCGCACAGCGCATTGGCCGCCACATGGGCGCGCTCCTCATCCAAGTACAGGCAGAGCTCCTTCAGCTCCAGGTTGTCGGTGATTAGCTCCTGCTGCTTATCATCCAGTTGACGTAGTTTGTTCTTCAAAAATAAATAATTTTTTAAATAAGAGTGTAAATTATTAATTCTGGCGGAGACCCACCTGGTAGGCGGCCACCTCCTGGCGCATAACGCTGGCGGTGTAGCGACCGAATCTCTGCCACTCCCGGGCCAGCTTGCGACCCTTCTGCCGGTCATCGTCGAGGAAACAGCAGAGGTCCCTCAGCTCTTGGTTGTCGTCCAGCAGCCGCTGGTTCTGCTCCTTGAGGGCCCGCAACTCGTTCACCAGCGACTGGAGCTGGCGGTTCTGCTCGGCCGTTAAACGACCTCCGCCATTGGCCGTGGGAATTCCCGTGCCGCTGGACGTGACCGAGGCATTGGGCGATGGATGCTCCTGATCGGGCTTCCGCACAAACTTCAGCATATCCTGTGCCGCTCCGCCCTTCCCCGTCGACTGGTGTGGCAGGTAACGCGAGTGTGGCTGCTGCTGTTGCTGTTTGATCGAATCGGGTATGTAGATGCTCGATAGCTGCGGGATATCCGGCGGATATTTAAGTGGCAAGTGTGGCTTGAGGATCCCGTTGCTTGGCTGAGGGGGTGGCTGGTATCTCGGTGGTATAGAGTGGGCTGGAGCCGGTACCTTTAGCTGTGGGCTGCGCAGAGATTGCTGTTGCTGTTGCTGTTGCTGCTGTTGGTGTTGCTGTTGCAACTGGTAGAAGCTGCGACGCTGTATAGGTTGCTGCTGTGCTGGCTGGTGTTGCTGCTGTGCTGGCTGGTGTTGCTGCTGGGCAGTGAGATTAGGTAATTCCTTGCTAGATTGCTGTTGAATAGGCAAGCGAGAAGTCAATGTCTGATGATGATGCTGCTGTTGTTGCTGCTGGTTTGAGTGTTGCTGATGTATTGTGGCCACAGTCTGCAATTGGTGTGATTGCTGTTGCTGCTGCTGCTTTTGGCTGCCTGGCGACAGCGCTGCTGGCGTTCCGCTTTGTTGTTGCGATGAGTGTTGCTGGTGCGTCGTGGTTGCTGCCGCTGATGTTGCTGGCAGTAAAGAGCGTCGCTGATGAATATGTTGCTGTTGCTGTTGCTGCTGCTGCTGTTGCTGATGTTTGTTAATTGCCTGCGTAGCTGTTGGGGCTTTGCCTATTATTTTGTCAACACTATTTATTTTTATCAAATTATTGTTTAAAGTGCTTGTTGCTCCGTTTGTAGTTGCTGCTGTTGTTGCTGACGATGTTGCTGTGTTAGTTAATGACTTCTGTTGTAGTTGTAGTTGCTGCTGTTGATTGCCGGACATTTTTGAGTCGGTTCCTTGTTTGCCTTGTGTGGTTTCGGTTTTTCTTTGTCATCCCCCTCCGAACACCGAGCAGTTGCCTTAATTTTGCGGTGCCTACGACCTCACCGCCATAATGTCAAGTCACTGCAAGATAGCAAGTAAAAAATGGGCAAGGCATTAGCAAAAATACAAAATGGAAAAACAGGCACAACCATAAAAAAAAGGAGAAAAAAAATAGCTATATAAACAAACAATAAATCAAGGCATTGCTGGGTGTAATTTATGCGACAGGCGAGGGCACGCCGCCAGCGTAGCATAATTAAACCTCCATTAGACTGCCGCGAGACGCTGATAGAAAGTGAAATGAGCATTTATCGCACCACTGAAGCCATGACATGCCACACGAGGCACATACGCCAATCTGCCACGGAATCGCTCAGCAAAATGCACCGAAGCGTCGCCAAAATGTCGCCGGCCCACAGAGGAAAAATATCATATCCTACCTGGACTTGGTTTATTAATATTTTTAATGTTTTCAGTTGCCAACTTAATATTTATTTTCTGTGTATGGCTGGGTCTTTGTGGTTTTGATTGGCGCTGAAGCGTCTAATCACCAGATGACGACTCCATAGACGATGGCCTAAACGATGGCTTCCGCTTCTGGTTTGGAAACCGAAAGCCAAGCCCGATGCACTGAATCGCATATCGCCACATTTGTATCTCGAAAGTGAAATTGTTCATGCTTTGATGGATGCAGACAGTCGCCCTCCGGAGGGCGGGAAAATTGAAATGTTTCAGAGTTCAGAGCCTGACATGATTATGGTTATTTTGAGTTGGTGTTTTACTCTGATTGCTTGTAATGGATGGGTTGCATCAGAACCATTTGGAAAAGTGCTTTCTAGGTCTTAGATATTCATCAGCTGTGTGAACAGCTTAGAGCCTTGAAAGTAAGAGCCTTGAAGCTTAATTCAGGCTAATCAATTTAATTTAAATTCTTCGCAGAGAACATCTGCATATCAGTTACTGATCCTAGGGATCTCTTCCCCCATTTTGATCTACTTAGGCTGTCAACTTGCCACATGGCTCAGCTCAGGTCCCGCCAATTTCCGCCTGAATACAAATATCTGGGGGAGAAAAATGACAACAGGTGTGAAATGTAAGATTCCCGCGAAAGAATTTACACGCAACGGGCCAACCAACCACTTCCCCCAAACCATTCAGATCTTTGGGGGTATGCAAAAATTACAACAACAAAAAAGGGCAAATAAAAACCAACAAATAATAAAGAAAAAAGTTCTGCGAAAATAACAAAAGAATGTGGCTAAGGTTGGGCCCTTCATTGTTGCACTCGCGTTGCACTGGGGGAACACAGATACGGCCGGACAGCGAGTGGGATCTGTGGCATTCTTTGGCTCTTACAACAAAAAGAAAACTTACAAAACACGGCAACAGTTGTAAATCATCGAATTACCTCAAAATAATAGCAATCGCCCTCTGCCCGTTTGGGGGGCCCGTTCAAATTGGCCAAAAGCGAAGCGAAAATGCAAAAACGAACAAAAAATGGTCGAAAGGGAAGGCCAAAGTTGGCAGAGGATAATGCAAATACACTGCCTTTAGAGGGTTAATAAAAAAAGAGGATATACTATTTAAAAAATTCTCCCTATGAAGATGATGTTTATGATATTTGTAGGCTTAGATTTGAAAAGAATAGAGACTTCTTTCAGGGATAATGGGTGTAGGGACCTCTTTTAGAAACTATTCACATCTCAAATATTTTATTTAAATTCTTAAATACCCTTTAAAAGTGTATGAAAACAATGCAATGCACCGGCAACAATAACAGCAACAGAAGCCGCCGAAGACACGGAGGAAGAATGAAGACTGGAGGGCGAAATCTTGAGTCACAGCCTCTGCCAGAAACAGAAAAAAAAAAAATAAGAGACCTCTGTCCCGTTGGCGTAGTTTTTTGGGGACTTGCGAAATGAAGAAACCCTCCAAAAAAACTTCGTGTGTCAGTTACGCTTAATGAGCACAAATATTGCTCTCATTGTTGCTGTTGCTGAGTTGATGTTGCTGTTGCTGGGTTGCTGTTGCTGCTGCTATTCTCGTTTTTGGTGTAGATTTGCTGGCTTTGATTGCCATGCCGTGTGCAAGTTGGAACTGGGATCGAGACTCGGTCTCAGTTTGAGTCTCAGCTCGATTTCAATGAAGACGAGTCTCGGCGGGTCTCCCGCCAGTCGGAAATGCCAATACTTAACCCTCAACTGCCCCATACCCCAGTGCCCGCCTCCTCGTCACCCCAGCGAGTGAATCTCCCTTTATTTTTTTTTTTTGTATATTTTTCGATTGGACCCTGAGAAAACAAGGGGAACAGCAAATGAAAAGCTTCGCGGGCAGCAAATAAAAATAAAGGAATGATATTCAACTTGAAAATGGTAGGCAGCACTTGGAATGCTCTTTCTTTTATTAAGTTTTTATTGTATATAGTTTATAGTACACGATATAAACCACATACGATATGGTTAATAAATACATACCATCTTTTATTTAAAGCTCTGGCCTTATGGCTAATTAAAAACCTTGCCAAGATCCATAATCCCCAAATTTATGACCAGATCCCTGGGCCTATGAGTTCGTAAGGGTACACCCATAAAAAAGCCTTCAATTTGTAGCTCATGTACATATACTGCGACTTAACCTTTTCCAACCTCCCTCTTCCAACTCTGAACCCTTCGCGAGAGTCTCCTGGCCGGCAAATAGCAAATCATCACCTGGTTCCAACTCAACTTCAAGTGGAATAAACGAAAAATAAATGGAAAGGAAAGGGGAAATAAAAAATAATATAAAAAAAATAAATAAACATTTATTTCAATATGCGTGTGTAAGAGCTTGTTTGGCCTTCGGCGATGAATGTATTCAACGCACTTAACCCAGCCTATTTATTCTTTTATATTTTTAATTTTAATATTCGTATTTTTTTTAACAACCTATGCGTGAGTGTTGCCGCCCTCCAGATTCCTACCTCTCTGCTAACAAACTCTTGATCTGGCTAATGGTTGCCATTGTGTAAGTCTTTAAAAGGCTAAAAAAAAAACCACTTGGGATCATAGGCGTTGGCCTCAGTTCGGTTTCGCATATAACAAATTGCCATAATTAGTGGCATTTTAATATGGGGTTCCGCAGCTCACAGCTCGCCGGGAAGACCTATGTATGTAAATCTTGGCTAATAACGAGCTGAGACAGATTTTCCCCCCGAGGGTTAGCTTCTGTTTTTCAAAGACAGAAGACGGCAAGAGGTGTTGGAGTGCAAAATTATGAAAATTACTTTTCCCATTCTTAGTGGGTGGCTTAGTTCCTCTGTCTGTCTGGAGCTGGGAAGCTCTCTTGAGAGCAGGTCCTATAACCCGACAATGGACAATAAAACTGGAGTGGCACACAAAAAAACATAATAAGTTTTTAATGGGTCCAGCCATGAATTTATTTGTTATAGATGGTAGCAGTCAGATATCCAAGTTAATGGAAAATAGCCTGGAACCTGAAGGGTTCCTCAACTGAAAGTAACACGCAACATGAAGACCTGACTTGTGCAGAATAATGCAAAAAGTTCAGAAGATCTAGTATTTCAATAAAAATATTAATATATAACATAAATGTAATGACTGGGCAACTTTTTAGTAATCTTGATAAGTGCTTGCCATCGATCATTTTTACATAATCTTTTATTTTCAACTATTTTTTTTTTGCCGTCCGATCATTATTTCTGCAAATGAGCTCCATCAACTTGATTTTTTGCTAATCTTTGCCATTTTTTTTATTGCCATTGGCCAGCAGATACCATTATTTTATAATACCTTTTCGATGTCGGCGTATTTTGTATTATTTTTTAGCTTATTCGCCTTATGAGATTGCCCAACGGACCGTGAAACAAGTGTTTAATTAAGGAAATGAGCGTAGAGTCAAGTACGCAGACACGCACACGTGCAAACAGTAATTTAATAAACCCAAAAAAATACAATCGGCGAACAAAAAATTGGTTAATAAATGTAAAGCCAAAAGGGAAAAAATAAATAAATATGGATGGCTAGATAGTACAAAAACAAAAAGCTCTCAAAGTCACTCAAGGTTAAGAAATCTCTTTGCGCACGCACACTAACATCACACATACGCACCGTGGTACCGCACCGGAGACACCAGATACCAGATACCAGATCCCAGGCAATGACAGCTTTTTTGGAAGCGATGACAGCTAAAGTCAGAAAACGGAGTCTCGACCGTGTTTTAACCCACAGCAAACGGCACGCAGCAGTGGCAAGTGAGCAGTGAGAAATGAGAAAACCGCAAGTCATGTGGGTTAAGTACACTTACTTAACAACAATCCAAAACTGACCGCGCGCCCAGACAATGAGGTCCGTAATGAAAAGGCAAACGGCGACCGATGCCTCCAAAATTTTGTACGGGTCGCACTGAATCGAATGTGAAATAGGATAGACCAGACCAGCAGAGGTGGCGAATCAACAGCGATATAAAAATAAAACAAAACAAATAAAGGAAGTGGGCTGTACGCAAATTAGGTTTACTTTTCAGATGAGCCACGACTGGGTTTACTCAAAGCTCTAACCAAAATGCCAATGGACTCTGTCTTTATTTATTGTACTCTTGGCCAAAAGTTGACAAAGCAGGAAAAAAATCAAAGCTACAGGTATGCGTTTGGGAGTGAGAATTAATTGGAAAAGATATACCCTTTGCGTAGGGAGATTTCGGAAAGGTTCATATATAGAACACAACAGGGGTCCCATTAGAAAAATAGAAAAAATATTCATAAAGAATTTGGATCTAAGGGTTGGATACAGATTCATGGAGAATCGAAATACAAATCGTTTGAGGTATTCCACTCAAGAATCGGTCCAATATTGGCCCAGATATGGTCATGGTTGGGGGCCATATATGGAAAACATGGATTTTGCAAGGGGATCAGAAATCAGAAATATTTGAGAACTATGGATCAAAAATTTCAATCCCAGGTTTTGATGCAGATTGAAGAAGAATCAAAATACAAATCGTTTGAGGTATTCCGCTCAAGAATCGGATGAATATTGACCAAGATATGGATACGGATGGAGGCCACATTTGGAAACCAGCATTTTACAAGGGATCCCATCAAAAAAATTTGAAAAATATGGATCGAAAATTTCAATCCTATGTTTTGATGCAGATTGATGGAGAATAAAATTAAAAATCTTTTGTGATATTCCGCTCAAGAATCAGATATAAATTGGCAAAGATATAGGCATCATAGCAAGCCATATGTATCCCCCATCTATATTCAAATTTATCACAGAGTCTAACAGATAAATGAACAGAAAAACCTTCAAGTTAACTTGCAGATTATATTTACTTACTATATCCCACACTTAAAAACAAGACAAGAAATAGAGACCACCCACACAGTCAATGGCGGCATATAGGAGATCCGAAAGTCGTCCCCGATCGAGGCTTCATGCTCCATTGCAGTTGGATTGGATTTGCATTGCACGCACCAAAAAACGCGTGGTATAAGGTGGTATAATACGACGAAAAAAACAGCGTATCCGCCATTTCCATTTCCATATATCGTTTTTCAAACGCTACTCGACAAAAACCGGAGAAAACCGAATAAATATCCAAATACGCCTTCACTCCTCAGATCGAATGACAAACGACAGCGACGCTGTTGCTGTTGCTGTTGGTGTCTCTGGCACCGTCGACGTTGAATTTAAGTCAGACAGATGGCTTAAAGTTTAAAAAATGAAAGAAGAAAAAGAAACACTCGACTCACAGTTTGGCGGAAGAGCGAAAAATTTTCATGAATGAACGAAATGAATGGAGGCCGCAGACAAAAGGATCCGCACATTGAAAAGACTCACCTCCGAGCCCCAAGTTCAATTTATCAACGGCTGGTGGAGAACGGCTGGAGAAGATTTGTAACCATCAAAAGACGATTATGTTGCACGTGACACTCTGATCTGGGATTCTTCGCGACTTCGAGTCTTCTGGGAATGGAACCCAAGCTATGATTGTAAATTGATATTCTTGAAATGCATATGCCATGTGATTATAGACCAAAATCAAAGCTGATTCGAGTATAATTTTCAAGCTGGCATCGAGGCCACCCACATCACTGGCTCTTTATGTTTTGGCCATAAAGCCAAAGAGCCATGTGTAGCACAGTAGGCTTCCAGCTAACCAAAAAACTCAAAGACAATGCAAAAAGCCAACCATAAAAAACAAAAGGCCTCAACTACACGGCGATGAGGAATTATAAGTGAGTGAAGGTTAAGTGATAAGTCAAGCCGGTGGTGAGAATTTAAGTGGAAGGTTTTGGGGCACCTGAGGGGTTAAGTTCATTACAAATGAAATGGCTTTTTCCTTTCAGCTAAACTAGAGCAGTAACTGTGGGAATTATTTTAGTTGTAGAATAATGTAAGCTATCCAAGAACATGTCTGAAAATAATTTAATTAAATTAGTAGCTGGCATACAAGTAAGATTTCATTTATTAACTTCCAAGAGTCGATAGAATTTTGCTCGCTTTCTACACTCGCTGGAAGACCAATCTCCGGGGGTCTAATAGCCACTAATCTGCTTAATTATGTGTGGAGCTAAAAAGAACCCAACAGCATCATCAGGGAGAACTAAATTAATATGTAGATTATTTTATGAACCCAAAATCCATGAAGGTTTCGTTATCTATAGGTGGACTTAAGACCTGAATCGATTTCCGTGACACTCCCCAAAGCAAATACAATGCGAGAAACTATAGCTCCGCCAATCCCTCAAATCGGCTGAATACAACTTCCATTTCTCAGCTTTCCGTTGTTATGGTTTATGGGTATCATTTGCGTCAAGTCTACGTCGCATATTTGATTTTTACGACAGTCGAGTAGACGAGTCTCCGGATCTCCCAGTCTACCAGTCTCCAGTCGACCGCCCGTCGATAGCTATAAACTTGGCCATTTCATGCCGCAGAAACCCCCAGCGACCAACCACAAAACCAGCAAACACTTTTGTGCAAATTATTTATGCATGTAAATTAACAGACTCTGGGTGGGTTTAGGGAAGAGCACGGATAAAGGGAGGGGTCCTCAAAACTAGCCAACAAATGAAACAACAACAAAAAAAAGAATGGTTTCGGTAACTTTCGAATTTATCGCAGAACGAGAATCTTTTTGGCAAAGAACTCATTACCACGCCCTCGAAAGAATGGAGGGAGGATCTAAAAAACAGTTACAACATCCCCATTAACAGCCACAAAAGAACAAGCCAACAAATTGTTGAAATATGCAAATTTTCAAGAGTCTCCGGCGTACAGAAAAAAAAAAAAACATTAATCTTGCGGCCGGGCAGCGAGTGAGTGGAGCGACTTGTAAACACAATTCTGGCCAAAAGCGAAAAGCACAAAAAGCCAAGATCAAGCCGGGCTTAGAAGCGTCTTCGGTTGCCCTCCTGCCCTTGCTATATGAGTATATATTTTTTTTTTGGTGGCCCGGTAACCCAGTAAAGTTCTCTGCCATATGTACAAATATTTAATTATCATCTGGCTGAGGGCGGTCTTAAAAAACATTCCTCATCAGACATAACTAAACATTTTCTCCACTTCTCCGGCCTGGGCCTACAATTTTTGTTTCATCATGCCTCTCTACACATCACCAAATATAAAAAAACAAAAAATTAATAAAGGAAAATAAATTCATGTATGCTAATGTTCGATTTCTACATCATTTCTATTCTTTTGTTATTACTGGCAGGCATTTCATTAATTTTTGAACTGCCGCCGAAATTCTTTTCGAAACCCGACCGGCTACTTTCGATTTTTTGTTTTGTTTGTCTAACTTTATTAGAAAATGTCTATTTGCTCGCAGTTCACACTTTTTCGAAAATATTTGAATAAATGTGGGCGGGTGATCTAAATTTTGAAAGAGTGGAGAGCACGTGCTTTATATGGTGTGATACTTGGGGATTACATAGGGAGTGTGGGTTTAATTTTAGACTTCTTATAATCGGATTTATAAGAAATTTATTTTTCTAAATATTTCTCTTAAAAAAATATATTTTCTATGATCTTTTCATAACTTTCCCAGAACTACCAACCCAAATTATATCAAATGATCCCTATTTAGCCCAAATATTTCCCAAAAAAGTGATTTATTTTTTTCAGGAACTTATCAAAGGCAATCTTCAATTATTTACCTTCAAGAATAGGCTGAAAATTTTGACCCTGGTCTATATGGGTTTATGGAAACGAAAAGAATAATTTATGATGCCCCAAATTGTCGTCATCGCTTACACCAATTTCTACCAAGTCGAAGACCACCTCACGTACAAAAGACGTGCAGGAGAGAGATAGAAAAAAAAAAAACAATAAAAGAAATCCGAAAACAAAGCATTATGTAAGCATTAGCACGCTTTAACCTCTCCCCCTCCCACACAGGTAACAACAGCAACAAAAAAAGAAGGTATGAAGCGTGAAGAGACCATAAAAAACAACAACAATTAGCGACAGGGGCAAAATAAAGTCGCGCATGCGCAATAAATGCCACAGCGCCTGAATGGCCCGAGCAAATAACCAATATCCCATAGGCTCCACAGGCCCACCATAGGTCCAATTAAATTTCTATTAATTTTCCACCAATAATAATACCCAGGCAATGCCATAAAAAGCGGAAACCATTAAAATTACTATGAGAATCTCGAATCTCTTTGGCCAAAAGCAGAAGAAAAGCAGCAAAGGGGGGAAAAATTCTATTTCCTTTCCTGGAGACAAAAGCCGCTTAGAGCAGCCAAAGGGGCGGCACTTCTTTTGTTCGGCAGCGCAACAAACTTCCGGAATCCGGATTGAACGATTTATTTGTAAAAGACCAGGACAGGAAAGGGAAGGGGAGATGGGTGTAAAAGAGAAAGAGAAGGGGAGCAGTATGGGAAGGAAAGTCTATCGACTGGAAGACTGGAAGGAATTGCGCTGCAGCTTTTTACATTAAATTTATGGACTAATTAAAAGACAGTTCGTAAAGCGGCGATGTCAAAGAGGAGGGGGTAATGTTGAGATTGGGTGTACCAGGTAACCCAATACGAATCTGAGATATACACAAGGAGAAATTGTTTCATAATTGATCTCTTGAAAAAAGATGACTACTCTTTCGTAACCCCCACCCCAGTATTAATTACAAATCGGATTTTGCACAGTGTATCTTTTGGTCATTGAGGCATGTCGAACGGTCTGTTGTCTTCCCAACAGCTGGAGCACAGAGTGGATAGGAGGCGAACCAGGAGGAGGAGGTGGTGGCGGCCAGTCTTCAGTCCATTGGATGCTGTGTTGCCGCTGCTCTTGTTTATAAATCAAGTCACATTAAATGTAATAATAAACGCAGATCGAGGCGAACTTGAAGCCGGTTCTCCGGCTGGTTGTTGCCACTTTTGGTGCGGTTCTCATACACGTACTTATATATATAAGAAATTCTTTTTGCGGAGAATTGAATAAGTCATAAACGGAGGGCGGCCAGCAAGGTGGGAATTAATAATGAAAATCGGACCAAATTAAGGCACCACAACGGAGGACACCGCGTTCTCCGCTCGGATAATTATGGAGAGCATGCCAAAAGAGAGAGGCCTCGAAAGAAATGTCAAAACTTACGCTTCATTGCCCGTCTTCCAGTCTTCTGAAGACTGTGAGGCTTTGAGGCTTTGCGTCTTCTGGTCTCTCACTCGCTTTGCTAACGATAACGACAACAAAATGCTGATGGCACAAATTATAGTCAAGCAAGAAAGAAAAGCGGAGTTGAAGCCGGAGACGGAGACGGAGACGGAGACAGAGCTGTAGCTGGAGTTGGAAAAAAAAAAGACACAGCTGAAGACCGGCAGTAGAAAGCTAGCCAGAAAGCCTCGGTCCCCAAGCCCGCTTTGTCTCGAGCCCCACAATTTCCGCCATTTATGACAGTCACAAATCGAGTTATACTCACATACCCACCGCCTAGGCTTTACCTTCAGCTTCAGCTTCGGCTTCAGCTCCGGCGATAGCTATGGCCTCAGTTTCAGCTTCGGAATCAGCTAAGGCCTCTCCTGAAGCCCGCGTACTTTCTAATTCCTAAGCGCACTTTTTTCTTCTCGTTGGCTTGCTCCCTGGCTGCCGTTTTTGATGTTTAATACTCTAAGAAAGTCTGGGGAGTTATGTGCTTAGAGAAAAGCCTAGAAAAACTATTCAAATCGGAACAATCCTATTTGGAAAAACATGTCCTTTTTCAGAAAAGAGTTCTAACAGTCTTTTTTGAGAGACTAGTATTTTAAATACTAAATAAAATCCTAAAAAATTCCCTCCCATGAAATAATTTCCCTCCTTTAGAGTATCCCCTAGTGGCTATCCTTGGAAAGTAATCTTTTGTAAATATTTTTTTCTGTCATTTAGTTTTTTGTTGTACAAACAAGTTTTGGTTTATTTTTTCTATTTTACCACGTACATCTCTTCACCGTCCGCCAAGTGTTAATGTTCATTTGTGCATGCGATATTCCCCAAATTGCATGCAATAGAAATTTGTTGTCGAGGTCACACTGTAGTGTGCCGCCAAGCGACCGTCAAAACAGTCACAATAGGTGCCCCCGTCCCGGGCCCAGCCCCAAAATGGGGGGCTCCTCCATAACCATAACCATTCACAATGCCAGAACCGCAACAGAGGCAACAAAAAATACAAAAAAAAAAATAAAAATAAAATATATAAAGAGAGAAAAAAATAGACGGAAAACTGTGCTTTGGAGGAGGTTTTTGGTAGCTAAGTGATGGGAGGTCAAATCAGTTACAGTTACGTGAGGCTCTTTTTTGGCCAGCAGGAGAACGTTGCCGGCCAGTTTTGGCCAGAAGCAGATCGAATGGAAAGTAAAGGAGGCTTTTGGCTAATGAACTTGAAGTGGAGCGTTTCGCAAATTGAACGGAAAATGCCGTATCCCATTTAGGCACTGATGATCTAATGGCAGCTCCAATCAGTTGTTGGTCTAATTTACATTCTTTTCTCATTAATGGAGAAACTCTGCCATTACCAAGATGAGCTCCTTCCAAGCCAAGATTTCATAATACCACACTTTATACAAATTTCCCAAATTACGAGCCAGTGAAATTCATAAATTATAACTAAAACCAAATGGCTAGTGGCAGATGCATCGTCTGATATAATTTTTTAAACATCATATGTCGATCTAGATTCCAGATCAGTTAACGTAATGCTCAACCGGTCCCATTTCGATCATGCATCCGAGGAAGAATGCATCCCGGCGGAGTTGGAGTTCTTGGGCGTTTTTTTTCCTTTTAAATTCTGATACAGTTATTCTGAATCAATTTAACCGAGAGAATGCTTAGAATATTTTTAGATTTCAGTAATTTAGTGGAGCTCCACTTGCGACGCCCCCTTAGCCACGACTTTGGTCCGCCAGCTCCCATGGCCGTTTGTCATTTCCAGAGGCGCGCCAATTGCAAAAGTGGCCTGCAGAGCATTTTTTGCTCTCTGTGTGAGAAAATGTGGCCAAACGGTTAATAACAGGGGAGTAAGTTGGCTTAGATGCCAGGCGGTTAAAAGGAGGAGGCATGTGGCAGAGGCAGGAAGATGCGGCAGCCGCAGTAAAGTCCACCTAACTGGGCCTAAAGGAATAGTGTTTTCAAAAACAACAAATTTTAATCTTTTGGCTTATAGATATAGAGAACTTTTCAAAAACTGTATGAAACTTTTAGAAAATTTCAAAAATACTAAAAGCAATAAAGATACTATTTTTTCAACCACAACTGTATGCACAAGTATGTGACTATGCGGAGGAGATGCAGTTGGGAGGAGATTCCAGCGATGGCTGTTGCTGTTGGGACAGGAAACTTAAACTAGTTCTAGTGCGAGTAGCTGGCTGGCTTCTAACCGGGCCATAAACTGGGACACTTGTTGCGGCAACTTGGACAGTCGATTGTTGTTGGACGGATTGGATCGCATCGGGGGCAATCAAGTCGCCAGCCCCAAAGATGACAAACGAAATCTTGGATCTTCCCACGCAGCTGGGGAGCGGTTGTGGTCCTTCTGTTGGCACTCCTCCTCCCTTTCACGGTTCGGCCCTATACTACTCCCTCTGGAGAAAGAAAACAAAAAGTAGCCAACCTAAATTGTCTTAATGGACCATGAAGAGCCGGAGGAGATACAGAGACCGAAAAACACCGGCCCGAAAAGCCAGAAACCGACGAAAATACCTGATATTGCAGATGGCGGCAGGCGCGTAAATCTAAAAACCGCCCAATTAAACAACGAAAAATGTGTATAAAAAAACAAAAAAAAATAAAAATAAATAAGGCGACACAGAAATACAAAATCACGGCCGGGTAAGAGAGAAATGGAAAGAGTGCGAATGAAAAGGAGAAAGAGCCGGCAGCGATGCTGGGTTGGATAAGCCCAAAAGAAAGTTTTCTTTCATTGACAAAAATTTTTTACTCGACGCGGCGGCAGTCTTTTGTTTTCCGCCGCAGACAACGAACTTGGCCGCTGGCAGAGATCTTAACCCCATAGAGGTTTTAATCTTAAAATGTTCTTATACAAGATTCATAATGAATTTAAATTTAAATCCTTATTTATAAACATAATTGTGTTAATTGGCAACTCTAGAAATTTGAAATCTTTAGATTTAGTATTATTTTAGTATTATGATAACGGTTTATTTTTCGTAACAGCTTGCAAAAATCCTTTTTGAAATCCTAGTTTATTTTTTAGAAAATGAAACCTTTGCATTTAATGGGTTAATGTTGATTATACCGCTGCTGACGCTTTGGCATTAGTTACAGTTTTCCGATACACGAAATTGACTTTACATATTTCTGGCAGCGCGCTGCAGCGGTCGATGTAACAGGTTGTTGTTGCTCCTCTGCCCGCTGCCTGGCTCTTTCACTCTCTCATACACACACAGATACACCACATTCGAAAGATACAGATACAAATGCAGACCATATCGATTGCTGAACATTTCGAAATGCGCATGCGCCCGGCGTCGCTGCTTTTACCTGTTGCTGCAGCAGTTGCAGTTGCAGCAGCAGCAGCAACAGCCGCAGCAGCATCGCTCGTTTCGTTTGATCTTGTGTCTTATTGTTGCGCGTTGTCGTGTATCTTTCTGCTTGTTATTTGTTGCCTTTCCTCTCTTTCTTCCCATCTCTCTCGGCATCGGCCGCCTGAATTTATTGGCGCATATAAATGCCTCAAAATTGATGTTATTGTCGCTGGATACCCCCTGTCTCCCAGTCATCCCGTCCATTCCGGCCATCTATTCTCCAAAAAGGCTTGTGTTTTTGTCCTGCTTGTTTTGAAAATTGATTTTTAGTCGGATTTTTATGGCCGTAGTGTCCGAGAGATAAGGCGGAGGAGGTAGGGAAAATGCTTGGGATTGGGAAAATCAAAGCAGAGCTGAACACATCCAGAGAGACAAAAGAAGAATAAACAAGGAAGGGTGGGCGTAGCGCTGACAAAGTGGGCGTTCCAGGGCCTCAAAGAGAATAGAGCAATTTTCGGTGCATTCGGTTGAAGGGTGAGGAGATTGGACCGACGAGGGGCAATGCAATGAGTTAATTTCGAGTGGGCTGAGCCCAGGTATTTTTACTCCAAGTTACGTGGGCAACTGGCATCGGCAGGGAGCAGCAGCAACGTGGGCCGGAAAATGGAAAATGCAATGGCCAAATCTAATGGCTAAACTTACATTTCGCGAAAATCTCTCAAAGGCTGGGGGTCTATTCCAAATTGGTCGCCTCCTTTTGGTTTCTCCACTTTCCTATTTCATTCTCCTTTCAAAACAAATCACAAATATTTGCGCGTGCGCAACTGCCGCATTCCAGGGATACACACTTGCGCACACAGATGCATCCACCAGATACATTCGCATTCGCAAACAGCGGCGTTTGTTTTGCGGCTAATTGTTTGAACAGCACAAATTATTTTTCACACTATGCAGTTTTATTTGTTTGCTTTACAACTCCGCACTCTGCACAACTGAGATCTTTTATCTTTTATGTGTATCTTTTATTGGCTCGAGTTTTCCAGCCTGCCCTTTATGGGATGCCTGTTTTTATTCCTTTTTTTTTTTGCAGCACGAATTTTTTTCGCCTTCTCAAGGAAGCTCAATGGAATTTGAAAGCTACGACAAGGCTTCTAAAGACTTTGGTCAAAAAAACACTCGCGACGCCAAAGCCACCCACTTGGCAGGCCGATGCCTCACCAAAACATTAGCTAATTTCGCAAAAAATTAGAATTTCAGTTGCCTCAAAGATCGGAGGACGCGCGCAGAGCTCCATCCGCGTCGGTTGCCCGTTGTACCTTACAGATACTCGATCTTACAGATACTCGATCTTTCAGATACTCGTTCGGCCAGTGTGGTCAAATAATAGTTGTAGACCCCCCCTAAAAACCAAAAATACCAACATAAAAAAACTGGTATTTTTTGCGGTATAAAATTTGAATGGTCTATCGATCTAAAAACATCTGATTTAAAATTTAGAACTCCCACTGAGCTGCGAAATATTTGTAAACGTTCCAATAGCATTAATAATTCAAAAAAGAACAACTATTACTGCTGAACAGAATGGGTCTCTGCCGCTTCTTTCAGACGGGCTCTTGCCGCTATGGAACCAAATGCCACAACGAGCACTTTGATGTCAAGTAAGCATATGAAGAAAGCCGGCAAGAAACCGATTTAAACAGATATTATTTAGGCAATACCTCAAGTCGGACATGGAGTCCGGTCTTAATGGAAAAATGTGGCCATTTTCCGGCTATGGACCCTTTAAGGATAAGCCAAACTTCCCCAACTTCATCGAGGACCAGTCATTCGAAGAGGTCCGTTTCCTTTGCTACGAGGCCAAACGGACCAACAACTTCGAGCAGTTCCATCAGCAATTCAACCGTGAGGTCATGGAGGCCACCAACAAAATGAAAGCCATGCTACAAATGTCTCCCCAAATATTAGACATAATGATCAAAATTTACGACACTCCCGAAGGGGCGAATGTCTCACAATCGCAACCCAACAATCCGTTTGCAGCTGTACCAGCTACTAATCAATCTGCATCCATTTTCGGAAAGCCTGCCCTAAGTTCTGGGAACATCTTTGGTGGCGCTACCGCTCAGGTGAACAACTCTAACAGCATCTTTGGAGGCGCCATGGGCGGTGGTGGCAACACCGGGAATGGGATTTTTGGAGGAGGGGCCGCCAGTGGAGCTAATCCCTTTGGAGCACCACAGCAACAACCGGCGGCTCAAGCTTTTCAGGGAGGAAACCTCTTCAGCCAGGCTCAAGGACCAGCCTTTGGTGGCTTTCAGCAGCAACAGCAGCAGCAGCAGCAAGCTCAGCCACCAGGAGTTTTTGGACAAGCAACTAATGCGAATCAGGGAATATTTGCCCAGGCTGTTCAGCAGCAGCAGCAGCAGCCACAACAGCCGCCCGGTGGATTGTTTGCACAGGCCTCCAATGCATTTCCAACTCAGCAACAGCAACAACTACAAATGCAACAGCAGCAACAGTTGCAGATTCAGCAACAACAACAATTGCAAATGCAACAGCAACAACAGCTTCAAATGCAACAACAGCAACCCCAGCAGCAACAACAACAACTGGCCCATTCCTCAGTCTTCAGCCGCATGGAGGATTTGAGTGCTGGAGAAATTGAAGCCTTCAAAGCCGAACAGTTCATGCCGGGTCATCTGCCATTCAATCCACCACCCCGCGAATTTTGTTAAACTAATCATTTTATTATTAAAACATAAGACTAAGAATGTACATAAGACTAAAAAGAGCTGATATTAAATAAGTATCAAGAATATAAACTAGTGCATCATCATGTTGAGACGTTCCATGTTGATGGAATAAACGGCATGGGAGCCGATCAGATTGCGATCCCTGAAGGCCAGCTGGCAGTCTTTCAGGGTGATCACTGTACGCTCGCTGGGGACGCTATAAAAAAAAATATATTATTAAAAAATGTCACATTTTAAATCAGAATTTTATACATTTCTTCGCAGGCTGACAGAAAGACCACATCATCGTTCTGCCTCCGCATAAAATTAGCGGTATTTAGCTCTTTGTCCAGCTCCAACGGAGTGTCATCAACTTTTTGCCGGGTAACAGTATTCCGCAGGGAAGGATCCCGAAGTGGAGCGCCCACGTCGTAATAAAAGTTTCCTTCGCCACTGGTTTTGTAGTGTTTGCGTTTCTTGATGATGGCTGACAATAGGTCCTTGAGCAGCACCTGCACGGCCATGGCCACATACTCCGCAACATTGTCGTCCACAGAGACGAGTCCAATCTCCCAGGCGCCAATCAGGAAGCGACCCATTATAAAACCGGCGTCGGGGAGGAAGAGCTCTTGGGCGCAATAACGCTGTGACGGCAGCTGCTGCTGCATGGGCTGCTGCTGATCACCACCAATACTTGGCGGCGGCCGAATCACCTGCATGTTGTCCTCGCCCACAAAGTCCAGCACTTCGCACATCTCAAAGTTAAGGCGCTCGGCAAAGGTGCGCGAGCTCCTCTTTCGTCTCTTGCTGCGATTGCCTCCAGAGCCGCTGCTGCTCGCCTGAAGATTGGCTTGCGGCGTAAGTTCGACGGGAGCAAAGGCATCGATCTTGTTGAGTAGGGCCAGCAAAAACTGATTGTGAAGATGCAGTTTGTCGGGCGAAAGAATTTTCCGAGACTCCGCATCAAACTCTTCCTTTGTCCATCGGCTGCGAAACCAGTTCTTCATGTTAGCCCGGTACCGCTCCCAGTTGTCTCCCAGCGCCACCACCAGCGCCTCCTTGGTGGCCAACACTCTATCCGTGAGCATTTTATTCAGAAATAAGGATAAATAGTCGACAGAGTGCAGTTTCGAAGACAAGATACTTTTTCCAGCTGGTTGTATGACCGTTTGATGAAGTTTAGAAAATACCACGGGTGATAGGAATTTATTTGTGCTGCTCTTTTTGCGCGCGATTGTTTCAAATTATTTAAATCATTTAAAAAAAATTAAAGCCACTTAAATACATATATATTTGTAGAGGATATGTCAATAAAATAATATATAATAAACTTACAAAAAATAAACCCACACAAAATAATACTTTTCTGTATTACCTAAACATAAAATACAAACAATAAATACCTTTAAGTGGTAAAATAATTTAAAACACTAATTAACGCGATCCCAGCGCCACACGGTGCTGTCATCACATACACAGACTAGAATAGAACCATCCTTGGAAAACGACGTCTGTCGAATCGTAGAGTTACTTTTGGGATGAACTAGCTGGCTGCACTTGGTCATGTTGGGGTCGTTACAGTCCAGTTCCCAAACAAATGTGGTTCCCTGCTGATTTCCCAGCGCTAGAACTTTTTGCCACGCATTGAATGCGAAGCGCACAAACCAAATCTCGCACATCTTATAATCGAAATGGTGTAGTACAGTAGTAGCCGTTTCCTGCGGCTGAATCTCCTGCCACGAAGCTGAAAGCTTGCCCGGCTTCCAACAAACTATAGAATTTTCACAAGACTTTGAGAAGACAAAGTCGCCGAACCACTGAACACAATCCACATAGTTTCGGTGAATGTCACGGGTCGAAAAGTCCGGAAAGTGCTCCTTGATCGTGGGAAAGGGACCTGTAGTCTTATTTGGACTGTAACCAGAACTTAGCTCAATGGCTTCCTTAATGTCCGGCTTGTCCAGCCGCCATAGCTTCAACGAATGATCCATTCCGCTGGACATTATGCGGTCTCCCCGCAAATCAAAATCGATTGATAGCACCTCGTCGCGATGCCCCTCCACGCCACCGAAAACGGCGACGCAGACATCTGACTGAATGTTCCAAAGTCGCAAGGAATGATCCTTGCTACCAGACAAAAGTAATTGCGGACGAACCGGATGGAATTTGAGCTCGTTGATGGCATGTCCGTGTCCAATGTAGTTTTTGGAGCACTGATTCTTGACAGGATTAAAGATTCGTATCACTCCACGATACCCAGCAGCAGCCAATACCGGATCACCGGTCGCGACGTCATAAGACCAAGCACATGTATAGAAACTCTCGTCAGTCTGTAAAAAAAATTGATTAGGAAAACTGAAATCGGCCAGTTTAATTCCTTACATCTGGATCTGCGTAAACCTGGAGTAGCCGGATGCCTGGACAAGATTCCTCCTCGCTTTCGCAGCTATAGTCCCTTGTACACTCGTAGATGGACACCCGGTCCTTGCCGACGGTTGCAAATACCTGGGGCTGGCCTCTGTCCAAAAATGGATTAAACTGCACCCCAAATATCTGATGATTGTGATCCTCCCGTACATGGCAGCTGCAAGAAATAAGACAGGACTAAATACTCAAAAAATTGTATTTTTTAAATCGTATACCTTACCCATACTTGTATAGTGGCTGCACTAACTTTGGTGCCCTGGCCCGGCGGCACAGTCGGTTCAGTTTTCGGGTGTTTGGCGATTTACTTCTGGTGGTGGTTGTCGTGGAGCTGAACAAACTGGCGGAATCTTCCCTATCCACTGAATTACAGTCGTTTTCATCCTCCGCATTGAAAGCACTACCGGCGTTTGTCCCAGCAGTGGCTTCAATTAACTCTGATGTAGATTGACCTGTTGAATCTTCCTCCGGTGATGGATTTTCCCCGTGAAAATCCGTTCCACCTGAGTTTGTCTCTGTCATAATTGATTTAATATTTAAAAACTAATTCCGAAGCTTCTTTTGTTTACAATTGGCGGCCGCGTTGCCAACTATTTGTGAGCAGAGCTGCCAACCTGGATTCTAAAAGCACTAAAAATTTAATTTTATATATTTATAAATTAAATTTTAATTTAAATATATTTAATTTAATGGTGTTATATTTGTTTATTAATCATCTCTAGTTCGACCTATTATCTATTACATATTTATGTTAAAAATTTGAGTTATGTTCTTAAAACTAATTGAATTCTATTTTTCGAGCTTTAGTTTTTGATTGAAATATTTTTTGAGGCCAGCAGCTCTTCCAGGTGCGCCTCTACCTCCTTGTGCGCCTTGACGCTGTGGTCGGTGATTGTGGCTGCTTGGTGAACAAAGAAACCGCGCAGCAGTTCCGCCTTAGTTTGAACGAGTTGCGCCTGCGCTTGCTGCAGTTTAAGTTCATTACTCAACTGTGGCCCCAACTTCAGGTCAGCAACACCCTTGAGAAGTGAGCACTTGCGTTCCTGCAGATCCACCAGCTTCTCCAGACTGCTGCGGTGCTCTTCCTCCAGCTTCATGATCTCCTCTTGGTCGGCACTTAGGTCCGCTTCGCGAGCAAAAGCATCAGGGAACTCCTGCCGTATTTTTTCGCCCAAATCTACAATTGGTTGCAGAGTGTTCCTAAGTTGGGCGGAGAGCTTAGTTCGAACCGCCTTACGATCGGTGTAGTTCAGAGGTGGGAAGCTGTTGAAGACCTGAAGATCTGAAGGCAAGGAAAGAGTGAAATTAAGAAAACAGGTAAATCGCCGTTCAGATGATATTACCCAGGAGATGCTCCTGACCATGGCTCTCGCCCAGGCGTACGTAATCACCAATAGAGATTAGTTTCAGAGCTCTTTTGATTTCAGGACTCTGTTGCGAACCCAAGTCCAAGCGGCGCAGCTCATCCAGGACGAGTTTCATTTTGAGAACATTCTTAATCTGGACTTCGCGTGCATCTCTCAGATCGTTGTTGTCGGGGGGAAGAAGCGTTGCAGATGGGTCCAAGTTATCCATAATTGAAAATTATAATTCCTTTATTATTATTCGAATAGGAACGCGTCCTCCAGAGTGCCCAGATTTCATGTATACTTTTCCAACCATCACGACTATCGATACATTTCATCGGAATGCATTCAAGTCTTGTTTAAAGTAAACCCGCTGGAATAAACAATAATATAGTATGAATTCGTTAATAGAATTTTTAAGACAAAACTCCACAATGATACAAATCGCCGTCGTCGCTGTGGCAACTGAGGCGATATGGATCGGTGTCAGGTTTAGAAAGAAACCCATTCCAGAGACGAAATGTCGACTTGATAAGATTTTGATTTTCAACGAACTGGGCGACAGTTGTGCCTTATTTCACAAGAGATATAAGGCACCGGGCTCCGCAAGAAAGTGCCCTAACAAGTACTGCTCCGTGGCGCACATGGACACAATTGTGGAGCACATTGACAAGGCAGTGTACTCCATTGACATATCCATATATACGTTCAGCTCGTTAACTATCTCGGAAGCCTTCAAACGTGCTTTGCTCCGTGGGGTGACATTACGGATAATCAGCGACAACGAAATGGTCTCATCGGCCGGATCTCAGGTCAAGGTCTTGGCTGATCTCGGGGTGCCCGTACTAGCAATTGAAACAACGTACATGATGCACAACAAATTCTGCATAATCGACGGCTTAGAGCGCGTGGAGGAGCTCAGACGCCAGAAGAACAGAAAGTTGGAGCATACTCCTTGCAGCATTGTAATCACTGGATCGATTAATTGGACCCGACAGGCATTTCATTTAAATTGGGAGAACATTTTCATCACCGACGACGAGTATGTGACAGCCCAGTACCAAATGGAGTTCTCTCGCATGTGGGAATTTTGCGGAGATCCTGCGAAAGTTCCCATTTATCAATATAGAAAGAGTTTTCTCCGCATTATCTTTGATTGGAGTCTTTACTGGTTTCAACGTATCTTTACATGGAAACTAGACGATGTTCATCATGAACAACTAATTCTACGTGATCCCAAAGCGTGTGAAGAATATCAAGCGCCTGGAGAATAGAAGGGACATTGGTTGCACGCGACTTGGAGCGTTTTCCGTGGTACAGGGATTATAGATGAAACAACCTCTTTTTTGTTATTAAATACCAAAGAACTACTTTGTTATTTTTTTTTTACAAGCCATAAAATACGTATAATGTGAGCTTTTCTCTTATTTCGAACTTAGAATGGTACATAAATCTTTAAAAGCTACTTGTCTTGTTGTTTTAATTTTTCCACTCGTCTCGTAAATGACTCCTTTAAGCCATTTAGTCTCTCAATCTCCCCTCGTATTTCCTGATATTCCAGGTATGATACTTCTGATTTTAAAAGGATCTCCTGTTTCAGAGCGAGCACGCGGGCGACTTCTTTCTGCTTTCGATGCATCGCTGTTAGTTTGATGGAAACGGCGGAATCCTTTGTTTGCTTCGATTTTTTGCTGCGTTTCGATTTTTTAGACTTCTGTGAATAGTGTGTTTAGTAAAAAGTCTAAAATAAAAGTTGTTTTACCTACTTTAGAGACTTGCATAGCTTGTTATCTTTTTGGATTCCTCGTGGTAATGTTATTGTTTACAAAATTGTAGTGTGGCCATATTGCCGTGTGATAAAAGCTGACAAAGATTTAAAATTTCGAATTTTTGATTTCTAATATATGTAAATAAAATATATAGTGAATAAAATTATAAATATATTTTGTAAATAAGGTTCATACTTTAAATAAGTTTATAATTGTATTACTAGTTTATTGATTTTTAGTACTTTTAAATACATTGTAAACAAACTAAATATTAAATATTTTGGTTTCTAGATAAACCTTCAGGCTTTCAGGTTTTATTTCTAGATAAACCTTTTATATTTGAAAGGTTTAAATTTTAAATGATTTGTTTTTTATCAGTTGGCAGACCTCTCAGCTGTGACAAGTTTTGTGCTCTAGCAACACCGGTTCCGCAAAACTTATCCATCACTGGCATACCAACGCCTCACAACACTTTCCCCTCACCTGTAAATAAATCGGAATATTTTCATCAATTTTTTGCCAAAAATTATTGAAACCAAAGTGATCCTCAAGCTGTTGAAACCGTTCCCGCTGGTGGCCCGGGCCCAGCGCCAATCCGTGTGCAACGGAAGTAACTGGCGGACGCTGCCCGCAGCGAGTCTAATTGCCAAGAAATGGCTCAGTGATTAGAGGCTATATTGCGATTGTGATGCCCGAAAAATTAGCATAAAGAGTGAGCAATTAAAATGCGAAAAATGTACGCGTTGCTGGCAACCTTGACATTCTGGACGCTCACGCTGCTTTTGCCTCTGTCGTCGGAGCAGTTGCACGTCCCGCCTCCGGTGCCGTGCGATCGGAGCCGAAAGGTCTTTACGGAGCCCTTTGGTGAAATCAGTGACGGCCCCTCCGGTCACAACTACACCCAGGATTCGCACTGCGAGTGGCTTATCAAGGCGCGCAACGACAGCCAGTTCATCACCTTGACCTTCCACAGCATGGGCACAGAGTGCTCCTACGATTATATTTACGTTTATGACGGTGACTCCTTCAACTCGACGCTGTTGGGGAGCTTCAGCGGGCGGACGCAGCCCCAGCGTCTGGTTGCCCGTAGTGGAAGTGTAAGTAGAGCTATAGGATGTTTTAGCCAAAACAAAGAGAATTAATTATTTAGTGTAGTAGTGTTTTTTATATTTTTTTTAATCGATTAAAAGGGTAATCTTTACATAAAAAGCTTTCTCTTATCAATTTAATCTTTTTGGCTTGACTGGGATGCCGATTAATACTGCGATTATTCCCAATTAGGCGCATTATTCTTAAGTAGAGCCTAGTCTATAAATAGTAAAGCAATCTTAATAAACTTTCTTCTCTTCTTATCATAACCATCTGCAGATGCTGATCCTTATGTACAGCGATACTAACTACGTGCTGGATGGCTTTCGCGCCTCTTACTACATATCAAATTGCTTGAACAATTGCCACAACCATGGAAAGTGTGTGGGCCATCAGTGCGTGTGCCACGGCGAGTGGGTGGGGCCGGACTGCGAGGATGAGGCCTGCCCCAAACGGTGTGGCGAGAGCCAGGGCCGCGGACAGTGCCAGAAGAGCATCTGCCACTGTTCACGGGGCTACAGTGGCCGGCTGTGTGACTTGAGCGACCACCCGGCGGGCAGCAGCTGGCGCTGGTTGGCCACCGATGCCGAGGGAATGACTCCTCGGGCTGCCCACACTGCCGTTTATATGGAGGACGAGGATGCTCTCTATGTTTTCGGAGGATACGATCTGAACAACGTGATCAACACACTGCAGGTAAGATTCGGTCTCTACACTTTTATATCACTTCTAAAAATGTTTCTCTTCTCAGATATATCGCTTCAGTTCCAGCCAGTGGGAGGACGAGTGGGGCATAGCCCTGCAGAGTCGCAGGCATTTCTACCATCCCCATAAGATAGACCACACGCTTCTCAAAGCTGTGCTGCAGCACAAGAACGAGGACGAGGCGAAACTGTGGGGTCTCAACAGCGATGTTAGCTTCTTCAGGAACATTCTGTACACACTGGCCGAGTCTAATCTCCACCAGCGTCGCACACGCTCGTCACTGCCGCTTACCATCGTAAATGCCAACTCAACGGACGAAGATTTGAAGGGGTATCTGGGGGACATACTGGGAGGGGACATCCTGGCTGGTGACATACTGGGCAGGGTGACGGATCACAAACCCAATGGTCGTTATGGACATGCAGCAGACCGGGTACCGGGCGGATTTGTGATCTATGGCGGCAAACACGCCAACGGCAGCTTCTACAGCGATCTTTGGCTGTACAACAACACTGAGAGTGGACAGAAGTGGAAGCAGATGGCCATTCGGTCGGTGGTGAAGCCGCCGGCGGTTGCAAGGCATACTCTGAACACGGCTGGCAAGTATCTGTACCTCTTCGGCGGAAGTTTAGAGACGGGCGAGTTCTCCTCCAGCGTCTACCGTATAATCCTCCCGCTGACTGAGGACTCACAGTGGGAACTGGTGCAGCCGAGGGGAGGAAAGACCCTGGATGTTCGCCTGGCAGCCCACTCCACAGTCTACTACAAGGCCACCAATTCGCTAATTGTGTTTGGAGGAATTATGACCAGCTTGGCACGCTTCTCAAAGCTCTCAGATCGAATATTCGCCTTTCAACTGGACCAATTCCATTGGACCGAAATCCTGTATCCGCGAACGGCTCTGAGAGACACGAATATACCCAGGGAGCGGGCCTTCCACACCGCCACCATCTCCGGGAACTACATGGTCGTCTTTGGTGGCTACACCCACCGCCACAACAAGGATGAGATATGCTACGACAACCAGATGTACTGGTACCATCTCAGCTGCCACATCTGGATCAATCAGGTGGTCTCCACCGAGGACAGCTTGTACCCCAAGCCCCAGGGAGTCTTTGCCCATGCGGCTGCACTTCGGAGGAATCATACGTTGCTGATTGTTGGCGGCTACCACGGGAACATGAATGCGGATCTGTTTGCCTACGAGCTGCCTCAGGTCTTGAGGGTGGAGGACACTCTGTATAACCCGGAAGTATCATGCCGATTACACGCCTCACACACCGCCTGTCTTTCGAATCCGGAGTGCGGCTGGTGTTCCGCGGACAGCAGCTGCTACGGCCGCACCATTGGGGCCAACTGTACCACCAATCTCCAGACGACCAGGTGCCCGGGAATCTGTCCCTCGCTGGGCGACTGCCACTCGTGTTTGGTGCACGGATCCCAGTGGGGCAAGTCCCCAGCCGCTTTCTCCGTGGCCAGTAAGCTGGGACTCAACGAGTGCACGTGGTGTGTGCAGAATGCGAGGTGCCACCATCGAGACGACAACTACGGCATATGCGGCGACAGTTCCGGCTGGTGGGGCGACCAGGGCACCGAGATACGACGTCCCTCGCTCTGCACCAGCAACGACCGACGACCGGGTCTGACCTACATCAAATACCACTATCCGATCAACTACACCATGCCGGACTATGTGGGCATTGTTAACGCCACCATGGTGGACTTTGCGTCGCCGCCGTTTACTACATACTTTGAGCACAAGCTGGAGGGCGAGATGCTGGCCAGGCTGTTGGGATTCGTCCGACCGCAACACCAATGGAACAACTCGGCGATGCAAGTCTGCACCAGCTACTCCACGGCTTTGCTGCGTGCCGGTCTGGGCCTCAACCTCGACGAACTCGTTAATGTCACCTCGCAGACCTCCAACCAGAGCTATTGCAGCAACGTGCAGCTCCCCACCACAGAGCAGCCGTTTCTTATTGACTTTCAGGTGAGGATTAATTATTTTTTTTTAAAAGAAGCAAAAATGATAACCCTTTTGACCCACAGGCTCGACGTAGGATTGGCGGTAATGGGATCTACAATGCCTACCAAAAGACCAAGATGGAGCTGCAGCACCTGCACAATGGTCAGCTGAACGCCTTTACATTCGAGTACTTGGAACCGTACTACTCCGGGGACTGCACCAAGTACGGCAACTGCTTGCACTGCCTGACGGACGCCTCCTGTGCCTGGTGCCCCCTGACGAGCCGGTGCCACTTGCGATCGGTTAATGAGACGGAGGTTTGCCGGCAAGAACCCGATCACTGGTCCTATCTGATTAGCCAGCCCAGCCAGTGCTCCAACTGCACCAACTACGTGAGCTGTGAAGCCTGCGCGGGCAGCAATGAGTGCGAGTGGTGGACGGAAGATGCTCGATGCGGCCGATTGGGAAAGTCGAACAGCAGTGTGCGAGCTGTGGAGCAGTGTCCGCGATCCTGTCGGGAGCGTCGTGGCTGCCAGGAGTGTTTGGGCGAGCGAGGAAGATGCGTTTGGTGCGAAGCCAGTGCCCAGTGCTTCAGTTTCTCAGTGTACACCAGTGAATACCAGTTCGGAATGTGCCGTGAGTGGATGGACCAGGTCATCAGTCGCCAGCCGCAGGACCAACAAGTGTCAGATGTGCAGAGGCTACAACCAGGACAGCAGCAATGCAAATCTTGCGAGCAGCATCGCAACTGCTCCTCCTGCCTGCGAACCTTAAGTTGTGGCTGGTGCTTCGACCGCGACAATCCCATCGAGGGCATTTGCATGCAGGGCGACTTCAGCTATAGTTCCGGCAACTGCTCTCTGGCCCTGAACAGCTCCTCGCACCACGATGCCGAGTGGGCCTACGCCCAGTGCCCGGATGTGGACGAGTGCGGACTGGGACTACACGACTGCCACAAGGAGGCCAAGTGCACTAACACCCAGGGCAGCTACAACTGTCACTGCCGGCGGGGCTATGTCGGCGACGGACGCTTCAGTTGTGTCAGGACCTGCTACGAGACATGCCAGCATGGGAACTGCTCCGGGCCACCAGACTACCAGTGTCGCTGCGATTTGGGATGGACTGGCGCCGACTGCGGCTTGAGCTGTGGCTGCAACAATCACTCGACATGCGTGGAGCGGCTGGGGAAGTGCGACCAGTGCCAGTCGTGGACCGAGGGCGAGAAGTGCGAGCGTTGCCGCCAGGGGAGCTACGGAAATGCCACCGCCCTGCAGGGCTGCCACCCGTGCGAGTGCAATGGCCATGGAAACCAGGATCTGGGTATTTGCAATGTCAGTAACGGCGAGTGCTTCTGCAAGGACAACACCCAGGGTCTGAGGTGCGAAGATTGTGCCGCCGGCTACTATGGGAATCCCCGGGACGGAGGCCAGTGCTACTACCAGTGCGAATCGAGGGGCATCCTGACCAACATCGGCCGGAGTGCCATCGGTTCTTATCAATCGTACAGGTCGCCGTGGGGTGCCAGCCTAGAGGTGCGCGAGTGCCTGTGGATCCTCCAGCCGAAGACCCTGCACGCCGAAAAGTCCTTGCTCCAGCTTGAGTTCCAGTGGAAGAACTTGGCCATGGACTGCGACGAGAACGCCGTGTACATATACGACAGTTTGCCGGACCTGACCGGAGCCACCCAGCAAAATCAGCTTCTGGCGGTGGTGTGTTCCCCCTACAGCTCGGCAAGGATCATCGAAGCCCGCTCCAGCCATGTCACTGTTTACTACAAGCAGGGCAGCGAGCGCCGCCACTTCGGCTTCAATGCCCTGTACTCCGTCAAGAACTGCATGGCCGGGACCTGTTTGCCGCCTCACATCTGCGATGACCGGATGCGGTGCGTCTGCCCATCCGGATATGTTGGTGCTCTCTGTGAGATCGAGATCTGTCCCAGCAACTGTAATGCCAAGCGGATGCAGGGCTACTGCGACATGGAATACGGCCGGTGCATCTGCAATGCGAACTATGCTGGCGCCGATTGCGGAACTTTGGTGCAGAGGAGTCACCTGGTGCTAACGGAGCTGTTCAATACGCAGTTCCTGAACGAGAGTCTCGAACACCTGCGGAAGACCATTCCTCGATTCGGGCACTCGGTGAACGCCGATAGAAGGGGCTCGCTGTGGATGTTCGGTGGCTACTCCCCCAACCATGGGCCGCTCAATGATTTCCGGCAGTTCGACACCAAAAACGGCACCTGGCTCCAGGTGACTGTTGAGTCCTCCACGCCGGAGGATCGCATGCCGCTGGGTCGCTACTTCCATGCCTCCGAAATCTATGTGAAGAAACAGATCATCTACATCTACGGAGGCATCAGTGTCAACTCGCAGCTTCTGCGCGATTTTTGGATGTTCTCGATACAGAACCAGCGCTGGAGCCAGATCAAGGTGGAGCTGGAGTCGGCTGGAGGTGACTACCAGGTGAGTTGATACTATAACCATACTGGTGCTATTGAATATCATTTATGTTGTTTAGGAGGAAGTACCGCCGCCATTGGCTGGCCATACCTTAACCCATCTGCGCTACCAAGAGCACGAGTCGCTCTTCCTCATCGGCGGCTTGACCCTAAACAAATCCCGACCGCTGGAGTTGTGGGAGTTCAACCTGGACACTGGCCGCTGGCAGCAGCTGGCGGCTGTGGGTGCTCGGATGCCCGTGCTGTACGGCCACAGCACTGTCTACCATGCAGAGACCAACAGTGTCTACCTGTTCGGAGGCTATGCCAGTGAACCGCAGAGCAACCTATACGCCCTTGACCTGCAGAAGCTGAGCTGGACAGAGCTCCCTAGCTTCCGGGAGCTGAATGCCCCGGCAACGCAACTACCCCGGGCTCGCTACTTCCACTCGGCAGTCAGCACGGAGCACTACATGATCCTCTACGGAGGGAGGACCCAGCCGTTCAATGGATCCGACGTTTTGATTGCCTATGTCTATGCCTGCAATCAGTGGGTGCGTCTGACAGAGGATGTGGAGCTCATTGGTCGCCTGCCGGCTTCCAGCTATGCCGAAGACATGGCCATCGATCCGGACACGGGTGTCATATTCGTAATCGGCGGATGGGACGGCAGCTCCACGCACAGCCACGTCACCAGGATAACATTGCCGGATGACATCTGCCAGTTGTGGAGTGGCGGAAAGTTCCAGTGCCGTCACTACATGGGCTGCAGCTACTGCACCATCCAGAACACATACAGCTACAGCAGCCACTGCTTCAGCCACGGCCGGACACCGTGCGCCAATCACAACGGTACCCTCGTGGTCAACAACGGTGCGGCCTGTAACGACGAGTGGATGGCCAACCGGAACTGCTCCATTTTTAACACCTGCGGCGCTTGCCTGGCCGCTTGGCCGTCGCACCAAGAGGTAGCTCCGGTGTGCCAGTGGTGCGATGAATGCGGAATCAGGGGCCGGTGTGTCCCGGCCGGTGTGGACTGTGGCTGGCGCAGTGCTTGGTGCAACAAGGAACTGAGCGTGGGAGTGCTGGGACTGTGCCCGCTGCCGCAGTGCTACCAACTGAGCTGCGAGAGCTGCATGCTGCAGCCGCAGTGCAACTGGGCGAGAAACGAGCTGGGCACCGTGGAGTGCATTGCCAGGGAGCTGGTGGAGAAGAACCAGTACCGCCTGGTGGAGAACTGTCCGGCGCCGTGCCACACTCATGCCAACTGCACCAGCTGTCTGAGCCAGACCCTCGTTCCCAACGAGTGCAAGTGGTCCACCATGTTGAATGCCTGCATGGCCCCGAACTCGCAGCCCCTGCTCTGCGCCGGCGGCGTTTGCGGCCTGGTGTTGGAGGCCAGCGAACTAGAGCGATGCCCGGAACCGTGTCACGTCTACACCCAGTGTTCCAGCTGCCTGGAGCACGCCCATTGTGGTTGGTGTGCCCGCGAGGGTCACAACGGCGACGGCATTTGCACTGAGGGGGCACTGGAGCACAAACAGGAGCATCCATCTGGTTCGACGTGCGATCTGATCTACTCCAGCTGGCGAAACGATTCCCAGCTGACCAATGCCGACGTGGTCTCGTGGCACTACGTTCAGTGTCCTGCGGAGAACGAGTGCATCAACGGGCACCACAATTGCGATGCTGTGTCGGAGCAGTGCATAGATTTGGACACCGCCGTTGGCTACAAGTGCGTGTGCGCCCAAGGGTACCGCGAGGAGCACGGAAGCTGTCTGCCCGTTTGCAGCCAGGGCTGTGTCCGGGGCAGTTGCGTCAGTCCGGATCAGTGCCAGTGCGACTTTGGATACGTGGGCGCCAACTGCAGTATTCAGTGTCTGTGCAACGGGCACTCCAACTGCGAGTCGAGCAGCCGGCTGGACATCTGCCTGAAGTGCCACAACAACACCATGGGCGAGCAGTGCGAAAAGTGCCAGCCCCTGTTCGTGGGCAATCCCCGCGAGGGCCACGCCTGCCAGCCGTGTCTGGACTACTGCCACGGCCACAGCGACGTGTGCGTGGCCTATGACGCCGATCCGGCCTTCTTCAACATGACCCGCTCCGAGCTGGAGAGGATACTGCCCGAGGGTCCTGCCCACAATGCCACCTGTCTGCGGTGTGGCAACCACACTGCCGGAGATCGGTGCGACACCTGCTTGACTGGCTATTTCCGGGGCAGCGAGGATCTGCAGAAGGAGTGTCGGCCCTGCCAGTGCCACGGGCATGGAAACGTCTGTGATCCGGTCACGGGCGAGAAGTGCAACTGCGCCAATAATACGGAAAGCGATGCCACCTGCACGGCGGGCGGGGGCAAGAACTCGGCCCAGCTGTGCTGGATGGTGCAGTGCTCCAAGTGCCGGGACTCCTACGCAGGCAACCCCACGGATGGCCACCAGTGCTACAAGCAGATCACTGTCGAGTCGCGCATGTGCTTCGATGCCAAGCCAATCGGTAAGTGTTTGAGGGATAGTTGATAGAACCTAAGACACCAATCCCATCTCATGCTTTTCCAGAGGAATGCAAATCGAAACCAGCTGCCCTGAAGCCCGGCCAGACGGTGTTCTTTGTCATCCAGCCGCGCTTCATGAACGTGGACATTCGCATCACCATCGACGTGACACAGGGGGAGCTGGACGTGTTCATGTCGCCGCAGGACGATTCCTTCATAGTGGAGACTAATGAGACGACCGGCTACCATGAGATCTTCCTGGACAATCGCTACAACTGGGGACCGAAGGTGAAGCGGGAGCATCCACTGAATGTGGCCCTGCCCCGACACGACAATGCCACCATCCAGAAACTGTTTGCTCCGGAGCGTCGCATCGGAGGCGGAGGGCTTGGCGTTGGCGGAGGAGGAGGAGGCGAACGGATTGGGTCCAATCCGTACTACGTTCCGCAGTTGCAGGACTGCAAGAGCCACGGGGGCCACAACTTCATCGTGAAGGACCAGCACGCCAAGGACCTGAGTACCCATGTGACACTCAACCACTGCAACACGCTGCTCCGGCTGTTTGGGCTGAGGAACCGCCTGGTTCTCACTCTGCCGCAGCATGCTCACAATCTCAGTGCCACCCGGTTCTTCATCGCCCTGCGAGCCAGTTCGGGGCCTGAGCCGAGCTATGGGTCCGTGGTCTTCCGCCAGGACCAACTGCACATCGACTTGTTCGTGTTCTTCTCGGTGTTCTTCTCCTGCTTTTTCCTCTTCCTCGCCGTCTGTGTGATCGTGTGGAAGGTGAAGCAGGCGGCGGACCTGAGACGAGCCAGACGGCAGCATGTGGTGGAGATGCTGCACCTGGCCAAGCGTCCCTTTGCCCAGATTTTTCTGGCCTCCGGCAGCCTCGACATGGACAGCCCCCAACCGACCGCCTCCTCCTCCTCGTCGCGCGTAATGCGCCAGCGCGCCCGCCAGGCTCTGCTCCTCCAGCAGACGGAGCAGGCTGGTGGAGACTTCCACGGCAATGTCGTAATGCATCACCCATCTAGTCGCCGCGGTCACGACCCCCACATCATGCTCGTGGCCATCGAGCCCACATCCGATAATATGGCTGCCGTGGGCACGGTGTTTGTCAGTCTACCCGGTCGCTCGAGGGCTCCGCTGAGCATCGCTCTGGGCTCCACCCTCATATCCTACTCCCGACAGTACCCCCTGAATGCCCGCCACTTTATGCGCGCCCAACGGGTTCAAAACGTGGCCAACCACCCAGCCTAAGCGGATGGCAGCTCCCAGCTCCCAGCAGCAATCTCTCGACTATGTATCGAGGTACATAAAGACATTCGAATAGATATTGGTGTGTATGTAATAGATTAGGTAATTTTTGTACATAACGTTTAGATAAACGCGATAAACGAATAACGATATTCCCATGGGTGTACATAAATGTGCAAAAGATATATGTGCTGAACGGATAGATACTAGCTACTGCTTGCACAGATCTTCTAGAATTATATTATTATGATATTTACTTGTCGATAGATAAAGATACAGGAAACGGAAACGGAAATGGATGGATAGGATTTTAAGCATACTCAAGCTCAAGAATATTTGGAATCGGAAATCTATATAACACAGAACAAACATTTGGACTGATACAATTTTTTATAAAAATTACTTTCGCTAATCGATTAATAATTATTTGAATTCTCGTCGTATTTGTTAAATAAGAACAGCAATCTCATAATCAAGTTTGAAGCAAGAATATAATATATATGTGTACTTCCACTAGAGCAACAGGAATTTAATATACGAATGGATATACTTTTAAGAGTGTCAATTTTTGTCGCACAAACTGGAAACTGGAAACATTTAAGAGCCATATGAAAAACAAAACAGAAGAAACTAAATCAAGATATACGTATTTATTATATAATAGCATACTGAATGTGTCATAGCAATTAGACGTTATGTATGTGTCGAACTCGAATATGTTTTCCTCGAATATGATTTCTATTCTCGCGTACCTAATATTACGTATATATATATATATATTGTATAAAGTATTAACGATATTCCTTCCCCTGTTGGTGGTCAGCATTTGCTCAATTAGTTCGTTAGTTCTCAACGGCGCACTCTTACGCACCCAAGTACCTACTATTTTAAGTCTAAGATACTATTTTTTCACACAACAAACAAACACACACACTCGTTATGTTTACACACAAAAAAGCTCCGGAACACAAGAGCTGCCGGAGAACGATAGATAGGATTGCTTCTCCGGCAGCTGGAACACTATAGACGAACAAATCCTACAGAAATAACTCAACTACACTAATCTCAGTAACCAAAAGGTTGTAACAAATTCTCACTACATCGCTTTAGTTTAAAACTCTCCCTCCTTACGTATATATGTGGTATTTTGTTTTTTTTTTAATTAATTAAATATATATACTTTTCGGTTTACGAAATTAGCAAAATTTTTAGAACTGATGTACATTTTAGTGATTATATACAAGTTGTCCCATTTTTTGCAATATATATATTTATAATTCGAGTTATTATTTTGTATTTGTGTTTGCAATAAAGATGAAAGTTTGACAAATAAAATATAAATGTGTTTAAATAATTAATTAGTTAACAAGGAAGGAAGAAAGAGATAACACCGAGGATTATTTTAATTCATTGTGCAAACGAATAATTTTTATTGATTAAATAGTTTTATGTGATAAATATATATTTATGCTGCATGGTTTTACATATAAGCACACCACTGCTTCGAGGAGTTCTAGGTGTTAGTTGGTTAGGATCTATCATTTAACTAGAGCTGGTTGAAGGCAGGGATGTGAGGATGTCCTGGATGAAGCTGTCCGGCTGTTCGATGAGATGTAGAAGACCTGCAAGGAATCAAAAGGGATTATTAATTATAGGAACTATTATTAAAATAGTTACTAAGTTACTAACCTGCCACATCGCAGAATTCACCGAAGGAGGTGCACGGCAGGAACTCATCCGTTAGGGTTTGCAGGATACTGTCAGTGGACTTCAGCATGGCCTCGTCGTTCTTGCGCAGATAGTCGAACAGCGACATCGGCCAGTCCTCCTCCTTGGGCGTGCTGACCGTCTTGAAGAGATTATTATAGCACAGATCGATCAGCGCCCACATCATAAGGAACGGCTTGTACACACTGTACTCCTTCTCCTGCCGATCGGCCGGGGAGAGGAGAGCCTTGCACAGAACCGAGGGGGAAATGTGTCGGGCCTGGGCCACGGCAATCAGGCGCTTCAGATGCGCCACCTTATGCTTGTTCCACAGATCGCGGCTGTGCAGGGAGAGCGACATGGTGCTCATGTAGAGTGGCCCGTCCACTTCGTAGGCGCACTCGAGCCACTTCTCGCTGGGCGGTGCCTGCAGGTAGGTGAGCAGGGTCTTGCTGTCTCTGGCCGCTGTCCGGGAGGACAGTAGGAGGTACACGGCGTAGAAGAGCAGATATGGCACAAAGTGCATATTGGACTGGGGACCGCCGCCTCCGGCGTCGTCGTGGAAGCTGCGCTCCCAGGCGAATCGCAGCAGCAGCAGCTTCAGGTCGTGAATGCTGCTGGGATACGAGATATCACAGCGCTGGGTGCTCTCCTGCATGTAGCTACTGTGACGGGTCATGCACCCGGAGAAGGCCGCCTCGCCCACAGCCGGACCCCAGAGGGGCAGCAATCCATTGCACCTGGTGTTGGCGTTCTGCAGACTGGCCCGCTCCCACTCATCACGTCCGCGGGTCAGCCGTATGGCCGAGGTGTGGCAGTCCACGTGCACCACATTGAAGTGCGTCACCGTGGTGTATCCTACGCTCTTGCGCGACTTCAGCTCGAACTCCTCCACGTTGCAGCGCTTCGTAAAGGTGTAGATGCCAAGGACCTTCTCCGGTTGGCAGGCATAGCCCTCGCGGCAGATGAAGCACGTCAGTCCGGTCTCATCTCGCAGCTTCTCGATCTTCTGGAGGATCGAGCCCTTGGCCGTCACCTGTCCCTTCTCGTTCGTACGCATGCCCAGGGCGTCCAACTGCTTCTCTCGGGTGGCCATCGCCAGGCGCTTCTTCTCCGCGCGCGTAAAGTCGCGAACTTGCTGGACCCGTGCCGCCGTAGCAGCATCGGTCGACAAAGCCTCCAGGAGGTTCTCGGCCAGGCTGCCGACGTGTTCGTCGCTTGACACCTGCTCCAGGCGATGTATAATCGGTATTATATCCTTGCTGATAGCGACCTGCGTGGCCTCGTGGTGATTGGAGAGACCGGTGAGGAAGCGCAGGATGTACTTCAAGCTGGGGCGAGAGATGAACTCCTTGAGCTCGTCGGAGTCAGTGCGCAGGAGGGTCGGCTTGACGCACGGAGCATGCTCGGTGATGTAGGCCAGCGATCGCTCCACAATTCCCATGCTGACGATGTAGTCCTTGAGGGTGCCGCCGATGCAGTTGTGTTCGATTTGGTTGGTCAGGACGCAGAAGAGTTCCATCTTGAACTCCTCCTCCGGAGTACGTTCAATGTCGAATCGCTTGAAGTTCAGAGTGTCCTAAAATATTTATGATTATAATTATTTTTTAAGAAAATATTAAAAAGAAAACAAAACTTACCTTGAAGTGCTCGCACAACAGGGCCATCTTCACCTCATTTCCGTACACCAGGGCGGCTAGGACGCGAATCAGATGACGGAGCACGGATGGGTTATTTCTCACATTGGGACAATCCGTGCAGGAGATCAGGGCGCTCACATACTCTGGGCCACCGAAGGTGAGGGAGAACTGCAGGAACGAGTCCAACGTATCGCTGGCTGCCTTGGATAGGATGGTCTCCATTATTTCCAGCAACTGCTCGGTCACCGCCGACTGTATGGAATCGTTCTCAGACTGCAGACACATCTGCAGCACCTTCAGCAGTGTGTTGATGGCTCCAATTTCCGGCTGGCAGAGCACCTCTTGACAGCGACGCACCTTGACGCAGATGAGGAAGAGCTTGAGCAGCACCTGGATGAGTTCACGATTGCGGGAGATGCGCTGCAGGCTGCCAATCCTGTCCAGCATGACGCGCAACCCATTGCAGTCGGCCAGAACGTTGGCCATGCGATACAGCTGCTCGGTGTCCACCTGCTCTTGGCTCTTGTTGTTCAGCGTCTCCACAAACTCCTCGGTGGCATCGCCAAGGAGACCGCGCATGCGATACACAATCCGCATGGCATCCCGATCGCCGCCCTCGGCCAGCCAGACCTTCTTGTACACATCCTTGACAGGCAGATCAAGGCTGATGATCTTGTTGTTGACCAACAGCTCCATGCCGTTGTCGTCCTCCAGAAGAGCTATCAGCTCGCAGTCCGTGCAGATCTTGTTCTTGACATCGCGCATCAGGGGCCCCAGACCCATTTCGCCGGACGGGTAGGGATTGCCAAGCATGCGGCCTTGGAGGAAGTCTTCCTGCTGCGGATCCTTCTCAAGGGTCATATAGAACTCGCTCTCGTCGTGCTCCTCCGGATGGATAATGGAGTACAGGCGCTCGAATATGAAGACCGGCGTCTTGATGTCGTTCATGCGGGTCTTCTCGACCGTATCGATGAGGATCTCCATGAAGGCACGCGTCTCCTCCTCGGTGCCACTGGTCATATCCTCGAGCATCTCCAGCAGTTTCTCCTGGGCGTCGTCGATCAGTCGGGTGCGTTGCACCACCAGGCTTCTTAAGGCCAAGTAGCTCTCCAGTACGGGGCCCAGCATCCTGGTCTTGTAGGTCCGGCGTATGTTCGGACACTCGAGCAAGAGCCACAGGAGCTCCACGTACTGCCTCAAGGCATAGCCCAGCGACAAGTCCGACGACAGCGAGTGCTCTTCCATGCGATGCACCTTGCTGATCTCAACGGCCAGCAGCTGGGATATTTGTCCAAGGACTCCCCTCAACACGAGGTACTGCAACCAGGGGCGTTCGGTGGCCATGCTCTTGTAGAGCATCAAGTACTCGGCGCTGGCCTCTCCGGCATCGCCCACGTGCTTCAGGAACGAGGTAAGCATGTTGAGTGCCTGCTGGCGCCTCTCGTTCGTCCGGCTCAGGCTGCTCAGCAAGGAACAGGCCAGCTGGCGTCCGAACCTGGAGTTCGGGTTGAAGAGCAGCGGCTGGATCCACTTGGCGTTGAATACCAGAGGCTTGACCACCCGTTGCTTGTCCAGCACTCGTTCGCGCCACCGTTTCCCGTACTTCTCGCTGAGGTAGAAGGCCCTCACCTCTCGCTTGCTCTTGGGCGGGGTTTCCGGCGCCGGTCCTGTTCCGGTGGCAGCCTGCTCCTTGGAGCTCTTCTGCTTGGTCTGGGCCAGTGGCTGTACGTTGTTTACCGGCATACGACTACACCAGGCCGCGTACTCGTGGTTTCGATCCGAGTTAAGCCAGGCCCTATAGTCGACAGTGTTGCCCTCAAGGACCTTCATGCTGCACAGGTCCTGGTGAGCCGCTGCTTTATCGTTGGGCTTCCGGGCTGGTAGAACGGGACAAATCAGATTCTGCATGATGCGCAAACAGGGATGCAGCACCGACGTCACTGGTCCGCGAGGGAGTCTGCGAAGGAACACCAAAGATCAGTAAGGAACACCCTAAAGGAGCTGCAACCCAACTCACCTGCAATTGCTGATGAAGAGTTCAAAGATGACCTTCAGCTTGTACTCCCAGCAGACGTCGTCCTGGCTCAACAGAACCTCCAGCAGCGTCATCTCCTGGTGCACTGCTGCCTCCATGCTGATCAATGGTATGGCGCCCATGAGAGCGTTCTTGACGCGCGTGGTCACCAACTGGAGCAGATGCATACAGGCCTCGGCATTGTCCTTGGTCAGCACTACGAGCAGGTTGCGCACCTCCTCCTGGATCTGGGGAGTGCCGCGGCGCAGATTGTGCTCGGCTAGCTCGCTGACTAGGCCCTGGCTGTACAGGCCCACCCGGCAGTCGTAGTTGTAGGCCATGGCCCGCAAAAGGGTCAGGCACTGCTCGGTGGAGGCAAGGGCGCAGCCATAGCACCGGTTCGTGGTGGTGTTCTCGGCCCCCGATCCAACTCCAGGGTTGGTAGGGGGCTGGTCCTGCTGCTGACGATCGTAGGCCACTAGCTCACTGGAAAAAATTATCAATTAGCGTCTACCCATACAGATCTTGGAGGAAGAACTCACCTGCGACAGGCCTTCACCTTCTGTACGATCTTGCTCAGCTCCTCGAAACTGGTACGCGACTCCACGCAGTACTTCTGGGCCAGCAGCTGGATGATCTTGTTCACCTGCGAGGTGCTGTGCACACTGGCCATGTTGTCCTCCACCAGTCGGTCGCTGCTTCGGTGCTCGGCCACCTTCTGGATAAGCAGCTCCAGCATCTGCTTGTTGGTCAGCAGCTGGCGGTAGATCCGATCGGCTCTCTCCAAGGAACTGTGTATGAGGGAGACGGTCTTGGCCCGATCCTCGGCCGACTCGATGGGATCCACGGCGCAGCAGACACGGGCGTGCATGCTGAAGTCGAACTTGGCGTACTTGCAGAAGCCGCACGAGTGACACAAGAAGGGATCCTTCTCGTCGTAGTTGATGGCTCGGCACTTGTGACACTGAAACACGTTCTCTCCACAGTTGCCGCAAACACCCGGATAGGCCGGCACGGCTGCACTGCATCGCGGGCACTGCAGGTTCTCACTAGAACCGCTAACAGTCTCGAAGAAGTCCGCAAACTCGATCATCAAGTTGCAGGCGGTGATCGGCAGCGGGAAGTCGATCTTCAGCTCGGTCTGGGCCGATTGCAGGGACACGGAGCGGGCCTTGTGCCACAAGGCTGGGCGATTCTTCAGCTCCACCACCGCCTGGACACTACGGTTGTTGTAGTAGACATTGATGGTGCGCACCATCTTGGTTCTCTTCAGGTCGGCGATCCGCACAATCAGCTTGGATATGGTGTGGCACTGCACCAGCTTGTAGATCATTGTGGTGGTCGTGTACTTGGAATCCGACTTGACGGATGGCAGCTTGATGTTAGCCATGGGAACCTCCGGGTTGTTGCACACCAGACACGGCTCCGATTCCAGGTAGTAGCCGTTCACCTGCAGTATGGACTCCAGAGTGGTGTAAATGGGCGCATTGGGATGCTTACAGAGCAGCTCATTCTGCTGCCGGAGGACGTCCACCGCTCTGGAAACCAGCTCGGGCAGACGCTCCGTAATGGTGCGGGTGCTCAGGGTTAGGTAGCCCAGCAGATCCACAAACTGGGCCGTGCGCCGTCCATAGGTGGGCACCAGGGGCCACAGGTTCCAGAAGATGTTGAGAAGCTTCTCGCGGTGGCGGTCGTTGGCGTGCTCGAAGAGGCCGGTCATGAACGAGTGCGCCTGCCAGCGCAACTGGCTGATGTTGTTCTCCAGCAGGAAGATCCTGACGAAGCGAGTGATCAGCGGATCGCAGGCGTATCTGAAGATCTGGTGCACGAACGTGCCGCACTGCGAGGGATCGAACTTGGAGTAGTAGGCGTCGGTGTCCTCGCTCTTCTCTCGTTCGCTGCGTACTTTCCCCGACGACGAAGTCGATGCTGCGGGCAGTGGTTGCACCTGCTTAGACCCGTTCGGAGCGGGAAGATTGCACACGGCAGCCTGCAGCAGTTGGATTATAATGGGAGACACCCCGTCGTCCAGCTGGTAGCAGGCAATCTCCATCAGCATGGCCAGGGCGTCTTCGTGGACCACGCAGAACTTTTGCCAGTTGCCGGTGCGCAGCTGGCTGATCTCCTGGCAGGTGCGCAGGTGCTCGGTGAGCTCAACCAGTGCGTCGTAGCTCAACAGCGGAGGATTGGCGTTGTACGGAGCTCCCGTCTAAAGAGAAAAATGATCCACATTTAGTTTCCAAATACAAACAATTACTAATCCTCTAAGCTCACCTTGCTGCTTACGATGCTGCACACCCGCTTGACCACTCGGAAGTGGGCGTCCAGGGAGTGACCGTCGCGGTACATGCGGAACTTCTCCTTGCTGCCGCAGATGTACATCAGCAGCTTGCGCACCTGCCTCCGGAGCAGGGTGTTCAGGTTGAGCATCATGTACTCGCAGAGGGTGAAGGTCATGGCCTCGCAGAAGCCGCTGTCATAGTTGTCCGGATGGGCGCTGCTCAGGCGCAGGATCTGGTACGGCAGTCGCACAATAATCTCTGTGAGGAGGGCGTCATAGGACTCAAAAATGTCCGGGTAGTTCTTCAGGTAGTTGTGCGGTATTAGGATAGAAATGTCTGGTTTCGGGCCGTGCTTGATGGGCTTCAGCAGTTGAACTCCCGAGCCGGATGACGGCTGCGCTGGCAGGGCAGCAGCTCCACCGGCCGCATAGGGATCTCCCAGTACAGTCTTCCAGTGGGCCAGTAGCGTGTTCAGTGCCTCCAGGGCATATACGAAGGCTCCGCTCTTACTAAGCACATTCGCCGTAGTGCTGGCCACAAAGGAGCTGTTGTCCTTGAACTGGTGCGGGGGCGAGGTGGTGCCCGTCTGCTTGGACTTGGTCTTGCCCATCATCACGCCGAAGAGGGAGAGCAAGGCGAGGCGCACCTCGTTGCCAGGACACTTGGTTTCCATCTGCAAAAAGGTTCTTTCAGATTAATAAGTCCAAACAGATGTAATGATGAAGTGGCTTACCCTGGAGGCTGCTCCTCGTTTCCCTATTTCCACGTACTCCACCAGGGCGGTCAGCAGATCCTGCAGCACTTGCTGATCCCGCTCATTGTTGCCATTCAGGTCTGTGGTCAGCATAAGGATCACCTGGATGAGTGGTATAGCCTGGAGGCCGTTGCACAGGTCGAAGGTGCTCAGGTGATTGATGATACTTTCCAGCACAGCAAGTCTAAAAGGAAAAAGGATCAGCTTATCCCCAAAACACAATTCTGTTCATCCTACCTTAGGTCGTGCAGCTTGCTGAGCTTCTCGTCCTCGTTGATCTCGTTATCCTCGCTGCTGCTCATGGCACTCAAGGCGGACACCCCGCTGGCGCCACTGGGGCCCGGCTGTTCCTGGTCGTCCTTAGCCGAGCTCTGGCGCGGCGGCGAGGAGTTGGCGTGGTCGCCAAAGTTGCTGCTCCTCGCCGAAGTGCCGCCGATGCTCTCAACTCCGCTGCCGCCGCTCTCGGAACCTCCGCTTCCTGCCGGCTCGGCAGGGGAAGTTCGCAGTGTAGAGCCATCGGTGGCCACGTTCGAGCCTTCGTCGTCATCCGAGCCGCCGGCGGACACGCTGGCCGTAACATTAGCCGCTGCTGCCATTGCCGCAGCCTGGCGGATGCCCTGCAAGTTGGCCAAACCCTGCTGGAGGCTCTGCAGCGCATTGGCGTCGCCGCCGTGCTGCTGGAGACTCAACGCGATGGCTATGTCCATGATGGCTTCATCGTCGGCGTCTTCCGGAAGCCCCAGCAGTCGGGGAAAGCCGCCGCCCATGAAGGCCTCTAGGTTGAGGAGCTGCTGGTGGCCCGCCAAGCCGGCGGCTCCTGCCACTCCAGCCACTCCAACGAGCTCTACTTCCGGGTGTGGATCTGGGGGCAACGCAGCTGCTCCAGCACCTGCTCCTCCCACTCCTACAGCAGCTTCCACAGCTGCGGCTGCAGCCTCCTCGATGATGTCGCTGGCTGCTGATCCGGCCACCGCCTGGAGGGCCTGGATGGCGGATGTGGAGGGCGTGGGAGTGGAACAGGCTGGGGGCGTGACAATGGCCACTTTGCGCCTCTTCAGTCTGGGACTGAGTAGCAGGATAAGCGCCTCCTTGGCGCTGTGACTGATCACGCTGGCGTCGTGCTTGAGAAGATCGATAAAGTACTTGGTCATGCGGCCGACCTGGCCGAGATCGGCGAGGGCAAAGCCGTACATTATCTCCACCAGGCAATGGACTATGGTCTCCGCCTGGCAGAGGCCTCGTCGCACGATGTTGGTTGGCTCGTCCAGATTAGGGGTGACCTTGTGCAGCTCCAGCACAATGGCCAAAAGCGACGGGACAATGTCGTAGTTGTTCTCCTGGCAGATCTTGGCCAGCGACTGGGGGCGCGCGTTGGCAATGCCCCGAACCAGGAGAATCAGTCGGTAGAAGGCCTCCGGATCAATGTCCTGCAGAGACTCTAACTTCTCCAGCTTCGGCTGCATGGCCTGCAGCTCTCCGTTGACGAACTGCAGGAGGACTCCGTCCTTGTACATGTGATAGGATGGCCGGCTGCCGTAGAGGGTGGCCAGCACATACCGCGCCTGCGTCTGGACAGGATTGGGTGTGGGCAGCAGCAGCAGGGCACTCGCCGTCTTCACCGCTTTCTGGCGCAGCGGAGCAGGGACTCCGGCTCCGAGCAGGTGCAGAGCACAGTCCATGACCTCCAGGAGATGGTTGACCATCCTGTCCAGTTGCGTGATGCAGTTGAATCCCTCGCCGAAGTTGGCACTGCTAGTCTGGGACGAGGCCACCGGCGGTACACTCGATCCTGGGGCAGTAACCTCCTCACTGTCGTCCGGCCAACCCACCAGCTCCTTGGACTTACCGTACACTTCAATCGAGTCCAACAGAGTTACGTGCTCCGGGTCTAGGGAGGTGGCAAACACCACCTTGAGCAGCTTGTCCGACTGCAACATCTCGTCGCGGGTTAGGGGTATGTCGAACCATCGGGCTCGCCTCACGGGAGTGGTCACCGTGCGTCCCAAGATGGTCACCGCCAGCGGAGCGCGCTGCACGTCCTGGGTGCCGATCAGCACACGAATGCCCACAATTACCACATTCGGGTCGTTGTTGATCACCTCCAGGGTGAAGCCATTCGCCCTGGTGCTGGCCACGAACATGCCGGTGGAGAAGAGGCGCGTCTTGAGCTTCTGTTTGTTGTAGATCTGGAGGAGATCGTTGCCGCCGAACTCCACGTCCGCTAACATGTTGCAGTGCTCGAAGAAGTCGATGGGGAAAACGTGCTGTCCGCCAGCCGTGAGTTGCTTCTGCATCTTCTGCTTCGGCTTGCCGCCTCCAGCTCCTGCGCCGGTCTTGGACTTGGCTGAGGCACTGCCTCCACCGCCGCTTCCCTTGGCCATGAGGGTGGAGGAGTACAGCTGATTGCCGAAGGGCTGCACCTGTGGCGAGAGCCAGAAGCTGGTGTGCTCTGGCTGGGCCGAGAAGATTCGCAGGCTTCCGTCCTCGCAGAGGAGCAGCAACGTGGTCTTCTCCACTCCAGCGACCGCATGCCGAATTCCCACCACGTCCATAATGCGTGACTTGGCCGACTGGGCCTTGATCTCCTGCATGTAGATCCGTTCCGGGGTGAGCATCAGTATGATCGGGTTGTTCGACGTCTGCATGCTGGCGTACACCAATCCCGGATGCCCTGCCACCTCTGTCCACTGGACGAGGGGCTGGAGCGGGCCTTTAGAGGCCGATTTGCTGGCCGAGTTCGTGTCCAGGTGGTAGATGCCCCTGACGCCCTCGTTGACGTTGGTCAGCGGCGAGAAGAAGCTCCGGCCGGAGGAGTAGCTGTAGAAGAGCAACTGGAGGGCGTGCGAGTAGTAGACGGAGACTCCGCCGCCGCCCACCTGTCCGTTTATATCCTTGATGTGCTGATGGCTCAGCTCCAGAGTGTTGGTCACGTAGAAGTCACCGTGCACGGCCAGGCTCTGCTGGTCCAGCTGCTGGGTGTATATGTAGCCGGAACTGGCGAAGCTCAGCATGTAGTAGTTGCCGTCCTGGTACATGAAGGTGCAGTCCCTTATCTTTCCGACGGCCACCAGGTAGTAGTACTTGGGGCTGTAGGTGTCCACGGCCAGGTCGTAGATCTTGACGTAGTCCGAGGTAACAATGGCCAGCAGGGTCTGAGATCCCGGCAGCCAGACGGCCTTCTTGATGTAGTTGCCGTTCTCCAGCTGGGGGCTCACCACAATGTGCTCGTTGGTGCTGCCGCCGCTGGAGAAGGTGAGCACGTGGCACTCCTTCAGTCCGCACACAGCCAGGCAGTCCTCGTTGCACGGATTGGCGGCCAGGGAGAGCACCGTGCAGGCGATCGGTGCGGAGCTGAGCTGGGTCAGAGTCAGCTTCCGCTTGGAGGCATCTGCCTGCTTGAGCAGCGCCGACAGCTGCAGGATGGTCACCTTGCCCTTCTCATGGGACACGGCCAGCTGCTGGCGACGACCGTGCGGCGAGGACAGGCAGCAGAAGGCGACGCGGCGGACCACGCCGGAGGATATCAGGTGCTTGATGGTTTGGCCCTGGTCGCCGGAGTAGTTCATACGCACGTTCTCGAAGGCGCCCTCCTGGGAGCCCAGCGTGGCAAACATCAGTTGATCCGTCACCTGGAAGCTCTGCTCCAGCTGATGCAGTCGCTCCAGGGCAACGGTGGCTCTCTTGTGGCAGCCCACGATGGAGTAGAGGGTGCAGTTCTCCTTGATCGAAGGCAGCAGCACATCGAAGTACTCCAGAATGCAGCGCACCACTAGCAGCCACTGATCCTGGTGCTGAAGGGTCTCACGGTAGGGCTCCAATAGTTTACTCAGCAGCAGGATGCGCTCGCTGGTCACTGAGTCCTTGCGGGCGGCAATCTGTTGGATCACCGGCGGACTGGAGCGCTTCTTGCAAGAGAGCAGGGGCAGGTGCGACGGCAGGTAGCCACCAGGCACACCCACTGCATCCCTGGCCTCGCTGCTGCCCAGCCGGCGGCTCAGTGCCTGGCAGGATCCGTCCTCCTTTGCGCCGCAGTCGCAGAAGAAATTGCCGTACTTGGCGTAGCTGACGTCGTGGCCCTTGTGGCAGACGCGGGCGCACACGGAGCACACTCCCACCGTGTTGATCATGTTGCAGGTGTGGCAGTGGTACCAGTGCTGGTTCATGAACTCCTTCTGGGTCTGCGAGAAGGTGCACAGCTTGTTGTTCAGCGTATCTTCGTCAGAGTCGTCCAGGAGCGAGTCCTGCTCCCCGTCCTCGGCCAGCTCGTCGTACAACTCGTCCATGTCGCTCTGGAACTCGTCATCCCACGGCGGGATGTGCTGGCGACTGCCCCGATACCCGATGCTCTGCAGGAGTTCGCTCAGATACCGGAGCAGGGCACTCACGTTCTCGGCGTGCCGGAGCTGCTTGTCCGGAAGCTGCAGCTTGGCCAGTTCCAGCCAGAGGAGCGTGGTGTTGAACAGCGCCACATGGCCGCGCGCTGGACTGGCATCCGCCAGGGTGATCATTATCTGCAGGACATCGGCAAAGTCACAGCCGTCCTGGGGTGGCGAGATGAGGGTCTGGCCCAGCTGGAGCAGAGCCTGGAACAGCGGAGGAGCTATCTGCGCCGCCTTCTGCTGATCCTTGACTAGAGATTTCACGAAGCTGAGCAGCAGTGCGCCATTTCGTTCCCCTCCAGGGGCGTCACAGGCCTGCGAGGACTCTTCCGAGAGATTCGGCTGGGCAGCTTGCCAGAGACTGAGGATCTGTGATCCGGTAGTGGCAGCTCCTCCAGCGCCGGTTCCCGCCGCTCCAGAGCCACTTGCTCCGGCGCCACCACAGTCGTAGTCTATGTCCATGGCATCCAGTTGATCGGAGATGCTCGGCATGGCCGAAACAGTGGCCATGTTCGTCGGCGTCTGGGCATTGCTGCTGGAGCTGCTCGACGGCTGCATGATGCTGGTGAGGAGGCGGCAGGTGGTGTCCATGGCCTCGGAGCTGCTCACATCGGCACTCACGTTCGGGCCGTAGATGATGTGCGTCAGCCAGAGCTTCAGGCGAGCCACGTCCACCGTGGCCAGTTCGGCAAAGCACTCGACCAGGTCCTCGTGCTGGAACTGGGAGTCGGTCTGGGTCGATTGCTGGAAGAGGCGCTCCACAAACTGCAGCATCTTGCGGGCGTAGCTGACGGGCAGGCTGGTGCCGGTGAAGGAGAGCAGCAGGGTGGTGAGGCTGCCCAGGTGCTGGTCCTTGAAGAACTGGCGCATGGCCTGCACCGCCGTCGGCTTCTCCAGCATCTTGATCATCGTCTTGAGCACCGCGAACAGCATCGACTCATTGAACATGGCGCGATCTTGGTCCACGGCTCCGCTTCCAGTGCTGGCTGTCCCAGCCTGCGGCTGCTTCAGGTCGGCCGCAAAGTCGATGAGCATTCGGTAGCAGTAGCCGATCATGTGCTCGTAGAGGAGCAGTTTCTGGGCCTCCAGCGTCAGGCCGCTGAGAATCTCCCGCAGGCACTGCTCGCTCTGGCCCTGCAGGTAGTCGGTTCGCATGTCCAGCATGGACGCGATCAGCAGCATCTTCAGCTGCGACTCCACCTCGGCATTGTTGGAGCAGAGTGGTAGCAGCAACTCAAAGAGATTCAGGATCGTTTTCAGGCAGTGCTTCACGGTGTGCAGGGTGGAGTAGTTGGCTCCATGCGTCAGCTCCGTGATGTGGGCATCAATCACGTTGAGGGTGTAGGGCTCCACGGGATGCTGCTTGCCGTCGAAGGCTGAGTCGTTGACTATCAGGCACTTGGGCCACTCGTTGGCTATAAGCTGCTTGTCCTCGTTCGGCAGGACCTTCAGGAAAGCGGCGTGCAGCTCCAGCATGATCGCCGGCTTGTCACTCACTATCGGCACAATCAGGTTGAGAGCCTGCTCCGGGGTGGAGCTGGACAACTGCTTCAGCATCTGGGCGCGCACAATCACAGACAGGAGTCGGTAGGAGGACATCAACTTGAGCATCAGCTCATTCACCATTTGGTTGCGTTCCTCCACTTCTACGGGCATCAGACCCTCATCCTCCTGCTTGGACTTCTGCTGATCTATGGACTCGTTCGAGGAGTATATTTCGGGCTCGTTTGAGCCGCCAGACGCCGAGGCTCCTGTGATGGAGGATTGTTCACTGGAGGAGTCATCGCACTCCTTGCGCGGCAGCTTGTAGTCCTCCTTGTGGGCCCAGGCCACGGCCTGCATGTGAGCTACCAGAGCATCGAACAGGATGAGGTCGGAGAGACGCGGTGTGCCTTTTCCGTTCATCTGGGTGTTGAAGGCCTCCACCCCCAGGATGGTCTGCTTCAGGCTGTACTTCATTTCGGCGGCTATGTCGCCCACTTGGGTCCACAAGGACTCGGCGAACTGGGTGTACATTCCCTGCTTGATGAGGCTGTTCACCACCAAGTACTGGGAGCTGGCCAGCGGGTAGCGAATGCTCCAGATCAGCGAGTGGAGATTGGGCACTCGATCCACCTTGATCGACTCCACGTGCGAGGTGGAGGGCGGCAGACCGAGGAGCAGCTTCCAGGCAATGCTGAAGCAGTACTGCATGGCGCACAGGTTGTGCATGCTCTCGTCCTTCTCCTTTTCCTTCGAGAAGGCTGACATGTCCGCGATGGCCAGGATATCGGTCAGGGCATCCACCAGCAAGGGATACTTCAACTTGTCCGGCGTGCACAGAATAAAGTTCCATGCCAGGCCATCCAACTTGAACTCTTGCGCCCAATAGGGCTTTTCCGGATCTCCCATGACCAGGGAGTAGAAGGTGGGGCGAATTGCTGTAAGGGATCGGGTGGTTGTTGGTCAATAAGTAGAATATAAATGTCAAATAAAGAAGAAACTCACATGATCCATAATCACCCGTTGATTTGCGGAACTTGTCCTCGATATCCTGCCGGCAATAGGAGTTCAACTTGGTGCGGCTGTTAAGGAGATCTGTGATCTTTTGAGTTTCAGGCATGCTGCTGACACTGAACAGGTTCCAGCGCACCTGATCCAGCAGCTCTGGTGGGGCGTTGTACAGGTGCTTCATGAGGTACTCCAGGAAGAGGAGCAGTCGCGAGAGCAACATCATCTGGCTGTTCTTCACGGGTCGCTCGGCAGTGATGCCGCGACAGACCTCCGCACAGCGGATTACCCCTCCGGCTGTGAGCAGCAAGATCGACTTCTTCTGCATGAGATTGAGGGAGTGGAACAGGAAGAGCAGCATCTGGGCATGCTCAATGTTCAGGTCCTCGTAGTCAGAGTCACTGGCAGCGTTCCAAGTGCATACCCCCTCCACCAAAGTGTTGATGAGGCGGTGCCACACGGACAAGCAGGCCGCTTCCTTCTCCTGCGTGGTCTTCAGCAGCAGGATCTGAACGAGCACTGACAGCGTGCTGGGATAGACTTGCAACGGCCAGGTGTTGGTATCGGTGGACCAGGGCGAGATGGCCAGGTGCTGCAGCAGATTCGACTGCAGTTGCTTCGAGAGCAGCGATGTGGAGATCAGATTGTGGATGTAGCGTCCAGCAGCTCCCGAGAAGCGAATCATCGAAGTCTGCCACTTGGTGGAGGCCCCAGCGGAACCGGCCGAACCGGCATTGGCCGGCTGAGCAGCGTTTCCAGACCCCTGCTCGCTATCACTGCGCATCACATCCCGGTCAAAGTCCTTGATTATGTTGGCCATCAGGAGCATCTGTTGGTCACTGACGCCGGCCTTCACGTAGCGCTGCATGTAGGCATGCCGGTTGGCCAGAAACTGGTCCAAGAAACAGAAGATGTCCGCCGCCAGATCCAGATACTCGTGTGGCTCATCCAGCTTCGGCACTAGAGCACTCTTCTGCTCGTTTCCTCGTTCTTGGGCAGATGTGTTCGCATTATCGTCATGGGTTTCCGGCGAGAGGGTCTCCTTGAACCAGTGCCCCAGATAGCTCTCGCTGTCGTCCTCCTCCGAGTTGTCGGAGCAGGAGAGCGAATCGTTGAAGTATGTGGTTGAGTCCGAGTAGCTGATCGGATCGCATTCAGTGCGATCCTTGGCCGAAGCTCGTCGCAGAGTGCAGGCCTTGCGATATGCTACGGTGGCCAAGAAAGTAAACAGTTGATGCAGGGTGGCCGTGTTGAGAACCCTCACAATTCGCTCCAGCGAAGTGTAGTTCTTCAGAATATCAAACTGGGCCGGCTCTGGGATGTCCCCGGATTCGGAGCTCTGCCCGCAGGCGGACTCGATCTTCAGGTCCTCGATTAGCTCTGACAAAAGCTTGATACTGTGGTTGGCAATAGCCGCGTTGAGTTCTCCGAATCCCTGTTGGACTTTGAAAAGATTTACTCTAGCGATGGGTGTGCCGGGTTCACTCCCCGTTGTTGTAGTCTTTGCAGCTTGTGGCTTCGATTTGGATGAGGAGTCCGTGGTACTTCCAGTGCTGCCTGAAGCACCCATGGCTCCCTGAATGCCGCTGATGAGCAACCAGCTGCCGTAGCAGAGGTGATTCTGGTAGACATGCATCCGGGCCGAGCTCTTGAACAGTTCACCAATGCTCGAGTAGATCTCCAGGGCCTTGCTGACAATGCTGCAAGCCTGTTCCTCGAAATCGTCGTGCTCCTTCGACGTCTGTCCACTGCTGGATCCGCCGCCTCCGGCACTGCCCTGGCTGGTGGACGCAGTCTGCTGCTTCTGGGAACTGCTCGCCTGGGACATGCTCAGCACACTGGTGGTGATCGAAACGAGCACTGCATTGTACAGAGCGGTGATGCCGCACATTGAGAGCTTGTCGATGCGACTCGGCGTCAAGGGCTGAGATGCGATCAAGCCCTGGGCCTGACTCAGAATAGATAGATCCGTCAGCATGTGATTCATGGTCGACTTCACTGATGTGGCCTCCACTTGCGTGAGTGGCAGATACAGTGGCTTGCCGCCGTTTATGGTCTCCATGTACTTGGAGCGGTATCGGTTCAAGATGGGCAGGCCTACGCACACGTTCAGCAAGGTATCGGCGCCGTTCATCTGCTGGAAGCACTGCAAGTTCACGGCCTGAAGTTGGTCCTGCAATTACACACAATTAGAAGACTATTGACCCAACCCGATTATGATTCATTTACTGTGCAATCGGTGACCTCCTCGCTAAGCGGCACCCAGGTCATCTTTCCCGGCTCCAATGGCGCCAACAACTGCTGAAGAATAACCGAGGAGAGGTCCGAGCGCGATCGCTTGATCTCCGACTTTGGCGATTCCTTGTCATTGCTGTTTCCACCGCCTGCCGATGTACTACTGCTCCCAATGATGCTCTTGTTGCTCGACTCGGGGTGCTTGCAGCTCTTCAGTACACTGGCCACGGCATTGTAGTCGAATTGCGCCGCCGAATTGGCGATGCTCTCCCGGCCTTCGCAAAGCATTTTAAGAGCCGCCAGCAGCCATTTGGTCTCGTACACCGAGACCAGAGGCAGCCGGTGGAGGATAAAGGAGGTGAGCACGGCGGTGGCATCGTGCAGCTGACAAATCTGTGTCTGGCAAACTAAGAAACGATAAACTTTTACACAAAGGACCTTGCTAATATGAATCACCCGATTTCTGGGCAAGCAATGATTTTTTTGCACTATTCGCTGAAAAAATCATCAGGGCGGGTGAAGAAGACTTACTCGACTTGATTTGGACAAGCTTATCCGCCGCCAGAGCCGCAAAGGCCGTGTAGAATTGCATGTAATTGCTTTCCTCGTCGAAAAATTCATGTTCGCTGCACGAAATAAAGGCAAACCGATTTGCAAAATTAAAAATTATTTGAAAAAGCTTTTCGTTTCGTCATTGGTCGGCCATTTTGCAAGTCACTTTTTTGCACTTTGCAGTCCCCAGTCCCCCGAAAAATTTTCACTGCGCCATTGAGGCAACAAAAGTTCTGGCCATCCCACTAACTTACCATCGATTGATCGCCTTCAGCAGGTTAACCACCTCGTTCTTATTGAGAGCTCCGGTGCGGTTCACTAGCAAAACTTTAACCACGGAGTTCCAGTCCGTTCCGCCGCTGTGGGCCGACATTATTGTTTAAATATACGTCTATTTGCCCCAATATTGCCCCAAAAGTACTCGGTCTAGGCCTACTGTGTGACCAGTTACATTAACCGTGGGATAGTGTTGCCAACTCAACTAATTTTATGTAGGAATGTGGATTTTTTTTAACCCTAGACGGTCATGCTTCGTCGATTCGACGACGCATGGTCACATTTGTTCGATTATTCCAGTATTTTTTTGATTCTTTTTCCTCGTTTTTCGTACAGCTGTTGTCGATGCTTAGACGCAGCTGTGTGCAAACGTACAAATCCGTCGGTCGCATGTAAGTATCATTTCTGAGAATTAGCGTCGTCGAAACGACGAAGCATGTCTTTAGTGTGACTTTTTGGTAATATTGCATATATTTTTCTGCAGAAAATTGGCCTAGAAAATGAATAGAGGCAATGGTTTAGACGAGATTGCGATTGCAAACCTTCTTGAAGAGGACGAATCCGATGTGGATATTGAAGATTCTGGTGAAGATCATCCAATTTTGGGCGAATTAGTTGAGGAACCAAGTTCTTCAGAAGACTCTTCAGATGACGAAAACACACCATTAAATGTGTTGTTTAATAAGTCCAGTATTATTACTTTTTCTAAAACTGGTCTTCGCGGAAAGGATCGTCATAAGTGGGCAACTCAAAAGTCAAAATCCCATAAATACGGGCAATCCATTATCCATCAACGTCGCGGACCGACAAGAAACTGTAAAAGCTTAAAGGATCCACTGGATCCTTATTCCCATATTGTTATTTATTCCCATAACATGTTAGAGTCGGGTAGTAAACCACTAAGCCGTAGAAATTATATGAAAAGCCTACACTCAAGCCTCATTCAAAAACAGTTAATGAATAGGCTAAGCCGAGTTACATTGCCCAATTTAGCTCGGGAAAATATCTCAAGCGGCTTAATTGATAAAAATGAAAACAATAATGAAAACCAATTTAATTTAAATGCAAAAAGAAAGATCTGCGCTTTTTGTCCTTCCGCAAAACGTCGTATGACCAAAACCATTTGTTCGAAATGCCAAAAAAGCCTTTGTGGAGAACACAAATTTGATCTGTGTGCCTCTTGTGTAAAAAAATAATTTGCAACATCTTGATTCACATTTTTGTTTAGTTTTAAGCCTTAATATTAAGATTCGACTGAAGTAAAGAAACTACTTGTGATTTTTGTTATCTAATTTGGCCAAAGAAACAAGGCCCAAAAAAAAAAACATGAAAAAAAGGTTGTTTATTATTTTTTAGTTTTTAAGTGTATTATTAATGTAAAAATGAATTGTTATTTCTTATTTTGAACTGATAACGTTATGAATAAAACGCAGTAAAAAAATTTTTTACAATATTGTTTGTTTTTTATCAATTATACTTATTTTAAAATTGGCGTCGTCGATTCGACGAAGCATAACCTTAACGTAGGAAAAATAAGCATGACCGTCTAGGGTTAATGACAGGTAACTAAAAGCCACCAAAGTTAAGAGGATATCATTGTATTGGCTATATAATTATTTATTATAGATTTTGTTAAACCTAGTAGCCTATATATAATAAATTCTTAAGATGTCAAAAAATACCGTACCGGCTTTTCTGATTTTCCCCGGTGAACATTACCCTTCGCCGGGATTAGTGTGACCTTACCAAAGTCCCATCTCCCATCCGCGAATCCCCCGGAACTGCTGACATTTGTTTATATTCCAACGACATGCAATTCCATTTTAAAGTCTCGGATGCTGAACGGGACAAGGGTACGGCGGCCACCAGTAGCAGTGCCGCCACCAACCCACATACTGCCCTCCAGCCCCAGCAGCCGGCGGCGCTGGTGGAACCCAAAGATGCCCAGCACGAGATCCGGCTGCAGTTAGTATCTGCTGGTCTGATGCAATCCGCAAGGAATAACTGAAACTCATTCGAAATTCACAGGAACATAGTGGCTACCTTTTCGGTGAACTGCGAACTGGACCTCAAAGCCATCAACTCCCGGACGAGGAACTCGGAGTACTCCCCAAAGCGCTTCCGAGGTGTGATAATGCGAATGCATTCGCCACGCTGCACAGCCCTTATCTTTCGGACCGGAAAAATCATCTGCACAGGTGCCCGTAATGAAATCGATGCTGATATTGGGTCACGGAAGTTCGCCCGCATCCTCCAGAAGCTGGGATTCCCCGTCAAATTCATGGAGTACAAGTTGCAAAACATTGTGGCCACGGTGGACCTGCGGTTTCCCATCCGCCTGGAGAACCTCAACCAGGTCCATGGCCAGTTCAGTTCCTATGAGCCGGAGATGTTCCCCGGACTCATCTACCGCATGGTCAAGCCACGTATCGTCCTGCTTATTTTCGTTAACGGAAAGGTGGTCTTCACGGGCGCCAAGTCCCGCAAAGACATCATGGACTGCCTGGAGGCCATTTCCCCCATCCTGCTCAGCTTCCGAAAAACGTAGGCGCGTGACACTCTACTGGCTCTAATTTATTTTAGCAATTTTTTTTACGAACAAACCGACAAAATGGAAAACTATTCCGCTATGCATTAAAAAATTACATTTTTATAAAGCATATGTTACCATTTAAGATATTAATTAAAACAGAAGACCTTTGTCTATATGAAAAAGAAGTATTTTTAGATAACTTTGGGCAACTATGGTATTTTCGGGCTCCCAAATGGGCTCCCCATGCACTGCTCTATATTTTTAATGGGACTGGACAAAAAATTTGAAATAAAATCTAAAAAAACAGTTGTTCTTATATTTTGATACAGATTGTTGGAGAATCGATGTAGGAATCGTTTAAGGTTTTCCGGTTGGGAATCGGATACGAATTGGCAAAGATATAGCCTTAGCAGAGCCCCCAAATGGGCTCCCCATGCACTTCTCGATATTTTGAAGGGGACTGGCCAGAAAAATAAGGAAAAAATCCTAGAATAAAAGTTGTTCTTAGATTTTGCTGCAGATTGTTGGAGAATCGATGTACGAATCGTTTAAGGTATTCCGCTTGGGAATCGGATACGAATTGGCAAAGATATAGCCATCGCAGGGTTCCCAAATGATCCCCCTCATGCACTTAGCTAAATTTTGAAGGGGACTGGCCAGAAAAATTGAGAAAAAATCTAAAAAAAAAGTTGTTCTTAGATTTTGATGCAGATTGTTGGAGAATCGATGTACGAATCGTTTAAGGTATTCCCCTTGAGAATCGGATACGAATGGGCAAAGATATAGCCTTCGCAGGGCCCTCATATACAAGATAGAGAGATATTTGTCTATATTTTGATGTGACTCCCCCGACAAAATATCCAAGGGAGGAGGAGGAAAATAATTTGATCTTGTTTTAAATCTTGTATAAATAAAACACCCAGATGGTTAAACATTACTTTTCATTTATTTTCATTTTCATTACAAAAGAAAACACGAGTTACAAAGAGATTCGATTCTTATGGTAGTGGAGGGATAATAGACTCTACTCAGTTATACAAACGAGGGCTGTAGATCCTCGCTAACTCCTCGTGGGCTTCGAGTACATGGCTGGGTGAGTGATAATACAAACTATTTGTGGTTTGAAGTGGGAGGGGATAAATACGTATAAAACTTACAGACTATGCAGATTCGTTAGTTGCATAAATTGGACGGTTCTCATTTCGTTACAAAAATATTCAAGATTAAGTTTAGATTTAGGTAATTTTCATTCGATATTCGATATGCAGATGCAGATATCGTCAAGATATGTTTGCTTAAGATTTCTAAAATCTATTAAAGGCATTTTGTGAAAGACACATTGGTTTGATGATTCCTCATAATTCCGCACTTGAAGCCCGCTCTATGATAAGGCGTACTTTTATTCGTTATAGACTTAAAATATACATTTCATTTAGGATGCTACATGCAGAAGGTTCTTTGTTCAGCGATATAAAATAAAAATATGTATGTTTAGCTGCTGCTGCTGCTTTGTACATTTCAAGTATACAGCGGGTCAATGGAGTACTACTACGCAAAAAGAGAAAGCCAAAAAGTTGACCAGCATTTTTGGACGGAATGCAATTTCGTTTGGCAAAAATAAAAACTACTACAACTCAAAAACTAAACGTAAAAAAAAACTAAAAACAGACAAATCCTAGCAATGCGTTTTCGTGGGTGACTCTCTGTTTCCTTCTGTCCCTTCACTATGTGAGCAAGTGCAACATGTTGAGGACCAGGTGCGTGCGACTCCTCAGCAGGTAGATGAAAACGCTGAAGAATAGCAGCGACATGGACATGGAGGCGCGCCATCCCATATTGTATATGGAACAATAGGGACACTGCGAACTGCCGCACACCTCGCAAATGTTCAGCAGATATGTGGGCAGGGCATCAAATATTGATTCGTTGAATCGCTCTGCAAGATACATAGATTAATTACTTATTTCGATTAAAAAGGATAGAAAATAGTCACTTACCCGGCGCATAGTAGTCGTAGACTCTCACCGGCAGATAGCGCGACATGTTGGCGACTGGATACCAGCGTTCAATTGTGAAATTAACGCAAATGTCTTCACGATCAAGCTGTTTAAAGATTACAATTAGTTTTTCTATCGTCTAACTTCTTGGAATTCTTATTAGTCTTACATAATCAAAGTAGAAGATAATCTTGCGCTCTAGGTACCGTGCCCTTCTCAGATTCCTGACTCGATTGCTGAGCACATAGGTGTCCAGTTTCTGCTGCTGAATCCAGTAGCCCGTGGGTATGGCCACGTCCAACACAGCCATGCCAGAGCGCTCCGACTCATTGGTATTTATCCAGCTAAGTTTTGGATAAAAGAAGTTTAAGAAAGAGCTAAAGTTTAAAACTATTTAAACACTCACTTCTGACAGGCCACATAGGAGATGTGCGACTGATTCCTGCCGTGGAAGATGGCCTTGGTGTGCAGGCCGAAGGCTGGCACTGGCGGCTTCGTCTGGAACTTCTCAATGTCCACGTTGTACTGGACATGCATCTGTAGGATGGCGTAACCAGCGCCCTTGGCTTGCACCTTGATGGTGCCCCATGCATCAGGGATCTAAAAAGAAAAAGAATAAGATATGAATAATTTAAATATTGGTAACAACTATGTCTTACCTCTATGCTCTGCAACCTGGCCAGGTTGGTGTCATCTATCATCAGCGTCTGGGTCTTGCCGCCTTGCGAGGAGGCCTCTATTTCAACAGTCAGGGCGGAAACCTCGCGCAGACGTGAGCGCACAGTGTACTCGACTAGAGCCTTCAGAGCGGCACTGGTGTCCTGGGTGGAAGCCCACCCTCCATCGTTGAGGCGCTGCGAGTTCAACCACCTCACGATTGGATCCACGAAGAACTCGCGCCGAGCCACATAGACCAACAAGGCATAGGCGGTCGTCTCTATGTTGAGGGAATCGTATTCGTACGGCAACCGGGGCAGGGAGAACCACTTCTGGTTCTCCAGCTTGCGAGGCGGTTGCGGTATCTCCTGGTTGCCCCAGTACATGAAGTCACCTATGTTGCGGGCATGGCGGCGCAGAATGGCAAAGACTTCCTCGGCGATTGGTGAGTTGCACAGCTGCAGGGCATAGGCCGTGATGGCAATGTCGTACGGTTCGGCATGGCGCTTCAGGAAGTCCATGTTCCGTTCGATGTAAGCCAGGGCCCGCTGAGTGGCCAGAGCCACTCGAGATCCCATGGTCCCTGAGATATCCTTGACCGTGGCCAGTGTGATGAGCACGTGAGATGTGAGCGTGATGTTCTTGTCGAAGTTGGTGCGGTTCAGTTTCCTATCCGGCAGCCATGTGACTTCGTAGAAGGAGCCCTGGACCGTCTGGTGCTGGAGCAACCAGCGCATGTTCTTCTCCACAATGTTGGCATCGATCCAGATGAAGTTCTCCCACTCGTAGAAGCTGGCCTCCTGGAACACCCTCAGGCAGTAGCTGGTGAGCCAAACGGAGGAATCGGAGTTGTTCCAGTCGGAGCGGAAGAGCGAGAAGCTGCCATCGGGCTTCATGAAGCTCAACTGGCGCTGGTAGCCAATGTTCATGTGGTAGAAGGCCTCCTTCTCCATCGTCTTGTTGCGCTGATTGATCAATCGCATGTACATGATGGTGTAGAGATTGGCGGCGAAGCTGAAGGCGTTCTGCTCCCCAGACTCCATGGGCAGGTACAGGAGCGAGCTGGCATTCACCGGCATGGTGGGGAAAATGGGTCCCACAACGTCTCCCACCACGGATATTCTGGCTCTGTTGGAGCCGTACACGAAGTAGCGATCCACCTGGTAGGGAATCTCGGGCGTTTGGGTCACGTTCACATGCATGTATTCCAAAACATAGGCGCGATTCGAGAGATCCAGAAGCACGGCCTGATGACGGTACTGCGGCAGACCATCCGACTCCACGTGCAGTCTCCTGGTAATCGTATCTGTGCCCAGCAGAGTGGCTACGTGCAGGGTGACATCCACATCGCCCAGCCGCTGCGGCACCACCGGGACATAGACCACCGTTGTGCCCTGAGCATCCAAGTAGATGAAGAACTGATGCTCGCCAGAACTGGTCCGGGGGTTGTACGAGCGCACGATTCCGTCCTCCTCCACATGGACGAACTTGTAGTCCGGACTGCCGTGCAGGACCACAGTGGCCTCAATTGGCGTCGTCATATAGTTGAATACTGTGACACGGATGCCCACCTGCTCGCCTTGGCGGCAGGCCTCCGGCATCTCCACGTTGATGAAGAACGGCTGCACGCCGACGTACTCCAGGGCCTTGTTGATCATCCCGAATCCCTTCGAGGGACTGACACTGAAGGCACTGACCATCCAGTAGGCGGGGCGATCGGGCACCTCTACGTTGAAGATGTACCGACCATGGGGACCAATGTTCACGTCCTTCCAGAGCCAGACGTTCTCGTAGTGGCGGAGGACGCGGTTGAACCGGTACTTGCGGTAGTTCAGTAGCTCTGTGTCATTCCGAACATGGCATCCAATCTCATCCGTACCGTCCTCGCAGTCGAACAGGCCATCGCACTGCTTCTCCAGCCGATAGCACCGCCCACTGAGACACTCGCCGTAGCCGAGGGTGCGGTTGCACGTGTCCTGCCGGCGGGGAACATAGCCGTCTGTGAAGACCACCAGACCGGAGTACTCGAAAGTTCTGTTCGCATCAACGCCGAACGATGAGGCCGGGAAGTAGACCAGCTCGTCGGGATTGCCCTCGTGGGAGTACCAAATGTGCTTGTACGTTCCGTTTGTTTGCTCGTCGAAGTTGGACATCTTGGTGATGATCTTGGCGTAGGTCAGTTCGTTGCCCGCCTGCATCGTGTAGAAGGCGCTGTCGATGCCCGAGAGTCCCACATACGAGCCGGGCTCTCCGAAGATGGCCACCTCCACCTTCTCGCCGGTCCTCGCCTTCCGGTTGTTGATGTACACGGTGAAGTTGTTCCTGGAGATGCCATTGACCGGGAAAGTCAGAGAATCGGCCACCACCTGGCCCTGCTGGGTGATCTTCCACACCACCAGAGTGGCCACGGGAGCCATCTCTGCACTCAGAACCACGGCAATGGTCTTGATGCCCTCCGTGATGGTCTCGCGATCGTTCACCAGGATGACACCCTTGGACATGATCAAGTAGTTGAACTCCTCCAGGTAGAAGTTGGTTCGAATGTGGAAGATGATGTATTCTCCGACAACTGGCTGCTCCGTGCTGGTGGTCACCTTGATGTGCTGATTTCTTGGGGAGTAGTGGGACACCAGGAGGAGATCCGTCTGCAGGCGCTCGCCTCGCGGATCCACAAAGTTGGCCTGCAGCCGCATGTTCTGGATGCCGTTGAGGAAGTCTCTGGACTGCGGCCGGTCGTCCAGGTTCAAGTCGTTCCGGATGTCGATCTTCACCTCCCAGATCCCGTCGCTCTGCAACGACATTTGCAGCCTCTGCGTGGGCCAGTCGCGGCGGCCACCATTCCGGCTCTCCACGAACCCGGAGACCTCCATCAGACCCTGGCGCAAGAGATTCGGATCGATGGGGGAGCCATCGTGGTACTCCACCACCAGGTACGTGGTAAACGGCATAGCCGGCTTGAAAACCTGCGGCGACTCTCCCAGGAATGCCACTCGCAAGCTGGAATTATAGACCCTGGCCACCGAGTAGCCGCTGATGATCTCGTCGTAGAACTTCTCGCCCACAGTGGCTGTGATGAGGATCTCCGAGTTGGCCAGATTCGGCACCAGGAGCTCCAGCTCCCGCAGTGGCCACTTGAAGTCAAAGGTGCCGTTGAAGAAGCGCAGGTATGGCAGCGAATTCCTGTACGAGGTCGTCCACGAGTTGTAGTTGTCGTAGTTCTCCTGGTACTCGGGTTTCTTCAACCAGAACGGCCAGTCCTCCTCGAACTGGTAGTGCCGCTCCACCACATACTGATTCCTGTACAGTATATCCTGGGAGAGATCTGCTCCATCCTGTGGCAGTTGGCCTGGCACATTGTACTGTATCTGGGGATTCTGGTTGGGATTGTTGTAGCGCCAGCGCTCGTTATACCGATTGGCCTGCTCCAGCGGGGATCGCCCCAGGCGGTACTTCTCGTTCAGCACTTGGTTGCTGAAGTAGCCGATGGGTCGAATGGTGGCTTTTAGAGTCAGGTTGCCCCTGACGGGCAGCCCGCTGGTGAAGTTGGCCATCACTCGGCCATAGATGAATGGATCTGTGGTGAAGAAGTAGGCGGGCATGGTCACGTTCACTTCGAACCGGGTCTGATAGTACTCCTCCACTGTAAAGTGGCTCTCCTCCTGCTGGCCCTGGGCAATCACCCGGATGGTCCACTCGCCGAAGGTGGGCTGATCGGAGAGCTTGTACTCCAGCGACACGGAGCCCAAGTTGGATTGCCTTGAAAGGAAAAGGAAGCATGAACAGGAGCCGAGATTAATGAGGCTATTATATACTACCTTGACAGCCAACGCTTGAGGATGTGCCTGTTGGGATCCAGCATGTAGACATCCACGGGATTGTCGAATCCCTTCAGTTCGGTGGTTATGGGAATGGCCCTGAACCGGACCGTCTCCCCCTGCATGTAGAGGGGCTTGTCCGTCTGCACGAATATCGTCATGGAGCGCTGGGAGAAGTCCAGTTTCGTCTCGTTGAGGAAGGCCAGTCCGCCGAAGACGTTCTGGAAGAAGCCCTCCACCCTCAGCTTGTACTTTCCGATCACACTCGTGGGCGGAATCCGCATCAGCAGCGTCTCGGGCACTCCCTCCTTCACGTCCTTGGAATCTCCGCTTATTTGGACGCCATCGCAGGAGATACTGGCGTGCACTGTGATCGGGTACTGGGCCTGGAGGATGGAGACGGACACCTGGTAGATGAGACCCGGACGCACCATTCGCGAGGCGACAATAAAGTAGGTGGGCTCCCGCGAGTGCAGCGACTCCAGGAAGGTGGCCTTCACATTGTAGGATGACTTTCCGCGCGTCAGACTCGGCTCCTCCTCCGGAAAGCCAACGCCCTGCTGCCTCTTCCCGAACTCATCCTGGCCAGTCAGGTCGTTGTAGCTGCCGGCATCCGTCCTGTAGGGCGGACGATCGTTGGGATTCGTCTGGGGGTTGTTGCCAAACTGATTCGTCTGGGGAGAGTTGCTGTCCAGACCGCCGTACTGGTTGCCATACTGATTCGTTTGGGGTGAGTTGCCCCACTGCTGGGTGGGAAACTGTGGATTCTGTTGTTGCTGCTGCTGTTGATTCTGGTTGTAGTAGGGATCGATTTGGCCAGCCGTCGGCTGCAGTGCGTCCAAGACGGCGGCTACCACGAGCAGGGAACGCAGCAAGTGCCACATCGTTGCTGCTTGGCTGCACGGAGGAGAAGTCGAAAAGTGAATGAATTAGGGAATCATTACATTTGGCTGCTCGCTGCTCTACGGACTATAAATAGAGGGGCTATGGATTTGGATGGCTGTCCATCAGGGTGGCTCTATTTCGGATTGAAATTTAAACAAAAAGTGAAAGGTGTGTCGGGCGAAGTGTAAACTAAACAACAGGCTATTGGGAATAGTTTTAAGAATCTTTGGATTTCTGTCATGGTCTGACTTGGTCTACCCTAATGCCCATAGATCCCCACCTGCCTGGATAGCCTTAGAACCACCCTGATACCATTTCTTGTTCGAGGATTGCTTTTCGGTTGATTTCCGGCGCCGATGTTTCGGTATTAATAGACCCTATAGACCCGATCTGGCAGGAGCAATGAACGCTTCTCTGGCCAGACAAGGGGGAGGTGGCGGACCAGCTCTATGGGATAGGAAAGTATGTCAAACATTAAGTAAAATGTCATTCAAGTGGGAGCGCAATTAGTCTTGGACGACGAGGAGATTTGGGTCTGGCAGGGATTTGGGGAAACAAAGTGTCTTTTTAAAGACTTTGTGATTTATTGTCGAATCGGAAGGAGATTATGAGAGGCCCACAGAGCAACTACTTTGATCTCTGATGAAATGTTTATGTTTTATGTTTATGTTTATTGAGTTATAAACATTTCTGGCTTGGTTATCACTACTCATAGAGTGGCCTAATTATGTTTTCTTTCTTTTATTATTAAGTTAAGAATATTTTTATTATGAACTCATTAAACATTCACTTTTAATTTATTCCACTGCCCGTTAGAGTCCATGAAGTTTATTGCCCGCGAAATTGCAGTTGCGGAATATTTAGACTCAAAAAGTGCTTAAAAATGCACATATTTTAAGAGTCAGGCCTATCAGGACACAATCAGCCGACCATACATCATTCCTGGAGGGACAAAAGGACCAAGGATCTGTGAAAAACTCTCTTTTCTATAAAGGCATTAACTCCGAGACCAGGTAAAAAGTCAACATGCCAAGGGAACCTTATAGAAGGGTCGGATCTGGCAATAAGGTACCGGTCTACACTTGACCCTCCTCGGCCGGGGGAAGGAGAGGTTTGAAAAGAACCTCTGGGATGCAGAGGGGAGTGCATTTGAAATGCAGTTTGCCGGCCAGGAAGGGTACATACATGGTATATGGTATATGGTAAGGTAAGGCAACACACTGGAACCGAATGGAACAAAACACGCAAACGAAACGGACGCCTACCTGACCATACAGATGCAGATACACATGTGAGCACAATAATAGTGCGAAGATTAGGAACTAAAGCGCTTAAAATAATACTTTTATTTCAAAATTAGACATTTCTTTAAACCGATATTTTAGATAGATAGTTTTGAAGTTAATATTTAATATTTAATTTAACCTTTGATGCTATTTTTTTGAGGGGGAGTGTATTTACTAGCGCTATTCTGTTCACTGAAGCAGCAGAAGTTACTGGCCTAGGGTTCTCCTCCAGCTACAGCTACAGCTCCAGGTCCGGGCCAGTGAAAACAAATACTGGGCGAGAAGACCTGGCCTGACAATTATTTCCAAAGCGACTTTTGTAATCCACCCTTCACACATTACACATCACACACACACACACACACCACAGAGACACAGTCACCCGCACAAGTGTTGTACGGCCGTAGACATGTAAAGTGGTCATTAATTAGCCGAAGAAGACCCATTCGAAAGTATTGGGAGGGCAAGAGTGCAATTGAAATGGCAGGCAGGACTTTTGGGCGGGCACAGGACCAAATGGCATTGAAATTTGAGTGCTTCTCGAAACAAAAAAAAACAAAAAAGGAGCGAAAACAACGCCGGAATCCAATTGGACAGCAGGTGGCTTCAAGTTTTTTCTTCATCAAGGAACTGATGCCTAAAAACGTCATCAGGACCTTTTAGCTCCTTCGTTTTTTTAATGAAAATATCATAGAAAATGACTAAAAGTGACGCCGCCGAGCGCACTTGTTTAACTTTTTGGTCAACGCCCATGTGCCAACAACAACAACGCAAGCAAAGACTCTGGCTTAGGCATTTTTTTGAGCCACCAAACAGACAGAAATTGGGCGGGTCGTCCGCCAGAACTCCTCTCACACGCCACACTCACCTCGTATTTAGTTTAATTCCTTTGTCTCGCTCAGCAGGCGGCGTTCATAGTTTTTAACAACAAAAGATGTAAATAAAACAAACCCGAGAACTTAAATATTCGAAAAAATGAAGCAACACAAAACCCAGTCCACACCCCGCTTTGATGACTTTTTTTTAACAGTTCAGTGCTGTAAAATACTCCATTTAAATTTAAGTGCTGTAAAGTCGTGCATGTTTATGAAACATAGGTGTTATCGATGTATGGTAGGGTCCTTTTGGGGCTGCCACCATACCCGGTTCGTTGGGTAAAGACTCCTTTTTACAGGATTTATCGCTTAAAAGCTAATATAATCAGAGATTATGCAAATATTCAAACTATCAATGCCAGGCAACCGGTAGCTTTTAGAGATGGAACCACCAAATTATCCTTGATTAGTGTTGGAAAGTTCGATAAGATCGATTTTCTGGTATTTTTTGTGCGGTATTGAAGGCAGCCAGCATTGGTAACACCGCCAGTTGTCTGTGTGTGTGTGTGTATCGTATGCGTGTGATGTAAGGTCATTCGCGTGAAAATATCAGCGAGGAAAAAATCGAATTTTTGTGTTTTGTGTGCTAGGTAAATGCAATAAAGAGTGCAAATCGAAGAGTTTAATACCCGTTCCGTGCGTCAGCGGTGAAAGTGTGAGGCCCCGCGGCCGGTGAACATGTGAAAAATCGCCAGGAAATCAAAGGTGCTAGGTTGCCCAACGCAAAAATTGTGTCGAAAAGCACACCACAGTACCTCTCTCTCTCTCTTACACACACACAAATTCCGATACTCTCGAGAACCCCGCACACACACACAAACACATATATGCATATACGGCAGAGGAGCTGGGAGAGCTAGGAACCTAGAGTTGTCAACGTTGTGCGAAGAATTTCGTCATTGAGCGGTGCATGTGTGTGAGTGTGCGTGTGCGAGCGAGAGAGGTAGAGTGCGTGCGGGTGTGTGTGTGTTGGTAGTTTGTTCTCTTCTTTGGTAGTAAAACACAAAAGGAAAATCATCGGGGAAAAATGTGAAAAATGTACATAATTCGTATCGTACACCAGCTCTTGAGCCCAGTGGCCGAAAATGTGAGATGAAACCGTGCACCGATCGAAAAACTATTACATAAATAGTGCAAAGTGTAAATGTTTTTGAAGACAAAAGCAGCGAAAAAAGCGCCGCCGCGCACGCTGTCGTCATCGCAGCTAAAAAAAAAAAACGAAAAGAAAGAATCGAAACGTAACGGCGAAAAACGAAAAGCGAAAAATGGGGAAAACGAGGAGTAGCCCCAACCTATCGCATCAAAAAAAAAAAAAAAAAATCGCGTTCCTAAGCCGAAAATTTTAAAATTCCAATTGTCAAGTGCCTGTGTTTGTGTGTGTGTGTGATGTACGATGAATGATGTATGAAAAATAACTGTAAATAAACTAATAACATTTAATGGTGCACGGTGGGTGGTGGGGGAGTGGGAAGTGAGGTTGTGCGGGTGGTGGAGTGCCTGTGTGAGTGACCTCGTGTCCATGTGTCGCGTGTATCTGCGAGTGTGCGTGAGTGTGCGGCGGCAAGGAGTGTCATGCGTATATTTTGCTACCTCCCCCCCCCTATATTACCGCTGACCCACTGGCAGGGCCTATCCTCACAATAACAACAACAAGAACAAGAACAACAGAAGGCGGCAGGCAGCAGCAGCTCCTTTGCTCCAACGAGTTTTATCTTGTTTTGCCGTTTTAATCATATGCGGGCGGAGAGAGTGGAGATGGAGAGTAGAAGAGTAGGAGAGTAGAGGAGAGCTGAGAGGAGACAATCACGTCATCCAGCTTGCCATGACACACCAACATCAACATCGATACAGTGAGCTCTCGGCCCTCGGCCGGCACTCGGCTTAATAAAACGTCTTAAATGGCCAGAAGCAGAACCAGAAGCAGAACCCAGAAGCAGCTGAGAGCTTTCTCCTGCCGTGGCAGTGTTGCATACTTCTAGGCTATTAGTACAGTGGTAATAGGCCTAAGAAGAAAGTTCTTCTCTGACTACTAATTCTATCTCTAATCGTTTTCTTCGATTTTAGCTAGGAAGGATGTCCTTTAAGGACTTGCTTCACTGTATCAATGACTACATCAACAAACACACACGCGCTGGCCATAAAGTCATTTGAATGAACTTTATTGGCCAGCCACGAAGCCGAGTTCTCCATCAGGCGCGCGTGAACTTGATTGTTATGGTGGAGGAAGAGGGCGGAAGAGGAGGCAGAGGAGCAGCAGCGCAGCAGAGCATATTCCAAAGGCTTTTAATTAAAAGAATTAAATTAGCGCCCCCCTATCAGTCTCCCCTTTATTTAAAGTCGAGCTTATTAATTTTTGTGATCATGATGTTTGCTGGCCAGCCGTTTGATTTTTTGCCAAAAACCCCAAAAAAAACAGCATCTCTCTGCGTGTCACTGTGTCAATGTTCTAGGGGGTTGGAGGGTGGGAAGTATCCAAGTGGGGGGCTGTCGAATGAATGAGTGTGAGTGAAATGCCGATTTTGAGTGCTAGTGCGAGTGTGAGTGTGTGTGTGCGAGAGAGCAAATAAACTGAGTCATGGCTGACGATGACGTTATGCTGCTCTTTTCTTTGCTGCTGCTGCGGTTAGGGCAATTTGTCTCCAAAGTGTTTATGCTCAAAGTTTGCCAATAAAGTGCGGAGGAAAAGAAAACTTTTTGCAGAAATGCTTGCAAAACACACATAGCGCGCACTCTGTGGCTGGCCCACAAATGCCATAACATTTAGCATTCGATTGACCTCGAGGCTCGAGTCTAGGCAGCAAATCGATAGCATTGTTTTTTTTTTTCTTGCTCTTCCTCCTCCACCTCCACAATCGATAACATGCCACTACGGCCTCCCATCATAAGTGCCATAACTGGTTTCAGCTTCTTCTTATGCTTCTTCATAAATCTGATTAGAAATCGATTGAACTAATCGAATATGAGATCGATTTGGGAAAATTGGCAAATATAGCAGCATAAGCATTAGAAACAGACAATACCTATTTCTTTTGTTCCGCCTCACCTCCGCCCCAGACCGAATTAGCAAAGTGTTCTGTTTAAATAGATGGATAATTCATGTGCAGACCGAACCGAACTGCCCCAAACTAGTGGTGGCCGGGTCTGAGAACGAAATGGAGGATCTGAGCGAGACAGTCGGATAATATTTTCGGGCCTCAAAGACTCCCCGGGCTGTGATAAAGAAATATTATTATATTTTAATCGGTACCCAGAAAGTATTTATTTAAAGTACTGCATTGAGGCTAGGGCTTTATCTAGAACCGGATCACCTCTACTGCCGTCTCCACACGTCGCCTAACGGTAAACAAATCACAGTGACTGCGACTGCGACTGTGACTCTGCTGTGATTTGGAAGCTGTTATCTCCAAGTATTTCCAGTCACGAAGTTGTGAAATCTTAAAATCAATAAAGCACATTTTTTGAAGCTTTGTTTGTTTCACTTTTTAGTTGAATTATTAACCTCACTGTTGATTGTTTTTCTGCCGCATTTGATAAGATTCGAAATAGTTGTGCCGTTCCTCATCCGCAGTACGAGATTCTGGAAGAGTATAGGATCTTATCACCCCGACTGTTGACGTCATGCAGCGAGATAAAGTCGAGAACTGGAATTGGAATGTTATTCTTTGATTAATTATCAATTAATTTAAGGCAATTTAAGCCTGGCAATATCAATTGTTTAGGTTCAGAGTTCGATTGGGGAATTTAATCCTTATATTCCACATCCATTTTAAAATTGAAAACTAAAAAAACCTTTCTAGTAATGTGTTTCCAAGCCATCTGCTTCTTGTTGGCCACTCGTAATCGGCCTGGTCAAGATAACGCCTCAACTATTTAGATAAGCCCTCTGGGTGTATATCACTTGGGTGTTCCGAAATCACTGTGCGTTGACTGCGCTGCTTGTGCGCCGACTGCGACGGTGGCAGCGACGGAGGAGGCTACTCTCGCCCACAGTGGGGTCGGTGTTCAGTCTGCTCGTCGAATTCGCTGTGTTCGCTCCGTTCGCTCTGCCTGTCTGCCTGGCCTGGCCCGTTCGCCGCTCGTTCCGTGTGTGTCCGCCTATGTTCCATAGATAGTAACTAAAAAAAAAAGTACAACCAACTAGCCTAGTAGGTCTTAGATTAGCAAAAAAAAAACAGTATCCTGGGGAATTGTTGCGCACATCTCCTCCACCTTGGGCTCTCTCTCTCTCTCTCGTGTCTAGCCAGAAAAAATAGTATTTTCGTCGTCAACGTGCCATAATTTCTTTTTCGGTTCTGCCAAGCAAAAAATAAACCAAAAAAAAAAAGAAAAAAAAAAAACATAAAACCCAAGAAAAGAAAATTTTTTGGACTGGGACAGAATTCTGGTGGATGCGTACATGTGGGGGTGTCGGTGTGGGCTTTTCCGTCAGTGCGTGAAAATAAAAGCTGTGAAAGTTAACGTTGAATAAGCAACACACACCCCCGCTCCCCTTAAGTGGCAAGCACGTGTGCGGCTAGCACAAAAAAAAATTGAGAGAAAAAAAAAAAAACAAAAAAAAAAATTAAAAAAAAAATCGTATTTAGTTGAATGTTATATGTTGTTCGTTCGGCTTTCGTTTTGCTTTTCGTTTTTTTTTTTGGATTTGTTGGCTCTTTGATTCCTCATCGCCCCCTCTCCTCTTTACCTTGTTTATTTTCAAATTTATGTATTTTCAAAAGTTTTCCTCTCTTGCTGTCTCTCTCTTCAATTTTCCACTGAATTTTCATTTAAAAATATTTGTGTTTTAATTTTTTTTGCAAAGAAAAGCATAAAATAAAAACCGAACGAAACACACACAAAAATAGAAGAAAATAATTAAAAATTGAATTTCCATTTTTATTTATGAAAAAAAAAAAAAATAGAGCTAAATGAATTAAGAGAAGAATAGAGCCAAGAGGAAGCTTGGATGAAAATTCGTATTCGAGCAAACACACAAAAAGGAAAACCAAACAAACAAAAGCAACAAACAACATCAGCCGCATCCAACTATAATATCAAACAAACAAAATAGAGTAAAGATTTCAACATCAATTTATAACTTAATATTTACCATAATGATTTAGTAAGTTAAGCTTAAAGTACAAAAAAAAAAAATTAAAATTAAATATAAAAAATAAATACAACAAATTAAAATCATAAAACGGAGTAAATTAAACAATAAATAAATGCAAATGACAAGAAAATAACGAAAATCCGACAACAACAACAACAAGTCACACCATACCCAACAACAACAACAACAAAAACATCAGCCAGCAGTTGCAGCAGCATCAGAAGAAGCAGCAGCAGTAGCAGCATAATTAATAATTACAACAAATACCCGACACCAACAACAACAACGGATCAATACCAAAGATGGAGGCAAAATTCTTGGCTAGCGCTCTTTCATTCCTCTCGATATTTTTAGCGGTTTATGCTCAATCACTTGGTAAGTACACCCACAACTAACAACAAACATAACATGACAAAAAACAACAACAATATCAATAATAAAAGCAACAATAACAACCATCTATGCACCAAGTACAATAAGCATAATAATAAACAAAAGAAAGCCCCTTTAACCTATAAGCAGACCCATCCCTCCCCTCTCTCTTCTCTCTTCAAAGCAGCCCCCTCTAGGGTGGCCCCAAACCCCAAAAACAATATTGAAAATGTATGTGCAGGACTGCAGCTGTGATAGCAGAAATTGCAAAACACAAAACAGAATAGAACAGAGCCCCAACAAAGCAAAACAAAAATGGATAAAAAAGAGGAATAAAAAACAAAAAAAAGAAAGACAGAAAGCAAACCGCAGATTGTATGTGGGGGGGTTTACTTTAACACCCACCAGGGGCCCCTCCCTTAAACTGAAGGTGCCCCTAATTGGCCCCTTCTCTCCCGAAAAAAAAAACAACAGCACCACCCACACGTGAGGGAGAGGGTTTCACGCTCTTGCACAGGCCACCTTCCCGCCCATCGCTAGCAGCAATAACGGTGGGAAATATTGAAAAATAGGTGTCCAGGTATAGGTCCAAAGGATAGTGGAGCCATTACCCAAATTAAATTCCTTTAAATTTTTAAACTTTGAATTATTTTTGTATGATAATAATAATAAAGGATAGGTAAGGGATTTATTTTTATAATGGATTTAAATAAGGACAGGTGAGGGAGAAGGGTTATCGTGTTCCTAGTTCACCTTCCCATCGCTAGCAGCAATAACGGTGGGAAACATTGAATAAGAGGTGTCCAGGTATCGTGTCACGAATCAATGGGGATATTCGGAATGCCTTTGGAGCCATTACCGTAATTAAAAAATATTTTCAGTCTTAAAATTTCGGCAGGTGTATGGAATTAGTAATTGATGCTAGGTAAGAGATTTCTAGTTATTCTGTATTAAAAAAATAACTATCAGGACATGTTTTCTTTTCTTAAAAAACCACACGTGCAGGAGAGGGTGTAGTATCGAGTTACAAGTCCACCTCTCGCCCATCGCTAGCAGCAATAAAGGTGAGAAATATTGAAAAAGAGGTGACCAGGTATCGTGTCACGAATCAAAAGGGATATTTGAAATTTCCTAGAGCCATTACCGTAATTAAAACCCTTTTAAAAGCCTTAAAATTTTGGCCAGGTGTATGATAATACTAATTACTGCTAGGAAAGGGATTTCCTGTTATTACGGATTAAAAAAAATAGCAGGACACGTTCTCTGCTCTAAAGGAAACCACGAAATGGACATCGCGTATATAGCTCCCCAACAAAAAAAAAGAAAAACAATTCTTTTGGCTTAGGTTTATGTATTCCCTTTTCATATTGCAAAGCACCCAACTACCACGTTGTTCCTGCCACCCACTGGGGCATGGACGGACGAGGTCTCGTCTTGTTTTTGGCCTTTTGGTTCAAGCGGACTTTGATATTTTCGTGTTGCTTTTTATAGTTCATATTGTTGGCTTGGTTAGACTTGGGATTGGATTGCCGGTCGGTCTGCCACACAATCGACAATGTTGCTTATGCTTTTTCCTTTCGCACTCGTGCGCTTTTCTTTTGCCTCTGCTTCTTCTTTAGCTTTTCCTCTTTCTCTGCCCGCGCTCGCATTCATTTGATTTTCAATTTTCCACACAATTGCAAGAAGCGAACGAAAAAGCTGAAAGTAGAAGCTCAACAACAGCGGCAAAGAGTATCAAGTTCATTTATGTGTGTGCCAGTTTTGGGGCAAAAAAAAAAAAATATTGAAGAATTCTCTTTTTCTTTTTCTTTTTCTTTTATTTTTATTTTTTTTTGTTTTTGTTTTTGTTTAACTTTAAGACGATTTTACATGCGGTTCAATAATTACGGGCTGTCTCTGCTTTTTCCAAACGATTCTTGTTTATATTAACTTCAGACCCGAATCGAAGCGAACCGAAACGAACCGATTAACCGATACAGATACACAGATACATCTATAGATATAGATACTCTGGCAGATACAGATACAAACCGGCGGCAGCGGCCTGCATTTTGTTTACATTTGGAAGGCTCTCTCCCCCTCTCTCTGTACCAACCCACCTCCAGGGGCTTATCTATGATGGCCGGGATGGTGATGTTCCATCTATTTATTATTCTATGCATACTATCCATTTACCTATTCTATACTTTATTCCATACATCCATCTATCCGTCGGATAGTCGGGGTCTGGCTCACTACCAATTCTTACGTATGTTCATGAATTTTAATTCTTTTTTGTTTTTTGTAGATTATTTAGCCCCATGCAGCTATTTTCACATTCAAGGTGTATTAATTGAGTTTTATTTTTTCATTTTTCTTCATATGCCCGATTTTATTCATAGTTGATTGAGGGTATTCGTGGTAGATGCACTGTATCTGTATCTGTATCTCTATATAGCTACCTCTGGGCATAAATTATTTAAGGCTATTTTCATGTCTTTATTAGGCACTCTGATTGATTTATTTAATTATTTATGCTGAAGTACAAGTGGGAATAATTGTTATGATTTTAAATCTTTAAAAGAGTACTCTTCTTTTAATGAAAACTAATGGGTTTTTATTTAAAAACACTTTGCTTAGCACTTTTAGTGATTTTTCTAAATTGTTTACGTAAATACTTTTCATACTAGAATTTCCCTCCAGGGATAGTCCAGTTTTAGAGCACATATATGTATCCACATGAATCAGTTTTGTGTCGGCCTGGGGCCTAGGGAATAATGACAGATAAAAAGCCAATATAAAGTAGCATTCCATTGTCTACCCCGCACTTTTTTTTTCACATGCCACTTCAAAGATATTTTGCTGTGGAGGAAAAACCACGTGTTGTCCAGGTGTTTATGCGAAAAAGTCCCAAAAATAATGCCCAGCCCCACCAGTAGTACCATCTGAGTGAGTACCTCCCCTGGCATTTTTTTTTAAATATTTTTTTGAGAATATTCCCTAGGCCATGTCACATGTAGAGCCGAAGCAGCAGCTGAACAGGTGCAAGTGTGTGTGTTTTTAATTTCGACTGTTGACTGGCGCACATTTGGCCAACCAGTTTCATTTCGGGCATGTTTATTTAATGACATTTTCATTACATTAATAAATGTCAAATATTTAAATTTCGGCTCACCCAGCCAGCCACCCGAAGGAAGCTAAGCAAACAATGAGGCCTTTTGCACAGTGTCCTTGGAGTTGTTAAAAAAGTTCAGATTCTTCCTTTAAGGTCTAGATTTATTTTTCATTTCTAAGCTATGGCAGAGATTGTCTTGGGTTGCTGCATTTTGCATTGGTTTCTGACATGATTTGTGATGAAGGCAGAAGACCAGGCTGTGGCAGGGGGAGAGAGGGAGTGGCAGCAGTTGCAGGTGTGAGGATGCTGGGGCTCTCTGCCTCTTTTGCAAAAACATTATTTTTATTAAGACAATAAACATGAAATGTAATTTCCCTTTCAATGTCCTAGGACCAGGACCAGAAAGGCTTGCCTGGCATTTCAGATTTCTATGGGTGTGGCGCCTCCTACTCCCACTGCCACTCCTCTGTTCTGATTGCAGCATTGTCTGGAGAACTACCAGCGAGCGATTGCAACGAAACTCTGTGTGCCTTTTGACTGCTTGTGGCACATAAACTACACGGCTGCCCCTTGTTGTTCCTGGCCCTGTGCTTCCGGCAAGGGGCCAGATAATAGGGCACGTCCTTAAAAATGTCCGTATCTATGAGGTATTGTGAGTGAGGGTCTGCCACACTGGAAAAAGATACTATTAACAGTCTAGATATCTAGTAATTCTCACTTTGACCTTGACTTTCTTGTAATTTTTCTCTCAGTGTATGCAAATGCGTGTGCACTGCTGCTGCACTGGCCTGCTAATTTACTGAATCATCATCAGGAATGAGGAGCAGGAAAACCGGGCCAGAAACAACCGAGGAACAAAGTTGTACTTTAGCGCTCTTATCTATTTATCGCTGAAGTCCCCCCTCTACTCCCCGCCTCAATTTTATGGCCGTGTTGCTCTTTTATTAGCAGGTACCCGATAAAAGCTTAAAGTTCACACATTCTACGAACCTTTCAGACCCCCCTCTCACACACTCGCTCGTATCTCAGCGTGAAAATATTTTGCCTTTGTTATAGGCACAGAGGCATTATATTTAAAAATAAATATATATAGTCTTATTCCGACCTGCGTGAGAACAATAAAAATATATAGAATGTGTGTATGGCCTTCTCTTGATTTCTGCTCTTAAAGATATATACTTTCTCAGTGGCGAGAAATGTCAAGTTTTCGTTCGATTGTTCGTTCGTTGTTCGTTGGCTGTGTTTTGTTTTTATTCGCACTTAGAGACAATTGCGTATTGCCCCACTGTGCATATAGTATATCTGGTATATATAGAGGGTGTATATATGGATATATATATATTGGAGAATGTCTGACTGTCTGCCAGCAGGCTTTTGTTGTTGCTGGGTGTTTGACTTTTCATCGGCAGTAGAGCAAAAAAGCAAAAAAAAAAGAGACTCTCCAACAACGTCACTAAAAGAAAATGCTTTGTGCCACAGTCCTCCACCTCCTCCTCAACCCTTACACCGCCGCCCCAATCAATCAGCCACCCCCTCGTGAGGCAGGAGGGGATGTTCTGCTTTTCACAAATATTTTCTTTTTTGAGTGACTGTCTGGGAATTATTGTCGCTATTTCCACGAAAAGCCACTGCAGACAACGAGAGAGTGAGGTATTTTTCCATTATGATTATAGCTATGATGTAGTGTATGTTATAGGAGGAATATATTAGGAATAAATGTAGCTATTAGTTAGTTCCTGATAAGAAATAAAGTCTCGTTGTTTTTTAATTCCAAGGTTCAAAAGTACAATCAAACTGCGATAAAAAGACGTCAATTTCTACAACAATTGTCCGAACAATTATCAATTAAAAGGCGTTTCAACATCCAACCGAACAAATATTACTTTACAGCCCCCCCATAAAAACATAAATAAATTGGCATCTTATGGTATATTCTACGTGGCTTGTACTGAGATACTTTTGTATCTCTATCTTCGACTGGGATATAGTTTTTGTTTCTTGCCATCAATTTGCGTTGCGTCTTGTTTCCAAAGCCAATTGTGCCAAAGCCAATAATAATTGACATAAATGGGGGAATCGAAAGCAGGGCATTCAAATGAAATATTTAAGCAAACTGCCACTGCCACATATATTATATATGCTGCGGAGCATATAGTATTTATTGATCGGTTGCGATGCCCAGTGACGTATGCCGTCATGATTTTATTCGCATTCTAGAGACAATCAAAAAGTATAAACAAATTAACGAGTCATTTATTTTAGATTAATGGCATATTTTTTTTTTGACATTTCAAAATGTGATGTGACATGTCTATCTGATGGATCGGGAGATGGATGTAATATATCCATATACTCTACAGTATTATGTCATTGTAGCAAGTATCTTTGTATCTATTAGTTGCCAAGTTCGAGAGCTTCTGTTCCGGGTTCCATGGCCACCGCCACTAGAGAGTCTGAGAAATTAAATTTAGACCATGTTTATTTCGTTTAATTAGACACACCAACTGCAAGCAAATAAAATATTAATGTACAGGCAGGCAGGCAGGCCCAAGAGGCAGATACAGATACAGATACTATTCCTTCTGTTATTTCTACATACTTGAAAATGTTAAACAAGTGTTTTGTTAATGTTTGTTTTCTTTAAAGACTCGGTCTAAATGTGCATTTGTTCGAATTCGACTAAGCAAATCAGAGCCAGAAGCCCAAAGATAAATGAATGAAGAACATTTTTCAAGTTCCTTTCATTTAAAAACCCATGTGCCCATCGAAATTGTGTTTTGTACTTGTACTCTTATAGTTTAAACTCAACTATAGGATCTGCGGTATATCAGCAATTAGGAAGGCTGTTCCACCTATTATTTCTAGTTAGATTAGATTAGCAATTAAGATTAGTTCGAAAAATATAATTAAACGAGCTTATTGTAAGTTATATATATAATCCTAATATAATTTGTGTTTTGGCTTTATTTTTAATCCATTTTTTCGCTAGATTTTGTATGAAACTTTACTACAAAATTGTGATATTAAATGGAGATATTCATAACTAAGGTTTATATAAAGTGTTTGTCCTTAAAGTTAAGCAAAACAAGTCCTGAAATTGAAAATAAAACTGTTGCCGGCTTCTGTTTTGGGGGGAGGAATATCTCTACATCCCCTGATGTCCCCAGCCAAAGCTCTTCTGTGGGGTTAAACTGCAACAAACTTTTGAACATGCACCTCGCATGCATGAGATACATATACTATATAGTATATATAGTACTCTATACGATAGTATCTAGTATAGAAAGAGGGATGAGAGCTACGGGAGCTCGCCTCGGCATTTTCATTTTGGTTGCTTTCGCTAATTTTAAAATAGACAAACAATTTTTTATTTCAATTTACAGCAGAGCAGCAGTCTCTGGCTCACACACACACACATTAGCCCCCAAAAGCAAACACACGCACACCGAGATCTATCCCCCAGCTAGACACATGACTCGCCGCCGCTGACATGGCGAGTTCCTCCCGTATACCCTCCCAATCCCATTGTGTTTGCTCTTCCTCGCGTAACTCGGCTGCGTATTTAAATATTTATTTATAAATCTCTGGCTGATTATGATAAGCATGATAATAATAATCACAATAATGGTTAGTTGGCGCGTTTTAAAAGTGACACTTTACCTTCTGTCCTCCATCCGGTCGGTCCGGTCGGTCCTCCCTTCATTATCTTTCGAGGCTTCTATTTCCCCATTTAAATTGCTTTGTTTTCGCTCCCCAGAACTGAGCTCCTTTGTTTGTCAAGCCCCGAGTGTGGCGAGTTCTTTGCATCTAATTGCCATTTACCATGCAATTTACTTAATGAACTTTTCGTATCGCCGGCCGTTCACTGACCCGTCCATTCCCGTTGCCCGTCGATCGGGTCGAGTGCGCTTCTCGACAAGACAATTGAATCAATCGGCAATCGGCCAGTCACTTGGCGTATTGAATTTTAATTTTTAAAAAGAAAACGATTACGTAATTGGTACATGAAATGATTGGGGGTTCTTTTCAACGAATAACTAATACAATTTTAGGCATTTTTAAAGGCTTGGAAGCCAGAAAGTATGGCTAAAAAGTCAGGTTTAGTTATTTCTCCTATAATTTCTGCCTAATTTTAGGGGGAGGATTCTATTATAGACCTATAACTAATTGGCAATTGTTTTCAATGCATAAAAATTATTAAAACATTCTTATTTGAGTTACAAGTCAGTTCAACTATCGTATAAGAGTTGTGGCTTTCTTGGTAATACCTGCTTAATTTTGGAGAACAATTATATAATAGATCATAAATTGATTAGAAATTGTTTTTAACTCATAATTAATAATATGTAAATTATCTCCAAGCTACAAAGTCATTAACGCTTGGGTACCAGTTAAACTATCGAATGAAAGTAGGGACTTACTTGACTCCTAATTCTATAAAATATTCAAAATTTTGTAGAAAGAGTATTGCATTTGTTTTTAAGGCATAAAAAGTATTACTATAACCTTATTAAAGCTTCAAGCAAAATAAAACTCGCACGCCATTTAAACTATCGTATAAAAGTTGTGGCTTACTAAGCTATCCTATATTAAGCTAACCTGCTTAATTTTGTTGAAAAATCTATATAATAGCTCATAAATCCATTAGGAATTGTTTTCAACTCACAACTAATACTATTTAAACCCTCTCTAAGCTACAAAAACTATTAAACTCAACCGCCAGTTAAACTATCGAATAAAACTCATGGCTAAGTTGGTTATCCTGTAATGTAAATACCTGCTTACTTTTTGGCTTAAACAAAAAGTGCAACTGTTAATTGCTGAAAATGTCAAACATGGTGTGAGTGGTGGGATACACACAACTTTCTATCCAAACTAGCCAAAAGTTACAAATCAGATTTTTGTAAAGCTCCTGAAGTTTGGCCCGAAATTCTCGACAAAACTCTCTGGATCTATGGGCAGTGCCTTAAAAACTATGGTTTCACGTGCACAACGTCCGCTAAAAATAAATAAAAATATGTACAATTAGCTCACAGGTACATATTAACAATTTCAGCTTGGTGTTAATTAATTTTGCTTACATATCCATGTCCCCCCCATCCTTGTAGTAGTATCTATTTTTTTTTTCTGACTAAACTGTAAGTATAATTCTCGTGCAGTTTGCGGTTGCTTTCGCGGGCTTTTGCGAATTCTCTGTGTAAATTTAATTTTAATTGCTTTCGGCTATTACAATTTGAACCAAAAACAACAGCACGCTAAGCGGCAATAAAGACAAGAACAGCACACTACACTCGGCACTGCAATGACATGACGGTCATTTGTTTATCCGAATGGGTAGAGATATATATGTAGAAGTGAGTGAGGTAAAAAATAATAAAAGCTTGTAGCTAGTGAGAAAAACAAAGTTGTTTTAAGTGCAATAATTAGCATTTAGACACATTTATGCTAATGATCTGGGAAAAAGGATATTTTTTTTTGTGTGTTTTGAGATTAAAGAAAGATATAATCTAATAATATTTATACAATCATTGTAAGGGGTATATAGAATATATTTTGTCTCTGTTTTTAGCCAATTTGTACGCATATAAAACCAGAGACAAATGCCTTTGTGTCACAAGTCTGCTATTTTCAGGGAGGAAGGGGGAAAGAAGTGTTGCACAGACTACTGGCAGAGTCCCATAAATTTGATTAAATAAAGTTTTAGTTTTGCGCTTTTTTAGACACAGCCAGACGGGGGGAGAATGCGACAAAAACTATGCTAGATGAACAAGCAATAAACCATAAATTTCTTGTCGGGCGACAGCAGCAGCACAAACAGCAATGGCATCGTGGCGTTTAAACGTTTTGGGCTTGCCGGGCACCGGGTACCGGGCCTGGGAAAACAAGCGATGCACAGTGGGCGATTTGGTCCCGCTAGCGGCATTTAATTAATAACTTCTAAACTAAAATAGATTTTTTCAGTCGGTTTTTTTTCACTGATCAGAAACAAATCATAGAATTTTTTAAGTTAACAAATTTTTTTTTTTAATTTTTTTTATTTTTTTTTTAATTAAAAATTTTTTTTTTAAATTTAAAATTTTTTTTAAATTTTATTTTATTTAAACTTCAATTAACATATTTCATAAATAAACTTTATCTAAAAAAGGCCATAAATAAACTTTGTTCCTGGCTTCAAGAGCTTCCTCGGGCATCATACCAATTGGAAGGCAAAAATGGCTTATAATATCTGCTCCATGAATTAAAATTCTGTGAACAGAAGATGGCATATAAAACCAGGAATATGATTTTACAAACAATTCGGCAGTTTGCAATGCGTAAGACCGGAATGCGACCGAATTTATTTCGTGGCAGCATGCTAGTGTTCGTAAGACCTCACTGAATCGATGTATTAAATTATAGCTTACTCCTGTTATACGAGCAGCCAAATTTGGTTGTTTGAAAAACCTCCTTGCAGTGTTTTTGTTATTCGTACTGCCAGCAGTAGCAATTGGTATATCTACCAGCAAATGAATCTCTTCCCTCAGCTTCTGCTGAATAATTCTTTTATTTTCATCGACAACATCTTTGTCAACACCACGAGCTTGCCACTTTTGAATCGGAATTCTATATGCAATGTGCAAAACACAGTCGAAAAACCTAATCCAGGCGTGAAGACTTGATAACCCATATTCAAAGAGGTTTCATTAATAGACAAGCTCTTCACCAAATTCAGATCGTTCATATTCTTAGGAGTTGCCTTACATATTCCGCATGTTTGCGAAGAAGATCCCGATATAACACTGAACGTTTTGCCATCAAGCATGGTCATATGGAATTGGTGATCAATTCTAAAGCCACTCAATAATGTTGGTAAAATATTTGAAATTTGGCTTTTAATAAAACAGTACCAAATACAAAGTTTTCCATGGCAGCAAACTTCTTTGTTGGGATGACTTCTGAGTGCCATACCATAAAAAGCACCCTTTTTGCTACTGACATTGTTCCTAAAAAGTACCATAGTTTGAAGGCTAGCAGGTAATAGCAGTTGATATTACACATTTTGGACGGCACTGAATCACACTTTCGGCTAATAAAAGAGTTAGACTGAATCCACTTGAATCCGGTAAGTTCTACTCCACGAAAGACAGGTGTACGCTAATCCAGGCTAGTTGTTAATACCCTGAATTACCACTACGTTTTATGAGCTACACATTTATAGACCGGTCACAAACATTGACTTTTTTTGTAATATATACCTTGAAGATAATAAAAAGCAAAACTTTTAACAAATTCACTAAAAATTGTAAATTTCCGAGGAACTCAAATTCAATGCGCGCAAAGAGAAAAAATTGTGTAAAGCTCTTTGCAAAATCATATGGTGTGTTTGACCGCTCACAGCATATGACCAGCTAATCGTACAGCATTTAAAAAGCTTTTAAAAATCTAATCAAAGCATTTGCTATCCATATGTGAAGAAATATTAACAGTTTTTAAATTTGAAAATTTTAATTAAATGCCGCTAGCGAGACCAAATCGCCCACTGTGCGATGGACCGATATAGACAGAGTGAAAAAAGGGCCTAGTGGTGAGATGGGTGCGAAAAGGAATTCTAAGGTGTGTTCCTCTCGAGACCAGGGCTGCAAGACAGTTCAAATTATTGGTGTTGCGGTTTTGGCTTTTTGAAGACTAAATATTTGCCATTTCTTTGCCAAGAAATTGTTTCAAATTCCCAGAGAATTACGTTAGAACAAAATATGTTAACATGGCGTATGCGTAATATCGCACACATATCAAGTATACGCCTAGCATGTCCAAGGAATAAATTATTTCCATAAATTACTTTATTTTATAACAATTTTTAAATTTTTTTTAGTATTTTTTTAAGTCCAAATTAAGACATTTCTCAACTGTCAACATGGCGTATACGTGATATCTCGCATACATATCAAGTATACGCCTAGTATGTCCAATGAATGAAGTCATTTTGATTCGTGACTTTATTTTATAACTATTATTCATAGTTTTTAGAATGTTTAATCAATTTTAAGACACTTTTCAACAGCCATCTTGGCGTATACGTAATATCTCGCCTACACATCAAGTATACGACCCATGAGCCCCATAAATGAAGCTTTTGTGTATTTTTTCCATAACATTTTGCTTAGTTTTCTGTATTTGAACTCAAAAATGTAAAACACTTCCTCCCCCCGCACTCCGTGTACTTGAAACATGGCGTATACGTAATTCATATCAAGTATACGCCCAGTGGCCCTCTGCTCGTTTCTTGAATGTTTTGAATTGAAATGATACCGTTTTGACTCTTGACTTTATTTGCAAATGTAAAACGTATCTTTTGGATAATTTCATTTGATTGTGAGGAGCCGGAAGCCCTGGCACCTGTAGTGGGGTAGATACACGCAGACATGTATGTAACATGAATGTGTCTGTGTGCGACAGTGTTGTATAAATTTATAATTTTCTTCAGCTGCGTCCGCTGGCTTCCTCTTCCTCGTTCTCTTTCTCTTCCTCTTCCTCTTGTTCTTGTTTTTGTGATTCTGTTTCTGCCGGCTGCAATATGCTCCATTTCGTTTGCCTTTGTTGTTGTCTGCATGTTTTGCTTTTGTATTCCTGTCTTTTTCTCTCCCATGTCCATTCTGTCCAAAAGTGACAGAAGCATTTTCGGCTAGCAAAGGGCGAGGTGGAAGGTGGGCGGATGGGTGGATGGGTGGATGGGTGGAAAGTGGAGAGATGGAGAGATGGGTGAGACTTAGCGGCAGCTCGACTCGTGCATGTAACATTGTTGTTTCTCTTCTCGCGCTCTTGTTCTCTCTCCTGTCGTCTCTGTGACGTGCCTGTTCGTGTGTCTGTGTATGCGGAAATAAATACATATCCCTGAGCTTAACCCATGGAGGTAAAAAATGATACGAATCAAAATACAATAAAATAATATATTTTTTAAATGAAAAATTTTAATAAAAAAGTGTAAGCTTAACTAGTAATAGGTAATATTTAACCCTAATAATAATAAAAAAAAAAAACAAAATTATCAAAAGTGGTTAATTATAATAGAATATGAATAATAACTGTGAAGAAAGCAACACAATAAAAAAAATAACCACCAGGAGGTTAATTCAGATGCCAGTGACAGAAGAAAAGACAGCAGCAGAGCAGCAGAAAGGAGAAGGAAAATGTCAGCAGATGGCAAAAGAGACGTAAACATAATTTAACTACACTTATGTAGGTGCGACTGTGTGAGTGCATGCATGTAGAGAGTACACTGTACAGTACACATGTGTTGACATGGCAGCGATAAGACTAAAAGATAAAGACATTGTCCGACCGCTCGCTGACTGTTTTAATAAGCTGATAAGATTGTGTGCTTATGCTTTGCTCTGTTCTGTTTTCGGTTTACTTTTTATCAAGCTTGACAGTCCATTTTGCAATACATCCGGCAGGCAGTCACACACATACACTATATAGTATATACCCTTTGGACATGTAGAATAACATGGGTATTTATGACACTGCCTTGTGTTATCAAAATGGTACTTGACGATAACCAACAGGCTTCGCGCCACCAAACAATTCAACAAGTATAGTCATAATGCCTCAAGGCCCCAAAGGCTTTGGAGAAAACAGGTCCCAGTTGACATTTGCAGTTCAAACCGGTGAACGCGGACGTCATCAATGCAGTCAGAACTAGTCCTTCAGCCATTGACGTCATCATTTGGAAGCTCTTACTGCTTTCGGGTGGAGCGACCCGGATTTCCATGACTCTCAATCATAATTATCTCTTATTTAGAAAAAAATATAACCAAATAACTGATAAGTCATGGTGATTAGAAATTAATAAGCCATGATTTGACATAAAAATATTTTTAAATTTTTTTAATTTTTAAGTGTCTCTGGCCAATACCAATTAAGTTACAATAAAACACCCCACTGACGTAAAAAAGATAACACTAACATTATGTATGAAAACATAAATTAATGTTGATTTCTTTCCATATTACGTAAACAACGAGTATCGGTTTTGTTTAAGTTTGTTTTTTCGATTCGTTCGGTTTCTTTGTGTTTTATTAGCCCACCCCTCCCCCTCTCGATAAATTATCAACATTTGATATATATTTTTTTGCAACTTGGCGCTGAAATCAAATAATCGAATCGCTACTGGATCAACAAATACCATATAAACGCGATGAAAACACACATAATATAAGCCACCACCACGTAGCCTTATTATTATTACTTTTTTTCTTGATTTTTTTGTTGGAATTTCAAGTTCTGTGTTTTGATTTTCAATCAATTGACATTGAGCTGATGAACAATGGATCAGAATTATTTTATTTATTTTGTTGATCAGATCAGATCAGATCATAAACTCATAGATTCTATCTAAGTAGTAAGTTTGTAGCATTGTATGACCCCTGAAAACTCTATAACTCTTCGTTTGCGAGAGCAGCCAATGACCTGAGCGAGGAGTCCACAGAGTTCGAGTTGACGCCGGCCATCTACTATGGCGATCGGGAGGTGATCGTGGGCGAGCCCTTTGCGATCACCTGCATTATCTCCATCACGGAGCAGATCCATTGGCTCAAGAACGGGGAGCCGATCACCCGCCACAATCTCCGGCACGGTCGGGACGATCACGCCTATGTCCTGGCGGAGAGCGCCATCGAGGGTGAGTATATGGCTTCATGTGGCAATCTCCGACTGACATTTGTGACTACTCCTGCTGCACTCTGAAAAGGTGAGAAGCACAAGATTGAGGCCCACCTGAGCGTACGGCACGCCCTCAAGGTGCACGAGGGCAGGTATCAGTGCAACCATCGCCGCGGGAGCTACCACATGCTGTACGTAAGGGAGACCAAGGGCGGCGAACCCACCGAGTCTGGCTATCAAACTATCGATGAGCTGACGCCCAACTCGGCGGATGATTTTTTCACGCGGACGTGGCTAGAACAGCAGCAACAGCAGCAGCAGCCCCCGGCGCCCCACCAGCAGTCCCATAAGCAGCACAAGTCACATTTGGCCTATACCAATGCCAGTGTATCCAGTGCCATGCCCTGGCATCCTTCGGCGGGAGGAGGTGGAGGTGGCAGCGGTAGTGGAAGTGGAAGTGGCATGATCCATCGGGTATATTCGGCAACACCGCCAGACTTTCCACCACCACGCTTGAACCTGCTGGAGCACACGGTGGCACCGCCAGAGCCACCCACCATATTGTACAATCAGACGCGTCAGCGTCCCACTGCCACCGCCAGTGATAGCATCACCACCACTGCCATTGCCAGGGCCACCGAACCCAGCCTGTTGCTGACGACGACGGCGCACCACCACGCCCACCACCAGCAGCAGCAGCAACAGCAGCAGTCTCAGCATACGCTGAACGCCTTCCAGCTGCCACTGCCACCGAGACCGAACCAGAATCTTGGCCAGAGCGAGAAATACCAGACATATGCCCCGCACTTTGTACCGCCCGCGGTGGGTGGTGGGCCGCCATCCGGCAGCGGGGAACAGACCACCATATCGGCAGCCACCAGCACAATAGCCATGTCTGGTCTGGGTGCTGGTGCTGCTGGTGGTGGCTCCGTGATGATGGGTGCTGTTAACCACATGATGATGGGTGGTGGTCAGTTGCTTCAGCCCTCCCAGACGCTCTTGCCTATCAAACAGGGTGAGCCACTCATACACAGACACACACACACACTACACGCACATGAAGACACTCTCACACCCACACACAGAGACACGCACTCAGACACACACTCACACACACACAATTACAGTCACTTATTAATGTTCTACTTGTAACTTGTCCACTTTGTTGTTGTTTGCTTTTTGGCTTTTATCTCGCTCGCGCCTCTTGAAAATGATAACGTTGTAATTGTTATCGTAACAAAAAAAAAACCATAAAAGTTGCAAAAAAAAAAAAAAAAAGAAAATAAATCAGCCTCGTTCCCATTTTCAATTGTTTGCCATAAATTTTAACCGGTTTTTAGAGCTTTTTTTAATGTTTTTTTTGGATAGAACCTAAATTTTACACCGGTTCTACTTGTTCTCTTTCTCTCACTCATTTGAGAGAGTTTTAAGAGATTTAATTACCAAAAACCGTTAGAATTGAAAATGGGAACGCCGCCATGTGTCATCCTGCTATCGTTGCTCCACCATTACCCCCACCATCGGTCTCTTTCGAACTGCATTGAAGACACCACACCCAGCTCATCTTGCTCGCTCTCTCATTATCCGTTACCCATCTCGCCAACCCACCACCCCCTATCCCCCCATTCAGCCTTGCGCCCTTGGTCTTGCTCAGTTCGTCTCTCTCCATTGCATTTCACCTCGCTAGTCTAATTTCGATGTGTTGTTGTGGTTTTTAAATTAAACGTTAATCGCCCGCCTATCTCTCGCCGTCTTCCTCCCTACCCCATTCGTTCAATCAGTCTGACTTTGACAGCTCGCTGTTGCTCTTTCTCACACACATAGCCACCCCAGCCACCCGAGCCACCTAGCCACCCACACTTTCACACACAAATACCAAATCAATTTAAACCCACACACATATACGGTCACACCTTTAAGTTGAGCTTGAGTTGTTTGCTTAAACTTTTCTTTGTCTTTTCTGCTTATTCTTGCTCTTCTTCTTCTACGATTTACTTTTTCTTGATTTCATTTGTGTTGTAATGCCAGTCAGTAGTAGTTGCCTTTGTTTTTTCGCTTTCCTTTCCTTCGATCTCCTTGGCTTTGTTTCTTTTTCTACTCCCAAGTCCCCCTTTGTCGCTTTGGTTGTTTACTCTGATTGTTGAAAACACACTGGCTGGCAGCAGGTGCACAGCAGCGGCGTCAATACCGATTTGATTCGACTCAATTCGATTCGATACGATTTCAATTTCAACTTGATTGGCAGCCAGTTGCGATGACGCATAACTTTATAATTGGCAGCGTTTGGCTTACGAGCTGATTACAAATCAGTGACTGTCGGACTGCCATATATGGCGAACAAAAAAAAAAACAAAACAATCGGCACGTGATGAGTCGCTGATTCTCATTGCCTTTCTTTCTTCTAGAATCTAGACTTTCTCGTTATTATTCTCTCCTTCTCTCTCACGCTCTCTTCGTTTTGCGATGTCTCTTTTTCAAAATCAGAGTTGCTTTTTGGCTTTTTGCTTTTTGATGTCGATAACATCGATAGTATCGATAACATATTGCATTGTGTAGCTTTAACTGTACATGAAATAAGTATAAACTATTGCTCTATCTTACATTGCAGCTAACTCTATGAATAAATTATCGATAATTATATAAAACATACCCAAACCGATGGAACATAATCGTAATTAATCAATAAAGTAATCTCAATTTGCAGCGTAATATGAAGTTTATTTGATTTCAGTCCAAGTTTCAAAATAGTTCTTACAAAAAAAATATATATAATGCGTTTTTTATATGCGTCAGGATCAATAAAATTCGATTGACACCAAAATGTATGCTCTTTTGTTTCATTTATACGTATTTATTTAGTTATAGTTTTTAGTTTTACGAATCAGTTTTTTTATCCTCCTTTGCTCCACTTATTATTTAGTCTTTTTTTTTAGCGTCCTTTCTATATTATTATTATTATTATTATTATTATTATAATTATTACTCTGCTAAGCAATTTAGAAAGTATCCAAAACAAAATTTCAAACTTTCATTGTTTCGCAAAACATAAAAAAATTTATCAAAAATTCTCAGCTCAGATTCTCAGCCTCCACCTTATACCTTTCATATTTTAAGCTCGTTCTCAATTTATTCCTATAAGCCATACATAATTTATCTCCATATACTAGTTTCTAGTTACTCTAGACATTAAGTTCTCTTTACCTAAACGTTTTCTTGTATCTGAAGATTAGAATGTTATTCCTTTCCACCAATATACCACTAATCCTTACCATCCGTCTATACCATCTCCAGATAAGCTGGTGCCAAACTATGACAACGTCGAGCAACAAATGAAATTCTACGAAATCAGAACTCCATTGGTGCTCAGCTGCAATGTGAAATCCGAAACGACCACTCCACTTATATGGTAAGTAACTCCCCCAACCACCTCTACGCCCCAAAAACCGGCCCTGGGATATGGGATGTGTCTGGCATAGTTAGTAGTTATAAGAGCAATCATTTTAATACGGCCCAGCTAAGCACTTTTGCTTAATTATGTTGGCCCGACTGCCTAACTGACTGCTTGACTGACATAACCTGGTAACAAGACTAAGGACTACCTCAAGCCGAATAGACAACTACCCTAACACCATAACTTTTAAACTATTTTTCAACCAAAAGGTAGTAGTATCTTGACTTGGATAGTTTTAATTATTATATTTTCTGAGAACCACTTTTTATTTTCCTTACAAACTTCTTGGAATATTTAATATACCCTAGAAAGAGTATAAAAAGGTCCTATTTTGTGCGAGTGTTTATGGTTGAGTGGGGTCGGATGGGTTTTGGTGGCGCCTCTCTGGGGGACGAGATGGTTACTGAAAAGTGCCTTCCTGTCTGGGACTGGCTAGTGTTAGTGGAAGCTTCAAGCTCTGAGCTCTGGGCCCTAGGCCTGGTAATGGTAATGACACTTTTGTTCATTCCGGGACCTGTCCGGGTCTTTGGTTCTTAGTTCTTGTTCCTGAGGCCAGGGCCAAAACTTTGCGTGCGGAATTAGTCTTTGAATAATTGGCAAAAGGAGCTCAGGCCGTGGGAACGTGGGAGGCATTGAGAAAGTGGCCCCTTAAGAACACTCTACAAGGCTATATCCTAACTATTATATTATTTCGTTTATCAGGAAAAAGAACCATACCAATGTGATGGAGGTTGATTCCCTGAAAGGTCGCTACAAAATAATTGAGGCCGAGAGGAAGTTCATCATCGAAAAAACGGATGCAAGCGACGATGGCACATATAGTTGTGAGATTGAAGGAGAGTCCAAGACTTTCAATGTGATTGGTGAGTAGAGTTTTCTTTACAACTATATTATATAATATATTAATAATAAAACCTCTATGATCTATAGCCAAAGTTGCTGTACGAGTGCCTTCAAATACAGCCGTTGTGGAGGGTGAGAAGATGTCGATAACCTGCGTGGTTGTGGGTACTGCACCACAATTGTCCTGGTCTTTTGGTGAGTATCTATCAGATTAATGGATTAAATAGATATCAATAATAATCTGAAATTTTTTGGCAATACAGGCAACTTAACGCTGACAAACAGCACAGGCCGCTACGTCCTGAAGGAGGACAACAATGTCCAGAACGCCATCCTGACACTGGAGAATGTGACATTAGAGGACAGAGGCGAGTACAAATGCATTGGCCGGAATGCGGCCAATGAATACGGAACGAAAATCGAAATCGCCACCGACGCCTCCACTGTGCGTGTTAAGGGTAAGTTTGGCTTTTAAGCCAGGAATAGAGGAGTGTCTTCAGGGCCACCGGAAAGACTAATGTCGCCTTGCTTCGTCGGCCGAAGGTCCTGGCCAAAAAAAAAAAAATGTGTCTAATGACTGGCAGGCCTTGTGACGAAGCTTGGCTGATATTTAGATTCGATTATAAATAATATATTTTTTTTTTAGGCAAATTTGCCGCCTTGTGGCCTTTCCTGGGCATCTGTGCTGAGGTGCTGATTCTCTGCGTCATCATTCTCATCTACGAGAAGAGACGCAACAAGAGCGAGCTGGAGGAGAGTGACACTGATCCTCAAGAACAGTAAGTTTGTGCCTTCACTCCAAAAAACTCAACCAACAAAAAAAAACACAAACCTACCAACCAACCAATCAATACCACAACCAACAACAAAACAAACAACATAAACTGTCAACACCAAATATTATTAAAGGAAAGAAAAGATGAACAAAAAACAAACATCCAAAAAATAGCAGCAGAAGAGTTGAAAAAAGTTGAAATTTTAGTTATATACTGCAAATTAAAGACGTTGAAGCTGCAGGCCCATGATGCAGACTATTATAGACACCATCATACACAAAATACGATGACCGGACAGATCGTACAGAAGATAAAGTACTTACGGACGGATAGGCGACACGGACACGGACACGGATACGGATACGGAGAATGAGCAGCAGCAGCTCCAACAATTAGTGAAATTTTCTTAGTTAACATTTTCTAATAGTTACCCCGAACTGGCAAAAAAAAAAAAAAGGAAAGGAAAATCAATGAATTTTTGTGTTTGACGCAAACGGATACGCGATAATTTAATGAAGTTAGGAGACTATAGTTTTTGATAATTTTTGTATTATAAAGAAATTGTATATGCCAATGCCTGGAGCGTCGCAAAACTCGTGAGGAGTTATGGAATAATCGTGAATAAAATTAACGAATCCCAGGAGAAGTGAAAAGTCGACAAAAAAAAAAAAAACATAAAAAGCTAAACAATTAGATTTCTAATTTCTTCAAACTGTGTGCTAAAAATTCGACAACAAATATATTAGTGATCTGCATATTTGTTACGTCGTCAAATCTGACAAACACAAAACGGAAACGGAAACGTAAACGTAAACGTAAAACGGAACCGCAACCGGAAACGGAAACACAAAACGAACGCACACAGACATAATACTATAATACTATAATACTATAATACTACATACAAACCCCTCAAAAAAAACACACACCCCCCAAAATTAAAACTTAATACAAAATATGTAGTTCTATAGCTATAAATACTATAATTATAATTCATCGTAAATATGCCTTATAATTTCTTGCTTTTCTTCTCAAATCGAAAATTCATTTTTTCGCTATGCTTGTTTCTGTTGCCTAAAAAGTAAAAAAAAAATAAGAAAACTATAAACACAAAATCTGAAGATAATATAAAAAAAAACATATAATTGAAACTTTTCTTCTATATATATATTATGTCAAAGTCCAGTCCATAATATTATTATTATTATTACTATCATGTAAAAGAATACGACAAGAAAATGTTATCAACTTTGTTTTTAAGTACTTATTGTTTAATAATATACATTTACAAAAAAAAAAAAAATGCAAAAACACAAAAACAAAAACACCGCAAATGAAGCAACAAGTTTTCATTTTGCTTTGAAAAGGAATATGAAAACAGATATAATCGTTACTTATGTATATTAAAAAAAAAAACAAAAATCACCTATATAAGCTTATTAATTTCTTGGCAGTGAGTCAAACATACATGCGAACACACATAGAAATGTTAGCTCAACACTTTTGCATTGATTTGGAATTATAATTAGAATTATATTTGTATATTGTACACAACAAAAAAAAAAGAGTATTTTACACCGCCCCTCCAAGAAAAAAAAAAAAAACAAACGCCCCTATTTGCCCCGCCCCCATATAATTTTGCGCACTTTACGTTTCATTTTTGTTCGCCTCCGTTGAATAGTTTTTTTTGCTGTGTATAAACCTGAATGATTTTTAATTCTTTGTATCTAGTATCTAAAACACTCTTGTGCTATTGTTTACCGATTATCTTATCCATTATGATTTTGTGCGTTTTGAGATTGATTTCTACCGAAATATAAAACCAACACCAGTAAAAAAAAAATATATAAAAAATAAAAAAAAAAAAAAACAAAAAAAGAACAAAACAAAGTATCAAATTGCATTTTTATTTTAGTATTTAATTTTTTATTTTAGTGCAAAATATACCAACCACCCTACCAATATTATTGTTTCCTTAGATCCTGGTCTCTATAAGTTACAAAATGCTTGCCCGCCTGCCTGCCTGCCTGTCTGCCAAAAAAAAGGATACACTATTGAATATCCTTCGAGTACTGTACATTTTGTGTTAATTTTGGTTTGCTGGTTGACTTTTGATTTGCTGAACTATAGACGGTATTTCTGGTATTTGTGAGTCGTGACTCGTTACTCGTTACTCGCCCAAGTCTCGATACTAACATGGAAAGCTAATCAAATGTTTTTTACCATTCTTTTCCTTTTTTCCCCATAAATACCTCAATATATCCACATATATGACTTCTAAAATGAACCAACATTTCTTTTGAGTAGTTGATACAATTCACTCTCTAGTTAAAACTAAATTGTTAGAGAAATCACTAAACAAGAAAATCACAAATGGGATAACCTGCCGCTTGATTCGTTCGATTGATTGGTTGACTGTTTTTCCGCAATCATCATTAAACAAAAAAAAATAAAATAAACACCAAACTAAAAAGAATATCCAGAAATAAAACTCGCCTTTGATCAAATCTCCATCAATCCGCCTTGACTTGAAAAAATACTGAAAACCGACGGCCTCAACAACCATTCTGACCTAATCCAAAATAACATCAACAACAACTACTACAACTCCAATTCCAACAACAACAATCACAGCAATAATTTATTAAAAAAAAAATATAGTAATAATAAATAGATAAAGAATCAAATCTAAGCTGCAATAGTAACAACCTACAGCATCTGTAACTGCAACCACCAAAAGTAGCCTAATATTTTTACTAACAGTGTACTTTCATTTATTATTAATCATAGTTTAATTTTGTATTGAAACATAGCAAAGTTTATTGATTGATTGATTGATTGATTGATTGCTGCTCTCCCTATTGAATACAAACTTTTCAGTTGAAATATTATTTTCCAAAAATCTGTTGATCTGAAATACCCAGAACATCCCCGTTTCAAATCACCAACATTAACGACAAAAAAAAAAGACCTTAAGAAACTAATTACAGTGATTTTTTGCGATTTATTCTTTATTGCAGGAAAAAGAAAAGGAGAAATTATGATTAAAATTCCTAAACAAATGAAAAACAACACACCGTATTACATATAAAAACGTAAAAGATAAAATCACTTTAAATATGAGCAAAGAAATAAAATTAAAGAAAGCGCATTGAAACATTAAATAAACTGAAAAAGAAAAGAACAGTCACAGGAGAAAAAGTTGTGTAAACTTCTCACCGCCACCCTACTCACTACTCACCACACAGTACTGTACCCTCTACTGTAATCCCCTTCGACCCAATCCCCTCCCACCCCATCGCCCCAGCAAAATTGCAAAACTTTCTTTAGTGAAATTGTATTTTAATAAACTAAAAAAAAAAAAAGAAAACCAAAAAAGATTAAGGGAAAACAAACAATTAATATTAACGAAAAAAAGGAACAAGAAAACTAAAATATTATTAAAATGGAAAGTGATAGCAGTTAAACGAACACTAAAATGGGAATATTGGTAAACGATAACAGAATAATGGAACTTTAGCAATTAACTATAAAGTCGCACATGCCACGCCCCTGTCTCCCACGCCCCCATCTCACAACTCCCCCTAACCTAATCTCCCCCCTGCCACTAAGAACAACTTCAAACAAATATTGTACATAACCTAAAAAGTTGAACAAGCTATACATAATTAATGGGAATTATCCTTTCCCAGTACTGTACTGTAAACGCAGCCAATACTCTGTCTCTCTCTCTTTCCTAGCAAAAAGGACTCTTTATAAAGATATGATTTTTAGGTAGCCATATTTTCAAGTTAGTTTTTATTTCATATTGGAAAAGAAAAAGAAAGAAGGAAATATAATAAAAAAAAAATCGGATCGGCGGCAGCAACTACAATAAGAGGATGATGGAGAAAATGGAGGAAAGGATAGTGATGGTGCAGCGCAGCAGCAGCGACAGCGGTAGCGGCAGCGGAAGCGGAAGCAGCAACATCGCATCTGCTATCGATATTTGTTATCGGAGATGATGTTAATGGAAATTTTGTTTATTTAACTTAGTTAATACGGAATAATGAAGAAAGAAAGAAAAACTGAAAAAATGAACTTTTTAAACAATTAAGTAGCGCGTTATGAGTATATTTTTAAAGGATTAATACCACAACTAGTAGCTGATGAACGATGATGATGATGAGTCGGAGTTGAAGTTGAAAGTGGAAGTAAAAAAGGAGCAAGAACACTGTATATTGCATAATTTAAGGAGGAAAGGACGATAAAGATCAGATGCGTACTGCCAAAACTTGTAAAGTTCAGTACTATTTGCTTAGCCTCATTTTTGGTAAACAAAAACTAAAAAACCAAAATCAAAACAAACATAAACATTAAAAAACAAAAACAAATTGAATACATAAGGAGCTCTGTTTATTGATTTCTGTTATTAATTTCGGTTGTTTATGTATAATGTATGTAGTATGTGTATAAAAAAAATCGAAATGGGAAAGAAGCTCGTAACTCGTAATCATACACAGTATATATAATTAATATATACATAGATATTATATTTTAATGTTTTCATTTTATCATTGTCTTGAAAAACAAAACAAAAAATCATAAATATGTCGTAACTGTAATTTTGTTTTAAATTTGATGTATATTATTTTTTTTTAATATTATTTTTTGTCATTGTGGAATTTTTGTTGATTTTTTTTCGCCGCCATCAAAGCTTTAAATATTTACATAGTAAACTGTGTTCTCAGTAAATGATGATGTATTAATATAATATCAAATTATGTTAAAGGATGCAAAACGAGACAATTTGTATAGTAAACTAAAAATGAGAATAATAAACGGAACCCTTGATAAAAAAAAAAACAACCCAAAAACTAAAAAGTTCTTGTTATATATAAATAAAAACAAATAAACATATATATATATATGAATATATATAATTGCTATATATATATATTTAAATCACGTGTGTGTGTGTGCATGTTCGATTACATAGTTATATACATATACGAAAATTATGAGGAAAAAAAACAAATTATGAAGCGAGGGAAGGTTTTTGAAAAAAAAAACCTACAGAGGAGACTTTTTGGAAACCGTCGATAAATTCTTGTGCATAAGTTTTTTATTCATGTACAATTGTTGTACAGTTTTTGTGGCTTATTTGTGTATAACAACAACAACAACAAACAACAAACAACAACTACTACTACTATTACTATAACAATATATAGATTGATCTATTTATGCATAAATGTACATTAAACTGGACACTCACTCTCTCTCTATCTCTCTTATTTAAACCTATCGTTTGAAAATTGGCAAACTCTATTTTAATTATGGTTTCGAATTCTGGGTTTTTTGGGTTCTATCCAAAAGTTCCCCAACAAACTTTTTTATCCACAACAAACACACTGAAAGATAAAAAATAAATAAATTTAAAAAAAAAAAACGAACCTCTCTGAACTGAAAAGCGAACCCAACAACAGCAACAAGAACAACAGCTACGATACCTATTTACTGCTATATTGTATGACGTAATGTTACCCACAACCACAACAACAACAACAACAACACACGTAACTAACTTAACAGCAAAAACCAAACCAAAATCAAGTTCGAAATTCGAATCACTCGTCAAAAAACTATTGCTATACATACATTTATACAAATAATACTAACGAAAAAAACGAACTTATACATATATATACACCTATATACAAGTAACTACATACGCAGTATTGTATGTCCTTTTTGTACAGATAACAAACGACAACAACAAGAACAACACAGAACATAAACAAAGCCTGACAAGAAACAAACAAAACAACAACAAACAACCGTGTATCCTAAACAATTCCTCAGATAACAAAAAAACAAAATACTGTCTCGTACGACTCCCTCATTTGTACTCCCATTTCTACGTTTTCTCCAACTGATTTAGGACTCCTCCTGGTCTCGTTACCAGTCTAACATGGCTTATCCAACAATTGTTGTTAACTATCGAACAATATAATCAGCAATACAGAATTTCTTGGCACACACGTTTGACTCTCACGCATTAGTCGCTTTTTTTGGGCAGCAACTAAAAGTGAACATCAAATGAAGCTATATAATTTATGTTACAAGAAAGAACCTTATATATATTATATATATAAAAGAAATATATACATAAATAATACTAATAATAATTACGCGTAATTTTAATTAGTCAAATAAGCCAAAAAAAAATATAAGTTACAAAATCAACATACAACATCACCCATACAGACTAAAAAAAAAATGGTTCATGTTTGGTGTTCCCAAAATGGCAGCCATCTTAGTTAAAATCTTTAAGAAATAGACAAGTTACTTATGCATTATTTCAAGTAATTTTATTTAATTAATTTTTTATTTTTTATAAGTTTAAGGAGCAGATATAATGTTGGTAATAAGCCTTAAAAAATTTGTAATTTAAACCATAAGCGCCTCTTTTCAAATTTTATCATAAAAAGTGCTTGAAAAAATCACTTTTTATTAGAGATTGCCATTTTTTCAAACATTTCCAATTACTAGACGACTCTACAGAAGATCACTGGCAAGTCACACCTTTCGTATGAGTTCCAGCTCTGGTTTAGAGTTATGACTTCCATTACAGAAAGGCAGTGTCTAAAAGGCAGTAAATTATTTTTATTTTTATTTTTTTTTTGGCCTATAAACCCGCATCTAAACTATTTTGTTTTCCGCAGGCGCGTACAGAAAAATTGTAAAAAAAAAAACAAATATGAAAATCAACTGTAGGAGAAACTGTAGGAAAACAGAAAATTGCCTTAGGGTTTCAGTAGAAATATTAAAAAAAAAAATGAAAAGAAAACATAAAAGAGAATTAACAAATTGTTTACCTTTTAAATCATTTCCCTTATCGGCGGCTTCGAGCAAAATGTGTGACTTTGCCTTAATATGGGGGTGTGACATCAACGCCTGCATGAAACACTCTATAAACCAATTATGACTACGGGTAAACACAGATCGCCATAAAAATTCAAGAACCGCAAACAGTTAAGTATTCTGTAATCCAAGCTAGTAACCAAATGTCGAAAAAATAAGAAAAAACTAACATACACACACACACTGTTGGAAGCTGTTGGAAGTATGTGGAATCTTTTTTGGATGAGCATAGCTATTAGGCTAGTCCCCTTAGGAGAGTTAGAGAACAAATAAATCAATTAAGTGCCAGTCCTCTCCCGCCCCTGCCTGCCCCCTAATCTGCCGAAGAATAGATCACCGGAAACGAGCTCCAAACAAATTCCAGCCCAAAAGGAAGATTCCACCTACTTTGATATGCTTTTGCGAAAAGTCTTCAACTAAAAATCTAAAAATAAAAAAAAAATTAAAACACAAAACTGTTTCAAAATGCTAATCGATAAACTATGATTTTTAGTAATTTATATAAATTACATATATACATACATATACATAGATAAAGATAATTAAAAAAATTGAAATTAAACTATAACTAAACATAAATCTAGACAGAAAACAAATCACAAACAAGTCAACAGGGCACAGCGCTTCTTAACTATGTTAATTTCGAAAAGCCGAACTTTTTCTAAACCTAAACCAAAAACCAAAACCAAAACCAAAAAAAAAAAGAAAGAAAAACCAACGCTAATCTTAAAACTATAACTAACTTTTTAAACTAATATTGAAATTGAACCCAACAAAGTGTTCATTAAACTAAAAAAACCAAATAATTGCATATATACACGAAATGTATATGTACTTAAAGTTAAACTTAAAAAAAAACAAAATTTTGTATGGCTATGGCAAAAATAAATCCGTAAAAAAATGCAAAAAAAAAAAATATTTAAGCAAAGGATGGTGAGAAGAGAACCCAACAATTTAGATAAGTAATTTAATGTAAAGAGTTTATTGAATAAATTGAAAAATAAACAACAAATCTTTCATCAGATTTCTAACGAACTTTTCGAATTTCCATTAAGAAGAAACAGCGCTCTTTACGCCTATCTACCGAACTTCTCTATACATAAACATTATATGATATAATTATAAATATAATGGAGGGAAACCAGCCCGAAAAAAATCGAAAATCGAAAACCTAAAAACCGAAAACCGATACTTGAATACCTACATAAGCATACACTTGTTTTTAGCACTAAATTAAATAATTTGCGTTACTTTTGTTTCAAAGACAAAAACTAATTAAACCAAAAATAAATGAATACATACATACTATATATACATACATACATAACATATATATATTAATATATATATATAAATAGAGTTTTTTAGATCGAAAACCCGAGAAAGAAAAGAAAAAATCCAAAAACCCAAAACTGAATTCTAAACACTCAAAATCTCGTCTCATCTCATGGATGTGCTACACTAAAAATTAGTAACTAAAACTAAAAAAACTAAAAACTACAACTAAACTATTGTTAAACCGTAAAACACACGCATACATACACACACACATAAAATCCATTAAATAAATAAATTACATACAACACTAAAAACCAAGTAAAACTTCGAGAATAAGTAAAAAAAAAAAAAGAAAAAATTTGAAGCGAAAGGCTTTCAGTTAGAACTTGAAAAAACAGCCAGGATGAAAATTAGGTAAAGTTGGTAGCTAATCCCACAAGAGCTAGGAAGAAAGAGAAATTTAATCCACGCGAGATCGTTAGTGCAGTATAATAATAAACAACAAATTGTATTATATCTAAGCCCGAGAAAAAAAATTTAAAAAAAAACGAAGTTAAACATAATAATACACAACAAAGAAATGGTTAATTACATGCGCTAAAAAAAAAACAAACTAAATAGCTAAACCAAAACGTGAATAAGATCCCAGGATGGCGGCTATTTAATAAAGTGATTGATAGGGCAGAGTTGAAATCCAACTTTCAGCTAATATAGATTAATAATAAAATCTGAGAAAAAACCCAAAAAAAAAATATTTTAAAGCAAGCGCTTGGATTGTACATTTTTACAAGGCAACTGTACATTAAGCGCCCACGGCATTAAGTAAAAAAAAAAAAACAAAAAATAAAACCAAAACCAAAAAGAGTTGACAAGCACATAAAAAAATATACATAAAATAAAAAAAAAAAAATATATATATATATATACGAGAGAGCAACAGAGTGTGCGGCCATGTGAGGAGCCCGACACACAAGGAGTTGCCTAGCCAGAACGGAAATGAGTTTATTAAATATATACATTTAAAAATTCATAAACAAAAACAAAAAAAAAATCATGAGAAGGAAAACCCAAAAAATTCGTTGCATAATATTTAAAAACGAAGGTAGTATTAAACTCGATTGCCTAATTCTAATATTAAAACCGAAAGAAAACAAAACATAAACTATAAAAACATTAACATTAACAGTAATAATAAAAATGAAAACAAGAACAACAAAAATGTTATTATACTTATTATACCGATTAAAATGAAAACAAAAACAGAAAACCGACAAAAAAAATGAAACAAAACAAATTAAAATAAAAATTTTATTTAGATTAAAATTTTTGGGTGCATTTTGATAAATTAGAATTCTTAAGGAACATCTACGGTAAGTAAAGGTTAAGAATATTACGTATACGCTATTACGTGATTTGTGTTACGTGATACATATCACGCATACGCCATGTAAAAAATGTAACATATCACGCATACGCCATGTTGTTTCAAAGAACTGCTGTTTCTTGGTTCTAAACAAATTAAAGCAAAATGCCAAAGCAAACTATTACCAAATACCCGCAATGGTTGCCGAGTCAGAAATATTTTGGGCCAGCTCCGGGTTCAAGGTGCCATTTTGTTTAATGCGGCGGTGGATGCGATAAGGCTAGCCCAACACGAGATGTGTGTGCTCAGGTAGCCGGCGACACAAAAACCTGTTGACAAGCACCCGCCCGTCCAAGTCCATCTCCATCCATCAGGTGGGCTGTTATAGCGGCAATCTGACGTCATAAATAAACTCAGCTTATCAAGTTGGTAATAATAAGTTTTGCTTTATTTAAAAACGTCACTACAAAGTTGGTTGGTTGCATCATGGTTAAATGGTTAATATTTGATTCAGATAACACGCAAGTCGTTACTTTAAAATGCGCTACACAAATAGATCGTAGTTAGATTTGTATATGTGTATAGCTATAGCTATTATAGTTCTTTGTCTTTGCGTCTCGAAAAGGTACTAAAGGAATCTGCTGTCTGCGTTTCCGCCGTCTGCCAAGCGTTTCATTGGGTTTTCTTTTTTTTTTATCTTGGTTATTTGGCCTCTTTGTTTCGGCAACGCCGAGTAGACGACCTATACTATATTCTTTATAGCTCAACTACAAAATACTTTTACAAATATATATATATATACGCATAGGTATGTGTGTAAGTACATAGATGGTGTCTCGTTACATCTATGCAGGGGAGGGGGCTAAGATTAACATATATAAATTATCCACAAAATAAATATATATATATATTCAAACGGTTCGCACTTAAATATCTAAGACAAAACATCGCACAGCTGCCTCCGGTCTGGATCCTCGATCCGAAACTGGCTTTGGATCAAACTTTTGGTCTCTGGGTATCCCTAGGCATACTTTCACTCTTGTCCATTCGATTGTATTGCGTTGTCGTTGCTGGCGGAGGTGGAGTTCGTGCCCGTGCAGGTGCGCGGTGCCTGCAGGAGATCCGTGTACTGGAGCAGGGCTTCGCGCAGAGACCGTGACACCTCCGGGGATGTGGTTGTAGTACAGTCCACCAAGTAGGGATACAGGCCAATGAGCTGATCCCAGGCTGGCTTGTTTACTGTTTTTGGAAAGTGAATTAGTTTAAAGATGATTTCATGGATGTATATTCCTACCCTTTGAGGCCGGAGCTTTCTTCATGGACACAACGAGGGTGGCAATGGCTTTCAGCACAAAGGATATCTCAGACAACCGGAACCTATGAGAAAAATGATTCCCATCAATATTGAGCGATAAATAAACATCAAGACATATACCTGGGCAAGGGACATTTCCCACTCTGCCGCTCATCGTCATTGAACCGTTTGAGAACCTCTTGGAAGCGATGCAGCAGGGCAGTGACCGCTAGACGGCCGGCAAAGTCCTTGCCCCCCAATCCTGCGGCACCAGCAGTCCCGACGACTGGCAAAATATTGGCATTAAGGCGATTGTTGTTGCTGGCCGAGGCCTGATCCTCCAAAAGGGAGAACTGCAGTAGCGTCTCGAAGCACGTCTTGGCGAAGATTTCCCGCAGCTTCCAGTCAGATTCGTAGCAGATATTCGTGTCCGAGGCGGAGTGGATGGAGCCTTTGTTCAGCAGCACCACGATCTGCATTATGAACTGATGGGGCATCTCGTGGGCATACGGCAGAACCTCGTCCCGGAGCAGTTCGATCACTTGACAGTCAATCGTTTCATCCAGCACAATCTCCTCCAGGCCCCTATCCTCCACGGTGCAGACGCTGGCCGGGAACAGGAATTTGTCCAATGTATCTGCGAGGTCGTCCCAGAGGCTAGTGAAATGCTGAGGCTTGGCCCGGGCCACTTTCAGACCCGTGTGCAGCACACCAATGAGGCTTGAGATGGCCAGCTTCCAGGTGCTGGAGGATAGGCACTTGTACTTCATCGCCAGCGGTGTGCGCAGTGCCTTGACGATGTCGTGTAGGATCTGCTCCTGCACCACCGGCTCCTCGGTGGCCGTCGTCTGATAGAGCTTCACGGAAATACTGATGGACTTCTCGCCGAACGGTATGTAGTTCATGCTGACCACCTCCACGGAGGCGTTGTTGGCATAGTGGCCCGAAGACTTGGCGTACTTGTGCTCGACGCTTTGCTGGAACGTAGGTGGGGCGCAGGCGAACTTGCTGAAGATCAGCAGTTGCCGGAAAATGGCGGGAATTAGCTGGCGGATGTGCGAGTCGGGCTTGGTGGCCTCCTACGGGAATAAATCAAAGAAAATTAGGTACTTCGACTCAGAACCCTTTAAGAGTTTCTAACCTTTTGTATTAGTTCCATGCAATCAAGGATGCCGTCGTGCAGCGGCGTCAGCAATGTGTCCGAAACTGTGGACATAATGTAGGGCACAGCATCGGTTTGGACAGGAATGCAAACGGCATTCGTCAGTACGGTGCAGAACTTGTCAAAGTCTTCCGCGCTGAATCTGCCAAAACATAAGCTCCAATTTAGAGATTTATCTTTTATTTTTCTAAAAGTTTACCCACTTGACTTGGATGTGCTGAAAGATGGCGGGGAAGATTTGAATCAAGGCGGTGAGGAAGGCCTGACTGGGAATGTAAAAGTCCTCCTGGTTGTCGGCTCCGTTGCTACTCTGTTGCTGCTGCTTAATAGTCGACGTGGACATTTTGGTGCTCTCAGTGCCAATGCTCAACCAAATATTCCAGGCAATCTGATCAGAAAGACATGATTCCATTACAAATAAACCCACATGCGTATTATTCTTTCTTACAGTCCAGATCTCATCGTCCTGTTCCTGTGACGTCTGAGGATCTTTCAGCGAGCGCTCTGCCCGCTCCGTGGTAGTATGGTACATGATCTCCTGCAGTGACTTGAGGGCTGCCAGCGACACCTCGCCGTTCTTGCTTAGCGCCGCATTCTGGATGAACTCCAGGATGAGAGACCAGGCCCGCTCAAAGTCGCCCAACATCTGGAGCAGTTCCCGCTTGGTGTTGAACACCCGACAGACCCCCGATAGCGTCAGCACCTGTGTCTCTGCCCATTGCTTTTGCGCGGTGTTGCGTGAATGATGGATGAGAATGTTGCCGCTGGCATCCACCTTCTCGTTGCTGGCCGAGCTGCTCAGAGCGCGGACATTATCCAGCAGCGGGAAGAGCACCTGCCAGACCAGAGCCTGCCAGGTAGGTGGATTTAACAGGCTGCCGTGGGCCGAGATGGTGGAGAAAAGCGTCTGGCCGGCCGACTTGCGAACCGCCGGACGCAGATCCACACACAGCTCGCCCAGTTTGGCGTACAGGCACATCCACAGCTTGTCGAACTGCGGCATCTTCACCGTGCCCGGAAAATCGGGCAAGATGGCCACGTCCTGCAGCTGCGTGGACATGAGCTTGTCCTGATTTTGATTGAAGAAATCCGAAATGTTCCACTGCCAGGATTGAATAAAAATTAGCGTAAAAATAAACAATAAGTTTCTTAAAATTAAAATCTTTTAACAGACACAGTACCATCAGACCAATAGCCGTAAGAGAAATATTCAGCTCCTGGGTTTGGGAACCGAACTTGGCCGCCGTGCTTATGCACAGGGGCAGACACCGCCAGGGCATCACTGTGAGGAAATCGGTGATGACCAACTGCAAGCACTGGAAGGCTGTCCGGATAAGTGGCTCGCCGTGGTGTTCGTTCACAGCTCCAATGATCTCGATGATAGCCGGCCAGCCAAAGGAGAGAATCTCCCCAGCGGTGTTCAGGATCTGGAGGACGCAGTCCAACTGGCGTTGTCGTACATCGGCGTGCAGAACAGTGGATAACTCAGATAGTGGACTCAGCAGCATGGTTTGCAATTCCATATTTTCCTTTAAGGGCGTTTTGTGCTTGAACTGAAGAGCAGACTTGACCAGGTAAGTGATGGCCTCTACACCCCATTCCCGCATCCGTATGTGTCGGTGCTGGCACACTTCCAACAAGTGGTTGGTGAGTGGCCGCCAGAGGACCTTAATTCGCGGCATATTCACCAGGCCCGTCTCCAGTAGCTTGGCCACTGCGAACAGCGAGGGCTCGCGATTGGCGTAAGCAAGTTCCATGGCTTCGTGGGAGAGCTTGCAGAGCGCATCGATGAGATGGTGGAGGGCCACATCGTCCAGGTACTGGCTGGACTCGAACAGCTGGCTCAGCATTTGCGACAAAACCGGCAGATCGGCCATCACGGCGGTTTGTATGCCCACATTCGCTTCAGCCGCCGGCTTCGGCATGGCCTGAAGACTGCCTCCGGTGGAGGGTTTCAGGCCCAGAATCCACACCAGATGCTGAAGGGTTTGCAGCACAATGTGCCAGGAGGTACCTAGAATTCCGCCGTTGTTGTGCGCCAGAAATAGGATGGCCCGCATGCACTGTAGGTTCTTATTGGTCAGCATCACCGGCGCCTGCATCACGCTGTGCGGAAGTGAGGCAGACGGGAGTGGAGTGCCCACTGCCACGACGTTGGGCCTAAAGTCACCAGAGTCTCCGCTGCAATTGTTTATAAACTGGCTGCTCAAGTCCTGGCTGCCGCTGCGAGTGTGACCTGCGGATATAAAAAGCAATCATTTATTAACAAAAAAGATAGATTAGTCATAGATATACTTACATCTCAGATCACCATCTGCCTGGGTGGTGTTGGCGAATATGGACATGGCATAGTGGGGCGGAAAGGAGGCTCGGCACATGGCCATTATAAAGGCATCACGTGGGTGCAGGTGCTCCAACATACCGCACAGAGCCGCGTAGTTCTGCATCGCCTTGAGAATGTTCTCGGTGGTGGCCTCATCAATGGAGGTCTCAACCAGCGGAATGAAGGCGCTGAGAAGGGCAGACCAGCTGGAATCGATAAGCTGCAGGCACAGCGGCTTGTGCTCTTCTTCCGTAATCACGGCCGTATTATGACTCGGGTGCAGTTCCGGTGTGCGCTGAATGACACCGCCAATGGAGCGGGTCATGTCCAGGAGTATGGCATGGCCCACGGAGATGCCATAGCTGTCCGGTATGTTTGGAGCATCCAATTTATCTAGCATTTCCAAGCTGGAAAAAAAGAAATATAAATTACTTGAAATGCTAACGAGGAAAGGGTTTCTGGATACTTACTATACTGCCTTAGGCACTCCCGGGGCGAATGTGGCCACCAGCGGCAAGTAGGCGCCGCGGAACATGAAGCCGCACTGGTTGTTCCCCGACAAAGCCGTCAGCGTGGAGGCCATTCCATTCTGTTGGCCATTCAGCATGGTGGAGGCGTTGAACAGGGAATATCGCACATAGCTGCCCATGGCGGCAATCATGTCGTGGACAATGTTAGTGGCATGATTCTTCAGGTCGTACGACTTGCAGAAGAAAGCTATCAGCGAGGAGCGGGTCACAAGTTTGTGGATAACCTCCAGGGCCAGGGCGCGCTGCCAACTCGGCTTGTCCGGATCCAGAAACTTAATGATCAGGGATAGGAATATCTCGCATTCGGTGACCAGGATAGTGTGGTACTTTTGAATAAGAACCGCCACAAGACGCAGTAGTCGCATACTGATCGGAAAATATGGTTTCTCTGCTGCGGCCGGTGCATTTCCGTTGCTGGGGGCCGGGAGTTGTCGGTGCTTTACGTTCGGGGAGAAGAGCTTGATGACCAGGGCGCATACTCTCTCCTTCAGCAACAGTCGGAAATCGTTGCTCTAGAAAAGGAAAGATAAGATTTGTAAATAAATCGCTTCCAGCTAAACCGTCTACAGTATTTGTAAATAAACATACCTCGTGGAACACGGCACTGAAGTTAGTAAGCACCGCCTCCAACAGCTCCAGGCCGAATGTTCGCGTCATCTCAGTCATGCCCACCAACCAGAAGGGCTGCTCCACGTTCACCAGCTGCACCAGGTCCTGGAACAGCAGGAAAGCATCCGAAGCAAACGTCTGGACATCCTGGCCACCGCTAGGACTATCGCCCTCGGACGATGGTTGCTGTTGCTGGTGTTGGAGACTGCTCACAGAATCCTTCTCCAGATAGACGCGTTCGAAAACCAGGGACACCAACTGCCGAATTGTGGCACCGGCTGTGTTCACAATCGTGGGATTCTTGTGGTAGTGCAATCGAAAGCACAGGACTAAGGCCTTGGCCAACGTGTCGCCATGCACCACGGTGTTAGTGGTCAGCAGCAGGGTGACTGTTTGCAGGACCTTAACCTCCTCGATGTTGTTCTCCATGAGCGTCCACAGAGCGTTGGTGATGTACAAGGCGCCCTTTTGATCCACCACCTGCTGGGTGATAAGACGCTGCATCATTCCAAGACAAAACTGAAAGGGAAGTAATTTTTTAATAATAAATTTCATTCAAAAATCGAATAAAATATTGTGCTTACCTTGATGATCTTGAGGTCCTTTGTTTCGCATCCTTGGACGAGGGGATAGAGTATCTGATTTACGGTGTAGTACACAGAGTTCTGCTGGCTGCTACCGGCGGTGCAGAGCTTGGAAATGGCCTCCTCGCATGCCTGCCGATTGATTTTCGGGGGGGGGAGACGGTGAAATAAAATGGAGAGAGTTAATGGCCATTTGAAAATGTCATAAAATCAATTTCATTTACGGCCGCTATCAGTTTCATAATTGCGTAGAATAAGCACAGGTGGAACCAGAGCAAACCAATGCCCCACCCCCACCTCACCGCCGCACCACCTTGCAAGTGTAAGTGGTATGGGGTGGGTGACACACACATCGTGAGACATAATAATATAACAAATGCAAATAGCACACGTCAGCAGGACTTGCGGGTGGCTTACCTCCTTGATCTGGGGATACTTTTTCTTGGTCTCCAGCGAAAGGGTCTTGAAGTCCGCCTGGAGTGCCTCGACGAACTTGTGGACATCCTGACCACCGCCCCCCGTGCCAACGAACGACATGTTTCTCTAGCTGACCCACTCAAATGGCTAGCACTGCGGCCCAATGACGAACGACACTCAGTGTACGGCAGGCATAACAATGCCCGGTGTAAGTACGGCGACCGATCAACGCATATGCATATGCTCAACTTCGGGAAAAGCTTGGAAAACTGTAACAATAATACCAAAAAGCCGTGAAAATTTGTGATTCGATTTGACAGCTGACGTACACAGTGGAGGACAGTGTTGGTATGCGTTGCAAAGTTAACAGCGCTGTTAACAGCTGTTAAACATGAAAACCTTCCACTGTTAATAAAGTGGGTCGTAGGACATAAAGGATAATGCCAGCTTTAAACGTTAAATACCATACAACTTTCAATTTAAATAAAAAATATAAGCTTAATAATAAATAAAGTAAATGAAAAGTAAAAAATGGAAATAGAAGAGTATCGAAAAGCTCACAACATAAAATATTTAAAAACATGAAAGTAGGTTGTCGAGTATGCTTTTTAATTTTTGATAAAATTATTGAAAGCTTGTGATCAACATGACTATTCGTTTTCCCACAGGTAGAAGGCCAATGCCAGATTATATCCTTTGGTCACAGAAGGGTAATCCTTCGGCAGGGAGGTGGCGCTCTTAAATATGGTGATGCGCCTATTGCGCTCCTTGGTTATCCTTATCTTCGTCAGCTTGATGGTAATATCATATGGATGGTATTCACTAAAAATCCATAAGATGGAAAAGCTCTATCCGACAAATCCATCGGAGCTCGATCTCCCCGGACTAAGCTTTGATAAATCAATGAATGTGAATCTGATGGAAGAATTTGGCGCTCTTCAGACAACTCAATTTAGTAAGAATATACTCATTGAATTATTTAAATATTTACTCAGTATTATACTTTCAGACAGCACCAAAAATAAACTGAATGAATCTTTGGACGCAACTTCCATTGAAAATAATATAACATATTTATTTAAAAACATATTGAACAGTTCCGAAAATATCCCACGGACGACAAAGCCTCGTAAGAATTAAAAAATTCTTTAAGTATTATTATTCTATAAATTTGATAAAAACTTCCATAATTCCAGGTGAAAATAGTGAAGAGCTTTTGCATTCATCACTTCAAATCAAAGGTAAATTAAACATTAACCACAAAACAGAAAATTATGAACTTTTCCATTCTAAATTTCACAATATCATTGGGCTATTATTAGCCCAATCCTTGAGGGGCAACATTTATCCCAACATATAGCCCCAAACCATGGCCATATCTTTGTCAATATTCATCCGATTCTTGAGGGGAATACCTCCATCGATTTGTATTTCGATTCCCTATTAATCTGCGTCAAAATCTGCACTACAAATTTTCGATCCATATTTTTCAAAATTTTCTGATGGAACCCCTTGTAAAATCTGGAATCCCCACATATGGCCCCAAACCACGGCCATATCTTTGTCAATATCCATCCGATTCTTGATAGGAATGCCTCAATCGATTTGTATTTCGATTCCCTATTAATCTGCATCAAAATCTGGAATACAAGTTTTCGATCCATATTTTTCCAAATTTTCTGATGGAACCCCTTGTAAAATCTGTAATCCCCACATATTGCCCCAAACCACGGCCATATCTTTGTCAATATCCATCCGATTCTTGAGAGGAATGCCTCAATCGATTTGTATTTCGATTCCCTATTAATCTGCGTCAAAATCTGCACTACAAATTTTCGATCCATATTTTTCAAAATTTTCTGATGGAACCCCTTGTAAAATGCGGAATATCCACATATGGCCCCAATCCACAGCCATATCTTTGTCAATATCCATCCGATTCTTGAGGGGAATACCTCAATCGATTTGTATTTCGATTCCCTGTTAATCTGCATCAAAATCTGGAATACACATTTTCGATCCATATTTTTCTAAATTTTCTGATGCACCCCCTTGTAAAATCCGGAATATCCCAATATGGCCCCAATCCACGGCCATATCTTTGTCAATATCCATCCGATTCTTGAGAGGAATATCTCAATCGATTTGTATTTTGATTCCCTATTAATCTGCATCAAAATCTGGAATACAAGTTTTCGATCCATATTTTTCAAAATTTTCTGATGGAACCCCTTGTAAAATCCGGAATATCCACATATGGCCCCAAACCACGGCCATATCTTTGTCAATATCCATCCGATTCTTGAGAGGAATATCTCAATCGATTTGTATTTCGATTCCCTATTAATCTGTGTCAAAATCTGCACTACAAATTTTCGATCCATATTTTTCAAAATTTTCTGATGGAACCCCTTGTAAAATCTGGAATCCCTACATGTGGCCCCAATCCACGGCCATATCTTTGTCAATATCCATCCGATTCTTGAGAGGAATGCCTCAATCGATTTGTATTTCGATTCCCTATTAATCTGCGTCAAAATCTGCACTACAAATTTTCGATCCATATTTTTCAAAATTTTCTGATGGAACCCCTTGTAAAATCTGGAATATCCACATATGGCCCCAAACCACGGCCATATCTTTGTCAATATCCATCCGATTCTTGAGGGGAAAACCTCAATCGTTTTGTATTTCGATTCCCTATTAATCTGCGTCAAAATCTGCACTACAAATTTTCGATCCATATTTTTCAAAATTTTCTGATGGAACCCCTTGTAAAATCCGGAATCCCCACATATGGCCCCAAACCACGGCCATATCTTTGTCAATGTCCATCTAATTCTGGAAGGGAATGCCCCAAATAATTAATGTTTGGATTTCCTCGCAATTTTTAATGAAACCTTAATGGTTGGATTTGTACATTGATTTAATTTGTATTTTCCATTTTCTTTTTACTTAGTAAAATTTTCAAATATCTTATCTAGATATACATTCTGAATATCGTACAATCAGATTCTTCCATCCAAGCGAATTTTGGGAGTATCTTAGATACAAAGAGCGAGCCACCGGGATTCCATGGGCAAGTGCCACCTATGAATCGGGTCATCAGGACAATGAGATTGATGCGGAGAGGATATGTCCCAAAAGTGGAGCTTCCATTAAACTCTTGGTGCTAATTGCCTCGGCACGGGATCATGAGAAACAAAGAATGGCCATTAGGCTGACTTGGATGCACTACGGCAGCAGGAGGGACATCGGTATGGCCTTTGTACTGGGACGTGGTAACGACACAAATGTAAATGAACGCCTTGACGGGGAAAATATGATGTACGCGGATATGATAAGGGGAAACTTTGTAGACTCTTACAATAATCTCACACTCAAGACGATCTCCGCCCTGGAGTGGACGCACTGGCACTGTCCCCTGGCAAAGTATGTCCTCAAAACGGACGACGATATGTTTATCAACGTGCCCAAGTTAATGGAATTTCTTGACACTCTCAAGGCAAAGCGAAAGATCTATGGTCGCAGAGCCGAGAACTGGATGCCAGTGCGGAATAAGCGATCGAAATATTATGTATCCTACGCCCAGTATAGCTCAAGATATTTCCCTTACTTCACGACTGGGCCCGCCTATCTGCTCACCGGCGATATCGTGGCCGAATTATATGCCCAAGCCCTGGCCACTGCGTTCTTGAAGTTGGAGGATGTCTTCATGACCGGCATCGTGGCCGACGTTTTAGGTATCGATCGGATTAATGTCAAGGCGATAGCCAACGTTAATACGAATCCGTCGGTATGTCGCATTCGTAGTAGAATCACGGTTCACATGGTGGAACCCAATGATCAGTTTGATTTGTGGAAGAAGCTGTTCGACACGGCCATTCGGTGTAAAGAGCAATGATTCATGGAATCTTTTCTCTAGTTTCCATTTGCTTTGTGAAATTTTCAAATATTGTATCCAGATAGAAATTCAAAATATCTTCCAGATTCCAGTTCTTTATAATCCAATATTGAGGTTCTAAATGTAGAAAACGTATATTTAAATAACAAAATTGAATTGTAGATTTAATCTTGTACAAATTTTTTTTTTTAAGAATATATACCTTTATAAAAACTGAATTTTCAGTTAATAGACTGTAAACAAATGGTACGAGCTATTAAAATATCATTTTGTTAACGATTTACAAAAACGAGTATTGTTATCCTTAGCTACCATTTAACAGATTTTCTGGAAGACCAACAGCTCTCAAAGGGCACTGGTTGCACGGTATGAATAAAACTTCTCGTTTTCCGAATCAATCAAGTTTAGTTTTCCCTCCTTGGCCAACTTACTGAGGTGGTGGTCTACATTGTAAGCGGCTGCCGGCCATAGGTTTTCGGGGGTTTCTTTGTACACCTCCCGAACAACGTCCATCGCTTGCCACCGATCTTTGGGACGCTGGACAAAGTATTGCAGTATTTGTGCCTCTCGCTGGTTGCGATGATTGATGTAGTACTCGATCTTGCCGATCGGTTCTTCGATGACATTCCCGTGGCCTGGGAAAATCCTCTGCGGTTTGATATCCAGTATCTTCTCCAGACTCTTCATGTACTCGAAAAGATCCTCGAAAACGGCAGTGCCCTCGCCCAGGATACAGTCGCCGCTGAAGAGCGTGCCCTCGCTCATGGCCAGCACTACGTGATCAGTGGTGTGTCCGGGGGTATGCACTACCTTCACTTTTGCTCCCTCGGTGGCAAACTCCTGGTTGTGGGCCAGTGGGTGGAGTTTGATGTGCGACGGGATTTCGGGACACACGTCGGGGGCATCGGTTCGTCCATACTTAAACACCCGGCAATCGTTGTGAGCCAAAGCTGTGCCCAAGATGCTCTTCACTCCGCCAACATGATCGTGGTGCCAGTGGGTCAGCAGGATGGTGTCGATGGAGGCCTTTTCCTGCTTTAATACGTCGTTCAGATGCTCAATATACTGAGGCACGTCTTCGTCGCCAGTGTCGATCAGGATTCGTCGGTTTCCACTTCCTAGAAGGTATGTGTTGGTTCCTTGGAGGGTCATCGGACTGGGATTGCATCCCAAAATCCGGATTACGGAGGAGCTGAGGCGTGTTACGGCGGGAATCAAAGCCATTTTGTCATTAACAGAACCTTGAAGAAATAATCTTAACAATGATTACTTGGCACAAAAATGGTGATAAAAATAAACAAATACTTAAAGTATTGAAATGAGTTATGTTGCAAAAATACATACACAAATGGAGGACAAGGACAATCAATTGTAGTGAGTTAATCTTTTTTATTTCTTGACTTTATATTTAATAGAGAAACTCTTAAAATTTTAATTTTAAACCTTTAATATTATGGTGATAGACTAAATTGAACTTTGGATGCAGCTTGTTTGCTTTAGATTTGAACAGCTGTAAGGAACAGTGTTGTAAATGTCGTGAAATAGAAATATCAAATATACCGCTATTAAATAAGCGTATTTATTTAAAATGATCAAGTAATTGTTGTTGTAAATTTAAACTTTTTATATTAATCTAAAAAATATTACTTGCTAAAAACTTTTTAAATTTTAAGGTTTTTTATTAGTAATAAAATGAATTACAATTTTATTTGTAATAAAACTGTAACAAGAAATGCTATTTCTTGACCCTCTTTCGATCGAAAAGATATAGAACATTTGAAAGTACGTGTGCTACATCCTTCTTAGGCCACTTGGCCACACTAATAATTTGTAATATTTTCCAGCACTAACCACTAGCATTCCCCGTACCTGGTCACTCTGTCGCTAATGTTGAGCTAATACAAATCGTTGCGAGTGGGAGTAATGCATGGCCCACAAAAAAAGAGGAAAAAAAAATTGGAATACGTGCGGGCGCTGTAACGCAGCCCCAAAAAGTGTGTGTGCAAAAGGCAAAGCCTCAAAAGTGTCATAAAACGGCAGTCGGAAAGGCCGCCACTCGTCGCGCAGAATAAAGTTTTTGCGACCGAAAAACTCAAATCGAATGCGAAAATAAATCAGTTTCTGTGGTTGGTCGGGGGTCCATGGGCAGCAGTAGCAGCAACAACAACATAAACGCGACTAGTTTAACGCATTGTGGAACGCTGAGGCGTTAATGCTGCTTATTTATTTATAAAACATGCTTCGCATGACTAATGAAACGGGTTGACGGGTTATTAAAAACGAAAATACTCACTAAAGTCGATAAAACAGAAAAAAAAAAACTCCCAAGGCTTACACATACACATCCGAAAATAATATTTGTGGTGGCGCCTGGGGTCCAACAATTAGCCATAAAAGGAGGATTACAGAAATACCAACAATATCAACAGTAAACAACCTACAATTCATCATTGTTAATTGTCAACAAAAGGCAAATTTATTAACGCTAACTAAACACTAAAAATAAACGCAGCCAGGCCAGGCAGCACCCCAGAGCCCACAACCCACAGCCCAGAGCCAGCAAGTAATTATGCTTGACCCTGGTCCAACAATAGCTATATCCAAATCCAAATCCGCAGCCGCCGCATCTCCGATTCCCGCGACGGAGAGACACCAAAGCTGAGGCGAACAAACAAAAAAAAAAATTCAAACTGAAAACTGGGAGGTAAGTCGTGGTTAGTTGGTCGCCCCGACAGAGACACCTAAAACCTAAAACCAAAGGCAACCGTAACAGAGACAACAAACGCAACGATGACGGTGCGTTGCCTAGGGTTTTGTTATTTTATTAACACACAGCTACGGTGGTGTTGGGGGTTGGGCAACCAACCACCAGCTAGCTAGCCTTAGCCAAGCCAACGGTCATCAGGCATTTCCAAATCCCACGGCCGGACATTGCACCACATGGCCCAGCGCAGTGAGATTTCATTAACACCAATTAACCAGTCTTTGGTCGGCCTTTGATCTTCAAGATCTCAAATAAATATTTATTTATTAGAAAAATAAAAGAAAGCTCCCCGGAAAGGCATGAATATTTAACATTTCTTTGCAATTTGTAAGACAGATTAGTCTCTTTCGTATCTCATGGATAGATAGTGAGAAGAAAAAATGACAAATCACATTCCACATTACTTTGAAAAATCAGCATAAAAATGTTACTTCCGCAATTAAATTAATATTTTGTTGTTAATAAAAATTATTCTCTTATTATTCTGTTCCTAATCAAGGTATCAAGACTAGTCCTTCAAAAAATATGTCCAGTTCAATAGACTGAGAGATGCTGGCATCTGTGATTGATAGGAAAGCAGCTGAAAGATAGTTTCGAGAGGCCCGAAAACCCGTTTGCAGACTAACCGGCGATTATCTCCGGTTCATTGTACTTATTAGCAGAGACGTCCAAGTGGGGGCCACGTACAAAAATACAGAAAAAAAGAAAAAAAAAAAAAAAACAAGCATAACCGACCGACCACCAGGCAGATTGAAAGCTCGAATCCACTTCCGCTCTCCCTCTGGGTCTCTCGTACTCGAGAGCAATCTCGACTTGTGGCCGCTTCTGGGGAATACGAGAGTTACAACGAGAGTTACTCCATCAAGTTACAAGCTCTTGTCAAATTTCACGGCTCTTTGGCCAATTTCGCGCACAATTACTAGGCAATAAAAAGCAGAAAATGTCTAAACAAGCAATTTAACATTTCATTCAGTATTGTACTTAATGTTTTAGTAAAAAATAATGATTTATAGTTCTATGAATTCCTAAAGGAAGTGGCATTCCCCCGATAAGCCCCATTCGGCCGATTATAATATAAAATTGTGTGTCAAACACCCCCACGAATTAAAAATAAAACAAAAAATTGGCATGACCTCGAGGGTGAATCATCTATTTGCCGATAAGGAGAGCACTTTCACTTTTTATTTAGAAAAAACAATGGGCTAATCTCTTATCAATCCGTTGCACGTCACGCTGCGGCTTCCAATCCACAATCCTCTTATTAGCTTTCGGGCTGTGCGTCTATTCTTTCGGCCCAACGATAAGCGTTGAGAAAAAAAAACACGATACCGCATCATCATGAGAGTAAATCTAAAATAAAAAAAAATTCCATTATAATTGTAGTCGTTTGGGTGCTTCTTTCCAGTTCCAGTTCCCAGAAGGGGCGGTTCACGGACCAGATCGACCGTCACGTCGATAAAGCCCCCGACGGCCCCCGCCGTCCGTTGATTACGTTTATCATCAAATTTAGTTGATTACCCCCAATCGCCTGGCCGAATATTAATGCGAAATTCTGTTTAATTAAACATCCTAATTATTTGATTTTTATAGTTATCTTTTGTTTTTTATAAATTTAATAAATTATTAATTAAGTAATTGGGGGTTTAGGAACCTTGTTTTAGACTCTATACCCCCCAAATAAAATATAATAACCTGAAAGATCCATTCAGATTTCTTTAGGATTGTCCCTTATACCTCCCAAGTGGCTGTCGAATAATAGCTATCTTATCGCCCGGCAATTAAGTAATTCCCAATGACGCATTTGGGGTTTTCATTGGGCAGCGGGTGATGGTTCGGAAAGCGCTTAAAAAAAAGTTATGAGGGCCTGTCCTTAAGTTTTATTGATTTCCATAGCGAACTGTCGCGCTCACCTATTTTTGGTTCTATTTTTATGGCAGCCCCGCAAAGGTAGTTTATTTTTTAAACAGCTACTACCCACTGGCTTGTATACAACTCCTAGCCCTCTTCCCAGAAATCAATGAACGTTGAGATTCCGATCGTCCGATATGCAATCTAATCGTCGGCCCAAGACCAAGACTTCACCTCAAGTGGCTCCAGGGCCCGCTGGTCAAGAGCCTGGCCGAAGTTTCTGCGTTGTTCTGTTCGCCTCTAAAACTTTTTACTGCCCGACGACGGTTGGGGGGTTTCTCTTCACATTTTCGGAATCGGGTCAAGAATTCTGTTGAGCATGCAAAGTGGTGGATACTGGGGGCCCAGAGCGATGTCGTGACAATTCTGGATGCTGTCTGTCCGGCCCCACTCCCTGGGTGCGTGTTCTCCGCTTTTGGGCCAATTCATTAGCTCCACAAAGTGTTTCCCCCATTCGTCAGTCAGTCTCATTACCATATAAATCACTTACCGATTTTACTGCCATTTTTTGTGGCTATTTTTTCAAGTGGCTTACTTAGGAGTTGAGTTTCTATATCGTGTGACTCTTTATTGCATTTTTGCCATTCTGTAAGTGTAGAAAAGTGCTATCTGTGGACGTAACTCCACCTTGTTCACTCTCTAAGCAAATATTTACATTTTTGCCACCTCCGCTCGAAGGTGAAAAATAGAAGCTTTTTCCAGCTTGAGCTTCGACTTTTCCATACCTTTAGTGGATCTATGGATCTATAATTTTTGCAATCTATCTATGGCAGTGTATCCCCTTCCAATGCCCTTTGAAAATAAGATATTTTGAGGGGTTACCCAATCCCTCCCATTTCCTCCCATTCCCTAGACATCTTCCTCAGTGCTCTGGGTATAGGAAGCACTTAACAAATCAGCAGAATCAGAATCAGTTGTTTACCATAATGTCTCGTCTGTTCTTCTCATTGCAGTCGCATCGCAAACGTTGCAAAGTTCGCAAGCGTTCCATTCTCAACCGTAATACTCACAGATCGGGGGGAAAAAAAAGGAACAAAATACGAAAAGATACAATACGCAAAAGAAACAAACATTTAAGGTAATAACAGATCGAAAGCAGAGTCCAGACTGAAACTGAAGACCGACACTGCGACTGAGATTCCGGAGATTAGCTAACGACAGCAATGATGGCCGGCAGTGTGCACAACACGCGCATGCTGCGCTTCCTCTTGGTCCTCATCGTGGTGATACTCACTATTTTCATCTACGCCTCGTACTCGGCGACGGGGAATCTAACGCCGAACCACATCCACCCGGCCGCCTCGCCTCCTCAGCAACTCATCGCCAACAATCCCGGCCAGCAAATACTCCAGACCGCCAACAACAGCACCGACAAGGAGTACGGCCACCGGCAGGCTGCCAAGGAGACTGCCAGTGGCAAGATAGTCAGCATAAAGGCGGCGGAGATCCATGAGATTCATCGAAAACACTCGCAGCACCGGCTACCCACAATCGACGAGGATGCCCTGCTGGATGGTGGCTCTGCCGGAGCCAGTCCCCAGGTGGGAGGCCCCGAGCTGACGCCCAACATCATGGCGGAGGAGCTGCTGGAGGAGCAGCAGTACGGCCAAAGCGTTGATGGCGTTACCGGTGAGTCTATTGGTCTAGAATGCCATGCGAGCTGTTATCATTCCCCCGCTAATCATTGCTAATAAATTGAATTGAATCCCATCTCCAGGTAACATCAACAGCAGCACCAACAACAACATCAACAACAACAATATCAACAGCGTTGGCAACAACACTGGCGACACGTTGCTTGTGAAACAATCAGTTCCTGTCCCACAACAACAGCAACCACCTCAGTCCCCATCCCAGTCGCAGTCGCAGTCACAACCGCAGGCCCAAGCCCCACAACCCGACGCAGAGATTCTCATTCCCACTTCCAATTTGCAAAAGTTCATCGAGAACGCCGATAAGATTCTGAAGAACATCACCTCCAACAGTAGCACGGGCAATGGAGCTTCAGCAGCCGCTGCAGGAAATGACCAGAATACAGGTGAAGCGTCTGATCAATTACAATAAATTAATTGATTTTTGAATGGAGTTGTCATTCTGCGCGTCGTTCCGTTTATTGCGCCACCAACGAGCTACGTAAAAGTCTAACATTTGTTTATCAAAAAGGTATTGCCGATGTCGCACCCAATTGGGGGTTACTCCCCGGCAGTGGGGCACAGTCAGCTCGTGTGCAGTCAGCTAATATGGTCTGGTATCGTCTTTCATTATGGCAGCGCTGTAAACAATCACAAGTACGGAAGCTATTGGGTTGCAGCTGTCCAGTAACCATCTGGCTACGGGGATTAATTAGAATAGGGTTTCGCTTTGTCATTTTTATTTACAAATTAATTAACAATTTTACGGCAGGCACTTAACGACTCTTGTTTTTGTTTCATTTGCAGAGAAGGGCAATCAACCGGAGGTGGTGCAAATGAACTTGGCGGACGGCAGGCTGGAGGTCTTTGAGGCCGAGTCCGAGAAGAAGGAGCAACCGCCGCCGTCAAAGGCGATCCAGGAGATCAAGGATACGAAGGGCGATGCAAAGTTAGAGAAGTCCGAGAAACCACCGGCGCCCATTGTGCGGACAACGAAGGGCGGCGCTGGCAGCAAGAGTCCGGCCAAACAGCCCGGTGCTCCAGTGGATCCGTCGAAGGGAGTGCCCACCGAGCAGCTATACGAGCCAGGTCACCTGGACGACGAGATCGATGCAGAGCGCATTTGCCCGAAGGAGGGAAAGTTTATCAAGCTCCTGGTTCTCATCAGCTCCGCCATGTCACACGAGGCGGCTAGGATGTCCATACGACAGACCTGGATGCACTACGGCACAAGGCGGGACGTGGGAATGGCCTTCGTCCTCGGACGGGGCAACAATGATACTCTTAACAAGGCCCTAACCCAGGAGAACTTCATATACGGAGATCTGATACGGGGCAACTTCATCGATTCCTACAACAATCTAACATTGAAAACGATCTCGACGTTAGAGTGGGCGTATCTGCACTGTCCGCAGGCCAAGTACGTACTGAAAACCGATGACGACATGTTCATCAATGTGCCGAAGCTGCTGGCCTTCCTCGACAAGCACAAGGACAAGCGGACCATATACGGACGGTTGGCCAAGAAGTGGAAGCCCATACGTAACAAAAAGTCCAAGTACTACGTGTCCGTGGATCAGTTTGCGGCGGGCGTGTTTCCATCGTTCACGACAGGACCTGCCTATGTCCTCACCGGGGACATTGTGCACGAGCTGTACGTGCGATCGCTGAAGACCGTCTACCTGAAGCTGGAGGATGTCTTCACCACGGGCATCGTGGCCCAGGCACTGGGCATCAAACGGCTGCAGGCCAACGAGTTCGTTAACCGGCGCATCTCGTTCAATCCCTGCAACATCCGCAACGCGATCAGCGTGCACATGATCAAGTCAAACGAACAATTCGATCTGTGGAAGAAGCTGCTGGACCAGACCACCAAGTGTAAATAGTATTTTAAGTTTAGGGTTTAGTTCTTCGGCTTAAACGAATCGATAAGAATCGGAAATGTAGTAAAAACAAAAAAAAAACAATAGGGAGGTCTGCAAATATATGTAATATGATACGAGTATAGATTGTTTAGCAAATGCAGCTATAGAATTATAGGAGATAGTGTAGCCTCTAAGTCCTAGGAATATCACAAATTTCGCAACCTGAAGCGTTGCGAATACCTTTTAAAAGATTCTAGTTTAATTTTAGCATTCTGAATGCCATTATTTAAATTATAATTACTGAGCGATAACTGTGGTTATATCTTAACACTGAATATATGTCTGTATATCGAGCGAAAATCCCAATTGTGTTTCAATTGCTGCGGCCCATTAATCACCCGGAAATCGGCATAAAGATCTGCGTAGTAAATTGGTGACTAAGCACTCCTATTCCTCTCCTATGCTTGTACCTGCCAAATGTTTATTGCGGTTATAAAAAAAAACAAAAACAAGTTAGACGGAATTCAAGTGCTCAACTTTCTTCGAATTGGCCAAGACGGGCAGGCCAGCTGGCTCCATGTTTTTCTTTTCGGCGGCTATTTAGATTTTTGCCTGATAAGACTGAAGTTGAGGGTCTCCCGGCTAAGCACCTAGACTATATTTATTGTTAAGAAGTGAATGGAATTTTTAGGAAAGTGCAAGTAAGTGCGAATATTTGGCATGATTCCCTAATATTGAAACGATTTAGCTGACTGTTGTTCACGTTGCTCCGGATCTACGTGACTTAAATGCAATTTATTTGATTTCAGGTTTTCGGTCGATTACTCATTTAAAATAAAAAACCGGCTAAGTAAATTATACAAGTTATTAAAGTTAATTGGCAAACTGGAGCTCTTTGGGATGAGTGCTTCAGTGTATTGAATAATATTTACGATGCTAATTTTTATTATGAAAAAAGTAATAGTGGGTATAAAAATATTTCGATTTGATTTTAAAAAGAGCCATTTTTCAAAAGAAAATGCATTTTTCTCACAGTTTACTCTATTCAAGTGGTTATTGGTTGTGTAAATAGTAGCCAGACACTGAAGTTCCTGTTAATTTAACAACTTTTTTTTATTAATCGACGAAGGTAAATATAATTATTGTATTTGTTGCTTCTGGTAGTACAAAGTTAGATAAGTAGTGACATCCGATTGATAAGCTTCAAGGGTTTGGCGGTTTTTAGCTAACGATCGTGAGTATGACAAGGGGATAATATATCTCAGAACGAATGGGGAGTGGGTTAGACATTGAACCTTTTACTACAGACGAATTATGGGAATCCCCAAAACCAGAAACTGGTTTTGGAGGAGTAAGATTGCCGAGGACATTGAAGGGAAATAGAAGGAAAGGAAGGGGATATAGAAGGGAATATAGAAGATATAGGGATGGATAGTGATTTCAGTGGCCAGAGGGGACTTGATATCCCTTACGATATTTATAGTTCTTTCAAGGAAACTCCTTCCAATCCACAAATCGTTCGAAACAAGACATGTTGCTCCTCTTCTATTTGCTTTACAAAGAATCTAGAGTTCGAATCACGGATTAAGATGACTCTCTGTGTCTATCTACGTCATTTTTATTAATTGATTGAGATAAATCTTAGTCCATACCTCTGTAGCTCCTGGTAGCTAACAAAAACGAGATAATTTGATAGCTTACATGTTGCTTAAATAATGACAAATGTTGAACAAGGTGATGACATCGGATTGATAAGCCCCAATTGGTTTCTTTTTCAGATAACAACCATAAAGGGGTTAAAGAACAAGTTATTTTGGGGAAAGAGCTACAGATCAGTGTAGTTTGAGAATATTTTTTGAATTAAACCGCCAAAAATTTCAAAAGATTTAGAAATATAACGGTCTAGACCACTATAACACTCGATAGACGATAACTAATTTAAAGGATTGTGATCGAAGCAAGCTTTTCATTAAAAACTAGCCAAGACAAAGCTGTCAAGTCATCTGCTCCTCCTGTCATTCAACTAATTATTTAGTCGAAGGACAACTTCTGTTCAGAAAACCAAATACTGTGAAAAACTAAATAAAATCAACAAACTTTTATTATAATTTAAATATATTTTTAATTCCAATCGCATCACCGTTATGAGTTCTAACGGCACCGGTTACGACTTGTCTGCCTCGCAATTCTCCCCGGATGGACGCGTCTTCCAGATCGAGTACGCCACCAAGGCGGTGGCTAAGAGCGGCACCGTCATCGGTCTGCGGGGCAAAGACTGCGTGGTCCTAGCTGTGGAGAAGATCATCTGCAGCAAGTTGTACGAGGACGATGCTGGTGGACGCCTGTTCACGATTGAAAGGAATATCGGAATGGCTATAGCCGGGCTATTGGCCGATGGAAACTTTATTGCTGACATTGCCCGCCAGGAGGCGGCCAACTATCGTCAACAATACGAACACACCATCCCATTGGAGCAACTGTGCGAACGGGTTTCCGGCTACATGCACGCATACACTCTATACAGCGCCGTCCGGCCCTTCGGACTTACCGTCATTTTCGGCTCCTGGGACGAGATGCAGGGACCCCAGCTGTACAAGATTGAGCCCTCTGGTTCCTTCTACGGTTACTTTTGTTGCGCCAGCGGAAAAGCCAAGCAACAGGCCAAGACGGAGATGGACAAGTTGAGGTTCAACATGAAAGCGGAAGAACTCATCAAAAGCGCCGGCGAAATCATCTACAAGATTCATGACGAGCTAAAGGACAAGGACTTCCGATTCGAAATGGGTGTTGTGGGCAAGGAAACGAACGGCCAACATTGCATTAATCCTAGCGTCTATACTGAGATGGCCAGGAACGCCGGTGATGCCGCCAGCAAGGAGGAAGATAGCGACAATGAGATTAATTAAGCATATCTTTCGGAGGAACTGACTCTGTGTATAATTATTCGAAAAAACAAGTTCTTTTATACTTTAGTTTTAACGTTTGACTTTCCACATTTTTCTATCGGATGGATTAATGGTTTATAAATACTAGAGAATATTTATACTTTCAAATCAATTTAATATTCCAAAAAATAAACCAGAGATGCATTTAATATTCAACTTCCACTAAGAATCCTACAAATAAATATTCAACTTTTAAATCTTTTTGTGGTGATCCCCCGTCGCGGGCATGATGAGCAAGGTTGCCAGACCTAAGAAATTAATACCAAATAAAATACTTCCTTAACAGAAAATTTACACATTCTTTAAAGAAATTACGCTTAAAAAACTTTTATTATTTCATAAATTATATAAAAAAAACCTACTTTTTTGTTAAAAATGTTATTTTCTGTTTTTGTAGAGTGACCAGCCGACGAGAGGCAGGAGTCTCATCGACGCTTAAACAGCGTTGGCCACACTCCGCGACCAATTCTATATCACAAAAAAAATTTTCTGCGGCCAAATTCGCGTTTTCGAAAACGAGGATTAACCGGAGAATCAACGCATGGAGAACGGATTAGAGAACGGAGCCCTGGCCGAGGGCGAGCCGGTGGACGAGGCTTCGGAGAACCAGGTGCTGAGCAGCTCAGACGGCGAAGGCGATGTTGATGACCGGGAGGAGGGGGCAGTTCAGCAGCAGCCGCCGCCGCCACAGCAGCCACAAACAACAAACGATTCAGCGGCTTCGAACCGGGAAGGGGGAGGCGAAGGTCCTGTACCCATGGATCTGGGACTTTCGGAGTCTGGGGCACCAGCATTGGATGCAGTTGCTCCAACGTCTCATCTGGAGGACAACCTGTGCGACAAAGACGTGGACAGCGATGCCGCCGACGATGACAATGATGATGAGGTGAGAGTTTTGAGGGTGAAGATGTGATTTTCAAAGAAATGGTTCATAACTAGCCGAGTTTAATAGATAATAAGATATTTTATCATAAAAGTACTGTTTAATGTGTATTTCTGGTCTCTTCCTACCAGACAAAGGAGAACTACGAGGGCTTCAACGGAACCGGCCGCACTGTCACCTTGCAGACGCTGATGGCCGCCAATGTGCTTCAGCCGGGTCTGGGTCTGATGACCATCGAGTACCTGGGCCAGAAATTTGTCGGCGACCTGCTATCCGATGGCAAGATTAAATCGCACGAAACAGAGACAGTTTTCCTGACGCCCAGCGCCTGGGCCATGCACTGCAAGCGGATCATAAATCCGGAGAAGAAGAGTGGCTGCGGTTGGGCCTCCGTGAAATACAAGGGCAAGAAGCTGGATGCCTACAAGAACACCTACTTGCGAAAGTGTGCTCTGCAAAAGGACATCTCGCCGTTGGACGACAGTGAGTTAGGTGAGTACTACTACCGCGTGTAAGTGAATTCAATTAATCATTCATTCGTCAACCTTTAAAGATGCCGAACGGAAGTCCGATTCCCCAGAGATTGTGATCAAGAGAACAGTATTCGCCCACAACACCGTTTCCAATCGCAACATAGTGCAGTAAGTAGAAAGGATTAAAGCAAAGGATCCTAGCAGGCAAATAACTGTTTTTTCTTCATAATCTCCTAGCGATGCCAACATGCTCATCGAATCGGTGCCCTTCACATCGGTGGGCAAGCTACAGCCCTTCCTCATCACCCTTAATTCTTCCGCCCTGCTGCTAGCCGACTTCCACAGTCATTTGACGGTTCGCGAAGTATGCGGCTACCTGGGCGGCACCTGGGACATGAACACGCACAGTGAGTCCGGCTCGACACGGCGATGGCCTCTTGGCTTTTGCATTCCTAAATCTGCCTTTTCCATTTCAGCTCTGTCCATAACAAAGACATATCCTTGTCGGAACACACGCTTCGATAGGCAACGGGCCGGGGAGGTGGAGCATGATATACAGAAGATGATGATCCAGGATCAGTTGCTTCTGGTAGGCTGGTATCATTCGCATCCAAAGTTCCAGGCGGAACCCACGCTACGGGATTGTGATTCGCAACTGGACTATCAGATTAAGATGCGCGGTGCCAGCGATTTGACATACACGCCCTGTGTTTCCTTGATCATATGTGAGTATTTTAAATGATAGGACATTTTTTGAAGTAAAGCTCATTCTATAATCTTAACAGCTCCTTATTACGACGAGAATCCCACACTGGAGTCGGTGGTTAAGTGCATATGGATCGTGCCCCCAGGCGAGAGTAAACAATCAATGGAGTACGGGCGGCCCATGTTGATGCAGTATTCGGTGTTGCCCGACAAGGAGATACCTGAGGAGGTGCGCTCTGAGATTCAGCTGTGCGTGGATTATTATTCGCAGTTCCGGGGTGAGGTGGTCCGCTTCCGGAACATCTACAACAACGAGGTCACCTACAACGAGAAGCTCAAGAACACCTTATACCCGAAGTTCCCAACAAAACAGAGTGACAAGGCACTTTGGAATTGGATTTGCGCGGTGCTCGACTGCGAGCAGGAGGACGACTTTATACCACCCAAAACCATCAAGATCATTGACAATGATGAGGTGGAGGTGAAGGAAGAGGAGAAGCCTGCAGCAGCACAGATGGATGTGAAAATGACCCCGGCGAAGGAGGAGACATTGAACGAGGCGGTGACCGCCTTGGAGGAGAGTGTCCGCAAGGCCGAGGAAGAGTCACAGCAGGCTCAGGCAGAGCAGAAGGCGAGCGAGCTGAAAGTGATGTCGCTGCAGGAGCAGCTCTGCATGCCCTCTGGCTTGAATATGAATCCGGTGCGAATGCTATCGCCACTGGCCACGCCGAATCCCACATCTGTGCTGCCGAATTTGGCAGCGCCGACTACTGGGTTGCTTCCGCCGCAAACCCCAGCCACCGCCAGTGTTCCAGCCGCCGCTATCCCACCTGTAACTACACTGAGTGCTTCGCCCCGCGACAGTCCCATCACCATTCAGTCGAACTCCGCCAGTCCAGCCAAGTTTGAAGTACCAGTGCGAGCATCTCCGTCGCCCGCCAAGTCCGACACCTCCTCTCACGCCTCCACATCCGCCTCGACGTCGCGCACCCGGAACTCGCCTGCCCCCAGTCCGGGCAAGTTTAGCGTAAGCGATATTGCGAGGAACAGTCCGAGCATCACGCCGAACAAATACGAGGTGGTGCCCTCAGCTGCTGCATGCCTGCCCACGGCCAATGATCTGATGGCCGCCAGTCTGGCCCAGCTGGCGGGGCAGCTGCCACCGAACTTCCTGCAGGGCGACTTGGCTGCCCTCTTCCAGCAGCAGCGGAAGGATTATGGCAGCTCCTCGCTCAATCAACTGGCTGCAGCGGCGGCCAAAGTGGGTGGCTCTAAACAGGGAGGCAACTCCAATGCAGCTACCGGCCTCAATGATCCCAATGTGGCGGCCGCCGTGGCTGCCTACTCGAATAGCTTCAACATGCCGCTGCCCACCGCCGGTGTAGGAGCAGGGTCTGGTGGCAATAGCAATTCGCACAGCAACAGCAAGTCCAAGTCGGAACGGTCGTCCAAATCCTCGTCTTCGTCCTCGTCCTCGAACTCCAGTTCCAACTCCAACTCATACAAGACTAAGCTGATGAAGGAGCTAGATGAGCTGAAGAACGATCCGCTGAAGATGAGTGAGTTGATTCGCTCGCCGGAATATGCAGCTTTGCTGCTCCAGCAGGCGGAAGCATTGGGCGCCACAACACTGGGAACTCTGGGCTTTGGCTCGGACTACAGCTACTTGACGGGAGCGGGCTTGGGAGTGCCCACACCTGGCGGCCAGCCGTCTAATTCCTCGAGCGGAAAGTCCTCGAAATCCTCGCCAGCTGCTGCGGCGGCGGCTGCCCTCAGTGCCGACTACAACAACTTGATTCAGGCCTCGAAGCTGCTCGGCTACGACTCCTACATGCAGCAGAGCAAGCAGAGCAACGACCTTAACGCTTTCCTGCAGCAACAAATGGCGGCTGTGGCTGCGGCGGCCATTCCTCCGCCAGTGTCAGCTGTGGGTGGCTCAAACAGCAGCTCCTCGAAGAAGCAGCAGCAGCAACAACAGCAGCAGCAACATCAACAGCAGCAGCAGGCGGACTACACCGCCCTCCTGCAGACCTACACCAAGTTGTTCGATCCCAACAACCAATTTGCGGCAGCGATGTCGTCAAACAAGCACATGGCTGGAGCCCACAACGAACTCTCCGCTCTGCTGTCCGCTGGCGTGGGAGTGCCAGGAGGAGCTGCGGGTGGAGGTGGAGGAGGGTCGAAGCAGAAGCAAAAGGACATTCAGAGCGACATGTTGAATCAGCTATTGCAGTTGGAGAAGCAAGACTCTGAGATCAAGGCGCTACTTTATCGTCAAAATAAGGCCGCCGCTGATCTGGACGCCCTCTTTGCCACGCCCACGGGAGCAGGAGCCCCGGGTAATTCCATGAAGGCTGGTGGTTCCTCAGCTGCTCCCGGAGCACCCTCACCATCATCGCTCTCAAATCCGGCTGCTTATTACAATGCCCTCGCCCAGGAGAAGATGCAGGACTATGCCGCCTTCTTCCAGCAGCAGCATGGAAAGTATGGAATACCCGACCCATTGTCCAAGTCCACCCTGGCGGCCAACAACATGTTTATGTCGCCGTCGGCGCTCTTCAAGATCCAACAAGAGTCGCTTTCGGCCATGATGATGAAGCCACCGAAATCAACGACGCCATCGTCGGCACGCACCCGGGAATCGTCGGCTTCGCCAGCTCTGGAACGGCTGACGCCTACCAAGTCGGCCAGCAGCGGGGGCGGCGGCAACAGCAACTCCAACTCCGGTGGCAAGTACAACTTCAGTGCCGTCGACTTGGCCATATCAAGTGTGCCCTCGAACACGCCATCGCCGGCACCTTCCGACGGCAGCAGCAGTTCATCGCATCGTCGCCCCTCTCCGGATTTGAGCCGTCTGTACGGCGAGCTGGCGCCTCCGGGAGCCCTTCTTGGAAGCGGTGGTGTTGGGGTGCCCAAGAAGCGCATGGAGTTTGCGTCTGTGGCCGATCTGGCCGCCCCGCCTCCGGCCAAGATGCCCAAGAACAGCATGGGCGATGATATACTCAACCTGTCGCACGATTAGGATGATCGGAGTGGCAGCATTTCCCCAGCAGTATCTATTTCCATACGTAATCCATTAATGTACCAGTGTCCGGTGTCATTTTAATCGCCCAATCAGTATCCATTCGGTACAAGTATTTCATATAATTTTCCTTATTTCCATAAGTTACTTTTCGCTAAGTGTAAAGTCCATTAATCAGAGTTAACCAACTGATGGCAAGTAATCGTCATTCGAGTATTTCATTTTGGATACATAGATGTATTCGTCGCAAACCCAGATATGCTGTGCATATCTCACAATCAAAACCACAATCATTATGATTCGAAAGAGATGTCGCCAGTCCTACGAGTGAATCTCCGCTTTTACTCACTTTACGAGCGCCGTATGTCCTTTAAACATTTAATTTAATGTACTCGTACTAATTTAGGTTTAATTATCGTACTTTAAGTATTTTAATATACAGACAGAGCACAACACATCAACTGTATTGTATTGCCGACAGCATTACCTATAACTTTGAATCTTTGCCGCAATAAATTAAACGACTAGTTACTTAGTTTACAAAATCCGGCGTTTTGAGTTCTACGGGATTACCTTTGAAAACATATAGCCCCCATATTCGAAAAAAACCTGTAAAACCTCTGTGCAAAACGTATCGGTTATAGCATCCAGAGTGGGTTCAGTGCTGCGGGTTAGTTGGTAACAAAATCAAAACAATCCCCCACCGCTCTCCACACGCATAAACAACAACTGGGGGGCAGGTGTTTGCCTCTCATATCATTTGGCACATTTTTAGGGGACTGGCCGAAGACTAGTTTCTCCGGCCAGTATTCAAAACAATCGCTATCTTGTTTGCCGGAGAACCAGTGGCCTGACTGGACCCGGTCTATATAAATAGAGGCTCTTGGTCGTCGTCGAGCTTCAGTGATACTTTTAACCAGAGCAGGATCAGACATCAGACATGGCGCAGTATAAGGTAAGCCTATCAACATTTCTGGAGAGGATTATTCGTGACAATAACGTGAATGGATTATATAAACTATTGCTAGAAAATGTTTTGTTAAATCTTTATTTCAAGATGAATTTTTTAATTAATTAATATTGTCTATTAAAATATAAAAAATTAAGCAAGTCATTGGATTAATCTTCTTCTCAGGGCGCGTGCCTTTCAATTTGAATATATATATCATCCAGTTCCGATATTAAAAACAAGTTTCTCCAGCATCATGCATCTTATAAGCTTCTGCAGATAGCTTTAGTTTAGTGTTTAATAAAAAAAGATAAAAATATCTTTCAGGCTTTCTAGTTATCAAGAAATCATAAAGATAATTGCACAACAAACTTATCTGTGGAATTTATTAATTGTGTACTTCTTATATTGCAGTACCTCTCCGGCTTCGGCTCGCACTTTTCCTCGGAGGATGAGCGCTGTCCCAATGCCCTGCCCGTGGCCCAGAACTCTCCCCAGGTGTGTCCCTACAATCTGTATGCGGAGCAGCTCTCCGGGAGTGCCTTCACTGCTCCCAGAACTGAGAATGTGCGCACCTGGCTCTACAGGAAGCTACCCTCAGCCGTCCACCTTCCCTTCCAGCCCTTCAGGGGAGCCAAATACTTTCGCCAAAACTGGGATGAACAGCCTCCAAACCCGAATCAGGTAAATATCTATGAAGTTATCTTTTTATACAACATTTGTTAATCCATTTCTTAAATATTAGATGCGTTGGAAACCCTTTGATTTGCCTGAGGATGGCAAGACCGTAAACTTTGTGGAGGGCTTGCACACTGTTTGTGGCGCTGGAGATCCCAGATCTCGTCATGGCCTCGCCGTGCACATTTACTCCTGCAATGGCTCCATGGACTCCTCAGCTTTCTACAACAGTGATGGGGACTTCTTAATCGGTGAGTGTAACTTTATATCATATGGAATCTTAAGGTTTCTAAATAAAGATTATTTCAGTGCCCCAGGAAGGAACCTTGAATATAACCACGGAGTTGGGAAGAATGACGGTGGCTCCCAATGAAATTTGTGTTATTCCCCAGGGCATTCGATTTGCCGTCAATGTGAATAAACCTTCCAGGTGAGCCCATTCTGATGAAATCTTAAAATATAGTAATTTAATTGATTGTTAAATCATTTTTTAGGGGCTACATTCTTGAGGTTTACGATGGACACTTTGTGTTGCCAGATTTGGGACCCATTGGAGCCAATGGATTGGCAAATCCCAGAGATTTTGAAACTCCAGTGGCTTGGTTTAGTGATAAAGACATAAATGGTAAGTAATAATCGGTTTAAATAAAACATCTAAATTAAACTAACCCCACTCTAACCTTTACAGATTTCCAAGTCATATCCAAGTTCCAGGGCAGCCTTTTTGTGGCCAAACAGAAGCACACGGTCTTCGATGTGGTGGCCTGGCATGGCAACTATGTGCCCTACAAATACGACTTGGCCAAATTCATGGTCATCAACTCGGTCAGCTTTGATCATTGCGATCCCAGTATTTTCACCGTGCTCACCTGTCCCAGTTTGAGAGCCGGAACTGCGATTGCCGACTTTGTGATCTTTCCCCCACGCTGGTCTGTCCAGGAGCACACTTTCCGACCGCCCTACTATCACAGTGAGCTCTCACTTCATATAGCTTTAATGTGGTTTTCAGAAACTTTTATTTATTAAACTAGGAAACTGCATGAGTGAGTTTATGGGCCTCATTCTGGGCAAGTACGAGGCCAAGGAGGAGGGATTCGCCGCCGGCGGGGCCACCCTCCATTCGATGATGACTCCCCACGGACCGGATGTCAAGTGCTTCGAAGGTGCCTCAAAGGCCAAATTGGTTCCGGAGCGCATAGCCGAGGGCACTCAGGTATGGGCCATAATATAGCTGGAAATCTTTAATATATTTAACAAATATTTTTTAGGCTTTTATGTTTGAATCATCTTTAAGTTTGGCGGTTACCAAATGGGGAGAAGAAACTTGCCAGAAACTGGATGCCGCCTACTACGAATGCTGGCAGTCCTTGAAAAATAATTTTAAAATTTCTGAAAACTAATAAGCGATTATATTTAATAAATTTATAGAAGAAAAAGGATAAAGTATTTTGAACGAGTATACAAAATGTTTGTTTATTGTTATACAAGTTTTGGACACTTATTTATGATTCTACCAACAGACTGAGTTAGGATTTATGTATTATTTCAAAATGAATACTTCTGAATCACAGTACAAACCTGATTGGACGGATAAATTGAACATTTTTGAGTGATATGGTAATAAAAGAAGGATGTCATTAAGCTAATGTTAACTATTATTCCTGGACGAAAAATCAAGATCCTAAATGCAGTTTCTTAAAACTTAAAGAACTCTTAAAATTCATTAAAACCTTTCATGATTATTATAATATTTTACAAGAACTTACTCAGTCCGTTGGTAAAATAACATTAACATTTAGAATTCGGCTTTATAATGCCAGCGGGGAAACCTTAAGTCTAATATAATTGAACTCTTATATCTTAAAAGTAATACTCGGAGCCGATCGTGGACTTCGATTATTAAAAACCTGGCTGCCATTTAATCGGCAAACGCACAAATTGTTGCAGTTCATCGGCGTGGGTTCGCTAATTTTTTGAAACTCCGGAGTGTTGTGGGAACTAGTGACATTATCGTCGGATCGGCGGCTATATAAAAATTTGGTGGCACAATTGCAGGAACTCAAACGGGAGGAGTTCGTGGCTGATCCGCAATATTGGTGTGGGGATGGCTCCAAACTAGCTCTGGTAAACGCACAGTAGCTGTCCAGAGTTTCTACTGTACTGATAAGATCCGGTGTCAGCTCCGAATGTTGTTGATTCGTCAGCCAATAGGTTCGCATGTCGCCTTTTCCCTAAAAAAAGGAAGGTGTTCTTTTTTCTAAATTTTCCGAGACCTTTTAAGTTACCTTAATGTTGGTTAGCCCCCTTTCGATGCAGACGTAGCCTCCAATCGTCTGGAGAAGTTGGTTAGTCGCTTCGGAAATATGAATCTTCATGGACTGTCCGGTGCTTTCCATCCTGGAAGCTGTATTCACAGTGTCTCCAAAAAGGCAATATCTGGGCATCTAATTGAAGGATTATACCCACTGTTTTCTGGGTTGAATTGCGGAGTAAACTCACCTTGCGACCCACAACACCAGCGGCACAGGGACCAGAGTGAACTCCAATACGTAGCTGGACAGTCTCCGTGGGTTTGTGTCGGATCTTTAGGTTTCCAACTGTCTCCAAAAGATGAAGTGCCAAGGAGGCTATTTCGCCGGCATGTCGATTGCCGTTTGGCAATGGTAGACCCGAAACAACCATATAGGCATCCCCAATGGTCTCAACCTTGTAAACATCATAGTTGGAAATAATGGAGTCGCAACAGGTGTACCATTCATTTAGCATTTCGACCACCTGGAATGGAGTGCTGGTGGTACAGAGTTCGGTGAAGCCCACAATGTCACTGAACAGTATGGTGACACAATCGAAGCACTCTGCCTCTACGGGATCTCCACGTTTCAGAAGTTCGGCTACAGGTCTTTAATTGATAGTATTTATAAAATTATTTGAATTTTTTCATGATTAGTTTAGTAATATTACCTGGGCAGCATTTGGTAGAGCAGCGTATCGGTTTTCTTTTTCTCCTCGTACAATAAATTAGTACGTTCCTGAACAAGACCCTCGAGATTATAGGCATACTTCTCCATTATAGACAGCATATTATCAAATATATTGGGTTTCCTTTAAAAAATAGTTGATTTTAAAAGAGAATTTTAAATCCACAATTTGTAAAGCTTACAAGCCTGCCTGGAGTTCCTTCAAGCGCATGCGAATTAGTCGAATATCTGGCCTGGCTTCCGGATCCTCATCCCAGCACTCACACAAACACTTGCGAATATATTCCGGTATTTCCAAGTGTGTGTGCGTCAGAGCCGGACGAAATACGCCGTGCTGCAGCAGTTCCGGGCATTTGACAAAATGAATTATCTCTAAAAAGTGTAAAATACAATTTTATTTCGGGACAAAATCATTTCTCAAGTGCCTAATGTCCTACCCTCCTTTGAGTAGGTGGTTTCGCCCCAAGGACCCTTGCGGCCAATCATCTCGTAGAGCAGTATCCCAAAGGAATAGACATCCCCCTTCTGGGTGCCACGAGGAGGTCGATAGTCATCCCGCAAAAGCTCCGGCGCCATGCAGAGGGCACGTTTTACTTCCAGTTCACTCCTGCGACACGGCATTCAGAAAATGTGATTATTTTTATCCATTATTGTAAAGAGCAGATGGAATACAAAATGGCAATAAAATGAGGTATATTTTGAGCTTACTTATTAGGCTCATCTTGTCCCGCCTTCAGTTCGTGAAGTCCAAAGTCCGAGATCTGACAAACCCACCGGGAGTCGATCAGGCAGTTACTGGATCTCAGGTTGCCATGGGAAATGATTTCCGAGTCATGAAGATATATCATGCCCTTCAATATATCCGCCACCAGCGAGGAGATGAACATGTGGTCTAAGTAGAGGTCCTCATTGGCCAGCACATCCTCGAGACTGCCCCGGGCACAATAGGTGGTAAACAGGATAACCGATCCATGATCCGTGGAGGCCCCAATAAAGTTAATAATGTTCTCGTGGCGTACCTTGATATTATTTAAAAGGTATTTGAAATTATCCATAAAAAGTTAGCTTTTGAAGTTACCTCTCGCATTAATTTGAGTTCCTTGCGAATGGATCGGGTTATGTCCACATTCTTTTTGTGAATCTTTCTCATGGCCACAATATTGCCACGAAAAAGAGCTACAAGATTTTAGATATTTAAAAATAATATTATAATAACAATAATATTTAACTGTAATCTCTACCTATATTTGTAAAGGACCTTTTGTTGGCTTCACCAACTACCAGAAGGCTTTGTCGACAAACTTGAAACTAAAATGGGAAATAATATAATTGATATAACTTAAATATGCAGGTAATTTCTTGGGGAATTTACAATATTTTTGTTGCTTGGATTATTGTATTCCCCTAGGTTTATAATTGTAACCTCCTTCATATCCACTTTCCACAAAAGTCCCGCCAAAGTTTGTTCGTAGCGGTAATGCCTTTAAAAATTTTTAAAAATGTTTAATATATTAAAAAAGCAACAATATTTAAAACCTACTTAATCAGCAACGCAATGGCCACCACTACGACCAGGGCACATAAAGGACCAGTTACCAGGTATCGCCAATCAAGTCCTTTCCTAGGACACAGCTCGCCATTAAATCCGCAAAGAGGCTCAGCTCTGGGGGGACGACCGTTAAGCCATTGAATAGGTCTGTCGTTTTTTATATAACGAAACTCCTAGGGAATATTTTAAGATATTTATTTATAACTTATACTTAGTCCTTTATGTTTAACCAACCGGTATTAGGGAATTCTTATCATATGCGAAGAAACCCACTGGTTGCATCGTCATCTTGGCCAGGGAACCACCTGAGGCGGCACCTACATCGTTTTGCAAGGTTATTACAGTATAATTACCCTCCGCATCGCCATTGGAATCAATATACACCTTTGCCAGAATCAAAATAAGATTTATTTATCCCTTAAAGAAACCATACTCACATCGAATCCTTGTATGGAGTGATAGGATCTATTGAAAATGCGACTCATTACCAAGTTTCCATCGTAAATATCTCCTCCAAATTGTAAAACTTCTGATATGGCGCGGACATAGATCATAACACTGTCGTACAGGTGCAAACCGTAGATTGGAACCTAGTTTATCATAAAAATGTTATAAAAATAAAATTTTAAATGTTACTCATTAGAGTTTGGAAAAGAAAATAATACCGATATGTTGTCGAACACACGTTGGTGATATGGAACCAGAAATGGAGTTTTCCGAGCATAGTCTTTTATTTTTGAACAAATATCGCTGTAAAATAAAAGAACCACCAAAGCTAAGTAATGGGTTTCGAAATATTTTTATTTGCATTTCATGCTAAATGACTAACGTTTCAAAACAAAGATAGGTTTTCAATACCATTTATAGATTTGAGAAGAATTTATAACAAAATGTTAAAGGTTTCTGTGATAATATTAAGAATCATGCTTTTTTAAAGAAAGGACAACGTCACTATTTAAAAATTCACATTAAAATTGAAAGAGAAAGACGCAACAAAAACACTGACAGTTATAGTTATAACTAAGAGTCAGATAAATTACCGAATATGGGGGTTTTGTGGATATGTCATGCTTATTTTTATAACTGAACGAAATGAGATTTTGTCCAGTGATTTGCTCTTTTCTTTTCTAATATAAGGATCTAAATAATCTGGAATAGATGGTGCATGCATTAGAAATCTAGTCCTGGTCCACAAGAGCCATACAATTCACTTACTACGTTCCATAAAGTTAACTCTCCGATTTGAATCGTAGATCTCATCATCCACGGACACCACAATGTAGTCCCCACTTTCCAGGAGTCGGCGATTCTGAAGACCCCGCACAAAGTCAACCATGGCGATGTGCTCTCCAATGAATACGTAAACTATTTAGGAAGTTTTAGTTAATTAAAATGTTTTAATTTCTAATAAAGTTCTTTAAGTTAAAGCACAATTAAAATCCTTACTGCGAGTTGTTAGGTATGTTTCTTCAATAATTTTATCGATTTGCGATAGAGTCTTCGTGGTTGGTATATAGTCGGATATGTATTTAAAATGGCTGATGGTGAAGTTTCTTGCCTCAGCCAGTTCCTGTTTCATTGTTGAAGAAAATTTCATAAATCCTAATTAAATAAAATTAATACCTCACCTGAATGGCCCGGGCTACGTCAGAACCAAAGATTGGTTTGGAACTGACAACGATGGAAAACTTTTCCCAATGAAAAGCACTCAGCAAACTTATGACACTTTTGGAAACCTTGGTAATTTTGAAGTCATACATAAAGTATTTTTTTTTGCAAATTAATACTCTACCTTTGAGGCGGGGGCCAGAGTTCGAGCAAAGGTATGAAATGTACTCTTATTGGAGACTATGGAGTCGGCGCATTTCTAAAATAAACATTTGTCTTAAGTTGTTTTAGTTTAAAGAGCTTTAATTTCGAGTGGAGTTTAAAAGTTTTATTGGTTTTGATATGTTTTTGCAAAAGTTTTGTAGGTTAAGCACTCAGGCAATCTTTAAACACACTTAATCCTGGAAAGAAGTGTTGTTTTGGCAGTTTGAGTTTAAGCGTCCATTAAAGAGTGAGTTTTTGAAATAAAATCCAGTTGCTTGTCAAATGTCAAGATGAGAAGCACTTTGAATTGAACCTATGTGACCCAGTTTATGGTTCACCTGTCATAGTACTCACAAATGATAGCATGGGTGTGTTCCATGCGGAAGCCAGCAGTGCCTCGGAGGTGCAGCTCTCGTCCGGTCCAATAAAGGCGGTCACCCCAGCCTCACGCATCTGCGTCATTGCCCTAGGAACGGAGTATTCATATGAGGCAACCATTTCAAAGGACAAAGGAGTCGTGGGTTAAATTGCATGAATTACCTCAAAGGCCTCACACGGTAGGCGCTCATTTTGTGGCCTATGTCGACGGGCTTGAAGGCCAATTTTTTTCCCAACAACAGTTTCGGATTCTTGTTCACATCCTCCACGGCGAGTGGCAGTCCTCCCAGCGTCACCTGTCGCAAATTGTTTGAATTTAAATTTAAGTCGCTAGCCTTGTTTCTTTTATAATTAAAGATGCAGTTGTGCGTGAAAAGATCCTAATTAATGCATGTTTTGGTAATGACAGTGCCAAAGACAAACACAGACCGACAACGTCAGTGGAGAAATTTATGCGGGGAGTTCATAGGGAAGTGGAGTTTAATTAAGGAATTTCTAATTTATAAATCTTAAGCCACAAAAGAATGCAATTTATGGCGCCATCAAGAGCATGAAAAAGGCTTTGAAAAAAATATAAACTCCACTGAAGTTACTAAAGAAAGGGAAGGAGAACATCATTAGGAAGCTAACATAGAAAGAGGAATTTAATGTAGGTATTTTTAATCAAGTCCCACAAAAGAATGCAATTTAAGGATGCCCTGAGGCTACAGAGATGGCTAAAAAATCTAATAAAATTTGTAAAAATAATTATAACATTTTTATTAAAAGAAAGTTAGTTGATCACCAGCATTTCAAAGCCCAGAAGTTCGTTAATTCCTTGGGCATAGGCTCGAAGTTCGTGGTCGCTGCGACCGATGGTCCTGGCGCACAACAACCGTATATTAAGCCGCATGGCCAGGATGAAGCTGGTAATGGCCAGTGTCACGATATACAACCAGAAACCGATGGCCAGAAAGGCGAGCAACACAAAGTAATCGGCCTGAGGTCGATTTTCGTTAAACAGGCACATCCACAGGCAGACGGGGAGCTTACAGAGGCCTTGGACAATCTTAATGCACCAGGGCAGGATCATCAGGGGACTGCACTGCTGCCACACAGACAGTGCTGAGTTGCGGAGTCTGGATAGGAAGCCTTCGAGGGGCCCCTTGGAACGGAGATATATCATCCCGTAACCGTAGAACATGCCACCCATAGCGAACCCGGAATACAATGGACTGTATATCAGGGCCATCGGATCCAAAAACACGAACAGCCGGGTCTTGGATCTCTGCTGCCCTGGCGTGGCCTCGATTTCTATCCTCATCTCCAGCAGCGTCAGCATCATAGTCACTTGGAGGATCATGAATATGAAGCCACAGCGATGGTAACGAATGTATCTGGATATGGTTTCAAACATTTTTTAATATTATAAAATTTAGATTCGGGTCAAAAGTACTGCTTGAAAAATAACTCAATAAGGTGCCTGCCTTGTTAGATAGAAGTTTTTACTTTTATGAATAATAATTACTAATTATAATTAGAGAATAATTATTCTCAAAAGCATTGATTATCGTCCACATCATTTTGGTCTTTGGTTTTTGCCTGAAATATTAAATTATATTTGCTCGTATTGGGCCTGAGGCTCGTGATTGTTATTTGTGGCCTAATTTCATAAATGCCAACATAAATGAATTATGGGAGGAGAATGGTTATTTGTTTTTGAATGGACCACACAATTTTTGGCTAAAAATAATAATGCCATGATTTCTATTTGCTTTTCATGACATTTGTTGAATCCTGAACATTCCATGAAACTTTTTTTTGTAAAGCTTTAACAAAACGTTCCAAATTGAATCATGATTTCTCTTTGTAATAAATGCCGGAAACGCTGCAGACTCTTTCGTATTAATAATATTTTAAATACTTGAACATTAATTGGAATTAAATGAAAAAATGTGATGTCTATAAATAGCAGACAAGGAGTTCTTTGTTTGCACTTTGGAGCTTTAATGAAAAGCATGGTAATTAACTTGACGGAGGACAAAATGGTAATTAAAAAGCAGCCTAGGGCCGTCTTAATTATAATGTGATTACAATAGCTATTCAGATCAAAATTTATGAGAACTACGAGCAATATATTAATTACCACCAGGGCCACAAGCCGGGCAAAAAACAGGGCCACAACCAGGGCCACAAGTCATCAAAAAGGCATGTTGGCATTCATAATAAATTATTTAATAAAGCTTAAATCAGATTTTAAATGTTCTGTGAAGTCAAAAACCAACTAAATTAAAGGTTATTTTTCTTTATAATTCTCCTCTTCAAGTTTTTTTTCTCAGAATTCTCTTTTAAACAGTCTGCAAATTTCAACGATTTTTGGTTTATTTTCCCTGTTTCTTTAAAAGAAATTCAGAGCAATTTAAAAGGATTGATTTCACAATAAACTGAACGGTTTTCGTCTTCTTATTTCTTTTTCATATTTTCTTATGGTGTCCACTTGAGTTAATGATGTTTTCACAAAGTCAATTAATGAATTCTGGACATTTTCATTAAAAGACTTAACAGCCAAATATAAATATTTGTTTCCAGGATATTAAATAGATTCATTACACAATTCTGTGTGCGAGTTTTCAACAATTTACTAACGAAGCACATCGTTTCTAGCTCCTAAAACCTCAAGGGAAAACTTTGGCGGGAACTCGATGGGTCATTGGGGAGAAATAAAAGAAAAGCAAGGAAAAGTGAGGCGATAACAGGCGGAAATGGAAAATATAAATATGTGTGACTAGTCAGTATTGCATTTTTATAGTCTTTTTAACATAAAATTGCATTCATGCATTTTTTAAATGGTCTACATCGACACAATAGTTCGAAGCAAATAATCATTCCACAGGGATCTTGTGCTGCCAACGTTTTGTGTTGTCAATATATTTGTATGAACCAAATAGATTGCTAAATTCCACAGATAGAGGGGAAAAGCCAATAACTGGCACTGGGACTTGTTGATGGATTTGCTGTTAAGCTTTCTATATTGTTTGGCAGTCATTCAAATAAATTGTGAACATCACTCATACACTCAGAACTCATACATATAGGCTGAGTACCCAAGGGTGTTTGGGTTTAGTTTTGGTTCCAATTAAATTTGATCCAATATTGACTAGTGCCGAAGATTGTGTGGGATTACCATCCACCTACCAAGGATATCCAAATCAGCATTGTTTATCTCTAGTAGGCTTAGCATTCCATCAAAGACCAGATGGCCATGTCAATCCCTGTCGGGAAACATAAGGAAAATCAAAACGTGATGGGAAAAGCTGAAAGGGACTCTGATCGAAGCAGAAAACACACTGACATGCCTCAAAGGGTTTCCATTAATTTTCATTTAAATAGTAAACGTTTTATTTAAATGCCATGCAATTAATTGAAACTTAAGCTCAAAATAATGTCGATTTAGTCTTCAAAATGTGCTCTTTGTAGTCACTAAATATTCTATACCATTTTATCTACTTATTAGGGTAGTCTGTCAAAGTATGTGACACATTGATGCGTTTGACGAGGGACAATTTTCCTGCACCTTCCCCATCATATTTTTGCCACAAAAAAGCTATAAATTTCATGATATTTTTCGGGACAATATGCGGTGACTTGTGGGCCAAATGAGTTTGTGATTTGAATTGCAAATGTGCAGAATTGATGTATTATGCATGCACATATACAATTAACTAAGCACTTTCTTTATAATACCATTTGGAATGTTTAAAATTTTTTGTGAATAGTCTTTGTGTGAAAAACTAACATTGATTTTACAAATTTTCTCAGAAATCTATTTTTGTTCTCTTGTATCCTGGGTGGCTATATTTTTGTGAAATCTAGGCTACTCACTCGCATCTGCGAATATTCAGCAAGGAATCCAATATTTATCGTGTCCGACAGGCGACGCGAGGAGGCAGCGGATCCGGCGGCCAAAGGATTGCCATGGATCCGCTGACAGCCGAGTAGGACGAAGTAGACGCTACAGAGTGCGACTGTGGCTGTGGCAGTGGTGGTGCAGTTGGTGGCTCGCATCCTTAACGGCATCAATGGCAATAAAGTTTTATTTTCCACGAAACTGACACCGAAACAGAAGCGGACGCGGATACAGAGGTGCTGGCGGGGACGGACCAGGACTTAAATCCGGCCACTGGTTATCTCTCAATCTAACAAACTGTCTTTTGATGCACTTGATGGTCACTAGATTTCACATCTTGGCCAGGACATGCCACTGAGATTTTTTTAGCGAAGTCTCATTTTCTCCAACAGGTGTGCCAGCGCGATATCCTTAACCTGTTCCGCTCCAAACTTCCGTACTTTGTTCCGGCAATTCAACACGGCCGTAGTCCGCCAGAGACTGTGGCTGTTCGTTGTCAGGCATCCGTGCTTTTATAGCCTCCGTGCTTCGTGTCCTTTCAGAGGGACTCGTTTCGGCTCCTGGCTCGGAAAGTGGTGGGACGCGACAAAATTAAGTGGTCTATGAAATGGTCCGGACACTAGAGATCAAAACGGGACGAGAGGTGTATCCCAGGGACACTTGCCGTTGGTCAGTTGGCCAGGATGTGAAGGACTTTGTTTATTTGTTCCTCTTTCTGAGCCGAAAATCATTTGTTTTTTAAATTTAGAGTGACCCAACGATGACTCCTATAGTCCCGGAGGGACGACTAATCCTCCTTTCGTCGAGGACATTTTTTTTGTTCCTTCCTGATACTTGTCGCAGGAAATGGTTAACCTTACAAATTGCAATAATATTTCTTTACGTAATCAAATCGTCTGACAGTCAATTATGAGGATAATCTTATTCGCATTCTGTCTGTTTATGTAATGGGTTTTCCGGGGCAGATGATCTTAGACGGGACTATTTTAGGACACAAGGTAGTCGCTTGGGGTTAAATGAAATCCCCAAAATGGACACCCTTTATCCTGTTGCGTTTCAGGTATTCAAGTTCAAGGCCATTAAGATTTGGGTAATGTTTTCGTTTCAGCGAAATCCGTACTTTGGTTGCCACAGCGAACGGTTTTTGGGGGACTTTCGCACCGGAAATCAGAATGCAAATATCCGAAGGATACTATTTTTATTATGTTCGAGGGAATTGTGGCGAAAAGCAACTTCGCGTGTATTCCCATTAACATGAATTGCGTTTTACAATTATTGTCATTTCTTTGGTTTCGATTTCTAATTGAATTTCCTTAGGCATATCAATTGGCATCGCATAACATGTTACTAATAGCATTCACATTTGTTTTTGACGCCTGTCTGGGGTTTTTATTTTCAATTGCTATGTCAAGAGCTCGGTTTCATTTAATGGAAGTTTTTATTAGGGAGGGGTACATGGCCTGCACATGTTTTATTAAAAAATGGGAGAACAAACTTAGAAAAATTTAAAATTTCAAGCTAATTAATAATCTTTTGTACTCCTATGAACTCTTAAAGACATAGTCATTTCGTAATTCACATTCCCTTGCCAGATAACCGAATCAAAGACCCAAGTTCAATTTTCATGCTGGCTCAAAAATGTGATTCCAGTTAAGCTGATTGGTAACAAAGGTAGGCCAGACCAGGTTGGAGCCGAAATTGAATTTTAACTCTTGCTGTGATGATTCCTGTGTCCTGTTTTCTTCGCAACCAAATGAATCTCCCCACTCCTTTGGGTGGATGGTATACACATTTGCGACCATGACGAATCCGTTTTACCTTTTGAGCAGCTTAAAAGGAAGTTTTTTCGTTTCTACTTGTCAAATAATAATAATACATTCGACAATGGCTGGGAAATGGCCAGCAAGTTGAAGTTTCCTACAAGCAGAAAATGTGAACTGGCAGAACGGAAGCCGGTGGAGATTAATATGATAATGTGATAAACATTTTATAGAATGACACATTTATTTTCGTTCAGACGTGAAATCAGAATTGTCAGAATCCGTCCACATGCAGACTTTTCTATAGCTTTAAATACGATTCAAATTTAAATTGAGAATCTGATTGGATTTTATTGAATGTGGCCGGAAACTTTGAATCTTTCAAGGGAGTTTTCTTAGAAATATCCGTAGATGGCAGATAATAAATTTAAAATATCTTTAAAGCTTTTCCAGTCATTAAACCCCACTTAATGGATGTTATAGAGCGCAGGAAAGTTTAATAAAACTATTGGAATGGAAAATTCTCCGGCAATCACCAGCTGCATGGTCATTTTCTACCTCACCTGAAAAAACAGAATAATTAATATTTAAGTTTGTGAGAATTCTGAATTTTATATAAATACATCCACATAACAACATCCACATAAAAACATTTACACAAGACAATGAACTGCAAGCTGCAAATGTTGGTGCGGTTGGAGGGCTTGGCGGTCGCTTAAGGGTTAAGTAAACAGCCGAGGGGCAGGAAAAGTTCCATGACTGACTGTATTTTTCCATGGCTTGCAGTAAAAACACCACATAAAAATATCTCCCAGAGGCTAGTTGTGAATGCCAGCCAAAGACCTTTAAGGGATCTACGAATTAAGAGGAATCATGTTAATGGAGTGAGTATTCAGGTGGGAGTTGTGAAAGTGGGAGCTATCCCACCTGTCGCTTGGCTAAAAATATCCAGCTACAAAAATAAACACTTTCCTTATAGTTTTCAGAAGCACTCAGAATAGTACCCTTATCGTTTATTTATATACAATGGAGCTTGTAAACTTAGTCGGGTAAATTCTGAACTATTGGCTCTATTTTCCAATCTTAATTAAGTTTCAAAATTCGTTATTCCCTACTGGTAGTGGGCCAGAGCATCCTTGTTGATGACGCCGGCGGTGCTGGTGTACTGGGACGATGTTCCGTTCAGGGCAATGAACTGCTCCGCCACCTCCACAGCCACACGGACCTGAGCCTCCGCGGTACTGGCCCCCAAGTGGGGCGTGGCCACCACCTTCGGATGGCTGATGAGGGCCTTGGTAACCGCAGACTCTGGCGGCTCCTCGGGATAAACGTCGAAGGCAGCTCCAGCCACCTTGCCAGACTCCAGGCCGTCGAGAATGGCCTGTTCATCGATGATGCCTCCACGGGCCACGTTGACAACCTTCACGCCATGCTTGCACTTGGCCAGGGTTTCCGAGGATACGAGATCTGTGATAGAAAATGAATTACGTTTAAACTTTTGTATTAAATTTGTTGCCAATGGAGAACCATACTTGATAATACTATCAAAGAATGGACATCATTGCAGTTATTAATATTAATTCTTACTTCTAGTGGCCGGAATCAGCGGCGTGTGCACCGTGATGTAGTCCGCCAAGGGCCAGATCTCCTCCAGAGTCATTTTCTCGATGCCTGCCGCCTTGGCCTCCGCCTCCGTGGTAATGGGATCGTATCCAATAATCTGGGAAACACTCAGTCGTGATTTAGGGTTACACCTGGATTAAATAATCTCCACTAAGGAGTGTGGAGCTTGCGGACTCACCCTCATGCCCCAGGTCTTCATGCGAATGGCCACCTCACGACCAATCCGTCCCAGTCCAAGGACGGCCAGTGTTTTTCCGTACAACTCGGTGCCGCTGTATAGCTTCCTGTCCCAGCGACCCTCCTTCATGCTCTGGCCGGCGGGAACAACGGGGCGGGCCAGGGCGCCAATTAGGATGCACGTCAGCTCACAGGCCGAAATGGAATTGCCACCCGGAGTGCTGAAAGCGCCGAGACGAGACTTTAGTTAAACATTCCCTAAATACTCTGTGATAGACAGTGGCTAAAATGGTGTGGCAAGGGGTGTCGTTTGTTGTGACTAGACAGCATTATGCAAATTCTTTTCCCAAAAAAAAAAGAAATACAAGAGCAGCTAGAGCGAAAAATATGGCAATTTTCGCGCTCGCCGCCCGTATCCTTGGCAATGAGAGTGGGGTGTCAGCATCCTGCATCCCGCCTGTGTATTCCCTTTGTGGATATTCGGGAGTCCCTTAATTATGCGTGTCAAACGACGTCAATTGACCCAAGTCATGATTCTGGACAGAGTCTCAGGCTGCGATGCGATACCAGCAGCCAATCCCGCGAATCAGAATGCGCATAATTATTATATGATATTGGGAAATATAAGCTTAGCACTGTGAAATGAATTATTAACTATTTAGGATGGAAGTTCAATTAAATTCTAGATAGTTTTTGGCTAAAATATAAGTCTATGAATATTATAACTATCTCTTATTTAATATAGGCTTTCTTTTAAGAAATATATTTCAGTAATCACAGTGTAGCTTAAAATCCCTTTGGTAGCCTGAGTGCACAATGGGCTTACGTGGGCACTTACTTAAGGACAACGACATTATGCGCCGTCGCTGCAGGGACATCGATGTTATCCACGCCCGCCCCGGCACGGCCCACCACCTTCAGACTGCCAGCTCCGGCGGCCAGGACTTCCGCGGTTATTTTCGTATCCGAGCGAACAATGGCAGCATCAAAATTCTGCAAAATGAATAAATTTAAACAATTAGCAGCTGCTTCAATGAAAATATTTTTGCAAAATTCATAGCTCTAAAAAGGTTTTTTTATTATTAATGGAAGGGATAGCATGGTTGTTTATTTCTCGGAAGAGAGTGGGTCTGCCTTATCAACACAAACTTCCAGTTTTATTAGAGTTCAATTACCAATTCGGTTAATAAGCCATTTCCAGAAATTTGCGGTGACGGTTAGAGCAACACGGTTAATATTGAGCAAACATCGGCTGATGAACAATTGATTTGATAAGAGCTTTTCAGATTACTTCCATTATAAATTGGTGATAATAATGTCTAGCATCTCGTGTCGTGTGTTTATCGCTTTGGGTTGAATGGCACACATTTTGTTTGATTTGAATTAGTGATTTTAATTCTTCAGCCAATATCAGTTTCATATTATTTGAATTTCAGAATTCCAGTTTATATATTATGTCTGTCTGCTTGTTTGGTGGTTTGTTTGGATATTCAATAAAATTGGCGAAATCAGGTCAATTGAAAGTAACCACAAATATAGCTGAAAATTTGCTGAAATGTGTTTGTTTAAAGTTTAAACATTCAATGGAAAAAAAGCTAAACCTTTTGGGAAATCACTAAAAAAAAGTTTATCCATTTCTTTGAGCATTTAATTCCCTTTTATTACAAATCATTATTACCCTTCCCAATAAAATTAAAAAAATATAATTAGAAACAGAATTCTGGCTGTGGGATGCAGTTGAATTTTAATTAAATACTCATCGGATTATGGCCATTGATGTGTTTATAATTATTAAGAAATTGTTGTTTAAATGCCTGGACAAATAAAAACTGCTGATAATGTGTAAATTGTATTTCTGCCAAGTTGCTATGCCGGTAATATTGGGTAATCACTTTTCACAAACAGATATTGTTGTTCCTTTTCTCACTTGCAGATTACAGAATCTAAAGCCGCACTTGATTGTGAATCAAAAGCTTTCAATTACACAGGATTTCCTCTTACGTGTGCATTCTTACATATTTTTTTTGTGCTCTTGTGAGAGGTATCCTTAAGCCACTTACCTTAACTTCCTGGCATAGCTGCTCCACGGGGAGTTTCAGTTTGTAGGTAACCTAGTCGAAAAATAAATGGTAAACAACGTTGATTAAATTGTGCAATCAATTAAATGCAAGTATGTATGCATATTTCATTCGTCTACCACCTAAGCACCTTACAAGATTACTAAGTAGAGGACAGTGAGGACTTGGGGAATGAAATTATAAAAATTACATTTTCAAATGTTTTACTTTTATATTTAAATCCTTTAAAGTTAAATAATAAAATGTTCTTTGTTAGTATGAAAGTTTAACTTCTTGAGAGAGCACTGTACTATCTCGCACTTGTATGGGTGTAATCGTTTTTTTCATTCCTCACTTGTCGCCTGAGGGAATTGCTGTAACTTACATTAATGCCATGCTGTTCCAGCAGCTCGACACACGACTTGTCCACCGCATCGCAGACCAGAACATTCTTAATTTTCAGAGGCATACTTTCGATTTTATGATGGGATGATGTACTGGGGACTTGACTTTAATAATTTGAACAATTTTTCGCCAATCACTTTTTACACGTTTCGCACTGTTGAGCAAACAAATGGAAGTGACTTTGCGAGCGAGCACGACCGGCCATCGAACCTGACTTTGAATGCTTCGGGCCCCAATGCATTGCGATCGTTGGTCGTTGTTTGTTTTTTTCGGTTGATAACCGCCTGGAATGAGCAGGAAAGAGAGTCCATCATGCCCCAAAGCTCCAAGATCTCCCTCTCTTGGGGACTCTCTTGCCCGGCTATAGGTCTTATTTTTGTGAGTGTGTCTGTCCCCCGAGTTGTTTTTCAAAACACGATTCGTTTTGGCATTAAAAACAACAACATTAACCCATTGATATTACTGGGGTAAATAGCAGACCACTTTTAATTTCAACTCCCCCATTAATAAGTCTTTAATTATATATTTTCAATATTTTTATTGTATTTGCTTTTATTTGCAATTTAGCTTTCATTTAACTACGTATTTTCCAAAAACATACGGAGAACAACAATCGAAGGCGGGAAATGAAAACCAAAACAAAATGGCCGCAGAATATCTTCTGATCCATTCAAAATAAGAATATTACAAAGTTCATTAACTAAATATTTTCATAACAAATTGAAATATCATAAACTATTTACATACAACTCTTGGAAATTGTTGATTGGATTTAAATTACTGGTTTTCACATTTTTTTTTTTGGTTTTTGTTTTTACATTATTTATAATTTTTTTTTGCATGTATAAAATATTTAATATAAATTGGGATTTGGATTGACATTTCCACTATTATTTTGTGTTCGGCTTTTGTGTTTTTTTTTTGTGTTGAGGGTAGGGGGAACTTCTTGGTTAATCATAATATTTTCCATTAGAATTATTGATTAGGGAATTCTCAGGTGTGCTCTCGTCAAACAGATTTTCAAATTTCTTCTTCAGTTTAACATTTGGAATTAGGCGAAAAAATAAAGGTTTGCTTCAACGTTAATTATACCCTTGCAGAAGGCATTAAATTCAAAAAATTATCTATTATCCTTTCATTGGTCTGATGATTTCAACAAGTCTTTACTATTGGCATTATAGAATCGATCAAGGATTTAATAAAAATGCAAGGGTATAAGAACTTCGACAAGCCGAAGTTGCTTTACTCATTTTGTTTTTTACTTAAGTGGCTTGAAAAGTAGAGAAGTTATTACCGCTAAATTTAATTATATATAGGCGTATTCTTTTTAAGATTTCGGTATTTTTGCTATAAAATTTGCTTGCATTTTTGTGTTTGAGTTTTTTTTAAGAGTGTCTACAAATTTAAATTGATTGGCTTTAGTATTTTTATGTTTTATTAAATGGAAATAAGAATTGATTATTACAAAAAATTGCTATATATTATAAGCAAACCAGTTTGTTTTTGTTTTCATTGTTTCAATATTTTTTTTTTTTTGGTTCAAAAATGTATGCAGGCTGCGAGCCCCGGGACCTTTTTTGTCCATCTGATCAGAAGGTTATGTACTGGAATTTTCGAATTTATCAAGTTTAACTTTCTGAAATTTTATAAAAAAAAAAAATTTGAGTTTAGAAATTTAAGGCATCGTATAAAATATCATCAACATATTCCTATCAAATCTGATGAAATGTTTGTGGCAAAGTTCGCTTTACATTTCCTTTAACTGGGATTATCTATTAGTTTTATAGTTCACATTATTTAGTATTTGGTTTTTCTGATTTTATGGTTTTCTGGTTTTTACGCTTACAAAATGCCGGCTGATGTATCTGTATCGGTTTAAATTTTGTTAATTATGGTTAGAACGCACATATTCATGTATAAATTTCTATGTACTTTTATATATGTGTGTATCCATTTATTTTAATATATATATATATATCGAATTACCAGTTCTGTGAATTATGTGCAATTTTCTTAACTACACACTCGCAACTGTTGTTGTTCTTTAACTTAGTATTCCGTTTACCTCCTTCCTAACACCAAAGGATCGTATCTAGTTATGTTTCTCAACTTTATGCTAGTATTAAAAAGTAATATTTCATTTAGGTATAGCTAATACATAGATCATATTTGTTTTCCACTTTTTACAAGAAGTGCTTGCGTATCGTATGTTGCTTTTCGTTCTCAGGTTTTTATTTGTAATATACTTTTTCTGCTCTTTTTTTTTTAAAGCAACCCCAGTGCCTTGACCAACCCCATCCCTCAATCCATAGGCCCAAGCTCTAGGTCGGCAGGGAAGATCCTAAATAAAATCTCCAGGAATACGAATACATTTCGAAAGATAGCTTCCCAAAGGAACAATTAACTGACAACATATTGAAATATATTTTTACCAATTAGTATGATAGTCACCTTTTTTGATTTTCAAAATAACCTGCCTGATTTCTGAGCATTTTCACTTGTGGGTATCAGTTTCAGATACTTTTGAAATATTTTTTAACAATTCTATGTATCTGTATTTGTCGTGTGTTGTCCAAAAATTGTAATTATATCACCTTTTATCTCTTATATCAAAAAGTACTAGATTCTTTTAAATATTTGTTTCTCGGGCCATGGCCAGGCATGGTCTATCTTCTACGTAGGAGTGCTCCGTTTTATCGACTACGTTACCCAGTGATTTCTGTTCTTCTATCTGTGTAGTCTTTGGACAGTAGGATGGGTTCTGCAGGAGTGCTTACAGATCAACTAGCTATACTCTTCAATACATACTCCAGGTGGTGGCGATCGATTTGAATGCAGTGCGGTTTATCGTTGTAGGGTTCGACATAATTTAGCATGGTGGTTGGAATTGTAAAAGGATTGCTCGTTCGGAATGGGCCAGATCAACGATTCTCGTCTCTCGACATTACGATTTTTTTTACTAACAACAAACCTTGAACAATAATTTTGACGCATACGATGTGGGGGTGTGTTTCGAATGATCTAGTTTCGGGATCTGGTAGATATCCTGGGAGGAGTGGTGTGTGCTTCTGAGATACTCGATTTGATGGTTTATAAGGCACTGGTAGTTTAAATCGCTATACCTAAGCCGGGGTCATGATTTGCTTTCTTGTATCCTGACCCTGGCTGGAGGCTTGTTCGCGGGCAGTCCAACATTGGAGCTGGGACTTGCCACCGCGGACTGTGCGCTTTTTGGCAGGTGTGTGGCATGATATGGTGCAACAAGGTATCTAGGTCGAAGGGAAGTATTGCAGTTGAAGAAGTTAATGATTTAGGGACAGTGCTATTTAAGATTTAAAATATAGAAAATGGTATAGAAATATTAGATTATAACTACTTGAAGGTTTTGAACTTCTGTGATATTCTATGGCTATTTCAAAAATATATAATGGACTGGAAGATGCTTTCTTAAAGCACTGTTCCCGATTCTGTAGTGAAATATATAGCATTAGGAATTTTGGGCTGAAGAAATGTTTACATGATTGATTGCATTCTAGCAAGGGTTTTAGATTTAGATTGGGTGTTTCAGACATCGATTTGAGATTAAAGAGATTTCAATCGGTTCACAGTCAACTGAGTGTGTGAGTGTAGTGTGTTCTTGTGGGTGTGCTTGTGTGGCTTGACTTAGATTAAGACACGTTCACTAAATTATTAAAGCTGACACTTATGTATGTACTTAGTCAATCGATTGCATAACAAATACAAGACCCATTGTGGGTGCCAACAAATATTGTTGGGTGGCTGCGGGCTGCTCTCTTTTAACCATTAACTTTTCATTAACGTTCATTAACGGGACCTGTCATCTGTCACTAGCTTAACATTAGGCTTAGACCATTTAATTTAAATTCACATTATTTAAATAAAATCTGATTACACTTAGCTATATAGCATTTAAGACACATAAGGCCCCACTTGGCATTGGGCTGCTTCTGGTTTCTCCTGGCTTTCAACGCTCGCATTTCTCTCTACTTTCTCGAGTGTTTCTTTTTTTGTCAGTGTACTCTTGTGTGTTTCGTGTGGTGGCTACCGAATGGAACATTTACAAATGTGTGTTTGTGTTTTGGCACTGCTGCAATTTGCATTTTGCTAACCTGCCCTGCCCCCCCAAACAAAGTCATCCATAATTGAACCGAAGCGGGGTGACTGGGGCGGACTGAAATCTCTTTAATAGAACCGATCCGTACTCAGGATATCCTCCTCGTCCTCCTCCACGATGATCTTGTTGCGAATGGCGTGCGTGACTGCCTCGACCTTGCTCAGGGTGGGACTGAGGAACTCCTCCCTCAGCGAACGTGGCGGGTGGGCGAAGGAGGTGTCCTGCACGGTGTAGCGATACTGGGACGGGGCGTGACCATGGGACTGGGGATCGTACCGCGGTGCCGGCATGTACTGGCTGTGGGACCGGGTCTGGGTGAACGACTGCGGCTGGTGGCGCAGCGGGAAGAGCTCTCGCCGAGATCGGGGCTGACCCATGGCGGTAGCACCGGCGGAGGTCGACGAAGAGGACAGCCACTGCGGATCCAGGCTGTGCTGGCGCGGCAGGAACGCCATCGAGGGCCGGCTCGTTGTGGTGGTGCTGGGCAGCGACGATTGCCTGGGCAGGGACAGAGGCCGGGGCTTGGCTCGGGAATAGGACATGGGCATGGACATGGGCAAGGAATGAGGGTGCGGGTGGGGCTGAGACTGGAGCGGAGGTTGAGACTGAGACTGAGGCTGGTGGCGGTGGTGTATCGTGTCAAGATCAAAACTATTGTCGCGTGCTTCCATCAAACCTGGCACTCTCGCATCGATCTGATCCCACCCCTATATCCACGATTCCTACATGGCATTCAGCATTCTCCTACTACTCCCACCACCTCTGTGCGGACTGTATTCATCGCGATCGACAACGGTGGCGCCGCGCGGCAGGTCCCTCGGGTCATCGATCCGCGTCGAGGGTCCGTAGCGGGAGCTGCTCATCCTGAGGTGCGCCTCCTCGCGTTCGAAGTCCTGGTCGTCCAGCAGCCGACCACCCCGGGACAGGTGGCCGTGGTGGGAGGCGCCGCTAGGACCGCTGCGCATGGCGGGATACTCGAAGTTCCGTTCGTCCAGCAGCTCGTCGCTATTGAGGTCGTAGTGCATGAGGTCCCGTTCCCGTCGCTCGTAACGCTCTCGCTCCCGCTCTCTTTCCCGTTCCCGCTCGCGATCTCGTTCGCGGTCACGGTCCCGTTCGTAACCGCCGCCGCCGGCGCCAACACCACCTCCACGCTCCTGGTGGCGCACCGAGGTCGGCTGACGGCGGCTGTGATGGTAAGAGGTTCCTCCTGCAAAACGGCCAATATGGATAATTAGTCAAGATGTTAATTAGGGGCGGTTTATTGCAAAGTGTAACGAGAAACCAAAATAACAGAACCAGAACTAAAGCATTCAAATAGGTCAGGGGGTCATTAAAGGCGATAAAAGGGGGTCATCAGGCCAAGGCAAACGGGGCCATCAGAAATAGGGCTGCATATAGATAGAGTGGGGTGTAGAGTTTTCTTAAATACCTGAAGCTATAGGTTTCATTTACAGGGATATCGTTATTTATTTCAAATTATAAAAATATGATTACAAGTTCTTTATTTTCTTTGAGTGGCCTAAGATATGATAGAAACCTACAAATCTTTTTAAGACTGACTACGAAATAAATAAATAATATAAATAGGTTGAAGCTAAAACCTTTTATAAATTTAATATTTAAATTAATTGCAGAACTTAAAGTTCTAATAAAAAATAAAAATTGTTTAACAAAGTCTGTTCTGTAAAGTTTTCATAAAGACTGAAATATTTTAAACTGACATATTGGCAACTAAAAACTTTATATTTATAATCTAGTATCTTTTACCTTAATTCTTTTTAATAAACTTGACCTACTCTATATGGTTTTTTAATTTCGGATGATTATCCAACAAGAAAAAATGCAAAACAAAAGAAATCAAAAACCCTAGCATACTTTTTGGGTGGTATGGGTTCAAGGGTTTTTGGGGATAGTTTCAGGACGGCATTATTAGAGTTAACTAAAATGAAAGAATATGTAACACAAGAACACATCACGGGAGGTGTAGTACTCACTAAACCAGATCTAAATTATTGGATGAATATTTTGTTTTTAATTTCTATTGGTAACTTGATATGATGAAAACATAAGGATCGACAACAACGGAACACAACATGTAAATCTATTATAATTGAGTTGAAAACACCCGGAAGAATGTGAAAAAAACGAGTAGAAGAAGGTGGCGAAGTTCGCGGCAGTTTAGAGGCGCACAACACCCGGAGTAACTACAAAACAAGTACAGAGTACAGATCAGTCGGTGAAGACAAGCGAATAGATGTATTCGATTGGTGATCGATTGTTTCGATTGATGTCGGATGTTCGATAGAAGCGCTTGGGGTCTGATATCGTTGATATCGTTATTAGTCGGTTAGTAGAACTCAAACAGCAAAGTGGAAATCTTAGTCAGCTAGAATTAGGGGGATTCTAAGTATTTTCTTCATCTCAACTGAGATTCTGGGCAAAGAGTTGTACTTGTGGAGATCGTCGGAGATGGTCGGTCGGTGAGGGCTTTACTTATTCCATTTGATTTGGTTTTTCAGATACGATTTTTTGTCTTTGGCTTTGTACTTTGTACTTTGTTGAGTTGATGTCGCTTTTAGTGTTGGTCTTGTTGGTGGTTGGATTTGAAATTCGATTGGTTTATAGCATAGTCGTAAAGGGACCGGGTATGTCGCGTGCTGTGAATGCTGTAAAGTGTGTGGCCACAAAAGAATAATAGATGAAAAATAAAATGAAAGTTTAGGATACCGGAGTCGCTGTATATACAGAAGGTGTCTCTAGAAAGCGGGAATTGCAAATACAATGTACATTATGCCATGATCTGTAGCTACATACAATCGATGGATGGAGTGGAGATGTGGGAAACAGAAGCTACTTTTCGGTGACTACTTCCGGACTCATAGATACACTTCTAATTGTTTATTATGCTATCTAGACTGCAAGTGGAAAGTACAGGACCCATACAAGTTTTCTTTCAAATACAATTTCCAATCTTGAGGCATGAATTTACAGTTAAAATAGTATTGGTAAAAACGGAAACGAAAAGAAAGGAAAGCAAAGAGTAGAAATGAAATTTACCTTGGTCCCAATCGAACTCTCTATCCCAATCTCGTTCCCGCTCTCTCTCCCACTCGCGAGCCCTCTCCCGCTCCCACTCCAGATCCCTTTCCCGCTCCTTGGAGCTGCGATCCCGGTTGAACTCCCGATCCCAGTAGTCTCGCTCCCTGTCCCTTTCCCTCTCCCGTTCCCTGCTTCCGCGATCCCTTTCTCGACTACCCTCGCGTTCTCCGCCGGACATCCCCATCCTGGGATCCTGCTCATCGATAAACTCCTCGCCATCTACTGCTCTCACCCAGCGAGAGAGACGGATATTGAAACGGGGGGGAGAGAGAACCAGAACGAGAATCGATTGGTTTAACGGTACAGTCATGGGAATTTGAATTTGAGAAAGACACATTTTTAGAATTGTATTTTGTATAATTGTGTTGAGTAAGTATGTTTGAGAAGCAAATGAAAATCGTTTTACGCTGATCTGATATCGGACATGTATATTTGAATATACATACAAAATCTATGTACATATATGGATATATACACGATAAATATGTGTGTTATGGGTGGGGTTTTGGATCATCTTCAATGGGGCAATGGGTGACTCTGATTTCGATAACGATATTGATTTCGTTGAATTTTCACATGGTATCGGGGGGTCTGGGTGGATTCGCGTTTATGAGAATGGCAATGCGACCTTAAATGAGCCCGAACGGGCGGGCAGGTGTGGCTTTACCTGGTGGCGTCGGTCCCAGGCGCGTCGGATCGGCGGAGGGTGAGGCCTCCTGCGGCAGGGGGCGGGCGATGGGCGGCACTGCTCTTATATCCGGATGGGTGGCCTTCCAGTAAGTCTGCAATGGAATATTTTATATTAATATCTAAAACTGTTTATTTATTTAATGAAGGAAACTTATTTTAAGTGGGAATATTAGCCAACCATGCGTATACGCAATTTACAATGGCGCTGCTTTAAAATTACGTATACGCAATCAGCGTTACTAAGAAATTAGTTGGTAATTCAAATCGTTTCCGCTCAAGAATCGGATGAAAATTGACGAAGATATGGCCATGGCGTGGGGACATATGTGGGTATTCCGGATTTTGCAAGGGGGTCCATCAGAAAATTTTGAAAAATATGGATCGAAAATTTTTATTTCAGATTTTGATGCAGATTGGTAGGGAATCGTGGTACGAATCGTTTAAGGTATTCTGCTCAAGAATCAGATTAAAATTGACGAAGATATGGTCATGGCTTGGGGCCAAGTGTGGGTATTCCGGATTTTGCAAGGGGGTCCATCAGAAAATTTTGAAAAATATGGATCGAAAATTTTTATTTCAGATTTTGATGCAGATTGGTAGGGAATCGTGGTACGAATCGTTTAAGGTATTCCGCTCAAGAATCGGATTAAAATTGACGAAGATATGGTCATGGCTTGGGGCCAAGTGTGGGTATTCCGGATTTTGCAAGGGGGTCCATCAAAAAATTTTGAAAAATATGGATCGAAAATTTTTATTTCAGATTTTGATGCAGATTGGTAGGGAATCGTGGTACGAATCGTTTAATGTATTCCGCTCAAGAATCGGATTAAAATTGACGAAGATATGGTCATGGCTTGGGGCCAAGTGTGGGTATTCCGGATTTTGCAAGGGGGTCCATCAGAAAATTTTGAAAAATAGGCATCGAAAATTTTTATTTCAGATTTTGACGCAGATTGATAGGGAATCATAGTACAAATCGTTTAAGGTATTCCGCTCAAGAATCGGATTAAAATTGACGAAGATATGGCCGTGGATTGGGGCCATATGTGGGTATTCCGGATTTTGCAAGGGGTCCATCAGAAAATTTTGAAAAATATGGATCGAAAATTTGTATTTCAGATTTTGATGCAGATTAGTAGGGAATCAAAATACAAATCTATTGAGGTATTCCACTCAAGAATCGGATGAAAATTGACGAAGATATGGCTGTGGATTGGGGCCATGTACGAGTAGTCCCTGTTGTGACCGATTGTGTTGTGAGTAACTGAACTCACCTCCAAGTACTCGGCAATGTGCTCACAGGCATCTTCCAGCTGGTTTTCATCTAGGATTACATCGAACATATCCGGTGGACATTGGGCTAACTTCTCGGCGGCAACCATTTGAACGGAGAGGTTTTTCGCCTGCGACTTGCCGCGTGATTTGATCAAACGCTGTAAAACCTGTTTGGATAAAGCCAATAATGAATTGGAGATCTGGGATTAAGAAGGATCTGAAAGCTTACCTTACTACTGCTAATCTTTAAGTAAACTATTGTTGGCGCTAATGAAGTTTTCGCTAGTTGTGACGGATGATTGATTGTATCACAATCGAGCACGACCAGCTGAAGGGAGCGGGCCAGCTCGAAGATGCGCTCGATCTCCTCCTGCACCTTGCCGAGGCAGTCACTTCGGCTGGAGGAGCGCTCCATGATGGCTCGCTTCGAGGGATTGTTCATGATGGAGCGCTTGGCCAGCGAAATGTCGGCCATAACCCGGGTGATGATGATCCGGCCCTCGAAGCGGTGCTTGAGGAAGTCGAAGAGGGCCTTCTGCATCATGTCCGTTACCTCGTATCCTTTCAGGCTGGGTCCCACAAGGACAACGGGTCGCATCGAGGGTACCACATCGTAGGGACTGGCCGTCTCCTGTTTCTTGAAGAACGGTTTGCGCTTCTCCTTGTTCGCCGGCGTCGCCAGCGGAGTCTTGCCATGTCGTCCTGGTCCCATGGAATCTGATTCGTCACCTGAGCGTTAGTATCAATGGCAAACAGGACGAGATAATGGCAACGGATGAGCGAGATTATGATTGGTACGAGCCAGTGCGATCGATCAGTACGAATTGCTAGGCCAATTTATTATTTATTTATAATATATATTAAATACTAAAGACACGTGTGGTTTAGTAAGTATATACAGATTGTCCGATCAGCGATCTGATCGTCGGTGTTTTGGTGGAATTTGGCGTGTGTTTTTGTAGTGCCAGGTTGGTTAATTTGATTTGAAAATTTTTGGATTGATTTTGAACTTTTTTTTGGATCTGCTCTACGCACCATTAAATGCTGTTCTCGAGGGTGAGGATTCTACCTAGAATGTATCTTATCTATTCGAACATGATAATCTAAAACATATCTCTATGACTAAGTTAGTTACTTTGCTAACAACGGGTTCTAGTTACGATTCTAGCAATGGGTTCTAGTAATATTTTGATTATTTGGAAGTTACATAAGCGAGGATTTTACACAACATACAGAACAATGTGATTTTGGATAAAATTTAAGCTGTGTTTCCTGTGTTCAGACTTTCTTTCTGCAGTTTTCTGTATCAATTTATCAATTATTTTAATTTTGAATCGATCTAATGGGCTCAAAACTGCCTCAAATTGTTTACCAATAAAGTTTTCTTAGCTTCCTTATCCTGCAACCCTGTTAGATTAGCTGGACTAGCGGTAGGATCTGCGATTGAAATGGATTTCTGAGGATCTGATCTGATGAGAGACATTGACAAACCTGTTTTCTTCTTGCGCGGTGTTGTACTGTAGGGATCTTTGGTCGCATTTTGTGTGTGAGGTGGTCAACCGTTTGTGTGTTTAGACGAGAAGAGATTTTTTTTGAGTGCAGTTAATAGTGTTCACATTGGCTAGGGATAAGTTCACAAGCAGACCATGAGGCGAGGAGCTTTGATTTTGGACGAAGGAAAAACGTGCCTAATTCAAGCTATGCAAGAGTGTACTTTCGTGTATTGTTTTCTTTTGTGGTTTTTTTGGTTTTCATATTATATTTGGAAGGGGTGCCGATATCCTGGAGAATTCGACTGTTCGACATGCGGGACAACTAGGTCTAGCTCTAGGCCGATATACTCTGACCGTTTCGCTGGACTAGGTTTTCTGTTTTTTTGCAGCGAATTGCCAGGTGAACTCAATAAGCATACAAATTGCAAGTTGCACTCTTTTTATGGATGTCGCATGATATATAATAATTAGATCAAACACAAAATTACGAAATTACGGGAATTTTGATTCTGGCCCACTTTTTGTTCTCTGATTTTTGGTTCACTTCAAATGAAATCAAAAACATAAAAAACACGCCTCCAATTACAATATTACAGCAATTACATCGACTCGGGCCCGCGACTCGGGCTCTGGATCCTTCAGATGGACCTATGCGGAGTACAAACTCTCCCGAAGGACTTCCTCTTGATGAGGAAATGCCTTCGCTGACGATTTACAAAAGTATAAAAACACATTACATTGAAGACAGCGATTAAATAAAATATACAGATTGAAATTAATTCGATTCACAGATAGATAAATAGATACGAAATAAAACCTCACAAAAAAAGAAATCAGGAGAATGAAATGTGTGTCATACCAGGTGTGGGGGGTGTGCTACCTCGAGATGGCTCCGCACCTGCTTGTCCGCCCGCACCAAGATTCCCGCTCGACGAGCCCTTTGTGCCATACAGTCTTGAGGGTCTGGTTTGGTTCTAAACAATCATCAAAAGTAACATTAATCAAGATAGCTCAGATTTGGTGTATTATGGTTTCAGTAACCAAGTACAACCTGCATGCGAATGTTGTCTAGCTTAGCGGGGCTGGGTATGAAGCCCACATCACAGCCCTCCTTGACCAGCCGGCCGATCCACCAGTTATTGTCGTACTTCTCTTTGATGTGCAGGAACTCCCGGATCTCGAACGAAACAGCTCCACCCTGAACGGGCGAGTCGTCGTCAATGGTGCCATCGTATGCTACGTTGGTTCGCACAGCGAACGCCACTGGTTTGCTCTGAAATTGTCAATAATTTAATAAGTACAATATTCCGGAAAATTACGAGCTATAGGTTGCCAAGTAACAAGTATGAGATTATAGCTTACCCTCGCTTTATCCAACTGGCTTAAGGCCTGACGTTCCTTTTCTCGCCGAAGCGATTCCTTTTCCTCGTCTAGCGACAGATCGGATGACGGTTGTGAGTAGTTCGAGTCGGCAGAACCCTGAAAAGAGTAGAGTAAATCAAATAAGGTCAATATTGAAGATTATTTGGCCCCTTGATGGATGCATTAGAGAGAAATTAATTTTTCCGGCCATCTGAAATCTGAAAATCCAAACAAATTAAATTGGCCTGCTGCCAAGTAGCCGAAATGTCTGGCTTTTATGGCCTTTTGCTTTTGTTGGCCAGAACAACGCAACAGTTGGTGGCAAATATTTGGACCATATTCTGACCATGGAGAAGGCTAAATAATTTGGCATGAATCAAGACCAAAAATTGATTATTTAAATCAATTGGGGAAGTAGTTTTGATGGATATATTATGGATGGTTTGATATTTAAATGGTAGTGGTGGTATAGAATAGAAATCTTGTGCCATAAAATAAAAGAAAATTAATAAAACCCTTTGAAATGATCCCCTTGATTTCTTAAATAATTCGTTGTCAGCACCTGTGTGAATAGTTTGTTGTATCCACTCTGATAGGAGGGGTATCCAAGGCCAAATCGAGACTCTCGATGATGGCCGCCCTGAACGGAGGGTGCATCCGAGGAGGATGCGCGCTGCACCATGGGCCTGTCAGCCCGGTAGTCTTCTTCGAAGGAAGATATCTTGCTGGTGTTTGTGACGACACGGTGCAACAACAGCGGCGGCACGACCAACAACCACCCACACCAAAGTCTGGTGGGATGATTAGGGATTTTCCGGTGGCGGTGGTTATGGTGACAGCGGTGCTTATGACGGTGAGCTGGCAAGACTGTTACGTATTTGCCAAAAAGGTGTCAGTTACTTTGCTTTTAGTTTCTTTTTCTTATAAAAATATCGAAGACGACACTAAGACTATCCTATCAGTTGGATTGTGATCAGCATTGATTTTTTTGTATTTTTTTTTTGGTGTAAAATTAATTATAAAATCACTCGCGCACTGACAACTAACTATTTTTGGCAGGAGATTAGCTTGCAATTATTGTTGCACCGTATTGATTCGAATGGCTGTTAGCATTGACATTGGCAATATTTGATTTAGTTAGACAATAGTAATCATCGGGCCAAAACTAACCCGATTTTGACACTGACACAAAAACACCGACACCAACACACTCGAACACAGACACACACACTCTTAGCACAGAGAGGGGCGATTGTCAAAAGATGGTTTGGAAGCCACGGGCCAAGAGAATAAGTTAAAAACTGTTAACTGGAAGGGTTTTTCGCACAGGTCTGCGGGCTTTCCTGGACTAATTTCAGCACAATTTGCATACGCCTGGCGAATTGATTCCGTATCGGTCGGAATCGGGATATCGCCGCAGGGAAGTTAAAAATAGGAATTTATGTCAGTGGCGTCGAGTCGCGTTCCTCGGCTCTCCGCTCTGCTCACATCACTTTTTTTTTCTTTCTACACCTCTGTATATGCACACACACAGTGTCTAACTGGAAAACTCGGGGCGGAGGACGAGTGGAGGTGGTCGCGAAAAGTGATTTCAGTCGAGCGTGGCCGTGTTTTCCTTCGATTTCTAACGCTTATCCCATAAGTTTCCCACTATATCCTTTTTTATATATTCAGATTTCACAATTAACTACAGCTGGACATCACTCGATTCAGATATCCCTTATTTTCTATTCTGAATTCTATAAAAACGCCTTTCCGACATTCAAACGGTTCTACTCCGCACGCAAACTGAAAACTGAACTGAATCGTTTCTGTATGTGGAAGGCGAAAAGTCTGCTCCGCCACGGGAAAATCGTGTAGAGTTTTCTCGCCAGTGCTTCCAGTGCGTAAATGCTCCACTCACAGTGTTCGATGTTGTACAATATACATTCTCCCTCACCAGCACCCACACCACCCCCTTTTCAGGCACTGGCAGCCTGGCGGAAAATCAAAAACACACACAGACATTCGAACCGAATGTAAACAAATTTTGATTTCAAGTGCAGACACTCGTCTTGGGCCCACTGTGCGCCCGGAGTTGTTTGTGCCACTAAAGGGTCCACCGCCCACTCCCCGCGGTAGTAAAATGAGCGCGCTGGTCAGCGATGTGCGTCTGGAAAATCGATAGCACCAAACGCTTTTCCGGACGCAAAGGGTGGAGGGCGGTGGCCTATGGGGTGTCCACCTGTTGGCAAGCCCGCCAGTTCCAAAAGGGTTACAGCTGTTGGGCCAAATACTTGAATGCTCTCGGAAGGGCTTAAGTGTCTTATTGGACTTTTCCTTTATTTTATAATCTGGAGAGTGCTTGGCATTCCTTTTTTTAACGCTTTTGGGGCATGAAATTGAAAGGAACTGGGAAAATCATCAGCTTGATGCTGTCACTGTATGGGACCACAGGGCGTATGAGTATTGGAAGGACTTTTATATTCTTGTTTGTTAATTGGAAATATTATTAATTCTTTAATAGTTTATAGGGGATATATAATTAATTCAAAAGAGAGATTTTTTTAGAAAATTGTTAAAAAGTGAAAAAAGATATATTAACATCTTATAGATTTAAATTTATTAACTAATAAATCATATTATAACTGAAGAGATTACAATCTTTAATTTATCTTTTTTAATTTTATTAAAAAATTAGTCCTTACTGTAAACTCGATTAATTAAAATAGGGATTAACCAAATTCCACTGTGCCCCGCAACGTAAACATTCCGTTTTCCATTTCCTCACTCAAAATGACAGCGGAAGAGGCGAGAGGCCACATGAGAGAAATTACTTCCAGCCCAGCGGAGAGAGATGACATGTCAAATCCCCGCAGAGAGACGGCCAGAGAGAGAGAGAGGGAGCATGCGCAGGAGCCAATTCTCCACATATGTCCTGCGCCTGCGCCAGATTCTACAACCTTACACTCACCCACCGACTCTCCCACTTTTACAGTTAGCAGGGAAGGTCGCGGGGCAACGGTCCGAATTTGCGTTTACACATTTTCAAAAGGCAATTCCAAAAACAAAGGGTTTCCCTCCCCACTTTATTTATTTTTTTTTTTTCAGCTTTTCTTATTGTTGGTTGTGGTGCGAAGGGTGGGTTCATTCGGTTCGGGTCGATTCTTTGTTTACCTTTCGCCGATTGCCCAAAGACCCCATCAAAGCGCCCCACAACTAGTAATGAACTTTGCTTGCCCTTCCATCCCAACCACCACCACCCGTTTCTTGCGGGTGGGTCATTGCTCTGCTCTGCAAGATTCCAGTGCAACTATTCCGCCCCACCCCCACCTGGCAAATATTTTTCATGGTCAGCCCGTTTCCTTCCCGTCACTCTCGATGACCGCCAGTCAGCAGAATACGCCTCACCTGCCATATCGACGGTGTCAGCGGTCTCTAAAATGGGGTTTTCAGGTATTTATTGTTTATTTTTATTGACCTCTTGGGCGGACAGAAGTCACAGATTGTTGTTTGATTTCTATTATTTGAAAATTTTATAAATCCACCATGTGCTTGGGCCATAAAAACATTTATATTAAGAACGAAATGCATCATTCTAGCCAGAGAAGAAATCTAAACAAATAACGAGAAAATGCTTGGGGAAACCCGAGAATCTTGCAGATTGTTTACGAGAACCGCAAAGTATCAACATTGACTGGGTTTTCGCAACCATGCCGTGCAGATCTCACAGATGAGTAATTAGAAACATTTCGGTCTAGTCTCTTTGGTCTAGGCCCCTTTAAGAGTCTGTGAGAGGCGAGAGAAATAAAATTAAAAAAGAAACAACATAAAAGTACAGTGCTTGACCAAAATTTAGGCTTGATATGTTCTCTTTATAGATATTAGAGTTATTATGCAAAGAATGCCAACTAGGCGTATGAGTAATAGAAAATCACTCATCCGCCTAGTAGACACTTCGGTCTGTATATTACTGATACGCACTGTAGGCACTGCCTTCACATTTATTTAAATGGTCTCGACAACGGACTGACAGGCTGGGCGAGCAGTCAGCGAGCGATCGAGTGGATAAAAATATACGAAATCGTCCCGGGCCGGGGGCAGGGCCGCGACATTAAAAAAGGGGGATTCGAATTAGGGGGTCCAAGCAGGGGGCTAGACAAGCTGATCTTACCCGACGATTCTTGTTCCTGAAGGGCTTGTAGGACTTGCCCTTGTGCTTGGCACCCAGATGCAGCTTCTTCATGGCGGCGACTTATCTCAAGATATTTTTTGGAATCACAAACGAAATAGGAACCGAACTTTTTGTTGTGCGTCTCGCGCGACTAAATTATGCAATCATTTTTGGAATCGTTTGGTGCTGTGGTCGCACAGCAAAATAAACAAACCACTCAGCCGTTATGGCCACTAATCGTAAAATGTGGTCAACCCCCCGAATTGGGTCACCATTTGTGTCAGCAGATTCCGACTCGGACTCCTCCGGCACATGACAGCGATTTGTAGAAAGTGGAAAACACCATTACTGAAAAAGCTGGAAAATGTGCACAAATATCGGAGCTATATGGACGGATCTATATGCGTTATCCACTTGGACAGAGCGATGTGGAGCAGATCAGACCGAATCACTGAGGAGGAGGCCAAGATAGCCGACCAACCGACCGCACTAGAAAACAATTTCGACTGACAATATTTTTGGCACCCGCGCCGCATCCCATTGACAAAAATGCTTGAGAGAGCTTGGGAGAGCGGCGATCGGAAAATGGGGAAAACTCAAGAGGTGAAATGCTCGGGAAATGGCTTTCAATAATCTGTTTAATGGCGTATATGCAGTGGAAATAGCATAACAGATGACAAGTCCGATGAAAATGTCCCCATATTGTTTCGAGTTTAAAATAAAAGATAAAAGTGTTTGTTTTCTTTTAGAAGAATTACTTTATTTTCGGTGGAAGTGTCCGTTCAATATACGTTCATGGTTGCCTAGTAGATCCTAGTATCTAGTACTGCTGGTCCTGGATTCCCTGAGTCAAGCCACGAAGTCCATCGATGAGGGCCGCCCTGGCAATCCTCTCCTGGTATTGCTCCACCTGCTGGTGGTTGGGGTATCCAACATAGAAGGGAATGTGCTCCGCGTAGGCTCCGGCGGATCCATAGGAAGCAGCTTCCTGGGCACAGGGGGCAGGCACCAGATTCGGCTGGCAGCTGAACAGATAGTTCTTGGGGCAGGGAGGAGCGGCAATGCCACCCGAGGAGTATGGGCAGGAAGCGCCGGCAAAGGCCACACACACAGCGACGATCAAAGCGATGAAGTGCATATTGAATATTGGTTTTCAGAACTACCACTTGACAACCGCCAAGAGCCACTCTTATAGGGTAAGCTCTGGGGTCTAAAATGAAAGTCTGGCATTTTTCACACGCTTCGCAAAAACTGCAAGTTCAGTAAACTAGGTGACAGATTTTTGTTGTTGCGGAATTAATTGCGGATCTGGGTTGCAAAGTACGCCTCCAAGGGGTCTTTCATTTTCACACAAAACAATTAAATAATTGGACGCAAATTCGGTTGATTCATCACATTTTTGACCCAAAACTAAATGAAGAGTGCGAATTCTATGAAGTGTTTCAATAGTTTTTAGTTAAAATCAGTTTTTAAATTCTTCTTTGGGTAATTATTTTCCTACCTAAGACCTAGGTTGACAATAAAATATCTAGAATTAGTTAAAGAAAACAAATTTAATTAACAAACTAAGAACTGGTTGGTTCAATTTATTATACACCAATTTTACATGAGCCTCGATCGACTAGCCGAGACACAAACCATACAACGAAAAATACCATACACTTTAGTATTTTTTTAATTTAATAATTCAATTACATTTATTTTCATTATAAGGTGTTGAATAAGTCAGTTTTCATTAGAAATAGATCGATTATACCTTATAAAACGATTTAGAATTAGTCAGAGTCTTTTGAAGATTGATTTCAAAAGTATATTTCTAAACTGGTAACTAACTAAAGGTCCTTAAAAACCTTCTTTCTTCTATCCTTTAGGTAGAACAGGTTTTTGCTTTTATTTTTTATTTATGATTTTTAAAAATCATAAGTCGTCTTTGATCGAAATCCAGTTATTATGGAAATTCTAATTGACTAACAATATGCACTCGTAAATTGTGAAACAGAGTTCATAAAGTATTTCAAAATTGGTTGCATGCAAATTTCGATTACTTCCAGGAAATATTCCTAAACTTTTGGAAGTTTTCAGTAATTGGCTTTATTAGTCGGATATGCGATTCATGTTTTAAGATATATATGATAATCATATGCTGAGTAGATTATATTATTCACTACTTAGAGTTTTTGGGTTTAAAAGTAATTGGTCAAGTCTGTCTACCAGATTACTTCAGAATAGAAATCGAAGTGGATTAAAAGTATTCGAAAAGTATTCCTTTCTTGTTTTGAATCTATCTTTGGCCTCGGGTAACTTTTGCCCCCCAAATCACTCATAGAGGGGAAGGAGGTAAACTTTAATTTGAGAAGGGATCGCGATCTCTGGATTGGAACAGGCAATTACGCACATGCACCACATATCACAGGCCACATACTCGGACACACGGACACGATGATGATCCATCCACCGAGTGCGAGAGTATCAGACCTAAATTTTAATCATAGGGTTCGTGGGGATCGCCTGCCGCTGGCCTTCAAAGTGGGGCACCTTTTCGGAGTGAATCGGAGTTGGTAGGAGAGTCGAGCCGTTTTGATTGCCCCCTAACGGTAAACAAATAGTTGGCCAATATGCCTGTGTATGTTTGTGTGTGTGTTAGTGATCCAGACATGGCCCGAAGATATACATCTTAACTGGAACTCCAATTGAAGATGCACTCGCAAGGGATCGATATAAAAAAAAATATTTTCAAATTCTTTAATGAACTTTTTTCCATTTGGCCTTGGGACATATAATAATAAAAGCTTAATTTACTTCACTGGATGATCAATGAATATTAAAACTTCATCTCATACATTCTTTTTATTCTTTGCTTTATTTTATTTTTTCTGGAGCCGCTTTCTGGCCTGATTGCCTGATTTTTTGTTAGACAATGTCCAGCGATCCGGTGGAGAAGTTAATAGGGTTTGGCTCGAGCCACCTGCCTGGGCTTACGATTAGACGTCCAACTAAGACTGACCCAGCTGCTCCTTGACTTTAGGTCCTGCGGCTCAGGAGGAGGATCCAAAGCAGGCAAAACACAGCACACACAGAGGAAGGCCAAGGGCAGAAAACAGACAAGCCAATAACATGTCTCGGTACTTAGCGGAAGGTCCGGCGCCGGATCCTCCAGGGTCCTATGAACAATATCCTTTTGTTCTGGCACTGACAGAAAATACAGCGCATAATATCCTCAATGTCTTAAAAGCTTAAAAGAGTTGCTACTAAGATTATTTCTACCAGTGTCAGTCCTCTCGATTCGCTGTCTGCACTCTAACATTTTTTATGGCATCTAATTTGATCAGCAAGGAGCAAGAATCCTGGAGCCAGGACCCAGAAGCCAGGCACCACGCCAAAGTGTTTCTGGTAATTTAAGACTCTGTTCGCTTCGGCGGCAGGTCGTCAATTATAAGTTAGCCGTGGGTTGGTTCCAGCCAAGCGATCCTCCACTTGCGAATGTTGACGAAATGCCGAGCTTTGTTTTAAATTAAATTTAATTAGCGGCAGCTCTCTGGCCAGGAACACCTTTTGGCCAAGGAAGCGCGCACGTCTGTATAATTCATGCCTCCGGAACATGGCACGTGTCTCGTATTTTGGCCAAAAAACAGCAGCTGCTAAAGCCCCAACACTCATGGCTAAAAAACATGGCTTAAACCAGCAGTAGGGGATTGGGGAGGGATTTGTGTGCAACCAGCGCTAACAATGCCGTTATAAGTGGCCCATTAACACCGTGTCAACCGCCATGCAACAGCAATTTCCGTCGCCATTGCCGTTTATCGATTTTCAAATTCCATTCAGGGCGCGAGTGTCGAGAAGAACGGGAGGAAACAGGATTACAAGGATACAGAGGCATTCAATTCGATTAATGGTGCCAACGAGATGGCGGATGCACACTGGCAACACTTGTTCCAAACAAGGATATTGGGGTTAGGCCACTTGTGGGTCATAGATACAGTCCTTTGAGGGATTCCAATTAGAGTGAGAATTTGTAATATCCTACCTTTCGGTTCCGCAATTCTCACGGCGTACAAAAGTGTCAACTGGAGAAACGTTTTGAGTTTAAAACTCAAATTTAGTTTCTTGTGGCGCTGGACCAATCTTCTAGGATCAGTTCGGAGTCTTTTGGCCAGCTCTCATCTGAAAAAAAAAGAGAAAAACACATTGAGTTACCAAAAACAGGAAATTGCAAAATAAAAGCAAGAAAATTTTATATTTTATGTACATTCTTCGAAGTTTGCAATGAGAATTTCAAAGTCAAGGTTAAATGAAACATTTGCCTGATACTTTTTTTTTTCTCTGGTTTGTCTCCGTTTCGTTGCCTTCGTATTTTTCGGGATCGCTTCTTTCTTTCCCACTATCCGCGGGCAGTGCAAGTGCTTTTCGAGATACAGATACGTTTGTATCTGTGTGCGGTGTGTCGGGTCTAACAGCTACGCATGCGCACTGCGCAGTTTGCACTGCTGGAAGTTGTTTTGGTTCTTCTGTCCGTCTGTTTGGCCTTCTGTCTGTCTTATGGTTTGTCTGTCTTTCTGCCTGATTCCAGTCTGCCAGACTATGGCAACAACAGCAACAATAACAACAACAGGATACCGTATCCGTCGGCAGACGTCGCCACTTTCTGGTACACTTGATCAAGTCCAAGTACAGAGCTGCTCGGGGAATTCTTTTCAATGTGCCTGCATATCACTGAGAAAAATTTCAGCGACTTGTATTTAAGGATATAAGCTTAATAAGAGAGGATGACAAGGTTTAATCCTTTCAGTTCTTAATTATATAAGCCTATATAAGTCCAGTATCCCTTTAAGTCCTACTCCCAAAAAAATGCCACTTGTTGACCAGTGCAGTCTTGGAATTCGCTTTTTTACCCAACTCTCAAATAAAAATAAATAAAAAATACATTTTGGAAATAAAGTAAGGGACAGATAAGGCCAAAAACAAAAGTAAAAGGATGCAACTTGTACGATGTGGCAGACAAGTCCCAGACATGTACAAATGCCTGCCATTAGAGGCTCCTGCAGACGCTCTTTCTTATTCACTTTTTTTTTTTTTGGCAATTGCACTAGGGTTGTCACCTGCAGAATAAAGGTAAGTTCATTAACCTGCCACACGCTCCCCACTCCCCACCCACAACACTAATACCATCTCATTACGCCAAATTCCTTGTAAAGAGCCATGACTCGCCGAAAACCCGGACTTTTGAGCGGAGCCTTCCAAATGCAAAAGCTGTCGAAATCGATCAGCCTTGATGAGGGTCAAAAGTATATATAATACAAATGTATATTAAGGAAGGTACAGAGCAGAAGGTACTGGACTTTAAAGCCATTATTACATTAACAAGGATTACTTTATGCTTTCTGCATTTGAAGTTAGTTAACGATTTAATAAGGTTATAAAAGTCAGCTACGATTTTGACTTAAAAAAGTATTATTTGCTTGAGAAAATATATTTAGATGTTTAAATATGTTTTATTACAAAAGTGGAGTTAAAACCAACAAGACAATAAAATAATAAAGTTAATTTAAAATACTTTGAAAATGACAAGAAAGAAGAGTCTCAAGGGACTACTCTCCTTCACAGATCTGAGATCTCCCTTTTTGAATTCACTTTACCAGAGTTCTCTGCAATTAAAGTTTTAGGGTCCAGACCCAACCTTAGCTGTCGAGAAGAAGGTTTCAGAAAGGTGGATATGACGTGTCTGTGGGATGGATGGATTCGGTCAAAAAATATTTCCGCTGCCTTCGCGGTCGCTCCTGCATGTTAAGTGCGCTTTATATTAATTTTATAATTCATAATTGCATCATGTTGCGCAAATTTCTGAGCCAAAACGCAATGGAATTTAATTAAGTTAACCCTGCAGGTGCCGGCCATCCTTTGTGTGCAGTTTTTATTAATATTTTTTGTATTTTTTGGAGGCCTCTTTGTACTCGACTTGAATTCTGATTAGTCATGGCCATCAAAAGGCACAAAAATCTTTCGTTTGATGTTAATGTTTTCCATCCTATAGTTTAAAGTTCTTAAATATGAACATATAACTTTGTGTTTCTGGCTTTGTAAATTGAAAAATGGCTCTGTTTTATGACCTACTTTTAAAGGCAATCTAATAGAATTCTGGGCAAAAACAAATCAAGTTAACCTTGGGATCCTGACGCCCCCCTCAACTGGCTTCCTGGCGAGAGTTTATGGCCAAAATGGTGGCTGGCATGTAAACATAACACTAACCCAAGGAAGGTGCAGCAGAAGGGCAGGCCAAGTCGTAGCAGGAGCAGGAGTATGAAGGCATGGCCACAGGCATCGTCCGCCATCGCATGCTGAGTCAGATGGGAGTGCACTCTGGCGGAGCTGGAGGATGGATGGACGTGGATGCTTGCACTTATTAATGCTTAATAAATGGCATTTCATTTCTTATTATTCCCGGACTCGGGACGAAACGTGTTGGTGGATTTTATTGCACAGACGTTGCTGCAGTTGTTGTCGTTGGTTAATGCGAGTCGATATATTGGCCATGACTAAGGATGCGGATGCACGAAGGGGCACAGAGCCACATCCCAACCTCGAGTCCGACTCCGAGCCCGAGTCAGAGTCAGAGTCAGAGTCAGAGCTGTGCGCTAAAGTAATTATTTCATTTGAGCCAACAATGAGGCTGCAACTCTGACTCTGACTCGCGGCCAGATTCGCGGCGTCGGAGATGGAGATGGATGATTGACGAGTGGAAATTAAAGAAGCTGGCGGCTGGAACTGTCCAGTCCAGTTTCAGTACTAAAGCCCAAAGTCCCTAGCAGGGACTTTTAACGATCTTCGTTCGCTTTTAAAGTACTTGGAATGTAAATGAAGCGGGTGCATCTCGCTGCCCAACTCCATCTCCACGTCGAGATCCATTTGGCCAGTTTCGAGGTCATTTCAGTGGTCGTTGCACCCACGCACTACATTTCCAGACACCTGAAAGCTCTTATGTCGATTTTATATGCAAATTATTTATTTACTTTTTATTTTAGCTCATTTTTAAGACCTAACAATAAGAGTTATCCGAAGATCCAAGATACTTAAGAAACTCCTCTAGAAAAAGTAAGTACCTGGGCGTAGCAGAAGCCTTGTATTATTAAAAAGATATACCATTGGCCCTTTTGATTAATAGGTTATTGGGAAATTGTTAAATAACCAGTTTTTAAGCTCTAGTTTTTATACAACTTAGAACTTTCCCCACAGAGACTTTCAAATAACGCGGTTTCCCGCCTATCGGCCTATCGACATGCGCAATCGTCTTCGTATTTCTTTGGTATTTTTCTCTTAGTGTGACCACAACAAATACGACCGATACACGAAATCCGATAAAAATACCAATGTTTTGGCGGAAAATCGATATAAATAAATGTTTTTACCCAAGCCGCTAATTTTTGCAAGAAAATAAAACAAGTTTAAATAAATAAAAAAAGTGAAAGAACTCGAAAATATTAACAGGAACAATAGGTGCTGCTACCAACGTTTGAACATCAAAGCTTGCGTCACTACAGGTCTCACAGGATACACTCGAAATGCAGCAACCCAATGCGGGCGCGCCGGGAGGCGACAATTTGCTACCGTTGAAGGCCTGCAGCACCGCCGGTTGCAAAGTGGCCAACGTGGTGGACAAGACGAAAAGGAAGTGCTCCCAGTTCGTGACAGCACCGTACATTATGGCCAAGCCACTGGTCGTCAATGGCCACACATCGATCTTTCAAGTCAGCGGCGAGATGGCAAAGATGGGCGACATTCCTGCCCTTTCCGGCGGCGTACCTGGTGAGCTGCCCATCTATCGAATTAAGCCTGGAACCCATGCCCATGTCATCAACTATGTCCTGGTCGACGAGGGATCCGATTCGCTGGAGAAAGCCAAATCCGGCGACCAGGAGGCAATGCGTCTGCTACTGGAGTCGCAGCGAGAGAGTGCCGTCTCCAAGCTGCAGAAGTTAATAGCCAGCCACCGCGGCACAAACTCCACCGGAACAAATGCAACACCCAATACATCGCGTCCGGGAACCTCCACTGGAGTAGGAACTCCCGCACAGGCGTCGGCTTCCTTGGCCGCCACCAGCAGCCATGTGACTACGCCTCAAATTCATCCGGACTTCTCGATTGCCAGCGTCGAGGGTGCCGTGAATTTCGTCTCCGGCATGTCCCCAGCCGCTTCATCACCCCTAGCTTCCAACACCGCCACTGCCTCATCAACTGGAACTGCTCATACGCTATCCGCGTCCGAGGTGGACCGCCTGCAGGCAGAGATTATGGAGCTGCGGCGCACAGTGGCTTCGATGAAGGAGGGTGGTCGCTAGGATTAAGTAATTTAAATTATAAATTATTCTTATTTGACTGCGATGTTAAAAAACCCATTCATTTAAAACCATATTATATTTTCATTGATTTGAAAACAACTAGAGACACAAATGCATCATTTGACAAAAAAAAAAAAAACTAATTTGGCTCAAGGTCATGGTAGCCCTTAGATTTTAGAAAATAAAACTAATTCATAGACACAATAAAGAACCTCTGCAAAACAATTATTAAACCCATACTGTTCCTTGGGCAACCTTGGCCATATCAGTAGCAAATATGATATTAATGTCGGCCAGACAAGCTGCTCAAAGCTGGAGTTGCCGAACAGCAGACAGCCCGCTGCAAACATCAAGATGTGTGCGGTCGATCCCAGTTTTCGATTCCTGGAAAGGTTTCGCATTCCCCCACCTCGTTGGTCCATCGTTGCAGGGGATATCACGAAGGTTTCAACAACCAAATGGCCAATATTCTGCAATGGCGGTTATTCTCGGTGTTAGTCCTAAAGTTAGGCAACTAGTACGCCGGCCGGGTGAGCAACTTTGAAAGATTGCGCAAGGAGAGCGAGAACCCAAAACCAAAAACCCTGTCCCTGATACACCGAGCCCTGAACCCCATCATTTTTTGAAGTGAACATTTTTATGTTGGTCGCGGCACGAAAAGACAAGAACTGAGTGGAGTCTTAAAGGGGCCGTAAATGTGGCATTTTATGTGTCATCAATGGAGGCACTGGCGGTGGCGGCGGCGCTCTCGATCCGAGCGCGAAAACCTCGCAATCGAACGTAAATTAAATTTTATAGGTTGCAAATACGAAGAGCCTGCCCCGGCTCAGCCATCAACTTATCCACAAAAAAAGGAAAGCCTGCCACATGAAAGGTGACCCGAAAGGAGGTCCCTCCAGGAGGTGGGGTTACTTTTATGCAAAAACCATTGGCCAATTTCAAGTGATTCGTCTGTAACTAATTATAATTAAATTAAAGCTACCTAGAATTTAGAATTCAGAAGGCCACTCTTTATCTCTCAAAATATATTTTTTAAAATATTGATCTCAAAAACATCTCTTTTCAAAATCAAAATTAAAATCCAATAAAATCTGTTTTGAAATTCTTGAGATGTTGGCCACCAATCCCGAGCTGCTGGGTAAGTAAACATCCGAAATTTATGTGTTTGTATAGGTGGTCAGCAGGTACAGGGCCAACTACTTAGCCGGCTGAGATCAGGACACAATTGTGGGGACACGACGGCCGAATCAAATTCGATACGCCTGCAAAGGTCCGAGCAAAGTGATCCTCGCCGGGGATGTATAAAAAGTAACGAATGTGCGCAATAATAAAAATCATTAAAATAAAAATGTTTATGAGAAGGCATAAACACGGCTTTATGGAAGGGAGCAGCGTTAAGGGGGGGAGCGCAGGAGTACCAGAAGGGATCAGGTATGGAGTTGGAGCTGAAGTTGGGGTTGGGGCACTTGATGGCGGTGGCCGTGGCGGAGTCAGAGTGTCAATGGGCATTTGTTTCGGGGAGCGAAGGGTTCCTCACACACAGACAAACACGCGGGGAGACACCAGGTACTCGCGATCGGGATGCTAACTCATTTTGGCGGCGGCTTCTGCTGGATGGAGCCGGACTGCTGAAGCTTCAGGAGATCGGAAGGCCGAAGCGGAGGAGCAGGCGCAGGCGCTCGGCTCAAAAATAATTTGCAATTTCTTGGAAAAACTCACTTCGGCGGTGCCTGCGCGGACTTGGCTGCTGTCGTCGGAGGCGCAGCTTCTCAAGAATCTTTAGTGGTTATAATGGGGAGCTGTCAAGGGGGAGGGTAAGATACACTGTCCAAAAAGAAGGGGCTTGGTTTTTGGCTTAATCCTATCTTTAATCTTCTGGCATATCTCTTCTACAAAATAGTCGAAGAATCCCTATACCTCATAGATGGATGAGACTCCATGGAGCTCTGCATCCTGAAATTCTTCCCAAATTTTCTCTCAGTGCAAATCCGGATAAGTCAAGGTGGCCGTAATGAAAATTAAAATACGAAACACTCAGCCAAAGGTCGGCTGGGAGAGCCAGGAGCCAATGAGCGGGTACAGGGTATCCCCTTCCGGACCAGCCCCTCCCCCATCCTACCGATCCTGGCCAACTGACTACTGCCAACCCCCTGCCCTGCCCCCTGTCCCAGCCTCAATGGTGAGTCGCTCGGTCGGATTGCTTGTCGTTATCTTGTCATGTCAAAATGGTCTTACGAAAATGTATCTTTTGTATTCCAAGTGCAAATGAGCAGCACAGATACAAAACAACGTGCTGAGCAGCGACTGCCCCACCGTTCCAGCTCCAGCTCCATCTCCAGCACCATCTGCAGCCCCACCCCCGCACATCCTTTTGGCCTCTTAGTGGTCAGCATTTTGTATCGCATCTTTTTTTTGTATTTTGCGCTATCCCTCGATTTTTATTTGTTTTGCTCACTCGCAATTTTTATGCCTTTATTGTGTTTACTTTCTGGCCGGACCGGGCCTTTGGGCTGCAAATGCTTTTAAGACTTTAAGACTTTTTAGTTTGTAGTTGAGCGTACAAATTCGCATCCCAGGAGCAGGAACAGGATCGCCAGCGAGTGTATGAGTGTGTGTGCTTGTGTATCTGTATCTTGGGAGCCGGTGGAGCCGAGATGCTGATGATGACACAACATGAAAAGGTAAAACACGCTGAAAAATATTAAATACGCTACGTCGCTGCCTCTTGACAGCGGACGTAAATTTGCTTTTGCCTCCGCTCCTTGCACCGTGGCCCGTGGACCCCTACCCTGTCTCATCCCCCATCCCGAGGACTGTTTAATTGCACATGAGATCGGCGGAACCCGGGGAACTTGGTTTAAGAAAGTCTCTGGCCGTCTCTGACCAGATCTCCCAGCCCATGCGGCAATTAAAATAGAGTGTAAGTTAAGGATGCATAAAACGCTCATCTTTATGGAAGCCCTATATTGTCATTCTCCCCATTCCCCCTTTGGAATGACTCTCCTCCGGTGGGATGTAATGGCCCGATTTGCCAGAGGCCATAATGCATAGTTGGGGTTCAGGGAATTCAGATTTAAAGATAAGTACCTGATTGCTCCAACTTTGGGGATGTGGCTTGCAGTCTAGACTCTCAAAGATTCCTAGAAAAAGGATGCATCCTATGATACCTTTATTTGAGAGGATTAGTCATCCTCCTTAACTCAAAACTTCAATTCAATTTCTTATTAGCAAGACATGTTCTGGACTTTGAAATGTGTCAAATTTTTGGGCAAAATAAATGAAGTTAATTAAATTTTGAATGTGCGACCCGGCATGAGTGGGTATGTGAGGTCGAAAATAACAAATCTGGCATATCGCCGCCCTCACACAGACTCAAGCCGGAATAACAAAAGTTAAACATCATATGCCGACAATATTAGACATATAACTTGCTCTCATTTCCCACAATTGCCAAAATCTGTATCGAGATGGAGTCACAAGTACACTGAAAAAAATGAACAAAACTCTAATATGAAGACTAAACTTTACTGCCAGAATTATAAAGCATTTCTTGGAGTGCCTTTTTATTGGACTGGAGGGGATCGTTTCCTGCAGTGCCCCACAAAAGGAAGCCACCGCATGAGGAGGAATAACAACAGCAGCCACCAGACCCGAGAACCGAGACTCCAGACTCCAGATTCCGTCCCGCATCTTCGCCTTCGTCCTACCGCATTCTAAGTTCTATTGGCACAAAGACCGAGTTTTGCTTTGCGGTTCTTCGCTTTGACTTTTCCCAGGCCCCGTATCTGTATCTGAGTATCTGTGTGTCGATGATGGTGCTGGTGCTGTTGCGGATGTATCTGTTAGATACGCTCCGCATACAGATGCACTGGCTATGCCGGCATCGAAACTCGTTTTCCGATCTGGGACCGGGGACAGTGCTGATAGGACCTCGGTTTCCCTTTCCCTTCCATCGAATGGCCCATCACTTCTCTGTAGCGCCTTCAGTCGGCATAGTTTGCATTTTCAAGGTCGATCTGCCTCCACTCGTGGCGCTGATTTCTTCTGCAGAATTTCGCCATGCGAGCGAGCTACATATACCCACCATGAGTATCTCGGCCGTATATCTCATGTGGTCTAACGAGCGCGCCTTGATATTGCAATCTGGTGCCAAGTAATCTTACTTCTGTGCTCATTGCAGTTGAAATTTGTTCAGACATTTACTCTTCTGATGTCTGTGGCCCCGGCAAATGAAATAAAAAATGTTTTTTATTATTGCGCTTCGCCCCCTCCGGCCATCCTCATGAAATCCCTGAGATATGCTCAATCCCAGCATCGGGCTTGGGTTGCGGCAAGCGGAGCTTTCGCATGCCCCGGCATGGTGCAACATTTCGCGCTGCAGGCACTCTTGCCTGCTCCTCCTCCTGCTCCTGAATGTTTCCTGTTTACCGATGCGATGCCCTGGCTGACTCATTGCCGTTGAATGCCCGGGAACTGGCTGCCAATTCGGTGGCAGTGCTTCCTTTTCTCGAGCCATTTTAATTTGCTACACAGCCCGAATAAGAGATGATCCACTTGTATGGCTTAAATAAATGCAATTGTGGCCTGAACCAGGTTTTTCTCTCTGCAAACTATTTGTGAGTTCCTTTCGCCTTACTCATGCATTTCATTGGAAAACTTTTGGTGAGTAATTCGGGCCAAAAACTGGAAAATTGGCAATATGTGCCAGAAATTGCCGATCCAAAGTTTGAATCATACGTGGTATTGGATTTGTTCTTCCAAGAAATCTAATTACAAACAATTGCCTATATCTTTTTGCATCTCATCCTTCAGACACACTTACCACATGTTTTTTTTTTCAGCAAACTCTGAAAATTACAGGGAATTTAGAGAGCCCAGAATTGTATTCATTTGTGACCAATTAGAGCACTTGCTTGCATTCAGGACGATTCGCACACAGCTGAATGCTTCTAATGCTGATGATGGCAGGACGCACGTCCGAGGATACGTGGCGAACAAAAGGACACCGGCAGACGGGCCGAATCGGGGAATGCAGGCGAACAATTGCATTTCCCAGAACCGAAAGGGGCAAGCGACAGGGGCGGGTGCAACAGTGTCCTAGATGCAACTATCTTGAGTGCGAAATCACGTTCGGAAAATGCGATATGTGGCATAATTGGTCTATCCCAGGACCTAAACACATGCTGATTACATTCCCGAATATACAAGAAACAAGATCAATTGTTTAAATCCTTTCTCCAGGAAATTCCAGGAAATCCGACTCCTTGGCAACGTGGAATCAGGTTCCAGTTGACGTGTCCAGTGCAATGAACTTTCCAAGCCGAGTAGAAATTTCTACTTTTATTCAAATTTCGTTAGTGGGCATTTATTGCCTCCGAAAGGGAACAATAATAATAATAAGCGAAATAAGAAAACTGGAAATAAGATAGAAAAATGCTTTGCGCGCTCACACAAAGCCAATCAAACGATATATAATTTTATACAGAGAACATGTCTCTCCACCGACTGCCCTCCTCGGGGCCCAGCCTCTCATCCCGATTAGCATAACATCGACTGGACTTGGTCTGGGATTTGGTGTTCGGTATTGGTCTTGGAATACAAATGAGGATGGGAATGACCGCAGATGGGCACCACAACTAGCACCCAAGACAAGCGGAGGGAAGTCTCATACATTAATTAATAACTCCTATGAAATTAGCGACAACACATTATTTATTTACGTGGCCAAGAGCTGGGGCATATACCGATATAGTGTTTGTGCCACAAATGGAATTTGGCAACGGGATGTGCCAGTTAATGGTATGTATTTCTTTTGTATCATGATCTATTACTGTTCTGTGGATTTCTTTAGATTTCAGTACAAAATCTTGGCCAGTTTTGGCTTCAGGTTAGTCTTAACGTCTTCCGCAAAACACCTACACTTTCTGGCCAGGTTTATTGACCTTTTTCTGGAATAAAGTATCTGTCATCCTTGTACAGTACTTCTGGCCCCAATAGTCCCTCTGATTCTCCTCCATTTTAGCCACTATCTACGGATAGTATATAGCATTAAATCCCCAAATTAACATAATTTGATCACAGCAATGGAGATGCATTTTTTATGGCCCAAGTTCTGGCGGCTGGGAAATTATTACGAGGAAAACGATACCTTTTCCGAACAGATAGATATTCAACCCCCCAACTACCGACCGAAATAATGAACAAGATGCTTTCTTTCCATTTCTCCATTTATCTGGCAGGAGGATCTTGGAATTATAGTAAGAGAAAAAGAGAGGGACTAGACAAATGTTATTACCAAAAACGAAAAATAAAAACCAAAAACCGAAAAACGAAAAAAAAAAAAAACGGAGACAACGACCGACCCCAAAGATCTCTGACTAAATTTATTCAAAAGCGATTCGAAATACGTCGCATTGCGTCTCATGTCTCGCCCCTTTCTTCGTTAATTTGAAACAGTTTGATACTTACACACAGACATGGATATGGACGTGGACATGGACCTCCAAATGAACGTGGATGTGGATGTGGATACCTAGGCACCCGATTCGTAAGGTAATTCTAATGCGTGTGACTGCCATTAGAGGGAAGTACTTTGGAGAGCCGCCGCTCTTGGGTAGGAGGGACCCCTATCCCTATCACAGTCACTATTTCTGGATGACAAAGTCCCCAGACCCAGTCTCGTGGATGCTAAGATGCTGGGTCCCTCCACCTTTCTTTCTTTCACCTACAAGATTTATCGCTTTGTATTTGTATTATTTTTAGTTGCTTTATGTCAGCCACAGAAACACGGCGTGCCCCGCTGAATTATTCCAACATCTGCACACAATCGTACCTGGACGCATACGCATGTAGATAGTTAGCTTTTGAATTGGTGCCATCGAGGGATGACAAATTCGATGGGTTGGGGCAACCCGAGAAACTATAGGAAGCGAAGAAGCTATAAGAAAGATTTATACTTTAATCTCTCAATTTATTTCAACAGTGTGTTCAATACTGATGATTCAAACTTTCATAGTCCTATGGAGTATGAATGTTTTGTAATTTTATAATTTAGATTCCATTTTTATGCCCATGTCTATCATTATTTTTTAATTACACAAAAATATAAAACCCGTATTTAGCCAGAGAAATAGTTTGGTTCCTGGTCCATAAATGAATCCAATCGCTTCCAGCTGGGTTTGCCGGAATATTTTTGTAAAACCAAAATTCGAAACGAATGATACCTGTTCCAGTTTAGGAATTTTTTTTTTGTCATTGTAGCCCATGTATCCGAAAAAGTTTTGTCTCATATTCTATGTATAGTTATGTGGCTGTGAGTGTGGGGGCTCCTACACACAATAAGCAGACAAACTATAAAACTTGAATCAAATCGGACAAAACAAAAATAAAATTTTATTGCATTCCAGCACTAAAATCGTTCGATCGTGAGTGCCGAACGGTGGTGTATGCGCGTATCTGTGAGATACTCTCGCCATCGCACCGAGGAGATGAAGTGAGCAAAGAGGCTGAAGAATTCTTCGGCCCCAGCCTGGGACTCCTGCCCCTTTGGTCGCAGCATCAATCGGAGTGTCTGTCTCTCAGTGTGTCGCATGTGGCATCGTGGCATCTCCCCTGCCGACGAAACGAAGCGAAACTCTTTGCCTAATATTCCATTAACGGGCTTATTAAGGCAGCACGTAATACTGATGCTGCTGCTTCGACAACCCACACACACGAACAGTCCAAAGATACAGATACACACGCACGCGGAGCAGTTTAATAAAAGGTACTGATGCATAAATGGGTGTTTGTATCTAAATTGATCGAATTTGGGGACACACACAAGACAAAACCGGGGCAAGCAGATGAGCAGCCAGAGTAGGAGCAGGGCCAGGGGAAAGGTAACAGCGGGGTAGGGGGCACAAATGGGCCAAAATGCTGCATGTACGGACCAGGTAGAAATTCCCTTACTTGAAGGTAACTATACAGAAAGAAGTGAGATCAATAGGGAGTACTTTTCAAAGTACCTTTCAAAGATCAGTAATATTTTTCGGTTTAATAAATTTTGTTTAATTTTTTAAGAGTTGGAAGAAATAAATACCTATTATCCAAATCAAAAATTGTTAACCTTTAGTAAGTCTATAATTAATCCAAAACTGATATACTCTTCTCCCAAATCGAATACCAGGTATTAACCCAGTACCCATACGATTCCAATTTCGAATTGAAGTTGAACAGCATCGGCGGCTGCTAAAGCAGGTACAATTTTATAATTTCGTTTCGTGTTTAATTAAAGGTGAAGTTTTAGAGAAATAATAAAGAATTATCTGGAGCCGGGTCAGCCCGGCCAGGGCCGAGAATTGAACATTGATCGTAAAGCGATGAGACGGGTATTGGGAACCGAATAAAAAGAGTGGAAGGGCATACATTTCCCTTTTGCTCCAACTTAGACTGTCGGCGATCATTATGCCATAAATAAAGATTCGTTCCATGGCTCCGATGCACAGCTATGGGAAAGATGTATCTTATAAGGCATTTATTGCGTCTACACATAAACTGCTTCCCTAAGCCCCTAAGTCTAGGCCCTGAGCTGGGATTTGGGCTCAATAATTATGGTTTGGTTATTAAAGTTCAGGTACTACAAGAGATAAAATGATAAATTGCATTTTAATATTCACCGACTGGAGCTCTCTCTATGCAAATGTTTTATTTATTTATTTGAAACAAATTGAAAACCATCAAACAAATTTCGGGATTTGTCAAAGATTCGATTTCTCAAGCGAAACTGCTTGGACAGGCTAAATGACAACACTTGTCAAAATGTGACAACACAAACTAATCATTTTCATTCCGGCAGCAGATCGGCGAAGAGCCAACGCGTGCCAAACAGAGGCCCCAGCCCCATCCCCATCCCAAAGAACGAACCATGACGACGTCTCTAAAGATCCGATGACGAGGCATCTCTTCAAAAAATTTAGACTTTTGTGGAATATTTTTGACCAGAAAGTAGCATTACCAATTGGTAACTCCTTGGTAGTGAACTTCAGGCACGAGTCATGCTGATGTTATCCGGCTCTTAATGGCAGAGACCATGGGCAAAGTGCCTGGACTTTTATCACCAATCCGCCTGGCCTTTCACCCGGCGACCCATGGACTGCAAACACTTTTACGACACATTGACAACGGCGACGAACAAACAAACAAACAAACAGTTAAGAGACAACACTCCGGGCAACACAATTGTGTAGTTAAATCGAAGGCAATAAAATTCTCTAATTGTTTTTTTACTTTTTCGCCAAAGCAAACAATTGAGAGATTGAGCCCAGAGGTCGAGGCTAATTGATTCACACTTTCTTTTTGGCCGTAAAACACCATAGTATGTATCGAGTGTCCCATACCGAAGGCGATGAAGTGCTCGTCCTCCAGTTTATGACCCTCCCCCGACTCCCATTCCTCTCCAGACACTGGTGTAGATCAACAGTGATTAAATTTTTACTGCCTGGGCCATACTATTCGAGTGACATCTAATTGGTTTTTGCGTCTTGGAACTAGGGGATCTCCTCCCCCAATGGAAAATCATTCTGGCAGCTTAATTGGCCCGATTCAGAGCTGTCAGCCAAATCAAAAAACAAACTGGCCAGCAAGTACTTGGCCCTCTTTCAGCCCAAAACTGAAATATAATATTCCCCATTAAACAATTATAGAATAATTACACAGGGATCGGTGGCAAAGAATGTGTTTTCTTTGGGTTTTCCACACACGACCTCTTAGATGATGATGATGAGGCACATACCACCTCTGTCAGGGTCGGAGTTGAAGGGGGCACGGGCACTGCCGTCGAGTTAGACGAGTAGATAATGATGTTGAGATGTCAAAACATCAACCTGACGACGACGACGACGATGACGATGAGAGTTGCCTGGCTAGCGGGTGACGGATGGCGCGTGAGGATCACCGTGCCACTTGTGGCATTGTGTTCTTTGGTTCGCCCTCGCTTTTGGGTTTCCATTTCATTCACTGTCATCCACTCGCCCAAGAAACCCATTATTCAAATGCCGATCAATCTTGGCGCCAAAGGATTAGCTGCATTTAATAAGAGCTAATGACGAGTCGGCTTCTGTTGATGTTTACCCTTTTTCTCCAAGTGTGTGTGGGAGAGTTGGCAAACAGTGGCGCAGCTGTTGACTCTTGGCACCCAACGGGATGCACTGTACCCGCGTGCCCCGAGGGTGTCAGGTGCAATGTGTGATGAAAGGCAAGGTGCCAGCAAACAAAAGGGACCATCAGCTCCTGGGGTAGTAGGTCGTATTCAATATCTAGTCTTTAGTTATATCCGATGATCCAACTATTAATTGCAGATTTCATTAATCAACTTCAGCCATAGTTGGCCGGGGCCAACTTCCCTTCCAAGTGGCCAGTAAATTGATATTCTTCCACCCAGTCTCCCCGCATTTGAATATCGCTGGGCGTAGACGTCACTTATAGACCCATTACTCAAGTCCCGTCGCGGACTCGCCGCCGACAAATCCATCAGCAAAACTCAACTGGCACCGAATTTGGGCAGATGCGAGGGCGGCCCCGAGTCAGGTTAAATAATATACGAATTACGGAATGTAAAATAATTCATTTAAAATGTAGTTTCTGTTTTTGGGAAGCTCCGTCGGAGCGGCCGTAAATGCAGCAGTTTTCCACTGAATTTAATTAGCGACCTCGACAAATTAACGGAGGTGGATGCGGTCGCTTGGACGCTTCGCTGGGTTTCTTCAACTCTGAATTCTTCTTTTCTTCAGCTATGATACACTGCGGACAATCCCACTGAGTGAAGGTTAAACCTTCCTTAAATATTATTTGATATATTTCGAGCAGTGTCTCCCCATATGGATGAAAGTTGTTTCCCGGGCATTTCGTCACCGATCGCTGAACAACCTCCCCTCTGGTCTAGTACCCTTGGGGCTATCTCTGGCCTAGCATCAGCCAGAGTGAGCCAAGTGAATTATTTAAATTAATAAAATATGCTAAAATGTGTTACAAGTGTGCGAGAAATATGTTTGTCCGCATATGCCCGGCCTGGACCTAATGTAATAGATCATATAATTAAAAGAATTATGGTGGAAACCCCATAACGCACCAACAATTGCGTTTTCCAGACAAAAACCCCAGCAGACAATGGCAAATAATTTTCCAAGATGTGTTGGCCACGTTTCCCCTATCCGGTCAACAACTTTTGGTGGCTAAAAGCCGAAAAGAGCGAGACTACCAAGCTACCAACATGATTTAGGGCCAATTGAGGCGCGAGTTTTTCCTCTGGCTTCCATTTTAGTTTAGTTTTTTTTTTGGGAAAGTGCGTTCCAGTTTTGAGCCCAGCTTGCAGGCCAGGCGATTTGCATAATTTTGAAATAATTTTGATGAATGCCAGGCCGGGCCGAGGGAATTGGAAGTTTCGAAAGTAAATATTTTCCAAAATGTTATTCTTCAAGAGGGCGTTGCTGTCGTTAATCAGTGTGAAAAGATGTTACAGTAATTTATAATTTCCGTTCAATCTGAATAATTTCATTCTCATCTATTCTATCTAATAATGAATAAGAAAATTCACTTCCCATCAATTCAATAAACACGATTTATTCTTTAACGAAGTCTCCATCCAATTGAGTTTTAATTAAATTGCATCCGTGTCTGACTTTCTGCCAGGAATGTGGCTTAAATATTTCACTACAGAGTCCTACTTGAGTGCATGGAATAAACACCAGAAACTGATTTCCTGAATATCCTGCCAGCCGGTGCCTGTGCCTGCCTATCTGTCCTTCTCTAATCTCAAAGCCGGAGTGCTGGCGGAATATAATGTTTCAGTCGGCATATTTGCAGTGCATATTTGACGGGGCCATAAGTACATATGCACAAGCCGGGGCCGGGGCCGGGAGGAGGATAGGCTAGAGAGACAGAAGGATGCGCCAGGACCTCTTCTCCGCTCGGCACTGCTCGAGTGTGTGTGCAAACAAAGCAAACTGGGAAAGTGCCACTAATTACAATTCCCACACGCAGCCACCCCCAGCCCCGCGCTGGCAGAAGAGCTGCCACCGCATTTGCATCCGTTGCAAGTGTTTGCTGCTCGGTGGGGCCGCGGCGAGCGTCTGTTGACCGGCCTACGGCTCGAGGTCCTGGCTCGTCCTTGGCTGTTTGCTTTGGCAGTCAGACCAGCAGTCAGATCCTGCCTCCCAGTCGGCATATTGAATTTCTCGTCGCTCTGTGTGGACACACAATCTCCCATCCATTTCCTCGCCAACTGACCTGACCTTTCGTGCTGTCGACACGGAAATCGATTCGTACCCAAAACTAAGGGTATGGAATATCCTTCGACCGTGACCACAGTCGATGTCCTAGCTCGATGATTTCATTTGCGGTTACTCTGTCTACCTGTAGTCCTTCCCGGCCAGCAACAAAGCTATTTACAGAACTACGAAACGAACACGAAGAGGCCAAAAAAAACGTCACAGGGGACAACTGTCCCATTCACACGCACCCTGGAGGAAATCGAGAGGGTCGCAGTCGTAGTTGGAGTCGGGGGATAATTCCACCTGCACTACCATCACCATCACCTTCGCCTTGGCCGCCGCGGTGGTGGTCAGTGTCATCATCTTGCAAGTCGGATGGACAGGTGGAAAAGCGTCACCGTCATCTATCGTCACCGTCGTCTTTGGTCTAATTCCGATGCGATGGCCGAAACAGCCACGAAGCGTCCAATTTGTGGCCATTTAGCCGGCAGCCCAATTAACCTGCACTCGCATCTCTCGCTCCTCCTTTCGTTTCTGGCCAATTAATTTTCCCTCCTCGAGGCCAGTGTCTCGAAAGTGTTAATCAGGGGGGCGGTTAAAAGGCTAAACGAGAAGTCCACCCAGAAATCGCAGAAAACGGGGAATTTAAATCAGACAACAGAAATGTTTACCATCCGGAAGAAAAGGAGAAACATTTTAATCAGAGAATTTAAGAGGTTTTCTTGAGTTTCTTTCAACGATTTTAAACCTACTTAGCCCAGCTCCTTTGATTTAATTTGTAGCGACCGAAGGACCTCTTGGCTTCGTGACCCGACAGCGGAAGTCCTTCATGTTGGCTGGCCCGCAATCGATATGTCTCGGAAATGTTGAAAGGCGCCTGGCAAGATTGATGATGCTTTAGAAGCTAGCAATTCACATGAAATATCTGCGAGTAATTTGCCATGCAACCAAACAATTAAGCTTCGAAATTGGTGCGCTTGCAATTCCCGTTTTCTGGCTGAGATCTTGAGATCTCAAGCTCTTCCAGCGCCAACCTCAATTAATCTCTTTGCCAAAAGCCGACCGACCGGGCTTGACCCGAAGACTCCGACTCAGACTGAGACTTTAAAATAAAAATAAAAATAAAAATCAAGAAACAGCTGCAGAGGGAAACGTCACACTTCAATCAGACAATAAAAAATATTGAAATGAGCCTGGGAGGATGGAGCCAAAGCCGCGGCGGCGAAATAAAAAACGAATTTCGCAGAATCATTTTAAATGAAGTTCATTTTTCGAGCTGAGCTGAACTGAGCTGAGCTGAGCGCTTCTCAGGTAATCCGGCAAATGAATAATTGATCCTGCTATATAATTAACGGATCCACTCAATTGCCAACATTTTAGTGCAGTCAGCCAGCCGAACAAAGCCCGACTCTATGCGAATACTATATATTTTTTATACATTTCATGGTCGCTTTAAAAAAAAACACTATCTTATGTGCAATTTTCATTATTTTTCATCCACCGATTCTGACGACGGAAGCCATAAAGGCAACCGACATTTCAATGAATTTATTTTAATTTTAAAAACAGTTTCAATACTCTTTCAAGGGGTGTTACAAATTATAGTTTAACGTGGAATTTAATCCAGAAGTTTTGCTATTTTTAAGGTAACTAAAACTGAGTCACTCAGGTAGCTATGGGTAACACTTGCAATTAGCTTTTCTAGGAAATCCTGAGCTATGGAACTTCAACAAAAAATTAAACCCCACATCAGATCCCATTCAACAGCTCATGATGGAAAAAACTACACAAATAAAATAAACGAAAATATAATTGATAATTTATTCATGTATAAGTTGAAATGTAATTTCTAAGGCTATTATTAATTTGATTACTCAACGTCATAGTCAGCGACAAAGAGCCCGAAGGCTGGCTGCTATAAGCAGATACAAAGATACAGATACAAAAGTTTCCCCCTCCCTAGTGCGTGTATCTATGTATCTTATGGTCTTAGACACCTGTACCTGAGGCCATGTGACATTGCTTCATGGATCGACTTTAATTAGAGGGACTCGGGTTTTTGGATTGTACCTTTGTAGTTGTATTAAATTTCTCCTATCATAGATCGATCGTTCTTTGAACTCCCTCCCGGAGACCCTTTCGGACATGATTTATGGGAGTATCGGAGTCCCTCCCGACCTTCGTCCATTCCCCGGGTATGATCCAATCTAATTGAACAGAATTTAGTCAACCTTAAATTTATTGTTGAATAACGATGCTCGTGGCCGAAAACTGGTTTAGGCGAAGGCGTTCGCACCTCGGCGATTTCAGTTAAATAATGCCCCCGATGATGATGATGATTGTTCTGGTGGTGGGTACTGGTTTTTTGCGTATTTACGGAAGTGTTTAAGCCCCGTCGAATGTGGCCCACCACCTGGCCCCGCCCCAAGCCAATTGCCGAACCAGTTATCTCAGCAGCCTCTTAGCCATCGTCATTAGTCGATTTCTTCAGTAAGTCTTTTCTTAAACCAATATTATTATAAAAGTTATATATTCGCTAATCAAAGATAATCAAAAGCAATAATCAGTTTGGGAAATTTCCAATAGTTTTCTGGAATGTGTAGAATATTTATTAATATCAAAAATCAACCGCAAATCAAATCTAAATCAGATTAGGATAAAAGAAAAAATAAAAACAATTACAGTGAGAACGATAAATGCTAATCAAGCTGCCTTAATTCGTCCGGAGAGTGAGAAGTCCGAGTGGTAACTATATATGGATCATGATCTCATTGGCTGTTACTTGCGCATATAGCCAGTGCCCATTCCGATACCATTCAGTTCGGATTTCGTATTTAGTGTTCGACTTCAGTTGCCAATTTAGTGACAAAACAGAGATAAAAGCGATTCAATTTGAATATTGCCAGTCCATCCGCCTTGAGCTTGAGCACCCCGCCACCGCACCACCTCTGGCGTTGTCTCTGGCGTTCTCTGTGCGCGTAAGCTGATCTTAGCCAAAATAGTAAAACCTATTAAAAATTATTATTGTCCCATCTTCATTAGCCGGAGCCACAAAGCCGGAGCGGGCCAATCGAGGCGAAAATACGATTCCATATGCATAAATTTCGAGTTGCCAGAGTCTGAGATACATATTGGACTCAAAGTACAGTGCGTTTGATGAGTATAAGGAGGCTAGGGAAATAGAAACTATAGACTATAGACTAAATAAAAGATATAGATTTTTTTTTATATATTTCTTTAATTTTTTATTGTATAGTATTTACTTTTATGTTACAAACTGTCTCTCAGCATAAACGTGTACCAATTTATAGGCAAGTTTTGCTTTAAAATTCGTACTTTCTTGAAATTTATTGCTGAGACCCTGGCAAAAAGCCGAAAAGCAACTACTAGACAATACAAACGACATCATATTTACATAGAAATCTATTTTGGCCACGACTCTTAAATAAGCCACATAAAAACAAGTCCGAATTGAATGGGCTAATCAGAGTGATGTTCTTACCTGATGGTCCGATGGTTGGTGGTTGCTTTTGGCTCGTTTCTTGCTTCTTGTAAGCCAAAAAAATATTCTTTTCTCTTCGGCGGACTGACGTAATTCTATTTTGCACTCACATTGGAGATCGAGTTCGTCGCGAAACTTTCACGGCAACTTCGACGAGATCATCGCACAAATTGCATATGATTTCGGGGATTTTTATTTTTGACACTTTTGCTCTGAAGGGAAAGGGTTATAAAGTTCAGAGACCAAGCAAATACGAAAAGATGTTTGTGATTTTAATATTTTCTAGTACTTTTTACCGCAGCCCTATCTGGGAAACTTTTCCCTTGGCCTTCTATTTATATCGGAACTTTTTGATTACTCTCCGGGCCAGGTGGAATGACGTCTCTGGCTCATCAAATATTCTTCGACAAACTTTCGCCATTAAACATTTCTTTCACCTTGACTATTGATTGCTTTATTTAGAATTCCATGGCCATAAAGTTGGCCAAGCTGTTCGTCTAAGGGAGGGGACAGGAGGCCTGAATGCAATCCTAATTGCCACTTGCAATTGCAGAATTCTATGTGGTTTCCGTTTCCCTTTGAAAAATGTTATGACACGCCCCCTCGAGCAGTCAACCAGCTGATCAAGAATCTTTCATATTCCGCAAAATGTCCAACTTTGGCTCAAAGAAGCTGAAGCAGACGGCGCTTGGCTTTTAGCATTATGCCGGTGAATATCCACCGCTAAGATGACGGCCAACAGCCTCTCAAAAAAGCACGGGAGGTAGAGAGGTGGGTCTATGGCTTGGAGCATCATGTAAACACTACAAAGCGTGGCAACTATCTGAGCACCGCTGCTGCTGCTGCCAAGTTGTCACTCGTCTTCGTCGGGAAATGCAACTAAAAGCGACACTAACCCAATTTCTGTAGGGCCTAATAAAATTATAAACTTTTCACCAGCCAAACCGACGATGTCGTCGTCTCGCGAACAACAAAACAAACAACACACACCCATGACACCCCACGCCCAAATGGGAGGCAGGGGGCGTGGTAATTGCTTTGCACTAGCCGGGGTGGAGTGGAGCAACCTCTCGAGGCAGCCAGCGCACGGTCACGACATCGACGACGGGAGATGGCAGCCAGAATGTGTTACAGATACGGAAAAGAATACTTGCCCCTTCTGGCAAGGAGCTGAATAAATAGGAGCAGTGGGCGTGGCTCCAGCAGCACCATCAGCAGGAGTGGCAGCAGCAGCGGCAGTGGCGTAGTTTTGTTGAAACAATGGGCATAAATGCATGGGCTTCGCCACCTCTTCAAAACGGGGTTAATAAAGTTGCGCATGGAGGAGTCTGAACAGTAAGGATGTCTACACTTGAAAAAAAACATAAAAATTATCCTTTAACTTATTGAAAGGATTTTAACCACATAAGTATGCTATGATTTTTTTCAAAGCTTTCTATGGCTCAATTTTGAAGGATTATCTGCTCAGAAATGTGTGTATTTTTTGGACAGTGTAAAAGCCCACACCACAGGAGCCGCAGCTGCAGCTTGCATGCAATTTGTGCGGTAAACAAAGTGCCGTAGTCACTGCCGGAGCCGCAATCGTAGCCCCGTAGTTGAGACCCCGGGCGGGGTGCCCAGTCGAGTGCATGCACCGAGAAGTGCACTGCTGCCCTGCAGGTGAGTTGGTGGTCAGGTGAGCAGAAGCGACACCTGCAGAGGCACCAATTCATATTGTATGTTGCAGCCACTGCTGCTGCCACTGCCGCTGCCGCTGCCTCTGCTGTTGCTGTTTACTTTGCCCTGATTTACCATCATTTTGTGTTTGTGAGTTAGTGTGTGTTTTTTTTGGTAATCCCTGGCTTTTGGCCAAAAACTTTTCATTTCTATTCCGAATCCATATCGGTTTGCTCATTATTTGGCACTAAAGCTGCGTAAGCATCGAAGAAGTCAAGGGAAAGCCAGAAACTTGACCCATTTGGCAAGGATAATATTGAGATTACAGATGTTATATAACAGACTATTCATAAAGGATGAAAATATGAATGTTTCTGAACAAAAAGTACTTAAGAAGAGTGGAATAATAAACATTCCAATCACTTTCTAATCAAAGTCTTAAACCTTGACTTTAAATATAATAAAAAATCAATCTTTTTAATTGCTTTTTATTTGTACAACCTAACATGTTTTTTATTTTTATTACTCTCTTGGTAGAAAGGTAGTAGTAGACCAGTTACCAAGCTATCAGCTACCAAGATCTCATCAGCTCTGGCTGCACAACTAGTGCTATTTAAACTGGCTCTTGTTTGGTCTTCGTAATCAATGTTTATTTACTTTTTAATTTTAATTGCAGCACAAACACACTCACACTCGCTCACACACACATACGCGTGCAGCGAGGGAATATGGCGCACGGGCAGTTAACGGGTTTTTTCCTTCTTCTGTTTTTTATTTTTTTTTTTGCATTATTGCTGCTGGCACACGACGAATTCCAAAGCCACTTGGCAGCATCATTGATTTTTTTTCTCTGACCTGCTCTTTCTCTTTGGTTCCCTCTTTGCTTTCCTTACTCTCGACCCGCTTGTATCTTTCTTTACCTAATATTTCATCGCTCTGTGCCTCTGCCTATCTTGCTCTGCTCTCCACCATTTTGTTATGTTTTTTTTTTTTGTGCTTTCTTCAATTGTGTTTTCTGTAATTTCTCGTGCTGTTGTTTTTCCAGGTTCGTTCTTTCGTTTTTTTTTTTTTGCCATTTTTGCCAAATTACTGTGGCAGTGCTTGGCTCGACAAGCACGTGCATGCAAAGGATACGCTTTGCATACTGGCATGAGTGTGATTGTGTGTGTGTGGCAGGTCCTGTCTCTGTCTTTCGGAGTGACTCCGGGCAGCTGCTGTAATGGCAGTTACCAACTCTATGTGGCACACACGCGGCCTGCCTCTCTGCTTTTCCTTTTCCCCACCTTACGTGTGTGTGTGTGTGTGTGTGTGTGCGTGTGTTTGTCTCGCGTGCCACACAAACAAAGGCAACAAAAAAACATGGAAGGGCTAAGGGAAAGGGGTTCAGAGGGCAGCTGGTAACCCCACGGATTGAGGGGACAACAATTTAATTTTAATTGCCGCACTTTTCACTCGCTTCTCCTCCTACCGATCGATCATACGCACCGTGGGCCGCACCGCTGAGAAAATCGATCATACGCACCGTGTGCCGCCGGATGCCCCAAAACAAAACAAGAAAAACGGAGGGCAGGCCAGAAAAAGGAGGAGGGGCGAAGGAGAAAAAAAAATCAATTTGTATTAAGAATGAATTTTCGATTTGCGTCCAACTTTATTTGACCACGAATCAGGGGTGTTTGAATAAAATCCAGTAAGATAAAAATCCTTGCTTTCTCTCTGTCTCTTTCTGTCTCTGTCTGTGTATGTGTGTTTGTGTTTTATGCTTGTATGCGTGTCCCTGTATATGTGCTAGTGCTGTGGCTTTTACATAATTAAACGGCGGCACGCGTTGGCTAGGCTTTAAAAACCTGCCGAGAGAAAAAAAAATCATACTGCTTTAACGGAGGCACTCTGCCCATTTGCTTGGACTCTGACTCTGACTTGGCAAGGACAAGAAGAAGGATGTCAGGATAAAAGGAGCCGACCCCGGAGCCGAGCCACTCGGCCATGATTTCCCCCGGGGCTTTGTTTTGCCTTCACTTATCACCATATCAGTATAGGACTTCCGTACCTCCTCCTCAATGAGCCCTTCGCACTCGCACACTCACTGACCGGGTCAGGATCCGGGTGGATCAGGATCAGCAGCGGATCAGGATCGCTCGGCTCGCCGCCACCTCTTCACTTGACTTTTTGCGGGCGGAGCTGGGCAATGAAATCCTGGCTTTCACAAAAACACAGACACTGTGGCACTCACACACACACACTCACACACTCGGCAATCGCACGGAGGGACAAGAAGAGAGACTCACACGCAAAGGCGAAACTCTGGCAACTAATTTGGGTGACTGGCTGCCAGCCTGCCAGTCGTTGGTGCTGCTGCACTCGAGGTGTCCGCCTCCGAGTCGGGCTTCCAGTTTCCAGTTCTAGCCGGGTTCCGAACCAGCCTTTACGGCCGTAAAGCTTACCATTGCCATGGGTTACGCCGGGGCCCAGGACACAGCGAGAATAAAGGACTTCATTTTGACTTAGGGACTCCAACAGCTGGAATTTTTTTCTTTTAGAGATCTAGTAGCTTAGTGTCTAATAAGTTAATATACAAAAATTTATTTTATCCTTATTTTTCTCACTGTAAAGGCCTATTCAGAGAGGTCGCAAGCTCTGAGCACGACCTATCCCAAAGCTTTCCGCTCACACGAGTTCCACACGCGGCACCTTCCAGTGCGCAGTGTTGGCTCTGCGCAAGATTGGCGCCAGCACGTGCCACGCCGCAGTCCAGCTGTTGGTTACCAAACCCACCTCGCCCCCTGACCCTGCCCAATACACCGCCCCTGGCCCACCACCCAGCCCTCGGCATCGGCCTCGTCGCCCTGCGCCCATCGCCCACCCTCGGTCAGTTGCTATTCAAATCAGAGCCGAGCTGTGGGTTGACTTTTGACCATTGATGGCGCACGCAGGCGGGTTAAATGGGGCCGCTGCTGTGGTGGACAGTCGGGGTCGAATGCACTCGGGCATGGGCCAGGACGGCCAGAACTGGAGCTGAGTATCTCCAACTCCGTGCTCCGGCCCTTCGCCGAAGCATTCTTTATTGACTTTAGCTTTGGCTTTCCAATTGGGTTTCTGGGTCATCCTCCAGCGCCCTCAAACACTCACACACTACCATCGATTCGGTGCAGCAGCCAGCAGCCCACAACAGCTCGGACACACACACAAATATGTATTCTCTGTTCATCATCCACCCATCATGACCAGCTACGAGGAACACGCATACTTATTGGCCAACTGCAGCTGACACTTGTGGGATGTCCCGCAGATCGATGTGGCTCTTTGGGGCTTTTAAATTAGCCAGGATTTACTTTCAATGGCTCTTATTACTGTCATAGAGAAATTAGCCATCAAGAGGTGCAATGTTGTCTTAATTGTAGGAAATTATTCACACTTTTTTACAAAAGTACAGACAATATTAAACAAAATATGGTCAAATGATGACAATTTCTATAGTTCTGGATAGGACCATACATTATCTGAATATTTTCTCAATAAAGGGTTTATGAAGACAGTCTGAAGAGTTCATCATCTATTATTTAGAACTATCTTGGCTAGTAAAATTGTGTAAAATATAGTAAAATAAGGCCATTAGGAACACGAAAAGATACGAATTGGTCAAAATGGTAACTTTTCAGCCACTTTTTAGCCAATATCTCAGGCGTTTTGCATCTGATTTGAAAAAGGGATACCATTTATGAATCAGGGCTTTTATCTCCTCCGATCTGGATCAAAATATGGGAAACAATAATTTTATCGATTTTTGGCAAAAATCGTGATGTTACCCCTTTGAAAAATTTCGAAAAATGGGCCAAATTTTAGTTGGGCGGATTTTGATGTAGAATCATAGTACTCGAAAATCCATGATCGGAAAGGTATAACATTCATCGATCGGGTAAATATTAGCCAAGTTATGGTCATTTTTCTGGGATAAATAGAGCCGGAATGTATTCATGACCAACTTAAGAACAGGGTGGCCAAAATGGCATCTTTTGAGAAACATTTTAGCCAATATTTTAGTTATTCTTCGTAGCATTTGGAAAAGGAATACCATTTGCAAATCAGGGTTCCAATTGCCGTCGATCTGCATTAAAATACCACGAAAATCGATAAATAAAATTTTGAGTCGATTTTTGGCTAAAATCATGATGTTACCCCTTTAAAAATTTTCGAAAATGGGCTCAAATTTTAGATGGCCAGTTTTTGATGTAGGATTATTCTACTCGAAGGTCTAAGAACGGGAAGGCATAACATTCGTTGATTAGACAATTTTTAGCAAAATTATGGCAATTTCCATTCAATAAATTGACGTCCAGAGCCTTGTTGACCAAGTTAAGATCATAGTGGCTAAAATAGCAACTTTTGAGACACATTTTAGCAAATATTTACGCCATTTCGTGTCGTATTCTGGAAAGGAATACCATTTACGATTCAGCGTTCTAACTGCCTTCAATCTGTATTAAAATATCTCGTAAATCGATAAATAAAATTTTTGATCGATTTTTTGCCAAAATCATGACCCCTTTGGAAATTTACAAAAATCGGGTCAGATTTTAGTTTGCCAGGTTTTAATGGAAATTGGTGATACTCGAAAATCTAAGATCTGGAAGGTATAAAATTCACCGATCGGATAATTAAAAGCGAAGTTGTGCCTATTTTCCTGAAATAAATAGAGCCGGAAAGCCTTGATGAGCCATGTTCCCCATCATAAGTGATATTTTAATTCAGATCAACGGCAATTGAAGCCCTTATTCATTATTGGTATTCCATTTCCAAATACGATTAAAAATAATTAAACTATTGGCTAAAAAGTGTCTCAAAAGATCCTATTTTGCCCACCCTGTTCTTTGGTTGGTCATTAATGCTTTCGGGCTCTATTTATTTCAGAAAAATGACCATAACTTGGCTAATATTTACCTGATCGATGAATGTTATACCTTTCCGATCATGGATTTCCGAGTAGTATGATTCTACATCAAAATCCAGCCAACTAAAAGTTTACCCATTTTTCGAAATTTTTCAAAGGGGTAACATCATGATTTTGGCCAAAAATCGGTAAAATTTTTGTTTCCCATATTTTGATCCAGATTGGAGAAGATTGAAGCCCTGATTCATAAATTGTGCGCCTCTTTCGAATCAGATGCAAAATGCCTGAGATATTGGCTAAAAAGTGGCTAAACAGTTATCATTTTCACCATTTTCCATCGGCCAACAACATAAAATAAAACATAAAAGTGTTATTTACAAACTAAATTCAGAAACTTTAGTCAAAACTATAAGCCTCCAAAACACTCCCTTTAACAAAAACCAAAAAATATGTCCTGGAAAGTCCTTAGACAACGATTAGCATCTAATATGTGTGCCATAGAGCTTGCCTTGGCTTATTTATTGTGCGGCTGTGAATCATCGAATGAATGGATGTTAGCCAGGCTAAAAGAGTAGGCCCTGTGTCGGAGGACGGGTCCGAGGACTGAAAGCTTGACGCATTTTCGAGCTTATTGTTCCAAATTCGATGCCTCGGGCCGAGTACTCATCGGGCATAATTCGTTGGATCCGTTGGATCATCACAAAGGAAAGCGATGTCATCGGCCAAAATGCAGTACAGCTTTCCAAAGGACACAAGGGTGGCAGGCAATGGGGTGGCAATGGCTGGGCAGGATTCTAAACAATGCCGAAACAATTTCCAAAACAATGTCAGCGTGCGCAATTTTAATGATTGCAGATATTTTAATGCGGCACCAAGTTATTGTTCTCACAATGCTGATATACACTCTGAGAAATATTGAGTAATAGAATATAGGACATTATTAGATTATTTATAAAGGTCTTAATGATAAAATGAGCTTTTATCTTAGCTCTCTAAAATGGTATAAAATTTCTTATAATAATTTTAAATTAATAATTTATTAAATTTTTTGGGGAATCTCATACTCATAGTAGCTGCATCGTCAGCAATGGGTGGCCGAATTGCTTTGAAAATTTTCTATAAAATTAGTCCATCCAGCTCTCCCATGGCTATGCAGCATCCTCAGTGGACTTGGGCATAAATGGATAGATGGATGGGATGGATAGGATGGATGGGATGGATGGTTAGATGTATGTAAGTCTTTCTGCACTGTGAAAACTGTGTATTGGCCAAATGCAAAATGATTGATTGACTCCCAACATCATTATTATTAGCATTTTTTGGTTGGAGTCTCCGTTTTGCCTGCGTTTCTGGCTAATTAACAGACCTGACCACCGCCGGACTGTTGTTGTTGTTGTTGGGACCCCCGGTTCATTAAACTTTAGTGGCTGATGGTTGAAGTACAACCGTTGGAGTCCAACACACACGACTCCCAGCCAGGTTGGTCACTAATTGAACCTGCCGAGGAATTACTAGATAATTTTAATGTGTTACGGTAGCCCCGGCATTAGTCCAAAACCAATTTCCACTTTAATATCTTTGCTAGCGGTCTTTTGGTTTCTTTTTCTGATGCAGGGTTTCTATTTTTGCACTAAAAATAATTGGTGCTTTGATGAAGAAAATGCTTAAGCAATTTAAAGTTAATTTTCAGACTCGAAAGAATAGATCTAGCCTCTTAGCAAGGGTCTCGATGAAGAAGCCCTTACCAAAAACGTTAATTGACATTGGATCTTCTTCATTTACATGTCATTTTGGCCAAATAAAACCGGCAGCTGTAATATAAATTCCATCTGGCAATAGGAGACTGCGTAATACGATTTCAAGTCGCTTTTTAAAGCCCTCGGAGGCAACTGTACCCCAAGACGATGCCCACCAGGCCGCCTTGTGCAATGTGATCGACACCATTTTGGATAATATACAGTGTATATCATATGTGTATGTGTATGTGGCTGGTATGTGTGGAGAGGAGGTGGAGAGGCGAGTAATAGAGCCAACGGCACTTAATTCGTCGACTACGATGGCTGACATACTTACAATCCATGCATATAACTACACACATCAAAATATACCCACTCAGATACAAATACACAGATACAGATACACTTGGATCTCTTCCAGTCGCTTTCCAACTTAGTTTACATAATAAGCACCTAGGCCAGAGTACCCACACACACTACACTACACTACACATACACATACACACACCAATACACTCACCCATCTTTATTTGCGTGCTTTGTTGACTATAAAATTGTATCTTTTTTTTTCTCTTTATCATAATTAAATTCATGGTTCGTGTATCATCTTCAAAACACCGAAAACCGAAAGAAATACCTACTACACTCACTCTCTGCATCTTTCTCTCCCTCTCTCTTTTGGAATTTAATTCGTGAGCCGCAAGGTGAGTTGAGCGGTACAGATATAGGTATGTATAGTACACACATATGTACAGTCATATTTACCTTGATCATTTCTATTGTCCGCGCACGTTTGCCAGAGAGGGACGGAGAGTCGACTGTCAGTGTGTGTGTGGGTAGATGGGGGGGTCTAACTAGTATCTATAAGATTAATATACAAAATAATATAATTTCAGTAGATGGCTTTCCCCCAAAAAAGTATCTACAAGTATAAAGATTTCACTTGAATCTACTCCCCCACTAAGAGTACTGATAATTTCATAATCATGTTTCTATTTTTCACTCTGATAACTCAGCTATAGGAACTATATAGACATGGCCCAAACCGAGTGCCAATAACTCATCGCCGACAAGGAATGCTGGTCGCCAACGCATCGGAAATAGTGGGGAAATGGAAAACCCGCTTGGAGTTACTCCACGAGGTGCAAGATAAATGAATTGTCATTCGGTGTCTCAGTTCGATTTCAGATTTATTCCTCTATTAGGGCACTGAAGATGACTACATTATAAGGGAGAATCCAGAAATCCGATGAAAAATTGGAGTAAACTGGGGACTGGGGGATCTAGTCTTTAGGTAATCCCTGATCACTGACATGATTTTCAATAAATTCAGAGATCAAAGAAGGAAATAGAGTTTTTTATTTAATATTTTCAATCAAAGGCAAATTATAATCTTATGCAAAATGGCCAAGAAACAAGTATTATACATATAATCCAGTCATAGGAAGAGGACCCATTAAAAACCATCTGAAAATACTTTTTTGTTAATAAAAGTAAACCTGAACCACCCACAGGTCCAATTGTTGTTTCTTCGACTATTGAAATGCGTACAAAAATCATTTAGACAGATCGTGGCATTAAAATATATGTACGCCCGAACATGGCTACTATATCTACTATATAAAAAAAAAAATATATCAAGCGCAAAACAAACGAATATTTTAATTAGAGTATAGATAAAAAATAACAAAAACAACAGAAACAAAATCCAACAAATGAGAAAAACGGGGCAAGATCTTGCAAGAGAGAGGGGTTATCCGAGGGGGTGGTGGCAGCAACAAATATTAACAATAATTATACCCAAAATATCAAGGCGCGACACCTATTCCATATAAATTTTAGCTTTTCGTTCACTCTCGATAAAAATAACATTCCACACGTACACACTCAAGTGGGGTAGGAGGATGAGGTGGGTGGGTGTTGGTGGCAGGGGGATATAGTACCGCCCAGCCTCCCCCTCGGGGCAGGGACTAGGGAGCCAGGGGCCTGGGGCGGGGGCTGTGGGTAAAAATAAATACAAATGTCGCCGGCATCAATAAGATATAAATTAAAAGTGTACTACAATCCCAATGTTAATTAGCGACGCACGCGGAGAGGAAGCCATGAAGGAGAAGTGGAACGAAGAATTAAGATACAAATACACTGAAAGAAAAGGAATAAATGAACCTCAGAGATCTAGAAACAAATCTAATAAGAGTATTTCCTTTTTAAAAATCTTAAGAAATCATCTAACATAATTTTTTAAAAATTATTTCTTTTTTATAGAATATTTTTCCCTGCACCCATGTACTATGAATCCAAAACTTTTCCCCCTAAATCACAAAACAATATTATACCTTCACCTCCCCGACCAATTTCATACCTTCGCCCTCTTGCCAGCCTCTTGCCGAACTTTACTCGCTCCACTGGAAGCGTTTGACATGCTGTCGTGTATCTATTAGATACATTAGCTACCGCATGCCGCTGGCTAGAGATCCCCAGATACTGCATCTTCAGATCGTTGCATCTTTGGGATTGTGCTGCGACTACTACAATTTCGATGTTTTCCTATTTGGAGTGTTTTTACACGTAAATTTATTTTGTTTTTGTCGCGTTTAATAAAGTTGCATCTGTCGTGGGGCGCCTCCCACCGTATAAGTAGCTTTCACGTAGGCAAAGTGGGAGGAAAACTTTATTTATTCCTGGCCCTGGGAGCTTAATGACTTCCTGCAGTGGGCTGGCAACTGAAAAAAAATGTTGGGGGGAAAGATGAGATTATAGTGCGGTAGCAGCGGATAATATATCTCATAGATGGCAGCCAGAAAAATGCCATAAATATCTTCAAAAATATGATTTTGTGATATATTTAAATCTTAATATTAGAGATCTTACTTAGATATTTGTTATTTCCGTTTAAAGTTCCTTGTGTGCTTCATCTTTTTATTAAAATTTCAAATTAGAACAAATGATTTACTTAAATCCGTGTGAGAACTGCTCCTCAGGTAAGTATTCTAATGACTAAAAAAATCACAATAACCGGTAACAAGTATTACTGGTAACTGGTAATGTGACTAATTCGAATAGTATTATTTTGAAATATTCTATCTTAACCTAAAATCCAAAAATAGTTTATTATTTATTAAATAAGATTAGTTCTCTAATAGTTGCTATAAATTAGCAGAAAAAACAGACACACTTAGCACCTTATAACTTAAACGCAGACATGAATCCAGCTCTCTTCGCAGACTTATTTTGGCCAAGTTGGAGGGCGAGGAATTCTGCAATTCAATTGGTCGGCCGACTGGCAGCTTCTTTCTTCGTTCTCCGGTCTTCTCCGAGCTCTCTGCAGTCTTCAACTTCAATCTTACCACAGTGCCCTTGCCTAGTTGGAAAAGTAAACACAATCCGATTGTATGGCTTAGATAATGGTCAAGAGAGTGCCTCAGTATGTGTGAGTGTTTGGAGAAGGGGCTTAGAAATTTCGAAAAAACCGGCATACCGTGCGGGTGGGCAATCCAACTTGCACGCAACATGTTTGCTGGCAACTCGAACTCGAACAACGAGCACTTGGGGGCACTTCGGATGTTACTTGCCGCTTCGAAAAATACGAAAACAGGAATTCGTATTACGCATACGTTCAGTTCGGCGAAGAAAGAATACCGTTCGTACAGGCAGAGTCGTCTAGTACGGTGGCGACCATTACGGCGTCGTTCATTACGTTTCCAGCAATCAGACGGGCAGCAAGTGTCGTGGTTCAAGTGCGGCTAACTCAGTAATTTACTAACTTGGCTTGTTTTGGTTTCTAGTCGTATATTGGCTTATTGACAAGTGTTTGTTTTGGACACAAAAAAGCAAGACATTCAAAAAGAGAACTATTAAATATTAAATAGAAACATAAACTATAAACAGTGCTATCTGTGAGATTAAAAACTAATTAAAATTAAACTGCAAAACAATTAACTACGGGCTGTGCAATTGCCATTCAAATAATTCCTGGCTGGAAATTTAGTGCAAAACAATAAACACACAGAGAACTGCAGCAACAATGAGTTGAAAAATCAGCGCGTCGGCAAATTGGCATAAATAAATAAAATCACAGCCCTGCCTGGCTTGCTCTTTTTTTACAACCTGATTTTTATGAATGAATGCAGCTACAGATACAGAGCTACGGGAGCTACAGCTACAGCGAAAAAAAAAAAAAAACCGCAACATGAGAGCGAGATGGTTGATACGAAGTCGCGTGCACAGGAGCCCCAAGTCCAAGGGGGGCAGAGTGGCGGGTGGCTAGGCGGGAAAAGCGGACAGGTTGTCAAAAGACCGATTCCGATTCTCCCGCCGCCCACCACCGCCCACCCTTCTTTATTTATCTTTTATTTTTATTTTATTTTTTTTTTTAGTAGTATTCTCCTAGGCGACACACGCTCATCGCCTGTCACTCTCATGTTTTTGTTGCTTTCGTCTGTCATCGCGATGTCGCACACACACACCCCCAAGTCAAGTGACACTCACACACACACACTCATGCAGCTGGGCAATTGTTGTCGTTGCAAAATTAATAACGGAAGTTGTGCATTTTATTAATAAAACGAAATTCACACAGAACCCGAATCAGAATCAGAATCAGAACCAGATTCACAAACACAATCAGACAGAAAAAAAAAACCAGAACACGAAACTCAACTCGCTGCGAAAAGGAAAATACTGTCTCTTTTTCGTTTTGTTTTCCGCTTCTCGGAAAATCCAAGAAATGCTCAACACCAAAAATTATATTAAATTTCCCATTGTTGTTGCAGTTGTGCAGTGTTTGTCCCCTCCAGCTTATTGAAGTTAAAAAAATTCAAACTAAATTCGAAATCGGCCAAGGAAAGTGCTAAAGTTCATCCCCTCACAAAACAAATTACATAAAAGGGAGTATTGTATGTGAAGACCCCCTTAAATAACCCTCGAAAGTGTTTCAAAAGTGTTCAAATTTTACAATTGTGTCACCAGTCTTCTCAAAAAATATAAAATAAACTTCCCACAAAGGAACTGTAAACATCGTCACTATTATTACAAGAAATATTTACAAAGAAACCCCTATCCAGAGGTAAGTTTTTTGTTTTAAAAATAAATAAGTAACTGGTATACTCCCAAAGATTTTCAACAGAAATGAGAATTTCTAGAAAATATGCGAGAGAGCTGCGCCAAAAATTCCAAGAAATTGCACTGAAAACTCAAGGCGTATACTTAATATTTAATATTTTAATAAAATTACTTGCTGTGGACTGAATTTAGGCGGTCTTGGTAGAAATTTCTATGACTTTACATAAATTAGGTTAACTAATTTTTAACGACCATGATCTTTATTTGCGATCTCTCCCAAAGATCGTAAAGCTATAGTGTTTTTAAACGCTTTCAAGAGCCCTCGAAAGATACATAGTTAGTGTCCTCTTCGGCTTTTGATAAATGAATCTTGGGGGGGAATTTTTTTCGTACAGTAATTGCCAACTTATTGGAGGCAGTGGCAGTATAGTATAGCATAGCTCACTCTGGCCAATAAACCATTATCAGTAATAGCAGCTAATGAACCCGGGTCCCAGTTGGAATCTGAGCCAAAAAACAGCAAGCGCGTAAGTGTAGATTCCTCACCGCGCCGTGTGTTACTTTTTTTGGTGTGTGGCTGGCTCTGTAAGCGTTGAAAATAAATACAAATAGAAGTTGAAAACCCGGGGAGGCTGTGAAACAAAAACAAGCGGGGAAACCGAATGCAGAAGAGTCCGAACAATTAACGCGTCGCTGTAATTACAGCAAATGGTAAAAAAAAAGACCCGTCGAGTTGGAAGAAATACCAAAATATTAATAATCAATGGCTCGCTAAAAGGCATCGGCATCGGTCGAGTTGGTCGCGATGGTTGAGGCAATTTTATCGGTCATTGAACGACCAAGACCAAGAAAGATACAAAGATACAAAGATACCTAGAGTTGTTAGAGAAACCCCCCAAAAGCTAAAAAATTATGCCAAAAACGGCAGACTTTCTGTAAGAAGCGATCGGTTTTTGGTTAATTACCCGGACTAAGGCCCCCAATCCGTTAACCTCCAGGGAACTGGCTAAAATGGAGAGGGGGAGGGAGGGACCAGGTGGAAGGGGGCAGCAGGTTAATTACATAAAAACAAGTGATTTGCGTGTGCGCCGGCTACGGCTGCTGCTGCTGCCCACCGGCATTGATTCTACCAACCTAGCTTCTAAGCGTTTTTTTTTTGTTGTTGGGTAATTTTCAACTCGCCAACTTTCGGCCTGGCTAATTAGCGGAGAAAATCTTTGGCAGAAGCCGAAGAAATACCCATTCGTTGGTTGAACTCTCGAGTAGCTATCCCAGTACAGGTGACCTTTTAAAAGTCGATACTTGATTTTTTCCAAATTTTTTACCTTAAATTTCTACTCGCAACTAAACCGCATTTTTTGATAATATTTTGCTTCTGCTTATTATGACCCGATTCCTCTGGTTTCTCCTTTTTTTTTAACTTGGCTTTCGGAGTGACCTTTGGGTGGCGCCATTGCCTTCAGCCCACTTCCTGCCCTCTCCTTGGCTCTCCATCCTCCGCACAATTTATCATAAGAAATAAAAGTTTTTTGGCTTTTTTTTTGCGGACCCTTTCATTGGGGCTTGTGCACCCCTGCGGTTAGCCGTTGGGGTAAAGGGGTGGACACTCTGGTGGACAATCGGCGCCGTGACTGCGTTCTAGATAAATAAGCATTCTTAATTATCCCTCCGCCAAGTTCTCCGCCGGGGCGGCAAAAATGTTATAAACAATGGAAACCGCCGCGCACTTAATGCGTTTTCTGTTTTTTTTTTTTTTTTTCACAAGAAAAGCCAGCTAGCCAGGAGCGGGGCAAGTATTTTTCTTCATATTATTCATTATTTTTGAGGGAAAAGGAGAATGTTTTTATTGCCTGTGAAAAAGGGTATAAAATACCCCATCGCCATTAGCCAAGGACCCTCCTAACAGGACAACAACAAAAACAAGAACAATTCCAATCAAATGTGAAGGAGCAGCCGAAACAGAAACACCAAAGAACCAAAAGAAATAAAAAGAAAAATTTCAAAAGTGGCCAAAAAGGCACAAGATATGCAATGAAATGGCCCAATTGTTAGTAGAGTGGAGGGGGGGGCACCGAAGGAATACCGTCGGTAGATGAGATTTGGATTTTTTTTGGCTCATGACAGGCCAGTGACTTTTCACTTTTCACTCGTGTGAGCAAATGTGTAATTGAAGTTCCGCTCGAAAAAAACGGCCAAGAAGGCCGAGGAACAAAGCAAGTAAGGACTTACTCCTCCTTCTCATCGCGGAGGACCTTTTGCCGACGGCGCCTTGGGCCCAAAGTCGCGATTGCCACATGAGTTGGCACAAAATCCCAAGAATCAGACTAAATCGCTCACCGAAAACTGCACGAAAAAGTGCAACGAGAATGAGAATGATGTGGCACTTTCTCATTCCTCCTCCACTACCTGCCCGCCTGCCTGCCTGCAAATATCCTTCGAAAATATTATTGTAGGAGCAAAAGGATTACGGGGAAAACACATCTCTGCATCGATTTGTACAAATATTCTCATCATAATATTTGCAATAATTCTTGTCCTTCTAGTCCTGGCCGCCCTCCAGGAAGCCAGACAACATAAACATTATTCTTCCAGTGTGACATACAGTAGTCCTTTGCAGCAAGGACTCCTAATGATTTGTAATTTGTAAAAAAAAAAAATATCAAAATCATTAACTTTTAAATCGCTTGTAGTTTCAAAAGCTCCACTGTTATGGAAAGTCCTGCAATTGCTTAACCCCAAAGGACTCGTAACGTAAACGAAAGACGTAAGGAGTACCGTTGCAGGTTTCAGGCTGCAGACTAGCGGATTATTTTGCTTTCTTGTGCCGCCCAGCCCACGACCTAAAAAAAACCGATTTCTATTTCTATGTGTCGGTATTGGAGTATCTGTGTGTCTGATGCGGGTGCCCAAGTGTGTGTGTGTGTGTGTTTAGTGTATTATCAAATGCAATTTTCTAACGCAGTCGCACTTTCAACGATGACAGCAGCGACGCTGACGGTGGCAGCAGCAGCAGCAGCAGAACAAAATCGCAACAATGCCGCCCCCGCCCCCCTCTGAACAATTGCAATTTTAAGTGAAAATAAAATGCATGACAACAGCAATGGAAAAATGGAAAAGCAGCCCCAACAACAATAACAACAACAATGCATGCCTAAAACCTAATAAAAATTCAAATTAACATTTGAAAGAGCAAGCCAGAAAATCTAGCTGCCCCATTGAAAGCTTTGGGGTGCAACAGAGAAAGTAACAGTAGGCCAGAGGGAGAGAGATGGTCAGAGCGAAAAGGGGGGGACGGGGAACTGGGGATGGGGTGCCCAGCCGAGCGAGACAGAGACAGTCGACGCAACCGAAAAAGCTTATGAAATTCTATTAATTTTTGAACAAAACGGAATGTAATCCCTGCGAATGACCCATCGCTACTGCCACTCCACCACCCCCCACCCCACTCTTGTCAATAACGAAACGCCCAACGCCCCCTTTCTAATCGCCCATCGACCGAATGGCAACCGAAAGTTTCCGATGCGCTGATGCATCATCCAAATATTGTTTTGTTGTTTTTGCGTATTTTGTTGCACTTTGTTTTTGCACTTCTTTCTGCTCGGCTATCTCTCTCTCTGTCTGTGTGTGTTGTGTGTGCCTGGGGGGCATGGGGACTTGTGTATTGTTGTTGTTATGGTTGTGCAGATTGCAGACACTCGCATAATAATGCAATTTGCCATCTGCCATGGAACGGCGTCCAATTCGACGTCACGCGCCAAAAAGACGTCGACGTTGTTGTCTGGCTTTTTGGATGTCTGTTTGTCCGATTGTCTGTCCCTGTCTCTCTGTCTGTGTGAAGCTCCCCATCGCCCCCAAGCACCCACACAAGCATACATTCCGCTGCAGAGATACAGTACAGTGATGCATCTGGAAATGCCAAAAGATAAATGTTATTCTTCGAAGAGAGAGTACTAGATGGAAAGTATCTACAAGATACATTTGAAATATTAAATCTATGCAGTTCAAAGGTTAGCTTCCATCATGCAAGAGTCATCACTGTAGCCATAAAAAGGTCCAAAGAATCGCAATGTGCAATGTAGACTGCCACCTGCAGGCTGTTTGTCTTTTTCGCTCACACAGATACTCACACCGACACACACACACAGACAACTCTTGCCGTTTGATATTTGGGGCTCTTTTTCTGCTCTCTCTCTTTGCTCCCATTTTTGCAGTGCTCCCCTCTGTCCTCCCCTTTCGCCTTGACTGCAGCTGAGGGCCCCAAAAAACGCCTTCGGCTGTCGTCGGCTGCAGAAATCGCGACGCGTCGCATTCGCGCTTCTGATTCTGATTCTTTTTTTTTTCCCCCCCCAACTGTCTCTGTCTCTGTGTGTGTGTGCTTTCATTTTGCGATTTTTGTTTTTGTCCTTTTTTTCGCGCAGTTGAGAGTTTTCCGCAAAAACAGCTGCAAAAAAGCACGTGTCATCGCTGACTCGCCCATTTCAGCGTGTGCTCCACCGCTTTTCCCGCATTCCCTTCCTCCCACCGCTGAGCGTCTCCCTTTTCATGGTCGTCAGTTTTCTTTCCCAACCCCCCTCCCCCCACGCCCCTTCCTTTATTTGATGTTTATGCTTGCGGATATTCTTTTGATTCGCTGTTCGCGATGTTGTTTCTGTTGTTGTTGTTGGAATTTTCGTAGACAGGACAAATCGGGGAAACCCCCAATGCCAATGATGATGATGATGATTGTGACGAGATGATGACGACGCTGTCGTCTGTTTGGCAGGAGACCGACCGGAAGTAGTGGTAGTGTCCCTCAATCGTCCTTTTTCGGAATGAACTGCATTCGCCATTTCTTGCCACAGCCAAATTATTGATTCGATTTCTCGATTTGGCCAGAAGCCAAGAGCCGACTTGGTTAAAAGCAAACTGCGAAAATACTGCCTTAAGATACCACACACATACACAGACATAGAAGAGCCCTATAAGGACTCTCACGTGCTCACAGACACAGTGACCACTCTGCCCAGTTAATGGGATCTCTAGAAATATTTTCAAGTAAAAAATGAAAAAAATAAAAAAAAAACTGCAGCCCGCCATCTTTGCGGCCAAATCGAAGCTGCAATAAATAAAGGACATCCCCAAGTCCTTTGGGGGGGGTGGTGGGTGGTGGTGCGGCGGACTACAAAGAAGTCGCCGCTGGGACTGGCCTCGCGTGCTATATATCCTTAGCCGCTTCCTTGTGTTGGTGCAACTTGAGACTGCAGTCTGGGATTCTCGCTCTCGACTTCTCGGCTATCTCTTTATCTCTCTGGCAGTGACTCTGGTGCTCTTTGGCACCACTTTTCCCGCCCCCCTCCACCCCCCCATCGAAGACTTTCCCAGCTGAGGTTTGTTATTGTTTTTCTTGCGATTTTGCCGGCTGGCGACCGAACGACCACATGAATGAATATGAATATGAGCGCCCTCTCTTTCTGGCCCTGCCCCCTTGCTTCCGTCTCGTTCGCTCAGCTCCATGGTAACTTCGGGTCGCATCGAACTTGTTCGACGCCAGACCCAACAGCCATGGCGTGTGGTGAGAGAGTGAGAGAGCGGGGACAGGGCGGAAAGTTGGCAATGGCAATAACCGGAAACGGAAATCATATTTGGGCAAGTTCTAATGTCCGCCAAGCCATTGCAATTAAATGGCGAAATGTCAATTGTTTTAAGCTGGCGACAGAGACGGCACTAGCACTAGGGGGGCAGTGAAACGGGATGCCATGACAGCGAGACACTGCCATTAACCGTTAATGCACGGATCGTAAATCGAACTCGAGAGAGGTAGGTGTGTCTTACCTGGACTTATAAATAAAATTAACAACCCGGAGAAGAGGTTAAAGGCGGAAATATTTGCGCGACTTGTCGTTATTGTTACTGTTGTAATTAATGGCAAACAATTACAAAAAAGGAAAAGAAAAAAAAAAGAGGGGAAAAGAAAAGGAGAGACACAGACAAATGAACGAAGTGGAGGCCGAAGAATGAGAGGCCCCGCCGAGTGGAATTACAAAATAAAATGCGAAGAGCAAGTTAAAAAGTGAATTACCTGATAAAGGACAAAACGCGATTTGAGGTGTGTTTGCTGGCCGGGTCCCCACCCTCCCATGCCCCCATCGCCTCAGGTCAACCCATGTCCAATCCATCCGGTCAGCAATGCGTGTGTCTCAGCATGGCTCCAAAACAGTGGTTTTCAGAAGAAAAATAAAATACAATTTTTTTATATTATATTTTTTATAAAATAAAGTATTTGTTAAATTATAAAATGTAAAACTTTTATTACTATTATTTTGTTTAAAACTATTTCTATTAGAAATATATAATTACTAACCACTGTACTTATCCTTTCGGATAACTGCTGGAACAACTCCCCACCACCACCTCCTTTAAGCGGTCAGTGTCCAGCTGACGCGCTTAATTAATTACGCGATTGTATTGGTGACTAACTGGCTACGGTTCCCACCCTGCTATCCCTCCACCCCCACCCCCACTCCTTTCTGGGCCCAAAAGTTTTGTGGTAATGCAATCGCTTGTTGTTTGTTAAGAAGAAGTGTGGGGCGAGTCGTGAGGGGCAAGGACGTCGCGTCATTGAGGAGAAATTAATACCCACTTAAGCCCGACTGGACAGATGTTTCTTCCTCCCAAATGTGGCAGATTCTTTTGGTGATTTTTCGTCTCTTCGAAGGTGAATCACAAAGCGCATAAATATAGCATTCCGGGAACTGCAATATTTTATGCCAGTTGTCCAGTTTCTTGAGGTCCTCTGGAGCGAAACACCTCCTCTTCCACTGGAGTCCTGCAATTATCCCTAAGTCTAGCTAATGCAGTCGAAAAATTATGAAGTCAAAAACGTTTTTATTACCGAAAATTACAATGTGCGAACGGAAGCGAAGGCGGCTAATAAAGGCCGAAGGGGTCAATGGCAGTACACTTGGAGAAAAAGCCAGTAGCCGGCAGGTCCTCCGGTTGGCAGCTGGCCTTCGGGGGTCAAGCTGTTTTGCGGGATGGGCTGGAGGATAGTTGTGGGCCCGTCAGCAAATAAACACCCTCACATAGCAGGAGGTTAATTTCATTAGAAATTCATAATTTTTTTCATATTGGGTCGAAGGGGGTCAGGAGGGTCAGGAGGGGCTGTCTCAAAGGGCGTTGCTTCGACATGTGTAAATGTGAGCAATAAAAAATACATTTCGTATTATCCTGGCCGCCTTGCTGTTGTCCTGGCCTCCCGTTAGTTGTAGTTGCTCTGTTATTATTGTCGTAATTTGTTTATAACGGTATTTATGAAATGGTCGCAAGTCAACGCGTTCCAAACAACAGGAGCCGCAACCCTTGGACACGCACCGCCAGGACTCTCTCTTGATCCTGCCCCCCCCTATCACCAATTATTCTTATTACGCCTATTACTACCATTTTTTTTTTAGCCACTTTCGCTAGTTTTTGTTGGCCGGGCTTTTGGGTTCTCCCACAGCGTTTGCTGACCTTTTATGTTAATCGCATTTGGCTTGTAAGTCTCGGCCACAATGGGCCACCGGAGAATGGGAAGACTTGTAGCCAGTAATTGATATGCGTCCTAATCATGCAATCCTTTGGCAGTGCCCCCAGCCTTCCCCCTTCCGAGGGACAACAACTTTGGTTTGTGGCGCGGAGCTTGTTAGTTGAAGGAAAAGAAGTAATTACAACTCGAATGACGTCAGTTTGAGTTCTCCAATTAATGAGGAGGCAAGCTGTTTATTTCCCACCCATTTTTAGTTAATACTACTACTCTAAAAGGTGAATCATATTCTTTAGTTTTGGGGATTAAATAGCTCCAGCTTCCAGCTTCATCTTCTCACAGAGATCTGGCATCTCTTGGCTGGCTAATTAATAAACTTTCACATATCTGATTTCGGAAATCTTTTCACTTGAAGCCGCTTGAATCGGAATCTAACCGAAAATCGTTTTATGTAAATTATCATCGAAAGAGCTGGGATTTTTTTCTCTCTATTTGTATAATTTATTGCATTTTGATAGTTGGAGTTTAATTACAGCATTTCACCGCGATGTTTTGGTGTTTGCTGGAGTGAAAGTGCAAGTGGAATATTTTTGTAAAAATAGCCACACAAGAGTACCAAACCAATGGGCTAACTAAACCCGAAGCCGTATCGGTTGCGATTAACCTTTGACCTCTCGCCGGTAGCAGGTAGGAAAAAAAAAACGGTTGCACTTTTCCCGCTGCTGCTGGTCGTGACCCCTCTGGAAATCATAAAACAATAAATCTTTTTAATATCTCTCCTGGTTCTTTGGACCTGAATTCTTTTGGCCTCTTTTTTTTTTTGCTTCTCGTGGGCGTTCGTTTTCCTTTTCTTTTCATTTCTGGAAGAGTTTCTCACGTCCTTCGGAGGCTGCAGAGGGTCAGCTGTGGAGAGGGCGTGGCCATTACTCAAGTTTGTGGATTTGAAGTAATAACTCAGTGCGTCATAAAAATTTTAATTGCTTTGGGTTTCTTCTGTGCGAAAGCAGTTCGGGTAATTAACATTAACCCAAAAATGTCCAAAAAATAAAAAAAACAATGCCTGGAACAATGCAAAGCACCCACAACACCACCGGCAACATCAGCAACATCGGGCCACATTAGCGGCAGCAACATGCCACGAACAATGAGGCAATAAAAATTGCAGCGCATAATTTTCCACCACCGAACCCTTTTTTTTCCCTCCAGCTGGACGTTGTTATTGCTCGAAATTTCCACGCGTATCAGTAATTAGTTTTCTTATTGTTATTCTTATTTTTAGAGGCAGGAATGGGGGCTTGGAACTTGGGGGATGGAGCTACTATCCCTTAATCAGTATAAAGTATAAAGTATAAAGGTGGCTGGTCAAGAAGGGATCGCCAAGATCTAGTCTTTCTTTCCAGGCCAGACAAAGGACCAGAACCTCCTTGTCAAGCTGGAAATTTATTCGTGGGACCTTCAAGGTCCTTTAAAAATCAACAGCAATTGTTCTGGTGTTCTAGTATTCGGGTGTGTTTTGTGTGTGCCTGCTAAGTGGGTGCAATTAGACTGGCTAGATCCAGGTAAACAGGTAGAATTCGGTTTCAACTTTGATCCCGAAATGCATCGAATTGAGCCACGCATCCAAAATCGAAAGGTGGCAATAAATTCTGATTGCAATTGACACTTTTATCGCCCTGCAGGAGGGCGGGGAATTCAATTTAAAATATCTTCTAATGGTAGAATGTATCTTTTGTTTGCAGCTGAAGCATCTCAGAGACCGTGGTTCCAGTCCTCTACCATCAGAAGTATCTTTCCGAAAGACAACTGCAACTGCGAGGCATTAAAACAGCGGCAACATGTGAGTACTCGTTCCACTCAAATTTCCATTAAGGCGACTTGGGCAAATCAATTCGCTAATTGAATGTCGGGCAATTGAAAAGCTTCTTAATATTGTTAAATGTGAACGAGTTGGCATCCCTCGAAGCGGGCATTTTTCCCTCCGGAGACTGGAGACTCTCCTGTCGCCACTGCCCGGTTAACATTCTTAATAGAATCAAAGAGCGACGCAATATAACTTTTAATTTGGCGTAATTGTGTCGGCCTCAGTCTACTCCTGCTCCCTGCTGCCCCCACGAGTGCCTAAGCTGACACAGTCACAGGCCCCCTGCAGGTGCAGAGGGAGAAATTTTAAAGATTTTATTAAATGAAAATAATTAAAAGATATAAAGTATCTATAGACTAGTATCTTTCATGGTAGATTATATTTTATGATAGTTTGTAAGCTAATATCACTTTTGTAGCTTATTTTTCTCTGTGCACCCTTGTTGTCCAGTCAACAATCCAGATTTTCTGCTGCCCCCCGCTCTCTGGCCACAACAATAAAACACAAAATTCGAATTGGTCAAAGCCAACGCCAAAAAAAAGTGAAAATAGAGGGCTGGGGGACGAAATCAATTAACCAAATGGCGCGAGTACTCGACCGACGACTGACTTTTGCATTGGTTAATAACCGCTTGCAAAAAATCAACGACACACAACTAGAGAATTCAATTCAAAATCGAAAAAATATACAAATATCTTCTATATGTATGTATCATCCCCTGTACCGCAGTCCAAAATATTCTTTTGAGGAGCTTCAATTGTCTGCACTTGAGTTCAATTTCTGTGGGCTGCCCAAAAATCCGAAAAAAATGCTTTTAAAGCTCGCATGCCGAGCGGACAGAGTCTTGGGGACTGTGGGATGTGTATTTTCGTCATAACTATAAATTTTATTGAGATTCAAATGGTCTGCGTTCAAATTTAGACACAATTATTACTTACTTCAATGACGCCAGAGAGCTCCGAAGGGGGATGGAGAGCAACCGAACCGAGTCGAGGGGGAAAATCACCCCATGGGGTGCTCTCTACTCTATAGGAAAAGAATCTAGAACTTCAATTAGAGTTTAATACGTAAGATGTTATAGTTTTTCTGGCATATATGGCAGATTGATAAGTGAGAACCCCTCTACCCATCATATCTCTCCTCCAGTAACTAGACAGTTCGTCAAATGACAATTACAACGACTTAATTACTTTTAATAAAGACGTCCGTATGCAGGCCGGCCATCGGATAAATACAGCTCTTCATTAGCGAAAAAATATACTCGGGACTTTTTTGCATAATGTCTCATTATGCTTAGCCCAGAAAAAAAGGGGGGTACGAGTTGGGGGTGTGGGTTTGGGGTCTTGCCTTAATACATACAAATTGAAAATTGATGAATTTTTCCGGTATGGAGACCGAGGCTCTGGCACTGCAGCTGGCCCTCCCTGGGATCGCACTCGAATATCAATTAGGCCACTGCTGGCAGAGGGATGGGGTTGTGATGGGGCAGTACTACGGTTTACCTATCGATCGATGTCTTGATCTCTAGAGCGATCTAACAAACAATCAATAGACGAACAATCAATTGCTCCAGAAGGGAAATTACTAATAATAATGACTTTAATTGAATATTGCGCACTTCATTCACTCGCCGTTCTAAATTTACAAAATTGTGAGTGCGAGTGTGGGTGTGGGTATGGGTATGGGTATGGGTATGGGTCTGTGGACTTGTGGGTTAAGGGGGTGTAAGCATATTATCCATTATAAACTTCCAATCGACCATAAACACTCAGGGAGTGAGGGGATCGATCCGGGGCAATGTCACAAGCAACAACAACATGCTTTATATTTGGAAACGCCGGCGTAATGAAGTTCGCCGATTCTCAGGCAGCCGAGTACTCAGTAGTCATCCCCCCACGCCTCTGGACCTCTGAGCAATTCAAGCATGAAAGCAATTTTTAATTTATTTTGGTTGAGCGCTTCACTTTTTCCTAAAATTATGACATAATATAGCAGCTAGCAGCTCGCAGCTCGCAGCTCACAGCCAAGGCAGCGAACCACCTAATAATGTCATATGGAAATTTACGAGTACCGAACCCGATCCAAAAAAAAAAAAAATCCGAGCGGGGGAGCATACGGAATGGGGGACACTGGGGAACTCGGGGGCAGATTGTGTGAACACCTCGATGGCAAAAGGCAGTGTGGGAAATGTATATTTGGATGTGGATGGCAAACACCTTCACCTTCCGCTTCACATTCGATTACTTCTTCCATCGCAAACTGAGTGGAGGACCGACCGCGACACTGGCTGACCAGTTGTCAGTTGGTTAATGTTATAATTAACCTGGCCAACTGGCAGCCAGCCCAGGTATCGATCCGTCAGACGACCTCCGAACCCAATCAAAGCTGGCCTGCCCAGATTATCCCTGACGGGGTTTGAAAATCGGATTGACACTTTTTGGTCTATAAGAGTGTTGGTCATTTTTTGGCTTAAAAGAAGAGCTTATTTTATTAATTGGTAATAGAGTTAACAGAGTATATAAGGAAGAAAAATATAAATAATTGTTTTAAAAACAACAAGTCTTTCGTCCTCTAGTTCTTAGTCTTTAGAGTTCGACATATTGCTTTAGGGAGCAACACTCTTCCTCGTATTATTTTACTCTCGGATCTCGGCAGGTTCCGTACATTATGCGGCAGCGCCTGTCAGTTTCAACTTCAAGCTTCAATCTCTGCCCTTAAACTTGGTTGAAAGAAACATTTAATTAGTTGGCCTAGATCCCAGGTATCTGGTCTAATAACAATTTAGACCAAATACCGTGGGCGAGAGAGATGGCCAGAGTATGTAAACACGATCGTTAAATAAAAAATTAAAACAAAAGGCGAACAAGAAACGAAACAATCAAATAAAACTCACACACGCACAAAGTATCTGTACAGAGTATCTGCAAAATACAAAAGTGGGAGAGAGAGATAGTGAGGAGGAGGGAAATGGTGGAATGGAAACAAGTTAACCAATGAAATAAACGCAAATTTAATGACAACAAACGCGCCACGCACAACTTGGCCAATACGCGTTTTCCATTATGCCCCGCACTACCAACAACAACAACAACAACAATAATGGCCAAAAGCAGACACGGCTACGGCCAGAGATGCCGAAGAAGAAGAGCTAGCCAAAAAGCACTTTACAACAAGAGATCGAATCGGTTTTGGGGAGCAGAAAACGAAAACTACAAAATGGAATACATAATACACATAAAACACACAAATAGTGAACAATGAATTAAATGTTATAAGATGTAGATACGAGCCATGGGAGCGACAGAGAGAAGATTCCCCGATCCCTCGACTATTCCCCCCCTAGACTTGTGAGATACATTCGTGTATCTGTGTATCTGTGCGATCCACTGGCTGTGATCTCTCCAGCTTTAACTTTGAATTCAACTTGTTTTTTTTTTTGGACTTTTATTGCTTTTCAATACCGAAAGTCGACGGCGGCGGGCATACCAGAGAAGGAAAATTAATGCCAGTATATGTGGTGTATCTATAAGATACGTTGTAGACATTCTTGTGGCGGTTGCCGCATCTATTGTTACTGCTATTGGTGTTGGTGTTGGTTTGGGTGTTAGTGTTGCTGTTGTAGTTGCTTTCTCTTTGTGTTAATTGTATTCGAATAATGATGATGTTGGCCTGCATCTTGTATCTGGTGGATAGTTGGACTCTCTGGCTAATTTAATTTATGGCCAGTTTATGTAAATTTCGAAAATACCATTTGGTCTGTTTGGTTGTTGTTGTTGTTTCTTTGTGTTTTGGGCCATTCTCGGTCCATCTAGCACCCATCTTTTTGGCCGACCAGATCAATTTCTGTCTCTGTATCTTCAATTTCTACTTCTACGCTTCGGTTTTAAGTTCTTTTTTAATATTAACCATTTTTATTGAAGCCGACATAGCAGTTCATTGACATTATGTTGTATATAAACAGCAGTATCTATCTGTATCTGTATCTGTGTATCTTTATGTCTCTGGCTTGGCTTCGAAAGAAAGTTGACGGCATCTCCGCACTGGCCTTTATTTTTTTTGGCATTTGCATAAATTTTGGCCACACATTTCTTGGCCATGCGAAACTACCAAAAGCAACTACCAACCCAGCCACAACAACTCCCAGCTAATTGCGGCCCATTGAGATGGCTATCTGCGAGTTGACTCGACCCATTAAGAGGGCCATTTCAGCGGAGTTGGAAATTAATTAGGACAGGTTGCTCACAGAATGGCTCACATAGTGGGTGCCAATAAAAACGCACTGCAAGTCCACACCGCCGATCCATGAGTAATGGTCTCTCACGCATCTGACGGATGCCAGATCGCCAGCGACCTCCACCCCGCCCCACTCAAGCCCCACTTTAAAGGCCATTTCAGGTTTAAGTTTCGATTGCGTTCGAGATTATTGCGCGTTTTAAAAAAATCTGTCTTTGGCATTTTTTATTTGCTCATTTAATTTCTGAATTTCTGAAATTACTCAATTAGTTTAATTAGCAGCTCGATTCGAGTGTCTATCCATCCCCTCCATCTCTAGCCATGAAATAGATCGCAGATTTTTCTAAGCCACCATACACTGCGAAATAAATCAGCGTTGAGGGTGCCGCGATACGAATCAGAGTGGCTTGGTGGGAAATGAATAAAAAAAATAGCTTTTGGAATAATTTCAAATGAAATAGAGATAATAAATAACTTTAGTATCATCAGATACTATATCGAGAATTGTGGAAAGTGTGAGAGGCTTTATTCCCTGTCTCACCTTGATTGATTTTCCGACTGGGAGATACTTTTTCTAGATATAGTACGCTTTTGATATGGCCTCTCATCTGCAGCGAGGCGACGTCAAAGTCAAAGGCGACTTTGGCGACGGTCATTTGTCAAAATCATTAATGCAATTACGCGACCAGACTGCGACTGAGACTCAGACTGAGACTGCGAATGCCGGCTCTTCTCGACTCTCCTGCCTGCTAATTATTTTGAATTATTCAATTTCATGTCTCAATTTAAATTCTCGAAGGCAATTAGGCAAAAGTCGCTGTAAGTTCCTCCAACTCAGAGTTCCCTTATCGTTTTTTTAGTCGCCCATTGAGTGGCACTTTGATGCGTGTCGTCCATCCAACTTTTCAAGGAGGATGATATGGTAGTATATCTAGAGCTACTAGAAAGCCTTGGAATCTATCCAGAAATGCAAATGCGAAAATAAAACCATTTAAATAATAGAATATCGAACAAATCGCGCTGCTGCCAGCAGAAAAACACAACACAATTGGGGGATAACATGATGAATAATAAGGAAAATGGTGATGGAATGGAAAATTCTAAACAAAATGGTTCTCCCAACAACTACACTCAACTATGACGTCCATAGGTGTTCTTGTTTGTTCATTTGTTTGTATTGGTTCGTATGCAAATTTCTAAATTCCACCTTTGAAAAAATATCCGAAAAAATAAATCAGCTGAAAATGCAAAAATTCATTATTGTATTTTATTTTAAAAGTTAAATTCTCTTCGACATTCACGACTAAAAGTCCACCACTAAAAAGTTCTATCTATTTCAAATAGGAAACATGGAAAACACGAATAAATAAATCCGATATGTGTGTATACATGTTAGCCAAATGCGTTGTAGATTGTTGATGTGCAAAATCTAATTAATTATTTCATTAAAAACGGCATTTTATTGACATTCTAATTTGGATTTTTAGAATATTTGCTCCTAGAATTGTATATAAGCTGCCCAGTATATAGAATTAGCGCACGTTAGGATTGCCCTATATGTATGGGGATAGGAGGTGTACAATGTACATATGTATACGGCCACCTCCCGCATGGCCAACGTGGCGGATGAGCGATTTTAATTGGTTTTTAACTAATTTGCTTGCATTCAGTGTTCGTTCCCCGCACTTCCCTTTGAAATATAATCAAATAGGAAAGGGTTAGGCAGTCGAGGATATTTGACATTTTGGGCCAGGACAATGGCTAACGTTTAATTGAGATTTTTTTTGTCCATAATTCATAATCAAAATGTTAACTCGTATTATTCAGAAGACTACCCCCGAAAATGGTGCCCATCCTGAACCAGTTTGAGTCAATTTCCTGATTTTATATTTATGCGTGAATTTTGTTTATGGTTTTTTCCGAGTCAGGACCCTCGCTCACGCCTCGCCATATGAAGTCATAAACGTCATAAACATAACTGTAAAAATAATGAGAGATACAACCAAAAAAAAAGGGTCTCCCCAAACACACAAAGGAAGTTACTTGTACCTCGGACCTTGTGTGTACAGTCTAGGATTCTCCCACTGACAGCTCAAATGCAAATCGTAAAAATAACAATCATCATCATAACGCGTCGTTCTCCCCCCTCCTAGTTGGTAAGGATATGGAGTACAGGACATGCCATCCAGCAGGCAGCAGGGCCATAAGAGGGTTGAAGGGATAAAATATTTACCAAGGAACTTAGTTCACTTGCCAAGGCGCCGTATCAATTTACCAAAAATAACAAGTAATAAAACAAAAAGGACTATAAGGACTCTCTATACCCTGTACTATGCTTACAGATTTTATGAAATATTATAGCTATATGTTATAATCCTGTTACAGGATATCAAGTATTTTGGTTGCACCCATAGTTAGTAGCAATTGTATAGTGCCCATGGCCAACAGCCATTTCCGTGGTTCTAGATTCTAGGGCCAATAGGCAACCCCCCTTTTTTGGGCCTACGCGTGTTTGTTCTGCCATATATGCGGATCGTTGTATATATATCCTGTATCCTGATATTTGTACATACCCGAGCCTAGATATCTGCTGTGTATTTGCGGATGATTGTATGTTGTTTAGTAATTCGTTTTTTATTTGCCATTATCATTTACATTTATTTGTTATTATGTTACGCTTCAGTCCCCCGATTTCCCACGCCCTCCCCCTGTTCAGCTATTCCTTTCAATTACACACACAAAATACAATATACAGAGGGGAGTGAGAGGAGGGAGGTCCTTTTTTGGGTCCTGGCCGTGTTTTTGTTTAACGCAAATTTTGAAATGTTTTGTTTTTAGGCAGTTACCTCCTCCTAGTTCCGCTGCCTCTGGTGCTCCTGCTCCTGCCATTTGAAAGTTGAAAGTTGAACATTTGAAGTGTGGCATGCAAAATGCAATTGCGTTGTTGCAACACTCACACACCCACGCCTACACACATCCTGCTGATTACATGTGAATGGCGTATTTGTTGCTGTTATTATTTGGGTTTTTTTTTTTTGGCTCGTTTGTTTCTGATTCGTTGGCCCTTGCCTTTCATTTACATATTTTTCGGTTACCAAGCCGGAAACTATCTGTTGTTTTATTTTGTTGTGTCTTGGCCGGGTTAGTTATTGTACGGTCCCAGTCCATAGTCCCCTCCCCTCGAATTTATGCGAGTGCGAGGCAAAAGCGAATGTTTGTTCAATAAACGAAATAATTGCCAGCAAATGTGTTATGATGAAATTGTTTTGGGTTACTTCATAAATTAGCGCAAACAAATACACGCAGAGCGGCCCATTGGAGCGAAAAGCAAACCCGAATCGGGGGTGTCTGACAGTACTCCTTTTTTGGGACTCAAGGCATCGAGGCCCATTCCCCTCCTTCCCATTCACTCTTTTTTTTTAAAGAAAAAAAATAAAACCTTCTCCCTTACCAATTACTTTCCAAATTACAAATTAAATGCGTGCCTCCCTGATAGTCGTCTGGGTTTGTCTTAGTCACGGCTCAAAGTGATGGCTATAATCGGGTTTGAATTGTCCGATCATTAATCACATAGACTCGCCATGAGTCAGAGTAAGTGAGCAAGTACCCATGGTACCCGATGGTGAACATGATTTTCTGGTACGGAGCATGAAAAATCACCAAACCTGCAACTGCACCGCCAAGCGCCAATTGCAGGCCCAGAAGAATTTTGTGAGAGTTCCGCCTCCCGCTCCCGCCAAAGACTCGGTAATCCGAATCTCCAGAGGATGAGTAATCCGAAGCCGAAGCCCTGGCCAGATGAATCCGTTTATAAATATTTTGATGGTGGTACATCGATCAGGTTCGAGGGCTAGCGAGGGGAGCTCCCTGAAGATGGATGGACTGTTGGTGGTTGCCGCTTCTAATGATCTTGTACAATTACTTTGCTCGGGTGCACTTGGAGAATTAGATTACTTCATTTTCCACTACTATAAGCCATTGAAAATGTTAGGTTTAAGTTAAAACTTCAAGTGTAAGCCGGAGATCTGTGGTGTGGAGCGGGCAACTTCAAGTCTATTGTCTTGTGGCTTGTAAACGGTTAAATTAAATTGATTTGCGTCTAATGCCCCCGACAAGTGGCCCGCTCTTGGCAGTCCAGCTCTCCGGCTATCCGGCAGTGTAATTAATGGTTTCATTAGACCCACCACCGATCCAGCGGCAGTCCCGCTGCTTATGTATGAATAATTGGTAATAATATTTAATGATTGGCCCACCTGCCCGAGCAATTGTATACCAAAAACTAACTCTCTTTTTCCCTTTTTTTTCAGCTTGTGGCGCTCTTTTTGGTTGTAGTTTGTTGTTGTTTTTGGAGGTCCGTCCATGGGCGCCGCGGCATCCAGAGTCCGGTGAAAATGGACAAAGGCCGTGGGAGGCTGCCGCCGAATTAGCAGTGCTGGAAGAAAGTCCACACACGACGAGTGCAAATATTTGCTCCGAAGACGAGCTCCCCTAGAAGGAAAGGAAAGAAAGGAATCAGGACAAAGCCTTGCCGGAATAGTGAGCGGCAATAGGAAAGGAATTAGCCATAAAAGCAGGCCATTAGGACAGCCAGTAGATCCCGCTCCACGGCTATTGACTCTTGGTCCACTTAAATGACCGAGTCCACCCAGTTGCAGACGGCGGAGAACAACAACGCGGGCGTGGTGAAAATGGAGCCCCCGCCGCCGGCGACCTCCTCCGCCTCCGCAGCTGCCGCCGCCGCCCACGCCCTCTCCTCGCTCTCCTCCTTGTCGATGGCGGCCACCGGATCCGCCCTGTCGCCAGCCACGCCTCCACCCTCATCGCTTAACCTTTCGGCCCAAAATCAACAGCAGCACTACGCTCTGAAATGGAACGACTTCCAGTCCTCGATACTCAGCTCGTTCCGCCACCTGCGGGACGAGGAGGACTTCGTGGACGTGACCCTGGCCTGCGACGAGCGCTCCTTCACCGCCCACAAGGTGGTGCTGAGTGCCTGCAGTCCCTACTTCCGGCGGCTGCTCAAGGCCAATCCCTGCGAGCATCCGATCGTTATCCTGCGGGATGTGCGCAGCGACGATGTTGAGAATCTTCTGAGGTAGGGATATTGGACTATAACTTATTGTTTTTATTTTTATTTATTATTTTGGACTATTTTTTATTAGCTTTATGTACAATGGCGAGGTGAATGTCAGCCACGAGCAGTTGCCCGACTTCTTGAAGACCGCCCATCTGCTGCAGATTCGCGGCCTGGCGGATGTCAACAATGGCGGGTATCCCTACTCCAAGGCCCTCTCGGCTGCCTTGAGCCACAACAACAATAACAACAACAGCAGCAACAGCAACAACAGTCTTAACAATAACAACAACAATAACATTAATGAGAACAGCAATCAGACCAAGATTGGAAACTATCTTCCGGCCTCTCAGTCGCAGAACAGCAACAACAACAGCCACAACAGCAGCAGCAGCAACAACAACGGCAGCAACAGCAACAACAACAGCAGCAGCAACAACAACAACAGCAGCGGATCACTAAACAGCAGCCTGAACTCGCCATTCAACGCGCCGCAGGTGCCCCCTGCCGTGGCAGCAAACAGTGCTGCAGCGGCCGCAGCAGCGGCTGCCTCACTGACCGCCGCTGTTGCAGCAGCCGCCGCCGCCAGTAGCGCGCCCAGTGGTGTGGGCGTGGCAGGAGGCAGCGGCACGCCCGCCATCCAGGAGCTGAAGGCCTCGTCGGCAGCGTCGCCCGTAAGAAAATCCAATCCCAATCCTGTCAAAGTAAAGTGTCGCTAGCACTCGACTTGCTGAACCCTTTGTGGGCATCTCCTTAACCCGTTCTTGGTATTTCCCTAATCTCTTGCAGGCCAATAGCAACCACTGGGACCTGGGCGAGATGGAGGGCAGCCGGAAGAGCCACCTGACACCGCCGCCCCAGAAGCGCATCAAGAGCGCCGACCTGTTCCGAGCCCAGCACGGCATCAGTCCGGAGCGACTGCTGATCGATCGCGACTTTCCGGTGGCCGGACAGCATCCTCTGACCCGGAACCGTAGTGGCAGGGACACGTCCAAGGATCGAGAGCGCAATATGGAGCTAAGAGAATCATTGCTGGGACAGGCACTGGAGAATAGCAATGGACAGCAGGCCAATCAGGTGGGTTTCTCTGTCTTCTAGACTCAGAGAATCCTTTTAATTTTTGTCTTTTTTGTTCCAAAAGAAACACGATCTCGGACAGAGTGCCGGCGAGGACTCGAACAGCAGTGATACGGAGCCCTCAGATCGGGGCGATGGCCAGCACGATGGCACCCTCGACGGCATCGACAATCAGCGCTCCCACTCGTTCCCCAATGCATTCCTCGGCCTGCAGGGCATACCCGGCCTCCTGCCGGGACCCTCTGGCATTGGCAGTGATTTCGGTGAGTAGAGGACACTCCATTATCCTTTATCCTTTTATCCGTGCCATGATATCCACATTGAAAGCTTGCATTCGTTTACACTCTTAATGTACGGAACCAAAATTGAATATTTGCCTCTTGTGTATGATTTATAAAAATCGAGCGAGTGTTGAGAAGAAATTCGAAAAGTTTACGTCTATGATTTGCATTTTGGAAAGTAACTAACGGTCGATTTATCGATAAGAAGAGAATGTACCACACGGCGTATACGCAATCAGAAACTAATTGGCATACAAAATGAGAAAAAAAATGTGTTATTTTAAGAAAAAAAAATATATAAAATTGGCTGATAAAAAATTAAGATAAAAAACGAATATGTTAGGCCACATTATCGATTAATCGAATACTTGCCTGTTGTATATTATTTGTGAATCATGAAAACCAAACAACTTTTTATATAATTTGCGTATTTTTATTAGGAAGTAACTAACTTGAGAACCAATAAGCCGATAATCCGATAAGCAAATTGGTTAAAAATACAAAATTGTTAAAAATTTATCAAAAATTGTCAAAAATTATGTAATTATCGGTTTATTTTCCAAACATTTATGCTTCAAACTATATCCTAAGTCGTAGTTATAGATTTTCATTATAAGCCACGGCAGTGAAACTCACAAATGGCCTCACAATTTTACCAATCATTAGGCCGGTCTGGTCCAGAACCACCAGTACATACCCCGAAACCCATTCCCAATCCTGTCCAGAAGGCCAAGAAATATGCGCGGAGCACGTGTCGCATTATAGGATATGTGTCGATGTGGGATGTGGGGATAAGTAGCAACTGTTGGGCGGAACATTCGGCGTGTGATTATAAACACATTCGGGGCCAGCAAGTAGGAGGCTACATAATGTCCTTTGAAAGGACATTTACGTATGTGCAAATGTCCTACAAAACGGTCAACAAAAAATGATTATTGCCATTGCCGAAACAGCATTGCTATTGGCATAACTATTGCTATTACGGTTATTGTGATTATGATTACCATTCGATTGGGAGGAAATGCGGAAGGATGTTGTGTTAAGATGCACTGCGAGAAGAGTCTGGAAGGCATATGTCCTAGCAGCTTAGAGAACTAGCATCCTATTCTCAGTGTTGGAGAAGGCGTTACAAATATGATTCGAGCAGATCCTTATTCCTGCCTTCCTTTCGGAAGGTTGTTTGTTGTGTTCTTAAGCACATGACACGCACTTTGTCCAATGTCGCAAATGTCGCATTTAACGCGCATTAAAATGATAATAGCCAGGGCATCCTGCCTCGGAGTCAGGCTAAGCCTCAGAGTCAGAGTCAGAGCCGGACCGGAGCTCCTGTTGTTTAATATTCAGGACACATAGATCATTGCAACAAATGTTGGCCGGCACTTGTCCAGTTTAGTTGGACAGTTAGGGCTGGGCTGGGCCGTGGAGATGAGAAGAGAAATCAAATTTAATAAAGCATAAACATTCAATAAGCTTCGGATCGGGTCGGAGCCAAAGTCATTTGAAATTCCGAGCAGTAACGGTAACGGACCAACCAAACGGGGGCGGTCCCGGCTGCCCGAGTCCTTTTTGGCCATTTCGAAATCCGAATCGAAAATATTAACGGCCGTAGCCAAAAAGGATAAACTTTTGCGCAATGATAAAAATGATAAGTTTTTTCCTTTTTCGTAGCCTGCCCTGCCTTCTGTTTTCCGTGTTCATGTCCGCCCCCCCCTTTTGGAGCAAAAAAGGAGGCGACACTCGAGACAAACACACACACCCCCACACATCCTTACATATTTAGATTTTATTTCGTTTTATTGCTTTTTTGTGCATTCGATTTATTTGGTGGGCATTGGCAATGGCCGAAAACGGACTTGGAAATTGCGCACATGTGTGCGCAAGGACTTGAGAGCTGAGTTCTGCCAGTCCTGCCCGCTTTAGTCCTCCAGACTCTCCCCGCCCAGTAATATGAGTTGGGTTTGCATTTTAATATATTTACTTGGGGCCCCACCCCCTCTGATGTGTCACACACTCGCAATCAGATGCGGGATGCCCTCGTCCTGGCTCGTCCTGCCCCCGTCCTGGACAGAAAACTACAAAAGACGAAGGAGAAAATAAAGGAAAAAGTTTACTTTGCAAAAATCCATTGCAGAAACATTTATAAAGTGGCCCAAAAACCAGGACCTAGCTAGAAATCGTCTTCAAGGAGCTGGCTGGTTGGAAAAAAAAGGACTAGAATAACACGAACGAACATATACTGAAAGAAATTCTGTTTTCTTTAGAAAGAAATACAAGGATAACCCAATCGAAACAAATAAAATATGAATATGTTACGATTTTGTTTAGAAACAAATGCCTAAATATGCAATATAAGCTTAAAAAGATATCCTTAAAGTGAACATTTTTTTTCGAGGTGTCCCTCTCAAGAGTCTGACTTAGTCCTTAGTGGAAGGCGTCTTTGCTGTCGTTGCCGAGGACATTTTAAAATGAAAATGATAGCAAGGAGACAAGAAAGAAAGCGGACAGCCAGGCCGGCGACTGAGGCCTCGGCAGGTGGAAGGGCGGACGGGGTCCAAACATTGACAGCAAATAAATGGCAGCCGAAATAATAACACCAAAGGGGAGGTGACAGGCCAAAAAAAAAAAGGGGAAAAAATAAACTAGATGCCTTACTGAAAATAAGCAAAAATCCAAAGGGTTAGTAGATACTCGGATGGAAAAAAGAATTCTGGCAGCGAGTGCAGCTGCAGCATCAGCAGCAGCGCCATCTGGCGGTGGAGGTGCGAACACTGCAGTCGGCGCCGTCGCTGGCGGCGTGGGCGGACAAAACACAAACAATTTTCGAAGACGGCCAAAACCCAAAAGAAATCATTGACATATGAGGCCAGTTGCTCATTTCTTGGCCGAAACCGAAAATGCAAAAGTTTGCTAGACGGGGGCGGGGCGGGCAGCCAACTTGGCCGGACCAACTGGCGCTGTCTGGGTTTTGGCCGGGAAGCCAATGCGGAAAGTTTCCTTCCATCGAAAGATACCAACAAGCACACATGGCCACAAATGCATTTAATTCGGAGTCTCCCAGAAAGTATCTTACGATCTAATATCATTTTCTGCCAATGCATTGCAAGGATATTAAATATCCTTCTCATTAAAATTTAGTCCTAGACTACTCCCTAAATTATAGTTCTATGCCAAAGGATTACAATCTGCACCGTAGATAATTCATTTAGTTGGGTGTTGTCTGTCTTTGGTTTTCGATTTTGGCTTCGAGCAGATCCTGCAATAGAGACATTTAATGACGCAGGCTTTCCAGGACTCTCGGAGCTGCGTGAAATGCGTAAAATTAACAGCCGGAGGCCCGAAGGCAGAGGCAGAGGGCAGAGGCAATAAGCATGCGAGAAACATTATTTCTCAAGCCAAACAAAACGCACCCAGTCAGGACATAGAAGGGGGATGGCCGAAAGGTGCGTGTTAGCTATACACACACACACATACACACATACATATATATGTATATCCTTCGTCCTGGTTCCTGGTTGTTGGCGTGTTTGCATTTAATAAATTCGATTAACAACGGAATAAATACGCTTAAATGCGGAAAATAATGAAAACTAACGAAAAGCGTTTTGTTAGCCGGCTGCCCTTTGTCGGCGGCGTCGCCTGGGCGCCGCTTTCATTCCATCCGGCATTCAATCATTCATTCCATACCATTCCATTCCATTCAGTTATTCATTTTACGAGCTGTGTTATTATTGTAAATATGTGAGGTCCTTGCTTAGTGTAGTCTTGTTGTTGTTGCTAGTGTTGTTGCTGTAACAAATACAAATACATTACGTGAATAAACGCACCCATTATTTCATTTCATCAAGAACCATTAACGCCAACACGCCGAACTAAACCCCCACACTCCAGCGATACTGCTCCTCCTACTGATGGTGGAGAGTCCTGGCAGGACTTACCGCGCCTAGTGTGGCCAGCTAGCTTCCAGCGCCTCTGCCTCTGCCTCTGCCCCCTCCCCCTACCACACACCCATCTCCAGCTGCTGCAAATGAGCGAAGGACATGAAAATGTTCAAGTAGACACACATACTCATGGGGGCGCAAAACTTTTGCCAGGATAATGAGTAAAATGATTGGAAATACATTTGCAGTGCGTGCGTCTGTCGCATGTATCTGTATCTGTATCCGTGTCCTTGTATCCTGGTATCCTGGACCAGCTTCAATAGTTTAATGAGTCCAGGACATTGTTGGGTCATTGATAAAATGAAAGGAAATGTAATAAAAAGTGGTGATGATCCACTGCCGCCCCAAGAAGTAGGCAACAGAATTGTTACTCTGTGATCTTCGCTATTAAAATGTCTTTTCAGCAAAGTATTCTGGAACTATTGCAGATAATTTTCATATGTATGAATACAATATATATAGTTTTAGGTGACAGCTTTCGTGGGCAGCCGAATGCCACGCCCGGCTTCGAAAACTAAACAAAACAAAAATGTTATCAAATTAATTTCAAAAACTCCATCTGCTGCACGTCACACTCAAGTGAGTGTTGGTGAATAGATGGGTCTCCCCATGAGTTAGTGTGTGTGTGTGCGTTGGAGTATATAAGTTGGGTATCCCCTGGCCTACACGAGCTGATATATATGGACGGCAGGAGCAGGGCAACAAAGTGGCAAAAGTGCCAGGACACTTTGGGTCCTGACTGCGGCTACGGAGGCTGGGCCGAAATTGGGGGATGGACCGAAAACGAAACCGAAACTAAAAACTTTTGAGTTAAATTCCCGCTTTAATGTTTATGTAGATGAGGGATTATGTCATTGTGCCCACCCAGTCATGCCCCCGCTCCCTCCTCCCTCCTCGTCGCACAAGAAAAGCCCAGAAACTGGAAACCCAACAACGGACAACGGACAGGTTTTCCACATATGAGGGTGGGGCAGTGGGATGGGAGGGGATAACCCATTGCAACACTTGAAAATTCTAATTTTCTGCTTAAACTTCAAATGAAATTGTTTTGCACGCACACACTCTCCACTTTGAATTTTTGGAAATAGTAGATGTGAAAAATGGAAATGAAAAACCATTATTATTATGTATGTAGTGGAATAAGTTTCCATCTCGGTTTCTATCTGGTCTCTTGCCTCTCGCTCGCCTCAATGGATAGAAGTGTGTGGGTGGGTGGGTTGATACTGACTTGGTTGGGAGAGTGGACAAGTGTTTGCTATAGAAAATACATTAAATTTAAACAAAATTCCCTCTGCTACTACTTGAGCTTAACGCACACAGACATAGGAAACAGAAACACAGAACAGCAAAAACAGACACAAGTGGCACGGTCGGGGGGCAAATGCAAAAGTTTTAGCTCAAAACTATTTGGTGTCGGCCAGGGTTGAATTTCGTTTGGTCTCGGGTTCTCGGGTTCCCAAAACTCAGACTCTACTCAATCCCTATCCGAATCCCAATCCCAATCCCAATTTCCAAATCCAAGGGGTTGAGGCGAAGCTGGCTGGCCCTTTTTGCCACGTTGTATTTTAAATTCAAGTGGTCGTCGTATATGGCAACAAAGCATCCTTCCCCCCTCCTGACACACACACACACACACACACTCCTCCTGTATGCTTAAGGATTTCGTTTACCGAATCCGAATCTGAATCCGAATCCGAATCCGTTTCAAATGCGAATTTATTTCCAACGAAAATATTACAAAAGTCAAAGACGTCCTCTCTCCAGCTTCCCCAAACCCCAGACCTTACCTTGGCAAAAAGGTCATTTTTGGGCATAGAATTTACATAAATCCATATGGATGCCGGCTCCATGCGAGTGTGTAAGTGGATGTATGTGCCTGTGTGTGTGTGTGTTCAGTCCCCGGCCGAGTCCATTTGAAGTCAGTCCTTGTGGCCTTCTTCTCGGCGCTTGGGTTCTTCGGCTTCGCTTCGTTTCTGGCGACTGCAATCTGTCGGCATTTTCCGCTTATCATCCGTAGCTTCGTTTTTCCTAGGCAGCTTCTATTGATAAGTGCACAGAGAGAAAAATATGGAGCTATCTTATAAGCAAACTTCAGAAGAGGCTATAAGCCATGAGATCTTAATGACTTTTTGAGTTAGGAAATTGGAAATTAAATGGAAGGACTTTATATTTATTCTTAGCTGTGAAAATAGTTAATCTTTAAAGTTTAAGGATATTGTTTTAGTATCTAATAATTTTTTTTTTACCTGCATTAAGATTTTCTAAATTTTCTCTCTCTGTAAGTGTGGTTTTAGAAACGGAAGACAAGAACTTACTTCGGCTCGGCCTTTTTCCATTTGACCCCGTTGCTTTCTTCTTTCTCCTTTCCCCTTTCTTCTCTCTTTCACTCTCTTCCTTATAGTCTTGTCTTTTGTGGAGAGGTCCCAGCTTGCCCGTGCCACCCCCCCTGAGCTCCTCCGCCTCTGACGCATTGATATCCCTTTTAATGGATGAATTATTGCCGCACATGCGAAAGTAGTTGCTGCCCAGGACTCGACCGTTCCCGCCCCCGCTACCGACCCCTTCGAAAAGGAGGGTTTCCACTCAGCGGCTCTTCTTACATATCCTTTTCACACAAATACACACACCCCCGCACACACGCACTCGCTCACCAACACACACACTTCCAGAACGAAAGGCATTTGTTTGCATTTCATTTCCTTCAGATCTCTGTGTGTCTTTCACATCCCAATGGGTTGGATTTGGTATTTTTGTGCCATGGGTGGGTCGGAATGGCCGTGACAGGGAGGATGGAGGGTGGGGGGGGGCTAGTTGACAGGCCGTTCTGGAGGTCAGTTAATTAAGGGTGGACGCTGAAACAGAAATAACTCTTTTGCGGTGCCCGGTTTCCGCCGATCCGCCTCCCTTCCGTTTATGCAATATCAAAATTAAACTGCGCTGGAATGCGCCAAATATCCATAATAATTGAAGGATATTACATCAATAAACCGACACGTACTCGCCTACACACATGTGTTTAGGGGGTTGGGCGGCGTACGAGTGGGTGAGCTTCGCATTTTAATATTTCCACTCGATACGGACGCGTCGAACCCACCCATCGGCTCACACATTCGCATATAATTTAGGCTTTGACAGACGGCCACACACCACCTACAACGAGGTTAAATGTAAGAGTGTGTGTGTGTGTGGGGGGGAGGGGACTGCACAGAGGGTGTCAGTCAGGCGGGCAGTCGAGCGCCAACAGCCGACGCCATAAACTAAATTTATTGCAAATATTTCCTCAGCAATGAGCAATTTGTGCGATCGAATCCAGCTCCTAAGTGGGGTAGGTGGTGGGGTCAAGGGGTCAAGGGGTCAAGGGGTGTTCGTTATGCCACCCTGCAAACGTGTCGATGATGTATTTCCCCAGGTCCAGGTCCTTTCGGTGTCCAGTATTTGACCCAAAACGGTCGGACATCCCACCACCCTACCACCCCCCCAAAAAAAATAAATAAAATAAATTCCATCTCCTGATAAAATCTAGAATTAAAATCCCTTTTTCGTTCAGTGCATTTATTGATTTAGTTTCTATATATTTCTATATTATTTTGCACTATTTCGAAAAAGGACTAAGCTCCTACAAAAAAAAAGGAGTTGTGTTGGGTTTTTGTCAGAAAATTACTCGCAAAAACCAAAAAACCAGAGCAAAGGCATGCGAATGAAATTACTCATACGCCCTGTGTGCCGCAATGAAACACACACACAAACACATACAGATGCAGATGCAGAGATAGAGATAGAAAGAGAGGGCTAGACAGGCCGACAAAATGGTTGGCCAACGACAGCGCAACAACAACAACATAAGCACAACCAACTAAAACAGCAATAACAAACATGAATTTTAACAAAATACAATTTCAATACAATTCAAACTTTCTAACACACACTAACACACACACACACACACAGACAATCAGCCAGGACACACGGAAAGCCAACCACGCATAGCGCGGTAGGGAGATGAAGAGAGATAGAGCTACAGCATGCCATCCTTAGCCCCCCTAACCCCTCTAACCACAGTGCCAACACCCGCCCATCGCCCAGCGCCCAACGCCAAAAAACCCCCACGCCGCCCCTGGTACCGTGCGAATATGAAACTAAAACTTCCTCTACTCATTTCCTGTCCTGCTCCCAACCGCATCGCCTCCTGATGAATAGAAAAGGCTTAGGAGGTGGTGGTGCTTCGGGAGGGGGAGTAGGGTAGAGTCCTGGGGCAAAAACTATCTCGCCCGGCTGTCTCGCCACTTTTCAGTTGCGTTCTAAATTCATACATTCATTACCATCGCATTTCATTCACACCATGGCATATACAACCATATCGGTTGCCCCAAAACCTCCTGCCACCCACTGCCTCCGCGCCCCTCCTCGCCCCACCCCTCTCTCAATGAAGTTAAATACAATCGTTGGTCCGTAAACAAAGCGTGGGCATGGCCAGGAGTGGTCGGAGGAATATGGAGGGCAGTAGTGGGTAGTGGGTAGTTCGCTGCTCATAAAGTAATAAATTGTACCGTAAATAGTGCGGAGCAAGTGTTCGATGGAAGGACTGATGGATAGTTGGAAGGATAGACGGATAGATGGGTAGTCCTGTAGTGGGATAGATGGTTAGATGGCTGGATGGATGGATGGATGGGTGTATCGAAAGGAGCAAGGACGAGCAAGGCGGGGGGGCAGAGGAGAAGAAAAGGTCCAACCGCCGACTGAAGCAATTCATCTTTGACTCGACTTTAGTTTCCGGGTGAGGAGCTTCTTTCATCAGCTGCTCCTGGCGAAAACCGCAAAGGATTCACAATCAGCCGGCAAGCTGGCAAGAGATTAGCATCATTCACAGTGAGTCCTGTTAAGGGTCTAGCAATATCCTTTAATTAAAAGGATAGTTTGAAACATGCAGATATCTTGAATCTATAAGATACTTTGGAAATATATTTTAAAATTCCTTGAAAATAGTCTTATTAGCCAGTGATCCTTCCTCCCCTCTCCACTTTAACCCCCTCCCTAGCAAGAAAGGATGGAGCTCCTTGAGCTATTTAAGCTATTCAGTGAATGCTCCGAGCAAATCGCCTTCCACCCACTCCCCCACTTCTGCCCACCTATCAGCATAGATGGAGCAAATCCCCGAGGCCCCCTGGCAGCAGACATGGAGCAGAAAAAGTTACCCCCCACCCCCCGATCCTGGCCGGGCTTCCTCCTTCCCAACCCATCCCATCCCATCCCATAGCATCGCATCGCATCGCCTAATCCCCGGCAACGTTAACCACATACGACCGCATCGTTCATCATTTGGCCGTGCGTGCTGACGCCTTTTTCGGGGGGTGGTGGGGGTGGTGCGATAGAGGAGGGGTGGGGTGGGTGGGGGTGAAAGAAATGATAGGGTGGCTGGGCATCAGGCTGCAGCCTGTACTAATGAATTACGCAATCTAAAACTATGTACATTTAATTCAAATTCACAAAACTGTACGCCAAACTAACCGAGACGAACTCACACATGGACACAAGGATTTTCCACACACACACACACACACACACACTAGCACACACACTCACACATACAGAGGCTGAGGAAAACTTTGGACAAACTTTTTTGCTGCCTCGGCCTCGGCTAGCAGCGCTGCCAACAGCGACTGAGGCTGCGGCTGCTGTATATTTTGGAATAATTCAAAGCGAATACATTTCGGACTTCGCCCGCCCACCCATCCGCCCATCCGAACATCCATCTTCGCTCCAACCCCATCAGCAGCTGGCCGGAGTCCCGCACTCGCCACCCTTCCCCTTGACCGCCCGCCCCCCTGAGCCCACTGAGCGGCCTAAGCATCGCCGCCCCCCTGGCCACCATCCCATCACCCATTGCCATTCCATTACCGACACCATTGGCGTCAACGTCAGCATCCATCGCACATGTCCTTGCAATTGTTCCGAGTCCACCACCATCCTGCCCAGTCTTTTGACCCCCCCTTTGTCCCACCGCCCATGTACCCCCCGTTATGGCCAACAAGCTGGCCAGAGTTTGCCGGAGGAAAACACGAGAGGAAAAGCGTGCGCAAAAAGCAACAACAACAACGAAAGGCTCAACCTCAATAGCAATAACAACAATAACAGTAAGGGGAAGAGCAACAACAACAACAACATGTTAGATTCCCATATAATATTCGTACACACTTTGCAAACATGTTTGTCGATGATGTATTATACAAAATGCCCATAAAAAGGCCCGCATGAAAGAGATAGAAGAGATCCCCAAAAAAGGGAAAGAGAGAAAGGTTGAGAGTGTATGAGTGTTTGTGCCAGAATGAGAGCAAGTGATGGCGTAATCATCGTTTGTCTCTCCATTCCATGCACGTGTGTATGTGTATGTTTGTGTGTGTGCATGTGTGTGTGTGAGCCACTAAATCGAAATGCCAAAATGCCCATTTCTATTCCATTCCATGGCTATAGGACCGTTAGAACCCCGCATAAGCGATACAGACATTTCGTTTTTTGGGGTAATACATCAAACTAGCCGCATCAATAGCACACACACACACATATATAGAGTGTGTGTGTGTGTGTGTGTGAGTGTTTAGTTGCATGAGGCAACAAGGACAACGAAAAACAATGGCCCCAACTTAATATATATGTGTGTGTGTGTGAGATGGAGAGTGTATGGAAAAAGAGTAAAATACTTCATGCAGAACCGAGCCAAAAAACCGAATCGAATAGAACAGACAGCCCAGAAGAAGAAGCACAAGATGTGGCAAGAGATGGGGTGCACGACCACAGAGGAAGGGGTGGGGGGGCAAAAAGTTCTTGCCACCAAAAGTAAAGGAGATAATCTTGGCCAAAGACGAAGTGAGGAGCGAATTGCTTGCCAAGAACCAACATCGCTCACCGCCTTCCTGTCCCAGCCTCCATTCCTCTTTAGCCCTCCTCCCCCCTGGAAACCCTTCTCCCCTTCCCTACCCCCCCACTGGCGCCCCTTCACCTTGTGAACTCCGTTCTAATGACCGCCAAGATAGAATGACATTTGGGGCTGTCAGCTTTCATTGTTGGGTCCGTTCTTGTATTGTGTCTGCATGTGTGTGTGTTGGTGAGTGTCCTGGCGGGCTATGTATGTATGTGTGTGTGTAGTTGTGCGGGTAAGTGAGTGTGCGGATGTAGAGAAGAAAACTTTAAGTACACAGGACCCAGGAGTCGGGTTCGGTTTTAAACCAAAAGGACAGTGGATCAAAGTGGGAGAATGGGACAAGTAGAGAGAAGGACTTAAGTTTTGATTAATAATGACACATTTTAGTTAGTTTTTAGTTCTTATTTTAAATTTTAGACCTCTTATAAAAATAGTAAGTATGATTTAAGGAAATAGTATCCTTATATTAGTCTTAAATACTTCGCAAGTTTAGAAAACGTTTTTCAAAAAAAAACTTATAGTTTCAAGTAGCATTTTTAGACTTCCATTAAAAGTTTTTAATTATAAAATAAACTATTTAAAATTAGGCCTAAATAATATAATTAATCCTTAAATTTTCCCCATTAACCGAATTAGTTTCGAGCCACTGTATTTGGGCCAAAAAGGAAAGATGGCAAAAGGCTACATTTCGGCAATAAGACGCCTGCTTTGGTCCAAACCGACACACAGACACACCCACACACCCACACTCGCACTCGCACATATTTTGCGAGCCCCACAGTCCTGAAAGTGGGCGGTGAGGGGGGCGTGCCACAGGGAACAAGACAGGAGCAGGTCCAGGGGCAGGGGCAACTGCGGTCCAAGTACGTGAAAATTGATAGATGAGTTATGGGCCGAGGGTGAGAACGAAGGGTTCGCTCGCATGCATATGTCCTTACACGCACACCCACAGCCCACAGCCCAAGAGGGAGACGGCAAGATAAAGGACCTTTCCTCCGGCCTTCCCTCTCCCCCCCTCGATGAGCTCGTGTAGTTGAATCTGTCTGTTTGTATGTAGTTGAGTCTTGCAAGTGGCAATGAGTCCGAAGACGTTCATGTCCGTCCCAGCTGTCCTTTGTCGGTCGGTGTAAGTTTGAGTGTGTGCGTGAGTCCTTCTTGTGCTTGATTGTGTGTGTGTGTGTTTGGAGTATCCATGTGTTGGTGAAGGCAAAGCATTTTTCAACGTTTGCCTCGGCAGCCGGGGGCATTAAAAGTTTTCGTATTTATTTTGTAGTCGGTTAACAATATTCCTTTGCTGTCTTACCCGAACCACCCCCAACCCCAACCCCTTCCACTTCCCTAAGCTTGGCCATTCGACCCACTCATGGCACACACACACACACACACTGACACGTTAGGGACACACGTACGGGTAACAGTTTTGTAATTGTATGCGTGCGTTTTGTTTGCGGACGTGGATGTCTTGGACTTCTTACACACATAGATAATATATAGTACATGGATGCTTGAGTGTGTGCCTGGGTGTACGGGTGAGTGTGCGGGTCGAGCTGAAAACTTTTATGTGTAATACATCAATTGCAAAAAGATAGCCAAATGCTGTTAACTTTATATACAACTCATACATGAGCCCTTCGTTCCTTCTCTGTGTGTGAGTGTGTGTGTCGAGTGGGTATCTGTGTGGGTGGGCGGTTGGATTTCAGTGTCTTGGTGGTTCACGGGGAGTTACTTACGCTCCTCATGCGGCGCAAGTAAAAGATACATTTATTATGTGCGAAGAGCGATGAACACAAGCGATTTATCCTTTTTAACTTGCTCGCCCGCTTTATCTCTGCACTCGTGTGGGTGAATAGGTGTATGTGTGTGTGTGTTTGCGTCCCAACTGGACCACCCACATCTGGGCCGAGTGACTAATTTATGGCCACCACCAGCTTGGCTATATGGCCCCTTAAACCAGGCTAATTTCGATTGCCCGCCTAAGTAGGCAACACTTTCTGCTCGCGCTGCAGGACTCACATGCCTTGGACTTCCGATTATTATTATTACTTTCTGGTTCTGTTTGAGCACACACACTCTGCTCTCAATCGTATTAAAAACACGTTGCCGCACTAAAACTTTTCTCATTTCAAAAGTTAAAAAAAAAAAGAAAGTCAAAAACAGACAAACAAACGGCATTATCGGACGGGGCCATCAACATTCGTCACAGGCCAAGGAGCAGCTTTCGAGCATCCTGGAATGCCCGAATCCTGCCACTGCCACTGCCTCCCACCCCCCATGCACACACAAAACTTCCCGCCTTGATCTTGGCATGTGTCCGCCTTGAATATGCATTCGAGGCGTCACTTACCATTTTTTACTTTTTGTATACTTTGGGGTCCAAAGCTGCGACTCGATGGCGATGTCAATGCTGATGTCGGTGTTTCGGCAAATTTCAGGGAAGGAGGAGGAGGAGGAATTGGAGGAGATGGCCTGCCAGTTCATATATCACTCGTGTCCCGTAAGTCCGTGCCCGCGTTACGCCCCCGCCCGGAATCTCCACTGTCGTCACACATGCTCAACGGCAATTTCGCTTTCAATTTCAAATGCTATCTATGAGGGAATGCGAGTCCAAAACACACACACTCACACACTTACACACACACACCGGAAAAGGCAGGGACAGCAAAGATAAAAATGATGCAAGAAAAGGGTACCGAATGTCCTTAATACTCTTACAGTCCTTTGATTACCTTATGGTAGTTGTAGGTTGATTACTTCTAAGGGTTTTAATTGCTATTACTTTTGAAAAGTGTTTGTGGAAGAGATTTCTATAAAGGATATGCAAGGATTATTTTCTACATACAAGGACATTTTGTATCAGACCCAATGCCATATTGGTAGTACCTCCTTTAAGGGTATATCAAAAGAAAAGTGGAAGAAAGAAAGCGAGCTAGCAAAACTTGTTTGCAAAGTTTAAACAACATTTCGTTTGGCTTTTGGCTGGCTGGCTGGCCTGGGATGGGCTGCGATGGGCGTACGTGCCGCCGCCCCGCCCCCTCTTTGGCGGACAAAACTTTGCCATTTTTTTTTTGCTTCCCAGTTTCCTAGTTTTTGTATTTTTTGTTTCTTCTGTTGTTGTTTGCTGTTTCCTTTGTGGCTGCGTTTTATTTATAAGATAAACAAATGCAGAGATGGATTGTCCTGGCGTGTGTCGTCTGACATCTGGGCAGCGTTGGCAATCTAAAGTGGGTTTTCCAAAGATAAATCCGGTATCCCCATCCCCATGGTCCATCCTTGGACCAGATAGGATAGCTAATTAACTGCGACCAGAGCAAAGTGCGTATCTAATGAATTCGGTCAGCGATTTTACGACACTTGCCGTTCTGAGTAATCCACTTTATCCATAATTCAATCACAACTATTTCGTCGGCGGCCGGAGATCGTAAAACTGCAGGACGACGGGACTGCTGCAGGACGTCTGCTCTAATTTGTATCCTTGAGATACTCGAGTCGTCCGCATCTATTCACCCGTTTTATGGCCAAAGATTCGCAAATAAAACGGCACATAAAAATTAATAAAAATCCAGTTGTTGGACCGGCGGGTTTATAGTTTTATTATCCCAAGCCTAGATTTCTGCCGGTCACTCTGAAAAATTCAAAAGCAATGGAAATATTGCTGAGTGAGCGGTCGTAAAATTCCGAGTGGGTGGGCCAGCAAGACAAGAGGCCATTCCATGTCCATTTTCCAACACAAAAAATAAATGTATTAAGTAATAAATTCCAATAAGAACAAAGGGTCGGGATGGAGTTATAAGAGAGGGACCCAAAATATGCATAACAGCAATAATAATAATAATAAGCGAGGTGATAACGATCGCAAGACATCGAGAAATGACCGTTAAACACACCTACGACGCACCCTTTGCCAGGACAATCGTCCTCCCTCTCCCGGCTGGCAGGACAACCCTTTCGACCCCTCGGACAGAGACAAAGCGCCGCTGGAAAATGTTTACACATCGGACCGCGAGGCGCGAGAGGCCAGAGGCCAGCCATAATATCAATGGGCCAGGCCCATTGACGCGAGTGATTTATATAGAAAAATTCATTATTTGCCGCCTGCCCTGCCCCACCTCCCTCTTTGCAGTTCATTTTCGAAATGCAAAACGAGTCCTGAGGCGGGAGGAGGATGAGGAGGACTCGCTGTAATGGCTCCTTGGCGCGAAAGGAAATGTTACACGGGTCGCGTCGCCGCTTTATCTTTAATAAAGCTAATTTCTATTGCCGCTAACAGGAGCGCGACATGCAAGGAATCGGAATCTCAGAGAACCACGACTGCGACTTGGACTTGGACTTGGACTGATTGCCGTCGTCCTGCGATTGAATGCTCTGCTGGTAATTGATGTGGGTGCGGAGGCTACCATGTCCGAGACCGATTTCTTGCATAACCACGCGCTCGCATGCGGCTATAATTGATGGGCCATTGACGGTGCCAGTTGTGGAGCACCAAGCCCAGGTCTAAGGATATCCTGCCCAGGGTGCCCACGCCCATAGTCCTAGGGGAAATTAACAATTACAAAACTAAATCAGATCATCCCCGGACATAAGGAAGAAAAATCCTTACCCTGTCAGCTTAGAATCTAAATTTTTACGATGCATAATTATTTGCGAAAATTGAGTTTCGCATTTTATATTTCATTAATTATGCACAGCCACCGAAGGGACTAGGAAATTACGCACAGACCAGAGCACACAAGAGGTGAGGCCCTGCTCCTTCCGGCCAGGACATCCTCGCACACATCTGTGACCGTTTCGGAAACGCATATTTCGGAGGCAAAGTGAAAAAAGCAATGCACCTGGCAGCGTTGGGGCGGGAAAGGGAAAATCTTACGCCTGATTTGATCCGGGCCACAGAGTGTCCTGGGTCGGTTCTTGTTCTTGTGGCTGTCAGTACGAGGACGAGCTTCCTTTCGGTTTCCTCAAATGTGACAAATTCGAAATGTGCTTGGCTGGTCAAAGGCGATCGGCGGCCTAGCCTGCCCTGTCCTGTCCATGTCCATGTCCGTGTCCTGCCCTCGTTGTCCTCTCCGGCCAATCGACGAGGAGCTCAGAGCTCGGCATGGGACAGGATGCTCTGCTGCTGCTCACTGAAGAAAACTGTGATGCGGCCATGCATGTTTCATGTGCATCTAAGCATGCATATGGCAGCTCATCCGCCAGAAAGAGCCAGCTATACAACTGCATCTATATCCCCATATCTATATATTTATATACATGAGCGGGAAAAAGGGCAATTGGGCTGGAGGATTGGAGGATTGGAGGATACTGGAGGGGGTAACTGCATATTGTAGCTTTGCATTTTATTCGATTGGATTTTATTGTATTTTTCACTTGATATATTTATGCAGCCGGTTTGTTTGGCTTCTCCCTTGAGTTGTCACGCACAAAGGCAGAACTAAATTGTTTAATTTGATTTGAGTTTTTTTTTTGGGTCGCCTTGCGTCATGACCTGCACCCTCGTATCAGTCCAGCCCCCCCTTTTGGAAAATGACTCAATATTGGGCATGGACCTTGGCAATTTTGTAGACATTAAATTGCGTTTTATTTTTCAATATTTATTATTATCGAATATTGAAACGAAAGCCCGAAAGAGAAATCAAATGAAAATGGCGCTGCAAATGGGAGCGGACGAAATGCAAAAGATACTCCATTATGGGGATGGGGATCCGGCTGGGTATGGGGCTGGGTCAGGTGTGTTTCTGCACGCCACTAGGCTATAGGATATAGGATATAGGATATAGGATATACAGGATACACATGCACAATCGCAGCTCGCATAGAGAGTTGTACGAGCGACCAATCTGGCAATGGTTCCCCGACACGCGATACGCCTTTATCCTTTCTCTCAATAGTCCTTCCCCCGCCTCTGGTATTAGAACAAAATCATTTAAATTTTAATCAAACTAAAAATATATCCTTGTGAGTTTCCCTGCCATAAAAGAGACCATAAAATTAATATTGTGTGTAAAATATATGTTGAAATCTTTAGTTCTTAGAATGTTTGCACTTTCAGTAATATAATTTGAACAATTATTTGCCTGCCCTGCCTGTCCAAAATCAGATATTCATGTAGTAATTTTGTATTATATATTTAAGTTAAAGGCTCTATGTTACATGCAATATCTATATCCATGTGATTGGCAAAACAATGAAGACTACAAATAAGAAAAATTGGAACTAGTGTGTGTGTAGTTGAAGAAATTCGTATCCTGAACAATTGGCTCAAAATCAAATCTGAAGGACATCCATTACACACACACATTAGCTGCACACGAACATCAAAATTTGAAGCTGTTTATAAACAAAAATTAAATAAACCCTTTACATAGCTTCTGATTTTCGATATTGACTTTGACTTCCTCCTCTCCAAAAAATCTAAATCATAAAACGAAATCGGTGGATCGCAGGCACATTTCTGAATGCCAAGAACAGCATCAAGCAGGAGGTGATCGAGCCGGAAACGGGGGAGGATCCTGTCCAGCAACAGCAGACGCAGCAGCCCCACGAGGCGCACGCCGCGGATCGTCGTCCGGCGGCCTGCAAGCTGGCCAAGCTGATGCAACAGCAGCAGCAGCAACAGCGGCAGATGTTCGACCAGAGACGGAGCCACCATCAGCCGCACCACCACCACCAGCCGCATCATCGCCACCACCACCATCATCACCACTTGAACAACAACAACAATAATAACAATAACAACAGCAAGAAGAACAGGTCCGCCAACTCCTCGCCAACGCCGTCGGCTCGCTCCTGGAACGACAGCGACGACGACCAGGACATGGACTCCAGCAACAACAACCAGCAGCAGCACCAGCAGCAGCCGAACAACAGCAACAACAACGACGACGAGGACGACCGGTCCTCATCGGCCTCCTCGGCCATATCCCTGACGATGAAGAGAACGCGCCAGGACAGCGAGTCCACGCTCTACCAGACGCTCCTGATGAAGCAGGAGCAACACCAACACCAGCAGCAACAGCAACAGCAGCACCAGCAACACCAGCAGCAGTACCTCGACGAGCTGCAGCAATCGGTGTCGGTGTCGCACCAGCAACAGCTGACCGCCAATCTGTTCATGGCAAGGACCATAGCCCTGAGCCGCTCCAGAGACTTTCCGGAGCTCTTTCAGAACACGATTGCAGCGGCGGCGGCCAACGCCACAGCAGCATCGGTCAGTCCGGGCAACGGCAGCGGCCCGGGTCCGGTGGCAGGGACGGGAAACCCAGCCGGCGCTGCTGCTGGAGCCGGAGGGAGTGGAAATGGAGGCGGGGCAGGAGTCGTGGCAGCAGCCGTAGCCGGAGCCGGAGGCAGCAACTACATGTTGCCATGTCCGCTGTGCGAAACCCCGCTGGAGCAGCGGGTTTTCCGGCAGCACCTGGACCGCCACTACCCGCGCGACAGTCCCGTGTGTCCGGTGATCGAGTGCGGTCGCCGGTTTGCGCATCCGAACTCCGTGCGGAACCACATGCGGATCAAGCACACCCTGCAGTGGGCCAAGATGAAGGCCATGCGCTCCTCCGGCGGTCCGTTCGCCGGCGGGCCGGACTTTAAATGAAACTGCGAGGCCGTGAGCTAATGATCCTCCCCAGCTTTCTAGGTTGCTGATTCCCAGTCGACAATAAATCGAATCTAACTCGTAATCCAAGGAAACAGAACACTCGCATCTATCGTAGATAGCCAAAAGTAGTCCAGTAAAGTAACCGGAGTCGCGGTCGGAGTCCAGTAATCCTAAAGAGTAGTTGTAAGCGCACAAGGTCCTTGCCTGTAAGCCAACTACTAACTGCAAACGCTTCCAGTCCGCCAGTCCGCCACTCAGCCATTGAAGTTTTCTTTTCCAAGACACATATAGCAGGTTTCAGTCTGTTTTTTGTCCATCAGAGCGTTATAGTTTAACCTTTGGCCTAAAATTTGTTCATGATTTGTTAGGAAAGTGTAGAAATAAAGAGAAATGTAGCGTTCGGAGAAACTCCTTGGCTGGCGACGGTAGAGTATCGCTTCTGGGCTAGAGGATTTAGGGTAGAGGATACCTAAAACAATTATTACGTTCCTATATGCGATAAAGTAAATACGGCTCCCATACCACAATACAGAATAAATCTCAAAACTATGAATTCCTTAACACTACTAGGGCAAGCAAGTGCAGTATTAAACTGAAAAGTAATACACATGAGAATAATAATAAATAGAGTTAACTGAGCAGAATACGTATTATTTAAGCCATAGCGGATGATGGTCAACCATGTAGATAATGAGCTAAAAACGAGCAAACAAAGAAAGTAAATATATATAGAATTATATAGAGTAGTTATTATGAATATTGATACTGAAACAAAATAGAATGTGCCTGCGTAATATATTTTTAGCCAAAAAACCAAGAAATTAAATACGATAAACACAAAAACTAAATCTAAACTGAAGTTGAGCATTAAATGAGATACGAGAGGTTAACCGGAAAGCGATTCGACTTAGAGGAAAAGTTCAAAATTGGAAAAGTATTATGTTAATTACTCCTAAGTTCTATGAAATTCTATTCGATTGGCAGTCAAACACTCCAAGAGCAGACATACGTAAAAGGTTCCTATAATGTTAATCATAAAAACAGAGAGATAACTAAAAATAAAAGAAAACCGAAACTCCAGCAAGTCGAGACTAATCGACTTTCGACTAAATATAAATTCTATTTCGAAGCGGACAATTTTACAAACGTAGTTATAATGCCTAACAGCCATAAGTACATGTATGCCATTTTAGTTTGCTGAATTGTTTGAGGGGCGAGGAATGTATCTAGAACGTAGAGAGTGTCGAGTATCTGTATCGGCGTCCTGCCAGGTCGAGATCTCGATGGAGTGTGTCTGAAGACGACGGCAGATCTATTTTGGTGAACAATAAAGAGCAAACGAAGACGAGCTGGCTTTTCACTGGGCTATCTGATGGATACTTTTCTGGATAACATAACTAACCTTCCACTTGCATTGCAGTTTCCCGACGCTCCCTGGAGATGCGCGTCCGCGCCACCGATCCCCGTCCCTGTCCCAAGTGCGGCAAGATCTACCGCTCCGCCCACACGCTGCGCACCCATCTGGAGGACAAGCACACCGTCTGCCCCGGCTACCGCTGCGTCCTGTGCGGCACCGTGGCCAAGTCCCGGAACAGCCTCCACTCGCACATGTCGCGCCAGCACCGCGGCATCTCCACCAAGGACCTGCCCGTCCTGCCCATGCCCAGCGCCTTCGATCCGGAGCTGGCCTCCCGCCTCTTGGCCAAGGCCGGCGTGAAGATCTCTCCGGCAGAGCTGCGGGCCCGTGCCTCGCCCACCGGCGGCAGCGGCAGCAGCGGCGGAGGTGGCGGCGGTGGTTCCGGCAGTCAGAGCAAGCTCGATCTTAGCAACGCCAGTGGAGGACCCCTGGACGATGCCGAGGACTCTGACGACGATCCTGAGGACCTGACCACGGGCAACGGACTCTACGGCATGGGCGGCAGCAGCAGCGATCTGAGTCGCTACCACGAGAGCCTGCTGAGCAACTTCGGCCACGCCCGGATGCGCAACGAGGCGGCGGCTGCGGCAGCCACGGCAGCCGCCTTGGGCCAGCAGCCCAAGGACCTGGGCGTCCAGATCCCCACCAGCAATGCTGCGGGCCAGTCCCTGCTGGACACCTATCTGCAGTTCATCACAGAGAATTCATTCGGTAAGTCGATATTTTCTCTCCCAATCCTGGGCATCTACTAATAGCTTGTTCTTCTCACCTTCAGGCATGGGCATATCCCAGGAGCAGGCCGCCGCCGCTGCCTTGCGCGCCAAGATGGCCCAGCTGAATGCCATGGGCCACAGCCTAGAGAGCCTGCCGCCGGGCCTCTTGCCCGGACAGTTCGACCTGAGCAAGCTGGCTGCGGGTAATCCGGCCTTTGGCCAAGGCGGACCCGGATTGAGCATCGAGCCCATCCTGCGCCACGACCAGATCGCCGGCAGCCTGTCCCCGAACGCCCACGGCCCACTGGCCCTGAACTCCGGCACCGGACACCGGATGCAGGGCCATGATGAGGCGGCAGACAACGATGGCGGCGAGATGCGACGCGACGGCTCCGAGCCAATGGATCTGGGCCTGGACAACAACCAGTCGGGCAGCAATCACGAGGTGGCCAACTCCGATGCCGAGGACAACTACTCCGAGGACGAGGGTGTGCACAACACATAAGAGAGCACGCCAGTGATGCCGAGGACGACACTAAGACCACGGACATGAACCAGGACAGCACAAATGTATACCGATTACCCATGGAACACATGTAACGAGTAGCCTTATCCTCATGTATACCAGTTTTTGTGTACGATACGATACGAAACAATACGATAGTGAAACCTAGGACTAAACCATATATTGCGCTAGTAGAATTCAATGTTGTGCTTTTTAAACTAAACCTATACGGATATACATGATGGCCTGTAGGCCTATATGGTATGTTTACACATACACGAGTACCTGCTGTTTATACAGGTCGGGGAAGGACAACAGACAGGAGTAAAGATCATTAAAAGCTAAAGCCTAGATTGTTAAGTTAGATTTCACATTGAAAGCGAAGCCTGTAAATACATAACTACCGAGTTTAGAAAGGAGCAGCAGAAGCCCCCAAACAATCCGTCGCATTTAAAATAGAAAGGGCAGTGCGGATAATTCAGATGTGCCATGATGCATGCCACCAGCCAGACAGCAGACAGCAGACAGTAGCCTTCCAGTTCCAAGTCTAGCCACTCCAAACACTCTCTCTCTCAGGAACTCACGCGGTCAACCGAACTACCTCAGCCTCAGACTCGCAGGAGCTGAAACCCTGAAACGATACCTTCCACGAGTTGTCCCATCCTTGTCTCCGGAAAACTTGCCAATTTTCAAATAGCACATCATACGCGTACGCGTATGTGCCTAGTTTTAGGGATCAGCATAAAGGAATACTATACTTGATTATTTATACAACTGGGAATGCCTGTACTTATTTGTCAGAGAGAATTGAATACCTCAGCATACTCAGCATTCGGTCATGGATCCATCCCGTTCCATCCGCTATCCAATGCGAATCACATGCATTAGAGTACATATACTACCTATATAATATATTTAAAATAATTAAAAATATACATTAATTAGAGTTAGGTAAGCAAGACATAGATAGATGTAACCACGCGTTTCCTGTATGTATTTAGTTTGAATATGCCTCAGTTTATCCTAGGTTTATGGTTAGCTTCAATCGAAGATGAGCAGTTTGACGGACGGACAGACCGAGAGACTCTACAAGAGTCGCCTACCACTTGCCTTACGACCAACATATGTGTTACTTTAGTAATTTTCTACCTCAATTAATTTAAATGTAATTTACCTGGATATTTATTTGTAAGTCTTGCAATATCGCTTGCACTCTCTGGACACTGTATGAATTCATTCAATAAGGACCTATCTGTTATCCTTTTGTCCAGTCACCAGAAAAATGAAATATGTATGAAATAAACATGATCCTAAGTACATGCGAGTATGTTTAGATTTTAGTTTTTAATCCTCGGTTCTAGACACTTTTCCCTCCTCCTCCCACACTCTCGCCCAGATTTTCGGCGCAGGGGGAGTGCAATAGATTGCATTTTCCTAGGCTTGAGATGCATTTAAGGCTAATGCAATTCGGTTAAGACGTTAGTTTAAAAATGAAATGAAAAACAATTAGTTAAAAGTCGTTACATAAGCAATATAAGTAGACATCCATGTGCTTAGAAAGTTATAAATATTTATTGACACTACAATAAAGCCGCGTTATGAAGAACAATATAAGGTGTTTTCATTGGGGGTTGGGAAGGACGATGGAGCCAATAAAGTGCTTGGATATCCTGTTTTAAAGTCTCTCAAAAACTCTAATAATGATAATTATATTTGGAATATATTTTAAACTGCACACAAATTACATATTTTTACATTTTAAAAAGTTTTACATGAATTTTACACCCATGCAATACAATACTTAACACATTAAATACTTAAGTACATTTTTTAAATTATGATTAGACAGTAGCTTGTAGCTTCACTAGCTCATCCTGGATTATTCTGCAAAGGTCTGGAATAGTTCAATAATCTAGAAAACTTAATAAAGACATTGCCTACCTTCTTTGATGAATTTGATTGATGAATTTTAAATATATACACTAAACAAAAAAAAATATGTAAACTCTAGCAAACTATTTTAAACTTATTTGGCTGTTTGGCCAGAAACTTTTGCCCTTAACTCAAGAATCTCATCCTTGCGTAGCTGAAGGACCTTTTTAGCAGCCTCGTACTTCTCTCTGAGAGTGAGCATTTCCTTTTTCTGACTTTCGCATTGCGCCTGGAATAAAACCATTGATTATTAAAGCTATTAAGTGAAAATTTCTACGCTTACTGACCTTCAGGGAACTAATTTGGCCATTGGTAAGGGAGCAAATGTTGGAAGTGTCAACATTTTCGTTTTGCTTTAGCTTCTCCTCCAGATCCTTTATGATACCGGCTCGGAAGCGGCATAAGCGTACAGTTTCCTGGTATTTCTTGGTTGTCTCCTCTATTACCTTTTCCAGTTCAGATTCGGTTTGAGTTTGAGTGGAGACCACAGAGGGTTTCGCGCTGATAGCTTGGCCCGTAGCGGATAGCCCACACTTTTCAGAGAGATCATTTATTTTAATGGTAAGATCGTGGATCTTCTGTTTTAGCCGCCTTTGCTCAGTGCGCGCCTTTTCCTGCTCCACCATTATCCGCTTCTTTAGCTGGGCATTTTCCTCCTTCAGCGGATGATGCTTCAACTCCAAGTTGAGGGCAGTCACTTGACTCTCCCGGATAAAAAGTTCCCGCTGACAGGTCTCTAATTTGGAGTTCAGCTCAGCGCAACTACAATTACTATCTGAAAGGTGGAATAAGAATTAGAGAAAAAGTTGCAATCGTTCATGAAGCAACACTTGCCCACGGGATCCGTCATGGTGGATGATTCTCGGACATCATTCCAGTAGGAGTGTCTGCGATTCTCATCATGGACACTGATACGCCGATTTCTGCGGATCTCTAACTCGGAACTCATGGATTTCTAAGTATGATGAGCAAGGTTAAAAACTGGAAAGTTTTCTTCAAAAATAATACCTACTCTCGGCAAGGGGGCACCTGTATTGCGATCTAGACTCTTTCTGGCTACTGGAGCCGTAGTGGATGCCACCGATCCAGTAGATGCATTCGAATCGAAGGACAAGTTGCTTCCATTAGCTTTCAGTCCAGATGCATGGACAATCGCCAGTTCGGCCTCAAGTTTCTTCAAAATTTCATTGAGGTTGCAGACTTTTTCCTCCAAATTGCGCTTGTCCTCCAGAAGACTAGAAATTGTACCGTCCATGCGATCCTTTTCCGAACGGAAACTTGACTCCTTAGTTTTCTAAAATTATACATTTTAAACACAATCAAGTACAAGTTTCATACACACTCACCAGAGCTGATCTCAGCTTCTCAGTTTCCGAAGTGAGTACTTGAGCACTCTGATTCATTTCGAGTAATTTTTTCTTGGCAACCTCAAGTTCCATAGAGAAGGATTCCCGGATGGACTCGTTATCAGCAATCCGTGTTTTCAAATCATTGACAAGTTTAATATTTGCATTATTTGTCTCCTCCAGGCTCCTCAGCTTCACAACCATCTCTTTGTTTTCCTTGGAAAGTTTTGTTAAATTCAAGTCCATTTTCTCCTTTTCCTTCTCGAAGGTACTAGTTTTGGTTTCCTGAAAACGAAAATGAATTAATAACCACATGGAGGAAATGTATAGAAGAACTCACGAGTTCCAAGCGCAGTTTTTGATATTCCTGGGTAAGCTCCCCAAGAGACCGACGACCCTGTTCCATTTCCTGACTGATCTCCTTGGATCTGTGGCTGATGTCAGCCTCCTTGGCTCGCAACTGCTCTTCAAGCTGCATGTGTGATTCTTTTAGTTGGGTAACAAGCTTGCGCTCCTCTGCTATCTGGCTTTCCAAAATCGATTTTGTTTCCTGCTCAATCAAAAATAGATTAATCCTCAAAAAGAAAACAAAAATGAAATGTAACCTACCGTTTCTGCCCTTAGTTTCTCGCACTGCTGACCAAGTTCATTGATTGTCTGCTGCTTGACCTCCATTTCCCTCGAAAACTCGTCAGATTTTGAAGAAAACTCGGCATCCTTAGCTTGAAGCTGCTTTTCAAGCTCTAGACAGGACTCTTGCAACTGAACAATTATTTTCCTTTCCTCTTCCAGCTGGAATTGCAAGTTTTGGGAGTTCTTTAGTTTCACTTTCATCTCCTCGTTCCCAGCCTCCAGTTCGTCCTTCTGCTCTTGAAGGCTTTTCATCTTCAAGTTGAGCTCGCCCACTGAGCCTTCCAAATCAGATACCTCTTTTTGGAACTTGTTAGCCTGGTTGGTCATCTCGTTTTCCAATTCCTGTAGTTGCTTCAAAAGCGATTCTTTTTCTGAGCAGATAGATTCCCTCGCCTGCAGAGCAAACTCTAGTTCTTTGCGAAGGGACTCGACATCAAGATCTCTTCTGGTCACTTCCTCCTGGGCAACCTCCAGTTGTGACTTCAGGTTATCCACCGTTTCCTCCATAACAGCGCCAGCTTCTTGCGACGCATCAAAGGATACTATAAGGTCCTCATAACGATTAAGAAGCTCCTTCTGCTCAATATCCTTCTCCTGCGCCTTCTGGAGCGATTTTTCGAGGTCACTTATTTTGGCTTTTAAAGTTTTTATTTTTTCTTCCATTTCACTTTTTTGGGACTCCTTCTCTTTTACCAAAGATTCAACTTCCAACTGCACCTCCTGGAGACACTGCGAAGTTGAAGCTTCTTGTGCGACCGCATCTTCTAGCTTTAAGATCAGCGCCTCCTTCTCCTTCATAAGGCTCTCCAACTCGATACTCTGGGTTTGATTCTTCTCCTGGAGCTCTGCTATTACTCGGTCGCTGTTGTCCTCTTCGCGAGCTTTTAATTGAGTCTGCAGTTGCTCCACCAGTTTCTGGCTCTTTTCCAACTCCCGCACTTCTTTTTTCAGAAGATCTACAGCCACGTCCTGCTCCTTCTTCAATTTTTCCAGTTCAAGAATTTTTTCATATTTTTCATTCCTCTCAGCGACCACTTCCGTCAAAGTGGATCTCATGTCTTCCACCTCGGCCACCTGCTTTTCCCGATCCTCTTCAGCTTTGGTGCGTTGTTCCTTCAGCGCTGTTCGAATAGTCTCCAGTTCCATGGCATGGATAACGTCCACCTGTGCTTGCTCTTCGCTTCTTTGCTGTAGGATTCCTCTGATGCGCTCCAACTCAGCATTGTTTCTTTCAGCCATTTGTTTCTGCTGCAACTCAGCTTCTTGAAGTTTTATTTCGAGGTCACCCTTGATACCCTTTTCCGTCTGGTAGTTGTCATTCATTTCAGCAAGTGCCTGTTCAGTCTGCTCCAGCTGCTCCTTTAATGTGGCAACGGTGCTCTCGTACTTATCCCTACTCTCCTCCCACTCCAGGTTGTATCTGCGGAAGTTGGCACGGTTCTCGCTCTCGCAGGTTTCAAGCTTCTGCAAATATTCCAACTGAAGATCATTAATCTGCTCCGACTTGGATTTAAGGTCTTCCCTTGTTTTTAGAAGCTGTTCCCGTAACTCGTTTAGTTCTTTCTCCAGTTCTGCTCCGATAATGCCTTGATCTTGCAAGCTATCGGATGCACTTAAGCGCTCTTGAAGTTCCGCCACCGATTTCTCTGCCTTGATACTGCGGTCCAGAAGATTTGCATTCGATTCCTGCAGCTTGTCGATGAGAGTTCTATCCTCGGCCAGCTTCAGTGCTTGGCGATCGAGTTGCTGCTGCTTCTGGTCGGACTCCAACTGTAGTTCCACTTGCCTGACGTCCATAGACAGGCATCGTTCGTTTAGCTCCTGGATCTCAGCCTGCAGCTGCTCGATGTTCTCATTCTTCAGCTGCAACTGTTTCAGTTGATTGTCCAGCTCTCCCTGGAACTGAATCACCTTGGCCTTCAGCTCCTCGAGGGATTCTTTCAGAGCAGTCACTTCCTCGGACTCCAGTTGGGCTGGCATTGGAAGAGTATCATCCGCTCGAAGTATACTCTCGCATAGTGTACTGTCCCTGAGAGCCTTCTCCTGCAGTTCCTCGCACACCAGCGAGATCTCTGCATTCTGCTTCTCAAGACACTCAATCTGTCGCTGATAGTCCTCCACCTTGTTGACGATGACGCTCTTCTCGAGCAGAGCCGACTCCAGGGTAGTAATCTGCTCTCGCATCTCGTTAATATTCATCAACTCGTCCTTGAGCAGATCATTCTTTTCTTTTATCTCATCCTGCAGCTGGGAAATTATCGCGAGGAGTCGCTCCACTTCCGCCGATCTTTCTTCCACTAGCTCCTCGCTGGATCGAATGATTTGGAATCGGTGCTGTTTTATCAATCCCTTGAGAACTGTAGAGTCGGCAGAATCCGTTGGAGAACCCACATCCTCCACGTATTTCGCCGACTCCATACAAAGCTTAAGCCGGTGCAGGCCCTGATCTTGCTTATTCTCCAGTTTCATAGCTCGGAAAATGCGACTAGAACCAGAATTAAGTTGCACTTCTATTTGGTGAACAGATTCCGAAATTCTAGCAAACTCTCCTGAAAGGTCCGGCTCATATACACTGCTCTCCATGCCCACTCCCGAGCTCTTCATCGACTCCATTCCGCTTAATGGGCGAAGCTTAAGCTCTTCCCGCAAGGCATCGTTCTCCTGGACACTTTCCATTAGCTGATTGGAGAGGCAGTCATATTCCCGCTGGATCTCATCATAGCTCGCCTGCAGCTCCGTGATTTGTTTCTTGAGAGACTCATTCTCCGCCTTGCAGTCAGCTGCCAGCGATTCTAACTTTGAAAATTCAGTTAGCTGCCTCTGGGCCACCTCGAAATTCTCTTTCAAACTATCCATCTCCGCCTGGAGTCGCTTGTTGTCGGCCTCGAGTTGCTGACATTGCTTCTCGAAGTTGCTCGACCTAAGTAGGGTCTCTTCAAGCTCATCGCACTTGTGGCAGACCTGAGACTCTGCTGGTTGGCACATGGAGCGCATGAAATCTTCCTTGCTATTGCGAAGATCCAGAGTCATTTCGTCAAGAGACTTTTTAAGATCCTCTATGGCCGCGTCCTTTTCTGAGAGGGCTGACAGCAGGTCCTTTTCCCGCTGGGCGGATCTTTCCTTTTGCGACTTGAACTGGAATTCGAGAGTGACTGCATCACGGTTTTCCACCTCCAATCTGGCCATTGTTTCCTTCATAGCTTTTAGTTGCTCCTCGTAACCCTTGATCTTGTCGCTCGCTTCCAGATTATCCGTCTTCAGAGCGCTGACCTCAGTCTGCAGGGCCTCGCATCTACAATAATGAATAATTATTACTAAATTTATTGAAAAAATAATACCTCTATGAGTTTCTAGTGCGGATGGGCATGATAAAGCGTCACCTGAATACCTTTTTAACCTTTTCTTCTCCAGAACTCTCAAACTCACCGCTGCTCTTTGGTCAAACAATCCTGCTCCAACTGATCTTTCTGGGCCGTGACTTGGTCCAACTTCTCCTGCAGCACCTGCGCCTTCTCCCACTCCACATCAAAGTGTTTTTCTAAGTTTGTAAAAGTCTGCAGCTCCTGGATCTCCTTCTTGATCCTCTCCATACTAAGATAGCGTTGCGGATGAGCGAATGGATTTGTAAGATGAGGATGAGGATGGCATGAGGGATGAAGTGCAATGCAAAGATGGAGAGAATACTTACGTTGCGCCTTTCATCTCACTTGCGACAGGGGTCAAAGGTAGCAGCATGCTGTGCAACTTCGCTTTCTGGACAGCCGGTGGAACTGCGTCAAAGTCGATGCAGTCTGCGGGAAGGAACTCCTCGTCGATTCTACTCTCATTGGCGCCCAAGGCCAACGATTGCAGGATATTGATCGTCTTTGGAGCCTTGTCCAGTCGACCGGAAATATGGGAAGTGGGGAAAAACGTGGGCTTCGGTAGATGAGAGAGCTTCGAAAGGGGAGGAAGGTGGGAGCTCTCTGCCAGACCAGCACCCGTCTCCTGTTGGGCTTCAGCATTTTTTTCCGGCCCGGGACACCAGGTACGCCGACGTTTCTGAAGCCGCTTGTCGCTAAGGGATGTGCTGGAGATAATCTTGAGCATATCCCGCTTTATGCAGCGCTCCAGCTCCTGCACTTTCAGTTGGCTCTCATTCTTGCGCTCCTCCTCGGCAAGCCGATCTTTCAAATCCTTTATTTCGCGTTCGAGGCGTTTCATCATCGTTGCATCCGACACCATCTCGTTCAGCTGGGGCTTGGTCTTTATCTTCTTGGCCCGCATGGCGAAGCTAAGGGTCGACTGGGACTCCTCCAGGATCGAGGGCTTGATGGTACAGATGATGGAAGTGAAAGCATTGCCTCCCAGGGATGCTTGAAGGATGCGTGTGAGCTTGGAGTCCCGGAAACTGATGAACTTGTTACTCGACTGCTCAGCCCCGCTCTCACTCTCCCGTTCCGCCAGATTTTTGATGACATTGCTGAGGAAGAGCAGGCTCTTGTTGATGTGTCCTCCTTCCTTGAGCCTAGCCCCAGTGGCACCAGTTTGGTCAGCTCGTTCAGAACCAGCCAGATCCACCAGGTTCAGAACACTTTGATTCACGGCATCGTCTTCGGCGCGGTCTGACTTGCGCGACTCGATGATCTATAATATTTTCGGAAACTTCATAGTTAGAAATAGTTCCAAAGGTAAAAAGTCCGGAACTTACTATGCGGAAGATGGCATGCGATCGGCTGGAGCGCTCATTCATGTTAGTCTCGCCCACGGTGCGCTCTTTGTTGCCCATGCTGAGGAGGCGGAGGAGGTCATCTTCGCATGTTATGATGCACTCCTCACAGTTCACGTTCACCATTCCGTTGCCCAATTCGTGTATCTTAAGGTCCTGGTTCTTCTTGTCCAGCAGGTCGTAGATTTTCTCGTTGTAGATTTCAATATAGCCCACTCGCAACAGAAAGTCGCGATCCTTCTCCTCGGAGATCTGTCGGAAGATTTCTTTGGCGGCCAGCACCATCACCCCCGGGTTTTTGTTGTCGCCCATCATGGTATAGGTTTTTCCTGCGACGAGGATCAATCCAGTATAGAAGTCAGAATCAAAAATCATGCCATGTAGATGTACTCACCCGATGAGGTCTGACCGTAAGCGAAAATGGTTCCGTTGAATCCCTGCATGCAGGCGTGGACAATGTGCTTAGCCATCCGATCGAACACCTCCTGGTTGCTGGCACCCTCATCGAAGACATAATCTGTATAGAAGGCAGAGCCGTGAGCGCTTAGGCAGGTGAGATAGTGGGCAACAACTCACCAAAAACACAGGGCTCCGCATGGCTGTCGGTGAGCTGGATGGAGCGTCCCTCCTTCACCAGCCAGAGCCGCGAGAGTCCTGGCTCGCAGGGACGCACTTTGATGGCCACCTGGATGGAACGAGATCCTTTCGCGGACATTTTCTAGGCTTCAACTTATTAATTCTCGAAACAAAAATACAGAGCACACAGTCACGAACACAAACGACTCAATAACATTCAGAATTAAAACTTTCCAGGTCAAATGCTGATCGCCATTGGCGTTTCTAGGTCCGCTCACTTTTCTATTTTCTATCTTGATTTGGACTTATTGGAAATGTTAAATTTTTAGTATACGAGTTTATATTTCGCAGCGTTTAACCGCTCACTTTGTTGTTGAATTCAAAAAAATGCCGCTTCTTAACTGTTTGGTCGGCAGGGGTAGAAAGCGTAAATGATAAAGCAAGATCAAAAACAAAACAGCAAATTAATCGGTTAGAGATGGGATCTGCCGAACCAGTTCTTGGATACAACATGTAATCGGAACCAGAATCAAATTTCCGTTAATTTTAAAATTTTGAAAAATATGTAACGAAAAATATAATCCATGATTTTTAAACGGATTAATTAAAAAATTATCCACAAATCCTTTACCGTATTCAGCCTTAGGATCTGATCACAATTGGGGAAGATAGACACATAAAAATTGTCAAAATACGAGTATCCACGATTTTGCAAGGGGCTCTATCACAAAAATCTATATGAAAATTTGTTTCTGGCAAAGCTATAGACATAGCAGTGGGCCATATACGAGTATCCACGAAGGGGCTCCAACATAAAAAATTTGAAAACAAATCGATCGGAAAATTTGTTTCTGGCGTTTGATATAGATCGATATAAAATCGATCTACAAATCGTTTAAGGTATTCCGCTCAAGAATCGGATGTGTATCGGCAAAGATATGGCCTTCGTTGTGGGGCATGTTGCCCCACACAGGCATTTTCAGGATTTCGAAGGGGAGCCATCAGAAAATTTGATGAAAAATCTAAAAAATATTTCGTTTCTAGATTTTGATGCAGATCGATGGGGAATATATCCACAAATCGTTTAAGGTAATCTGCTTAAGAATCTGATGGAAATTGGCAAAGATATATACATTTCAGTGGCCCATATACGGGTATCCACGATTTTTCAATACATGAGCAATAGTTTTTCTTTATTCCTTTATTTAACAAATACATTTTTGTACAAATTTTTTTTCTAACTAAATTGTTTAAAATGAAAGCCACAAAATCTTCTTTAAAGGTATACGAATATTTTGTAACTACCATTTTAACCAATTCATTAGAATGATATAGGATAGAATACTGTTGCCAAATGATCCCTCAAAAGCTGCTCCTTCTTCTTATTGAATTAATAAGGATTGATTCCTAAATACATTAAAATTAAGAACTTTTTAATCTTGTTAATGTTTGTTATATTTACCTTATTTGACGGAAAAAGTCTATCTTTTTTCGATCTTCTGGAACAAGCTCGGTTTTTAGGTGGTCGTCCATAAATTTGAACCTGCTTGAAGGAAGCATATAGAACACGTTGATGGGACGTCGACAGAATTCTGGGTCTGGCAGAACATCCTCTACCTTGCAGGGAGGCTTCATCTTTCGCCTAAGGTGACAGGAGTAGTCATGGGAGTAAACAGAAGTCGGATGGTCTACTTTCGGGGGTGGTATTCCGGAAGCCGCCATTTCAGGATATCTGTTAACAGGATAGCAATCATCCAATAAGTAGCTTGAGCGACAGCAGAGTACTCACTGTTTCGAGGATAACGACCGGAAATTGACTATCTTTTTGGAAACATGTCGGTGTCTTTCATAGGTTTCCGGCGTCTTGGCACCCAATTCTAATGCTTCTTTAGTTGCTGACTTCAAACCAGCCATGCAGCTGTTCACATCGTCGATAAAGAATACGTTCGACTTTTTCCGGCATTGCATGGTGCAACTTTCACACAAAAATATAATGCGAACAACAAATTCCTAAAAACTAAATAATCTCGGAATAAAACACTTGACAAGGAGTGTGTGGACTTTAAAGGAAATTTAATGCTATGCTCTAAAGATTAAATAAAGTAAAGAATAGAAAAATACATCAAGTTTCGTAGCATTAAGAGCAGCGAAAGCACAACTTTCATTAATTCGAATAAGCCGCCAAAAACCATGCATAAAACATCAATGATGGAACGTGGACTTTCCCTTAAACTATCGATAGTTATAACAGCCGATTAAAAAAAATGCCAAAAATAATAAGCTTAAATACCTTTTTAACTCTTTTAAAAATAAATATCAAAATATAATTGGATTAGGCAGCAGAATATTATTGAAAAAGACTTTTTAAACAAAATGTTCAAAATGTTATCGATCTTCAACACACTCTCACCCTCCGATGTATATTTTGTTTTGGCCAGGTTCATCAATTCCACTTTGCCATGTTCATCGAAACAACAGTTAAGGAGGCGGGTGTTTTTTCAAATTCAAGAAGGTCTGAATGTCAAGGGAGATATATAAGTATATCATTTACTATTATTGTAACGTGATAACTGTAAGGTTGTGTTGTGATTCTCTGAATTATTCTGTATCGTTTTTTGAATCGATTTTTTGTGTCGCTTTTTTGAGTCGATTTTTTGTGTCGCTTTTTTGCGTGGTTTGTTTTTGAGTATAATTAAAAATAATGTCAACAATAAAGGCATCTCGTCACTTCTTGGTGGGCGTCAGAGTATGTCCATGCGAACAGGGACACTCGCGGCTGTGGAAGGTGAAGGAGAAGCGCTGCATCCAATCCATCCACCAACAAGAGCCCTCCGTCTTTGGTAAGTGTCTGCCATGCCCGGGCCTTCCCTCATGCCTAAAGCGCTTCCACAGACTATGTTTTCGACGAGAAGACCACCAACCAGGAGGTGTTCGACAAGATGGCCAAGAAAATAGTTCAGTTCTTCGTGAAGGGAGTCAGCGGCACTATATATGTATATGGCCAGACCTCGACGGGTAAGTATTAATACTTTGGAGCGCTCGGGAATATGCTGATGCCTTGGTATTTGGTCGGTCCGTGGTGCAGGAAAGCGGTATACCATGGAGGGTGACGGCTCGAATGTGGGACTGATGAAGCTGGCCGCCAAGGAGATCTTCCAGATGATTCCGGAGGAGAAGGATCGCACCTTTCTGCTGCGCGTCAGCCATATCGAAATTTATAACGACAAGATCTACGACTTACTGGATAAGAAGAAGCAGGACGTTAAGATGCAAGAATCCGGAGGCATTCTCCATATGAGTTGTGAGGAATGCTTCATATCCTCGGAGAATGAGCTCCTGCAGGTGCTGAGGACGGGCATGAGACAGCGCCGCATGAATGGCCGACCTAACCGTTCCCATGGCATTTTTCGAGTGGTGAGTTATGTTATAGTTTCCAATGACGCCTCCAGACACCTGTTCTTTAATTCACAGCTTTTGGAATCACGCAAGAGCGACGGTACCGAGGACAAAGCTGTGAAGCTTAGCATTCTGAACATGGTGCAGCTGGCTGGTTCCGAAAAAGGGGCCCAAACGGGCGCCTCAGGAGACGAGTGCCAAGTCAACAAGAGCCTCTTCCATCTTAAAACCGTAATGAAAAAAGTAGTTGACCTGCAGAACCACTCATCAGAAGAGCTCATTAGCAAGCACATCAGTTTCCGCGAGTCCAAGCTAACTCGCATCCTTCAGGCATCGCTCACAGGCCATGGACTCACTTCCGTGATCTGCACCATCAGGCCTTCCGTCTTGACAGAGTCTCAGTCCACAATCAGCTTTGGTTTGACGGCCAGGTTGATCAAGACAGATAGTTCCGGGCATGAAGTGGCATACAAGGATACGGCGATGCGACGAATTAACAGCGACATCGATGATCTTAAATACCAGCTTAATCAGGAGCAGCGCAGGAATAACCACTACAAGGTGGCAGAGATAGAGCGTTCCATTGAACGGGAGTCTACCAAGATAATTTCAACCACATCGCTGACCGACAAATGCCACCAAAAGCGACGACGCACTCCATGCCCGAGCTCGCCTGATAGAAGTAATGATACGGACTCAGTTGCCGAGAAGGGCGGACTTTCTCAACCCACATCGAGGATCGCGAAGATACAAATACCCATTCCCAAACTTACTCGCCTACCTAGCCGGTTTAATTTTGCTGCCCCGACTTTCCATTCTGCGTCACCGGATGTGACTCCGGCTCCAGAAGAAAAGGCCAAAGTCAAAACCCCAACAAGGGAACAGAAGGACTCGAAAAAGTGAGTAACAGAGAAGGTCAATAACTTTTCACTTGTCTTTCCATTTGTCTTTCAGTCTATCTGCATAGTCCTCTAAAAATAATCTATCCATTAAGAGTCATTTATTTTTAGTCATGCAGGCTGTTTAAAGGAGTTCTATTTTAAGCAAAAACAAGGGTGTCATTAGTTTACTCCCTGTGATTATTTTATTCAAGTTTATTGATGTAAACTTTACATTATAACAAAAAATGTATTCCTAGGCTAAGAAATATTCTATAGATAGATATTCTATATAGATAATATTATGATATAAGTAAGCTCTTATTTGTATTTGATTTCTGATAAATAGTCCACTGGACTGAAGTAGTTTGAATCTTGTTATCCACCTCTGTTGGCCGCTCACCTGGCACCTGTGTGGGCAAAGTGGTGAACAGTGCCGTGGCACTGTTCTACGCGGCTCACGCCCGAGTCTTCTGGTGCTCACTCTCCGCTCTTTCCTTATTTGGATCTCAGTCGTTGGGGAGCAAGCTCCACGCTCGAGTTGCGGGTGCAAGTCACGAAGAAATCGAAATCGAAAACGAAAACAAAAACAAACGCCAACGCAAACACTCGGAAAGCGGAGAGAGGGCTAGGGCTAGGGCGACCGGGAGCGGAGCGGGCAGGGAGGATGGGTAGGTAGCGTTTATTGAGCCAGTTTCGCCAATGGACTGCGGACTGTAGACTGGGCTGGAAGCGATGACGCCCCACTCGATCGTTTCGCGTCTTTGACATTGGGAGCGATAAGCCACGGCAGGCCAGGCCAGGCGGGCAGGCAGGCAGTTACCTAGCAGCTATAGGCAGTCGGGAAGCCAGTTACCTAGCCAACTTCTTGATAATTTGATCGCTCGAATTCCGAAATGTTCATTGTGTTTATTGCCGTCCATCAGCCAGCACGCTCCCGCTTCTCCGACTTCGATTCCGATTCCGACGAAAGTATTCGTCCCACTATTTTTCGACTTGGGTGATCGGTGGCGTACATACGTACCTATTCCCACTCTTGATCCCATCGTGATACCCTGTGATGTAATGAGCTAATAGCTTGGCCAACTGCAACGGTCTGAGAGAGTGAGTAAACGAGTGAAATGACTTGAAGGTCTATAATATAGACTCTATATAGTGTTTTATAAAATGTTGTTTACAATAAGCTTAGCACTCGAGGGCAGAGGGAGTCAGTGCATCCAAATAGAATACAAAATATGCAATTGCCAGTGGTGTTATTTGGAGTGCCAGCTATATCTGTCGCAAATCCCACACAGCTTGCCGCCTGGTGCAACTTCAACTTGAACGCCGCCAGCTGCTGCTATTTTTAGTGGGCCTTCCACCGAGTTCCCGTCTTCCATTTTGGGGATTTGTGTAAACAATTTTCTTTCTAGGAATCTTCAGTTTTTCATACAAACATTTTTGGGGATTGTCATTTGTTTAGATCAAGTTAGTATTGAAAGGTCTTTCAGTTCTTATTGATCATGATCCCGTTCGAAACTGTATCAAATGAACTAACTCAATTTTCTCATCCCCCGAATAGCGATGCCCTGCTGGCCGAGATTAACGCCCTCGCTGTGTCCAACCAGTCAGCGAATGTGAAGATCCAGAGGTACGAGGACCAGGTGAAGGCATTGAAGCAAACCATCGCTAAATTGGAGATGGATCGCTCGGAGGCATTGGGCCTGTCACGTCGCCTCCAGTGCCGCGAGAAGGACTTGCTGTCTCAGATCACGGATAAGGATACGACTATAGAGCGTTTGCAGGAGACCCTCGACCAGCTGTCGCGCGAGGTGCTGAACCAGAGCAAGGAGGAACAACTGCGCTCATTGTGCCCCGATCTGCAGGCCTGCTTCGAGCGAATCTGCCGGAAATGTCAGGAGCTGGGACACCTGCTGCCCGCCGCCGACGCCAAGGGCATGGAGGTGATTGCCTGCGAGTGCGACAAGCTTCGTGCGGAGATCTTTGCCAGTCGTTCGAAGCTGGAGAGTGTCCAGGCCCAGCTCCGTCAAGCCAATGACGAGGTGACTGAGAAGTCTGACTTTTGCCAGAAACTCTCGCGTTCAATATCCTCGGCGCAGGATGAGTACGGGCAGCTGCAAAGCCGGTACGATGATCTGGAGCAAAAGTGGAAGCGTCAGCAGGAGGAGATTAAGGCCTTACAGGGGGAATACGAGAAAATCCAGAGAAAGTATCAACAACTGCAGGTGGATTACAAGAAGGAAAAAGGGTCTGGGAAACAAAGAAGTGAATTGCAGGCCAAGAATACACAGCTTCTGAAAGAGATCGAAACTCTAAAGACACGAGTTGAGGAAACTCAACAGCAGCTCGACAAGTCCATGAACTTTGAAACTGTTGCGAAGGATTTCAAGGCGGAGAATAGGAATCTCAAAGACCAACTGGCGAACCTGAATACCGAATACGATAACCTTCAGAAGGAATTCGAATGCCTCTCCACCCAGCTGGTTGATAGTGTCCAGGAGAACGACAGCCTGCAGCAGATGATTAAACAGCAGTCGACTTGCAGTGTGGAATTGGATATCGAGGATGAAGAGGAGTTTAACGTAAGGCGGGAGTTTGCCCAGCTTGCCGACGTGATCTTCCAGATCGAGCTCCATGCAGAATCCGATTTCTGCTGCCTCTTCACTTCCACCAAACTGAAAGGGAGTCAGAACAACAATCTTATGCGCCTTAAGCTCTACTTGGACTCAGCCAAGTTCACTGAGGATAAGGAAGGTGGTTTCGGTATCACCTCTGCTACGGTCTTCAACGGCCTGATAAAGCAACACAAGTTCAGTTTAGTTCGAATGAGCCAAAAGCAACTTGAGGAGGAAACTGGCGAGGAGGTGCACCTCTTGAAAATGGTGTCCAAGCTGGAAAAGCAGATTCTTTGCAAGAATGAATTGTTGGCGGATAAGACGTCCCAGGTGAATGACTTACGAAAGCAGATACGAACAATCACAAAAACATTAGAGGAGAAACGGGAGTCCGGTGGAGGCAATACGCCTAGTCCCGATGAGGTGACCACTCTGAAGGAATCCCTGAAAGAACTGCAAACTAAATTGTGCCATCTGCAGGAACAGGTGGAGAGCCAGTTGAATCAGATGCTGGAAAAGGACAAGAACATAGAGAAACTTAAGGCTGAGATCGAGGAGCTGACCAGTAATGCCCAGCTTATTGAGCAGTTGGAGAAAGTGAATACCGGCCTCCTCGATCGGGCAACCAGCGCTGAGAAATCCTTGGCAGAACTGCAACGAAGCATCAATCTTTTGCGAATCAAGGAGGAACAGTCCTCGGCCAAAAACGAGAAGCAACTCAGCGACCTCCAAGAGGAGCTGAAGAATACCAAACTGAAGCTTCGGATGAAAATAGACAAGATCAATGCCCTAAACCAGGAACACTCGCAGAAGCTAGAGACAAACAAAAGCGAGCTGGAGGAGGCTAAGGAGAAGCATGAGAACGAACTGGCTGCCCTCATCGAGCATCTGCGGCTGTCCGAGAATACTGTCGCGGAGGTAACTGGTGCCTACACGGCGGAACTGCAGGAACTGAAGGACAACCTCCGGAAGGAATTGGGCGAAGCTGAGAAGCAGAGCAAAGAGACTGTTTCAGTTCATCAGGAGCAACTGAAGGAGATCAAAGATTTGCTAAGCCAAAAGCTGCAGGAATCTCATTATAAGAGTCTCCAGGTGGCCGAGTTGAAGGAGAGGCTGCACAAGGCCGAAGCGGAGCGGGACAAGCAATCGGCCAGGGCGATACAGGAGAACTTGTCCTTTGAGGATATGATGCGGCAACGGGACTCGGAGAATGCAAGAGCTGTGGAATTGGAGAGATCCAAGGGCGACCTTGCAGTGGCTCTGGAACAAATGACGAAGGAGAAATATGAGCTGCATACTCTTTACACGAAAAGCCTAGACTTTGTGGAGCAGTTGCAGGAGCAGCTGGGGAAAGATGACGAAAGAAGCAACCATAAGTTTGAAGAGCTCCAAACCAAGTATCAAAAACAGATCCATGACATGGAAAAACTAATGAAGGAGAAAATCGCCCTGCAGTCAAAGATCGAGGATGCAAAGGCTGATCACTCGGTAACCTTGGAGAGACTCTACCAACTCGAAACCGAAATGGAAGACTTGGCGGCCAAAAAAAATGTAGAAAAAATTGGTCTTGATGAGAAGGTCGAGACACTCGGGGCCAAGGTGACTGATCTAACCCAAGAAATGCTCAAAGCCCAGGAGAGGGCCAAGGACTACGACCAACTCCTTTGCACCCACATGGAGCTGAAAACCTCGCTCTCTAATGCCAAAAACTTGAGCACCGAGCTGGAGCGAAGAGTCGACCACTTGAAGTCCCAATTAAATGTGGCCCATGAGAAAGTCTACAAACAGAACAATGAAATAGAAAAGCTTCGCAGAGATCTGGATATTGCTGTCGAAGAAAGGGAGTCTGCTCTTTCGAAACAGGAGGATCTGATGATGCAAGTGGAGGAAGTAGAACAGCGGATGTCTAACCAGGCTTCGGAACACAAGAAGCAGATGGCCGATTTCCACGGCTCGATAGAGGAGCTGCCGCTGAAGATAGAGTCCCTTAATAAGCAGAAACAGGAACTGGAGGCCGTAAACGAGGAGATGAAGTTGAATTTAAAGGCATCTCAGCATCTACAGGCCCAGCTGGAGGAGGAGCGAAAAGTAGTTGCTGATCTACAAGAATCCTACTCCAATCTGAAAACTAAATTAAAGGATATGACTCGTGAGCATGCTATGTCGAAAGTGGACATAAATCTGGAAATGGAACGCATCAAGCAGAATCTTCGGAAAGTCACCGAAGAGTGTGATATGTTGCGGACCGAACTTGTAAGTTTCCTTCCTAAATTTTCAGTTTCCCATGTACTAAGCCGTTTAAGACATTTTTCAGGAAACCAAAGAAGGTTGCGAAGCTCAGCTGGAGTTGGAACGAAACCTTGTCATCGATCTGAAGAGTTTTCGGGCCGATCTCGAGAAGAAATTGATTATTATGAGTGCCAATGAGAAAAAGCATAATCAGTTAATGGCTGACGCCAACGAGAAATGCGAGCAGCTCCGCAATGAAATTGTAAGGATTAAGCCATGTACATGAATTCTTTACCAAATTTAATGGATAACTTTATTTTCAGGAAAAGTTCCAGCAGGATAAAATCCAAGCTGACTTGCTCATCTCCAACTTGTTGAAAGACAAATCGGAAATGGAGGAAAAGCTGGCTATTCAGAAGGATGTAGACGCAAGTAAGGTTGAACTTGTGGCTCACTTGAGAGCCAAAGAACTAGCAGAATTACTAGAAAGACAAAAGTTGGAAAGTGATCTGGAAGAGGCCAACGACAAATGCACTGAATTGGTCCAGAGGATCGATGCAGTCAGTGCAGAGTGTGAGCAGTTGAGAACACTTCTTGTAAGACTTGTGATATTTGTTATTTCGGAGTGTAAACTAATACTTTTTATTTCAGAAAACCAAAGAGTCCTTGTTCCGGACCGAAAAGGGACGTCTGGATGCTACAATTAGTAGTCTGGTGAGTGACAAGCGCAACTTGGGCGAAAGTCTCTGCACGCTCACAGATCAAATCGAAAAATTGGAGGCCGACCTGGCCGCTGCCCGATGTGGCTTCAAAGTACGTGGAAACACTTCACCACACTCCCCTTCCGGGTCGCCGCCATACGCTACTGTTCCACCGCACCGACATGGCTTAGATCGCAACTCAGCTATAGCTTCAAGGGTAGGATAAAAATCATAATTGCATAATTAAGGAACTAATACTATATTCTTTCTGCAGAAGCTATTCAACTTGGATTCCGAAGTGCGCAGGAATCGAAGAATTTTGGCCCACGACCAGAATCGTATGCAGTCGTGCAGGAACAACATTCAGGATTCTGAAACTATGACTGATCCAATAGGCAAGTGTGTTCTCTTCGTGTGGTAGTCTTTATTTCTAATTATTACGTTGTAGATATGAATTTGAATGGCGATGTTGACCATGCTCCTGGTCAACAGAATGGGAATCATCCAGTAAAGGACGAATCAAACATCAAATATCAGGAGACACTTCGACTGTGTCGTTACCGTGCCGAACTCCTTGAGGAAATGGAGAAAAAGTTAAGGGAAATGAAAACTAACGATACTTCCAAGGATTGGGAGATTTCTTCACTTAAGGTCCGTAAACTTAATATTTAGCTTTTTTTTTAATAATTCCCTTAACCCTTGTGATTTATTTAAGGCAACATGCGAAAATCAGGAAATTCTAATGGTCTCTCTTCAAAAGAAATATGAGGCCGCGAAAACAGACTTGCAGACACTTAAGGACGAGGTTGCTAATCTGCGGTCAAATATCGCAAAATTAACTGGCGGGCCAGCCGCCAATTAAGTCAAGTCGTGTATTCAAGTATTAAGTTCTTCCGGATTAAGTGTACATATTTGAAATTAATATTTATGTTTAAATGTTTATGTTCACCCTTTAAGTGCTAACTAGTTGGCCGCCAAAATAAATTAATGTTAAATTAAAATCATTCTGTAATTTATATTTTTAATCAGATAAAATCCTAAAAGGTTTAAACAAAGCGATATAATTTATATCAGATATTTAAATTTAAAAAAGACGTTCCACTGCGAACTAGACTTTAAAAGTCGATATGTTATCGATTGTAATAGATATGAATTTTAAAAATAAAATCTTTTTTCAGAAAAAATGCTACTGTTCTACATAAATTAATATATCCCAAATATTATATATTTTAATTTTAATTTTATAAATATTAAAAAACTTAAAAGTTGCGCAAAGAGGAAAATTTGAAAATTAAGCTAAGTCACAAACCAACTTGATAGTTGTGCATATATACAACGATTATCGATATATCGATATTTTCATACATTGTAAACAACCCTAGTGAATAGTGTTGGCAAACACCATACAAGCTTACGCTGAGGCAAAACAGAAAATTACGGGCAAAAAATAGCGCAAACGCCTCGCAACGCCATGAACTCGGCTACAAAGGTAGGTACAGGTGCTCCGCCCGGCCCGCCTTCAAGGGAACATCTTATTCCGCCGCCGGAACTCCAATAACTCGTACCGCAAAAAAAGGCGGCGCGGGAGAGAGTCGATAGTTGAGAGTCGTCTTCGTTTGTCTCACTCCTGCGAGTGGGAAATTTGTTGTTCCACCGGAGGGTTAAGGTGTCGGTAGAGGCGGCGGGGGTTGCGTTTGTTTTGAATTTGCACGCGGGCCGGGAGCAACAACAACAACTGTCTAACCGATTGCATCCGAATCACGGAAACTTGCAGGTTGGGGAGATATTCACGGCCGCCGGACAGGCGTTCAGCAGACTGGGCGATCTCACCATGCAACTGCATCCCAACGCCGAGTCGCCTTCGGGGTAAGTAGAGTTGTGTAAGGAACGCCCTGACCCTAGCTAACATGTTCCCTCGCCACCAGGAAGTGGACTGACGAGGAGATCGACATGCTGCACTCGTCGATTATGCGCTTTTCGGACGACCTGAGCAAGATCAGCCTAAGCATCAAGAACCGTACCGTGTAAGTGAATCACTGGCGAGGGAACATGGCCCACTTGGCGGATCTCAGCTAATTAACTACTTCTTGCAGATCCCAGATACGGCAGGCTCTGAAGAAAAAGGCCTTTGAGGACGCCGGCATACCCGCCAAGCAAGTGCCCGTCCAACAAGTGCAGCAGGTCCTCCTGACTCAGCCCCTCATCCAGTCACAGCCCCAGCTGCAGCAACAGCCACAAACACAGCTACAGCTACAACAGACCCAGCCACAGCAGCCTTCCCTGCCGCAGCAACAACTGCAGCCAACTCAAGTATTCAAGCATGTAGCTTTGGTGGCACAACCGAAGCAAATCATCTTGCAACAACCACTCCAGCAGAACACAGGCACCACTGTCACAGTAAAGCAGTATCATCAGATGCAGAAGGCGGCGGCTTTGGCGGCAGCACAAGCGGCAGCAGCAGCAAACACACCCACAATCACGGAAAACATCATTATCCAGCAGCCCACTTCAACTTCCACAACAGCAGTAACAGCAACAACCGGCGCTGCTGTTCTGCCCTTAGTGCCTGCTGCTGTCACAACAGTCCTGGCGCCGGCGGTTGTGATTGCGGAGGATGTGGTAAGCACCACCTCTAATCCTCCGGCAGCGGGAACTGGAACAGTTGCCGTAGTGACTTCCGGGGCGACGATGCCAACGGAAACTGGAGCACCGGCTGGCCTTAAGTGTGGGCCAGATGTATCGATGACCCTCAACCGCATCAACGTTCAGGAGAATGAGGTCGATGTCGAGGAGTGCTTGCCCGCGGAGGTGGTCAAACTGGACTTTGTTAGCGAGGAAGTGGCCGGGTGAGGGCTGGAATTCTTCTACTAGCACTGTGGAAGAAGAAACGCCACACACCTAGATCGAGAACTCTTTAAAACAAACGGTTGAGATGCCGCCCTAGCCCTAAGCATAAATTGTTAAGTGTTGTCATTTGATATACCTTGAAATCACCTTTGTTCCCGGCCCCCGAAACACGAAACAAGGATGTTGCGGAGAAAATAGAGAGGAGTGAAGATACAGAGCATAGATATTAATATCGGAGCTAAAATGCTGCACCTAGACTTAAATAAACGCAAGACACAATAGTGCAAAGTACGTAACGACGATCGTGTAAGTTGAGAGTGAATAAATGAGCATTATTTTAAGTTCTTGGACAATTGTTTTTATTCTAATGAGATCCTTATTAGGATTGGGACCAAAAACTTGTATCTGACGCCCTTCTTAACTTAACCGCCACGGAATTGACAATTAGTTCGTTGAGACTAGAAGCCACCATTGGTTGGAGGCTTGTGGGGATAGATGAGGGCCTCCTTTGGATTCTTTCAACTGGAAGCTAGCTCTCAGCCCGGACTCTTGCATCTTTTTTAATTTTTGAATAATGATAGCGTTGCCGGATTTCTCCGCTCACTCAAAAATCGGATTTATTTAGAGTTTTTCAACACTATCTTGGGTGTTATCGCTATCTTGGGTTTCCAACTTTAATATTTCCAGCTCTGATTCAGCTGATCTTTGTTTATTATTTAACTTCGAACGACGCACATCTATAGAAACGATTAAGTGAACAATAATATCTTCGTAATCTAAAATTAGTTTCCATATAAATAAATTATCCACGGGTATTGCGGTAACCCACAGAAAAAAAACTATAATTGTGCGAAAATGAGGCTTGCGCATCTGCTGCTGGTAGTAGTTGCATCCTGCTCAATTATATCCTGTAGCCTGGGATACAGACCGGTCGTGATTCTGCATGGAATTCTATCCGGGGCCGAGTCCATGACCTTGTTGGTGCAGGAAATCTTAGCGGTTTGTTATTGGAATCCCCTTGTTATTGTTTACATTGCGAAAGAAACAAAAACAATGCCAAGGTCAAAGTCGAGGCGCAATTTAATCGATTACGATTTATAGGCTCATCCTGGTACTATTGTTTACAACTGCGACAAGTTCAACGGGTGGTACAGTCTGGAGAATGCGTGGCGTCAAGTCGACCAGATTCGGGACTACCTCAATGAAGTCGGAAAACTGCATCCTGAGGGAATCATTGTTCTGGGTAGGTTAAATCAGCTTTCTCTCATGAAAGGTAATCTTTTTAACTAAATTCTTACATTGTAGGGTACTCTCAAGGTGGCCTTTTGGCCCGGGCAGCCATTCAGAGCCTCCCAGACCACAATGTGAAAACCTTCATATCCCTCTCTTCCCCACAAGCGGGGCAATATGGAAGTAAGTTTCAACGTGCGGAATTCGATTGGATTTAACAGAATTATGTTATACTTTTAGCAAGCTTTTTGCACCTTATTTTTCCCGATCTGGCGGCCAAGACTGCCTTCGAGCTGTTCTACTCCCGGGCGGGGCAGTACACCTCCGTCGGTGGCTACTGGAATGATCCGCACAAGCAGGAGCTGTACATGAAGTACAGTGAATTCCTGCCGCTGATCAACAACGAAAAAAAAACCTCAAACTCCACCTCATTCAAGATGGGAATGGTGCGGCTCAATAGGCTGGTGATGATTGGAGGACCCAACGATGACGTAATTACTCCTTGGCAATCCAGGTTAGGCTCATAAATAATAATTATGTTGTATGATACCTAATCCTTTCCATTTACAGTCATTTTAGTTACTATGATGAGAACTTGGACGTGGTACCTTTTACCAAACGAAAGTTTTTTACTGCCGATTCGATCGGTGTTAAAACCCTTCAAGAGGCTGGCAAACTCATTATAGTGATCAAGCCCAATGTCCATCATCTGGCCTGGCACAGGCGGAAGGATGTCATTCATGAAGTAATCTTGCCATACTTGGACTGAACAAATATCACCTGACGCTTAGGAAAGGCTCATGGAATATTTCTCATCAATAAGCATAAATGTGAAGACGCCGCAGAAGTTGGCAGACTGGGACAAAATGATCTTTTCTATATTTTAAATAGCTAATACCACAATTGTAGCTAAACGATTAAGTTTAAGAATTAGTGATTGCAGAGATTTATATGAACAAATATTTTTTACCTATGCTCATAATATATGTCTGGACGAATTTATACTTATTTGTTATTATTTATTGATTTAGTAGATTTTTTCAACTATGTATTTAAATTTAGCGCCCCAATATTTATCGAAGCACATTCGAGTTGCCAGATCGTTCATCGATGAAAGAAACTGATGGATTTGAACGATTAAAAAGTTGGGTAAGGTTTTTAGACTCCTTATAATGAATAAAATAAAATGATAAATATAAAGTTTACTTCAATTTCTATCTGAGATTAATAAAATAAGAATCCACAAACCACCAGACTGCCAGAGAAAGTCTGGCCACACTGTATTCAGGCACCGTCAGCGGTCGAATCCGTGAATTTCACAAAGGTGGCGGCAAACAAATTGGAGGCTTTAAACACCAAATTACAACCATGGCGGACAACAGCGGTGCAGAACAGGATACTGATGATGTGATCCGCATCATGGTGGCCACTGACAACCACCTTGGCTATGGCGAAAAGGATGCTATTAGAGGCGAGGACAGTTTTACGGCCTTTGAGGAGATCCTGGAACTGGCTGTGTCCGAGGACGTGGACATGATCCTGCTAGGCGGAGACCTCTTCCACGACGCCGTTCCCAGCCAAAATTCCCTGCACAAGTAAGTTCCGACTTCCTTAAATTCTTCTATTATCGCTTCATCACTTTGTTTTTTTTAAGATGCATGGAACTGCTGCGCAGATACACCTTTGGAGATCGGCCCATTTCCCTGCAGATTTTAAGCGATCAAGCGGAGAGCTTCCACAATTCTGTCAACCAGTCGGTCAACTATATGGATCCCAACCTAAACATTTCCATTCCGGTCTTCTCCATCCACGGCAACCACGACGATCCGAGCGGGTTCGGAAGGCTTAGCTCTCTGGATCTTCTAAGCACCACTGGTCTGGTGAACTATTTCGGTCGCTGGACGGACCTGAGCCAAGTAGAAATCAAACCCGTCTTAATACGCAAGGGCGTGAGTCAGCTGGCACTCTACGGGCTAAGTCACATCCACGATGCCCGGCTTGCACGTCTGGTTAGGGACTTCAAGGTCAACTTTTTCTGTCCCGAATCTACTAAGGAAAATGAGGAGGATGAGGACGACTGGTTCCACCTTCTGGTGGTGCATCAGAACCGAGCGGATCGCGGGCCGAAAAACTACTTGCCTGAAAACTCGCTTCCTGCATTCCTACACTTGGTAATCTGGGGTCACGAGCACGACTGCAGAATAGAGCCGGAGCTGAACCCCAAGGGCTTTTACGTCTCACAGCCGGGGTCGTCGGTTCCAACGTCTCTTTCACAGGGGGAGTCCATTAAGAAACACGTTGGTCTGCTGGAGATCTACAAGAACAAGTTTAAGCTTAAGGAGCTGCCGTTGCAGACAGTGCGTCCTTTTGTCCACGAATCCGTGGTCCTTTCAGACTTGTCTGATGAGCTGGAGTTGACGCAGGGAAACGCGTCTGCCAACGTGCACAAGTATGCCAAAAAGCGCGTGGAGGCCATGATAGAGCAGGCAAAGTCCCAGCTCACGGGGCACCCCCAACAGCCCACACTGCCCCTTATCCGGCTGCGTCTGCTCTATACGGATGAGGCGTGTATGTTTAATACCATTCGCTTCTCGCAAATGTTCAGCACTCAGGTGGCCAATGCCCAGGACGTGGTGCTGTTTAGCAAGATCGCCAAGCGGAAGACAGAGAAGGAGGGGCCGCAAAGTTTAGACAAAGAGGCCATTCGAAAGGCCATGGTAAGGAAACAAAATCCTTGAACATTTTATTCAATTTTGATCCTGGCATACAACTTTTAGGAAGCGGAAAATGCTACTCATGTAGAAGAATTGGTAGCTCGCTACTTCGATGGGGCCAATGCGAAGAATCCCTTAAAGCTGTTCCACTCCAAGGCTTTGTCCGAGATGACCTTTCGTCTGGTGGAGCGTAAGGATGCTAATGCGGCCGATCATATTGTCAAGTCCGTCCCGAGAAAATTAAATCTCCCATGACACACTTTACTTTTAAATTTTTTCAACCTTCAGGTTCTACAGGGAAAAGGCGGTGGATCATTTAATGGAGACCATGCCCTTTGAGGAGAACATTGGCGAAGAGGTGAACAGTTGGATGCTTCGCAGCAAGCACGAGAGCCTGTTGAAGGAGCTAGACGCGCGGGGCGGCAGTGTAAAGAAGGACAATAAGTCTCCTAACACCAGTGCACCTACAACCAGCGGACGAGGGCGTGGCAGTCGTGGTGGAGGTCGTGGACGAGCTGCGTCTACAGCAGCCACGCGGGGAAAGGGTCAGTTGGATGTCACCGTCAATACCACTGTAAGTAATGAATAGAATTGAACCATAAAATATTTAATTTCGTTTTTTTTTTATCAGCGCACTTCGTCGAGACAAACTTTGTTGAACAACATAAAGCCTAAGAAAAATACTCCTACATATTATGTAGATGATTCGGATTAACTCACATTCCAGACCTGGAGAAGGTTAAACACAAAATGGATATATTTTATTAAAAGTTTACCCATTGTTTCTATGTATGTAATAAATCTTATAAAAAAAAAAGAATTTTACTTCGTGATCGGTTAAACAATAGTTTTAAACTCAATATTTATTTTAGATATAATTTCAAAACCCCTCCACGGTTGCTTCAACGTCCAAACAAATTATCCTATGACTTAAGGACTACGATAAGGTAAACGGACAGCTGCCGGGCTCCACCTGGAGCGGCTAAATGTGGATCGTTCTTTGGTGGCCTAGCTGCTTCAGAACTCCGTCCGACGTGGCCAGAGATTTCTCCCGACACAGGCAACAGGCGTTACTGCTGGTGGTACTCGTAGTAGTAGCGATATGGATCCACCGAAGAGCTGCCACCTGCGGCGGTTACGCCCACAGTTCCGGCTGCTGCCCCGCCATTCGTTTTCGACACTGGCCGGATCACGTAGGTGTTGCGTCTGCAAAAGAATGGGATATAGATTTGATTGTCTAGGCAATTTATGGGTTTCACTCACCTGTTGTGATCACCGGCGTGCACCTGAAAACTGGTCTCCTCGCTGTGGTCGTGCGAGAAGAGCTTCTTTAGTGCAATGATCCCTGCTATGGTCAGGGCCACCTTGCTGATGACCAGCGCCTTGCCGGCAATCGCCGCTAGAGCCTTGAGACCTACGGGACCGGCGATGCCCATGGCGGTAAGCAAGGCTGCCACCACGTACTTAATGTGGCCGCCGTCCTTGTGCTTTTTCTTATGTCCATGTTTGTGTCCTCGTCCTACGCTGGCATCCTCGTCCCCACCGCTAGCGATGTCGATCTTAAGCGTGTGCGTCCTTATGAGCTTATCCGCCTTGGACAGGAGGGCCCGATCGATGGGGGCCAGGTTGCCGAACTGACGGGCATCCGTTAGAGACCCCAGGATGCTTTCCGCTTCGCTGTGGTTTTGCTTTTCGAGCACGAGGCCATCGGCGATCTTAATGGAGTCCTGGTCCAGGGCGCGAGTAAGGGCATGCAGAGCCTTTTGTTTGAGGCAACCGATGAAGTCGTTGGTATCCTGGCACTCATCGTACACCCTTCTCACGAGACTCATCTCCGGGCCTAGGCCGAAGCTCCAATCGGTGGGACTGGAGGTGGGCGATTCCATTACTGTGCTGTGACGTCTCCGCCTTGGAGCCACTGCCGACGAGGCGGTCGCCACGAACGCCAGGAGAAGCAGCCACTCGGGACGCCTCATGGTGGTGTGATTGCAAAAGGAGGCGGCTGTGCTGGATGTAGTGTCCTCTTTGAAGATGTTCGAATTCCACGACCACTCGGGGGTAATCTCGTGATGCTACTGCAGCGAAATCGCTGGGCGGGAGGAGCTTTTATAAATTGTGGCCGCCGATTGCGGAGCACTCGAATGGAAAGAACTGGCGTGCCCGCTGGGAGGCAGACAGATCTTGGACTTGCCGGTGGATGGTGGCTGGTGGATGATGGGTGATGGATGCAGCAGCCACTTGAGGAGGGGCCAATTAGCATTGGCGATATTTTGTTATGCGTTCGACTGGCGCTGACATGTTTTCGTTACTCAAACCACGGATGGATGCCCATCCATGCCCAAGTCTTGAGATCTACGGAGAGCTCGCCAGCCAGAAAGTGGCACTTTTCGATTTCTATAAACATGGATTTAGGTAGGTTTTTGATTAAAGCTAACTATTTTCTTAAGGTTTTTAAAATTGTAATTAAATGTTATGAAGATTAAAAGAAAATTAAAATATTTATGTCATTACATTTTAAAAAGACTCTCTGGAAAGGAGATCCTTTTCTTTAGGATTGTATTGTATATTTTCAGTATTATTTATTATATTTTCATGTTAAAAAATGGTTAATAACAATATATTTTAAAACACACTAAAAAAGAGATCACTGGGGCATTAGAACTGCCCAGATCCCGTTCCCTGATCTCCAGCCTTGACTTGTTTAGACCATGTTTATTAGCACATTAGTTCTTCAAGAAGAGAAGCCCATCTGTATGGCGTTAAAATGGTTATTATGGAGCGCAAAAAAGCAACATACATGTCTTGGAAGGCAACAACCGCTCTGCTCTGTACACGATATCTTGGTAATAAGTAATGAATTTTAACGATGCGTGCAGCCGAGTGATTAAGTCCATGCCGGCGGCTACTGCCCCTTGGACTTGGACTGGGGATCGTCCGCAAATTGGTTATCATAAATCACAAATGTTTTTGGCGGGGCGGAGGAGCCGGGCATGGCAAGGGGATTCCTCGTCGATGCCGTGCAGTGATCGCTGCACATTTGGCTCACTGGTCCACTGGGTGAAATTGAGTTGGATACAGTTAAGAAATTTTCTTTTCTGCGCATCAACTGTGAAGCCCAACACCCCATCCCCCAGGCCCATTTCCACAGCCTTGCCATTCGCTTTTGAAGATCGTCGTGATCCATTATGGTGACAGTTGGCTTTAAAAAGTGTCTAAGACACTTTCGTCTGGTATTAATCAGTTAATTGTCTCCTTTATCCAGATCACCTTAATCACTCTCGTTAAGAGCAGACATAGTTTCTAGAGGATTGCTGGTTATAATGGAGTTGGGGTGAAGTCAGTTGTGCATTCGAAATATTTTAAAGACTATTTAAGTCATTCGAAAATTACAGGATGCTCCTTTAGACCTTTCTTTTTCTAATAAAAGTCCTTCCCTTTTCAATGTAATTCTGGGAAAATTCGTATAAAAAGTTGAATGTTTTTAACAAAATTTTCTTTCCTTATCCAAACTGAATCTAAAGTTTGTATCTTCTGCGAAATATATATAGAAAATACCATGTAGCAACATAGCAACATAACGAGACGCACAACATATGAGTGCCACGCACACGAATCCTCTGCTCAAGAGGGCGTAAATAATTTAATACATCAAGAAAATTGGAAATGAAAGTTTCTTTGTTTTGGTTTGGCGTGGCCGCAGCTACCATTTAGTTTCGACATTCGCAGATACCCGGCTGACTGGCCACCCAGCCACCCACCACCCCCAACTAGTCCAAAAGCGGCACCCACGGACGGACAATTGTGCGATTTATTTGCACATTTCGGCCGGACAAGTGAGATTCCTGAGGGCGGACGGTAGCCATGTTCATGGGTTTTTGGACACTCTTATCGTCAATAATCATCATATGCTCAAATTTTTGGTCGCTTAATTGGAAAATTGTTGTTGTTCTTGCGATACGCCTGAGCGATTGCTGGATTGGATGGCTAGGATCTGAGCCAGGGATCCTGTAGTGGGATAAATGGATGATTGGTTTGGCTGCCGAGTGCCATTTGATTGATGGGCTTCGTACCATATACTGTTATTGTTTTGCGGCCTTGTTGTGATAATATTTGGCCAGAGAGGCCAGTTTGATTGGCATTTCGGCCCAGAGCCTTGTGGCTGGCTTAAGGATCCTGGCCACAGTTCTATCTACACAATAAAATCCATTAAACTTTAATAAAAGAAGCAAACAAAAGCACTGACCAATGGGCGGAATATTTTTTCTCCATTGCGTGGCAGCGATTGCGCAAAAGCAGAAAGTCCTTCGAGGGTGGAATATGAGTTCATATCTCGTCATATTTCATAACACCCACTTCCTGCTCCGCTTTTGTGGTTGTGAGCGTGAGTCGGTTGGTGGGCGTGAGTCGAGTCCCTGTCCAAAATGGCGTCCAACTTCCTGCTGTGTCCAGGGGATGCACTTTCGGCTCTTTGAAGTTTTACTCGAATTGGCAAATGACAGACCCCGGGGTGGTGGGGGCCATAAGTTCTCTTGAGTGTGCACCTTGTTGGAAAATGGTCTCATATCAAAAGAAGTCGAAACCACAAAGAAAATCTCAGCGGAACATTTTCAGCTACATCAAATCATCGAGTCCCGTATCCGTATCACTAGCCCGTATCTCCGCCCTGTTTGCACCTGGCCCCCCCTGCCCCCTACACCATGTCATCTCCCGTAGAAGGACAAAGAACTCGTCCCCCTTTAGTCCTTCCGAAGAACTTTTCCACCTTCATATTTTCTGTCTCTGGCGGCTGCGGTTCGTTCGCCTGAACTTTCAACTACTTGCCAAGTTTTCACATTTTAAATTTGTTGGCTTGTTGCTTGTGCTGAGATTTTTTTGTAGCTACCATTTTCTTTTACCTTTTAACAAAAGTTTCTTTGTTTTTCTTGGAGATGTTCCCGAGACTAGCAGTGGAAATCTTCCCTAGATAGTCCTGAGGGCTAAGGATAGGTGTACTTGTAGGATCTTATTTTTCCAAGTGCATTTACATTTTAAATGTAAAAATCAATCTCACATCCTTCCTCCAGTTATGTTGCCTACTTATGTACATATTTGAGAGGCGAGGCGGGGATTTGCGAAAGCCTTCCATTCGGTTCATGCTTGCACGGAGCACTTCCAGGACACAACTCAAATATGGAAGGATATGGGCGAACTTTGTGCTGAACACTACTTGGGGCCTGGCCACAAGCTGCGGTCTGTGCCCCAAAATTTGCTTACACTACATATTTTTGCAGTTCACCTTTACTTCAATCTAATAAGCTTCGTCCTGGCGATGGCTTCTTTGTTCCTGGCTCTCACATCGTTATCGATGGATGGCACAGCGAGTTGAGTTGGAAAAATGTTTTAGCCACCCGTCCTTGCTCCAGTGGGCGTGGCCAGAGCCAGGGCGGTGTGCTGTGGGTGGTGGGCGGAGTGGAGTGGAGAGAAAAATAAATTGTTGCAAACACAAACAGAAATATAATTTTTGTTGCCTCGCATCTACATGGGCCACACATATTTATGGCATGCCAGCACGTACGCGATATATTGCAACCCAATCGCTAGACGGAGGAGGGGTGGGGGTGGTGTGCTTTTATTTATTTGGTAAACTTCGTTTATATCGCACACAATCCGAGAATCCCCAGGAAGGAGTCGAGTCGAGTCCCCCCCCAATCCGAGGAAGCCGAAAGGGACGCCATGTTGAATGCGTCGTGCTATGGGTGGGTGGCTATCGTTGGGTGCTGCCGGTTCTGAGGGGGTGGGTGGTCGTCACCATCATAAAAGCGTGGCTGAGACCCAGGACTCAGAACTCCAGGACCCGGCATCCAGGACCCATGTAGCCTGTGTTTGTTATGCTTGTCAAGCATTTTGCGCGGTACTGTCTAACGATATTTCGATTTTGATATCTTTGGGTGTTATCGTTAAATGTCTGTCTGTTTTGTTGGCGGTGGGTGGGTGTGTGGGTGTGTGGGTGTGTGGGTGTGGGGTGTGGGTGCTGGTTGGTGTTTAGGGGAGGTCACAAAGTATACAATGTGCCATGTTGATTATGGTCTCATTTTTGGTATTTACTTTTCATTTTACTTCTTTTGGACACTAAAAGAAATTGTATTTCGAAATTGTGAAACATATTTAAGGTCGTTCTTAGTTTCAGACTAACTTTTAAAACGAGAGCAGACCTTTTTTGTGATGTGCCCTTCGAAAAGGGGGAGCAGGACTTTACGACACCTTCCTTGAACATTCCATAATCGGTGCATCCCTGGTCATGGTCATGTGCGAGACTTTTAAATTAGCACTCAAATGTGTCAAGACACCAGCATCATTATTCCACGAACCTAAGACCCTCGTCTTTAAGTCGGCCTCAAATTATGCTTGTACGGTCTTTTTGACATGGGTCTTGCTTTCGTTGGGGAACTGGCTTTCGTTTTCGTTCCGTCATATGTCATAATTATAGCTACTCCAGTTCGAGATCCTGCCTGGAACCGGCTCTCCTGCCCAGTTCCTGCCCAGATATTGATAATTGGCCAAGATGTTTGACCTGCGGCTCCACAAGTCTAGACGAAAAGTGTCGGTTTTTGAATATTTTGACATTTGGCACTTGATGGGCTCAATCGGACATAGATTAAATAATTTGGATACATCCTAAGGGCATCTGGCAGATTATTCTTAATATATTAATTATATGTACAAATATTTATAATACCATGTTCCTCTTTATACCTCTGAGAGGTTAAAACACCAAAGAATATCTATCTAAGTTTTTAATGAAATCACTTTATCCAGTTGCAGGATAACCATGTGGTAGAACCGACAGCACTTGCCTTCCAGAGTCTTATAAAAATCCATTAAGCGGCAGCCAGCAGGCGGATAAAACCCATTCGGGGCACGCGATGTTTCGGCCTGGTGTGATTTATGTGGCTTTTAGGATATTTTATTAAAATGCATATTCGTTGCTTCGATGTCACCGTCGGCGTCCGGCGTTCAATGTTTATGATTTTCATAAGCTCGCCGGCCATTGGCTGGCCAGTGCCGGCTACTGGCCACAGCATCCAATTCTGGCCACTCGGGCGGAGGACTGCAGCCGGCGGAGACCTTGTCCTGGCCAGGTTGTACGTCATAAATTGTCACCGCGCAGACACGGCCAGGCCGCGCGCAGTGTCAGGTGAAGATACTGTATCTGATCGCTGCGACCGTTGCGGGTCATAAACAAGCGTCCCGGTCCCGCGACCGGATCTGGGTGCCTTTGGAGCCACCATTGCACCACCGCTGGCTTCTTCTGGGGCTTTAATTAAAGCAGTTTGCTTGTCTTCATTTTTGTATCTTTTGCTTGCGCGTTGTATCTTCTGCTCCTTGGTGGGGGGATAAAAAAAAGCAGAAACAAAACAGAAACAGTCGTCAGTCGTTGGCCGGGGCTTAGTGCGGATTCGTTTATCAGTTTATTTAAATTTTTCTTTGCATGTGTAGTGGTTGGGCAGTGGGGCAGGGGGATGGTCCTGGGGATGGCGGGTGTGTGGCTCGTATTTATGCCCATAATCAGGACGCACGGAATCCCGTTAAGTCGCGTCATAAGGCGGTTCGCCATTTTCGCTTATCGTCATCTTCTCGTTCCTTAGCCAGGCCGAATGTCTCAGATTCGGTTACAGCTCCAGTCTCAGCCCCGCCCACCAAAAAAATAAGAGGCTGTGCAGAGTTTTATTGTTGCTGCTGAGAAATTGGATTCGTATCAGTGGCACATATACCAACATTCAGACAATATTAAATGGGAGATACATAAGCCCACACCCACACACGCTCGGTTTATGGCAACTCATATCTGGCAGATATAAAAGTGAACACCCACAATCGGAATAAGAAGACACAAAGCAAACGAGGAATCAGTAGCAAAGACACTGAAAGAAAATTCTAGCATATTATTTTTCTAAAAAGATTCTATCCAAGAAATAATGAAAAAAGCTATTTTAGAGCTGTAAAAGCAATACTTTTCAAGCAAGTGTTTCTTAAAAGAGGGAAATTCCTATATTCCTATAAACTAACAGTGAAAATAAGCTCCTTGAACAAAAAAAAATCCCTCCACGAGCCGCCATTTTGTGAGAAAGCGAACGTCGAAGAAAAATGATAATAAAATAACACAAATATGGCAGAGGGAAATGCTCGTTATGCGAGGATTTTGTTCTCTTTCTCCTTCCTTCCGGCTCCTCCACTCTCCTCTTTACTTTCCATTTTATTTTTATTTTATGTATTTGCCACATAAGCAGCTTAAGTGGCAGCAAGGACAGAGACAGACTGAGAGTGGGGCAAGCAAAGGGAGGATGGAATGACAGAGCTTTGCCATATACGGATTTCCATATAAACATACTCATGTGTATATGTTCATATATAGTACACTCTGCATGCCATATCGAAGGCAAAAGGATCAGGCATAATGCCGTCGTCGCCGCATGTGCCATAATTTGCAGAAAAGTGCCAGAACAGCCACCCAACCAGCCACCCACTCCATCACCCATCACCCATCCAGTGGGCTCCAATCCAATGCCATTCCCAACCCCAAGCCGGCATTAAAATGCCTTTCGAACAAGGATAACATTTTGCCTCGTTTCTTTTGCTGAATGACGAAGGAGCAGGACGACGGGAGCAGGCCAGGATATGGCACATGGGGGCGAAATGGGTGCATGCCATAAAAACAATAGCGCACATAAATTTTGCACAAATATATAAAGTATGCAAAAAGGCATAAAAACGAATAAAAAGGAGCATGGCGCGGGGCTTTCCCACCAAATGAGCTGGAGAGGATTGGGGTTGGAGCTGGGAAAACCAGAATACAATACACACTCGTATAAACACACATTCACAAAAATCGTAAAACATAAGCAAGGATACGAAATATTTGCGAGTTCGTTTGTTTTATTTTTGCCATTTTGTGCTTTGTATTCATTTCATTTCGCACTGATTTCCAAGGAATTTTAACGAGGCTCTATATTTTGGGGGAGCACAAAAAATGGTTAAAAAATTTCTGGGGCACAAATATTACGCCGATCGGACGAAGTAGGGAAGGAAGAAGTGGCAAAGATATGCTAGATGGCAAGAGGCCATGGATGAGTATCCACGAAAAATGACAAAAAATCAAAAAAATATTTTGCTCTTTGCTTTTAATGCAGATTGATAGAGAATCGATCCACAATTCGTTTAAGGTATTCCGCTCCAGGATCTGATGAAAACTGCCAAAGATATCATCATCCCTGTGGGCCATATGGGGCCTTCCATACACCTTTCCATTTTCGTAGGGATCCCATCGGAAAAATGAAGAAAAATCTAAAAAATATTTTCTCTCAGGTTTTGATGCAGATTTATGGAGAATCGATCCACAATTCGATTAAGGTATTCCGCTTCAGGATCTGATGAAAACTGCCAAAGATATCGACATCCCTGTGGGCCAAAAATCGGACCGCCCAATATCTAATATATGTTTAAATTTTACGTACTGATTTTTGTGAAAATCTATCCGAACAAAACCTTCAATACTTGTTAGATAACACAGGCCAACAGCAAAAAATCTCCACGCATAATTTTACCTGCTCCATAACCTTTAGGCTCCCCTGAACCAAAGTCCAGAACAAACATAGGTTCTATCACCCACCGTTTCCGCGGTACACCTAAGAGAAGAAATTGATCAAATTTTACCATATATTGAATTATGTAGGCCGTGAAATGGCTACGACCATCCTTGTTTCCAGTACATATCATTTTTGAAATGTATGTGTACCAACTAAAATTAAAAAATGGTATCTAACAGTTTTACCATATCTTTGGAATACTCATCCAAAGTTGAAATCTCAGATTTTCTACGTTAATTTTGCTGATAGAACCTATGTTTGTTCTGGACTTTGGTTCAGGGGAGCCTAAAGATTATGGAGCAGGTAAAATTATGCGTGGAGGGAAAAAAAAGTTGGAAATTGTCGGCCTGTGTAATTAAATAAAAAGTATCTTTTCTGAGGCATTCGGATATCGGTCGCATCAATCTTGTGAATTAGACGAGGCACTCGGAACGAATGCAGTTGCCGGAGGGCATCCATGCATCTCCGACTCCATTCCATATCCATCTCCATCTCCACGGGTCACAGATGTTGGCATTTGTTGGCATCATAGTCGTCACCCGTAATTGGACATCGACAGCGGTTCAAGTGGTCCGCCCCGCCCCACCCACTGAGTTCACCCCTCGCCTCTCTCCATATGGGCGCACGTAATTGTGATTTTCCGTGTTTTCCGTTTGATTTTCCATTTCTTTATCGCCTTTTGCTACCAAGTGCATGAATTTGCCGTTTTGAGAAATTTATGCTTTTTAGTTTATTGCTGTTTCGGCTGGTGGGGTGAGTGCAGGGTGGTAAGGTCAAATATAATGGAAGAGAGGGGTGGGGTGGCAGTGGTAGTGGGAGGGTGTGCCTGCATAGTTTTATGAGTGGACCTTGTGTGCTGGCCGTCAGATGTCCATGGCCGGGCCCTGGAGAAAGTCCATGTGTAATTGGGAATTTATTAGTCGCTGGAGACTCATTTACATTTTCTCCTGCTTGGGGTAGCAGCTGACGGAGTGGGAGGACAGCATGGATATGGAGTGGCGGCCGAGTCCAGGACCTTTGAACACAGTAGTAATTATTAGCCATTCTTTTATTTATGGCAAAGCAAGTTTTGATTTATCCGGGACTCGAGAGAAATGCGTAGAGCTTGCCACATAAATATTCCGAAATTGTCTATCGCTCTTCGACGGACAACTGATTTATTACTAATTGCCAGTCATAAAGTTGGAGTCACACCTAAGTTCACGGCAGTCCCAGTGTTTCCTTCTACGCTTAAATACATTTTTTTTAAGTGGAGGCATGACCTTAATCCGGTGATTCTGACTTCTTAATATGGTAAATTGGTAAAGCCTACGGGCTCCCCCGAACTCTAACAAACCTGCGCTTAACTTGTCCGTCATACGATTCATTTAAGCCTCGAATTCGTGAACTGCTGAATGTCCTTGTTAATGGAAACCGTGCTTGTCGGGTCACACGTAATCTTATTACGCCCTGGAGTCCATGGCCCTGGGTCCGGGCCCTGGTCGATTGAAAAACAGAGAAGAAAATTTCAACAACGTCACCAATTTCCGGCAATTATTTCGACTGTCGGTTGATTTAATTTATTCGTTGCTCAAAATTAAAACCAAACCAAAACAAAGAAATCCCCTTGTCCAACTCGAGCGACATTGTAAACAGGCCGCATCGCATCCCACCAGAATCCCCTGACCCGCCATTATCCTGCCAAGGATCCCAGCCCGCCCTCGCACTCTTCATTGCCTGCTGGGTTTGTTGGCGCGATTTCTCATTCCTGGCGCAATTGGTTTTCAATTCAGGGCCATGTAATCCCCCCCAGCTCCATGGGATATTTCTGGGGATTTATGTTGTTTTTTTTTTATCTTGGCTAGCCGAAGTGGAGCTGGGTTTTTTCTGGGGTCTCCCTGCATATTATTAGCGAGCGCCGCGTGACTCTGCGTTCAACTTTTAATCGAATGCACATAATTGCCAAAATAAATCAATCAATTCGGCTCGGCTGCCCCCTTATGAGAACTGACAGGCGCCCAGTCATCCCCCCTCTCAGGACCCAGCTCCGTGTAGGTCCTTTGCATAAATTACACTAGACAATATATTTGGTGAGTTTCCATATAAAGCAGACTAAGAAATGTCATTCCAAAAATGCCATTAAACAGTAAAGTTTCAACTAATAATGGGGCCTTAAAATAGGAGATAATATATGGAAAACTTTCCCAAAAAAAGGGGAAAAAAACTTAATCCTCAGCAGGAAATTTGTGGCCCAGTGTCAGAATGATAGAATCTCTTCTAATCCCAATTCTGATTCAAATTTTTCATAAATCAGGGTCATGGGAGGAAACCTTAACGACTTGGTTTACGTGTCATTTGAGTTTGGGACTCAAGGCCCTTGGCTAATGCCAGGTCTTAGGTGAACATAAATATCCGTGTTCTGTTCGATAATGATCTTGAGCTGGAGCACGTGCCCCTTCGGAGGCAACTCCGTGACTCCAGTTTTGTAATCCATGAGATATGGCGATGATGACACGCTCCGGCTGATTTTCTGAAAATGACAAATGTAGCGCAACTGTCCGGGATACGGAAAACTCTCTACCGTAAACAGAACGGGGTAAGAACGGAAAAGATCCCGGAACGCGTGGCGGTATTACGTGTGAAAGGATTAGCGATAACACGATATGTTCGGAAGTATTGGAGGGTTTCGGAAGCTGTTAATGAGAAGATTCTTATCCTAATTCAATCGGAAAATTTGATTAAATTTAATTAATCGATAGGAGAAAAATCATTGATCAGTCATATAGTCCTTAAAGCTCCTTTAAAGGATCTCCCGCTGTGCTGAAAACACTAAAAAACAAATTTGTTTTAAAATTTTCAACCATAATTTACTGCCGACACCAAAAAGCACAAGCAGGATGTAAAAAGGCAGGTTCTGAGCTGCCGGAACTGACGAGGACATTATTAGCCAAAAGGGGGTGGTCGGCTCTCAATGAAAAAAGCCAAATATACCTCCGAAGGGGTGATTTTTTTTTTAGAATTACTCCGCTGTGGCAGTCCACAATTGAATTTCGAAAGAATGAAAAAAAAAAACTGCAAAACGCATTTTTCAAATGACAAACAAACCCAGCGAAAAGTGAAACGGAAATGAAAACAAACAATAGAGTCCAAGGAAAACAAAGTAACCTGAGAACGACGTAGAGTTCAAACGGATGGCGGCGATGAAGATGGTAATAATGATGAGGACGACTGTGATGATGATGATGATGAGGTGGTGTTGGTGGGGTGGCTGTGACGGAAAAGGAAAAAGGCCAAGACCTGCAAGGGGGTGTGAAAATGAAATAAGTATAAACAAATAGAAGCGCACAGTAGGCAGCTCAATTTGAGGAAAGTCAAATGGTCCGGGGGAGGCGACAAGGGTTCACTTCATCGCAGGACATTGCAGGGGGTTGCTCTCGACTCCACAGTTTGGCAATTATATTTCCGAAATACCCGGGACTTTGGACAAATAATAAAAGGTTATCAATCAGTTTTACATATGTATCGAAACTTACACCTTTAAGGGATTTGCGATATTAAAAAGGGAAGGACATGTTTTCCTTTATCATATTTTGGAGGAGTCTGATAGCTCATTTTTTCTTGTTAAGCGGTCTCCGAATCGGAACAACGAATACTGGACCGCAGATGTCTGGCCACTGGAGATTTCCATTCGCCACGGGACACGGGCAGCCTCATTAAGGAGCCAAAGTGCAGGACAATTGCACTGGGCCTTGGGCATAAATCACGCCTTTTAATAACTAATAAACGCCATCGCTCAAGTGGCAGCTGTCAGCTTGTCAGCGGTAGCCGAAGACCGTGAAATTGTTGCAAGAGGACAGTGAACAGGAAACATGGCCAGGGGACAAGGGACATGAGACGCGAGACCCGGGACACGGGTCACAGACAGCAACAAGGACCGAACAGTGCTCTTGTCAAGTAAAAAACACCCCAGAGGAATCCATCAGTTTTCGTGATTTCCGTATATTAAGTCATCATTTTCGGTCCCAGGGGAGAAACTTTAAATTGAAGCTGGACAAAGTTTATATAAGAAAAACGAGAGTTAAGTGCTTCCTGTTCTAGGGGTTGTATATTTTCATTAGTGGTTAATGTACAACAAAATGAGGCATTCAATTCCATGGATTCACATTTTTAGCAATAGTTTTCTATTCAGTTTCCACGAGGCTACCTATTTCCTAGACTCCCAAAAAGTATGCTAAGAATTCCGCGAACGATGGAGAAATATTGCATAGACAATAGGAAACTATAATGGATTCCCAGATAAAATGCTGTCTCGAAAAAACCTCGAAATCTTAGCTCCATCTGAGGTGGGTAATTGAAGTCCTCTACCAGTTCTCGACAACGCACCATCCATTAAGATGAGCTACAACAAATGCATTCATTTGCTTGCAGGTGTCCGTCCCAGTCACCTTAACCCTCGGTTGCCCCGGGGGGAGCACTCTAATGCGTCAAAATCCTTCAACTTTTCGCAGCTTTTGCGTACAATGCGGTGGGCCACGGGGCGGATTTGGTGGGAGGCGTGGCTGCCGGTTCTGCCGTTGCTGAAGAGCCCTTGCCTTCCAATGAAAACAAAAACAAAGGGGGAAAAAACATCAGCAACGGCAGCAGGAGCAAAAAATTGCAGAGAGTCTGACAAAAGTATTTGAATTGACAAGTGCCATCAAAATAGAAGCGGAATTAAATTTATCATGGAAAGTGCGGGGGCGGGAGGGGCAAGGTGAGACGGAATCTGAGAGAGCTATGACATTGTGCCCCGGGGGATGAACCCACCCAGTTGGGATGGGGCATCCGAACGGTTACATCGGAAACATCATGAAGAACATGAGCCAGCAGCGGCGTCATCGATCAACTCGAGCGTGAGACAGTTCCTCGCCAGCCGGAAGGAAGACGAACTTTTAAATATTGAATAATATGTTTTTCTTCCTTGCCAGAAAGCACCCATCCTCCTGGCCAATTTCTTTTTGACTTGGCCCATTGGCTTTTTCGATAAGTTGGCATAATGATGGGGCGAATGATGAGCGAAATCCTGACAGGATGGCACAGTGGGTTTTCTCTAAGAGTCTAAAATTTGTCAGGTTTTCTTTTCTTATAAAATCTATAAATTATATTGCATAATTAGTAATAAATAGGCCTTTATTATGTGGCAATTCTTGGCAAATATTAAGGATAATTGAACCATTTTTGTTCTATTTTATATCACTGTAGTAAGACCTTGTTAAATCGATCAGCTCACTCCAGATGCCGATGATGACGACAATGACGAAACGCTTTCAGATTATTATGCAAACATATCAGCCCGGAAAAGTTTTGGCTAAATGGTTTCGAGGGGGAAATCATGGCAACCTCGACAAGAGGATAAAATGGTTCTGGTTCTGGTTCTGGTTCTACATTTGAATCTCTGACAGCTTTTGCCACTTAAAGCCGCCTCGGTGTGCTATTACAAAATATTTTGAATGGGATTTTTAATATGTATTTAATTTCATAATTAGCGCTGAGCCCCGACACGTTTCTTGGCAGCTCGGATTACGGAACACGGCACGCGACTCCGGCAACGGGCTGGCACTCCGGCTTGCATTTTTTACTCCAGACACCCGACCTGTTCGGCGAGTCGTGTTAAATGTAATCCGATTAGCGTTCATAATTTCTGCTAATATGTTCCCCAACTAATTATTCCCAGGCAGATTTAATGCTATTAGAAGTTGGTGTCCTTTAAAAATGTTATTTTACTCCCTGTGACCATTTTGGGATTGAAATGTGTTCCCTCACCGAAAGCCTTTCAATGTCAGCATCCTGCGAGAAGTGGACAAATCGTTCAGCTAAAAACGACAGCAATCAAACAAAATTGAATATCAGCGGAAGCCGAAACGACAAAAATCGACAGCAGCCACTACCATGGAAATCCTGGGAGGACGAAAAAATTGGCATTTTGTTTTGCGGAACAGAGAATGGGGATTGCGGAGGCTCACGGCAATTGTTACGTGTCAATAACTGCAATAAAAAATCCTGGCATGGCTGGCACGGCCGGCATGGCCGGAGCCTCGCTCTGCTCCTTCCGTGTACTGTTGGAGTTGCGCCTCAATAACTCTGCAACTCAAATCAAAATCAACGTTGCATTTCAATTGCGAAATAGCCAACTGCCAAACGTCCGCATCCGCTCATCAATCCGAGTCCTGGGGAAGCAAAAAGGACTTTCGGCCAGGGTTCTATTTCACCTCGTCTCGCTGGAATATTAAAATAAATGTTCTCCAGTTAGTTGTTTCGGGGAGTTATTTATTTTGTTTCGAGATTAAATTAAACTAGGCCGTGAATTGGCTGTTGTTTGTTCAAATTGAAATTTTTTGTCCGCTTTTTTGGGAAACAATTTAAAAATATATCCCATATCTCCTGATCAATTTAAATAATTCGTGTAGAAATAATTTGCAGAACAAAGCCCTCATCGAGTATCTATGGCCATATGTCATGGTATCTGGATGGCAGATCTCAATAGTTAACTGGATGATAGTCATAGGCTAATCTGGAGGGAAGCATCTGCAGTGATCTATTGAGATGTCATCTCAGTCCTGCCGCCTAGTCCTGACAATAGAAATTGCAAATGTATTCAGTTTTTTGTGCCCTTTTGTCGGGGTTGTGTTGCAGTTATTAACACACTGGTAGCGATTTGTCACAAAAAATGCCTCGTATGACATGTGTGCAAACAAGACCAGAACACTATGACAATCCAAAGCGCCGAGGGTTGCATCCTCGAAAGAGGTTCCCCTAAAAGCAAGGATCACATCCACCCCGCTGGCAAAAGGTGGCCAGCGATGCGCGATTAATGGCTATGTTGTTTATTTTTAATTTGACAGAAAATTTTAAATATTGAAGCCGTTTTCATCCATTTTTCATTTCAACTATTTATGCATGTAAGCCGAAGTTTTTAATTAAAATCACATCAGGCTGCAGGCAGTAGGCAGCAGGCTCACAGGAATCAATCACATTTGCCAATCACCAAAATGGCAGATATGTAAAAAAGGATTCGCCAGGATGAAATGAAAAGAATTTTGCACTGACCAAAGGGGAACCAGGCAAGTGACTTGCCTCGCCAATAAATTAATTAAAAATTCCAATAAAAACGATACATTTTGGGCAAGTTGTTCTGATTATTGCAGTCTTTAACTTTAAGCTAAAAGGAGCAGGACTCACTACCAGAAATTGCTTCCACTCGACTGGCCTCATTAAGTGGCAACAAAACGAAAGTCGACCACAACATTTCAAATCAAATATAAAAGTCAAAAATCCATCGAAGCCGAAACGAGGGCAACGCGAGGCGGGAACAAGGACCTGCATGCAAATGGCTTGGGGGTGGCCTAGGTCCTGGGGCGACCGCAGGCGAGGCACCAAGACGCCGGGCCCTGAATGAGAATTTGCCTTTGCGGAAAAACTTAAACACCGGAAACAATTAATTCCACTTGAATTAACATATGCACAGATTGGCCTACCGGGGGGCGGAGGGTTGAAGTGTCCAAAGGCGGGGTAGGGGTGGCCAAAGGACCTCCGAAAGTGTTGACTGAGGTGGTGGGCCAGGGGCATCCTTCCTGATTGATCGCACTTCTCGGCCAAACTTTCGCCAGCCATTCGTGTTTATGAGCCAAAACTTTTGATAGTCTCGCGGCAAAGGGGTTCCAACTACACCTAGAACATAAATTCAGCCTTTAAAACATCCATTAATAGTGTGGCCTGAGAGTTATCCTGCCCTTTTGTCTAGTGTACTAGTGAAGCCTCGGAGGGTTGAGCGAAATAGTTTGGCGTACCGCATTGCGAGCAAACAGCTCCTGAAATGAGTTAAAAAGTTAATTGCCAGCGGACAGGTAATTTCTGGCACACTTCAAGTGCAAATGCCATTAAGTAATATGCAAACAAGGGTGGCTATCCTGGCCATCCCACCCCCGAGTCAACCCTCCCCCGTGATGGCCCGGCCAAGTCAATCAAGGAGCTGACAGGCTCGACTGCCGCGACACGAAAGCCATAAAGTCACGAAATGCCTCCAACTTTGGGTTTTAACTCTGGGACCCTCAATGGTCCCGTTTCCATTGCGTGTACCTTGCGGTTTAGTTATATAGTTAGTTCCTTAAAAAGTAGAGTTATAGACTGAGAAAAAATAAAGGGTTTTATGGGAGTATTTATGACTAAGTTTCTTTATGTTGTTAGGGGGATGTTGTTTGTATTAAAATAAGATTCACCATACCTATCATTACCAGTATTTTTTCAGTGTAGCTCTAATAAAGGTGAGGAGCTGATTAGGACCGTGAGGTGAGGTGACCGCAGAGCGCGTGCTCACGTTTAGGCGTAACAAATTGCCATTAAACTGCCTCCGCCCCTGGGTCCCTCTGGTCCCATCCTCCCTTGGCCAGGTTTATCCATCAACCTGTCTGACTGATTATTATTTAATGATGGACTCGGGCCGATTGTCCCAATAAACGGAAGTCTGCTACTCAAGTTTTGCCTCATTATACCATGAATTGGAAACCCTATACAATAGTTCACCCACTTTTTCAACCAGTCGAGCTTATAGAGCGTGTTTCATATCGGAAATCCAATTCGAATTGGCAAAGATTTGGATAAGAAACAGGATATTTGAAACATCAAACCATTATATTTTCATTTTGGCAATAAAAAGATAGTAAACTAGATATTATAAGCGTATGCCAGGGCAATCAGCTTTATTCGTTCATCAAGAAGATATATTTTCCACAAATAAACAATTATATAAATGAGACCTTTGTGTGTTTTCGTCTGCACTCGGTGACTAATTTCATCGAAGGAATGCAATTATTCACGTGCTGCCAGCCAATTCTGGAAAATGCCAAAAACAGCCAACCGAATTTTCCGCACCGTCAGCAGGCAGCTCAGGGCAATTTTTTAATTTCTTAATTTTTGCGAGCTCATTTGGCCATTTGGCCACGTAGCAGCCAATATGTCTCTTCTGGACGGACCAAAATCCAAAAACTCGGTGCCCCACCCTCTGAAAAAAAGGGCGGTAATAATTCTCTAATCTCCAGTCCGGATGCCAATGGAGTATGAACATTATTTTTGACACCCATTATTGGAAGATCTTAATAAGGGTTTAGTTAAAACAAATATTTATGGAATAAAAGTTTTTTTAGGTGGTTCTTAATGGCGTAAATTTAAATAAATTTAATCCTTTATGAACCCTAGTACCGGGTATTTTATAGTCGCAATCTCTGGCTTATCATTTTCTTAATTTTTTTTCTCCAATCGCCCTTCTTTGCGGGATTTGTCTGCTGGCAAAGTTTATTCATTTAGAAAATTTGCTCATTTTCACTGTTCGTGGGGGCGAGTTATTGTTGCTGCCTTGCTGGACTCCAGGACTCTCCATCCAAAGGGGGTTAATGTGGTACGTGAGCACAGTTTTCATATAAATTGCGGCCAATAACATTTTTCAGTTGGCAGGACAGGAAAAACGCGCACAAAGCAGAAGAGCAGGACGGCTCGAATGCCTGGAATGGCTGGCCAGGACTCGAGATGAGAGAAAAAAGATGAACAAAAGCTGCTGATGATGGCTTCTTTTTGGTTGGGTGTTCCTTGGCCCCAAATCCGGCTCATTAAGCCTTGGGTGGTGGTCATCGCGGGTGTTGGATTCTGCGGTACGACAGGGTGCGGGTGGAGTCGGGGTGGATGGCCAAAATCTGGACACTTGGGCCGAGTTTTTCGTGTCTTTCTATTTTCTTCTCTTTTGGGCCATTAGCTGAGATGCGATGGACGAGCAAATTATTCCCCAAATACCCGGGGGTAATTATAAATGTCATTCCACGCTCGGCTTACGAAACGGACACAGACAAGGACGAAGGACGTGGACCGACAGGACAATAGAGAGAGAGAGGGAGAAGGGACTAGAGACAAAGACGGGTGCAGGACATCAGATCAGGCCCCGTCAGGCGGACGCCGTGTTTGTCTATCATAATGAGTGGCAGTCGGACATTTGGACATAATTGTTCAATTATTTTGTTACTTATGGCCTGCCAGCACCACTGCCCCACCACAGCCACACCACCACCCACAAATACAAGCGCTATACTATTTTTTCTCAGTGTAGTATTTCGTTAATTTTCTTGTTCTGTCATTTGCCATACATTTCGGATATTTGTCAATTAGATATTTGCGCTAAATCTCGGACTCCACACGGATCTCAAACATATATGTGTTTGTGTGTGTGGATGAGTGCCACGCCCTCACCACTTACCGCCCACGGCCTCACCGCATGACAGGAAGTCAACTGGAGACACCCGCAAATGGAACACGCGACCGTCGAATGTCAAATTCAATTACAAAAGCCAGGTCTAAGGGGAATTACTGAGGGGGCGGCAGGACGACAGGGTGGCGGGGCGTGGCCGAGCCTCAGGTGTGCTTTGCCATTCAATTATAAATTTTCAATAAAAATTTGTGCCACTTGGTTCGTTCTCTCTGCTCCTCTCCTCATCCAAGTCGAAAGACGAAGTCCTTTATTGTTTTTGACATTCGCTGCAAATAAAACGAAAAGAGGGCGATCTCCACCCACTTGATTCGCCCATTTTGCAGAATATTGCATAATGGAACCCCATGACGTATTTAAAAGTTTGTCTCTTGCTCGTTTGGTGGGTGGGAAGTCCTCCGCTTGAGAATATACCCCGAAGGCAAAGGAGTCTCGTCCTGCGATTGACAGTCTCAGCCGAGAAAGTCAAACAAATCGAACGGAGCTACTGGCAGGATGAAAAGAAAGTAGATGGGGTGTGGACATAGGCCACGCGACTGCACACGTTATTATTTAATCATACCACAGGAAGAAACCGATTTCCAGGTAACTGCTCCTTGGAAAGTAGATATTAACCAGTCATAACACGACACATTCTGTGTCTATCAAATGGATTCATGAATTCCACGAAGTCCGGCTTGGCATGCAGATTTATGCAGCATCTTCCGAGGCCTTTGTGTCCGACTCACTCGATCCGCTCGAATCATTCAAATCCCAGCCAAGGGTGACAATTCCTGGTCCGAGTCCGAGTCCAGTCCGAGTTCGTGTCCGCCTTGGAGAATGCGTGTGAATCGCATTGAATCGCTGAATGACATATCGGTAAATCAGTGCCACAGAGTTGGTGGGGCACGGAGGGGCTGCTTGCCGCATTCCGTGGCACATAAAGCAAAAGTTCGACCCGGACAAGGACCCAGGGTACCCACTGCTGACAGATGGACACTGGACAAGAGGAAAAACAAAGCAAAAACACAAAAATATCGCAATGATCATAAATATTATTCCGTTTTGATGTTCCCTTGGCAGCCCACAAAATCCTGGCCTGTGTAAGTGGTAATACAGTGGTGACTCCCTAAAACGGACTCTCTGTTAGCTGATTTGGAGCTTTAACTTCTGAGAGGTCGGACTGTAGAACTGGGTGAACTGAGGACAGGGACATCATCTGGAATTGCCAAAAAGGGCTTTCCATTTTTCGCACAGATGCAGATGCCGATGGCGATGGCGATGCAGATCCCCGGAGCAAAATCGTCAAGTGGTGTCCGTCGGCGGCAAAAAAGGTGTCGAAGAAATTGTTGAACAACAAAGCTGCACAAAACCGAACCAAAACCAAAAGTCAAACTCAGAGATCCCAGTAAGAGGGGCCTTCGGTTCGGCGATCTGCTGCATAAATGAGGCAGCCAGAGACACGCTGTCTGGCAATTCGCGACAGTCTCCTCCTCGACGGCAGCACAGACTCATTCCGATTCCGATCCGGGGGAAAAAATGGAGCCCCAAGTCACTGGGGAGCTCGCTGTGGAATCCGCACAGGCGTCGCATTGTCTTCCCTTCGGCTTCCATTATTAGCTGAGATGTTTGTTAAAGCAACCGCGACGATTTGAATTTCAGCACATTCGTCCGGGGAGCTGGGGAAATATTAAAATAGTTCACTCACCGATCGGGTATCGCGGGATCGGGATAGGGATTGGGATTGGGAAGATGCAATCATCGTCACCAAGTCGAGAATCACGGATCGGACATTCTGCAATTTGAGCATTCTATGCAAAATATGATAGAAATCTGAGGCAGTTGGGTTGTCTTCTTGTTTGGCATTCGGTGCGAAAAGATTCCGAATCATATGGATTTCTAAGTCGTCTCAAGTTTATCCATATAGGGATACCATGGGACTACATGGTGATTTTAGATGACGTATATAAGAGTTTCATATTAATAACTTTTGAATTTAAAAAGTTGTTTTTCAAAATAAATTTCTGTATGATAACATTACTTCTTGGAATAAAAGTTAGTATTTATATTGGAGTATTATCTTTTTACTTGAATTTTATATTTAGTCTCCCACTGTATCCTACTGTTTAACCCAAGGAGGTATACTCGTTTCTAGCCTGAAAAATATGATTGCTGTTTGGCAAAAACGAACAGAACTGAAAACTCCAGTTATCGTGTGGCAAACGACACTCTACAAGATACAAACAACAAGGAATGCCACAGGGATTTAATACTCTACAGAGAGAAAATCCAATTAATCGAAATAATATATTTTATAAAAAGTATATTGGGCTCTTAAAGCTATTAATTCAGCTTGAACTGTTAGCTGTAATCATAGAGCAATAGAGATATCCCTTGAGGTATGCAACACATTTTTAAAGACTTTCAGCGAAAAATGGCGACCCAAGAAATAGTTTTCAGTGATCCTTTCGGCCACTGGGCTTCTGCCTGCGCTGATCTTGTTACCGATTTCGATTTTGATGGCGATTTTGAGTGGCCGGCGAAGCGCTGACAATTCCCTTGAACTGAGACTGAGACGGATGTGGGGTCGGGCAGGGGCATCCTGACTGCCGGGGATAAGGGGGACCGAGGCATACATAAATCCCCCGAATGGTCAACATCGGCAGGCAGCATCAGCATCAGAATGTGTCGAGCCATTGTCACTGCATGCCGCTCGCATCCACGATACTTTATTCATTTATTCCAATAATAATAATGCAATGCAAACATTGATTGTCATCGATTGTCAGCCGAAGGCTGCGCACGCGCATTCGTCCCCAAACCGGATTCGATTTTGGCACCAGAGGGGGGTAGAGTTATGCCCTTGTAGGGCATTTTTGATAGGTGACAGATTTTGTGCGCTCGCCGCGCGATTTGTGGCAAAATTTATGAGTTGTTGTCAGCCAGAATGTCGCTGTCGTTATTGTTGATATTCGATTCGTCGTTGTGTGCTGCAGCTCCTTGCTGGAGCTGTTGAGATTTCCTGGCCATATTTACATTTAATTTCAGTTTATTATTTATGCCCCTTTGAGTTCCCGGCCCCGGCCGGTCAGGCTTATCCTGTTTTACATAAAAAATTGTTTCAGTTTTTATTTCATGGCCCTGGCGCAATCTCATTGCCAAAGAGACGAGGCGACACAGAGCCGGTTGTGTGTCGTGTAATTGCTTTTTGCGTTGGTGAATTTAAATGAAAATGAATTCAATATTGCATTTTCACGCCGAAATGCTTCCAAAAACAGATTTTTCATTTACACTTTCTGAATGGCGCAATCCGGATTACGTATCCCACGGGCCCAAAGCATTGATTCTGCTCCTGCGCATCGAATGGACCCCCATCCGGCCGCCCATCCTGGCAGGACTGAGTCAAAGGATCCCTCCGGCGCGCCGTCCCTTCGTCGCCCCTCTGTGACGGACACTGGCAATACTTGTCGATGCAAAGGCTCTTCGGATTCTGAATGCCCTTTGTGGGACAAAGGACTACGTTTCGCACACTTTTTCATTACCTTTTCCTGCTGAAATTAATCAACAACGTGCAAGAAATTAAAGGAAAATCAATTTGGGTAGTGAAAGGATTTTCCTTAGCACCAGGACAGTCAAGAGCGAGTGATTTATTCTTAATAAAACGAGCAAGATTATATCCATGATTTCCGCATCTAAAAATATCCCCGCCTGGGCCTGACGTACCTGGAGTTTTTGATATTTTCTCTATATTATGCATACAGCGGCGTGCTAAATTTATTTATTGCCATCGAAATTATGGGGTTTCGTACCCCCAATGACGAATGATCTACATTTTGATGGCTGTCGCCAGTTTTTTTCCTCAAAGACCATTTTGTCAGATACGGCATGACTTTTTAATGTACTCCTCAGATACAGACTCGATTCGTTGCGATTCGTTTTTGTCATTTTAATGTGAATTGAATTTTAATTCCTTAAAAAAATCAAAACACTTTCTGAAAAAAAGACGGAGGCAACACGATCTAGATATACGACGATTACGGAGCACCAAAAGTTTGTCAAAAATTTTTAAAAGGCTGCCTGCCTGGCGGCCTCTCACAATTTATGCCAATTTTTGGGTCTCCGTCTCTGGCCCATAAAAACAGAAATACTTCGCCATTCGATGGGGCTCTTCGGGCGGAAAAAATGATCTGATTTATATTTGACACAATGGTCTGACACAGACGGCGTGTTACAATATATATCGCCCTGGCATACAGGTAGCTACCTCTATATATATATGCATTTATACATAACTCAGTTGCTCGCTCTGATACATAAAACATAAGACGGATACGTGGGTGGAAAGGGAGTGGATCGAGTGGAGCAGCTGGGAGATTATCAGGGGGCGTACGGTGCGGAACGCAGCCGTAAATCCACTCCGAACGACATATGGCGGCCATTATGATGCGCAATAACTCGAATCGTGAAATAAGAGCCAGCAAAAAAAATACGAAAACCCGGCTCATACGCCACTTGAGGCCCAATTATATCGCAAAAGTGCTCGTAAAATATTGGGGAGTTGACAAATTATGGCAACGCCTTTGGCCGATCACGACTTGCAAGCTAATCAGTTTGGGTTTATACCTCTCGAAGGGGATCTGGTTTCGTTTCTGGTTCGATTTGTCATTCTAATGGATGGACAATGGAATTCAAATGGAAAAGTTGTTGTCTTGGTAAAAGAAATTGTGTCAATAAGAGTTAAAAATTATATACAAAATAATTAGTAACTTATATACTTATAGACTTTAATAATGTAAACACCACTCCACATAAAGGATGTCGAAAGAGGTCAACAATATAGGCATTAGTTTTTCCAACCCCTTAAGAACCAACATGTGTATAATGACATTAGGCTTATCGGGGTATTATTTATTTTTTTGGGGCATGTGGAACAATTTCCATTAGCTCTGGCTCCTTTTCTCTTTTGGTGGCACAGCAGGAGGCAACCTCCAGGTCGCGCAGGTTCGTTGCGCTTCTAATTAATGTGCGCACCTTAAAAGGTGTTAAAATGACAAACAAACCATAAAACTCTGATAGCCGCTTTTTTTTTTACATAAAATATGCTGCAAACTGAAACAGCAGGCGTCGAATGACACAAATGCACAAACGCAGAGGCTCAACCACCGGGAAATGAAATATGTTTAAATTTTATGGAGAAGGGAAGATAATGCTTACAACTTCGATCTCACCCACGAGCAATGCGGAACAGGTGCTTGATATGAAAGGATCGCAGGATCTTGGCGAGGATCCTGGGGCTGCAACGCAATGTGCGTTGATATACACTTATCGAGTTGTCATTGTCCTGAACGCGTAGCCTCCTGCCAATTAATTCCCCAGGATAACGCAAGAAATGCACAAACATGGGCTTAATTAATTTGAGCCTGCAGCGCAACCACATCTCCTCATGTCCTGTATCGTCCTGTTATTTCCGTTTTGCCAGCTTAGAAGCTTCGGGTCAAGATCCCTATCGAATCGAGCATTTGGCATTTTCGTCGTTTTCGCGCTTGTTCAAAAAATATTAAGCGGGAGGGAGCCGCAAGTACATGGCTACTGGCGTTTAAGCCGTTTAGTAACAGTTGATTTATGGCCAGATCCCCAGAGAGTCGGAGTTTAAGCCAAGTCGAGCAGGTGCTTTTGAATGAAAGTCTTGAAATAATGATGCTTTTTATGCATATTTGCTGAATATTTTTATTTGATCGTGAGTATCCAAATGTTCGGTTCATAAAAGTCTGGCCGAGACAACTAGCCCAGAGTCCAAGGCCCGGCCTATCAGTATCTGTGCATTCATAAATCAAGAGCCTAATTAATGGAGTCACGATAAGGTGCGCCAGAATTAGAACCCGCCCGAGTTTATCAATTATATTTTCCCCACTTAATTTGCCAGCCTTTCATGGGCCGGCATGTAATCTGCATGAGTTATTCCAGCAAATATTTGCTCCAGAAGTCTCGGCCTTTGTGGCCAAGTGGCCAACTGGCCAAGAGAGATGGTGGCTCACACTGTGGTGTTGGCCATATCGCTGCCTTGGCGAAATTCCGCAGTCAATCAAAGATTAGGGCGCCACATTCAAAAGAGAAATATTTCCCAGTTGCATTGATGATACTGAACTGTTGCGTTCCACTTAGGCATTTGATGTTGCAAATTACAGATTTCTTGAATTCCTTTAGGATATTTTCCATTTATTTTCTGATATTAATTAACCTTGTTTATGCTCGTTAAAAAACATATGGCCATTCTGGCTGATTTACATTTTCTGCGTAAATACTTTCGAGGGACATTCTGAAATTCTAATTCGAGTTAATTAGACATGGACCCCGAAAAACTCAACAACAATCAGATACAACGCACGAATGCAGTCCAGAAAGGAGTCACTTCTCCGGACTGGTTTCCATTATCGCAGCCATCGGTTTTGAGTGTGTCCAGTGTCCTTTCCCAGCTCCTCATCTCTCTCCAAAAAATAACAAAAAAACACATAATGAATTAAGGTTTCTTTTTGGGAATAATCATGAATAAAGAATACTCTTAGGAAAGGTCCACAATCTAGATAAAAGGTATCTATCTGCATTATATCTTCTGATAATCATTTTAAGAAATAAGAATACTTTTTTTTAATTATTTAAATATAATTAAACACCTTGAAAATCCTGAATATTAAAGAGTAAGTGCCAAGAATAAAGGCACAGACTCTGCCTGATCTCAAACTGATCGTTTCGATTCCCGAAGAATACTCTGGCCCCAAACTCGGTTCCAGATCAAGTTTCGCTTGGGTTTTTGTGATTTTCTTATTTATTGATTTTCTACAATAAATTTCGCATGTTTGCATCCAATTTAAATAAAATTCGACAATTCTAAATCACCTCGTTTTGACGTGGGGCTACTGTATCCGTATCTGACTCTGGCTGGCTGGACTTCTCGGACGTCGGACCTCGAACCTCGGATCCCGGACCCTGGACCTGTTTACCTGTTTGGTCTGGGCTTGCGTGTGTGGGGAAGCAAATCGAAGCCAAAACCACAGAAGAGGATGACTGCGTTTTTGTCTCTGTTAGCGGAAATGCAAAACAAGGCCAGAACGGCAGATTTATTGACATCTTCGTTGGCCGTCTTTTCCACTGCTTTGCATATGAAATGCCAAGACATACGGGGACGGTTGCAGATTTCCCATACAAAACACATAAATATATTTAGTCGGTCGGTCGTCTCTGGTCAGGAGAGGGGTTTGGATAGATAGATCTGAATTATCGGCACGCTCGGCTACCGATCCGTTGACATTTGCTGACTTTGTCGAACCAGTTTCATCATCATGACTCACCACCTGCCCGAGATCCGATATCGTTCCGCTGGATTTTCGATTTCTAAATCACCGAAATGCCAGACGAACTAGAAATTATGAATTCCCCGCGGCGAGAATTGCGTGCGAATAAGCTGATATTGGCTTATTTCGATTTTGAATTAGCCAAAAATCCAGAGAGACATTTATTTTCCGGCTATTCGTGGGAAGCCGTTTATTCAAATCAAGCCGCAATCTTTGCTATGCATAACTCTTTTGTTCGATTCGTTTTTGTTTCACCTCGTCATTATTAATTAAATGTAGTTATTTGTATGTTAAAATCAATAGATATGAATTTTAAGTTTTTAGCGATTCGGATGATTCCCATGTCATGTTAACCGAATTTATTGCTCTCAATTAGAAAAAAGCCATTTGGAGAGATGTTTATGTTTATGCGAAGCACTTTGCTGCCGTTGAGTTGGCCAAAATATCCATTTGAATTTGTCACCTGCTGATTTGATGGGTCATTCCCAGACTTTTGCTTGCCAGAAATATAGCTTCTACTACCTCATGGGGAATTCTCTACTTATTCTATTATTTTAGAGCTATAATTCTCAATTGAAGCAATATTTTCAATTAGTATTTGGTTTGGCCCATACTATCCACTGGTTGGATGGAAATCCTGTTTCTGGCCAGCTTCCCTTGAGTGATTTCATTAATTAAAATCGCTGTTAATGCGAATAACGGATTATGACATCGCCATGAGTGTTTGTGGGAGTATCACTCTGTTTGCATACCACCCACCCACCCACTTTTTACACCCACTCCCAGTGCCACTCGTACAAGCTATCTTTGTCTGGCAGCTGGTGCTTTATTATGGCATATTATGCGGTTGTCAGTTGTATTAAAATTGTTAATTGGTTTTGTTTTTAATCTGTCAATCAATTAAAAAAACAACTGCGATTTAATTAATTAAATCAACAAAGGCCGCAATAATGCAGCGCCAGTGGCGGCAGTAACAACGAATAAAAATGTATCTCAATTAAAGATAATAAATAATAATACCCACAGACTCTACAATTACAAAGTGGAAATATTAAAGAATTGAACTCGATATTTAAGTACAATTTTTGATGAAATTCTGTACAATTATTGATTGATAAAGTAAATAAGTGCCTGGTGGGGGCGTGAACCCCCCCAAAGTCGGCCGAAAGAGATGGCGCGAGGGAGCCATGAGTGACAGGGACGGTGCGAGTGTGGGAGTCACCTAACGGGGCAGCAACCTCAACCCCAATCGGGTGCTGGAGAAAGAGAGGGTCGGCGAGAGGCAAGAGGCAACGCCATTTGAAATTCGAAATTCGTATGCAAATTTCCATACATTTATTTTCCACACTTTGGCCAAACAGCGCCGCCAGCTAAAAATGATAAAGCGACTTCATTTTTTTCCCGTTGCCGTTGTTGTTCGTGCCTCGTTTCGTTTTCGTGCACTCTTTTCCAGCTCCCCTTCCAGTGCCCCAAATCCCCTCCATACACTGTGAGAAAATCCTAAACATTTTGATAAAAAAAAACTAGACAGATAGTCATTACAAAGTGTATGTATTTTATCCCTATCATATTTATTGTATGTGTATTACTAATTGTAATTGTATTACTAATTGGAGTTCAAAGACTCCTATTTTCTTCAAGTGCATCTGCCATCACTCAGCTCTCCTGCATTGGCTGTTTGTGCACCATGATCCAACCACCCGCCCCCTGTTCTTTTTTTCTCTTGCCCCACTCCAACGTAATTATGCAAATTAACTCTTTTTTCGGGGCCTTTGCTCAGCGGCTCTGCCTACCTACCTGGCCACTCTATTGCCGTTTCCACCTTTATACATCGTATATACTCCGCTATATATAATTCTGCTTTATGTAAAATGTCAGTCCAACTTTATAGCTGCGACTGTGGCTGTGACTGTGCCCGGGACTGGGTGTGGGGGTGCTTGGGGAGTGCAATTTGTTGTTTAGGCGGCAACAAATTTTTCGCTCAACCCGACCTCAGGTCTTTGTTCGTGTGCACTCAATATGACACGACTTCCTAGACCCCTCGGAGCTGGGATTTCGGATGCCGATTGCCCTTGGGGTTACGCCTTCCCCGGAGTTACGGAGTTACGCATCGAGCCACTTAATACACCCGGTTCTGCTGCTGGGATTTTAGTGGCCAGTTCCGGCAGATGCGACTCACTTCCTCGGAAGTTCAAAATCTAAACTCTTAACTGAGTAATTAACCTTAAAATATTGAAATCTTTATAAAGAACAGTCAGTCTGCCATCATTATGATCGCTTCTCTATTTTCTCTCATAAATATTTATACAGAATGTAAATGCGTTGAACGACTTGTGGGGCCAGCCGGCGAATTACGTATTCCGCTTGCCACAAAAAAGCGACCAGGTCGGAGCCAGAGAGGCAGTTCCTCATTTGGTAAGCCACCAACTAGGCGCTCCACCTCCTCCGATATCGAATATATTGGTGCACCGCTGGGCGGCACAAATCACCGCAACCACAGTGGTGGAGTGGGGGCAGTCTGGGGGCGGCATTATGACGGCTACTTGGCTTCAAAGGAAAACGCGTCGCATAAATTGGCCCGGCGGCTTTAATAATTCACCTCGGAGCGGCCAATATGGTCAAGAGCTTGCCAAGTTGCAACTTGCAACAGTCGCCGCAGTGGCTGCCCCAACAGAGTCATACAAATCACAGTTATGATTATTGCCGCGATTAAAAACTGTCGCCCGCCAAGTCGCCCGGCTGTCAGCGACGACTCCAAGTAGTATCCATGAAGTATATGTAGAGACTACACTTTGAATAAAATGGCTATACTTTTGGAATAATTTAGGAAATAGGGATAATTAGTATTTTAGATGTATGATACCTGGTACTAGTACTCCCTAAGAGTAATTTTTAGACTCTCTTTAAATATGCCTTTTATAACGACCCACTTTTGTTGTCCTGTGTACCTTATTTGTGGTGGCCATCTCTGGTGGTGGTCACTGCGCGTGCGGCACTCAATCCCGGCCAGAAGCACTGGGAATGAGTCTATCGACATGTGCGTTGGACTCTCTCGTCCAGTTAACTTTGGTTCAGTTCATGGAGCTCTGTCAAAGTTGCCATAAATATCATCTTTTCAAAAATCTCCAGCTGAGCACTTGCAGGGGCCGCTTTGGTGGTTTCGTGATTTTGTGGCCTGGTGGCCGGAACGCTGGTGGTGCAGTTGCAGTTGCAGTTTCAGTGTTTCTGTTCGCCGGCAGTTTGAGCTTTTTTTGTGCACCGCTGGGGCACAGCGGTGATTAATTAAACCGACTGCAGCTTCAACTCATGATTTATAATGACGAATTTATTTAAGCCTTGACGCAAACGCAATGCAACGCAAGTCGGCTCGAATCGATTCCGATTACGAGTATGGCCTCCATTGGCGGCGCCTTTCAATGCACTTTTTTAGCTCCGGTTCAATCAGTGGTGGTCACAAACCATAGACGTAGTTGCTACCTGGTCAGGGGAGAGCAGAAGGCCTACCACACAACGAAATAAAGATTTAAATTCAAGCTGTGTTTTCTTCAAAAACCATTTTGCATATTGGCAACTTAAAAAACATTTACCATAATCCTGGTGGCTGCCTTCATTTCTAATGCCGTCCCACGAGCTGGCTGGAGTCTGCCTGGTTGGAGTCCCCTCCCCGAATCTCGGGACACAATCTCACATGACCGGGAATCCACTCCTCCTCCGCCTCCTCCAATGGTACTCCTCGTATGCAAAGCATCTCTCAAAAGGCGAACAAAACGATTCTGGCTGGTGGTTGGTGGCTGGTTGGCTGGCTGGCCGGTGCCTGGCTGGTGGTTTAGTTAGAGCTAAAATACATTTGTTTATGCTAAAATCGCCCAATTAGTAAGATTGTTATTTCTTGTACAGTCCGCAGATGCTTCATCGCTGATACGAGAGGAGCCAGCAGCCTCCACAGGCTCCTCCGACGGCCGGCAGGCAGGAATAAAAGCGAAAAAATGGAGGAGGATCTCTGAACAAGGCTGGGAATGCGACGGCGACTGGCATGCCCATTTGTTTGTATTTATGCATCCGAAACAATATCAATTGTAATGAATTTTGAATATCGTTAAGCGTGAGTCCGAGACTAAGCCTCGATCCTCCATTCCCGATCCTTTCTGCAAGGCGGAAAATGTCGCAAAACGGAATGTTTTGGGCTGGTAGATGAGCGGCGATATGAATATGGTTCCCAGGCTGCCTCGCCAGGTGAGCCAGAGAACCCTTCTTCGCTGGAACACTTCTGCATTCCCGCCAAAGCCCTGATCCCTGTCCGTGTTCCTGTCCCTCTGTTTGTATAGAAATTATAAATAATTATTTGGCGGGGCCCAGAGCAATCAAGCAACTGATAGTAAGGTACATGGTTTCCGCAGCAAATGCTGCACTTCCTTGTAGGAAATACTCGTATCTTTTTGCCCTTTTTTCTCTTTTGAACTTCATCAACGCCAACGCCAGCTTTGCAGATCCATCCATCCATCCATCCAGTCGGCCAATCATCTGCTCCGGCTCTCGAGAGCCCCGTCTCTGGCAATTTCCCAACGCCATCGCCATCGTTTTGTGTGTCATCGTTTGATTTGTCATTATCATCGCGCACTTTTCGTGTCCGCCGTCTCCCGGCCCCCATCCCGTCCAGTCCCTTTCCCGGAGAGCAGTTACAGAAACACGAAAATTACAATACAGTAATAACCGACTTGTAGTGGCTGTGTGGGACCCTTTCATGACAGGTTTCTGGGGAGGATCGGGGGAGCGGAGCTAGAGCTCACGAACTCCGCCTGGAGAGACCCGCTTGTTGTGCAATTTCCAGCGAAGATCCGCAATGGAGGCTCTATTGTAAGTGAAGCTTGTGGATTTCTGTTTACTTCAAAGTATACTTTGAAACAAGTTCCGAACACACAACCTCTCGAATAATAATTCCCAGGGATCTCACATAATTTTACCACCTCGGAAATTATACACCGAAAAATGAACCACTCATCCGGAATATATATTTACGATAATTTAGCGAAAAGACTCAAGAAACTGCCAGAAACAGCCAGGAAATATTCGTGTCAAACGAGGCCAATCTTCCTTTCATGCCGAAAAAAAAAATGCTTACCGGCCTCCACCGGGGGGAATCGCAATGAAAATGCTAACCAGAACGAGATTGGTCTAAGACAAGTGTCGGACAGCTCCACGGAGAGTGGCCGAAAGGAAGACGAAAGCAAATCAAAGCTGGCCAAGGGGATGTGCAACAGAATTTTTAATATAGACAAAACTTGACATTTAAATTATGGGAACAAAAGATCACAAGATTTGTGCGAACCAACGAACAAAAAAAGAGGCAACTGGCCAATAATTTGAGGCACTGCCACCTGCAGGCTCGTCCGAGATTATTGGTACAGTGCGAGAAAAAAGGTGTTCCTTCCACCATTTCACTTACCAAAACTCACAGCAATATTTTTGTTTAATTCCCCACTCCTTCGCGGGCTATTAATTCTCCTAATTGACCAAAACAAAATACCCATCCAGCAATAATAATTCTAATTGCTTTTTAAATAAACAACAAATCGAGGAACAACTTTAAATCAATAAACAAAAATGGAAGGAAACATTAGGCGGCCGCAGAAATAATATTTACGGCTATTAGGCGCCCTATCAAAATAATATTAAAGAGATTTATAAACGTGGCCCGGCCCGGAGACTGGGGGACTGAGTGAATTATGAAATTATCGTCCGACAGGGACCCCCAACGGAGCGTGGAGCCGGAGCTCCATGGAGGTGTAAATGCCCAGAAGCGCCAGTCGACGACGGCTACCAGGCTGTGTAACACCACTGTCCCATCCACCGACTCGCTTTCTGGCTGGAAGCAGCTCTTCCCTCCCAGCGGGTGGGATCCAACCAAGTGGGATCCGACCGGATCAGCCGCCCGCTGAGCTAATCGGCCGCTTAAAGATGTTATAATCGCTTATTACATTCGCAGCGCCTGTCGTCCCGTCGAGCTCTTCGGAGAGATAAGTCGATTGTTTTTCTGGATCTCAGATAGCTACTGGTTTCCTCTCTTTAATCGGGTTTGGAGGTACGGGAGTACCAAGTCTGCAGGTCCTATGAAGTGGGCTTAGATCGGGCTTATAAATGATTTCCCCTGCATTTCATTGGTAAATCAAAACCCGTCAAAAGGCAACCTCTTCCAAACGTTGGCCAACAAATTGAAGCTAAATCCACAAGCTTCAGCCTGCATCCGGTTGTGATATTTTCGCGTGGGTCGTCGTGCCTGGAGCCCAAACATGGGATTGGGATGGGGACTCAGATTCAGATTCGGGTTTAAACACCTCCATCGACCAACGGTCGTATGCAAAGTTGTACATTTATTTGTTGCATGAATTATGATCATATTCCAGCGACAAATTTGCATCTTGCCCCGGGCCCTGCTCCCTCCCGGGCCGGAGCTCCCATGGCCACTAAATGGCCATCAGACATGGCTTATTCCCCCTGGCGGTTGTGCTCCGCGCGTCGGAGCTGCCATATTTTTATGCCATTTCTCGCACATGTTTGTCGCGAATGCAAAAGTGTCGAAATATTTATGTTCCGCACCGAGTTAGCAACACCAACAACTCGATGTCGTTGTCGTGCATTGAACATTGCTCAAAAAAGGCTTAAAAGTTTGGGGCAAGGGGCAAGGGGCCAGGAAGAGTGGGGCAGGCAGACTCCTCGTGTTTTATTGAATGAAATGGCGAGCTTGGCGTTGATTCATAAATGTGCTTCAAGTCCAGCATAGTCACAGTGGAGCTCATGAAAGTGGTAATTTTTTTCTAAAAACTTAAAGCCATACTTTAAGACAGATGTGACTTTTCAAAGCCCTCTTTTAAGCCTTAGACTAAAAGGCCTACCTTTTAATTGAAACCAGAATCTTTAGAACTATATGCGTACCTGCCATTGTAACCGCCATTCACTCTGGGATTGGCTTCGCTTCGGATTCCTGGCCTGGAGTCTGCAGCAGCGGCACATATGCAAATGGGGATTCGACCTACGCACGGGCACTTTGAATAAAATAAGATTTGTGGCCTGGGCACAGAGCGAGGTGCAAATGATTGCCACAAAATAGCGCAACTCAGCTGCAGCTCTTGGCCATTTTCTGGCCGTGGCTATCGGATTTCACATGTAGAATTTATGCTGGGCCCGAGAATTACAAATCAATGAGATGCGCTCCGTCGGATTCTGCAACTCGGGATCACAGGAAGATGGCCGCCCCGGCAAAGTAGACAACACTTAGGCCTAATTTGAATAGCCTTGTGCAGATCCCAGAAGCGGACTGGATATGATCTTGACTGATATCTAGGCGTACCATCTAGGCGTTCATAATTCTAAATAACTCGTTAAAGGTAAACAGAATCGACACCGCATCATATAAACAAACAAATAACCAGAATTATATTTTGGGTTCGTTTTTGGTGGAATGCGCTGCCGTTCGGAGGCCTCCATTTCCATATCTCTTTCGAGTTCAAAATTTTTGGGGTTCGATATATTTTTATTGATTTTTGTTGCGGCCTCATAATGAGCTGCGTTCTGGTGTCTGAGGGTCTGGCCGTTTCAGACCCGGCTTTTCAGAGTCGGGGTCAAAAGGAAGCCATAAATTAGCTCTATGAATCAAAGAGATATCTGATTTCTGGCCACTGATAAAATATTTATATACTCATTTCATTCAAGGCATAACTCTTTCGATGGATTCTCTCTCTCTTAACCATTTTAATGGCCAGTATACCGAAGTGATTCCCGGCCAGACATTCGGTCTCGAGTGCATTCCCAGCTCCAGACCCTCAGGAGACATTGATTTCTGGCCTGGAAATCGAGTGGTTCGAGATGATATCATGTCATAAATATCCATAGGGGCTAATTAGTTGAGTTTGGTTTGCTTGAAGAGGAATTATGGAAATCAACGATATGGCGATCATCTGGATAACATAAACTTTGTTGAAGCTATCTCTGGAATATCGATATTACAGTTAGAACACACACGACCAGGTTAACTTTCCACCTGGTGGTGAGTCACGAATCTAAGCTTTAATCAAAGATCGTAAGTTTTATTGACTTTAAGAGAGAAACCCCCAACGGGGCCACTATCTTAGCGGCCATTAGAGTTCACTGCCAAAAGAGCAAACAGAGAGCTGGAAGCCGGAATCTGAAATCTGAAATCTGGAGGCAGACAAGTGAGTCGCCACCCGCTGGCAACTGCAATTAGAGGCGAAAAAGGCTGGCAACTTGGAAACATAAGCTATAATCCATTTCTACACATAAATCCAATTAGGATTTGGGAAGGACTTGCCACTTTTGGGACGGCCCCCAACTCCCGACCGCCCGACTGCCTTCCTGCCGGCCTGACCGACCGACAGATAGCATCCCACCCACGATATGGGGAAGAATCAAAGCAAATGAAGGCGGCGGAGTAAGACAAAAGTAAAAGTAAATCACTCGACGCGATTTTCGCTAATAACAAAAATGATTTGGCCGAGTGCGGAGGACGGATTCCGGCGAAAGCTCCTGGGAGGCATTACCGTATGTGTACTGTACAGTGAACAGTGTGTGTGATGGCACTTGGCAGATTCGAGATAAGGAGCGAAATCCTACTAGACTCCTCCTGGCCTCTAATGAACTCAATCAAAAATCGATTTGCAGAAATGGATAAGTTCTCGGAACAAGGGTGTGTGTGCTACAAGATGATATGGATTGCACGTACTTCAAATGGAATCTCTACGAGATAAATTGGCTAACAGATTGACCAACTCGGAATGGGCCGCTTATGAAAGGGAATTATTGATACCGTCATAAGCTGGGGGGTTTATTCCCTCACATCCCACCAATTTCCACATCCGAACGAACTTGTCAGCTGTCAAATGCCAATGCTGGGCCATTAAGTATCGGACGGGTCTCGGAAAAATATTGTCATCATAAAGCGAGGCAAAGAAGCCGTTAAATATTATTAAGGAGACCATTTAAATTCATTAATGAGCCCCGGGTCTGTGGCCCAAACGAGCTGGGATTTACATGCGACCTGGGAAGATCCAACTTAACTCCAGCTACAGGTCCAGGCCCAGTCAACAGCTCCGTTGCTCCTACCTGAGCTCCCCATTCCGGGGACGACAGTCACGAAAATGAAAGACGAGCGGACCGGACTGGGTCTCAGGTCCAGACTGTATACCCCGTAATACACTTCCAAAAAGGGGTTATTTTTAATGGGAAATAGTTATTAAATAACTTTCCAAGATATTCTAGAAATGGCTATCAAGATAATGGCTAGTTCTGAATGATTATTTCTAACACATTTCTTGTTAGGAAATTATCTATAGTATTTCTTCCAGTGCATCTCCATCCCCAAGATTGGATTGTCTGTTTCTGTGCCCCGGGCACATCCTCGTTAAAACGTTAAAACAAATGAGAGACGCGACAAAATACAAAGAGACGAAATTAAATTAAGCAAATGAAAGCCCACGTTGACAATTTTCATATCTCCTCGGATGGTGAATGGTCCTCGGACTGGGATTTGGGTCCGCGATTCGGTGTTTCGCGCTGGCCAGCGAATATTGGCGAATATTGCTTAAAAACGTCAATAATTCATTTGTTATGCCTGCACATTGAATGTCTCCACGAACAAGCTCTGAGATATGGCCAGGTCCTCCTCTCATCCCCCAGACACCAGATCCCTGTCCCCAGACCCTATCCCCTGCCATATATTCCTCCAGAATCCGAGTCCGAATCGCGTGTTGAATGTGGAGCGCGGATTTGTGCGCGGCGCTTATGCAAATTAAGATGAAGAGTTGGGAAGGCAGGCCTACATTTTGCACTGGAAAGTCAACCTGTTTTTGTTCTGGTTCCTCGGACTTAGTATTACTTAAGTAGAGATCATTTTATTTCCTAAATTCTACTTTTTACACGCTCTGTTTTAAAACTTCCCCTGAGACAAATGCCTTTCCAGCGTGTAATCGCAACAATTTATCATTTTTGAACTTTTTGGCGCGTCAGCGACTGTCAGTCTGATTCGGATTCTGATACGGCGATTCCGTGTCACTTAGCCAACAAATTCATCATTAATTTTCCACATTATGTAAACACACGCTGCGACATCGAGAAAAAAAAAACTGAAAACATTTTGAAAACGCCAGCCGAGCGCTGAAAGGCAAGCTGACATTTTGATTTCCGTAATAAAGTAATTAATGATCTCTGGCCAGGCAATCGGAGTCACAATCGGATTCGGAATCGGATCACCGCACTTTATCCGACACCCCTACCCTCTGCCGCGGCGCCACTAATGATGACATTCAAATGCAGAGTTTGCACATGTAATTAAGTCACTCCTGTCGTGTCCTGTACCTGGATCCCTCAAAGGGTTTCGAGTGCACCCCGGAGGCTACTCATTAATCATGACCCCAGGTTGCGAGGTTCCGGGCGTGATTATTTTGACATAATTTTTATTAATGAATCACACGATCGGTAAGCAAATAACGGATCGATGAGGGTCTGTTCTTAGTAGAGTCCCAAAACCCAGTGACCGACACTGCAGAATTTCCCCCTTCTAGTTGCAAGAACATTTTTGCAATAATTGTATTCAAAATTCATATTACGGCCAAGACTGTGCGTAGAATAATTTAAGGCCAAGGCCCCTGGGAGCTGACATCTAAGCCTCGACGTGAAAAACTCTGACGGAATGACATTTATGGGACAAACGTTCCACTCCTTCGACAGAGTACAGTGCGGTGCGGTCTTAAGAAATGAGTATTGGTAAGAAACTATACCTCAACTTCATTTGTTCGTCCAGTTTTGGTCATTTTTTCCAACCGTATATATACACATGTTACTGTTAATGCTAATGCCTAACTCTATGATACGCACTGTCTTTCGACCAACTTCTTGCCATTCCCAGGCGGACTGGCAGCAGAGCTTCTTGAATTTTGGCGCCATCAATTTGGCTGCGGAATCCAGCGGAATGCGCACGAAGCCGCAAAATAAAAAATATATATGTATATAAAAAATAAAAGCTAAAAAAAGCAGAAAGAAGTCAGAAAGTAACTTTTCACGTTTTCGGGACGGACGTTAAGTAGGCGCCAGCAAAGCAATTTCCAAATGCAACAAAAAAATGCGACAGCCGCCGGATGAAGAGGGTGGCCTGGCCAAAAGCGGCCAAGACAACAGATTCGTCAATGGAATTCCGGCAGCGAATTAAAAATGCGACATCTCAAATATGATTTACGTTGGAGACCAGTCTCGACAGAAGTAAACTTTACTAATTTTATTCAGTTGAAAAAGGAGGTTCAATAAATATGCATGAATAAAGTTAAGAAGGAGTTTAAGAATTACTTTTTTTAAGCCTATAATGAGCCATTGTTTAATGCTTCACCTACACCTTAAAACTGGAACATTGGCCATAAAATAATGAATCTTAAAAGCCAAATAGGGAATAAACTCTTGCAGCCTATCTAAAGCCACCAAAGTGAGCCGGGCTCTGAAGATCAAACTGGAATAGAGCCTACGAAAGCCCCCACTCCTATACATATAGCTCTTGGAGACTAAACGATCGTGTGGGTTGGAGGCAAGTATTTTCTCGGAGCTCCCCAGATCGGGAGCTTTAACAGCGTTTACTTCCAGTCTTCGATTTTAGATAAAGCTGGCGGAACAAAAACACCATTTGCATTTTGTATTTTGCATTTGTTTAATAATTTAGTTTATTATTTTCTGTTATTACTTGGACATGCTTTATTCGTGCCTGTGCCTGAGTTTACATTGCATATTTATGCATATTTTATATTCATAACTTGTCGCTTGCTTCCCGCAAGCTCAGCTGCAGTTGCAGTTGCATTGTCGATTGCAATTGCAATTGCAATTGGCAAAGTCGTTTATCGAGCAGCGATCGGAGCCGCTCGTTGTTGCCGTTGCTGCTGCCGTTTTAGCCTGGCTAACCAATAAATTGCCAAAGCAGAGACAAAGTCATGCGGACACCTTGACATCGTCAAAGTTGAAAAACAAAAACACACCGCCCCCCGCATCGATGGCCGGTTGAGTTATGTCTCGACATCGAGAGTTATGACTGCAATACGAGTCGGATTGAATGAATATGAATGCCAAGTGCTCTGGAATAATTTCAATATCTAATTGGCCGGGTCATAAGCATTACGTGGCAGTCGGAGTTGCAATTGTCACTTGAAAATATATACTGATATTGTGGCTTCACTATGGAGGTCTTGAACAAGCAAAAGCTTTTAAGAAAATATTAGTTACAGGCGGGCTCTTTAACCCACATAATACCCCTTTCGAAATCATAACCATTCTACATTGCAAACCTCCCCACATTGCAAACCTGTTAACAACAAAATTCCAGAATGGCTTTTAAGAGCTAGTAACTTTTGGAGGGCAATTAGTTCCAAATCAGCGGCTTTCCATAATCGAAATATATCGCATTCACAATGGTCGTGAAGAGCTCTGGAGTTGGCCGGAGCCTGGGGTCCTTGGCAGCTGTAATCGAGTCATAAAGCTGGCCAAACATATTTAAAAATCGGTTAATTGCCTGCAAGACGTCGGTCATTTTTAGTGTCCATTTCGCCTCAAACCCATTCGATCTGGTAAAGAGTGCTAATGAAGACTACTGAACGGAGCTGGAATCTTACATTACAGAACATACTTTGGTTCTCCAAGACATTGGAATTCTTCAAGCCACCCACAAAAGCCTTTCCTTTCGCTTCGATCCACTGAGTTTTACGATAATGTCAGTGGTTACGCCTGGTTATGACTTATCGCCGCCATTCGGGGACTTTCAGGGATGTTCAGGCTTTATAATCTAAAATTTATTTAAAACTCAACCTGGTAACTGTAAGGCTTAGTTCATAGGCCAGTATGGCCACTGGAGAAGTCTTGAACCTTGGACCCATTTTAAGCAAGGAAACTTTTTGTTCCTCGCACGATGATTTATATTCGTCAGAGTATCTTTTATATTCCACAACGAATCGGGACACGGACCGGTGAACGGTGAACGCTGATGAGATATTCCCCAAAAGCGGAAATTGCACATGGCCCGATTCGTAATTTCGGTTTCGGTTTCAGTTTCACAAAAGAAAGTCAAAGTCAAAAAATTGTAATCTGTGGGAACTCAATTTCGTTGCAATTACCAAAGCTTCAGTGTTCAGTGTTTTGTGTTTTTGAATTCCAGTTGATTAAATGGCTCAAATGCTGGTAAACATTTTCACACGATATTTCGGCCAAGATACGGGCCAGTGCTTAGTGATTAATTTAATTTTCGTCAAAATTTTGATAGCAGATTAGAGAGCTATGGAGAGACGCCTTTTATGGCCGGGACGTGTGCGCGAATTCGAGTAGCTAATCGGCCCAGTTAGTGGTAAAAAAAAAATACAACACCATTGCCGTTCACTTGGTCACTCTTATGTCTTTCAGATATATTATAAACACTTTAAAAAAATATGTTTTTTTTAGGAGAAAATATATTTTCAGGAAAACTTGAGGACACAAAAAGAGTAGGAACTTGAATAACCAATGAGTTAGGTCTGGAGGACCTATTTCTATATTTATTTTGTAAATTTCTCTCTGTGCATTCCCCTGTCGATGGCTCTGTCCCTCACATTTCATTTATGAACACTTTTTTTTACATATTTGCTGCCGCTGCCCGCACGAAATTGGGGTAATTTGAACGTGTGACTGCGGCATGTCTGGGTCGACATTAGAATTATGGCGGGTGATGGGGCTGGAGGCATGGCCAGAGGGGGGCCTGGGGCACGGGGGAGTAGGTGGTGCGGCGGTGGAGTGGTGGTGAGTGCGGTACCATTACCGCCGTCGACTGAGTAATTGTTATGCGCAACGCGGCACTGCTGATTATTGCCAACTAAAATGAAATAAAGAAACCAAATTAAAATATATACATATGTAACAGTGGCAGACACGTCGCAGCTTAGTCCGACTGTGGGCCAAATGAAATGCTAAACGCTTTTCCAAACACTCACGAACCACCCCCTTCCAGCCCACAGCCCACAGCCCCCATCCCTCAGCCCTTTCATGCGATCTTATGCTAATTTCCCACAGGCTTTCCAAGAAAGTCATGTAAGGTTCATAAAACATAATGAATAGTAAGAAATTCATAGCATTCCTGATTAAATTCAATTTCCGAAAAAGTAAAGTCTATCAAGGTTAGTCTCCTACCTATCTTAAGGTTCTATTAATCATTTATTGATCAGAAATCCTTTAGAAAGTATGAATCAATGCCTTGTAAACCTTCTCGGTTCAATGAGATGGCTCCCAAAATAACCACAATCTCAGCATAATGCCAAGCAGAATGTCAACGAATTTAACAAATAACAAGGTTTAAATTGATTTCACAAAAAATACAAAAAACCACCCAGGGGACCACAAAATGGTATAAAGATATTCGCAATCCAACTTGACAACCTGAAGGCGAATAAAATCCGAAGAAATAAAAACAGAACTAGATACAAATGAAAGAAATTCAATCACAAATAAACTGATCGAAATAATTGCTGTATAACTGCCGTTTGGCATTTAAGCGAGCAGGATGTTGGGATTTAAAAATAAAGCAATAAGCAGAGATGCTAGTTAGTGGATGAACTGAGGGATACCCTGTAGTAAAAACTTTTGTTTGGATTGCCTATTTCAAAGATACAAAGATTCAGTTTGCCGACTACAAAGTGATTTATGCTGATTGAAATTTTCCCCTTAATCATTGAGGAATGCAAAAGGAAAATGGTGCAGTCTGAAAATGCTGAGGAATTGGAGACTGAATCGAATCGGTTCCTGAACTGCTGACAGACGACCTGGGGCGACAGAGAGATGTGGCTGCTTTAGTGCAATTGCAATAATTATATTTTTATCTCTTAATTGCCGCATCAGTGGCCCGGCCCGTCCCGGCACGGCCCGGGCCCGGGCTCGTCCTCGTCTCTGTCCATTCCTACTTTGGCAGTGTTCAAAGAAACCAATGAGCTGTCATTACAATTACAAAAATAAAAAAATAAAATGCCAAAAAAAGAAAAGTAAATGAAATGAAACAAGAACAAGTGTCGAGCGGCCCATCAATCCGAATCGATGATGCCGCCGCAGATGCACAGATACATGGATACTGAGATACAGATACACAGATGCTGCAAAAAAATAGCAATAAGTAAAAAAGAGATTCATCGCAAATGCAAATGAAATGCCTCAGAACCAACCCGAGCCGTCGTCCGCTGCATATTTTGGCCAATATCCAAGGAATGTTTTTTAATCAGCACATAAAAAATATTGCGCGTCTACAATTTTTGCCCGCTTTTTTTTTATATCGGTTTGTTCTTTATTTTTCTGCAACAATTTTCACCCTTTTTGCGATCCGATTGAATTGGATTGGACCCGACCCGACTCGCCTCGACTCGACTCGACTCTACTCGATGCGATGCGATTCGAATCGCTGCGGATTCGTTCGATTTATTTAATTGCATTTTAATTTATTTGAATTATTTTCGTTGGCATTAATCGCCGCGCGGGAATTTCAATTATAATAAAACTTGAAAAAGAGCTGAAGCATTTTTCAATAGTGCAAGTGTGCAATCGAAAACCAATTATAAGAAAGCATTTTATAGTCGGTTTCGCGGGTTACATTTGGCAACAATGAAGCGAATCATCCAATCGAATCTGAATGAAACGGAATAAGAAATACCAAAAATAAAATTCTTGTTTTAATAAGATAAGTTGGCCGGCCACCATGGCGGCTACTTGATTTTTTATCCCAGATATCTGCATACAATTTATTGATTTTAGAAACCTTTTCATTTTCGTCTATAATATTTTTTGACCGCTCATTCAAGGCCATAAAACCACTTAACCTAAAAGCCTCACAACCCCTGCCAATAAATCGCACAATTTATAATTCATATGGAATCATTTTTATCCTAAGACTTCAAACCACATACGGTCCAAGGACTCAATTGCATAGCCAGCAGTGCCTGGAATCACGTACATCCCGTATTATGGCAAATAAATGTGCTCAAGGATACATGATATTGGGCAGGGGAAGGGGTGGATTATTGCGAAAAGTTTTAAAATTGATTTTCATCTGGCAAATGCCGCAGCATAAAAGGATTTTTCCTCATATTGGAATTGATTTTTTCTACGTAAACATAAATAAAATATGAACTGACTGGCTGGCTAGATGGCTGACTGGCTGCCTGGCTGGTTGGGTAAATATTTTCCCAGCAGCGTCTCCTTTGAGCACTTGGGTCCGCATCAAGGTGTCCTGCCCACCCCCTGCTGTAGTTCATCAGCAGTCTGGTGGTGGGCTGGTCAAATAAAGCCGTTAGTAAGTATTTCATAAGTCGCTGGAGAGGATGGTCGGGCGAGGATATAGGAGGACTTGGGCAGGGCAGGTCAGATAAGTAAGCAATAAGCCCCGAGCTGATGGACAGCAACTTTCCGAAAAGCGAGAGCCAAGTCTTCATTGGCACACGTCCGCCTAATACAAACAAGGACATGAGCTCGAATCGTGACTGAAAAGTTTCCTGCCCTGGCGCATAGATTCCAGCTATGACCAGGAGCAGGACTGCCACGACCAATGCCAGTCCAAGGACTGGAGGCAGGACCTCTCGTACTTTTCGTATTTTATTTCCATCATTTTTACTCGAATTTCGTATTTTTATTTTCATTCTACGCTCGGTCGAGCAAACGTCCAAAACTTTGGCGTTCACCTCGCTCGCCGGCGAGTGTTTCAGATAAAAATTTGTTATTTATGGCTTAAGGTTTCAAACTGAAGAGTTTCGCTCAATTTGCGGGCCCCGATGAAGAAGTAAATGTTGCACAAAAATGAAAATCCAATAAAAGTTTTTAAGCCCCAATAACTTTAATTTTGTAAGAGGTCTATGGGCTTTAGATTCTCTTCAGAGCCAAAAGCTGAAGTCACCTCGGTGTAATGCAACCGCAAACAAGTTCTTGGGAAGTGCGTTGGCTGGCTGTGAAAGCAAATCAAATTCTTAATTCAAATTAAAACGTCGAGCGATTAATTGCACACAATTAAAACCAACGCCTAGTCGCTTGGGAGATTTCTGAGTTCAACAACTTCTCGCTGCGAGGTAACCCATAAAAAGCTAAAGACCCAACCAAGGAGGGGAAGGCTTTGGATTTGAAAAGGAAAGGAGCAGCAGGAGGAGGAGACTGGGCTGGAACCAAAATCAAACCATCAAAGTGCCGGTAATAGTTTCGGGCTGTAAAACTCACACGAACAATAAGTTAATCAATCTCAAATTTTAATTACAAAGTAACAACTTCCTTTAGCAATTTCAGGCGCGATGAACTCGCTGCTGTCTCTGTCTGTGGCCCTGCCCCTGTCTCTTTCTAAGACTCTCAGCCCGTCTCTGTCTCTGTTGGTTAATGGGCATTCGGCTGTCTGAGCCGGCGGCGCAATTTACATAAAAAACGCAGCCAAGGTGTGGGCCGACACATCCAGCAGATACAACACTCGCAGATGCACTAACATATTTTATGTAATTTGTCTTTGTTTCGTGTAATAAAATGAAAATAAAATTGTGAATTGCCAGTCCGGAGAAAGGGGTGAAGGGGCAGGAGCTGGAAGTCAAAGAAATGCTGGGGACCAGCACCCGGAAAGTGGCAGAGCCGTCCGACCGACAGACCGACCGACCGAACGTGAATGGGAAAGATAATGCCGCGCTTGGCGTTGCATTGCACTAAATGGTAATGTGCTCACCCCCATTGATCATGAAAAATGGAACTTACGAAGCCAACTTCCAGGGGAACGAGTTGGAAATTTATTTGAATTTTATGCGCAGGCGTCCCCGGCCCCAGGCACTCCAGCGTCCCGCCCTCCAGGTCATCCCCTATTCATAACTTGATGGGCAGATGCACTGCCAGGACCCGAGACTGCGTAATCCTTTGTCCAGCGAGCAGGTGTTGGCAGAAATCGATTACCTGCAAGCCCCCATCAAAATATGTCTTTTATAAATATTCACTATAGCCTGAATTATAGATCTCTGGGCCCTGGGGTAACAACTTTATTAACTTGTTTGTGGCACGCAGAAACCAGTGGCTTTAAGCCAGAAAACCCTACTCATACCCCTCCGCAATTACAACCCCCAAAAAATTTATGAATGCCGTGGAAAACCGCCGACTGCTCCTTGGGGGCGTGTTGCCTTGTCTGGCAGGAATATTTCTGGTCAAAGTTTCGGCGCGATTTTCGCCACAGCCGAAAGTCAAAAGCTTTTGTCAACAAACCCCCGGCAAGGACCCCGCCTCGAAGGTGCGGTGGCGAACCCTTTCGGTGGCGCGTAATCCCCCGAGGCCTTCCGCCGGATACGTGAGCATTGAGCTGGAGCTAGAGGTGGAGCAGGAGGAGGAACAGCCGTGTGGCCAGAATTTTGATGGGGTTCTGCGGCAAAATCTGCGTAAACTTTGTCTTCATCTCGGTGCGTTTGTGTCTGGCATAAGGGAGTTTACTTTGTGTCTTATTTGCTTATGAAATAAGATATTCCAACAGCCAGCCACAACCCAATCCCAGTCCCAGGCCACGATTTATGCATAGGTATTGAGTCCCATTGCCATTGCCAGGCAGACTCGATTTTATGTGCTGTTTATGAGATTGCCTGACACTTTTATGCAGCTCCCTGGTTTACGGCCAAAGGGTTGGCCCAAAACCATCAACGGGCTTCCTTTTCCAGTCAATTCGAATGAGTTATGGAGTGGATTGGATTCTGGTAAGGAAAGCTTCAATATTCTGCCATTGGGATATTGAATATGAGAGGGGTTTACTACCAGCATCTATTACGAGTATGAAAATTTAATATCTCAAAGCCAAGAGTTGATTGAAAAAGGTAATATATGATATGTAAGAGTTTGTACAATTTATAAATAGATTGCAAAAGGGGTTTGGTTTGGCTTTTATATTTTACTTTGCATTGGAAAGAAATTTAAGACTTTAGTGTTTTGATAAGTTATTCGTCTCTTAGCGTTAGGAAAGTCTACTGAGTGTTCTGCTACTACATATATTATATTAACACAAGTTAATTGAAAGGATTAATTGCAATAAAATTTGTTAAATTCATAAACTAGTCGCATTTTTTGAATGAATCTTTAATTTGAAACACCCTATGAAAGGACATGAACATGTAGCATTTTTCTTTCAAATATCCCTCATAAAAGTGTCTGTCCTTCCGCCATTCATGGATGAAATGGTCAAGATTCGACAGAGTCATCGCCACGTCAACAACAAGAGTGCTGGCCATTGTTATTGATTGTTTCTTTTTCTATTTCTATTTTTATTTCTATTTCAGTTGCAGTTAGTGGCTGGCAATGAAAAATCGATGCACCCAAAATAAAACTCAATCAAGAGCAATTAAAGGAATTCACAATGGAGAACCGTAAAAGCGAGACAATAAGGAATTGTACACACCAATCGATGATCAAGGGCGTTGTCCGGCTCGGGTCAGGGTGCACCTCACCCACTCGGACTGGTGGCTAGGGTCATAAGGGAACACCTGGCTGGCTGGATGGCTGACTGGCCGGCGTCTGAGTCGAGGATTTATTTGGGCGTCAAAGCCGCTACCAATAAAAGTGGAAAACAAAGGGAAAACTCCCAAAAAGATTGGAAAGTGGCGCGTGGCTACACTGTGGAAAAATGTGTGTCTACAAGGTACATCCCCCGGTCCCAACTGACCTAGAGCTGCTTTGTCATCTTTCTCTCAGTGCTGACCCTACTCAAACCCGGCTGCTGTCCCTCCGTCTAGGTGCCAAAAAAGTGTCCCGAGTCCCGGGGTCGAGTGGCACACGCACCCGTTCCTGCCTCGTGACATGGCCATTGTCCATTGTCCGGTGGCCGTTACAAATTGTTGTGGGCGTTCCAAATCCGCTTAGGAGTCGCCTTTCTCCAGCTCATCCATCCAGCCATCCCGCCATCCATCCCTTCTCTTGGAATTTAATTTTGTGTGAGTTTTGATTTCGTTTTACGGAGCGAGTCGCATTTCATCTTGTGTTTGGTTTTTGAGCGTTAAATCGCACAAATCCTTCGTTAATTTTGACGTTTGTCTTTCTGTTTTGTTGGAGTGTGTGAGTGAGGGTGTTGCCGTCGATGACCAACGGTCAGCGGATGGATGACCCGTACTAAGGGTGAGACCGGAAGAAGCCCGGCATGTGGGTGGACTGCAATTGCTCGTCGGCTGAAGAGATTAAAAATTTAATTCGAAATTAGCGCAATTGTTGGCTCTGCTGCCTTTTTCTATCGATTCGAGTGGAAAAACAAACAAAATCGCTGCCAGCTGTCCTTCCCCCCGGTCCCAGTAATGGCAACAATTTCCTGATTACTTTTGAGCCCTTCAGTTGTGTTTTATGGTCATCAAGGAATGTCGGTTTTGATTCTCCACCGAATTGATTTGAAGTTCTAACTCTTGGATAGGGGAGTACGGAATTTGGATTTATAAGCTTCCAGCTAGTACTTTGCATAGTGTGGGAAAATCTGGTTCCTCCAGAGTAGATGGACATATCCATCACCTCCCAAGAAATTGGATCGCGGATTTGGACTAGAGATTCTACGGGGTCACTATATGGGGGTGGGAAATGACCATAAAAGCCAAACAATGGCGTGTTAATGGCCAACTTTAAACTGACACCACGCCACGCGAAGGTTAATCGCTTCCAGGCCGGACAACGGACAGCGGACAGAGGACACCGGGCACCACCCGCTGATATCTGGGTTCGATTTTCGGGGGCTGGGGCTTAGTAGCGTGATAAATGCATCAAAACCCAGCGGGTGGACAGCGAATAGAGTTGTCAACTTTAGGAGTTATGTCCACCAATTGGGACGTTTCGATGGCAGCTGGAATTACACACACGAAACATGAAAAATGGCCCCCAAGGGGTAGGGGGCTCTAGGAGGTAGGGCGTCTATGATTCAATTACGCTCAATGGAAATGTCACTAAAAAGTTTTGCATATTAATTGAATTGAAGCCGAGTGAGGAGCGAAGAGAAGGTACTAAACTGCCGCCCCGGGACACTTGAATCGCGAATTGATTTTTGCGGTTTTTCAACAAAAATGTTGAACAAATTGCATGAAATTTTTGCCGTTTTTATTGGCCCTGGGACACGCCCTTATCAACACTATACACCCTCGAATATCTGACCAGTGGCAGAGTTTTTTATTTTCCACTTTTTGCCAGGTGTGGCTAGTTGCTGTCGCCTCCTGTTTGTTTTGCATTAAACGGTTTGTTTTGCTAACCAAAGTGTTGATTTTATGGCCGACCGCCGCCACGCCGCCGTTTTTTGTCAACTCGAAATCAGAGCTACTGAATCAGCCAGTTAACTCCTAACAGATATGGCCAGTTGCACTTTTATCTAATCACTTCAACCTCTGCAATTTGCCATTATTTGGAGATAGCTATTTGATTTTTTTGTCTGGCAAAGCCTAATCAAGAAAAGGGTTCTTTGGAACCAAATAGTTTCCAATTTTTAATGGGCCCTAATCTCAGCCGATGTCAATTTAATCTCCTGACGCGGATTGATTACCTTGAAGCCCTATAAAGCGAAAAGCAATATATAAAATATACAGTCCTCTGCTTTACTTAATATATCTTTTTGTTTGTAGTGCCCCATAAACCCTTCATTACACGGCACTAAAGCAGTGGCAATAAAAGCAACTACAGCAACTAAAACCCGAAAATAAAAACTCAATTTGAATTCAAAAACCACCAAAATGGTGCGTGCTTATCGCCTTGGACGTTTCCTTTGGACCTAAACCCTCGAATACGAATTCAAAAAACCAAAAAAACCGAAACACCGAAATTAAAACCTGAACCCGATGAGCTCGATAAAGCGACAACAGCGGACTAGAAAATAAATTAAAAATACATTTTTACGTAAATGTGGCACATTAAAAGGCGACTTGAGGAGAGCACATAATAAATATAAAAACACAATTAAATTAGTGCATAGAAAACAAATTCAAAAACAAAACAACATTAAGGGAAAAAGAAACCGAGGTAAGAGAATAGAAATACGAATTAAAATAAAACCCAAGATGTATTAAACACAAAATGTGAAAGGTTTATACGGGCAGAGTGGATACTCTATAAATTGTGATTACTGGATTAATATACCTCCTCATAGGACTGATAATTCTATATAAAATTTGTCTAAATATTCTTTTTTTATTCCTAACTAAAATAGTTCTTAAAAGCCAAGATCCCCAACTTTACACTACTTAAGCCGACAAAAGAGGTGTAAAGACTCTAGCTCTCTGACTCTGGGCTAGAGAAATGTTAATGTAAATTTCAATTGTTTTAATTTATTTGTGACCCTTTCGCCACACCGTCACGGACTAACTTAATGCTATATACACATATATAACACGGAATAACAAAAAAAAAACTGAATTAAAATGAAGGCGAGAAGAAAAAAAGTGGAGTGACTCTATTCTTTGGCCTATCTGTCTCTCCAAGACGTGACTGGCATTCAGCCGGGGATCGGGATCCGCAAAAGGGTCCAAGGGGTCTCTCCAAAGGGGAACGGAACCAACTGTCCCCCCAGTATTTGGAGCACAACGAACGGTCTCATAACCGGCGCAACTCCAGACAGTTGACTGAACTCCCGCCACTGAACTGGGGCTGCCTACAAATAAATGTGTGCTTCCGAAAAAAGCAAAACGTAGAGAAATTCCGCTTGTAAAAAACAGAAGACAAAATCGGGGGAAATGCATCAGAATGTTCGATGAAAAATGTGTTCGGTTTACCATTAATCCGCTGCCCTGATCCAGGGCGACAGATCATTACACACGCGCGCGGATTCGACTGAAGGAGCTCCACTCCTCCCGCATTCAAAGTCGAAATGTTGGGCCCCCGGAATCGGTAACTATATGTAAATTTATTAATAAAAACTCCCGAAAAAAACGGATGCACATCTCCACATCGGAATCGGAGGAGGGTGTGCGCCGAGCAGTTGTTGCCTGTCCGTAATTTATAGACCCGCTGCCAAATGACATGCTAACTAATAGTATCATCATAATTTATACATACAAATACATTGCATTTGTTATTTATGCCCGTGCCAGGCACAATGTCGGGCAACCCTCCCTCCCCCAGTGATTTCCATACAGATCCCTGATGACAGAGGTCACAACACCCCAACAGATCCCTGGCGAAAGGTCACCCCGTGCTAATGGGTCCTTCCGACCCTCGGCAATATTTGAATATCGATTACAATTAAACGGTCAGCGGTTCGAGAGAGATCCTGATTTATTTGCCAAATATTTCACGATAGTTTGGGATAAGCAATTATGAAAAAGTCGTAAATTAGATGTTCTTTTTGCTTTATTACTATTTCCTGCCAAATTTGACATATAAAACTCTTGTCCAAACTAATGCCGAAAAGCCATTGAAATGAATATAACCGATTGATGGGGACCACTTGGATTATCTAGAACCAGCTCCCTTGATGAGCTTGGGGCAGGTGGTGATCGTTGAGACCTGCGCAGGATCAACATTTATTTCTGGATCTAATCCGAAACCATGTTTCTTACCGTTTCTGCCAGCAAAGCCGCCAGCTAATCGACCACGTCTAGAGCGACTACTCATGCCACCGCCGAGTCCATTATTTTGCATGCCCGAGTTCGAGAACTCGCTCATGCCCATGGATCTGTTGTAACCAGGACTTGGCGTCGGGTTTTGGACCATTGATTCACTAAAATTACTTAGTAGAGTATGATCTTGTGGTGATGCAAGGCACTTACAACATTTGGGAACTTCCGTAGTTTGGCTTGTAGTTCGAATACTGATTCATTATGGATTGATTGTAGCCGGAGAATGGATCGGAGGGCGAGGATTGGGGGTGGTTAGACATACGCGGGGAGGCATCCATGAAGGCTTGGGTTTGAGCCTGGTTCGAGTGCAACCACTGACGGCCACCGCCGGCATCAGCGCTCAGGCTCTGAAAGGAAACCGAAGGATGAAGTGCCTCGCCTTATACCTCTGGAAATAACTTACCTGTCGGTAAGGACTCTGCTGAGCTAGGTTTCCACCATGGCTGTATTCCCAGTTGAACTCCGGTCGGCTCATTTTGCCAAAAAATTTGTAAGTCCAAAAAAAACTTTTTTAAATTTTGAATATGGGAATTTTGTAATTTTTTCTCAGCTGGTGTTTTTCTCCTACTAGGAACCTAACCAACTGACTGCCGGAGTAGTAATGAGGAATTCCAGTGAGATTTCACATAGGTTAGTCTGACATTTTCGATTACAGACTACTTGGTTCTACTTTTTTCTAACAATTTTATAAGCAGTGTAAAAAGAAAACATTTACCATTAAATGTTAGTAATAATAATATTCAAATACAAGTCGTAAATGCATTTTTTATTGTCGGCTGGGGTAATCGCTGCTAAACGATTGAAACGTGATATTAAAGTTTATGGAGGCAGTCATTAAGGTGTCTTAATTGCTAATTTATGGAACTAATAGATTAATAAATGCGTCACTGTGACAATAAATTAATAAGAGATTTTATAATTCATTTTAAAACGACTCTAGAACGCACTTATTTCTGTACATATTACCTGTTTCTGTGCCAACTTCCACCTGTGTTCGCCGCATGCCGCACAGCTGTGTCTTGCGCCTGGTTTTTGGCCAAAAAGAAAACCAGTTCCCTATCGATGCAAGTATTATTTATGTGTTTTTGTCGAACGGCATCGGCGAAACAAAGGCCGACGGATGACCTACAAAGGAGCTGCAGACAATGCCAGATGACCTCATAAATTGGCTCGTTATGAGGTTCATAAAAATATTATTGCTTCATATTCATAATGCTGGTGCGCTCTTGAGGCCAAGTGTTGGCGTGTCCTTGGTCCAGGCAAAGTATCTACAAGATGCACTCGTGGATGTGCCTACCTGTCGTCCCTGAACTTCTAGAGGCCTAAGATTTATGGGCTGGAGTGGCCGAGGAGACGAAGGCACGTTAGCTCTGCTTTTTTAGCAGCAATTTAAAATGCATAAAATATTTGATGGTCCCTCTAACTCAAAACAAGGCATCAGAAGAGAGACGACTCCCAAATCCCTAATCCCACTTTATGGCATTCGTGTGGTTTTTGTTCCTCGACCGTAAAATTGTTTTGTCACCTGTTGAAAACATTTTTTATTTTTAATTGAAAAAATGTGGAGCCTCGCGGTACACAAAAATTTCATATATTTCCCCAATAGATGTTTTTCTTTCATTTTGTTGTTCTTACGAGTTTCTGGTCTATTTTCGGGACTGTGGGGAAATATGATTTTCAACCGCTTATAGTCTATCCTAATTGCTACCAATTAACACCTTCGATATGCCAATGCCCCGGCTTATTTGTCAGTTCCAACGGGGGCGTTCAGACAAAAACATTTTGATTTATCAACTCTTTTTACATTCCCAACACGAGTGCATCGATCAGAGAGGCGGAGGACACGAAAATAGCTACTCCATCGGTCCATCGGTCCGTCGGAGGAGTCATCGGAGTCATCTGCATTAAGATCCGACAACGACAACACTCGAATCGATTTAACTCTTTGACCCCACCCACACCGGGTCGACCCCCGAAGATCCCATCGAAATGAACACATGCGAGTGGGCCTATTAAAAAAATTGTTTATGAAAACAAACATTTTCGGGGCAATTAATCATCGGGGGATTGGGGATCGGCACGTGGGGGAACGGCCCCCATTTTTTTGTTTTACCCCTTCATCCGATAATGATGATGATGATCATCTCCATTTCCCTTTCCATCGAGGGCCTCCAATTTTCATTTGAAGATCGTTTTATGGCCTCCAAGTTTGGGGAGCATATGGAGCAGGCGGCGGACCGGGAACTGGGATTGGGGGAGTGTTAAACGTCTGCCAATTAGTGATGCTTGTTTGTTGGCAACGTTCTCCTAATTGGCTAAAATATGAAATGCTTCTCGGATCTTTCATTTGGAGCCCCCTCCACCTTATAAACTAACTATTTAATTACAACGAGAACTACGATTTTAGATTACTTAATCAATAACTTAATCTTCCTAAAAGGCTATATATCTAGTCATTTCTTTTTAAACACCTCTGGGAATTCATTGCTTTGCTGTTTTCCAAAGGATATCCATTTCCACACATGCAATTTTATGTATCTGTCTAGTTTAGCATTTCTTCATTGTTGACATTTTTCGATATAAAAACTGATGTCCTGTCCGGCAAATAACCTCGGGGGATGACCGGAATGGATGGGTATGGATTTCAGTGTGATTTGATTGTGAAAAACCGAAACAAACAAAAGTAATTTTTGAATGAAAAGCAATAAATTTGAGAACATTTATTGGTTTTTGGGCTGTCCTGTCATGTGCCAAAAGCAGAAACAACCGAAGGGGCATTGCTTGCATCATTTAGCCCCGGCTTTATGAGACATAAATATATATGTATCTATACAGGAGGACTCACAGGACACGACGAATACAGATACATCCACCCACAGATGGATAGATAGTTGACTCCTTGGGAATTCTTAGGGGTTGCGACTGGGATGATGCCAAAGTGCACTGAAAGAAGTGGTTTTAAATCTGGAAAAGTATCTTTAAACATATTTTATTATATTCATCCTTAGTCATCTACTTTCAAAAATCAAAAGATTTATTCATCAGTGTATCTGACAAGTAGCACTTCATCGAATATCCGCCGTTCGGGCCTCGCCCGGGTTTTACAATTCTTCAATGGGTCCCAGGTCCTAGATCCCCGAATCCTGTCCCATCCCGCAGCAAAGCCGTAGAAGTGCAGCCGACAAAAAGGACGAAACACTTCCGTTCGTCAGGCAGTTGCAGGCGGAACACTTTCCTTTAATAACAATAACAATAAACCCGATTCGGGACATGCAGGACTTGCAGGACAATGCCAGCGGACAATGGAGGTGGTGCCCTGTGGTGGCCACTGTTGGCCAGGTCTAATGAAAGGGGGTGGACCCGGCGACCAACGGTCAGAGGTCAGGGGTGAGGGCAGTTTAAATTGTGTCATGTTCTCCCCCTAGTTTTCCATTTGAGCAAAAATTGAAATATTACACTTTTCATTCGAAAACTGCGCTGGGTCAGCAGCAATAACTGTGAAACCTTTTGGCGACCTTTTGGCCATTGTGACAGATGACCCGAAGGACCTCAATGCGTTCGCAGGACATTAAATCGTTGCGATTTCCAGTGAAAATTAATGTCCCATCTATGACGCTTCAATGAGTGGGTTCTATAATTTCCGATTCTCATAAATGTGATCCTAATGATGCCACTCTATATATTTGATGCCACAGATTAATAGTTCAGCAAACTTGGTTAAGGATGGGATTTTGGTTTTGAAATCTTTTGGTTAAATAAGTTTAACAATTTCCAAGTTCTAGAACAATTATTTATTTAACAAAACCATGTCATGGCTCAATAGTTGCTGGAATTTGGCTGGTATCCTGTGGGCCACCCTCTCCCCCTCGTCTAGGGGTTTTCCCCCTCCCCTTTTCCGTTCCACCATCAACGAGCCAACTGTCAACGCATTGTCAATTCTATTTTTATGTTTTATGTTTTTTATTTTGTTTCTCATTTATGTTTTCCTCTGTTGTTCTTGTTCTCGTTTTGCGTGGCTTCCGCTGCGCTTCGATTCGTCTGTCTTTGTGACCATGTGCCCTCCTTTTACTCTGCTCCCAACCCCAACCCCAACCCCAGCCAGCTAGCTACCCCCAACCCTTGGCCCTTTTTGTTTTTTTAATATTCGAGTGTAATATTTCAGTTTTTTGTCTGCCCTCCTTTTTGGTCTCCGGGTCTTGAGCTGCCTCGAGGTTGTTTGTGAATGTGTGTTGACAATTTGTTGGTTGTTTTGGAGAACCGCTAAATAGCTACAAATTTATGAGCGTAAATAGCCGGCGTAAATCAATTTTTAATGCATTTCCATTTCCATTTCGGTGGCCGGGCCAATGTCAACACTAAATTGATGAGCCGACGGTTATGCCTCCGAGGGAATGTTTATCGAACGGAGTTCCTACTTCCTTTGGCGGCCTAGGCCCCAAGGATATGTTTATGAAATAAACCATTTTTCCAATTTCTCGAAGATATAACAAAAAAGTGTCGATTTAAGAAACTTTTAAGGTATTCTGATCAAGTATATAATGAAAATTGTTTTAGAAATGTTATTAGTACCGACGACTTTTCAAGGAGCTCCATCAAAAAAATTACAAAAAAAATCGATCGGAAAATTTGTTTCTGGATTTTGATGTAGATTAGTAGAGAATCAATCAACAAATGTTTTAAAGTACGCCGCTTAAGAATCGGATGAAAATTGGAAAAGATATAGATATGGCAGTGGGCCCTATACGGTTCTCCACGATTATCCAAGGAGCTCCATCACAAAAATTTTGAAAAAAATCGATCCGAAAATTTGTTTCTGGATTTTGATGCAGATTAGTAGAGAATCTTTTAAGGTACTCCGCCTAAGTGGTAAAACTGGTATAGACATAGACATGACTTAAAATGCCCCCATTGACTTTTCTTGACTAGCCGTTGGTTTTTTTTTAATAGTTTTTTAAGAACATTTCAATAAAGACTTTATTGATCGTTCTGAGGATTGGTTTGCAGATAATTTATTTGGGCATTCATGCATCACAAAATGCAAATTTATATCCCTTATCGTTCAATAGTGAATCTATACACATATTGTATATGCATGTGTGGAATTTGTCCCATGTTTGGTAGCAACTCTTCCATCAAATCCAATTTAATACGCTTAAGTTCTTACTTTTTGTATGCCTCCTTGCTTTTTGTATGAACGGATAAATCTATATATAAAATTAAAATACACACTACAGTCCCCATACCGGTCCCAACACCTATAGGCTCGATTTAACGATATCGATTTTTAATTTTCGCATTTGAACTTTTTGCTTATTTGCAGACTTGGAGAATTTTTCGTGTTGTATGGTTTTAATGTGAATTACACAGTGACACCCCCCTTAAACATGTTCCCCCACAGCTCACACCCTCTGCAATAGTTAAGGCTTGTAATTTAATCGCATTTGTATCGATGCTTTTGTGTTTTTGCTGTCGCCATTGTCTCTTTGCAATTTAGCAACTATTTTGCCTCTGTTTCTGTTTCTGGTACTGTTTCTGTTTCAATTCGAATTAAATTCAAGGCGCGGAAAAATAGTCGCACAAATGTTGGATCATTTACACATATACCGCCAGGGTACACTACGGTACAAAATGATATACATAAGCAGTCATTTATATGGGAGGGAAGCCATAGAGATGATTCGATGTAGTCCCGAACTGAGTTTGCATTTTCATTTGTTATCCATATTGTTTGCATTGCTGTTGTATTTTTATGTGTGTGGGGCTGCAATTAGCGCTCAGTGTTCTCCCTCAGTTGGAAATATCAAATAAATACCTTTCTGGAACTTTTCGAGAGGTAATTGGATTTGCGGCGACTAAGACCCCAAAGACCCAATATCCAAGAAAAGTAAGCCACGTGAAAAATATTTAGAACGTGGCTTAAAGTTCTCCCGCTATTGGCCTTCTTTAAATCCCCTTCCATAAATTAAAATTAATTCTGGGATCGGGGAATGCTCATTGAACTTATTGCCATATAAATGACGGCCAAAAATATTTCACGTAATAATTAAAAATCGAAATTGAACTGCCAATAAAATGTTTGTTAACCAACATAACCGCATCTGTTAATGTCCGCGGCAAGGGAGCGTATCCGCATAAATGTATCTGTATCTGTAGCTGTATCTGTAATTGTAGCTTTGTGCAATGGAGGGAATCCGGAGTAACCGACATCCGTGACGAGCTCGCTCTCCTCCTCTTTTTATCAAATTTTGATAAAAAGCCGCGCCAATAAATTAAATGTATAAATTCATTAAATGAATTTAATTTTTATTGTTTCAACTGGAGGAGACCAAACCCAGAACCCAAACCCAGAACCAGATGACGTGGTCGCCTTTGTTTCTCTGTGTGTGTGTGGGTCTTTGTGTGAGTGCTCTGAGTATCTGTGTGTGAGTGTGTGCATATTAAAAAACCATCAGCGTGTCAATATGTAATTTGTGTCGTCAATGCTGCCACTGCTCGCAAATAGAACATAAATTAAATATCAATAAAGGGCCCATACATATATAGCACATATAAGCCCACACCCCCGATTTTTCCGATTTCACCCCCGGCAGCTGTTCTCCCGGCAGAGATCTGAGGGCCAGGCCGAAATTGATTTGCCTCTTAGCCGAGCAACTTCTCAGCTTCTTTAGATGACAAATTTCCCAAAACACAATGCCCGGCTACAGTAGCCTTAGGGCCCAAAGACAATTACCCGGTACTCGTGGAAAGTTAGTTAAAAGTGCCCCTGAAGACATCCTTCGGAGGTTCGAAGGTTTGGAGGATCGGAGGATCGCATGATGGGAGGATCGTGTGCAATCAACCGCAATTTCTTAAACAATGAACCCAAAGGCAGCGGATGACGGATGAGTTGTTTGTGCAACCTAATGAAACCCGCTTTGTCTCGAGGATCAGCAAGGATCGCTGCCATTGGCAAGGAATTTGTCAACCGAGTTCATTAAGCCCCCGGCTCTCCGTCTTCCCAGATCCCTCGGTATCCCCGAACCATTAAATTCCAATCCGTCGTCGCCGCTCTCTGCCTTTGATGGCTCGGAAATTATTAGGGATTTATTATGATTATTATATTAAGAGCACAGCAGCCCCGAACAATGAATGAATGAACCGAATGGAAACCTGTACCTGGCCACCATTATGAGGGGCTTACTTTTGTCATCGTCCAAATATTATTTTACATATCAATTATTCCATTGTCCTCCGATTCCCCGGCAATGACAATCTTGGAAAATTGCACACCAAGATGGGAAATCACTGGGAAATGTGATATTTTCCGTATTTAATTTATGGTTGGAATACGGGAAATTTGTTTTCCACATTTGTCGCAGTAGGGCCGGAGAAAGAAAAGCGCAAACTCTGATTCAAATCTCCGAATATCGATTACAGATTCCTATAAATTCTGAGTTCGAATAATTGGTTTACAATAAACGGTTTGTCATTTAATTTACAGGGCTGGGTGGCTCATCTAATGGATGACTAGGATCAGGTAGGCTTCTACGGATTATTTATGGGGGAGTCTTCCCGCTTCCATCAAACGAACATAGGAAAATCGTATTCAATCCGAGTAAATACCAAATTCAGGTGACGTCTTTGACTCGTTTAATGAGAACATTAAAAAGATTTCAGAAATGCGTCAAAACTCGTCTTTCTCCCACCTGGAAAAACACCCACGAATCGAAAGAAAGGCCCAGACCCCTGGGAACATCCATTGAGATTCTTTTATTTTTCCCTCATTAGCCATGCAAAGCGTGTGTCCGAATTTAATTTCAATCAAAATCCAAATTATATGAAAATCCAATAAAAATGTGAAAAAATGGAGGCACTTGCTCGCATTCTAAGTATTTTCTGTGTGAATCCGGGCATAAACTATTTCACATTTCTTTGTCGGAGGATTAATGACGGTCTCTGTACTTTCATGATGGCTTCGGAATTATGTCGGAAAAACTCTTTAGAAGTAGTAACTCTTATAAACCTTTCGCTTATTGAATTTTGATTATCCTAGGTGTTTAAATTATTCACAGAGCCTCAGAAGGCTCAGAAGGTGTTTATTAAATTTATAGAGCCTCAGAAGGCTCTAGGCAGGAGGCCAAATAAGTTATTTGAAAACTGTTTCCTGGATTTATAAAATCCCCCATTTCTCAGTCGATAAAGTCTGCATATGGATAAAGTTTCATATGAGTCGAAGTGCCCCTTTACTGCAAGCCCATGAGCCCTCGCATTAGGCAAATGAATTGCGTTTCCTTTCCCGCTCCTGAATTAGCTTATGAGGTACACTCCTTGGAGCAGGCTTAAGACCTTGCCACAGTCCTGCCACACTCCCCATCCTCTGATGAAATGTCGCCGCCCCTGCCTATTGGCTTTGTCACAACACCCCCCTCGGAAAGTTTATGGCGGGCCGTAATTCGCGGGTGCGAGGGTGGATTGCTTTCTTTTTTATCGCACACCCCCGAGGACGAGGCAGGTTGCAGGGTGTCATGCGTGTCGGCAAAACATATGCATAATTATTTAATTGAATTAAACAATTTCGTAAATGGTAAATGATGCGACAATATGGCAGCGTCACTTTTGAGCCACGCTCCACCGGAAATTTGCATAAATACATAATTATGAACTTTCCGGAAGATGTGGGGATATAATAAAATTTGCATGGCTGGCAGAAAAAAGCTTTTATATGTGGAGGCTCTGGAAGGAGAGCAGAATGGAAGTTACACGTCACTCCAATTGGGGGTGAAAGTTTACGATTTAAATCCGCGAGTGTCTGCCTCATTAAATCTGTTAGTTCAAGGTATAAGTTCCCGCTCAAAATCAATATTTCCCAAGGATATTATTGCTCAAAAATTAATAGAAATATCAGTCTCGCTCCTGCGACAAAGAATTACGAAAGGAATTATTCTTTTTTTTGCAACAACATGTATAATCTCCTTATAATCCGAAATGAAAAACCAACTTACTTTTCGAAATTGTCACATCAAAGGATCGCCCATAGAGGGAAGTTGTATCGGGATGGACGAAAATGAAATCATAACAGGATCTGCCTTGACAATGGACGTCCTTGTGCGTGTTTTGTTTACCTATGTGGTTGGTGTGTTTGATCGTCCTGCCTAAACAAATATCTAGCTCGAGAGGACAACAAAATGTCGAGATCGGCTTTATGAAAAAAATAGAGTTAAGTTTGGTTCTCCATTATGCGTCCAACCCTTTTGTATTTGTTATGGAAAAACATGGAAACAATTTGTTAAAGACCTTGTTTCACAAAACTAAAGCTTTGTGTGCTTCCATTTTAGAGGACAACACTACTGGCCCAATTTTAGCTTGAGCATAGGAGTTTGGGGCTTTCGACGTGCCATTGACCTGATTAACATAAAAATGCCCGCAGTTTTCCTCTCCTCTTTTTTTTTTGTTGGGTTTTTTCAATTTGCAGCTCTCAGTGGCAGCCCCCGATGTGTGTCTGGATATATAGAACGGCTGTACATAAGACTCTTCCACCCATACGCAATGGAAATTTGAGTGGGCGCTGGGGAAATAGCAGCTGGCAAAAAGTGAAACTGCGAGACGATGGCGACAAAAAAGCCAGACCCAGACAGTCAGTGGAGGCAGCTGGAAGGGGGTCCGGAAGGGGTTCATCGGGCAGACAGTTGGGGGCGTGGATGGACAACTTTTTTTTGGCGGGAGAGCAGGAGCCAGAGCCAGAGCCGGAGCAGGAACCGGGCAATTGGCAAGGACTCTCGGTTAGAAGCCACCGGAAATTGTAGCAGACAAGGAAGAGGGAGTTGGCTGTCACACTCACACACGGGCAGGGCCTACAGGACACACCACACACGACAAAGGACACAGTCTGAACACTTTCATCACTCTTCGACGCATCCTGGAACGAACCAAGCGATTCTCCCTCATAATGAAACCAGCTAATATATCTTGTTGACGTCGCAGGAGCAACGCAGGAACGCAAAAAAGGAAGGCAAGCCAGGAACTTAAAGCCCGAAACTGAACAGACATGTCTATTTTGGACCTTATCGATTTTGTCGGGGCCCTGAATGCGGGCGGCACTTGGGGGTTGGCCAAAAGGGGTGGTGGCTCCGAGGGGCCGAAGGAGCCCGGCAAAATGGGCCAACATTTAAATGCAACAATTGTCATTAAATTTTCATGGCAGGCAGGCAAGTGGTTTGTGTAAGGAAAGAGCTTAAAGACACCAACTTGAAGCAAAGAAATATTTGGAATATAAAATATTAGTTTCAAGGAATGTAAGACTCTCCAATTATCTGTTTGAATTGCCACAACTAAGACTGAAAGAATATTTGCTTGAAAGACTTTAAAATATGATTCTCATAATTTATGACTGGCTGGAAATTCCTCCATATGTGCCCTCTTGGGGCGGGACTTTGGCGATCCCAGAAAGAACTCCTCCGATCTGAACATGTGGCTGCCACGAGCCAAGAAGACACATTCGTATATATATAGACCTCCTCCCCCAGTCGGCATTAATGTTTTATGTGGCTTTATTTTATGAATTCCATTTTCATTAGGAGAGAATGCATCGCCACATAAATTTGCCATTAAGTATTCGGAATGATGATGGTTTGCCGAGGCGGCACGGGACGGTGGGCGTGTTAATTGCCAATGGCTGCCGCAAAAGTTGAATTATGAATCGACAAACTTTCCATTTGGGGCTCTAAAAACACTCTTGAAAAAACAAAAAAAAAAAAAAAATCGATGGAAGCACTTTAAAATGGGTGCTGAACAAGGACAAAGCTCTGCCACTCGATGTGTATCCAACAGATACATTCTGCAGCTCTCCCTCGCACAAACAAACTGTGGATTGTGTCTGACTATTTACCTAAGCGAAAAAGTCGCCCCCAGGACGAGGAGTCGGGAGCTGGAGAAAGGAAGTCCTGCACTGTCCTGGGACAGTGTTTCCTTCCCTCTTTGCACTACAATTTCTTAGTTTTCTTTTCGATATATAGATTTTATGCCAGGAACTGAGCCAGCCAGGCAGCCAAGCACCCAGTCACCCGGGAACCCCACAAGGAATTCTTTTGCTTTTGCTTCGTTTAAGTGTGTAAATGTTTTCTCGCTCGAAAGAAGCAAATTTCGTCGGCTCCTTTTGCCAGCCAGGAATTTGTTTATTTGTGTGAATGTAGTATCCGTATCTGTATCTGTATCTGCAAATGTATTCGTATCCGTATCCGTACATGTATCTGTAACTGTAGCTGTGTGTTGCGAGGCTGTTGACATTGGTTTCCAGTTTACAAAGAAATCGATTAAACGCAATCGGGTAAATGGCCCAAAGTGCCGTAGCCGTAGTCAGTCGTAGCCGTAGCCAAATGCCCCGCCCCCATATCCCGCCCACCATCCGGCCCGAGACAAGGTCAACTCTTAAATGCTTGGCAGCATCGCTTTCGGGTTTTGTCTCTGTGTTTTTCGGGCAAATTAAATTTGCTTTCAATTGGGCAAAAGTGAGAAAACCATACGTGCTGGTTCTGCCACCCAAACCGTTTGCATTAAAAATAAATAAAAATAGATTTTAAGGAAACAACATAAATTTATATTTTCTATAAGCCGAAAGAAAAATAGAACAATCTAAGGCCAGGGAATACACAAATATTCATGTATTTTCTATAAATCAAAATGAAATAATAACAAAAATGAGATATTCCTACCAAACCAGAAAACAAAGAAAAATAGAACTAAACCAAGGCAAGGAATGGCTTAAAAATACAGGAATTTATGACCAGAAAACTAAACTAAATTTAAAGTAAACCCTGTGAACCCCAAATTAACCCGAGCCAGTGTCATCGTCAACATAAATCACTCAGAACGTATCAAAAACCCATTGAGACCCACACACCGCGTCTGGGAACCCTTGGTACTGCCGAAGTACTTAATTTTACGGCAAATGAGAACAAATAAAAATAAAGAACTTTTCCAGCTTTAACTTCAATTTCAATTTATTTTATTTCTTTTCCAGCCACACGTGATATATTGTAGAAAATATATTGAAGACCCACCAAACGATCTTGATCAGCGACCAGAGACGTGCATATCACATTTTATTGAGACTTTAGAATGGGTTAGAGTTTCGAATTTGAATTAGGATGGAGGGCTTAAACTTTAAAGGTTCAGATAGTTCCTGAATCAAGGTAGAAGAATAAATTGTAAATAGCTGAATTACTGAAGTATTCAAGTGTTCTAAGTTTATAATTTGTTGTAAAAAGAAACTCCTTGATTTCCCTCCATTTTTATTTTACATAAAATATTATTTCCCTTAAAAACTTGATGTTAAAAATGGAATGACTTTGGCTCTCTGATCGCACCGACCTCTCCCATAACCTTTCCTAACTTCTCACGTTTTCTTATCACAAATGGTTGGAAAAAAAAATGAAGGAAACCGAAAATTATAAAAAATGTTCCAAGAGGTTTCTACGATTTTTTGATGTCGAGGGTCAAGCGAACATTTGTCGCATTTGCTGCCCAAAATGTGTGGTAATAATTTATTCCAAAATTTAATTATGTTCTGTTCGGGAAAAGTCTTTGATTTGTTTTTCTTCTCCGCTGGCTTCCTCAATATTTCTTTGTTTTTCCTTGAAACTTTTCTGTTTTTTTGGTAACGATCTTTATGATTGTGGAGACAAATCGGCGTCATCAAAAATTGTTTGAAGGAAAACTGGTTTTTTGGATGATTTGCATAGAAATGCCACTTGCTGTCTCGCTCCACTGCACTGGGGAAAGGGGTCGCCGCCATGATTATGAGAAAAAATAAAAAAAAAACCCAAATGGGTTACGGGTTCGATTTCATTTTTTGTGTTTGGGGGAATTCTTTTGTGATAAATGATATCAGGGGATTGCGGGAGGAGACTTCTGAGACTTTGTGTCTGTGGAGGCTGCCATCTTTTCAGATATTTTTTCAGAAATCTATTCCCCACCTCCTTCGGGAACAGTTTTTTTTTTAAACCCAATCCCATGTACAGGCTGCTAATTTGCCAAAAGGCATAAGTACCGAGGGTTAGTTATTATTTGATATCAAATACACATGTATAGGTGTATAGGATTTATAAGTAGGGATGGTCCTGGTGGTTGGGAATTCCAACAACAAAAAAGGACACAATACTGTTTGCCTTGTGTGAGTCCTTTGTTTGATCTGTCTGTCTATTCGGTTTGCATTTCGTTTTCATTTTTCAATTCATTTTTTATATCAACCATTTTGAATTTTTGTTGCCACCGATTTGGTACTTTAGTAACTCATAAGTGGCAGCTGTTAACCCCCTACTCCTCCGTTGTTTCGAAAATCCACCGAAAGGGTTGTCATATGTATAAGGACACACAGGACGAGTATATAGACACCATGTAAATTGTGGATTCATGCTGTACGTGACGCGATCCCAACAATGCACTCAATCGAAAATAAACCGAAATGGAATCAAATCAAATCGAATCGAATAGAGTCGCATCGAATCGGATGAAATGAATTGCAATTGGCGGTAGCCGTGTAGCATTCCATATGCATAATTCATGGGAAATTGGGAATTATAGCCGAAGTATTTTTACATTTTTATTTGAATGCAAATACCTGGAAACTTATCATGATTAGCTTATCTTTAAAATATTTAGTTTTATATTGGAACCTAAAGTTATCAGACCCTTTTTCCTTGCCAAATTCCCGTCGGCAAACCGAAATCCTTGCTGGCAAATAAAAGGACATTCGGCTAAGATGCCGCAGAAGCAGCAGCAGCAGCAGCAGCAGCAGCTTCATGAAAAGCCAACATAAAAGAAATATGGATAAATAAAAGGAGCAGCGGAAGACACTCTCTAGCACATAAAGGAAATATGATTGAGACTGGGGGAGCCAACGAGGAGTCTGAAGGAAAAAACAAAAATTGGAGCCTGCGCTGCCGTCGACGCCAGCGTAGCCGTTGCTCCGCCTAAAGTTGTCATAATTTGCTATATGTATGCGTTTTTATTTATTTGCCGATCCGATGCGCACGTTCATAAAAAACGAAGACGCTTTCTAGGGGATTTTTCTTTCTGTTTTTCGTCCCCCACCCCCCATCCAAGAGAGTCGTTTTTGGGGGGGCCAGAGGGCTTGCTCTCTTTCTGATTAGAGGAGCACAGCTATAGTGGCGAGGCCCTAACAGAATGTTAACGGGGCAGTTAACAGTCTTATACGCCACTTCCCCAGCTGTTTAACGGTAACAGAGCTCTCTCGCGAGAGAAAGCGAGTGAGGGAGAGAGCGAAGCTTTCGCTGCTGCGAATTTTGGCGGCGTTAGTTGGCTCCTGCGTGGATTTTTTTTTTACTGAGAAAGATAAAGTCGCGGCAACCACTTCGCTTCGGGAAGGACGTAGCCGTAGCAGTCGCAGTCGCAGTTGCAGTCGCTGCTCTGCCAACAGTCTCTGCCGGCGTGGCGGTTCTCTGCCCGCGATAAGGACATACTGCTTCGTATTCGCATTCGGATACTCGCTTTCGGATTGGGATATTCGGATTCAGTCTGAGATTCCGACTCCCGATTCCGATTCCGATTCTTGCTTGGCCAGTCAGTTAGCCAAAAAGCAGCCTGCCAGTCGAGAGCGCCTTGCCAGCTAATTTTAAGGCCAGAAAAGAAAAAAAATAGCACTCATAACCAGGCCCAGACCTCCGTCACAAGTAGGAATATTAACAGTTAACGGTAGTACCGCAAGTGCGTTTTCATTTCCGCCGCCTCCGCCTCGCATATCCATGTGCTGGTGTATCAGTGTGCGTGCGAGGGGGCGGGGGGCTGACTGTGTGGGCGTGTGTGTGTGTGCGGGCCGCGTGCGTGCGGGTGTGTGCGAGAGAGCGGTCGCGCGTGTTTAATTAATCATAAAATCCACGTCAAAATGCAAAACCCGCCAAAGTAAAAAAACAAAAACAAAAGCAGAGCCAAGAAGAGAGCGCCAACAACAACAACAACAAAATAAAGCCTCGGCTAAGGGGGGAACGAGGGGGAGCTCTAACAAAATGTGCAATAAACTTGATATTGTTGGCATCGCAACTTTTTGGCATCTCAAGTAAACACTGTGGGGCTTTGCCGTCGGCATCCGAGAGATACTTTCCCCACGCGCCTGCAGATACAAAGATGGTGGCAGCCCAAGGATAGCCAGAAAATATTCAAAATCAGCAAAAGGATCAAGAAGACGGCGCCTCAAAAGGTGAGTTTATTAATTTTAATAATTTCTGAGTAATTATTTAAGTTTTGAACAAAAAGTCTTAGTTTTTAGCTTTTTTAGTTTCCATCACAAAAATATCCTTGAGAGTTGGATAGTATCTTCCAATATTAGTCCTTGAAACCCACCCTTTAAAGAATTCATAAATAAAATGAAACATTTTTTCAGACTCTAAACATAATACATAAAAATTCATCAAAAACTATAGAAAAAAGGTTCAATTTATTGGAAAAAGTTTATTTCCATTTCTCCTCTAAGAACCAGTTATGGTTTCAACCCCTTTTTGGGGAATAATATCCAGGAAGAACCTTTCTCTAATGCCACTCTACTGTGATTAGTTTTATGTTCAGCCGAGTGTAAGAAAACTTTAATTTCATAGATGTGTTTTGTGTTTTATGATAAAAATGTAAATTTTGAGATTAATTACATATGTGTTTAAGTAGTTAATTTTAAATGAAATTCTCCTAAAAATCATATATCTTTTTCTGAAAATATTTCCTGTTGGAGTTGACTTTCTGAGACAAATACAGAGAGTCCTGAGTTCACAAGCACACTTCCCATCTGAATAACCAACAAATTTGTGGAGTACATATTGCACAAGATCCCCATAGAGCCTAGGGCTACTTCTCCACAGGCCCCTTGCTCCTCCTCCGACTTGGAGTGGCGAGATTATTTAACTTTGACACTTTATGCGAGGACATGCAACTGCAACGGAGCAGCCCGAAAGTTGCATGTTGAGCTTATGTCAAAGTTAACATAAATACAACTATTTTGTGCCCCAAAGGTGGTCAGGAGAGTGGGGCGGGGTGGGTCTGAGGGTCAAGTGACAGGGCGACTCGGCCGACATGGGCGTAGGTCGATGCTCGGCTTCTGCCGAGATGTTCCGTGTCTGTGCCGCAGGATATGACAGGGGAGATGTGTGCTTGCCTCTGTTTCAGAGTATCTGAGCATCTGTGCATCCGAGTATCTGTTTATCTGTGGGTGCTTGTTATGCAACGACAACAACACGAGCAACTCGAACTTGCAACTCATGTCAAGAATAAAATGAACAGGGAACTGGCAACATAGATCCCTGGGATATTGCCCATCTAAGGTCGAAACGAAAAGATGACAGGTGTCAAGTCAGTGTGTCAAAGATACAGAGATACAAAGATACAAACTAGAAGCTCAACAGAGAACGAGATGCAGTTCTACGTCCAAGGAAATAGAGTTCAAGTCCCCCACTCCCCACCAAGTACTCGGCCCTCTGCCACTTTATTGTCTTAATTAATTTATGAGTCGTGCGATTTCATTTCTGAGACACCCAATGTATCTATCCATCTGCCTTGTTCTGTTGGCCGGCTGGGCCATAAATTCATTTGTAAAAATTCGAAGCGCTTTTCGGGCGGTCAGTCTATTTCTCATTTTTGTCGCCAGCCATTGGATTCTCCCACTGGCCCCCCAAGGCCTGCCCGCCATCATATATATTTGATATAAAATTTATTTTCATTTTAATAATAAATACGCCAACGGAGGGAGAGGCTAAGAGGCGGATAAAATATTTCTTTTGTGTTATGACAGAAATGTGTGCAGCCATAGTATCTATCTATCTATCTATCTATATCTATCTGTATAAAAATGTATCTATTCCCTGGTAGTCCCTCTTAGAATGCGAATATTTGGTGAAAATGTTTTTATTATTCGCAGAGCGATTCTGAAATTCTGTAATTCTGTAATGTGGGCCGTTGAAGTCGCCCCATGCGAATCTATCTATCTATCTTTGTATCTATGTATCTGCACCTGCGAATATGCAATTCTGAAATTTCATTTCATTGCGCTCTGTTCGCTAATTCAATAAACCGCAGAAATTGAATTTTTATTGCTTATTCGCGGCCAAAATTTATTAGTTGGATGGCGATTTCAATTCTAACATTGTTAGAACCAGCCCAGAGAGTTGGCTTTTTATGGTTTCTGCCAGTTTTTAAAGGCAATAAACCAAATTCAATTCATATTCATCAAAACAGAGCTAGAGCTGGGCTTGGCGTGGCACTTTTAAATGGCGGAAATAAATAATTCGAATTTCGTTTCGAGTGATTTGACTTGAATTCTCGAATCAATTAATATTGTAATGCGATATTGTGAGGAGAGGCCTTCGACCATTGTTTCGTATAATTGCCAAAAAAATATGCCAAAAAACAGAAAGACCCGAAAGCCAAAGGGGGAGAGAGGTAGCTACTTGAAAGCAATTATTCTCTTCGTTTATGAGTAATTAAAACGAAACGAGTGCGGGCCAAGGATTGGCAAAATATCAAAAATGGCCAGCATAGGTGTAGGAGGAGGGAGCAGGGGCGGGGGCTATAAACAAGTGTCCGGACCAGATACTCGTATGTGTGTGTGTGTGTGTGTGTGTGCCCTGGTACTTTGCATAGATTGTCCACTTTAGATTAAGCCATGAATAATTTATGTGCGTCTCTTATGATTTTAATTGTTTGCAATGGCAGCTTAACAACTCCACCAACCCTCCTTGCCAGCCCACTCCCCTCCGGCCACCCCCCCCACCTCTACTCCTTTCAAACAAAAACGTAAAACCCAAGAAGGGGTCAGGAGCAGAAGGAGAGGAAGCCGGCGAAAGCAGAGGCAAAAACAAAGTAGCGCCCCAAAAGCAAATGCAAAACAATACAAATTCATCTACAAGCCGGACTCCTCCAGACCGGACTTCTCCGGTCCCCGGCCGTCTGTGTCTGTGAGTATCTGTGTGTGAGTAACTGGGCTCCCCCCGGTGCCGGCCACTTGGCATTGGTCTGCTTATGTTTCAGCCTTCTTCCCAGGCTGCTTCATTCATTCACTCGTGGAAGTCCCTTCCACAACTACACAGGCATTTGCATTTCCCGGCAACACTCACACAGATACTGTTCAGTGCGAGTGTGTGTGGCGCTTAACCCCCCGCGTCGTCTGGCAGCGTTCCATTTCGCTTCTCTCTCAAAAATTATATGAAAATTATACCAATTCAACTCATAAAATTTTTTCAGCTTAATAAATTTGCAGACATTTTGTAAGGGAGAGCACGACCGGACCGGGCCGGGCCCATTGGCCAACAGAGACAGACCCTCCTCATGCAAAATGGTCAACTGAAGAGACTACTCCGCTTTTTCCCAGTCCCTAAAGAGGAACACTTGGGGGTTAACTTATCCGGACTTACCTTCCCAGTGAAGCTCATAAATTAAAGTCAATTTCCACTTTTTTTTGCCGCTTCGAGGGTTTTTTATTTACTTTGTGTTTTTAGGTTGGAGTTCTGGTCTAAAATATAAGTGATACATGGAACTTCCAGGAGAGCTGTCAGAAATGGCACAAGATACTCAATTATGTGATATCCGTCCATGGACTGACAATCATTTCTGTTCGGATCGACGCTTGAAACAACAGACTTCAATCAAGATCTCACATCCCCATTTCCATGTCCAAAGTGTCTGTTTACGTTGGGCAGCGGGTTCATTCATTCGATGGCTTCCAAAACAGAGCACTCCGGATACACTCTGTAGAGATAGAGATACCGGACTAGTATGTGCGTTCGCCATCAATCAATCAGGCGAATTGCAATGAATTTTGATCAATATCCGCTGCAGAGGGAAACACCCTATATATAGTCCGGCATAATTCACGATTTGGGCGAATGATTGACGAACTTCGGGGCCAAAGATTTAGAGTTCCTTGGGTGGGAGAGTCGGCAGCTGGGAGCTGGGAGACCACCTGCTGACAGGAAACTTTGGCTATTCGGAATCTTCTTTCGGCTTTTTCGACTCTCCTCGAGTGGAGTGACAAAGGAAATGAAGGCTTGAAACTTTTCCAACCGGGTGGATGGGTGTAGTGGGTGGGTGGCTGGCACCGCAGACTTGTGGAACTTCTTGGAGCGCCTGGCAATTGCGGAAGTTTTATGTTTTTGGCTGTGCGTAAATCGCTCAAGAAAATCAGCTCAAGTGGAATAAGTTGTGGCCCGGTTTCGGTTAACACCTTCTTCGTCCAGGCTCCGTCTTAGGCTCCGTCAGTCTCCTTCCTCCCTTGCCCTCTCCCCGCATTAGGAAAATTGATTTCGGATGAGCCCAACCCCATTGATAGGAATAGTGATGGTCGATGGTCGAGAGGTCGGAGTGTGTGTGTGTGTGTGCGCCACGCACTCGTGCTTCAGATACAGATACTGTATCCAGACTCGCCGTGGCACAGTGTTTACCTTTGCCAATAAATTCACTTAATTGCCGGGAAATAATCATAAAGCAATCGCCCGTAATGCGGATGGTGTACAAGCCTTATTTTCGGGACGGAGCGGGCCGGAGGGGAGCGGATATTTGTGGGCCTGTTGAAAGTGTAACTCAGAAATGGTTTGGAATTATGTTGAAATCGATTTATTCTGGAAATTTATGTGCCGCATACAAATCGAACACTTTAGTTGGGATTTCGAAACAGCCCTCCTCGCAGTTGGCCATTCTCGATCAGATCGTATTCAAGTGTTCAAGAAAATGTACTCCAATATATTGAAAAGTTAATTTAAATCCAAAATGCCGGCAGATAGTCCAAAGTTTTGGAACAGTTGGATGTTTTTGAGTTTGCGTCTTGGGGTGTTCCTCGCAGGACGAAGATACTTCCCGATGGCGCGATCAAATACCCGACTGTCCCAGGACTTTCCCAGCTTCTCTAAATTTTCGACACAACACTTGTATGAGTTGTGCTTCAAGGACTCCCGAAGGTCGAACTAGAAAGCCAGAGGATGGGTGTGTTCCGGAGTGGGATCGCCCCTAAAGATCGGGCGAGACTGGCAGGTCGATGATAGTTATATAAAGTAAATATTGGCCAAAGAGCGATAAATTAGCCGGGGACGGGAATTATTCGACGGGTTCGGGTTCTGGGCACAAATTCAATGAGCCGGCTAGCCGGAAAGTTATGCTGAGTGATTCGGAGTAATAAATCAATAAATTACCCACTCTCGCGACTCTCTCATGCAAAACTCTATTGGGTTCAGAGGAGTCCACGCCAACTCCGAAATGCCCAAGAATCCGATGCCGTGATCCGAGAGGCGTGATTTCCAGCCCAGAGGCTACCATTAAGTTATACGCCGCTAATTTATTCGACGTCTAAAATTGCGACACGCCGCTATTCATATATTCAAAAATTTATCATAAAGTCTGACCGGCTGCTCCTTACGTGACGAGATCTGGTCATATGCATAGATCATGGCAAATTCCACTGAACGACTTACGACTTACGAAAGGTGCTTCGAAAGTGTCCTGTTGCCTCCAGTCCAGAAGTAGCCTTCGACAATTGTGTTTCCATTCAATCCGTTCATACTCCCGTGTCATCTGAAAGTATCTCAGTTTATCAATAATTTCATAACCGATAGTCATAAGTTTCTAGAAAATCTCCAAAACAAAACAAAAAGTATTCCTAAGCGTTGTTTTAATTTTTTTTTAAATAATTTTAAAGTCATGTAAGTTCTTACTCCGTAGAAGTATTTTTCACAGTGTTCCTGTCCAGAAAATGTGCGTAAATTACAAGATCTCCCGTATCTTCTACCCTCTTTTTTTTATTTTTTTTTTCTAACAATACAGGGTGCGGTCCATGAGCAGATTTCAGTGAGCGTTGTGATCAGGAGGAGATCGGGAGGATAATGTGTTCAATATTTCGCAACCGCATCAATTACCGCGGAACAGGCGCCACCAGGAGCGGCAGTGGAGAGCGGGACAGGGACAGGGAACGAGAGCGAGACAGGGACAGGGATCGGGATCGAGACAGGGGGAGAGAGACGCTGCTGGCCAAGGAGCTGGATGCGGACAGTAACAACAATGGCACTGAGCCGGCACTGGAAATGGACACGGTTCCCGATTCGGAAATGGCCGACGAGCAGGAGCAGGAGCAGGGGCAGGAGTTGGTGCAAAATCAGGACCAGGATCAGGATCAAGAGCTGGATAACAGTAACGAGGCCCTGGACCTGTCGGTGATATCTTCGGGCGGGAGAGGGGGCGCACTTCCGGGCAGCGGTCACGTCTCCCTGGAGGCCCTACAACATACCAAAGTGGCGGTGGCCCAGTTCGCGGCCTCCGCTTTGGCGGCCGGATCTGTTGGCGGGTCCGGTTCCCAGTCACAGGCCGACCTGGCCATGGTGCAGTCCACCATCTTCAATGTGCAGCGGCAGCATCTGATGCAGCTGCAGCTCATCCAGCATCTGCAGAGTCAATTGAAACGAGCGGAGGCCGCCGCCCTGGGCAGGAGGCAGTCCCAGAGCGACGAGGAGGACGATCATCCGGATGATCAGGAGCCCAAGAAGCAGCCCCTGAACGGGTTGAAGGTCAAAGAGGAGGAGGCTGAAACGGAGATGGAGATGGGGGAGCTCGAGTCGGAGGAGAACTCCAAAAAGGAGGAGAAGCGCGAGCGAGAGGTGGAGCCGCAGGAGAGTTCAAAGACTGACAAGGAGGAGAGCAAGTCAAAGGAGCAGGGGGAGCAGGCGGCGGGCTCGGACTACCACCAGCCGCTGATGTGCGACATTAGCTCCAGCCTGGCCTCGAGCATCATCACCAACCACGACCCTCCGCCGGCGCCCAACGAGCCCAACTGCCTGGAGATGCTGCAGCGGCGCACGGAGGAGGTGCTGGACTCCGCCTCCCAGAGCCTCCACGCTGCCCAGCTGCAGGAGGAGTACTCGGAGTACGCCTCCAAGGAGGCCCAGAGCCGGGGCGAGATCTTCAAGCACCGTTGCAAGTACTGTGGCAAGATCTTCGGCAGCTACTCGGCTCTGCAGATTCACCTGCGATCCCACACCGGCGAGCGTCCCTTCCACTGCAACGTCTGCGGCAGCAAGTTCACCACCAAAGGCAATCTCAAGGTGCACTATCAGCGGCACACCCAGATCTTCCCGCCCATGCTGCTGCCGCCGGGAGTGGGCGTGGCAGCTCCTAGCCAGGGCGAACAGTTCCCGGTACGTCTGCCCTTTGCTCCTCCAGGGCCCCTGGCGCCTCAGGAGCAACAGGGTCAGCAGGATCACCAGGGCCACCAGCAAGAGGTGCCAGAGGAGATGCGGGCAGGAGGAGGGCAGGTGGAGCAGGCTCTGCCGCAGGCGGAGGATCTCAGCAGGCCCGTTAGGGAGCGGGAGAGGGAAAGGGAGAGAGAACGTGAGCGGGAGCGGGAGAAGCCCAAAGAGCCGGAGAAAATTTCGCGTAGCTCTCCGGAGATAACCCCGGAGATCAAGCAACCGCCACCCGAAATCCCAAAGCCCGAAAAGGACACCTCCAAAGGACACCCATCACGGCGAAATGGTTCCGTTCGAAAGAGGCAGGCCAGCAGTGCCGCCGGAAGTCCTTCGCAGGACGAAAGGGATCGTGAACTGGCCGAGCAGCTGCAGATTGCCAAGCTGGTGAGACGCTCCTCGTCCTCCTCCTCGACCAGTCGCGACCAGCAGCCGGCGGCGGAGTACTCCCTGGCCCAAATGGAGCGCATCATCGACAAGTCCTGGGAGGACCTCATCGAGATCGACAAGACCTCGGAGACGTCGAAGCTCCAGCAGCTGGTGGACAACATTGAGAACAAGCTGACGGACCCGAATCAGTGCATCTTCTGTCAGAAGGTCATGTCCTGTCGCAGCTCCTTGCAGATGCACATAAGGACTCACACGGGGGAGCGTCCCTTCCGCTGCAAGATCTGTGGCCGGGCGTTCGCCACTAAGGGCAACCTGAAGGCCCACATGAGCATCCACAAGATCAAGCCGCCGATGCGGAGCCAGTTCAAGTGCCCGGTGTGCCACCAGAAGTTCTCCAACGGAATTATCCTGCAGCAGCACATCCGCATCCACACGATGGACGACGGCAGTGGCGGCCAGGGGGCACCGCCTCCTCCGTCCAACGTCGGCGAGGCCGAGCGCCTGGGCATCGAGGACCAGAACTCGAACAAGTCGCTAGGCACCTCCGACACCTTAGACTTCTCCACCACCATCTCGGATCACTCGGGCCAGCGGTCGGAGTCCTCGCAGGGCGGCGACTTTGACGAATTCATGACCATGGACAGCACCGACGACTCCAGGGACAACTCCAGTGCCGCCACGGCCACCCCACATCCGGGGGACAGGAGGTCGGGCGGAGGAGGAGGCCCTCCCCATGATGGCTCCGACGAGAGGTCGCGCTCAAATCCGGACCTCGGAGGAGGACGAAGCGAGAGTGGAGAACTGCCCGCCATGGATCTCTCGTCGCCGTCGTCGGCGTCGGGAAGAATTTTCGGATCTGGTCTGTCAAATGGAGGAGGAGGTCCTGGTGTGCCCGGAGCAGGTGCAGGCCTGCCCATGCTGGGTATGCCCATGCCACCGAATCTTCTTCTTATGGCCGCCGCCCGGGAGGAGATGCATGCCCTGGGCCAGGCCCACGCCAAGTTTCCGCTGCTGCCCTTCGGACCTCTAGGATTTATGGGTGAGTTTCTGGAATTTATTTAAAAACCATTCAAGACCAAAAACTAGATGCTCTGTTCTCTGTACAAGTTCTAGTATCTTTTCTGCTTTGTCAAGTGCAAGAGATATATATAAACTGTACACAGATACACCCGTATATATCCCATATATATCCGCCAGTTGTCTGAATCCACTTTGCGTTCGAGATGACAAAGCCTCTTTGTCTGCCACCTTTGACCCCGTCGCCGTTTGCCAAGTTTGCGATAAATCTGCGATCTGAGCTGGTGAGCGCAACATAACTCAATTGGACCGAGACAAAGCATCCGCCGAGCACTCGGAGTACTCCATGTCCGAGTCCCTTGCTCCGATATGCTCCGAATTCCGCAATTTATTTATAAAATCATTGGCGCATTCCCGACGCGAAGCGATCGAGCAGCGATCTGTCGCCTCATTATGTCACAACCTCTTCCCGGGGATGGATATTTATTATACCATATCTCGCTCCCAGCTACCAGCTCCCAGCCAGATCTCAGACAGCACGTGGCGGAAATTATACCAGCGAGTATGCTGGTGCCTCTGGTACTCCTCCCCCACTGACCCCAACTCTTTGTCTCGTTCAGGTCTGCACCCGCCCCCCAATGTGTGCAACCTCTGCTTCAAGATGCTGCCCAGCCTGGCCGCCTTGGAGAGTCATCTGCAGAGCGAACATGCCAAAGAAACGGCGCCAGGGCATGGTCATGGCCACGCCCCCGCCTCCACAGTAGCAGCAGCAGCCGCCGCTGCAGCCGCCCTACGCCCAGATGCCAGTGAAGCAGGATCGCCCTACGGAGCCAAGGTGAGTTTTTATAAAAATCCTTTAAGTTCCTTAAAGTTCCTCTTAAAGTCTATAGTTCTATTGCTAATCACTTGAATGCCGCTTTATGAAGTAACATTCCGGTGGCCCAAATACGGCAGCACTTACACCACAACCACATATCCTAATCCCACCTCCCAATCCAGTTCCCGGGCCGAGAACTTATGCCATTCTGCCATATGGAGTCTCCAGTCCGGACCTGCCTTGGTCATGATTAATTAAAATGTTCACGGGTCCGGACCGTTCCCGAGGGCTGTCTTGATTTGGCCAAATATGGTGGGTTGGTGGGTCTCGGCCCGTTTAGTCCGCGACCATACAAATTATGAGCACATTATTAATTGCTCCGGGAGCCGGGCTCTCCTTATTATGAAGAAATTGTGGCCAACTTGCATAGTTCTGCCTTAATTGTTTGGCGTTCCGCTTTGCGCCCCTTATGGGGCGGTGGCAGGCCGAGGGTTTGGAGCTTTAAGTGCCCGGGACTTCAATGCCCCAACAATGCCAATTATTTATTAAAGTGCTTTCCCCACTGCGCTTTCTGGCTGCTGGCAGCTCATGATTTGGATACAAATTGCGAGTATTAATATTTATTTCGGGGCCGGCATTGTCTCTATGACTAATGACATCGTTCATTATGGCTCGCATTCTTGGAGTATTTCCAAACTCTAGTACACAGCCTCTAGTACGCAGTGAGATTAATTAGAATGGTTAAATATAAAACCGAAAGTGTCCATTAGTTTGGGTTTAGTTCTTGCGATGGCAGTGCAAGTGTCATAATACTTTCACTCGGTAATCAGCGGGTGCTCCCTTGGCTATACACACTCCCTACATGGTCGCCCCATCGGCGGAGGAGCAGCCACGTTCCGTTGCGCTCGATTAGCACATTGTTGATGATCTAAACCAGACGAGAATAGGGCAAGGGATCGGCATCATCTTTAGGGCTCGAAATTTCTAAATGATTCAAAAATCTTAAGTAATTACGAGAATGCATTATGATGATGCGAAATTTACGACTCCGTCTGGCAAGTCTGGCGAAACTGGCAGATCCGGCGGGTTCCTATTCCTCCTCTGGATACCCATGGGATAGATAGATAGATGTAGTCCCTGTGCCGGATCGGTGGCGGTCTGTGCAATGCATTCATTGCAAATAAATTATGCTACGCTTTATGCAAAATTATTTAATCTTTTGTTCGTCGCGTCTGCCGCGGGACACTTGGTGGCATGTAGATTCTGTCGCCCCCTGGGCCGCCCTTGCCCCTTTGGCGAACAATTGTTTTGCCATAAAAATATGAGAGCCGCCGCGGCATCGTCTGCCCGAGATAATTAGTTGGCATTATTACACGCGATGGCATAGAAAAATTGCAAATTATGTTTTTGGCGAAAATGAAGAGCAGCCGGGAGGCGTGAGTCTGCCGCGGCGGAGGGTGGTGGGCAGGAGGTGGTGCTGGCTGGGGGATTAACGGCACATTTAACTGAAAATGCGCAGAAATTAGCGCCCGAGCCAGAAAGTACCGCGCCCTATAACTTTGTATCTCTCAACGCATTTCAGCTCACTCTCAATCCCAATCTGTTCGCAAAGAAGTCTTCGGGTGACAAGCAGCCGCAGCCGGAGTCGAGCGGCTCGGATGGGGGGGCTCCGTCCATCAAAGAGGAGCCCGATCAGGAGCAGAACGTCCGCGAGGAGGGTGCCTCTCCGGCGGAGGGCTCTGGAGTCGGTGCCGGTGGAGGCACCGCCAACTATCCCCAGGACGCGGTCGACGCCGAGCAGAGTCTGATGAAGATGCAGCTTCGTAAGTGATTGATCTTCTCCAACTCCATTCGAGTTTCCCCATCATATTCCTCTCATTAGATGCCCATCGCTTCCCGGCCAGTCCGCTCGACTTCCAGCAGGCTCTCATGTCTGCCGGACCGCCGAGCTCCAGCCTGGATCCGCCGGTGAACAACAAGCACTTCTGCCACGTCTGCCGCAGGAACTTCAGCTCCAGCTCTGCCCTCCAGATCCACATGCGCACCCACACGGGCGACAAGCCCTTCCAGTGCAATGTCTGCCAGAAGGCCTTCACCACCAAGGGGAATCTGAAGGTGCCTGCCAGTCTGGAACTATCTTTTCTAGTCGCTTTTTCTGACCAGGGTCCTCCCATTTGCTATGCTTTCGTTATTTTCTTTAGGTGCACATGGGCACCCACATGTGGACGAATCCCACTTCGCGACGCGGACGTCGGATGTCCTTGGAGTTGCCCATGCGTCCCGGGCCGAACTCGGGAGCCGGTCATCCTGGATCCACCGCCGAGCAGGAGTTCATGCAGCGACGGCCAGAGCTCTTCTTCCCCTACCTGCCACCCTTTTTTAACGGATTGCCGCCAAAGGTGAGTTTCAGAACTGAAAGAATAGCGAGTATTTAATTAGTTTAATTATTAATAATATCTCAACCTAATTTCATCTCATATTCTCACTACTTCTCCAAAATGTATGGTTTCAATTATTTTTCAGCCTGGGGAACTGAGTCCTGGCGCCTTTCCCAGCATTCCCCCTCCGCCTTTCGCCAATGGCGGCAAGTATCCATATCCGCCCGGACTTCTGGGCTTTCCGGGATTCCTGGGACAGCATCCCTACGCAATGGAGAGGAGGAGCAGCAGCAAGTCACCCACCCCAGAGCCGGTGCAGAGTCCATCCTTGCGGGAGGACGAGGCGGCAGGTGGGAACATTTGGCATCCGCTTAGCCGGATCAAGGTGGAGAGCAATCAAAACGAGGTAATGGGCCACGAATTGGAGGAGCCTGTTCCGGACCAGGCGGAGACGGAGGCAGGAGCTGTTGGTGGCGGGGATACCGAGGAAACCGATGACAACTAAGTTGATATACTTGACCGGGGAATACCGATGGTTTTTGTGGAGTACATATCTTGAGCATACCCTACTCTAAGCTTCAAAGTAGCACCGACACAAACACCCATTCCTACACACACCACCCGCTCACACCACCCACACACCACCAACACACACCCCTACATATACGAATATATCCTTTGTGTCTATACATATATATAGTAAAGTTAAATGATAGCGATCTTCAAGGCATTTAAATGCATTAAGTTTAGCCGATAAGTTGTAAAAAAAAATAGCGGATTGAGAAAGAGAGAAAGTGGAGCGGGAATGGCTTTCTCCCGAGCGGATCAGGCAGGCTGCAAGGTCGGAACTTGACTAATTTTATGGCTATATAATAACTATACATAACTGATAAATTACTTAATGTAAACTGTGGTAGTTGCATATAAAAAATTGAAATCGAAAGTCGACGAAACTGATCAAAATAGAGTTTTGAGCCCAGAGTTTTTGTTTCACGTTTCCGGGAAGTGGATGGGATTCCATTTGGAAATATCGTACTCACGATGGGTTCAATAAATTCATGCAAATTGGCAGCTTTGGTAAGTGGCAGGAGTCTGCATCGGCATTTGTGTCTGCCCCGGCCCAAGAACCAGCCTCAGCCCCGGCTTCGATCGTCGTGCCACATGCCACGCGCAGCCCATTCATCATCCCGTGCCACTCCCCATCAAAATGCCCCAACAGATGTTGTTCTTTTCTTTGGGCTTTCTCGATACACTTGCCCAGAGAACCAGAAGAATGTGTAAGTAGTCTCCTCGTAGTCGCAAACTTTTAATTATTCCCTTGTCATTTGGGGCTGCCGCAGTGCTACAAATAATAATTTGTAGACCGCAACAACTTGATGTCGCCGCGAATAATAAATGTTTCGCCGAATATGACAGGCGATGTCTGCCAAAAATAATAGAGACAATGGATGCCACTAAATGGGGCAAGTGTCTGGTAATCTGCTATGAAATATTTTCATTAACATTTATAAATTCAAAGTGCGCAGTGTCTATGTCTATGGTTATGCCTATGGCATCTCAATTCAATGCCCGAGATTTATAGCGAATTAATCACTTTGAAAACTTCCCATAAAGAACTTTTCCGTCCTCAGAGCCATAAACACCAGAAACTATTTGCAACACCGAATGTCGCACTGCCGGCAATTGCATTTTCCATTTTCCACAATGTTGCACTTTTCCCGAGAAATTTAGCTCATTTCATGGCCTCACATATTTCATATGCAGCCGTTAAGTGTCCCTGGCAGAGGAGAGCTATTAACAGCCGCACGGGTGGAGCCATTAGGACCGAAGTCCGACCCGGAGTGCCAGCACGGCCGGGCTAACGAATCCGGCCTCCTGCGTCGAAATGAGCGATGAGAAATTATGCCATGTCTGGTCTGAAAATTTCAAGATCACGCCGGTGCGCAGACATCAGTTTCATGATCATAATCATAAGCAGCCGTCGGGCAACTTAATAACCCCATTTCTCTGGCCCTCGCAGCCTACCCAGCTCCCCCAGGACCCTGTCTATACAAATATATGTGTGTGTCTTTGGTGGCTGCATTATATTTATTTTGCGTGCAATTTGTTTGATCTGCTCGCGTAATTAACTCTGTCTGCATGCAGCCCACCATCCGAAAACGGTCTATGAATAATAACCCAGGCCCGACCTGTGCATAAAGAATCATTTTTTGGCTGGGAGTGGGAAATTATGAGAAGTCGCGGATGGCATTTGTTTGATGGCCACCGAAGGAGCTTGGCGGGCATACCGTGGCCTCCTTTGAAGTGTGTCTAATTGGGCGCCAGTTTAGGGAGCTTCAGGTTTCCCGATGGTATAGGAGTTGCTTGTGGTTTTTAATCCGAAACTCCAAGAAAGTACATCTAATTGCACAGCTCCGTTACTTGCACTGCCATTGACACTGCAATTTTTATTGATATGAAAATGAAAACGGCAATGGCTTTCGGCAATTGCAGCGTCCGCCGGCGAACAAGCGGCCATCGTGTAGCGCGTTTTATGGCACCCACAAATTCCGTGCTAATTGTTGCACTGCGAGTCCCGAACTGGTTTCTTGCCCCGGTGCCCGGTGTCGAGACCTTGCCGAGTAGTTTGCTTCAATTTTGCCTCAATTATTTCGCTTGTTTGTTTATGGAGGAATCTTTAATCTCGGCGCTGGTGTTGGCTGCTGCCATCCAGCCTTGACTCCTTGACTTCAGCTTCAGCTGGAGCTCCAGCTTCCAGCCTCGAGCTCCTGCATGCGTGGCCAAGATCTAGACAACACCTACAAAGAGCTGGAGGATGGGCTCCCGCCTCTCCATCCCTATCTATGATCTCCCAGAGACGGGGCCTGGTGCTGGACAAGTGTTTCGAAAAATGGATTATTCATGTTGTCCTTGCCAGGCACTCGGCGTTCGGCGGCTCTTCTGTTGCTGTGTTGCAAGCTCCCAAGCTCCACTCCCTGGGCTGCTGGTGTCATTGTTATTGTTCGATGTTGAGGTTGCCATAAACACAGCCGACTGGTTCTGTTCGCCCCAAGATGGAGTCCGCAGATGGCACAAAAGTATACAATTTAAATGGAATATTTCCTTTAAATGTAAATGCCTAAACATTTTTATTAAAAGAATTCTCCTCGTGTGGATGATTGCGTCTATTTATCCAACTGGCTAAATATATCCATCCGATTCCCTGGCACTCACCTATCTGGCCCTAATAAATTTATAAAGCCCAGCGATCGTAACTCACTCCCCCTTCTGGCTCATGTGCATCCGAAGGAAGTGATGGGATGGGCGGAGATGGTGCAGCTCTCATATCCTCCATAATGATGATTTCCAATTGCAGCTCCCAAATCGATACCAATTCCGATGCGTTAAGGTGTGAAAATACCTACAAGGCAGCCGCCGGATTGATGGGGGCGCTGAAAATGTGGACTCCCCGTCTCCACACTCCATACCCATCCCCCACGCTTCCCTTCAAGACTTCAATCTGCCTGTGTGCCAGTGGTGTGTCTGGTGTGCCACCCAAAAGATACTGACGATGAGTCTGGCTGTCATTAGCGGTATCCAAATCATAACATAAATACACTTGTCGTCTGTCGAGAGCTCTTTTCCGTGAAGCAGATTATGACAGGGCCAGAAAGGGGCAGGAGGTGTCTGCCTGTCTGTCTGTTTCTGGCTCTGTGGCTTTCTGGCCCCGTTCTGTTCGGCTCTGTTCTGGCAACTTGTTGGCTGCATTTCATTTTGATAACTTGTCAAAATAGTCTGGAGAGCATGATAAATGCGGCCAGACAGCGCGAAAGCCACTGACAAAGTGTTGAATGCCTGTGCCACTTTATTATTGCCATTAAGTGGTCTGCTCAATGCTCACCCACCGCCCCACCCACTCAACCCCTTTTGGGTCGGCCTTGCCACCGCCCCGGGTGCGTCAGCTGGCTTTACGACCCGCCTGCGGCCAGGGGGCGGGCGTACATGCAACTGAGGTGGCATAAACTTGTCAGGCTATGTCATAAAATCGCAGACCCTTGCACGAAAATCGAACATCATCGCCATCCCTCTCTTGGAAGGTCGGAAGGAATGGGCAATTCCCTCACGGACAGGTCACAAAATATTGTTGTAATATTTGCCAGAAATAATTTGCAACGGTCAAGGGATATCGATTTGCCCAAAATGTTCGGCCACATCAAACTACACTTTAAGAAAAGACACAGACTCTGGGCTGAGCTCTCTAGAGACCTCTCCAGAATAGATAACAATAGTGTGAGGAAGCTCTTTCCAAAAATGATATAAAAGTCAAAGAAATAGGTCATAGTTTTCTCTCAACATATTACTAGTTCTCCTGCCTTTGTCTTTATTTTCTTTCAGTGCATAAAGTTATTCTATTCCAACCTTCGCCACTTACCTTAATGTGCCGGACTGATTGGAATATGATATTGGGCATCGGGTTTTATGGCGAATCAGCTTTTATTTATTTACAAGTTGAATTTCGACCTCTCAAATCCCCCGGGTAGACCCATCCCTCGCATCTGCCTATTGATTCCCCGCCCCATATTGGGGTTCAACTAATAAAGTCCTCCCGTGCCGATGCTCCTGCTGCCGGGACATGGCTTAATTTGTTAGACGTTATCGCTTCCGCTCAAAGCCAACTGCCGGCGAGTGCAACAAAATGCATTTTCCAGTTGCAACAGCCCCAGCCAGAGGAACTGCAACTGCGGCAGGTAACTCGTTTGCTTCTGAGAGGGGGGAGGGGGGGGGGGGGAGGGGAGTGGGTATTGGGGCACAGTCACGTGCAGCGAAACATATTCGCATGTTGCCCCGATCGGCCGTGATGCACTATCGATATTTGCGTGGCCTTGGCGAACTTGAAGATATTGATTCCGACACGAAGCAATAAAGAGCTCTATTAAATATTTCGAATATTTTTAGATTTTCGAATATTCAAGCTGAAACAAAAAGGATGTGTCAGTCAAAAGGACAACAAGCCAATAGGTTGACGTGGCCCGAAGCATAGGCTTTTTCCCCCAAAAAGGAGGCAACTGTCACTGAGAGAGAGAGACAGGGGAAATGGAGATGAAAGAGATGGCTGAAACAATGAAAGGAACATAAATTGCATATGAACCTGCTGCCAAGTCGCAGTTGGCTGCACTCCATCTCGCCGGCGACTCCTTCTCGTTAGCTTGGAGTTTCTGCTTTTTTTTTCCTTCGCCTTTTCCGGCCATGCTCCACTTGTCGCTGCTGCTGTTGTCATTCCTTTTAATTTCATTTATTTTGCAAAATACAATTTAATTTGATGTGAATGCAACTGACAACTGGCAGCGGAGGAGCCACGGCCAACATACAACATACTATACAAAAGCAAAAAAATAAAGACGAACGACAAAAACGGCAGAGCCGCTTGCGAAATGGCCATAAGGCAAATATTGAACTGCAATAATCATCATCGGGATCGAAATCGGAATCGGAGTTCGAGCTGGAACTGAAGCTGAAGCTGGAGTCGATGGAGCGGCCATATCAGCCGCCATTTCGTTTCCCATCATCATCATCTTCCTTAGCAGCGACATGCTTATGTTGCAGCTACAGGAGCAACATGGAGGGGAGACTCCACCAGATACATATATCCCGCAGACAGAAGACAATCAAGCGCAAAAAGCGAACGAGCAATTGTGGCACACGGATGAGCCGGGCCAGTGATTGTCATGAAGATAACAAAAGTTGCCTTTTTGCATACCAAACATCGCCAGTAGTATCGCTGGTTGTAGTCAGCGTCGCAGCATCGGCAGTTGCTCCACCGCAGCAACATGTTGCTCAAAACTAACAAAGTATTGATTGCGCCGATTGCAAGTGGATGTGGATCACTCGTCGTCGCTGTCGCGTTCAACGACAGCTACATGGATTGTCATCCAACTGCTGGATAAAGCAACAGCAACAGGAACAGCAACATGAGCTGCACCACAGCAACACACAACATCCAGAAGCGCCGTCTGCAATCATACATCCTCCGCATGAAACAAAAGTCATTTAGTTATTGTTGCCGATTCCAGTCAATGCCCAGATACAGATACAGATACAAATGCAGATACAGATACTCCAATGCCGATGCCGATGCCAATGCCGATGACAGTCCCATCCGCTTATCAAACTTCAAACAAATCATTTTGTTGGCGGCCTTGTAGGCCTTGCTGGCTGAAAAGTTGGCCCAGGACGAAGTGAAAGGAGGCGGTGGGTAGATGGCTTTGAAGAAGGCCAGCGGAGGATAATCTGAATAGCTGATTGGCCGCTGAAAAGTGGCATTGTTATATATTATACATTTTAAAATATTTATACCATCTATATATGATTCCAACTTCTGTTAAAGTTTAATGATTTTTCCACAACATGGCTGGGTGCCATCAGCCAGGTTCGTGTCGTCATTTTGCCCCAAAACTTCCCCCTTCTCGGTCCGTCCGAGTATCTAGGACGCAGATCCCATTGCATTCGCTGGATGCGGATTGGCAAAAAAAAAAATGGAAGAATCGCAAACAGGAAAAATGAAGTGAACATCATCATTATTTCTTCGCCGTCGACGTGAGCGCAGCAAAAAAATTATTGAATTTGAATCCGGCAGCTGCCATTCGCGTCTTGAGGCATCTCCAGCGATGCTGTGTGGCAGGGGTTTGGTTGTGTGGCAAGAACGCGTTTTGCACTTTGCGCTGATTGGAAGAGATCTGAAAGGAGCCAGAGCCAGCACGAAATTACAAAAGCCATAGTGCCGGGGAGGAGCGACAATGTGGGCAAAGGAAGCGGCTCCTCTTTAATGGGGATAATATATTTAACAAGCCAATCAGGGATTTTTATTAAGCGGGTAGTGGGTGTGTACGGGTAGACCTACCTGACTAATTTGATGAGTGGACATCGAAACCGGCAAGGCCCCAAAAATTATTCATATTTACAGTGTCTCGGTTAACCGACAAACCAAATGACAGCGAACATTTCGTCCATTTATTATTTGTGGCCTCCGTGCGGACAAATACGGCGAGGACTCGCCCCTCCACACACCCCCCAGGAGCCCAGGACCACCACTAAACAAATGAGCATTGCAGTCCAATTAAAATAATAATTACATTTCTAATGTAACTGCAATTTGTGTTTGCGAAAAAGTGCGCCCATACCCATACCATGGCCCCAGTAGCTCGAATAGCATAAATATTAATGACGACGAAGAGAAACAGGGTCCCCAAACAGAGAAAGGGTATGCCACTATATGTATATAGTAGAATATATAGTGGTAGGTAGGGTTTTTGGATTTTGTTGGGGACCGAAAAAGGGCAGGGGCTCCGGCAAATGTGCGTGCGTGTCGATAAATGTTTGCTTTTCCCAAACCCACACACATTTTCGCACAAATAAAACTCAGACGGACGGGATGTGTTGGCTCTGTGGCAAAGTTCGAATAAAATGGCTAAAATACCTGTGTCTGTGGTCAGCTCTGTTCATATTTACATTCTAAATAAATAATATTCTAATTTGACAAAGCAAACGGTAATTTATTAAAATTGTTAGTAGCCCGGCGCTAGTTGCATTAATCCTTAACAAACCAAAGGCCAAAGTCCACACAGAGGACATCGGGGTTGAGTCGATTACAACCTTAGTTTTTGCTCCGCACTGTACCCAAGTTGCAGGGTCAAAAGCAGGGTAACAAGAATAATGGCCAGGACTAAAGTGAGAACTTGAATGTAAGACACTGGCTGCAGAGTCACTTAATCTTGTGGGTTTTCGAGTAGATCTTCGACAGCAGCATTCATTTTAAACAATAATTAAATCATAAATATATTATATTACAAGTTAAAGTAGTGTATCAAGAAATAGAGCACCACGCATTCTGAATATGTTCCGTGCTCCTGCCAAAAGGAGGAAGGGAAGATGCCAACATTTCATATGCTAAGCTGGATCCGGAAGGGAGGTTGGGCGCCGTCTGTCTGAGGGTTTAAAGCCCAAAGCCAACCACCAACACGGCCAACCGCAGGACCCCTGGAACCCAGACATGTTTTGGGGGCTGTCGGCCGAGCATGAGCAATTTGCATTTTGGCCATAGGACTTGGATTGGCTAGCTTGGGTTTGGAAGGACTTATGGGCATCATATTTGCAGCAAAAAATATCTATAAAACTATAGAGATAATTTAATCTAAATTGTACATTTTATTTAATTTTTTTAGAAAAGATTATAGCTTCTTATAGAAGTAAAAATGTAATATCCTTTTGATTTTCTCTCACTGTAGACCCTGCTTGTGTTCTGTGGATTGAAGAGATATTAAAATGAATATTTTGCGGATAACATGAAATTGAAATTGCCTGCGACTCGACTCAACCTCAACCTCAACCTCAATCGTCTCGGATGACGATGGCGATGACGATGGCGGCCTGTTTAACTCGACTTGGCCACTGGCCTGGTCGTTGCTCGTTGCTCGTTGCTTATGGCCCAGCATTCCGATAACAATGTGGACTGGATGACGACGGATGGGGGATGGGTGTGGATATACCCATACCCTCGTATTGGTATTGGGAATATGGAGATGACGTTGGCTCCCATTTGCTGCTATCGTGTAATGTGTTTAGCGGGGCGACTGAAGGGGACAGGAGTTCGGGAACAGAAGCTCTGCCACTGCGGCTTCTCTGTAGATTTCCATATTAATAAATGGCCACGGCTGCCGTTGCAACTTTCAACGCGGGACGGGGCTATCCGGGGGCAGAGTTATTTATTGGCAGGCGTGCTCTCAATAAAATTATGGTTCATGCAGATTATGCGAGTGCAGAAACTTGTTTGCCACAGACACAGGAGGAAGGAGGAGGCAGCAGTCAGAAGGGGGTTAAAGCCAAGATTATTGTGGCCATGTTGCAGAACAGAACAGAACAGGCAGCAAGGGAATATGTAAAGTGGACTTATCAAAATGGAGATGATGCCGCATGTCGGGGATGCTATGGAATGATTTTGGGCACATCCCTAATGGGATTATGTGGAGATGTAGGTGTGCTTGTATACTCGAGCAGGGAGTACCAGACTTTGGACTTAAAAAGAGGGCTCCTAATGCCTATAAAAATATACTCTCAAACTGTAGAGCTCATTAAAGCCTTCATTTCATCCTTCATGCAATTGGCTCCACTCTCCACATGTCAGTGCAACTGGTTTCCATCTTCCGATGCGGCTGCCAACACTTGGCGACTAATTAACCTTGGTTACCCTGCAACTACGATAAGTACCATGCACGGGAGGACGGCGTCCAGAGACGACTCCTCTTTCTTGGCTCCTCAAAAATTTGCATATCAATTTGTACACACAACGACGGGGTTATAGCCGAGAAAAAAGACCCCAAGTAAAATGGCGTATAAACTGAAAATCGCTTCGAACCACAAAACCGCAAAGCGAGTAGAACTGCACAGAGCAGAAATCATGATTCTCATTATTTTGCTAAAAACGCCAAACGGCAAACGGGGCGACTCCCACCTGGCCACCACCCGGCCCCCTCTAGTGGAGCATTTAAAAGCGGCAGACTCAAATGAAGATATGCAGATTAAAGGAGTGAGATGGCCGCAGAACCAACAGCAACAGCAACGGCAAAAAGCTACCAGCGTCAATGTGGAAAAATTACGATGAGCATTACCAGGCGCATTAAAAGGCTCTTGGTAGCCCCGCTCCGCCGACCATCCCCTCTGGAGGTCACAATGGGGACGTCCATGGGCAACGGTAGCCGGCAGCAGCCGCAGACCAATTCTGAGATATGAACATGGCGTTTTTTTGAGAGCCATATGAAAAGACCACAGCAGCGGCAGCATCAGTGCCAGGAGCAGAATACTTTGGCTCCTGGGTTCTTGAATCTGGATTTTGGGTTCTGGCCTCTGAATTCTGTATTCTGGACTGGGAACCCCGGCCCAGGTACTCTTGGTTTCCAGTTGAGCTGGGCGCGCATCTCGAGGAGACGATAACAATACATGCGCCACGACCGCAGTGGTTCACAGGCAGGCACAACATCATTTACCCTGGTATCAGGGTAAAATTCTTCAAAATATTGTTAAATATAACAATATTTAAATAAGAGTTTCAAAACGGTAGTGGGGTTAGTTTTTGGGTTACATTTTAAATCATTGTAAGCTTAGAATGAGGCTATCTTTAAGGTATTTAATATAATTCCCCCAAAATATATACTGAGACACTGTGGCAAGATCTACTTCACAACTGGATGGCGGGGGCGACTAACTTGGCTCGATGCCGGCCTCGTTTGCTCTGGCAATTGTTCTCGCCGCTTGGGCTTTTCCTTTTTCCGTGTCTAGCATTGAACTTGGACTTGGAGCCGCGGCTGGACTTGGACCTGGACTAGAGCTGGAGCTTGAGCTGGAGTTGGAATCGGGCGATAAGCGTCAGCGCGCCAGTTAATAGCAACAAATAAATGCAACTAAATGCTCAGCTCTCGGTTGGAAAAAGGAAAAGGGATGGAAGCGAATCGAATGGTTGGATGGAGGCTTTCGGTGGAGCGACCGCCATGGCCATATGAAGATATCCAAAACAACGACACAATGCGGTAGTTGCCGTTGGCATATCGTCGCCACTTGGTCCACTTGGTGGCACCACCACCGCTACTGCCACCGCCACCAGAACCACCACCCCCGCCCGTTTTGTTCCACTGTCTATTGTTGGAGCCGCGGCCATTGTCATCGTCTCTTTTGGCCAACAGCAGTGGATTTGTTATTCCTTCTGGCCATGGCCGGGGCATTGTCTCGACTCGTGTAGTCTTTTGCATCTCGTGGCTGTTCTTTCCGGGATCTGGCCAAATTTGGTCTGGGCCGCGTGATATAATTCATAATTCATTCGCCCGCGACATCTTTATTTGAATGTCGCAAAAGGCATCTAATAGAGTCAGTTGCAGGCGTGAATTATTGTCTATCCTGTTTACATTCTATGTAAATAAATTGGCGAAATTTTCCAGGAAGGCATGATGGGTATAACTAGAAGTCAGTTTTCGACAAGCGATAGGGGCTCCGTCGATCCTCTAAAAGATTGAAATTTGAAACATTTGACATAAAATAAATTTTTCTTGAACATAATTTGGTTTTATGATGCTTTCTTATCGGAGGCTCATTGCTGCCTCGATCGCAGTCTTACATAGCCTTCAAGCCCCCAGGCATGGGATTTTTAATTAGCCAACACGCTAAGTAGCCATTCATCAAATATCTTTCAACACATTTCAAGCGCCTGCGCTAATTGCCGCATGGAAGTGGCACCGAACCGGGGCGTGTGTTTGGGAACCAGTCACAAAGTGGCAGTCACCGAATCCAAATCTTATCTGTGCATCTCGAGGCAACGCCAGGTTGTCGCCAACTGCCAAGAGTGGTAAGTGGTAGTTGGCTGGCGGGCTGGCGGGATGGCAAAGTGGCAAGGTGGCAAGTGTGGCATTGCATGTTCAGCTTAAAATTTAATAAGCGCAAACAACTTCATAAATTCAGGCCCAGAGATCGCTGGCCGTCACCTGACACCATCACTGAGAAATAACGCTAGGCAACTTGGAAAGAGGGCCATGGGGAACTGGAACTGGAAGTAGCCCTCTTTCTCGCAGTGTAGCTCCGCGGAGCATAACGACTTGGGGCGAGAGGACTCCGACAAGATCGCGTCGCACAGCACGAATACACATTTAATATCTGACCGTTTATAATGGACTAATCCTGCCCAGATCGAGTCTATCACCCAGAGCTAACAACCCAATGGTCATTCTGCACAATCTTTCTTTCTGCAATGGTATGTTCTGCCCGTATTTATTTATTATATTTTAATTGAAACAATGTGTTTGAAACATGAATATAGTTTCTATTTTCTAGTTTCTATTTTCCCAATAAAACATGCTGTTGAGGAAATTGATACAATCAAACTTCTTTCCGCCGACCTGTTAATAAAATACATAAGTACGTCTTTTGAAAATTATTACTTGAAACTTACAATCTGCTCCACGCGCTCGAAACTTTTGTTGGGAAGGACCAGGACAATAGGCTTTTCGCTGGTGTAGCCATTACTCTTTAAAATGTCATTTACTTTTCCCACAAACTCCTTCGATATGAATGACTCTATTTCCATTTTCAAGTGAAAGTCACGGAGAAATTTGCACTTTTTAATTATTTCGAAGATGTTGTCCTTATTAAGTCCTTCGACTGCAATGCTCACTTTCTCCAGGGTAGTGGCATGATCGAAAATCCATTTGAATAAAATGCTCGACGGACAAAAATTGCTCCAGAACCCAATTTGCTTCAGCTTGGGGCAAACAGGTAAATCTATTTGACATATGATGGAATTGCAAATGCAAAACGATTCCAGAGCGCCAAACATCTCGGTAGTGGGTAATTGAGGCATCTGCCCCAATCCGACAATCTTCACTTTGCGCAGATTTTTGAGTGGCAGCAGCACATCATATATGTTTAGTCTAAATTGAAATGGTCCAAAATCGAGTTGCAAATCCTCCAAGTAGGTAAAACGTCTAATAAGATTCCCTGAAACGATGGACATATAATTAAAGAGGGCACCCGCCTTAGATGAATCACAACTCACCAATACGGCAATCCGCATCTTTAATATGTAATTCCTTTAAGTTCCCAAGTTTTAAAAATGAATTTACAAGCTTTGAGAAATTAGAGCTCGACGCATTTATTCGAACCCTTAGAGTCTGAAATTTCTTTCCATGCAGAAGATATCTTTTTATATATTCCACCTCCTGATCATCTACGGTTATATTTATGGATTGCAAATTGTCGAAGCAATCATTAATTAACTGGTCAAGTATTATGAAATTATTAAAATTATCTTCTAAATCGATGTGAAGAATCTTTGAACCGCACAGAGGCAAAATACGTTCGAGGAACCAGTCTGAGTTATAGTGGAGTGTAACCGTTGCATACGCATCTTTAATATGGCAAGCGAATGCTTTTCCCAAATAGTCATGAGCCACAGCCAGGGACCATTTATCCCATTCATCTAGATGTTTGAATATTTCGTCCAGGACTAAAAATGGCAAGTCAAGAATATTCACTGCAGTTTCCATTATCGAGAGTCGAAGTCTGCAACGATAAAAATTCAGCCACAGAGAGTTAATATTTTACCTGTAGATTTCATTTTATATTTCACTACTTTGCTGAATCGCCTGCTTTGCTGTAAAGGAAATTAATAAATGTTTCATATATATTCCGCATTTTTTAACCATTTTTTTCCACCAGTTCACTATAAATGTAATAATAATTAATGGCAAACACATATTTGCACTTGGCCATGGCATTAAAATTCCAGCCGGAACAATCAGCGCCATGGATTCTCTCACGATCATTATCTGGGGCCTGGAAATGGCCTGAAAGAGCGGAGTGGGCTATTTGGCGGCTAAATGAAGAGGCTCTTGGCCAAACGAATTGCTTACAGACTAAATGTCAGTGACAACAACAAGAACCAGGTCTCGCAACAACAGCTATTGGTCTAGTTAGAAATTCTATAACCGAATTCTGAGCAAGATGGGATGCACGGAAAAAACTTCATACGGATTTTCGTTGCAATCAATTAAAATTTTGGAATATATTTTCAACTTTTATTTGTTCCTATTTATATATTTCTTGTAAGTATTGAAGTACTTTGATGTTTTAGGATTTTTATTATTTTTGTGTAAGTATTGCCTCGTGCGGCAGCAGGGTGTTGAAAAATTGCCGGCACCTTCTGGTCCTTGACAGGTCGCTCGCCCCCTCCTCGCCCCTAACAGCCTCGCACTTTTGTCACGATCCTTTCAGTTACCCGTTGCAGCCACGGGCTGCAACACATCCACATCCACATCCATTGTTGCATCTTGGCTGGCGGCTGATCTCACAGAGATTGCGCTGGTGCGCGGCACTTTTTGGGTCTGGTCATCGCGACATCATCGCGCCAAGCAGGCCGAGCAGGGAATTGATGAACGCCTAGTTCCCGGTTCCTAGCCTACACTCCACGAAATTCCCCACGCCCCAGAGATTTTCCTCATTTTCCAACTATCGACTACCCGCAAATAGATGAAAGTTCCCCTGAATTTGTCGCTGTGCAATTAGAGCTTCGGCTTCATCTGCATGTGAGTGTTGGCTGGCCGGCTGGTTGCAGTTGGGGGTCGCACTGCGTCTATTTAAGGCCGAGATTTGATTGTCCGGCGGAGATATGCCAATTTCTCAGTCGGTTCCTGGCAGCTCACAGCTTGTCGGACATTGTTCTAGCTATGAGTGTTGGGTGTTGCAAGTTGCTATGCTGCTACGATGCAATGTTGCATGCGGCGGCGATCGCAGTCGCCTCGATTGATGCCGATTGCCGTTTGGCAATGGTCAAGCGAAAGTGTCAATATAATTGGCCAAATTGATGTGGCCAAGCTTGGAGCATGAAGCCTGGGGCCCAAATTAGGCAAACCGTTTTCAAGAAACATTCCGAGAAGCAGAAACTCCTTCGAGAAGTGCCACGCTTCTGGACACATTTCAATCAGTTTTCATTCGGCAGTGGAAAAACGATAAATAAATGACAAAAACCATTTCATAAGAGAGTCGCTGACAGTGGCATCTGCTGGCAAACACTTGCAACATGCGGCACTCACTTCCTCGACTGCAACTTGCAACTTGCAGCTTGCATAAATAGGAGCCAGAGGAGAGACTCGTTTGCATGCCGCCGCAAGACTTTCACATTGTGACGTATTTATGGATATCAAGTGCCACAATTTCTGCACTCGCGGATTCATCTTTGTCCCACACTCGGCAATAGAACAGCTCCAAGCTGCAAGCTCCACGATCCAAGCTCCAAGTTGCATTTCCTTTTCGAACTGACAGGCCCAGAGAAATCCAGTTAGTTATGTGCGATTCCCCCTGACTGAGATATTTGCATATCCATATTTGCAGCACTCGCATATTGATGGATGCATTCACCCGGCAATTATTTCGGCCTGGGCACTCACTCGGCTTTGGCTGGCCAAATCCCAGGCTGGCCTTTTAACATAGCAGAAGCAGATACCAAGATTTAAATTCCAACATCAAGTTGGCGGACTTTTATCTTAACCAGAAGATATGCCAGCAATTCTGAGCCAGTGCATAGGTATTTGTAATAGCTGGCATTTCAATCAGGCATTTGTGATCTGTCAATAATGATGAAGTTTGATTTAAAGACAGAAAACTAGTAGTTATATTAAAAATAAATCCTTAACCACCTTTGTTTTGAAGTGCATTTGTGCATTGACTTGTCAGCGGGCATAAAAAACCAATTCGAAGGACTTTGTTTGGACAGGGGCTGAGAAATGGCCATCGTTTCGCCATGGCCTCAAAACTAATTAATTAATCAATTATGGAAAACACACTCACCGCCCGACCCGATCCCTTGATTACGATTCCTTGGAAACGAGCTGCATTTTTTATGTGTGCAGTGCTCGTTAAAGTTTTATTGGCCGCCGCTCCCGATGGGATGTGAATCGTACATTTGTACACCTTCTGGGCCTTATTCCAGCCCCCCCCACCCGGATATTCCTCAAAGTATGAAAAATGCTAAGTCTGTAATGAAAACAAAAGCTAAACGCAGCTGGAGGCTTTGATAAAAAGTCGCAGCTCTTGCTTTCGAGTGCAGCTAATTAATTTTGATCCGCCAGGTGGGTTGCCACCCAGGAGGTGGAAAAAAAAAAACATCTATCTGGGCGATGACTCACTGGGACAGCTACCAATCCCTGCACCATCAGGTGAATTATAGCCGATTGTCAATCCAGCAACACATTCGCCATTCGATGACCTGCCAATAGCCCTTGTCCTTTTCATGTTGCTCCCCCAGGGCCACAATGAAAGAAACATTTCTAAGGTTTGCATGTCTTGGTCAAATTTCAGTGCAATTTTGCTTTTTTTTGGCTAATGCTCGTCCATCCAGAGAGTTCGGGCAGTCCCTGGCGTATATTATTTCGGCATAAATCAAAACTTTCACTTAGCACGCTCATTTGTTTCAATGACCCTGCCTTTCCCACTCGAATAGTGATAAAAATCTATTACATGCTCATATCATATTTTATTTTCCGCTTCTTGGCACTTCCTGGGCTGAAGGGAAATTATGAAAAAGCTTTTTTTATGGCCACTGTCCATCCGCTTTTTACGATGATGACACCACGCTCTCCGGCTTTCTCGACTCACTCTCCGTCTCCGGCCAAGTGACATATTAAATTTAATGGAAATTGATGAGCGCTTATTATGATATGAGATAGCTGGCATAGTCCTTTGTCCTGCCATCCCATCCTGTCCTTTCTTTGGGGGTTGCTTGGATGGATGGATTTTTTGTTTGGGTCCGGAGTTCGCCGTCCGTAGTCCGGAGTCCGGACTTTAGTATCTTTTTTATCATAAAAGTAATTTCTGCTGATGGTCGCACTAAATTCATTGATTCAATTTCCTCGCTGGCTTTGCGTGTATAGTGCTCCCTGGATCGTATTGCTTTCTCCCGACAGACAGCTCCAATAAATATGGATATAATATTTCAATATTTGTGCAACTTTCTCCTGGCTTGAACGTAAATCACGATTTGTCCAAATACTTTTGTGACTGGTTGGGTTTTTCGCAAAATAAAAGAAGCCCCACAAAAAAGACAAGTTAATGGGGAAATGATTTCAAATAAGTTGACAGAGATTTGTACCAGGTAGGCATTAAAAGATGATATTAATATGTGGCTGCGATTACTCAGCTCCTTGACTGGCTCGCCTCATTGCTTAGTACGTCTGATATACCAGTCGGTTGTTTCCAGGAATATCTCCATTCCCCCCTCTGACGCTCCACTAGCCCCCTTCGATGTTATGGCCATTGTGCGAGGTCATAAATACTCACGGGCCCTGACAGTCATCATAAAAGCGGGCATGATTCATATGCCAGGCTCCCCGGCCGTTTAACGACACTTTAATAATTCTCTAATTGCAAAAAATACGGCGAAATGTTGCACACAGGCCCCAAAACACACGATCGGGATCGGAGGGTTGCGTCGTTTAATGGCCAGCGAGTGCCTTTTAATTGGGTGGCGCCCAGTGCCATAAAAGCAGCACGAGGGGATCGGGTTTGGGGTCGGATTCGGACTCACCCCGGGATCACCTGGGCTGGGTTCAGTTTACAGGCCCGGCGGGCTCCAGCTCTGGCTCTGGCTCGTCCTCCACCTGCCGGGAATGGTTATTCATAATTTTTTGTGGCCCCCAATGTTGGGGCGCATAATTTAAGGCGACACTAAAAGTTTTTTGTGACTTGCTCAGAGCATCGAATACAGGGATACCCTTAAAGGACAGACAATACCCCACCAGAGGTCTGGCATTGGAATCCAAAACTCAACTGACAACTGACAGTGAAGGAACTGCCTGCCGAGTAGACTTAACATCATAATTTTCTGGGCATTTGAACTTGGGTCTTGAAATGGGTTTCCTTTTGCTTTGGGGTTTCCTTTCTACCACCCCGTTCCCGGTAATAAGTTTCCGCTTCGTCGCCAAATTTCATTACCCCCCTCCGATGTTGACATATCGGATTACGCACTAATTATCCTTCTAATTAACCCTTCTGTCTTAATGTTTTTTCCGTCTCACCTTCGCCGCCGCGTCTTGTTTTCCGCCAGCCGAGGGGTTTCTCGACCATGACCCTCTTCATCCGCTGCCGTTTTTAAGCCTATTAGGGAAAACTCTCATAATTACTTTGTTACACTCGCTGCCACTGGCAGTTGTCTCTTGGCCCGGCTACGAGCCAACTTCGCCTCTTACCCGCTCCCAGAGCCAGAGCAAGCATATCGATATCAAATCGTGGCATCGATGACACTGACAGCTCAGTGGAGCGGTCTGTCTCCGGGGCTACCGGAATTTCAGCTTTCAAACAGTGGACATGGAGCTGTCGGACTTATAGCAGCTTAGTTTCGAGTGGGTAACCATTTTTTGTCCGATATTTTCTAATCCCTCATCCAGAGTTTAAATAATCAAGTGGCATAAACGGCAAAGCCAAACCCTAGGAGTGGGAGTGAGCGGCGGGAGCATTTAAATATTGATTGTGATATCAATGCATCACTATCTAAATTTGCATATCATCAGCCGCAAGCCAGCTTCACCCACGAATTGCGAATGTCACTAATTTGTCCCTAAAATGGGCGATGTGTGGGCGGGTGTTTTGGTCGGCAAGGAGCTGGCCAGTCGATGTTTATCATTAAAAACCAGTCTCAGTTTTCAATTCCCTCCAACATCCATCCCCCGGCCGCCCAGTCGACAAATAATAATCTCCTCGTTGGGGGCGTGGCACATTATTATGGTGTGAAGGTGCAGGACAAAGGCCACAATCAAGCAATCAGCAGCAACAGCCCCAACAATTGCAACTGTATTGCAGCACTTCCATTTATGAGTGACTCTGCACCCGAACTCTTCGTCCTGCCTCAAATGCCAACGATTCGCACACAATTTCAATTGCAGATGAAACAAATACAATGCTCATATGAATATTTATTTTGCAATAAAAATAGCAAAAATCGAAATTCGAGATATTTTGCTTTGTCTTGGAAAAATAAGAGCTTGGGCAGTTTGATGAGTTTGTTGAGGAAAGAAAATAGTAGTTTCTTTTGTAAGAGATGGGTTTTGCAATTCAAACTATGTCCTTTATTCCTATATACCTTAAAAGATTTTTCCTTAAAGAGCTTATAATATTTGATTACTGTTCAAGCAGCCCACTTCCAGCCAAGACAAAATATTATATTATTATTATTTTTATTACTCTGTGCTGTGTAGAGATGTCATGTATGCAAATATATCTTCATGTCTTGTTTAAGCACTGTCGATTGTGTTTGAGAGCAAATATTTGTGCAGCACGAAGCTGCAAGAAGCCAAGATGTTTGATACCTTGGCATTGACTTATAGATGGCCAACACTCTCCCCTTTGGCCCCCAGCCGATGCCGGAGTTGTAGGCCAAGTGCAAATAGCCGCCTCCCCCTCGCAGAATGTGGAAACTTTAGATGTTGTTGACCGTTGTTTACAATCGACGTTGATTATACAGACATATGGTGTATGTGTGGAGGAAATTGATATGCTGAAATCAAAGATGTTGATTTCCGTTGGGAATACTCAACTCACTCACTCACACCCGCCGGCCCGGAGTACAATTGCCAGTTGACCCCTGGATATTGACCACCGACTGGAGCTTCCTTTTGACCCTTCACTGCACTCGTCACTCGTCATATTCAATTACAGGGCTCCGGCTTTAAGTTTTCAGCGTGCGACTTCCTGTTGTGAAATTAATGTGTGCTCTGATTTACATCGACCGCACCCAAAAGGTCTTCCCAACCGAAAGCCCACCTATATGATATGTTAATTCATACCCGGTGGCGAAAACAAAAGGCCAAACGGGTAAACAATTGCATTCATATCCGTCCCGCACTGCTCGAAAAGATTCACATATATATTCAATATATCTGACCGCTGACCGCTGACCAGGGCAGGGCGTGGCCCCGCCTCCCCTATACCGGATGCACCTGAAATCGATCGCCGTGGCGCGAATCGATCCCTTCGAGAGGCCTCCTCAATTATTGCATAATGAGCTGTTGCTGTTGCTGGCAGGGAAGCCCTCGCTCGCCGCCTCGGCTGACATTTTCACACATTTCAATTTCATAATTGATATGCGGTCAATTTGCTTAAACGCCGGCTAAAGCACGAAGCCACAATTTGTCGACATTCCCAGAGATGTGGTTATAAGAGTGCGGAATACTTATGAATTGGACTCGATGTTTTCCCCCATCGGTTACCCGATATGGGGTACAGGCCTGGGGCAGAACGGGAAGTATCGCGTTTTGGTCTTTGGCAAAACATAAAAGGGTTCGGCCAAGGCAATAGCATTTAATAATTCCAGAGTGCTTGTCCAGCACTTTGGTGACATCCGATCTATCAGCCCCTTCAAAGACGCATCACCCGATTGGACTTTACTCAGAATTCACACAGTAAAATTCATAATATTATTACGACGATGACAGGGCCGACACTTCATGTGAATAAATACGTAAATGCATATATAATCAGAGTAGAGTGGCCGGCATATTATCATTTTGGCACGGAGGCCAAGAAGTGGTCGGCTACCGACGACAGATGTCCCAGAAACCGCGAAATCGTGTCGGGACTCCTCCCCCACAAGGCCCCCATTCCCGAAGACTGGGCCAGAGAGAAAATGCGGATAAGATCTACGAGCCAAACAATTCGGTTTTGACATTTATGACGAAATTTCTTAAATCAACTGTCATGTACGGCTGTCATATTGAATAATTCGGGGGGTTTATGGAGGTCTATGGAGGCGGTCTGGCCTGGCAGGGGGGATCGCAGCACTTGCTATGCATAATTTATGGCCAAATTATGGGCAACTCTCCGCAGCGAGTGAACTCATTCTAATTAAGTGGCCCAGAGCCCACAGTCTACTCCACTGAGAAATAATAGGAGTGGATAATTCGTTTGTTGGGAAACTATGTATGCTTCAATTCATTTATTTTTTTTCGAGTGCATCCACGGGGTATGGGGCCAAGAAACAAGGCCCAGATGGGGCCAAATACGTGAGCAGGCCGAACGGGGAAATTAAAATGCGCACACACGCATTTAAAATGCCAAACAGGCACAAAATTTAATAATTTCGCTTTTTGCACAACATCATCAACACTGGAATCGCTGTCGATTGACGATTGCCCGACCTGGTCCGCTCTGAGTTCCCCCGTATCCGAATCGGACCGGGCTTTATGATTTTATTATTCTCATTTTTAATGACAACGACGATGATGACCAATAAAGATATTAAAACGGCGCATGAAATGTGCCCCCGAAATGGTTTCATAAATGGCTCTGCGCACGCCTTGTCCAGGAGGGGGGCAAGGGTCGGGGGCATGGTGTACACACCAGGTGTATGGGGCAGGAGGGGATCAGCTGCAGGGGCTTTCCCCGCATATGCCACGAATACAAATTCGTTATGATGGTTTTTATGCCCTGCCCTGGCCACAAATGAATATGTAAGAGCATACGCATTCACATTCACATTCGTTTTGGCCCTTTTTGGCCATTTTGGCCAGATTCAACCTGCATTTCCAGACGACGGCGTGTGGCGCTCAGTTCGCCGGAGATTGCATCTCGAGTTGCTTCGAAAAACACTGGAAATAATACAATAGGCATTTGTACCTTAATCATATATTGCGAGTCTGTAGGTTTTGTCTTTTATTGAAACATTACCGGACTAATGGTTTTTAATATAGTTTCTTAAGTATTTCCTGGCAAACTTTAATGCGCTCGCGACTTGCCCTCGCCCATCCCACTCGAAAAAGCCAAATCCCTGTCCCTTCTCCAGGGAGATTCAAAATCGTTAAGATCTGCTGCGTGGCCAGGCCTAAAATCAGGCTCTGATCTTGGCCTCCTGCTGCCCTCTTTCCCGATCTCTCTCTCCTGGTCCCTCGTCCCTCGTCCCGTCTCTTTCTGTATCTGTATCTTTATCTCCGATGCGGCGGGTTCACTGCGGATTGGGGGCCGCGGTGTGTGTGTTTTTACGAATCACGGATTCGATGTTTCGCATGAATACGTAATTAAATCTATAAATCGGCCAATTAAAATGCTTTGATATCGTGACAACATAACATTGGACATCGCCGTATGTTGCGCGATAGTCTCCAACTGCGAATATTTACTTCCCTTTCTCCTCCTCTGGCGGATGAATATCCCTTCTTTATTCTCCTGATTTGCTGGCGATCGTACAAGTTGGGGATTTACAAAAAAAAAAACAAGACAATATTGGGCGAAGACGATGCCTACATACCCTTTCAGTAAGATGTACTCTTCTGTTCTAGGGAAGATATACGGTAAAGCTATGGTTTATATTTTGTCGAAGCCCTATTGCTACCTATTTTCGAAATTGGATGCAATATATATGAGATATTGGCTTGAAAGTGTGCTTTTCGGCCAAATGCCAAGAACATGGTCTAAACTTGGACAACGCGGTAACTAGTTCTATGGAATTCCTCATAACTTCCTTAATACTTCTCAGATTTTAAAATGTTTTACCTTCCCAATCTTGTATCTTCCAGTACAATCATTATCCATCAAAACCTGACCACCCAAATTTTGACCCATTTTTCGAAAATTTTCATCATGATTTTGGCCAAAAAAATGGCTCAAATTTTGATTGTTCGATTTTTGGAATCTTTTGATGCAAATCGACGGGGCTTAAAGCGCTGATTCATAAATGGTATTCCGTTCTTTATTCGCATGCGAAATAGTTAAAATATTCGCAAAAAAGTAAGTCAAAAGTTACGACAAAAAATTTCAAAACCGTGCTCAATTTTTTTCACTTTTTTGAATGGAAAATATGTATAACTTGGCCAATTCTTGTCAGATCAATGAATGTGATACCTTCCCGATCTTATATTTCTGCGTAGTTTTATTCTTAATCAAAACCTGGCAACAAAAATTTTGACCCATTTTTCGAAATTTTTTAAAGGGGTAACATCACGATTTTAGCCAGAAATTGAGAGAAATATTTTTTGGCCGAGTTTTCTAATTTTTTTATGAAAATAGATGGGGATTAGATCACTGATTTAGAAATAGTATTCTGTTTCTTAATCGGCTGCGTTATAGTTAAAAAATTTGCTAAAAATTAATCAGAAGTTACGATTTTGTCCAAACAAAAAATCTCAAAGTCAAATTTTTCACTTTTCTGAACTGAAAATGTGTATAACTTGGCTAAAACATTGCGGATCGATAAGTGTTATACCTTCCCAACCTTATATCTTCGAGGACTACCATTTTAAATAAAAAACTGTTGATATTACCCTTTGCTAGAGTATACCATTAAAATGAAATTATTATACAAAAACAAAGTGGGCGGGGACCTTCAAGGAGGAAAACCCTCTTGGTCCTTGTTAAGTGTACTTGCTAAGAGGATATTGGACCTGAATCGGTATCTGGACGATCGATCTCTCGGGGATATTATGTTATAAGCATTCTTTTAAAGATTGTGACAGTTCAATGCTCAGGGCAAGTTTTTAATTGTGAATGAATTTTCAAGGGCTATTCAGGGATCCTTATCTCCCAGGAGTACAAAATGGTTAATGGCAAGCTTTTCGTGGGAGAAAATATCTTTTAAATAAACTTATATTAATTAAAGGCTTCTCCAAGGACTGCCATTTATTGTTTGCGATAATAAATTCATCTTAATCCTTCTCAAAGCCATGTAGTTGTTTTTCGCAGTTGGCTGAAAACCGGTTAGCATTCGTGGCTAATATGCATATTAAGTTGACCATCTCGAAACGCAGCCACTGACCACTGGCCACTGAGCTTTAAGCAAATGCCCGCCTACGGTTGGCCACAACTTTGGATACCCCGGCGTGGTGACAAACTATCCAATTATAAAATGGACAACTCCCAACTGATCGCATCGACGACATATGCAAATGGGCAAGCGCCACCACCACCGCCATAGGCACTGCCACCTCCATTTCCTGCACCACCTGGAGACCCAATTGCGACTCATAAAAGTTGTGGCAATTAACTAAAACGAGATCAGGCCCGGGGCAGCCACATCCAGCTTGCCACCCACGCACTCGGCGCCTGTTGCATCCCGACTGCGGTTGGCAGGAGTTAACTAAAGCGTCGATCTAGCGATTAATCTGCAACAAGTGGCAGAACCGGAAGCAGGGGGTTCGGGAGTCCATGCAACAGCCAGTTGAGGAATAGCCAAGGAGGTACTTCTTAGTGGTTGCAAAAATGAATATAAAATTCTAAAAAAGCTGGGAAAATTTCAAACTATTTGTATTATTTTCCTAAATTATCAAGAAGAACTTTAAAATCCAAAAAGATAAATTTTAGATTTTGTAATAAAGAGGTTCATAAATCAAGATAGACCATTTTCAATATACCCCTTCATACTATTGAGGCGGTAAAAAAATTTTCAAATTAGATTTTTGACTTTTTCGCCAGCTTTGGGGGAAGTTCGGGGATCTGGTCTAGTGCTGGGTGCTGCACATTATTGCCGTCTGTGGCGCCGACTCGAATGCCGGGCCCAGTTACAAAGCCAAGAACATAGCCAGGATCGAGAGCCGAAAAGCCAGACTGCGGGTAGAGGTAAAGGGCCCGGCCACCAACCAATCGAAAACACATTTGTCGCCGGCGAAACAGCGACGACGATCAGTTCGTGGGCTGTTTCGGTGAATTCCCGGCATTCTGCCCTCTGTTAGCCCCCGTTCCCTGGAACTCCCGACCAGCGACTACTACCAACTTCCAATGCCAATCGTCCGGATCGTGAGAGTTTCGTGCGCAGGCAGGCTCAGGCTGAGGCTGAAGCTCAGTGAGCCCGGCTCTGCCATCATAGCCTGTTGTTGTTATTGTCATCATTTTATAATTGTCGTTGTAAGCTCTTCAGCCATGCTCCATGCCAGTTGTTGGGGGCTCCCCGCCTCGCCATCTAGTGGTAGCTATTTGCAATTGTTGTTGCCGATCCAGAGCCATGGCCCAGACCCACAGAGAAGGCCCAAAGGCGAAGCCAAAGCCAATCGCATTGCCGCCGAACGGAGATGGAAAACAACAACAACCAACAACCAAGAAGACGACTGCCAGACGCCGTCCAAGTTGTTAGCTTCATTTGTTGCCGCGAGTGTAAGCTCAGCCAGGCTTAAATTGCAACAGGAGCGGAATCGGGAACACACTACGTCTTTAAAACCTATCAAAGTTATTCATAGCGAAGCCTAATCCAACAAAAAAATATTAACTAAAATAAATAGAGACACTAGAGCACTCAATATCAAAAATAAAATTTTTTTAAATATTTCTTAGAATGTTAGTAATTTCCAAGAATTTTAGTTCTTAATACTCACTTAATACTCACTGGTTAGTTCTTAATACTCACTTGAATATTTTCTGCTTTAGAAATTATGAAATTTACCACCAAATTTGTTTTACGTTCTACACTCCACCACACGCGGCCGAATAATGAGGGAAATGTTCTGATTTCCTGACAAATGCCAACTACTGTCGGGGAAACCCCGGAATCAATGAAATATGAAACTTTTGCGATGGCACTTTTGACACCAGTGTTGATAAATGCCAAACATAGAGATGAGCCACCCACAGAGATGAGCGATTTATAATTGTAATCGGAGTTAGGAGCTTAGGCGCCAAAAAAAGCTTAGTCACTTCAAAATTTATCATTTAATACCAAAAGAAATCCGATTTTCTGGCCCCGTTCTACCTTGTTTAATACACCCCTGGCATTGGGATTCAGGAGAGTTGTATTGCCTCCGCTCGAGTCGGAGTCTCCTGTTCTGGCTTTTGTTGCAATGAGCGCGAATGCGAATTCTTCTGCGTCTCTGTTCGCTAAATCCCCCTGCCCCCAAAAACCCATCAAGCCCCCACAACGATCATGCAGCAAATGTTGTTGCTGGATTGGAGCATTCTGTGGCACTCACTGTAGTTGCAGCTCGCCTTAAGCGGCCTTTAAGTGGGCTCTGCTGCAAGTTATTTTTGTAACTTGTTGGAATTTTTGATTTTGTTCATGTTCGTCGCCACAGAAATGTTCGCTTATGTTTTCCATAATTTAAGTATGGTTGAAATTCTACATCGGCCATGGGAGTGACTATAGCAGCCATAAACTGGTCGGAAAGGACGTGATCGGCCATGGAAATGGTGATCATCTTCCCTGTCATCCTGACGGTGGCCATAATGAGTTCCATAGTAATTTACTAGTTGCTTTAAAAACTTTATACAATTTCTTCAGATATCGCTTATAGTTTTGTTTATATTTCGTAAATGTAGCCTATTTAATTTAATAAGTATTCGATAGAAAAAAAGGCTGGGAATTTTTCCTACACCTTTCAATTGAAGCAATTTTTACAATCTTGCGTATCTGACACTTGTTCTGGATCGGCACTTACAGAGGCGATAACCAATGCAGCAACAACGCACACACAGCAACAACTGCAACACCAGCAGCAGCAGCAACTGCGACAACAACAAATAACATTGTCTGGAGGTTGTCTTGTCGCAGCAATGTGCAATGTGCAACTGCAACAGCATCGGCACAAGTTGCCACCGGAATATTTTTGGCGACTTAAGGCTGACCGTCCAGTAGCAACATCCAAACCCGGCCTATGATGAAGTGGCAATGGGCACAAAGTCCAGACACCGATATCGGCCAAACGGAAAATTTGAGAAAGAGACATTTTGGAAGAGGCACAAATCAGGGAAGCAGCAACTACTGTGGGCCAGTTGGTTTGATCCCCGGACAGGGAATCGGGGCACTTTGAAGTTGGCCAAGTATAGTTCTTTTTGCTACTGCTGCTGGTGTTCCTGCAGGTCAACAGGTTGCCATTGCCATTACTGTTGCAGTCGCGGTCACAGCTGCAGTTGCTGTTGCTGTTGTCAGCGATATACAACTCCCTGAAATTCCCAACATCCCGGGCATGTTCCGGCTGAAGGAGCCGGACTTGAGACTGCAGGACATGACCAGCCGGTCCCCTAATCGATTGTTGTAGTTGTGCCTTTCGGTTGTGCACAACACGCACCGAAAACCAAGCGAAGCGCCACCGAAAGTCACAAGTCGCCAAAGGTTGTGCGGCTCCTGTTACATCGCGACTGTCTCAGTCGGCTGTGGAATAAACCAAAAAAATTGTGTTTCAAATCATGTTCATTTGGACAGAGTACAAACAGCTTGGACAAACTGCGGAAACGTCTATGAGATTGTCATTAGCAGGCGACTATTGCTGCTGCTGTTGCTGCCTTTCCAAGAGAAGCCCAAGAACAATGCCTACACGAAGAATAAATGTGGCTTCGATTTTGGCCAAAACCCAATATCGGGACTATAACTCTTTGCTTTCTCAACGTTTCCCATTTAGAAAAATCCAAAGACTTTATATATAATACATTTCTGTGGAACATCTCTTATTTTTCTCCCTGTAACTGCAGTTGCAAGAATTGCAAAGCCAGCAAAAAGTCGCCAGTGGCAAACGAAACGTAACAAAATACAAGCCGTGAATTTCATTCGAACAACTTCGTCTACAAGACAATCGAAGGCGAGTTGCCTTTTGGCGTTGGCGATGGCGATGGCGAAGGCGAAGGCAACTCCGGCGACATTGGCGACACTGCACCGAACAATAGCTGCAATTTCGGCCCGTCCAGCACTTCTTTCTCCGGTGTTCCTTTGCTGTTCTATTGCAGCAAAAAGCTACAGGCCGGCTGGGTCATCGAGCATCCAGTAAGCCAACTGGCCACCTCGGGGCCTTCTTTAATCATGCCAGCAGCATCGGCGGCAGCTTAGCGGCAATTATTGTCACCGGCAACATGTTGCCAACTTGTACAAATTTACGCAGCAATTTTCGTTTCAATGTCACACCGACATGTTCGTCAGGTGGACTGGCGTGCGATTATGCGAGAACTTATAAGCAATTTCATGTTCTCAGATTAGTTAGGCATCTGCGAATCAAACTCAATATTTTAGAATATGCAAGGGTTGTATGGGCACAGCAAGGTCATCCGACTGTTTCATCTGTTTTATGTTGACTTACAAAACATATTGAATAAACATGGACGGTTTCAAAGAACCATCATCCGATAATGGCAATTAATATTGCTCCGATATGAGCAAAAGTCTATTTGGCAACATCAAAGGCGAAACAGTGCTCTGTCATCGCAAAAAACTGTTTGGACAAACAAATGGAAAACAGAGAAGAGCAAGGCCCATTCATTAAAGTCAACAAGGCGGCGGCGAAGGCATCTGGAATCCGGAATACTAAATCCGGAGTGAGTCCGGCCGTAAACAGAATAAAACAAATTTTCCGTAATTATCCCAGGTGAATGGTGCAGATCTGGGGATCGTTTTGGCGGCGGGGATAGTGGAGGTGAGTTTGCATAACTCATCTTCAAATGGGAATGGGTATTGGGTAATGGGGGGAAAGGTGAGGCTAGGGGCATTAATCCATCAAATGGCTGGAAGGCAACTGCCACGACGGCAATTATTCATTCATTCATAAAGAGATCGGCCATAAATAAACAAACAAATCGGCCAGTCGACTGACAAATAATTGATCTATGCTATGGTGGGCCTAGCGCCCCCGAAGATCGGGTCCGTGGTCTCCAGACGTCGAACGGACGTGGGCGGTGTCGATGTGTCCGGTTGGAGAGCACAATGAATGAAAAGATCTGTTTATAGATCGACAGGAGAATGAAAACGAAGGAAATCCAGCAGCCAGGAGACCTATTAGCCAAATGCTATCGGTGCGTTTCTGTACAATTTCAAGTTATTAACTGTGAAATTGTTTGTTTATTGTGATCGAAGCTCATTGAAGCGGCCGGCGTCGGCTCCTACACCTCAGTTTCTGACCCAACCAAAAGCCAAGACAGGGACAGGGATACCCGCTGACCGAGCGAGAGAGAGCACAGCTTCTTAATGAAGCCAAAAGCATGGCCAACACATATCAGAACGCGACTTTCAGTTGTCTCCCATATCGATACATCTATATGGATATATCTGTGGATATATACGTTCGCCGGTGTCTGTGTGTGGGTGAGCATCCGGCCAAGCCAGTTCGATGATAAACAAACACAGATACAGATACATTGCCTTTGAGATACAACTACAGGTGGCTCCACCAAAGCGCGTTTCCGGCGGCATTTTGCATGGAACACAATTTAAATTTTCATTAATTTTATGAAAATCGAAATTCACGCGAATCGAGAGCCAAAACTGTGTGTTGCTACTGTGTGCCGCAAGTGTATCTGTGTTTGCTGTGTATCTTTGTATCTTTCTATCTGCTAGCTTCCACTTTTGTTTTCGATTTGGCTTTGTATTGGCTTGAATTCAATAAAATTATTGGGCGCGTCTCTATTCGAGCGTTAACAAATATTATTGTTCATTTTGCTGTTATTGTGATTATAAATTTCGTACGAATTGCTTGTGTAAACAGCGACAACAGCAATAGCAACAGGAACAGCAGCAGCAGCAAACATCACCAGCAACAGCAACATCTAGCTATACAACGACAATGGCAGCAACAATTTAAGGTGCAGCCTGTAAATTATTGTGCAGGTGAGTCTTAAATGCTTGTATTTTGATTTTAATAACGGAAATACTAAATTAAATATAAAAATTCTCCAATACCCAGGCAGTTGATTGATTTACATTGTTGCGATTGTTCGGCACTGCAGCAATGAGAATGGATTTCGGATCGACCCTGGGACCGGAACACACCCATAGATAGGTCCCGAATAGATAGATTCCCAATAGATGTTTTTAGTGGAAATATTGAACGGGCCACTTTTGCCGTGGCATCTGGGGGCCATAAACAATATGGTCACATGCGATTTACATATCAATGAAGCGATCGCTTTTGAAACAGGCCTCCACCGTGTTCCGACTGAATGGCTAAATGTTTGATGTCTCGTTGACAAATTGTGAATAGCCCGAAAGTGGATTTCCATACGACCATCATAACGCTCCTACTAAAGATAAAGACAATCCTATCTATGAAAGCCTATCTGAACATCTCCGGATTCAAGCCAATTTTCATAGCCACTTTCCAGAACTTTTTGGCAACCTCATTCGCCATAAACCATCGACGAAAACACTGCTGGCCTATCTGCCCTGGCGATCGTTTGGGGCCTGGCCGACACAACTGTCGTATAAGTAGCACTTGGCGCTTATGAATTTTATTCATCCGTGGCTGAGCGGAGCGGATCGGATCCCAAAATTGTTTTGCCCAAAAGCGGCAAGAGGCGACAACTTCCGTTCGAAAGCCGATGGCTTACCACCGATTAGCGGAGATGCTTTATAATAATTTCAAATATGCTGGGGAATGGAAAAATTAAAATAAAAGAAGCAAAAAACATTAAAAAAACATATACGAACCAAAAAAAAAAAAACGAACATGGAAATTATTGTCGGGCTCTCACCGACCCGGAGACGATAAAAGTTTCTCGATAGTGGCAGTGAAAATGCCACAAACAGCTCATTACAAGCGTCAAAACAAATTTATGCAAATAGTGAGCATATAGCCGGAGATATATCCGAAGATCGGGCTTGCGAGCGGGACTTTGAGCGGAGTTTGGAGCGCTGGCAATTAACATTGCGCCGTGCGTTGAGCATTAATCATTTTAATCGCAATTTATGTGTCGTCGACGTCGTCAACACGAGCCGACACGACAGCAGCAACTGCTAAAGCAACAGAAGCAGTCTCAGCAGCAGCAGCATCAGCAACAGTCGCAGCAACACCATCAGAATCGACACTAAAAAGTACAGTAGAAACTATGAAGATCTAACTATTATTAAACTTTATAATTAACTCTTAAAACCCAATAGAGCTTTAGACTCTATGAAGTACAATGTTGCAACTTATAGAGTTGTGTTGCTATGTAGTTAAGCTTGAAGGAATTGTAGTGAGTGTCTACTGTACACCATATTCGCTGCAAATGAGCTCTAAACGAGCCCCAAGAGCCTCCATGAGCAGCACGACTTTTGGGGCGGCCAGAAGAAAGCCCGCGCGGAGTTTTGATTCCGCAGTTTTTCGGGGCGGTCTTTCAAAGCCATCGTCGCTCTTCCCCATTTTTCCCGCCGCTCGCCGCCTCGTTGCCCCTCCTCGCTCTGCTCCCGTTATCGGGACATCTTGTCAACCCGGTGTCGACGTCAATGCCGACACTGAGGCATTTGGCCCGATCAAATTATGTTTCATAAACGCTCGCATTTATGGCCAGGAGAACGGCCAACAGAAACGGCAACAGCCACACCGGCTTTGGAGCAATGATTTGTTATAATTCGCAAGTTATTTGAACTTTTTCGGAATTCCTCTGGATGTCACCGTCCGATGGCAATCTGCTGGGACGTCAGGCTTTTTTCCGGATTTCGTGCTAAATGCCTAATTATTTTTTATTTGTCAGCCAATTGGTTTGAGGCTCCAAGTGTTGCAAAAAAGTAACCGGCAATTGGGGTTTGGAGACCCAAGTAATCGATCACCGATCAAAGGGTTTTAAGGATAGGTTTTTATTCCAGGATCGCCAGGAAGTTACACAAAAGTATATATAAACCTGGCTATAAACATGCCAATTGGCTTTCGTTTATTAAAAGTCATTTCTGGGATATTACACCAAATTAAACTAGCTCCGAGAACCAACACACCTTGCTGGCTAAATTTATTCGTTTTTAACAAGACAGCCAGCACTCTGACCATTCTCCCTGATTCTCGATCAATATAATAACCAACTACATATCTGGATGGCCTGGATGGTCTTCCAGGCAGGTTTAGTGCGATTTCTATTCAGCTACTGCCATGAAGACCCGCGGATCCTGGAGTTCTCACAGCTTCGGAGCTAGAATCACCTGGGAGCTGGGATGAGACGCTTTTTACGACTGCCAGCGGCGGGGATGAACAGCACTTGTAAATTTGTAATAATTGCAGATATTTTAACTCCACTTGGGCTGGCCCCGATTTATGGCCAACTAATTCGCTTTGCATGTCAATCGAACTGGCTGTCTGGCCTGGTCGGCCCAGACGTTCGCATGATTTTCTAAAAAAAAAACTTTTTTTTATATTAAAATTTAACGAGACTGCCATAAATCTTTGCTAAAAAGCAGACAATTCAAATTTTGCAAAGCCTGCTGTCGGAGATCGGTGGTGAGGGGACAGGAACAGGTTGACGGAAGACGACAGCGGCCACGTTAAACGTTTCGCAACTGAAATTGATCCAGTTGCTGTGGCAGTGGCAGTGGCAGTAGCAGTGCCTGTGGATGCCTCGCATCGCTGCAAATGCTTCCATCATTGGCCATTGGAAGGACAAAAGGGTTAAGAGGGGTGGGGCAACCATAATTCTTGCGCTAAAGGCCAGACAAAAAGCGCTGAGCGATGGCCATGTCAGCAGTCCGACTCCAGCTCCAGCTCCAACTCTCGATGCTCGATTCCCTGATTCCGAGACTCCAAGGCGATTTAACCAAATGGGCAAACGGATCCGGGACTGGCAGGCAAACTGGTCAAAAGACCGCGTGCGTCGCCGGCCTGACAATAGGCGAAATATCATCGAAAACCATAAAAAACTGACAGCACAAAAAGAGGTGTTGACACATTGATTTATCTGGCATGCTACTGGGCACAGCACAGATGAGATGAGGCCCAAACACTGCTCACTGCTCACTGGACACTGGACAGTGGACACTCCGGCAGAGGCCGGAGGATAAACGGATGGACCAGGGGCTGCTGTTTTGGATGGATGGATTCATATGCGGATATGTTGGAGGACCACAACAAGGGGGACAATAACCAGAAGGCCAGCAAAGGCGGCAACAATATCATAACCATAACAATGAAGACACTGGAAGAAAATAGTAAGCCTCTACAATAGAGATATCGTAAGGAAAGGACTTTCCATTAATGTGGATATTTTCCAAGGTCTTATGGAGAGTACTTATTTATTAATAAACAGTCATACCTATAATGTGTATAATCTTTTGAACTGTGCAGAATTTCAAAGAATCCACCAAAAATACATTTCGAAACATATTTTTCCATACAAGTGTGGGAGCACAGGCCCCGCCACTCCCTCTTTATGACAATCTTGGCTCGATCCATTTAAGCCACTTAACACGCACACACACAGGGCCACAGACGAGACAGAAGGAGATCCCGGAGGTAGGGAGGACAGAAAGATATCCGCTGGAGTGATCCTTTGGGCCTGATGGGTCAGCGCGATATGTGCCCGAAAAACGTTACCAATTTAAAAATTCCAAATAAAATATAAATTGACCAAATTAATATTGGGAATACATGAAACAATTCTGGGAGAAAAATGTTGATTTTTTTGGTTGTTGTTTTTGGTTTTTGTTGGCCAGTTCCCTTTCGGTTTGATCTTCTTCGGGATTTTTAGGTTTTTGGCTCTCGACTCCGAGGAGCTGATCAGGGGAGAATGCTTATCCACTGGCTGTTTCCAGTTTTGGGAGAACAAATCAAAGTCTTGAAAAACTTTCAAAATGCTCGAAGATATACAGACTCTGAGAGATTCAGAGAAGAAATCGGCTTTTGGCTTCTTTTAATTTTATTTTCGGTTAAGAAAAAGGAGGTGTGGAGACGGGAATGGATCGGAAAATGGAAAATGGAAAACTTTAAAATGGGATTTGGGAAGGCTGCGCGCTTTTCTCTTTGCTCAACTTTGCGGTCGAAAGAGGCGACAAGGCATGAAACCGGTAAATTAAAGCAAAAGGATAAAGTTTAATTGGAAAACTATTTTTTCCCCGCCAACTCCCCAGAACGCCCCCTTTATTGTCAAGCCACCGCCCCACCACCCCTCGATGGTTCTTTAATCTGCTTACCTTTAGTTTTCTTAATTTCATCCATTCTGTCGTGGCATTATATCCACGAGTGTGAAGACAAAAGTTTCGCTTCCATTTCCGCTACCAATATGACTGCCTATCCCCCCCAAACACACACATACCCCACAGGACAGCCCAGCCTCTCTTTCGTTCGTTCGGTGAATGAATTTTAGGAAATGAATAGAAATTAAGTTTCGTTGCCGCTCGACTGCTCACCCAACTACTGCAATGCCCCAGGGCCCAGCCTGCCAGGCCCCTTTCCAGCCAGGTGAGATAATGCCGTTATTGTCGAAAAAGTTTAAAATATGCCGCCTTTTATAAAATTTAATGAGAAAAGTTGGTGTTATAAATTTTTGTATGCGGTGGATTTATTTGCTCATTGCAGCAACTCGGAAAGGCACCCAAAAACGGTTGCGACACTGCACAATTCAAAAAGTTTGGACCCATCTCAAGACTGATTGCCATCTGAATGATTCCTGAATGGCATCTACGGATGAAAACTTTCCGATTATCCACTGAGCAGAACAGCATAAATAAGTCTGGCTGGAACTTGAATTAATCCCCTCATCATACAATATTTTCCTATAAAGAGTGATACTCTATTGATGGCATCCAGCCAGCCGCGATAATTGTCATCTGTTTTGCATTATAATGCAGGGCCCGGCCGGCCTGGCTGGACAGATTATTGTGCAGTTACTGGGCCTTTGATTACCGACTGCAATGAAAATACATAAATGAAAATTTCATTTTCACAAAGCGGACAGCAATATTTGCCACTAATATGCGGCCAACACGACGGCACAATGGAGCCAAAGAGCCGCATCTGAAATGCATATTTATGAGCCCGTTGAGTGGCATCAGTGCCACATATTGTGGCCAATATATGTAGCTATAGCCTCTATGTACAATCTATTGCCTATGGGCACGCATCAGGGAGCTCAACCGCTCGAATTTGCATTTTGCATTTTGCAGTTTTCAGTTTTGCATTTTGGCCGAGTGCCTAGCCTAGACACAATTCCTCATAATTCGAGCTCCGGGCAAAACTCTCTCTTTTTGCCACATTTTGCGGCACGTACGATTCGCACAACCGAATCTGAATTGAAAATGAATTATTCTGAAACGAATGCAAAGCATTTTATCGCAAAACGGAATCTATAAGTCATCCACCCGCACAGAAAGGGGTTCGAACAGGGTCATCAAAAGGGTTAATTTTAGTCAAAAACGAGGCATTCGAGGTGTGACAAAGCCTTTCACTCTTCATTAATTACTCTTGCATTCCGAATTGTAAAGAAATGTCATTACAAGCGTTTAGAATTTATGGAAAACGCATACTTTCGAGTACTAGGCACTAGACACGAATGTGAAATCTATGCTTCGACAATAACATTAAGTTATACCTTCATAAATTACACACTCATTACATGCCCCACACAGGTATCAGGTGTCGTGGTTTCGCGTACTCATAACACGACACATAAAAGCCATCAAATCAAATTTCATATTTCATATCGCGGTGCCACGATTAGCCTTTCCCGTCACGTTGCCCAGGTGGGCGCAGGCTGGCGCAGGTGCCACACCCACCCCGCCAACTCGGTAGCACTCGGAGGGTCATAATAATCACGCATTAATATCATAAATTCATGGCTCTAACTACCAAATTCATGGTAGACATGGGCTGGGCCAGAAATCATAACAATTTGATGTATTTCGAGATAGATATGACCATGCACCATGCATATAAATGGGGCTTGGGTTTTCCTTAAGTCAAAAATAAAGCTATATCATAATTGGTTTTGAATATTAGAAACCAAGCTACAAGCTACAAGACTCTATGTGATGAATTGGTTTCGTTCCAAAGGGCCTTCCACACATCGTTAAAGGGTCAAAGCCAAAAACCATAGAAGGCTTTCAAGAAACGTCGGGATAGTCGAGGACAATGACTGAAAGAACTTTTACGGCGGCCTCTTCAAAAGTGTAATTGAACTCCATTGACCGACCGAAGGACTTTCAGTACGCAGGACCCGCAATAAACATAATGGTCCGCCCGTCATCGGCCCATATGGAGTATGAAATTGCCGGGCGACACAATGCGAAGAAGGTCTCATAGTTTGAGGACGAATATGATATTCCACCCACCCGGTTGACATTTCAATTTATTTCGCCATAAATAAAGCAATAGACTCGAACCCTTTTTGCCTTTTTGCTAGACTTTCTCGCAATTCACAATATTTTTGGACCATTGATGGAACCCCACCACAGTCGGTCCATTAATTATACGCCCACTTGACAAAAGGCGGGCGGACGGGCAGGAAAAGTCAAAATATTGACAGCTTAAACTTGTAGAGATCCTGTGCAATTGCCAGGACTTGCAATTATTCAACGACAATGCCGGCGCTCGCAGCAATCGGAAGAAGGAAGCAAAAAATATCCTTTCCTCATATCCGTTTATCATTTTTGACCTTCTGCGCAGATTGCAGAAGGACTCTGATTTCTATTTCGCCCATTGTGGTGGCCACTTTGGGTGGGGGGTGATGGTGAGGGCGAGGCTTCTATTTAAGTTATTGTTCCATTTATGAGGAGGTCCAGGTTGGGCGAGGAGCTCGAGACGACTGGCAGGACTCGCAGGACTAATGAATTATTATACAAGGCAGCGCCAGCGCACGCCCCTGTCCTGAATAATTCCTGTAACTCGAAGCTTTGTTGCGAAAATTATTAAATGGCCCGGAATGAATGATTTAATGACCCTGCCGATGGATAATTGCAGGTCTGCGGAGAAGGGTTCAAGTTCCTCCATAAAAAAGGGGTTGACCCTTAAAGTTATGGAACTCGTACAGCTTAAAGCCTCTCTGCTGTTTATTTCCGTTTGCAGGCCAGAAGTCACGAAGTGCCCATAACAGTTCTCGGGCAATTTTCCGGGAAAGTGGCAAAACGGATTTCTTCACACCAAAGATGTCTTTGTTTCGTCCTGGCTCGTCCTGTGGCATTCATAAAGTCATATGCCATGAAAACTGTTCTCCGCTTTTCGCCAGGAAATGCAAGGCAAGGAGCCACGATGTCCTTTGGGAGATATCACAATCAAACCGTTGTGTTCTTTACTACCGCTGGGCCGTATCTAGGACTGCCAGGACATTCAGGGCGTGGCAGGGGTCGGTCGGGGCAATTCGCCAAATGGAAATATTATTGGTCTGCATATAAAGTGAATTTTATTCCGCTCACCATGCAGGAGAGCTCATAACTTCTGGCCAGGATAATGCACACGTCCGCGCTCCTTGAGCCATTGGTTTGTTTCGCTTTTTTTTATGGGAATAAAGCTGTTTTGTACAACTGGAGTATTGACATGAAAAGCCAATGACTTTGGCCAGGAATGTTGACGTTGCAAATGGGCAACGACTCTAGTGCTTGTTATGCCCCAATAACTTGTCTATATCCAGCCAGTTGATGGGGATTTCGCATGGCTTGCCAGAGTTTACCAATTTGATTGACTTCAAGCTGAAGTCTGCTCTCTACTCCTTTAATTTTCTTTTTCCCCAACTCGGTAAGAGCAAAAGTAATGAGTTATCCCCCCCAAAGTCAGGACGCCCAAAGGTATGCTAATTTTTCCAATCATTAATTTTCACAAAATATGCAAATAGGTAATTCAAGTGAAAACTTTTTCGCCAATAACGACGATGATGAGACATAAAACCCAGACGACTGCATAACCAACCAGGAGTTGTAAAATCGAGACGACTTCCAGGACCTTTTTTCACATCTCAGCGATTCGATCGAATGACGAACCTGCGCATTTCAATTGTTATTAAAAAACGGAAAAATGAAAAGCTGAAAAAATGAGAAGGGAATGGCCAGTCAACCGGAAAATATCCTTAACCCCGACAGAATTATCTGCGTGACTGGGTTGGGTTGTTGGTATTCCGGGTTCGGAATCAAAATGAAAATGAAAATGCTCCTGGTATGGGATCCACTGCAATGGCCGTCGTCGTGGCCCAATCGCTGTGAGAAATTATCATAAAAATCGCGCAAACTCCGTGTCTGACTTTAAAGTTGGCAGAAGGAGGAGTACCAGGAGCAGCATCCTTGCTCCCGGGGTGACTCTGACACTGCTGTTGCTTGTCCTGGCTCCGGTGGTAGCTGCTTCCTTTTTAATATTCCCGTCATACGCGTTGTCATTTTTGTTGTATTTGATTTTAATACGAATTTCACATTTTACAATCAAATTAATTGGTCACGCTGCCGCAGAATTACACCCGTCGAAAAGGGATACAAGGCTGCAGGGCTTAAGCCAACAAACAAGTTCCTGTAAGGGATGTAGATCCACAGACTTCCTTGGCCCTTGGAAGGGGGATGGTGCCAGGACCTTATTGTCATTGTCGGCCCAGTGTGCACGTGAGGTCTGCTGAGCGTTGCTAATTTATGCAAATATTGACTCAGTATGAATTCAAAGGCAGTTCAATTAGTTCCGCGATATTTATTATTTTGTTCTCTGAATTTTGAATATTCAATTTTGGGCGCAATTTCATGGCTGCCGCCTTGAGCCTCCTAAATTAATTTGTAATTCGTTGGCAATTTGGCGGATGAATTATCATCGTTTTATTTCGAATCCGATCGTATATCGTATTATTCACGCCCGCCAAAGAGCTAAATGCCACGATTTATTAGAGACTATTTGCATACACAGAATGGATGGATGTATATTCCCACAACGATCCGTGAACTGTGTGAACTCTGGGCATGTCATCATTTCATATTTCATCCAGCGATCGAAACGACGGGCGGTCTCCCGTCAAATCGGCGGAGATTAAAGATGGCCAAGAGGAGCTGGCCAAGCTGGGCGGCCCCATAAATCGCACGGATTCCTCTCGAAAAGTTCAAAGTGAACTTGACTAAATTTAGACACCGGCTGGCGTTTGATCAGCGGCGGTCGGAACAGTCGGGGCGTCGGATTCCAATGAAGATGTATCGCAAATCCCAGCACGACACCAATCAAATTTGGAGAAGGCTTATGGCCAGGTTAAGCTAAAACTTATTAACCAATTAAGGGGTGTGTTTGTGGGGGCCGGAGATGATTATAAACAAAGGCGAGATATGATTTTGGGCTTTACAAATAAATACAAGAGTTCTTTAAAGAACACCTTTGTGTCAAACACGTGACCCCAATGCTAGTGCTTGGGAAAAAGTATTTTTCAGATACCACTCGTGCCACTGCAATGTATCTGCCTGTTTACTCTTGTTTGGGATGCATCGGCAGCATAAACAAAGACCAGTCTGCAGATGAGAAACTACACGCCTCCAGACCCTCCATCCACTCCAGAACAGATCAATAAAATAGGAAAATAGAATCATAAATCAGCAGATTAATATTTTATGAAGTGTACTGTAGCCGACTCGGTTCGAGGAGTTGGGAATACTCTGTAGTATGGACTCTATACCACGTTTCTGGGCCCGATTTTCGAGGGTCTTGGAAAAAATGACTTCCCTTTGTTTACCATAAATTCGTTAATAGACGCTGCCGCGTGTAAACAAATCACTTAAACATTTTCCAATTGACGCCTGACATGATTTCTTCCTCTGCTCCAGTCTCCAGAACAGGCCCGAGATGAATCCACATCGATAGATGAATATTTATTTAGTTGTTGAAGTACGGGAAGTATCACAAATTGTAAATCTACTTGTTGTTACATCGGATTTTCTTGTTGCCCGGCTGCCTGAAAAAAGCAACACCATTTCGGCTGCAGGCTGGGGGCTGGAAACTGGCTTGGAGGTCCAGCTTGTGTCGCAGCTGCGAGGTCGGATTCAAGGAGACTTAAAGTCTATTCAGATCTCTATTGCCAAGAACTATCCTATCGACCCTCGGTGCAATTAGTAATCAAGCATCGGGAATGACCAAGTGAGACATTGGTCATCGAGGGGGAACTGGGATACCCAAGCCGAGTATCTCGGCTGCCGTGTCAGATACAAATGCTAGTGGTGCACAGAGATACGGAGCCGACAATCTGTCGGATAAGGTTTTATGAAAAGTTCAATTAATTAGCGGCGATTTTCCCCTGCACTCGCATAAATTTATAATCAATGCATTTATTTGTGAGTGCCTTTTTTTCAACACTGCCACCGAGGAGGACGTCGCGCCGTCTGCCAGCTGCCAATACAATTCATTTGCGCCACATCACATGGCAGCCAGCCTGCTCCTCCCCCACCCACGCCCCTGGCAATACCATACCCATGCCCATCTTTAGACAGGTCGAAATACCAGCTCGCGATGGATGAAAACAAATTGTGGCTCTGGCTCTGCAGCAGAGTTTTCCTCCAGCTTCCTCCCGGTTCGATTCGATTCTGTCTGACAGCACACGTTCCTTTTACTTTTTTATGGTGTGTGTCTTCGCCTCGTTGGGCTTTCGTTTTTTATTTGTAAACAATAATTTTTTACAATATATTTGAGACAGAGCTGCAGATGCAGCTGCAGCATCAGCATGAGCATCAGCATCTATCTTGTGGATGCTACTGCCTCTCGCTCGGCCCCAATTTTATGCTGCAATCTGTTTACGTTATTAAATTTGTTCGGCAATTGCCTTTAAGCACAAGGTAAATATCGTAAATTTTATGCATTTCGAACTCCAAATTCCTAGGCTCTTTAACTGCAAGACTTTTTATAAAAAAGTGGAGGGAAAGATCCGCATTGCTTTGGAATATTCTAATATTTGTAATTGAAAATTCCCAACCTTCGTCAGAAAACCAATAAACATTTCAAAAGCTAGTTGACAATATTCTGCGCGTGTTTATCAGTTTGAATGGCCTACCGAGGGGTGGCTGGGGGGCCTTTATGAGTGAGTAAGTACTGTACTTACGGCCATTTAAATATGCCCCCATGCGGCATGCCGCTAATTGGTATTGAGGACTGCCCGCTGGAAGCACGGAACCCACGGGACCGACGGCGCCAGCGGCGGCTTTTGACAATTTCATCGAGTTCAGCGGATGAGGAGGCACCTCGGCGAGAGATACGTTGCGATAAGTCAACTCCAGTCAGAGCTTTGACAATTATTATGGCCCGAGTGTCAGGGACAAGCTGTTAGAAGTCGAGGTATCCGTGAGATACGACCTGCTTGAAGTACACTCACAGAACCGAAGGCTAATAAATAAATCTCCACCACTTTCCCCGCCGCCAATTACCTGATATTTGTTCTCAGTGCAAGAACCTGGGATTCGGCTGCGCATGCGCAGACATTTTCGACATGTTGCTGGTGTGATATGTCGCCTGGCGCTGCCAGCTCTGCCAGTTCTGTTCTCACAGATTTCAATCACGTTCCCAATGATTTTTATGACGGAAAATTGAACCTTTATTTATCTATCTATCTGGTCGGCCAACCGACCATCTATCCATCCAGCCATCTATCTGGCCATCTATCGGATGTCTATCGGTTCTACCTGCTCCAATGTTTGCGGGTGTAATTTTAATTTGAGACTGTCGCCAATCCTCTTCTAATTGCGCCGAATAACTCCCCGGATAACCCATAAAGCAAAATTTGTATGTCCCATAGGCCATACACACACTTAATTAATGGGTTTGCTTCTGCGCGAACGTGCTGGGAAATTGTCGGTTATTTGCATGTTCAATTCGATACGACACGGTCCGGCCTGGCGCGGCCGAAAAACAAAAAAGTATAGTCCGGACAGGGGGCCAAGCGATTCCCGGGTGATTTGTGCCCCCGCCTCGGTCATGGGAATTATTTCTGCAGCTTTATGCCAGCTGAATATCAAATGGCATTTATAAATTATTAGTTTATTACAACTCGTTCAAACTGTCGTCATTTGCCGGGCTGGCTGGTCAGTTGCTGGGATTGTTCCCAGGCCGAATCGATTGAGGTGCTAATTTGTTTTATCGTCCACGGATCGGAACATGATGACATGAATTTTTATGCCCCCCAGCCGACCTACGCGGAATTCTGCGTAATCCAACCAAGTCCGGGCTAAGCACTCCGGACTGCCTGCCCTTTGTTGTCCGATCCGATTCCCATAGTTGGCGCATCTTATCAGCGATCTCGGAAACTAGTTTGGCCAAAAGGCGATTCATATTGCCAATATCCATATTCAACGAATATGAAAACAAGTCTCGCTCAAAATTATTTCAATAAAGTATAGCTGCTATCGTAACTTTCCATATCTGAATCATGATGGGAAATATATTTTATTTAAATGCGATTAATACAAGTTATTGGCTCTTAACATGAGCTGGTAGAAGACTACTGAAAAGTATACTCTTCATATGGTTTCATTCTATCAAAAATATCATACTGAAACCCAATATTTCTCATTCATTTCAAAGCAGAATAAGGCATCGTCCTATCGGAGTTCTTATCGAGCAACGTAGGCCGGCTTACCTGTCCCGTTTAACTCATTTCATTTGGGTCTTCACCTCTAACGTTCTGCCTCGTTGTTCTTCCCTGTTTCCTGTCTCTTTCTGGGACATCCTTATGGATGACGTGCGTCATCTTTGGCGACAATGTCGAGACGACGACGTCGTCGGGCTATAAAAAGCAGCAAGGCCACCAAGCCCCGGATGGATTTGGGAACCGTCTCCCTCTCTCTCTCTGGGCCACCTTATCAAAATTTTACGTCAAGTAATTTATTGTATTTCTACTCATTGCTTCCTTGTGGCTCATCCTTCGTCCCGAAAAACCGAATACTCCGTCCTGGGCGATACAGCAAGTGCATAAGATATGTGTCTTCGTGGGCATTTGCTTTATGTCCGCCGTATGGCATCGATTTTTATTATTTTTCTACGGATAAAATAAATATTTACCCATTTTATGATTAGCCAACGGAGAGGGCTTGTGCCCCGGCTCCATTGTTTGAGCCATTGTATTTAATGCATTTTTAAAGAACCTCAAATTTAATAGACTCGAAGCCAGATGGAAGTGGGAGATATCCGTCCAGCGGTTCGGGGAGAGACAAAAAAAATGCCAGCGCCCTAATGTCGTCGCCTTGGTCGGTGGTGTTAATGTTACCAAAACATTTCTGGGCGCATAAAACTCTTTTCATTGTTTTCAATTAAGAAAGTTAATTATTTGATTATTATCAGCATTAATTGCACGGCCCGGTTGGTCGCTCTAAGTTTCGGCTTTTGTGCGGGCCACTGGAACATTCTGATTTATTTCCATTCCGTCGCTTTGCATTTGGGAACATGGCTCAAATAAATATATATTTGAATGCCCGCCTAGATGGTTGCATTGATTTCGCTCCCTTTCCCTTTGATATATTGCTTTTACACGGAAATCGGGGCCAAGACTCGTAAAATAGCATTGACTTGATGAGATTGACAGGGCTGGGGAAAAAATTTCATTGTTTATTCGATGGTTTATGGCCTAAAAATAGGCATTAATTGGTAAGCCTAGAGCCCTTTAATTTGGGCAAGAAAACGATGATTCACTTGGAACTCATAAAGTTCTTTACAAGTCTTTCTTTTTTCCTCAAAACCACTTGCCACCCCAATAAGCCAAAATCGGAAGCCACTCCCCCTGGTAAATATTTCACTTGCCGGCGAACAATTTGTCATAATCATAAATCATTTCTGAGCGCTAAATCCAGCGCCTAATGCAGACCGAAACCCGGCTGGGCCGAAACACCAGCCAGGAACAAAAGGACTAAGCGAAATCACCGCATATTTCACAGCAGGATATTGGCCTCTAAATTGCCCCGCAAAACATAACGCTCTCAGTGTTCCCTGGCAAAAAGGGGAAGTCAAAAAATATATATTTTCCGCAGGAGGAGAGACTCCTTGGAGCGTGTATATGATTTTCAATTATATCAAGCACCGCACAAAAGTTGTTTGCACATATGTCGTATCTCATCAAACCGTTTGCCAGGACACAGCGAGGCGCATCCTTTTGTGTCGTCTCTCGTCGCCCCCGTGGCTCATTTAGTGGTGACAAAGTTTTTCAGAAAAACTCCTGCAAATGTGCAAGAGTGTTTCGGGCCAGTCGCAAAGTTTCACGAGGGTTCAGTGTCCAAGGATGAAGTGCAAGGATGTGCCGGGGTCATCCACACACCCGCAGACACAATTCAATTAATTGTGACAAATAATTTATGAAATTTCTCGCATGGCTCTGCGAGTGTGTGTTTGTAAAAATGAAAAAGCCATGTATCAAGGCGTATGGATGACGGATATGACAAGCATTTCCAATTTGATGCCCCTGGGGTGGTTATGGACTGACTCCTCCTGGTCCTGCCACTCCCTCTCCCAGTCGACCTTGTCAGTTAACCCCTTTTTGCTGAGTGGCATTTGAGCCTGTTTCGCACTCTTGGCTGTCATCGATGCTGAGATTGGATACAACAAAATATTGGGGGATATCAGATATCAGGATATCAGATACAACCACAAGGGGAAATTTAGAAGTCCTTAATGCATAAAAAGTCTTACTCTCTAAACATTGATTTCAAACCGTAACCTGTTAGGGTTTTGACAAAAAAACCGGTTACCAACCACTTCTGTTCACCGACTTCATTTACAACTCCATTCTCAGCTGTGTTGAAAATCTCTTTATGACACATTTTGATATTTATTTATTATCTTGTCACTCTGATTTAAAAAACACCCAAGCCACCCCCATTTTCAGGACATTTCATTCAGAAGGAAGGAGCGGCGCTCACTTGTCGCGTGTCGACAGAAACAAAGCAAACAAATAGCTGTCAGCAAGTGCTCTCGAGGACATTCTTTTTTGCAGATATATTTTTTTTTAAATACACTTGAGCAAAATTAAATGCACACTTATGTTGGGAAAAAAATAGGGAAAACCTGGGGAGGGATATAGGCGTTGGAATTATGGCAAATTGTCGAAGCGAACACAAGTGGATTCCAGGCCGGGTCGTCCTTTGCTATTGTCAGTGCAAATATTTGACCAGATGCGGCACCACTTCGGTGTGGGTCCTGTTTTGTCCTTGCCCAGATACACAGATAGCTCCTGCTACGGATTCACTTAATTTTTTATGACATCCATATGGGGATCAAAGCGGATTTGGCGAGTTCGATGCTTTTGAAATTGCTTCCCAGCTATCGACCTGCCGCTGTCTGAGGGCCGGCTTAGCTGCACGAAATATGAGCGAAAGTATCTATGAGATACGATACCCGAGATAGGCCGTTCTCGGGCTGCCTGGCTTATATTGATAATTTATGGCGGAGCACTGGAAAAAACAAGCCCTGAAATATGCCTGAGATACACATCTCTTTTAGTTTATTATTTCCCTTGCTTTGAGGTCCTCTGAACAGAAACTCCCCTATATTTTCCTTCAGTTTCCCCCCCTCATTTGTGCAAAAATCCACCGTCTTCTGCGTGCAAAGGTAATCTAATGAGCTGGACGTTCAATTAGCTGCATGAAACGGGGCTCGAAGAATTTTTCGGAAAGGAAAAAATATATGTACTTAGTGGCAATTAGGCGGATTGCTTTATATTTCAGACCCGCCCCGGGCTCCGAACCCCGTCAGGAATCATCATCATTTATGAGCTCCAGCTTTTCCAAGAAGGGCGCACGGCATCCAGCTTCCACCAAACTAATTGAATTTTGACGTTGGCCCGTCCATCATTAGTCCTGGCGGCATGTAAAAAAGGATACTTAACGCAAATGACTGGAATTTATCAGTCGCCCAGACAGATAGATACATCCCCAAATGACTGCAATAACTGCAATCGATGGAGGGCGGTGTGGCAGAGTAGGAGGTGGAGGGAAGTGGTCAGCTAATTTCCTGCAGTCCTTGGTGGAAAACGCTTTTCCTTTTTTTCTGCCTTCGCTTGGTTTTTCCTTTATTTTTAAGCGCGGAAATGCCGAAAGTGCATCTGATTTATGTGCGTTGCAAACTTTCAACTTCGCAGCGATTTCGTTTCGATAGTCGGGGTCACCACCCACACAGATACAGGACTCACACAGATACACCACCCACTAATACACACAAATATTACACGCACGGCACACGAACAAAGGAAACAACAACAGAAATGGACGCAGAGCCAAAAGTTGGCGTTAAAACTAAAATTCCATAAATTAAACTCCTGGCTGGAAGGCCCAGGACCTCGGCCGGCTAAGGGCGAGGGTGGAAATAAAAGTTTTCCTTTTACCCCCGACTCGGTGATAAATCACAGATCTTTTTACATAAATTTATGCTTTGCCATTTGCTGCGGAAAGTTCCCCCATCCCGTGGCAGCTACTACACCTACACCTAGGCCACTGGCTAATGGCTAACACTCGGTGGGTGTTTGGGGGGCGGTATCCCTGCAGTCGTCTAGCTAAGTGCACGCCATGTCCTCACACAGATACACCCACCAATACTAATGCCCTTCCGTAGGAAAACCCACATGAAGGCAACTGCTTATCGCCAGAAATATGAAAACTACCTTTTTCGAATGGGCGGACGTGGCTGCGAAATCGGTGAGCCAAAGGATATGGCGCACTTAAGCAGCAAGGACCTCACAGTCTGCTGCTCCTTGTGCAACTTTTGCACTTGTGTGTGTGTGTGTAACACGCTTGATAAAGAAGGAGCTGCATAAAAAGTTTCAACTGCAAACGAAAACTTTTGACCTTTACGAGTATCCAAAAGGGTCATGTACTTTCATATATGTTTTAAAAAAGGATAAAGTACATATCATAATGGTTAAACGAATTATTAATTTTAGTATTTTTGCCAACTAAGGACTAATTATTTAAATTTTGCATTTAAAATGTTAAACCTACGATTTAAGTCTAGATTGAACCTTTTCCCCTCTAATCCCTATATTTTTGTTACAAACTGTAGACTCACACACTCCCATCTTATGTACATAGCTCACATACACTTCGGTTATATATACATCAGGATATATCACATATATAAACTGCACTTTCCTCATATCCTGATGCTAGTTTGTGCTGAGTTTGCAACGCGTTATTTTAAAAACTTTAAGAACTGATATACAAATATACTTAGCAGTGTGTGTTCGCAGGGCTTGTGTGAGTTGTGCGAAAAGAATGAGAGTGACTGTGCCTGAGTAAGTATACTTCCCCACACGACTGTTTGAGCTCGTACTTTTATTTATCATGCCAGTGACAGGATTCTAGTTCCGACTTCAGCTATTTAACCGAAATACTTGCAAACTACAACTATTATTAAATGTTTTATAAAGTATTTCGGGTAATTTGCTATTAAGTTCGAAAAGGGAAATAGCCCATGTAATAACATAGAATTTAAAAATTGCAATTTTTTAGTTCTGGGTGGCTTCTCAATCCCTAATTGAGAAAATGGATCCCAAATTAGAGGTCCATGCAAATGTGTCAGCGACCACCTGCAGCAACTGCAACTGCAATTGCAATTGCATCTTGGTGGCCAGAAGGCCAGCTGCTCCAAGATCATAAAAAGGCAGCCAAAGTCCCTGGGATGGATGCACTTCAACAGCAATGCAACTGCAACTAAAACTGCGGGACTGGAATAAAGTCGTAAATAAATAAGCCTAGAAAATGTCGCGTCGCTGTCCGAGACTTGCAGAGTTGCTGCTGCCGCGGCGCTTCGTGTCCGCATTTTGGTATTCAAATGAGTCTAAATGAGTCTCTACACGACGTGGACTGGCCAACTGTTTTCGCATTTTTTCCCCCATTCCCCATTTTTTATTTTATTTATTTATGTTATTTTTGTGTTGACTTGTTGCTGCTGTTGGTGCTGCTTCTTGGCTCGCATATTTCATGAATCAAGTTGCTGGTAATAGCGTGTGTGAAATGCGCGACGTTTGTTTAATTTATATGTGAATGCGCACGCGCAGTCACTTGCCCCCTTTGCCACTCTGCCCCAATCGCCCCCTGATACCCCCCGCATCCACTCCTTCATAGATGGCAGCAACACGCAATGTCCAAATATTTTGCATATTTTTTATTCGCTTTCCAATACCCAACTCACAATATTTATGGCCCACGCTCGCCGCGCCGTAAACTAGATCATTTTGATGATCTAACTGGCGATCGGAGGAGTACCTAGTACTCGTATTTCTGCAATTGGACTTTGGAGCAGGCGGACCTCCATATCCCGGACCTCCAGAGCGGCGGTGGCGCCACAGATTTGGCCTGCTGTAGAGCCCTGTTTTGGGTGGAAGTCGTGACTAATTACAGAAATTAAAACGCTGTAATTTAATTATGTATCTGCGATTTGTTATCGGCCCTGGCGTCGCCCATTTCAGTTGCTCACCCCCTTCTCACTATCGCAGCATCAAAGTCAATATGCAAAAAAGCACTGCAAGAAATTATTAGGATTCTTTTCTGAGATTCTTTACCGGATCTACAAAGTAACTATATCGTTGCATCGTAAGGCTATTTCTCATTTTGAGTTCTAGAATATGTTGATTTTGTTCAAGTTTGTTTTTAGTGCACCTTCGAATAAAACAGGAAAGGAAAGCTGAATTTGGACTAGTCGAATCATGGATACCTTAGCAGTTAATTACGGGATTTCTTAAGAATCCACTTTGTGACCAAAATATTTTAAATACTATTATTTAGCCTATGTTTTTAAAAATGCCGACTTTCAACGGCCATAAGTCGACTAATTATTGTCCGATCAACGAATTTTATACCTTTCCGATCATGGATCTTCGAGTTCTATCAACCCAAATCAAAACCTGACAACAAAAATTTTTACCCATTTTTCGAAAATTTTTAAAGGGGTAACATCATGATTTTGGCCAAAAAATGGGGCAAAATTTGATTGTTGGATTTTTTGAATCTTTAGATGCAAATCGACGAGGATTAAAACGCTGATTCATGAATGGCATTCCTTTTTTGATTCGGTTGCAAAATAGTTAAAATATTCGCAAAAAAGTGACTCAAAAGTTACAAAAAAAAATTTCAAACCCCTGTTCAATTTTTTTCACTTTTCTAAATGGAAATTTTGTATAACTCGGCCAATTGTCAGATCAATGAATGTGATACCTTCCCGACCTTATACTTCTGCGTAGTTTCATTCTTAATCAAAACCTGGCAACAAAAATTTTGGTCCATTTTTCGCAATTTTTCAAACATCATGATTTTGGCAAAAAATTGGTTTTTTGGTCAAAATTTCTTATTTTTTTATGCGGATCGATGTAATTAAAGTTCTGATTCATCAATGGTATTCTGTTTCCGAATAGGATGCGAAATGGCGAAGCTATTTGCTGAAATGTGTCTGAAAAGATATTGATTTTGATTTCGTAGTTATTCGACAGATATTTGACATATATAGGGTATAGGCGACTGCTCCCAGCCATAGCAAACTAGGCAAAGTTATAATACCTTCTGCTAGGAAATAATAATAGTCAATAGTATAATGGAAGTAAGGGTATCCCGAGGGGCTCTCGCCATGAACTCTAACAAACTCAATGGACAGCCGAGAAGCAGGGGGCGGACAAAGTGCAATTCATTTGGCCAAATACAAATACGCTAAGAGTTCACAAACGCCCAGCAGAAAAAATTGTATAAAAAACAGCGGACATTGGGCATCGGATCTTAGGACCTGACTTGCAGCAGAAATAGGAGTAGGAGTTGCAACGAGGAGTGGCAAGTTGGTGTTGGCGTATTCCAGCCCCAGCATCAGCGCCATCGATATGCACTGATTTCCATATTCAAGCGATTTCGGTTTGTTCGTTTTCCAATTCAGTGGCGGATATGGAAGCTCTGAGCCAACTGACTAACTTGGCTTGTTAGATAAAACGGCAAACAAATTTGTGGTGCGATCCAGGTTTAAGATAAATGGGGAAAGCTTATGAATAGAAAAGATGCTCTCTAAAAAATCATTTCAAAAATCTAGTCTAGTCTAGTGTGTAGTGGCTCTCGTTGCTTATCCATCGAATTCCTTACAATGTATTGCCTCATAATATTTATCGACTCGGTTAAATGGTAATTGAAAACTATTTCCAACGATAATGAAGCGAATTCGATGAAAAGTGAAAATTACTGCAGCGACGATAATGAAAACAAACAAGAATTCGCACAGGGCAATAAAAATCAGTGCACCGATCGCAATCTGGAATATATATGTATATGCTGGCAGTTGCTCTACGTATGTATATAAGGTGTATGGGATAAAGATATTGTGCCGACGACAGGGTGTAATTTAAATTGTATATTTGGGCATGTGAGCAACTTTTTGTAATCGATTAAAATGCATTTCGAACTGGAGGTTTTTTGGGCAGCGATTTTCGATTTTAAATCCACATAGAAATCCGAGCAAGTGCCATTAGGTTATCCATACATATTTATGGGATACACCATAGCTTCGATAGCCGATATCGAATTAGCTCGAAAAAATTCAAAGACCGGCGAGGCTGGCGAGGATTTTGCAATTTGTGAATGAAACACAAAGTGGAAAATTTCTGAATTAAATTCCTTTCCAGCTACCAACCGATGGCGATGGCGATTTGCATCAGATCCGGAGTCCACCACTTGACCACTTGGGATCCAATGCAAATGCGATGCCATTTTCCGGAGAATCGATTGACAACTTTTCGGACTGTCTAATGCATCTCATTTGGCCAACTTGTGAATATTTCGAGAGCCCAGCAAAGATTCTTGGCTACTTTTTATTAATGGCTACGGGGAATTCATAACAAATGTTTATGGAGCAAGGAAATTCATTTTACACTCAATGGAATCGATCTAAGAAACAGCAAGGCCAATGCTTGGAAACATTTTATATACTACCAAGTTATATATACTATATACTTACTTACTAGTTACTTACTAACTTATATACTTATATACTACATACTACCAAGTCCCCAGAGTTCACAGCTGACAATGGTTTTAGCCACAAGCCACTCGAGCTGGCTAAAAACAAACAGCTCCAATCACGTTTCTCAAAGCGGCCGAAAAACCCGACTCATAAGAGCGCGAAACATTTTGTTGTTATTTTGTAGTTGACACCCGAAAAGCGCCAACTGCTGCTCGCCCACCGCCTCCCACTTCTGCCCTCCGGCCCGTTCTTCGCCAGCAACTGGCGCTCACCTGGGCTCGCACCTGTGAAGTCGGCGACGGTCGCCAATCGATGGCTAAATGCTGGGCTAGGCTCGGCTATTAAATGGTGAGTACATTGAAAGAAATGTCTCAAGTCAGATGTATGTTTCAAGTCATGAATACTTGTTTAGTTTGTTTCAGTGTAGGCATCCGAGGGGGTCTGGCATATGGTCTTTTGTATCTGCAGACCATGTTCGATGGCAGACAAATGTTTCGCACTGTTTGGGCCAATTCAATGAATTTTCGGCTAACTGTTGATGTTGCGGTTATTTTCCAAAGTCGGCTCGCACCAATTAAGAGGTGTGCACGGGCCGAGTCAATTAAGCTGCCGGCACTTACCCTTCCCTAGCCCCCTCTGGTGCTGGTGCCCCCTCGGAAAATACCCCTTCCGGCTAGACAGACATCTTCCATAATGCCGCACGATTGCCGATAATCGGTCGAGATCCCCCCTCCCTGCACGTTGATGTTGCTGGTTTGCTGGCAATTTGCTGCAGCAATTCATAATAACTGGGCCCGCTACCACCCACAGGGCGGTTGTTAGACCGCAGAAAGGGGGTTTTTTCCTATGGAACAGCAATCAGACCCAAGACCCACCAGAGCTGCCTGCCTGCCTAGCTGGCTGGCTGGCTGGCTGGAACCCCCAGCTCCACCCGTTGCCAAAATGGAGTTCGCGTCGTCGACTCCAATCGAGGCGAGTCATAGAAAATTGCTGCAATTTTATATTTACAGCAATTGGGCACAGGGAAGGAGCCAGGGAGCGAGTGAGACGGAGCAAAGGCAAATGTAAAAACATGAACTTAAAAATACATAATTGCATATTCCACCCGGGACCAGCCAACAAACCAACCAACCAACCAACCAGGCTAACAGCCAACGGACCGATTGAGCCAACGTTTTTTTTTTTGTTTTGTTTTGGATCCCCAGTATCTCTCTCCCCTGTCCAGGCTCAGACCCAGACTCAGACTGAGTCTCAGTCTTGGTTCCAATCCCAATTGCCAACCCAAGTTGGACACACAGAAAGCTCCGAGCTGACAAACAACCAAACACTCATACGTCACGTTGATTGGAAATGCGGTACAGTGGTTTGAGATCAGGGATTTCTGGAATAAAAATATTTCAAGATTATGCGATTATATACTTAGAATGTTCATATCAATATCAAGAATCTATAGTATTTTTTAATAGTTCAGAGTCCGCTCATCCTTTCTTGAGCGATATCTTCCGACTGTATCATAGAAACTATAAAGACTATAGCTCTAAAAATACTTCAAACTCTTAAAAAAAAAAACTATTTTATTTATAATTAAAATAAATAAAACCCCCTCTTACCTCCTAGTCTTCAAAGTAAGCTTTACCCCTTAAGTTAATGTTATTTGATCTTAATATTTTAATATTTAATTTCTGGCTACCCAGAAGGGTAAATAAATTGCCCAGTGTCTGGCCCCAAATAATTTGATGTAGCGGAAGGCGGCCCACTGACTGTAAATTCAAATTATACATGCACAACAACAAAATAAGAGCCCCAAAACTTTGTAGAAAAAATACAAAAAAAAAAAAAAAGAAAACAACCTCCAAAGCACATGAACACTTTACACTCTTCAGATACTTCTTCCTTTTCCAAGGGGGAGAGGATAAAAAATAAAATAGCAAACCGTTTTGCATCCGCAATACTGCTAAAAAAAAAGCAAAAAATAAAATAAAAAATCAGGAAAGAAGAAAACAAAATCGAGGCAAATTTCATGACAGGCAAGTAATTTTGTTGTGATTTTTTGATTTGACCCAAACACTCGCTTTTGGAAGAAAAAAGAAACAACCATCCAACAAGCCAACCACACCATACACACACACACACACACACTCTCCTGCAATTCGGGTTGAAACGTGCAATTTGTATTTGCGGCCCCTCCCCCTTTTCCAGCCGCCCTCTTTTTTCCCCCCAATTTTCCATTCGTATCTCCCGAACAAAACGGCAATTATGCCGCGTTTCTGCTCCCAAAACGAGGGGGAAATATATTTGAAGCGCTTAGATTTGGACAGTGGGTGGCAGGAGTTGACTGGATTGGATTGATTGGAGTTGGGCTAGCCAAGGGGGAGGTGGTGCTCTGGACAGGAGACAGAGAACTGATATCCGGGTCGGGTCGGATTGGGTCTTTGTCCCGTTGATTTACAGCACAACACAAAACGATGAATCGATGATTCCAGCATGAGAAATTAGATCGCCTCGCCGGCGAACTCATCATCAGCAGCGTTGGCAACGTTGGCCAGCCCCAAGGCACACCGCACAGCATTGCCAACATTCAGAATCAAACAAATCACTGGCTTGGCTTGGCTCAAAAAAAAAGGGTTAGCTTTGGAAAGATAGTTAATGTCCTGACGAGGTCGAAGATTAAAATACCCTTGAGGGTAGAGTTCTTTGAGAGTGTAGTTCTTAGAGGGTTTATATTATTTATTTATTTGATTTATTATTAATTTAATAATAGGTTTTTATCCTAAGTTAATTAGTTAACTAGCAATTAGTTATTCTGTTCTGCCTATAAGATGACTCTGATTTTAAATGATTTATAATCAAAATGCCATATATCCTTGCTTATTCATATCCACTCTAGCACTAAAGCTAGACTCTCATAACATATTATCATATTCTTAAAATAAACTTATTAACCTTAAAAATTAGTTACCAAATCCCTCATACTTCTAACCCTTTAATCTCATACTTCATACCCTTTGTTAGAGTATAACTAGGGAGCAATGGGATTGAAATTTTGAAAATTGCTGCTGGGATTGCGGGATTGTTGTTTGCCTGTAGCCCCCTGCTCCGCCAGCTCCACCAGCTCCACCAGCTCCACCTCTGGCTCCACCATATGGATATATACAACGTATCTGTATCGGGAGTATAAACTGTAGTAATTTTCTACTTGGCTCTCCGCTTTGCGCTGGGCTGCCGCCTGGCAAAAATTGGTTTGAAAGTTGACTCGCTTTTCAGTGTTTTTCATGTAATCACATGGCCATTCCTCACAAACCCACCCACTTGGTGAGAGGTGGCTGGAAGGGGGTAAGCAGCCAAGCAGTAAATCGCGCTGACTGCTGCAAATGTCCGGCATCAGCATCCCGCTTAGAATTCCCAACCCGGGCTTTGTCTTTACCAGATTGCTCCGTTCTCCGTTCCCAATCCTCGATTCCGTTTTGTTTCGGTTCCTATCCAATCCACGCCCCGGGGGCAGGGCCGATCGTCCCGATTAATGCCTCATCATTTGCAGCGGGGGTGGGCAGGAGAGCGGAAAAGCGGGAAAACAACGCAAATTATCCGACTCTGACAGGGCGTTGCCAGCCAAGTCAATCGCCTTCGATTGTCCCTGCAAAGTCCCAGTCTCATTTGGCCTAATGGCTGCCAGGATGCGTGTTGGCCAAAAGTTGATGGCACTACAAGCCTTTCCCGAAGTTATTACCTCGACCTCCTTTTTCCAAATAAATCATCAGAATCGGCATCGGCCAGACTTATAGATGGTTTGTATTGTTTCCAGCTAATCCCAGAAGTGCTTTGGGGGCGTTCCTCCCCGAAATCTAAAAGAAAAGCTGAAGCCACCGCAAGAGTAAATCAAATATATATCTTAAGGCCAATTAATCTGGCAGTGCAATATTATGATGGTGTCGATTACCCAAACAGACAGCCACGAGCCACTGACACGTGACCAGGGGATATGGCTTTTTCTAGCGAGGATCCTGCCAGCCTGTCAACTAATCCTGTGCATAATGTTGCCTAAATGCGAGCTCATGTCAGGCTCAGGTCTCAGATCCGGCCTCTTGCTCAGATTATCACTGAGAAAAAATAGGCTGTCCTAACTAACTTAGCCAAGTAAGTAACTAACGTCTTAGTTACAGAAAGTAATGTAGTTTTTTCTCCCGTGCATTATTGATTCCCCAGCATCGACTGGAGACTGCTGATCTCTGGAAGCCTTTTCCTCCGAATCTGCCGACGTCAAAATGCTGGAGATCCGACTCTTTTCTCAGAGGCGGCTCAAACGGAGGCCGCCATTGTGTGTCGGGGCCAAATGATGTGCCAAACTGACACTTGCCGATACACAGATACGGCCACTCAAACACCATTAAGGCGGGTGTGCGGCTACGCGGCGACCACCATAAGGAGGTAGTACTGTAGAGGGGGGCATCGCCATATTCCTGTTGATATTTGCCGGAATGATTGTTAGTTTTATTTTATTTTGTGACAATTTCAGCAACAGCAGAAGCAGCAGCAATAGCAACAGCAGGAAATAATAAAAATGCAAACAAATCGTTAGATTTTCCTATTGAAGTGTTTTAGCCAAAGCCATACTCCCCACCCACCCCGCACACTCGCTTGTTTGGATGTGTGTTGCTGGTGTTATTGCCTTTTGTTGCTGGTGTCGTTGTTGCCGGTTGTTGGTAGTGTTGCTGGTTGTTTAGAGGCACAGTGGGCTGGTTTGTCTCAAATACACTCGCTTATTAAAACATGTTTTCATTAAATTCAATCCGTGTTTTATCGACTTTATTCAAAACTCGAAACTCAAAAGCAGTTTCCATTAATTGCGCCGACCTGGTAATGTAACAGAGATTAATGATATTGATTAGCAGGTACCGTGTGTCGTATAAATAAAATTCTAATATCGATCGGTAATATCAAAGTAAGCGGAAACAATCAGGAAGCAATCATTAATTAGCCAGAGCACTTGTGAGTCTGATTTTTTATGCTTCGAAACCCCAATCTGGCCCACGGTTTGCGGCGATGATGATGATGAGGCCGGGAGCTGCGATATCAGAAGGCTGAGACGACGATGGGATCCGAGAGCTGAGAACCAAACTGAAGCCCGGCAATTTGTGCAATTTTTCTTGTTTAGATTGTTTTCGGTGTTTTGGTGTTTGCGTTGTCGCCGGGCTGTGTGAGTTTGGTTTTATGCCTGCGATAAGCCCGCACACTGGCCCATAACCATTCTGGCCCATTCTCATATTATTTGTAAGGATTTTTGCATTTATTGCCATCGCTTTCAAGGATTTACCTCGCCAGCTGGGAGACCCAAACCCTAAACCCCCTGACTAAGCCCCAACCCCAAACCCATACCCGATCCGAATATGGTTGCAATAGTTATCTTAATAGTTATCAGCGGATTGTTGTTCTCGGTGCAGTTAGTGCGTGGAGCGGCCACTTTATTTGATGCCATTTGGCCGGCGATGGAGACGTTTGCCCTCTCGTGCCGTAAATCCATTAAATTGCCCCAAATTAAACTAAACTAAAAAGCCAGTGAAATGGGTTATAAAAAACGGAACGGAAACAGAATAGGGACGGGGACTGGTACCGGGACCGGGATGTGCGACAAAACTGTTGAAAACTTGTAAATAAACTGCTGGAATGAGAGCGGCAATTACACGCCTCGAATTAACATCCGCATGGAACAATAACTCAACTTGTGTAGCAACCCTCTGGCTGCCAAGGGTTTGTATCTTCAGGTCCCTCCGAAAACGCATCTTAAAGGTGCCGCTGACAGATACAGGACTACCTACAGCAGACCGCTGCCGCTGACTGATGGCGGAATGAAAGAAATGATATGCAGTCCAGATCCGATCCGATCTGTAATTATTCTCCTTTCATTCCAGCGATGACAGTTTGTCAACGAGTTGGCATATTAACAGTGTTAATTACTCACCATCGGCATAGCTGAGTCGTGTAAGTGGAGCAGATGTTGCATTTAATAATAGAGTGATGAAGAAATTAATTCACCGGCAGTTTATAGCTCGTTGTCTAGGCTGAGAGAGGCATTAGCATTGCTTTATGGCCACATGGTCAACGGGAAGATGTAAATGACATTTCCAAATCGAAACCAGTCCAAACATCCATCAGGGGCCACTAGGAGACAAACAAACAAGCTGCCAAACAAATAACAATAACCCAAAACAAAGCAACACACACTCAGAACTCAGCGGGTGTCCGTCATTAAAAAGATGACAAAGCGTTGTCAACAAGAAATTTTTTGATTAACGACTAAAATGCCACAGCGATCGGCCGCTGCGATCTCATCGAATACGTAGTCCCCACAGACCCCAGACCACTGGTCACAACAAAAAAGTTAACCAGAAAAAGCTAACGATATAAAAAACAGACCAAACCAGGCAGCAAAAATTTGTTGAAGGTAAAATATCAATTTAAAAGGCAATAAAAATATTTCATTGCTATGGATCAGATCAGGCTCTGCGCTTGGTACGGATCCAGCGCGATCCGATCGGTTGACTCTGTCGATATTCCGTTTCGATTTCGAATTAAAAGATTATGACGATAATAAACTTGACTAATCATTTTTATTACAGCCAGCGCCATCTGTTACCACGAAAAATCTTGGAAATACGATTTTCGGGATTTTCCCAGAACGTCCATCTCGATAAACCCCGAGCTGGTGACCCCAACCAGACCCCAGAAGAAATGCCACGGTGGTTTATTAATTTTTCATAACTTAAATACATATATTTATTTGTTCTTGTCAATAAATTTACTTTTATTTGCATTTGTTTTGTTTTGTTTTGTTTTGTTTTTTTTTTTCTTGGTTTTGCATAATAAATTATGAGACTATTCTTAATGCTTACGAACAGATTGAGATACATTTGTATCTGTGTATAATTTAAGTGTGGTAATCAATACATGTACTTAAGTCTAGAGGTTAATTCTTCCAATGAAGTGAAATTAGAGAGTGTGTATGGTGTGTGTGTTTGGGTGTGGTTCGTGGATCGGGGATTGTCCCCTGGGCTAACAACTAAATTAACTATGAATGTTAGATATCTTTTGTGGTTCTCTCATCTGTGATATGGAAAGCATTGTGCTGGAGCTTCGACTGGGTTTCCCCCTCTGCCAACCAGCAACTCGTAATTTGTATTTTCTTTTTTTTTACATTTAATATCACAATTTCTCATATATATTTTTGTTTGTTTTCCTTGTTATTCTTTTTTTTTTTTTTAATATTCCTAACCCGATCTCGAAAGCAAAGAGTTTGGATTTCGAAATTTATGTTCCATAATTAATAATTAATAATGATAATAATAGGTAGCAATATAGAGTGGGTGTGTTGTATACGAAGTATGTACAAGAGGTGGAAAATAAATCTAATTTACGAGTAGTAGGAAACAAAAGCCTGCGCTCGGCGTTCGCATCTAAATTTATAGCATGTCGTATTATTGCACATTCCAAATAGATTATTAACATATATGTGTCTCAGTGTTTTAGGGGCTTTTGGTTATAATATATCATATATATGTATGTACACATATCTGCTTGAATCTTGCTTAGGTACCTATCATATTTACTTTAGCATATACCTTAAGATTTGCTTTAAATTCGAATTTTGATTTTACTACGCCTTCACTGTCCGCTTCAGCTGTTTCTGTTTCAGGCACAGATACAGATTCAGATACAGTTGCAGAGATACAGATGCAAAGATACATCCGTGTGCCTGCCCCTGCCATTAGAGGTGTGTGGTGTTGGTGGAACACGAAACGCTATCAGTCTCTTCATACCAAGCAGCCTTTGGTTCCATCTCCGCGTTTTTCGATTTTCATATTATTCATTTTTGTTTAGCTGGAACACAAATCGCTTTTGATGCATCTTTGGATACGTTTCATGATCCTTCCTCCCCGGTATATCGGTATATTGGTATATCGGGAGGCTATACGGTTCTCCAGATCGCCAGATCATAAAAAATTGTTTATGAAAGCTGCTCAGAGCTGCCGCGGAGCATAATCATTCTATCGATCATGGATCAGCCCCGTTTGTTGTTAGCAACTTTTCGTTTTTCACTTTTCTTTTTGAAACAACAATCAAATAATATTTTTGTGGGCAACATTTTATAAATATAAAAGATTTCTGTGTACTCGAGTGATCTTTACCAGACTCGGCCTTTATATATCTCTCTCTCTCCGATTTTGCTCTATATGTTGAGATCATTGGGTTGCGAGAATCGATTGCATCTGACTGATTCTGATTCGGGGCTGCCATTGCCAGCCATTTTCTGATGGAGCAAGGTCATCTCCACCCCATATGGGTGGCGATTATGGGAGGGATCGTGCTGGCGGTAACTGAGATTATACTTATTCGCGATCGGCGTTCAAGTCACTCATCTGCAAGAAAGGATAACAAAAGGGAAAGTCTTGGTAAGTCAAGGAAATTTGAGGGTTTTTTTTTTTTTTTGAGAAAATAATAGGGAAAGTGTTAGGGATTTAAATAGAACTAAGATTGATTAAAAACAAGGATACTACAAGGATATTTAATACAATTACAGGGAATGGGATAAGGAAAATAGTATTGAAAAACTTACATACTTTACGGCACGATTTCTGAAGGTCTCCTGCTCCATGTCGCGAATCTTGTGGGTCAACATGTGTTGCTTGAGATTGCCCTGAAAAAGTGGAAAAATAAAGAAAACTCTTATTAAAGTTATGTCTTTATGGAAACAGATAATCCCCATCTAAAATATAATTTATCCCCCAGAACTTGCTTAAGTAAGTAAATAAAATGAAACCCACCTTGGTCGTGAAGCCGCGATCGCAGATGCTGCACTTGAAGGGCCGCTCCTTGGTGTGGCTCCTGTAGTGGATCTCCAGCGCCGAGTGGCAGGGGAATGTCTTGTAGCAGATGCCGCACGTGGTGCTGCCCCGCACCCCGCTCAGCGCCAGCGGATTGAACGGAGCCGCCGGCATCACCGACTGGGCGATCTGGTTCATGGCGTTGCACATGTTCTGGGTGGTGGCGGGCGGGAAGAGCGGCAGGTTGGGGAACATGCCGAAGGGTGGTCGGGCGCCCATCAGTGGATTAGGTGGCTGGCCTACTCCCCCCTCACCTGGCCGCTGGGGCTGAGTGGGTTGCGGGGAGGTCTGGCGCTGAGCGGCTGCTGCTGCTGCTGCTGCCGCCGCCGCTGCTGCCGCTGCCGCCTTCTGCTGGGCCTCTGCCGCCTCCCGACGGAGCTGCTCCTGGTGCTGGTGGAGTGCCGCCATCTGCTGGTGGTGGTGGTGCTGGGCTGCCGCCGCTGCTGCCACCGCCGCCTGCTGCTGCATGAGGTGCTGGTGCTGCTGCTGCAGGTGGTGTTGCAAGCCAGGAGGCAGGCAGTCGATGCCCACACTTGGGGGCAGAGGGGAGGTCAGCAGCGAGGTGGGGGCGTGGCTGGGACTGCGTGGCAGGCTGGGCGGACTGCTCACCGCGGGCTTCTCCTTGATGGCGGCGGGCAAGGGGGACCTGGAGGCAGGCTGAGCTCGGGGCGTCAAGTCCAGAGCTCCTTGGGAGGTGTCCGAGCGGGCGGGCGAAGCACTGGGCTTCTGCACCACCGCCGACGTAGTGGTGGGCGAGGTCGGGGCCGAGGTGGAGCCAACAGAGTGGCCACCATGGCTGGAGGCCGACGACCGCGGCCGCACGGGATTCGTGTTCACCACGCCCGTGGCATCGATCCTCAGCTTCTGCTCGAACAGCAGGGACTTGAAGTCATCCCCGGATCGTGGCCTGTCGTTCTGCTCGTGCTCCTGATTGCTGTTCGACAGATGCTCCGAGGAGACATCATCGTCGTAGTCCTCGCCACAGTCCATGTTGTCCTCCAAGTCGCCCTGGGAAGACTCCGAGCCGAGGGCTCCGTTGTGCATGCTGTGATTGGGATTCGGAGGACCTCCTGCTCCGGGCAGAGCTCCGAAGTGGAAGGCGGCAGCCGCGAATGGATTCATGAAATGTCCAGGCATCATGGAAGGCGGCGGATCACGGATCTCTGCCGCCTGGATCTGCTCCGGCGTCAGATCCGTGGGCTCTCCGGTGTGCAAGCGGATGTGCTGCTGCAGGACGAGGGCGTTGGAGTACTTCTTGTGGCACACTGGGCACTGGTGGAAGTTGCGCATCGGCGGCCGGATCTTGTGCACCGCCATGTGGGTCTTCAGATTTCCCTTGGTGGTAAAGGCCCTGCCGCAGATGCGGCATTTGAAGGGGCGCTCCCCGGTGTGGGTGCGGTAGTGCATCTGGAGCGCACTCTTGCAGGACAGGACGCGGTCGCAGACCACGCACTGGTTGGGGTCGCTGATCTTCTTGTTCTTCATCAGCTCCTTCAGCTTCATGGTCTCCGAGGTGTTCGACACCTCGATGAAGTTCTCCCAGGAGTTGTCGTTGCTGTGGGGGCGTGGCAGCAGGGCTGCCATCTCGTGCTTGATGGGATTGAAGAAGGGCGACCTGGCCATGTGGTGGGGATGGTGGTGCGGAGGTGGAACTCCAGGTGGTGGTACTCCAGCGCCCGCAGGTGACCGCACTGGGGAGTGGTGCTCCGGCGACAGGGTCTTGGCAGTCGTGAAGTTGAGCGGGAACCGATCGGCGAAGAAATCCTCGCGAGGCGGCAGCTGTCCAGGGGTGGGTAGGTGGTCCAAGTGGGAGCCCGGAGAGGGATGAGGGTGCATCAGGGCGGGGGGCTGGATAGGCTGCACCACCGGGGGGTAGCCAAGGTGGCTGGGTCGGTGGTGGTGGGGCGAGGGTTGCTGTGGCAAGGGGGAAGGGCTCCTGCGGTGCTCTTCCTTCTGAACTTGCTCCTGTTCCGGCTCATCGTCCACGCGCTCCTCCTTGATGCGCACCTCAAGAGGCAGGGGCTCTGGCTCCGGCGAGGAGTTGCGGTTATCCTGCTCCTCTTCTCTTTGGCTCATTGCCTCCTCTTCGTGGTCAGCCTGCTGCTGCTGATGCTCATCCTTCTCCTCCTCCACGATTTCCCTCTTCACCGGAACAGCTGCCACCGCCTCCTCCTCCTCCAAGCGCGGCGAGGGCTTACGCAGATCCGTGGGCAGGTCCTGGGGGAAGAAGGGATGCGGAGCACCGGCCCCCAAGCTCTTCAGAATCTCCATGGGCGGACGATAGAGGTTCTGCAGTCCCGGGAAGGCCGAACCAAACGGTCCGGATGGCGGCGCCGGCGAGTGGGTGGGCGAGCTGTCGGTGGGCGACATCTGGTCCAGCAGGGGTGGGTGGAACTTGTCCATGTGCTCCGGGATAGGAGTGGCGTTCATCGGCACGTGCGGGAACTTCTGGGCATGACGCTGGAAGTGGACCTTCAGGTTGCCCTTGGTGGTGAAGCGACTGCCGCACACATTGCACTTGAAGGGACGCTCGCCGGTGTGAGATCGGATGTGGATCTGGAGGGCAGAGTCCGAGCCGAATACCTTCCCGCAATACCGGCAACGGTGCTTGAAGAACGGCTCATTGCGACCCTTACCGTCCCCGTTCTTGTCTCCGAAGGCAAAGTCATCGGCCATGTTATTAGCCAGGATGCCCTGCGACGCGGAGTCCAGGACCTCCTGGGCGCGCTTCTGGAGCATCTCCAGGGAGTTGGGCTCCGGCAGGTCATCGTGGTGGGTGATGATGCTGGAGGCCAGGTCCGAACCGAAGGGCAGGGGAGTGTTTTCGAGATCTTTCAGCTTGGAGAGGGCGTCCTGGTGGGAGTGGTTCTCCTTGTGGATAGAGGCCTCCGAGCTCAGTCTGCGGCTGGGCTGCGACTCCTGGTCGTGCTCCCTCCTCCGCTTCAGGGTTTCCCCCGGAGAACCGGAGGTCTCTCGCAACGGAACTCCGGCGTTGATCAGATGCTGCCGGGCCTTGGCTTCCACCATCCTGGCCTCAGCCTTTTGGCGAAGCTCCATGTCCGCGATGCGCTCCTCCTCCTCGTATGTGTCTGTTTCCAGCTCTTGATCTTGGTCGGTCTCCTGTTCCGGCTCCTCCTCCTGCTCGTCCTCCGACTGCTTGGCCTGGTTGAGGGCCAGCTGCGACTGGAGCTGCTGGATGAGCTGGATCTGAAAGAGCTGTTGCTGCTGCAGATTAAAGAGGGTCTGCTGCAGGAAGGCGAGCTGCTTCATGGCAGCCTCGTTGTCCGCCCCGGTGGATCCGTTGGCAATGGTCTTTGCCGCGAACTGGGCAATGGCCATCTGCATGTTCTGAATGGCCTCCAGGGTCACTGGAGCCCCGCCTGCTCCTGGCAGACTTCCCATCTCCGTGGCGGGGAACACACTGCTTGCCTCGTCTCCCATCTCCACATCTACCTCGATGTCCTTCTCCTTTTCCGGAGCTCTCTCCGTGGCCGCCTCTTCGGCACTGGCCTCGGCGACCGGGGAACTGGGCATGGAGCCACTGGCATTGGGCTCGTGCTCCCGTTCCCGGTCCTCTGAATTTGGTTTTGTCATTGTTACTACCTTATTATTGTTATCCTCAATGGGTTCAATTTCTGTTTTTTCCAGTGGCTTCTCTACCTGTTCTTTGATGGAGGATACCTGTTGATCCTGATCGTTGTCGTGGTGTTCCTCTTCCGGCTCGGGACTCCGGCTGGGACTGGCCGTAGTGGTGGCCGTGGTCAATGGCGAGCAGCCACCATTCTCCTCTTGATCGCTGCCTGTGTCTGGAAAGAAAGAAAAATAAACATTACTTTTACATTTTTGTTTCAAAGTTTTAACAATAAAAGTTATCACTAATAGCGCCATTGTTCGGCCAATTTAAATCTTAAATTTAAATAGTTTTTCCTCAAAAACCCATCACGCTTGTGACTAATTACAAAAGTTACAATAAATCGCAATGGAATGCGCAATTTTTTTCTGCCGCAGTCCCTGCTGCTGTTGCTGAGTAACTTGGAGTTGGAGCACAAATCCAAAATAGTCGCTGGCTGGTTGGGATTGTTGGCCATTTCCCGATAACTTGGCTACTTGGCTACCTGTTAGCTGTCTACCCTGCCACCCCCTCCACCGCTCCGCTGCATATGACTTAATCGCCGGCAATTGTTCGTTGCAATGCGTTAAAGTTGCTGGCGGGTGTGGGGAGATTGCTCCTAGCTCCTAGCTCTTGGCTCTGGCTGCCAACTGAATGCAATTACATTTCTTGTTAAAGCATGTGTTCTCTCTCCTTTTCCCTCTACCTCAACCGCAGCTGTTTTTTGTTTTTCCTTTTTATTTTTATTTTTTTTTGTGCTGCCCACAATTAGTCTTGAAGTCGATCGCCGGCAGTTGCAATTGTTGCTGATGCTGCTGCTGCTGCTGATGCTCGTGTTGCTGCTGCTGCTGCTTGTGCTGGCCAACTGATGCACACTTGTTGCCAGGTAAGCTGTCCAAGGGGAGAAAGCAGTTGACAGCCGTTTGGCCTGGTCCAGTGCCTCTGACTAATTAATCGCGGCGAGCCTAAAAAGCAAACCAAGTCACAGATTGGCCCGCCAGCAACACCAGCAACACTGGCAACTTTTGCCGCACACGCACATAAAATATAATTTATGATAAGTTAAAGCCAACAACGAACTCGGGCCAACACACCACATCGTTCGATATATATAATAAAACATATTTCTGCACAAATCAAACGAGTTGGGCGAGTTTTCTGTTTTCGACCACAAAAGATACTCAGATACAGTACAAAAAAATAAAACAAAGATACACAGATAGACGGGGCCTGGCGACTATCAGCGCCATTTGCATATCGATCGCATTAATATTATTTTTATTATTACTTTTCGCTCGCAAAAATTCATTTTTCAAGAAATCGCTTCGCCTTTGTGAGATATTTAAAAAAAAAGTAATTGTTCTTTTTTGGTTGAAAGTTAAATATTGTTTTTCGTTACAATTACAGTTCAAAAACGAAACCGCTCGAGCGAGGAGTTATGATTATGATTGCTGATAAGTGAAGTGTATTTTAATTAATTGAAATTAATTATAATGTTGCCATAAACCTTTCAGACATCGGCAGTGGCGGCGGCGGCGGCGGCGACTCGCAGCTCACAGGCAAAATAAAACAACTTCCAATTATGACGAACATAAAATTGTCTCGAACATGGTTAAGTCATTTTGCAATTGGTAATAAAATTGTTAAATTTACAATAACAATAAACGCAGCTTGTTTATTGTGTTGGTGTTGGAGGAGGAAGGAGGGAGGGATCTGGAAGAGGCCATTGCCTTAGCGGCCCGATTCGATTTCGATTTTTAGTTTGCGCGTATTTTAGTTCCTCGGACGCGTGGGCGCCCAAAACAAAATATCCAAACATTTAACTTAATCTATATGGCGTGTATGGGTATGGGATGGATGGATATGTGTATATATATCGATTCTGAGGCGTGTGTGTGAGCCGTTTAAAGATTTATTTTTTTTGTCTACCGAAAATGTATTTTGTTCTACTGACAACTCGCGGACTAGGTTCATTCCGGCCATTCCGTGCGTTCTGTATCTATGTATCTGCCAGATAAATAAATATGAAATTGTGAAACGAGACGCTGTCGGCAGGAAATTATATTTCTCATTGTTCCTCCATATAAATTAAATCGCGCCAGTTTAAAGGTGGATTAAGTCAAGCCATAAATTCAGCAGTTCGGTCTGTTGGCTAAAATCGAATGAGTTATCTCCGCTCTGCATGCGTAACTAAATCGAATAAATCCCACCCTAAATGAAACCCCCAGAGCACCACTGACGAATACTCATAATTGCTAACCCCAGTCTGTCCATCAACTCATTAACCAATGTCAACTTTTTGGCATTTTATGTGTCCAAATATTTTCAACAACATTTTCGCAGCTTTTCCGTTTTCCATTTTCCATTTTCCGACCCGTCCTGTCATGCCTGTTGGCTCATAAATTTTGTTTCGGTTTATTTTAGCTTTCAGCAAATCAATTTTTTATCCCCACCAGAGAGCTACTACTAGGGAAAACTAAATTAATTGAAATATATATATTTATTCCTGTTAAGAGTGGGAATTTATTTTGGTAAATAGCGCTTCCTGTAAGGAACTCTGGGCCGGGGTGGGCTGTGAGAATTCCCTTGAATTAGTGCCTCCACCTCGACGCTTTTGAGTTCATTCCTCCTCTAACCATTGACTTTTGCATACGGCTCGGGTTTAGTTCTGGGCTGGCTTTCAATTATTCCATCGTCATATTCAATATGCAAATCGCTGCGAACCAACCGTGAGCCCGCTGGCCTGAGGTGAAACAAATGTTCAGCCAATTGGAAAATGCAAAAAAACAAAAATCAAAAAAAAAATCGGAATACGAAATAAAAACTACATAAAATGTACATAAAGTGTACGAGTTGAAAACAGCAGAAGCACATCGAGTATATGGCATAATTGAATAATATATCGAAAGTCCGGTCTGATCGGATTTCGCAGCCATAGGTCAGACCAGAGACCATAGGGAAGGGATATCAATTGAATTTCATATTCAAGTTTTTGGCCCAGCATAGGGGGGAGAACTAGAGACCGAAAAAATCGTATACGCCAAATCGTATAAATAAAAATAATTAAATAATTAATGTCATTAAGTTATGCGATCCCGACATTGATTGCAAAACAAAGAGCGACGCAAATCGAGGAGCATTTCCATATTCGCAGACAGCGCCTGCATATATTCGGTATGGAATACATCCTTGAGGGTTATACTCCATATAAATCATATGGAAATAAGCAGCAACTCTCTGCGAATCTGCTTCGATTTTCATTTTTTGCGATATTAATTTAATTTATTGTCCCGCACTAATGAGTTAACATTTATTAATCCCCGAACCAGGCACAGGCACAGCCAGCCAGGCGCATGAATATATAACTATATATAGCTGGGATGTACATATATGCCATCATATGCGGTGTATAAATAAAAACCGCGCCAAACAAATTGATAAAATTAAATAAAAAACCATCCCCACTCACACAACCAGAATGTTTATCACCTTTTTAAAGCTTATGGCCAGCAATTTTCAAATTTAATGTGAACTCATTTGTAATTATGTGCCTGAGAGTTTAACAGCAACTATTTACTGAAAAATATGTTAAAGGATTTTAGTTCGAGAGCCCTTTTGAAAAATTCAATAAATATAATTAAGTTTTCTGGCACTGGCACTGGCACTGGTATGCAAATGCCCGAAAATCAAAGCTTTCAAAACCAATTAAAGAAACACGCCTGCCGCGAGGCCTCCAAAAATATATACTCGAAACTCAGTCAAGCCGATTTTTGGTGCTCTGGTGCCTTTCCCAAAAGTCATTTCTGCTTCTATGAGCCGAAGCCATATTTAAATCATATAGTTTTTAAGTTGCTCCATTAAATCGAAATCGATTTTTGATTTATCATAAAAAACAAGATCGGCCGGGGGACGCGGCGCGGGGCTGGCCAATAGCAGCTGTTAACGTTCGAATTAAAACAAATCAGAAACTGGAAATGCAAAACCGAAGAAATATAATTTATATGTATAAATTAGTCCATAAAATCGGAGGGGGGGACTCGGAGTGCAGTCGGACCTGCAGAGCCATGGGTTTCTAAATGCTTGTTGGATTTGTGACACATTTAAAATGCCTGCCTACCACTTTTTATATTTTATTAAGCTTCCTCTCCCAAAACGCCACAATTATTAATGTTTGGCCCCAAGTTTTCAAAGTCTTATCAATAAAATGGAAAACAGTCCAGAGCCCGTAGGTCGAAAACGATATTATGGAAATAATAGATTCAGAAAATAGAGAAAAAGACAATCATGACAAATTTGTTAAACATTTTTAAATGGTTCAGTTACGTATCGAAATTTGTAAATTTTGTTTTATGTTCCGCTGATAGGGAACTACTTTCTAATTTTGGTTTTTCCTTTTCCAAAAGACTTTTTGGTCACAATTTGTAGCGATTTAATAAAATGGCTTTCCAGCTCACCTTTGTCGGCGCTGCGAGCGCGATCCTTCAGCTGTTTGACAATGCCATATTTCACTGTGCCAAATTGTATCATTTTATTGATGGTCTCCTGGTGATTATCCTTGAAGTCACTACGCATCGCACACAAAACGTTGGACAGGTGATTTTTCATCAAGAGAACTTTTTATCAAAAAACGCACGCTTCAAGCACTTTCTTTTCTCGAGGATGAGGATGTTTTGGTTTCTTTTCGTTTAGCTTTCCCGCGACTCGTTAACTGTTGATCATTGCACCATGTTTATTATTTCATTATATTGTTAGGGGGGACAAAAATAATTCTTTAATTATTTCTTTCTGGCTCATAGCGCCACCTGGCTCATGGAAGTAAACACTTTTACGTTTTGCCGTCGGCAGGAGGAATCGCGCGTAGCCAACGGCACTGTCTGGCCGATTTAACTTAATTCGTATTTGTAATTACGACTACTAGTTGGCTAGCTGGCCGGTGATTGTCATCGTTCTGCGGTGGCTCTTGTTTTGATTTTTTCGCGGCAGGGACTCCGACTCGGACTCGGACTCGAACTCGTGGAAAACTGTGCGAGTTACGCATACGCAGCGTAGTCATACGCAACGTGGCCCAGCGCGGGAGAGAGTGTAGAGAGTATGTCGAACGTTACGTTCAGCGCGTCGAAATAGCACTGACACAAAATATTTATCCGTCAGATACGTTCCGAAACAAATACAGCCGCCCGACCCGAGACTTCTTTTCCGACTCGGGTGTCGTTCGGCTCGCTGCTTCGTGGGCCCCGCGACCGGTTCCGGTGCGTTGGTGTGTGTGTTCGTGTGCGTGAGTCTCTCTCTATGTGTGTGTGTGAGTGCTGCGATATTACAGAAACTGACACACAGAAACAGACACACACACGAGGGCGCTCTCACTCGCATTTCATATAATTTTTCATATGCGCTCTCTCGCTCCCTCTCATCATAATTTTTATTAAACTGCGATCTGCCTCTCGCTTGCTCGTCGCTGCCGCCACTGTTACTGTTACTGTTGCCAGCCCTCTCACTCACACTCAGGTGTGTCGTGTTCTCCTGTTGTTTTACCTGAGAACTGGAGAGACGTTTATGAAACTTGTTCGGTAAATTATGAGCTGCTCTCTCGCTCGCACAAAAAAAATCACAAAAAAGGGGAAGAAAAATGTTGCGCCGGCAGAGGCGCTGCTGCGACGTCCGCGACAGTGGCAACTTCCTTCCGCCTTTTGCGGCTCACCTTTGCGCCATTGTTGTTGTAATAATCTTTGGGAGAGGTGCGCTGACTGGCTCTCTCTCACTCTCTCTGTCGTGTGCTCCAAGGCTCCAAAGCTCCCTCGCTCGCTCGCTCGCACTCTCGATTAATAATTTATCATAATTCATAGGGGGCCAAGTGCCCTGCCCTTGGGCAGCCGGCCATCTCGCTTCCACTCGCACAAAATGGCGCCTGCCATTTGTTGCGCTCTCTCATTCACGTGTGCGCCATCTTGCTCCCTCGATAGCGCTATCTCCGTCGTTGGCGCAGTTATGAGCGTTGTTGTTGCCTTTTTTAATTTCGGTTTTATAAGATTTTCTGTTCTTCGCTATTGTTCGTATTGTGTCTGCCCCAACGCCCCCCCACCCACCTACAAACCCAAATCTGACTTGGGTGACTCCGCTTATTCGTCAGTTTTTATATGAGTATAAGTATGAGTATGAGTATGAGTGTGAGTGGGTGAACGTGTATGTGTGTGTGAATATTATGAGCCATTCATCAAAATGTTTTTGTTGCTTGTTTTTGTTTCTTGTGACTTTTGGGCAACTCCCACTTCTTTAATTATTTTCTTATGGCTATCGCCCTCTCGTTCCCTCGCCAAAGAATTTAATCCAGCATTTTAAGCTTTTTTTTTTAAATCCTTTCGTACCAGTTGCTATTTTAATTGCAAATGTTCTTTTGTCTTCACACCTGGCGATAATAACGATTTGCCTAAATTTTTAATTGCAATTTGTTTCTTTATAGAAGCATCTGACAAATGCGTTATGATTAATTGAGTGATTAATAGAGTGACGAATAAAGTTGGTCGATTTTTAATTAAAAAGGTGATTAAACAATTGCGATGTTAACAATAGGGCTGTAAGTTGGGGAACTATTTTAGTAGTTCTTTATAAACTTAAAAAGTACTTGAAATATTTAATCATTCAGTTTGAATTTTTTTGAGAAATAGTAAGAGCTACTTACCCTGATATCCGAAATCCTCCGCACAAGTTGACTTTATTACAGAACCGCGCCGGGAATGTGATAAATTCGGCTGGGAAAGAGAGAGAAAGAACTTGCCAGGACGAAAAAAAACAACAATGAGCTGGAATAAAAGGAGGCATTAATAACGCTGCCGGCGTCGACGTCGCCGTCCCCCGAAGGGTTCTGTGGGGGGGGGGGGGGCAGAACTTTCGGTGGGGCTGTCATAAATTTCGGCCAGCGAGAGAAGCCCGAAGAGAGCGCCAATAAAATGCTGAAAACGGGAGGAGTAGAATAATATTACATATAAAAAAATGGAAAAGAAAAACTGAAGTAGGGAAGAAAAGGAAGTAAAGCTTGGGGAAGACGGCAGCCCCCAGAAATGGGGTGTGGGGGCCAGCCACCTTGCGCACCAGTAAGAAAAAGCCACCAACACCAGCATGGAACTGCGAGAGTATGAGTGTGTGCGAGAGGGTTTGTTTATGTACAAGGCAAATACATAATTCATAACGCTCATATTCCCTCATTTTACGCCAGCGTCGACCAACGAAAAAGCCGAGCACCGGATCTGCCCTTTTCATATCTGCCATCATATTCACACCCATACTACGGCACACACTCTCTCACACACTATGGCACACTCATACAGCGGCAGCGCAGACAAGTTTTTGATAGACTCTCATAATCATAACGAAAACAACAACAGCTATACTGCCTACAGGTTGCCTTCTCTCTCTTTTTTCCCAAATGTCAGCTTTTATGCGCTGTAACTCGCCATTCGCTCTCCTCTGTTAATGTTAAAAGTCTTATACGCGTGTACTGTTATTTTCAAAAATGTTAAAGCCTTCGAAGGGGTAATTACTTCTGTTAATGCTATGTTTTTGAAGTTCGAGAATTTCGAATTTCGAGCTTTGAAAATATATAAAACTATTTAAATTTTCTAGTTTTTTGGTTGATTTCCTATACATGATTTTATTTAGTTTATGGCTATGCAGATATCCATCATAAAAAGTTCCAGATAGGCATGATATATGGCGAAGCTATGAATAAACAATCTGCAAAATCCATTAGCTTCATAACCATAAACAATGGGTATAAGTTTTTTATTTTCTGGCCAAAAACTTAAAAAGGTTAGCTCGAGGATGGCTTAATTAAATAAAACTGTGACATCACTGGGTCGTGTTTTTATCCAAAAACGTTAAGCACCGTGAATGTTTTTATTGTTTATATAATTTTTAATTACCTATCCGGATTCTCTATCAATTATTCATCGATTGAGCCTTTCGAATACCGGCTGAAATCAAAATTCAATCGACAAGCTCCGTTTTTGTCACCCTACTTCTCAACCCCTTTCAACCCGTCCCTCGTCCTTATCTTTGGGCTATAATCTTCTAGCCGAATTTCAATATAGTGTTCTGCGGTCTCTTTGTTGCCCTACATTAAAATCCAAAACGAAAAAAACAACTGAAATTAAACGCAACTGAAATAAATAAAAAACGGAATTGCTTCCGTTCGGCTCGGATCGGTTTCTTGGGACACAATTTATGGGGCAAGGCACTCAGACGGTCGATCCTGCCGTGTGCGGTTCCCTCAAAGTCCCTCAGGAGAAATAGCAAAGGAAGTCCCGAGGCGGAGGAAATCGACTTAAAAGTGAATGTGAAACGAAAATGCGGCGAGCATTTCAAATACCCGACGATCGGCTGCCGTAATTATTGGTCATTCTAGGAGCCGAAAACAAATTTTCCAGTGTCTCAGGCACGTTCCTTTCTTTGCTAACCCCCCGGCCCGGCCCCTACCCCATCTAGTTCCTGGCGTGTCCTGGCAAAAAGGATTCGCTGTTCGTTTGTTCTGCCCGCCAGCGCTTTTCACACTTTGCCTCTCATAAAAATTATGGCAGTTCCAGTAATTCCAGGGGATTATTTCACGATATGTTTATGGAACTGTGAACTGAAAGGTCTAGAGAAGCCTTTAAAACTATTTTTTTTTTAGAAAATAAAATAAAATGTTTATATATTACCCAAACATGATAGTTTTTTGTGGATTTTTTAAGCCAAGCTTCAAAATCTTCTACAGATTCGGGGACTTCTTATCACGAGGCCATCTCTCGAAACCCAAAATCCAAAGCGCATGCGTGACTCCATTCTAGGGACGTGGACGCGGACGTGCCCACTTCGCGGCCAGGTTCTCTGGACTGATGGAGAAGTTAGGAGCTGGGCTTGGGGTGCGTTTTATGGCTTGAATAGAGCTACCGTTTTGGAATTTTAACAATTTGAACAAAATTTTATTTGATTTTAATGTTGAGCATTTTTGCCGCCTTTGTGGTTCACTTGCCCGCCCATTAATCCCCCCGAGAGCCATTTATTGTGTTAATTAAAAATTCTGATCGCATTCGGCTGAGAAATTTTCTATCAAAATGCGAACTCATTTAAATCGCTTCGAAAACGTTTGATGTTTGGTTTATGAGCCCCATTCCAAGCTCATTTCTCCATCAAATCTGTTTTTGTTTTGTCTTTGTGGTCGGGTTATAAATGAAATTATTGTCGGTATGTGCAGGTTTTGGAACTGAAATTAATTCATTGAGATTGGAGCTTAGATAGGGGTCTATGGGTAGTACTATGATGGTAAGACTTGGTGGTTCTGGAACTCTAGTCTCTACTGATGTGATCTATCGGGTAGTATTGTAAGTATTTCTTTCAATATTTCTTTAGAGTAATTCTTGTCGTAAAATCCTTGTCGTTTCCCAAGAATTTGTTTAATTTAAGTTATGTTCTTCACATCATCACTACCAAATTACATCCAGTCTCATGTCAATCACTCGGTAGTTGAATGCTGATTTTAAGACAAATCCAGAGAAGATCATAAATCTCTCGAACCTGGGTGGACACCTGAGCATGGAGAGCTAATAAAATGAGAGGTGCCCCTTCGAAAAAATGCATTTATGGAGTCCTTTAATAAACTCGACGAATCGGGAGGCGAGTTCATCGAAAGTTTTACAACCGCCAGAGTCGATAAAGATTTTTATAGAGCGACATTTAAATATTCCCCTTGTCCGGGGGGAACTGGACTCTAAACTGGGTTCCAGGTATAATTGCATATAAATCAAAGCCAGAGCCGGCCAGAGCGAAAGGTAGATGCATAATGATATCTTCATAGTCCGGAGGCCCCAGAGTCGATCAATATTTCATTGATAGAGCCGAGGACACTGCGGGCCAGGGAACGAAAGGAAAAGCGAAAGGAAAATTCGAAAACCGATAACGAAAATGTCAACAACTCCGAGTCTTGGCCATAAATTTGGCCCGCCACCCCTCCCCTCAGTTAGGCAATATTAAAAAAGGATTTCCCTTTGTCTTAGGTAATCGTAAGTATATAAAAACAAAAAAAGATACAACATAAACGTCTGGCAATAATAATTAAAATCAACGAAGGAAAAACCTTTTTTTACCTGACCTGATTTTCATGTACATGTTCAGGGTTTCGTTTTCGGTTTTGGTTTATTTTATTTAGTGTTTTTTTTTTGGTGAATGAAATGCAGACAATTGGCGACAAAAGTATCGAGCGAGTTGACAAAAACAGAGTTATGAACTCGAACACAGGTACAGGATAAAGATCCCTGATCGTGAGGCGCCTTGAAAAGTCTGGGCCCACTCATAACTCTCATGCGACTGGGTGCGATAAGGTCCTGTGGGTCCTGGTCTGGCGCCGCTGTCCTTGCGGATGTCCTGTCGTCGAGCGGCAATGAACTGCAGGTGGTATCCTTGATCCCCTCCTCTGTTATTTTTTTTAAAAAAACCTCATTGAGAAATTGCGCAAATCGAATCAAATCAAAACTCATCAAATATTTGACATAATTCGATTTCGTTAAAGAAGGACCGCAGATGATGGATGGGAGGACTTTAAGTGTTGTCAAGGCAATGGGAAAAAGTCTTAGTGTTCCTGTAAGGATACACAGGAAGAACTTGGAGTTAGAAAAATATCTTTTTAAATAGGACAGGGTTCTTGTTCAATATTTTCTATCCATATGGACTAAAATCTTTATTTTTACACCCTCCATCTAATTATAAAGAATATATTTTTTTACTTTTTTTTCCAGTGTCTCCTCCTCACGCACGCATAATTTCTGAAGAGCTTCTTCAGCCCCTCAGCCCAGAACTTCCACACTCCAGAGCAGAGCCTCTCATTGTTGGCTTCCTTTTGTCAATTGCACTCACTTAACGCGATTTCTGTGGAACCCCTCCCAGGCCCAGCCTCCGACCCTGGGCTGTTACACATTTGTTGCATTTATTTATTTATTTGCTGAATGTTGCGAAAATTATATTTGCCCAGCCCACTCGAAAGTCGTTCGTTTTGATTGCGATTGCTTCTTGCGGCCAGCCGCACAAATCACTTCAAAAATTTGTCGAGCACATCATCCGTGGATGGATGGTTGGATGGATGGAAGTGGAAAATCTTTTGTATTTCCCCATTCGCGTGTGCAATTTCACAGCCACAATAAAAAAAGATATAGCAAATAGTGAAAAAACGAATTATGCTGTCAATTAAGTTGTCTGCAAAGTTAAGGGCTTTTCATTAACACATAGCCGGGTGAGAAGAGCTCTCGAAATTATTAAATTCTCGTATTTACTCAAAAGTTAATTTTCAGCTTAAATTATTTAAAGGTCTGCATAATCATTTAGTAACATGCATTAAAATCTATTCAGAGTACAATATTAAAGCCTGTTACGTTTTCCTTTATCTAAAATAGATCATAAATGGGTCATTCGCTGCCTCCATTTCACCCCTAAGAAGGGGCTTTATTTCACTAATTGTGCGAAAGGAAGATATTGCTTAGTCCAATAAAAAATCTTTTATGTTTAATGGCACTAATTGTGCGTAAAAATAAAAGATGCCGCCTTATGTCTCCTTGAGTAAACCTATTAAAAGTATAGTCCTGTGAAAACAGAGAAAGTCGCCATACCTTTTCCCTCGAAAAAGAAACAGTAGCTCATCCGAACTATAAAATGAAATCCAAATTAGATCTTGACAAAAAATTAGGCGCAATTAGAGACAAATTTAGTATAGTTCCAAGTGCGATAAGGCGGGGATATAATTGGGTTTAATTGCACAAGACTCTGGGATATAAACAAATGATATCAGATCGATCCGCGGCGAAAGGGTTTTTACGAGCGCGTGTCAGAGTCTGAGTTCTTCGGTGAAAGCAGGCCCCGAAGATCCAGAGGGACTATGTATTATGTACCATGCTACAGGTACAGGTAGGTCCCCCGGAGGAGATCCATTCGACGAAAGGATAAAGGAGCTGCAGGGCCATAAAATTGAGTCCGCGCGTTGAAACAATGTTTATGTTTACGACCTCGCCCCGACGCCCATTGTCGATCGCTGATCGCGTTCATTGTGCCCCGGGCTGTCTGCTCTACATATAAACCAGACGATTTATCTTTTATTGTAGGTAAACACAGGCCTCGTCCGACCATCCTCCCTCCGCCCAGGCCGAGTCCAAGGCCAAGGATGAGCTGCCACGGAGGAAAAATCAAATTTTTATGATCGCCCAACGAGCTGGCGAAGCGAGCGTTGCGGAAACATTTGAAAAGCCATAAAATTCCCAAGTGCAACCCTATGACTACACAGGAAAAGAAAGTAGTCCTTATGGAATAATAATATTAAGAAAAATTTATAAAAGTGGAAGTATATTTTTTCAAATAAAATATAGGTATAATTTATATACCTTACTTCTTAATATATGGAAACAGGAGGTTCTCCAAAGAGATGTTATAAGATACTTTCTCTTAACTTTTTCAAAACTTTTCAAACACATATGAAACATATTTATTTCAGTGTATACTGAGGTCGCGACCTGAACAAGCCATATATATTTACTATGGCCTATGGCACATAGTTGATCCATAAACGCGTTGCCAGTTGCGTTTTCATTTCTTCATGATTTTATGGCCGGTGCATTTGTTTTCCTTTAGCCCAGAATTGCTTCAATTTTTCCCAAGTTTTATGGGTTTTCTATTGAAACAATGCCACGGATCTCCATGTCTCACTGTCTCCAGCCGAAACAATTTCTCTCTGTGTGTGTCTTCGATCTATTTGTCTATTTCCAGCTCTCACAACATTTTAATTTTCTCTTTTATTATCTATCACCCGATTGCGGTTCATTATCCTCCCTATCCACCTTTCTCCCTCTTTTGGTGGCTACCGCATTTTCATATCACCTCCTTCTGGGAGAAAGATGTAGAAAGAGTCGGGGGTCCAGAGCTTCTGGGGTTTACGACTTTTAATTGATGTTAGTTTTTCCATAATTTATTGTTGCATTTTACGGTTTCATTTTAACCCTTTAATGGCATCGTTCTTCGCTGGAAATCAAAAATTATGATATTTTTGAAAATTTTTATGGCCTGCGCCTTCGGCTTTTCCAGCAATGGGACCACAGAACGTGCCTGTCATCAGCAGCCGCCACATGCTCCTCCTCTCGTCCTCATCCGGCTGGATCATCCTCCTCATCACCATCATCTGTTCGATTTATGGCTTTTGTGTGGAAACACTGGCTCCGCAAGGAGGGGGGCTGCTTTACGACTCCAATCATGCTGGGAATGGGAACTGATATCCCAAAAGTTATGGCATATAGTGGGAAATCATCTGGCGACTTGTGAAAACTTTATTAATTGTGTTAGCTGGAATTGAGATTCCAGATAAGAGCCTGGATATGCCATGGCTTTCACTTTTATGGGACTAATATTGGTGGGATTTCCTCCTAAATGGTATAAATATTTGTAAAAACTTTTTTAATTAAACAGGAAACCCCGACTCCTGCTCTACTTCATAATTCCCCGTGGTTAAGTTTGATCTACTTACCCAGGAATTTGCCAAAAGTTCAATGGCAAATAATTCGCGGATGAATGGCGCCCACCACGGTAAGGTTCTCTGTCCAGAAGCCTCTCTGAACCCTTTTGGAAAAAATGTCCAGATTCCTTAAAACCTGTTCTCCAAGTGGCGCTTAGACGGCTCCACTGTCCAGACAATTTTCGGGACATATCTCAGGAGCAATTTATGTTGTTTTCCGTATTTTTTATTTTGGGTTCTGCTGCTTTTTTAATAAGTTATGCAACTTTGTTGGCCAAAAGAGAGACTCGAGGGGGCACGGCCGCCTTTACCTCCATTTGGTTAGCCATGCTCGATGTCGTTTTATAATGTGCCCGTCTTAATATGATTTTTGTCCCCGTCCAATGGACATACGCCGGATTCCAGAAAGCAACTTTTAATGCTGCCAATGGGGATGGGAGGATGGGAGGATGGGGGCTTGGGGCATGCCTCGTCAGCGGCTGTCTGCCGTTTGTCAAACTGTCATATGCTTGTCGCACGCTGGCCCAAGACGGAAGAAAAAAACTGAAGCTTCAACCTCAATATATTAGCTGAAATTTTAATTACCAACTGCAGACTCAAAACTGGGATACACAAGGAAATAATATGGGTAGTTCTCGAAGGTTTTTCTTTTTTAAAATATAATTTAAGGTGAGAAGAAGTCTAAGCATGAAGAATGACCATATCACCTTTATAAGAAACTTCCTTTAATGTTACACTATTTTCTCTCAGTGCCAATCTGAACCTGGTCCTGCTGACGCCACTCAAAACTTGCCTCAAAGCCCTTGGCTTTTTGCCTCTGGCATCGCAAATATTTTCCATGCGGAGCATTATAAAAGTTTAATTGATTGATTTATACGTGGGGAGTTGTCAAGAGGTTGGCCCGGCACTCTGCGGTAGTTCCTGGCTTTTTATGAAGACGCTGCAGCCATCGGGGTCCTTAGGTAGGTGGTCAATGGAATACCTTGGCATCCCGTGCGGTTGGATGGCTGACAAATCAATTTCGTATTGCTGAGGAGATCCTTGGAGGGCGCATTGCAGAGCGGCTAAGCCGAGCTAAGTGTCCTGTAAACTGTCTCAATAACAACGCCCCGGCAATTGTCCTTTCCCGATTGTTCTGTCCAGTTGTAAGCCGTCCGCCCAGCTGGAGATTGTAGAGCGGACGGCTTGAAAGGAGCCGGGGACAATGGTCAGGAGATCTGCTTTCTTTATTTCGGGTCACCGCACATCGGGCAAACAGGATCAATCACCGGAATCGCTCCCTGATTCCCTGATCTCCAGGATCATGCGCGAAAATTGGTGCAAACTCTCCTCGGGACACGCCAGGTAGCCGGGAGCTGACCGGAAAATCCGATCGAAGGGATTATAATTCTAAGGGGCATGCAGGCAGGCTAGGATATCCTTAACTCGCAACCGTCCTGTGTTTCCTTATTTTGCGACAATTAAGGCAAATATTTTGCGTACTAATTAAGCACGGATCTCGAGGACCCTGAAGGAGGAGGATTTGCATATGGCGCGACGGATTTGCAGCCATTACCCTTTTGTTGGCAAAAGGATTTGCCCGGGGGCGTTGCGTTTTCCTCCGGCTTATCGGGGACTGGGCCGAAGGACCTCCCGTCCTTTCCCGGAACTGCGTTCCGCATCCGTCACGCACCGATCGCATCTCTGGCCCTGGGAAACTGAAAATGATATGCAAATATTGACACCCATCATTTTTCAATATTTGAGCGTGAAATGGTCTACATCCTTTAGGTGTGGGATCGGTTAAGCAAAGGAGTGTCCGGCCAGTGGGAGAAATTGCGCTCAAGGTTTCCAAGGATAATGGAAAAAAAATGAATTGCCGTTTCTACAATATTTCGAGGTCATCGTTTTGCGAGACGAACTGTTCAAAGGGGCGTTTCTAAAGTCGAATGTCCGCTGAGCGAAGCGAATTCGTTTTCATAAATATATGCAATTTTATTTAAAAATTATCCAAAGGATTCGATTTATAAATTTCTACCAAGTGTCGCTTAGGGATCGACTAAGAATAGGTAAAGGAATAGACATGCACAGAGGCACAGATTTCTAAAGAGGCTCCATTATTAAGTTCTTTTGATGGCCATGTCCTGACTCATCATTTTGGGCTCATATCCCAGCCCCCACAGGATTCACTTGCTAATCGCAATGACTGGCCAGGGGGATGAGGGTTTGGGTGACCTAATACTCGACCGAAGCGAAACTTGCCAAGGAATATGCGCAACATTTCCGCAACCAAACTGACACCCAATCTGCCCCAAAAGATCGAACTGCTTCCGCTTCCGGAGGCGAGAAATCATCTTCGGGGCGGGGCGGGGCAGGCGGCGCTGACAGACGGACAAGGCTGACTGGCTGACAGGATAACAGGAGCCAGGACACCGAATGCGCAGACAGGACATGGGGCATATGCTGGGAGGATAATCGACGTTAAATAGCGGCACGCGACCAACATTTTCCGGCAGTCTATGAGTATGAGTATGAATATGATTTTATCGAGTTCGGGACAAAACGCCGACTTCTCGCCGGGAAGCCGCCAAGGCCTGAGGGTGAAATGCCAAGGGCTCATTATGGAAAATAATTTCATAATTCGTGGGGTTGCTTGTCACCCCTCCGCGACTCGGCGACTCAGCGACTCCGAGACTCGACGACTCCTTGACAATGTGCGAACTGTGAACAGAAGGGGGTTGTTGGTGTGGCTATAATTTTATGAGCGATTTCGTTTATTAATATGTTAGCCAATGTTGGCTGGCACGTGGCAGGAAGGCGTTATGTTTACATATTCCCCGACCACCGACTACCGACCCACGACCTCTGAGCCCCCACCCAGCCACCGTCTGGTGTTATGAAATGATTTGCTTTTTGTGTAAATATTTGTCCTGCCGAGGGCGAGGGATTTGCTCACCCAGATTTGCACATTAATGTGCAATTATTAAGGACATTCCTCCTAGAACGGAAGTAATATAAATCACTCTTCTTTTTGGCTTTGAACTTTTGAACAAATAAAAAAAACTGAATGCATTTCAGTTGTTATTTATAAATCAAAGTCACTGCAAAAAATAATAGAAATATGCTCCATCTCCTCTATATTTATTGAGGCAACATCTCCCCCAAGAAACACATCTGTTGGCTCTACATTTCCATTTCGAATCCATTTCAAGTGGAGTCACTTTCTCCGCCTGCCTTTTTCTTTCTTCGACTGCAGCATGCAACAAATTGTGGCAGGAGTGTAAACACGAGAAGCCTGGTGTAAAATGTCGCTGGTGGCAATTGAGACCCGGAATCCCGCGCCTGGGTCAACAAACTTCCTCGCAACCCCCAGCACTCACCAGTTTCATTTAAAATCATCCCCAAAACTGGCTCAGTATCCTCTAAAAAAAACCTTATTTCTTTAAAATTTATATAAAATAACTTACTTATATCTCTGATTGAACCTCTTCAGGGTCAGAGAGAGCCAATTAACTCACAACCTATAAATAACCCGCCTTATAATCTTTTGGATCCGCGTTCCCCAAGTAAATTAGTCATTTCCATATATCCTCCGGAATTAAAAACTCCTCATTTAACCTGCCAATAATGCATTAGTCGGCACGTAGAACCGTTCCGGGGGAAAGGATTAGTCTTCTAATATTTTTGGGCAACCAGATCGGGACATTAACACGGATCAGAGTGCGGCGGGGAGGAATATAGAATATAAGCTCGTGCCAAAAATAGGTACCGTCATTAGAGACCCAAATTTATTGGAGTCTCAGAAGAGCGAGAGAGAGCAGCGGCACGTTCCAAAACAATTTAGAAAATAATAAATAGCAAACATAAATTAAATTATTGTAATATAGTTTTGGGTACAACTCGCCGCACAGCCCGCCATAAGCTTCCCGATGCCCGATGCGACTCCTCCGGCGCATCGGAGGCGCAATTAAGTTAAGTCTCAATGGGGCTGGCGGTCCCCTCTGGATGCTCCCCGTAGCCCGAATTATGGAATATCCCGGGACGGGGAATGTCAAAAACGCAATTATTTATACAAACTGAAACATTTTAAAATCAATTAGAAAATGTGGCGACGCATGGCGCATGACGAACCAACTGGATTTCTGGTCTCCCTTCCAAGTTTCGGCTTTTATTCCAATTTTGTTTATCCAAGCGGCACAAATGAAGTGGCCTGGCCTGCACCACTGCCACTACCACAGCCACTGCACCACTTCAGAGGATCTGATGGTGATGGTGCTGCAGCCCGTTTGTCTGCCGCCTAAGACTATCCACCCGGGGGAAAGTCCAACAAAGACACATCCACATAGAAGACTATAATGATGTCAATGACAAATCACGGGCGCACGTCAAAAATCTGTCCTGAAATATTTCCAAATGTCAATTCGATGCGACTCGGGCGTCTAAAATTAGTTCCCAAATATTGTTACAAATGTGTTGAGTCCAAACAACTGGAAACAAACTGGAAGATCCTCAAGTGGATGCCACATGAAAGACAAAGGCCCTAAACGCCATGCAATTGAAGGGAAAATGCAATTTACTTGAAAACACAAATAGCTGCCAGAGAAATGTTATGAGGAAAGTTATGAATAAAAACAAACAGTTGTCCGGAATTCTTAATATTTATTTTAATATTTACTTTCCTATCTGACCTATCTGCTCCGGAATACTTAATAAAAAAGTAGAGTAATGTATTCCTGAGGCGACAGGCAACTCGAATCGCAAATTTCCCAAAGCATCAAATCCTGTGACAGTTGACACGAAAATTCGCTTTTTGGCACAAACCCTTTGTGCCGAATCGCGAATATGGGGTAATATTAATCTCGGGGCCCTCCGGCGTTAGGAGGATGATGCATCAAACAAGATTGACAATGCCTCATTCAGATCAATAACTGGCTGGCTGCCTGCCTGTAACTGTGCGAGAGTCAACCCCCAAATGAATTTTTTTTGGTGACATTCACGCATTAAAAAAGCGGGCAGACAATTTTGCAACCCTTTTTTAGGGCGGTGTGGCATAAAAAATTGCGCCACTCGAGGGCAGGCATGACGAACAAGTGCTGGACAGTGTGCACTGAGAGAAAATAAAAGGTTCAAGGTAGCTTCTAAATAAATTCTCCTAAAACCAAACCTTAGAGTTTCCTTTTAAGCTAAAATAAGTTTATTTAATAGCTCTAACCTAGTCCTAGTCCTCTGATTTTTCTCAGTGTAGCGTAGCAGGAGAATCGTGGCCTGGTAAAAAGCGGAAATGAAATTAAGCGAAAATATGTTCTCGGCTAGCAAACCCCACACTATTTTTTGTCATTCTTTTATTCTGCTAACTCTTTCTCTCATAAAATTAATCAATTTAAACAGCAGCCGTGTGGAAAAAACGGGGGCTAAACGCGAAGGAGGCGTGGCAGTGGTTCCGATCGAGACATAACCATTAGCATGATTTAGTGCGGCGACCCCGCAGCTTCATTAGCATAAAACAGTTCTTATGGCCATTCTAGGAAACGGAGGCCACCACTTTTCTCAAAACACTCCCGAGTCCGGACTTCAGAATGGAGATTTCAAGTTGGGTTTTCGGTGAGAGCGGTTACTGTATAATTTTTATGATATTACCCGATTCTTTTCAGATTTTTTTTTCCTGATTTTGGTTTAAATTTATTTTTACTGTCGCTCACCTCGTCCGAGACATTTTATACTCAATTAATTCATCATTATTCGAGGTTCTCCGTTCTCCATTCCTCCGGTCTGCTCCGATTGGAGGCCTCCGATCGGTTTACATCGGAGTTCGGGCCCCAAACAGTCCGTCAATCTTGTCAGTCATCAAAATGTTTTGTTTTTTATACGATTTCGGGCGAAATTCTTTTTTGTTTCATCTGCGTCGTCTTTCTCGTATCGTCTTTGTTAATTTTAATTTATTTACATTGAAATTCAATATTTGGTAAATGTATTTTTAATTTTACTGCTGTTGATTATTATTGAGCGATCTGATGAAAAGGAATTTACGTAGCCGTTAAAATCCATCACCCAAATGGAATAGATCCCCCTACCGAGATATGGCCAGTGGAGTGTGTGAGTGCTTTTTGGTACCTTCGGAATATGACACATGGCGAACACCTCGTAAGCTTTTCCAATTTTATGGACTGCGAAGAACTTTCAGAGAAGTTCAATGACTTTTGGACGAGGGGGATATCATTTAAATATTTGTGATAAGAGGTATTCCTAATTAATCTCAAGATCTAAGAACAGTTTAAATTATAATAAAGTGGTAGTAGCATTTGGAATAGGCTTTTTGGAGGTTATCTGATATGGGGACTCTATTGCATCCTGCGATTGTGGGCTCTATCCCCAAATGGCAAAAAGCTTCCGATTAACCATTCGATTGTCCTTCTCAATTGGGCAACTCGATAAGTTTCTGGCCTGGTATGGTCTCTGGTCTCTGGTCTCTGGTCCCTGGTCTGATTTCATTCCATCGTAATACGGCAAACGTTCCAATCTGGGCCCCACAAAAAGGGAATAGACAATGCACCAGATGCCTCCATCATAGGGCCCCGAAAAAAGCAAAAACCCCAAAAACCCAAACTCAGTTACAGTTCCGAAAAGGAGTGCAAATATGTGCAAGGTAAAAGGGGGCGAGCTGGGGGGGTGGCGAATGCATTTGCGGAAATGTGTGCACAACATGCAACATAAATGGAAATGCCGTTTGGAAAACATATTGTTTTTGGGGCTCCACCAACCATTCGCCAGAACCCCCTCAGAAAATGCACTAATTTTCCTAACGCGCCCCATGAGGCTGCCCAAATGGGAGGGGGCTAAGTGGGTGGGTGGCCTGGATGGTTTGGGTGGCTTGGGTGGTGGGTGGCTTGACTCAGAAGCTCCCGTTCGTTGCAGTAGCGGCGTACATTTTAGAAATTGGACGGCATTTTTCGTTGAATTGTGTGCTGATTGTAATTCATTCCATGTGTGTGTGGGTGTGTTTGGTCAGTGTACACAGTCAGCTAGCTCCTCTGTGTGCCATCACCCTGCTACCCTACCTCCCTACCCCCCTTACCCCCTCTCTAGACACACACACACACTGACACTCGCAGAGGGAAAATTTGAAAATTTTGATTGCATGTTTCGATACAAAATGGCGCTGCAAAAACGAACTCGAACTGATGATGAGGCATGCCAATCCTGACGAGGACGAGGGATCCTTTTTACCCCGACAAGGACTGACCAGTGGTCAAGGGGGGAGGCCGGCCAGGACGTGGGAGTGTACACTCCATCCTAGTCTGGCCAAATTGCAGTGCGTTCGGCGTTGTTCTGAAGCCCAGGACGCTGGACTTTTGTGCGTTCGGCTGCGCCGGGTGCAAATGTGCATTTTAGATCGTCGAAGCGTAAATTAGGATTTCAAAATGACATTTGGAATATTTACGACTTTGCCGGTGCATGGGGTCTAAACCATGCCAGCCCCAAGCCCTCCCTTTTGGCCACCCTCTGTTGGCCCTCCAACCGTTGTTGTTCATGGTAATTGCGTAGCCGGTTACTCGATGATGTCCCGTCTGTTTGCGAACACACCAGCCCAGGTAGTACCTACTACCTACCACCTACCACCTGGTAGTGGGTAGTGGGGCAGGTTAGATATCTTCCAAACGAAACGAAATTGCCAAAAAGCTCCCTTTGTTGAATTATGCAACTTAAAATTTGGCACAAGTCCGTCTCAAAATTGCCCAAAATGGTAGCTTTTGATTGGAAAATTGTTTGATTGGTTGCAATTTCGTGTTTAAATATTTTCGCAGGCCCTCACTACCCTTCCCCGGGCACAATACAAAGAAAAGTACTGGGAAAATGGTTTAATTTTCCCTTTTTTCGGCCAAAATAACATGCAAAACCACTCAAAAATTCCATCTAGCCCCGAGATCAAACTTGGTTTTTTGCGGCCAATCAATCTCATGGATGTCGATTTCATATAAAAGTCAAACTTGTCGCTGCGCCCAGAGCGCAAAAAATGAAATCGAAACCCAAAGTCCCAGGATCCTGGGCTTTGGGATTCACGGGATACGGGATACAGGATCCCCATCATCGTCACCGTCGCCGTCACCGTCACAGAGCCATCAATGTCTCTACCGACTTCAAAATAGACTCTCGTCAAACGCAAAACAGGCATAATAAACCAACAAAAGCAAGACACTGAAAAAAATACGTTTAATTATAAAATATATTTAGTAGATAAAGTATAATAATATGCTAAAGACTTTGTTATGAACTCAAAATCAGTTCTAAAGACCCTCTTAATCACTCTTCGCTACAACCACATATCTTTGACTAACCAATACCTACTCCTTTGTTTCTTTCAGTGCACATATGGCATACCTACACATATATTTTGTATATTTTCCATTTTCACCGAAATAAATAAACATCATCAATGTCAAATGGAAATCACTCGCATTGGCAGCGCACTCCGGGAAATGAAATGGAATTGGGTGGCAAGATGGGTGGTGGGCTGGCTGATGGCAGTCATTGGAGGGGGTAGACCAGGGGGAGGTGGCCACCAGCCGGTCAGGCAGAGGAATTTGCTTTTTATGAAACTATTTCAAAATGTGAAACCAATTCGCATAAAATTTTGTCAGCAGCGAATGTGACAAGCAGAATAAAACCAAATAAGAAAGTTACTATATGTCAGGTTTGGCTTACAGGCGAGGCGGAGTGGCGGAGGGGGTGGTTGGATTAGGGGGTGGTGCGAGAAATAGAATATATAAAAATAAATGTCAATATCAGAGATGGACGGACGTCCATCGGGTGTTTATTGACATTTTGGCAAACACAAAATCTCGCCGCGCCTGAATATTCGCCAGGGAACTCGTCACCGTCGTTTTCGTTTTTATTTCCATTTCACTGTTTGCTTGTTTTTTATATTTATTATTTTTATTGCAGGATTGCTTTTTTTTAACAGGACAAACATATTTGCAAGCATATTTGCAAAACATGTCCTTATGAATGAAGTGATAATGGAACAGAAGGACGTTTTGGAGGGTGTTTGATTTTATTTTTAGGGGTTTTATTAACTTGAAAGTTCATAAAATATAAATATTTTTTAAGTTGAATTGGGTATCACACATCGTTCTTCGCAGGCCTTCTTGGACCAGAATCTATTGGGATTACCTCCCAAACCGCCATACAAAAAACCTTTGCACTCATACGTGTCGGGATCGAAGGTGTACATGAAGAATGCCGCTCTGGTAGTTTCTCCCTGGCTATGAGGTATTAGACATTCACCTAAAAATAACACATTTAAATATATACTTAAATATATATTTAGTAAATAGTACTTACTGGGAAGTTCAGCCGCATTAATTCCATAAAAGATACAATTGAATAATGGTAGGATCAAAAGTAGTAGCATGACTTCTAGTTTGAAGCTTAAAAGTAAACTAATTTCCCCGATTGCATGTTATATTATAATTTAACCATAAAATTAAAGATTTAATGGTGATTTAATATATATTTTCCACTCTCACTGATCTCGATTACAGACCCGCTTTTCCCTCCCACCGTTTTAGGGCAATTGTTGAGCGCCACTCCCTCCATCCTCGAATCCGGCCAGGAATCGTATGAAAATCAAAACCTCCCTGGGGCTGCATAAATTAAAGGCTTGCCTTGAAGAGAAAGAAAAAAAACAAATGGAAAATAAAATCTGCAATGGAGGGGAAGGCCCCACTCCTCGGAGCACCCGCGACACAAACGGCGAGCAACAAAAAATCGCTCAGGGACAATGACAGGCCCCAAAAGCGACTGCCAGGACACTCTGGCCCCTGCTTTCCCTTTCTCGCTGTCTCCCTTGCTCCCTGTGTAATGGCATATCCTTGGGAGAATGCTGCACCACAGAAATTCCAAGAAAATGCGACAGTTTTCACTTACAACGAGGGGAGAGGGGCTGTTTTTTTTTTTTTTGAAGAAACGCATTTGACACGCGGCGTGCGACATTTATCAAAAAAAAAAGAAAGAAAGAAAAGGTAGAAGTGGCTCTGGATAAAAAATAGAAACTGAATTGGAGACAGGAATTGTGATTGATCGGCGGGCGAGTGTTCCTTAGACTGGGTTTCTGGGAGTGCCTATTACGGTTGACCTTTGACACGTGTGCCTTTTCCATAACCCTTTCAAAATGCGGCCTACCATTATGGCCTTACTCTGTTTTTTATTTCATCGAATCAATCATTACGATGATTGATTTTGGCTTAATAAAAAATTCAGGAGATTCAGCCCATTTATGACGAGTGTTCAGTACAAGGACTCCGAGTCGGAGTGGAAGTCGGGTCGCAATTGAGCCACATGCTGCGATTTATTGGCCGTGTCGTCGCCAATGATTCTCCCTCGGCTGGAGTTGCAATCAAAATTGAAATCGAACGGGCCATCATTATCTTTTCGCCAATGCTCATAACTCAGGTGAGGAGCCTGGCCAGGAGAGCTCCATCCATTGGCGACAAGTCCAGGTCTCCCCGGGCTGGGATCCATCCCACTGTGCCGCGTCATAAAACTGCATTCATTCATTTATAATTTAATATCGATCGATCGGTGTCGACTCGCTCTGATGGATGTGCCGTATTCCTCGGGTTGCATTGCCAACTCGGCTATTGTGGCCAGCTCTGGCCATCGTAAAATTTTATGCCGGCCATCCAGCCATGTAGCCTTATAGCCGGCTTGCCAGCCCCATTGCCACGTTTATTTTATGGTCGGCAAAAGTTTTCCTCAACGCCGCGGCGTTGCATGCAACCCAGTCACTGAGCGACTCATATTTTTGTGGCCTTTATGGCGTTTGGCAAATCGAAGGCCATAATTCACAATTTAATTAAGAGCCGCAAATAAAGCGAACTGCATTCTTGGGGGCCGTTTATCGCCCTGACTCTCTGTCCCAGACCACAAGCATCAAAATCCTAAAAGCGGATCAAATGTCCAGGTCTCAGGTTAACCAGGTCTATGAGTCATTTACTTCAAAAGCAAGCTTTTTCATTTTAAATCGTATAATATTTTCAATAAATTCCCTTCGAGATCCTCGCCAAGGATACAACTTTTCACCGCACCCACACATAAGGTTGGGAAACTTAAAAGGAAGATGCGTAAAAGTAATTTTAATCGAAAATTGATTTATAATTGAAAAATCTCATTTGCAGAAATTGATTTACCGCAGCATCCGCAGCACCAGAAAGGAATCTTACTCTTCATCGCCTCCCCAGGACCCTTTGGCTTCGTCCTTAATGCTTTCCGGGGGAAATGCGTGCAATATTTTTCTGTTCAAAGGCAATTCTTTTGGGGAAGAGGACCTTCCAGGGGGCAGGGACTGAGGTAAGCGAGCGTCAAGTGGTTGAGCCAACAAAACTTTTGTAAAGGAACTGCAGGAACTTGGTGGAAATTCAATACACTTGGAGAAAAAACTGGGGAATTTTAAAAGACAAAGGAAAAGTAATATGCCTAAGAAGATAATGGTTACTAATCTCTTAGAAATATATTAAGTCTCTAAGAGCTGCATCCAAGAGCTTGTAGAATTTTTCTCTGTGCCTTAGTGGTTGGGGCTTCCTTGGCATCCTTTGGCTGCCCCCCCCCCCCCCCCCCCCCTTATCTGCCGCCGCTTTGTCATCATCAAAGAAGCTGCCACCACACACCGCCAACTTCGCCCATTGACTTTGCTTACGTTTAGATTTTTCTAGCTATTTTCCAGCTGCTGCGGTAAGCGGCACGCTTGTGGCAACATTGTAATTTTGAAAATGAGTAAAGTTTGAAAAACCTTGTGGCAAGCAAGAGCCCCAGTGGTGGGGCCTTTTCCTTTAGCCAAATCAAATTCTTATAGAAATCTTTTGGCCCGCCTAGGAGCAGTAGGACCACTAGGACCAGGGCCACTTCCGTTTCCGCTTTGACACTTGTTTTGAGCCGCCCTCGGCCACTAATCCAATTATGCAGCGAGTGCAGGAAAGTTTTTAAATTATTTAGCAAGTTTAGTCCGCCCCACTGCCCACTACACTGCCCGTAAATTATATCCGAGTCTGAGTGCCATTTCCACTGTCTCAAGTGTCATCTTTCTTTGTCTGGGGTCCTGGGACAGGACCAGATCTGGCTTTTGCCAATTATTGCAATGCGCATTGCGCACGCACCTCGGGCAATTAAAATTAATTTCCTAGCAGACGCCATTGTCTGGCGCAAGAGACAGGACCAGCCAGGACGAAGCACTGTCTCCTGCCTGACTGATTTATCTTAAGTTCCGTCGGCGAGCCATGCTTCAGTGATCTCTAACCTGAAGCACTTATTAATCCATCAGCGAGTCAAAAATTAAAAACCCAAACCCCCCAAAAATAATTCAATTTATTTGTCTGCCAAAAAACAATGAAAAATTGTGACCAGAAATGGCATGCATCAAATAAATTCCAAAAAGCCAAATCGAAAAATTGAAACATTAAAAATAAACCTAATCGCTTTTGTGTATCCATCACGCAAATTTTTATAACGCTAATAAAAAGTCGAAACTGAAAATGCAAATTCGTCCGTAGAAGGCGATTTGAATGACAAAACAAACACCCATCGACGACGTAACTCAAATCGAACTCCAGTCTCGGCCTCTCAGCATCTTAGCCTCCGAGCTGCTGCTGGCCAGGCCAGGCCAGACCTGTCTGGCTAATAAGCTAAATGGTATGCGAGCCAAAGAGATATGGCTTGTTTTATTTGGCTCGATTAGCCGCTGCCAATATGCTGTCCAAACGAGCATTAGGCCATAAAGACTTCAACTTCCGTTGGACGCTTCACTTGGCCGGGTTGACGAGTCGCTTGGAGTTCGGTTTATGCGTGGGAGATGTCGGGATGTTGTGGCTGTGGACAGATGCACGACTTCACGACTTGACTCTCTGGCCCGATCATTACCGCATGTGGCACGTTCGGGTGCACGCGCAATTCAACCAAATTTGTCGCATTGCGGCAACACTGCGTATGCGCAATCCGCTTGTTTGGATCTCGCGCGATATAAATCATGTTGCCATAAATACCGAATACCGAAAAACTGCAATACACATGTCCATGTCTCGGCAAATCTGTATTTAGTGCGTCATGTGTTAAATTTCCCTAATAATAGTCAAATGTGCTCAATAAAATGATCACGTACCGCGCCGCGAGGCGATCGATCGAATCCGTTTTGGACACCGACGGGTGACACAAATTTTGAACTCGTTTTTGATTTATAGCCAAGCCACTCGAGCCAAGTCAGCCTCTTGCCTAATTCAATAAAGTCAAATCAGTGCAGGCCTAAGCTCGCTATATCTCATTATATATTTCTCGTATTTCAGTCTGTGTATCCCAGCGGACGTCGGGCCAGATGCCTTTATGATCGCAACTATGTCAATATTGTCACGCCATCCGCACCCCACTAACTCAAGCTTAAGCTCAAGCTCAGTCGTAACTTAATACTTAATACTTAGCCGGTTGCAGGCTTTTTAGCTTTTTGTCAACTGCATTGTGGCATTTCCATTTCTGACCGACAGCCGTCAATCAATTTGTTAGCTTTGCCTGCGATGCTCAGCGATTTTTTTTGACTGTGACCTGTCATTAAACAAATGACGGCTCATTTCCAAATTCGTAGCGAGCAATTTTGCTTAATTTGTAATATTTTTTGCGTGCCATTGGCTATTTAAATGGGCTTTTAACAAGCACTTGGACACACATACTTTATAAAGCAAATAGTGGAGATACAGAGCTTAACTAAGGCTTTAGGAGAATGTAGCTCTTTCTTCTTTAAGGGAAATATTTTGAATATCATTTTCTCTATGAATATCCCCCTTTTCTAGCGCCCCAATCAGTCAGTTTGATGTGGAAGACCACACTGCAAAGCCAACTCCAAGTCCAGCCTAGCTCTTGACAGCTTTTGATTCGCCCTCCCCAGAGGGGCTCTGCAATACCCAAATCGCCCGTTCCGCCGTACGCCAATCCGTCCGCCAGTTGGCATTTGATTTGGCCAATTTATGGCACGTTCCGCCGCCCGCCGTTACCGCCACAAAAGACAAAGAAGAAGCAGAAGAATTTGGAGCGAGCTGGCGCAGCGCATGACCATAAAGCTGTGGCGGTCGGCGGTTGGCGGCAAGCGGCAAGAATGCCGCTGTTGGCCAAAACGGCGGGCAGAGTTGGTCAGAAATTATTGCAATCAATGCGTAGAAACAGTGGTTGGAGGTCCTTTAAAAAGGGGGTTTTAATTAGGAATTAAAAAAGGTTGAGAGGAAAGTCTAGCAATCATCTCAAGTTATCCCAAGTGATAAGAAAATGGTTCTTACTCTTCTATAAGCTCTTGTGGATTAAGCCCATTTGACAGCCGCATGTTTATAAATCTTTACCATATTATTTCTAAGCCTTTAAAGTATAAGACAATGAACATGCAACCACTGTACTGCTGCAGTTGCAACTGCCGCCTGTGCCCGGCGCATGTCAACATGGGTTTCATAAATGGCAGCGGACAGCGTTTTGTCAACGCGTTATGTTCTGGCGTGTTGCAGTTGTTATTGCAATGAATGTTGCTGCTGCTGTTGCCGCCGTTAATGTTGCTGCTGATGCTGTTTGCTGTTGCAGTTGCCGCTGTTGATGTTGCTTATGCCTTTATGTGTCGCCTCGGTATTCAGTTCAATTTTTTTGCTCATTTTTTCGTTGATTTTTTTGTTGGTTTTTCTGCTTATTTATTTAATCTCTTTTTTTTTTTTATTGCACCGCATTTGGCAACTGGTTATGAAGTCTCATTTTCGTATTTCTCTTAATTAAAAACTGCACTAATTTTTAATTAGGCTTTTTTCAGGCCTTATTGGTCCGGCGGCAACGAGTTTTGTGTTTGGTTCGATTGCCCGATTTGTACACTCACTTATTAATTAATAATTTATTTTGGCCTGAGTGCCAGTCGATTTATGTAATGCACTCACAGATCACTTTAAATGCGTTTGATTCGTGCAAAGTATCATTTTCCTAGTTCCCCTTATTAATAGAACTTTTCCTATTTGACTTTGAAGTAGGAACTGAAAGCCCCAAACTTTGGCATCATCAATTTTGTTTCCATTTTTTTGTGTTTGTTAGATTTATTAACTTGAAACTTGAGATGTACAAACACTTGTATATCATTGCATTGTACTTGTACCTTTCCCGGGGCGGAGAAGTCCCAAAAAATTAATGGCCCAGCGATGGAGCACAACGCTTATAATGATTTCGACCCCAATTTATCAAGCGATTTTCCCCACCGGGAAAATGAAAAGTCCTTGCCATCCTCCATCCTTCAGGCCAAAATCCAAAACAAAAATATACAGTAAACATGAAATATAAAGCACAAGCAATCAAACAATGATGATGCGCAAGAATTCACATTTTGAAAATGAAAATGAATGAATAGCCGGGGCTGAGCTGGGTGCTGGGCTGGGCGGCGAATGAATTATATGGAAATATATATCCTGGAAGGGCGGATTGGTCCAAGGATGCGGTGGTGGATGCGTGGAGCGAGGCATGTCAAAAAGTTTCTGACTTGGGAACTTGAGGCATGTTTGTTATCATTATCATTAGCCAGGCTTCGGGGGTTCTTGGGGGTGCCGTGAATTTTTCAGCGTCCTCCAAAAAGTGGGCGGTGCCACCCAAAACAGACGGCCACGACGCCCATGAATTATGGCTGTCAGTTTTTCTTAAGGTGGCCCAAAGGCTGGGAAGCCAAGGAGGCACTTTCATTAGCTTTAATTTGCCGGAAATATTTTTCAGCCCACTTTTGGGGGAGACTCTTCTTTTTGCGGCTAATCTGTTTTTATTTTTTTGGGGAAGTCGACCCTTGGGGTCGTCCGATTTGCTTTGTTGTTTCCTCTCGGACGCCCCTTGAGCTGTTTTTAATTCGGTTTACAGATTATTAGCTGCTCATCGCTTAATGCAAATTCGATTAAGGAATTTCATCTAGGCCCATTGGGTTTCTTTTCGTGTTCTGGAAACCCTGAATTATAAATTAGAATTTCTAATCACCTGGATTTTGGATTTTTAATGCTTTTCTGAGTGACATTTCTTGGTTTATGTAATTTCATTTTAATTTTGGAAACGACAATGACATTTTAATGCGGCCCCCGTTCACCTACGTGTGATTTAAGGGTCACGATAGTGGATGTCATATTTTAGTATGCCAGTGAACCAAACCCTTTGTCTTTACACTGGGGAAATAGGTCTGTAATCATTAATATCAAAAGCGAAATAGTATAGTATAGAAACTAGTTTTTTCCTCAGTGCCTTGCCGCAGTCTATGGCACGCGTGTGCTGTGATTCCTGGAACAACAAGTCCGTCCAACTGCCGTCGAACGTGTTCCACTCCTGGAGGGGGTTTGGTAATGGGAATGGGATCGAGACCCGCTTATGACATGTTCACTGACTTCGCTCCATATATGCCATGCCCACTCCACACTCCAACTCCGTACGACATAAAATTTTCATAATTTTATCGCTTTTCTTGTAAATGTTTTCCCGACGCACGTTCCCACCGGCACTTGATTATGAGAAATAACTATAAAAACGTTGCCCCCGCTTTATGACTTGAATGCATAAAATTACAAGGTACTTGGATAGGGTCGAGCCTCGAAATGTAGTAGTTTAGCCCCGATAAGCCTCCAGGGCAAGGTGGAAATCGTTACTTCTGACAAATTCATAAATTATGCACACGAATAATAAAATCAAGTGGGGCTTTATCTTTCCAAAAGGTTGCTCGACATATGCAAAATATTTCCAAATGGGGTATGCGAAAGAAATTGTTACCAATTGTGGCCAAGATAGGCAAATTAAGGTGATGTAAGGCCATAAGTTTTAAAGGGGTTTTGAGAAAGAAAAATATAATAAACTTAAGGCCAAGTAATGTCAACATAAACTCTTAATGATTTTCAAAAAATACTTTGTAAAAAGAATGAAACAAAATATGTAAGGGAGGTTGGAAATAGCCCCTGGACTTTATTTTTAACAGACTCACCGGGGTGGTGACTTGGTCCATGAATCACTTTTTAAGTGAGTGCCCTTGTGCCGGCTAAGGACAAGGGATGGTGTGAAAAGGACAAGTGCCAGTGCGGAAGGACAAGCCGTTATGAAAATTCAATTTTGTGTCGAATTTATTAAAAGCAGCTTAAAAATGCTAAGCGCATTGAAAAGTAGACATTTGGGAATTCCGACAAGTGTAGATTTGAACGATTTTATTTCAGCATTATTCTTTTTTGTCGGGGGGGCGGGTTTTCGTGTTAACGCCTCGGGGTTACTCTTAATGGAATAATTTCGGGCCTTAAGTTAATCGAATGAGTGTTGGGATCTGATAGGTGAGGAGAGCTCCCTTTATATGGGTAGATATCGCAGATGCCATTAAAGGGTGTATATGGTTTGCAAATTGAGTTTAACGATGGAAACTCAATTAGAATTGTGTTTCCAATAGCAGTGATAGGAGGTATTGGAGGTAGTACTTGGATTCTATTAAGAGGTATTAGAAAAAAAATAGATTTACGATTATACAGATAATATACACTAAAGCACATCTATATTATTTAAAGAAACTTCAAGCCCAAAGGTCATATTTCTCAAAATTCAACTCCCAAATTCCTCTCCTATCCAAAGTTAATCCCCAACTTTGCTCACTTTTTACGCATTATAATGCCCTCTGACATATTTTCCCATTTTATGTAAATCTGCCAACACAAATGGCCAACTGCCCCGGGGCTTAGACCGACCACGCCTCCACCCATAAGCCAGAGCCAACCCCCAGAAGTTTCCAACACTTTGCTGATTATTAAAAGCATACTTCCGGGCGTCGGAGGACTCAGAACTCCGAATTTGGAATAAGGACAAGTGCATAATTTTCCAATTGCTTTGTTTTATGTGTGCGACTTGCGGCGTGATGTCCTTCCTTTCATCCGGCCCGGAGCTGCGTCCTTTATTTCCGTACAATGTAAACAACAACACAGCCACAAGAGATCTCTCGAAAGCGTTTCAAAATTTCATTATTTTAATTTAATATGCAAAAAGGGGGAAACGACAACGGCAACGACAATACCAACTTGCCGGGGTTGTCCCTGGCATTTTGACATATTTTCATTTTCATTTTCTCACTTACCATAATTTCCCTTTTCATTGTGGAGAGATTTTAGAGCCCATTCCTCGAGGTGTGGCCGTGGAAGTGCGCAGCTTTGAACGCAGCCAGCAGGTTGACTTCCGCACCACCGACCAGCGGCGGGTGGAATGGGTGGTGCGGTGGCTGTGTATCTCCATGGCTCGGCGGTGGTGGATTTCGCTGAGCAACCCCTTTTGCGATGTCTCGCTTATGATTATGATATTATTTGGAAATTATCCGCTTAGTTTCACGGAGTGGAAGCGGGCCATATGTGCGGCCATTGTGCCGGAAAATGGAATCATCTCACTGTTAATAATGATGACATATGATTTTCATTGTCAAATTTGTTAAGTGAATTGGGCGCTTTGTCATCTTTTTTATCGAGTTCCGGCCAAGTGAAGTCAAAACGGGGTAACCGGTTGCGTTAAATTTGTTGGCACATCATTAGTCAGGGCCATGACAAGGAAGGTGCACGGAACATGAAGGCGACAAGGATTCTATCTGTTCACGCATCTGTTTTGATATTTTCCGCTTTCCTCTCAAAAGAATACATGAGGATATGAAAGGGTTCGACGCAGTTACAATCGACAATGTTTTGGGTAACAAGAAGTGGGCGGGTCGTACATTTTGATTTATGATTTCTGGTCTTAATGTCTTTCATTAGCTAAAATTAAATCTACAAATGGTTATTTTGGTTATTTTTATTGAGTTTTCATATTAAGGCCTAAAATTATGTTTACAAACTAGCCACTAACTAAAAAATATAGCATACTTTTTGACTGAAAGATGGGCTATTTCTAGACCTCTTAGTTTTCAATTTTCGATGTTGATTTTGTGGATGTATAGTATATATATCTCATTTTTAAATAAAGAACGATTACCTTTTGTTATAAAAATAGTTTTTCTAACTATTTTTATAATTTTTGTAAGCCATTTGAACTCAAAGGCTGGACACAGTTGACTGCCTTTATACGCTTTTATTTTAAATCTTTTACATCAAAAGTGTCCTTTTTTCCAATCCTGCATCATTATTTAAGCCCCTGTAGTAATTTTTCATTAAAATTCATAAAAGTTTAGTTGGTTATTTCGTCCGAATCACGTTCGGACCATCAATCACATGACTGGCCCGACGCGAGAAAAATTTTTAATGGCCGCCAATCAAAGCCGAGGCTAAAATTACGCCAGAAAGTGACACAAAATCGCCGCTACAGGAGGTCCTTCCTTCCACACAGGACCCTTTCCACTCCCACTCCCACTCCCACGCTCGAAGTCCTGCAGTCTAGTCTGTTGGCAATTTCCACCTGCTGTGCGGCAAATTGTTCCTTTCGCCTTATTGAAAAACGCAAACGGGGACTGAATGTGGAAGGGATTACGTTCCTCCGAGCTCCGAGGGGATGCAGAGTTATTCGAGGCAAATTAATAAATGGTCTGAGCCCTGAAAGGGGCTATCCTGCCGGTGGGTGGGATAGGTGATGGTGTGGGTGTGGGTGCCGCAGTCGAGGTGAAAGAACAGCAACCGCTTGACAATGGACATTTACAAATTTCGAGTGATTTGTTCCAGACTTCGCCACTTCCTGGATGTCTTGCCATGGCTTGGAGCTCGGCTGGCTCCTTGACTGGCTGGCTGCCCGCCTGGTCGACGGGATTATAAAAATAAAAACTGCCTTTTGCCATATGCCATTTAAATGATAAAAGGATTTCGCTTTACCTCTTTTTCGCTACCACCACTCCCACTCACACACAAACACCCCCAATGGCCGCCCCAAATGGACACGCACACGTGGTCAATTGCGTTTGGGGTCAACCCTTTCGCACCAGCGCCATCATTCTGCTGTCCAGTGTCCCATTCCCCCATTTTCCCCACTTCCAGACCTTTGCATTGGCTACACTGAACAATAAACAAGGTTGAATAAAATTATAAAAATCAAAAGATAGGTTTTTAGTTTTTATACCTTTCTCTTCCTACCTTTTTATTATAAAATCATAGGATAACCCCTTGATTATTATCCTTTTTTCTGTCAGTGTAGAGCTCCTGCTTCGACTCCAAGTGTCAGCACATTTTTCAAAGGCGCATATAAAATGGCAGTCATACATTATGGCCATATCTGGCTGGCCAAGTCCAGAAAGTCCAAGAGCAGACCAACCGTTGTCAGCGAACCCGTTAAGAGGTGTGGGCGGAGGGGCAGTGGAAGGAATGGGGTCAGAATGGGTCCCCGAGAGTAACCCCTCGTTTTTGTGTGTGTAAGGCCTCGGTACAGATTATGCATTAAGCGCTTATTTAGCATTTTTCTTACATAATGTCGCTTCCACTTTGCAACGACCCTAACGTAGGAATATCCCAGCTGGCCACATCCTGGGGTTGCAAATGGGCAAGATACGGCTGGAAAGGGGGGCTCTATGTATATGGCCATAAAAAGTGGACAATGTTATGTGCTTTCTAATCTGTTTATGCTTATGTTGCTGTTGTAAAAAGGGGATGGTCAACATCCAACCTTAAACGCTTTTCCAACAAATAGGAGTGTGCAGTTAAAAGGACCTTATTTTTTGCAAGTTTCATTTTTAAAGTCAGCTCAAATTTTCCATCCAAAATGTCATTTCCTTCCAATGGTCTTCGAGAAGAAGAAATAATTGCTTTTTTGCTAATTAATTTGTTATTTTGACTTGCTCCTCATCTACTTTTTTCCGGCCTCATTTCTTTTTCTCCGACCGGGCTTAGTTCGCTATTAGCCCCGAGCCCTGGTAGGCTGATGGGATAATTAAATAAAGCGAACACTGGCACCGATTTAATGAAAATTGCATTTTAATTTCATAAGCAAGTGGGGGGCAGGCGGCAGGGAATGGGATGTGGAAGTTAATGGCCCAACCCCAAGGCCAGAACCTTCATAATTTCCATCCCCTCGAACCAAATGACCGATGCGGCTTAAAATAATTACCCAGTTGGCTTAAAGTGGACACACGAGCATTTCATAGTTAGGACATCGTCCCAACCCCCACCAAAAATAAAAGAAAGAAAAAAGTCTTCGTTTTTTATTTGATTTGCCTTTTTTTTACTTTTATTTTTCTTCATTTTTTTTGTTTCGTTTGGTTAGCTGTCGCTCACGTAGGCAGTGTCCATGTAATTAAATTAAAATGGAAAATTTACTCGTACTGTGGATTAAATTAATTTTCATTTGCATTTGCATAAGTTCGTCCCTCCCCATGGCCCTTTCCCGCCGTCCCCCACTCCCTCTTGGCCCATGTCCATTCATTAATTCCTTCATTATGCCATTTATTGCTGAGTTGGCTAGAAAAGTGCCTTGGTTTTTTATTCTTTCTGGGTCCTGTTGGGGCCTTTAAAAGATCCCTCTTTCTCCAATTTACTTAAATCAGATGAATATATAAAAAGTTTTTACATTAAAAGTAGTAATATCAAAATATATAAGAAAATAGTTTCAATCAATAGACGATGCTTTGATTCTCAAAAAGTATCCTGTTTTAAGATTAAATGTCTTTAGGGGACAAATAGCTTCTCTTCTAACTTCTCTCTTCTTATTTATTCCCATCAATTTCCCATCGTTTTTAGTATAGGTAACTTTTTTTTCAAATAATTCGATCACTATATACTCGAAAACTGAATCAACATATATATAATATAATAAAAAGATATAACATACAAATATACTTTCACATATCATACAATGATAAATACACTGGTAAAATAAAATAAGCACCTGCCTAAAAAAAGTTGGGAGACCAAGTTTATGATGTCCTTGTTAGACAGGCGGTTATAAACATTCCACTTCCCTCTTCACACCCTGCGTGGGCTGACAAATTTATTGTGCGTACAATGTTCAAATTCCAAATTAAAATCCTTCAACGAAAATTATTACGTTTCATTTAAACCCGAGCGAGGAACTTAGGGCACATCATAATTAATCCCATTCCAGGCTCAGACCGAAACTGACAAACTGAGGATCCCAGTGGCATAGGGTGGATGTCGTATAAATTCCATAATACGATGTAATTAAATGTGAGTCAAACTAACGTACGTAAAGCTCCCCATAATTGAGCGACATCATATGAATGCCAGAGACACTGTGAGAAAAATGTGTGTTCTTAGTGCGGTAAACAGTATTTGAAATATAATCTCTGTTGCTAGGGCCAGGACAACCTCAGTGCAAAACAGTCTCCGCATGAGTTTAATAAACAAACTGTGCAATTATGTAAGCCTGCGGAACTGACAGGACCTAACCATTTTTTTCTGGAGGAATTCCCTTGATGCTCGGTTAAGCTTATTTTTACAATTTTATTGTTTATAATTTACGAGACTGGCCTCAAGTTAGAGACGCGGACGTGGACGCGGACACGAACACGACGACATGGCGGCCAAATGCCAACCTTTGTCCACTGACAGGAGTTGCTGGTCTCAACCCTCCGCTGACCCTTCGTACTGGCCTGACCAGAGGTCAAAGGCCAGGGGCTGTGGGGCCTCATTACAAAATGTTAGCCTCGGCTGTCAGCCGACACATGAAAATTGCACAACTTTTGCCTTATTATGGAGAATTCGGAGCAGGCGGCATCCTGGAATCCTTCCTCTTGGAAGGATGGCTTGGCTCCATCTTTTTTTATTTTTTCAGCTTCTATCTTTTTTTGTTAGGTTTGGTTGTGTTCTGTTCAGTTGCCTTTGCTCATTTCATTTTAATTTTGTGCTCTGCTCTCGCCTCTGCCTTGCTCTTTTTATTCTAATTAAATTTTTTTCAGAGTGGTGAGGGTCTGTGTTGGCGGCCCAACAAGGCAAATTTATTCTTCTGTAAAAACAAGAAAAATTACGCAAAATAAATAAATTTACATAAGCTCCGAGAGCGTGAGTCGAGCAGTAGAAAAAATAGCGAAGAAAATACAAAACATTTCTACATAACAATAAATAAAATTGCATTTACATTTACGCTTTGTCTTCTTTGGAGGCTTTTTTTTATTTTCGTTTGAAAGGAAACAAAAAAAGGTCCTGCCTGGTATTTGCCTGTTATTCGAAAGTAATTAAAAAAATAAGCCTTTAAGTCGTTGCATCACTTTTTATGGAAAGTTCTTATAAAGTACTTAATTAATTAAATCTATTCGCTGGGCTTTATTATCCTTTATCCCTTATCTCTTCATTAAATCCATTTAAAGTTCTAATACTTAAATTTTTTTAGAATTGAACCCTAAAAAGGGGGTTACACACATTTTCCAGCATTTTGCATTTCACGGCAATTATCGCCTGCTAATTCAGCTGAAAAATGCCATTCTAGCCAAGTCTACCACAAATTGGGATTACGTGAAAGCCAGGTTAGACAATAGGAAACATTTCGACTCCTACGAACACAATATTACGTATACGCAATGGGTACTCACACAATGGGATTAGAAATCATTGGTGAAGGCGTCACCTATACATTTTAGGCCTCTCTAAAATAAAAACGAAATATCTCTTCAGTTAATTTTCATAATATTCTCTTTTTAATTTACTCAAAAATAAAACCCCCAGTCGAGGCCTTCGGGTGAAACTTTTCTACTTGTTTTAGGTTGGTTGCCTCCATTGTGTGAGGTTATTTTAATAACGTGCATGCTGCGCATTTAGGATAACATCTGAATTTATGTTACGGCGCCAGGACACAAACAAAGATGGCAGCCAGACGGGCAAAACGTGAAAATGGAGGTCGCGGTCCGGGAAAATGCAAAGAAAATGGAGTCGGGGGGACGGAGAACACAGCGGGAAGGCGAACGGCGGCGAGAAGAAAACTCAAATGAAAACTGATGCGGATTAGTATTTAAAATAATGTCCTGCAGGGATATAACTTGTATTCAACCCCCTCTACTTTAGCCCATGGGCCTTCTACTGTTTTCTTTTCTGTTTTTTCTACTTGATTTTTTATTTGGCATTTCTTTTTACTTTTTTCCACCATTTTAATTCCTCTGCAGCGATTTTTTCATTCGCAGAATGTTTCATAAAATTTATATTTGCAGATAAGTGTGCTCAAGGAGCGTGGGAGATCCCAGCCAGAACCCAACGGCCAGGACATTTTTATTACGAGACAATTTACATATTTTTCTTGTTAAAATTCCTCAACATTCCCTCGTTCCTTCAGTTCTACGTGTCATATGAATTTTCTTCCATTTCCTCGCTTTCCGAATTAATGTTAATTTTTATGGTACTTACAGATGTCCTTCTATCTCTCCCCTCCTTGCTCCCTCTTAATTTAAATTCAAGTTTGTTTTGTCTCAGAAAGGACAAGAAAAGAAACAAGTGGAGATGAAAATGTTAATAATATAACAACAAAATCGGAACGAATGCGTTGCAAATCGAAAAATAATAAAAACCAAAGACACATCCTGTCTGCAGGACATCTGGAGGGCATCGTGGAGGGCCGCCAATGGCTCATTAGGTATTCCCTGGACAAATTCTATTAATTATCGTTATGTCCCTGTGATAGCTGACTCCAATTGAACAGTGTCCTGCTGGTTTTCCTTGTCCTCTCTTTGTATTGGATTTCTTAGATTGTAACTTTTTTTTTATAACTTTTAAGTTAAAACATATCTATATTATATAAACCAGGTTAATGTTGGTTTCCTTTCTCATCCCTGGCGAAATCCCTTTACTGAATTATTCCAAGTTCAATTTTCCACGAACAAATAAAATCAGAGCCCCAATGCAGCCAAGGAACTACTTCTTGTCCACTTGCCAGTGGCTGTCATAGAAAATTCTAAATGTTTTCATGAACAATTCGTCGTATTAAATATTAACATGGAACTGGAGAGTAGTTGGGGCCATTCGAGTGACCCTTTCAATGTTGAACCCCAAAAAGGTCATCATGTGTCATGCACAAAAATGCACAAAGAAAAAAGTATCTATATTTTTAGTTAGCCCTTTAAACTGCCATACAAGATTTTCTTTATAAGATGTCTATTATTTTCAGTGTACATTTATACACGAGCAGAGATGCCGGTAAAAGTAATTTTGGACATTTTTCATCATAAACGCCTGCAACGGGGCGACTCAACCCCTTCTGGGAGTCTCGTCCTGGCCAGAAAAGCAGCTTTGATTTCGAATTGGATTTGAATTTGGAATTTTTGGCTTTCAAGGACCGTCGGAGGTCCGCAGGCAGCAGAGTCAGGCTAGGGCAGTGGGGCTTGGGGAGTGGAGTCCGAGTTGGTCAAGTTGGTCAACGCATAAATATTTCTCTTTGTCCAGGCATCGGATTGGAGCCAAAAAAGACCATTCCATATATGTATATACTTTGTATGCATAGACATAGGTGTGCAGGTGTGTGAGTGCGACACTGGAACTCTTCCTTCCTCTGTCTGGCACATCCTTCTGCTTCCCACCAGCAGAAACAAACAAGGACCTGGTTGTGTAATTGCGGAGCTGGGGGTTGGAGAAGAGGCCTCCCGAATGGCTGGTCAGATATGAGCAACGGTCGAATGGTCAAGTCAAAGTTATTGTCATGTCATGTAAGTGCCAGCCGCCTCAACCCATATTCCACCCCGTTTCGGCCCTGTTCCTGTTTGTATTTTCCAATTTTATCTTTTACTTCATGCACATCCTTCCCATTTCTTTTTTCTTTGGAAGACAAGTAATCAAGCTCTTGGTTTGAAAAATATTTTTAAAAGTGTACACAGCATGATTTTCAGAAAAAAAAAAACCTGCACGAGAACATCATCAAAAATGTTCCAGGACGTTTCATAAGTCAAAGGATGTGCCTTGGGGAGAGAGTCATACTTTGAGAAAAAAAAGGTTGAAAGTTTTTGGGCAAAATGTAAATATCGGTTGTAATGGCCAACGCCCCAAGAGGCGGCCAAATCAACTGACCAGCAACTTTCCAACCAACTTTGATGGCATCTTGCAAAAGTTGAAAGTGACTTAAGTGAAATTTCCACCTCAGGCCCTTTATTGCCTTCGGATGCTGAAGGATCTGGAACATGAGTAAAAATTAAATTGATTTTTCTTGGACATTTTTGGGGTCCTGTTCACTTTTCGTTTTGCCTCTTAATGGTCTTTTGACAAGCCAGTGGATCTTGTATGGCATATTAAATCGATGAACAAATAGTTTCATTTTATAAAACTTAGTTTTTAAACTTTCCCCCTCAAATACTTTTCACCCCCAATCGATTTAATCCGCCTCCACTCGACTTGAGCGACAATTTCGTTTCAATTAAATTATAATTATATCTTCAGTCGGCCCACCCGTTTTCACTCAAACAAACAAAACAAAAAGTACAATTTTCATTTTCACCTTTTGAGAAAGACGAAACGGGCGTTGATAATTTCCCAAAATTGTTTGACACTTCAAAGTCATTATGAAGATAGCAATCACTCCCCACACTGCTTTCATTACCATCCCCTGATTCCACCAGGATCCAGGCATTTCCTCACGCCCCAGCGTTCAGGCCCGGGCCTCTCCCTCCACCACTTGGGCAATCCTTCAGGCCCATCCAGGACTCCTTTTCGCCACTTTACCCAATCCAGAGATGGGCCTCGCCACGTCCTGTCTGCATACCTACATACCCGCAGCGCTTTTTGATGTAATTTTGGCATAAGCCAAAAAATGTTTCCTTCCTTGAGATGTCTCTGTCTCCCGAATCCGACACGCTCTGACAGACTCTTCGGGGGAAATTAAGAAAATGGCTCTGGAATTAAATTTTGGAATTAAAATTTTGCGTTGTGCACATAACTTTATGTCACTGGGGATTTCGCACTAAAGGATAAGGATTAATGCCTTTCGCAGCAAAGGATGTTTTAATTATCTATATATTTTACCCCTCCCAGGCATTTTCCTTACTTTGAAGGGGACCCATCAGGAAATGGGACGAAAAATCTAAAAAATATTTTGTTTTTAGATTTTGATGCAGATCGACGGAGAATCGATCCACAAATCGTTTAAGGTATTTCTTTCAAGAATCGGAAGTGTATCGCCAAAGATATGGCCTTCTCTTGGAGCCATATTGCCCCTCCCAGGCATTTTCCGGATTTTAAAGGGGATCCACATCAGAAAATGTGACGAAAAATCTAAAAAATATTTTGTTTCTCGATTTTGGTGCAGATCGACGGAGAATCGATCCACAAATCGTCTAAGGTATTCCGTTCAAGAATCGGAAGTGTATTGGCAAAGATATGGCCTTCGTTGTGGGCCATATCGCCCCTCCCAGGCATTTTCCGGATTTTGAAGGGGACCCATCAGAAAATGTGACGAAAAATCTAAAAAATATTTTGTTTCTGGATTTTGACGCAGATCGACGGAGAATCGATCCACAAATCGTTTAAAGTATTCCGTTCGAGAATCGGAAGTGTATTGGCAAAGATATGGCCTTCGTTGTGGGCCATATCGCCCCTCCCAGGCATTTTCCGGATTTTGAAGGGGACCCATTAGAAAATGGGACGAAAAATCTAAAAAATATTTTGTTTCTAGATTTTGATTCAGGTCGACGGAGAATCGATCCACAAATCGTTTAAGGTATCCCGCTCATGCAGGAATGTAGCCCGTTAGATCTGTTCGTTTCAATGGAGTCTTCAATAAATTATTTTGATAAAACATATACTCTAATGTTTGGAGCCCTGGACTGGCAATCGGAGAAAAGGCTGCGCTGTCGGCTGCTCCCCAGCGACATTTTCTGGCCACCGGAACTGACAGAATTGAAAAATAAGCGACGACCCACCGGACAGTGGGCGTCGGTCTAGAGGGGCGGGTGGTGGAGTAGGAGCCAGAAGGTGAAAAATAAAAAATGGCGTCCAGTCGAGTGCTCAACCTCAAGATTTATAACAAAGGAAAAAAAATAATACCAGGAGAAGGAGAAAAAGCACACGTTAAAATAATGCAAAAGCTAAAAAAAAGGATGTGGGGGAACACATACTAAAGCAGGAAGAGGGAGAAGGAAGAAAAACCGCACACAGTGATACACGCAACAACGGAAATGGAAAGGATAAAATTAATTTTTCTCTTTTTTTTCGCCATTTACTTCACCTGCTGCTTTTCTCGCTCCGCCACTCCGCCACTCTGCCACTTGCGTTTATTTTTATTTTATTTGTGGGGAAAGGTGGTGGGGCAGGTGGAAAGGGGCAACATTGCTGGTGCCACAAGCACATTTAGTTTGCGGGGAACTTGTTGTTGCCTCGCTCAGATCCGCCACTTTCCTTAAAATGTGTTATTTTCCGACAATTCTTATAATAAATGAATTAAGAAAATACAAATAAATAGCAAAAGGGATGAAGTTTTATATTTATTTTTGGGCTTGCCAGAAGTACTGCAACCCCTATAATAGTTAGACCTTTCTGGTAGCATCTTTTATCTATAATATATCTTATTTTATAGAAAAAAAATAGAACTGGATATCGGACTCACGGAAGTCTCGTCACATAAAAAGAGAATTTAATAAAAAAAAACTCATGTGGGTGGTGGACAGAAAAACAAAGTGCAAGTCGTGTCCAGTTCAAAGAGAATAAAAAGTGGAAACCAATAAAGCCAACAACAACAACAAGAAAAACAAGGAGGTCCCAGATAATCCTCTGAAACAGGAAAGAAAGGGCAACGCCGAGAGGTGAAGCAATAAAAATGAAATGGGAGCAGTTGCTTTGGATGGCGCAGTCTGTCAAATGGGAAATATTATGTGTCCTTAACCCCTTATCCCGTAACCAGATCAGATAACCATGTAAGTGGGAGTGGCAGTGGGAGTGGGAAATTGGAAAGAAGATGACCTCACCTTCTGGGTTCGTAATATCAAATATTGCGCATACGCACTGTGCCCCAACGCCGCCATCTAGAGGGTGAAGAATTATGAAACTGACCGCAAGAATTATGAATTTTTCCTTCCGCTGCTGGCCAATCAAAACGGCCAGCCAACCACATTCGAGTTGCCCCGATCCTGCGCTTATTACATAAAGTTATGTGTATCATAATCCATAATGCTGCAAGTCACCCCCACAACCAACCACACGCCCGGGGAATATGAAAAACGAAAACAAGGACTCGCGTTTGTTGTCTTTGGCTTCAAATTGCAACCACAAACAGAACGGAAACTGGGGGAAAAAGGACTCCAGGAGCCGTGCCACCCTGTCAGTGGGGGTGGGGAGGGCAAGGAAAAAAAAAACCCGTAAAGGAAGCAATTTTTGGGGGTGAAATCCGAGGCAGCACCCTCAATGCCACCCAATTATAACCGTATGGGTAGGGCTGTGTATCTGTGTGTGTTTGGGGCGGGGGTTGTGCGGGGGTGGGTGAGCTTATTTGAGCAACGTTTGTTATTGTTTCATTTTTCTCGTTTTCCTTTCGATTTTTCTTCTATTTATATACGTGGCAGGGTGTCTGTGTGTGTGTGTGTGTGTGCGTGTATTTTGGATACATCCACAGGAGTCACAGGATACACGTACGCAAGGAGCTATCGGGGCAAAGTTACTGCGATACGTGCACCATCATAAAAAGGACAAAACAATAACAATAAAAATCATATATACTCATAGACAGGCCACGGCCCCGGTCCCTGCCCCTGACCCACCACCCACTATTTCCGCCCCGCACGTCCTGCGAAACGCACTATATATTTATGTCCTTGTATGTGCGTATGTTCATATGAAATTAAATGAAAATCTTCAAGATATGAGCGTCCGCAAGGAATACAGATAGAGGACTCCACCCTTAAGTGATTTTTCTGAGGAGTTTAGCCATTAATAGCCCATGTTTCCTGTGAGAATACAGTGAAAAATAAACTTTAAATACATATTTTTGATAATTAAGAACAAATAAGGACTACTAACTTAACTTAAGATTAGAAATAAGTTCCTATCACCGAGTATCCTGCAAATACTTCCCAGAAACCCCATGTCAGCGCCTTTTTGGCTAGATGGCATCGATTTCTTTGGCCGACAAATGAAAACACATTAGAGGAGCTACAAACCCCATTCATGAAGAAGGAAAACAAAGAAGGACGAAAGCCGTGCCACCCAAGGATACGACGTTCGCTATTTGGCTTGATAAAATGCGTTAAAACGAAAATTAAGCAACACAATTAATGGACCCGCTTTATCATACAATTTTAATGGCTCAAATAAATTGGCCAAGAACTAGCTATCCTGCCCCTGGCCATGGCATGTTTCTGCAGAACACACTCTCACAGGATATACATACACATACATATGTCCATTATATGGCTGGATATTTATATATTTGAGTAGCTTCCATTTTCATGATTCAATTTGACCCTAAGCTTAATTAGTTTCAGGTTGCCGTTCGCAGGACATTCTAGTTTTATGTCTCAGATGATCTGAACCCCTCTAATGGAGTTACTTTCAGCCAGGATTATCCTATTGATAGTCATCTATTCTTGGGTGGATCCTTGGGTGGATATTATATACTGATTGTATATTCCAATAAACCCAGAGCTGGCTGCTGAAGTATGACATCATATTTTAGGTGCCCCCATATATACCGACACACACATACATATAGAAACCACAGGACATGGCCTAAGCTCCGCCTGGCCAACATTGTTATAAAAGTGCAAACAAACATGGCCGGCGGTGGGTGGTAAAGATGGGTGCGTGGGTGGGTCAGAGGAGCCACCTAAACCAAAACCAACACCAAACCGAGCCGAACCCAACCGAACCGAAGGAAACTAAACAAAAACGAGTCCGCTGCTTGACCAGAGCGCGGATTCCAGGACTCAGGACGAGTATTCGGAGGAGGAAACGCGCAATTTTTTCCCAGGACCACCCACTGGGGCGGAGAGAGCGAGCCAGAGAGAGAAATTATGAAGCCAAAGATGCGGGAGGTTATGAGAAGAAAGCGGGTGGTAGGGGGTGGCTTGGGTGGCCAGGACACCGGTGACCTGGCCGAAGGACTACAGAAATAACAAAAGGAAAATCGCCACAAACACACACACACACACACAGCCAAGGACTAGCTGGACGAGGAAAAAATGAGAAACCGTGTGGTCCGCTGGCTGGGAAAAATAAATCGCTGGACATAAAAGCACCAAAGTGCAAGGGGGACAAAAGAAAAAAAAATAAACTTGAGCAAGAAGGACTCTATATCCGTGCCTCTGTCAGAAAGAGAAGGAACGAGCGCCAACAGGAATAAAAAATTGAATGAAATATTTTTATAACCACACACACACATACACACAGACACATGGAGAAGAGAAATAAAGGAAAAGAAAGAGACGGGAAGAGGTGGCTAGAAAGAGAGAGGCAGATGGGGAGGGAGTCCTGGGCTGAAGGATATTGATGGGGCGCAACAGTAAAGGAAGCCAAGGAAAAAGCAGCGCCAACTTGCTTATCAAATATGAAGGAACCGAAAGTGGGTCGAGGCTCGGGCTTGGGCTGGGGTGGGGGCGGTATCATAAAAGCCATGAGCTCACCTGCCCGGCTAGGGCATGGAGAGGGAGAGGCGGGGGAGGTGGACAAGTGAAGGCGGCGCACCCAAGGGTAGTTGGGTCGAAAGTTTTATGGATGCCCGATGCCACGACAGGTGGTCAGAGCACGCCCACTCATATACCTCCTCGTCCTCCGTCCTCCTCGTCCTTTTTGGGGTCTTTCACATATTTTCTCTCTTCCTTTTTTTTTTGCAGTCATAAAAACAGGGGGCAGAAGGGGCAAGAGGGGCAGGAGTATCGAATGGGAGCTGCCACACGTGCGGATAATAAAAAATGTTTTACTTTTCAATCGACCAATAATATGGCGTTCAATGGACAGGCCAAACGTGCTAAACCCATAACAAAGGACCACCCCCAGGCCACCCACTCCCCCACACATACACTCACAGGACCCACACACACACTCACACACAAAAAAAAGGAGACACACAACCACGTACGTAGTTCAATCATCGTTAAAAAGAATTTCATTTTGAAAAATGCCAGAACTTCAATAAATTATATTGCTCTCGGACCACGAAAAGGAAACTATAGAGTAGGGTCGAGGAGTAGTAGGTTGAAGGATAACAGCAACAAAAATGGTGTGGGGGTGGTGGCTATAACAGGGCTGACCGGATCCTGGAGGGATGTGGCTTTGCTATCATAACCACAATACAAAGAAATTGGGAGGGCAAGTCAAACAAAAATGAAAAAAAAAAAAAGCGGAGATGCGGAGAACAAGGAGAAAACGGAAACCCACAGAAGCATCCGCTGTCGGCTGTATCCGTAAGATACTCGGGTGCGGACAGGTGAATCAGGTCAGCGGGGATCCGTTCGTGGACGAGCAGCAGCTCAAGGATGGGCAGCCGGAGCCAATGGCATTCTGAAGCGTCAGCGTCTCCAGCTGCCCGCTCGATGGTTATTGGTTCGCGTTGCAGTAATATAATATACACAGATACACACCAACACACACCACGGAGCACGGAGATATGTGGAATAAAAATTGTGAAATGAAAAGAGAAAACGGAAAAAAGCTGAGCTGGAGGAAGCCATAGAAAACTATTGGAAAATAGAGGTTGAGGGCCAGCAGATTTTTCCTCAACTTTGTTGCATCGTGACATTTTTTTCCCCCTCCCTAGCCTCAACAGGGGGAGGTGACTGGGTGGACAGGGTAGGTGACCGGTGGCTGGTGGGTGGTGGGTCCAAGAGGAGCCGGATGGCCATTGTCATAATGACGCGCATTCCAGTGCACTTGGCTGGAGTTCCCAGCTTTTGTTCCCGGCATTCGCTAATTAAGTCATACCAGGGAACTAACTACACTCAAAGAAACTATAAGGATAAAGGGCTATATCCTTATAACCTATAGCACTAGTTCTAACTCCTTTTCAGATCTATAAACCCGAGCTAAAATCTCTTCTTTATTTCCATAAAAATATACCACAATCCACATACAACCCCTTCGTTCTGGTATCCCCCGAGTGATATGACAAGTGAAAATCTCTCCCCAGCGCCACCGGGAGATGCGTGTCTACATTTCCCCGAAGCTAATCAGGCAAGCCTAACGAAATTTGCCAACAAAATCCGTCAAAGTCACGGGCGCTTGGCCCGCGGCAGCCATCGCAGGCCATTAGCCCGTCAGAGCGCCCACACATGTCAGCCTGAAAGTCCTCGAGGGGCACTCCACTCCTCGCATTGTCATCGGTGTCGGTGTCGGTATCGGTATCCACAGGATATCAGCATCATCATCATTTTAGAAGCCAGAATATGTCTCGAATTATGCTGGCAACTTGGCTGCTTTTTAGCAAAAAGGACTTTCAAGCACATCCTTTTATTTATTTGGTTAGATGGGAGTATCTGAAAAGAAGACGGAAAATTGGCATCACTCGCCTGGGAGCCTTGGAGGGGAAAAAAAAAAGGAAAATCTGATACTCGCACGAAAATCGCGTCAAACTTTTGGCAGCCGGCTCGGATCGGCTCACCGGGGAGGGTGGATTTCTGAAAAATGTGATGCATGTTTATTTGAAAAATCGCTAAAGGATAACTAAAGGATTCCCCTAAGGGTATTTCGCAAGCTCATGTGATTTGTTTGCGAATTTACATACCCCCACTTTGGCATTTCCCTGGGTGTTTTCCAACTCGTTGAGCATCAGCACCGCCGCCGACTTCTTTTTTGTCCTCCACCTTCATTCAGGACCTGATCCGTTGTGGCAATAATTTTGCATAACGAATAAGTTGAATAAGTAAATGTATCCAAATTGAATCAGTGCAGAATCGAATCGAAAAGGAGCTGGCTGCCTGGCTGGCTGGCTGGGAGTGTTAAGTGGCGAATTCAATTTGGGTTCAGAGTTTACAGCTCCAAGTTGACATTTATGAGCCACCATTTTTGAGGGCATATCGATTTCCAGACTCCTTCCCAGGGAGTCCTTTCTGAGAGGGTCGGACGACCACGTACAATCCCCAAATGGCAACATCATTAACTAACCTGCCCCGGAGTCGTCAGTAAATAATGTAATTTATGAATTACAATTAAAAATACACACACACACGGAAAGGGCAAAGAATAGAAAATATATATATGTGTGTTCAGGCTCCGGGCACATGTGCTAGCCTTTTGGGGTGGTGGCCATCCCCCTCTCCACTCCGGCCGGGTGTCTGGCCATTTTTGTGCTTGGCTCATCAGTTCCCCCCCGCCTGGGCACTGGGCACTGGGCAGTGTAATAAAACTCCCCATTTGGTCATTTGGCAATTATCCCGATAAATTAGCAGCCGGACAATGGCACAGCAGCGTCGCGTCCACCCACCACAGCCCATCCCCATCCATATATCCTTTATTCCTGAAAAATAGCCAGGGGTTGGACATGAACATTTCCTGTCCTTGCGTTTAGCGATTTTATGCGGTTTATTCTAAGCTCTTTTATATATTTAATATATAATATAATACATAAAATAAATGTTTTAAAAAAGGTATTAAACATGTATGAGGATCGCTGAAAAGTACAAGGACTTTGTCAGCCTCCCATGTAAGTAAAGTCCTTTTTTGTTGTACCTCTTGACCATTTTTTTGTTGGCAACTTTTTCAGGTGTGGAAAATCGGCTTTTCAGGTTAACAAAATCAACTTGGTAACGAATTAAAACGAACCGGCTAGCGAGCGGCCAGCAAAAACAGACACAAATGCAAACAGAAAGGGTTTTTTGGGGCTGGGCGTTGCTGGAAGGATAAAAAGGGGTGGGGGTGATGGGGATAGAGGAGGGGTACTTTCAAAAAATGCAAAATAAACGAGAGACTCGCAAAAACGAAGGCAGCGAGCGTGTAAAAAGCCTCACAAACTCAATCAATCAACGGACAGAATAAAGCGCGTATACGCAGTGTTGTCCATGCCAAAGTAACAAATGAACACACACAGATACACTCACGCCCACACACATGCACTGCAAACACAGATACGGACAGGGACACACACATAGAGACTCAGGTTGTTAGTCGCTTGTTTCGCACTGCTTGCCAAATACCACAAAATCTATTTCGATTCGCAATCAAAATCCCAAATTCCATTTGTACTATGACGAGTCCGGCACCGGACACCGTACCCTGGTCTACGGCCGTACATGCGTATCTGTATGGGTTGGCAGTGTGTATGGGTGTGTGTGTTGTATAGGCCGGAGAGTCCTGCGATTGGGAAATCGTGGCCAACTTGTGCTTGAGTGCTTTCGTTTGTATTTAGTGGTGGACTTAAAAATACAGAGGCCCCCGTCCAGGATCCTGGTGCAGTTCTAGGCTTTGGGCTTAGTTCTAGCTCCTGCCACTCCTCCCTCTTCCCACACCCCTCTCTGGATAGCGTTGCACCCACAAAGGCCGTGGCCACAAACGCATCCGGCGCTGACGTTGAACGATGAGTCCCCGCCAAAAGCTGAACGCTTTCAGCCAATGCCCATGTCCATGCCACGGTATCCAGGATGCACTGGAAGGATATAAGGGGAGCTAAGGTTCTTATCCTTTTTAAAGGAGTTTATATGAATAATACCAAATTCTTGCAGTGCAGCAGCTTGTTACCTGCCTGCCACCCACCACTGGTTGTCCATTCAGCTGCCATGTTTTCCAATTTTCGGCGCACTGCGTTGCATTCAGATTCGCTGTGGATGCAACGGTGGCAGGAAGAAAAAACAACACCAAGGGGCAGGACACCCCCCTCCACCCCACCCGTTTTTGCCCGAAATTTGGTCATTGTTCGCGGAATTGCTTATAAACGCGGCCCTCGACTCCATGTTCTGGCTTTGACTGCTTTTTTCCGCGACTGCCTCTGACCGAACTCAATCTGACCTGCCATGTCGACGCTTTAGTTAGGATATATGCACGAGGTGGAGGCACCATTGGGTAGGATAGAGCTGATTGCAATGCTTTGGCTTTCGCGTGGGCTTTGGCTTTGGCGGTGGTTGGACAACCGCAGGGAGCCGCTTTTTGATCGTCGGGTGGTGCAAAAGTAAAAATATTATTGCACTCTCGCGACCCCTCGAAATAAACGGTGGGTTCCCAGTGGGTCAGTCCACAATCAGGCCTACGCCGCCAATTTAGTCACTTGGAAATTTTGTTAAATTTACAGAACGATTGAGTGGAAGAGCCACCAAAGAGAATTTATACAAATGGATAGTACGACTAAGGATGGACTTACTTCTTGCCTTTGAAAAAGGATTTATTTGGCTTACCAGAAATACAATTATAAGCAATACAATGTATAAGCATTGCCTTTGTATACGAGATACATTCATGTATCTATAGAAAAATATAAATATTGGAATTTTTAGAGCCTACTACTAACAAAAATACACAGTTTATAGTCAGATGGCATCAACCCTCGGCGGCTACAGCAGAAGCAGCACTTGGCTTGGCTTCCGCGGAGGGAACTTCCGAAGCCTGGACTTGCGATTGCACGAGCACCTTAGTGGGTAGCAGGTGCTTCAGGGGCTCTAGAATCCTCGCCTGTTGTAGGTACGTAAGCTGTTGCTGCTCCAGCTGTAGCAGGCTGATGCCCAGGTGAACGGTAAGAGCCTGTGGCGAAAAGACTCCATGAATGCAGCGCTGAACGTATGGAACCAAATCGTAGGCCAAGCATGAGCACAGCCGGATAAAAGCCTCTCGTTCGCTTCCTGCAAAGGCCTGCTGTTCCTGGCGATAGAATGCTAGAACCCGCTGGGCAGCTAGATGCAAGGAGCGCTCCAAGCAACGCGCCACATCAGTGGCCAAGGCCAACGGTGCGCACAGGCGGAGCTCGTTGAGAGCGCCCAGATACCCATTGCACAACGCGGCCAGGGGATAAAAGTCCAGCAAGGTTTCAGGTGGGGCGAAGGACTCCTGATCAGGGTCCACCTGCTTACGGGAGTGCAGGTGCAAAGCCACCTTGTTGATTAACGTAAAGCGGTCCAGCTCCCTCTCAAACTGCACATTAACTTCATCCACACTAGCCTCAAACCGGCGCCGGATCACATCGACAAAAATAGGGGCCATTAGAGCGCGAAAGTCAGCGCCAACACGACTGAAGGACAGCCCAAAGTACATGCACTGGCCCAGAACAGTTTCTACAGATCCTACGCCAAGCTGCAAGTCGCGTTGCAGAGTCTCCAAGAAGGCATTGATCTGGAAGATAGTTAAGGATTAAATTGGAGCTTGTAGATTTTTCCAACTACCAACCTTATTGTGCAGCCAGGCCTGAAAGAGGCGGTCGCCATTGCAGCTCACGCCTTGCAGCGGCTTAAGAGGAGCCTGTGCCACTTTGCTAGCCGGCTCATCCTCCGGAAAAATAGCTCGATACTGAGTGATGATATTGAACAAATTGATCCGTGTGATCTCAATAGTCTTAATCAAGTGTTGTTGTGCTGAAAGAGAATAGTTAGTAAAGAATTCAGAAACAATACAAGGCCAGCAAAACTCACCATCACTCTTGGGAATGGCTTCCAGACAGGAGTTCAGCCAAGCATCGCGAGCCTGCAGGAACTTGAGACGCAGCTCGTTGTCCCCAAAAGCCTGCATTCGTCTCAAATAGCCCACGATTTGCAGGCACTTTGGCAGCTGCAAGTCTGTGCGCAGTTGCGCCACCAACTGCACGAGCATGGTGTGCCACAATGCCTCCACCGAACGGACAATGCTCTGAAAGCCAAAGACATTTAATATAAGGAATAGTTCATCCATCAAGACTCACCTTAACCACGGGTATGTGACCTTGATGCTGGCCTAGGCGGGTGGCATAAGCGGCCAGCTCCAGGGCCTCCTCGTAGCGACCCTCACGGATGCACCGCTCCATCAGCTGCGGCAGCTCAAGCACTTCCAGGAGCTGGGCATTCTTTTGCAGCGTAATGGAATTGAGGCGTCGCTGTTCGCTCAACTCAGCCGAATCCTTCAGGAAACCCTCACACCGCTCGCTAAGCGCCGGCAACTGACCCACGAGGGTAGCCAATTGCTCCTCGGTTCGAAGGAATTCGCTGAAAATCGAACGCGAGTTCTCCGCCGTGGTGATGAAGGTCTTGTAATTCGAGATGGCCAAGTCCTGCGTCTGTTCCAGGATGCTACGTGCCTCGTCGGCCAACCGGGTTTGCTCCTTCTTCAGCTGCTCCACCTTGCAGGTGCCCAGTTTGGACAAATAGTTGTCCAGCTCCGGATTGCCACGCAGGTTCTCTGTGGGACGTGTCCAAGAAACATCAGCTTTCTCATTTTCAAGCTTAGAGATGTTTACCCACCTGGCACTCCATCAGGGAATATCAGCTTGAGGACCCTCTCGTTCTCCAGATCCATTTTATCCGAGAACTCCATTAGTTTCTGTTTATTTATAAAAATCCTCGGGGCGACGTTGAGTGTTCAATGAGTGTTGCCATATCGCCAAAATCAGCTGGTTGAAAATCCAGTGTTGATAAACATTACGATAATTTGAATATGTGCGCGAGACATTTTAAGATTTTTATTTAAATATATAAAATTTGTTGTTTAAAACCAAATATGGTCTATTAATGATGTAACTTTAACCTAATCCATTGCTTGGCGACCGGACTAGTGGATTTTGTTAAATTTTCATATATAACTGATAAAAACGAAAATTAATTCTACACTGCAATCTAATCGATGGAGACACTGGATATTTCCATTGAACTTCCATCATCCGAGGGCTGCTGCTCCGCGCTAGGATTTTCTCCGCCACTTGATGTTCTGGGTGTTTCATCCGCGGCATTTGAAGTTTCCGTTGCCGAGGAGGTCGTGTTAGTTGCGGTACTACTGGCTCCTGGATTCATGCTTGACCGGTTGGGCTGAGATCGACGCAGTCCCTCCGCCAACGAACGACCAGACCGAGTGGTGCTGGACGTTGAAGAGCTTGGCCCAGCCACATCGGCTGTGGTCGTGGTCGTTGTGGTAGGCACGCGAGATCGCACGTCCGGATTCTCCCACTCCATCTCGTCCTCTGAACTGGTTTCTGCGTTGGCGACAGTCGTGGCTGTCTTGGATTTCGTCTTTTTCCACTCTGCACTGCGCTTCCAGTCGATAGTCTTGAGCAGGGCCTTGGCCTCCGTCTTGCGCTGGAAAGAAAGTTTATTATTGATATCCACAATTTAAGAATTTCAATTTGAAAGAGTGCAACTCACATCATCCGAGTCCAGGCACTTGTAGGCGTAGTAGGCCGCTCTTTCGTAGTCGGCCTTTTTCTCGTAGTAGTTTGCCAGCGTGATGAATCCCTGATAGAGGCTCTGCTTGTCGGTGGCCGCGCGTTCATCTTCGCAGTACATGATGTAGCAGTGGACTGCTGTTTCATGGTCCCCGAGCTTCTCGTGCAGACTGGCCAGCTTGTACATGGCAATGCCCTCGATGTCGCCCACGTCGATGGCCTTCCAGTAGCACTTGACCGCGTTCTCACACTTGTCCAGCTTCTCGTAGGTTTCGCCGAGTGCCACCAGCATTCGCGAGTCATAGGGCCGCAACTGGTGCGCAATTTTGAAGTAGTACAAACTGTAATAGTGCATCTTGATGATCTCGTAGGCCTGGCCTAGGCCGTACCAGGCGCGATAGTCCCTCTTGTTGACCTCTACCGCCTTCCGGTAGCTCTGAATGGCAGCGTTGGTATTCTTCAGCTCCATGAACTCGTGACCCATCAGCGTCCACGCAGCAAGATACTTGGGATTTAGTTTGAGGGCACGCTGGAAGTAGGATATGGCTACCTGGTGATCACACCGAATACTGTAGTAGTTTCCTGAAGAAATAAAGAGGAAAGTCATTTTGAAATATAAGTAGAATGATTGTAAAGGCACCACCTATAACACAACACGTTTCCGGGCGGTACTTATTGATGCTCACAGCCTTGTGGGCCAGCTGTGCCATCTCGGTTTTCATCTCCTTAACAAAGAGAAGGTTGGAGTAAGTGTCCACGTTGTCAAGGCGGTAGGGATCGCTGTCCAGCAAGGCCTGATACAACTCGATGGCCTTGTCCACATCCCGCTTGTTGTGATAGACCAGCGCCATTTGGGCGATGAGGTAGATGCTCTTGCTGAAGCCCGATGCCTGCAGATCCTCGTAGATCTTCAAGCCGTCGTCGTTCAAGTACAGCTCCAGGTAGGTGTGGGCCATGAAGAAATGACGCATCCAGTGCCCGCCCAGCTGCAGGCTGAGCAGCTTCTTCTTTTCCATGATAAGCGGCGAGAGCTCTAGGTAGGCGCTCCACAGCATCGGCACCAGGCGTATGGCATGGATCAGCATTTGCTCGGCAGCCTGGTTGAGATTCAAGGCTTTCAGCACGACTCCGTACAAGTAGATGCCATATCCGTCCAGGCGACTCTTCCCATACTCTGTGCGCAATGTGGATAGTAAGTCTGCTAGGTCTCGCATCTGATTCGGTTCGTTGAGATTCGCCTGATCGGTGGTGGAGTCCAGCCGGCGCTTTTCACGCGCCATGTATGTGGAGTAGAAGTGTAGGAAGCGCGGGACACTGGACTCACAGTTGCGAACCGCATGAGCGGCCCTATCGTATTCCCTCACGTCGTAATAGCTCTTGGCCAGGAAGTAGTCACTGTACTCTGCCGGAGCGATGCCCTCCAGCTGGCACTCGCTGAAGGTGCGGTCCTCCTCCGTGGCCTCCTCGCCATCAATCTGCACGTCATTCAGTCCGTGATGCATCTCCGCCAGCCACTTGGTGGTGTGCAGCAGGCCGCGCTTGGAGCACTCGACGATGCCGCGACGCAGCTCCTTCTTCACATCCGGCAGCAGCACGCTGAAGAAGTCCTGCATTTCGTTTGTTTGTTGGGATCGGCGGACTGATAGGTGGGAAAAACAATTATATTTGCCGGTCGCGCTTCACTGTTGGTGGACTGAGCCAAATAATCGAAAATCGATAACGTTTCGAAATTTTCGCAGTATATTTGAAATATATTTGTATTCATTAGAGAGCATGTGCCTGATCGAGGTCTGGATATATACTGGGGATTTAATATATCCGAACTTTGCATTTTAAAGTTATTGAAAGTGACAGCGTTAAATCAGAATCAAAAATAAAGTCACAGGTTCCTGCCTGAGCATCTCTATCGAAGGTAAGACCATGCGCACCTGGTCACACCATTCGGGCAGGTGGAAAGGGGACACCAAAAACTGCTGAGAATAACAAACTGTGCAATTGCGATAAGAGGAATAATAACAATATGACGAAAACAGATTCTTTGTTTGAAGTTTAAACGGGAAGACTCACTAGGGGGTCTGCGACAGCGTGAGCCCACAACATAGCTGTGGAGTTCCGTAAATAAATGACGAGCTCCTAAGGTCAGCAAATCAGCTGATGGAAACTGCGCAGAGAAATAACCATCGTACCATCCATTGAGTGGAATAACAATTATCATAAAGCTCTGTAGGCTGATTCACTTGTTTGTGATTGACAGAGACCATTATCTGGTGATAACATATAGCTGCGCCGACACTCGCGCTTTGTTTGCCCCCAAACGCACATCGCACAATGAGGCTCCGACACTCGGGTATCCTTCTGGGGCTACTGGTGGCCACTTTTTTGGCACCAGCTGAATGCTTTTGGCCTTGGCACACAACTAGCACAACTCCTCCCCCACCACCCCCACCTTCTGAGCCAAAAATATCGCCAGTGATTTTTGGTAAGTCTATTGATTTTTATTTTGTCAAGGCTGACCTCTAAACTTTGAATCATTCAAATTACAGTGCCTGGTGATGGAGGATCCCAGCTGAACGCCCGTCTGAACAAAACCAACTCGCCGTACTTCGTGTGCGAGAAAACGCACGACTGGTACAATCTGTGGCTGGACCTGGAGCAACTGGTCATTCCCATGGTCTACTGCTGGATCGACAACGTCAAGTTGTACTACGACAAGGCAACAAGGACGACGCACAACACACCCGGCGTGGAGACCAATATACCTGGCTGGGGTGATCCCGAGGTGGTGGAGTGGATCGATCCCACAAGAAACAGCGCCGGAGCCTACTTCAAGGACATAGCCAATGTACTGGTGGATCTGGGTTACGTCCGCAAAATGAACATCCATGGCGCGCCATATGACTTCCGCAAAGCGCCAAGTAAGATAAGGTTTCATTATTTTTTAAATCTCTCCCTTCATTGAGTATTTTCTTTTTAGATGAAAACAAGCAATTTTTCATTGATCTCAAGCAACTGGTGGAGGACACATACGAGGCGAACAACCAATCGGCCGTCACTTTCATTAGTCACAGCATGGGCAGTCCCATGACGCTTATCTTCCTGCAGGAGCAGACGCTGGCTTGGAAGAACAAGTACGTGCGGCGCCAGATAAGTCTGGCGGGGGCCTGGGCGGGCAGTTTCAAGGCGGTGAAGGTGTTTGCCATGGGCGACGACCTTGACTCCTTCGCGCTCAGTGCCAAGATCCTTAAGGCCGAGCAGATAACGCATCCCTCGACCGCCTGGCTGCTGCCGTCGCCGCTGTTCTGGAAGCCGTCCGAGGTGTTGGCCACCACACCCACGCGCAACTACACGATGGCACAGCTGAAGGAGTTCTTCAATGACATAGACTATATGACTGGCTGGGAGATGCGAAAGGACACGTTGCGCTACTCTAAGAATTTCAATCCCCCAGATGTAGAGCTACATTGCCTCTATGGGGATGGGATAGACACGGTGGAAAGGTAATCTTAACCAGAGAAAGGATAAATAGAAACTAATACTCTCTCCAACAGGTTGCAGTACAAAAAGTCGGCTATTGCCGATGAGACACCCAAGCTGATCATGGGCCTCGGCGACGGAACAGTTAACCAGCGATCCTTGCGAGCCTGCCAGTATTGGTCGGGCTACTCCAGCGCGCCTGTGTCCACGCTGGCCCTCCAGGGCGTGGACCACATGAAAATCCTGTCCAACGGGGACGTCCTCAAGTACGTTCGCACCGTCATGCAGCAGCCGTAGTTTTAGAAATAGTTTTCGTTCTAATTTGACTAGATTAAGACCCAATGTCTCTTATGTGTAGAGTTCGAAGCTATCTCTGTAAAATGTTACGATCAAACCAATGCCAATTATAATGTTCAAATAAATGTAATTCGTTAAGTAGCACAAGTCATGAGTGGGTTGCATTTTCTTGAATTTATTCTTTATTGTTATCTTATTGATTTATGCTTATAAGATGAGATATCGAATCACGTGTGTCAATGTCAATGCATAACGCTTTTTATTTACTCAATAGTGTTTCACTTTCCTTTTGGTTTTTATTCAATTTTATTGTTTTCTTTGTTTTTTTTTAATAAATTGTTTATATGTATTTTACAAAGCGTTTACTTAAATGTATTTCCATTTTAATTATACCGAATAATTTGTTATTTATTGCACTAATATTTAATTTCATTCGCCTTCCGCCCACTCTCTTTGCTTTCCACTTTGCTAAGTTATTGTAGCTGACATTGTTTCATGACTCTTGGTATAGTTTTTGCATTTAAAGTTATACTCTCGCTTATTACTCCGATATCTGGGTTAGATATAGAAAAAGTGTCTCATGCTAGTCGCAATTTATGAGGAAGCTGAAACACTCGCCCCACTTTTCGATTCGCTTGCAATTTTAAGATAGAACTAAGGATTCCCAAATGATTTTATATTAGTGGCTTAGGGGTTTTCATTTTAGATAAAATCAAGAAATATATATATTTACAAATCGGTTGCTCATACAAAAAGTACTGTCGTAGGCAAAATTTTGGTTTTCGGATAGAAATTTTTGCTGGCTGCGGGTCATTGTTTTCGATTCGATTTGTGCAGGTGTTTGTTTTTAATTACTCGATCCCTAAATATATACATTTTTTATATATTTAGTATATATTTGATTTAATGTTGCTGCATGTGTGTGGGTGTATGTGTAAGTGTGTGTGTAGGTGTTGAAAATTGGACTTAAAAAAGATTTTCTTCGGTTTAGTATTTGATTTTTGGTTACACGTTTCATCTGCTTTTTGTTCAACAAAATTTGTGCTCTCGTTCCATAGTTGCAGTTAGGGTTTACATATATAATCAATATATATATAATATTATATATATATTCAACTATAATTATGTTATTTATTTTCTTTATCCTGAAATGAAAGCGATTCTGTAATCTCGATACCTCAAAAAATCACCAACTTCAGTTTTTCGGGCTGTCTTTTTAACTTTTTTTTTTGTTTCAAAAAGTTCCATTTATGTATGTTTAGTATAAAAAATCATTATATCGAAAGTATAAAAATCGTATTTAGCCATAGTGTCTTCTTGTCCTTCACTTCGGATTTTGGATTTTATTTCTTTAGTAAATCTTTTCTTTTAAATTTCTTTTCTTTTCGTTTTTTTTTATATTTTTTCTTAGCAAAAGCGGGTGTATCTTCTTCAAGCAGGTATTCGAATGTTACTTGGCAGGATTATTATTTTCCATAGTATATATATATATATATGATTTTTGTTAAATAGTTTTTATAAAAGCTTAGTGTTTGAGTTGTGTCGAGTGTGTGTATGGTGTGTGGGTGTTTTTATTTAGGCATGTTCTGTTTTTCTCTGTTCTCTGTTCTGATTACAATTAGTTGCGATTTGTTTGGTTTACAGCTAATTATGCTCTCGGTTGTTATTTTTTAATCTGATGCAATATATAGAACTCACATTAGGCGACATTGACGACTCTTAGCGGACTAGTTAATTAATTAATTACGAGCTGCTCAATAGGTATCTACAATGGAATCCTTCTTCTTTACGGCAATGGGAATGATATCAAAAATGATTATTGTTAAATATTGTAGTAGATTTTTATATTTTTTCCATTTTTATTTATTATTTTTTTGTAATTAAATTAATTAAAGCTTTTTCGTGTATCTGTGTCGGTCATTTACTTTCCCCATGATAACATATAATTGTCGGAATGATAACCAAGTCAAGTCGAATCGTAAATGAAGACTCTATTTACAATTGAATATATTTTCGCTACTTAATCGCTTAGTTACACTTAGTATTCATTTTCATAATCAATTTCTTTCAATAATCAATGACTCCTCAGCTAGGCTCCTACAATGCACTCACTATTCGCTAGCTCGTCAGATTTATCAAAGTCGTTAATACAATTGAATTGCCTTGAATCGAATATTCAATATTGCTAATAATAACAGCTCCTTCCAGATCCTAGTCCGGACTCCGGATCATGTCCGGATCATGGAGGGTCCTGGAAGGAGCCCTGATTGGTGCTTCGGCTGGCCGAGACTACTATAATTAAATATTATTGCATAACAACTGAGAGCGACTGATGCATCCGGTTATCCTTCGTATCCTTTTTCTTAGAATTTAGCTAGCTTTCCATTTTAGCGCTACATTTTTTTCGTTTTCTTTTCATTATTATTTTTTTTTTTAATTAGTTTAAATATCTATGGCTAGGTTAAGGTATTAATTATCTCCCGTTTGTGGCTCTAATTTATCCAAATCATCATCACATATCAAAAAGTTTACAAAAATTTCACATTACCTACAGTTTTTCTTCCGTTTTAATTACGATTTAATTACGATTACGTTAATGTTTATTTAATTTCGTGCGCTTCGAATAAAACATACAACAATAGGTAATTTTACTAACGGCTTCAGCTCCCTTCGTCAACGGTATCCACTATTCTTAATATTCATTTTGTAACTTCTTGTTAACAACTTATTTGTTATGCCATTCGTTTCAATGATTAACACAATCAACATCTTGATATATATGTTTCAAATAAATTAGTTCACTTTCGCTTGCGATTATTGACTAACTTTCGTCACCTCTCTGGATGCTGGTAACTCGATTCTACTACGATTTCTTTCTAGTGTACGTGTGGGCATGTAAAAGGCATTTATGCGGTTTCTTGTTACTTTCTCCCTCAGAGACAAATCTGCACTTTCTGTTGGAAGAACTTAGCTGAAAAATCCTGAAACCGAGTCGTCGTCTCAGTTCGTAGTTGAGCAGAAAGAAAAATTGTTTTTTTTTTTTTTGTGTTGCAGATTGCATTTCCAATCGGATATATATTTTATTTATTTTTATTTTTTTGATAAACCAAAGCGTGATCTCGAGGCTTAGTTATGTTAGTGATATATTTGATTTTTAGTTTTATTTGCGTATATGTTTTCAACAAAATTGACAAATCGAAACTGATTTAAAACTAATATTGCTCTTGGTTGGTTAAGAGTTGAATCGTTTTGTAATTTATACTTTGCTTGTATAGCAGCATCTCCTTGTGCCCTAACAACAATTCCTTAAAATCTTCAAATTTCGAAACGGAATATCCACAATTTCCAATTCAAACAGCAACGACTTGGATCGCTTAAATGATAATTCAACAAAATACGAGTAGTGTTCTCTAATTGATATAACAATTGCTTTAATCCTTCATCCTTTTTTTTTGGTGTCTATCGGCGCACACGCTTTTAATTTCGAAGGAGTCCTTGGAATCGGACTCGAACTGGGACCTGGTAGAAGCGGAGGAGGAATCTAGATTGGAACAAAAGTGCTGGCGTGCGCGCCTTCTTCTCATCTATGTGACTGGATATTATCAACATGATCTTTAATTATTTTACCAACTTACTATACAAGCTCTCGTCTTCTGCCCATTTCTGTCTACATTTTAGGTTTATTTTTTAACAATATTCTGTCGAAACATTCTCGGATACATTTCTCGGATCTCGGCCCAAGTTGAGTTCAGCAAAGGGAAATGCCTTCCAGATTATCTACGATCACTGTTTCAAAATCATTTTTGAAACACTGAACTATACATTCTGCTAAGCATTCCATTCGAGTGCGAACAGATCTCAAGTCAGATCTTTTATACAAAGTTTCCAATTCTTTTCTTTTTTTTTTTTTTTGGTGTATTGCAAAGATGTGCGAATGTTGTGTGTTCGTGTGTGTGTGTGTGTATTTATAAAAAATTGTTTACTAATATTTGTTAATTTTTATGTTTTAGCATATATAAATTGTACAGTAATGAACTCTCCATCGAATGATTAGGGTACGCGATACGAGTGTCGTGTGTCGACTGTCTTTCGAAATGGAATCTCTTGTTGATATCGCAAATGAGAACAGCATCCCAAGTAGCAGGGATGCACCAAACTGTTCGGATTTCCTCCAATATTTTCGAGTATTTATATTTTAATCTTTTGGAATGTGAAAAAAACTAGCCAAAAACATTGTTTTGAGATGAAATTTAAGTGGAAAAAAATGCAAAGAATTAATTTTTGCTCATTTACTTTCAAAAAATATCGCAAGAAATCCCCAATCTGGTTGCATCTCTGATATGGGTTAGCCAGGCACATGTTGGATCTCCGAGTGGCAGCCCACACCCAGTGTCAGACGTTCTTCGGCGGCGCCGAGCCGGATTCGGGGGTGGAGGAGCTCTTCTGCTGACGCTTCTCCCGCCATCGATCGATGGGCGTGTAACAGCACCGGAAGAACGGGGGCGCCCTCGTCGATGAGGAGCTAGTGCTGTTGCTCAGCTTGGCCAGCGACTCGGCCGTGAGCTCCGTCTGCACACCGCTGGTGGTCAGCCGTGTCTCCACGGAATACTGACGGTATTCGGGCGGAGCTGCCGGAGGTGGTGGTGGCGGCGGCGCCTTGCAGATGACACTGGGCGGCTCCATTTCGTGCAGCTCGAAGCTGTTCGAGCTGCTGTTGGTCGAGGGCCGGAACTCGTGGGAGCTGCTCTCGACCATGGCAGTGCGATAGGTGGCGGCAAAGTAGTTTGTCTCCAAGTAGTGGCAGGACTCGAACAGGTAGTCGTCAAACTGGGGCTGGTGCTGCGGCAGGAGCAGCGAGCTCACGCCCAGCTTGTGCGACTGCGTGGATGGTGACGCGGGCGTGGGCGAATTGGGCAGCACCATGGTCACCAGCGAACTGGATGCCATCGGCATTGGACGCGTCTGCTCCGAGCCCTGCCCCTGCCCCTGGCGCTGCCACTGTCGCTGCTGCTGCTGCTGCTGCTGCTCTCTTTGCTTCATATCAACAATTTCTATTTCTTCTATATCACTAAAACTATTTAACTGTTTCAACAAATAATGCACATCATTTCGTTTCATTTGATTATCCTCGTCGTGGTGGGGATGATCATCGTCGTTCGGGCCGTAATCCTCTCCTGCTGTCTCGTCGAGAGGATGATGCCCCTGTGGGTCCTCCTCCCGGCGAGCCACCTGCTCATTCTCCTTCGCCGTTGCTAAAGATTTGTGTGCTTTAAATGTTAATGGAGTGCTGGCAACGGCGCCTGAGCCACGATCTAATCTCTGGTTCCCCTTGAGGCTGCTGTTGTTCTGCTTTCCCGCATCATGCAGTTGGTGTGGCTGGTGTTGTTGTTGTTGTTGTTGTTGGGTCACCAACTCCGGATAGGCCAGGTTGAAGCGCTGCTGCAGTGTGGCACTGCTCAGCTGCGGCAATGTGGCAACTGCCGTCGCCGATGTCGCCTGTGGCCTTTCCATCGTGGAGTCTATGATGCGGTTGAATTTAGCTAATGCACTGGATGCTGCTGCTCCTCCTGCTGCTGAAGATGATGAACTGGATGCTGCTGTGGTGGTGGTGACCTTAGCTTTAAGTTGTTCATTGGTTTGAGGCACTGTTGTGACGGTTTGTAGATTATCACCGGTGGCCACGATGCTGAGTTGCTCCGAAGTCGTATTCGTCGTCGTATTCGTTGCCTCCTCCTCATCGTCGCCGACATCCTCGTCCACATCATCGATATCGACGCCATCGCGCAGCGTCTCCTGCACATTCAAATTGAGATTGAGGTGCAGTTGCTGGCGGAGCAGCAGGCGGGCGGTCTTCGTCTCGACACCGGGGACATTAGGTGGCGCCACCTTCGATTGGCATCCGCCACCCAATCCCCCCCGCCCGGCGGCAATCACCGCCGCCGCCCGCTGCTGGGCCGTCGCCCTAGCTAAATTATTCTGCAGTATCAGCCGCCTCGACGAAATGATGGCATTATTGTCGCTCCCCCGCGATTACCGGCTGTCGCGGGTGGAGCGAGGCCGCCCCTAACTGGACGTACTGGCGATCGGCGAGACGGGGGACAGCGGGCTGCGCACCTGCTCTCGCGGACAGCCCGTCAGCGTGATCACCAGCTTCCTTGAGCCGGCCTGGTCGCGGTGCTCGCACAGCCACACGCCCTGCCACGTGCCCAGCGAGAGCTTGCCGTCGGTAATCGGGATTGTCAGTGAGCTGCCCAGGAAGCAGGCCTTGACGTGCGCGGGCTATGGATGGAAGAAAGTGGGTTATAAGGCTCATAGTCATGGAATCATGAGGACACTCACCATATCGTCGGGTCCTTCGCACGAATGCCTGTAGGGCAAGCCTTCGGGAACTATTTTATTCAACATCATCTCCATGTCGTCTCTGGAAGCGGATCGTTTAGTTGATTTGGGATTATGGTAGCCGAGCTGGCCATTCTACTCACCTGACGTCTGGATCCCAGCTTTCGTTTAACGCTAAACTCGCCGAGGTGTGAAGAACTGAAAGAGGCGCAGAAACAAAGTTAATTAGTTGTCTGTGGGATTAAAATAATGGTTTTTGAATTGTTTCCAAACCCCCTCTCGGTTGGAGAATTATTAGACCAGGACGGTGAGGCGTTGGCCCGGCCCGACTCTATCTGCAATTGAGTTGTAGCGCCAATTAGTCAAAATATAATGCCAAGTGTTCGGGCATTTAATGAAAGTCAGGCATGGGATGCAATGTTGTTGCATTGATAACGTATCATGGATAATCCCCATAAATTATATGACAAGCCACGATATGGCCAATTAAACGTGGGGGGGAATGGCTCATTTTTAATGAGCTCGAGTGGAAAAGTTATAAACTCTTTTAGTTTTTATTGGTCGATGGGTATTGCAGCTTACACCATAAAAGTTTGCGGAGAAACATCGGTTTCAAATCCAATTATTCATTATTTCTAATCACTTTTGTTCAAACATATTCATGTGCTTTTTTGCTGACTTTCAATTAGCAATTTTGTTAACAAATTACAAGCAAATGCCTCGCAGCGACTGGCTTTAATTTTATGCCACAACAAATAACAAAACCATGGAAAACACAAGCTCCGCGACAAATAAATCCAACTAACAATTCCAAATTGTTTGACAAATTTATGATACGACCCAGGGAACCCATGCCCGAGCATGGCTAGAACTGAAAATTGAACAATAATTGCCTACATTCGAGGGCCGCAGCTCCAAATGCTGGCCAAATGCCAATGGCCAGTCGCTGAAAATGTCAAACGGAGGCAGAGAGAGAGCCCAAATTGAATATTTTACTCAAAATGCATTTAGTATTAATAATAGATACAAATATAAATAGCGAAGCGGCACGGGCCTCCGACACTTAAATTTGCACACTAATTGCGTATTCATGAATAAAAGAGAAAGCTCTTGGTTCTTAGTCCTGGCAGTCGGGGCATCCGAGTGAAAATTAGTTTATTATCAAATCCCTGAGATGTAATTTTTGGCCCCCGAGCAGAGACTTCAAGTGTGCCAGTGTGTGTCCAATGTTTATGTCCAAGTTCCGATTTTCATTTGGGTGCCTCGTCCACTGCCTCCACTGCCAGAACACAGTTTCTTTCTAAATAATTTCAGAGCCGATTATGTCATGTTGAACATATGTAAATGGCATCTGGAATTTAAATATTAACCATCGAGCTGATCAGGGGAAGCTGTCCCGGCCAGAGCCCGGCTCGGACAATGCAAATGAAAATGAAACCAAAGTGACAGCTGATGGGGGAGGCAGAACAAATTTGCAAATTGATTGCAGGACCAGATGGAGGACAGGACGGCAGAGGGTCCTAGACGATGGACTGCCCTTAAAGAAAATTAAATTTAATTTTTGGGAAGAGTCTTCTAGGTTGTAGATCGACTCATTGCTTGGAGAAATATTTTCCAAAGAGTATCCTTCTATGTTAATGGCCCAAACATAATTTTGTGCATGTCTGCTATGCGGATTTTGAGTGGCATAGTAGAGTAGAGCCTTTGAGCAGTTCGTCCTGTCCTGTGTGTCTCTTTTTTCACTCGCATTCCATGCACATTTATGTCCTGGCACCCTGCACTCCTCGCTAACTGGCGCATCCGCCTGGAATACTCGACTGACACTTTTGCCGTGGCCACCGTAAATGGAACGCGGGCCGCGGTGGCCACGCAGAGGACGTCTGTAATATGATTTAGCCATGGGCTTTGTGGTCGCTAACAGGCCTCAGTTAGAGGGTTGGGGGACTCTATGTTGGCCTATGACAACGACCTGGCGTTAATAAACGTTTATACGCTGGGAAAAAATTGTCAGTCCTCTAAAACACACTCCAGTTTTATGTTTTGTAGTAAACGCTAAGCCAGAACTAGTTACAAATCGGGTAATAAATCCCAGAAACTATCAGTTTTTAATGCCAGTGTAGTAGGCATCGTTAAGTAGCAGGTGGCATCGTTTTGGCCGACTGTTTAGCTGTTTAGTTGGCCGTGTTAGGACCAGGGAGTGGGGTGATAGGGAGCCGAGTGTGTCCTGGCCACATGTAGCAGGCGTTTAGGCACTACAAAAGTTGCTAATGTTTTTAAAGAGGCCTTTTTATTATACAAAGTCAAACATTCTGACAGCACAAACAAGCTCAAAGCACAGTCACCAGTCACCCCCCAGATGTATGCATATCTATGTATGTATGTACAACCGCAATGCCCACACAGATACAACCCACACCCACACCCACTCATACCCTTATCCAGAAGCGTACCCCTAGTGTTTAACAATGGACTCGACACAACTCAACTTGACTCAGCTCAGCTGGCTGTGTTCATTCATATATTCATGCAAACACGCACTCAGACACAGATCCTTCTGAACACTCGCGGACAGGAGACTAAGATTGCCAGCCGTACATTCCGCGGCAGCGCCCCTTTTTTCTCTTTTAGCTTGTAGCTTTTCGAGAGATAGAGATGAGAAAGTTGGAATATTTTTGGTAAGAAACTTAAGATTATTAAAGAAAATAATATCCTTGTGTCCTATTACCTTATCCCCCACTGTACCTTGGCACGTGAGTGTCCTTTAGGTGCGTCTGTGTGTGCGTGTGTATTACATAAGGTAATGCTGAAGGAAATGCTTAAATTCATCAACCTTCTTATTACATAGCCGTTGACTTTTATGCTTATCCCGAGACTCCCGCAAACACTAAGAGAAATTTAAGGACCTAAGACTGAGACTGAGTGGCATGTTGCCGACCATAACCATATACCAGTATATAGTGTGTGTCCTTTATTTTTGGTGTCAGGTGTTGGTGCACCGGAACGAAATGGAACTAGTTCAAGCACACGAACGATACGATTGGAAAATTGGAAAAGCGGGCCAGAGAGGCCGGCGGAATGGCGGTCTGACAGAATGGCGGACTGGCAGACTGGCGGACCAAAAACCTTTGGCGTGCTCGTTTTGCATAAATAATATTGATTTATTGGGTAGCGCAGCATTTTGCGGTTCATAAGCGAGCAATTTTAATGCTAAGCAACACAGGACACAGAGCACAGAACACAGAGAAGGAGAATGGAAATAAAAGAATAAGGTCCTCCGTTCGCACACAACGGAAGCCGAAAGTATGACACACACATGGCACGATTTGTTTTTCTTTTTCTTTCTCATTTTTTTTGTTTTTTTGTTTTGCCTGTCGCCCCGCCATCGCTTTTCCTAGCTTTTCCGTTTGTTTTTTCCTCTTTTTCGCAGTTTCCCTGTCGTCACGAAAGTGTAGCCCAGCAATGTGGCAAGAAGGAGGCAAGAAAAATGGCCAAAAACGCCCACACAAAAATATATACTTAATGTTAAAGGCTCTCCCCAAAAAAAAAACTCCCAACTCCCAAACTCCATTTCTCAGCTCCAGCTCCTCCGCCCACAATTGGTTTCGCTTTCGCTGGCTGTTGATTTATTTGGTGTTGCTCCTCTCCACACACACACACACACCCTCCAAGGACTAGGGACATTCTAAGAGAGTCCTTTTCTTTTTGGCTGAAAAATATGCTCGGGTTATAAATTGAAGTTGAGCCATTTATATGATCTTGCGATTATGCAGCAAATTGCTGCCGAGGGCGCTCCTCCAATCCTATCCCAGGCAAGGCCATCCCCCGGCTCCAAGGAGTCTAGAAAGGAGGAGCTATAGAGATCCTGGCTGGCATCTTTAAATGTCAACTTGAGTCAGTTTTCAAAAAGAAATTAAATTTGACTACCAAGGACAGGATAAGAGCATCAAGTTTAAAGGATAAGAATATCAAACAATGCAAGGATAATGGGAATGCCTTGTATCCTGGAAGTGAGAGTTAGTGGCAAGCCCCAAATCCTATATCCTTATCACCTCCACTTCCTTGAAATCTAACAAATCCACTGAAGGAATGGCCATTACCCGAGTGGTCATGGGGACTTCGATCGGGGGCTATGAGGAGCGACTCCCCATGGGCCGTTTTGGTGTTTCTAAAATTGACCTTCTAGCCGCCACATATGAATATTAATATGAAAAAAAAAACAGGTAAGTAACCAAGTCGAGGGGAAATATTTGCCTAGGGCTCAGGTGAAAAAAATCGGAGCCCCGGTGGATATATCATATTTTTTTTTTCAGAATTTCCTCCAATTCCGTTTTATGTCTGTCTCGTTTTTGTGTTTAACAAGTTACCGTTACATTTGGCTTATATTTTTGGTGTATTTGTGATTTGTGTGTCCTTTTGGCCACTTTTTTCTCTCCACCCGCTGCACCGCCCCCTTTGTGTGCTATTCAGGTCAATAGTAAAAGACAACAACATATGGCAAGGTTGCTTTGAAATTATTTTTCCCTATTTCTCTCTTTTTTTTTTGTTTTTGTTTGAAATTAACTTTTTTGTTGCTTCTCCTTGGGATCCTTTGAGCGGAGAAGATTGAAAAGGGGAGGGGGTGGCATTTATTTCCCATTTTTTGCATGAAGGAGGGTACTAAGCTTAAGCTTCCTTTAGTAAAGTGTGTCTAATTGGGAAGTCCTTTTAAGAAAATCAATAAACATGTCTTGACCTCAATTAGATTCCGCTTACAGTTCACAAAACAATACACGTACAGTGAGCACCCCAGACAACAAACACGCATACAGTACCGGGGGGAGGTGGTGGGACACATGTGCTTTTGATTTGGCAAAAAAATCAAGGAGAGTGGAGAGGGGGAGGGAAGGACGCAGGTTCGTAATAATAAAGACTTGCCTGCAATGTGCTGGCTAAGACGATTTCCTAGCCCTACACTGGGAGAACACTAAGGATACTCCATTTCCATTCCATTTCATACAATTTAATTCAAAACAAAAGTACGGCCAACAAGGCGTATGAGTGATATGTACCAGTTCAGGGGCCTACATGGCGTATGAGTGATATGTATAGTTTCAAGGGCAAACATGGCGGATGAGTAATATGTATGGAATTTTTTATGAAAAAATCAACAAATTAAAAGAATTTATATATTTTAACCGTAGAAATACGATTAAAAAATAATTATTTTAAATAATATATTTTTCTTAAAATACTTAAATCAAAAAAAGCCAATTTCTTTTCTAAAAAAATAAACAAAAAGTAGTAAAATATTATTTTTTTCTCTGGAGGACCCTGGTAGAGGCCTTTCTAGGGAGGGAGATGGGTGTTGACTGGCAACGGTTGGAGGAATGGGAGGGATGAGGGGCCTGGAACTGTTCGCCTCGAGCATTCACACGCCATAGCCACAGACCATGACATGCAGACATGAGCGACGACTGCGACTAAGACGACGATTGCTTTTCACTTTAGTCAGGCCAACTCCCAGCTAAGCCCCTGCTCCGTGCCTCATGCCCCATCTCGGTCCTGCCTCAACTGGCGTTTTATGATACGATTTTATTTATTTGCCCTGGCCCGAGAGAGCGAGAGGGACGAGGAGATGGAAAGCCGCAGCTTGGAGGAACGCGTCCTGGCATTGTAATGCGAACTGTCAACAAGAAGCTGCCTCCAAGGCAGGCAGCTCTGGAGGTTGTTTCTCTGTTTGCACTGCCTTCACGTCGTCTTAGTCTCTTCGTTATACACAGAGACAAATTAAAAGTCAATTTAATAGAAAATAATAAGTAGAAGAAGGTTCTTAACACATCCTATTGCACCACTTACTTTATTCTTAAATATTATTTATTTAGCCATTAGTTTAAAGTTGAAACACATTATTTCCCTCAGTGAAACTGTCAGGAAGGACATTCCATACGAGAATTAGTGTGCTGAGTGCAGCAGTCGAGGCAGCGTCGAGGCACGAAAAAAGGAATACTTTGGAGAACTGCAATCCGGAGATTATTGCGAATGCATTCCGAAAGGAGCGGAGTATAAAGCTTAAAAAGCAGAAAGGACTCAAATCGTCCTGCCTGTGGTGTTAGGAGCCATGTCACAAGGTATATTGCCAAGAACCTCCTTTTTTTAAGTTGAAAATAAATAAATAAAATACCTTAAAGTCCTGTCACATGTCAGGCGACTCCCATTTAATTTCGGAAGAAGTCCGTCTCCATTTGGGTCATCGGACTATCCTCGCCATTCGAATCGCATCTCGAATGTCAATTGCAATTCTCGGATCGAGTCTGGAGGACTGACCCACCCGGCCCAGCAAGTTGGCCAGCAACTTTATCCGAACAGTTTAACCCAGTTACCCGGCTGGCCCGGCTAATACAAATGAGCTGGTGACCCCTCCTTCTCGCCACTCCGGTGGCAGTGGCTCTGGCGCTCCTTGTTGCTCTGATTTGGTATGCAAGCTCCCCGTTTTGTTGTGTGTCCATTTGTGTGAACTTTGAACTAAATGCAAACGCCTTGGCCGTCGCGAGATTCCCCCAGAGAGTGCCCAAAATGAGTGGCAACTGGGAGTGGCAAACTTTAGGTTGGCCCTGTCCAAATACCCCTATGGATGACTTTTCCAATTGAGTTTATTTGCAGTTTCGGAAACTCAACTCCTCGGCCGAAAATAAGATGGATGATGCCCAGGGAGAGTGGCCAGCTGTTGCCCTCCATTAGCTGACATTTGAAACCACATTTTTGGACTAATCTTAGAGGAAATAAGTCGAAGTCCCATCCCCTGACTATGGATACTCACTTTGCATATGACATAATCCCACGGAAAAGTGCGCCAGCTCCGGCATTTGGCGGAGTATCTCCTCGGTGACCAGATGGACGCCACGATGCTGCGGCCTCAGGTTGATCTTGCGCTGAAACCAGGCGGAGCCGATCTGAAGGCCAACAATGGCATTCCCATCGGCACCGGCACCGGCGACGGCGCCACCGCCACGTCCGCCGCCGCCGCGGTGATTCGCCGAGGCCATGGTGCTGTTGGAGCTGCTGCTCCGAATGTTGCTATTCCGGCTGACGCTCTGCTTGACCCCGCCTCCGCCTCCGCCACCACCTCCTCCGCCGCCACCGCCTCCTCCGCCGGCGCTGCCAGCTCCACCGCTGCCGCTGGTCGCTTTCGTTGTGCCGGCGTGTGGATTACTGCTGCTACTACGTCGTCGCTGGCCGCTGCGTCCGCCGCTCCTTTGATGGCCAGCAGCAGATCCTGCTCCCGATCCGGTTACTTGTCCGGCAGCAGCAGCAGCGGTTGCAGCGGCGGCAGTCGACGTCGATGGTTTTGTGGACGACGTTGTGGCTTCTCCGGAATCCGGACTGACTTCTACAGGATTCAAGGACTTTATATCTTCTTCAATAAGCACTTTTTATTGTTGTGTTTTATTTTTTTCACTGTAGATTCGCTTTTGGAATGGCTCAAGGATGCCTCTCAGCCAAGTTACTTTATTCTATGTTATTGCCACTGGTTTACGTTATCAGCAACTGAAAGAGGGAGGAGAGATTAGGATTAGTTAGTCAGTAGTGGATAGTTAGAGCGTAAACTATTACATTAAACACACACATTCTCTTCTTGAGTTAGGATTACAATTGGAATCTATTTGGAGAAGACTGCTTTTATAAATGTCTGGACAAAAGTGATCAGTCTTGATTCGGATCTGTGGCAGAGACACCTTTTATGGTGGCCCCCTTTTAGGAGCTCTAACTAATAAAAATAAATCAAATATTAGTGTTTGGGCGTTGCATCACAATTAGCCCTTAGATTATGGAGGAAACTGGAGGGCTGCCCACAATCAACAAGTTTTTAATTGCCAAGTACGGAGCAAGTAGCTTGTTATGGTTATCAGAGGTGACCCCCAGATAGAGGCATGTGGGGAGCAGTGTGGAATGAATCAGAATCAAAAACAATTATATTTTAAATGAAAAGCCAAGTAGAAGCCATTAATATTTGATGATTCCTATGCAGTTTCTGGCAGCCGTGGAGTTAAATTTGAAGCGGCATAATGAGCACGTGTCGCCCAAAAGTGGGCCAGGTCCTGGTAGCAGGATGGCATAGTGGCAGGGTGGCAGGGTGGCCGAGACGGGGTAACAAGGACATGAGATTGTTGGCCCGGGAAAGCGTTCGTGCGAAATGGAAACAGAAGCTATGAAAGGCACGAAGCGGCTCAAGATAGACACCCCTTGCCTGGCCGACACATGGAATCAAGGAAAACGCTGTTTAAGAATCCTTCTTCCTTCACACACACACACACACACATACAGTTTACAAGTTGACTGCACTCTCAGAAAACACTAAAAAAAAATATATTTTTTTTTTTTGACTAAAAATGGGATTGAAGTTCAACTGAAGTAAAAAAATATTTTTAGTTAAAATTTGGATTTTTTTAAGCTTTAAAATTTGTTAATAAAAACTCATAAATTTCTTCCAGTGCTGGCGCATAACGAAGCAATCGAAATGCATTTGAATCCAAGGGATACAGGAGCGGGAAAATGGAAGATTGAAGCCACAGCTGCTGCAAAGGAAAAACCACCAAGGGTGTGAGTGTGAGTGATTTCGGGTCTTGGTATTTGGGTAAGCAGTAAAAAAAGGCTCAGGCACACGAACTGAACCGACCCCAAAAAAAAAGAGCCAGCACTCACCACACAAAACGATTTACAAGACACTAAAGCGGTGGAGAAAAAGGAAAAAATATCCTCTGGAAAATAGAGATGAGACACGGCAGGGAAGTAGGTGTTGAGATCTCGGGATTAGGAATTCTTTTTCGTAAAATGTTAAAAAAAAAAACTTATAAAAATAAGCTTTAGATAATTTTCTAGAAAAATAAAAGCTTAAATTTATAAACAATCACACTTGTTTAGAAAAATAAGTTTAATTTCAAGTTTCAAGCAAAATTTAAACTTCAAAACTTTTGAAAACACTTCAATAATTAACCGTTAGGTTGGGGGAGCTTATGCTCATCTCTAGAAAACAAAGAAATCAGGAAAAGGAAAAAAATATCCTCTGGAAAATAGAGATGGCAGGGAAATAGGTGTTGAGATCTCGGGATTAGGAATTCTTTCTCGTTTGTTTGAAAATTTAAAAAAAAATACCTACAAAAATAAGGTTTAGATAATTTCAAAGAAAAATTAAAGCTTATAGTTTTAAAAAAAAAAATAGTTTTAATTCAAATTTTCAACCAAAAATTTTAGACTTAAAATACCGTTACTTTTGAAAACACTCCAATAATTAACCGTTAGGATGGGGGAGCTTATGCTCATCTCTAGAAAACAAAAAAAAAATCAGGCAAACTAAAGGTGTGTCATCTGGCAAGTTGGATGGGGAGAGGGGGAAACAACACCAACAACAACAAGAAGAATAAGAACAACAACAACCACAGGAAGCAACAACTACTGTAAGAATCGCGCTGAGGCCGCGGCCAGGTAGGTACTTTATTTCTTTTACGGGGCCACTGTTCAAAATTGCATATGCTTTAAATATTTAATGTAATTCAAAAAGAGGAGACAAGTATCTCAGGAAGGGGCTGGAGCGGAAGCCGCAACGCGAGCAGCGCGTAAGCAATTGGACAGAGTCCACATGGCAGGGCAGGGCACACCTGGAGCAGAGCCGGCTTCTGCCGGACGGGCGAAGAAGTCCCCAAAAAAATAAAGAAACTAATGTTCTCGCATTTGGCAAAAAATCAATTTTTTTCTTCTTGTGATTGCCAAATGCAAGTCGCAGGGGGCAGGACATGCAAAGATGAAAAAAAGGACCAATCTGACACGCTTTGGGGCAACACCTTCACGCAGTTGCGGTGTCTTGTATTTCGGCAGTCCTTTCGGCCTGGCCTGCTAATTATTGACATAACAAATGTGGAGCTCCCATCACGCCTTCCTCAGAAGCCAGAAGCCCCCGAAAAAAAAGGGAAAATATTCACTTGGCCCGGATGACGACAGGGCCGAGGAGCCGAAGAGCCGTAATTTGCCACGTTTTGTTTCGCTCCTCTCACGCACACACCGACACACACACACACACACACGAACACACGGCACACGTCAATCACGTAAGCATAAAATTTAAATGCACTTAATTACATTTAATTTGTGTTTTGCTTTTGTTTTATTTTACGAGCTCTGGTATTTGCCAACAACAACAGCAGGAACAACAACAACGTTTCTCGGCACCCTGTTAGGCCCCATTAACAACAACAAATAAAACAACAAAAGCTTATTCTTCTGTCAGAGAACAACAACGGTGCGTATCAGTGATGCTTTTATTGGGTGGGCCCTGTGGAGGAGCATTCGTTAGTGCACGAGGCGCCCTGTTAGCTTGAGCGATACCCACGACAGGTTGCAGGTATCCAAAAGTAACGAGTCACAGTCACGAGTTTCAGATACTTTTTTGAGTTTTCATTTTCATCAATTCAATTTGATTAATATTTTAAGTTTTTGAAGTTAAATTAATTAAATTAAATCTTTACATCTTTGAAATATATATTATGGGTTACATTTTTCAAAAGTTCTAGGTTTTTTTTTAAAAATCTACTAAACTTTATAAAATAATTGAAATGTAATACTATTTACAGGATATTATAAGCTTATAACTTACAAATAATAGTATAACTTTTATAATAAGATTTTAAGAAAAAAAATAATTATAAAGGAATAGAATGTCCTTTAAGTTTTTTTACAGAAAAGTAAAATATGTATTTCAAGAAGAAAAGCTAGCTAAGTTTTATGATAACTTAAAATCACAAGACTTTTTTGAAAAATATCGATAAGATATCGAAAACTATTTAAAGACATTTAAGAAATGTAAGAAAAATCAAAAGATTTGTCTCAAAATAGACACAAATAAAGAATATTATTGACTATATTATATACATTAAATATATTAAATACATATATTTGCCTTATATTGTAAATTTGATCTATGTGTTATCGATTATTGGCGGCGATAGGCGTGCAAAGTTTGGCGGTCAAAACAAAAGCGCTTGAACGTGCATCCCAGGCTAGGAGGACTATAAACTTGGCTAATGGGCTGGGTTGGCGTGTGTAAGTGGGTTCGAAACAAACGAAAAGCGGTGCTTACTTTGCTTTGGTGATTTTTTATTGATTTGTGGATTATATGCGTCTAATTGCTGTGCCGCTGGCGCTGCAAGGTGCGCTGCAAGTCGTGGGATTCAGATACTAAATCGCAATCGCTAAATTCACAATCGCAGCGTGGGGGGGCGCGTTGTATGCTGGTAAAAGTGCTGATGCTGATTCAGATGCTGATGCTGCTGCTGCTGGCCGGGAATGTGGCCAACGCCGGAATCGACGGAGTCGGAATCGGAGCCGGATTCGAGATATTTGTGCATTTTGTGGGATTATCTTATATATATCTCTTATATATATTTTTTTTTCGTATTAAATTTGAATAGTATTTTTATTTCTATTGCAACTGCAGTGGGGGGTGGGGCCGGGTGGGGGGGAGCAGCGACCAAAAACAACAACTACGAATCGGGTGAATCGGCAGGCTCTAAATATAACGTTAGTCGTTACACTCGTTACTCGTTTTTTTATGTGGCCAATTCACAGAATGTACATTTTTTACACCTTTCACACACACCCACGCACTTTACCCTCACGCTGCCATATTTTGGCCCGATTTTCGCTTTGTTTTTTGTTACTTTAAATGCTTTCTTTCCTTTTTTTCTCAAACTTTTCTCTTTAAATTTTATTTATTTTATTTTTTATAATTATGTATATTTTTTGTAGGAATTTATTTAATGTAGGTTAGCTTTGATTTTTGCTCAACAGATTTTTTTTTTTTTCAGCTGCACGTTACCAAACGGGTGACTCCCATTTGGAGCCACATGGGCACAGTTTTTGCATGGGGCATTTTTCACAGCTCCTCCGATTTGAGTACGGGTGCATATACGGGGGGGAGCCACTACTGGGGGGGTCGGTCGTGTGCCTCGAATCGAGTGGTGGGGGCAGCTGCTGCCTTGTCTCTGCTTCGTTTTTCAATAAAACTTCATGGCCCTATTACATATGTACTCCGTACACACTCGCACACTCTCGCACACACACACACACACAATTAACACGCACACACACCCGAATCTGATTTCGAGGAGCGTTTCAGCACGGTTTCTTCCTTTTATTTTTTCCTATTTTATCCTGCTTTTCCTCGGCCTGGGTTGTCTCTGGGTTTTCTCAACTTTTTCCAACTATACTGCCTTCTAGGTTTTTATTTTCTCTGCATGCCTTTTCTGCGACGAGCGCCCAGCAATGTGCCACCGAACGAGAGCCTGAACTGAAACTGAAACTGACTCGGATTCGGATTCGGATAGGATATATTTTTGTTGAATGAGTAGCCCCACTCGGTGCCTATTTCCGGCGCCTGCGTACAAACCGGCGAGTGATTTTTGGTTTCCGTTGTGAACGGATTACGATAACGCTCGATATGATCTAACGCCAAAGATAGGTGGCGCCACCAATCGATAACTTTGTAACGTTTATTTTAAATTATTTCTTGATTTTAAAAACCTAAATTACACAGTTTTTATAGATAAAATTTAATTTAAATTATAAATAATATATAACATATGTTATGAAGAACGTTAGTCTAAAAGTATCTACAAGTAATTTATTATGCAAATTTATTTCTCTAAATTAGCACCCGCAAGGACATTTCTTATTTTTCATAACAAACAGCCCCGACAACAGACAAGTAATTGCAATCACCTAATTCCTGGAGCCATCCCTTAAATGTCACAGTCATTAGTCCGTATACGGACGCCTCCGAATTCCGGCCCAGACTTTGCAGCTACTATCTCAGCGAGCCACCGAACTAACCGATCCAATTGGGTGTGACCAGCAGGGCGTCTAACTAACCATATGCATGTTGTCCTTTGTTGGGGGAGGACACGACTCCGGGTCCTGGGTCCTATCGCTGCCCCAGCTACTTTCGGTATGCCAAGCGAATGGGACTTTATCCAGAGGCACGCGGCACCGCCGCACCCAGTTTCTTGGATTCGAGTCGAGTTTGTTGTCATTCAAAGCCACAATGGACTAAGGGCTGTCCAGGAGCGGATTAAGGACTAAATTGGTCCAAATCCATAAATATTCTATTAGGAGTCTCAGATGTATAAATTCCCATAAAATACACTTTATTTCTATTCAAAAATATTAAAAAATGTATTTTGAATTTCTAAAATCCTTCCAAACTGAACTTGATGGCAAATCCTGTCCTGAAAACACTAAAATATGTATCATTACATTTTCACTTTCCAGCCGTGTCCTGGGCAGGGGGAGGACTCCTTTGTTTGTTATTTTACAAGTTTGCCATTTTGTCCGCCACATGGCTACACCCCCGTATTACATTTTTTTTTTTTTTTGGAGGGAGTGTGTGGGGCCACGCCTCCCTCACCAACTAATTTGCGAGCCACGGACCAGCCAGGAGGTGAGCCAGGCCAGCTAGCAGTTGAAACTGGATTGGCAAGGTGGCCACACGTACCACGGGAGCAACTCCGCAGGATCCGCAGGAAAAAAATATGGACGACGATACGGACATCTTCGACATCGACCCGAAGGAAGTGTGGCTGGAAAAGGAGGCCATTGCCGGATTCCGTGTATGGCACATCATCGCCACCGTGTTGGGCATTCTAATGGGAATAAGTGAGTGGCTGGGGAGTAGGGACCAGGGACTACAGAATAATATAACCTAACCCGGTTATGGTTCTAACCAACAGCGGTTATGGTCTGTTGCTGCATGCGATTCCGGATTCCACGCACCAAGCAGGAGATCGAGGCGGACTACCAGCGCAAGCAGATCACCAAGAAGTTCCGCGAGAAGCTCCAGCAGATCAAGAACTCCGAAATGGACGACATGGACCTGCAGAAGGGTAAGGGGAGGAATAGAATTATTAACCCACTGTACATACGCATACACACCGTGTAGAAGTTTTGTGTACCAACTGTCCCAGTTTCGCTGTCACCCTAATGCGAGCCAAGCCCTTTTCCTGTCTGGGAGCTCCTCCTCCTCCAGCCCCCATCCCACCCACACAAGCCACCCACGCATTTGTATATAAAAAAAAAAAAAAATGATAAACGACTCCTCCAGCTGGCTACTCTTGTTGCACGCTAGTTAATGCCACACTGAGGAAAAAGAGTAGGGATAACAAGGGATACTCCATTAGAAGTAATCATTTCTCACTGTTTCTATCCATCCTGCCCGCCACTTCTCTGTCACAGCACTTGCTTATATCAAATTGGAGCAGTACGATGATCCCTAAGGGCCATCACTTTCGCAAGAACACTGCCACTGTAAGTAGCACTCTCCACAACTATCAGACCTAAAAGTTAGTCCTGGCTATGCTCCTGATTATCCTTATCCTTCATCCTTTCAGTTTGCGCCCACATCCAGAACGAGTATCTGAATCTGCAGGCCAGCATGGAGAGCATGAACGAGAAGCAGAATGTTAAGTTTAAGATCTAAGTGCCTATAGTATTGTGCCGTAGTTTAAGGACCTGCTAATAAAATAAATTAATAAATTATACACACAAACGAATAAGATTAGTTTTTATATTGCAATTTGATTCAATCGTTTTTATTAATTCCGTTTTTGGGATTGCTTGATGTATCAAAGGTTGGCTTTTAAGTTTTAATTTCGACTTTTACGTTTTTTTAAATGCGTTTTCTACACATATAGGCTAAGTCTGGGGATCGGGATTGCAACTATATATAACAAGTTGGTTCCATTTCGCTTTGACATGGTAGGTAGGGGCTTATTATAATTCTCATGTTTCACTTAAGTTTAATATTAATTGGTTTCCAATGGTTATGCTGCTGGGACTCTGACTTGGTTAGTGACTTTAACAAATTGGCGGAGACACGGATTTGGACGCTGACTGGACAACAACACACACAATTATTCAATTATTAACGCGTAACTATTAATTCTTTTGTTCATTATGATGCTGAGCTTACATTTTAGCCTTAATTTTCTGTTTTGGAATACTTTCTTTCTTGTTAATATTATTATTATTTGTTGATCTAGTTTATAATTGTTGTCGGATTTTCATTGCTTGGCCAAATTGATGTTCGGATTTCGCATTTTAATACATTTTTTGTTTATTTTTGTTTTGTTTTTTAAATTTATATAAAAGCAACTAAGTATACTGAACACATCATTCAATGCGTTTGAATGTTCTCCCCCTGTAAGATAAAATATAATTAGCAAATCATATTTTATAATTATTTAAACTATCTCCACTTACGTTATAGTTTTCTTCTCCGTATTTTTGGGCTCTGGCCTGGCACGGTTTAGAACCTTCAGGAAGTCCGAGGTTTTTGCACGCATGCGCGAATGAATATAAGCCTTTGAACACTACAAAGAGATATTTACTTAGTTATTTTAATTAATTTAGAACCCAAATACTACCAACCTTGATGTGGTAGTGCAAATAATCTCGGAACATGTGTATTAGGTTGATGGTATTGTCCCTTGTTTCTTTGTTGGTGTGTCGTGGGAAGAGCACTGCAACAAAGTGGAATTATAATTAATAATCATAAATAAGAGACTTATAATTAAGCACTTTAAGAGCTAAGTATTGTACACGAACACAAGTCATCTGCTATAATATGATTATTATTCAGGATGCCGTCCGTCTTTGGGATTACTCTTGGAGCACTTGAGACATAAATCATAGGAGTTCTCGAAGCATGCCACTTTTACTCCCCAAAAACTGGATCTAAGGGTACTTTGTAGACAAACACAAGTCGTCTGGGGCAATATTTGCGATTGCCCAGGATGCCGTTTGTCTAGCATTACTTTCGGAGCATTGTAGGCACAAGAAAGACTCGTAACTTTAACATGTAACATGTTAACATGTACCCTATCTCCCCAAACCCACCAAATGTGACATAGCCAATATTGTCGCCCACTCTGGCATCCGTATTGGCCAATTCCAGTGGCGGTTCCCGATGCGAGAAGAGCACCTGCGGCGCCGTATGCGAGGCGCGGCGACCTTCCCTCAATTCCTGCATGAATACTTTGCCGATAATGACATCGTCCTCGTCGCGGAAAATGGTGCTGAAGACGACGGTGACACGATCGGGCTTCGCCTCCACATACCTGAAGATAATCAGATTATAAGCTATTTTTTCTCATAAAATCTGATTCAGATTTCTTACAAAGTCTCATCGTTGCGATAGTTAATTACGGCCCGCTTTTGGCCCTCTTCGCCCTGCTCCTGAAAGTCGAAATACTTCTCAAAGACGCTGGCAAAGCAGTTTCGCTTCAGCAGACCGATTCTCTTGGCAATTTGCTCCCAGTCTTCTGGTATTTCTTCCAGATTGATAAGTACAGACACATTGTAGCCTGCAGAAGGTAAAGAGTAATTAACTTTTTATAAAGTATAGCGGCTGTGGGGAGCACACCTTCTTCCGTGTCAGTCAGCAGACTACCATATTCACGCTTCAGCAACTCGTCGGCTCCGTGCTCTTGCAGCTGTTTGTAGAACTTCAGCGATATGCTGATCTATAAATGGAAGAGGTAGGTATTAGAGAGACTTACCAGAAAGTCAATATTTTTAAATACTTACTCGCACTTTCGTTTTATCGCCATTCACGTTGGAAATGTGATAGAGCACCCCGTCAAAGTCTGCTATTCTTATGTCTATCGACTCCGGCTTCAGTCTGCAAAGAGAATAGGATCGGTTATTAGTCATTTTTGTCCATTGCTGTCATATCTTATCGCAAAAGCCCGTAATAACATGATTAGCTCAACGAATTCAACATATACTACGCATATAAACAAGGGTCTTTAGTTATTTCTACCATTTTTTGAATAAATTTCATTGTTTGCAAACAAGTTTTTGTTCAAAAATGATTCGAAGCTAGTTTGCCGGATATGCTTTTGGGAGAAACTCACACACATCATAGGGAAGTGATCTAAAATATGCCATAAAATAGCTCCCTCACTCTGATAATGACAAGAGTTGTAGTCGAACACAAGTCATCTGATATAATATGGGGATTATTCAGGATGCCGTTCGTCTAGAAACTTAATCTGGGAGTTTTTGAGACACAGATGAGAGGATAATGCGCAAATATGCCACTTTGACTCCAGAATTGTATTTTTTTTAATCATTTATTAGAGTTCTGTACGCAGACACAAGTCATCTGACATAATATGAATAATTATTCAGGATGCCGTCCGTATTTGGTTTAGTTTTGGAGTTTTTGAGACACAGATCGAAAGGGGACTCCAAAATGTGCCACTTTGACTCCAGGACATACTTTTAGGGATAATGTACTCAAACACAAGTCGTCTATTGTAATATGATTCATTACAGAGGATGTGCCGTTCGAGTTGGGGGCTGTTCTAGGAGCGTTGTAGACACGAGGAAGATTGTAAGGACTTCAACATGTAAACTTTGTCTCCACAAAGAGATCTTAAAAGGGGTAGAATGTAGACGAACACAAGTCATCTGATATAATAGGATACATTATTCAGGATGCCGTCCGTCTCACTAGTTTGTTTTGGAGTATTTGAGACACAAATCGGATAAGAGTTCCCATAAATGCCACTTTGACTCCAGGATACAGGATATACCTTAAGGATAATGTATTCAAACACAAGTCGTCTATTGTAATATAATTCATTGCAAAGGATGTGCCGTTCGTACTTATTTTTAATCTTGGAGCGTTGTAGACACGGAGAAGATTCTAAAGACTTCAACATGTAAACTTTGTCTCCCTTGGGGAGGATCTCTAGAGTATCGGATGTCGGCGAACACAAGTCATCTGATATAATACAAGGAACTATTCAGGATGCCGTTCGTCTCACTAGTTTTTCTGGGAGTTTTTGAGACACAAATCAGAAGGGTATTCCGAAAAGTGCCACTTTGACTCCAGGACATGCCATTGGAACTGTTGTACTCAAACACAAGTCGTCTACTGAAATATAATTCATTACAGAGGATGTGCCGTTCGAGTTGGAGGCTGTTCTAGGAGCGTTGTAGACACGAGGAAGATTCTATGGACTTCAACATGTAAACTTTGTCTCCAGAATGTGGTCTGAAAGGAGTAGGATGTACACGAACACAAGTCATCTGATATAGTACGATGATCTATTCAGGATGCCGTTCGTCTTGGTTGTTATTGGAGTATTTGAGACACAGATCGGATAAGAGTTCCCAAAAATGCCACTTTGACTCCAGGATGTTCTAGGAATTTCTTGAAACTTGTACGCAGACACAAGTCATCTGAAATAATATGAATAATTATTCAGGATGCCGTCCGTATTTAGGTTAGTTTTGGAGTTTTTGAGACACAGATCGGAGGGGTGTTCCGAGAAGTGCCACTTTGACTCCAGGACATGATACCTTACCACTTTGACACCTTAGGGATATTGTATTCAAACTCAAGTCGTCTATTGTAATATGATTCATTACAAAGGATGTGCCGTTCGTACTTATTTTTAATCTTGGAGCTTTGTAGACACGAAGGAGATTCTTAAGACTTCAACATGTAAACTTTGTCTCCCTTGAGGAGGATCTTTAGAGTCCTGGATGTAGTCGAACACAAGTCATCTGATATAATATGAGGAACTATTCAGGATGCCGTTCGTCTTGTGGCTTTTCTTTAGGAGTTTTTGAGACAGAATCGCTACAAGTTTGCAGATTCTGCCACTTTGACTCCAGATATCACAGCCTAAATATATATATTTTTAATTTTAAGATAATAAGACTGAAGTGGTGTTTAGGGGAGCCCTAGTTCCAAGTCACTGCAGGCCAGAAGATCGAGATTTGAGCAACTCCCTGGCTTGGGGGTGATCCGCTTGGCTCTCCAGCGCTAGGCGATGAGTCAATTACGTGTATGATGCACCAATGATGCGATAAACGAGCTGCGATAATAAATTAACAAACGCCGGACGGGGGGTGGGGGGGCGAGCGAGAGAGAGAGGCCGCCGACGACGAGGGCTCCACACCCGAAATTTATCCCCACAAACAAAGAGAGAGGGAGCCAGAGAGAGCGGGAGAGAGAGAGTGGCAGGCTAAGCTGATAAGGAAATCGACGACCTGTGATAACGGTGGGGAATGCAGGCAAACTAGATAAAGCAAAATGGTGGAGCTAACGGGTCACATTTACGGTACTTAAGTTCGAGGGCTAAGAGAGAGGGGGAAGGAGTACTTACCCGGCTTTAGCGTTGCGGTACTTGACCAGGAGCGTCTCCTCAATAATCCTGTTATTGATTTCCAGCAGGATCATGGTGCTCTGATATAATTATGGTTTTGAAAAAAACCAAAAAACCGATGACAAATTTTATGACGTTGCCGTTGACTTCTTCCACCGCTCCCTGCGCTCTTTCTGAGCTAACTGTTTCTTCTGGCTGGCTGGCTGACTGGCTGGCAGTGGCGACGTGCGGGAGCGAGATGGGGAGCTGCTCCAACTCACCAACACTGGCGCATCGCTGGGGGCCCCTCTGTGTGCGTTTTAATGAATCAACAACAAATATGGGCGGTGATGTCGGCTTTTTTGGTCGTCCGTCACACGCACACACACATTCTTCTCCTCACACTAGCGAATTCCAACACTCGCATGCACTCGACCACCGCAGGTTCCGGACAAGCTAAAAATTCAGTTTTCCCCTGTTATCCGCTTCTCCCCCGATGATTTAGCAATGCCTCGTATCACTCTCTTGCCGGGGACGCCGCAAAAAATAGGTCTCGGGCCGCAAATCTTATTAAATTATAACAAAAACGTGGGTGGAAAAGTGAGGCTGGATATCGATATCGATAGAATGCGGCAGAGGCAACTCTGGCAACGGCATGGCTACCTTTAATAAGGAGTGCTACCAGATCTGGCTCAGTCAGCTGTTGGGCCTATCGGTATTTTTTGTTATCGAAGAAAATAATAACAATTGATAAACAAATCGTTTACCGGCTTTAAGGCTTCAAAAAAAAAAAACCAATAAACAATGGACCGGCATCGAAGAGAAAGCTCTCCCTATAGGGAAAGGCGCAGGACATCAAGGAGCTCCGCTTTGACTTATAAGAAGCTCCAGGCAATGCCGACCAATCTGCGAAAGAAAGCCGTAAGACAAGCAAGGAACAACAACGAGAAGATCCTGGGCAAGCGGAAGAATTCTGGGCGCCGTAGAAGCGTGCCCTCAGCCCGCCGAGTTCGCAATGACTTTGACCAATCCGAACACAATGCCATGCTGGCCAGCACTTCCCGGGAACTGAGACACATCCTCGAGAACTTCAGCACTCTCTCGGACATTCCGCACGACATCACTTCAACGGAGCTTCTGGGGGAGGTAAGTTTGGAAAGAATCAGGGGGCTTATGAGTTGGAACTTCCCAGGCTGATTATCCATTTGCAATTGAAGTGCTAATCTAGATTGACACAACTAGACCAATTCCACGACAATGCCAATATAGGTTACTGCACTTGACGTCATTTGTTTGAAATCCAATCTAACCCAATCCAATCCAATTGAATCGGCCTATGGAATCAACCAGAACCGGCTGCAATTAGCACCTTGAGATGGCTCGTTCTGGCGATTCTTTCGTCACTGGCCACTGACCTACTGCCGATCATCTAGGGGTGCTAATTGACAGACATCTCCGCTACCGTTAAGCGCTCCCAATGCACACAACTTTTATTATATTTATCAATTTCGTAATTCTAGATAGCCATCGCCGAGGGACAGGCCACAACGATCCACGTACAGCGGGACGGACTCAGCACTCTTACAGTGGTGGTATGCATCCACTCTCCTCCCAGTAACTGCACCTGTTTTCAATCACCCACCATGACCCCGGCAATTAAGCAATTGATAAGACAGGAATTTCAATCCACAAAGAGTCGAAAGGGCCATCCAGCTCTCTTCTCCACATAGTCAGGCTGCTCTGAAATCAATAGTCAGTCAATGTACATAGAGCGTTAGGAGAAAGTAGGTCAGGCAGCCAACCTATGTGCGCTTTTTCGTCTTGCCACTTTTTCCACTCCGAATTAAGGCTCCGCCAAAGGAGCATGCACTGAGACACCGACAGCACAGCGTTGCATGCCAAGTAGCTGTAATTTTTTGGCTTGATGACCAACGACCATCGCGACCAAAGGACACCGCTTAACGCCAGGACAAGACTCTGTTTCTGGGATATAAGATGTGGTGGTCGCGCAAGGACATCGATCAATCCCGCCAAAACGACACACTGTTTACAAATTGCAGGCAAAACCTGAAATTAAAATACTATTTCCTTTAGAATTAAGAAACCTACCCATTTCATAGCAGGTCCCCAGAAAAAAACAGTTCGCGGACCTGAGAAAAGATTCAAAATTATGAATGAATACCGCTGGATCATTCTTACCAGTAGCTGATAGCCACATGGGCCTCATCATGCCCGGAACCAGTCTGTCGGCGTGCCGAATAATGTCGCCATAGATGCGAAAGAAAGGTCTCATAACTCGAATTTCGACAAAGGAATACTTTCATTAATTTTGAATATTTTTCCAAGGTCAACCCTGATCTGCCTAAATTGGAATTAATGTTGGCAGGATAATTAGTATATAGATTGAGTTTGTTTAGTGTAAGTTACTCTGCTCTCTAATCTTTTTTCATATTTTGATTTGCAGCTCCACCAGCCAGAGCCGACGATCGCTCATTTGAAGAGGGCTATTGCCAATATCTCTCTGGCCCAGCACAGGCGCAAGCATCGGGAGCGGCACGAAGAGCGTCTTAGGCGTCGTGGAATTACCGAAGACGCCAAGCATGAGGAACATGTTTCCACCAGCTCCACTGGCGAGTTAGTTCACTCCGCTCGGCGCAACGGGCACGATCACCGCGCGTTCGTATCGTGGCGATTTCTATGGCGCTGTTTCTGCCTGTTCAACGTGGACAAGTCTCAGCCGATTGACGATCGAGGATCCAAGGGCAGGACCACCCTTCGAGAGCTGGGCATTGAGAACGCGACCACTCTTAAGTTTGCCCATCGCGTCAAGTATTTCGGGCGCCAGCGGCAGAGTTAATGCCATAAAATAAATGAGCAGTGACCGAAATTCGGGCCGGATTCGGGGCCAGTGCATTATGGATCAACTGGTTTGGCTTTCGCTTTGCATTTCGCTCCTGATCACTCTCTCCGCCGGCTTGCCGTTCGAGGATGGCAACAACAATAATGTCAAGATCACCCGCCAAAGCCTGGAGCTGACCCAGACGATCAACATCCAACGGCAGGAGTTCATGCAGCGGGAATGCGAGCTCCTCGGCCAGCATCATCAGACGGTGAACGATCTCACCGACCTGCAAATGGACCACATGATCGTGGACAAGGAGCACAAGTTGCTCTACTGCTACGTGCCAAAGGTAGTAATCCAGCATGGCGTATTTTATGAAAAACTCAGTGAAGCTCAGTAAATTAAATAACCAGACAGTCGGGTCACTTTTACATATTCAGCACAAAGTTTAGATTAAAGTTGGCCTTTCGAGACGGGTCTTAATTATACGTTGCAACTGCAACTGAGTGGTGATCAGTGATCACCAGTAATCTGTTCTAGGTAGTCGTTAAGGTGTAATTAACTAGCCACACAGTTAATCTGTATTATTAGTATTCTAATTCCTCAATTAAAATCAATACTGTTTGACTGTTTGTGTTATTGTGATAACGGAAATCGAACTTGTAGAACGACAAATCAAACCGCAAATCTTATTGTTCAACAGCCACTTCAGGTCCATAACTATCAGAAAATCAAATCTTCTTAAAAGCTGCCTCGGTGTTGGCCGGTTACCATGTGCTGTCCCAACAAACATAAGTCAAAAATCGGCATCTGTGTCATCCTAATGTTCTGAGATACTTTGTTTATAGAAACTCGTTTTGGCCGCTCTTCTGCCCTGCGTTGGCAGCACATGCTGAGCTTATGTAGTGGATCGTGCCGCCGTTTGAGGCAACAACATGAATTTGTTTACCTAACCAGCACTTTGAGAAAATAACAAATTGAGTACCAGGTCGTATACCAGACAGGTGCTCAATGAAATGCAGTCCTCAATAGTGCGACTTATGAGTTTAGATTTATAGAGTGGCTTCCAGGGCGAGGGAATTTGATAGCTAAGCCCGCACTTCTGGGCTTATCGGGGCAGACACTCTGTGCACATGTCAGCGTTATATACCCTTATATATATTGCTGATTTCAGGCGATTTAAGCGCTCCATTATGTGGCGCGACTCCTAGCGACCCATCCACTTTTAATTAATGCGCAAATTTGTTATTCCAAAGTTGATGGCCAAATTCTTCAATCTGGATTTTAATGGCACTTGGGGTCTAATGTTTCTCTCCCTTGGACATTTCTTGATAAGCTTCATTTAAATATAGAATTTAATGGCATGGAGATTACTTTCTGGGCCCCGAGAGGGTCGCTCTCGAACGTCATTTCAATTAATTGGATTAGGAAATTAAACTCTGGAGGAAATCAGGCAGAGGAAGCGGGCCTTACAGGCTTTTCCTTATCAGCCAATAAGTTATTGGAGACCATCAAACCAAAAACTATGAGATTAGATTACCAGGTGCCGGTTCCCCATGTGTTTGAAGGTGTGCTGGGTGAAGTGGGCTTCCAAAATAGCTTGGTGTTTCATGTTGCCGTCGACCTTTGAACCCATTTCCAATTGGGAATTTGTATAGATTTAGATTGCCAATCATTCTAAGTACTAGTATCTGTCTTGTGAAAACTTTTAGTTAATTATAAAGTTCAGCTCCCACTCCCATTATCATAATTCGAATGGAGGACTCTACTAGCGAGGTACTCCACGGCCTTGGAGGGGCGTGTGCCTGGTGAACATGCCACCCGAGTGGCTCGTCACCCATTATCTTGCCATTTCTTCAATGACTACTATGGGACATGGGAGTAACTGGTTTCGATTTCACCGCCCATTAGAAGGGGGGATTGCTGGAGCAGTTCCATTCTCGCTAGTCCCTCATCAAGATCACGCTATAGTCCGGCATTTTCTCAACTCGTTCTTCCATGAAGTCGTAAATGGTATATGTTTACCCTTGGCCAATAGCCCCGGGAGCACTGCCGCCCCTCCTACTCTGCCTCCTAAGTGGGGGGCTCGCCACTATGGGTTGGAATTTTATGCCTCCATCGCGTGTTGCTTTAATGGTCATCATGAAATTGCGTTACGTTTTGTTAACTTTTAATATTGCTTACGCATTCAAATACTTTTGAAATAATATCTCGAAAATCTTTACCTAAAGAGGTGCTAAAGCGGACTACCTTTGATCCTAAGTCTTGCCCAAAAATAAATAAACAGTATGACTAATTAGATCCGCCCACATCCTTAAAACTGATTGAAAGACTGGTGTTTTCTTTTAAAACAACAGTCTGTCATTTCACTCCAAACCAAAAAATTCGACATCTGCCAACCTTGTGGCTTTGGGGTTTTGTATATTTATGTGTTTTTCGTCACTTTCCTACCTACCTAATTCATTCCAAAATGTTTGCTTTTGTAATGTGAAATGTTTTTGCATTGTTTAATTACGCTCGGCACATTGCCCGTCCGTCCAACTCTATGTATTCACGTATCTGTATCTATGAATATATATGCCTTCAGATACATACGTTTGTTGTTTCTAGGTTTTCTTAGTTAACTTCAACGACTTGACCTCCGTTGAGGAGGAAAATCAGGGGTAGATTTTAAGGCGAAATTTATAATTTACTGCAGTGGCCAATTAAGACTAAAGTGATTCAACTCATCGCACTCTCGAAAGAGATTTCATTTCACGATTAAAACTCGCCGAGTCGCAAAAAAAAGTGTAATGAAAAACTCATTTTAATGGGGGGTCACTTGTCTCATGTGGTACTTGACCAAGATATCAGAGAGCTTATGTTTCAGACCCGACTCGGGTTTCTTCAGCGAACCTCCAACCGGTCTTTTTTCGTCTTTCATTCGAGCTTAACCCGATACTGGACTAAATTTGGAAAGAAATTTCACATCGAAAACATTTTTAGATTGATTTTATTAAATTTAAGGAACTTACAATCCCACCTACTTTCTGTTAATCAAAAAATCACAACGAAAGGCGTCAATGATAAGAAATAGTTTTCAAATGAGTGTGCAGGATGACACCTGCGTAGAACTTCGTCAGAAAATTATCTAACCATAAAGGGCTGATACGTCTTGTCGCTCGGTGGTTTTCGGCTTTTAAGGCCTCATGCCAGTTCCCCAAAAAAAATTATGAATCACACAAAAACCTCATAATTCATTGGTTTCTTGAGCAAATTTAAACATTCCTCACTACTTAGAATATTAAGCAAATTTTTGTGTATAAGTTTTGGTGCAGATGGGCGGGGAATGAATGTACATTCGCTTAAGGTATTCGGCTCCAGAATCGGATGGGTATCGGCAAAGATATGGCCTTCTCTTGGGGCCATATTGTCCCTCCAGCTCCCTTCTGCTGGATTTTGAAGGGGATACATCAGAAAATTTGACAAAAAATCAAAAAAATATAGCGTTTCTAGATTTTGATGCAGATCGACGGAGAATCGATCCACAAATCGTTTAAGGTATACCGCTTAAGAATCGGATGTGAATCGGTAAAGATATAGCCTAATCTTGGGGCCATACTGTCCCTCCAGCTCCCTCATGCTGGATTTCGAAGGGGACCCATCAGAAAATTTGACAAAAAATCTAAAAAATATTGCGTTTCTAGATTTTGATGCAGATCGGCGGAGAATCGATCCACAATTCGTTTAAGGTATTTCTCTCAAGAATCGGATGGGTATCGGCAAAGATATGGCCTTCTCTTGGGGCCATACTGTCCCTCCAGCTCCCTCATGCTGGATTTCGAAGGGGACCCATCAGAAAATTTGACAAAAAATCTAAAATATATTTCGTTTCTAGATTTTGACGCAGATCAACGGAGAATCGATCCACAATTCGTTTAAGGTATTCCGCTCAAGAATCGGATGGGTATCGGCAAAGATATGGCCTTCCCTTGGGGCCATACTGTCCCTCCAGCTCCCTCCTGCTGGATTTCGAAGGGGACCCATCAGAAAATTTGACAAAAAATCTAAAAAATATTTCGTTTCTAGATTTTGATCCAGATCGACGGAGAATCGATCTACAAATCGTTTAAGGTATTCCGCTCAAAAATAGGATGTGAATCGGCAAAGATATAGCCTATTCTTGGGGCCATATTGCCCCTCCAGCTCCCTCCTGCTAGATTTCGAAGGAAAATTGACAAAAAATATAAAAAATATTTCGTTTCTAGATTTTGATGCAGATCGGCGGAGAATCTATCCACAAATCATTTAAGGTATTCCGATCGACAATCGGATATGAATAACCCATTTTATATACTTCTAAAGCTGGCACATGTGCAAAAAAATATTCTATATATTCGTATAGTATTCTATTATGTTTATGTTTTTAAATTATCAAAATAAAAAATTATCATATATTTAATATTTTGTTTACAAATCTGCGTTTTCCAGGTTGCGTGCACGAATTGGAAGAGGGTTCTGATGATGCTCATGGGCAAGTGGAACAATGGGACGGATCCGCTGGCAATTCCGGGTTCCCTGGCCCACTCCGAGGGCATGTTCACCAAGTTCTACGATCTAACCGAAGCAGAGCAGCAACAGGTCCTGAGCGAGGACTACACCCGCTTCATCCTGGTGCGGCATCCCTTCGAGCGATTGCTCTCCGCCTATAGGAACAAGCTAGAAGGCGACTCCCCCAGCGCCCGATACTTCCAGACCCGTGTGGGTCGCCAGATTGTGAAGGAGCTGCGACCAGGCGCGAGCAATGCCTCGCTAGAGAACGGCGATGATGTGACCTTTGGAGAGTTCATCCAGTACCTGCTGACGCCGGAGCTGAGCCGGGCCAATCAGTCGGACTACAACGAGCACTGGGAGGTGATAACGAAGCTCTGCAATCCCTGCGTGGTTAACTACAACGTCGTGGGTGAGTCGGAATCATGGAGGCATGGTTTTTGTATCAAAAGTAAAATATTTTTTAATCCAACAGGAAAATACGACACCTTACTGGACGATTCCGCGCTGGCATTATACCTGGCCAGAGCCCGCAACCTGATATTCCCCACTGGCCACAAGCCATCCAGCACGAAAGCCAATCTCCGGACCTACTTCGATCCTTTGCCCATCGGATCCATCCGCCGGCTGTACGAGATCTACGAGGATGACTTCCGTCTCTTCGGCTACGGCTTGGACGATGTTCTAGGCTTCGAGTTCGGATGAGTCTTCCCAGTTCCGCAATATCTATCTATATATTTCCAAGTCAACACCATAGCGCTTTCCAATTGAAAAGATTGTGATTTGTTAAACTTAGTTTACCTTAATGCGAATATTGAAGTACTTATGTTAACCGCCACTGGCTAGTTAGGCTAGCAGCAAGGAATTAGTTAGGATCTAGAGAAACTCAGTAAGCCCTACTCACTATGACACTGTGAAATTGCCATGACAGATCACAAGATGTCATTCAAATCGTACTCGTTTAAGTAAATCAAAATGCATACTTTTAAGCTTTAAATAGAATATTATTCCAAGTTATTGTAGCTGTTTGATGAAAGATTTCCGAATTACAATACACTCTACTTTAATTTAAAATTTCTCTCCGAAATATTTGAATTAAATCCCAATCAATTCCCATCAATAAAACAATGAATATTGATCAGCCTTGGAGTGCCATTCCACTTGCTAAGTATTCCTTGTTCGAGAAGCACCAGACTTTAGATTCTAGAATCCCGCCGCCATTCAGAGGAAGCCTACGTCAAGCTAGATTTCAAAAACTATCTACTATGAGCTTGCGGTTTTCCCAATGACACCACTGCACCCTGTTATCAGTCTCAGAGCTGGCCGATAAGACTCTCAAGTATTTATAGTCTTTGCTGAAATGCTAAATGCCCTTTAATTACGGCGAGCTTTCATGTTTTTCGTCAGAGTGAAAAAAGCTCATGCCATTCGACGGCGTCGCGGTTGTTTATCAACAAAAACATATAATATATATACGGGGGCGACCCACGATCATCGGTCAGATGAATTTAAATACGCAATATTGCCAATAAGCGACGGCAAGAAGGCGCCCAACGCATTGGCAGACGTGGCGAATATCTGATAGATACTTTTATCACCAAATTTAATACGGATATAGATAGATAGCGGGCAGAAATATGTGCTTGACGGGCCCCTTCCCGGTCAGATCGGTTGAAGGTCGCCACTTAATGCCTTAACTGCCATTTTTCTCAGTGCATTCAATTAATTTGGGTTGCTTTTTTTTGGGTATTCAATGACTGCTTCGTTTATTTGCTACGTCCGTTTTTCGTTTTTTTTTTAGCTTTTTGTTTTGCATCAATAACAACTTTAAGTTAGACATTGACAAGACATTCGAAAATATTACTGCTTATGTATTTTTGCGTGTGTTTGGGTCGAGTTAGCTTTGGCCAAAGAATATGCATATATGTACGTTCGTACGCGACAAGCAAGGCGACCTCATACTCATATCATATTCCCACATTCCTTTCGCTCCACCTGCTTGCCTCCACCTCCTCGCCATCAGTCCTTGAATTTGCAAGCGATTTCCGCATCGCCGCCACTCCTCCGGCTCTTAGTCATTGTAGCTGTAGCGCTGCTTCACAGTGCGATACTTCTTCAGAGAGTAGAGGGCCTCCACCTCCTTGGCCAGGTAGCGTCCCTGGGCCAGCAGGGCCACGATCTTCTTCGGGTCCTGCTCGTCCTTGTGATTCATGAAGGCATCGTGGATCTGCTTGCGGAACTTCTGGGGCCCGTTCAGGCCGGGATATTCGCGGCCCAAATACTGCAACTGTGCGGGAGAGACAAAGAAGTGGGTTTCGTTAATCATCGGGGATTTAGTTTCCAGAAGATCGAGCAACTGGATACCCAGCCCATTTACGTCATTTGAAAGGCAGGCAAGTGCACTTTTTGAACGCCGACATAATGTTTACGCAACTGCAGGTGGGGGTGGTTACATTTTTCGGGAATTTTGGGGTGGGGATGCACGTGGGGGAGCTGGAACTCCGCCGGGGCAACCGGTTCCGGTGTTCAGGAAACTTACGTGCTTGTAGAGGCTAATGACTTTCGAGCGCAGCTGTGACATCACCAGTGGTCAGGAGGTTTGTTTGTTTGTTAAATGCAAGGTAAGAAATAATTTTCGGAGAGCTACCCGCAGCTTTTAAGGTGAATCAAAACCAGTGATGCCGTTCTAGCTAGTTTGGTATATCGTTTATCAGTATACCGATAACGATAAGGAAAATACCTTCTTTGCAGTACATTGATTTTAGTATATACCATCTTGATTTTTGAAAACAGCTGATCAGAGATGTGTTATCGAAAGGATTCTCGCATGCGAGAAATACACCCCTATCGATAAACGGCAATCAGCTGTTACGAAAAAGAAGAAGAGCGATGGGTGTTTTCGTCCGAGGCGAAATTATTTTCATTACTTTCGCGCTAATTAGCAGGAGTTAGTGACTAATTGTAGATTAAAACGTGACCTAAACCGTTAGCAACTCTCGCTGTGATAAGGGCAAGCGCGCTGCCCCGATGAAAGCGTGCGAACAAAGGACCTCGAATCAGAACCACCCGCGACCTCCGAAACAAAGTGGGAAAAATCGAACCTTGCGGTGGTGTGTGTGGAATAATAAATTTAATTTGAAGAGTCTAATGTGCGGCTCTGCCATTAGTATATAGCCGAAAATGCCAATTTGTATATGTACGAGTGTCGGATCAATGAGACTGAGTGCGATCGATAAAAGAAAGTGCGCAGCTTGAGCAGGAAGGAGCTGCAACAACAAAGGCAGGAAGGCAGGCAGGCGGGCGGGCACACCTAATCCGCCCCAGCCCCCACCCCTTAAGTAGCCGCACACACACACATCAGCAGCCACGAAATCATGGAGGCCCTGGAGGTGGTGGAGGAGACCAGCGACGACAGCTTCCCGCTGGGGTTTCCAGAAGTGGGCACCTGGAACAGCACTCACAATGTCGCCTTCAACGACATGAATCTGGATGCGCGCATGGTAAGAATGCCAGTGACTGTGACTGTGACTGGGACCTGGGATTGGGACTGGAAGGGCGCATAATTTGATTAATACGTTGTGGTATGCCGACGACAGTGAATCAACCGGCCACTTGCTTTATCTCCACTGGAAGAGAGGCGGACACAGGCGGGATTTGGTCATTGACACACGCTGCCGTCCCCCAACCCGCCCTACTTTTAATTGATAACAGAGTGCCTCGGCTTCTCTAGCTTTGAATGCTGATTGAGGTATAATCGGAGCCCTCTGGCTTCCAGATACAAAGCTGATGAGCTTGCAGTCATGTAGTTTTTAAGTTTCTACTCAGAATTGTGTAATAAAGTGTTTAAAAAACAGACACAACTGCCTTCAAGGTTACTTCCCACGATATGGGCAGTTAATTATCAGGAAAAGGAAAGGGAAGTAGGATCTACGAGTTCCACAATCTTTAAACTGCGTATTTGAGTTCCATTCCATTTAATATTTTTGCAAAGCTTGTAACTACAGTGTTGATTACTCACCAGGCAGGCACACCTGCGGATTTGTGGATTGGTTTCTTTCCAACGACTGCCGGTAGCCTATCAGGTGGCGATACTGAAACCACTTTTCCCTAATCAGTGGCAGGCCAGCAGTCCCCTGATAGCTCTGGAAGTTGAAGTCTTTTTTCCTCTACGATCTGGAGAGCAATAAGTTGTATTTGTTTATCGGACTTTGTTTTCTTAAACAACCATGACCTGCCATAAACGAAATAATAAAAAGCAAACAGATCTTTTTAGTTCAAAATCAAAAGATGTATCATTAAGGAAAATACTTTGAATCGTTCGTGCTTTTCGGAGTTAATCCCACTTTCTAATATTGTGTTTTTGTTCTAAGGGAGAAGTAGGATACCTAGTAGCCCGATGTAAAGCATTCGGACCTGGGCAGGAGCAGTTTCAAACCAGAATCGCACACGCACAGAGGAAAACTGTCAACGAGACAGAGCTCCAAATCGGCCAGTCACATTCTTTACCTAGATTTTATCACAAATAGTCGAACAACAAATGATCAAAATTTATCCAATTCTATAAGATTTTATGTGTACAGTAGTAGTAGTTGTCGTGGTCTGCGGTCTCGTCTAAAATTTCATTTAAAAACAAAAATATTTATTTATTTTTTCTTTTTTTTTGGAGAAAAATCAAACGAGCAGAAAAGCCTTTTCCGATTGTAGGATTCTAGGCTCAGGACACACGACACACGGTTAAGAGTAGAAAGGACATTGAAATGCATACTCTGCGGACGCAGGTCAACAGCCTGGTGATGCGCCAGGGACTCGTGCGGTGCCAATTGCGCCGCGCCAGTGGCAGCAGCAGCTTCCCCGAGCTGGCCTTCCCCGAGGACCAGGAGGAGATCGAGCCGGAGGACGATGAGAACGCAATGGAGCAGCATCTACCGATCCTGCGCAGCCGTCACACCGATCTCTTCTACATGCCGAATTGCGTTGGCCCGGCCTACCAGGGACTCATCTCATCGGCCGAGCAGCCCTATGCCACCGCCTACTATCCGGAGGAGAAACACATCGAGAACTCGCTCGGAGTCGGTGGCATTCTGCCGCCCACCGACATGTGGGTGGTGGCCTGCCCCAAGCTGCTGGCGGCCTACATGCGACGTTTGTTCCAGCACCCCTATGCCCGTTTCTGCAGCGCGATGAACTTCAGCATGATCGGTCTGCGGTTCCACGGCATGGACACAGAGAGCGCCCTGCGCTCCTTCGTTCTCCTCGCCAGCTACAATGCTCGCGAAATCATGTACAATGGCTACTGGGCCGACTTCATCAATCCGTTGACTGGACGCGCCCACTTCCGGGCCTCAAATTCCAACCGGAAGAAGAACTGCCCCGAGGCGGAGATCCTGCGCAAGGGCATGGTCCTGTCCAATGCCAACGGGTGTACGGTGATCGAAGAGGCGAAGGACGACCAGTTCACCGGCTGCATCTTCACGGACACTCCACTGAAGGTGCTGGAGTCGTGGTGCGTGTAGAGAGTCGAGTCGAGTCGAGTCGAGTCGAGCCGAGCCGCTGCTGCTCCTTTCCATGTCTCTGTTGTGTACGCATTAAAAGTCCGTTTTGAGGCCGAGGAGAATTTCGGAAAAAATTCACGTAGTAAAGTTTTGAATACCTTTCGATCCTGCCCCAGTAAATTTCAAGTTATTTTTCTATTCTATCCACACAACCTGGAAGAGAGTACCTGGAAGGAACAATCCCCCGGTTGCTATTCTATATTTTTTTTTGTATATCTGAGCGAGCAACTGAGGACAAGGAAAGGATGCGAAGGACCGTCGGATATTCGTATAAGAATTGTTTTTGTAATTTTGGATAATATATGGAGCAATATTACAAATTAAAAAGGGCAGGACTTCATTCACTTAGTTTCGAACCGAATAAATTGAAAGGATAGTCTGCGTACTTGTGGTTTTTGGTTTTAATGGGAGATCTCACTTGATATCTATTATTTCTCATTAAAATGACTGCGACTGATGATCCTCCTTGTTTCCAGATATGGCTCCTCGCATCCCTGCTCACCACTATCACCTGGGTGACCTACATCACCTTCTACAACTCCCGGGTGATCGGCATGCTGATCACCAAGATCGCCAATCGATGGTTCATCAAGGGGGCCTACTTCAAGATCGGTTCGGTGGCCCTCAATCCGCTGGCTGGGAAGATCATGTTCCGGGACTTTGTGTACATAACCTACGACTACACTGTGCGGGCACAGGACGGATACTTTATATTCCGCTGGTGGCGCTCCTACGTCCCCAAAGATGTCTCAGAAGGTGAGCTAACCGGATCCTATAATGGAAAGAATCAATCTCTAATCCTAATCTCTTGCAGATCTCTCGCACTCGGACACTCGGCTGTCGGTGCAGCTGAATGGCTATGAACTCCACATCTACAACAGATCCGATCTGTACGACACGCTGGAGAAGACCTTCGGCCTGGAGCCCTCGCTGCTCATCCCCACGGACGTGGCCAGTAACGAGGAGCGCAACAAGCTCAAGGAGCACCACATGAACCTGGAGAACGCACGCCAAAGCCAGCGCATCCAGAACGTCAAGAACTCGGAGGCCATGCAGGCCACCACGTGGCGGGATCTGATACCCGTCATCAAGATCGACATCTGCTCGGGACGCTTCGTCTTCGGCAACCGGCTGACGCCCACAACTCTGTCGATATCCGTGGAGGAGGCACGCTGCACGTACAGCACCAAGCCGGCGGTGTGCCGACTGGACCACTTCATGCACTTCGTGAAGGCCAAAGTGGAGAATGCCAAGGTGCTCTTCTGCCCGAGTCCCAAGTACACGGGACTGATCGACGAGCCGCCCCGCTACATGGGCGAGGGATTCGTGGTGATGATGTCCAACCAGATGGACCTGTACTTCTACATGGACGAGCCGGGAGTGGTGCCCGAACAGCCCGTACAGATTGTGCTGCCCAACGGGGATGTGGTGGAGCCATCGCCACCGGTTTGGGGCATCAATGCTAGGTGCTTGAAGGGCACGGACTTCAGCTACGGTCCCTGGGCGGATCGGCAGAGGGATCACCTGTACAAGTACTTCTACCCGTCGGACTGGAAGGAGGCGGAGGTGACACCCACTCCCCAGCCCGGAGAACTGCGCAGCTACCAGTCGTTCGATGTGACGCTCTGCGTCCTGAACGAGGCCACCATCGATATACTCTTCTCCAAGGAGAAGGAGACCAATGCCATGCACATAACCGTGGGGCCCGCTTCATATGTGGAGGTGACGATACCCTGGGTCACCCAACCGGACGGCTACACCTCCAAAATCCAGGGACAGCTCTTCCACGTGGAGGCCACCACGTCTCTGCAGTACCGCAGCCTGGCGGAGTTCGAGTCCCTGGAGTACAAGGTGCGCATCCACTATCCGACCAAGTGGAATGCGCCGCAGGACTGGAACATCTCGCTGTCCGGCTGCAAGACGAGTGCGTTCATCGTCTACAAGCACAAGTGCTTCTTCCAGGACCTCATCGAGGATTGGGCGAACAAGGCGCGGCCGGACATCCTCAGCTTCGTCCCATACACCTGCAACTTCAGCATCCGGCTGAACGAGTTCGAGATCCTGATGCTCTGCAACGAGTACAACTGGATCGACTGCAGCAGCGCCAACCAGGAGAACAACCACCTGGCCTTCTGCGGCGACGTCTTCGAGATGAGCTTCGCCCTGCCCTTCGATGACTTCCTGCCCAAGACTGTGACGCTGAAGTTCTGGATCCACGGCGAGGGCTTGGACCTCAGCCTGTACGTGCCGGAGGTGTCGACGGTGCGACCTATTGTTCTGGCCATTGACGAGAACGCAAGACTGCTGACCCGCGAGGGCAAGCTCATCCGGCGCCCGGAGCTCTATGCGAAGAAGTGGCGCAAGATCTGCCAGCGCTCCGCCGGCTGGATCGACTGCTGGGCCGTGCCTATCCTGGCGCTGTCCATTCAGTACGTGTATCATCCAGTTCCGCCGCTGGGTCCTGATCCCCAGGCAGATATCACCACGCCGGAGAAGGAGGAGATACTTTTGAGTCCCATGCGAATACCGAAGGTGAGGAAATCCCCGGTGAGCAGCTGGCAACAGCCTCCGGAGCAGTATAGCAACTTTGATCCGGGAACCTTGCCGGCGGATCACGTGACCGTGGAGCTGGAGATCGGCAGTTCCGTGCTCATGGCCTACGGCAATGTCCTGCGCAACTTCATCAACCTGAAGGAGAACATATTCGGCGAGGACCAGAACTTCACGGACATGGAGCAATCGAATGTAAACACGAAGGAGCCCGGGGCCACGCAGCTGAATCCCAAAGACCAGCTGCTGGCCAAGGAGAAGGAGCTGGCCAACAAGTCCATTTCGGAGACGCAGGCTCCGGAGGAGAAGCGGAAGCCCTTCGACCCGCGCCTGTACCGCCCGCTGGAAGTGATGGTCTCTGTGATCGTCCACGACATCCAGGCGCATGTGATGAAGAACTGCAACGACGACGATCCGCCCTGCCCGGTGGTGCTGATCGAGCGGTTCGGGTTCGAGATGAACAAGCGGTACCACGAGACCACCCTCCAGGTTCTGGTGAGTCCCTCGTACCTGCTGGCCTCCGACTGTCTGCAGCGATCGCAGCGGGAGCAGCACATCAACCAGGGCCACCTGCTCCTCTCGGCTGTCCAGGTGCGCGGTCATGCCATGTTCAGCAACGAGGGCTGTGCGCTGGACGAGGACACCCTGGAGTACTCCTGGCTGGTGGAGGTGCAGCTGGGCAAACTAACTGGAAAACTGACGCTGCCGCAGCTGGTGAATGTGGTCACCGGGCTGGAGACACTCATACTCCTGGCCATCGATCCGGAGAACTGCCTGAAATCCCCGAAAACAGTCAGAAACTGCCACCACGGAGTGCCGAGCAACCTGTGCCCACAGACCAAGGAGGAGAAGAAGTACAAGTGCCCCTCCTCGGAGGACATCAAATACAAGATGACGCGCGTGTCCGTGGATGCCGTGGATGTGTATCTCATCGAGAGCGGCACTGCCCTGCATGCCTGGATCTCGCCCATCCGACTGGCCAACTGCAACCTGCACGGCCAGCGGGTGAAGTCGGGAATCTCTGGCCTACTGCCCTCGATCCTCCTGCGACTGTTCATGCTACACACTACCAATTCCTCCTTCAACACCAACACTACGGGCAGCAATCGCTCCGGAAAAGTGAGGCGGGCTCAGGACCAGGACTCCCTAAAGTCCCAAGACGCGGGGGGATCTCATCACGCCACGCACGGCAAGCCGGGCAAGCGCAGCTCCAACTCCTTTTCGCGCCGAGACTCCCGGGAGGATGCCACACGGAAGTTGAGGGACAGTTTCTCGGAGGCGCATGCCAAACGCACTCCGGATACCGCCGAGCTCTGCGAGAACTGGGTGGAAGTGGGATGCACTTCCCTGGGACCGATTCTCCTGGAGGGAGCCTCCGCGCTGCCCATTCCCGATCACGAACTGCATCTGGTGCAGCACAAGTAAGTAGAAGTGGGATTTGCTTTTAATATTTTGTACTGATGATGATATGTTATGATTCTTTAGTTTCCTGCGGGAGCACGATGCCAAGTTCAAGCGCTTGTGGTTCCTGTGGTCCCACAACGGCAGTGCCTTGTCCTCCGGAAGTGAGATATCGCGGTGCGGCTGCATTGGTGGCTGTGTTTTCTTCGGCAGCAATCGGAATGGCCAGAAGTTCTTCAAGCCCACGGCCCAGGACGTCCACGACAACTACAACATAGCGCGATACTTGTGAGTACTCAGGATTCTCAAGGAGTCTTGAAATTAATCGATTCCTCCCTTTAGCATCATCAACAACAACAAGGACTTTGGCTTCGGCGAGAGCATCCTGCACCAGGGACAACTGGTCTTCCACACTCCGCCCTACAGCCTCCACTGCGTTTCGCTCTACGACACGGCGGACTTTAACGGCAAGGGTCGCCTGTACAGGCCGGCTGGCGATCTACGGAATGGCAGTCTCAAGAAATCGGAGCTCTGCTCCCTGCCTGATGGCACTAGGTTCAAGATAGGAGCCAGTGGAACGGGTGGCGTGGAGAAGCCGGAGATGAGCAGCCGCAACAAGTCCCGTGAGAGTATTGGGTCGCCGAATACCCTGGAGAGGAGGAGTAAGCGGTATCCCTGCTCACGACAGACCTCTGTGGAGGTGCCGTATGCGCGCCTGCTGGACAGTCCCTCGAAGAAGCTGCAGATGCAGCACGAAGCTGCGGCTGGGGACACGGGAACAGGAATCCGTCGCGGATCCGACTCGAATCGACTGCGCGTTTCGCCGCCAAAGACCAGCATATCGGACTCACGGCTAACTGGGGATGTCCTGGACGATGACCAGGAGGTGAGTCGTTGGATCAAGCATCAGGAGTATTTTGTATAAACCTTTAAACTTTAAACAGATTCCCGACGAGATGTCGCACTCTGCCCCTCACTCGCATCCCCTGGAGTTCGAGATCGCAGACATTGCCCTCCACTCCCAGGGATTGTGCGATCACCTGCCCAGAGAGGTGCAGCGCACCATTTCGCTGACATCGGAGAACCCCTCAGAAATGTTCTTCTCCGCCGAGGAGGACATATCGAACGTGATGTCCCAGCGGGGATCGATGAAGCAACGGAACAGCGCCAACAGTGGCTCAGTAGTGCTGTCTGGCAAGAAACGCTTCTCCTCCGACTTGAGGTGAGTCCATGAATGACATCGAGTGGGTTAAATGATACTCAAAAGCATTGGCCTTTCAGCATTGGTGCCCAGAACGAGAACGGAAGCCACACTCTACCCACATATCGCAGCGACCTGGAGATCCACGCTCCAGATGGCAATAAGACGCTTCCGAAACGGCCGCAGAGCACCACAGAACTGGTAAAGCTGACAGAACTATTGGGAGGAATCCTCTTTTTTGTGTTTCCACTACCTGTACTCACCTGTTAGGTCGACTTGCTCATATATCTATGTTAAAGACACAACGCGTTTAGCTTTGCCGCTTCTGAAGCCAACTTTATTCCACACTATCTTACTAATAGTCGCCCCAGAGGTGACCAACAATAGTCCGATATAGGAAGAATCCATTCTACATTAAGTGCATGCCTCTTTGTATCTAAGTCTATCCATTCTTTAAATATGTATAACTATAATCTTTGGGGAACGATGTCTCAGTGTCCCGAAAGACTACCCGGTGGATACTGGGAGATCGCTGCCCAAACTCTTAAACTTTAAAGCCACACCTAAATTCTATTCCTTTCCTCAAAACTCGACTCATCTTAAAATGAAAACTAACTAAAAACCAAAACAAAAATCGATTCAAAATCAAAACTCATCCAGAACGAAGACGCGAGACGCATTCACGGTCTTGCCACACCAATAAGAAAAATAACAAATATCTCATCACGACCCGAGTATCGACATTTTGTTCATGATGTGAGTAGTTCTTAGTTCCAATCAACAACCAACCAAAACCTCTTCTAACTAACTAACTAATTAGCTAAACTGTAGCGCCACTAAACCCGAAACTTAAACGCTAGTCCACTCTGGACACTCTCAATGTTCCATGTAGATTTTTCTTGTCTTAATCTTGTGAAGAAGTTCCTCCCCGGAAACCAATTGACTTTTGCATGGTTTGTGGAAAGTGAAGTGCATGTGGCGGTTTATTTCTGGTTCTCTGCCAATCGGATGTTAGTTTTAAGGTTTAAAAACTTAATTTATTATGTTATTTTTTAAGTTATATCTATAGAATAAAAATTAGTTGTTCCTGCACATCTTTACATTCAAATTTTCTCACATTTTTCGTGCTTGCGCCCTTTGGCCAGTGGCTCTAACTAGCAGTAGCAGCAAACATCCTTGATCTTCTGTCCATTTGCGAGTCCTGATCCAAAGATTTAATCTCTTTTCACAGGCGGACTCACGAGGATCTTCGTCAGGCACCCCGTCGCTGTCTTCCAACTCCTTCATCTCGGCCATGTCCTCCCAGGAGGACGTGGCGCTCGTCAATCTCCACCAGCAGGTCAACCGGCCGATCATCGACTCGCCCCTGCTGATGGCCAGCTACCTGAACCACCTCTCGCAGGTGAAGTGCTTCAACTGGAACGGCTGCTCCTTCCCCCTGGGACCGGACGTCTTCTCCACGCCGCTCTTCCACGAGAACGAGGACGGCGGCCTCACCTACATCGGCAGCAAAATGCTGCCCCACTTCGATCTCTACTCCTGTTGGCGGGAGATCAAGGTGGTGCCGCGCTACGAGAATGCCACAGGGAGCAACAGTTCGGCCACGTTTATGGGCGGACCGAAGTCGCATCCGTGGGATCCCAGTGTCCTGCTCAAAGAGGAGGAATCGGACAAGACCACCAATGGGTTCGATGACGGCGAATTCATGAGCCTGCAGGCGGAGGGCGGAGCAGCCTGCACGTCGGTGGTGGCCAGACTAAAGGGTCAATTGAATGTCTTCCTCACCCCGCTCCTGCTAGAAGGACTGCAAAGGTAAACACTAATATTTTATTATTTACGAACTAACAATTTTCCGGAGATACATTCGTAGAAAATATACAGAAACGAAATCCAATACAGAACTCAACTTCGCTTGATGCGCATGTGGGCCAGATTGGAGGCCCTGAGAGCCACATTGGCATTGATGTGGCCGCCCTGATCCCTCGGAAACGAGTCCATCAGGTCCTTCAGATACGTTTCTTTGTTGGTCTTGTTGGATGGAAATATGTATTCAGAAAGGAGTATTCCGTGTTCGTCCACTCACCTCCGGGGCATCGTCTGTTTCCTTGTTCTCTCGCTTATTCCTCTTGTATTCGGTCTCCAGCTTGGAGTCCTCCTCGTAGAAAGGACTGGCCTCTTTTACGGCCAGTTTGTCCAGGTTCAGGGCTTCGCTCTGACTGCGATCCGCCCGCAATCGACGCTCCCCGGGATCATTGTCGCTCCGAATGAATCCATCCTGCATTTGGATGAGGTATCGAGGTGGATCCCGAGCATTGTTTGAAATGAAACTGAAAGGGATGGGTGAGGAGGTGGATGAAGGATAACCTAGCTTTGGGTAATCAAATACCTACCTATCCGCATCGAATGCAGGTGCCTGCTTTCCCTGATCCGTCTTCAGAGGCACTGGCTCCTCCTTGCCCACCAATGGCTGCTTCTCCGCCAAACGAGGTAGCTGCTCCTCCACTGGCTTCTCCGCCTCCGCTGCCTTCTTTGTACGCAGCGAATCTCTGGAGGAATCCAAGGATTCCAGGAGAGCTTGTCCCTCTGATTCCTGGCTTCTCATTTTGTCACTCTGTTCCACTCCGACTGGTTGTGTCTGCTCCAAGCTGGCCACATTCCCTAGCTCCAGATTAACTGGAAGCTCCTGCTCTAGGTTGGCCTGATTACCCGTCTTAAAGTTGTCCAGGTTAACCTGGTGCTCCTCTCCCAAGCTAGCCTCGTTTTCTGGATCCTGTCTCTCTATACTGGGCTGGTGTTTCTCCTCCAACTGGACCGGATTCCCCAGCTCCAAGTTAGACTGGGCCTCGGCTTGCAGCATCGGTTCTTTTAGGAAGTCGAAGGAGTCGCCTAGGAGCTCCCCTTGGTCATTTAGGGGTGGAAAAATATCCTCGTCTATTTGTTCTATTCCGGCTAGCTCTCTGCCCGGCTTGTACTCTGCTGGAGCCTCCAAGGGCGCCACTGCATCCTCCGAGTCCGCCCCCGCCTGAATATTGCTGCTCAGCTCTCTCATCTTCTCTTTTTTTCTGGCGAGGCACAGGAAGTCATCGGCCTCGCACTCTTCATCCCTTGGAGTCTTGCATTTGGACTTGGGCTTTGCAGTCTTTGGAGCTTCAAAGTCATCAGAGCACTCCTTCGGCTTCGGGGTTGGCGGCTTGCAGGTTCGAGTGGTTTTCGGGCGCTTACTGGAGGGCCTTTTGGAGCAACGCTTGGTGGTGCAAACGGTGGTGGTGCAAACGGTGGTGGTGGTGGCACGCCTTGTGGTGGATGCTGGCTCGCAGTCGGCATCATCGACACAGCTATCGTCCACGCTCTGATCCAAATCCTTGAAGCTGGAATCTAACTTGACCTTGGACTTTCTACCCTGGTCCCTTAGACTTGCTTGCTTTGAAAGACTTCAGTTGATGAAAGGATATCTGTTATGGAGGAATCACTCACCTTCTCTGTCTGCGTCCTCGTCGCGATTGCTGTGCTCGTCGAGCAGCTCCTCCAGCGAGTTGAGATCTTCCAGACTCAGATCCTGTAGCGTGGCCTGGACCTCTGCGTCGGTGAGGCCATTGGTAAGATCGGGATATTCGGAGGGGTCAGCGAGTGGAGCAGCTGGGACTTTAGTATCTTTTAGGGAATCCTTGAAGCTGCTCAGAGAATCCCTGAAGCTTTCCGGAGAGTCCTTGAAGCTGCTTAGAGACTCCTTGAAACTCTCCGGGGAATCCTTGAAGTTCTTCGGAGTATCCTTGACACTGCTGAGGGCATCTTTAAAGCTACTCTGGGAGTCCTTAAAGCTCGCTGGGGAATCTTTTGAGGAGCCCTTGAAGCGGCTTGAAGATTCCTTTAAGCTACTCGGGAAATCTTTGAAGCTGCTAGGGGAATCTCTTAAGCTGCTCGGAGAATCCTTGAAAAGAGTATTTTCGGTAGGATTTTCTAGGATCTCTTTCTTTTAAATTCTTACCAAAGGATATGCTCCGAGTAGGACAGGATACAGGCTGGCGATCAAGCATATTCCAAGCAGGAACATTTTCTTTACATTAAATATCATTTTCGGTGCAAGTGGCTGGAGTTGATCATGATTCCAGAGCACTCTAAGTGAGACTTCCACAACGATGTTTAACTTGTTTCCTTCTCCTTATTCAGAATGGTGGAGGCTGCAATTCCAACGATCCAGTCGATGCATCTCCTGTCGGTGGTGAACTTCATCCACACCTCGTGCATCGCCAAGGTGAACAATGACAACATCCTGAAGCGGGACCAGAGCCTGAGCTACTGGTCGCAGGTGCACTCCAACTCCAAGCGTTCCACTACGGAGAGGCACCTGCAGGGACCCGGTGACTCCTTCTTGAGTGACGTCTACGAGGAGAGCATCTCCACCAAGACCCAGGGCCTGATAGTGCTGCCCAAGGTCAGCATCACCATGCTGCAGTCGTCCATTGTGGAGGAGGTCATCTCAGTGGCCGCTTTGGATAATGTGCAGGTAAGGATTTTTTATGTCATCAGGGGATTATCAATATTTTAAATGTTATTTGAACCAAACAGGACCTCAGCTGTGTCTCGCTGCTCACCTTCTACATGGAGGGCATCTCCACCAAGTTCCACCTGGGCAAGACCACACGCGCCTCCATGCACAATGTCTACATCCAGCAGACAGTGCAGTCCGGCAGCAGCCACAAGAAGGGTGGCATCATGAAGGGCACTCGAGCTCTTTTGGCCCATCTCTCGTCGCAGACGCGGCCGGACAATGTCCAGGGGGAGCCCATCCTGATCGAGACGTCGGAGAAGCAGCTGGAGGAGCTAGTGATCACGCTGGACATCGGCCGGGCGCATGCTCAGCTGCGGCGCCTGAAGACCGAGGGCCAGTCCTGCGCCCAGGACTCGCCGATCATAGTCACCGCCATTCCGGAGCACAAGAGCAAGGTGCTCTTCGAGTGCCTGAAGATGCCGGAGAGCACTGGAATCGAGAGCATTGGCTACATCATGTTCGAGTGCGGGTTGGAGGGCGTGGGAGTGAAGATCGTGAAGCGGTCGCACTTCGAGAAGTCCGAGAACAGCAAAGAGGAGCTGGCGGAGATGGCAGGAGCAGCTGCTGGAGCCGACGGAGGACCAGCTACTGGTGGCTTCAATCTGAACGACTTGGTGGGTCAAGCTGACGGTGCTGGAGGAGCGGGAGCTTCGACTTCCGGAGATGGTGGAGCCACCTCGAAGGCGGAGGCTGCCTGGCGGTTGATTACCAAGAAGCCGCCAACTCCGAAGACCCCCAAGGCCTCCGATAACGCCGCCGGGGAGAGCTCCAGTGGCGACCAAAGAAAATCCACACCGAAACCTCCGGATGAGGACGTGGAAAAGGGAGCTAGCACCGCCAACAATCAAGGAGCTGCCAATGCCCAAAAATCCTCTGGAGCTAACACCAAGGATGGCTACGACAAGGTGCTATCTAATGTGAAGGAAACGGATAAGACTTCCTCCTGCGTGATTGAACTGAAATCCGTGTGGTTCAACTTTGCTGCCCCGCCCTGTGTTCCCATCACCCGCAAGATCGATCTGACGCGGTTGGACTGGAATCTCCTGAGCACTGCCTCGCCGGCGATTACGGCCTGGATGAATCCCAGCAATCGACTGGCCATCAAAATAGTGGCTCTCATGAAAGCCCTCCACACGAGACAAACGGCGGTGGCTGCCTGCCTCATGGCGGAGGCAATGGACAATGAGAAGATCCAGAGGAATCCCAAAATTAAGAAGGTAGTGGGGTCGTGGGATCAGAAAAGAGTTTGGAGAAGAATAATAAATATTTTAATAATTTCCAGAGTCGCTATGCCAACAACTACACGTTGCTATCGAAGACTCTGCAGGAGGATCCAAGTTGCCAGCTGTGCTACATCATGCAGAAGTTGGTCCTGGACGAGGGAGTCCAAAGGATTGAGCCGATATTCAGACAGGCCGATGTTCCGCACTTGAACACCCTGCGACAGGTGAGCTATTCCATTAAGATGCTACCACATCTAATAATATAATCTATTGATCAACAGGGCATCATTGTGCTGAGCCGGCAGTGGAAGAACACGCTGTACAATCCGATTCTCTTCGAGCATCAGTACAAGAACAAGCTGGCCAGACCCATCAACGTGACATTCTCGTTCCCGCAGAACGAGGAGGAGGCGGAGAACGACGAGTGCGAAGGTGATGTTGAAATGGGCGCCTTTGCTGGCGTCGGCGAGAATCCGGAAGAGAGTGAGAATGCATTATTACTTGGGCAAACACAGCATCATCGAACTCACATTGGTATTTTTTTGATTAACGCTCCTGGTTATCTCCTTGTTAACCTAGTTATATGTATAGTTCTAGGCTCCTACTCTACTACTCTCTACTTCCTGCTCCTTTTTTGATGCATGTGTTGATTGTCGTTTCTTCTTATGACTGTGCCTGAGTGTGTGGATCCTTTATCCTTTTCCCGCCTACCTTCCTTTTCCTCTTTCTATACAAAACTCTAAAAAGAACACTCCATACTATATATAAACACACCGCTTTAAGTGTCCATCACTTCTCATCGTTTGATGTTTTGCGTTTGCATTTTAATACAGAACAATACAATACAATACAACTCTTCTATCCTTTCCGGCTATAACTATATCTATTTCTATGGACCTAAAATTACTTAACTTGAGTGTTTTGTACATTAAACGAAGGACTTTCTGCTCTGAAATTCTTTAAACTTAAAGTATACTGTTCTAAAAACTGTGCTCATCTTGTTTCATGTGTAGGTAGTATCTCTACTTCTCTTGATATCCTTTGAAATGTAATCCTTCTACATCAGATTGCACAACAGTTCGTTTAGTGTACAATCCCCTCGGAAGAGTGCTTCTTCTGAAGAGTACTTGACTGAAGTTGAACGTTCTTTTATTAACCATTTCTTCCGGCTACGAATCTACAGAAAACAATCAGTATGGCGGACTCTCGTATGGAAACCACGAAGCTGGAAACCAGGGCACTGCCTCCCAGCGTTCAACCTCCACGTCTCCGAACATTCATCTCCCACGGAGGGGGTAAGTCTAGAGCACTAATCCTAATCCGCTTGCTTAGCCCATCTATCCATCGTACACCTCATTAATTCCGCGCTTGTGATCTGTTCTTCTCTCCCACCAAACCGAACCAAACCACAAACCACGCATCAGCCTGAGCAAAGTGCACAGCAAAGCCTCGAATTATTCACATGGCAATTCGTCTCGTTCTAGTATTCAGATGCTGCCCATTATTTCTGGGCTGGTGGAGAAGCAAGTTCCAGAATTTGGTAATATCCATAGACTCCATACCTTTATCCACAAGTAATACATTGTACTTCTCTCCCTTCCAGAATATGGAGCTCTGCAGGAGGGTTCTCTGAGTTCCACCAACTCTGTCAACAAATACTGGCTGGACGCCGGGAATAATAAGGAGGACTTCTACTTCTGGATGGCCAAGCAGCAGGACAACAAGAAGAAGGAACACTTTGCCGCCAAGGAGCATGCCCGTCCCGCTCCACCAAAGATGGCCGGACACTTGGGACAGACTCGGAGTGGCATCATGCAGGATTCCATCAAGCTGCTGGATGCCCATCTGATCTTTGAGCCACTGCTCACTTGCCTGGGCGTGATGCCCCAGCAGATGATCAACAAGTTCTCCAACGCCGACATCTCCTCGCTGGAGAACCTGGGCACCAATATGTCCCTGATCGGCACCTTCGATTCCATTCGGGTGGACATTGTGGTCAGCGAGGCGGGCGACAAGAAGAACTCGGCCCAGAAGCCGGCAAAGATGAGCAAGAAATCGAATGGTGGACGAGCCTCCATCATGATGGACACACCCCTCTTCCTGTGCGAGCGGGTGGGCGTTGAGCTGGAGGTCCTGAAAATGTCCGATGGCATGGTGGACCAGGCCCGCCAGAATGTTATCTACATGTCGCGCCGCCAGATGAAGAAGCACACCAGCACTGTGATAAACTTCAGCCTCAATGTGCGGTTCATCTCGCAGCAGGTTAACATGCCGCTCCTGAGGCTTCTGCACCAGATCTGCAACATGTACCAGAATGTGAAGGACGCCCAGAATGAGTTCCACGACCAGCCCGAGCTCAGCAAGAAGAGTCAAACCAAGGATGAGTGCAGTTTGGGTAAGTAACTCTTAAGAATGATGGTTCAGGAAACTAATTCTCTTCCATTCTAGCCTCGGAACCCACAGATATCCTGCCCTTCAACTCGGTCTCCGAACGCTTTGGTCATGGGGAGAACTACTCGGACGAGCGGTATGACAAGTTCAATGAAACTATGCCCACAATGCCGGCCAGGCCGCGTCCTGGGGGCTTGGGGCCCATCATCCAGCTGACACCTTCTCCGAATGCCAAGAACCGACCGCAGAGCTTCGCTCAGAAGCTGCGTTCCACCGGGAAATCCGTGAAGGGAAAACTGGGCTACACCAACCTGAACGAGTCCAGTTCGTCGCCTTTGAGGGACAGTCCTACCATGTCGCTGCACGAACAGCACATCCTCAAGATGGCCACCGAGTCCAAGGCCTCGCTGAACGGCGCCTGCGCCACCAGCGTGAGTGGCGACTACCAGAACACTCTGACCAAGGCGGGTATGCCGACCTCGATGGCCCCCATGCTGGAGACTCCGAACTGCTGGAAGACCATCTACCATCTGCTGGAGCTGTACGGCACCATGCCGGAAACCAAGACGGTGGTTCAACGAAGCTCCCTCAACGAGCACAAGAGCAAGCAAGCCGGCTTCGCCAACGACGAGGATGACCTGGCCAGTGCTCCGACTCCGCTGCCCCAGCACAGGGAAATGCTTCTCGTGGATGGTCCCTCGCAGGAGCGAACGCGCCTGATTGTGTTCGGGGTGGCCAAGATCCACAAGACGCGGTTGTTGGCCACCCTTTCCGGACTCAAACTGGAATCCGAGATCACTACGCTTAACAGCACGGCCACCTGGAGGAAGAAGGCTCGTCCAGTGTCGCTGGAGTGCTCCCTCACCGGTCAAGTGGGCCGAGCTATGATAGTGCTGCTGGAGGGAGTGGCTCCCAGCCAACAGTGAGTATTGGAACTCATCATAATAACGAATCAGCTATTTATAATCCTTTTGTTTCCAGAACCGTGGTCAAGGTAACTGTGGGAAAGAGCCAGACCCTTTACTCGAGTCTATCGAAGCGCGGCAAGGACAAGAACAGCGGCCTGCTCTCTATTGGCGCCGTCAACATAGACATTCCGCAGCACCCGGTGGCTCTGCACGGCATGATGACTCGCAGCTCCAAGCAGTTGTCCTCGACGCTGCAGGAGCTGAGGGTGAAACGGAACTCCGGACGCTCCACTCTCCGTTCGCACACTGCCGAAGAGCCCGAGTCGCCGTTCCATGCCCGGCACTCTGGCGGAGCCAGCAGTGGAGCCGGCGTGGCAAGCGAGATGCGGGAGCGAACAGTCTCCGGCGGTGGGGGAGGAGGTGGCGGCGTTGGAGGCGCCTTCCACCAGCAAACGCAGCAGGCTGCTCGTCGGGCGGCTCACTTGGCACAATCGAAGACTGGAACGGCAAGCCAGCACCAGAACGGCCTGCTGCAGCCCCTGGTCATGCAGTTCAATGTCCTGCTCCAGAGCCTGTCCATCAATGCGGCGTTGCTGCCGTCACTGCAGGCCCAGTACCGGATGAACCACGTCAGCTCGATGGGAGTGACCGGGCAGAGGGCCAAGTTCGTCATCGACCTGCCCACGCACACGCTCAGCTTCAACACGAAGATTCAGGTGAGTCTGGGGGGGATCTTCCTTAGTTAGTTGCTTTCGGAGATTAGTTTCATGTTTTATTTATTAATGAAGACCTCAAATACTTATTGTCAGTATTTAAATTCTAAAAAGTTTACAAAAATGGCGACAAATGCAGGATAAGAAGGATGATCAGGATAACTATTTAAAAAAGTTGTACATTTATATTTTTTATAAAAAAAGTTACAATCGGTGCTGTTAGCTCTTGGTTCTTTAGGATGAAAAGATTACTTGAGTGGAGAACATGCAGGATACAGTGATTACATTTAAAAAATCAGGATAAAATACTTGAATCCGGCTTTAGATCGGCTGCACCTCCTTCTTGAGCCAGGCCAGTGTGAACTCATCGCCCTCGCGGCACAGGATCGGCGAGAGGGTGTCCCACACCTGCTGGTGGTAGCTGTTCAACAGCTTGATCTCCACATCGTTCAGCAGCTCCTTCTTGATCATCTTCGTCTGCTTGGGGCACATGGTGATGGTCTTGAAGGTCAGGGCGCCCCGGTTGGCGAAGTTGTGCTGCGACTGGGCGGGCACGATTTGCACAATGTCCTCCACCCGGATGCCGAACTCTCCGTCCTGGTAGAAGCCGGGCTCGTTCGAAATGAACATGTTGGCCTGTAGACCGGGATCATCGGGCATCAGGCGGATGCCCACGCCCATGGGTCCCTCGTGGACGTTCAGAAAGTGGCCCACTCCATGGCCCGTACCGTGTCCGTAGTCCAGACCCACGTCCCAGAGTGCCTTGCGCGCTAGAGTGTCCAGAACCTGGCCCTTGACTTTGGCCGGGAAGATGGTGGAGCCAAAGTTGAGCTGACCCTTGAGGACACGGGTGTAGGCCTCCTTTTGGAAGTCCGTGGGTTCGCCAAAGTGCAGGGTCCTCGTCACATCCGTGGTGCCGTCCAGGTACTGGGCCCCCGAGTCGCACAAGTAGACCTCCTGGTCCGCAATCTTGCGCTTCGTGTCGTCGCGCGGGTGGTAGTGGATGATGGAGCCGTTGGGGCCGGACGCACTGATTGTAGTGAAGCTGAGTCCCATGTACTTGTCCTTGGAGCGGCGGAAGGCCTCCAGTTTGTCGGAGCCGGAGATTTCGTCCACCTCCTCGCCCAGCTTGACTTGATTCTCCAGCCAGGCGAAGTACTGGCACAGGGCCACTCCGTCGCGGATGTGGCTGTTGACGAAGCCCTCGATCTCCACGTCGTTCTTGATGGACTTCAGCACACAGATGGGAGTGACCTCCTGGAGGCGACGGGACTTGGGAATCAGAGCGGACAGGTAGTAGCTGCTGGTGGGAGCTATCCAGATCTTCGACTCCTTGGCGGCCACAATCTTGCTTATCTCTACTCCGATCGAGGCGTAGGGGAAGACGCTTATCTTGACCCCGTTTTCGGCCTGATGCTGGGCAAAGTCCGAGGGCAGCTTGGCGGAGTCCACGAAGAGCAGCAGCTCGTCGTTGGTCACGATCAGGTAGGAGAAGAAGACGGGATTGAAGTCAATGTCCGAGCCGCGCAGGTTCAAGAACCAGGCAATCTCGTCCAGGGCACTCACTACCAAGGCCTCCACGTTCTTCTCCTGGAACTGCTTCTTGACCACCTCCCACTTCTTGGCCACCGGGATGCCGGCATGCTCCAGCTTGAGGTTGATGATCTTGTTGCTGGTCTGCTTGGGCTGATCCTGGCCCCAGACCTCGTCGATCAGGTTGTTCTCGATCGGCACCAGCTGGCACTCCGACGAGGTTAGCTCCGTTTCGATGGGCTTCCAGGCCCGGAGCGATAGCAGGCGGGGATCCACTCCCACCGAAGAGCCCTTGGGCAGGTTCTTGGCCAGCCAAGCTCCAATCGACGGTGTGGTGGTCAGGCCGTCCTTCATCAGCACCCAGTTCTCGTCCAGCTGCTTCTCCGCTTGCTGGTAGTACCGTCCGTCGGTCCACAGCAGGGCGGAGTCGGTGGTGATGACCGCCGTTCCAGCGGATCCATCGAATCCGCTGACAAAGGCTCGTCTCTCGTCGTGGGCGCACTGATACTCGGACTGGTGGGCGTCGTCCGAGGGCACTATGTACGCCGCCACGCAGCTGGTGGTGTCCCCCACCTTGACGCGCTGCATCAGCTCCCGGAGCTTGGCCAAAATCTGGGTGGTGCTCTTCATCTTGCCGGCGAAGAAACAACTGGAAAAAGGCCCAAGTTTAGCGAATTGCCACGGAAAACAGTTAAGTCCGCGGAGATAAGATTATCTTACGTTTTAATCTGAACCGTAATCAGGCACTATCTTGTCGTAAATTATCGGCTAAATAACTCACAATGACAGTCAAAATTATTGTTCAATTTTTATTTTGTTTAACAATTTGGGTTGGGGTGTTGGGGTCACACTAAATGTTTTCAGATAGGTGGCGCGGTTGTATGGCGATGCTGGTATTTTTCTGACACGGCTGTAAAATGGTCCCTTTGAATGTTAACTATTCTGTTAACTGTTAACAGAATCTAAAATTTCCCTTTCAAGGGGCGCTGTTAATGATTTAAAAACATGGCGCCAAATTAAAATCTCACATTTAAGTCTAAATAAAAAATATTCATTAATTTCTTATTTTAGAACGAAATGAATCTACCATCGGAGGCCTGCATTGGCCTGCCGCCTGTCCACGTCCTGGCCGAATACATTCCCGACCATCGCCAGGATCACACGGAGAACATCGAAGGCATTGTCCTGCGCCAGGGTGGCTATGTGAATGCCAGTGCCGAGATCGGGGAGTTCGAGCGCTGCCTGACCACCGATCTGCTCAACCACCTGGTCTTCGTCCAGAAGGTCTTCATGCGCGAAATCAACGAGGTGCTCCAGAAAGTCTACGGCGGCGAGAAGCCAGTGCCTCTGTGGACGGAGGAGAGCGGGGACAGTGCCAGCGGCGTACAGGAGTCCTCCTTGAAGCGCATCCTCTTCTCCATCAACATTTCGATGAAGCGCATCCAGCTGACGGCCACCACCCCGTGCTCCTCGGCGGTTCGCTTCGAAACAGGAACCCTGGAGCTCCAGCTCTCCAATCGCGTCAAGAACCTGGGAGACTTGAGCAATAGGAAACTGTTCTTCAAGGCGCACATTGATTTTAACTTGTCGCTCGGTCAGATCATCCGGAATGTGATCTTCGACGAGGCTGAGCCGGAGTTCCAGCAGTACGCCTTCTTCCACACCACCATTGGTCTGAGGAACGCCTTCCAGGACGAACTGCTCAACGAGGACAAGGAGCTGATCCTGCTCACGCTGAAGAGGCCCCTGGTTTATGTCCAACCGATTGCCGTGGACAAGGCCATCCTGGTGTGGCTGAACTACAAGAACGCCTACGAGTACTGGGCGGAGAAGAGAGCCAATCTCTGCCACGAGCATGTCCAGCACAGCCAGTATGGTCAGTACTCCGGCGCCGGCTCTGCCTCCGCCCAGCAGCAGCCAAATCCGCAGGTCTTTGACCGCGTGGCCTTTGGCCAGATAGCCAGCTCCAATCTGTCCACCTTGTTCCTGCAACTTACCGTGGAGGACATGGGAATCTGTTTGCCGCTCAAGCAAGTTAATACAACGGTAAGGGATTAGGATTCAAATCTTTCCAAATTAAATTCTAACTATGTATTCTTCTTTCAGACCTTCGGCTCTCGCTCCTACCAGGACTTTGATGCCAAGGGTGCCGTGGTGATCACCTTGGAGAACACAATAATCTCGGCCTGCAACTCCGGAGCTTTGGTATCCAAGGGCAAGTTCCAAGGCCTGTGTCTACGCTTCGCAGACGATTTTGAGACGAATCTGGACGACTGGAAGCCCAACAATGGGGAGCCCATCATGAACGTGTGCGTGGTGTCCGAGGGAACCTTCGAGGTCTGTTCCCGGACGACGGCCGCCAAGAAGGGCGAGAACGCCAAGTGGCTGCTGAACGTCAAGTGGCAGATGGAGGGTGTGGACATCCACTTGGATGTCAACATTGGCAAGCAGCTGAGCTCGCTGGGACACACACTGACCATGCTCACCGGGTTCGAGGAGGACGAGACTCAAATGGAGTCACCCGACAGTGACGAGGGTGACCAGAGCTGCCGGGACACGTTTGTGCGACGTCGTGGGGACTTTGATAACCTGCCGGCCTTCGTCTTCGATCCCACCATCGACTCTAAGAAACGTTCCTTCATGATGGAGAAGGAGATGGCCGAGCAGCTGAAGATCATCAATGATTTGCGGACGCTGGGAGCCTCCCACAATACCGTGGCTCACGAGGAGCGGCGCCTCCAAGAGCTTCAGGCCATATGCTACAAGTACTTCCGGAGGGACATGATCCAGAAGTGGAAGAGGCCTTCGCTGAGGAGATCCCTCAAGAACTACAGTCGCTCGCATTCCTACATCGGAGCAGGACCACCGGGATCCGTGGGCTCTGTGGGAATGCCTCAGTCACTGGACAATGGCAGTTACGCCGGCCGACGATTAGACACCATAGCATCCAACGATGAGATCTCTAGCTTGCAGAGCACTCCAGCATCGTGCCATTCCCGTAGTGCTTCCCTCAAGCAGAGTGGTGGAGGAGGAGGAAGCGTGGCAGGAGTTGGACGCGGACTGAATGCCCTGGGAAGGGTGACCTTCACGGAGGCCATGCGCCAGACCTCACTGCCCAATGCGGATACCGACACGGAAACCGCTGATAACGAGCTCGACTGGCGCGGCGACATCACGCCCAGCGAAATAGACGTAGATGGCACATCCGTGGAGATGCGCCGCAAGCACGGACACAACCAGAAGCAACCGGAACCCAATATCGACTTCGAACTGGACATCAAGGTGCTCGTGAACTCCGGCAAGTGTGTGCTGCACACCAAGGACACAGGCGAGGAGCGGGCCCAGGGCTACGGAGGTTCTAGTGGAGCAGCGCCCGCCTCGAGTGTAAAATCCCATAAGAGGGAGCGGAGCATTGGAAACGACTGGGGCAGTCCCACGCCTTCGAGAAGGCAGCGGGACAAGAGCAAGCTCCGCTACAATGCCAACGCCTTGCTGGCGGATCTGACCATCTTCCATATTCCCGGATTGGATGTGAAACTCCACTACCAATCGCGAACTCTGGCGGAGCAGTTGACTGGGGAGCAGCAGGTGCCTCATGGTCGCCGGATGGGCAGCAAGCGGGCTACATTGAGTGCCTGGATGACGTTGCAGAGTATCCCCGAGGAGACCATCATCTCGCCGCACATCCTAGAGTTCCTGGAGCAAACGCTGGAACCCATTCCTGCTCGCCAGCCCAGCAGCGTGCCTCCTACCCCGTCCCACAACGCCGCCGTTAACCTGGACATTCTCCCCGCCAACTATGTGACCTACGCCTCCTTCCCCGTGGACGTCATCGTCTACTTCCACATGCAGCCCTCCACCTTCCGGTTCAGCTGCCTGCCCGTATCCCGGGTGGAGTGCATGCTGCAGCTGCCCAGCTTGGATATCGTGTTCAGTTCGAAGCGCAGCAGCGAGGAGGAGAACACGGGGAATCTGGGTCACTCGGGGCATCCGGAGCAGCCCTTGCCCACTGGCGGACTAAGTGTCACCGGCTGCCTGGCCGACTTCAATGTGTTCATCTTCCACCCGTACGGAGGCAAGAAGACCTCCAAGGAGACTCAGTTCTCGCCGCTAAGCGACAGCGAACGGAAGGACTCGCTGAGCATCAACGTGGAGTTTGTCAAGTTCCACATCACGCGCTGCCGGAAGGTCTACATCGAACCACTGCCCAGCTCCAAGAGGTCCCTGGACCAGTCCCGAGCAGTCATACGCTTCTCCACCATCGTGGACATTGGCAGTGCCAGTTTCAAGTATGATATGCGTCGGCTTACCGAGATCCTGGCCTTCCCGAAGGCCTGGTACCGCCGCAGGATCGTGCGGCGCTTGTTCCTGGGCGATCTCAGTGTCCACCAGCAGCAGCAGCAACAACAGCAACAGCAGGGTGATGCTTCTACTCCTGTGACACCGACTCCCAGTGAAGATGCCAGCAGGGCCAAGGATAAAATGCGACTGGATTTCGACGCTCAGCCGTCGCAGCAACAGTTGGGCCACTTTGGCGCTGTAAGGAAGCTCAAGAACCTCGGGAAATCCTCCAGTGCCGAATCCTCGGGCACCCCGCCCTCGGAGAAGAACCAGATCACTGCCTGGGAAACCCTGGTGCTCTTCGCCGTCAATTTCACGAAGCTGAATGTCCAAATGAACATCGGAAATGTGTGCGGCAATGTAGTGTGGCTGACCAAGGATTTCCGATCGGACGGACGGCTCTCCATCGGAAGCACCGGCTACAAGAACATGTACGCGGGCATATACCTCGGGGGATCCGCTCTGGACGCCAAGGGTGGCATCGTGGGCGGCAGCTTCGAGGTTAACAAGATCAACAAGCGTTTCCACATCAAGGAGGAGGCGGGCATGGAGCCCTATCACACCATGGGCCTGAGTTTCATGGCCATGGAACTGCGTTTGGACTACATGGGCACTTCGGTGCTGATGACGAGGATAAGCAGCTTCTCCGCCGCCATGAAGGACGAGTGGCGCACTGCCGCCCAGGCGGCGGCGGCTCCATCTCATGGGAAGGATCAGGCCCGAGCTCTGATCTTTATCCACGGCGACCTCACGTGGGACCAGCTGCAGATCATGATCAGCAAGTCCACGACTGCCGATCTCCTGAAGATGTACTTCAAGCTGGAGGAGTTCTTCACGCAGCAGTTCAAGTCCTCGAAGCGGGTCTTCTCAAGCCTGGAGCCGCGCCTCCAGGATCGCTCCGCCAGCATCAAGCGGCGACAGCAGTTCAAGAAGAAGGCGGCGGGCAACGGGGAACTGGCGGCTCCGGTGCAGATTCAGGGCTTGATTGGCGAGAACACGGATGCCCGGCATCACCGCCACTGGCAGAAACCTCTGGCCCACGCCGTGGGTTTGGTGGTGCCTTCGCTGGTGACCCGTCTGCCACGTCATGGCAACGTTCTCGGCGGCACCGTGGAGCTGAGAGGCCAGAACATCTCACTGGCTTGCTTCCACGGCATCAACTTCAAGTCCAAGTCCTGGGCTCTCTTCAGTCTTAGGTCGCCGTCCATCAACTTTGCGACGGAAGCTCGGCAAGTGGACGACGAGGTGCTCGTTACCCAGACACTCACCTCCTGCCTGGGCCAGACCACAGAGGTGCAGCAGCAACAGAATCACTCAATGGCCATTGTCAGCCGGATCAGCCGGAATATCATTTTTCCGCCGCAGTTCAAGACGCTCAACGAGTGGTTCCACTATGCCTTTGCCAACAGCGAGATCGATGGTGAGTTGGGAGTGGATGGATCTATTCCTGACATGGTATATTAATAATATTTTTTCGTCTAATAGCTGTGGATCGCTTCCCCATATTGGAGTGCGAGCGTGAGATTGCATCCAATTCGATCGAACGAACACGTGCCTCTGGAAGCAGCAGTGCCTCCAAGGCGCAGGAGCATAACCACAATCGGGAGGTAATCTTTGCCCTGCCCAGCCTGCAGCTCCACTTCAAGACTGAGCACAAACAGGGACCAACCACACCAGAGCCAAGTGGTGAGTATAAAAGGATAAGGCTTTAAACTATGTATTTAATATTTTAATTTTACAGAAAACAAGCCAGAAGTCTTGTGCAGCTTCATCACTGAGTTCGATGACCACATCTTTGTGACCGTCGATGCAGATGCCTTTTTCTTCCTCCACGATCTCATCACCTCCTACGTGACTGAGAAGGAAAAGGTGGTAAGTAAAAGATACATACTATATTTTAACTTCTTTTACATGAACCCTTTCTTTCCATCAGATTGGAGCCCAGTCGGCGCGAGCCGCCTCACCCAATCTCTCGCAGAAGGCCAACCTCAAGCCCTATCTGACCGAGGAGATTCTCAAAGAAAGGAAGGCAGGAGCCTCTAATACGAACCTTACTGCCCATGGCCAGCAGATGAGCGCCAGCAAGAGTAGCCTTGATCCCCTGCAGGGAGGCAGTCACTCGAGTCTATCGAGCACGGCTGCCAATGTGACAGGAGCAACGGGAACTACCACGAACACGACGACGACGACGACTACGACAACAGGAGCGACAGCGGCAACGACAAGCGGAACAGGCACTGGAACCGCAACCGCTACTGCCGCTTCCACATCATCGACCACAGCCACAGCGACTGGAGCGACAGGCTCGACACATGACACGACCGATGGCAAGCAGCCGCCGGAGAACGCCCCGCCCAGCTTTGATCTCGAATCCTTTGTGCGCGACTGGCGGCACTTTGAGTGCCAGACCTGGCACCTGGAGCCCACGGTGCGCCTGCTCTCCTGGGCGGGCAAGTCCATTGAGCCGTATGGCGTTGACTACATCTTGAACAAGCTAGGATTCAGCCACGCACGCACCACCATACCCAAGTGGTTGCAGCGCGGATTCATGGACCCCCTGGACAAGGTTCAAGCACTGATGATGCTGCAGCTACTACTGATGGTGCGTGAGAATAAGATGGAGCAGCGGGATGGTGGCTCAGGAAGCGGAAGCGGAAGCGGAAGCTCCAAGCAGCAGAACCATCGGCCACCAACGAATTAGTAGCAGCATGGCAGAGCAAGCATCTATGACAACTGACAATTACCCGAGAAGTCTTTCAACTTAGTTTAAGTAGCGATTCAGATATTAGGGGTTTTGTCATCCGTGTAAAGTTTTCTATATTCTATACATTATTTATTTGTCCCGGCTGACCTGGCACCCCTTCTACGTAGGCCAGATATAGGTATTATTTGGCCGCTATGGCACCATCTTATCTAATGTAAATGGTTTGCTCTCCTTCCCATAACTTTAAGCGTATCTGTATCCTTTCCCCCATTTTTTAAATACTTAGGTGCAATCAGTGTGAAGTGCTTCGTGTAATTTGCTCAATTTTTGGCGCTTTGTAAACAATGATTACATGGATTACATTTTTTTGTGGTTATTTCTAGTGTTTACTATGCAACAATGAGCCAAGCAATTGTGTTTAACCTTTAAGTAGCTCTAATCTACCAGATTATACATATAATATAAATACAATCCAAAATGTATATCGATAAGTAACTGAATAAACTTTCGGAAGTGCATACCAAATAAAAATTAACAAATAAATATGATGTTTCTTTGGGAGATTATCAAATCACTATCTGAGAGGAAAGTTTTCTTGGAATTTGTAATAACCTTTTGGCTTTTGAGATCCTTGGGAAAGGACCTCCATCCCATCTATTTAAATCACGCATTGCGACATTTCTGGCTGTTTTGATGTTTCTGGGAAACGTTCCGGTTAATTTGCCTGCTGCTCGGCATCCTTTCGACTCCTTGGGTTGTCCTGGGCCTCGCTCTATGGGGCGGAATCTGTTTTTTTTTCTTATTTTTTTTGTGCCCGAGTAAACTTTGCATCCGCAGCGTGTATCCGTTCATGTTTTTCTCCTCCCGGAGCAGTGTGCAAATGTTTTCCTCGACTTTCTTGGCGCCTTTCACCGCCGCTTTCACCGCCTTTCCTCCGCCTTCTCCGCCTGTCACACAGAGCCTTCTTTTTTCCATTTTTCGGAGCAAGATACCCGAGTCTGGCGCTGTGTCTTTGTAAACATTTCATTTTCCATCAAGGTTGCGTTTTTAATTATCTTTTCTTTCTCTGGCTGCTCTCGATGTGATGGGTTCCTTCTTCTGATTTTTTTTGTGATTTTTTTTTAGCATATTAGGCTCAGAGTCAGCCTTTTTTTTTGCTTTTCTACATCATTTCGCTGGGCCAAGTTGATGAGCTTTTCACGCATTGTAGGCGCGGAGGACTAAAGAACTGCCAGAAGGATGGGGGACCTCCAATAGCCAGGGTCTTGCCAGTTTTCAAGCGAGTGGTTTACTTTGGAGATTAGTTTATCTAAAGTTAATGAGGGTTAAAACTAATAGGCGAATGGCTTAATTTTTAATTATGAGACTTGCTCTTCTTTTGCGGTCGGCCTCCCCCTTTTTTTGGTTTCTGGTGTTTGGTCTCAGCTTGTTTGGGCTTCCTTTGGGGCCCCTTTGCCCTTGACGGGCTTGGTGGCACTTAACTTAAACCGCCAGCAGCTAAATGGCTTTTTAAAATGGGCTTATTGCCAGTCGGTCTCTGCCAAGATTCGCTTTCACTTTCTCTGACATTCTTTTGGGAGTCACCTTTGGACATCCGATACACGTTTCGTTATTAGTTTTCATCTGAAATGGCTTGCGGAAAGTTTTCCAAATCATTTTTGTCTAGAATTTCGGTTGGCAGCTGCTCCATAAATCCCCCAAGACCCTACCTCCCGATGTCAAGATGTTCCAGACACATTTTTCAATTAATTGGCCAAACTTCAAATATCAATTGTTTTCTGTTTCGTATACTTTTTACTTTCTGGCAGCCCTTGGCTTGAATTACACTCATCGTAAATTCTGTGATTCTGTGAAATATGAGAGCAGTGCTGTCATAACAATCACACATCCTGGAAAGGTACAAATAATTTCACATATGGAGTGACTGGATATACAATGTGCCATTAAAAAAGGTATGAGTTTGATGATGGCTATGGGGTATGAATGGGGATGATCAATGTAGTCTTTAACTATAATAAAAATTCAAATAAAATATGCTTAGAAGTCAATTGAATCTGTTTTTTTAATAGGCCCATAGATGCCTAATAATTTTTTTAAAGTTCCAGGGTATTAGGACTTCTTTAACTCCATGTTTTGTAGCCAACAGCTCCAGTTTTATTTATTAGACCAGTCACTGGCAATCAAGCACAGACTGTGCTCCGCAATTTATGCCCCACAACCCTTGAACCCCGGGCTCTAAATTATTTTTTAATTTCTTCGGCTCGAGCCTACGAAAACTTTTGGCTGGCCGAGAACAACAAACAACATAATAATCAAGTCAATAAAAAAGTCATAAAAAAATAGAACACACAAAAAACAATAAAAAAGCAGCAAGGAAGCAGCTAGCGAAAATTTTCTCAAAGGCCCAAGGATATCCAGAAGTCGGGGCCGTGTCCTGTGGCTAGGACTCTATCTGCCTGTATTTGTGTTTGTGCGACTTGTGGCATGACCAGAACATGCCATAGACAAATATCAGACAAGACTAGAGAGAGACAGGAGCCGGGATCTGGGAAGCGAAGAGCTTGTAAGGACGATAAAGCAGACAATAAAAACCACGAAGCCTAATAAAAATTACATTTTATTTTATTTCCTGTCACCCCGCCCCGGGTCCTTGTCGATTCCCCTGGCTTTGCCGAACAATTTTAAATAGTCGGAGGCACGCACGTCAACAGGACAACAGCAGGCGCCAGCAGCAGCAGCAGCAGCAGCCTTGTCCTGGGAGTCTCTAAATTACAGTCAAGATATTCGGCTACCAGATAGCGTGGGCCAGGCCCAGGACAATCTGCATCCGCCACCCCATCCTCCACCCTCAACTTGGTGCCGTTGGTAATGTAACTAACGACTCCCTCGTGTGCTGGCCAGTGTACAATTTGTGGACATTTAACTGTTTCTAATAATTATGTAAATGTCCGTCACTTGATGCGGCACTTTTGTGGCCAGGACCTCCACTCCCACTCGAAAATTTTCAACTTCCTTCGCGACTTGGCGGCGGAGGACATTCATTGTCCGTTACGGCAATTCCTCTTAGTACAATTATATGAAGTCCTTGGGAAAATAAAATGAAAAGCTTCACGGCCAAGGGAAGAACTCCCTCTCTCCACATCCTTGCGTCAACTTTAATGATGTCCTGGGGGCGTACAATTGGGAATGATGCTAGAATTACTCTCAAGTACATTAAATTGCAATAAATTCCAAAATAAAAAACAGCTTCTATTTATAAATGATAATTTACTAAACCTATTGAGTTTCAGTTTTAATTTGGTTTCAGTTTTAGGAGAGAAGGTTGCATATTTTATTTCAGTTATAAACTTTAAATGATTTATATTTAATAGATATATATTTTAACTTTTAAGACATCATAAATACCTAAAAAAATGTATAAAATCTCAATAAAAGTTGGTGATATAGTAGGTTTCTCGCCAAGAAACCTGCCGGCTTTACGTCTCTTAATGGCCACCAACAATGCTTCCTTATTCCTATTCCACTGCAGCGAACCATAAAATTATTATGCAAATACGGTGGGGAATGTGCGGGGAAGGGGGAGGAGGAGGAGACACAAAGACCAGGAGGCACAAGGACCGGGAGTGTGCACATATTAGGGCTACAAGCCGTTAATATGCAAATGGCACCGCGACTCATTCATAAAAGGGGATTTCTCCACAGCTACGCCGCCTAGGTCCTGGGAACAGGATGTGCCGGCCATTCATGGCCATCACGTCGGGAGTTAGAGTCCTGTGGTGCTGCGGAGGTGTGACGCCCCGAAGAGCAGGACAATGGCGAAGTTCGCATGTGTATAGTTTGTAAGACTAATGAGTGGTTCGAGGCGGAAAGGGGGATTTAAAAATGAACATTAACTTGGAAAGTAATGCTATGCAAAGAAAAAATAGGATTATAGGGGGCTGAAAGTATTGAATTTTAGCTTCCTATATTAATTTCTATTCTTGGTTTTTTTATAAAACTGAACTATCCAATTGCTAGTCCCAGGACACGCTTCCTGGTCATTATGCTGTAACCTCGAATCTCTTAATGCACTTGCATGAAAAATTATACAAAGCACAGCTGAAAGAAGGCAAAGAAAGTGTAGAAAGCAGAGCCAGAGAAAGTAGGACCGGGCCAGGTCCTGGCCACTGAGAAGTCCTGACTGTGGAAGTGCGCACACAAGAATTTCGCCACTCGACTGTGGCAGAGTAATTTCATAATTATGCAAGCACAAATGCCATTGTGTGACCTCGCCACCCTCTCCATATTTCCATTTACCGCCTCACCCACCCACTCCCTACCACTCCAGACCACCCGCCACTCGCCATTTTCCATTTTTCCCAACCAGCCGCAGTATGTGGCAGCCTCAAGTGCAGGGGCAAAGTGTATAATTATTTGTTGCCTTGTAATTTTTCACTTAATTTCCATGGTCCGGGGCGTGACATCCGCTTTCTTCTGGACAAAAAATATAAAATAATACAAAAGGATTGCAATTATTTTAAATAATCCTCAAACTGGCGTAGGAAATGAAAGTCTTGAATTTTCGGTAGTTTATGAAATTCTCCTTCCATTTTCCAGGCATCCACTTGATTTTCAGTTTCCCAAAAACACTTAACGCTAATCATCATATAAATGGTTTGTAAAATATTAGATAAGAGCCGCAAAAAAAAAAATAAACTGTTAAATGTTTTGGAATTAAATGCGTGATTTACCCCGTTGCTGGCTGGCTGGCTGGTAGGGGTTCCCCTCCAGCTTTTCCCGCTTTTCCAGCTCCACCACGCCGTCCCGAGTGGCTCAGTTTTTGGTTGCTTTTTCGCTTTTCCTCAGCGGGCGAGCGCCAACGCGATTTTCCATTAAATCCTTGAGCAGCTAACGCGCTTAACTCTGCTAACCAACAAACCTCAGCACCCACCTCCTTTTTTGGGGTGAAAAATGGAGGCGGGGCAGCCCCGGCAGAGCTTATGCAAAAATTTTGTTTTATAAAATTTTCAAGTCAAGCGCCTAATCCCAACACTTATTCTTATACACTTCAATGTCTGGCACTAGAAGAGGGGCTTGGAGGGGGCACAGCGGGTGGTTTAGAGTATGGGTACTGCACTGAAAGAAATCTTATGATATCTAATAGAAAATATATAATTTATTTAATTTATTTCCCAAAAAAGTTGATAGCCTTGACAGAAAATCTGCTCCAAACTTTTAATAGGTTAGTCTTCAAAATGTTTACTAAAAACTATCCCTTAATTTAATAATTTCTCTCAGTGTATGTGCGTTTTGTCGTCTTGGCGTAGGGCATTGGAAAAGTTTTTCTTTTCCCAACCAGACAATATTTTATGACAAGTGCCAGAGGAGAGGGAGTTGAGCGATGAATGGGTGGTGCGTCTTTAGCTTCTAAGATGGTTTCCTTGGGCTGTGGTTAGGGGCTCTGGTGTAAAGGAAGGGAAGCGGGGAAGGTGGGGGCGTGGCAACACATTGGCACATTTTGGGATTATGCCACTGAAAAATTCATTCATTTCCTGCTTATTTTTCACGACAAAACGGGCGGGACCGAGAACGAGAAGGAGCCTTCCACTGCCACTGCCACAACCCAAAATACTTTGTAATATATAATTAAGATTACAAGCTTTTTGGTTTTCGAGAGGCAGTTTTAAAGGCAGTGAGTGGTAGCAGTGGGTACTGGGCGGCTTTTACGACTTTGACTTGACTGATAACCGAAGGCGCGGCCGCAGGAATTTATTCATGGCCAGGGTCCAGGGACCCTGTATCCTTTTGGATCCTTGGGCTTACCGGGTTGTTTATGTCCGGGCGCAACCTCTCGCAGATTAATTTATGCGCTGCGTAATTATTAAATCAAAAGTATTAATGCCCGAGCCGAGCATCTTATCGCTCAGAACTGAATTGGCCTGAAAGGCCAAGGCGCTAATCAACATTTAAGAGTTTCATGGCCTACTTATCGGGGCAAAGTGGTGGCGTAGGACGTTGATTCCGTGGAGTGCAGTCTCTGAATACTAATTGAATTAATAAGATAAAATAAAATGCCATAGTGGGTGCATCGCCTACACACTCCTCTTATCCCACTCTGATACCCACTCTCCCCAATGGCGAAATGTGGCAAATTGTCAACCATTTGACAGGAGGCATTAACAAGCCTCGCTGGCGGTGAAAGACGATACCACTTCAGTTTCAATTTGCATGACGCATTAATCAGCATTCGATTTGAATCTCGTTATCTTGTTACCAACCAACCAACCAACCCCACTCGATAAATTGGAGCATCAAATGGTGAGTAATTTCTTTATGCCGTCGGTGTAATGTGCCACCATAATTTAGCCAGGCCAACAACGATAAGGGCGAGTGCCTGGAAAAGAGGAGTACTACCTGCCACCTGAATGAAATTAGTATGCCAAGACATGAAAATCATTAGGCCAAAGACAAACCGCTCCAACTGCGGCTGCACACTCTGCTCTGGCTGGGTGGGTGTCACTAATTAAATTATATTCCGGAGAAGACCAGGGCCGGGTTAGCAACAATCAGAGTGGCTCAGATTTTCCTTTCCGCCCACAGCAGGTGTAATTAAAGAGCTGCCATTGTCAGTCGCAGGGTGTTTTGACCATTTTCCCAGTATGGTTTGTGTTGGTTGAGCGGAGAGACTTACTAGTTTTAATGAAGTATGTTATGAAATAGACAAGCATTGTCTACCTAAAGTCACACCAAAAAAAATCAAGCTGTTTCATCCGCAAAATTAGACACTTTCGGAGAACCCCGCGGGAAGTCAAGCTACTCAACTAATTAAAGAAACCCCAAAGGGTCTCCGACTGAAGCGTATGAGATTGTTTTCGATAAAGATTATGCACAAGTTGTCTCCTGGCCCACCTCCTCACACCCTAGAGCTCTTTTTCTATTTTATTTTCGCTTTTTAATTTGATGCGAGGAAACAACAGCTCCAGGAATAAAAAAAAAGGAACCACAATGTTCCAGGAGGAGAAAAAAAGGAGAATGGTTCCATTTCTGGGGCCCTTTGGCAACGGGTTAAATCGCTTGTAATTACGCTACATAAATTTTAAATAAAGTATCCGTTTCTTTTCGCCGCTCTTTCCGCCTCCTTGCACTGAAAGGATCTGCCCACAAAATTATATACATTCATTCAGATATATATGTATGTATGTGTGTGTGTACGTTTGAAATTCCCTTTGTGTTAATTGCGCTGGTTAGCGGAGCTTGGCGCAAAAAGTCAGTGCCCAAGTCAACCTCGAGTTGACCTTTTTCCCCAGCCATTACGACCCCTCCGCTCCCAGCCATCCCAGCCAAACTGAACCAACTCAACCGTCTCAGCCATCTCAACCATTTTAGCCGAGCTTACATGCTAATTGTAACCAAAAATCCTGTTTATTGTGCGCACATCAAACTTTTAGTGTTGGTAAGCGGCTTTGAATGTAATACATTTGGCCAAATTGCATGCGAGTCCTGGGTCTTGGCCCAAAGTCCCCGGATTCCGGCTGACTTAAGCTGCCATTGTAAGCGTTTTTGGGGTCGGGGCACTGCGATTTCCCAATTCTCTGGAGGGGTTGGGTCCCTGGAGCCCTCCTCCCCGGACTCTCCCAAGGACAACCGACACACAAAAAGGTCAACGGGGTAACGAGCACCCTTGGATATGATTACGCTGCGGTGGGTCCAAGTTTTTTACGACCGTCCCGACAAGTTGGGGAAAAGCTTATGTGCCGGGACATAATGCTAATCGGCATTATAGTAAGGCGCTCGAATGCCCAAATCGGGTGTAATCGTCGATCCTTAAATCGGGTAATGTCGGCCAGGTGAGGGCTTATGGGGGATTGGTTCAGAAATTACCTAAAAACCTATTAAAGGACACCTCCTGATTCTTTAGATTTCATCAAATTTTAAACTAAATTATTGAAGAACTCGCAATGCCTTCTTTCAACTCACTGTGAGTTAACAGCTTTTGGCACTTTCCGCCGACATTGGAATTTGAGTTTTCATTTAATGGATGTAGCTATAAATAAACTGGAGATGGTGGCCCTCTGCCTGGAGTCCTGGAGAATGGCACTCAAGGTTAATAAATGCACCTGTTCCGCATCACTCTGAATTTCTTCATATCATGACCGATATCCGGCTTACACTCCCAACCAATAAAAATGTTCAAAATAATCACATTAAATAATATCCCCTTCCCAGTGGCATGTAAAGCGCATCAATTTCATGCCTTGAATAAGAGCGGAACCGGAACGGCAAAAAGTAAGAAAAAATCCATTGAAAGGCATTAAAAATTGTAACGTGGATACATGGGTGAAGGATGGGACTGGAACTGGAACTGGGAATGGGGCAGTGGCAGTGGCAGGAGAAGGGTGTCCTTGCCACTCACCGCGGGCGGCTCTTGTCGTTGTACTTGGCAAAAGCGGATATTGATAAATTCACGGCAATCAATAAAAAGTGATAAATGACAATTGCGTGTTCGCCGAAATAAAAAACACAAAATAAGAGAAAAATTAAACAAAAGAGGAACCGGAAGAGTGCAAAAGAAAAACATGGAACGGCTGAGGGTTATGAACGAGGAATTCAAACATAACGAGACCAGGACTTGCACCCTTTCCTGTTGCTCCAATTAATGGCCAGTACAAGGTGAGAAAATGTTCATTTCTTTCTTCAATTTTTCCGCCTAGAGGCCTTCTTCTACTACTAATTGCCTGCTAATATCCATTTCTCAAATGAATACGTTTCCATGTTCGGACTTTTGTCATCCTTTTGCCATTCGACTGGATACAGCAAAGGATACTATACACAAAATTGCAACAAACAAGACAGACAAGACAGAAATTACTATGGCAAATAAAACTGAAGTAAGAGCGAAGTTGAGTCTGTTTTTTGCCATTTTACGGCATATTGCTACTGGGCCATTGTTTCTCATGCCTGAATGCACTAAAATAAGGGTGAAAGTTTAAAAGGATATACCAAGAAAAATTGGTAATTATTCTTGAAAAAATAATATTGTGCATATAAAGAAAAGCAATATAGTTTGTATGGTAACTAACTCCTTGATTATTTCCAAACGTATTTTTTCTACCCACATGTCGTATACTTTATTTTCAGTGGCTTGAAAAAAATTACACAGGATCCCTGATTGCTCCAGGACAAAGCAACAATGCAAAAATCTAAAGAAATACTCGTTTGTCGCTCTGCTGACACAAAAAACCAGTTTTTATCAAATTGTTAACTGAAATAGGAAATCTTAGTTATGCAATTGTTCCACATCGTTTTGGCCAAGTGGTGGCCATTTGAGATGACCAACCAGTGACCTTCAGGCAGGGTTTTAGGGGCTTAAAAAAAGTATTTGAATAATAAAACTAAAATTTAAATACTTAAGACTTCTTTTGCTTTCATTTTTTATATTTCTATTTAGACAGCATAGATAGAGTCTCTATTGAGTTCATCATTAAGTGAACTCGGTGTGCCATTTCGTTCAACTATCACATCGACTCCTATCCCATTCCCATTGTTTTTGTGTTCAATAAGCTTGTTTCTGCCACGCCTCCTTGTGTCCTTTCTCCCACATGGCCATCATTGTTGGAATAACACAACAATAACACACACAATTATGCAAGAGAGTTCAAAATAAAAATGTTAGTCCTTCCCCAAATTGCCGCTCATTTATTTGATTTTATGTGGCCACCATTTTCCATGTACTCGAAATACTTGTATTTGTTTCCATATATACTTGGCTATAATGGCAACAAACAAAGTCGGGTTGGAATAATCCGATAAACGGCCAACGAAAGAACACACACTTGAGTGTTATGTGCCTGGCCATTGCCATTTTGCCGGTTAGTTTGCCATTATTATGGCCGGGCTAAGCTCGGATTTCTCTTTTTGTATTTTGTTTGAAAGGTATCCAAAGGGATCAGCTCAGGTTGAGGTGATAAAAGCTCTCTGATGCGTCTGGAAGAGGCGGAATAACATCACAGTATCATCGGAAGATTATTGGGAAATTCTTGAGCTTATTTAAAGAGTTAATAAGTTTATGATTCAAATAACAAAGAAGGTTGTCTTTTGTGTTTATTCTCATATAAATGGCATAGGAAACTGCTACCACCAAAAAACGTAAAATGTGTAGAACAATGAATGAAAAAAAGTGCGAATAAAGTCCTTATTTTACGAAACGGCTGCGTATGCCATTAAAAATTCAAGTGGGCAAGAAAAAATGGCTAGAATTCTAGGCAGGTAAAGGGAATTCAGAATCAAAGTATGATGAAGATGAAGGAGGAGATGGAGGGAATACCTGGCAATGGCAGTGGTAGAATCAGTGGCCTCGGGAGTCCTCGGACAGAGTCCTTTTTGCAGAGTCCTGCCACTGAGGCGTAAGCTGTCAGCTCCTAGCCGCAATGCGGCCTCAACAAGGGGGAAAACGAAGCAGGATTTTGGGTAAAGAAGCAAGGACAAAGGACGAGAGCCAGGACAACAGTACAGCCGCAGCAGGCCCAGTCCATTAAATGTGTCAAAAGACACGGATTTCAGGCTATGAATGCACTGCAACCTTAGAACAAAATGGTGTAGTTGGTGAAAAAATTAAGAAAATAAAATTGTTCTTTAAAAATTAAATCTCTATACTTTTAAGGTATTCTTTTTTGATTATCCAACTTTTCCAGTCAACATCTCAATCTAAACAGTCAACATCTATTTGGAAAGCTTTGACACTTTTTATTTTTAGTTTAAAAGTTTATTAGTTCTGCAGGACTTTCTGTGGACTGAAAGTGCCAATCGAAAGTGTCCAATTAATTGCTATAAACCTAATTGGCATTAGCGAGAAGCCAATTAGTTTGATAGTTCTAATAATGCGGTTTATTTTAAAGGAAAATAATTTGAAGAGGACGTTTATAAATTTAAATTTAGGAGAAAATTTGTTCAATATTTTCAGCATCATGAGAGTTAAATAAAACAAAACAAGAGAAAACCTCAACGTCTGCGGGTTACTTGACATTGGGAGATAAGGTTGATGGGAACTGAGACACATCCTTGTGGCATTGCCGCACGAGTGGCTTCCTGGTGGCACGTAATCACACATTCTGCATACTGAGACAGTATTTTGTTTTCTTCTAAAATAAAATAACTTATTCCAGGCTCAAAAGCAGAGTTCCAGGACTAAGCTAATGGAAATAAGTCACAATGGCATATCCCTTCAGACTGATTTATGGCCATTTCTTGTCGCCATTAAATGTCAATTGTCATTGAACTGTACGAGATATATTCGATTTGACTGTTGCAATGACGTCAATATTTGCCAGACACCATAGAAACCAGTTGAAGAAACTTCCTGCCAAGGATGGACATTGCAAAATACACCTGTGGTTAGCAGAATAGGAAGTTATTCGATGCACACAAGATCCAGCACTAGAGTCGCCACCTCAGTTGTTTCTAAACAGGAACCTAATGCACTTCACTGATTTGTTGTATTCCACATATCCTGTTTCCTCCATTTTGTTGACTTCCGTTTCGCACTCGACGTTGTTGCAGCTTCTTCCATTGTTGCCACCGAAGCCAGTCAAACCATTGTCATCATTGCTGAGAGTCCGTGGGATGCCAGGGTGTGGCTGGCTACTTCAAAGCCTGGTAATATCCTTGTCTGGCCAAAAGCGTTGATTGTCGTCGCCTGCTCATCGTCACTTTTACTTGCACTTTCTCTGCCACCGCTTCTCCATCGTGCTTTGGAAAAAAAGGACGAAACAGCAGCAGCACTTCGACCACTTGCCCACTTTGTTGCGGCCTTTTCGGTCATCCTTTCGCCATTACGGCGTAATTGACACTTGCTCCGCAATTTCAACCGCCACCATCCATCCTTTTTGTGTGGCGACTTTAGTCCTGCAGTTGCAGCTTGGAACTTGCTCGCTAAACGAGCAGTTCATTGAAGGAAGTGCCAATCGAAGTTCCCTGACGAAGCGGGTTCATTCAAGTGAGTGTAAGCCTTCCCATATCACATTATATCAATTACTTATCAAAATCGAAAGAGAAAACTTCGGAGGTGACTGTTGCCAAACCAGAAGTTTTTCGGTTCCATAGACAAACATAAATAGAATTTGAAATATAAACAACTCACAGGAAATGCACTTTTAATAGTGAGTCTGGGGGTTAGGTTTAAGGATACCCTTTAAATATATGACGTATCAGGGTGGCACGACTAATTCCTATCAAAGAAAGCCCTATGCCTTACCATTTAATTTTAGTAGTTTTTCAATGCATATCTTACTTCAAAACAATCATACCCTTTGCAGGGCTGTTTTCACAAAAAATATCTCCAGGAAACATAAAGGGATTTTCGGTGTATGGTGTGTGGTAAGTTGCACACATCAAGGACATGCGGCAGGCTCCCTACTCCATGCTCCGCCCCAGCTGATGCATTGCAAATGCATAAACACAGTTTGATATTATTCCATCGCCAGCTGTGCGCATTCAATCCTCCTGCTCCTCCGGAACCTCCTCTGGCTGTTCCTTCTGCTCTTCTTAAACCCAAAAAAAAAAAGATAAAAATAGAAAAACAAAAAAGGGAGCAACCATCGAAGGCGGACAGCGCGTTGACATCGTGCCACACATCTTGCCACACACACATCGTATGCCGAGTAAAATTGCATTACAGTCAGCCGCCTCCTGCACATCCACATTGGATGAAAATCCACGGCAATATGACAGCCCGGAAAAACAGGATGGAAGGATGGCAGGCACAGCCATCGAACATTTGGGTTACCCTTGTCCTCCCTACCATCTGCCATCCCCCCTGCTGGGGCATAAAATATTCAAAATATTGTAATCGCAGAATGCGGGCAAAAACTGGGTGGGGTGCCCGTTGGTAGCTTTTCATCGAATCGACAGTCGATGTGCATAATTTCCAGTTGAGTTTGGTTTGGGTCGATGCAGTTCGTTGCAGTGCAGATAGACAGTGAGAGAAAGTTATGTATTTAAAGTTAATAACTATCTATAAGGTTAGTTCATAAAGAGAGACATTGTCTTGGATATACTATAAAATAAATCACATTAAAAATTAAAGTAAATTAATTTAATAACAACTTATTTTTCCTCTGTATATTGCTAGTACTGCTCTTATTTGCAGTTCCCCATTTTCTCTTCACTTGTGAATTATTTATTTGCCAAGTTCTGTTTGCTCGGCAAATTTAACAACTTATTAATAATGCATTTTTCTGCTGACTCCGCTTGGCTAAACAATTTCTGCCATCGAAACAAAATGTAACCAAACCGAAACCGAATCATCCTCAAGCCCCCATACCCCATCCCTATCTTTGACGTTATTTTGGATCTCTAATCGGGCAGACAAAGCGTTTAAATATTCCTTGCATTATGCTATTTTTGACTGTCGCTTCCATTTCGATTTGCACCATTATGATATTCATTATTATTATTATTGCTATTATTATTATGGTTGGTGCTGCATTGTTCGCATCGAGCGAAATCCGAGCCCAAAAGCTGTCAATGGCTTGGCGTGATTATCTACCAGCTGTCTGGATTCCGATTGTGATTGCGATTCCAAATTTTGATTTCGATTCAGATTCTGATTCTGATTCTTATTCCGACTGATTGGCTGACACATGTTCGGGCTTGGCCTGGCTCAGCGTAAATTTACAAATTTCAACAAGAAGTCAGCACAAAATTATTGTGTTCAGTCGCTTGTCGAAAGCGGACGAAACATTTATGAGCCACTGTTCTGCCCTTCCGTCCTCCCGTCCCGGCATATCTCATTTTTTGGCAGAATGTCAAAAAGAGCTTACAGTGGCTGCTATTTGTATACGGTCGTTGAGTTGCATATGTATTTAGGGGATTTTCCGGCTCTCTGTCTCTGTAAGACCTCTGTAAGAAGTCAGCACAAAATTATTGTGTTCAGTCGCTTGTCGAAAGCGGACGAAACATTTATGAGCCACTGTTCTGCCCTTCCGTCCTCCCGTCCCGGCATATCTCATTTTTTGGCAGAATGTCAAAAAGAGCTTACAGTGGCTGCTATTTGTATACGGTCGTTGAGTTGCATATGTATTTAGGGGATTTTCCGGCTCTCTGTCTCTGTAAGACAAGTTATTAGAAACAAACTGAAAACGAATATTTTCTGAATAAATTACTCATACGCCCTGTGTCCAAGGTTAAAAGTGTTGTGAATATTTAAAGAATAGAACCTTTAACTGTTTTTATATGAAGTTTAATTTTTATTTGCCATCCACTGTATACTGTATAGTACTTGCCAATATTTTTTGTTTCAGCCATCTAAGCAACTTGCCAACCAAAGAGTCTCCCATCCGCCGTCACCCTATCAGTACTTGGCCATAACTCACTCACGCCAGCTAGCTGCCAACTGCCTCCGCCGGAACCCTACCCTACTCCCTGATATATATATCTTCCCCCACTTCCTATTCCATCCCCTCTTACCCACCAGCCAGTTGCAAATCTTCAGTTTGAGCCTTCGTCTGTTGTCTGGCTTGTGCGCTTTTCTGATTGACAGGCTGAACAGCGCGAAATCGTTGAAAATTGCCGAGTTTTGTATTTTCTAACCAAGTTGTGAGAAAAAGTAAAAAAAGGAGGCTCGGAATAAGGTGTGGCCCAGAGGGGAATTGGTAGAAGGAACTTTAGCATACTGGTGTGTCTTGCTTGGGTAATTGAACTGTAAGTACATTTGCAGCACAGTCTTAGCTACTTTTCTGCCACTTCAGTGACTAAATATATACTTTTTTGCACCACGCCCCCTTTGGCGGTAGGCGTAACTGTCTTGCACAGATTTAGAAAAGATATAGCAAGTAAAGCCAGCTAGGTAGAGATGAGCGAACAGTAAATAAAGTTTAAAATTCAATTACAAGGCAATGGATCACAAGTTGATTGTCAACTGGGTGATCAACTGAAAGAAATTTCTACTGAAAAATTATGGGAAAAATATGTCATGACATAAGGATGAAAATTAACTAAAATAAATGGGCTTCTGAAGTTAGTATGTAATAAAAAAGGTTTTAAATAGTTAAAAAATAAATCGAATATCAGTTGTAGGACTTTCCTTTATTGCTTACCTCTTCAAGTTTTTAAAAAACTTTACCTCTCTTCCAGTGTCGAAATTAGAATTCTGATGGAAAAAAAATAGAGGAGAAAGGAAAAGGGATTTAGAGTGGGGAATAGTGTGAGTTGTCAAATGAAAGAGTCCTGGCAACGAACTACTAGCTTTCGCTGTCTTTTGTGATGCCGAAAATCAAATCCTTTATTGCCGCTTGCTGTTGGATCAATTAACGTTGAATGTGTGTGCAAAGGCAATACCGCAAAAGCCACACTGGCACATACACACACCCACACATCCACACACCCACATTGGTGTTACCAATCGCTGACATCCACTCAACTGCCTGCACTTTTTCGGTTGACAATTTTGTGTGTCTGCGAGAAGTGCATTGCAATTGCAACTGAAATTGCAACTGCAACACTGCCTTACCCGTACCCTTACCCTTACCCCTGTTCATACCAATACCCTTACCCTTGCCACGTCCTCTCACCGTTTCCGTTCCCAGATCCGGATACGCGTACGGTTTGAAGTGGCTCGGAGCCCGGACTGCCGAACATTTTTGCGGTGAAACGTTAATTTCCCAGCGACCACTTTTCAACAGTTTGTCAACAGAAGCTGGCCAAGTGCGTCCAGATTTGGTTTACCATTTGCCAACGATGACAACGATGGGCAGTGTTTTCTAGTTCTAGTAGATACCTTGATAAAGTTCTAGTAGATACCTTGATAAAAATATAAGGCTTACTTTGGTCATAAGAGTTCTTACACATGATTACTCTGAGAATTGCAGAAAATTTTTACACTCAATGGTTTATAAGCAATTATTTCTGAAGAATAATATTACTTCTTCACCTGCCAGTCAAAATATGAACATCCTTATCCCTTTCCCTCTACAGGATATCTAAAAGCAAAACGTATACAGTAAAACCCTAACCTATTTCAATTTCACAGTCAAACAGAAAACACACAAAGGAAAGGTATTATTATTTTTGCTTTATTTTACTATTTTTGCAAGCTTCAATTATTGCGCAGTCTTAGCCAAAAAATGTTTTAAAAAGAGGCATGTGGAAGGATGGGTGAATGGCAGGAAAAGCGTGGAAATCTGGCTCGAGAGACGCAAATGGGAAAGTGTTTGCTTACACGAGCACTTTGGTAAATATCAATTAAAACTGATTTACTACCCTAGCTAGTAGCTACAGTTGTTTGCAAAAGTATGTGCTTTGCCGGAAAGTTTTCGTACCTCGGCAGCCGCTTTGATTAATCCAAATTCAATCTGTAGCATTTGAATGAAAATTTGGGGCTTGTTGCCTCGATTCTTCTACTTGAAGGTACGATTTCATTTTGTTTTCCTTTTTTCCCCTTTTTTTCCCAGTCACCCTCAGTTTTTCTGGCTTAGAAACTGTGGCCTCGTAGGTGAGGGTGCATGTGAGGGTGCATGTGAGGGTGCAAAGGACCAGCCTTCTGCTGGCTGGTCCTTTAAATTAAGTATACGGCTCGTGTGCTGCAGCCCTTTGGTAGAAAACAATATGAAATGCAAATTTTGTAATATTCGTTTTGGATATAATTGAGTTTCTGTAGCCGATTGGAGACTTTGTGATTGCAGAAATTTTAATTATGGAGAATTAATCAAAGTTAGTTGCCATAAATTTAAGCAAATTTTGTTTAATGCATATGCCAAATAAATCGATTTTTGCAACGCAGTCTTTAACTGAGGGAACAACAAATAACAAACAATATGGTTTCCTGTTATCCATTTCCACTTTTCGCCATCTTTTTTTTACATAAATTCGAGTTGTTTCCATTACATTCTGGTAGGTCTGGCTGTTATTGTATGATACTCTAGCCAAAGGTATCCTCATTTTTACATAAACTTTCATAATGATTTAGATGTACAAATCAAACATCATATAATATCATATAAACATCCCTGTGGGCCATTTGGCGCCCTCCATACATACATATTCCCATTTTCGAAAGGGTCCCATCGGAAAAATGAAGAAAAATCTTAAAAATATTTCGTTTTCAGGTTTTGAAGCAGGTTGATAGAGAATCGACCCACAAATCGTTTAATGTATTCCGCTCCAGGATCTAATGAAAACTGCCAAAGATATAGACATCCCAGTGGACCATATGGGCACTTCCGTACATTTCCCCATTTTCGAAGGGATCCCATTGGGAAAAATGAAGAAAAATCTAAAAAATATTTCGCTCTCAGGTTTTAATGCAGATTGATAGGGAATCGATTCACAAATCGTTTGAGCTGTTCCGCTCCATGATGTGATGAAAACTGCCAAAGATATAGACATCCCAGTGGACCATTTGTGGGCTTCCATACATAAGTTATTACTTCTTTTAAAATCCACAGAAAGGGTATAAAAGTATCTGCTCTGCCTTGCTGTTCGGTTTCCCTTCTTGTTATTATTTTCGTTGTTGTTATTGTTTTGCTGCGGTGCACCTGAATGTTCATGGGCGCGGTTACTCTTCCCCTTTTCCTCTCTCTCCGTAAAGCCCCTTTCCTTAACCATGAATGAATGAAAAAAACCTTAAAAATAAAAGCGAATAAAAGGCCAACGAACATTGAACTAGTCAGTAAACTGCATACATACATATGTGCACAACGAAGCAGTATGTGAAATAAAAGATAAGTAACATAAAAATATGTGGAAGGTACACAGAGGAATATTTTGTGCAATAGAGTATTTTTCAAAAGTTACATGAAGGATAAACTAAATATGGAGGCTATTTAATAAAAGTGGTACTTGGAAATCTAATATTAAATAATTATTTTAAGGTAAACCCTTTGAAATGCTTATATTTTTTGCGAATATCCAGGTGAGCCATGGTAGCCCCTTTTTATCCCTGTACCGCAAACTGAGCATGGTAATGGCTCTGGCCAGTCTATTATACACCTCACTAGCCAAGGCAGAAATGGCGAAAAATTGAAATTAAAGAAACCAAGTGTTACAATGATAGCAGGAAGTAAAAAAAGAGCTGTAGAGGAATCCTCTTTTAAATTTTCCCCGAAATTAAAACCATTCCAGTCTCAATTGCTTGCTCAATCCATCGAACTTTGACTCACCTTTTGAAATTCTCCGAAACGAAAACATGGCATAAACACCGAAAACGCACCTCAATTTATATCAATTTGGAAAAGCCCCGGCTGGGGAGTGCGGCAGCGTGTCAGTTAGTGTGGTAATAGGGCGACGGATATGAGAGAAGGCTAAAACATGCAGCTAACCAAAACCGCTAAGCAGCCCTCCGGCCGCCCTGTGAAAAATCCAGTGGCGGGATTTAGTCCGCAGGCCGCAAAAAGAATAACACATCACGCATACGACATGTAAGCCGCATTATGAATATTTTGTTAGCAGGTCACCCCAAATAGCGCCCCCGCACTATTTTTGGGTGTTTTGTGCCACGTTTGCAACAACATTGAAAACGCATTTTCGTTTATTTGATTTATGAGAAAAAAGCTTGACAGATGACAGTTCGCTATGTGGTGATAGCGGGATTGTAGCTTACAGAAGGACCTACAGCCTCCCACAGGACTCTACATAGCTAATGCATCAATTATATTCCTCACACTGCATTAAAATGCGTTCGACTGGATGGGCAGGGAGTTGAATTGTGGCCAAAAAGGGGAACATGGCACTTTGTGGCTGTCGCATTTTAATTGCTTGGCCAAAACGACACAGATGCAAATAGGAATTTACTCTATATGGATGCATAAATGCAGGGGAGGTACTGGCGGGGCGACACAGAGCACGATAATTATCGATATTGATATTGATTTTGATTCGTTTGAATGCGAAATGCATTAGCCAGCACAAATTCATTCTCTCTCTTACTTTTCTGACCGCACTTTCAATGCGTTCAATTCAATTCACAGCGGTCGATCGTTAATAACCACAAATATTTTGATAATGCACGCTTATGAAAATTTCACAAAATTACCAACCAACGGAAAGTATTTTCTATTTCGTACACATGGCTGGGCGACGCAAAGTCAGCAAAAAATTAAATGAAATGAGTTGGAGGTCATGGAATGGTTGGGTGAAAAGCATTCTACAAGGGGCATGTTTCTATTTTACAGCTTAAAGGATATACTTTTCATGATAATCAGAAAATTGGTATAATTTTTCAATAGATATGTTATAGTGTATATCATTTTTTTCATTTAAATAAAATAGGAATTTTGCTATAATTGGTAGAAAATTGTGAAAAATAGCCAGAGGAAAAATAATTCCATTATAGAGCCATGCATCTGGCTTAATTAAATGTAATATTTTGATATTTGGCCGGGAATTAGATTTGATTTATGTGGACCAAACATTGGGTCTAAAAATCCAAAATTGTAACGAAAAACTAACCATTAGGTAATTAAGTATAATTTGAAAAAGAGATAAAATTTAAGGAATATCGGGTGAGGCATTCAGGATATCTCAGTGGGAATTGAAGGCAAATTGCAAATTGAATGGAAAAGTGGAAGAGTGTCAGGAGAAGATGGCATCAGTGTCTGGCTTGCCATTTGACTTTTGTCGGTGGTTGGCGGCCGTAAATCAATTTTAATCAATTTTTTGTGCTCAGCCACGCCCCGACCCGTTTGCCCATTGAGTGCTTAGAAGTAATTGATTTCCCCGCCATTAGCGATGCGAATCGCAGACAATCAATTGCGGGAGTGTCCTTCCCCCAACTCCACACTCAACCTACCGAAGGAAGAATATTTAGGAGTAGTCCTGGGCAGGAGGTATTCGGGTGGTACGTTGTCATTGCTCTGAGGCACAAACAAATTAAGGACAATTATTTCAATTAACCAAATGCAAATAAATCGAACCGCGTTAAGCAAACAAACATTTACGCTCGATGCTTTTGCCTTTGCCGTTGCCTTTGCGTACGTCCTGCGAAGGACATTCGGGATTCAGGGAGTGGCCGGGTAGATTTTTCACTTTGCGAACGGCTCTGGGTTGGATTGATAATAATTTAGCTGGAGTTTATTTAGGCTTTAATTAATAATGAATTGAGAAACTCATTACGCGGCGGCAAACAAACGAAATAAGGTAAGAGCGAGGGTTAACTGAAGAGTTTGTAATGAATAGGAACTAATAATGTTATACCACATATAACTGGCATCTTAAATGTATGTCTTTTTGTAGTATTTATCTTCCATAATATTTTCTCATTACTGTTTCAAATGAATTTATTCCACCTTCGCTGACATTTACCCTTCGAGCTGAGTAAGCGTTTTGTACCGCTTGACGCTAATTACAATGGGCCAACATCCCGTCCTCGAACGCTCTCCAGAACTCTTCGATGCCCGTTTGTGATTTCATGAAGGATGCAGGATCGGGATGTAGATGATTTCGATTTCAAGGAAGGTTGTCGAGTTGCCGGGACAACGTAGCTACTTAGTTAATGAACCTGTTGAGGTTGAGCAGCGGAGAGTTGCTCGTCAGGCCAGAAACAATGCATGCCATTTCGATTGGCCATCCCACTCACCTCCCTCCCGGATGCCACTCGAAATGTTGTTCTACCAAATGTGCTCCTCCAATTGCCACACACACACACATACACACGTCTATGTAAATAGCTCCCCGAGTGGGCTCGTGTGTGTTTGTCTGTGGTTTATTACGCTGCTCTTGGCAATTATATTTGTTACCCAATTAGCGTAAAATTGTGTTTATTGGCATACGACAGAGGCAATGGCAGAGGCAGTGGCAGTGGAAGCGGCAGCGGCAGCGGCTTACTACTGGGACCGCATCTGGCCTCCCTTTCCCATCTCCAGGTCCCGCATTGAATTAGCTAATGAAGTTGTAGTTGTTGCCGGCCGATTTCCCCGCTCAAACACTTCCCAAAAACACACACTCGCACACACAGTACCCACCTCCCTGCCCATCTGCATGCCGGCGTAGGAGTATCTATTAGTTTGTTAACCTAATTTGCTAAAAACACCCACCAAGATATATAGATTCTGCTTGTTGCTCGAGGGGGTGTTGCAAGAGTTCCTTTGAAAAGAGCGACACAAGGAAAAATAATTAGCTATCCAGTCAAGATAGGATACAAAACTAGAGGAATCTCCTAGTTACCAGATCTAACTAGAAATTTTTCCAAGTGTCCTGCTGCTATAACTTCTTGGCTTGCTCAACGCATTCTTACAGGAGCTGTTCCTCTTATCCTGGCGCTCACTCGGACATACATATGTAGGTGTTATGGCTAATGCTTAGATAAAATATCTCATTACGTGTGTTGCCACTGCCCAGTGGAAGGGGAAGTGGAAGCGCCACTGCCCCATCGTCTGTTATAAATCGCTTGTGGGCTAAGCACTGTCCGGCTAATGTGTGTAGTTGCACATCTTGGCAGAAGGCCCTGAATTATTCAATTAAAGTTGATGGAATCCAGTCGACTTCCTAAACGAACAGGCCGGACCGGCAGTCCAGGAAGTAGGTTAGAAGAGAGTACAAGTCAGGGATTAGGGCCCTTTTGCTGGAAAATTAAGAAACTTTCTTGGGTAAACAAAAATAAGAGCTAAATAAGCCAGGAAATGTTCTCGTTTGGCTTTTGCCAAATTTACAATACAATTGAATTTAACGTTAAATTAAGTTACTGCCAAATCGGATATTGTCTGTCCAATTTCCAATTGAATGGGCCCGGCTAAGAGAATTATAAATTAACGCGATTGTTTGCTTCTATTTGCGAGCGGACTATTTGCTCTCGAATTGCAAACAATCAAGATATAACTGCTTAATTAACCCTTTGTTCGGGCCATCTTAGATGATAGGCACCCATGGAATTTGGAATGCGAATTGCAATTTGATTCGAAATTATGCTCACGTTCGGATCGTCTTTAATTTTAATTGAATTAGACTTTGTGGCTTCACTTTTATGGCCTTTTCTGAGGCATATTTTCAAATACAATTACAAATTCTATAATCCCATTAAATTCTATGTCAGACTATAGCATTCAAGTCCTTGTGGTGATGTGACTTTTTTTTTGCCAACCCATCCACTTGAAGGATCCCACCCAAGGGACAATTATTTATTAGCTTCTTCGGTGTGCACACATTTGGCTGGCACTGTATTTGTGTGTATTTTTTGTTATCCTGCCTGTTTAAGACAGCTTAAGGAGCGCACATGTTGAAAAATTCATTCTCATGTTTAGATGCAGCTTAAGCAATTTCTCATAACCGAAAGCAGAGTTTTCTTTTTGGCCGAAAACGAAAACAAAAGAGAAATTTAATTTGAGCTCCTTATGCGTGTCTTGGCATTCGGGTAAGCTGCTTAGCATATGGAACACGACATATGGCAGTGACTTTGCCACCCTGCCCCCCCTGCACCATCAATCCTTGGGATCAATCCTTGGCCTTGGTCGACAAGAAAGAAAGTATTTAAAATGCCAATTATATGGGAACGTGGACAAAAGAGCAACTCTGGCAAGGCGTCTGTAGGCGTTTAACCAACCTCGTGTAGTTTTGTGTCAAAGGGTATTTAAGGAATAATGTTGCCCAGTAATGGCACACAAATTATTTTAAAAAAGAAGGCAATCAAACACTTATTATTTGATTGGAGTTCCCATTTTCTTATTAAAGTTTTCTTAATTGTTTGATTACTTATATTGGCATATCAATGTCCTCTTTACAAGCCGACCATAAAACAGCTTTAATGGCGGTCGTTTGGCCTGAGCCTGGTTGGTTCCTTTTTGTCGGCATTTAACTCTTACGCTCATTTATCATACTTTGGTAGCCTGCAGCGCCCGATGAACTTCATCTGTGCGTGTATGGCTTGCATTTAACTCTTATATGTACTATATATATATGCATACGGGACCATATATTCACTCGATATTGGTTGGCAAACATTTTGCGCCAAGTGCGGCCGAGTTAAGCGTTCGTTTATTCCCACATATTTTTTTATTGGCCATATTGCGAGCATTTCATTTCAATAACTCCCGCCACCCTTCGTCTTACTCTGAGCCACCCAGCCCCCGTCGATCTTTTCCCTTTCTACCACAATTGCTTAAGTCGTAATCATGCTGCAGTATTGCCTCTTAAAATGATGGACCCAATATACGTATCTTTATGTGTGCGAACTCATATATCCATGTTCCGTATTCGTGTCGGTGTCCGTGCCATGACATATTGTTGAATGTTCGCTCTGAATTTATGGCCGTAAATTAATTGCTCATACGTCATGTATGACATACTCATTTGACTTGAGCCGAAAGCTCGTTTAAGTGGAGTTGTAATGGAGTTTCATGGGGAATGTGGCTCAAAAGGTTCTTTAATACTTTCTGATCATTGTTGGCTTTGAGCTTTGTATTAATTAAGAAAAATAAATTTTCTTTTATCCTAATAAGATGTATTTCCTCTAAAAATGTTGTAAGAATTTTTACAAATTCGTTTGCAATGAGAAAGGAAATTTCATTCCGAATGGGGGTCTATATATCCGAACAAATATTGAATTTATGCTGACAATGCTTATTCATAAAATTGAAAAAATAAAAGGAGAAAAATTGAGGGAAAATGAATGAAATTTTGTTCCGCAATAGAATGCGGGCTAAATGTGTTACGAGGCAACTGGAAATCAACAAACAGCCAGCAAAATGCATTCAACGAGATGTTCCACATACGCATCATCAAAGGCACAAATGCAACTTCCGTTTCCGTTTACAAAACAGCCCGAAAGCAACGGGAAGTGGAAGTGGGATGGGGATGCTAGTGGGAAAGGGAGAAAGCATAGCCCGAGCAGTGTCAAACACAATGCTTGCTCAACACTCAGCTCGGCTGATTGCAATTGCTTTTCCATGTTTGCATTCAGCATCTCAAACACCGGGCACACCCACACCCATGCACACTCCACTCTACACACAATCTACACACTCGCCTGTTTATTTGTTTGCCCAGCCCGGAACTGTATTTGAATATTTCATAATTTGCGAATATTTCTGTACGTTTTGGAATATAGATACGTATACCTAAACTCATATATATGTATGTATATCCTTTCATGCCACAACCGCTCATCAGCTAGGCATGATCTGTTGCTGTTGGTTGTAGTACGTGTCTGTGGCTTAATTTGTTGCAAATGTAGTTTGTTTTTCAATTAGCAAACACTTCCACACCACTCCAACCGAAAGCTGCCTAGAAGAGCCACTAATTGGTATTTTATCTTTTAATTTCTAACACATTTTCAGGCGCACTCACACAGTCGCACTTTCAGTGGCAAGGGGAGAGATATAGACAGATATAGAAAATCCCAGCTGTATAGCTCAGAGACACTTGCTACGTTTTAGTTTTCAATTGTTTGCCGGGGGATTTTCCAAATGCTCTCACTCTTCGTTCCATTAATTTTCCCCAACATCCCCCCAACCATGGATTGCCGCACTTCTGTTTTTTGTTTGCACTTCGGTGAGCCGCATAAATTATTTTATTATTTAGTTTTCGTATTATGGCCTATTGAAAATGTCTGATTAGGAATGAAATCGACGATGGAGTGCGGAGTGAATTATTGTATGGAGTTTATAGTAAAAATGTTAATTGCTGCAAGTACTTGGATGATTAATTAAAGGTTTTCAATGGCCTTCGGTTGACAAATTATTTCGCAGTATGATAATTAGTTTAGACAAGAGTGCATCTGCCTAATTACGGCTCATTGTTTTTGCTGGCTTGTACAATATAATTATTAAATTATTAATAATATTTTTTGTGCAAAAAACCTGGCTAACCAGCATCAGATGCCCTGCCCTTTTTTCGCCACTCTCTGCAGCGACTGCAGTTGCTGCGTTCACATGACAAACGATGTGACAATTTAAATCTATTGGGGCAAGCTGTGTGATAAATTGGCCTCAGCCAGCGGACCATCGCTCGCCTGACAACATAAAAAAAGTTGAGAGATAAACAAACAAAATGCACACAAAAAATTAACAACAAAAAATGGAAATGCGAAAAATGCATCAGTAGAGCGAAATAACAACAAAGAAACCAGGTTTCGGTGCCAGCAAGTGCAACACTTTTGTCTGACACTGTCAATTTGGTATTAAAATATCCTACAGAGCTTTATTAAACCAGACAGTTGATCTGAGAACTGGAAGGACACGTTTAATTTAAAGATAGAACTAAAATTTTGGGTGAATTTCTTTCTAGTCCCTGGCACTTTTAATCTGATAGCTATCATAAAAACTATTAAAATTTCCACTAATTTCCTCCGCTAATTGGCCAAAACTCACGCCAATATTTAACCTCCTCTATCTGGAAGCTATTAGTTTGTTGCCTTATCAATGTCAAAGTACAAACTATTTATGAACAAATATGGGGGATAATAAAAACAAGTTTAGTTTTGTTAATTTTGGAGTCCACCCAAGGCCAAAAAGGAAACTGAACTTCATTGAATATCACGCAATGCGTGATGTTGTTCTAGGGGGCTTTTCGGTTAGTTAGTTTGTAATTATTTAAATGGTACAAGATGCTCCATAATGATAAAACCCAAGAGTCGGCACGTTCCAATGGCTTTCCTTGATATTTTCATGATTTTTTTTAGTTTTGGAGTAGGGGGGAACAAAATTAATTGTCGCTGTAGTTTGGCTTCGGTTTTCGGTTGCGGCCGGGCTTGTCTTTCACTCCGGCTAGTTACTTTTGCTTACTGCCACTCAGATACTCAGATACAGTTCGGCTTGCAGTTGCCGGCAGTTTTGTTTTTGTTGTCGCTGTAAGCAGTGGGGGATTTTATATGGAAAAGTTTTCGCACTGCCAGAGCTGCTTATCGGAAGCAGCAGAAAAGTTACCGAAAAGCCCGCAAGTGTGTGGTAATAAAAAGTTGTCCTCTTTTTGTGTCTTTTTTCCCAACCATCCATAACTACCCAAAAAACGTTCGTTATGCGACTTAATTGTTAGCTGTAAAGATTTACACAAACGTTTTTTGAGAATGGGAAGGAGAAGGAGTAGGAAGGATATAGAGGAGGAGGTCCTTACGCACATTCATGGCCCATTGTTTATGCTTAATTTTTAATGGCTTGAGAGAAAACTTTCAAGTTTGTCGTATGGGAGATGCCCTTCGGCTAGGAACGAGGAGTTTTTAAATCTAATTTTCTCTGATATTCTTGATATTAATAATAAAATTCCGCGTTGCACACTTTAAGCTTTCGGTTTGAATAATATTTGTGCAGTCACCACAGAAAAACAGAAAGTAATAACCAAAACAAAGCATCCCGGGCACCCACAAACACAGATGACAAGGAAAAACCTTTCACGGCTTGTCAACGCTTGTTTGCTTGTTAGGGATGTCCTTTTCTCCGTGTCCCAAGGAATATTTTGTGCAGCTGCACTTAAACGTAAAGTAGCAAAGGTAAACACAATATTAAAAAAACACAGGCCACGAAAAAGAGATCAGGCTACGAAAAAAAGAGAAGACTTGATGCAGGCTGCTTTGGCGAAGGATGTGCTACCAATAAAATATACGGGAAATGGCAAGGAAAAAGGTGAAAAATTAAATATGCATTATAGGGATAAATATATTAGGCACTGGAAGAAATATTTAAGTGCTGGCGTTTTAAGAAAGTGATGCAAACTATAAAGTTCTTCGTAAAATAATTTATTTCGCTGTTTTGAAAGAAGGCAAGTAAAAGTTACTTTTAAGAGCCTCCTTCATTTTTATAGTGCATGTCAGCTAATACTTATATGAACACATAGACGTAGGCATACCAGGTGCACTTTTGTGCGGCAGTGTGAGCGTGTCCTTGCCCAGGACTCAGACGGCGAAAGGTGAGGTACATCCGTTTAGGTTCTCGGCCCAGCCAGGAGCACCCAAGGAGGCAGCACTCAGCGCCGGGGCTACCCACGTTAATGTTGTCCAAGTGCTGTGCTAAATAATGTATGTGCCCAACATGTGTGTCTGTCTTCCCTTGCTCCTTCCCCTTCTTGCCACTGACTTTCCATGTGAAAATAGTTTTTCAAAGTGCATGGACGGAGAGCGTGGAACGCGTGCCGCCAGACACCGCAACTGTAATTATGTTGAAAGTAAAAAGCTTGTAAAATATTAACTACTGACTTGCTCTTGCCATATGCTCCATCAACCGTATGTGTGTGAGCAAGTGTTGGTTAAATATTAACGGCATTTGCAATTACTGGACGACTTTTCTGATACATAGCCTCTAACCTACTTTGGAGGAGAAAATTAATATAATGTCTAGTCTGAAAAAAATATCATATTTCTACATCCAAGTTCGATCGCTTTACACGTCAAATATACCCTGTTCGTTACGTTTTCCCCCCACCAGCCATGCATAATGAGTCCTTTTGTTGCGATGACCAACAAATTCTGGCCAAGAGCGATTTGTTCATTGAAAAAAGTCGTTTATTTTCGCAACGACGACTCCGGGGACAAAGTCCCGCCCACTTGCAACTTTTCATTTAGCCAGTGGACCAAGGCAGTCTGCTAATAGAAATAAAAACAAAAACTGCACACAAACTAAGCCGGGCTAAAAGCTCAAAGGCGGCTGGCTCAGAGGACACCCCCCTACACCCCACACTGCCTCTTCCACTGCCTGTTTTATCCTCGGCCTGCAATGAAAACAAAAAGCGATTTGCAAGTTTTCTATTGCGCATAAAAGTATGCTATGGATCCTATTTTTCCCCTGCCAGCTTGTTTTTTTTCCTTCCATGCTCGTGTTCTTTTTTCTGTGCCCCGCCACAGCCCCCTCTGCCTGCTGGTTTTTCATTTCTACCACTTGTTTTTTTGCTTTCATAAAACCAAACTATTAAGCCAAGTGTTAAACTCATTTAGCGCGGATTTATGCGCCCGAGTGCCTCATGCATATGTGTGTGAGTGCGGGCGTATGTGAGTGTGAGAGGTAGTGCATGTGTGCGTGTTTGGTGCATGTGCGCCTGCCGTATGTGTGTGTGTGTGTGTGTGAGCCTGCTTTGTAAACGTGCCGTTTTCTTTTATGCGTTTTTAATAAGCCTTTTGCCAAGCGTGTCGTAGTTTGTTTGTGAGCTACACTCCCTCTCACTCGCACCTCGCCCGCCCACTCCCATGAGCCTTTTTTTCCTATTTTTTCTCTATTTACAGCTTTGCATTTTGATTGCTGGCATTTGTGTGCCTCTAATATTTGCTGCTGCAGCCGATTTTTCTCCGTTTTTTATTTCGTCCTTGTTGTTTTTTGTACCCTGACTGAACTTGGAGCGTAAAAAATTGAGTAGCAACGCAGGCCTTTTGTATTTTAGATGCCAGTGTGTGTATATGTGTGTGTTTCTGTTATGAGAACAGCATGGGATTAATTAGTACATCGAGTTTTGACAATGGCCATGCGACAAGTGCAAAGAAAAGAGGATTATTACTTCCCAGAATGGGGACACTTTGTCGATGTTTATTCAAGTTTGATTATAAAATATTTCTTTAACTTTAAAGTAATTTTTACACCCACCTGAATACGTCTATTTATCACAGAAATGTGATTAATTTTTGGAAATTTCAAATTTTAGACAATGTCATTGATTTCAAATGGATGCCATTTGCAAAAATTGCACCAAAATGCATCATTTGCCATTGGATTATTGTTATTATCGTAAAATTTGGTCTTTTTCTGTATCGCTTTGTGTAACATAAAACTCCGTATTGCAGGCTATTGGTAAATTTTTGTAATGTCAATGTTTTTGTTATCCTTAACGTGTTTGTCTGTTGTCGGTTGTTGTTGCTGTTGCAGTTGCAGTTTGCTTATTTCTGTGTGTTTTGAGCTTGACATGGCTTGCTGATGCGGAATTACCGAAGCAAACAACAAAACCAAAAGGCCATGTTACAGATGGTTGATGGTTTTAAACAAGCACTTGAAAAAATTATTTTTATATCCTTTACATAATATTTGTTTAAGAAATTGTATATATAATAGGCTTACTAAAGCCTTGATTGTCACTAAAATATTTAACAAACCCTACATTCTTTTTAAATTAAATATTTTCCCTCAAGTGTAGTTATATATATGACAATTTTTGCCTAAAATAGCCTAGTATAGACTGCCAGTCCATCATTTGAATACCTCAATTCCCTTGACATTGCCTTCTGGTTCGGTTTCGGTACTTTTCCGGCTCCTTCGCTTTTCTTGCCCTCTTGCCGTCTTGCCTGTCCCTGGCTGGCAGGATCAACCGCAAACATCCAATAGCATCCATCGACTGAAGGACTCCGTGCTGTAGAAGGAAAAGTGCCAATCAAAGTTAATTGAAAATTCATTGAATCTTGTATATTTAAGTGAGCCATACAACATAAATCTATGCAAGATGTGTGTGTCTCTCTGTCTGCCTTCGGTTGTATTTATGTTTGCCTGTGTGTCTGTGCTTATCTTCTCCTGATTTGTTTGGTGTAATCGTGTCCTTGCTGGCCCGACTATTGTTGTTGTTGTTAATGTCCAAAGTGTTTGCAGTTTGGCTTACAAGGTAAACAAATTTTGGATCAATGCATAAGTAGCAGAAATTGCAACCCAAATACCAACATGGCTTTAATTTGTTTATAAATAAAATGCATGAAAAGCCAAAGCTTCGTTTTATTATTTATTAAATACTTATTAAATCCCAGAGCCAATAAAACTGTATTAATAAACTTTTATTTATGTTTGCTTGTCAACTGAATCACTATGCGAAGCGGTTCGCCAAATAAAGAATCGACGTATCCACTGAGTGCTCCTGCTTCTGACGTCACTACTTTTTTGTGGGCTGTGTGTGGGTGGACTGGGTTCCGGTCCCCGCCCCTTACCAGTTGGCTGTCATTTGCATCGCGTACACCACACTTACAGTTACAGCTCGCCAAATGTTTACCTTTTACTTAAGAAATTACACTCGAGCAAACAGAATTTGCGTGCCCACAAAATTCTGAGTCGGAAGTCCGACTCAAGTGGCCGAGCACATTATAGGCACCATCCCAGGACCTTCGCGCACCACGAATCAAATGCCAGTGATGCTTTTCCAATGCTTTTTCATTTTTTCCCCGACCCCATTTTCCATTTTCCCCCTTTGGCCAAAGCAGCTGCCTACAAATTGAAAAGTTTTCTTGGCATTACTCGGCGGAATTTGCTCTTGTACCTCGTAATCGATAGGCTTCTTAGGATTTTTTTTTGAAATATACAAAAAATATATAAGAACACATCCTTATAAACCACTAAAGCTTATTTAATAGCCTATGTTTTTAAGCATCTATCTCTAGTATCCTTTTTTCAAAGGATATCCTTTTATTCGTTACCTTTTTCGTTCTGCTTACTTTTCCTGATTTCCTTCTTATTTTCAAGAGGGCCCTGGATTGGACGTCTTTGGCTTCCAGCATGTTTGTTGACTTTTGTGCGCTAATAGCAAAGAGCTCACCATTGTGCGGCCATGAGGTTTCAGCCCCCAGAGCAGCCCAAAACCGCCCACCACCCACGCCAAGGACCTTTTCAGTGGGAACTGGCCCCTCGCCTGGGCGGGAAGTTCAAAAGTTTAGCGGGCCAGACAATTTGTGGGTCTCGAAGTTTTTAATAAGAGGTCATTGATTTACATTAGCCAACCAAATTGGTAAAATTTTCCTTTCGAGAGTGAGAAACCAAAAGTAGGATCAAAATTGGTTGCCCTTGCAGTAGAAGCTAGCGAAATAAATAGCGAAATAAATAAATGAATGGAGGGAGTCGTAGTGGGCAGCTTTTATGGCGGCAGGACCTTTCGACCAATTCGATTGATTGGCCAGTCACCGCAGTGTTCATGCATGTCAGTCATGAATGGAATAGAACTAGAGGAATGGCAACTCAAAGGACCTCAGGCACTCAATATTTATGACCAGTCGAACCGCAAACAATTGAAGCTTAAAAGCCAAACAATGAAATTTAGAACTTCCAATTAGGAGTTGACCAAAAACAGCGGCAACGGCAACACGACAAAGCAATAAAAGCCAACTTTATGGACTGCACAAAAGGCGTGGCCGACGACGACAATAACAAGCTCATAAAATGTTTTTTGTTTGTTAGTTGGTTTTGGCCCACCTAGCCGCCTAGCCATCTGGCTACCTGGCCTGTTGCCTAAAACCAATAAGCAGCCATAAAGGACACGAACGCACACACACTCGAACCAGCTGGGCCAAATCAAATTCAAACTCAAAAGGCACAAAAAATGATTGAGGTCTTCCAATCGAGACTCAAAAACTATGCTTACTCCTGGGCCTCCCCTCAGAAAGCCGCAAATTGTTGCACGATTTTTTTTTTGTAGAGTGGATGAGGTTGCATTTGATTTCCAAAAAAGAGGGATGCTCCACAGAAAGCCTACAAGAGTCATTACATTCAAATCAGAGCTACCAGTTAGTTAGTGTCCATTGTGTCCAGTTTCAGGGTTACAGATGTCCTGCCTGCGTTGGTGTTTGGTTTTCCTAAAGGTTTTCGGTTGAAGAGATTTCGGGAGGACACACTTTAAGAGCTTAATTTTTCAGGTGGTTTTTTAGGAAAAGAAATCTGTCTTCTATGTAATTTTATAAAATATATTTTAAACTAGCTTTTGGTCAACTAGTTTTTTCTTTAGTTGCCACAATTTGTTGTCCTGGATCACGCAGGCAAAGTCTTTGTTCATTTTCGTTGCATACAAATTAAGCATACGCAACGTGGGACCAGTTTATGGGCTGGCTCAAAGCTTTTATGCCAACATTTTATTGATGCACATCGAACCACAAAAGCGGGCAAGGGATGGGAGCTGTGGGTTGGGGAACAAAGCCAGACTGAATGTCCATCTACACCAAAAATTGTCAGGGATATTCCTTTCTTGTTGTGTTGGTGTTTTTGTTGTTAATGTGCATGTGGTGCGTGGGTCAGTGTGTGTGGGGGTATGTGTTCTGCATTTTGGGCAAGAAATTAAGTTGCATTTTCATTATTTTCGTATAGCCAGGCAGTCGTTTGGCCATTCGATTCGCTCGACTGGGCCACAGTTCAATTATAAACTGCCCAAAAGGCAGTGAAAAAAATATCCTATTTAAAAGAAATAATTGAAATATATTTTATGATTGAGGGGGGAAATTTTTTTCGATGGGTCGAACGTTGAAATGTATCTTTATTTCAAAGAAACGTGAAATACTATGCTTGCTATGCAAATAAGTTTTTTCGCAGTGTAAACTGGGTTACTGGCTGGGCTTCGCTGCTGTCTATGTGTTTGTTAGCATGTTGTTTTTCCTTTTCGGCTTCAGTGCATCTTTGTTTGTCAATTTGCTTGGTTTTCTTTGCCGTTTTGGCAACTCGGTTGCATCTTTAAAGGTCCGTGTGCCAGGACACGAATATGGTATGCACACAAAAGTGAAACGAAATTCCCCCCAAAGAGCCCCAAAACAAATGCCCAGTCCCTGGGACTACGTCTGGGACTGGAAATGGGAAGGGATTGGGCTAAGGAGCGGAAAGCTGGGATGCCTGAAAAACTATCCCATTGGCAAGCGGAAATGCAAATTGTCGTGTGCGCATGTTGTTACAAATTCAAAATGACAATGGAGACGCTCAGCTGCGGTCTGGTCCGCTCCACACGAATCCAACTAACCGTGCAGTCAACTTGGTAGCAACTCGAGGCGCCACAAACCATTCACCCACAATCTTTTCCCCACTCACCCGAAAGATACGATGGCCTGGCTGAAGGAAAATGAACACTGCATTAGCCTGGCTCTTAAAGACACCAATTGCTTTAAGCCGCAAAAGTTTATATCTTAAAGTGGGAGCTTCTAGGTCCTAAACAGGGAGTCTAGAGGGCTTGGGAATCATTTTTAGATCCATTGTATTCCGGCACTTATGTCGGCACTTGTCAGAAACTAACATACCATATATGCACTATTTTTTGTCTATTTTCTATGCGTGAAAATTTCCATCAGATGCATTTTTCATGCAAACCCAGTCCCCTGAATTTCTGAATTTCCATCTATATCCACCCGAGGACATGCATGCAAAAGTCATTTTTCTTATTTCAAAACTGTGGCTAGCTCTGAGGATAGGTGCCACGCCCCCCACATTTCCAATGCAACTTTTGGAAATGGTAAGAAGCTTCCGTATCTCCTAAGATATCTTAGAGTACGTCTGGTAGGAGAATAGTTTCTGGAAAAATATAATTTCTACAATATATAGAGCAATTAAAGTCAGTACAGTTTCATTTTAACAAAATGAATTAATGAATAAATGTAGGTATTAAAAGTACAGGGTATGAAGAGCATCGAGTTAAAGGACTTGGCCATATCAAGCTAAAACGCACATCCGTTTCGGGGCGGCACTCTGCTCAAGTCAAGGCTGTCCGCGGCAGGCAACTTTCAGAAGCTTGCCAACACTTGGCCTCGCCTTGGGGGAGAAAAAATCCCATCCAGAAAAAATCGTGGCTAAAAAAGAAAATTGTGGAAGGATCGGAAGGACATACCACTACCAGCGAGTACATAATTCGACCATTTAATGAAACTTGCTGCATTACTATGTAGCAATATTTTCATTTTATTTTTCTGTTTCTTCTGTTTCTTGTTAACTCTGGTCTTTGGGCCAATTTCTTTCCGGCTCTCGTCGCTGCTGGATTTCGTCGGACGTGGACAGTAATTATAAGGCCATTAGCAGGGCGTCGGCAAAGAGGGCTAGAGGGGGGCTCAAGGCATGGTTATTGTGTAAACGCATTAAGCGTAATGCTCAGCACAAAATTAAACAAGTGGCCACAACCAGTTACACAGATTCGGCCAAAGCCGCTATTGTTAAATGAAAATTAGAGTTCTTTAAAAGGATGCATTACAATTTTTTATTTAAATAGCTTTACTTCTAAGTCATATACTAAAGTTCAAAGATAACAAGGCTCCTGACTTGGCTTGAAGAAAGCTAAAACGTGAAATCATAAAAGTTTACCTTATTCCTGATTATGATTCTTTGCCATATTTACCTGCTAAACCCCATTTGGCCCAAGGACAGCATCCAAATTTGCACCAAAACCCTCGAACATCAAATTTCTAGTGTCATTAAAAATGTTATAAACAGTGGAAAAATATGTGGAAAAAATAATCTAAAAATGTAAGAAGGATATTGGTTTGAAACTAAAATATGGAGAGAAATTCAAGAAGCAAATCACTTTAATTAATATATTTTCTGTGGCATTTGGAGCTAAAACTTAAAAATATTCTCCAGCTCTCCTATTATTATTAATAAAATGTAAAAATATACTTTATTGATTACGAAAATATAGTTCTGAGTGTATTAATATGTTGATTCCTGTGTCATCTCCCTGCCGGTTGCTGTGACGGCAGCCATATGAGATTGACTTACCAAGCGGATCCCTGGAACAGAAAACTTGATATAATGACCGCATTAAGCGAAAATAAATGGAAAGCGACTAACACCAGGACCAAGGACATTGGGTGTTGTGTTCGCATAAATGGCAACTGGCATTGAGACTCACCTGGAAAACCTGCGCTTGATTGTAGTTTTATCAGCGCTTAAGTTTTGGCTGTGTCCCAATTAAAACGAACACATATCTTAATGAATGGCGGATAGGTAATGGAGATAAATAGAGCACAAGTTTCCTGGAGTTATCTGGCAGAGATTTGTTTTGTTTTGCGGGAAAATTAAACCAAACCCATTTCATGTTTCCATCTTGCCAGCATAAGCGAAGGAAAACTGAGCTGACAGAAGAAGATGCGGCGAAAACTTTTTTAATGGGCCCTGGGAGGGAAAATGAGCTGGGAATATTCTACATTTTGAAGATTGTAATTCAAGCCCCTTGTTCTTCGCTCCAAGCGCGCCAAACATCCTTTTCTTTTGGCTTGTCCCATCCATTGTCATTTTGTGCTACATCATTGAGCAGATGGTCAATAAAATTTGTCGCATCCGATTGCAGGCTCATCTTTAAGGGGTCGCCACTCGCTTTAATAGTTATCCCGATCCCTGTCAAGGGGTGGTCTCCACCACGGAGATCTGTATGTATGCACTCCTTGGCTGGGAGAGTGTTTGTGTGTTTGCAGCAGGTTGATTTATGCGTCGGGCCCGGGTCCGGACAGGAGGCAAAAATAACACAGTCAAGTGCATGGCAAACACTTGGCCCTAGACGCCGTGCCGTCTCTGCGGCTGTGGCCACTTTCTTGTGCCCTGCCCCCTCCCAACTCCTCCCCAAGCTCTCAGCCTGGTTTCCCGCCACTTGGCCACTACTACTTGCTGGCTTTTTGTAATTTTTCACATAGGCAGCCGGGCAAATGCATAAAAAGCCAGACAGCTGAGCATAAAATATTGTTGTTATATGAAAAGCAGCCGAGGCACAAAGGACCACCAAGTCTAAAAGGAGCAGAATGCAGCGAAATAAGAAAAGGAGACTGTCTTCAGAGTATCCAAGGCTGTGAATACTCTTTCTTCCAAGGGATATCTGAAATAAAAGTTACCTCTAAAAGTTTTCATAAATTATAATACTAATTGTTACATGTTACAAATTTTCTTATTAGTTTTCGTGTTCCTTTAAGGGTATTTGGATTGTTTTTAAAGGCATATCCTTGTGGAAACAACAACAGCAGCTGCATTGCCGCTGTCTGGCTTGCTTTGAATGAATGAAAAATGAACTGAAACTGAACTCGAACCGAACTTACTGAACCCAACTGAACCGAACCGAGCTGAACTGAACTGAGCTCGCCAAGTGTCGCTTGCCAGCCAGTTAGGCTGCGTTTTGCCACGTCATAGTCGAAGGATGCAGAAGACCAGCCAATATACACTTAAAAAAATTTATTGATTTTATTCCAAAATTTTTTGAGACTGTATGATAACCGGAACTCATCATTCTTACTTGAACTGGCTTGAAAACTTCAGTAGTTTATTATTCTAAAATTGTTTAATAAAAATGTTTGAAAAAATGAGTATTGTGCCAGTTTTAGGTTCGATCTCTCGAAATTTTTTTATATTTTTTGTATAATTTTTTTGTAATAACCCCTTTTAAATTTCTCAGTCTATGGTACATATTACGCAACGTTAAAATTCTTCTACAGCGTCTTCGGCTGCCATAGAAACTTGCCAACTGGCTGTGAATGTTTGATAAGAAGCATCCATTGATAGAGCCGGACAAAAGTTGTTGCGATACTTTGGCGAAAAAAATACAAACACATGCATAAAGGGGGCGTCGTGCGGGTGGGGGCGGGGCAGGATGCAGGACTATTTGATATGCAAGGTGTTCGTTCAAGTATTCAAAGATTCTCGCTGCATTTTGTCAATAACTTCAATGAACTGTGCCAGCTATTCAGTTTCGCGAGTAATGCAAAGTGATATGTACACATCATGATGGGAGTATATTGTACAATAAATAATACCTTTGTTTTGGATACAAAATTAAAGTCCTTCGAGTTCTTAATTCACTTTCCGCCAAAAATCAGCTTAACCACAAAAACTAATATTAGCTGGAAAGCAAACCGCCTGACGAATAGCTGGCAGCTGCTGATGGATGCCATTATGCTGCCATAGTCCTGGTCCAAATTGACACGCGCCACTATTTAAGGTTCCTGTACACGAAGTCCTGATGGCAGTGGGATGGGGTGGGGCTTCTCCTGCAATGAGCCCATTGTTATGGCTGTGAAGCTACGAAGCTGACGCTCCAAATGAGCGGCATAACTCAATGAAAACTGTTGTGATGTTGCTGCTGCCGCTGATCCAGGCAACCGTGCACATATTAAATAAGCAATATAAACAGCCCCGGATCCCCGGTAGTCCGGGGATGGTGGAGAGGGTGGTGATGAAAAGGTAAAACGGGTCAGAAGCGGGCGAGGGGTAAGGGGTAAGCAGCAGCGTAGCAGGTTGGCGGGGCTTACCGCAACATAAATTATGGCAAACGCTTGGCTGCCTCATCACTCAGGCATCGCATAGTTTGTTGCGTATTTTATTAGACGCGTATTTGCGTCGACGGCAACGGCAACGGCGACTGGCATAATTTCACAGCAAATAGCTTGAAAAATTTGCATACACAAATATGTGCTGGTTGGCTGAGTGTGTGTGATTGGGTGCGGAATGAATTAAAGGCGTGTGCTGACAGGTGGTGGGCCGAGGAGGCCGAGGTGGCTGGCAAGTCAGACATTCTAGAGTGGGGGCGGAGGTAATCGTCAAGGCAATGTGCAATGTGCCTAATTGAAACTGTGTGGCTGCTCAAATTGAGACAATTAGAAGCTGCCAAAGGAGCAGGAAGTGGCAGGACCGGAAGCGGAAGGAGTACGGCTTGTTATAGTTCCTAAGGCCTCATAGACATGGACATTTTAAAAAATAAAAAACAAGGTTATTGTTTATTATATATGTTCTCTTCACATTCTAATAAATAAAACTATATTATGTTACTCCTAAGAGTAAGTGTAGTTTGTAGTGTCATATCCCCTTAATTGGTTAAAACAGAAACTGAAACAACTGGAAAGGACAAAGAGTTGCAATGCAAAGAGCTCTCTCTTCTTTCGTTTCCATCTTGATTGCTGAATTTTCAATTTACATTTCATTTACGGCCTAGATGCGGCGTGTGGGTGTGCTAGAAGATGTGTGCTTTTCGTTTCGAGAGGAAATTAAATAATTGAAAAATAGAGCAAAAATAAATTACACGTCAAGTCAAAAAGCACAGAGATGATGCCGGAGGAAGTGTATCTAAGATTTAGGGCGTTGTATATCTTTAGACTAGAAGCCAGAAAAAAGGATCTAAGGATAAATAAATCTGTTACCTAAAAGGATATTTACCAAGAGAAGTAATTGAGTTTTTCAAAAATCATTTAAGTTCTTTAAGTTTCATCCATATTACGTATACGTAATTTTTAAGTTGATTCCTAATATTAAGTATACGTGGATATAGATACGTAGATATAGTTGATATAGGAAATGTATATTCTATTGAATTTATTAGATGCTATTTTCAATTGTATCATCTCTCATTTTATACTAAAAATTAGCTCCAAAATTGTTCTTCCTGCAGAAGTGCGTTTGGTGCAGTCTTTGGTTTTTACGGCCTCTGCTCCTTCGAAGACATTAGCATAAAAGCGTTACTAATACACATCTACAGGGAGACCAACAAGAAACACTTAATGAAGCAATTTTTAGCAGGCTGCAGGAGCAACATCGGGGGCATCGGAGGCACCGGAGGCAGGCAATGCTGCAGATGTTGCATAAAAAGCAACAATTCCTGGCTAAAGCCAGAAAGCTCTCAACATGTGCTGCACCTTCTGGCCACCAGCCCCCTCTACATGCACACCTGCGTGGGAGCAGCAGACTGTACTGTTTGCTTGTGCAAAAGTGTGTACAGGTGACTTAATCAACATGCAACTCATTTTGTTTTCCATGCAGGTGCATGGACTATGCGACCATGTGGGCATGTGAATGTGTGCGGCTTGTTTGCTTAGGCATGAAATGTCAGGAAGGGGTTGGGGGCGGGGGTTCCTGCCAGGAGGCGGCAGAAGGTTGCAGTGGCAGGTATTTAGCTAAAGCTCTTCCTAGTTGCAGGTGAAACTGCACACTGGCATCGGCAACGGCAATGGCAACAGGAACAACAGCAACTCGGGTCGCATGTTTAAGACACTAAATTGTGTTGATATCAACAATGAGCCCGAAACACAGCTCATACACGAGGCAAGGTCCTGAATGGGTCGGGTCAGGACAAGGACTCGAGGTCTCCCAGGAGCCAAGACAAAGATACTCCACTCGGATGCACTGTGAGAAGCAAATACTTGTTCAAGGTGGATAGAATGAACTGAAGAAGATAATTTCTCTCAGTGCCTTTGCTCATAGATCGAGGAACGTGCTTAGAGCCGGGCTCAGTTAGGCAAATGCATACAAATGGTATTTTCCCACTTACCTGCCACTAACACAACCCCCACTCACCTCTTGGTTTTCCCGGCCAAGTTGTGGAAATTATGCACATGGAGAACACTCTGTGAGGTGTATCCTAAGCTGGGCAATAGATACTTTTTGGGTGTGGACAACATATTGAGGATGACGGTCACCTTGCCAGCCCCATGGGTGTGATGTGAGAGGAAGGAAAAGAGGAGAAAGGTAGTAGAAGCTCCTGTGTGGGGGAGGATACCAAGTGCAGAAGTCACTTAAAGGTGAACCTCGTGGGATTTCCCCCAAATTGTCAATTGCACATCGGCACTAAGTTGGCTTCAATTAATTGGAGTTTGGCCCGAAATGTATCTGTGTTTTCTGGGCGAAAATTACAGGTAATGAAAAGTTACTTTCGATAGGTGGTTTAAGTGCGGAGAATGCTAAATAGGATGTACAAATTTTTATGAATACCTGGAAAACTAATTGGCTCGGTTCGGGTTTCCACTCCTGGGTTTTCTAAACTCACCATAAATCCTCTTCCGCCGGGCAATTTGTTGCTTTTCTGGTTTTCTCGGACCGGTAGTTTGAAGCAAACTCCATCAAATAAGTGCTGGCATATTAAAACAGTCGAAATGTAGAGCGTAGAGCTAAAAAACAAAAAACAGAGTCAACGAGCTCGACTCGGGTCAAGTGTGACATGGCACATTCTGATTCTGGCTCGTTGCCGGCTGTCTGCCCTGTCAGGTGCAACACTTTGGCTATTAGAACGCAAAATTTAACAATGTCGCCCTCGATTCCCCCTGTTTGCCACACACCTGGCAGGTCCTTTCCCCCAAAGAATAGCTTCTCAGCAAGGACTATGTGTGTGTGAGTGTGTGTAAGTGTAACGCCACAGGTCATAAATTCAATTTGGCTAACAAACACGTTGCACACACAGACAGTTGCAAGTTGGCCAACTGCAACATGTGCGAAGTTGTTTGCCAGAGCAATTTTTCATCCCAGCAAGTGGCAGCTGGAGATTTAAGACATAGGTCTTGGTTTTTGGGATACCCTAGGATCTTGATACCATATATTTATTTTATGAACTTAACATTCTAGAAGTATATCCTTCAAAGTGTTAATTTTGAATACTTCTGTAACTACTTTATATAATAAAGTTTAGAAGAGGTAACTCTCTATTCGATCCAAGTACTCTCCGTAAACTTTTTATTGCATTTTTCGGTTTCACTTTGTTCCGTTGGGGGGAAATCAGAACCGTAAACTAATTAAGATGATTAAAATCTTTTGTTTTTCTCCGCATGCCATGACCGTAACAAAAACTAAAAGTAAAAATAAAAATGTGTCGTATTTTGTGGGCAAAATGCTTCCCGCAAAAAGCAACGTAAATTTGATTTACAAAAATTTTCCATTTAGTTTGGCTTGTCAAATGGAATCTGTAAAAATCTATACTGAAAAAATCCTACAAGGGGGCGGTTGGGGTGGTGGGCTAAAAAACTTAAATAATATAAAACTGGCAAACGGAAGCAGGAACTGCAACAAATATCCGATTAAATTATGCTCAAAGTCAAAAGCGCAGACAAAACTGGCCAACAAAACTGGCCGAGAAGCACTTTTGGGGGGCGTTGGGTCCTGGTGGGTGGCCCTGGTCCTGGTTGCCTCAAATAAGAAAACTTTTCGACTCTATCTGCAACTCCATGGCTGTCCCCCTTTAACCCCATCGCCGTCTCTGCCACCCTATCCGGCCAGTACGCTTCTTTCTCTCTAAAAATAAATCAAATAATTCAATTTTAAGCTAAACTTATTTTCGTATTAAAAATGAAAATCAAATAGAAGATAAAAAAGGATCAAGCTGTGCTGGGAAATGCTCTTATGTGGCCAGCAGCTCCTCTCCGCCACCGTCGCCGCCCCCTTTGTGACAGTGGGCGTGGCCGGGAGTCATGCCAACGCATAAAACTGCAACCGCATGTGAGGCTGTCTGGTAGTTGTGTGTGCGAGTGCTAGAGAATGTCAATATTTTTCAAAGGATATTTGGAATACTCTTAAGAAGAACGATGCTGAAATTCCCGTTTTAATTTTCAAAATCTAAACTAAGTTATTTTATTTAAATTCAGAATTCTGAAACGTGACTTTCTTTAATTAAAGAAAAACTGAAAAGGATATCCAAGTATGCTGCCTAATATTCAAAACTCTTAGTGTCCTGGATATCCTAGAATTCGTTGGAGTGTCCGAAAGTCATATCCTGTTGGCCGGCCACCAACCTCACTCATATGGCGGTGAGTGTGCAAAAGTTGCAAGTGTGGCCCGGCGAGGTTGCATGTGGCCGGCACAATAAAATTGTTTGTCGTTCAGCGCAGTCTAAGCAAAAGGATCTCTGGCACTCGCTATCTCCTTCCCGCAGCCAGAACCTGAGATTTATGCGGGCCAAAAAGTAGTCGCCTTTTTGTATTTTTGGGGGTTCCTGCAAATTGCATGAAAGTTAAGCAGTTCAGAGCTAATGCCGCGCCCCACTGCACAAAAGCCACAATAATCTAAAGTGGACAATGGGACGAAGTTAGAAAGGATAAAGGATTGCCATTGCCGAGTGTTCGCCTGGCGACTTGGCCCCAGCTAGGGACAAAATCAATTAACAGTTTTCGGCTGACCGCAGGAGGTCTTTAAAGTTTTCCACCCACTATTTTTTTGGACCGCCTTCCCCTCTATTTGCAACTTCCCTCTATTTGCTTTCCGGCACTATTTTCTGTGGCAATTGTCCTTTGTCTGCGGGTTTTAAATAATAAATAAACGTTTCAGTGCACCTACAATCAACGGAAAAAACCACAGGGGAGGCGTACAAGGATATGGCCAAAGTAAAGGAAAAAGAATATATAGAAAATAAAATTTTTCATAATCGAAAACGTGACTGTAATTTTTGAGCTGCCTAGACCAATGCCACAATATGATTGGCATTCCACAAATCAAATTCTTTGGAAAAGCTCGGCGTTTTTATTTTTTTGGTAATTATTTTAAGAGGCTCCAGATTAAAGTATTCTTTTAATTCTAAAAAGAAGTAATATATTATCTAGAAATTCCCAGATTTTTAATTTGTAAAAGAAAGAACCCGTCAAGATTTTCCTTTCTGGAACACCCCAAGCTCCCTAGCTTTTTCCTTCAGTTTCGATTTCTGGTTGGTCGGCTTTTGTTCGAATGAAAATGCGATTTGCGCTTTTTATGATTGGCATGTGTTAATAAATTTTCAAGGCTCATGGCGATGAGTGGCACGTCACGTTGTCCATGAGGTCCCCCTTACAGTACACACCCCTGTGAAAGAAACCTCTCTATTTTTCAGGATTCACATAGTCCTTCGAGTCCACATCCTTCGAGTCTGTAAATTAGCTTCGCACTAATTTTGTGCTTCGGTGAGCAAAAATATTCTTTGAAAAGTAAGAGCAGCGAACGAGGCGGTTAATGGTGGAGTCGTGTTACTGACACGATGACAGGATATCTTCTCCCCAATAACATAAATAATTCAAGTCAAATGTCAATAGCTCAATTTTCGATCTAGTATAAAATACATGTACGCCAAAGTGAAAAGACCGAATGGAAAAAAAGGAATTCCTGGTTTATGGCTATCGCCAAAAACTTCATGGCAAATTAACTTAAAACGTTTTTTGCATACGCAAATAAACACGACAAGTGGCAGGGTGGAGTATTGCAAACATTTCCCTGATCTATTTATGGCGAAAAAAAATATCTAAAAAATTCAAGCCAAATAATATCAAATGGAGCGGGAATCCAAACATTCGCTCGCACATCCAGTAGCATATATAAATAAATTTTCATTTCGTTTCGCATTCATCAAACATTTTGACAATTTTATCTCCATGGGCGTTCGAGTGTCCTTTATTTTGGTGTATTTTCCTTTTTTTATTTTTTAGGCGCCGACTAGTCCTCCTAAGCGAGGACCGTTGGGCAGCCAAAAAGTAAATTTATGTTATGTTTTTCGGGCCCGGAGCCATTCCCTTAGCCGTTTCCATTGGCCATTGGGCATTGCCATGCAGGAAATGCGTGTTTAGCAAATGTTTTTAAATTGTATAACGAGAATTTATGACGGACATCGCAAGGTGCCCAGCCTGAAAAAAACAACTAAGCAACGGCACGGCCAACAAAAATTGCATGTTTCAAATTCGTTTAGCATTTCATTTTATTCCTTTTCCATTCCTGTTGCTTTTACTGTTTTGGGTGTTTTGGTGAAAATGTGGCATAAGTATTTTCATTCATCTGATTAGGAAGAAAGTTTATTGAATTTGAAGTATATTTGAGTAATTACTAAGGACTCTTCCAAAAAAGTATTCTATGTTTTTTCTTAAATAAATTATATTCCATATACATATTTATCTGTTTTAAATTTTATAAAAAAGTATCTATCATTTTCTTGTCTTAATAAAAAGGTCCCTGAACATTTTTCCTATTTTCCTAGGCATATTGGGTTAACCATTTTTTCCATTTCAAAATATCCTTGAGCCACAAAACGATATCCTTCGTTTGCCCCATCTTTGTCCCGATCCCCTTGATTGTCATTTATTTGAGGCTCGTGGCGAGCTGGGTTTGTTCAGCATTTCAATGAGCCAATGCAAATAAATTATAAAGAAAATAAAAAGAACAGAAAAGGGAGACAGAATTCAAATAAAAATATTGATGCTGCTCTCGGCTGCCGGAGACGTGACGAAATGTGTTTCGTGTTTGTTGTTTCTATTTGTCGAGCACTTAAAAGAAATAACCGCCACGTTCTATAAATTAGATGGCGTTTCTCGCTTTCAGGTTTTGGGTTCCGTGGCTAACGAGGCGTATGCGCTATGTCCTGACATGTGAAAAATGTCCCGCCCATACATATCCCTGCCACTTCTTAGCTTGACACGTCTGTGTGCGAGTGTGTGTGTGCGCCAAGGAGACGTGGCAAAGGAGCCCCACAAGTGCGAGTGAGTGGTTGCGGTTGGCTTGAGCTGCTTCTTAATCCTGGCAGCGGCAACCGCTTAATTATTCATTGAAGCCAATGCATTGGAATGCCGAAAGCCGCAGGCTTATAAATAGCATGCGAACGGCGGAACCTCACAATTCTGCGGCCATCACCCTCGACATTAATCAGTTTATGGTTGGAGTAAGAATTTATTGAAATAAATATATTCCTTCGTCAAGCTCTCTCTAGGGAGCACAGATATTAAGCCCATTTTTTTTTACATTTTCAAATACCTTGTTTCTGGGAGAATAAAATAAGTAACACTGCGTTTTTTAAATAAATATTATGAACGTGGATTGTTACAAAGCAAATCTATAAATCTTTGTGGGTATTCTAATTAACAGTGGATAGTATATGGATTGGAAATAAACTAATATAGACATCCCTTTTGGGTTATATGGGGCCTTCTATACATTTCGAAGGGATCCCATCGGAGAATATGAAGAAAAATCTAAAAATTATTTTGCTTTCAGGGTTTGATGCAGACTAATAGGGAAGCGATTCACAAATCGTTTAAGGTATTCCGCTCCAGGATCTGATAAAAACAGACAAAGATATAGACATCTCAGTGGGCTATATGGGGCCTTTCATACGTATTCCCATTTCCGAGGAGATCTCATCGGAAAAAATGAAGAAAAATCTAAAAACATTTTGCTCTCAGGTTTTGATGCAGATTGATAGGAAATCGATCCACATAGGTATATGTGGATCGATTAAGGTATACCGCTCCAGGATCTAATGGAAACTGCCAAAGATATAGACATCGTTGTACTAATATTTATACAAACCTGCATAAAAGTAATAAAGGGATTGAAAATATTTATTGACTTTGTTTGTTTTTTTGTAAAAATTAGCTGGTTTCAAATATGAAAACTATTTTAATTAACATGGAATGCGTTTAAAGCTTAAATACTTCTGACGTTTTCTGAGGCCTGAACTGCAAACATTTCACACACATCCTATGGGTGTGTGAGGGAGTGTGTGTTTATGGTGTGCGTGATTTCTCGTTGCACTCCATTTTTTCCAGTTTTATTATTTCGTCTGGTTTCATTTTTTTTTTTCTTCTATGGCATTTAGCAGCATGGGGCGTGCTTTTGGCTGCGTTTTGTGCCCCAAATGACCGAGTTCTTTGTTATAGTTACTACTTGTGATTCTGTTTCTTTTGCTTGTAGTTGTAAATGCATTGTATTCGTGTGTGTGTGGGGCTGTGTGGGTGTGCTGGTTTGTTGGTTTGCGGGTGTGCGTGTGTTTTTCTGTCTGCAATTTCATGCGGCCGCATTTATGAGTTTGCATGTCGTGTTTGGCCACCCAGGATCTGCCCCTCGGCCCACCCTTATCACCATTGCACACACTGTGTGTGCAGCTGCCACAACACTTTCAATTGTTTTCAACACTAAAAATCCTCGACAATGAGCCTGAAGTGAAGTCGCTCAATGGGGGCTTTCTTCAGTCTAAATTGTGTTTTTCCTGAAGCAAATATTTCGTGAAAAGTGAAATTTTTCTTTCGGCAGGTTCTTAATTACTGAAACCACGTCATAAAAACTGATGAATACCATTTATATTTTATGGGCGATATAGTAAAAGGTGGCCAAAAAATAATAAACCAAAAACTTTAATTTTCATTCAACACAAAGGACAATTAGAGATTGAAAGATCTAAGAAAAGATTCATTTTGTAATCAAATGAAACATTTGCGAAATTATTTTCAAGTCTAGCTCGCATTCGCACCATAAACATAAAGAAAATCCATTTGTATGCAAAATAGATACTGTCTCTGACTAAAACCGAGGCTCCGACTCTGCGACTCAACTATTTGGCACTGACTCGCATTTACATGCTAAATAGTCTCTGCCCCGGGACTCAAGGACTCTGGCAAAAGGACCCTCTATCTCCGCACTCACATGCCAGCTTCTGATTCTGAATTGGACTACTTCTGTGTCTCTCTCTGTCGGCTTGTAATTGAAACGTTAAATAATAAAGCCGCCTGTGGAGCGTAAGAGATTCAATCAGTCCATCGAGAAGGCGGGCAATTAGGGACAGGATTTGCCTCACAAAGGAGCCAACTTGCCAGGGACATGCTGGTGGAAGGGACATAACTTTCTCACCTACAAGAAAATTTCAAATAATCAAATTTATGCAATTTGCAGAGGAAAACAGAAGCAAACAAACAAGTTGTCGCGACCAAAGGGTATAAGGAGTATGATGTTGAGAAAATTGATACCCTAGAAGATGGCTTAATGGCTTTTATATCCTTTTATATAATATTTACAGTTTAAATTAATATATTTTTTAAATTAAAAAATTGTAGCAAAATAGTACTATCCTGTAGATCACAGTCCTTTAATGCAAATACCCTTTGAAACAAAGCAGAGCTTTTTAAAAAAAAGTTGAAGCAATCAGTAACATTATTTCAATCTCCTCTTATCTCTCAATGTCTCAATTTTTCCATGCCTCACTGTCTCAATGTCTCCTCTTCCCAGTATCACTTTTATTTTCTCAATTTGCGGCAAAGGAAGCAAAATTAGTTGGCTGCAACCTGCAAAGAAAAGTTTTACGCTTAAGTAAAAGTGCAAATGCTCGCTATTCTTTTCCCAACTCCACGCTGGCACTGTTGGCTCTTTCCTTCGCAATTCGGTCATCTCTTTCTCCATTCATTGGCTGTATCTGTGTGTTCCAGTGTATAGCTTTGCCCTTACTGTTTCCGACGCCTTTCTTCGCGCAAATTGCGCACAAATTAGTTCAAGTTGAGGCGCATTTCAGCGTTATGACTGTCAATGAGCCGAAGCCAGAAAGTGCACTGTAAACAATTATGTCTCAATAATATTTATCTAAAATCAGAATGATCAAGATCTATTAAAAAGGTTTTTTTTTGTGACTGTTAATGTATAGCTTTAATCCTTGAATAATTTCCCTTGTTATCCTTATTGTTGCTCTGTGTAGAAAGCAGGGCTGGGTTAGAAAAGAAAAACCTACTTGCCGTTGGCTCAACTTCAAATTGCCAGCGGGGCATGTGCAGCACGAAGGCAACAAAAATACAAAAAAAAAACTTAGAACCCCTCAAGCTAGGGTTACGATAGAACAGTAAGCCCCGGGGAAAGAGGGAGTTGCGGCGGATCGACGGGGTAAGAACTCTCTTCACCCGATTTGCTTGCTGGCATTGTGCCCCAGTCAGCAGTTTTTGTTTGGGCTAATGATGCGGAGGATGATGTCGATGTTATTGGTACTTTCCATTGATGCCTCACTGGGCCAGAATCTCTGTGTGCTCCGATGTTCTGCTGCTCGCTGCTCCAAGGAGCCAAGCAAGGAGTCCTCCTTGTTCTTCCGCTTGTTTCTATTGTTTTCCTTGTTTGCCAAAGTTGCGTCGTCCCTATCAATGGAAATGCTGTTGATGCAGGCTCCGTGAGGACTTAACTAGGCATTTGACGAACAACATGTCCGGGTTATTACGAGGGGGGGTGGCCATTACCAACAATAAAGGCCTTAGAAGTTTGCCTAACATTTATAAATAGGCAGGTAAACAATTGATATATGTAAGTAATTTAGCGTAATTAGCAGCACTTCCTTTGATGATTTTTGACGATTTTTGTAGATTTTGACTTCAAAAGAGGGATATTTAATGAAATTGATTTATCAGGCTTCATGTCGTATATTTCATATTGTATAATGAGCTTAAAATACTTTACTTGAAGATTAAAATCGTTATCTTTCATCTAATCCTTTACAATATCCTTCTGATAACTTTCAAAATAATATCTTTAACATTACCGTTACTCTCCTGTTAGCCTAAAAATTCCCACTATTTTCTGGCTAAAACTGCCATTACAGACAAGTTACTGTTAACTTTGCTAACAGACGAAAGGACAATGGAATTGAAACAAACAAAAGCCGAGACGATTTTTTCACCCGAAGGACCTCTCTCCCACGCTTTCTCTCCCAGAGAGCGAATAGCATACTCTCCCATACTCTCGCAACCTCAGACAATGCGAACCAGTTTGTGCGTTTCGCTTCGGTTTCCTAATATCCGGTCGTCGGGCAGGGTCCTTCGTGCAGGGTCCTTCGTGTGTGCTCCACGGCAGTGGGCGGGCTGGGGGTAGGTGGTGCGTGCGAGCACGGGTCTGTGTGTGTGCGGGGCGCCAAGTAAAAACCAGGTAATAAGGAGAGCAAAGCTTTTAGTCTTGGTCGGTTATTGGTCCTGTGTGGTTGGCGAAAGCGACAAAACTCCGTGAGCTCTGCTCGACGACTCCATTCTCCATTCTCGATTCTCAATTCTCGATTCTGCACTCCGCCATCCAATTTGGCCCAGTGCCGACGAGGACTAGAAACGCGATTAAACCGAGGACATTCGTGCGTATGTCGGTGATAGTGGGTGTGTGCGTATGTGTTTGTTCTGCGTACGTGTGTCTGTGTGAAAAACGGTGAATAATTTTCTAGAGCCTCAAGCCAAAAACTATTCGCACTTTTATTCCAAAAGAAAAGAAAAATTAAAACTAATCTTGGTAGAACTTTTGAATTTTTTCAATTCATTTTCATCAGTGGTCCTTTTCGCACTCCCTCGCCCCCGCTGTCCCCCGCTGTAGTGGTTTTGACAAATTAAAATGCATAAATTATGAATGAAAGTACCGTTACGTGCGTGACAACCAATCATTTGTTATTATTATGCACGTGGGCCAGCCAGCGAGCGAAAACAAAGTGTGAGAGCAAGTGAGAAGGCAGGCACCAGAGGGCAAGAAGCTAACTGGGCTAAAACGTCCTGCCGGCTGGCAAGGAGTCTTCTCTTCTTTAAAGTTCCACCCAAAAAAATAGAGCAGCGAAGAGCAAGGAATCGTCAGGAGCAGAAATAGCAGCAATAAGTGAGTATTATGCGACATACAATTTTCCCTCATATTTCTCCGGGGATTTTCTAGCATTCGGTGGAAAACGGCTGTGGGATAGAAGCATGGCGAGGGGCAGGACCCAGGCCCACCCACCCACACACACCCACCAGCACACAAATTGTAACTTAAAGTTTTATTAACTTGGCGCGGACCTCGGGGCCAGTTCAATTTGTGCACACGCCTCAGGTGTCAACATAAATTATTATAATTATGAAATTCTATAGCTCCGGATACGAGCACACAGCCATTTACAATAAACAACCAAACAGCCAAGGACACTGATCTAGGATAGCCTTGAAGATATTGTTTCTGCTAGGCAGAATCTGCTTAGAGCTTAACAGAGAAAGGAGCCTTTAAAGTTTACTGAAATAATGCTTATTTTAATACTTTATAATAACAAATATGAACAAGATGTCTTTCTTTTGAAGACTATTACTCTACCCCATGCTGTAGAGACACCTTTATTTTCCGCAGAACACACGTATATATGAAATTCCCGTACAATGCCAATTAATTTGAGTCGCTGAGCTGGGACACTGCCTGGCCTGGCTTTGAGTTATGGCCTTTCATTAGTCTCATTTAGTTCAGGAGCTGCCAGAGGATAGGACAGGCCCTCCACAGCCCGCCAGCAGATCGTTAAACTTCTAAACTGGCGCAGAGGTCAGCTACATGGCTGACTGGCCTTTATGGCCTTATCAATCGACACTAAAAACTCAAACATCGAGATGAAAACAGAGACATTTTCGGGGCCATTATTGAGCAACATATTTTAGAATTTCCGGGGCTTCAATTTTGAAATTTATTTCATTGGTCAGGACATTAAAATGGTCGCTGCCGCTGCCGCGGCCCGCCCGTTTTTATTTATGAGTCATATTTTTTGGCGAGTATTGTGTTCATTCAGCTGCAAGCTTTGAGCAATTTATTTGATTATGGACAATAATAATTGTTTGTCAATGAAATTGCAGTGATTTGTGAACAGTAAACGATATTGCTATTCAATTTGCATTTTTTTTAAATTTATATTGTGATATATCTAAGGTAGCTAGTAGATACTAGTTGGGCTTTAAGTTCAAGCACTAACATCAAGGGCTATTCAAGGCTTCGAACACACAATGGCATAGTACACACACTTGCCCCACAAAGGTACAGAGGGCAATGCCAGTCATTCATTCATTCAGTCAGTCATATAGAGACTGCGGCCCCAAGGTTCAGAGTCTCTCGGAGAACATGACCTTTTAGGTAAAAATGCAGATTTAGTCGAAAAATTTAAAAAGAAAAGCGAGAGAAAAAGATGTAACTGACCTGGAATGGTCCAAGTCGCAGCTTAGACCTTGTTTTCCGAATATTTGCATATTTAACAAGCCAGTGCCGTGCTTGCCACATAATTAATTATGCAAAAGACTCGGTTCTGGAGCCAACATCAAGTATACGCAGCGTGTGTGCTCAGGGTCCGTCGCAACTATTTTACATAAGCCACTCACCGTTGTTCGACATGTGGCTCTCTATGAGAGTGGGTGTATCTGTGTGTGTGGATGTCTGGCCTATGGATTTCTGTATGTGTGTGCGTGTCTCTTAAAATAGATGACAACAAGGTGCTAAAATTATTCATGGCCTCTAATTACAGGACATGATTTTGGAAAACTTTTGCCCAAAAGGCTTTCACAGATTTCTAGCCCCAAGTGCTTTACTGCTTTGCTGCTGCTGCTTTTGCGGCAGTTTTCGGTTTTAATTGATTTTATGCAAATTTAATTCAGCCTGCCCTAGAACAATTACACAATCGCAACGATGTTATTGTTAATTTATGCCTTTGCTCAATGATTTTTGAGTTGTCTGTCCCGGAGCTTGTGCCCGGGCTCCCGGAGCCTGGGGGCTTTCGGTTGGAAGAGCATTTAAATCACATTAACAGTTATTGGCCATAAATTGTATGATTAATTCAGTTGGCTATTGTTTCTAGCGAGAGTGTGTGTGTGTCTGAAGATTGTCAAGCAATTTCCCAACAGAAGCCCCTGGGACATCTAGCCAGGATTCGAGTTTATATTTTAATAATTCTCACGTGAATCGGAAACTATCTCGAAACTATTCAGATGCCTTTAAAAATGACCTGAAACATTAATACGGATATTGTCCTAGCTAATAAATAATACGAACTGTAAATAACCGAAATCCCCCCACCTAATACGGATTAAAATAGATCCTGTCGGCCATAAATAATACCCACCCAAAGTCGTATCAAAAATAGAAGTCTAATGATTGATGTCCTGTCTCCGAATACGTAATCAAATTATTACGTGAATCAACATCAAAGACAATTCGGAACAAGTTCGGGACTAATTCCAAAACAAAACATTTTAAAGCTAAACCTTTTCTGTTTTCTTGTCCTTTCAGACTCTTGTTTCAACCAAGTTTGGTGCTTGAAGTAAAGGAAACTAAACTCGACTGGAAATAAAGGAAAAAAATTGGGAGGCAAACACAAATAGTGGAGACAAAGTACAGACAGGATATAGCATGTAAATGCGACTGCCTACACACGTATTGTCCTGTGGATGTGTGCTTAATAGGAAAAGCAAATAGCAACGAGCTCATGGAAAATAAATATAAATAAGCCAACGCCGACAACAATAGCTGGGAAAAGCGACAAGGAAAGCAATTGGTTGACGCTTTCCCTCGTCGGCGGTCAAGGAAAATTTATTGCATTGCACAAATGAGACAAGGCGAAAACGCAAACGAAGCAGAGGCGAACATGGACAAGAAAAATAACCAAAATTTGAGCAACAAATTGAAAAATTAAAGTTTCGCAGAAAGGAAACTTTTGGTGGAAAAACTCTAGACATAAATCAAGCACCCACAGTATGGATTCCGGACATAGAAGATACTCGTTCGCCTATGGCATCGCGGCCTGGCTGCTGCTCCACATTTTCTTCGGTAAGATAAAAGTCAAAACTTTTCATTAACCCGAAAATATACACAACTTTCGCTGCCTCCGAATATAATTCATACGCCATGTGGTCCCGCTCGGAGATAACTCATTGAAAATTCATTCAATAATCGATAGACGAGGACTTGGCCCACAGAGTTGATAAAGTCAGGAGCCAAAGTCAGGGGCTGTCAGTTAAAGGGGATAAGTCCCTTCCCGTCTTAGGGCTCCAAGGACCTCTCGCTAAGGCATTAATAAACAAGTTTGCCACTGCCTCAGCCTCGGCAGCCTCTTGTTATTTATTTTTAATTAAGTTCAACAAACTGCTGAGCAGAAAGTAACCAAAATTAACTGGCAAACATGCGAAAGTCGCGGCTAACCGCGATAGGGGGTTAGAGACTTTCAAGGATAACTTTGAAGCTGAGGGAGAGGGGATAGGATTTAGATGGTGGTTTGCCAAAGGACCCCGGGCAAACACAATTAATCGAAAAATAGTCACACATAGTATTTCGAATTGAATTCATATTTCCGTTCCATTTGCTTTAGTATTTATTCCGCCCGAGTTGCCTTAATCCCGACTGATTATGAGCGCCGAACTTGATCCTAAATAAAAACTTGGCGTGCCGCCTAACCCGATTTATAATTGTTATTTGAGATAAAATTAATTGCCATTAATTTGAGCTTTTAATATCGAGTGAGAAGTGAGGCGTAAACAGAATTCAATTAATTGCACATCTTTCATTAGCGGAAACCGTAATTAATATATTTTATTAATATTAATTTTTTGTCCGGGTCGACCGCAGAAACCTTCAACTTAATTAGCCTGATTGCCTGGCGGAGAACTAAAATAGAAAACACTGCGAAACTTGCCTGATGCCGCATTTAATTAAATAAATAAACATGCTCAAGTTTTTTTGCCATTTCCGTTTCCGCTTCTGGGCCCGTTTCCTTTTGCGCCAGAGTTGTCAAAGCAAAAAAGTTTCTGTGGCAGATCTGTGTTTACTATTTAACTGGCAGTGGTAGTAGTGGCAGAGGAACTACCTCCCGAACCTCGTTATATTTCCACGCTCAATTGAGAAGGAGACGGCGGAATAATAATAATGACTGACAAATACAATTTCTGTCTGGGGTCTAGACTCTAGACAAACGGGGGAACAGAAAAATGATGATTATTTGCTGGCACTTAGCCGTCTTGGACTCTAGTTTGGGGGTTCGCTGCCTGAATTATAGATAGAAATCTTATTTTCCTATTATGAGGTCACGTACACATGCCCCACACACACTGCCACACACACACTACAGAGTCCCTTTCACATTCCTGAAGCAACAAATAATGAAATTAAGTTAACGTGGCGCACACTTTCGTCCGAATTGTAACTAACAAAGAGCCAGCACCGATGTCCAGGGGAAGTACACATTTATTGGCAGCACATGAAACTAATGTTGAGCGACACGCACTCGGTTCACCCCCTTTCGATCGCCTTAGCCGCCACTGTGCAGTTAATGAAAGTTCCCCCTTCGAAGGCAAACACTTGAAGCTCCATCGAGTGGAGTTTATTAAAGATTTTCGCCGGCTTGTAGGGCATCATAAATACCAATAAGTAATATTAAGTGCCTTTGCCGGCGATTAGGTTGGGTTAAGGACCCATCGAGATGGCCTGCTAGTTGGTAGGTGCGAACAGATTGCGATATTCCGAGAGGGCTTATGTAAACAAGTCTAAGAGGCTTCCAGCTCATCAACTAGTGAGAGGAATAGAGATTTCAGGTTTAAGGAGAGTCACACTGCCTTTACTTATGAATTAATAATGCATTCAGCAGTTGGCATGTTCAGGGCCAAAATGCCATTAATAATAATGCGTTAAAATTGATGTTTTAATTTTAATCGAATTAATTGATTCCGGTTGATGGGTGATGGGCTTTCGGGGAGAAATCTTGTTATCCAGTCATGTCTTTGACATCACTTCGAAGTGAATTTTAATTATGTTATTACAGCTGCTCCTCTGTGTGCAGTAATTTAATTGATATTCTAATTAAAGAAAATACTTTTGAGGCGAAATTAGTTGGGTTTGACTGATGGCCTGATTAACTTCCCCTCATTTGTCACTCCCAGCACAATTTGCGGTAATTTCGGATAATAATACAAGTTTCTGGGAAAATTCTAAATGTCAGTTGTCATAACATGTTCCCATGGATCGCATTCAGATAATCAATCATCCTGAAAAGTTCAAAAGCCGACTGTGACATGAATATTGCCACAATGTTCCAGGCATTATCAAAAATATGTAGAAACTTGCGATTAACCAGCTAACAAGAAACCGTCTCAATGGGCCCCGATCGATTATTGCCAAGTCGCTCGACTTTTTTTTTCGCAACCAGACTCTCATCTTTCCTCCTACTTTATGACATATTTTTGTTTTCTCGGTTCAGTTTTTTCCTTTTTGCGAAATATGCAAATGAAAGTGCGCCTGCAATGCAGCAAAAACAGAACTGAACTGAGCCGGGCTGACAACTGGGAGCTGTTGGCTGTTTTGTGGGGCTCGGACGGGGCGGATGGCAGGACTTTCTGGGCAGACGTGCTCCCGTTTTGCGGCTGCAATGACAACGACCAGGACAACTCGTGATGCACTCCCTGTCAGAGGAGATACTCTCACAGGACACTTGCATTTTAGAGGGCTTGCTAATTGTAGAATCCTAAAAGTCATGGATATATTTTATTAAAATATCATCCGTAGATGGATTGTAAATTTCTGAAAAACTCTTGATACTTTTCTCCGGGACTGGAACGGGGACAGGCACGCCGGAATGGACCGAAGGACCTCTAGACCGACAGGGACAATGGAGGCAATGGCGACTGGGCTGGGCCGGGGGAGCAACTTCCGCCTCTGATTGCAGATTAAGCACGTTCTAGGCGTCTGCCTGGGGCGTGGAAGGGGTTGGCATGGCAGGCGGGGGCAAGGGGTCACTGGGATTGATGCGTATTGATGCTGCTGGCGTCTGCGAAACATCCAGCAGAGAAGAAAAACCTTCTTATTTGCTCAAGGCTTGGCATCCGGTCTAAAGTCCTTCCCCCACTCGCCCATTTTTTCTGTGCTTCCCCCAAGAGCCCATGAGTAAGCTCTCCAACTGAGCCGCATCATAATTTCCTAGTATCCCCTGCCCCCTCCTGGCCTGGCCTGTCTGGCAAAAATTTGCATTGCAGTGAAGCCTTGGCAAAAGCCATAAATTCTTGGCCACCCCACCTATCCCTCGTAGCCAGCCAGCTAGTGAGCCAGTCAGCCGCTTTTGTAGCCCGTTTTTCCAATGAGTTTTCAATGGACTCTAATAAAATTAATTGCATTTTGCATTTGCCTGTCGAGCTATATTGATCGTGGGGGAGCCAGGCGGACCGAACTCCTGCGGGCTGAGCCGGGCTGAGCTCATGTGACAGTCAGATTTGGATTCGAAATTGCAATTGCTCTGTCGAGGATACTCTGGCTCTGGCTCTGGGTCTGATATCCCAGCTGCCAGAATGTCGGGGAGAGAAAGTAGCTCTGAGATTGAGAAATACTGTTTGCATTGTGTAACTAATCCAGTTGGGTAAGCTACTACTGCTGCCTTTGTCAGGCTGTTTCCAAATGGGTTTTCCGGACAAATATGATTTTTCCGATTCTATCTTTCCAAAAAAGGCATACATCTCTAATTGATTGAAGTAAAGGGCTTCGGCTACGATATATTTAAATATTTTATACGCCAGGAAATGGTCTGAGAATAAACTAACCATAAACTTTGAAAATGTTCATTAGTTGTTTATGGAAGAGGCCAACCCCTTGACGGTTTATTAAGATGGCTGGAACACCATTGCACACCCCATTAAAAAGCCATAATGATATGCAAAGCTAAACTTTGCTCGGCAAACTTCTGCATTTGACACCCAAGACCGGTCTTGGCTTGGTCCTGGCGCCCCTGGCTCCTTCTCCTCTGTTCCTTGCCATTGAATTAGATTTCTAGCACCACTAACCCCAAAAAGAAACTCATTTTTCCCTGGGAACGGGAGGCGGGAGTGCGAACGATGAAGGCAAACTTTTGTCTGCGACTGACATTTCTTGCCCTCGGGCGGCAAATGAAATCATTTAAAAATCAACAATAATTAAGTAGCAAACTTTGGTCGGTGGCAGCCAGTCAGCAATTTGTTCTAAGGTAGAGCTCTCCGCAAAACCAAAGTCACTCGAGAAATCCACTCTCGACCATAACTATGACGGTTACACGACATCAAATGGAAAACTTTCTATTTTGGCATTTTCTGGCATTGGCTCTTCTTAATTAAGCTCAGGTTTAGATGACAAAACTTTGCAATTTCTGGCTTATTAATTAGCCGCCCGGAGTGGGCGGCACTCGACATTTGTATAAAAAGGACCTCTTTTCAACGCGACGAGGAAAGGAATTAAAATTTAATCAGATATAGTTTCAAATGAATATATTAAAGCTGTCCCGGGTCCTTCTGCCCCTGAGGTGTTACTTAAAAATTCTCTTGCTCCGCTTAGAAAAATATCCGTAAAAAGGAGTCTTCACGGCAACTGGGGACTGAAGACTTTTGTTTGGCGGAAGCCTTTTGGCAACGCACTTTGTGTTTGTCTTCCGCCAACGAGCAAGGCAGCCCGGCAGCCAGTGGAGAGTGGAAAATGCTAAATTATACTTAAGCCACACACTCCTACACAACACAAACAAACAAAATACATTCCACAAAGTGTCCGCCAAAGCGGAGCCACGCACCGGCCGGAATAAAAAGGATTCAAACGACGCCGCCGCCTCGGCTGCCGCAAAGCGGAAATGCACTCAAAAGGAGCAAAGCCCTAGGAGGGCTGAGTAACGCCCACTGACGCCCACCTGGTTCCACTACCATTTCCGCTGGCCCCCGCCAGTCCTCCATCTAGGACACCGTCATCAACCTCGTCATCGACTTCAATGGCGGCGGTGCTTCTTTTTGCTGCCTTTGTGCATTGTGCTTTCAATTTGTTTGTTGGCTGGTTTGTTTGTCGCTTCGGTGGCTGGCGGGTTGAACAAAAAAGTAAGGAAAAACCTTTAATACATAGTCGAAGTTATAACTACCTAGTACTATCAAGTACCTTAGATGGCCAGTGCTATAAATACCCATTCCTATAGCCAGAGATATGCCCACAAGTCCTTTGTCGAAAAATATGCAAAGCCTTACAAAGTGACTTTATTTTGGACATATTTTTAGACATCCTCATTTTTCATTTCCTATTTCCAGCCCACACATCACTTCGGGTTTATTTTTAAAAGGTTTTCTTTAACTTTTCATTAACCTGTCCAAAAATAAACGCCCTGACGGCTCGTCGGACTTAATGAGATGGACTTTGGGATGGCAAAGTGGGGGATTGATTTCAATTTTATGTGGCTTTGCTTCTATTTCTGACTTGACATTCGTTTGTCACTCTAATGCACCATAATTGCGGTTACTAATCAGGAAAATACTCAATGTCTAGGATTGAATAATAAGGGCTCATACTAGCCTTACCATTAATTTGGACTTTTGTGACGCAAGACTAAGCCTCAAAAGTCAACCTAGGGACTTGGTTAGTGTCCATTATAGGTTTCTTTGAGTGACATGGCCTTTAAGAGCCTTCCTTAAACTTGAAGCCCTTCTTGCCACAAAAACAAATCATAACTGGCAATTGAGATTTCCCAAATGACTTCTAACTCGCTCACGGATTGGCCCACTTTTGGCCAAGAGCTGCTCATTTCGGGCCTTGTAATATTAATTTCATATCTCGATTTGCCTGACCCAAATTGCCCTTCCAGTGGCCGGGGCCTACACAGTTCCCGTCTTTGTCTCGGGCCGTTAAATAAGTTGGCAACTTTTCATTTCACTACGGCATTGTGCACTGTGAGTTATATTCCCCATCCAGCACCCGGGGAGCATCGTCTCATCCTAAGAAAATTCTCCAACCAGGCCACGTTCCTCAAGTTAGTTGAGTTCACCTAACCCCCCTTCCCGGCCATTGTGTTGCCAAAACAAAAGCGCATTGTTCTAGTCCCAAGAATGGCGGGATGGGGGCAGGAAGGGCCTGCCTCCTTCGATTTCCTTGACTTTTATGCACTTGCTGCAAGTTATTTATGTCCTGCCACTGGCATTGAAACCGCGAACACGACTAACACAGCCCGAACAGCTAAGGGCTTATTAAAGCGCCACTCACTCGTCTGACTGAAAATTTCTAACAAAACATCCACGTATTTGCAGAAACCGCCGAATGCCTGACAATGACCGAAATTAAAATCCCCAAGCACATAATGCGGCACGAGGACGCGGTGCTCGGTTGCAAGTTTGATCTCGACGGGGAGTCGCTGTACTCGGTGAAGTGGTACAAGGACGGATTCGAGTTCTACCGCTACGTTCCGAGGGACATGCCGCCGGGACAGGTCTTCCCCCTTCCAGGAGTCGACGTTGAGGTAAGAGATACTACATGTACTATTTATTCCATCAAGTCTTCCTTCAAAAACTCATCACAGACCGTTGGAAAAATTCAAAGTTCTCTAGGAAATTTATTTAGTTTCTTGATTTTGGCCCCTAAGGACGATGATAGGCAGGAAGTCCAAATTGTTACAGTCACTGGAAGAATCAGTGATGCCGATCGACCAGGAGGACACCGTTCGAATGATCGCCGAGCACATCCGCCAGCCCCTGATGGATCCCTTCGAGCAAAGCCGGCTTCTGGCCAGCAGCAAGGATGAGAATCTCAGTGTCCTGCATCTGGCGGACGCCATCAAGTTCAGGGACACCATGAAGAGCTTCAAGATATCGCCCACTGCCGAGGCCCTCGACGAAGTGATGCCCGTCAAGAACAAGGACCTTGACGAGATGCTGGAATTGTTGATCGATGATGAGGACGAGGACGAGGACGACGAAGAGGAGGAGGATGACGAAGATGAAGATGAAGATACTGAGGGGGTTGGTGACGATGACGTGGAGGACCAAGATGATAGGGCAGAGGTCACGAAAGAACCCCATATCCTCAGGAAGTGGTTGGATCGGTTTAAAATGTCATAGTAAAGGATATCTAGGAAGTGTAGTTTCTTGAACAGCTATTTTATATCGCGTCCAAGTAAATGGTGGCAATGATCAAGAATATCTTTAGGCTTTAAAATAAACTGAGCTTTAACTTAGTGACCTCCATTATTGGTGTTTTCTCTCCATTTCCTTCCAGCTACAAAACTCAACGGAATACGCCGTCGTCCTGCGCTCTGTGAGCCTTCAGTCCACTGGCCGATATCGCTGCGAAGTGTCCGGCGAGGCGCCTTCGTTCCAGACAGTTTCCGGTCACGAGGACATGATTGTTGTGGGTAAGTGAAAGTGGGTAACAAAAAGCATGCACCCACAATGTTGGCTAGGACACGAAAAAAGGCCAAAGTTGCAGCCACTACAGCTACATTTTAGTCAAAAAAGTTTAAAAGATTTAAGAAGAGGTTTCATTTTGATTTTTTTAAACTATAAGATACTAGGTGCTCCTTATTATAAGGCACATATTTTAATTATTTATTTTTCAACTATATTTTAGCTTATTTTTACAACTTCTCTTGGCATCACTATTGCAGAACTGGCCAGAATAAAAGCGCCAAGATTAATTGCACCAAACGGACTAAGCGACGAAAAGTAATCTGTTTCTGTGGGTCTGTCTCTGTCTTTTGGCCGCAGCCCGTCTCTTTCCGTCATTTGGCGCCAGCTTTCTCCTTTCTCCTACTTTCCCTGGGCCCGTCTCTCTCTGGTACATGTATAAAATATTTCACATTTATTTAGTTTATGCCTGGCATTGTTTCTCGCTGCGATTTACAAATTCTCGAGCAGAAAACCTGTGCCAAAAAAGCCGGCGGGCCGAGGGCGGCATAAGAAAGAGACAGAGTCCGGGGAGGAGAGTGAGATGGGGCGAACGAAATGGCCATCCTTTTCCCGGGCAGCTGTGTGTGTGTTGTTTGTATTGTATTTCCACTGGCAAATTGCCCATGTACGTGATGCAATTCTGTTGCTCACTTACAGCCCGAGCTTTCTCCTCCATGGCCGCATGGAGACTTTCTCTCTCTATCGTCCTGGCCGCCTCCCGTCTCTTTCACGCGCTGGCCTGCAACTTAATTTGAAATTTTTGCGCAATCCAACAAAACATGGCGCAGAAATATGACCAAGAGCAGTGTAAAAAACTGCTGCGGAGGAAAACTTAGAATAAACGTGTTTAATAACTGCCAGCAAGGGGCTGGAGGATCCAGAGAAAGGCGGGAAACGTAAAGTATATTTTAAGAATTTAATATGTCCTGAATCTCCTGAAAGATAAGTCTTAAATCAGATCCCATTAATTGTCTACGCGTGGGTTGTGGAACTTTACTTTATTGGGATAACAGTCTCCTATGGTGTACTTAGGATGGAAATATATATTTTCTATTAGTTTTTAACTATATAGAAATATAAAGAAAGAGGCAAAAACTGGCTCAAAAAGTCTGGGGTACTTCAAGGAACAAGGTCCTCGACATAGTCGTCATTTATAATGATAGAACTATTAATATAAACTAAAGTCCACTTACCCACCAAATAAGCAAAAGCCAGTTGTTTCATATCAGAGAATAAAATAATATTACCGGAATATATCGTATTTAAAAAGCAAATATAATATTTCATCCTTTGATTGGATTGTAAGCGGCTATAACGTGGAAAATGTATTTACAAAATAGCGTAGATGTAATTTTCTAAAGCCATCATTGATGCCACCCAGATAGGATGAAGTTCCATCCATATTTGACCCAAATACTTCCTCGAAAATGATGTTTATCGAAAACATTCGGCGGCGCAATTATATAGGCCAGGCCAATTTCAGCCTTATTTCCGCTGCAGGGAGGGGAGGTAATCAAAATTGGTATATCGCATAATTAGGCTAACTAAATATTTCCTCGGATGGGGGCTCGGAAAGTCAACGCAACACACACTTCCGCCTTCAGTTGGAAATTACTCAATTACGCTCAGACTTTAATGGGGAAAAATGCGACGATGCGAATGGAAGAGCCGTCCTTCGGAAGAGCTCGTTCAGATGTAAGCGGATTAAATCTGAGGCATAATGACTATGACGATTTGCGGATCAATAAACTTAATGAATTCCCGAGCCGGAAAAAAGAGCACAGCCCGACAGGTGCCAGTGCCATAAAGTGTTGGCCAGAAGAGTCAGATAGACTCGGAGATATGGCGATGGGATGGCTTCAACTGGCTTTTAAATTAAGGATATATTTAAATTAATACCAAGGACCTCCCTGTCCCTGTGGCAGGCGTAATTGAATGCAATTACAGGGACATGTCTAACCGATGAACAGCAAATGGGTTCGACCCAGTTCCTTAGATTAGACGGCTTCGGACGACAAAGCGATAATTGCAGTGTATGCGCGGAAATTGAAAATGGCGGATGAAGGGTCGGGTGTGGGTGTGGGTGTGGGTGGAAATGGCCAGGAAATGGGCGGAAAGTAGTGTCAACCGGCGCAGTTGCATATGATGGGTGCATCCGGCTGGGAAATTTGGTTCAACGTAATCCCTGCGAGAAATGCGCGCCAGAGTTGCACGTGCGGAAAAAGTTTTAGACTACAAACTGAAACCAAGGGCTTAAATATTTAATATTGCTTCTAAAAATATCAACCAGACATAGATTCTAGATAATCTGGTATCATCATTTTCAAGAATTCCTTTGACTCCCTTGTCCTTCACAATTACCACGACCTTCCCCAGGGCCAAAAAATAAAAGAAAAGTATCAGGGCCATCGGGGACCATAGCTCCACCAAACCAGAATCTATGCCAAAGTTTGGCAACTCGTTTCCTTTCAATCAATTGTGGGGCTTCTTTGACCCTTTTGTGGGGCAGAGCCATTAAGGTGAAAAATTGTTAGTTTATTTAGGCATCCGATTTACTTAGATATTTGTTTCAGTTGCTCAATTGAATCCATTGTTCGGCCGTCCGGACAAAGGACGACCCACGCAAAAACATCCGGGCCCATGTTGATCCCTTGGAGGCAAACAAAGCCGGACAAGAATAAAAATGTCCGACAATTATTACCAATTGGTACTAAGCCTGGTCATAATACACAACGTTGAGCCCAAACGACAAGAGAAAAAATGTCGAGTATTTTGGCAAATATTAGAGGAAATACAGTCTTAACACACAAAGGTCAACAGCTTCATCAATGTCATTAAATTAAGACATTAATTTTTCACAAAAAAATGAATACAAGTGCCTTGGCTTTGGTATGCTCTCCCAGGGCCAAGTTTTTGCCCAGTTATTGGATATTGCCATTATTAAGTGGCAGAGGAAAGTGCAGGAAAAGTATCCTTTTGTGCCATAAACGTTAAAGTTTTTCTCTGCTTTTGGAAAACATTTCATCAGTGCGAAACTATCGATTATGTTTAATTGAAGTTTCGCTTTAGTTTTTGTTCGATTCTGCCAGTTGTTGACCCAATTGGCAGACAGCCAGGTCTCCGTCCCCCAGCTGGACAAGCACACACTGACCCACAAAAAGCAAACAACAGCAACACCACTACCCCCGAGAAACAAATCAAATGCAACAACGTTGAACAATTTTTGCAGCAAGGAGATGCCTCCGACATTCCTCAATATTTATTATGATTCTATTTTAGTTTAAGCTTAAATAAATTGCATTGTTCATTTTGTTGTTGATTGGAATCGATTTAATTGCCCAACTGACGGCCAGCCAGCCAGCCAGATAGCCAGCTAATGGCAGTGGAATAGAATTTTTGGCTAAGCTCTGGCCAACCGAATTAACCATCAATCTTGTTTTGTGGCCGAAAAAAATAACTTTATTTCGAAATGGCAATGCAATTATCCAATGCCGAAGCGACATCTTTCTTGTTTTGTGGTTTAATTGCCGAAAGAGTTCTGTGACTTTATTGTTTTTAGAGTTATTATGAATTTGGAAATATTTATGGGACGTTCCATGAATATAATTAGCAAGGGAATATGACAATTAAACAAGATATTTTGTAGAAATTTAAGTAATTGCCTAACTCCTAACCTCTTTAGTTATAGCCTAGTATAAGCTTAAACCCTATTCAGTATTGGCCACTCAGCTAACCCTCAATTGCCACATCTTGTGCTCTTGGCCAATTGCAGTGACACCGAAGCACGGACCACAAATCACGGGCGGACAGCCCCGATACCAAATTGGCGACATGGTGCGCGTCAATTGCACCTCGGCGGCCTCGAAACCGGTCTGCCACCTCAGCTGGCAGATAAACGGGATGCACGCCAACCGCTCCCTGCTCCGGCCCTACGAACCGCTGGTGGTGGGCAGGGAGGGTCTGGAGGTGGCTCGCCTGGGGCTGGAGTTCCGGGTGAGAGGATGACATTTTAAGCACGGCGACATGAAGTTAAAGGTAAGCTAATGAACACGAGAAGTATTGGGAAATGGAAAATATATTTTTAATAAAATGGCCTTCATGGGTTTCTCGCAAAGGTGCATATATTTTGTAGCTTTCGAGATCTTTGCCCCTTTTTCTGCGCTGTTCATAATCAGCTTATACCGCCCGGATAGGTCATGAAAATTGATACAGTCATTCATCCGATATCCACATCCCATACATATTTGCCAGCGTTCTGTTGCTCTGATTCAATTTGCGACAACATAACATGGCAGCTCATGTTGATTATTATCCATTCGGACCCAGTTGGCCGGCCACCACCTCTCCACTGACCACTCGCTCCACAGAACCGCCCAACCACCCAGCTACCCGCACCACTGCGAGTGCAAATGTATGTTGAACAAGCCACAAAATTTGATGAGGACACGGGTGGAGGAGGAACTGCCGCTGTGACGTGGCCAGTGGGAACAGTGGTCACCATAGATGTGTAGTTAAAAAATAGTCAGGAATTACCATAAATATTTAAATAGATTTTTACAAAAGCAAAAATCATGAAGCCATTATAAAACCATCATTGCCAAAAGTTTTTTTTTTCAAAAATCTCATTCATGTGGAGAATAAATATGAATCGGATCATTCCACTGTTCCGGCGACCATTGGCGGCCACCTTGTGGGTCACTGTCCGTTTGCATATGTGGTGACCGTGGATGTGGGTTGTGTGGGTGTGTGTGCATACATATTTGTGTGTGTCCTGCGGAGATGTATGCCGGTCATTTTTGGGTTATTTGCCGTGCGGGAGGAGTTAATGAAAGCATAAAACTTTTACTGCACCGTCAAGAGAATGGCCAATCCTTTGCCCCCTCTGTTGCCGCCCCACAAATTTATCAATGTACACAGATTTGATGAAAGTTCTTTTCCCTCCAACTCCCCCTTTTCTGATTCAACTTGCATCTCGTGGCCATAATCCCTACCGACCTGCAGTGTGTCGCCAAAATCTCCTCCGTGTACTGGCAGAGCAACGAGGAGAGCGTGGAGAGCGACAAGCACCAGAGGATTCCGGTGCTAGAGTCCCGGGAGACGGTCATGTCCAAGTCCCGTCAGTCGCTGGACAAGGCCCAGTCCACGCTTGAAGGTGAGTGATCATCAATCATCTGTTAGCTGGATGCGGTTAGTTGGGAAACACTTGAAAAAAAAAGGATTATTATTTCATAGTTATATATTTTTCTTTTTTAATTAAGAAGATAATATCCAGACTTTGCAAGCTTTTAATTTAATTTATAAAAGTATTTCCTTTTTGAATTATTTTTTTTGTATTTTCCCCGTGAGTGCATCAGCAACATTTGCTTTTATAAAAGTTCTCCCTGGTTGGGCATCCATCTAACCTGTCCATCCCCTATTTTCGTCCCATAAACCAGACAAACAACTGAAGAAGAGCCGACGCCCTGCAGCAGCCACCTCTTCAGCGGCAGCAGCAGCAGCAGCAGCCGCGGCAGGAGCGTCGTCCAGTGCATCATCATCCACCATGGCGCCATCAGGGCCGATCTGGGGCTCATCTGTGTCCTGGTCACGCATATTAGCTTCCAAATCAATTGCACGCATTTCCCTCTACGCACTGCCAGTCTTAATAGCATTTCTGTGTAGCTGTCGACCTCCCGTCGCTGGGAGTTGCTGTCAAAGGCGAGGCAACACCAGCACCACCACCATCAGCAACAGGGACAGAAGCAACAGCAACATCGGCATCAGGAAGACAAACAGCAGCCAATTAAGCTGCGAGTCAGCTGCCCAGCGAAGATAACAATTAACCGGGAAGAATGGCCCGCACAGCCTTGGCAGAACAAGAGGCAAATATAATTAGGTTCCACTGTAAATATTTGGAGTTTTCGGTCACATCAAGTATACGCCGCGTGGGCGGCCATCAGCAACTAATTTGTGTACATATCCACAATGTATTTTTATTATAAATTAATTATTATAATTAGTGAAGCATTGAAATGTCGTTGTTCCTCTTTGGGCTTTTTTGCTTGTCGTTCTTAGGAAGAAATGCTCAAAGATGTTGGCTAAGTAACCAAAAAAGTAAAGCTTGAATGTGTAAAATAAAAACAAATCATCTATTAGCCAAAAATCTAGTTGTTAAGAACCTAAAATAAGAAAGATTCTTAATGTATTTGAATGCTAAGGGCAGAAATTATTAAAACTAGTTGAATAGTAATAGTGAATTAAGGTGTTAAGTGTAATAACTTGATTTTAATCGGTCCTTAGGAACTTGAAAAGTTATTTAAAATGTTTTCTTTCTCAGGGTTCTGAAAACCATTCGAATTTGTTAATATTTTATAAGTTATCTATGTATATAGAGTGATTAACTTTTATTTTAAACATCCTGAGATTAACTTATTTATGAATATTATCGAAGAAACCCCTCATATCGGATACACTTTTTAAGAAAGAACACAGCATCCCGGCATTTCTTTATTTCACTGCCCCTATATGTATGACGCACACCTTACGGCATATCTCCACTAAGGATAACTTTGTCTCTCTCTTGTACGACGAACAAATTGTTAAATTTTACTAGGATAAGACCTCCATTAGCAGATTATAACCAAGTATAGAAGGTGTAAGCCGAAGTCCCTGTGTAGCAAGCAGTCTGTAAAAAATATGCGGATAATGAATGTTATTAAGTCTTAAAAAAACAATAAAGAATGCAGAAAAAGAATACCAGAATGCCTGATTGTAGTTGGCGGAGCTCCAAGATAGAAACTGCCAACATATTTTCAGAATTTCTTTACTCCTTTGACACGGTAAGTGAAGGTATATGGAATTTGAGGTTATCTGAGGTTCAACTAGTAAGTATTATATAATGATAAAGATTTTTTTAGAGAAATATAATACCATTCCTCCCACATCAGATCTCTCCATTTTTTATTTATATTTTTTCGCATTTTTCTGCACTGCCTCCATCATCCTTTTATTCCGAGCGCTCTTGACCTGAAACAGAGAACTCGGAATGGCGGACGGAGAAAGGAGCACAGACGTTGCCTGCCAGGACAATTGTCCTTGCCAGGCATTCTTTTCGCTGTTCGCTGCTGTACTTTTTTTTATTATTGCCGGCAGTGTCATAATATCTCGCCTTGACGCTGGGATGGCATTCATGTCGTTGCTTCATTTTATTGTTATTATATTTACTTGTCGGATTTGTTGTGTGTGCGCCCCCAGAGCGCCTCATGTGGCCCCCCAACCTGTGCTCTCCTATAGATTTTGTCCATATTTTGATGGCGGACGACCGCCGCACTCCTCCTCCGAGTTGGCGATGCGTGTGCCATGCACTTAAACATTTGATTACGTGTCATATATCAACACATTGTACGATTGAATTTTCGCTACGCATGCGGTGGAAGTCCATGAGGAGGAGCTCCTCGTGGAGTCGTGATTGGGGGCCATAAAGGGCCGGGAATCAGAGCCAGGACCCGCTCAGCCGGCCATGCCTGAGTAGATGCAGTTAAAGCCAGCCAAGAACATCGTCGCTATCGGTGGCCATAAATGTGAGCAGCTCCAGACTGCCTTCCTTATGGCGGGTTAATGACTCGAGAGTACTCCAAGCCGGCTCCAAGAAGTGCGGAATATTCGTTTTGATAAGTTCCCAAGGATTCGGATAATATTTATGACTGGGAATTAGTCGTTTACTAACTGGAAACTTTGAAGGTTCATTCCGGCTCACAGGGGGATCGAATACAAATATGAAAGTTTCCCTTTCCAGCTGCCCTTTAAAGCCTTGGCAGCAATTAAAAGTTGCTGGCAAAATCTGGTCATAAGGGTTTTGGTTGGCTCTGCAAAGTTACATCGGTTTTTTTCCCTCCTTTTTCCGTTGAACCCATTTTGCTTTTTGCTCGTGCTTATTTGCTTAATTTCACAGCGCTTGCATCGCATGCACAAAGGACGAGCAGAAAGGACGATACCGAGGGCAGATACCGAGTGGAGTGGATGGGGGGACTCGTACAGTGACATTCACTGTAGAGTCGGAGGCCTGTCGGGGTTGGGCTGTTGCTTTTTATATTTATCACAGCCACTTGCATCGCATTTTGTTTATATGCTTTTAATGCAATTAGCACGCTTTTCACTTTGATTTACGCCCGGACGGAGACTGAGAATCCGGATCGGAGATACGAGTGCCAGCCAGGAGGAGCCGGAGGGGCCACAGAGGGACAGTGGCTTGACAAAAGGGACAAAGTGACTGACTGCCAGACCACACACACACCCCACTGGAGTGGAGTCGAGTGCATTCCCCCTCTGGTGCGCCACGCCCTTCGCCTGGTTCGGCTGCCATATTTATGAGAGGGCCGCTTTCATCCTTTGTGCTGTCCATTTTAGCATTTGTGTTTGCAGTCGCATTCTCAATGCGCCACCATTATCCTCATTTGTCCTTTATTTATTGTAGCCCTCTTTCCTGTCGCTCTTTTTGACACCCGTTCTCTCTGCACTGCAGTTTGGAGTTTGTTCTTAATTAAAAATAATTAACAAATGATATTTAGTAGAAACTTTAAGGCAACCCTTACAGTTATAATTGCAATGCTTATGCCAAAATAAAATCTTGCAATACGTGTGCAAAATGCAATATATTTATTTGTAAACAGGAAGTTAAATGTGGAATAAAATGGAGACAAAAAAAAATGGAGGAGTCCAATCAAATATGGAAGAGAAAAGTATTGGTAAACGTGCAGATCCTCCATTTGAAAAGTCTGGCAATACTGCAATATCGATGTTATCCCAGCTTTATACTTGGTTATCGATAAGGATCGAGATTAGTGTTGGAAACTGCGTAAAATAATCGAATATTATAAATGGCTGCAACGTTTATTTAAAGCTTTGATTTTAGGCGAGATTTTAAAAGTATTAAAAGGTGAATGTGAACGATGTTAAGGTTAGGTGAAATGCGTAATTGAAGAAGACATGTATCTGCAACAACCAGGGCGATCGTTGCGAACATACACTGCAACCTCGCACAACAAAAAAAAAGATCCTGCTGGCAGTAGCCGAATCTGTCCTTTGCATATTGAACAGAAGTTGAAATGATAATAAGGCGTTTCTATGCATTTTTCAGTGTTTGATCTGTAATATAACAATGAAAGATTTATTTATGATCTGCAGCAAGGATGGTGTTCAAATTATGTCTGTCAAATGGATTGATTGGAAGCTTGAACACAGGATTCTGTAAAATATATGAAGATTCTGAATGAAAAAATATCAAAAAAGTTTACAAAGGTAAGTTATTATATTACTGCAACCATTCCTTTTGAAAAGCATTAGCATTAATTAATAGAAATGTACAAAGTTAGCGAAATCATAATTGGGAAGACGCCCCCATGCTTTATACTGGCGCAGGACTCCCATTTGCAGCGAATGTTTTCCCTCGACTGCATCTGCTTATGCATTTTCATTAGCGTCTCGTCTCTGTCAACGTCATTGCCACCATCCGACAGTCGACAGTAGAGAGTCGAGTGCTTTGACCCAACCCTTGCCACTCCATCAGAGCTCCCCTCGGGTGAGCCGCTGTCTTTGCTTCATCATCTTGTTCAGCTCTAATGCATATTGTTTGGGTCCTCGAGCGTAATTTGCTGCCTCGTTTGTTTTTGTTATTGCTCCGCTCCGCTCCGCCTCGCACTGCTCTTAGCTGTTTTGTTTTTCTCGGCGCTGATGGGCGCAATTTTAATTACGATTTGCTCACTTACATTTCATTCTGCTTCTAGCTGCTAATACATGGCCCGCAGCTTCCTTCGATTGACTGACTGAGTGAGTGACTGACTCGCTGACTGACTGCCTGCTGATTACACTTCAATCAACCGGAGCCCGTAAATATCAATCAGGGCCGCATCTCCGGCAGGAGCAGGAGCAGGAGTTCAGGGGTCGAAAGGGTGAAGCGGAGCGAGTTAGAAGCGCCGTCAGCAAAACTCATTTAAAACTAATCAACAAGCAGCGTGAAAATTGAGCAAAGGACCAATACAAACAGGATGTTAAGGACCGGATAGAAGGACCGGATCGGAAAAATTACCCTGAACTAGTAATTGCTATTGTGTGGACATATTTTGAAGGACTAATCGCATCTTATCACCAAATAAATGCACATCAGTGGCACTAGTAATTTAGAATCGAACCAAACAGCCTGTAATTCTTCCCACACGATTTCCTCAAACTCCTGGCTCAGTTTAAGCGCTTTACAACTTGTCCCAGAGCCCACAAGATCCCTGAGCAATCAGTGTCCCAGCTTCGCTCAGCTCCTTCGTCTCGAGTCCTGAGCACTGGACCCATTCACAGATAATTCCAATTGAATGCAGGTGGCTGGACTGGCCCTGGACCAGGACATGCAACAATTACAGGGACTGGCAGTGGAAGGGCTAGTTCCAGTTTGCCACTTGCCAGCCTGGCATTTTGTTAATTTTTTAATACCCCCAACCAGCTCCTCCGATTGCCTTGTACCTTGTGGAGAGCAATTTCCATTAATTTTGTGTGCAACTCAACTGAAACGTAAATGAACAAAGGATCTTGCCTTCAGGTGAACACCCATCAGGATGTGGAAGGGCAGTGGCGGGAGGGGACTCCCGAAGAAATGTTTGCCATTGATAAAATTGACTAAGCTGCCTCTCTGTTTCTGCTGGCTCTTGGTTCTGGGAACAAGCTCGGGGTCGGGCGACCCTATATCCTCAGCAAGGCTAAAACAAAGACTCAGGACATGGGGGATAGGGGATGAGGTGCTATCAGTGGCATCGGGTGTTGATTGTGCTAAATAACTGCACAACAATGGCCTAAGTACGTTGATAGAAAAGTAATGAAAAGCCAGCGGCATCCAAAAGGGGGAACCGAACAGAAAAATACCAGCCACAGCTCCACAGGCAAAGCCAAAGCCGGAGCCAGTGCCAGTTGATTGGTTGCCCAACAAAGGCTAATTCGCTGGCTGGCCCCGGCCCTGGCAATAATTGGTAAAAGTCAGGGCTTGAGCCAACCCAGAAACAGACAAAAAAAAAAAAAAAAACAGAAGAGTATCTACGATTGCAGAACAAGCAGCGAAATCAAAATGGAAGAACATTGTGGGGCAACATAGTTTTTAAACTAAAATAGACACCTAAAAAAAATCATATATTAAGTATCTATATTAAGGCTATAAGCATATAGCCTGCCTTAAAACCTTAACCGCAAATAGAAAAATATTTAATACAGCTTAAAAATCAAACACAATAACATAGTCTATAGTCCTTGGAAACCAAAAAGAGCATCCTGGTAGTCAGAGAAGAAACTGCCGCAGAACATGAAGAAAATCAAAAAACAAAAGACGAAAATTGTGTAAAGTGGTTTTATGGGGCAACAAAATAGAAAAATAGGATTTACCACACTTACATATAGACACACACATACCGAAGTTAGAACAGGCAGTTGGGAACTGGACTGGGTCTGGGACTGGGACTGGGATTGGTGCGCCTTAAGGTTAAAGTAAAGATTGCAGCAGCGGCTCAAATGGATTTACGTGTTGCGAATTTTAATTAAACGATAAAAAAAAGCAAAAAAAGGAAGAAATTACGGACAGCAGACGTAGACACATCTCTCAGGCCAGAGAAATAGATGACCAGGCCAGAACAGTATGGAATAGAAACCAGCAGAGCCCAGGCCGAGTATGGCCAAGAGAGCACTGCGTGTGCTTAGTAAAAATTTATGGGCCTAGTCTGGCAGAAGAAAAAGTTAAAGGGCAGCCAAGTAGCGGCATCATTTGGCCATTGTGAGGGGTTCTATTTTTCACACCCTTCCTGTCAGGGCATGATGGGGTTTTATGTGTGTTTGGTTGGCTAAAAATAAGAAATATTAATAATAAATACAAACAAATAATTTATTTAAGGAGATAGTAATGGTTAAAGTTAAAATAGTAAGGCTTAAAGAGGTAAGTAAATTATGATTACTATTTTTACTATTATTATTTAGGCTTAAATAGGCTAAGTATGCCTTCTAACTTGAAGCACATAGTGACCCTACTCTTCTCTTTCTGCCTTTTTGCTATTCATTGCGGTCCACTGGTGTAAAATTTAATTTACGAGCTTGTATTTTCAATATGTTGGCCCTCCCTCCGCTGCTCTCCCGCTCCATTTTATCTCCTTCCCAGGGCCCCCCTTAAATGTGATTAACATTAAATCATATAGATGAGGGGCACGGTCATATCTCTAACAAACACCTGACCACGCGCCCTCGGTGAAATGGCCGAGACCATCTTCAATCTCTTTGGAACCGCAACCATCTCGGAAAGGCATTTCATCTCCCTCCCTCCACCATCCCAGAGCTGGACAATTACACTTGGCCCCTGCCATTCATTTTCACGCACGTACGATTTTTTCGCACACAATTTTCACCTCTGCGGAAAACCCGAAATGAAAAACAATAAATGCCTCTAGCCACGAAGAAGGGAAGTCCGGCAGAGGGCAAAGGCAATGGCATTTAAGACTACGCACTTTGTTTGCTAATTTTCTTAGCTGGCGAGATCGAGGCGGCTTATCAACAAGCCAAATGCCATTAGCCAGGACCTCGGCCCAAGCCTCCTGCCACTTCCTGCTGGCCGGGGAACTTTCCAGCAATTTGTTTGATTTGCCGCTTATTGGACTTTGCGTTTTGCATAAGCAATAAACATAAATTATGAATATGGAGGAGGCTGTTTCAGGCTGGCCCAGAGGAGGGGGCTATCCTGACCTCTGGAATGCTGACATTTATTTATTTATGACACTTAGCTAAGAATGCATAGATGGAATCCTTTTAAAAACCCCCCAGAAAAAAGGAAGTCCTCTCTGCAGAGTATAGATGTTATAAATTTATTAAAACACCCGCGATTTCCGCAATTAAATAAAGACTTTATTAATGTTTCGTTAATAATTAACCAGCGAAAGTGAAAATTTAATTGAAACGGGGTTTCACCCATCCATCAACCAAGAAGCCGCGGAAATCACGCACGGAAAAGCCGCACGAACTCACTGTATGGCTGAGCGGGTTTCTAATAAAAAATGGCAGCGATAAAGCGCAGCTCACAATTCGAATGAATTAAAATGCGAAAATCCGACATGCTTAGAGCCAGAATCAAGCGGATTAACGTCAACGACGAGGCGAAATGGGTTAAATGAAAAAAAAAGAGAGTGCAAAACCAGAAAACAACAACGCGAAATCCAAACAAAAGCAAAAGTTGCATCGATATTTGGGAGTACGCCTCGTCCACCCAGAGCCTGTCCATGTGTGGATGGCTGTGTGCCTGTGATATGTGAGCTCCTGTGATATACATTAGCACTTTCTAAACTGCTTAAAATATTTTGATGAAGCTTAACAAAAACAAAATCAACGAAAACCCAAAAGTTATCCCACCCGATCCCACTTCAGCCATCCTCTATCCCCGAAAATGGCTTTCAAGCGTCTAAACGAGAGGTATCGTTTTCATATGTGCTCTAATCCACTGTAAAAATTAATGGGTAGATTATAGAGATGTATTATATTAGAAGAGTATATAATAAAGTATATATAAAAGTTTCATTCTTTACAAGTTTCTTTTTCAAATATTAATTTAGTAAATAAATATAATAATATAATAAGTAAATAATGTCTTTCAGAAAAGAATACCTTTTTTTAGTGTAGAATTTAGCTGCACCTGTACGGTGATGTATCTTTCACTTTTCCTGCATGCGGCAATGAACCGTGAAACCGTAAAATGTTATGTTCTGAAAATCTGAAAATTTTTACCGCGCTTCAAAGCGTTGCCTCCGCCTCTCCACTTTGCCCCCTACTCCCGATGCCACTCCCGATGCCTTCTTTTGGAGCTACTTGTATGGCTGCCGTCGCCAGGACTTTCCACCTGCCAATAATGTTGTGTGCGCTGCGCTTCGCTTGGCATCTGCACCTGAACTTTCCCGAGTTCGGTGGCTGAAAGCCACTGGCTCCACCTACATCTCCGCTTGCGGTATCTGGCCCATTGGGTTTAGTTCCTCCCAGGATGCCCCTTTTCCACTAATATGTATCGTAGCACTTATGGCTCTTTAGAGGATTTGATTATATGGATTAGGACAAAGATCTATTAGTCAGTTACAAGGGGAATTTCTTCAAGACTCAGGTATTCAATATGATTCATATCCCAAAACATCAGTAAGCCGGTGAAAATAGATTCCCCGCTTGCTGTGGCTTCAAATGCTAAACTTTCTTGAGTTTAAAGTCTTTAAAGATTTAACTAAGGCTTCCCAACTTTTCCAGCCGCCTGTACAGGTGCTCAGACATCACAGACCCCCCCCCATATCTTACCAACTGCTTTTAGGCCAAGGGAAAAGTGAGGACTCGTGTGGGTGTTCGGCCTACACGGAGTGTAATTTGGAGAGCCTTGTTAAATAAATTTAATATGGCCACGGCAATCGATGGACATGACCACTTAGGACTTGTACATTTTTAATAAACACCAACGGATCGGTGTAGCCCAGGCACGTGTCTAAGCCTCATCCGCATCCACCTCACCGCATCCTTGGAAGGTGCATTCGCTCTAGCGAAATCCCCGTTGGGGTATCCTTTTTGGCCAAGTTAGCCAGCGATTTGCTTTCGAAACTTTCAAAGAGCAACAGCCCCAGCACACTTAATTTACGAATAAACGCGCATAATTTTATATCCACACAAGACTTGCCAGGAATCCAAGCCCCAAGCTCCAAGCACCAACCCGAACCCGAACCCCTCCGGCTTTTCGGCCCCACCGCCCCTGTCTTTAGACGCTGTCTAAAGTTGTTGGCATATGAAAAGGCTGCCAACGTGGCGTGTTATAATAATTTCTCAGGCTACGCATGTGTGCTAACGCTAACGTGCCACTGTGTGTGCGAGTTGGTAGTTGAAAAGTTTGTTAACCAATGTCTGCTTGCGGGTGAGGCGCAAAATTTGCCTCAAGGTGTGCCTGGCACGCAGCTACACTGAGAGAAATGGTAGGTAATATGATATTACAAAATTATATGAATAGGTAAGCTAAAATACTAAATAACTAAGCACACCTAGAAGATAATGGAGTGCTAGAAATATATTTTTCTGTATAATATTTTCTTGCTAGTATATTTATTTCTCTCAGTGCGCTACACACACTCACACACCGTCTATGCCTGTCTGACTGCTGGTCTTTTGTGCAAGTTTTTGCGATTTCCCTTTGCCAGAACCGCTACTGTTGGCGTTACTTTGCCGCCTCGGAGCTGTCACGCCCCCTTTTACCTCTGTCTTTTGGTCTTTTGCTTGGTATATATGCTAAAAACTTAAACCAAACTTACACACACACTCCGCACTCCGCTCACCCACTCGCTCCCCGCACACACACACAGATGAGTGCACCTGCACGCATGTGGAACCCTTTTTCGCCTCCACTGGCATGTGCAGAGCAACTTGTTTTTCGGGCCAAAGTTTTCGCCGCGCTCTGAAATTGGTTGTTCTTGGCGTTGTTGTCTTTGATGATGATGAAAGCGGTAAGGAGTGGGCAGTGGGGAGCGTGGGAGGAGGCAAGGTGAAAGGTGAAAGCAGGGGCGCGTTGAACCGCAACTGGGGAAAGCGCGAGCAGCGCAAACAATGCGCAATGAGGGCAACAACAATACTAAGAACAATGGCAACAAATCAAGTAACAATGCCGGCTCGCAGGAGAAATAATAAAACGCTTGCCAACCGAGAGGAATTCCAACAATCCAGAACAAACTGAAACAAAAAAGTTCAATGAATTGGCGGTAGCAATTTTTTTTTTAGCCATCATCCTTTTTTAAACTATATTACAAACATTTTTAATAAAGTTAACAAGTGCATCCTTTTTGTTGAAAGAAGATAATCGCCATTGAATAACGAATCACAGATGATATTTTGAGCCTTTTTTCACTAATACTTTGTCGTTTTAACTTTAATGGACATAGCGGGATAAACATAAACCACAAACCACAACTATGTCCAGAGAGATAAGAATAAAAAATATATTTTTCAGTTATTAAAGTTTATCATAAACTCTAATTAATCGCAGCTTAATCTGCATTTTCAGTTGGTTATTTATTCAATGTTCCAAGAGAGTTTTTTGCCCTTTTTGTTTCAATAACTGATGGACTAGTAGGTCTACCCACCTCCTACCTCCTTTTGCATTATTTCATTTCCGATCCATCATTCAATTAATTATATTATACAAAGCCTCAGCTCAAGGGCACAGGAGGCTGGGAGAAATGGCCGGAAAGGGCTCTTCCGGAATTATCCCTTTGGAGCAATTACAGAGATGTCAGTGTTGACAGCCTCAAACGGGGGATATGTGGGGAACTATTATACAGAATATGATATATTTTAGCCAAAAACATGGTTAAATTTAAAAGCAAAAATTTACTTGTAATTAGAGTTTCTTTACCAATTAGTTTCTTCTTCCAATACCCCTCATCCTTAGCTCTTAAACAAAGAAACCTTAGGGAGGGACACGTGGACAGATGTCAAGTTCAGCTTCAGGAAGCCGCAATACCACACAAAAGCCAACGATTGAGGAGAACGGGAACTGGAATCTTTTTTGACACACTGGCAGGCGGTAGTTTCAACGTCAATTAGATGATGTTTCCTGCATTTGCCACAAATTGACAAACTCGTCGATGGCACAAAGGGACTTTCCCACTCCCTGGCAGAGCCGTAACAGATCCCTGGCAGGGCCACCACACGAGAGCCAAGCTCAACGAGAAGGTATAAAAATATGTAAAGCAAAGACAAGGGGAGTCAAACTGAAAATTCAAAGCAAAGGAAAATATGCCAAAGCACTGGGATCTGGGACTGGAGAAATTGTTGCTATTTCTGGTTTGCGGCTATGTTCAATTCTGTTGACGTTATCAAAAGCTGCGGCACAAATAAAAAAAATAAAAAATAAGAACATGCCGGGGAAATATATACAATATATATATAATACTAACAAAAAGGAGGGGAAAAAAACTAAAAGGAAGAAAAGGATACAAGTAATTTGCCAAGGGCAATGTGGGCACAGCGGAAGTTAACATTGAAAAGGATTACGGCGTGCCAGAGACTCGTCTTTTGTGTCCGACTTCCCCTCGGCCTGAAGTCGCTCGATTTCTCAGTTTCTCGCTCGACTTTCTACTTTCTCCTTGGCTCCGCCGACATCCCATTGTGTATATGTGTGTCAGTGTTGACAACAACCAGTTAGCATCGCTAGCTATTGGGCCATTTGTCGCTGCCCCTTGGGTCCTTGGCAGCTCGCTCCTCCTTTGCCTGCGTGTATCTCAGCCGTCCTCTGGTGCGGATTCCCCGCCATATCCTGCTGGATCCGGGACTGCCAAGTTACCTTGTAAAAAGACAAAGATTTTCTGCAATTGGGATTTCGTTATTATAAGCATTGTTAACTCCTACTTTCCCACTTCCCACATGCGAAATAAAAGGATCTACATTGTTGTTAAATATTTAAAATTTTCTTTTTTAGAATGTTGATTATAGAACCATTCTCTTATTTTTTAGTAAATTCTATTACATTTTTCCATTGAAACTTATGCATTGCATTGTACTTCTTTGGCAAAATGAAATTTGCATTTTGATTATCCGACGCTCAATGACAGCCCAAGGTGTCCTTCCCCACCATCCCATCCCATTCATTTCCATTTGCCCGGCCCGGGGAAAGTGTCAGGAGGGCGAAGCGGTAGCTGAGGCATATGTGACCGTAATGACTCCATAATCCCCTTTCATGCCCAAAGCCCTCTTCCAGAGACTTCGCCAAATTATGACATTTACTTACTAATTTCCTTCCTAAATGCATTCTCTCTGCGAGATGTCCTGCGAGCATGATACCGAGGAGTATATCTCTACAGCCGGCATAAGTTGTTAACTTAAGCCCTAACAGCAGCTTTTGCTGTCGAGAGCTGTGAGAGTGTGTGTGCATATTCCTGCTCCTGTGCATCCCCCCGGATCCTGGCCAGATTCTCCACTCGATTTCCCCCTATCCCGCACCACCTTTATCCGTTCGTTGGGTTCCCGCAAGTGGTGTGAGTGTGCGGCAGGAAATGTGAAATTTTAAGTGAACTAGGATTTGGCTTCAAATGGAGACAGGCCCTGGCTCCTGACTCTTGACTTCTCGGTCCGGATTCTGGCTGTGACTACTGACTACTGACATTGCCAACTGTTTTGGGGTTTTCGGGGATTCGGCAAACATGAGTATCAGGCAATACAGGTTGGCACCTGACAACTCATTTCCCATTCACACCCATTCTACCATTCCGAAAGGGATCGAAACAGCATTGATGACTTTGTTTAAAGTTTAAGGTTTAAAGTTAAATTATTATTGATAGCCATACTTTGTTTTTTAATTGGGTTTCGTAGAACCATCTTAATAATTTCCTTCAATCAACAAACAATTCCACGGAATTCCACAACTTGAAGGACCTCGAAGTATTTACTTAGCTTCCAATTACACAACGCAATCAGTTATTAATTCGCTTCTTGGCCTTCTGCCTCTTAAAAAAACATTTATGCATTTTTTTAGAGGCTCGCCTCGGCCTGTTTATAAATTTATTTGGGCTTTATTTACTGCGGTTCCCGTTCGGGGCTCATTAATTTGGCAATTTGTATGCAAAATGCACACGCAGAGACCAAAAAGCAAGCCCACAACTGTCCGTTGGCTGTCATTGTCTGGTGTAATTAGAAGGCTGTTAATGAATTTCATTTGTTTGTCGGCCTGTCGACGGAATTCCGTATTTTTTCGCACTCCGTTTCGGTTTGGTCTGTGCACTTGTGCTGTTTGCTGTTTTGTCCACTTTTGCTTTCGTTGCGTATACGTAATATTTTCAATTCCCGAAACGACAGTTTTTTATTCAAATATTTAACTCGTGTTTTCTTTCTCTATTATGGAGATATAATTAAAATTTAAAAGCTATTCGTTAGAGTATTGAACAATTCTACTTTTGTTTATTTTGTGCGGCATACACATTTCTTTTGCTTGGTGGCCGCTCTTCCATCGCCTCTCGGTTGATAGTTATTTAATTTTTAATTACTTATGACGGTCGAGTGGCGGGGACAGCGTCCAAGTTCGGGGGCCTGTTCGGGGTATCGGTTTTTTGGGATTGGCTGTTTGTGCATTGAAATGTGAAATTAAATTTGCTGTCGCGCACTTTTGTGCGGCACCCATGTCTTTGGCAATTAATTGTTTAATTTTGTTATTTAAAATTAATGATATGTTTTTCATATGTCATTGCACATCTGTACGTGTATTTTATATAAATTCGCATCAGGTACATGCGTTTTTTGTGCCGTTTTATGGCCATTTAAAACGGCAAATAACGTTGAAACATTCATTTCAATTATGCAGATAAGCGCAAATGTAATGAAAGCTGAACAAGAGGATTAATAAGGCCAAAGCGACACGCGGCTTAAAGTCAACTTAATGAGTGCCAGTGCCAGTGCCAGGCCAGAGCTTGCAGTTCATTGATGGGATGTCCGCACAAATGACAGGAGTTCATAGTTGGCTTTCCAAACTCATATAATTATTGTTAAAATATTCAAAAAATCTATTTTCAAACACAAGTATTAGGTTCGAAATCATAGTTTGTTGTTTTGTTAATTAACTTAAGATTCAAAGACACCTTTAATGGTTTATCCAAAATACTCATTTTCACCTTTTTCATTGATTTTGCGACCGCATTCAATGGATAATTATCATTTTTTGTGTTTATACTTTCAAATTGTTTTAATGCCATTATTGCGAAATACCACTTGACTAACCAATGAATCGAAAGCTCTCGCAGCAGGATTAATGAAAGCAGATTACGAGTTTTTTAATGGGTCACAAAAAAGCAAATGAATTAATTTAGAACCACAGCTAGATTGTTAAAAACTTTCAAATTTTAAATTTCAAGCCATAAAAAAATATATATTTTTATTTTTGTATTGGTTTTTACTTTTGCCCCAGTACTTTCAATCGGATTAATCCGGGAAATGCAATTTCCCTTGACAGAAAGCCCCATATGGCGCACTGGGATGTCTATATCTTTGTCAGTTTTCATGGGATTCTGAAGCGGAATACCTTAAACGAATTGTGGATCGATTCCCTATTATTCTGCATCAAAACCTGACAGCGAAATATTTTTTGGATTTTTTTTGGAACAAACGACAAGTTTTCGATGGGATCACTTCAACACCTACATTAAAAGCTTGCAACTGTTTTAGCCATATCTTGTTCATTTGTTTAAGAAAAGTCCTTTTAAAATGGGGAAAAGAATTGTAGGTACTTTTATTCAATTCTCGTTTTTACCTTTGTAAAAAATATGTTATTATCGTTTTTGTTAAAGAATTTTCGAATCGTATTTAAGCCTTATGGGCTGACATTCGTTGATCTTTTATGGCCATTTCCATTGCCAGTGCCATTCAGACAAGTGTCTGAAAAAAGCAAACTGCAAAAGCCATCACACAGTCACTAACAATTGCGGCTTCACTTAATGGAAAATGTTTCTGTTATTGTAATACATTTATTAAACATAATTTGAGCGCATGAATTTCAGCATAATTCAGAGGCAGGCGCTGCGGCAGAAAGAGATGGTCTGTGCGCTCGTTGCAATTAACATTCATTGTCATGAGCAATTTTTTTCCAGCATTTTTCACCATCGATTGGAGCTGAGCCATTTCCAGGCGCGATAATTATGGCCGTTCAAAGGTTTGAGGTGTGACCGAGTGGCAGCGGAATGCACGTATTTAAGAGTATTTAAGTAGCATTTAATGCAGGCCATTACACAAACTAGCAGACAGAGTCTCTGCAAACAGTTGCAGGCCAACAGGCAGCCCATAAAAGTAGGCAACATTTTTGGCACACTGATTTCAGGCCGCAATCTCCGTGTTAGGAACGCACTTTTTTTCCCGGAACTGACGTCAGCTGACTGGACTTTGATGGGTTGCTAAAGTGCACACGTAAACACTCAACATGACTCCGAGTACGTTGTGGAAAGGGTCAGAAACATGGCGTTGTATGCTGCTGATGACTGACTTAATTTTTCAAGTGGAAACGTGGGTGAGGCGGCGACTAATTTAAGAGTGAAAATCATTTTCGGCGCTTTTCCTTTCGGGCTAGTTGCCAATCAGGTCACGAACTGTCGCTTCAGTCCGGCGTTTGGTCCGGGCCCTGATTTTTCATGTTCTCATGGTGGCAGGTGAAAGGGTCACAGAGAACATGTTCATAATGTGCGCTAATGTGCATAATGTATGCGAGCCAAAACCAGACACGCATACTTGCACACCAACTGTACAGTGTACACGTCCCACACACACAGGACACACACAGGACCTGCCTCATGTACAGGTAAACACGTGCAACAATAACAACAACAGGAACAAGGCGAAACAGGCAATTTAACAAGCCATCAACGCTGATGGTGCTGACAATGATGTTGATGATGGGATGGAATCGCCAGCAATAACAACAAACAGCTGGAATAACAACAAGGCCAAACAACAGTCAGCCGAGTCAGTCTGGCAACAGCAACTACAACAATCGGTGACAATACAGCAATACTTTGTTGCACCAAACCGCACACACCTGCCATAACATTTATCATTTCATAAGGAAAGAGTTAATTGGCTAAACAAACTCAAGTTGAGGAAATAGAACACTGACTCCTTAAGGTCACCTTCTAGTTGGTCCAGGGAAGCTGGTCCAAACAGTAAAGTTGGCTACCTGCACTCTGGTTAGTTACTTCACATAATAAATACTGGAAAACTCTGGTCGGATGCAGTTTTCCAAGAGCAGAGTGGAGTAAGAAGCCTCCTTTGCCACCTTACTTATGCCACTTTGCAAACGGACGCGGAAGCATGAAAATTAAGGCAATTCTGTGCGGGCTTTGCTGCTCGTCACGTCCTTTTCGAAGGATCACGTAGTGACCCACACGCTTGAGCCAAAAAGGGAATATTTGATGCAAAACTTTGCCTTTGCCTAGCAGCGCTTATCTTTGCTGCTGCTGCCGCCACCGCTGCCGTTTCAGCTTGTGCCTCGGATTTAGCTGCTGCGGCTGTTCAGGTTGCACATTCAATATTTATTACGCATACGACCGGATGACACGCTCGGCTAGAAGGGAGCCAAGGCCGGGCCGAGGCACACCTATAAGTGGCTTAATTAGTGCGACAAAGTGTTCGCCAATTGCTGCCCCTTCAAGTCCCGAAACTTGCGGTCTTTAATCGGCTTACAGGGCCGAAGGATCCTGTAGGATTTGCCAAGCTAGGCATTCCCCACTGAAAGTGGCCTAGCAATAAGGCAGCCATGTGAGATGGCACTACTATCTAGTAGGGTGGGTCGAATTCCAACAAGTTGTTCAAATCGAATTCTAATAGTGCGGAAAACTTGCTACGGAATACTACAAGCATTTTGCAAAAAAAAATTTTGAAATCGGTCAATATCTTCTGTTCGCGCATCGCACTTAAAGTTTCGAAAAATTTTCGAAAATACCGAATTTTCAAAACTTCTTGAAAGTACGATTTAGTCGCAATTTTCCAAAGTTTTACTTATTATAATATTTATTTTGAATCATTTAAAAGGTTTTTTCGTAATTAGGTAAATCAATAGTGGTTTTAAGAATTTAAAATAAATAAGTTTTTAGTACAAATTTCATGCATTACGATTGTTTTTCACGCTCAGCTTTCCCCAGGATCAACGACGAGGACGTAGTGAAAAATCTGATCCCATTTTTTTATTGCTATTTTTTTATTTGTTTTTAATGATTTTTTTGTATTTTTTTAATGATTTATATATTTTTTTTTTTATTTTTTTTTAGATTTTTTAAAATTTTTGTTGTTTTTTTTTTAATTTTCTTTTTGTTTTTCGATTTTGTTTTATTTGTCTTTTGTATACTGGGACTTGTTCTCAAATTTAGGCAAACTGCAACGAGAATATAAAGTTGAGCGTATGTAACCATCCCTATTGTGATAACCACATACCTTCTTCGACGCTTCAGTAATAAGCTTAACAGTTCGCTCTACTGCTTGAGTGTGGCATGGAAAGCTTAGCAAGTTGCTTTGACCGATTGATAGTTGGTTATCAATGGAAGATACCAAAACTGCATTTGACACATTCCTAAGTACTGGAGGAGGTGAAACTACTGTAGAAGACCAGTCGATCATTTCATAGTACTTAGTGGCATTAGATTATACATATCGAGTGAAGAGCCCTCCGAAAACTTAGTTCACATAGTTACATTTATAATGAAAGTGTATTTACCTACTTGGTTTCAAATAAAAATGAGGGATTCAATAACAGATGGTGCGAGACATGTCTTCACTATGATTAAAAATTCTCGATACTTGCCAAAACGTCTTTTAAAAGTAGTTGATCCTGTAATTCAACACAATGCTTATTTCGCGCATCCTGAAAATTTGCTTTTGTCTATGCTCACAGATGAAAATCTTAATTTACGTAAGATCGGGTTGCAAAGAATTTTAAAAGCCAGAGAGAAGACTCCTACTGCGGAGACTTCGGTGCGCTCGTTCCTTTTGCCAAAACTAAACTTTAATGCCACTAAGTACTATGAAATGATCGACTGGTCTTCTATAGTAGTATCACCTCCTCCAGTACTTAGGAATGTGTCAAATGCAGTTTTGGTATCTTCCATTGATAACCAACTATCAATCGGTCAAAGCAACTTGCTAAGCTTTCCATGCCACACTCAAGCAGTAGAGCGAACTGTTAAGCTTATTACTGAAGCGTCGAAGAAGGTATGTGGTTATCACAATAGGGATGGTTACATACGATCAACTTTATATTCTCGTTGCAGTTTGCCTAAATTTGAGAACAAGTCCCAGTATACAACAGACAAATAAAACAAAATCGAAAAACAAAAAGAAAATTTAAAAAAAAACCAACAAAAAAATTTTAAAAAATCTAAAAAAAATAAAAAAAAAATTTATAAATCATTAAAAAAATACAAAAAAATCATTAAAAACAAATAAAAAAATAGCAATAAAAAAAATGGGATCAGATTTTTCACTACGTCCTCGTCGTTGATCCTGGGGAAAGCTGAGCGTGAAAAACAATGGTAATGCATGAAATTTGTACTAAAAACTTATTTATTTTAAATTCTTAAAACCACTATTGATTTACCTAATTACGAAAAAACCTTTTAAATGATTCAAAATAAATATAATAATAAGTAAAACTTTGGAAAATTGCGACTAAATCGTACTTTTAAGAAGTTTTGAAAATTCGGTATTTTCGAAAATTTTTCGAAACTTTAAGTGCGATGCGCGAACAGAAGATATTGACCGATTTCAAAATTTTTTTTTGCAAAATGCTTGTAGTATTCCGTAGCAAGTTTTCCGCACTATTAGAATTCGATTTGAACAACTTGTTGGAATTCGGCCCACCCTACTATCTAGGCTTAAAGTATACAAATTATTTTTAAATAAACAAACGATTTTTAAAGAAATTTAATTACGTTAAAAGTGAAAAATCAGAGATTCATCCACTCTGAAGGATCCACGGGCGGTGGAACGAATAAAATGTAACAATTGAGGCGCCAGACACGCCCACACTACGCCCAACTGGCCACCTCCCCCTGGGCATCCACATAAAACCGAGCTGTTGATGGCTTTCAGTCAGCCCGGGGAGTTCGAGGACTCGCATTGTCCGGACACACATAACTCAGCGGAGCGACTGGCAATGAAGGCAATGCATCCGGAGCCTCGTGGGCTGCCGACAATTAACAGCATAAATTTAAATATGCAATTAACGCAACAGCTTGATGCCCAAAAAAGTCCAATAAAACACGCAGCGTCTGAGTTGCAGAGGAGTAACTAATGGGGCGGGAAGGCTGAATCGAATGCCAGGAGGGGATGCTTCAGGACAGTGTATTGAATTACAAAAGTGGCCTAAAAAGAAGTAGGGCTAAAAATCCTACAGTCCTGGGAGTGCAATACTCCACTTAATATATCGTATCATTTCGTAATAAATCCCCTGGAATATTTTAATTATTTAAGGTATAATTACAATAACCACTGTAATGCGAGCAGTGAGTCTGCGAAATGTAAAAAACACTCAAACTAAGTGCGAAAGGACTCGACTCCTCTCTCCGGAGTGGGTGAAATGAAGGGAGGGGGAAATTCAAACAGGAAAAACAGCAACAAAAAAAGGACTCTGGCGACAATAAAAGCCAAAGGTCATTTTAACACATGCACGAGCGTACACTGGACAGTGAAATGCATTTGATTGTTTGTGTATTTTTTTAATTCTTGTTTGTTTTTGTTTTTTTGCCGGCACTCGCAGCTTTGGAACACGCAAAAAATCGAATAAAAAATACAATTTTCCGCTTTATTTGCGCAATGCTGGCCAAGCCACAACAACAGCGAAAATGACAAGGGAAATGTCTGTACGTTATATGATACTGGCACTGCCGCCCACTCCCCACTCGGCGGGCTTACTGTGCAGCTTGCTGCCTGCCACTACCACTATAACTGCCCCTCAGCAGTCGTTGCCATAGCCACATGTCAATATTTTTGCGCTTCGGCCTCAGTTACAAGGAGCCGCAGGGGATTCGTCCTGTTAAATTTATTTCAGTGCAGCGGGAGACCCTTTGCTGATGTGTAAATTGCTCGCTCGAACTGCCCATTTAATGAAATTAAAACAAAATTTCAGCACAAATTTAATATTCAGTAGTAGCCGAGTCCGCACAGGAGGCAATAATATAATAATAAGCATAATAATGGTATTAAAATTATTGCACCTGGCCGCTGAACCGGACAGTAACACCGGACAGGAATATCATGAAAAATTGCCCTGCTCAATTACGGGAGTAAAATGGCAAAAGGCGACTGCAAAAGTCAATGAATTAATGTAGTTGTCGGTCGGATCGGGTCGGCTTCTTTCCCCTGGTACATATATGATATCATTCCGTAGGAGTGGGAATTATTTTTATTATAATAGAGAATTGTTGGAACTCGAAGAAACTGAATGGGAATCGAACAAACAAGTATAAACTAAATCGCAAGTAGAAACACAATTAATAATCAACAAACAAGATGGGCTAGTCGCAGAGAAACCCCAGTCGGGTGGCAGACTCCTGAAAATCGGGCCTTTCGAGCTGCTCAGGTTGGGGCTCAAACTTCAGCAGTTGATCAATGGTATAGCGTTTCACGATTCTGCCAATTTTGTTGATGAGCGTCTCCATCGGGCCCTGGGGAGTGGGTCGGGGACTCCAGTGGGGAATGGGACGCAGATGGGTGAGGTTTCCCTTGCGTTTCTCGCCCTGGAGGAGCTTGGACGGCGGACAGTATCGCGGCGTCCCTGCGGCCTTCGCGTCCTCCAACTTTATGACCTGCGTTGGCAGGATGTTGTACGATGACGAGGAGACCAGCGGCTGCACCAGCCTCGCATGTGCCAGATTGGGCATCCGGTTCTCGTCCTCCGAGTCGTTATAGTTGTCGGCGGCCTCTATGTCCGCCAGGTGCTTCACCCGGCACTGCTCATCCCACTCCTTGGTTGTCGGAATATATCTCTTGGTGGATGCCGTACTCTTATCCGGATCCTTCAGTCCGCTGTTCCATCGACTGGTGGTCTTGGGCGGGGTGAGGCTCTTTTTCTGCTTCTGCACCTGTTGCGTCTCTAGCTCTGACTTCATCTCCCGCAGGACCCGTTCGATCCGCTCCTTTTTGGCTATTCTCAGACGATCCACGCGGAGGCGCTCCTCAGGGCTAAACCGAACGGGCGACCGTGAGAGGTGTATGATCAGCTTGGCCTTTTCGGGCGCTTCGCTGGCTTCTTTGGGGCTGATCAGGGGGCCTCGTAGGCGCCTTTGTTCCACCAACTTCAGCGCCTCCAAGGCAACTTTCCGCTCCTGCTCGCGGCGCTTCTCCTCCGCATCGATGCGCTTTTCCGCCGTCAGGGCACTCAGCAGGGCGGCTGCCGTCGGAGCTGGCTCTTCATTCTTGGCCGACTTGGCCTTAACCTCAGCGGGTTTAGCCTCGCCCGACGCCACCTTACCGTCCTCCTTCGTCTTTTTCACCCGCTTGATGCGGGGCACTATCATGTAGTCGACATCGTTGAGTAATACCACCTGGGCACTGCGAGAAGCTACAAAAATAGAGTTTAGAACGAGGTGTCACTCGCAGTTACAGGGGTTACCTTTCTCGCATTTTTTGGGGAAACCCTTCCAGGGCAGCGTTAGTTTGGTCTTTAGTTTTTGCTCGTTACATTTCTTAGAATTTAAATCGGCGGTCACATCAGTTCCTTCGACTTTCGGTGACTGCTCTCGCTTGCTGCGCGGAACGAACTCCTGGGCGTTGACATTTAGCTGTTTGGCGGCGCCTCCTGAGACCTCGGACTCCGGCTCGTCACCCTTGGCAAAATGGAGACTCGGAATGGGCGACTTAAGGATCTCGAAAAGGGCATGACTCTTTATCAGATTGTTCATGGTTGGTCAATATGGAATAATATTGGATCTGCCGCCGCTGTCTGTGACTGTGGGCTGCTCTTGGAGAGTAGTTGCGGAACAAAATCTGTATATATATGCGTATGGACGCAGCAGCTAGGTGATATATGGAGTTTTCGAGAGATATTTGAGGGATGTGGCAAGGCCTGCCAAGACGGGACGACTCTTTACAGATCGGTAATTAGGCTTTTTCTGGGTGTTATCTCTGGGCCTTTGGGCTTAAAGCGAGGCTGGGATTAAAGGTTCGGGCAACTTGTTGAGAAACTTATCGTCGGCAAGTTCAAAGAAAAATAAATATCCAATCACTCCCCTTCCAAATCGCCAAGCAGCCTCTGTACATTTTGCCATTGTTGACATTTATTCGCACAATAAACACAAAGCCAAGGCAGCCAAGGAAGCATGGCTAAAATAGGTGCAGTCCTCAAGGAACAGAGTCGGCAACCCAGGCAACCCATGCAGGCGGTAAACGACATTCAATAAAACGTTTGAGAATATCCTGGCCAGAGACCCGCCAGAGATGGAGACTGAGTTGGAGGAACTGTGCGAAATGAAATGAAATGAAAGAAGCGCACAGAAATATGCAATTTCACCTCAATCAGAGTTGTAAAAACAAACAAACAATGGCCAAGTGCAGTGAGCTCTACCTGGGCCTGGATCTCTCCCCACCAGCCAGATGTCATGTGAGCCACATGCTGCGTCGCTGCCTGAATCCTCGTTACCAACCTCGTTACCCACTCCCATTCCCATTGCACCTCTCCCATATCGTTTTGCAAGCTCTAGCGAAAATGCAAAGAGCAGAAAAATGCAATAAGTAAAACGTAATAACTGGAGCTCAGGAGCCGAGAACGCTTGCCAACATAATCAGGTAGCTGACAGGGTCTACTGCGAAAGGACTCTCGCTTTCAGTGGCCACTTGCACTCAAAACTATTACCTAAAAACCCGGATAGACGCAATTATTGTAAATAATGTATATCAATTAGAAACTTGCAAAAATTTCAACAACATTGTCCGACAACTTGTAGGTCGTTTGGGGATTACCGCAGAGATCGGCGTCCGCACATTCCCTTATTTATCTATGCATGGCATGGAGTTGGGCGCACTTTTTGTACTGAATGTGACTTGGGAAGTGGGTGAGAGTACTGTCAGGCCAGTAATGCATTTGTGGTCAATTGCCGGACCGTGGGACGGGGGACGAGCCGAGGCACTGACATCATTTTAATAATAAAATTGTTAACAGAATTGCTGTGCTTTGTGGGGCACGGCCCAAACACAAAAACATGTGTTGGTCTTGTTACCAGCCAAAGCACACACATGCACTGCGAAAAATCAAACAAAAATGGCTTCTATAATGAGAAAAAAAATTCCTGAAAGTAAGAGCCCATTTTTTCCCGGTGCCAGCAACAATTTTTGAGGGCCCCTCGACGACGACCTCAATGTTGTCGGTGTCGCTGGTCCTGTTCCTGTTTCGGTCCTGGATCCGTTTCGTTCTCCGTTCGCAATCTAAATAAAATGGCCGACGTGTGTGTACGCACAACTTTTGCCATATTTAATCGTATTTGGCCAAACAACAACCTCCCCAGCAAGAGGGATATGTTTTTTGTTTGGATTTTAGTGTTGTAGTCGGCAATTGTAGCCGGCAGTGGAACAGGAGACAGCCCCAACAGGAGCCCAGTGCCGACTGCTCACTTTTGGGCATTTGCTTATTATTGTTGGAAACTTTCTGCATTTCGCAACAAAAAGAGCACACTTCCCACACAATTGGCCTGGCCTGGATTGGCCTCTCCTGTCCTGTTCTGTCCTGTCCTCCTTGTTGCGTGCTGTGCGAATGTGTTTTTAGAATATTTTGTAGCACAGAAATTGCCTCAGAAGTGACTGGGAAACAAATGGAACTAGAGATGGCAGGTAGTCTATAGAAATTACTTATATATTCGGATATTATCTATATTCCTCCTTAATGGCTTAACAATAAGGATTAAAATTGTCAAAAGCTTCTAAAAATGTTTTAAAAATTCTTAAACAAATTCTGAAATCCTCACTTTGATCATTTCGAAGCGAATATATCATCTCGAATTTAAAGTTTTCAGCTCTCCGGCCATTATGTCGTTTTGGCTTTATTCAGATTTTTAAGCTTGTTTCTGCCGGAGAATCTGGTGGGGCAGCTTAAAACGTGCAACAGAAAGTTTAGCCCTGGCCAGGTAGAAAGTTTTAAGACACAAATTTATGCCAGCGGACGGAGTGGACGGGACGGCTCGAGAAGTGAGCATGTGTGCTGGGAAAGTGATTAAAAATTGGGTCAAGTGTCTCTATAGGGAGGTATGTAGGTGTGCGTGCCCAGGGAGATTAAGCAATTTGGCATTGGCACGCACACAAATCAAAGGATTTGTCCGATTTTTTCCCGTTTTTGTTGTTATGATTCCCCAAGCACTTAAAGTTGCTCAACCACAACGATTTGTCATTTATGCAGAGGGCGGGGAGGCCAAGATTGCATTAAAAGGGCAAACTTTTACTTAATTACACAACGAGACCGCAAAGACAATTTTTGGGGAACAGTGAGGCAATCGCAAACATCAATTGCCCCACAACCTCGATGGTTTCAGGCAGCCTGAGGCACTGGAAAAAAGGACATTCTGAGCTATACTTTCTGGATTGTATGCCATTCAGAATTAGCTTAAAATTTCTTCCTGTTTAGTTACTCAGTAGAAGCTGCTTGTTACCGGTTGTGTTGTTCTGGTTGCTTTTCATCTGCGGTTTCAGCGGCATCACAGGCAGCGGCACAGACACCACACCAGGGCACCAAGGCATCACAGCCACAGGCGAGAACAACAACTGCCATTGCCACTTGGACTGAATCGACTCGGAGAGGGCTCCACCCAAGGCGGCATTCCTGACATAGTCCATCTCCATTGGCCTGCTGCAGTATCAGCAGCGGAAAACGATTTTCCAACCAAGGAACCCAAGTCGGAGATTTCACGTCAATCTCCGATTTTGGCTGCAATTTCCGCAACTGGTAGTACACGCTTGCTCACTAGGAATTCAGCAGTTCAGCAGTTTAGAAGTTCCTGCAGCCGAAATCTCGTAATGATTTTCAAAACTGCCCCAAAAGGCTGATCGCTTTTCGTCACAAATCACAGTTTCAAAACCTCATTTAACATTAGCCATTGTATCCTTGTTTGATTTTCCTTCGCCTTCCTGGAAAGTATTGTGGTAGCCCCATGAAAGTTGACCAGTTTAGATTGGAAATTTGTGGGGCGTGTGCCTGCATATTTTATGGCTTCCAAGGAGTCGTAGGAGGCGGGCGGACAGTAAAGTGGAACTGCAGCTGACCACAGCTCATGGCTCCACTTAATGTCCGTCCGTCTCTAAATTGTTGTTATCTGAGCTTTGATTGTAGACCCGAGGATCCGTCCGCCCTCCGACAGGTGCACTCGGGTGCAGTTGTGTGTACTTAACGTGCCTTAAATCACATTCGGTCTGTAATCAAGCTAAACAAATATGGTAGCATTTGATGGACGGAGGCTCCCTTGTGTCAGTATTGGGTAAACTTAAATCTGAACCAGGCTATGGATGTGCAGGCCCCTATCTGGGTCGATTACTGAGCTTATTTTGGCCATAATATACACTGCGGGCAGCACTTGTAGGCGAAACTGATGATGGGTATTGGAGTCGGAATTGGCTATTCAATCGCTTGGATTCATTTAATAGATAATCAAATTTCCATAAAACTGCATGATACTCATGGCACGCAGTGTTCATGCAGCCAGTGGCATGCATCCGCGGATACATTTTACGGACACGGTCGGTGATGGGCACTGCGGACATTTTATTGTCACATCGTCACGGGGGGTGGTGGTTTGATTTTGATTCCGATTTGGGTTTTTTATGCAAAATCAATATGAAACTGACATTTGCCGCTGCTAGAGGATTGAAGGGAAGGGAGACAGGATATAGTTGGGTAAAAAAAACGGAAATCTGATTGAAAAATTGCCATAAATCGACGTCAATTCAATTAACATAAATTGCGTGATTAATGATTGACAAATGCTAAGCAGACAGGAGGGGATGGGATGAGCGCCGGTTGCTGATGACTCCCGCAAGTAATTGCCGCATAATTCGATAACGATAACGATGAATGATGTCCGCACCCACGCTACGCCCACTTTACAAATCCTGGCCCCCCCGGCTCACTCGAATAATTTTTTAATTCCTATGCCCCCAAATCCTGGGGGCAACAGCGTCCAAAAAAGACTGCCCATGTCTGCAGGTCATTAATCATGCATTGTACTTGCGAGTCCCAGACCGTCCACTCAGTCCCACACTCAGTCAATCAAACAATTGAATACATTTCAATCATTAATGGCCGTGGCCCGGCAAAAGGTAGAAGAGCACTCGAGCCGGCCGCCCACCTGACACAATGCGATCTGACTGGCCGTGACTTGACTCTGGGAAGTCCGCAGACGAGGCGGAGCAGCTTTCGGCACATGTCTAATTGATGGACAGTCGCTGAAGTTCGCCCTAATGATGGCTAGTAACTTATTGAATTATGATTGCGGGAAGGTCCTTCCATCTCCTGATTGAAGGGAGAAATAGTAAGAGTATTAGACGCAGTAGAGAATAGTGAGCTATTAGGTATTAGCTTTAAAATCAAATCTAATTTTACTATTAGTTGATGAACAGGCTCTCAGAAATTAATATGAATGAGTGGATCGATAGCTGGGCCACCCAAAAGGTCGGTAGAAATAACAATTATTTAGCCACGACCTGTTTCTGAGGTCGTTAATTTGCGAAACATTTTAGTGGCGCTCTAATCGATGTCCATTCATTGTCTGCGACAAGAGTCCCCCGACCGGCCAGCCCTCGTCCTGCCCGGCCCTCGAAATCCATAACCGCCTATATTGCGAAATGGAAATATGTGGAAATTTATGCGTATTGCGAATTGGGTGGAAAATACTTTGCAATGGGCCGACAAACATGAGATATTTTCACTGGCTTTTGGCCAAAATGTTTTTCGGAAACATAATTACTTAGTGGTGGTCCTGGGCGAGGAGCCTGGGGCCGCAGTGGCGAGGGGCGTTGTAATTAGCTCCTACACTAACCCTATGAATTATTCGAATGTTCAATCGTAATGTTCAAACGCACTGCTGGCCAATATTCTGTAATAAGTATCACAGAATCAGAGCGCTACATTTCTATTTAAATATCTAGATGTATGTAAGCCCTCAAATAGAGTATTTAGAGTTTCCAAAAGAGAAGGGTTCTGCATTCTAGTCCTTTCAATCAGCGGGAGTTTTGTTTTTCTTGCCCTTTTCCACTAATTTCCTGCACTCCTTTGTCAAATTAAAAACACACAGGCCAAAGTTTCGCCCCGCTCTCAGTTTAGTTAGTCCTTTGCTTTCTGTTTGTTTGTTTGTTTGCTGGTTGGGTTCATTTATCATGATTCTGTTTGTCGAACTTTGTCGCGTATGTTCGGAGTCTTGATAGGCGGGAAAGTGTCTCCGTTGTTGCTCGGTTGCTGAACGCTGATGTGAGAATGCCAGCAGCAAATGGCAGCTGCTGATGGTGGCAGGCAGGACTCATCCCAGGCCCACTTTCACTCGCTAACTCCCTGGCGCCAGGCTCACTTTCTGTTTGTCTTTTGCGTCCTGCGACTGCGACTGAGGCAGGAACCGAGGGAAAATTGCAAAGTGATTACTTTTGATTAGTTGCAAAAAGAAACGTAATTTGTTTATCGCCGTTGCTGCCGCTGCTGCCTTGATAAATGTAATTCCATCAAACTCGCTGATTACAACAGAATAATTTGTGACGAAAACAATGGCTAACGAGCGGGTGTTTGATGTGTGAGAATTAGAAACATGTTCACTTCGGTTCTGAACATTTTCCGCAACATGCATTCCTTCCCATTCCTTGGATTGATGCAAAATTAGCATAAAATTTCAGTCGAAATATGGAAGTACTTCCGGTGGAGAGGATACTATTCAGAGTATATGATGGCTGAGCTAAGAAAAGAGTACTCTCTTGCTTGAAGAAGAAACTGGCATAGAAACAGAGGCAAACTTAATCTAGAAGCAACCGAGCTTACATTTTTAAGCAGCTGTCGCTGCTTGCATGCAAAATTATGACTTAAAGCGCAGCTGGGGCTGGGATATACTATATGTATATGTATGTATGTATAGTGTTCAGCCCATGGACCTCCTCCCCACACACACATACACACACGCACATCTGCATAGAAGCTGAAGAGCTGGAGCACGAAAGGATAACACAGAAGTAAGTTATTCATTGTGCACGCAAACATTACGGAAGTCATATGTTAAAGGCACAGAGGGGAGGCCACGGCACATTCGAGGAAGGAAGAGTCCTGGCTAAAAGGTAGCAAAAGGTAAAACCAGCAGGCAGCCCGCTCCACCCATTCCATGGTCCTGGCCAAGTTTTTGCCGCTCGAAAGAAAAGAAATATGAAATATGACTCCAAGTCGAATTGTGAAAACTTGCAGAAAGGTAAGAATAAGCATATCAAGATCATAAATAAAACACCGAAGCGGTAAGAGCGCATAGAGACGGAGCCGGGAAATTAAATTTTCGACTAGAAGGCTAACCGAAAAACATGCCTTCCTCTAAGCTCCCAGCTCCAAGGGCCACCTCCCAGCCCAAGTCCATGTATACTATATATGGTGCACATTGCTAATATACGCAACGCGCTGCCAACTTTGATTTGCAAATAAATTATTACGTTCGCTTTGCTCTCTGGCCCGAAAATGAAAATACTGCCGGAAAAGGCAGAAGGACCAGAGAGGTAACGAAAGACTGAAACAAAAACAGGTGAGGAATCGCCGGTAAGCGAGCAATAATTTTTTCAAACGTCATGCCAGGGTATCCTGGTAGGGTATCCTCAGCATAACAGAGTGTTCTTATTTTCTAGTGATTCTCCAGTTTTTTATATTTAATATTTTGTTAAAAATTGTATCACTTACTTCTAATCTTGACCTTCTAGCTAATTTTTTCCACCAAATACTGCTCTCACCACGCATACCCAGCCCTCGGAATTCTAACCAGAAAGTTAACTCGAACTTAAAATAAAAGTTTGCTCGCCTTTTTCGGTTGGCATTTTTTGGTTTCGTTCCGTTTTATTTTTACGGTTTTTTTTCGGAGAATTTTTCTTAGCGTTCCACAAAGTCAAATATCATAAAGTTCGCTACGCCTTTTTGCATATTTTATTTGCGCTTATTTCCAAAGGGGGGCTCGGTGTTAAGGGAAAACTTTTTTTCCTCCAAAGCTGTAGGATGTTGGGAATTTTTCTTTGGTCGGCTTGGCTTATGCTTGTTAGAGTAACTTTATTTAAGGATGCATGGTATAATAATATAATAAAAATTCTTAAATAAATAAAATCTAAAAAGGGCTTTTAGTTTTATTTTAAAAATGTATTATTCCAAATTATTTTAGTCCTAAAAGATCTAAATCACCGATTTGAGTTTTAGCCATATTTGGCTGATGTAAAGCCAAACTTTGTTAGGAAAAACCCGCCAGAAAGATATCATTTTCAGCCCCTCCACTCACCCTCCCGACTGCCGCACTTTTTTTGGCGCTCTCTTTTTGGCAACAATTAAATTATTCAACCGAAATTTGTTGAAGCTCCCGAAAAAGTCACGCGCACTTGACGGCAACAACGCCAGCAACAACAATAATAATACCAGTAACAACAACAATAACAAGTTGGAAAAACTTAGTTTCCGTATTGTTGTTGTTGGCTTTGGCGCTTTCAGTTCCAGTGTCTTTTATGCGTTGCCTTTGGGTTCAGGTTTTATTTTCCAAATGAAATGAGTTTGAAGTGCATTTGACGGCGGTCGCCAAAGTTGGCCGAGCGCCTTCTTTTTACCAGTGGGCGTGGCACCCACTAAGCCCACAAAGCACACAGCCTGTGCAACTTTTTTCGGGGGCATTATTGTTGTTGTATTAAGCATTTTAATGGAAAAGTTTCGCAGTTAAAGGCGCTTTTCCATCAATGATATTTTAAAAGCTTTCACTTGCCAAAGACACAAAAAAAGGGACACAAAGTTCCGGGCGCAAAAACTAATTAAAAAAATCTGAAACAGGTCATCATGGGAAATCAAAAATATTCCGTAATTATTCCGTAAAATAAAATGGAAAGTTGCTGGAAAAGAAATCTTTAATCACTCCATGTTCGTTTTAAATCAAACTATTGAGGATTTTTTTATCTGGGCTCATCCTTCTCCCAAAGTCCTGCCCCATTCAAAATTCAATTCAATCCCGGTCGCCTCCTTTCGCTCACCTATTTCTGTCCAGGTCGTGAAAGGATCTGCTGCATGTGTCACTCGATTCCGGGCAACGCTTTCCACTTGCACTTTAGCACCAATTTACACACAGAAAGCCGGGGAGAGTGCCATACAAATAGGGGCCGAACGGGCTGCCGGGAGGGGCATCCAGACACTTACATGTTTCTTCATCTTCATGTAGTTTTCTAGTTCGCAGTCTCAGCCTTTCCCGTTTCATTTCCTGGCCTAATGGCGCATAGTGTTCTAGGCCCCTCAAATCGGACCCGTCACTCACTGTCCCGCTCTCTGTCCTCCTCTCCGGCTATCTGGTCGTCTCTGTTTCCCATCATCCGGTTTCAAGCTCCGCTTTTTACAGATTTAAGCCTTTTGAGGCAGGACTTACGCTTATAAAGTGCCACTCTGAGAAACATGTGTTCATATTTAAGAGGCTTTTATTCTATTTTATTACCATACTTCTCTGGCCAAGCACCGGCTGTTACTCACTCCATTACGACTCTACTTGTGCAGGACTTTCTATGAATCGCACGAGAATTAATAAGCAATCGATCTATTCTGTCTACAACCAAAATCCAAAAATTTGACACAGAATGTGGAATATACTTTGCACACGTACATAGAAAATCATTCTACTAATCGTTTAAGATATTCCGCTCCAGGATCTGGCGAAAACTGCCAAAGATATAGAGTCTATATTATAGACATCCCAGTGGGCCATATGGGGCTTTTCGTACACTTCCCCATTTCCGAGGGGATCCGGAAAAAATGAAGAAAAAGCGAAAAAATATTTTGCTCTCAGGTTTGATGCCAATTGATAGGGAATCGATCCACAAGTCCTTTAAGGTATTCCGCTCCAGGATCTGATAAAAACTGACAAAGATATAGACATCTCAGTGGGCCATATGGGGCTTTCCGAACACTTTCCCATTTTGCGAAGGGATCCCATCGAAAAAATGAAGAAAAAGCGAAAAAATATTTTGCTCTCAGGTTTTGATGTAGATTGATAAGGAATCGATCCACAAATCGTTTAAGGTATTCCGCTCCAGGATCTGATGAAAAATTCCAAAGATATAGATTGATATGGTATGATATTTGGATCCAATCAGCGAAAATAAGACAAATAAAGAAATATTTTTACACCTTTATTAAAATTAACCTCTCAGTTGAAGAACTGTTTGAAGTTTGTAAAATGTGGCTCTTCCTGGGGGAAGGTCAATCCGACTGGTTATCTTAATTATCCGCACTTTTCCGTGATAAACTCTATTTGATCCATTGATTATTGTTTATCAATATGCTTTTTAAATCTTTGTTTCCTTTTGACCCGCTCTCCGATGGGCGGACAAATAAAATGAACTTTATTTGCGAATTTTATTTATGCGCTTCATTAAAACTTTAAGTCGCCTTTATTTATAGCTGGGCCGGGGCTGGCAACATTGTTAATATTAATATTTAATTTATTTTATAATTTTTGCACACACAGACTGCATACATGTGCGAGTGCATTTTCAGGACAATAACTTTGGGTTGATGATGTCCTTGTTTACTGTTATTATTGCGCACATATATCTCTCTTTGTATTGGCAATGAATTGGCCGACTCCGTCCGATGTCGCCTCCTGTCGTATAAATCGCACTCAATAAACCATATAGAAGGCATAAATTATATTTTGCCTGCTCGGAATTTTCATTAAGCCGCGCCAGACAGTCGAAGAATGAGATGAAAGTCGAAGGGGGACTCGGAAAATTAAAGCTCTTGAAACTTTAATGCAATTCCAGAGCCATAGCTTGGCATGGCTTGGCTTGGTTTGGGCTTCAGCTTCGGGTTCGACTTCTGGCCGCTGCTATTTCAGATTTTATTGTGTTGGCCAAAACAACCGAAAGCAGCCAAACAGCAACAAACCAACAACTCTCCAAAAACAAGCGAAAAATTAATGAGCGCAATAAACATTTTAAGTGGAATTGTTGGTAAAGTTGTTAATTTTTAGTGCAATTTATAATTTTATTTTCTGCTGCTGTGTTAGAGGCAGTCTGCTCCTGCCGCTGCTGCTGTGTGGCAAGTGTAATAAAATTGCTCTCGAAATTGGCAACAGTCAGAAAGCCACTAACTCTTTTCCAGGGCCCTCGATTGGCATCATAAATAATCTGTTTACAAGTTAGTTACGCAGTTAATTTTGGCTCTTTCCGACAATTTCTTGGCCGCCGCCGTCTTCGCTGACCTTTTAAACTAATTTCCCTGAAGATTGGCGACCGGAAAAGCAGTGAGGTCGCTCCTGGTCCAATTCCCAGGCACGCAGCCGGTTAACCCAGCCCGAAGCTTTGTTTATTGTTGTGTAAGCTGAGCACGACACCTGTCCACCCATTCAATGGCACAGGTAGTGCGGATCCCCCTCTCTCTGCGATATTATTAATATTTTATTTGATGTACCCCGACCCACTCTCGGCTCTAGTCTAGCCATTTATTTCCTGCTTCAATTCTATTCCTTACTCGATTACCTCGCGCATTGCATACCTGATGAGGCTTTCATCTCGTTAAGTGGCTTAAAGCCTTTCCCGGCCGAGACTGCTGCTCTATTCAGCTGCGGGCAGCTGTCCGTCATAATAGTGCAGCCTGTTCGGGGCGTTTATGGAATTAGTGGTTAGCGAACGACCAGCGAGATTGTCGTGGAATTGAATTTCGATGTGCAGACATTCACTACGGAGTGGCTAATGGTGGATGTGTGCCTCCGAGGAAGAGTGTTTGCTCAAATTTCCACTGAAGATGGCTCACAGATTGCCTCCAGAGAGCGGCTGGTACTTCTCAGCTTTTCATCCTTTAATGAAGCTCTCGAATACATTACAAAAAGTGAGCTGCATGAATATGGAAAGCGGGAATGCAGCTACCTCACAACCACACAAAATTGCATGCCAAACATGTGTTTTGTGGGAGAAAGTTCTCGCTCTCGTGTGCATTCCTGCGCTGCCAGGACATGAACTTTAAAAATGAGCGAAGCATTAAAATAACTTGGAATATGCATGACGAGGTGAAGGTATGATGGGTGGGTGAATAAAAACGGCGAATATTTAAATGTATAATGAGCAGCTGAAAGCTTTTTAATGGCTTTTCAATTAGATGAGGTCAAGTCGGTCCACAGTCTGCTAGCGGGTGACTTTTGGCTTCTGGGAGTGTGTGCGCCTGGACTTAATATTTGCGCAGCACCTGCCTCGGGCTAATTAGATGCCGGCTGACACAAAAGCCAACATTTGGTAAAATATAACCATACTTACTAATTGCCATTTAAGAGCGATCTCAAAGTTGTGTCTTCTTCAGTTTTTAACATTTCCATTTCCGCAGAAAACACTCACTCTTTTAATTTAAGCAAGCATTCCAGTTTTTTATCGTTCATGCCTTTTTCTCCCTTATTCCATGCTTTTTATGTTGCTATTTTAAGGACTCGTGGCTGCGGTTTGTCATTTTTTCCGCAGGACATCGGGTGTAAGGTGTAAGAACACTTTGCCGCCCAGAAGTTGGTAATTAGAATGGACATGGTACACAGTTTCGCACTTCACCTTGCGGTTGGTAATATGAGAATGCCACCAAAAATGGTTCAGACAGTCTCCACCAGTCAATAGATACTCTAATCCTTTCATTTAATTCAGCATATCCTGTCTGCCAGGACGATGGCAGAGGACCCACTAGGACGAAATGAATTTCCGAGGCTTTTGTGCCATTTGAGCTGATTTTCATGGAGGGTCCATCGCCCCTGTAACCGGCCCCCAATGAGCAGAGTCCTTGTGAAATATAAACAGTGGCCATTGTGCCATGAGTAGGATATGTGGTATATGTGCTATATGGCATGTAAAAAAGCAATCTCCCCGAAACCGAGCCAGCAACTACCAGCAGGAACAGTACTAGAATTTCTGCGTGCGTCAGGATTTTGCCGAAAATATTTTGCAAGTACAAATAAATCCATTTCAATGCAGCTGCAATACATCCAGGAGCGGAGGAAGCAAAAAACACACCAGGGGAGGCCATGGAAGCTGGGGCATAGCACTGGTATTAGTGGATTAGTGGGCGTGGGGTGTGGGTTGTGGGCACCCAAGGCATGGCGGGGCAGTGGCAGTGGTAGTATGCGAAAACCGCATAAACAACAACGTAAATAAATCAATGTAAACAATCGAAACAGTTGTCGGTAAATTGAAATTTGAAATGCAACGCTGCCGATTCCGATGCCGATACCGATGCCAATGTACTCAGATCCATTCAATACGCATACGAGTCTTTTTTTTAATTCTTTGTACAGGGACTGCCATAGCCCAGCATCACCCACACAGCCCAAAAAAATAAAGAGAAAAATCAACTACAAAATGTGTTGAAATAGACAACGAAATAAAAAGAATGAGAACAATCCCTATGACATATGAAGTTTGGCATTCGAACGCCAAAGGACTGCGAAAAACAATATGCAAAATATCCTTTTTTTCGATCGAATACAATAAGCGTTAATTAACAAAACACAGGAGCAGGCAATAAACAAGAGAAAGAGACAGGCAGTAGCACAATGAAAGAGACAGGTAGTAGGAAAATGAACAACCCGAACCACTTCGAACATAATTTCAAGCTTTTGGAAGACAGTTTTGAAACAATTTAAATTGTAAACAAGGTAACTTCTATTAATTGTTTATTTTTTAAGCTACATGTGTCCTTCTATTAGCTAATTAGACAAAACCAATAACAGTGGCTTGAAAACCTTAGAAGAGGAATAAGAAAAATGGTGTCTTACTGCCAGGAGCTAACTTAATCATTACAGAAATCCATTACCATTGTCTTCTTCGTACGAAAACTTTCTGGCTTATCCGGGAGTTAACTTTGTCCTGGATTCCAATCCCCAGCCCCCAGCCCCCAGTCCTCCCAGCCACCCCCTCCTTCAACAGCCTCCTGATGATTCCTGGGACAGAGACCCAAGGCTCAACCCTTTTGTCACGACACTCCTTGCTTTTGTGGTCGCAGCCTGTGACACGTGTCATGTGTTGTTGTTATTCGGGCTCTAGTTGGTCCTGCTGCGTCCTGTTAGAAATACAAAGGACGAGAAAAGGAAGCTGGAATGCCAACGCATGTTTCGTTGAGGAGAACAAGAATGATGATAGACCACACCAGAATGAACTGCGCCCGGTGGCGAGAAAACAAAGGAACAGGACGACCGGCTTCCGCATCCCACAATACGATTGCAATGATGAATATACTGAGATAAATAATGATATGTTAGAGTTGGATAATATTGTTTCAGCTTAGAGATAGACAATGTGAGGTTAACCATTTCTTTAGAGATCTATCAAGCCTACTTCGTCCTAAATCCTTTAAGTCATATCACATTTTCTCACTGTGTGCCTTGATTTTCCATCTGAGGCTCGGTGTGGGGCAATCAACAATGAATGGATGCCACAACTCTCGCCTCGGACCATGTCCGAGTGCCATGTACAACACATTGTTGGTCGCTCCGTCTGCCGCTCATTTCACACCACATAGATTTTATGTACTGAGGAAATCTTTGCCCGAAACTTGGCCAATAATATAAAGTAATTAAAAACCGCACAGATAGCCGAGGGAATCGGGCGGAGATCCGAAAGCTAATCTGGTTGGACTTTTATTGAGGAAATTGTACAAGTGTAGGTGGAAAGCGAATGTTAATGTTTCTGGCCACAGGATATGGCGGCACCTGTTTCCTTTTCCTGCTCCTGCTCCTGCTCCTGCCCCATCCCAGTCCACTCCCCTCATCCACCTCCAGCAGCTCATCCCGCTCGCTCTCGCACTCTGGTTTCCGTCTTTTCTAGAACAAACAAATTTTTATGATGGAATTACAAATTTTAATGTTTGCTTGCTTGTAATTAAATTTTCTACTGCCGTTGTCGTGTCCTCGCTGATGTATCCTGCCAACGGGAGTGATGATTCTGTAGAGATCTGCAATGTCCTCTGAAAGCGAAAATATTTTAAAAATTCTTATAGTTTTTATGGAAGAATAGAGATAGAGAGTTTCTAGAATAATGCATTACCTAACAAAGTTCTAGGGTAGTTTCCATGTCGACCCATAAAAGTCCTAAGGACTTCCCCCCCTTCCCCCCCGTTTTTTGTTGTTTTATGTGTGACTTTTATGGGCGTGACACGTGAGCTATTTTTATTACCCAGCCAGCGGAAGCGGAAACAGGAGACCAATGCCAAAGGAGACCGGAAAGGATGGGGCACGGCGAGCATGGCTGGTTCGCAAAGCAGAGCAAGGACAATGGCTGTGACCTTTAAACTTTTAATTACACAACTGCCCAAGCAGTATACTACATTTTTAATTAAACCAAATCGCCACAAAATTGAACCTGAAGCTAATGGATGAGTTCGGGTTGCCTTAAAGGTGTCTGGAAATGAATGGGATTTATTGGCACTGTTCGATGCCCACTTGTTTAAGTGAATTATAACTTTTGTTTTCTCTCCATGTCTATTTTTTATGTCCGAGTGTGGCATGTGGCAAAGTTTGTGGCCACAACTTATCCACCGAATCAACATTTGTATTGGAGCTTTTGAAGAGGGAAGACGGCTCAAAGGTTCAATTCAGCCAGTCAACCGTCGAAGCCAGGCAGAAACTTCTACAGCTTCCATAGGAAACTGTCAAAAGTTTCCTTTTTTTGTTAGGGGTACAATAAGTTAAACTTATCCCGGGGATATCCCACAGAACTGTGGCGGCGAGAATGTAAGGAATCCACAGATTCCAGAAGCTGGAAAGTGAGACAACCTAATCGACTGACGGCATAGCTAAAATATCTGAGTAGTTGGATGGAATGGAGAGAAAGGAATTGGAAATAGAAGGAAAGAATATGCTTTAAATGGTATTAATATTCCTTCTTCTGTGAAATCCAGACCACCCATAGTAACTGCAATAACCCGCCAATTATAATGTGAATTTTTCATGACTTTTGACCTGCCTGACCACGCTTTCACTATGGGCCGTTGGTCAAGGATATTGGTAGAAGAAAAGAAAAGGACATAACGGCCTTGGCCTAAGAAACAATATTGAAAGTACCTCGAGGGAGTGGGCGCAGAAACAACATGCAAATGTGAAAATCAACAAAAGCGAAAGGACATTGAAATTGTTGAGATTATAAAATCCCTACATGACAATCATCATTACCAGCGACATCGATGACAGCGACAGGATTGTCAGCGATGACAGCGACAATTGTCAGAGGCCAACGAGCAAGGACATGCAGCTGAAAAGGACGATGGAAAAAGCAGGGAAAGTCCATCCGCCATCTCATTTGCTTTCGCCGCTCGTCCCGCCCTGATGGGCGCCAATTATGAGTGGCTTCCTTCGCCCAGTCGGCAGTTCGTTCGCTCGATTCTTATTCAAAATTAAAGGCAATTATCCCTGTGCAAATAGGCAGAGCGGTGGTGGTGGCAACCTTGAGTGAAATCCTCCCTGCGAGGACATGCCAAAGGAAATGGGGAAACGATGTAAGAACAAATGGGAAAATTGTAAATGAGTATGGAAGCGTGGTGATCAGAATTTAAGTTCATTTTCGCGACTTAACAGGCAATCAAATCAGAGAATTGTAAAAACTTTTACAGGGCCTTTAAAATTCATAAAATACAAATTTTATCCATTTTAATAAAAAAATCTCTTCATAAATATGCCATAAAAATAATCAGCTCATAGTTACTTGAAAGGAAAAAAGGATAGTGGCTTAATTGAATTTTTGGCAAAAAAGAAAGAATGAATATTTGGGAGAAAAAGTTTTACTTTCATGTGCGTCGAGTCAAGCGTTGAAAATTAAATTTTCTTTGACTTTGGGCCATTAGCACATTCTGGTCAGGGCCACGTCTGAGTCGGACACTCTTCCGCCCTCCAGATAGTAAGTTTTGTTGCCCTTTTTTCCTGCCCACCGCAATGTATTATACTCAAATAAATTTTGTTTGTCTACAAAAATATGCAGCATTTCAGCTTGTATATGTTTTCTGGCTCTTGCCTTTGATTTTTAGCCACAAAACCGCATTATTTTGGTTTTCAACTAGCTGGGCTGTCCCTTCCAAGGGCCTCGGCCCGTCCTGCTTTCTTTCAAGTGACCAATTGCAAAAGTTTCAACCCATCCCAGCACCCTCTCGCAAAATTTCAAATTCATTTATCACACACGAATGCATGCGAGATGGCAGGGAACTTGGCCATCAAACAAATTATAAGCCAGTTTGAGCAAATTACTCCATTATTAAGTTTTTGTTAATTGAAGTAAATTTCAGTAATTGATGTAGTTTGACAACTTGGTGTTTCTTTCCTCGGCTTATTTATAATTGAATGGTTGGCCTGGCCGAGTCCTGTCAAAAAAAAGCCAACTAGCCTTCAAAATAAATGGCAATTTTTGTCTATAAGGTAGGCTTGTATGTATTTACTTCCTCGCACATACAACATAGCACACACCAGAGAACTGCAACGAGTATGATTGAGTATGATTTAATCACCTTTTGACAAAATAGGATCAAATCAAATCACATCATCAGTTATAACATTTCAAATCAATTAATGTAAAAACTAACTTCAAATCAGTTGATGTGAGTTGTATCGTATGGTTTGCTCGGTTTGAATCAAATCGCTTCAAACCTATCGTACAGTATGATTCACTGACTTTGATTCAAAATTTTTGATAAAGTAGGCTACGATTTAGGCATGTGATTTAAATCATTGAGGTATACTCGAGTAAAAATGTATGATTGAAAGTTTTAATTCGAAACCTGGGACTTGAAATAATGATGAACTGTACATTTTCAATTTATAACAGCTTGCAGCTTATATTATATTATAATATATATATCGGATCATATATAGTTGGCCGATCCTTATGAGAATATCACCATCGAATCAATTTTCTAATAAAAATGTTGGAAACAGCCCCAAGCATCTTTAAAACTAGCAGGGTTTTGCCATTTCCGATCATACAGTTATATGGCAGCTATAGGATATAGTCGGCTGATCCTTATAAAGTCATATAGCACCCGATATAGCCTCAAAAGGCTCCCGTTTGGAGCCTCCCGAATCAAGCTCGTTAAGCTCAGCAGGCGGATCAGAATCAATCATATATGTTTAATTTTGCATCATTTTCGGGTATTGCTTTGCTTTTAAAAAATCAAAACAAATCATTCCCAATTGATGCTATAGTGATTCAAAATTGTTCCAAATCATTGACACGAAGCGTATGGATCGCTCTGTTCACATGAATCAAATTTTAAAATCAATCAGAGTAACCTATCATTACTCGAGTATAAACAAAAAAAAAGTGATTCGTGCAGTTCTCTGGCACACACGCCCCGAAAACCTCAAATTCTGATTGCATTACTCCTTTGAGCTGCCTGGGGTTTTCGGCTTCGAGTCTTCGGAGCATGAGGTGGTTTCCTTAATTAAAATGTCGTCAAAACAATACGGATTTTGTCAAATGCATTGCTTGCTTGCCCTCTCGGCCGGCTGTGACAAGCTGTGGGCCGAATTGCGGAAGGTGTGAGGATGGCTTAGGGTTGATTGTTTACCAGAGTTTGGGCTTTGAGATGACGAACAGTCGCCGCCTTAAGATCCTGGCAGGGCCTTGCCTGCAAAGGCAACCGCACATTGATGGTTTACTCAATCAGACCGGCAAGACGGATACAGCAGCAGCACTGTGTGTGTCTGCCCTATAATTAGCTCATTTATGTTGATTTCCTTTGACAACGAATCGAAAATATAAATGGCCTCTATTAATTCGGCTTATTCATTATGCAAGGCCCGTCCACTGCCGCTCCCTGACAACCAGAAAACCAAAGTCATTCATAAATTTGTGGTCAGAGTGTTATCGAGCAAATTTGAAACGATGTGGTTAGCAACTGCTAAGTGCATTCCACACACAACTCCGCCCATAAACGGCTACATTCAGTATGCGGACATTTGCCGATATTTGGTGAATGGATTTTCATTTGAATATTCGGGATGAGGCATGTAATTATGAGCTAATGGCCGAGTCGGCTGTGACGCTCGCCATGTGCTAATTAAAATTAGTAATACATCACCACTCCGGGGATAATGGACGCTCTGTTGTTTAATTTAGAGACAGATTTTCATGCAGTTTAGTTTCTCCCAGTTGAGCCATTTTTTAAGTGGCTCTTAGTCGGCCACCTGGATCTGGGGCGCTTGAAAAAGACTTCATTAGTCAGCCTTCTCCTTAAATATTTCGAGGAGCTAGACGCACTTGAAATGCTTTAAAAATTGCAGCTCTCTGGCGTGAGCAGCGAAAGTGGCTAGATGGAACGAGGGAGATAGCTGGCATAGATTTAATTAACATTGAAATGGTTTCAATTACGATGGGGAATTAGTTGAACTTTTGTGCTGCCTGGGACTTGGGGCGAGGTACCAGGAGATGGGAGGACACTTGTGTTTTTGCTGAATTTTGAGCAACTTTCGGGCTCTTGAATGGAGTGTGTTGATAGGGCTTTGGGTCTAATATGATGGGTTTTAATATTCCTCAGCTTAAGTTTGCTTTTAGTTCTAAGCTGGCTCAAGTCTTGGCTTTTATCTGAAAGTATGTAATTGTTTTTTTAATTTCTCTAAATAATCACAGGCAACCGAATAATCTCATTCAGTTCTCCATCCGCTTGTAATAAATACAAAATACTTGAATTGCAATTTTGTTGCTCATACGCCATGTGTGCCACGTACGCCGCCAACTTCCTTATCATCATCATCGTTCCCATTTCCACACCCATCATCATCATCATCATCGTCGTCGTGGTGGCAGTCTTCGTCGCTTGTTCCCCTTTCGTCGCTGCTTGAAAACAATTAGAAATGCAACATTGTTTTAATCTCTTTCGCATTTAACGCAAATTGCTTAGCATTAAGGCGCTTGCCAAAAACACCCGCAAATGTGCAAAAGAAACACGCAGACAGGAGACAGGAGACGCAGAAAGTGAAAGAAGGAAGAAAGTCGGGAAAAGCGCTCTAGGTTCCTGGGTGCTTTCTCCTCGTGCTGCTTTTGGGGTAGACGGACAGCGAATGCAATAATTCGAATTTAAGCATTTTTTATGAGCTGCACAGCTTGTTTGCCTTCGCTTTCTCCCTGTGTGTGCTTCTCCCATTCAATTCTAGCTTATCTCACTTGCCCTCTGTTTTCCAAAGTTTTTTTTTCTGAATATATGCAGATTTTGGTACAAGGACTCGAGTTTCGGGTTAATCAGTTGGGTTTGTGGCAACGAAAATGGAGGAATAGTAGCCTTACAAATGAAGATTGTAAGGATTCTCTCGAAATAGACTCCCTATAGGCTATAAGTTTCAACGTTCATACCCTTGTCATTGAACTCCCGCCACAACCTCGACCTGTGTCTCCAGAATGCGTGCTATTTTCGCACCAATTAGTGCTAGCCAAATGGCGTTCTGGGAGCGATCCAAGAGCAGATTCCGACATTACTTAGCACGGCCTTTGATTTCGTCGAGCTTGATGGATTTCCTTCCATTCCGCTTCTGGTTTTGTGCTCAATAACATTTATTTATACATTTATTGCTTGGCACAGCAATCAATTGCTGAGGCCGAGAATAAATAAAGCTTAATTGCGTAGGAGGCGCCCACACAGAGGGCGCAAAAACGAACCCCCCGAGGGTGGGGGGTGGGCACGTCGAGATTTGGTATGCGGGCAACACACAGGGAAAACCATTTAAAGGTTATCCCAGGCATTATTTTATCAAAGGGAATTAACACGCATAACAACAACGACAACAAAACAAGGACAACGCTGCTTGGGGTCTCTTATCAAAGCTTGCAGCAGTTAAGCGCACGCAGCTACACTCTAAAAATTTATTTATATTTCGAATAGAAAAACTAGTCAACCTAGAGATAAGATGACACTCCGTTTTTTTAGAGTGCAGCGAGGTTGCCCGCATTGCGTGTGCAGCGAACGCAACGCAGATTCCGTATTCCGAAACCAAAGCCCCTACCGGAGGGTCCGCAATAAAAGCTCAAATAAATATTTGCTTCCCGCCGCCCAGCTTCGTCCTTTTTCCCGGGCAGTGCCACCTGTCAGGGAGCTGCTTTGGTTCAATGGATTTGTCTTTGGCTTAAACACTTTGTAGTTTCGGGCTTAGGAATCAACGTCAAACACACAAATGTCCGAACCTGGATCGAAACGTGTATTAAAGGTTCAGCAAGGTATTAGAATAGTTTTGGCGAGGATATTGGTTAAATTATCGTATTTATTGTATTTCACTTAAAGGGCTAACCTTTTAGATGATTGTTTATGCATGAATTTATAAAAATGGCATGTTTTTCAAGATCATTACTCATACGCCCCATGACTAGAAATAGTTGCGATTTCATTGCTCATCCGCCCTGTGGGACAGGGACAGGGGCAGCAAGAGCAGGACTTAATTTTTAAATCAACTTTATTTTCATTTTTAAACTAATTACACACAATTCTCTTAATTCGAAACAATTCATGTTATTTATGTATCCAAAATTATATGCTTATTCTAACTTTCCTGTTTAGAAACTTTTATTACTCATACGCCCCGTGACCACGTGGGACACTAAAGCTTAGATATAGTTGATGCGAATAAAAAGCTCAAACTGACCAAACTATTACTTTAAATATAATAAATACATCTTCATCTTATTATGCAGTAATTGTATAATTTGCATTACTCATCCGCCCTGTGGGACACGCCAATCGGCAGTCAATTTGCCACAATTTATCACACATCCCGAACAACCTCTCCATTTCAAGGTTTTTTTTTATCAACTTTAGATCATACTTAAGATGTCATAAGCAGATGCCTTGAGCCTCCGCCCCTCCTTGTCTCCGTCAAGCGCCAGGCCGTGTGGGCGTGGCCATCAAGGCCACTGGGCATGTGTTATGGGGATATCCTTGTTTCGGTCTCCGGGTCGTCGGCTCCGCTACAAATTGATCATAATCTGTAAGCCATTTATCTTGCCAACACAAGCATCGGGAATGGATCTGAGTTTGTTAGGCGGGGTGTGGATTCCGGGTGGTGTAGGGGGTGGAGGAGGTCGGAGTAGTGCCGAGGGGGGGCTGACAGCGGCGGCTCAAGATGAATGACCAGAGATGCTCCTCGCACGATTGGGCAGCGGCATCACTGCCATGAATGACACCGTCGGAATGGATGGCTTTGTTTGAATAGATGAATTGCTCGGCACACACCCCGTCTGGCTACCCTCCCTTCGCCTCACTTCCCTTTCCATCAAACTGTTCCCCTCCTCTGACCACCCCAACAGATTCGTTTCAGTTGTTGCTTCTTTTTTATTCCTTTGTTGTGGCGGCAGAGTGCTAATTTGGCCATTTGTTTATCGATTTTGTTTCGGGATGTTTGTGCTCCGCAGCGTTAAGTGGCCAATAATCAAAATCACTTGAGCCAAATTGCCTCGGCTGGTAAAGGACCAACAAGCCAAGGACATATCGGTGATATTTATTACGGAGGTGTAACATTTTCGGCTGCCAAGTTGGATCAAGCTACTCATTGCTTGAATTTAAATTTGAATTCCAATGTGTCATATTGAGTTGATGCCCCAAGGATCTGCCGCATTCTGCCATTTGCGCTTTGCCACTTTAAGTCGCAGCTCCTTGACCCGATCGCGCACTCCTTGCCACATTCGCGACCCACCAATTTGTGGGCCAAGAAAACAAAGTAATAAAGGAAGAGCCGGAGCTGAGAGGCAGGGAAATCATTTTATGAGCACGCCATCCACATATTGATCAAGTGACAGGCTGGCTGAGTGACAAACAAACTGGGTCTCCCCATGCTTATTATGCAAATATGCAGGCCAAATTGATTTGCTGCCGAGGCGGTGGGTGGTCGGAGTGGGTCGGCTCTTCCATCCACTTCCCAGCACTCCCAGCACTCGCAACTGTGTCAGCAAGACGGAAAACAAAACGCGGCGTATGCGCAATTTCCCTCAACAACAAAATTCACCGTAAAATGTATGCAAATATCTGGCACACATACCTAGGAAACGGGCACCATAAGCCACGTAAACAATATAAGGAATCGGTAGGCGGAAAAATTGAAAAGAAATTGAAAAAATATACGTATAGATATCGCACAGCCGGCAGGCATCACCTGAGTGAATATGTGTAGGCTGAGAAATCTCAGATTAAACTAATTTCGGGCTTGTTGCACCGCTGTAGCCGCAGAATTTTCCCCTGAATATTTAATAAGCCCCAAAGAAGCTGTTAAGCACGAAGAGAACAGTTTCGGAAAAGTGGTCTAAACAAAACGATACGGGATATACACTTTCCCATCTTTCGCGTAATCATGACTGTGGGTTACTTCAGTGGCATTCCTCCAGTATTTCTCAGGCGTTTACAAAATACTCGACGAATTCTCGAGTTCAGATTTTTCGCAAAACTTCAAAGGGAAAACGCTCAGCCAGAAACTTGTAGAGCACACACACACAGGCACACACGAATGTCCTGGGGGAAATATGAATGAGCGCGGCGGAAAGGCGGAAAAAACCAAAAGCCAAGGTGAACCCAACTTCCAGTTGCAGGTCGCGGTTGTGGGCTGCCTCCAGTCATGGCCGTGGCCCTCGCTCTCGCCGGGCTGGCTGGCGTTTTCATGGCCATAAAGGGACTCCGGTTTTTTCTCGAAAAGAATTTGTACACAAATTATTGAACGCACAAACGGGTACAGTGCGTTGCGGGACTGTAATCAGAAGTGCAAAACATACTGATTCGATAGTGGGACTTTGACCTTAATCTACGGGATACAGTTCCATAGGCACTGCTATGATCTTCCATGATAATATAAATTAATTTCCTGGCTCATAACTTTCTGAAACGCAGCTTGAATTTGCTTTGGCGAAAAAGTTTTCTTGTTGTATATGGGAGGACGCGACCCATAAATAAATTTGCGACAAAATAATTATAAAAAAGAGAAGGAAAGGAAGGCGCAAACGTGGCCATAAAACTAGAATCGCACAGACACTTTTTCGATTACAACTTTTTCGGCTCGCTTGGAAATAGAAATAAAATTGGGCAACCATTGTCCACACACGCACGCTAAACCACGCCCCCGGCTACAGGCTACTGACTACTGGCTATGTCCTTCCTGTCCGTCTCAGAGCTCGTGTCCTGCGACCACCTACACAATTTCAACTTAATGACACAACAATCACGAATGCCATAAAACATTTCTATGCTCGTGCAGCCACGTCTCCAAATACATGTATATATTTTGTATTTTCAAAACTATTTCCGTTGAATTCTATAAGGCCGAAACGCAGCGCATTTGGTTGCCGGGCCGTTTTTGGCTTCTATTTCTGGCCAAAAATGCTCTCACATTGTTATACAAACTGACTTTTGACCATTTTTACCGTTGAACAATAGAATAGTGAGATGTATTAGATAGGAGGTGGGTTTACAAACTAATTCTTTACTCTGAATAAATTATAAAATATATTTTTAATAAATTGTGATAAATTTTTTAACAAACGATTGTATTAATGTTTATTTCTTAAATATTTAACAGCATATCCCAATATTCGACTACAGCTCTCTAGTTGAAATATTTTTGTTTTTCCCCAACCTGCGACCTGTGGAAGTTTTTCTATTATATTCAAATTAAACTTTGGCACTGCCGCCTGTCTGTCTGGGAAGGTGAGGGAGGACGTGGGCCGGGCCAGGCCTGCCGCAGGCAAACGAATTTGTTTTATTGCAATGCGAACAAAATGTTGCACACGTTAGATATTTGATGGGCACCGTCTGAGAGCAAATAGAAAGGAGTCCGTGACTTGTGGCACGTTCCGTCATTAAATTCAGGCAACGGGCCGGGCCGGTGCTTAAAAGCGTCATTAATACGTGGCCGCAGACCTCGCCCTCCAGCTTCGCGCATTTATTTTGTTCATTTCATAATAAATTTCCCGCCACCTGAGCCTTGTGCGCCTGGTGCATTTTAGCAAGTTATCAAGAACTTGACTGTAATTCTATTTATTGCCGCATTTGCCATGCCAAACGGCTTCTTGGCCGGAAGAGAGAATGGCTAAAACAGGACAGGCCGACAGCCCGTAGCCCACAGCCGCAGAAGCAGAAGCTGGAGAAATGAAAGCGCAGCGGTTCCGTTGGGAGCAAGTGCGCTTCTTGGCCGGGCATCTGGGGAATCGAATTGCCGGAAAGGATGGCGGAACATTCCATAAGGAGTTGTCCGCAGGAAATTAAAATAATTAAATTAGGAAAGTTCGCAGGAGGTCTGAACGAGTTGTGGGGACTTGAGTGGGGAATTCAAGACTATGACTATAAAAATATAAATTGTTATTAAATAAATAAAGAATAAAAGGATAATCCTACATGTTTTACCATCCTCGAAAGGTCCTTTCTACAAGATTAAATACTCGTGCACAATTTTAATGAATTCTTGAATATATGGCGCCACTTGAAATATAAATTTCCGTAAACCGCTGCAGGGGATACCTTCTGTGGGCCAAGTCTATGTGGCAGCCACAAGGCCAAGAAGCCGCAGGCTGTTAACGTGGCCCATGCAGCTGCTGATGCTGAGGCTGCAATTTTAACTGCCTTTTTCTCTAATTTCTCTGCTGTTGGGCATTTTCCGGGTGCAGGCTTAGCTCCACCGATTTTCCTCAACGGCGCCGCCAGAGGCTGCGAAAGAGGGGCTGCCACTGGCAGAATGGAAACATAGACATGGACGAGTGGCAGTCAGAAGTTTATTTAGTTGGTGGGGCAATGCTTCTTTGCTGTCCCACTCGCACCTAGAAAGAGACGGGACTATTGCGAGTGAGAGAGAGAGTTACACTGACAGCCATCGTCCATATTTCTTATTGATTTATCTGTTAATTAAAATTCTTAGCACGTAAACGGGTGTGTTTGGGCTGGGCCGAGGAGCCCGAAGATGCTTCACATCCACATATACACAACATAAAGTGCTGCACCAACCCACCCACACACCCACCCACACTCACACATGCACGGAGCGAGAGAGACAGGCAACACGAATTGCATTTCAACTGCTTGTCTTCAAATTGCAATGCCAATGTCTCTGCATTGGTATTCGAGTATACCGGCGTGGGTGAGCAAGACATACGGGTTGCCTTTTAATTTGATCAAATCCTGTACACCCACACATTCACACACACATCCCTCCCAACTCCCATTCCGACTTCGTTGTCGTCGCATTTCATTTGATTGATTTCTCAAAAACAAAAACCCAACGCAACAATAAATAACTTTGCAGCACAACTTTCATCCTGCTGACAATGCAATAGTGCGATAGTATTCAATTTTTAGGCATTCGAATGGCTGGATACCCTAAAGATACATTCCGGCAATTGGTAATGAATGTCCTTACAGGACTATTATAGAATGGGATTATAGAATCCTTTCACCTTCGTCAAGCACTGCCGACCAATTGTAAGTTTCGACAAATTCTAGACTAAAATCTAGATCCGCAACACGTCCCGCACCGAATGTGTTCCGGGCTATCTATGAACGTATCTACGGCCGAGATGCTACCAAAAAAAAAAAATGACACAGACAGCCAGACGACAGAGACATAAGCATATTACAATATTACACTGTCACCGGAAATGGCTGTAACGGCAAAAACAAGCTGCAAAAAAAATGTCGTTGGGGAGAATCGGGGAGAAAATAAAAGAAAAGGCAAGCAGATTGTATGCGACAAATGGGAGATAATGTAGCTGGTGAGTGGGGACTGAATTTCGGTATGAAATGGGACAGGGACTGGGAGTGGGATAGGGAATGGGATACCTCTGAACCGAAACCAAATCGAAAGTGAGAAGCAGAGAGAGAGAGACGGAAGCATTTGGGCAAATAAAGACGGCCTGTCTATGTCTGTGTGGCATTATTTTAACATTTTATGCTGGCACAACGAAAATCTGACAGTTGACTAGCGCAGAAAATATGCTCACAGGGATAGATCTCTGTCTGTGTGTGGGTGGGTGAGGGCCATGTAATACGGAAAAGACCGGAAACGAGGACGAAAAGTGTTAAAAGAAGCCGACGAGGAAGCCAGTACATGCATGAGGAATTCCTCTTGGGCCCGGGCGTTGATATTCAATCAGCGGCACTCATATATTCATCATCATCATCAGCAAGGGCCTCGGCTATGCCTTCCCCCACAGTCACAGTTACAGCCATAGCCATAGTCCCCGAACACATATATCCCTGCTGGGATCCACCTAGGCACCATCCACAATCATAATTGACAAACCAGCTCACGTAGTGAATCAGTGATGAATGTTTTTATGCTTATTGTAGAGTTCACTGAGCGAAATGAGTTGTTTGTCTGTCCGCCGGTCCGTGGGCTCACGTATGTGTCAATGTGTGGGCATTAGCCCGCCCTGCGACCTGGACTAGCACCACCTGCACGTGCCGCGCTCGGGGGCAGGGGCAAGTACGCACAAATATTGATGTAAGCCCAATCTGTTCTGCATTTTCAAGAGTTTTCAGAGTAAACATATTTTGACAAGAGCTGCTAGTTGAGGTTTTTAATTACCAGACAAGTCCACTCTCGCCCCAAAAGTTCAAGTTTAAAGCTCAGATTTCTATGAAAAATATCTGCATATTCATGATTTTATTTAAATAGTCTCGCTGAATAATTTCAATGGCATTTGATATGCAATCTAGTGGCATAAAATGTATATTTTTTGCTCCGACAGAGACTCAAGGGCTTCGGAGTAGCCGAGAAAGTAACAAAACCGCAGAGGGACTGCCAGGGCTCTCATATCATGCCGCCATTAGCCGCAACTCTGTTATGGCTGTTGCATATTGCAATTGGAATTTCGCCAAACGGCAATTGAAATTATTAACATTCATAGATGCATGACAGTCAACGGCGGTGTGCGGTTCGGGCTTCCGTGGGTTTCAGGGTTCATAATAAATTAGGTTGATTGCTGTGGGGATTCGCACGTATGTACATATGTACATATAAGTACGTTTTTATTCGATGGGAGGGGGCGGCCCACCCAGGAACTCCTCAATCACTTCGCCTGATTCGCCCGGCAGACCGCCCCCGTGAAATTGTTTGTTTTGTGGCCACTCGAATTTCTCAAAAAGCGAATCAACTCTTTGGGTATTTGATTACCAGTCTGGGTCGCCGGCCCATCATCAATTATTCGGTTGCAGGTCAAGTGAGAACGCTTCGGGGCTGGCAAAAGCGAAACTCAAAAGGAGCCGGGGCCGGAGCCGAGGCGGGATGGCGACTCGCGGGCAGGACAAGGAAGGACAGCAAAGGAGAGCAACAATTGCAATAATTAGCGAATGATTTAAAACCGTCAGTAATCATCATTACCGTTGTCGTCGTCGTCTGGGTCTCTTTGCCTTTAGACACTGAAAAAAATGACAGCATGAGGATGAAAATAAACAGAGATACCAGGCACTTCTGATGCCTATTTCGAGAAATATATTGCCTACTTTTGTGCTGCTAATAGGACGAGGGCCTTAATAAAACTTTTTCCTTTTTGGAAGGCGTATTTTCCACTGTGCAACCATCATTAACAATGGCAAAGGCAGTCCAGGAGCAAAACCAAAACTGAACAGAACCGAACCCAGCCGAATGAACCGCCGCTGACGAGACCGACAGAGCACCGCAGGCATTTTCATTTGAGCTCGTGAAAATTTCAAGTGAAAATTTCGTTTGCGGCTCCCGCTAATGACGATAAATTGCGTCGCCATCGCACGGGCCACTATAAATAAGTTGCGCTCGGCTTGGCCCAACTTTTGACCCCGATTTAGGCCAGGGAAGGGGCCCCGGATAATGGCTGGGCCGGCCGGTTGTCATCAACCTGCGGCTTAAAAATGCTGCGCAATGCGTTTCAATTCCACGACTGAATGAAATTTCGATTTATCAAATTTCAGCCGGAAAGGGTTTAGCTCCTCGGACCAGAAACCCGAATGCAGTCGGATTAGAAAGGGTCTCTTTTTGATCTATAACTCCAAGCACCATATACTCTGCAATAGTGCTAGAAATGAAACAGTCTCTCATATGAATTAATTGTGTTAAGTGTCGAATCCTTTTCCCTCTGAAACTGAATCAAGTTTGTCAGGGACTCTGGGTGTATCAATTAAGCCCGACAAAAGATGACTGAGCGCAATGACAACCTTTGTTTTCATCAATTCCAGTTGGCCAAGTCATTCATCCAGACAGTCATTGAGGCACTCATTCAGTTGGGATCTGCTCTTTGCCGTTTGCCTTCTGTCTGTCCGACTGTCCAACTGTCTGTCGGGGTGTCCTTCTGTCTCTTTGTCTCTGTAGGGCTTCCCTCGCAGTTGTTGCTGATTTTATATATTCAAATTAGTTCGCTTTGCACGAGTGGCCCTCGAATGGGAGAGCATACTACTGTGATATTTCCCAACTACGGCTGACTGACCAGCCAACCAACCAGCCAACCGGGCACACGGCGAGCCCCTGGAGTGAGGGGCAACCGGGGCTATCAAGTTGCCTGTGAAGTGCTTATCCTCAAATCAGTGACACTTGAATGTGCAGCACAAGTGACTGACCAAGTGGGTGACTCAATGCCTGTTCGACTGTCCGACAGTGGGGCTAAACCGTAGAGTTTCTTGGGCAGTTTTCCGCTTAAAATTATAATTTTCTTACTGAAGATGTGGGTTTAAAGTTATATTATTAGTATTTCCCTATCTATTTTCTATTATGTTGATACATATATTTCCCAAAGGGTATCTCCTGTCACCTCTGACAGACAATCCAACAAAAGTGCCAAGACTTTATTTATTTACCTTGCCCCATCGCCTGCCATCTGGAACTCGAACTGGAACTGGCCAACAACTCGAGTGCTGTTTGCTTCTCTGATTGAGTAACTAAATAAAGTTGGCCCACAGCTCCTCACCTCTCCGGGATGGTTCTGAGGATTTATGAATTCAAGAGGATCATTAAATTGATTCCTCTTGCCATGAGACTTAATCGCATCAATTAAAGACCCAGAAAGAGCCACGCTTGTGGAAGAGATGCGAGAGCTTGGAACTTGTTTCCTGCCAGCTTTGTGTTTCATCGACCGTTTGGTAAGTCTACATTCTATATTGCATTTTAATTAACATGGCCGAGAGTATAAGCCCCGCGATCGAATCCGCAAACAGCCATTCAGGGCTGGCCAATAAATTAGCGCAAGTAATTTGCGCAATTAACTAAAAATAGTTGAAACCGCCATTAGTTGGGCTGCAGCGGCGCAAATGCAATGAATTGGCCATAAATCCTCGATTGCGAATAACTTGGCCGGCCCTTTTCACTAATTTGTACGTGATTGTGTGTGGGAGTGTCGCCGGGAGCGGGTAATTTATGTTTTAACACACTCGCACATGCAAATTAGCACGCACCAAACAAATGCAAATATTGTGGGCTTAAAAGGGGTCAGGAGGTCGGGATGACGGGATGGCGCTGGCGCCCATAATGAGCTCAAGTTGGGCGGCAGGGCCTGAGGTTTTTCCGGGTTCTTTGCGGTTCATCTGGCAGCAACTGTTGACAAAATGAAATCAATAAATTCTAGCGCAAATCAATTAAAACACACCAGGTTCTGTTGCAGGAAGGCTTGCGAGTGTAGGCTTCGACCGCGCCCCCTACGGCTCTCTCGGTTTCGAGGGGGCAAATGAAAATATTTGTCAATTTGTGGTTTTTGCGAAATTAAATTTGTCACACATACGTACAGACAGAAAGAGACGGGAATGCTGGCATAGAGAGAGACAGAGCCAAATACCAGCATGAGTTTCGGGAATTCCTCCTATTTTTGTGTGCAATTTATTTTAATTTATTTATACGGCTTATTAAAATTGTTGTAAGGTCTATTATTTAATTAAAATTCTGTCAAATTTGATTTGTGTCCCGCTCGGCGCTGGAGAGTCCTTTAAAAGGATGAAAGGCATTTGTCAAATCGAATTAAAGGATTGAGATTGAGCGGCTTACGCTACAGAACGACAAAGATATGTGCAACTTAATCTGATTATCGACTAATCTGTATTGAGGATAGTAAGTCTTAAATAACATCAGATAAGCAAACCATCTTCTGGACCATCGTAGACCCATCCCAGTAGCATTTCCGTCTGTCATCAAATTAAATTCGGACAATTCAGGGCACTTTCACACAAAAACAAACACAATTGTTGATTAGCAACTGCTCGACACCCTTGGAAGGGCACTTGGAGAGGAAAACACGAACAGTGCCGCACTGGAGTTGTATCAAAATTGTGCAAATAAGTTGAATTGAACCGACGGTTCCCGGAGAGTCCCGCCAACTCCCAATCCCACTCCCACTAGCCACTGCGAACCGTCCGGTTTGGATTTGTTGAACTTTCGTTAACGAGTAGCGTACTGAGATATTTGTCAGATCCTGTCGGCACACAACTGCTTGAACAAACTCCTGACCGGTCGAATAGAGTCAAATGTAAAAGTGTGGAAAACATTCTGAGCGTTACCAGTTCCGCATACGATGTCAAACGGTGGCGATCGCAACTCCTTCAACGAACTCGAGCGGGAGGTGGGCGGAGCGGAGTCGCCGCCTCCCGCCGAGCTTCCGCGTCCGCCCCCCCACTCCCGTCGCCTGGCTACGGATCAGGAAGTGGTATCAGCAGCGTTAACGCCCCCAGCCGCCGGCAGTCGCAGTCGTACGCTGGACACGCGCCTCAACCCCAACGCTCCGATTTTTGTGCCAACGTTCAAGGTCGATCTCATGGCCGGCAAGCTCTACAATGACTGTGAGTATCCTTGCTCCTCCTTGTCCCCTGCTATATTCTTTCTGTGCCTCGGCAGTGGCCCCCTACACCCGGTGGAGTACTGCCTCGTCCGAGGACCTCTCTTACGGACCCCGCTTCGAATCGATTTGGCGCGAAAGCAGCCTGATGCATCAGGACATGGTGATGGGTGATGAGGAGGAGGAGATCCTGCAGCTGCTGGAGGAGGACGAGCAACAGGCCATGAATGTCGGGGCCGAGTCCTACGATCCCAAGCAAAGGAGAATAACCCTAACGCAGACGAACATCCTGGATGTGGTGGGGGGTCTGCCACCGCAGCTGCCAGAGTCACAGCAACAGCTGGATCTACTGGCGGAGGAGCGGAGCGGGGAGGGCCGTGCCTCCAGATCTGGCGGAGGATGCTGCGCCGCCTGCCTGCTCATGTAGCAGACTAAAATACATTTATTCATTCAATTACCATTCACACTTAAATACAGACTTGCTAAAATGTTACATTACCCGCTGCCGTAATTTAATCTCTTACCAAAATAGTTGCACATTTAAGTCGGCTTCCAATCGTTTAATGATTAAATTCGCTGAGAAAAATTCTTAAACAATTCTAGAACAATCCTCTCGAGCGCTGCAATTAAGACTCCTTTCAGAACTTTGTAAATGCACTCCTTTCAAGCCCACTTACGAGTGGCAGGGGGCGGGCAGGAGCAGGAGCAGGAGCAGGAGCTTCATGAAGAAAGGTCGACTATACCTATGACATAATTTATAGTCTACATTTTAGCGCCTTAAACGGGTTTGTTTTACTTTCGACGAGGTCTTGGCTCATGCTGCCTTGCCTTCAGCTACTTTGTCCTGACTTACTTTCTAATGATGTTGAATATGCATGGAAACTTTTGCCGCACGCAGAATTTACCTTCCCGGGATGGGTGGTGAGGACTTGATTCACCTGTCTATGAGGTGCAAGGCAGGGCTCTGATCCTACGCTTTTAAGCCACACTCGAAGAAAAAGTTGGCTAGAGAATGGCAGTTGCAGGGATAAAGGAACTACAAGTCTGGCAGTTTCTGGTAGTACACATATTTCCTATTATTAAGTAAGTGATGAGAACTTTTTCTCCGGTCCCTGATTATTTTAGTTTTCCATTTTTTTTGGGACAAGAAAAGAATCTTCAGAGATTCCCTGCATGGGTGGCATAATGAGAAAAGTTACGAGTTACGAGTTACGCTTTGAGTGAAGGCTCTGTCAGGGCCCTGTCCCATTATGGCCCAAAACGCAGATGTCCGCGACTTTTGAATGATTAAAATGGCCAAAAGTGGCCGCATCTGCAGTTGCACAAATGCCGGGCGGAAACAATTACCAACTTGTATGCAAAAGTGCCAAATTGCCAATGGAGGGGAAAACTTTCACGGCGCTCAATGTCAGAGGACGGGAAAGGACATGTGAGCCTGAGCCGAGGATGAGTCCTGCGACACCTGGGCCCCTTTTGTCCTTCCTTTGGCAAAAGGATGCCCTGGCAATTTTGTGCCAATTTTCTGCGCCTTCTGTTTGTTTATGAAACAAGTCACGTAACCGACGAAACCCGTTCGCTCGCCGGAGTCACCCCATGCCCTTTGCCCCCTATGGGGGGCGTTGAACTGACAGTTGGCTAAGTGGGCGTGCCATCACCTTGTTTCTGGTTGCCAATGCTTCCATACTGTTTTTGTTTTTGCTGTTTTTGGCCGGAGGCGATTGTCATTGGAATCGAGAATTCGACAGCAATTGGCAAACGTCACGAAAGCAGGTAAAACTTTTCACGATCTTTCGCGCCCTTTTCGCCTGATTGTTGATTTGATAATCTTTTATTTTAGCCCTCACTTGGTATTTTTGTTTTAAATTTTTTTCCGACAGCAACTTTTTACTTTTCCATAACGGGCTTTGTTGCCTTTCCTGGCTGGCTGTTTATTGCATAAAATTTATGCTCGTATATTGTGCAATTGAAAAAGTTTGTCACATTTCTGTGATTTTCCGGTCTCTCTGTCAGCAGTACAGTGCGTTGCGAAAGTGTAGGGATACATGGGTGATAGACAATTAAAATTAAAGGGAGTTTATATACGAAGTATACTGTCTTTTGTAGATATTTCTTAAGTAACACCAATATAGATAATATTATTTATTCAACTACCATCTTTAGGTAATGAACTGTCCTTTCCCAAACAGATCCTTTGCAAAAATGTGGAAATAGGGGAAACCAAAGCCGCTGGCATAAGCCATTATTTATGCATCGATTTCAAATCACCAAAAACAAAGCGGAGCGGGCCAGAAAAAGAAAGTTGCAAATAAACACTATGGCAGAGCGGAAGGCGGCGAATAAATAGACAGCACAGGGATGTGGCCAAACAATGCCTGCAATAAATATCCTTACATGTGTACCCTGGTCGCTGTGCGCATGGATGTACCTATAAATAAATTCATTTTGTGATATTTATGCCTTGATATGGCAATGGCAACGGCATCGGCAACGGCTAAAATGGCAATCAGTTCAATGACCAACAAAAGTTGTTCTTCTTTCTATTCTAGTTGGGGTATTTTGTTGGTCTAAGAGGGGTATATAGTGTTTAATAATATCCATAATTTAATCATAGGATCATGTATCTTAAACCTTAAGACTGTACTACTCATAAGATATTCATATTTTTCAATTAAAAAGAAAGCCTGAACTCTGTAGAGCTAGGGTACTACAAGATTTCCACTTCCCATTTCCAATATCCTTTTTGTCTCTACTCCGACTACTCTTTCAGCCGCCTCTGTCCTTTTTGGCAACAAATGAAAAGGAAACAAGAGAGACAGCTGCGAATGTTGGCAGCACTTTTAGTTAAATTGAGCAACAAACACGTTTGGCAATAAAAATGATTCCACTTCCACTTCCAGTTGCTTTTGCTTTTGCTTTTTGGTCTTGTTGTTGCACTTATTGTTGCTGTTGGTATTGCCACGCCCCCTAAGCCCCAACCTAGCCCCAACTCCTATCAGATACATCCACTTTCGACTCCAGTTGGAAAAATGCAAGCCGCAATGCGCTGGCAGAGGAGTTTTTCACATTCCAACAGATTTATTTCACTCGAAATAGTTTCATTTTAGTTGCATTATTGTTATTGTTTGTTCGTTGTTATTGTTGCTGTTGTTTCTGTTGCTTTGCTTGCTTTATTGTTATAGTTGTTGCTGTTTGCCAGAGTGACTGTGAAAAGTTTTTCTATTATTTTCAAATTTAACTTTGCCATTTGTTTGAATTTCAGGGATAACACGTATGTCTCTGTGTGTGTGTGGTTGGGAAAGTCTACTACATATATGCATGTATGAGTGTATGTGTGTTTGTGGAAAAGGGTTTAAGGCTCTGAGTTTCCAGTATTTACCAAGTTTTCCTTCGGGGTGCATTTCTTTGCCAGTCCAATATGAGATATATTATCGATGGGCTTAACTTTCCCAGCTGCTTCATTGCCATTCTGCGGCTGTCTTTATGAAGGACTTGCAGGATCTTTAGCAACAGGTTAGTAGTATTCTTAATCTTAATAGTTAGTTAGTTATAGGAACCTGCTAAAGTCAGTCTCCAGTTCATATTCATCCTAGTTAGTGGCTCAAATCTTTCATTCACCTTTCGCCCATCCATCTAGTTTACCTGTTTTTCATTTAGACCCTGCCTCCTGACTCCTGCCACCTTGCCCCATGCCACCCCCTCCTAAAACAAACACTCATGGACAAGGTGCCCAAATTACTGCCGGTTGTTGGTGTTGCCGCGTGTCGGTGTTGCCACCTTGTATCCAACAGGAGCAGCAGCAACAAAAAACAGAGCCAGAGAGAGAATGGCCGGCGAAAGAGCAGAGCAGGACAGAAAAACACGGCCGCACAAACAGTTGCAAATGTTGCATTTGCATGCATGGCCAGTTGGCTGCAAATTTCACCCCTCCCCTTGCCACCTGCCCCCCCACAGTGTTGGCCAGTTCAGGTGCACGTTGTCGCTGCTATTTAGACAAGTGACATATGCGCTACGGAGGAGGGAGCAGGAGCAGAAGCAGGAGCGGGAGCAGGAGAGACAGCTCATGCAACATGCAAAATGGTGTGTCAGAAAGGAAAGCCGCCTCGGTTTCTGTTTGCCCCCCGGCACCTCGCACTTCCCCTCGTGACCCCAGCTGGAGAGGAAAAGGATGCCGCCGTCGCCACACAGCAAGCACACTGGATGCAGGATTCAGGATTCAGGATTCAGAATAAGTCATTGATCTTTCAGGGGAAACATTTTAAAGGGGAATTCTTTTTACATTAAACTCTTAAATAAAAACAAAATCTATAAGATATATAGTGTATTATTTTAGTAAGTTTATCAACACCTACATAGTACCCCCTTTGGAGGACACTGTTTCTCACCTGGCCGCGTCCAACACCTGCGTCCGGCGCTTAAAGAGCCGCCTCGGCAGTGCACAAATTGCAGGAAGCCACCGGCTGGGAGCACGGCAGACAAACAAACGCAAAAACAACCAGAACTAAACAACAAACCCGTGTGTGAATCTTTAGTTTTGTATTTTTTTCATTTTAGCCCTTGTTTTTGACACAGTTCAGGGGAGCAGTCGACGTTATTTTCGTGCTGCTCCTCGCCTCCTTTTTTTTTTGGCCCGGCTCTGTTGCCGGCTTCCGCTTTTAGTTGCAATTAAACAAGCCAGTGCACCGCACCGACCGACAGAAAGGACATTCAAAGGCAGACCGAGGGCACTGCTCATCAGTGCAATGTCCAATTTGCATGCATCGCTCCAAGGATCTCGGTCCTAGCTCCTGTCGTATAACTCACAATCAGTGGTGTACTGCCAGAGAACCTCTTTCCCACCGATTCAAATTATTCGGCTCTGACTCAATTATTTATGAATTTAATAATTGCTCCCCGGGATCATCGGTTAGTCATCCATCCGTCGTTAGGGGTTTATCAATTACGTCATCAGTCAGGAGACCCCCCCCCACGCCGAAACTCAATCAAAACTGACGTCTGTCGATTAGCGGCAGGTTCAGCGCCGGGCTTAACTTGGCCGACAGTGGCCCGAAAATGGATGCGAAAAAGCCAAAAACGGAAAAGAACCAAAAATATGCAAGCGCCAATATTTACCTATAAAAATTGTTTAAGCATTTTATGTTGGCACAGCAGTTGCCATGACAGAACACACACAAGCAGCCGCACCCGGGACCTTTCGGGGCAGAATGTTAAGGCGCCCGTCCGCCACATGGATATATGCATATGTGTTTATGTATGTAAATTGTTATGCACATATATACATTTTTTTTGGTGCACCAGAAATTAAATTAAACATTTTTTATGCCTTCGATTCCCAGGGAGCTTCGAGTGGCAAATAAATTTCCGTATCGCATGACATATGCATCAAAGTGCGGAGTGTGTGGAGTGGTGGGGCCAAGGGGCGTGTCACATGCCTGTCGCAGCTGTCAATAAGTGCGTCGAGTTGACGTTAAAACTCGGGCATTAAAATATGCTGTTAAAAATGCAGATCATCCACCCAGTCGCCAGTCTCCAGTGGCCGATGGACGATGGCCGGTGGCCTGGTGTCCCCTTTGTTAATGCATTTCATAAGCCACAGCTGCCGCTGAAGCGGTGCCACTTGCATGTGGCAAGTGAATTTAATGTGGTACAAAGCAAACTTTGTATCGATTCCGGGCATCGATATGCAACGGACCTTCGACCCCAGCCCTTATGCGCATCCGTGCGTCCTGAAAGGGAATGATCTGAAAGTTTTGGCTTGAATTTAATTTGTTGCAAAGTTCGCCATGATCTGAAGGATGAGCTGGGCGGGGAGTCCTTAAATGTGTGCTTGCATAAGTGCATATTTCCAGGCGAGGGTGGATGGAAGGGTTTCTACAAGCATTAGAGAGTAGTTACCTAAAAGTTTATTAATTAAATCATTCCACTAAAAGGTATTGAAATATTTTAATTGATTAAATCTGTTTTATTTTGATTTATGACTTGAAATGGTATAGCTCCCCCCACCGAAGTCTAGTTCGTAGTGAGAGTGTGTGGGGCTCTGGGAAAAGTTTTTAAATAGTTACACAAACTGCAAAACGCTTTTCATTTTGTGTTTGGTCCGGCGAAAACGGATTTACGGAACATTCGGGCCAAGCATTTCAGCCACTTCCACTGCCACTGTACTTGGATTTCGATTTGGCTCCACAAAGTACACAGAAGTTTTATGAAAGAAAACGAAATGAAAATCCCGATGCAGCTCCGGCTCTCCCTCAAAGCTTCCCAAACTCGACAAATCTTCAATTTTTGGCTTAAAGTTGCGGCAACAATTAAACGGGTATAAGCTTGACGAAATCCTTTGGGCCAATACCGTCGGGGTGGAAATCAATTAGCAGCTGGGGAGAAAATTTTCCACATCGAAAATTGATTCGGACAGGAGTCGCCTCATTAGGACATCCACATTGTGATTAGAGCTAACTAAACATATTAATAAAATAATAATTAATTGTGTCAAAGTTTCCGAAGAGTGATTAATTATAATTATATAGACAGAACTTGACCAACACCCAAACAACAAAGTGGCACACATGTGTCCTTAAAATACAGTGATTCCTAGAACGTCCTGGAAGGGCTTCAGGAAATAGAGATTAGGTTTCAGCATAAAGGCTAAAAAAAACTAATGTGCTGAAGAAAATAGGAAAAAAGGAATACCTGGAAAGTTTTCTAAGAAAAATTGTTCATTTTTTAAGTTTTTACTGTTTCAAAGAATGCTGAAAGTTTTCGTTCCTAAATGTTTAATGGGCCTGGGTGACAAGGCACCTGGCCTGCTAAGGACATTACTACTTATGAAAATATAAGATAGCAGAAAAAGAAAGTTATTTTGACCCAAAAATTATATAGTTTTAAAGTCTTATAAGCTATACAAAAAATTAGCAAATAAAGGTCATTAGGGCCTTCTGATGTTCGTGTCTGGTAAACTTTTCTCACCCGAAACATTGGGTGGAAACACCCAATCCATCAGTCAATAAAAATATGACTAACCGCACGGGTGTCGGGGGACATAGATGGAGAAAAGTGACCACCCAGGGCGGATTGAAAAATAATAAATCATAGATGGAAACTAAAACTTCAAGGCAAGCCATAAAGCGCACCTGTGAGTGAGCTGCTCTGTCTGGGGGGGCAGCTGGCAGCAGCTTGCTACGTGCCTTGTGTGCTTTCCTGTAAACTATTGTCCTGGTCCAGAAGTGAAGCCAAGTTGCGAAAGAAGGCACTCATGTGTGTGCCAAATGAGTTTAATCACCTTGCTGAAAGTCCAAAGAAACTAAAGATACAGGGATTAACAGTGGGCCCTGCCTAGGGGCTATACAGGATATCCTAAATATTTAATAAGAACTTTAAAGAGAGAGGAATATAGTTTAGTATTTAAGACCTTTAAAGACTATTTCCCATATCATGCATATAAAATTATATCACAAAGTATGTGTGTTGTGTTCCCTGTACTTGTCTCCTCCTCGGAGAGTTTCCTTCAAGGAATAGTTGACATAGTTTTTGAAGGCGTTGTAATTGAAGTGTTGCTTAAACAAAGGCTAAAACTTAAATTGCTGGGAAATTGTCTGTGCCGAAAGATGCACACCCGCCGCACTCCTGCCACCAAAAGTGGCAAGCGTTTGCCATTTTTTGCTGCTTTCTGCGTTAGGTACTTGTTGGTGCTACTCGAGTTGCACAAACTCCAGAGGAGCAGAAGGATCCGGGAGTTTGCGTGGCAGGAGTAACATTTATGGCGTCGGCATCGCTTCTTAACTGTTCCGAGGGCCACTTGGCCGACGCAATGCTTTGACCAAGTAGCGGGTGACAAGCCAAGCGCCTTTGTGGCTGTCAAGTGCTCCTACCCACCCACTCTGCTTTTTGGCTCTTCTTTTTTTTTTGGCTCTGCAGCCTCAACTCTACACATAAGTGCACTTGCAACGCGCCACAGAGACTGCAACAAAGTTGCTTCTGCAACAAATACAGTGGTAACGAATTCGACTTTGGTTGCCTGGTGTGGAGCTTGAGCTGTTGACCTTGAGAGGGATGTTGAAGGTGGCAGTTGAAGAGCTTATTTGTATTTAAAAAGGGGATTACTCTGAGAAGAGATTCTTGATGGCAACCAGAAGAGTTGTTGGAGCTATTTTACTGCCAAAATAAATAATACGAGCCCCTTTCTATGACAATCAACCACTATGCAATTGTCGAGACTAAAGCGACAACATTGGCGATGGGCACTTTGTCAAAATGTTGCCCCGTCCCTTTTGCTGTTTGCCAAATTAAATCTAAACCATCGGCCACAAAAGCGCAACATCTTACCCGAACTGGGGCATGGGCATGGGGCATGAGGCAGGGTGTACAGTTGAGCTCGCAGACAACTATCGATTGCCCCGGCCTGAGGCGTAGCTGTAGCCAAGTCAAAGATGCCGCTGGGGCGGACCGAGGCGGGCCAAGGCAGCCAGGGGCGGTGGCTAAGGAAAAAATAAACTTTTGCTAATACAATAATAAAAAGTTACTACGTGCAGTGTTGCAAAAAGAACAGAGGAATGTACGGCAAACCGAGGCAAAATAATATAAAAAATTTAAGTAAAAACTTTTGCTTCGCTTCCACTCCGATGCCCCGACCTTCTCTCGGCCACCGTTCACGTGAAGTTGGCAGAAACTTTTACTTAACGTTAACCTTTAAGGTAAGCAGGGAGAGGGGTGGCAGTGGCAGTGGCAGTAGTGGGGCGGCGGTGGGCGTGACAGGCTTGGCCACGACACTGATTAGATTTATCAGCGAGTCGAGTTGCACATGACAGAGCGCAGAGGCAAGTAGTCGCACCGGCAGTGGCAGCGATATAGGAATGCAGATATGCAAAAATCCAGTGCAACAATCAAAATTCAATCAGACAGCGATACCGCAACAGTTGCCACCACTTGCGGCAGCAACAGTTGTCACTTGCTTACATGTTGACACCCGTGGCGTATACGTAATGTGCAGAGAGAGAAAGTGGCTTGGTTTCTTTACATTTTAATAGGTTTTTAACTTATAACTTGTAGTGTTTTAAAAGGTGCAGATATTCTTAAGCCTATATTTCTTAATTTATGAATAGAATAATATTTTTTTGTGTAATAACTTTGTGAGCTGTAATCGAATGACAGCCCAACGAGAGCAGTAATGAGCGCAAAACTGAAGTTCGTTATTGGATTAAAATCAGAAATTGCCAGAAGAATGGCATTGCCCTAATTGGATTTGAAGGGTATCCATGGATAAGGCTCAGCACTCCGCACGGGATGTCTCCCCCGGGGGAGTGGAAGCCCTATACTCGTATTTTCCATTTTCCATTACACACATCTGCAATCAAAATGCAAAATGCTTCGAGCCAAGTGTCGCCCTGCAGAGGGTACCGGACCCAAAACGATTGATCTGCCTGGCATTTTACAATATCTCAGAAATATCACGCGTCCAAATCATAAATGAGCCATAAATAACACATTGCCACCGACTCACATAAACGCAAACAAACAAAGGATATATATTGTCGGAAAGGCAAATGGCAGCTGGAGTGAATGTTGAATTACAGGATACCCTAGAGACTTAAGAATCAGGATAGATTTTGGAAGTAAAAACAAGTGCTTGAATTCCAATTTCTAGCTTGATTCAGAAATGGCTTCAAGTGGAAGCCCCTTCTTGTTCAATAACTAGTTCCATCATGCTCTAGACCTTCTATAATTTAATGGGAATCTATATATCGGTACTTATGACCAGGGCCCATACATTTATAGATGACGAAGCTGGCTGGGACGTGGCTGGAACGGGAGTGTAATGCCGATTCCTGCATCTATTTTGTTTTGTTTTTGCTGCCACAAGCTTCGCCCCTTCCTTGGCCCGCCTGCCACCCTCGGAGGCGACCTGGAAGCCTTGCTTTTGTTGTGCCCTGGCACTGGCAGTTGCTTGTTGATAAAATTTAATCATATTACACATATTTCGCTCTTTACGGTCTGTTACCCCAATATGGCCCCAGGCCCTCCATGGGCATGATAGGATGTCGGGTGATGGCTCACGAGCTCGTGCTCGTACAGGCTGGCAAGTATTTACTCTTGTTTACAGTTGTGCACCGCCGGCGAGAATGGCCAAAAATATCCAATTTGAAAATTAATGCCTTTAGGATATTATTCATAAACTCGTGAATGGCTGTACGAGGGCTTGTGTATGTGTTTCGGGGGGCGGAGGAGTTGGCCATTTGCTAAAAAAATAAACATGGGCAGCAAATTGGTCAGAAAAAAGCAAAGCTGATGCATGGCCACCATAACGAATCTTTCCAGCAACCCTTTCTCCGCTTTCTTCATATTTATGGATGTAGATTTTCCGGATACCCCCTGTGTTGTAATTGCCTGCGGCATTTGGCGCGTTGAAGTTGTGCCAGAAACCGCAAAAGTTTATTGTGCACTATAAATTAAATGCAACAAACCATTTGACCGAATATCTGACAACACAAGAGACCAGAAATTCCACAAATCCTTACTACCTAGTTCCATTGCCCTGATTTCTGCAGTTTTCTGTTGAATATTTAAGGAATTCCCGAAAACATCTTCGAACAGAAGAGCTCCAGAAGGAAGAGGGGGACAGACAGGAACCATGGGATGTCAATAAGTGGAGCGTCATAAAATGTTGTCGGAAATGATTGCGGAAATTACACTAAAACGCAAAAAATCCCACACATGTGTCGCCCATATAAGAAAAACAGATTGGAGGGGAGTTGAGTATATTCAAGAAAAAGTTAAAGTAATGCAAATATTTAGGGAGCACTTCACGCTCTCCAAGTTATTTTTCCAAAAAAAAAAAAAAAAAAAAATCTTTAACTTAAAAGGAAGGAGGATAAAATAAAAGATTAAAGTTTAATTGTTAAAGGTGTGACTGCAGCTCAACTTCTTTGGGGACTGGCGCTTATGCCAGGTGATTGGTTTAATGCCTTCGCCGGAGCCTAGGTAGGAGTTGAATTATTTCGATCGCGTGTGCATTTCAAAGCCCCTGGGAGGTCGAGGCACGTCAAGTGTGAAAGGGCCAGTGCTCCAGAGGTATTAACAGCTGCCTTACTAATTATACCAGGGTAGGAGTGGGGCATAGTGCATAAAAATTAAATAAAAACTTAATCAATTAAAAACCCACTGAATATTCAAAAACCCGACACTAACATACGCTGGCTATTTTGGTAATTAAGTAACTCCCTCCGTAATTCCGCACTCCATCGAACAGAGCCATTTATTATTTTAACAAATAGCGAGAGCAGTTTTTTAATTGCCAAATATTTGCCACGAATGTACATAATTTGTAATACATTAACTAGAAACAAAGAAAATCGGAGAGACTAGTGCGATGGGCCGGGGCGGGGCGATCAAACAATGGGGGAAATATTCCGAAAATGCAAATTAATTATGCTACACATGTATTTGTTTAAGTTATCTAATTAGAGTCGAACGCAATTCGTTTTCAATTGTTTGTCGTCATTTGCATTCCGAAATTTATGGTTACACTCATTTAATTTAATAAACTACAAATTGCAATCTCGTCCCTGGATGTTTTTGTCAACCACCTTGCAGGGCGATTAAATGGATTAACGTAGTTTTTTGGCAAATAAATTAATTAAAAGGTAATTCTTTAAAAAGAGACTCAATTGCTGAATTATGTTCCCCATGATTGAGCAAATCCTTTAAATACTAGGGGGCTAATCGATTATAGATTTGTCCAATTAATAATTATGAGCCCCCCCAATATTAAAGCACTCCTGCTGTCTAATTACCATTTGTTAAAGTTTAAATACAAATTTTGGCTATGCCGCTGCATAAAAAATGTCCAGACCCATAAATTTAATTAGTTTGAGCCACGCTCAGTGCGGTCTGGAGGTCAGCAGCAAGCTCTTGGCCAACAGCTGCCAGAGTCAGGGCCACAAGCACACACACGGATACGGCCACGGACACAGAGCCGAAACTTTGCCAAATTAGTTCAAAGTTCAAAAATGTTCCAGTCCAAGGAGGCACCAGCTATAGCTACAGCTACCGAGTGGGCTGCCGAGAAGAAAAAAAAATTAGCAAACACCCAGTCAATTATTAAAAATAATTACTTTAGCCCAAGTTACCACAGAGAATATTTCTTATTTGTATACATATTTATATAATTTTTTCCTTGCCAGATTCTGCTCCTGGAGCTCTGGCTTAAGCAGAATTTGTTTCGGACAGGAAGGAGCCATGAACTTTTCTGGTTATACTGGCCAAGCAAACTTGGTACTTCACTTTACTTCCAGAACTTGTTTAAGTTGAGAGAAATAAGCTAGAACTGGAAACACATCATCTGAGTCATGTGCGTGTTAATATTTAAATTTTAAAATAATGATTGTAGCTCTGTTGCTTTCTATTGCCGACTTTTGCGGTGCGGGCCGCTTTGGCCGAAACAGAGCCGGATTTTAAACCGAAATACCTAAAAACCCAGTTGGCCTCCGGCCACACCCCCTCCATCGGATGCCCATTCCGGCAAAAAGGCAGCCAACTTACGCCATTTGTTATTTATAAAAGATTAAACCGCAAAAAAGTCAAAGGGAGAGCGTTGGCGGGGAGTGGAAGCGAGGAATGCTGGCAGAGAGATGGGCAGGTACACTGAAACATGAGTATTATTTTTCATAGACATGTTTTCATATCCAAAGTATCATATTCTACAAGTTCTACCCTCTTATTTCGCAGTGTCGGGAATCGTTTTATCTGCTCCATGTGGTGGCCAACCGCAAACGGCGAGGGCCAAAAAATAAGAAAGAGAAATTATAATAATATTTAACTAAATATGCCCAAAGTGGGCGGGAGTGGCCATCCCGCCTCGCCTGGCATCGCCTACCAGCCTTTTTTATGTGTGGCTTTATTTATGGTCGCGTCCCTAATTGAATTGCAGTTTATTTGAGCTCGAGCTGGGAGCTACTTGGACAAAATGGACAAAAGCCCGGTCCTGCCACTCCCGCGCTCTGGCCACAATTTTTTAATTAACTTTCTCGGCGGCCGAAAGGTAATTTTGAGCTGCTGCGTGGCAAGAGACAAGAGTGTGTTTGTGAGCTGGCCAAAATGATTTATACGAAACAATTATCAGTTTAAATGGCGTATTGAAATTTCTGCACAAAAGTTCCAGCCACTTTCTGCTCTGTTCTGTTTCCTTCCACCTGAATGAAAAGTGCCCTGCCAACGGGCCTTAATTTTATTATGCCGTCCCGGCTAACGAGATTAAAAAGTTTCGCCAACGCCTGTCACAGCTGCTGAAAAAGCTGCGTACTAAAGGGGGGGCGGTGGGGGCTAACTCCGAGTGTTAGCGATAGTTGCATCTGAAAGCTGCAAGCTGGGCTGCATTAGCCGGGAACGGGGCAAAACTTGTTGCTGCAACGAAATGGCAGCGACCATTAGGGAAAGTTCCCAAAGAGCCGGAGCAGGCCACAGGGATGGAGCAGGGGACGGAGCAGAGCCTGGGGACTTTCCGGCACGACCACAGCAATAAATCAAAGCTGAAATATGCAAACATCCCATACAAATCAAATGAAAGCTAAAGCCAAAGCAAATAAAAGACAAGCGCCAACCGAACTAATAGAAAACTCCCTCCCAGCCGCCGATGGAACCCAATTGGATTGCAACTGCCAAACCGAAAACGAAAATAGCAAAAAATTGGTGGCAGGGCGGCAAAAAACCGGGCGGGGTATACCTCCCAGTATATCTATATGGATATACATATATGTGTATTGGGGAAAGTAAAAACAAGAGCGGGCCATAAAAACGCCCATGCTCCGATGGGGGGCGTGGCTGGCAGCAATCGGCGTAAAAGGCAGCCAGCAGACTATTCCTCCCTGGCAGTAAGCGGGATGAAGAAATCAATTTGGTTTTGATATCATACTCAAATTAAACCGTTTTATAGGAGCAGTGGTTCTGTGAGCTTCTCCCACCAGGGCCTAAAAGTCTTTAATGTACATTTTTTTGAGGAAGATTAACTATTTTGCGTCCAAATTCAATAACACTCGCCGTTTACACAAATCAGTGGGCGAGCTAACAAGCGACATCAGTAAATTGTTTCATTTTTAAATATGCCATTTATGGCATTATTTATTGATTGCCCTTCCAATCGATGGCCACTAATAGCAGTCCTCAAAGCTCAATTCCATCATCAATTCCATCCGAAATGAAATGGCGACTAGCTGCCAGGGCAGCATTTGTGAAAAAATTCGAAACAAATACACGCTCACTGCGGTCAGCTAAAACATGCAAAGAGAATGTTGCCCCCCACAGCCCGGCTCTGTACTGTTTATTTTTATGTTACAATATTTAAGCCAAAGTTTTCATTTTATAAATATTCTGTGTATGCGTTTACACAAAATTAAATGCCATAAAATGCAGCCGACAGGGCGGGAGCGAATCAGATGGATCCCGAAGGGGATGGGGCTGCAGGGACCGAGTCCTGGGCATTGGGAGAGAGGCAGAAACATATTTTAGCGACAAAACAATTAAAACTGCATGCTGAGCGAGCTGCAAGAGGCCACTCCCAGTCCCCAGCTCCCAGTCCCTCAGTCAGGGGCGAAATGAGCAGTTTCCGCAGAGTTCGAGAGGGTTACACTGGAAATAATGAACAACAAACAAAGTAAATTCCTAAAAAAGCTAAGCTTTAACCAGGATTCTCTCCTTGTAATACCTGATATACTCTATAAAATTTGTGGTCAGTTTTTTCCCCAAGTGCACCAGAGCAAGAACTGGTAGCTGCAGCTTTGGGCAAGGAGTGTCACGTTTGCGAGCCATAAATTTCGCATTATTGCGCGCGTATCCGTGCATAGATTTTCATGCACATTTGCTTAATAAAACCGTGACCCCCATACCCCGACGACCTACCCATTACTCCCAAATCCACAGCAAAAGCAAAACACAGAAAAAACAGCATGAAAATCATATGGAAAAAAAAGTGTAAATCAAAAGCGCGCCAGCGCCAGCGAACGAGCGCCGAACGCCGAGGCAACAAAAACAAAATTTTGATGGCCCACATGGCGTATGCTTAACCACATCCGACTACACACTTCCGCGCATTTGGCGCTGGCCCTGAAAACCGCCACCGCTCTGGATTGTTAACAAATGACTCGATGTGGTTGCCAAAAGGGTTGACGGGGTTGCCGGGGCTGTGGGTCTGTGGGGTGTTTGTTTTTTGGGGTTAGCTAGGCGGATGCTCGCCTGATTGCCAAACCATATCTGTAATGACTCATTTCGCATGCCCATTTATCTTCCCTCCCACCGAGCATGCATGTATTTCCGTGTTTTTGGTGCGGAAAGTGCCGAGTGGGAAACGCTTGTAGAAGTTACATTAAATTAGTCTGCAATAGCTCTGAAACCGTTTATTTTTAGTACTCTTACTGTTTGACTTTCGCGATGTTGCAGCTGAAGCTGGTCAACAGTTTCGAGTTGCAAATCTCAATGGAGTGAGCTGCCGCAGCAGAGCGGGAGTGCCTTTTGACTGCTCCATCTGCGGCATCTGTGGCATCTGCGGTCAAAAGGCGGCCATTAGTCGTCCGCCAAAAATGAAATCTATACGTGCGATGCCTTTAATTATACGTGACTCCAATGCAGGAAGCTCCCCGCCTGTCCTCCTGTGGACTCAAATAAAGCAAGGGATCCAGTTCCCCGTTGGCTGAATTCATGGCACATGAGAGTTGAGTACTTCAAAGAGTTGGTTATCACATGGCCCTCGGCATTGGCCGCATGACAGTTCACTCCAAAAAAAAGGAGATTACCTCCCTAATGAGACTAGATGCTAAAATGGAAAATAAAGCGTTTAAGGACAGGAATTCAGTGTCTCTTTTTTGAAGAGCTGTTCTTATATGCTTGAAAACAACCTAGAACCTTTTCTCTGAGTGGATCGACTGCTACGTTTAATTGGAGCAAGTAGGCCGCCATCGGGCATTCCGGCCGGGCACCTAAGGGCCACGTTAGCTCTGTGACAAACACAAACACGCACAAATCCCGATCTGGTCCGGGCAGTGGTAGCTGCTCTATTGGCGCCACGTTTTCTTTATGCATTGCAGCTTCCATCGCAGGGCAGCAGTCGGGGCCCCGGCCATCCATTAGCCAAGGGCTCACTATATTGGCACCCAACAGAGGGAGAGCCTTGTCAGACAATCGATTCTGGACTTTAACCAGGTGACGTTGGCTCACATAGCCCTAAGAAATAGCTTGTCGTTCAATTAATTTTCTGATTTGAAGGAGAAATTGAAACTTTTTCGATGGGATATCTGTCTTAGGAAGATGTTTGGAAATCATTTTAGTTTTTATGCAAATTGCATCTGTCTAAAGACTCTCTAAAAGTAAAACTTAAAGACATTGCGATAGAGTTTGTCATGAAATTGAATTTAACCTTAACTTAGGGTCTGGAAAAGTTTTCAATTCGACGCGCCGCCCTAATTTGCAACAAAAATCTATAGAATTTGAAAATGTAGAAAAGTTTTGGGGGAAATAGTTGAAGCATTTGTGCCCGAGGCAGGTAAAAAAGGTCTAGAGTCAGACCGGGCATAGAAATTTAAAATATTTTGCGTGGCCCGCAGCTAATAGTTCCCTAATGGCAGCAACTTTGTGCCACCAACAAGGTCAACTACATGTGCCAGATAACCCCCGAAAAAATCTGCGCAAAAAGCAAACTTTTATTTTCCGCTGCTCGTTTTTCGAATGGAAAATGCTGACACTTGCAGTCGCGTCCAGCAATGGCTGCCAGCAACAATTTTGAGTTTATCACACGTGCCAAATTGTGCGACCACCTCCTGCGGCGACAGGACGCGAAGAAGAAGTAGCACCAGCAGCAGTGGCGGCAAAAGCAGGACCCAGAGCGGGTAAACGTGCAGCGGTATACGTGAGCTTAAACTATCAAGCGAATCGCCCCCAAAAACTGTTGGCCGACTCTCAACTGCACTGTGAAGAAAATTATGGATTTTAAATTAGATATTTGATTTTAAGATTAAAATATTAAAAAGTCTCAAGCTTTAAGGTCTAAACTAAGGATAAATAAGCTGCGAGACTAAGAATTAAAAGTGTGTCTAATAATTACATGAATTCCCTCAGTGCCCTAGTCGATTCCAACGCATTTCTAGTTTTGATTTATGCACCAGAGTTCAATGCAAAAAGTCAAGTTTTGCTTGGCCTGGTGTGGCCATAAAGAACATAATTTATGTCATTTCTCTGATGGCTTTCCATGCGCTTAGGAGTTGAGTGCTTCGATGGGGTGTCGGCCAGTGGCCACCCCCGGGCGACAGCCCCTGCGGCGACTCTACGGTTTCTCCCTTCCCGGGACAGAATCTGGCAATTCAATTGTTGGGTCCAAGGCAGGCACAGAGCGAATTGACCGGAAATGCGCCTAATTGACTTGGTTTTCTTATACTATACCGCATTTTTTGTTGGGTTTCTTCAATGGGATATTTAAGTGCATTAGCCAAAGTCGTCACAATTATTATTACAATGGGTGATGACTTGACTTTGATGGAAATGATCTTTCAATGTGGACACTCTATCTTATGAGGCTTTTTATGAGAGGTATGATAAGTCGTAGGAGAAAGTGAAGTCATTCTTTAGGAACTATACATATTTTATTTTTAGAAATTATTATGAAATAGTGACAGAACTAGTCGAAATATTCTTTATAAATTATATTATAATAATTTTTCCTAAAGAGCATTACCAATTTCATAGAAACTTTACATTTTTTGCTCTTTCTCCGGCAGTTAGGTTCTTTTTGAAACGAGTTTCTACTATTGTTGTTGCCTTTTTATTTAGCCATTTTCATTGTTATGCGATTTTGTGGGCCATATTATTGTTACGGTTGCCGCTTGACGGGTTGCCCTAGCATCCTCTTCCTCCGCCTCCACCCAGACCAACGGCTACACCCACATGGCTGGCATCTTTGGGCTGCCATCTCCGTCGCCCATCTTCGTTTATGTAATTTAATTCAATGTACCGTTTCAAATTGAATCTGTGAAAAGCTGCGCAAAGAAAAATAAGCTCCGCAACGACGGACTAACGGAAATTTCCATTAGCCGGGGAAAAAAGCAAAATATCACAAAAGCCAAAAACCCGAGATGGAAGACAGGTGCGGTCGAACTTCTTCCCCCGGCATCCGATTTAATTGAGCAACGGGCCGGATATATACGTATTTCAGATTTTCTTTGCCATTTCTGAGAGGGGGAATACTAAGAAGTAGAGACGTGTCTCGGATGGAGTGTCTTGAAAGCCTCAATAGACAATTTAACACTTATAACTTTTTGAATTTAAATCATTTGTTTACTGGGCATTGCTGCAGATGGGCTATACAACCTATATTGGCTGTTTTAGTGTCCTGCAAACAGTGGGGAGGGTGGGACAATCATAAAACCCCCAAAATTACCCATTTTGGGCGAATCCAAACGCCAACGACCCACACACACGCTGGAAGCACTTAAAACTAAAACTGAACTCAAGGAAATTAATTGCAATAAACGTGGCGAAGAAGTTTTCGTTGAACGTGGAGGAGGACAGAGGGTCGGTCGTAGGTGGCGGACGAGACAGTGCCGGAACATGAGGAGCCAACAGGACGAGCAGGACGAACAGGAGGACTTGGCCGAAACTAATGAAGTGTCGCAATGGGATAATTAAGCTTTTAATCGCCGTGTCTGCAGCGGTGTTAGTAGGTGGCGGCTAATTCCATCCGAGCTCTGGGCTTTGGAGCGAGCGTGTTAACGTTCTTAGTTCGGGAAGCGTAATTAGTGTTTTATGATCGATTTGTGTTCACACATAAAGCCATAATTCAATTTGCCGGCACTTTAAAATGTTAAATGGATGGTCCAAAGTGGTGGGGCTTTTCGGTCTCGAGCAACTTGTCTGGATGGATGCGTGTGTAAGTTTTTGCGGCGGGGCTCGGGGGCGGGCTAGGAGGTGAGGCCAAAAGAGCCAAGTTAAACAGTTGGCCAAACAAACAGGCAACCAAAATACACAAACACTGACACAGCCAAACACGCTCGGAGATTTCCGAGCGACTGGAGCAAGAACAACAACTTGGAACAAGACCCCAGAATCGAGAATCAGGCTCCCGGGGTTGGGGCATCTTTCTTGGCAAAAGATAAACAGCAGTAAGGTGGGCGGATGTCCTTAGAAGGAGAGTGGGATAATCCGGGGGAGCCGCCGTGCAGAAATGGCAGAAGCCGCAGGTTTGAGGCTGTTAATCCTTTGAATCCAATCGGGGGGACAAGTCGAGCGTGGCAAGAAATCATGGAAAGTAAATGGGGACTTAGAACTAGCTTAATTCTTAAATACATTTTATTTGCAACATTTATTGAATAGCTTCAGTTTCGCCATTAATAAATTAGCCAAATAGGCCATGCCCCCAGAGGTGATTTAAGATTTTCCCTGACAAATGTAACCCGTAATAAATCTTATACCTTCATCAGAGCCAAAAATCAGCCCTCTCATTTCGTCTTGGCCACAAACACTACTTGGCACACACTCGCAAAAATACGGCCATTGGCTCGGGCTGGCTTGAAGGACATTAAGCTGATTGTTTTGTTTGGCTTAACATTGAAATGTTGATATAAATTAATTAGCCTCAAAAAGGTCAGCCGACAGTGGGTCCTCCGACTGTTGAAATATTTGCTAAGCACCAACACATGGCCTAAACACACACACACACCCGAACAAATACTCTAGTTTCTGTTTTGATGATTTTCTTGGTGACTTAAATCAAAATTAATAGAGCTGAAGTTTTTACTATTTTCTCAAATTTTCACCAAAAATTCAACTGAACCCTTTGGCAATAATTGAATAAGAACCATAAAGCATATGCACATCTTTATTGTTATTTTAATTGATAGTAATACATTTTACTTCTTTGTTTGAGCTTTCTCTGATTCAATTGGATTGGTTCGTTCCTTTTCAGACATCTTCAGTCTATTAACAGTCTATTTACTTTAAGTAAAGTAAGGAAGCCGAAAGGAATTTAAGCCGAACAAAAAACATTCATACAGGTTAGCTACATTAAAGATACTGCGGAATAAAAGGGGGTATATAGTGGGCATATGAGACGAATCCAACAATTCTCAATTTGTCAAAGGGGGGCCATATGGGGCCTACCATACATACTCCCGGTATCGAAGGGATTCCATCGGAAAAAATAAAGAAAAATTTAAAAAATATTTCGCTCTCAGGTTTTGATGCAGATTGATAGGGAATCGATCCACAAATCGTTCCACACATCCACAAATCCACAAAAAATTGGCAAAGATGTAGACATGCCACTTGATGCCATTCTTCGAAGGCAACCATTCATTCATAATATTTTAATTTTAAACCCCTAGTGCATAATTATGTGTTTATTATTCAAATGGAACTTTATAGAGAAAAGTACTAGACCATTTAATGTTATTTTCCATACACAGTGCAATCGCTGCTTTAATGTTCCTGCAAAAGATGTGACAATTAGCCAAATGTGGGGGAGACAAGCGGGACCCAAACGATTGGCAGTCTGCACCCTTTTCGAAGTTCGAACCGGTCTGAATAAACAAATTATAACTGAGCAAATGGACCTTAATTTATGCAATTAAAACAGATTTTGGATGTATTATGGGCGCTCCGCAGTCCCTCTGATGTGCTTTTCCCCGCCTCGCTCCGATTTCCAGCAACGGGATTATTTAACTCGACCCGTGCGATGCTGCCTTTGTTTGCCAAATGTGGCCAAATCAATTAAAAATTACGCATACGCACTGTAAATATTTGAACGGGCCTGCCGCCTATTTGCCCACAAAAACGCACACACACAAACACAAACATAAACACGTTGTTTCGTTTTCCAGAATACCCTGCCACGAACCGGGGTCAGACCGGGTCGACATTAATAATGAGCGGCAGTGCATTGAGAAAAATTAAGTACTCGAAACAGTACTTACTTTTTCAGTAATAACGGCAATGCCAAAGTTAAATGATTTTACTCATTTCGATAGCCGTGCAGTGATGAAGATTGCATTAATTAACGTGGAACATGTCCCTGTGCTGCCTTTTCCTTTTTGCTGCACTCGGAATCAACTGAAATGAATCTCGTTCCGTCTAGAAAGTTTCTGTGGTGCAGGAATGTAAATGCCAGAAAAAATACTGGAAAATATAAAACTTTCGCAGTGGCAACAATCGTCGAAGGTGTGGGTGGAGGTTGTTTGTTTGCTTAAATGTCACAACTTTTTCATGTCTGAGTCAAGCTGCAAGTGCATCTCCGACTGTGTCTATCCGTATCTATCTCACAAGGCTCTTTCTTTTCCCGTTCATGTCCTCCCGCCGCCACTGTCTCGCTTTCATTGCTGACACAAAAGTTAAAAGCAAATATGCCATGCGCTTGCCAAGCCAAGCCAAGCTTCGTGGCATGCAGCAAACATCAACAGCATTTTCCCGCTTTCCATGCAAAGCGGAAGCGGAAAACAAAAAAAAGAACTTCCCCACCCATCCTCCATCCAAAAAAACAAGCAAATGAAAATGGAAATTAGGCAGCTGCAAGTGCGGAACGACTGCAGATGCACTGTAGAAGAGCTGTTTGGCTTAATTTCATGGTGCCATTTATTCCTTTGTTCTTAAATTAGGTCGATATAAGATCCAATTTCCTCAAATGAGCAACAGACACCAATAAACTGAGTCAAGAATCATATTCCTTCTTGCATTTTTTATAGATTAAAGATCCATTAAGCCTTTAAAATAATCTTTTTGATATTTAAACAACATTCCTGCTATTTTCCCTATTTTTTAGGGCAACTGACTTAAACTGAAAATGAACTTGTGCATTTATCTTGACGCTCGGCGCCAGGGCAGGCAAGTTTGGCTGGCTGATTGCAGCCACCGAGCAACTCGCAGCGGGACAATGCCACCCCGTGGCATCATAGGTCCTATGTCTTTGCCCGACCGGGGCTGTGGTGGAGGGGCGCCTGAAGGGGCCACCGAATGAATGGCAAAGTCTTGCAATATTTTCAGTGACATTTATATCTCGCCCGCCATGGCTCACCTCCTCCGTCTCCATTGCCATCTCCGTCTCCGACTCGGTGGCATTTAAAAATTTATGCAATAAAGTTTGTCCTGCATGTGTGTGAATACTTTTCAGACTCTTGGCCCGGAGATTTTCCACACTTTGCCAGGGACAACTTTGATGAAGGTCAAGTTAAGCGAGAGAGTGAGCCGAGCCAAAGAAAAGTCTTCAAATTCCTTAATTATGCCGGGGAAAATGGAAATAGAAATGTGAAGTGGACTGGGACAGGGGCTGGAGGAGCTGGATGGAGGACCTGGGTGGCTGACTGGTCATTTGGCTGGCCTGCCAAATAAATCAGCCAAGCACTTGACAGACGCACTAAAGTTACTAATTTAATTTACATTTTTAATTTATTTTTGCGCTCAGCTTTTCTTTCTCTTGGCTTTCCGCCGTCAAGTGAATAAGTAATGAATTTACAACTTCTCGGGAATTCTCAAATTAAAAACAATAACACAAATGGGAGTAAACCAAACAGTGACTGCGCCGCAGAGTGGGCGAGGAGCTGGAACAGGTGCTGCCTCTGCATATAGATCCCAGCCAAATGACTAATTAAAAACTGTTGGGGGCGGGCCGCCGTACAGTTAGTCAGCAGAAACATAAAACAGGCAGGAACCGAACGCGAGGATATTGCAGTTGGAAGTATCCAGAAGGGAAACGCTCAAATCATTTTCCAAAGCTCGCCTGGCAGAGTTTCCTGAGTCCTGAGAAATATTTTAAAATTTATCCAGTTTCACTTTCAGAAATGAATGTTAGTTCCCCCAAGGAACTTCAAGACCCCAGAGCACTTTACGCAAGGACTTTGCATTCCTTTTCCCTTCGGTCTCTGTTGTTGCTGCACAATCATGGCTGTTGCAGCGTGCTGCGTCCTCAGTCCTCTCCCGCCTCCTGGTCACTGTCATTTGCACCTCTTACACTTTACACTTGCAAAAATGTCGGCCACAGAGCTTCATGCATATGCAAATTGCATTTGCCCGGCACTTTGGCTTGGATTGCGGTCCCTGTCCCTGTTCCTGCCCCACCACAGCTTACCCATGTCCGAGATGCAGCTGAGATTGAGGCCGGAGTCCACCTGACTTGATCGGTGCAAGTGCAAGGACACATGCCATTCAGACACTCACTGGGAAATGGGTGTCGGGAGGACTTAGTCGCGATGATTTCGAGTTGGGGGAATCCTTAAATGGTTGTGTCCTTTTAAAAGACTAATATCTAATATCTAGCTTGGAATATAACGCATACGCGGTGGTGTACCCCTCGTTATGCAATTATTTAACCAAAAACGAATTAAGCCTGAAGCACTCTTGCCTTTCCCGGAACCATTTCCTTCCGGCCGTCCAGCCAAAAGGGCGACCTGACCTTTACCTTTGCCATTTTGACGACTAAAAAGCGCTTTTCGGGAAACAAAACCTTTGATACAATCTCTGCCGTTTGATTGCAGCAAACTCTACACAAAAACAATAGAAGCCAGGCCCCACAGAAGGCAAGGGAGTGCGTAAAATCAGAAAGCGGAGCATAAAAATTAACTTTGTTAAAAAAGCACTGGAATTTTTCTGCTCAAATGTCCATTGGACGGCAAAAAGGTTTGTAGCAGCGGGGTGGCTGGGTGGCGCAAAGTTCGCGGCAAGAGTGGCGAAAAGGGCGGAAAAAAGTTGGCCGAAATGAAAATTAAACGATGCTTAAAATTACTTGTTCGTCAAACTCTTTACGCGGTCCTGGACTTGGCTTCTGTTTATTTTGCTCCTTTTCTCGTCCACTTTGGTAAATATTGTTAGTCAGTTCTAAGAATACCTTAAATATTCAATTATTGAAATCATACAATTATTGCTTATAGAGATGACTGGCCAATAAAAGCACCAGATCCTTGCAAAGAATTATGTTATTTGGCTGGCTTTGTTTTTCTTTCCATTACCTTGGCGCGTCCTCATTTACTTTTGTTAAATTACATTTTTTAATTAAGCGACGATTCTGGGTTTGCTTTGCTGGCCTTTACGGTTTTTTCTCTCTGGTGTTATTTTATTGGGACCGGCGACATTAAAATGTTAATGAAGCCGCATTAACATATGACGGTCATAAAAAGGTATTAGCTCGGACAAACACACGGTGCCCGGGCGTGAGTGTGAGCTCATGCAGCTAGTGCACAAATGAGTGGCAGGGGGAGGGGGTGGTTGGAGGGGAAGGACACACCTGAATTTAACGGGAACTACCCGCTGACCGCTTGATTCTGTGTGAGTCGTTCCTTCCCTGACTTTCCCGGCCCTGTCATTTCCCTGTCCTTTCTCAATCCTCTTGCCTTCATTCGACCTTATGCCGCATAATCCCCTCAAAAGGGCACTGAAAAAAATTATTATTTTTATAAAGTAACATGAAATATATAAATTATACAACAAATTAATATCTCTGCCAAAAAAAATTAAGAATACGCCATGTGAGCTTCTATGTATCTCATTTTTCTATATTTTGGTTTGTATAATTGAAACCTATGTTTCTCAGTGCACAAATTCCCAGTGAATAAGACAACAGGGGACTGACACGAGGGGCGGTCGAGCTTAGGGCCCGCACACATGCTGACAGACCCCACTTACCATCCAATGGTCTCCGAATGGCATAAAGTTGAAATAAAAGTTGACTGGCTGCGGCTGTGGTCCTGCTCCTGGCCCTCAATCCCGAATCCAGAATCTGGCTGCTCCAGCCAGCACTCCTGCTGGATATTCCACCTTGGCATTAGCATAACCATTGGCATTTTGTGTGATGTAGAACGAAGTGTTTCTGGCCCCGGTCATGTCACCGCAATAGTTGCCACTCCGTCCGCCAGACTCCCGCATTGTTTTTGGGTCTGTTTTAGGGATCAGCGTTGTCAGGACAACGATCAGGTCGGGCATATTTCCAAGGACCTAATACACATTTGAGAAAAAAAGGCAATTTAAATGCCGGGAAGAAATCGTTTGAGGAATTACAAAGGATTAAATGAAACTATAAAAAAATTAAAGACTTAGCGGCTGTCAAAAGGGTATTATCACTTGCAGATACCTGGAGGAGAATTAGCGTGATATGGGATTCTTTATATCAAATCTGAGGACTTTGCTCTTATATCCTTGGATATCCTGGTCTGAAAAGTTCATTTGCGGCTGGTCCTAAGCCGAAAAATGCCTCGCATATTTGTTGCTTTAGGAGCTGGACAAAAAAGCGGCTCTAGCAGCACCATCATAGGAATGCGGTAGTAAAAATTTACTTTATTTTTCCCACTCCCAATCCCTCTCGCTCACATTTATATTTATACGCACATAAATTTTCCTGGCCCCGGCAGAGCTTACATTTTTATGCATGGGAAAATGGCGGGCCAAAACGCCGCTAATAAGTTGCCCCAGAACGGGAACGGGAATGGGAGCGGGAACAAAGCCCCAGTGGAGGAGTAGTATTCCATCCAGAACTATTCCCCATATCGTACCTCGGCGCGTTCCCATCGTTTTTGCACACATTTCACGCATTTTGATATGCAAACAAAATGCACTGAATAAAGCAGCCGCACATGGCACAAAAGGTGGACCAACAAAGGCGCGGCTAAAAAAGGAGAAAATTAAGCCAAAAACTAACAAAAAAAACATGTATGCCGAGTAAAAACCGTCGAAATTTGCACTTGAACACAAAGAAGCAATTTAACAAAAAGCAAATGGCAAATAGTAGTGAGCAAAAAAAGCGGCAGTGCGAGAAAAGAGTGGATAGAACTAGTTCTATATAATGAATCCTTAAAAATTCAGTTGGTTTTGATGGGAAAACAGTGCTATTCTTAGGGTGTTTGTTCTTGTACATCATAATTATTCAGATTTCGCGATTTTTGTAGCTGTGCTGGCAGGTGCAACAGGGCGGCTTCGTAATGCATATGCAGCTCGTGAATCGGGAATCCCTGCCTTCCCTTTCTATCTCCGGGCTGTTTATTAAAAGTATAAACAAAAGCCCTCTCCCAGGGAGCAACAAAAGGCAGGACTCGGCTTGTGTTGTTACTTTTTAGTGCAAACTGCATAATTTATAAATGTGTTGCCCGCCCTGATGGATGGCTGGATGCGAGGCAACGCATCAGGATGTTGGAATGTAAGGATATGCAAATATTGTGAAACTACTTAGCAGAAGCTTCTCCTCTATCAGTTGAAAGGATATAACCTAGTACTTTAACCCCCAAAAAACAATCTATTCAAAGACCACTACGTAGTTTAAGGCAATCGCTGTTGTCAACCCACGGAAAACTATTGAAAATATCAATAAGTGGGGAGGACGATGTACAAGGCGAAACAATAACAAACAATATTTCGCAATAAACAAGCAAAATCAATTTTCGTTACTAGAACAGGCAATCAAAGCAGCACGAACACGCGACCCGGACACGCCCCCCTTTCTCGGCGACAACTAATATTAGCCCCGCGCAGTGTCCTCGCTCCCTTCCGTTCCATCTCCCTCGGTTTCACCTTCAACTAAATCCCTATTTTCCTCTTTGGGTTACACACCACTTTTGGTCGGGTCATTTGATGCACGTTGCTGGAGCTGTTGCTCTAGCTGGAGGGGAGCAGTGGCAGGTTCAATTTTCTCCAGAGCACGCTCCTGGCAGAATTGGCCATTTGTGAATAAGCCACTTCGATCAACTGATGAAGGGCTCACACACTTGTTGCCAATTTCGCCTCTTTCAATTCCAGCCATTTCCCAGCCTTTCCGCTTTTCCGTTTTTCCGCTTTTCCATTTTCCTTCTACTCATTAGCCCGGCGAATTCATTAAAAGAGCACTGACAACTGGCAGATTCAAATAATAATAAAAAAAAGTGTCGCAGGAGGCAAAGCCAAAAGCCAACTGACACAGAAGCGACGGCAACAAATTAAAAGCCATAAAAGGCATCAAATTATGTGACGCACTCTTGGGTGTTGCCACAAACGGATGAGTGGGGCACAGGGACAGGGGCAGGGACTAGGAGGGCGGAGGGAGCGGGCTGAAGGCCAAGCCAAGGCAGCCTATTTGTTAACCCCAGCGTGCCGGCAAACAAAGTTTTTCAATTTCAGACGCATAATAAGGCGGCGCAGAGAGGCAGGAGGCAAGGTGGGCGCAAAGTCGGGGGAGTGGGAGTGGCGGAAATGAAATGGAAATACTTGAATCCTTTTTGCACATTTTGCTACTCTTTTTAGGATTTTTGTAATAATATTACCTGAATATCATGAATCCTTCCTCTAACTCAAAACTTGTAGAGAAGTGAAATATCATAATTGATAATTTTCTGCTGGAGGCTTCCAAGGACACATGTGAGTCTCATAAATACTTTCTAGAAGAGTAGAATAGAAGAAAAAGAAAGCAATCAGGACGAGGAAAGAGATGGAAAGTACAAGGGCAGAGCAAGTGCCGTCGCGGTCGGCGTTGTCTCAAAGGAAAATGAAATTATGAATGTGCGTTTGCCAACAACCGCACCCCAGACACCTACACAGACCCACCTCATCTGGCATCCCACCCTCCTTAACAACCCCCCAGCACCTTCGCCCCTCTGCCCCTGTGTGCGGTGTGCTCATTTTTCTGTCAAGGTGTCATAAATGACGCGACGTTGGCGGCATCGCCATCGCCATCGCCATTGCCAGCGTGGCATGCGTGTAAGTAAAATAAATGAGGCCCGGCACAATGGCAGAGGCAGTGGCAGTGGCAGTGGCAAGGGTGGCTCGCCAGGTGGAACAAAAGCCAAATGAATGACACAAACCACAGAGCAACAGTGCCAAAAAAAGGCTAAGAATACAAGTAGACCGTGACAATACCCTGTGGAAAATCCACAAGTCATCTAGCAATCACAGATAAAGATCAATTATTTCCTAAAATAATACTTCCTATTATTAAGAATATTTAATTTATTTTGATTCGCAGCTTTGTCTTTCATAACAAACTTAAGTCCTGGGCATGAGTGTCAAAGGTCACGGCGCACAGCCATTGTATTTATGACTTTATTTGCATACGCTCAAATAAACGACTGGCATTTCTCAATCCAAAAATAAATGTGCAAGTAAATTTAATTAAAAAGATTTTGGCAGCCCAGTGGGAGTGACAGGCTTAGGAGTTTATTTTTAAACCACAATAGAAGGCGATTAGCCTGATTAAAGGAATAAACTCGTTTAGAATCAAAGCCAATACCATTCAAACATTATATTAACCTTTTACTTTGTTGGAAAACACTTGAAAATAGACTCTCCAAACTATGCTCAGAAAGAAATCCATTTTAATGGCTGTAAAGCAGTCCCGGCAGGACCTTTAGAAACGGAAATCTTTAACGGTGGCAGCCATTATCCGATGACTTTTGCCAGACACTGAAAGGAATAACTAGTTTGGAATAAAAACAAATAAAATAGTAAGGAATTAAGCTTCAATGCTTATTTATTTAATAACTTATTTATATATTCTTATTCTTAAATCAGATATTTAATTTATTGAATAATAAATAATCCACAGTGCAGCTACTTTTCTTGCTCCCTTTTCGATTTGAAAGTCCGCGTCTTTGTTTTCATTGCGGCTGTCACTTTGGACACAGAGCCACGTTAATGGCAAGTGTAAAATGCTTTAAGCCAAGACCAGGACCTTCATCAGACCCAGGACTAGGTACTCGGAGGAAGCAGACCAATGTGAAGAGCTTTCGGGAACAAAAAAAGAGTTTAATTAACACGAAAATGGTTTCAATTACATAAAATTACGTTTCTTTGCAGTGACGGCGATGGCGTGGTAGTTACCATCGCCCCCTTCATCTCTCCCTTTCTCTCTAATTCTGCTGTCTCTTTTGTGCCAATAAGCATAAAAGGCGATGCAGGGGGTGTGGACTTACGGGCGGCAGGGGCGTGGCTCAGTTGATTTGGGCAAGAAGATTTATTGGGCGTCAGTCGAGCAAATTAGTTGAAATTGTCAGTTAAGGGCAAGTTGGGAAAGTTGCGACTTGAGTTCTCGAGGAGTTTTGCGACGAAGGATACTAAGTTCATATCAAGGAAAAGAATCAAGGACATAACCACTTTGGTCCTTTAAGAATTATATCATTCACTTTTTATAGGAACTACTTGAAATCAGCGATAGCACACTCCAACTCATCGCCTTTTCACTTTAAAAGTTAAAGCTTTAATCTTCCAAAGCACTTAGTCCGACATTCTGAACTCCCATGCCTTATCTGAAGCATTCCGGGTCGCGGTCCGTTCGCCATTATTGACACATTAATCAAACAATGGACAAGTACTTTCAATTTATTTTCCACCATCGCTTTAAAGCGCTTCCCTTTCCGTGGAGAGTCAAACAAAGCGTCCGCCCAGCTGGCTGGCAGACATGCCACGCCACGGCAAAAGTTCAGAGTGCTCCGCTTGACCTCTGCCTATGTCAGGGGGACCGTGACTGTCATTCCTGCAGATTAGCCATCATTATAAATATTGACCGACCGGCTGGCGAGCGGATGGAATGAACTGCAGACATGAGCCGGGCTTCGACGCATTGCATACTACAAATTAGGTTGATTGCTCTGGGTCCAAGTACCTGCCACTTTCCAAGCTCCTGACACGCCCCCTGTCAGCATTTCAATTAGGGCCGCCCGGCCAAGTTGGGTGCATTTTTTTTTATTTTTATTTAAACAGATTCTTCTGTGAAAGCAGGGGCCGTGGAACGATAAAGTGGGCATAGAGTCCTGCATATTTTAGCGCTATTTTCGTCGCATAACTCAAGGATATTCCACATCTCGGAGCGTGTGCAAAAATAGCAAGAAATGTCACATTCCTTTGGGTTGGCGGTCATAAATTTGCTTAGAGCCTTTTGTGGGAATCAAGGATAGCAAGAGACCTTTCCTTTTTTAGCTTTTTTTGACTATTTAATCTTCATGCTTCCCGTTGAAAGTCAAGGTAGCTTATTACTCTTGTAAGCTTAATAAATAAATACAAAATTATATATTTTAAGTTACTTACCTTTCCTTGTTGGCACTAGGACCCCCTCAGGTAGGGCATATTATGCTAATTTTCATTTACTTGACTTTTGTTTACCCTCGACAAAAATTTAACGCCACATATTTTGCACTCCAACATTCATCACGTAGCATTGCATTTCAGTTTGCATTTTCCGAGCACATAACACGCTCCACTCACCTCTTTATTTTGAGCCACCACCCACACAGAAAACATTTAATGGAGGAGTGCCCCAAAATGCAGGCAACACTTTTTGCATTTACATTCTAATCAGCTATTAAATTACAATTATTTACTGCACAGTCCACACAGACACACGCACATTGTTGCTATCGTTGGCCCGTAGTTTAAATCATTGCGCTCTGACCTCGGGGGCGTGTGTAATTGATTTTGAATGACCACGCCCTCGCCTGAAGTTACGGTTGCCGCCCACTCGAGTTCAACAAGTTTTCATATCGAAGTGCGGTAATCGCCAGAATATTGAACAATATTTACGTGTTTTTGCAGTAGTCCAGGTTATTTGCATCTAATAACTTATTTACGCTATGTAATTTTTTTTTAGCGAAAACGGCTCCTTTAATTATTCCAAAATCTGCAAAAAACTCGATTAATTATGAAAATTAAGAATTAATTGGCAACATATTAAATTGTTTTCGCTCTAAGCTCTATCTGTCCGAAATAATTGGCATACCAGGACTGCCATGGAGATGGCCGACCTGGACAACACACGCACTTTTAGAATTTATGGAGGGAACTGGGAAAGAGGACGGAGGAAGTAAAAGTGTGGGCTGGAATTCCTTGGCGCTTTGTTTCCCCATTGGACATTCTCGTGGGCATTTAAATTTTGTGAAGCAGCCATAAATTATGCGCTTTATCAGCGATAAAAGTAAATACAGTTGTTGCTACAAACACGCCTATTGGGAGGCGGCTATACCTGTCCTCACCCCCCGCCCCAGCCACGGCTCTGGGGGCCCACCCTCCTCAAATCCCCCGGCCGCCCGGCAATCTTTAGCTTTCCCCATCGGGTCAACTGTCCCCAGGATTGCCTATAAAAGGAGCCCTCCTGGAATGTATAAACTTTTTAATATCCTAGAAGAGGAACAGTCCTCAGACTCTCTCCCTCTTCAGACTATAGCTAGTTAATAACTATTGTTTCCTTTGAAAACATTTTCATTCCAAAGTTATTTTCAAGGATCCTAGTTTCCAGGGTACGCAGGACAACAGAGACAAAAGAATGGCGGCATGTAAATGAATAATTCAAAGTGTCCTGCAACGTTGTCCTGTGTCGAGCGTAATGCGTAAAGCACGCAAAAGATTACGCATACCAGAGCACCTGACTGAGCGTGTATCTGTGTGTGGGTAGGGGGGCGTGGCTTCTGCCTACATGCCTGTGTGTGTGTGTGTGTGTAGTTAACGCTTTATCTGAGGGGTGCCAAACCAGAGACACCATAGCCCTACGCTGTACGCCGTACAAAAGCAAAAACAGCATGCGACAAATATTTAACATTGGCATATTTTTCACACACAGTTCCCTTCCATTTTGCCTGCCCCCCGTCGCAGGACTCGACCGCCCCGCCCCCTCGCCGGGCTTATGCATGTTTTATCTTGCCCACGTGGAATTTGCGTGCGTTTAAACGTTTTCGATAAGGTTTCGCTTTTAACCCGCAGACGTTCCCCCAGCCCTCGCACACACACACACACACACGGTCTGAAGCCTTGACTGGTTTATGTCGCTCTGCGAAGGACTGCATCCCTGTGTGTGCGTGTGTGTGTGTGTGCGGCTGGCATATTTGTATATGCGTGTTAAGACCTCGGCTGATAAAAATGCCTTTGGTTAAACATTTTCACCCTTTGACCCCTTGGGGTAGGCATGCATAACATACGATCCCCAGCCGAACTGCCTCGAACCGAACCGGCCTGAACCAAAGCGAAATATTTCCCTCGGCGGGCCTTTGGAGTGTTAAAGATTTTTAAAAGATTTCGCCGCATTTTATGGGGTTTCACGTTGGCAATCGCCACTGATTGGGCGGACAGGTCAGTCCTTTAACTTTATTTTGCATCGCCATTAAACCTTAAAGTGGTGGAATTAAAGCCGTAAAACAAAGGATTTTCGGAGCTATCTTAATTCAGCTCGTTATGCAGATTGTAAAAGAATACTCCAGCTCAGTTTATTAGTTTATGGGTTAAATTTTTGGTTTATAAGTAGGTAATACTTTCGGTTTATTGTTTAAATTTCTACAAGAGCTCTGCCCGCGGGCATTAAACCATAAAACTCTTAAAGAAATGGCTATCGACATGCAGCGTCTGCGATGTATTTTTCATGCTACCGCACACAGTAATTCGTATCGCATATCAGGATCAGGAGCAGGGTGGCTTCGGCTTCGTGTTATTAAACGCGGATTAAGTGGCAGGCCCGCAAACCGAGCAGAAGCCTGCCAAACCACGCCACGCCAAAAAAAGCCGGCCAGACGACCCCGGCCAGACTCCATCGGCTTGCATGTGCATAAATTATAATGCGACGCTTCCTGCCAAATACGCCCCTCTTTTCGGAATGGGATTGCCGGCTCCATCGCTATAGCCATCGCCATCGGCAGCTCCAGCTCCATCTGCAGGCTCTGCTTACTTTTAGTCCAATTTATCGTTACTTTGTTTGGCGCACAATTTTATGCTTAATATGTGTCGGCGGCACTCGCATATGGGACTTCACACAGAAAATAATACTTTCTGTTTATTTAAACAAACAAGCAGTCATTCATCTGGCTGAGAACCTGCCGAATTTTCATTGAGGGACACCCCTTTATGGAGAACTGCTAAGTCTAAGCCCCGGGTTGGGCCAACAAGCTTCAAATTCCCAAAAAAATAATTCAACAACAAAGAAACCAAAATCGCATACAGAAAATTTTACAAGTGACTTCATGGCTGCATCAGGCTGCAGGCTGGAGGTCCTGGCGTGTTCCTGTTCCTCGTTTTTCGGGCTGGTCACGGCTCTCCCATGCTAGCACATGCAATATTTAAATTGCAGTCATGGTCGTAGCTACTCCGTATCCATAACCGTATCTTGTATCTGGTATCTGGTATCTGCCACCCATCCCATACATCCATACGTCCATATATCCATGCCAGTATCGCTCGTTCCGTTCGTTGACATGGCCCACGGCCCTGGCATTGATCGGAGGAGGCCAGGACACCAGGACACCCGACTGTGCAAAGTCACAATTGCATAAATTTGCCACCAACTTTGCATTTATCATAAGGGTGTAAGAAGGTGGAGGAGCCTGTCATCCGCAAAGGATATGCTCGAAACAAGAAACTTTTATTCGGGGGGGATGGTCTTCAAGGCTAAGCACCCTCTATGTGCATAAGCATTTCAATTAAATTTACCGCAAGGACCCTTTCGGCCTTTTAAAAGCAATTCAGAGTAAATGAAAAGCCAATAATATAATCAATAAGCAAATACAAGCATGTCAAGAGCCGAAAACCCTTTCACTTTGCTCCGAAAGCTTGCACCTCGACGGGCTGACTGGAAATACATTTAATTTACAACCGACTAAGGACGGACAGGACATCAGCAAACCCTTCAGTGGTTAAACAATGGAATCCTGCTACTGCAGTTGCATAAATTTCGATTCCATTTCTGCCCCCAGCTCCAGCACCAGCCCCCTGCCAGCTGCATGTCACAAGCGCTAAAACAACATGCACTTAAAAAAGCCAGAAATGGCTCCGCCACCACCGCCACCCTGCCACTCGCTTTCAACTCTAATAGCTTGTGCGAGCGAGTGTGTGTCCGGGTCTCTGCTTGTCTGCCTGTGTCGTTTTTGTTGAGAAAATAAACAAAATGCTTGTTGATATTTTGTGGCAGCCAATGAAGCAAACAACTTTCTGTCCATCCGTTTGTCTTCTGTGTCCATAGCATCCATTGGCCTGCAGCGAAATCGACAAAATCAACAAGACCCCGGTTCCGGAGTCGTACTAGTGGCTGGGTCCGGGTCTGTGTCCGGGTCCGGAAAGCGAGACAGAGTGCTTGCAGCCGGATCAGCCATCTCCTTCACTCGATCTGGGAATGAAGTGAATGCTGGCATTTGCAAACAATAACTGGAAATATGGGTGCCAATGGGTCGAGTTCGGAAAAGAATCCTCAGCTCAATCCAACTTGAATCCGAGCTGTGCGTGTAGCTATCACGTTTCAGTTGCTTAGGAGGCCCTCATCCGGAGAATCCTTCGCGGTGGGACGCGCCATTAAAAAAGTGTATCAAAGTAACCAAAAAGCAATCAAATCAAAGCCAAGGTGTCCGATAACAATTCATTGAAAAATCAGATTCATTTAAAGTTTGATTTTAGGGACATGCATGTATTGAAGAGATTACATTTAAATAAAACGAAATGGACAGTAAAATAGGATGGACTCTATGGTTAATATACATTAGGGGATCTTCCAATCCTCCAGGACTTCTCGTACCTCTAACCCACATCAAAGAAGTGTATGTAAAGCTCGAATCAGATTGACATTTTCCCCGGTCATACCCCGCCCAGCGTCCGCCATTGTTGGCGACAGATTTTAGCCGCTTGTTAGTGGCTAACAGTGGCGTTCATAAATACCCCGTACACCCTGACACATAACCCATCGAATCCTTGTCACCTGCTGGGCTGTACCTTGAACCCATCCTTCGACGGATATTTTTCTGGATAGAGGATTTGTGCCACCGCCACCGCTTTGGCAACAAAGCAACGTTTACGCTAGAAACCGCAGCGCCAGGATGAAATGAAGGTACAGCAGCCACACATCCCGGGCAAACCATATAAATAAACAAAGCTCTGGTGGCTCCCTCATCCAGCGTCCTGACTCCTGCGTCCTTCGTCCCTACGCACTTTGTCGTGGAGCGAGAAACGAGAGGCAACTGTCGAAACTGTCAGGATGTCAAATAAGCGACAGTGGGTGGCAGACAGCAGGAAGTGCGGACCAACTGAAACAGAGCCAGGACCAGCAGGAGTAACAAGGGCAGGAGGGGAAGCCGGACCAGAAACAGGACCAGGACCACCCTAGGCATATTTATTGGAAATCTGAAACAGCTCAAATGTCTACACTTTAACAAAAAAGAGAGTGAGTTTCTTGTTGGAAATTATTAATTATAGAGACTTCTGTACTCTTACTTCTCCTCCTAACTCGCTCTATCTTTAACTTATTTTATAGAATTTTTCTCTCTGCATTATCCACCCAATTTGTGGGCAGCCACTCCTGACCATGTATCCATGTCCGGCATAAGGCACAAAGAATTTGTTACATGAAATTGTTAACGGGCTGCAGCCGGAGTCGTAGCCGGAGCGGTAGCCGAAGCTAAAGCTGAAGCTGGAGCGGATGCCTCGACCCGACTGCGTTTGATGCCTTTTGCTGATATATGGCCAACCTTTGACATCCTTTAAACGAGCAACATGATGCTCTAGATTATGGCCAGGAGATTGGCTCGACATCTCCCCGCTGGCCACTCCACTTGTATCCAGGCTCCCCCCACGAGTGCCTGCCGGGCCCTGGATATCCCCCGGATTGTCTCACTTGGGCGATACGTCAATGTGACAGTTTGATAATTTATTTTGTTCAAATTTTGTTTTTCCTCCGTTCGGGGAAGGCGCTTAAATAAGTTATCAACGAGAGGACCGAGGCCATGTAAATGGCAGCACGTAAATGAATGAAATTATTTTGCAACAAATTAAGGCAAATTTATGCGTCAAGACAGGACAGTACGAGGTGGTGTGGTGTGGGGGCGGGCGGACGGCGCTCTTATTGTTTTTTGGCGAGCTGGGGAGCAGGATGGGAGGGGATATCTGGTAGCCTTGTAACAGGAAACACAATCCGCAAGCAAACTAACAAAAGCGAAAACCGAACGGAACGAAGCGACACGAAACGAAACCAACAAACAAACAAACAATGAAGACAAGTGAAAAGCGAAGAGTTTTCCTTCTGCGAAATCTGAGCAAGGCTTTGTGCAACAAAGTGAGGAACTCACTTCGGTTGCCCCCGGTTGCTCCCCCAAATGGGGGCTAACGGGGCTCACTTTGCAGTCGTCCACATCCCCGATATATATTCTTTTATTCCCTGCCTCGCTCGCCGAATCAAATGTCAATAGAGAGTACATTTCATTCAGTCGGGGCGGTTGATGCTTTCCATCCAACAACCCACCGCCCACTTTGCAGCTCCCCGCGTTGTAGCTGTCACAGTGTTTGTTTGCGGATTTGAAGCTTTTTCCTCTTTGGCAACGCGCTTTTTTTTTACCACGCCTGGTGCCACTTATTCCTTGAAGGGGTAAGCTGATTTTCCAAGGAGCTATGCAACGCCTCTGAGAAAGGGTTAGAATCAAAGATGGTGATGGTTTCCTGTTAAGTATTAGCCATGCAGATTGATTATCACATCAATTATAGCTCTTTTTAGACTTCAAAGAGCATCCCAATTTCGTATAGATCCCTCTCGGATGTCTAATCTGCTTTTTGGTCCTGATTCTGGTTTTATTTCCGGCCATCTCCTTGATGCTGGCCTGCCTGTGGGTGGGTTGCGAGGAGGCGGACAGGCTCTTGCTTTGGTTTTTATTTGCACGGAAATGTATAATTTTTCCGAGTCAAATGTAAATACTTTTAGCGTATTTCTGTGGGTTTCATTGGGTTTAGGCGGCAGCAAGAGTCCGAAGGCGTGGCACATGCAAATGACACGCCTGATGCTGCGTAAATAATTTTAGCGCTCTCTCTTGGCATAAAATGCAAAATAAACATTTTATTTCAATGCCTGAGCTGCCTGGGCGCCTTGGCTGGCTGGGCTGCCTTGGCTTGGCGAGCTCCTTCTTCGAATGTGGGTCAAATGGTGGCCAAACAGGCAGAGAAAATAAATAAATAAGAAAGCGCCACTTTTATCCCAAAACCAGATGCCGAAAATACAGTTTAATTGCAAGTGGCTTGCGGTTCCGTCTCAGTTTCGGGGAAATGTCACGTTTCAACAGCTCAATTTTCGGTTTCGCGATACACGATACGAGATACCCGACTTTCAGAAGAAAACTTTCGGATCCAATTAAATTGGAGCGGTGCCGAGGATCTCGATTTGACAATTTATGCATCCTTGTGAGACGTCGGTCGCATATTTATTCCCATCGACGGCTAGACAATGACGCCTGCGGCCCAATAAATAACGCTCCCTTCTGACACAATCGAAATTGGCTGGCAAACAAATTCCTCCAGCGGCGATAAGGTCTGGGCCCCCAATTTTTATTTATACCGATGTCGGGTCGCGAAAAAGGTCAAACACTTAACCCGCATTGAGGGAGGCCAACCAAAAACCTGACATCAAATTATGGAATCGGGGGGAATCCTTTGGAATAATCTAAACAAATCTGATGGCAAGCGTCTGCCACTGAAGGTTGGCATGAGAATCTTTACAAAAAAGTAAGCCCTGCTTGGAAATGTCATGGGAAAAGTCCAGTACAGCGGGGTAACAATATCAGTCAGCACTCAGAACTACACCGATTAACACCCACAACACAACCCAAAAAAAAATACTAACACAATAAAAAAACATAAGACAAAAAAGTGTTTATTTGCTCGTTTCGTTTTTGGGAGACTTACGGTCACAACCACATTCAAGTTTCACTTTATTTTTTTTAAAGATCAAACCCCATATAAAGTAGAACTATATACACCCAGTATGGCAGCCAGAGAGACCATCAAGAAGGTTACATTCGATCCCATGAGTTTCATGCACTCGAATATGGCGGACAGGGCATCCGTGGAAACAACCGGCAGTAGGTCGAGTAGACTGAGCAGCAAGGCACTGGCGGAGAAGCTGACCTGGCAAGAGGCCAACCCGAAGTACAACTTCTTCGAGAGGGACCTCTTTCCAGACAGCTCGGACAGTTCCTCGGACGAATTCGACTTCCCGGAGACCCTGGTGGAGCGGGTCCATCGCATCTACTTTGCGCGCCGTCGGAAGCAGCACTACAATGAAGCCGCCAACCGGGCTCTAGCCAGGAAGTTGATTCACGAGGAGTTCGGCAGCCAAACGTTCAGTTCGCAAGGGAGCAAAAAGGATGAAGAGGGCATTCCTGACGAAGCGATGACTGAGTGTTCCATGTGTATAGATGAGTCATCGGAGGGCTCGTACCCCTTCTTCCAGCAATTAGATTCGTCCAGTGTGTCGACTGTGGATGAAGCAGAGTTGAAGGATGAACCAGAACCCGGATTCCAGCCGTCTCATCGCTGCTACGAAACACTGACTGGCTATAATAATACTGTTACTTCGAACAAAGTCGTCGCTGCACCCAAATCACCCGAGCCATCTCACGATCGAATACCAGATGACCCAGTACCTGAAACGACAGATCGACCACGAGAACTACCAAGCGCTCACATACCAACCTCATTCACCGATTCCCGAATGTTGGCCGACAATTTTTATGATATGGCTGAGGACAGGAATAATGTGCTCACTGCCATGGAGCATTGGTTGTCAATGAAGCATACCCGCGTGATGGACAAGGGCAAGAACTGGGACCTCGACCAGTCCCGCAATAGTGAGGACAAAAGAAAGGACAGAAAAAGTCGCAGTATCAACGTTTCTCGCGGGCAACTCTAAAGTGCAAATATTTCCCGCATCATACTGCAAAATATTTCTTTCAATAGCATTAAAATGAGAAAAAAAAGAATAATTTGAAACTATAATCTATTTTGTTTTGTTTTTCATACAATCCGGGTTGTTATTTTGGCCATCCATTTCCGCCCTAAGGATAAAGGATAATTCTTTTAATGAAGCATCTTCCACACACCTTTCCCCTGTAAATAGAAATTGTATCTCCATTCCAATTTAGACACCCTAATCGCCTCTGATATCAAATGGCTCCATAAGGATACTCCCTAAAGGCTTGAATGCCAAAAATAGTTTCCTCAACCCAAAAGACCGCACAATTATTTCGGCCATTAAGGACCCCAAGCCAACCCACACACATTGCTAAAGGAAAAGTGAGCCAAAAGGATAATGGCACATTACGAGTAGCCATACAAAAAATTATAAAAATAGCGAATAAACCACAACCATGCCATAAGTAGGCTTTACGTCTAAACTTCAAAGTGATAACTATTCAGTCACTTTTTCGAAACAGGGATCCTCAGTATATGCTTTGAGCTACACAGACCTACAACAAAATATATATCCACTGTATTAAGGAGCCAACAGGTATTTTTCACATTTAACATACACTCTACATCCTAATTTAAAGACATTTCCTTCTTTCCAATTGCGGATGGATGAGAAAAAAATAACCTTTGACCAAATGAACTTGGGCTCCCCCGTGCACTCCGATCCATATGAACATCACTTCGACCCAAGTCACATTGACAAATCAACGCCGGCACAAAAAGTAAAGACTGTTGCAGTGAACAATGAAGATCTGAAGAGGCAGCTCCGCAAGGAGGCGGTACACATTTTGCCCGAGATCTTTGTTAAAAACCCCGATAGCTCGGACGATTCTGACGATTTCGATATCCCAGAGACCATGCAGGAGAGGGCGCGCCGCCTTTGCTTCGCACGGCGCCGGAAGCTGCATTACACGGAGTTCACAACAGTGGCGCTGGCCAGACGCCTAATCCACGAGGAGTTCGCCAATTTCTCCGAGAGCGTGGAGAGCGAGGACATACGCTTGGAGGCCGCCATTACCGACGAGGAGTGCCCGCCATGCGAGGAGTCGACAAACACGTACCCCGTTATCCAGTACTTCCGCTCCACGCTTCTGTCCCATGTCTCAGACGATAGCCTTGTGAAGGAAGAGCCGGAGCCGGGCTTCGATCCGACCCATCCCTGCTATCAAACTCTGACCGGGCAAAACAGAGACCAACCCGAATCGGACCCCGATTCCGAACCGTTACTCCTCCGTAAAGAGCCATCAATGCCAGTTAATTTGGACAGTCCTGGGGATCTGTTCCCCGCATTCGCCACTTTACCCAAGGCCGAAGGGCGCACCCCCGCCTCCTCCGTGGTGGTGGATCGGAGTAGCCGACCGAAGCACACTCGAGTCCAAGAAGGCGATAAGACCTTCGACCTCGTAATGCGACAGTTGCCAAAGAAGAATGATAAGTCGAAGAGCAAGCCGAAGCTCAAGGACAATGTGTTGAGGGCGTCAACGAGAGTCAATTCTGTACAGATTCTTTAGAAACTCTGCCCTTCTTAAGAATATAAATAACTGTCAATGTAGCAAGTGCGCGATCAGCAAAAAATATAATTTTGAAGGACTAACCGCCTTTAAAGTCTCTGTGTGTATCATTGTCCTTAAAGCCTCCTCTGCAACAACTTTAATTCAATTCGCAAATACTGTTAATGAACGTTGCTTGGTATTTTCTAACTTAATGCTCCTCTTGGCCATGAAATGGAAATAAATATCATGTCATACGATCTGCAGCGAAAATCCTCACTCGGCTAATAAGGACTTTGTTGTCTGAGCAGGATAATGCCATTCCCTAAATTGTCTAGACGTTCTCGGTTGCTTGAACCTCTCGTGTGTTTGTCTTTTTACGATGCAGTCCCAGCTGCCAGTTCAAGTTCCCAAGTTCAAAGTCAAAGCCAAGAGATTTGATTATAACATTTAATTGCGGTTGGCTCCACACATGTGGAGCTGCTCATGTCCTATTAAAATAATTTAATGAACTGAAAACGATTCGGGGAGTAGAAGGCAAGGATTTTGTTACCAAAAAAATATTCCATTTGCTTTGCAAATGTTGGCCAACCCATGAATTACAGAGAATATTTAAAGACCTGCTGCGAGGAGCCCTTTGCAATTGTTTCAGGCATCTAATTTCCGTAATTTTGTGTGCTTTTTTGTGGGGGGGCAGCGAAAGTGACTCGTCATGCCGACGAATCAAGTCGAGTGGTCCCCAAGTGCCTCGTCCTAATCATCATCCAAACATTGTGGCCAGTCATTGTGACTTATGTCAACCCGATCAAGTGTGTCCTTGCTGTGAGTGTGTATGGGCATGTGTTTGCTTGCCCGGCCAGGATACAAAGCGATTGTTCTCCGAATTCGGAATTGTTTCAAGTACGATCCGGGCTTGGCCGGACAATGGTCGAGTACAATTGAAATTTCTGGCAGTGGGTGGGTGCTTCGGCAAATCGGTAACGAGGGGTGGTATGTTTGCCGGACACTTGCCGTCGAAGTAAATTACAAAAGGGGTCTAGTGGAGCACGTGAGATAGTCCGAGGCTGGGACTCCTTGGAAAACAATACAAATTATCGGTCAATGTGCCCCTTTTCCAATCAAGACTATTCCATTCATTAGATCCCACCAGGTCTTGGATTGATTGATCGATTGCCCGTTTGTTGTCCGAAGGACACTTGGCCTTTTTTTGGCTTGGCTAAGCCACTGGAACGCGTGAACCTGTCACAACGAGGGCTATCGCTGAAATCGAGCGTGGGATAAGCGCCACACGCCCATAAAATATTACTTAAAGCCGGCGGTCACGTGCCACGAGTGCTGACCCCAAAGGAAACCAAAAATCATAACTCAATGTCGGGCTAACCAAGTGCAAAAGCACGAAATTAGTTTACACTTGAACCCCGGTCACCTGGCCTGGCACTCTCACCTGTGCTGCCCCATCCCCCCGTTGGCCCCCTTCGTCGGACATATTTTCGCTGCAGTCGCAGTTGCAGTTGCAGTCGCAGTCTCAGTCGCAGTGGCATTCGTGTTCATGCATAAACAAAATGGCTGCTGCAACAACCGGAAACTGACAGCAAACGACATTTGCGATATGCATCATATGTCTGCCCCCTCAGCGCCGCTCCTGTCACTCTCAAGGATGCGGGGGCGGTGGTGGTGGTGGCGAGTCAGCTACTTGGCATATTTCTGTCGTGTCATTGTTCCTTGTGCGTCTTTTTTGCAGCTGCTCGTGATCCTTCTCCTATCGCCTCGCCTCTCCCCTCTACCCTGCCGCATGCCAACGCCACTGTCTGCCACTGTTAGCCTTGCAGGTGCAATTATGACGGCGGCATCGCATCGCTGGCACGGGTCTTGCCTGGCGAGGCAGGAGGCGGTCGGCGGGAGGCGATGGGGCATAGTATCCGCGCGTGTGTGAGTGTGGCAGTGTCAGCGACACATACACATTACATCATCAGGCAACTTTTTGCAACTGTCATAAAATGCCAGCAACAGCAAACAGAGAATGCCTCGTAGCTCATCAGTTAACGGCTGGGATACCCTTTTGGAAAAGTAATATTATAATAAAAAATAATATACCTTAAATTAAGCTTAGTTTATAAAATATAATTGTTTACTTACCTCAAAAACAAATACTTTCCTGGAAGAGTATTTTTTTGGCCATGAAAAACAGAATAGATAGCTCGAACAAGCTTGAAACAAATGAATGTTGAATGAATAAAAAACAGAAGCTAGAAGAGCAGGACATACCATTTCAAACTTCAGCTAAGGGCACAGTATTAATCAAAAAGAGTTTCTAGAATGGAAAAATAAAGTCAAGACTATGATGAGTTTAATATTTTAAATTAAAGTTTAGTTTGAGATTTTGAAACTATGATCCTGCAGAAAACTCATAGATAAAGTTAAAGGATCAAGTAGGAGATTCTCTACCAAGTCCTTTTCTAGACAGCTCACTGTACTATTTCTGTTGATTCTTTTGGTGCCTTCACTGCTCCTGTAGCTGCATTTCCGGCTGCTGCTCCTTCTGCTAAGCCGGAGTGCTAAATCCTTAAGCCACCTTGCTCCGCCCCGGCACAGCCCACTCCTCCGCCCACCCCGCGCCATGTCATTTCTCTAATGAGCTGTGTGTGTGTGCACGAGTGTAAGTGTGTTGCATTGTTGTTGACGTTTCAGCTGGCATATGATGCTTGTTAGTGACTTTTTTCTCCTCGCCGTTCAGTGTTGCTGTCCTGGCCGTTTTGTTGTTTGTTTCTTTCGTTTGCGGATGTGATCCTCCGGCCTGAGCTGAAATATTTTCATGAGTTTTGACAGTAATGTGTCGCAATGTTTGTCACAGTGTCCTTTTTTTCCTCTCAGCTCCGGCCAGGCGTCATCTAGCGCCGGAATGTCGGCCCAGTCATATGCATAGTGGGGGAGAGTAAAGGATATAGTGGGGAGGTCTCGTTTTCAGTTTCGTTTTTAACGGTTAAGATCTCACAATTTATAGTTTGAAATAAATTCTATATGAGAGTCAATCAACGATTTTATTCATAACAATTTTTCTTAATAATATAACCTCTTAGGAAAGCAGGAACACTCCTGGAATTGGATGCAGGATTCAGGACAAGAATCCGATGGGAAAGGATATAGGGGATAAGGGCCCTGATAGGGAATGGGGCCTGTTGGAGTCCCCTCGCTCGTCGCGAGTGTTTAAGCGTTGATTACACTTTCGTGTTTTGGCGTTGCTTGTCACTTGTCTCTTGTTCCTGTACAAGTTACTCGGCTCCATTGTTTTTCCGGCTGTTGTTGCTCTAGTTGCGGATAGTCGTAGTCGCAGTTGCAGTCGCAGTCGCAGTGCCACAGTGTTGTTCATTTGCCACATCTGTCTACATTTGCATGTTGTCTCTGCTCAACGAGTCTGTTGACTTCGTCCTGCGCTGGCAGCCTCCATTTTTTATTCCATAGGCAGGCGGATGTTTCTGCATGTGTGGGTCCTGCAGATCTTCCCATCTATGTAGTCCTTCGTTTTTGGGGAAATTACCAAACAAAGTTTTATTGAAAGCGGCCGAAAAAAAAATAAATTAATTTCCCAACGACAATGCCGGGCTGCAGTGCATGAATATTTGATATAAATAATTGCATTTTGTTATGTGCCAAATTAAAACGAAATGCCGTCATCATTTTTGATGGCATGTCAAATGTTGGGCATTAAGTTTTCAACCGAACCGAACTCCCCCGACTGGGGATGACTGACTGACTGACTGGTGGGCCACAAATCTTGCGTCAGCGTCTGGTGTTGATTGCCACAATGGGCATTCTGCAGCCTAGCCTACACTGGCAAACCCGAATACTCCCACACACACACACACACACACCCAGCAGTGGCCCATAAACACCCAGGAAGAGAGCCAGAAAGAGAGAAACAGTCGTAACAAGCGATATTTCATGTACATGCCATATATCAATGTCACTTTACTTTGGCAAACAGTTTCAGTTAATACACAATCAATGTACCAATGTGTTATCAATAATAAATTGCTGGCGATTTATCAGTCAATGCAGCAACAGCAACAACCTCAATGGCGAAAACAGGAGCCGCAGGAAGAGTACCAGCTATAGTGCCCGGCAACAAACAGAGCTTGCTGCCCAAAGTCTTAACTTGGCCGGAGAGAAATGATTCCCAAACTCCTTCCTTATGCGAACTCTGATACTCCTTACTCTAAGGATAATTTAATCTTCAAATCATTCTCTAACAGCAATCCTGCAATAGTTAAATTTTTTTAACACTTTTATTTAGTTTTGTGTATTTTTTATTTAGAATCTGAGACTCTATGCGATCATCGACTCCGCCAGAGACATTCTATTCTCCTGGCGCCTGAAAGGGTAAACGTGGAATTTGGGAGGAAAACTTTTAAATCCGCCCACCCCTGCCTCTTAACCGCTGGCCGCACACGAAAGTCAAACATAAATCGCCCCCGCCCACTCCATCTCCTGGCCAGGGCTGGCTCTTCGTCCTTTTCACTTTTTGTGAAAATTATAGCTTTGCGTGCAAGTCCAGAGAAAGAAATTACGGCCTTAAAATCTTCTATAATTATAGTCTATTTAAGTTAGCCATTGCCCCACTTAGACCCTCTCTGAGATTACTAATTTAATCAGATTAATTTCCATTTTCTAAACATTTTCTCTCAGTGCATTTGTGTGTTTCTTTCGGTGTGTGCGCTTTGCAAGTTATGCGCAGCATGCAGAACTATGCACGTGCTCGGCTGAAGTGTATAAATGTGCTAGTGGCGAACGGGTCCTGGGTCCTGGCAAATCCCCTGGCACGCCCCCATTTCCATACCGCCCGCCGCATCCCTCGACTGCCGCCACGGACCTTCGACAATGCGAGTCATGCGGTGGACTCATATCGGATGACAATTAGGCCCTGGTCATCAATTCCAAGTGCACAAGCGATAAATCTTTGGTAATTTGTATCTGTGTGTGCGGTGCTCCATCTTTCGTTCTCCTTGCTCTTTATTTTCTATGGAGAAGTGGCAGGGTGTATCCTGGCAGGTTAAGTGCCAGAAACTCTAACTAATGTTAACTAAAATTGTAAAATATTTTAAGATTTTTTATACAAGCCATAAGTGATTATATTTCGGCTACAAAGTTACAAGTTACAAAACTCCAATCAGCTTCCATTTCGGCGATCCGAGTTGCAAAAATGTCATGCATTTGGCAATCTCCTGCATCCTTTATCTGTCTATTTACACACGGCCGGCCACAAGGCTTTAATTTAAATAATTAATAAATTATTATGCTGGTCCGACTGACTGACTATTCTCCGCTGGGAGCGGATGTTGGCTAAAAGTTTCTCATTAAACAAATATTTTCACAGCAGTTAAAATTTATGTTGCCAGCCAGAGACGCAAACATTGGATAAATATGTATGGGAAATTTATGCGATGGCGGGCCTGGGCCTGGGAGCTGAGTACAGAGTTAGGTGAAAACTGCAGCAGAAGTAGTGCAGTGTAAACAGGAGGCGGGCCGGGCCGGGCCGGGCTTAGGACAAGGACATGCCAAAGGACACACACACACGCTCGCATGGCGGGAGGATGGAGAGGGCACATAATGCAAACATGTGACTTCCGCATGCGGTGCAAACACTTACGCACACTCCACCCCCTGTGCATTCATAAAGTTGCTCCCATAGTTGTTAACAACTCGAGCCAGTCTGTGGACGTTCTTGTGTCCTTTCCGACCGCTTGTAGCTGGTGTTGTTGGACCCAACTCCCCTCCCAGCACTCTGAGCCCCCGAAACCATACTGAGTTTGGGGTTAAAGCAGCATAATGTGAAATAACTTATTGCCCTTAAAATGTCATTTATGTCAACGGTAAGATAAGTTACACATACGCACTGTGCGCCCCGGCCCGGCCCTCCCATTAACCCCACAGCGCCCGCTGGTCCGGTTGGAGCTGCCTTGTGTTATTCTGTCTGCTTGGCAGGCTTCTGACAACAATTAAAGTCAACAGGAAATGTGACACATTTACTTTCGGTAATATAATATTTTCAATTATTTAGCATAAATGCATTACACGTCAGGCACGCTGCCCCAAAGCGAAGCTCAACTCGCAGATACCCTGCACTTGTACTATGTAGTACTTGTTTTGTATTTGAAAGACACCCATCACAGTCTGCTGTCGAAAGTACCTCAGTCTGAGGCCTTTTTAGATCAAGTATCCTTGCTTTCGCCCGTAATTTAACACATGTTTTGTGTTATACCATTCGAAATATCCTGCGGCAATTTCCAAAAACTAATTAGCTGCCTTGTTACAGCTTCGTTCAGATACATTCGCACAATAACAAGATTTTCCGTTTCCCCCTCAACTATGCTGTCTTCAATTTTGAATGCAATGTAAGGAGCGTCCTTCGGTTAGGCCCTGATGAGCACAATAAACATTTTCATTGGAGTGTAACTTTTATGCCGGTAGTTTGCTTGCCTCACATTATTATTTCATTGACTCGCCCCATGTCTCAGTCTGGCATGTGTTCTGGCACTCCATTAAAAGGCTGACAATAGCATGCACTTTAAATTCAGAATGCAATTTCTAAGCCATGGTTCTTGCATGAAAATGAGATGTATCATATTATTTTTCGGTCTCATTCAGCTAGTCCATGGCCCAATTAAGATAAGATCCACTTCGGCCACCAATCCGTCCAGATACTTATCGCCCATTTAACCCAATGAATATGTAAGCACGCATATCCGAAAGCATTGTGTGCTTAGCCGCGCCATTTAAATATCCACACAGAATTCAGACACAAAAACGAGTGGCAGCCAAATAAGGCAAACATTTGCCACGTATTTTGTCAAACCAGAAAATGGCCAAAAAATAAAATCGAGACACATTACCCACAATTAGGTGGGCTAGGAAAACTGTGGATAGATAGCGGATAGTGCCTGAACACATGTAAAATGCGGACAGGAAGCGGCTCTGATAGAGGCAATTAACAGCTCGACACGCTATATTTCCTCTATATGGAAAACAATATTTATTCCTGCCACGACATAGCACGTGGGCTGCGAGAAACGTTGTCCGTAACACCAATGAACAAATTTTAATATTATGTTTATAAAGATTTCCCTATTCAATGCATTAATTACGCTTTAATTGGGTCGAACACACTCCTGCTGCTTGAATCGCCAAACAGTTTTTTGAGTGTAGACCAGGGAAGCGGAAGGAACAAGGTGAGGCAATATAAATACGAAAAATTTGGACACATAATTAAAAATACAAAAGCATAAAGAGAGAAGGCAGAGGAAACGGCCGGCTAATGGCTGTCGATGGCGATTAATTTATTGTTATTGCTTAGGTAAACAAAAGACGGCATCAGTATCGGAATTGGATTCGAGAGCCCGACCATCCCGGGTTCTCGTATTATTAGTAAACCAAATGCGTAGCCATAAATTACCACTCAGAGCGATGCCCGAATGAATCTTGAGAGCAAAAACTCGGACCACAAAAGCAGATATGTAATGAAAATGCCTCAGACACAGGACTTGAGGTCCTTGAGGAGACGGCCGAGCCAGGGATTGGTCAGACGTGCGTGGCCAAGCCGAAAGAATCCTCACAAATTTGCGGAACGAATTGATCGTGCGCTGGCATATTTTATTCGGTGAATATTTCCCTCCTCTCGCCTCAATCAGGGCCGGAAAGGGCCCTTCTAATGCGTTTCCGTTTCCTCCGGTTCCAGCCAGAAGGTGGCCAAACTTGAAAAATCTATAACCGATTCTGTATATTTACAACCCACTGCGAACAGCAGTTCAAGTGGCAGCTCAAGTGATGCCTAATTATTCCAGCTAATCTGGTTTCATTAAGTGTTGGCTTTTATGTAATTCATAAGCAAACCATACAATAAACCTCAGCTCTGGGCAATCCCTACAAATGCTTTCAATGTTAAACCCTTTTTGGAACTCTTTTCCTTTCAGCGACCAGCCAACAATCGCCTTAATGTGAGTTGGCTTTTAATGCTCCCTTTTGGGAAAAGCCATCTATTTCAGGAACGAACAAAGTTAGTTAAATTCTCCCCCTTTCGAGTATGGAGTCGGTGTGTCAAAGGTGTTTTAATTAATTAGCTTTTTGTTTTCATGTTGGCGCTCTTTCTGGCTCGGCTTGCGCTTTCCTATAGCATTTTTCTCCCTGTTCCTAACCCTTCAGACCGCCATCCTGCAAATCGATTGCGTTTTTACGACAATGCGCGACTAATTTGTGTAAATTAAATTTATCGACCAGAAAATGGCACAGCAGCCCGCCTTCCGCTTCCGACCCCTTTCCCAGAGCCCACTCACTTAAATTAATCATACGCAGTGGGGTACCGGCGCAATGCAGTCGAAATTTGGGTCAGTTTCCGTCTTTGTTCGGCGTTTTCCAGCTCGCTTTCCTTCTCGGCCGACTCTATTGGCAGATTGGTTTGTTGTTTTTGCAGCCGCTTTCCTTTTCGATTTCGATTTGGGTGCGTTAAGCATACGCAATGTGGTCCGGCTGCAATTGAGGCTGACCCGTGAGTGAGTCTAGTGGCCATGTTCCATGTTCCCGCCATCATCGCACCACCCCTGACCCGCCCAGCCCAGCCTGCTTTTGGCCTTCTCTCCCGCTTTTGGCTTTTAATGTCCGAAACCGTAAACAGGCTACGCTCCGAAATGGCCTGCCAAGTGCCCACTAAAGCCGAACTTCTTTCCATTCTCACCTTGTGCCGGCCTGGCCCATTGCCAGTCCATCCCGCCCCGCCACTCCTCCCCCAGACACTCATGCACTTTCATTAAGTTTAATTAAATTCTCACTTTGTAAATGTCAATGCACAAAAACACACACAACTACCGGAGAAGGTCTATCCACATGCCAGAGGATGAGAACCTCTAGGAGAGTGAAGGCGAATACTCGATACTCAGCATGGAATGGAAAAAGTATAACCTGAATACCTGATAACCTGAAAAGCCAGAGCTCTTTTTTTGTAAAAGGATAACAAAGCCTAAGTATGAATACTCCCTCCGATACCCTCTACTTTTACGCTGCGACAAGCTGAGCGAATTTATAGTCCTCGGGCATGGCGACAAAAATCTTTCGCCAAGCAGGCACAAATAACAACACGTTGTGGATTTTTTCAGTTTCGTATGGCCACCTTATATTTTTTTGTTGTGCTTTATTTTTGGTTCATTTCGCAGACATTGTTGGCTTTTAATTTGGCCAGCACGCGAAGGCAACAAAAGGTAACGGCTTATTATGCAACAAAACTTTTCTATTTCCATTGGCACTTCTCTCCCATTCTCCAGCTTTTCCCATAGCCCATAGCCCGGGGCCAGGGCCAGGAGAGTTTTATTAATTCTTGCGCATTTTTCATGGGAAATTTCCCAGCCAGCCAAAGCCAAATAAATTCAAGTCAAAAATTCTGCCATAAACTTAACCATAAATAATTCAAAATAAACTTGAGCAGTGCAAGTACAAGTGCGAGTGTGCGAGTGTGAGTTTGGGTTTGGGATGTGTGTGAGTATTTTCGTGCTAGGATATTAACCCCAATTGCGCTTGGCACTTGTCGGGCCTGCCCCAGGCTGTTTTCTTTCCTGTGTTCCTGCCCCAGCCCTTCTTTCCATCGCCTCCTTTTTTTTAAGTGTTTTCCTTAAGCGCCGTAATCAGGCGCAGCGCGGCAGACAGAGAGCGGTTGAATGGAAGAGCAGGGCAGAAGGCACGCAAATATGCAAATATATGTGCCACATTCGTGTCTGTGTGGGGCCTGTATCTGTGTCCGTGTGGAGTATAAATTTAGTGGAATGTTTGTGCTTCTTCAGAGTTGCTGGTTCCGCTTCTGCTGCTCCTTAAGCTGCTCAGAGGCCGCCGTGGGGCAAAGCAAACAACAAGCACCGACTACAAGCAGCATACCCTGTAAACTATGGCCATGCGAGGGATTCATCAGCTACCGGGTTGGGTTTGGGGATCGGGGCTTTGACAAAGAGATGAAATAGTAAGGGTCGTCTTCACGTTTTCCATTTCCGAGAAAGAGCTGAAAACTTTTTTGGTTTAATTAAATATTCCCTACAAAGGGCATCCTGCCTTCTTCGCTCGGCCAGATTATCTTCAATTTCCTTGTACTTCTTGCTCAGCCCGGCTGCTTGATGGGCGCGCTTTTTTCTTGGCTCCAGTTCGGGTGGTGTATTGTATTTTTGGCCTATGCATGTTTAAAATTTTATGTTTGCCAATGTGTTTGGCATAAATGCGCGCCCCTTCCCGACCAGTGGTGTGTGCGCGCTTGTGTGTCTGTTGTTGTCTAAGCAAATGTTTGGCACCATGTGGCATGCGGCAACATGCGCCTTGCATATAAATTCCCCACCAGCTGCCTGACAATTTTTTCAAAGAAGGCTTTCCCCCGAAATCTTCTTTAAATTCCATAGCCGGCCCTGAACCCTGGCAGCTTTGATTTCTCTCACTTAATTTCCCCGGCATTGATTATGCGACCTTTAAGTGGCCCTAATTAAATTTGGCTAATTAATTTCGGCCAACAGCTTTGATATCGCCTGAATGATTCTGACCTACCCTCCCAAACAATATCTCAAAACTGTCAACGCATTCTGACCAGCAAATGCCCGAATTATGATGTCAACTTTCGAGTCAACACACGGCTGAGGGAACATTTGAACATTCATGTGAGTACGTGTGCACCCACCTTACCGCCACCCGCCCACACATGCAGCCATGCCACCCACGCACACGTTCATTAATCATTACCAAAAAGCTGTCCCCAGCGCGAACAAATTTTGTTCGATATAATTGTCATGCATGTGGCATAAGTATCTAAGACAGCAGACAACAAACAGCGCCAGTAGGACGAAAGAATTATATTTCATTTCGTGTTAAATTGCGCATAAATACTTTTATTACGTGTGTGTGTGCATGTTTCTTGTGTTTAGGTTGTGGACAGTAGTGTGTGGTGTGTGGGCTGGGTTGTTAGTTTTTGATGAGGGCAGTGACCCAGTTAAGTAGGGCTTGAGATTAGCTTTTTTATTTTTTCTAAATTATGAAAGGGATTTAAGGACATTCTGGCAAGACATAGTAGTATGGCATGCCAGCTAATGGAAAGTTTAATATTACGTATACGCATATGTCAGGATTCTGAGAAATTATACGACTATGAGATAAAGAATTCTTTGAATATATTTAGTAGCAGAGATAATGTTTCAGGTTTTCTCAAAACTCAAACTATTTTATTATCCTTAAAAAAAATCCGCAAAATGAAGTCTCGAATTCGCTAAATCGACGCCAAAATCGAGACTGACGTTGGACCCGATTTCGGAGGAGGCCGAGGGAAATCGAGGGAGCCGAAGCCGAAACGAGAGCAAGTCCGAAGCCGAGAGAAAGGACTTTCGAGAATCGTTTTCTCTCGCACTTGCTCACTTCATGCTCTGGAGAAGCTTTCGGCGTCGGAAAAGCGCCGAGTTGAAACAAGCGGCATTGAAACGCCACTCGTCTCATATTATCGCGGCTTTCCTTGAATTATCCTTTTTGCCAAAAACAAAAGTCACCTGGAGCCGCAACATTTCTGCAGTTGCACAGCCAAAAAACATGCCACTGTTATGTTGCAACTGGAGAATAAAATGTGGCAAGTACTCAAGGTTTAAGAAGGACATATGAGCTTAGTCTTCTGAAGAATAGAACTCATTTTATTATAATTTTAGTTATACATTATATGTTTTAATTATTATAATGTTTACTATTATGGAGACTTTTTTTAATTCCAGCTTAATTTGTGGTTTAATTCTTCTCCCCATTTTTTTTTCAAGTGATCTGCTGCACGGCAGGTAACCAAGTTTTAGGTTCTTCTTTTCGTTGGGGGCTTGAAATATATTCACTTAATGCACGCCCGTGTCCGTTTTGCTTGATGCGCCACGTTCTCAGTTGGCTGTGTGTCCCACCCCCTGGCCGCCTCTGCTTTTTTATTGGCCCTTGCCCCCTTGCTCCCCTCTTGGCCGGCTGGTGGGGTGTGTTTGTATTTGTGTGCTCTGCCGGTACCGTTAACGCGTGACTTCGAGTGCCCTTAATGCTGTAAATGAATATTTAATGTTAAAAGCACTTGTCGAAAATGCAGCAGTAACGATACCAGTGCCAGTGGTAGCCTCAGCCGTAGGACCAAACACCAGAGAAACAACAACTGCAGTCCGGTTTGGATGACTGGGAAAAGCAAAGGGCCAAAACGGTGCTGGTTGAGGGATGTGGTAAGGGACGCGGGCGCCGATGCGGACGCGGACGCGGACGCGGACACGGACGGAGAGGGCCTGTGTGCCGCTTCACTTAACGAGCAAGTTGATTTTAAATTGTTTTTGCAATTGGAGCATGCGATTAAATATAAATAGTTGCAGTCCGGTCCGGACCAACTTTAAAGGCCCCTTTTGCAAATTAGCCTCAACTTTAACTGCTCCTCTCTTTGGCCAACTGAATCCCAGACTCGCCAGGCCAGGCCAGCTGACATAAATAATGTTGTGTAGGCTCGGAGTTCGGGGCTCGAAACTGCCTTGTGGCACACTACCAGAAATTCCCATAAAGTATCAAGTTACTTGCTTGTGCTAACACTGCGTATACGTAATATTTACCCTTGACATTAAAAAAATGAATAAATTCCAAATGCCAAATCTTTTCACAGAATAAAGGACAAACAAATCCCTTAAATTTAAACGATTCCCTCTTTCCTTTGTTAATTGTTTTCACCCTCTATTCCTTACTCAGGCTGGAATATTTGAATTTCTTAGTGTACTTTTCCCACTTAACGTTGTCTGAGACAAATGTTTATAAACCGCTTAATTATTCACTTGGCCTTTTTCCTTCCTCACCCTCTCTGGGCCGTAAGCAGCGCCTTTTCATACTTTTCTCTTGTTTAGACGGCGGTGCGTGAGTCAGTTACTGTCTTGTGCTGCTCGGTGGCACGCAAAACAAATTGACACAAAGGCTCAGATTTTGCGGTGTTAAGTCGAGGCCGCATAAATCACGGAACTCTCGGGTTCACTGCCTGCTTTTCCTCTTGCTTGTCTTCTGCGACTGCTGCTTAAGCAGTTCTGCTCTATATTTCATAATTTCCCTCCACAAGGCCCCCAACTCGGCCATGTCTTTTTCGGCTAATGAAAAATTTCGCAGTGCTGAAAGGGCACTCATTTGGGCCCATATAAATATATTGCCCATATAAATAATACTGAAGGGAAATTGGCAGGGGAAAAGGGTGCAGGCTAAATGTAGACCATTAAAGTTATCAGTTTGTTCAGGGAAATGTTGTGTCCCTTTTCAGCAAAAAAGTATGCTATGAAAATTTTAGAATCTTGTAAAGTGTGTCGGGGGAGACATTTTTAGTGATGTTCACGGTTGGTTTTTAGAACATGTACATTTTTAATATTTGTTTCTGAATCCTTGAATTTTTTACTATACAAAATTTGATAAAAATGGCAACAAGTGCGTGGGAAGATTGTTTTATTCTCCTCTCTTTAACATTCAGCCATCTTCTTCTCTATCCTGCCTGGGGTCCTTCACTCCCAACCGAGACTCATGCTTATTTGCAAGTTGACCCGATTTTCTGCTGCACATGCATCATATCGTCTTAACGGAACACCAGCTTCACAATGCCTTAATAACTATCTTATAACTATTATCTTTATTATTTTGAGAGCTTTCTTAAAACAACTTCTATCGTTAGAAAAGCAGCTTTTATATATTTGTTATAAAAAAAAGTTATAAGCTGTGTGAACATAGCGTTAAAGTTCCACCGCAGAGGCAGCATCCAGTCAGTCATTGTGTGGTAGACTAAATATAAACTGCACTTCAAATGATGGGGCAACTTCTGTCTGCATTCGCCTCTGTGTGCGTTCCATTTTGCCTCGCTGTCAGCGCAATTGCTGTCATTGCACTTAACGCACTTGCGCCCATTCAGGGGCGGCGGCCAGGGGGCTGGTGACAAAAATTGAGGCGAGGGGTTGCTGACTGGGGGACATCCTCGTGCAGCATCCAGCAGCAACTGGCTGCAATTATGGCGTCTCAATGCGTTTTGTGCGTGGCTTTGGCAGTTAGCCTGGAAGCCTGCCGGTGCATATTTGCTGCACCACCCGAGTTGAGGATTGAGTGAAAAACTACACTGTCAAAAAATAAACATATTTTCATTCTAAAACTACAAATTATTTACAAAATGAACCATTTTATTTCCAAAAACTGTGCCTGGAAAAAGCTTGGAAAACTAGGGATACGCATTTCTGTAAAGAAAAAAGATCGAATCAGAATATTAAATATCGTTATCGATCGTCTTAGTGTTGGAAAGTGATAACACCTACGTATATTTTAAAGATTCAAGGTATACGAAACATATAAAATACAGTTCATTTGCTCACCATGTCCTTCACCATGACTCCTTGTCTTTCTTCCAATAAACCTACGATCCGCAGCTTCCATGAATGCCTGATTGCATGTCCATATATATTCTTCTATTATGTCTTCCGATTTATCAAGGCAACCCCAACCTGGATCACCTAGATTCTGCTTCCATAATCCAGATTATTTACCATACTAATTCTTCTTTTTGCTTATTCCAACTTCGTTGCGAAGTAAAAACTGGAAAGCTTGGAAAGTGGAGATGCACAAAAGTGCACTAAAATAAATCGAATGCAATCGGAATTACTTATGGAAAATCGATTATGTTCTAATTTTAGTGTTGAAAAGGTCTAACACTTTTAATTTGACAGCAATTGTTATAAAGAATAACACTAGTTTTTAGCTTTAAAAAAAGGTATATTAGTATTCTGTGCACATGAAATAGGGATGGCGATATGGGGAGCTGGTATGGGCAGAGGGACAGTGGCGGACAAAAGCGTTTTGCTTAGACACAAAAGCTTTGAATGCCCTCGGGGCAGCCATTAGCCTAATAACGCCATGCACCAACACACAGGCCGACGCACTGACACGCACACTCGTCCACAAACACACCAACCGCATATACCAGACTCCTCCACTTATGCTAGCAAAACTACTCATCAGGCACAGTGGAAAACAGAGCACAAAAGTGGACAACCAATATATTGGTAGAATAGTAACGGTTGGAAAATATAAAACTTTTCAATAAACACAAGAATATTTAATTTTTTAACATTTATATATATTTTTTTAGATTTCCTCGGAAGAATCACGGACCCATTGCCTCGCATTGCGTTTCTGGGCGGCTGTCACGTGTGCAGCCCTGCCACAGTCCTGGCAACAACAACGACAATAATGCCACAATAGTTGCAACAAACAGTGGGTGACAGACACGGGACTGGGAGGAGACTGAGATGGACAGACAGAGCGACAGCGTGATGAACGTCGCCCCAGCTTCGTTACAATTAACATAAATAATAGCCAAGTGGTCGCTTGCTGTCGTTGTTCTCGTTATGCTCTTTGTTCCTGATGTGGTTGTTGCTACTGTTACGCTTATTGTTGTTGTTGCTGAAAAGTGGAAATATATTTTTCACTTTTCATTTCTAATTATGACGCCTGGGACATGCTCCAAATGCCACAAACAAAATGTTTTGTTTTCTGCATTTTGTTGTGCGGTCACAGAGTGAAAGGTGCGTTAAAATTGTAAAACGTATACTGGCATGGTAATTAGTTTTGATAGGCCTCTTATGTCCTGCCGCCCTTTAATTGGCGGTCAAATTTGAAACCGTGTAAATGGACTTTTGGAAAACAGTGCATTGTGGAAGCATTATATTTTACAATTTGGACCGCATGTGCTTCCGCCATATACATAAATTTGAATTTCAAGTTCTATTTTAGGGCGCCCAAACAATGTAGCTCCACTCTCGCACTTCCCATTGACGTCTCGCCTTTTTCCAATTCCGATTTAGCTGTTCGTTCGGCTTAAAGAGACAATTGTGGGCCACACGCCCAAAAACAGTTACTCGAAAGCCGCCCAGAAAAACATTTTCGTCGCTGTCCAAACTCCGTTTGAAGAGTTACCCCAAGCAGTCAAAAGCTTTACTGCTTTTCCCCGTCCTTCGTCCTGATTTTCTCCCAGCCCCTCTGCTCGTCGTCCTGTAATGCCGCTCATTCCTCAAAATGTATGTGGCAACGTATGGTGGAAGCATTTTGTGGCATTCCATTGCTGATGCAGTAAGAGCAGCTTACGTTACGTATACGCAACGTCTGAGGTTTGGCAATAAAATTGCACATTGTTGTCCCCAACTTGTTGTTGCCGCGGCCGCTGCTGCCTTGCTGCCTGCTTTTGCTCCTGCTCCTGTTTCTGCTCTTGTTGTTGCTGTGAAAATTCCAACCATTGCAAGATTTATATGTTCCAGCCCTCTTAAGTGGTAGTCAGACATTGGTTTTAGGACCCCACGCCTTTCTCCCCTGCGTCGTCCTGCGTATTTTGTGCCCTGGATAAGACGACTTTATAAGTCTAGACGAGATGGAGTTGGGTGTGCTTGGTGACATTCAAATGCCGAGTTAAATTTCCCGCCAGCTGCCGAGATTTATGCGGGCTGGCAGCCTCTTCCGAAATCCCAAACCGAATCCCCGTCCAGGGTCAAGCATTTCTGAGGCTGCATAGTTTTCGGGTCGGGTGGCCAATGAACAAGGAAAGCAAAAAAATACCAAACTTTCTGCCAACATTTCCTACATATAAAATTCTGCTGTCTTCTGCTATATTTATATTTATTTCTTTTGGCCAGATTATTGAGCAAGTTTTCTGGTATTTTGAGCACAACTTATGGTGCAAAAATTGAATTGAATTGGGTACTCAGGAGGCAGAAAGGCTCTGCACCAGAAGCGGGTCCAAGTCGGAGTTTCTCGTGCCAACTTCCTACCAACCGAGCGGGCTAAAGGAGCGATTAGGGAGGGCCAGGACATCGGGCCAGAGGAGCGGAGGAGCTAAGGAAGTCGCAGACTGTGCGGACGAAAACTTTTATGCTTTTACACTCAACTTCCGTTCCACACACAAAATTTGTTTAATTAAAATTTTTGTGCAAAATCTGTAAATTGTTTCTGGGTTCGTTTCGTTTGCGCATCGCTTCTCCTGGTTTTCGTTCTTAGTTTTCTTTCCCAAAAAATAGTTTTGACAACACACAAAATTATTGCCACCAACTATGGAAATTGTTTAATTATGGCACAAGGGTCGAAATCAATGAAGTGAACTGCCGAAGGACGAAGGACTAGGACAAAGTCTATAGTTCTACTGAAGGACTTCAGTTTATAAAGTTCGAAGACTCGTTCTCTATTCGATTAATAGATAATATCCCTCTGATTGTCTAACAAATTTCATTGTATCCTTCAATCTGTTGCCCCATTCTCCCCAGTCTGTTTATCAATCCGGGATACCTTCTTCATCAATTATTCACTAATGCGCGCATAATATAGTTATATAATTGTGACACGAACTGCCATTGTTTTTGTTTTGGAAGTATCTCCCCTGCGCCCCACGAATGTCGCAGAAAATCCATCAATTTATCATGCCAAACGAGGGGGAGTTGGACACAGAGACAGAGGTGTGGAAACTATCCACGAATTCCCCCAAAAAGCGACAACGCACAAAATTATTCAAGTCAATGAACAATTTAATTTATCATTAATATAAAATCCGCCACAACCCAGGACCAGGAGTGGGGCGACCGTGGAGGGGAGACGTGTCGCCTTGGCGTGCTGCCATCGCATGGCACTTGAGCTAATCTCATATATCATCATCGCCGGGATCTGGTAACGAATGACAGGAAACCGAACCGAACAGAACAGACCAGAACCAGAACCGAGCCACACTAAAGCGACCCCACTCGCTTCTCGTTTTTCGCATTTCGTCCTGTCTCTCTGGCTCGTCGAACAATTTTTCTAATATGTTTGATTTTACTTTCAAATGGGCGACCTCTGCGCTGAGGCCATATCCGATCCCCCGCACTCAGACCCTCGGTGTGCCATAATTCTGGCCGGGAAAGTTGCTGGCATCAGCAGCAGAACCGGAAAATGCACTGCGAAAATTATGTTTCCCTCCGAGTAAAATGTGAGTAATGTATAGTCATAGATGGGTTAATAAATGTCCTTCATTGCAGGCTACAGGACTAGAAAATTCTACAACTTTGTATATTTAGGAACTATATTTTTTCCAAGTGATGGCAAGCTGGGTGGCCTGCAGAAGTCTGACCATTAATACTCAATTGGCTGTGCTTCCCGTGTGGATTGTGGTCGTGGTTGTAACTGGCCTCGCCCCCAGGACCGCCGGCTCCCCCGCAATTCCTCAATTTCCTCGAGTCTCGCCCTATCTATTCTATAGGATACTCTACTGGGCTGGCTGCCGTCGTCATCTTTGTCGTCTTGTGCTGACACTTGAATTGAATCGAAATTGGTTATTAGCAATTCTTACGAGAATCCCAACGACTCCGGCGACATCGGGAAGAAAACTGGAAGCAGAATGCCGGTGCGAAGACACCGAAGACCGAAGAGGATGGCCGGCTCCTCTTGAAAGGCGAATATGTTGAAAAAATGAAATTGGACAAGTTGGTAGAACGGTGTTTCAATTGGCCACGACCGGAATGGGTGTCCCTTTTGATGGTGGTCCGGAAAATCTTTGAAAATTATTATAAAATTATAATAATATAGGTACTTTTTCCTTTCATCCTTCTTATGTTTAGAGAACGAAACTATGTCTTATGTCACTGAAGCATTGATTATTTTGGGGACACAAGTAACACAGTCTCACCCGATTCATGGCCAACACATAAAGCTGGCAAGGAGCTTGTATGAGGATATATTGTGCCGGATGTGGACGTGTGGGTATCTGCTACGCAATATTTATTTGCCACCTTATTTTTTATAGCCGCAAGTTGATAGCGAGTCGGACGGACGGACAAAGCCTGCCAAAGGCAAGTCAACTTTTGCCAGTTTGATAGCCGCTCCGTGTCAATGCAAACAATGCAGTGGATAGCACGCAGATGGAGGCGTGGCAGTGACAGAGATAGAAACAGAAACAGGGACAGGAGCAGGAGCAGGAGCAGGAGCAGGAGCAGGAGCTGGAGCAGGACCAGACCAGGCCAGGGCAGGATAACAGGAAGCATCGAACAGAGAGCGGACATATCAATGGTTATTTTGGAGCAAAATGAAATCGTTTTTGTGTGCAAGTGGAAGTGTGAGAGTATGTGAATTTCCCGTGGAATGGCAGTCATGTTTACGATTCGATCGCATTCGCACACGATTTTGATTTTGATTTGTTTGCAGAAAACTCACTGTGGCGAAGGAAAGAGTGAGAGAGAGTGCATTCGCTTGGAATATCTAAGTTTTGCTAGAATCCCTCCCATCCTGCCCCCCTGCCAATGGTGGCCCAATCCTCCTTCCTGTACCCACACCCGATGCGATATGCGATGCTCCTGCTTCTGGCTCAGTGGGTTCCTGCTGATGCTCGCACAAAAGCCAGCTTCGAATCGCATGCTTTATGCATAAATAAACAAATCACTGAAATCAAAAACATTGAAAATGACTTCAAAACTCAACGCAATGTGCATCCAAGGACGAGAGCATGCATTCGCATTCGCATATTCCCATCGAATTGCAGCCGTTGGACATGTTTGCTCAACGTTTTTCCGCTTGCATTTATTTTCTAGGGGTTTCGCTTCCTGCCCTGTGATTTACTTTCAGTATGTGGATGTTGGCTTACGCTAGAGTTAAAGCTTTTCTTAAATTCATATGTTTTGGAGAGTTGTTTAAGCTCATATTAAATCTGAATAGAAGTAACTACTTCTGCAGTAAATGATCGAATGAAATTTATGTATTGTTGTCTGGAAATTGGAACTAGTGGTAATGATAACTTTCACTCTCGCCAAGGCTGAATGAAGGTTATGCCTTGGCCTTTTAACTCACACGCCCATTCCTCAAATATCCCGCCCTCGGCGTCTCCTTATCCTCATGCATATTCATGGCCGACACACATACGGCCTAAACGATGTCGGCCCAATCATCATCCAATTAGAACTGTAAAATTATACTAATTACAACTTTGAAATTAGAAATATGCAAATCTCCGGCCCCCGCCCGTCTCTGTTGTGTCTACGGCAAAGTTTGGCCTGATTAAAAATTTCATCAAAACTGTATAATACTCTATGTATTATGTGGTCGTGGGTGCCAGTGAGTGTGTTTGTGTGTGTGGAGGGGTTCGTCCGAGAGAGCTGCATATATTTGCTTAAATTATATTGACATCCAGCGGTCGCCGTGCAAGGTGACGGCTGCAAGACTCCTGATAAGTGAGCAAAGCTCTCCACGGCGAAGGCCTTAAAAAGTCACAGCTTAGAGAGTCAGCCAGGCGAGTCCACATACGGTCAACGGGGAGCGGAGAGATGGGATTGGGGGCTGGGGGAGCCAGAGACAACACTCATGAAAGCCAAGCCAAGACCGTAATGCATAAATTATGACAAAGCGCAAGCTCAAAAGTCACCAACTATATGTGTCACACATAAATATATGAATAAAAATTATAAATGCACAAAGGAAAAATTAGCACATTAAAAAGGAAACAGGACAGGACTCTCAACAGTATCTTCGCCTTCAGAGGAATACCTTAAAAGGTTTGTGGATTAATTCTTCATTCATTTTTTCGATTTTTTCTATATCTTTAGATTTTTTTCCTATATGGCCCACAGGGAAGTCTATATCTTTGTCAGTTTTCATCAGATCCTGGAGCGGAATACCTTAATCGAATTGTTGATTTCCTACCAATCTGCATCAAAACCTGAGGGCGAAATATTTTTTCGATTTTTCTTCCAAAATAAGATAAGCTTGCTTATAAAGTATTAGTTAAAAATTTCCGAATAGTCTTAATTGAAATGTTGGGAATCATGTGACCTTTATATATAGACATATAGTTCTAATGCAAGTGTTGTCAAATTTTTTTAAACTGTAATGTAATGGCTATAAAGACACTTTGTTGGCCAATTAGCGAACCCATTTCGGGAGAGTCTTTCAGAGGTACTTTACAACCCTATCGTGGCATTCATTGCTGGCATCTCAGATATGCCAAACACGCGTCGAAAGGAGTGGCCAGCGTTGGTCACGTGCCCGGAGAGTAAATTCAATCAATTTGCGATGACGACACAAGCTAGTGACAATTGCAGCTAGTCCTGGGAAAGGGCATTCGCCTAATTGGACGCTAATTGTAATGCAATTTACCAGCAGCGCTGAAAGGTCACCTAGGGAGGGCAGTGCGAAGCTTTAAGTCAGGGCTTACAGTGCAAACAAAAATGAAATAGAGTAGTGTGTGAGCTGAAATAGTTTCCAGGATGTCGGGCTCAGATAAGTTTTCCGAACTTCCTTTAATTCTCAGCCTGCCTATTTCCATCTACGCATTACTTGATCATTTTCCAATTGACGGGCCACAGCTGTTCCCTATTCTTTCGACTACTGCCTGACTGTCTGTTTTCGAATTGTCAAATTAAAACGGAAAAATGTTGAATTTGATTAGCGAAGCGTTAAAGGAAAAGACACAGCTCTCTGAAAAGGAAGCTAAGGAGGCAAGGGAACTAAGAAGAGCAGTGGAAGGCCAAGATAATGAGCCAGTGTTGGGGCATCGTTTAAGCGAAACTTTCCCCATCTTTTCGGCTCTGTTCTCAAGGCTGCTCATACATTTTCAGGGATGGAGAAGCAGCTAAAATAATTAATATTATGGGATAGTATTTGGGCATACTCCTACTAGAATTATTTAATACAATGTTCAGACACACAAGGGTCTTGGAATGAGGGTCTTAATTGATACCCAGCCCTAGCAAAATAGTTATTCAGTCAAGTGGGAGGCAGCTATCATTGGCAGCTACAAGCCAAGTACAAGAGCAACTGCAGCTGCTATTCCGGCCACGCCCAAAGGAACCTCCGTTCTAAAAAGAAATGGGTGCTCAGGGGCGGGTAGTCACTCCTTTGGCGGATAATTTTGTAATTATTTAACTTAATGGAAAACAAACTTAATTTCGTGCGGGAGAACGGGATAATAGTGATGAAAAAAGTTTTAAAAATCCAGACTCAAATGCAATTAACTTGGAGCAGCCCTGAAATGGAGAAAACCTGCCAATTGGTTGTAAATAAAAACCATTTCTTCACCGGTTCATTAGATACCAGAAGACTGGCAGCTGGAGCTCATCTCTGAAGAAGGAATTGAATAGTGCATTTGTTTAATTATTTGTTTATTGTTTGGTCTGAGGGCCTGGCTAATTGACAGCGAGAAGCGCTCAAGGAGCGGGAAACAGTGGCATCGAAAAGGGCAAGACTTGCTACCCAACTTATTGTGCAAAGTTCAAAGGTTGCCGAAACGTAGAGCTAACGGAAAATTGATAATCCGTCTGGCCCCCTCGAGTTTCCCCCGACCTGCCGGAGTGGATAAAGTTTTGTGGGCTGTCTGAGAGATCCGGTTATTAAGTGCTGCAAAAGTTGCCAGCCCCGAAAATGATAATTGGGCATTGAGAAGACAACCAAGCGAAGGACACCCACTACCAACCGCCTTTCGATCTGCTCGCCGAAAGAAGCATAATTAACACAAAATAATGATAAAGTTGCTGGCAACCCGCGCTTTCCTATCGCAGCCCATTCAATTACGTAAGTGTTCCCTCCTCGAGTTCCCGGGAGTAAAAGATTTACAGCCAAACTTAGCAGGAGTTGCAACTGCTCCTCTGGCTGGCAGTTGGGGATTTCTACTGACCCTTCAGTGGCTAGTTGGAAAATGGTTAAATAATCCACTTTTGAACAGCTCAAATCTGTGGAAATCGAGCCTGCAGGAGAAAAATATTTAGCTCCAAGAGGAGTTTAAATGAAAAGATTAGTCACTTTTTTAGTCCGGGCCTTTGAAAAACTAATTCCATATGTGCTCTCAACCACTCAGGGTTTAAAAAGAAAGAGTCAAGCCGAAAAAGAAATCCTCATTGCGCAAAAATTCAATTATGGCCAAGAAAAACATAAATGCAAATCTTGTGCAAAAAAAAAGCGCCAACGGCAAAAAAGTCCTGGCAGAAGGAGGTGATGGAAAATATGTTTAGAAAAGTGCGGAATTAAATGAGTTTCTGCACTCCTGCCATGTTTGCACTCATTTGTTCCTTGGCTCGTGCATGTTTATTTAGTCAATGGCAATTAAAGTCGCGCCACGCAAATTAAATGAAAACCATTTGCGAGCATTTCAAGCAGAATAATATAATACAAACTCTAATTTATACGGAGCTGCGTCGTCCTCCTCCGTTTTGTGCTTGTTTTGCCTATTTTATTTTATTTTTTCGTTAATTTTTCTTGCCTTTTTGTAGCAATATTTTATTTTAGTTGGCGCTAGTTTTTTAAATCAAAGTGAGTGAACGTGGGAAGGAGCGTAAGCGATAAGGGGCGAAGCAGCCAAGGAGCGGAGGAGCAGGGCGAGTGCCTGGTTAGGGTCGGGGCCAGTCCATTCCATTTCCAGCTAAATAAATAAAAAGTGAATTTTTAATTAAAAGTTAAGTGGCAACTCATTTAAATTAATGTTGACTCAAGCGTCATAGCAACACAGTTGGAGAGCCAAGCGGGCCACAAGGGGCGACGCAGTGTTTTTGGGTGCTTGGGTTGGGGGTGCCTGCGGAAAGAGGAAAATAGTGCAAGGGGTTTGGGAGGGCTCTGTACTCCTTAATAAGCATAATGCATTGCAGGACCTTGACTGCAAGAACCTCAATTGGAGCTGGAAAAGGAGAGAAAAATACGAAATAGCACAATAGATGTACCAATGAATATTTTCCAAAGCACTTACGATCTGCAGGACATTGAAAAGCAAATTTATGATGGTTAAGCTTTGTCCTAGAAACCCCAAAATACTCCTAATACAACTCCTAATCAACTTAATATATAAACCTTATTATTACCAAGTGATTAATCTCGAATGGAAGTACTAAAGACCTAAAATCTTGCAAATCAATTCTAGACTGCCAATGCCAATATCCGGACGATGAGAGCGGGCTAAATGTTTCTGCAAATTTGTTTGATCACTATGTGTTAATTTTGATTGCCAGACATTGGCAATTAATTACAATTGAAGCTGCCCCACACAACTGCACACTGCCGGTGGCATGCAGGTAAAGTTTGGAACTCGGCCCGAGTTGTCAGGAGTTGTCAGCTCACTGTCCACGCATATTAAATTTGTTTGCCGAGCTTTATTGAACTGTTTGCCATGGTGGGGCGCCTCCAGCCCGCAGGGGGATCGAGGGGCACACACTTAGACCATTGACTGCTCGCCAATTTGAATTGATGTATTTACGTCCGCCTGCAATTTGGAACGTGTGCATGGAATATAGATTTCGCCCCCGAAATGCTCTCCAATGATGCAGTCAACCGATTCCCATTCTGGTTCGAGTACCAGACTCAGCCAGTCGCTCATTTTGCCAGTTGTGTCTCTACATGCACTGTGAGAAAATAAAAAGGGATAATGGTATCATTATTAAATAACTTAAATACTTAAATACAATTTATATCAAACTAGTGACATTTTCATATACTTTTTATATATTTTTATATATACTTTTTATATATTCTGCTTTCTTTAAACGAAGGATAATCTTCTAATAAATACAATACGTTTTCTTGGTGTATGCACACACTCCAGAGTACATCCCAGGGCAGTTGTATTGCTTTAATTTCATCATCACACCCGCTCGTGCCTCGAATGCATGCAAATTTTGCCACCTTTCCACAAATTTTCCCCCAGTCTGGCCGTGTGTGCAGGTAGGTGTGTGGAAGGAGTGTGTGTGCCGGAGAATTCCCACAGCTCAGTCAATATTATTGATCAGGCGTCAGATTTTGTGAGGCCTCAATCGGAGTCAGTTGCACACACCAATTGTGGCAAATTTTCATAGCTCGGTCCTCCTCACAGTCCCCGCTCGTCGGTTGTGCAATTTCCGACTGAAAGCCTTAAGCCATGAGACGGGGCAGTAATCGCCCCCGGCGAGGGACTTACGAGCAATTAGCGTTGGCCCCGATGGGAAGAAATCAATGGACACCAGAATTTATAGAGTTCCCATGGAGGTTTACGTATAAAACGTAAACTAAACGAGTACCTATACGACTATGCTTTCAATCTTGGTATCCAGAATTTTCCTATAGCTACTGAGACTGAGAGTTAAAGCCACCGACGCGATATGAAATAACCTTAGCCCCAACCACCTCCAGTCCACCATTTTTCTCCGGGGGCGTTTCGATTGCGTAGTTGGTAGTAAAAATGAGTTGGCATTTTTTTGCTCTATTAATTTTTGTTGCCCCTAACTAGCGGCAGGCAGAGGCCTAAGCCCGAGGCCTTAAGGCCTGTAAAATTTAATTGAGAGCGGGCCAGAGGCCCAGGGCCTCGGGAAAGTGACGCCGAGGACAAGGCTGGGAAAGTGAGAAATAGAGAAATGGAGAAGAGAAACAGAAATAGAGTAAGCCAAGCCAGACCACTTCCGCACGCACATCTACACACACCACTCGGAATTTGCGAAGGTTCCTTATTAATAAAACAAATACCGGAAGGAACCAGAAAGAATTCGCTTCAGCGTCGAAAGTTTAAATACTCTGCAAAGGATAAAATAAATGATGGGGAAAAATTTACCATTCCTCAGGAAGAATATAAAAAATAGGAAAGAAAACGGAGACGAAGAAAGTAGAATTTTTTCTTGGTATTGCTTTATAAGCCATATTTTCAATAACCCAGAACCGAGAGATGGCAGCACAGAACTGACAAAGTTTCTTGTGCTTTTCGCAACTTTCTTCTACTCATTCAGCCTTAAGCCCACTTTCTCCACCCCCCCAACTGACTGTCTTTTGGCATTCGCCTGGGTTCGCCTATTATTTGCGCATTTTATTTCCATTGAACATTTCATTGACACTTTGACAGCAGCATTGACATTTGCGTGACTCGGGTGATTAGAATATGCGCCTCCCAAGCTCCTTTCTTTCTGCCGTCTCTTTCACTAGCAGTCCTGCCGTCTCTTTCAGCCCATTCGCCATTCAATCTTATTATGCTTCGACTTAGTTTTTCATTGCTGCGCCATTTTATGGCCAAGGGACTTAGTGTGTGCAATTAATTTTATTTCACTAACAATGAAATTTAAGTATGGGGCGAGGGAACTTTAAAATTAACTTTTTTGTTCAAGTAGCTGTCTATAATAGGATGTAGTTTTAAATAACAAAGGTTATCCTTGTAATCTTCTAATAATACATGCCAAAAATTTAAAGCCATTTAAAGTGATTCTTCTTTAAGTTTTTTGTGTCAATAAGTACCCATACCCCTACATAACTTTCCTCAAATCGATTCAGCCTCGAACGCCTCGAGAATACACATCTGCTGTTGTTCTCTGAAATTTATCTGACTTGTAATCCAATTCGCTTTGCATGTCGCCCCGTGTCGCCAATTTAATGGTGCCACATCTATACATTCGTGTAGGTACAACTATATATACCCGGCATATCCCGGAATAGAAGCTGCTTCAACCTGGCCTAGAGATAAACGATTGTCGCTTAGAGTCCTTGATGTGCCAATTTTCATAGCTGATGTCGTTCTTTGGTTGCCACTTCATGACTGCCTGCGAAATCGCCTCAAGATGTTGACAGTCTTTGCATCTTATTGCAAGTTGCAGAGCCAGTCGCTTATGCAGACAAATGTTGTGCTTTAAGGCGAATGACCGACGCGAAAAGGAAACCACAATTTTTCCGGCTTATTTAATTTGTTGCAACAAAGTGTACCTCGAAATCGAGTTATTATAACTCGGTTTCCGGCTGTTGCTTCAGAATTTTATTGCGTTTTTGGCAGGCTGCTTCAAATCTACTTTGGCCGGGCTAACCAAATAAAAAACCAATATGAACTTAATAAATGAAATCAAGAGCGGAATTGTTTGTATTTTACAAACAGCTTTGGTTGCTTTTTTGGGGGAGATGGGTGGCCATCTAAGTCTAAGTTAAATTACTGGACAGAAGCACCCTTATTACCAAAGTTAAATACTTTAGTAATGACTCATTTAACTTTCAGTGCCACCTGACAAGCCATTTTGCCACAATCAGCCAACTAATTGCCCAACTCCCGACTCATTGGAACATTTGCAGATGTGTCATAACCCCAGGACTGTCTTTGTTCTCCACCGACAATACAGAAGCTAATGCAGTGACATAACCAGCCATCCATCCATCCATCTATCCATCCAACCATCATGCATCCATCCAAGCCATTCATCTCTTGTTAACTAAACACAATCGAATGACGGACAAAAGGCGTTGGGAGAATGGAATTGCAATATTACGTATACGCTACGTGGTCTGCCTGGCACACTGACTGACTGACTGACTGCCTGACTGACTATCTGTTTATCTGCCTTTGCACTTTAGTTTTTTATGCTCCAGCCGTAAGCCTGGGGCATTTAATTGAACAAGTGAGCACTTTATTAAAATGTCACTCAACTGTGTTTAGTGAGCTCCGAAAAGCAGGAGGACTGTTGTGGAGCAAGCTGACTTGGGGATTGCCGACGACGTGGTCTGTGCAAATTTTATTACAGCTGTGTCAGGCATTTTGACAGCAGGTTTCACCTACATTTAACACCGGGAGCACAAAAAACAATCATATTTTCAATTTCGACTCAATGGTTACTCTGTACTGTAAGTTTTCATTTAAAATGTTTGAATCTCATTGCTAGAATAAGAATTCCTACTCTTTGTAGCTGACTCTTTGTGCCTTTGGAATACAACTTTTAATAGCACGGCCTGCTGTGACTAATTTCCTTTGAAAACCTGGCATACCCTTGTAGCTTCACGGATTACCTCTTCTAGAAAAAAAAGTGGAAACAACAACTAACCGGAACGGGAGCAGTTGCAGTCACGGATGCCGCAGTCGACTTGGACTGCATTTAGCGTATGCATATTTAATATTTCCCAGGCAAGTTGCAACCAACAACAAATACAACAACGGCTGAAAAAACTCCAGAAACTCTCCAGCCAAAGCCAAGGAACAGTAGCGAAAAAAGGGTTCCAAACTGGAGTACAAAAAACGGGGGGAACACAGCTCATACTCGTATATCATTTGACCCTGCTGGCAGTCACCCTCTCTAGTCCTCCCTCTTCGCGTATCCTTTTTCCTGCTAACAAGAAGCAAACAACAGGAAACCAAAGCGGGAGAGGTGGCGGGCAGGAGCAGGAGCAGGATCAGGAGCAGGAGCGGCTGGGGTGGGACGTGGGAGTGAAAAAAGTTTTGAAATGAAAAAGCAGTCAGCATATGAAATGAGTTTATTACTCAAAATGCTCCGCTGTGTGTGCGTGTGTGTGTGAATGCGGCACGCTTTAAGTGGCATGCATGCACCATGTGATGAAGGGCGTGAGGCAAGGCGCGGGGCGTGGCCGGTGCCAAGTCCCAGCCCAGGAAGGAGCTGACGTCCTACGCCGCTGACGTCGCCACCGCCGGGTTGCAGGCGAATAGTTAGCTGGATTTATTTATAAATAATTTCCAAACATAAATCGCTGCGCAGCTTAATCAAATTTACGGCAGACAGTGAGTGGCAAAGCTACGGGGCCGCGGTGCTACAAAGACACATAATCTGTGCAAGGACATAAGCGAGATTTGCAATTAATATTTCAACTGTCTCTACAGTATTTTCAATATAACAAACCGCCAGGATTTTCTTGTCATCGCGGGAAATGAAAAGGAAATGCTCTAAAAATACCCATTTGTGTTAATTGAGCTCGACAGGACCTGGTACAACAATAACAAATTGCATAATGCACAGTCGCAGGCAACAACAGGAACAGGATGCACTGCAAAGCGGATGGTGCGCCGGAAATTGGCTTATAGATGCCGGGCCATAGATATTTAGCCACGCTTCCCGTTCGGCCAAATGGCAGATTGAAGATGCAAATTCAGACGTGGATTGCATATGTCCCATTAAAGGAAGTGTTGCCTCGAAATGTCTGCGAACTTGTGCTTCTAAGTACCTCTTTAAATGGCTTTCGATGTGGCAAGGTATGCGGCTAATAATGGGTAGTAACCAAACTTGAAAAAAATTTGGGGCAAAAAGTAATTTGTAATTTTGCAGGCCTTACCAACTGTTCTCTAAAATCTAATCTAATAATCAAATTTTCTCAGTCAAATAAATTAATTGCTCAGATTCATGCATTTTCATTGAGCCCTCAAACTCCCCTCTTGACCTTCAAACACTCGAGTAAGCGCATTAGTTTTAGCTTTTAGCATTTTTTGCCTTACCAGCTCTTGGCCAGAGAAAAGAAACTTTCCCGGGTAGGAAGCGCATAAAAGGGGGCCGCTTGGCAGAAGGTCGCCTGGCTGCATTAGCCGGCTTGCTGGCGGCTCAAGTGCAAAATCGAATTTAGGTAACGAAATTTTATCCTGCTTGCCAAGGATCCCCCTGCGAGCCCTATTTTTTTTTTTCTAAACACCTATCAGCCAGCTTCCCACTTGGCTGGCAACATTTTCCCTGGCTGCGTCCTGAAAAAATCCACCTTTTCTAACCACTCTTAACAGCAGTCGACGATGCGACGATGGCGATAAGCGCCTGGAACATGCGTGCTAAAAACACACACACTCGCATCCAAGCAGAGAAAGAAATATTTTATTTTAAATAAAAATAAATTGTATTTATTTTTTTTAGAACTTTAGACTTATAGAAGAGATCCAGAAAACTATAAAATAATATCTAATATTTTAACAAATAAATAAACCTTTTTAGTTCAGTGCACTCATGCACCTGTGCTCGCCCTAATGCTGGTCACAAAAACAAAGGCAAGGACTAGGCTAAAGGGGGTGGAAAGAGGGCCGGGCGGCCTTGGTGGGAGGTGCTGCTTAGCTCGGGGTCAAAGGGTGTTGCAAATTCAGCTGGAGCAGCAGCAGCAACAGCAGCAGCATCAGCACCTTTGCCATTAACCCAACTCGGTTCGTTTTGGTTCGGTTTTTGCTGGATGCAGCTTCTTCCTTTTTGCTATTAGTTTTCGCCACATGTTTGTGTGTGCCATCCCTCCTTTCTGTCCACTTCCCCAGTTCCTAGTCCTCAGTCCCTAGTCCCCAGCCCCTAGCCCTTCACTCCGAGCATACCCGCACTCACCTGTTCGTTTTTTGTTTTAAGTGCAACATGAAATGTGCATACCAAGGAGCAGGCCAACCCGACACGGACATGGGCCTGGACAGACTCCCGGCTCTCCTCATCCGCATTTTGCTTGGCTCATCCTTGGATGGCACCTCCCCCAGCCTTCCAGGCTACCCCCGATCTACCGCAGAGTAATACACTCCCAGTGGCTAAGCCAGGGTGTGCATGTAAGCATGTTACTATTGCCAAGCCCCTCCATGTGCTACCGATGTTTTCGTAGTCTAGTTTTGGGCCTGGAAACTAAGATATATGGCAGCTGCCAAAAGATGCAAAACATGCACACACCCTAGTTGAGTTAGTCAACGAATACCAATGCCGAATACAGCGGACTCTTAGCTAAGATGTAATAATGTATGATTAATGCTTAAATTGTACAATAATCTCTCGAATTCTAAAAATTGATTTTCACTCTGCTCCCACTGATTTACTATTGTTTCTGCTTCTCATCTGGGGTAATAAGGAAATTCCTGACATAAAACTAGACTCGTGAGCTCCCTTTTCCACCGCTGTCAGCCTACGCTCCAGGCGGTCGTGTTCGAGCCGTAGCTTCCTCACGACCTTCCTCTTGTGTTTTGAAAAGTCAACGCACTCATCGTAGTCCTTCAGCAAGGCTGGATAGTGCATCAGGCAGCCCAACCTGCGCAGGTTCTGTTGCTCCTTTTTCAGCTTGTTGTGGTGCAGAACTTCCTTGTGAAGCCGATCCCGGCACTTTTTTCTAACATCTTGCTGCTCGAGGAGCCTGGACGCCAACTGGCTAAGCATATTTCTGGCCATCGTCTCCTTATTCTTCCAGTGCGCCATTGCGTGCATGTTGTAGGTGACGATCTCACTGAGACGCCTCAGTTCGATGTCCTTTTCTTTGGGTGCAAGGATATAAGGAGGGTTTCAAAAATTAAGACTAACTTACCTTGTATTTTGATGAGCAGGGAGTGGTTGTGCGCCTGATTAGACAGATATGCGTTCACCGACAGGCCCCCATCAGTACATTCCATTTTCTCTGCCAACTGAAGGACAACGAATCAAAAACCTATAAGGAAAAATATCGAAAAGGCTTACGGTAGAAAACATCGCGTATCGATGTTGTATGTAGAGCAAGTTTCGCCGCACCGCAGACACCTCGTCCCGGGTCCTGTTCATTTTCTTCATTATGTCGTCGATAACGCCCTTTAGGCGGTCGAAACCATCCTTGAGCAGAGTTTCCTTGACCTTGGACTCGAATTTCCTTTTCTTTTCTTCCATTACAGCCTCGGCGGCCAGTTCTTCCTCCCTCAGTTTGGCTATGAGTTTCTTCTTGGTAGCGTTTAGGGCGCGCATATACTCCAGTCGATAGTCCAGTTCCTCGAGTACGGCCCTATGGCGCATCTGGCTCATCGTCTGGGTTCGTTTTGATTCAGTGATGAAGGGGAGGACCTTTCTACGCGCATAGTACTCAGTGACCAGTCGGTCGAGGCTCTGATTCTTGTATATCTCCTCCTGATAGTCCTGAGCTAGCACTGCCAAGCGCTTGTGCAGTCTTTTCTTGTCCAGATACCGGCGCAAAACGGCATCCGGGTGCTCTTCCAAATCAACAATTTGGTTGATCATGGTGTCCAGGAAGTTTTCGACGGCCTCGAGAGTGGCTACATGCATGCGATATTCAAGTGAACTAGACGTGGAGCCATCGTAGTCTATCCTCGTGTGGCGAGGCTCAATCTTCATCATACTCCGGGACACATCCTCGACAGATGATTTCCCCTCAACTATAACCTCGATATCGCTGTCAGTCAGGCTGCTCAGACTGATTTCCGAGATCTGGCTTGAGCTTCCAGAATACTTGGCAGATTCTGCTTCCGCCTCTAGGTGCCAGTCTGTAGATTCTTCCAATGCGGTGGATTCTCGAAAATCTACCAGCGTGTTCATTGAGACCTGCTTTTTTCGAATGGACTCCTTTTTAGTATATATAGGCACCTCCACACTTGATGAGGACGAAAGTTCCTCTATTTTCGGAACTCTTCTGAATTGCTGCAGAAAATTATATCGCAGCTCTTGTATATCCTCCTCAGCATCATCGTCTTCCGGAATTAGTGACTCGGCTATACTTGGAAGCTCCTCCTCAGTATCCTTACGCGAAGCGGGTGAAGGCCGTTTTGAGCTCTTTGATGAAATCGGTTCAAGATTATCTAAGGATTCTGACAGCTCGTCAAAATGAAGTGGGTCTGCCTCACTAATAGCAGGCGTTTCTTCCGCAAGGTTTTGAAGATGCTTCAAATAATATATTTTGTAGGGTTCCGGATTTTTCGATATTAACTCGTTTCTTTTGCTTTTGCGACCTTTGACACTGGACACCCTGGACGAAGTAGTTGATATAACACTTGGCATTGAGTCCGAACTATCCACACTCATCAAGTCGAAGGGGTATCCTTTAGAGAAACGTGCCCGGTACGATACTCGACTCTGTCTCCGTGACGATTCTTTAGAGCCCTTTGCGGATACCAGGTTGGGTACAGATTTGCGTGAAATTGTAGATCTAGTACTACGTGCTGATCTAGAAGAAGTTACTGATCTAGCAGACACAGATCTAGGTACAGATCTACCTACAGATCTGGCAGAGCCAGATCTAGGTATAGTTCTCGAAGATACAGTTGTTAGATTTGACATCGGTTTTTGGGAGCTGGTCGAGGTTTTATCTTTATTCCCCTTATTATGTTGCATTCGGAGGGGTGGTGCAATCGCGGCGACCACGGTCTTTTTGGGTTCCTTTTTTAGCCCCTTCTTCTTAGTTTTCTTCTTTGTGTGCGCACTCTTCTGGGAGCCTTCGGGGGAAAATGATTTCCTTTGGGAATGGAAGTTAGTAATTTTTTCCTTTAAAGATCTTTCGTCGTGCGAGGAAACTGATTGTGAGCCAGAGTTGGCAGTTACCTCAGATAGTCTTACATTTTGCTCAATATCCGGTTTTGATTCATTTTGCAACACTTCCGGTTCTGTTTCAAAATGCAACATATCCGGTTCTTTTGCATTTTGCAATGCAACTGGTTCTGTTACATTTTGCAACACACCCGGATCTGTTCCATTTTGCATCATATTCGGTTTTGAGCCATTTTGCACCATACCCGATTCTGTTCCACTTTGCAGCATATCCGGTTTTGATCCATTCTGCTGGATAAACGGTTCTGTTCCCTTCTGCATCGTATCTGGTTTTGTTTCATTTTGCAACAACTCCGGTTCGGTTCCACTTTGCAACAGAACCGGTTTTGTTCCATTTTGCATCCCATCCGGTTCTGTTCCTCTTTTCAACGTTTCCGGTTCTGTTCCCTCCTGCAACATATCCGGCAATTCTGGAGCTGTTACGATCTCACTCATGGCAATACTAATAAGCAATCAACACTCAAGGAGAACGAGGAATAATTGCGAAATAAACAGCTAAGGAAAACAAGAACGTCAACCCAACGGATGTGTGAAAGTGTGATATTTGAATGAAAGCCAACTAGTCCCAATACTTTTCCAGCAAACGCTTTCACTTTTAAACTTTTCCGACTTTATTTCGCACCTATAACATCAATTCCAACACCCTGCGCAGGCACTCGGCAGCCTCTTGCGGCTCAGAGCAGTTACCTGGCCAAGAAAAATAGAAAAAAACCCAATATCTGATTCTCCCTTTTTGGCTGACTAACTTGTCTGTGTCGTTCCCGCCTCAGTCCCCTGAGGCAGCTGCCTGTTGTTGGTTAATATCATCACTCATGTATGCCGCATACTAAAGAGAATTTATCATGTCTGTTGCTGCCGCTGCTGCTGCTTCTTCTACTTCTTCTACTGCAGCTATAAAAAATAGAAGGATCTGGGGACGAGTGCCGGAAAATGCGGAAGGGGAAGGGAGTGCGGAAAACTCAGAGGTTCGAGGCTTCTGGGCTTTCGTCTGCATTGCTTGCCCCGGGGCCGTGGCGCCACCCATTGTCGCTCAAGTGTTTCGGCAAACTGGCTTGCCATCTGTAAGGAAAGTGATGGCAAACGAGAGAACTAGTCTGTGGAAGCGGCAGAAGAGGGATTGGCCAGAAGGATATCTGTCTATATGGAGAAAGGGGTAGCCTGCAACAACAGATCATGACGGACTTGAGATTCAGAAATAATGGCAATTGAACCATTAGATGTATTAACTAAAAAGAGAAATAAATCAGAAACGAATCAGGGAACAAATAATATAATAATGTTCTCCTATCACTGGGTAGCTGCCATTCGGTAACGCCTCAGTGACACCTTTTTGTGGCCTTTAGTTTAGTTTGATGCTGCTGCCACGGCTGCTGGTGCATATTCGTAAATTCGTTTACGTTTACCTAGCTCGCTGGCACCCCTCCGTCCGCCCGCGCTGCCGTTGCCGTCCCTTTGGGCCACCGCCATCAGCTAAGTAGATTTGGGCAACCTGCATGCAGCCATGTTGCAGCTGCATCGTTTGAGTGCGATATATATGCGAATATATATAGTGATTTTTTGGGGAAGTGCGGGTGGTGACTGGGCGGTTGGGGGAAGCGGGCAAAGCGATGCAGGGCCAGCTGCCCTCTCTCTGGGATTTTTGGCAAATTGCCTAAAACTTTCTTTATATTTCGTGTAATGAATTCCAGCGAGAGACGGCTGCGGACGAGAGTTTGAAGCGAAGAGAGTAGGAAAACGTTGGTCCTGCTGGCCGCAAAAAAAAAAAGGAAAGTGTAATGGAGGAGAGTGTGGGAAGTGGTGCATACATTGCGTATGCGTAATGTGTAACAGATATTCCACATACGCCATGTGGTCGGGTGGTGTGTGCGAGTTCCGTTTCCGCAATTAAAATGTTGATTACATGAAGTACGACTGCCGCTTGTTTCTTTCCTTTTTGCCACGCCCCTCTCCTCTCGCCCGCGTCACTGAGCTGTTGGTGCCACAAAGGAAAACGGAAATTATGTGTAGATGCGGGCGTTGGCGCTTAGCTAAGCTTTTCATTCAGCATTAACAGCGGCAACAATGAGCAGAACACATAAATTGCAAACATTTGACTGGGACGCGATAAGGAGTCCGATAGGATGGCAACCGCGGGGCGGGAAGTCTGCAGAGGCGGTGGGCGGGTTTAATGACTTACCTCAGTGGCAAAGACGAGACAAACGACAAACAAAAGCCCGTTCCCAAGGATTCGCTAAAGTTGAAAACAAAAATAGCCTGAAAAAAGCGACCAAATTATTTTTAACCACAAGGTATTTAAAAAGAGGCATGGCTAATATTATAAACGGTTGGTTAAATTGTACAATAAACCGAAATAAGAGGTATCTTGTAGAAAAGGGCTCAGGTAGATTTGGAAGATTTTTTTACTCTAGAAGTACATTGTCCTTGCTTACAGGATCTTCCAAGTATAGAGTGGATTGTAGTTAATTTGCAAGATAAAGCCCCAGTGCTGCGTGGAAAAATAAAAATAATGCGTACTTGGCAAAGTTGAATGCTCCAGCGGCTGACAAAAAACATGCCTTACACCGTAATTAAATCAATCATACGACCTGTTGGTAAGGAGCTGAGACAGAAACAGAAGCGAAAGGAGCAGCCAGAAGGGAGCAGGAGCTGGAGCAGGGCTGGGCAGATAGATGGGAGGCAACAGGCGCGACGAAGGCAACGCCCCCGCACACACCTGGAGAAATTCACGGCCCTGCCCCTCACTCAACCCCTCCAGCCACGGTCCACTTTCTGCCCCCTTGTTTAGCATAAATGAATATTTATAATTCAAACGCCTTTGCCCGTGCCAGCTCTTGCCATTCCTTCAGTATGCAAAGCAGTGGCGGCGACTGAAGATCCGCAAAGTGCCTTTTTTTTGGGGGAGGGCAGCGGAGAAAGTATCGAAGAAAGGTAGAAAGAGTGAGAGAAAGGGGGGAAACAGGTGGGTAAGCGTGAAAGAAGGAATAATTTTTTATGAATATTTATTTGTTTTTACGAAATCGAAGTTATGCATTTGCTGTTCGCTGCTCGCTCCTTCATGCTGGAAATAATGCTCTGTTAGACATGTGCCCCGCCCCATCCGACCACCATTTTGCGCCCTTCGAAGTGCCATCAAAGTTTTCCCCTCTTCGACTGCTGAAAGGTGCGTAAGACAATTTAATTTATTTGATGCATTAAAGCAGAAATATTAACGCTATAAATCAATGAGAACAAAAGTTTTTCTTCTCTCTGTTGTTTTTGCCGTCCCACGCCGCTCTTGTTTAAGTGTATTTCGTATTAATTTATGTGTATGCCCTTAACCCTACCCCCTGCTCATATCCTGTCCCTTTGGGCCTGGCCGAAAAATTTTCGCTCCGTTTTTTCCTTTGCGCGTATTTTTTATGACAGCTGCGGGCAAAGTTATGGGACTAAAAGTTGACATTTGGAGGTGGGGTGGGGCTGGATTCTGATTTGGGGTAGGAGAGACGGTCTTCGAAGGCCATCGATACATTTATGAATTCATACGAAGTCCTTACCAAGGACGAGACTTAAATTATTTTAATCTATCAAATATTATTTCCGATTATAATTGCTTATTCATTTAAGAAGGTCTGATATAGATATATATTTTTACTTTACTCGGGATTTGGGCGTTTTAGCCACAAACGTTTTGGTTGCCAAAGGAATCCGATTCAGTTAAGCCAGACTGCACCATTAGCTAAGCAAACAAAATGTGCAGAGTCCTCAGATCTCTGTGCCCCCAACTTGCCTCTTTAACCCCTTATTTTTTGCAGAGACCCTCACTGGTCTTTGCCGAGCTGAGAACCACATATAAGCTTAAAAATTTCAAGTGCTGCACCGATTTCGACCCATTCCCAAAAATGAAGTAAAATGCCACTGACCCAGGACGAATTTTTAGATAGAACACGAGTCGGAGGAGTTAACACTGAAAGAAATTAACCCATATTTTCCATTCCTTACTAGGAATTGTAATATTTTTATAGCCTCTAAGATTTTTCCAGTGTAGAGGGAATGCACAAGCAATGGCAGTGGTCAGCATTTGCATATGGAGGAAGAGAAAGCCCGGAGCAGAGAAAGGATACTAGGTTGAATCCTACCAAAACCTACATTTGAACCCTTAAAGCCTTACCCAGTTGTGAACGAAAAATTGCCTCGACTTTAACTCGATTAATGCACACAAAATGCAATTATTTGCTTTATTTCTCATTTTCAATTTGAAATTGCATTTTAACTCATTGTCATTACAGTTGGGCAAAAAAGTCGCTCAGTTAACCCCCCAACTTTCGGTTGCGTGCATCGCATAGATAAAGTCATATATCAGGGATAATTTTAAAAGTCCTTCCTGTAACCCCACTCCGCCCTATTCCACTGACGTCATCAGTTGAAGTTTGGCTTTCTGGTCTGTTGGTTCATTAAATATTGTGATAATTTTTCATATTTATTTTTAAGTGGTTTACTGTGACAGTTAAATTTACATTTTATTTCATTAAGCAAGGGCCATTTATATTTGATTTTCACATCCACGCTCATTTGTATTTATGTATTCCGCTGCGTTTGTGGATTTGTGTATGCGGGTGTATTCTTTTATTTCGTCTTCCATTTAATTGTGCTTAATTAAGCGCCAAAAATAATATTTTGTTTTTCGTTGTTTTCCTTGAAACTACGGCTGGCCAACAGGGCGGATGTGTGATGTGTGAGGGGTTTAATCAAGTGTCCTTGAATATTTAAAATAATTAAGTGCCGTCTCACTGCAACGTTTAATATTATGGACTTAAATACTCCAGAAACAGTACTCGAAGGTCTTTAATAAAGTTTATGTGTAAAAGGAAGCATTTAAATAGAATCTTAACCAGTTTTTGGATTGTTTTTTAAATTAGCTTTAAGAAATGAACTAAAATTAGTTTATAAAGAAATATGTTACCTAACATTTATAATGGCACTTTTAAATTAACATTGTTCTGGTCATGATACAAGAACTACTGGTATAGGTACTTATATAGTAAAATATCCCATTATTTTTGGGCTTTTATGTTAACTAACCTGCCCAACACAATAACAGTTGTGACTTTGCATAAAAGTAGTTTCTATGAAAAGGAACAAGTATTTATACTATATTATTGCAGGTTCTAATATTTCATGACAAGGGATAGCCAAGGATATCTGCTAAATGAATGTGAATAAAAGACTTGGTTTTTGATTCTTTTGTTCCATATTATTTTTTAAACGCTAACATCCTTTTATGAAACTACCTCTGATTCTGTTAAGTCCTGATAGCAGATCCTAACTGACCTGGGACATGGTCCTGCTAACAGCCCCATCTTAAAGGAACGTTTTGGAAACGAATCAAACAAGAGCGCCAGAAAGCACTGCTCTCCCAGCTTTGTCCTCGAGGACGAGCTTTCTCGCACTTTCTCTCGGTGAAAGGCGCCCCAGCAGGGTAGGTTCCCGCCTTGGCCGTGCGAGGGCGCCACGACGCACAAGGCACTGCGAAGTACCAGTTTTTTTTAGTCAACATTTCAACGCTGAGTCGAACGCACGTCGTTTTTGCCGCGCGCGGACTTGAGGTCCGCTCTTTTGAAAGCGTTTCCCGAATCCGATACGAAACTCAAAACTGAACCAGGCGACGCCACACACTCGGACACACACACACGTGGCCCACAGAGACTGCGGTTGTGTGAGTGGGCACTAAAAGTAATTTCGTGTTTACAAAAAACAAAACCCAGAAGGAGGAAGGCAAAAATATACAAAATAGAAACGAAAAAGTGCAAGTGTGGCAAAAATAATAACAGAATCGTACAAACATACATATTCGAAGCAGTGCTTTGGGAAAATATGCAGGTCCCGAAAATAAAAGTGGACGCGAAATCTGTAGTGGAAATACTTTGAACCTGGCATGCGGCATTTGTTGCGTGCCACAAACATTTGTCAAGCATTTGCTGTTGTTTTTGAAACTGAGAAAACGGTTGCGGTTGCGGTTAATTAAAGCGCAAAAAGTGGAACACAAGAAGTAATCATCAGGCAACCTCAAAGTAACCAAAATTAAAATAATGCGAGCAGAAGCAGGGACTCGGGGAGAATAAATAAAACTTCTAAGCAAAAAAAATTCGGCTTCAGTGGAATTTGAAGCTTATGTTCTTTAAGCATAAAATAGTGTCCAGTTGAGAGACAGTCTTTAGATTCTCAACAACCACAAGCTAACATGGTTAAAAATGCCAACCAGAAATAGCTTCATAAATTCCACTTTCGGCCAAAGAATATTTAATCTTTAATTATATTTTTTCATTTTGTTGGCTTTCTCCTCTCTCTCTCGCTTACTTTCTTTTTTAGCGCTCCTCTTTCTCCTTCCGCTTCAATTTAGGCTAATTATGTTGCTTGGCTAGCTGGGATTTTAAGTCCGCTTAGAGTGGGGGCGAGGCAGGTCACCCTGTCCTATATTTCCTATAAGGCAGGGTCTCGGCCATCCACGTCGTTCTGCATACTTCTGCGGGCAGTCCTGATTTCATTGTCCTTATTTTCGCGAATGCTCTCGCCAGTATTGTTGTAATTATAATAACAGCTCCGGGTGTTGTTGCTTTATTATCTGCACCTGACTTGTTAGCTATTTATTTGTGTTTATTGCGCCATTGTTTGTTTTGAGCCAAATGGAGGGACGCAAAAAACCAGGAGGAGATATTTTTGCTGGTTGTCAGGGTCTGACATGCATATTTATATTTATAAATATTTATAACTATTTGTTAATTGCTCTTGTTGTCGCTAGATTTGTGAATGTCCATAAATAATGTCCGACTATGGCAAAAATCATATTCGCATATTTAACAACGTTTTTTTGTATTAAGGCCTGAAGGCCTTTGTGTAAAAGTAGATCACGTTCATTAATAAAAGTGCGAGTTTTTATCGTTTGCTGCTTAAAAAGATAATTATAAATAATGTTCAAACAAAAAGTTTTTACCGAGGCACTTTATTCTAGATTGTTCAGATGAACAGTCCATTTAAAAAAAATTCAATTATCAAATGAGGTTATAAATTCACTTATTTTATATAAGAGTATAGATGTGTTATTTTCTAGAATATACATAGATCACAAATCATACTTTACTAGGCAGCTTCATGAAGTATGATATAGTGAGAAAAATAAATTGTATCCTCTTGAAAAAGTTGATCCAATTTTGAGTTAAAGTGACCAACCCAATTGCCTGGCAACCGTCTTCCGAAACCCCTAAATCAGGAAAAGGGTTGAGGACCGAAGGACCTTAAATTTATATGGCAAGGTCTCCGTTCCGTTTTGGCGCTTTCCACGCTTTTCCCGCATCGGAACCGAGAAAACGGCTGCTGTGTAATTAATCTTTGCCCGAAATGCTTGAAAATTTATGTCTTTAACTTGACTGCAGCCCAGCTCCATATGATGGAAGGCAGAGCACCGAAGGAAAGTGGCGAAATTTTGGCGAGGGAGAGGAGAGAAGGTCGTTTAATAGTTTTTGCCTTTAACTTTTCCGTTGTTTTCGTTCGCGTCGCGATTAAAAGTGATTAATAGCCAACATTTTATTACCGAACAGAGGCAGCACTAAAAGGGAAGCCCCAAAACAACTTAATGTCCAAATGAAATAAGTGAAATTTTCACACCGAAATTAATAAAGACATTAGTGCGTGTGGGCGTGGCTCATTTAGGGCATTTAACCGAGGCAAAAATGTGCGCACTGGATCCCTACAGCCAGCACCAGCTGCCGCACCACCATAAAACCGAGACCCGCCACCGCCACCACCACGCCTCGCCCCACCAGCACGGGCAGCTGGCGGCGGAGCAACAGGCTCCGGGAACTAGGAAGTCGGCCACGGGACATGGAGCCGGTCGAAGGACAGCGGCGTCAAATCTGCAGATTTGGTATATCCTGCATGTGATACTCGTCCTAATCGGTGAGTTATAAATCTTACTCTCGTTTTACATATTTTCTGGTGAGTCCTGGAGGGCCTGCTCTATTTTTCTCCTTTCTAGGCACATTTTAAATGGCCCATAATTAATGCAGGGCTTTTGGCTAGTTTTTCATTACAAATTTTTTGCAAAAGGGTTCGCCCAAAACACTAATGGGCGCAAGTATGAGGGAATTCATTTTAAGTGGGGTCATAAACACGAGCAAGTTTACCCAAGAGATAATTATATTGTATTTTTAATCGTTGCCCTAACTGGAAAAATCGTTAAACTTTATTACTGAGTCACACTAGCTTTCAAGCAGAATAACAAAGACCTCAAGAGTGGGCCAGGATTTCCCAAAAATCCTACTGCAACCAAGAATTCTACACACTTCATAATCAAATGTTTTTTCAACATCTTTCCGAGAAGGAAACGCAAGTTCCCCCCACAACAAATTCCAACAGAAAATCCCAAGAAAAACAATCAACAAATTGAACGCCAAAGAGCAAAACAATCAAACAGGACCTATGTCCGAAAACAAAGGAGTCGAGTCGTTCAGGACAAATTGTGGAACGCAGACGGAATAGAAATTAATAAATTGAACAAGTCCCTTCTTGGGGCTCACTTTGGTTGTTTTTTTTTTGTACTCTGTACATTTTTGATTGAAAAGTATGTTCGAACATGCTATATTTTGGTATGACATTCATAAAGAAATCTTCCAAAAGTTCTGTTTATAGGAAACTTCCTCTCAGAAGAGGTAGTTGCCACTTCCTAAGACAAAATGTTTCTCTTTTTATCGCATTTTTCGGGGGTTCAAGCAAGTTAAATTGACATTTCCGCCCAGACCGACTCGTGAGGAAGCCACTAATATCGTGGTCTGGTAGGAGGGAAGGACTGTTACTGTCTTTTCATTATTTTCAAATCATATCACAAAGGCAGAGGGAGGACGGCTGCCGGAGATAGAGACTGCTGAGAAGCGGAAACGGATATGGTTCCAAGTGAATGTTTGCACACCAGCGGGAATCTCCTGGTCGTCCCAGTCCCGCCCACTCTCTGATCTGCTGTGTGTGTGTGTGTGTGTGCGTTGGCTTAATTCAACGTCTCATTTGCATACATTAAAATGTCACATTTTACATGTCGTTTGTGCGTCTCGCCTTAAGCCTAACAGCAGGAACAGCATCAGCATCAGCAGTAGCAGTGGCAGTGGCAGAGGCAGGAGCCAACGCCCGTCAGTTAACGTTAAGGATCCTCCCCGGCCTCCGGCCTCCAGCCACCACCACCCACTACTCCCTCGGCCTACACATAAACTACATTAGCAATTGGAGGCGAGCAGCCAAAGGCAGCCATGTAAAAATGGCTTAACGCGCAAATCTTTCAACTAAACATTAATCCTAATGGTTTTCAATTTTGTTGCGCCTTCTGTGGCAAGTCAAGTTTGGTTTTTTTTTTCGCATTTTTTTTTGCTTCGGCAGCCCCTGCCCCCGTTTGCCATCCTCACTCTTCATTTTTGCGCTTTGGCTTCGGTTGTGGGTCCTGCTTTGCATGTTAATACGCTCTTTGATATTGCCGAGTTGCGCCTGCAGCCTGATTGCTTCTGACAGCGTCTCCCCAGTCAAGCTGCTCAGCCGCCAAGCCACGAAGCCACCAAGCCTCCATCGGCCCGCCCCCATCTACAATTCGCCCCTCATCCGCAGGCTAACTGTAAATTTGAAATTCGTTGAAATTTCATTGGAAATTCAGCTCGTTCTCATTGAATTTTGCCAAAAATAATGCAAAACGAAAAGCCAAACACAAATAAAGGAGCTCCACCTGCTCTCACTTTCGCCGGCCAACATCTATATGTGACTATGAATATAGGCCGCTATTTTCCCATTTTTTCCGCATCCAGCTCATTAGCTGGCAACACCAATCGCCATTATTCAAGTCGAGAGGACAGGGGTCAAAATAATCACATAGTATCTGCTTACTTTCATGCACATTATTTTCAAGGATATTGATGGTGAGCCAACTGGACCGAAAAAGTATGCTACGCTTTTTGGCACACACCATGCATCCTTGATTTATCATTTAAACTTATACTTATTTAAAAAGAAATACATTTAATCTAAGCTTAAACTAAGATTTCAGATTCCAAGAACATCTTTTAGTGCTCCGAGAAGAGCACCCGGCAGATGATGCATATGTGGGCATTATGGCCTACATATGTAGGCGCTTAAACGGATACTGTGTGTTTATCCACCGCCCCTCCTACCCACACAAAACACCATTAAATTGTTGCTCGCAAACTGAGCAAAAGCTCAAGTAGGCTTTTGTTTAAATAAAATTGTGTCGCCACAATGGCCGAGGCAACTGAGGCTCTGTGGGCATGCATGCTAGTGTTTTTTCTCCCGTTGTTGTTTATTTTGATTATTCACACACGCATACACAGATTGCTGCCACAGATAAAATACGCACACATACAATATATATAACATACACACTCGTATCAATGTCATGTGTTTGCCAGACAAAAACATTTTGAGCCACTAAGCTTTTGTTGAAGTTTATCTCTACATTTGCCCAATTGATGGAAGCTCCTAGATTGTTTCTATTTTCTTCCTGATGCTTTTTATTTTATTGCCATTGACACAAGGACACGGCAGCCGAGGTGTCTCAAACACAAATAAATAATAAGGAAATGTGGAGCGGGACGTCCATCAACAGTAATCCAGAGCCTTCCGCATATTTCACGACACTCTTCGATAACATCGTTTTGATGAAGCAAATTGCTTAAAACGCATTCGTTGTCAGAAAAATACAGTCATTATTGCAGGTGAGAGGTAAAATCAGTGCTGTACTCTAAGAAGGCCTCCACTAGATGTTTTTGGGAAAAATTGTAGCATTTTAATTAAAAGTAAGAGCCGAAAACCAGACGAAAAAAGCTGAAACGCACAGTAAAGACAAACAAAGGAGGGAAGGTCCGAAGTGACCCATAAGGTCCTGTCCGGTTTTTCACTTCAGTTCGGCCCAATTCAGTCCGATCCGGTCCGAAAACGCCCCTAAGCAAATTGAAACAAAATGAAAGTCTCCGTGTGCTGACTTCTTGCGGCTGTTTTTTTTCTATACGTCTTTATTGAAATCATTAGAGCGAGGACGAGGCAGCAAGTATATATTGGGGCTCGGGCGGGATTGGGCATTAGTGTCTAACGAGGCTCAGACGAACGACCGACGGCCGCCTATTAATCATGCAGACTTCACGTTCCATTAAGCAGTCAACGAGTGAATGGAAGTTTCGGGGGGACTCGTGGCTCGAGCGGCAGGAGTGGTGGATGAGGGGCAGTGTGTTGGTTTGTGCCCAAAAATGTTTGAAGCATAATTCCTCAACTTGATCGGATTACGATTGGGTCAACCTAGGTCATTGCCTAAACAAACTGGGCAAGTCAGAGAGTCTATAGAATTTAAGCGCACTCTGGAAAATATATAAACTAAACAAAAAACAGATGTTTGTTTTATAAATTAAGCTCAATTAATATTTATCTTTTACGAAATAAAAAATAAATTAAAAAAGTGCACTTTTCATGAGTTTATTTATCCCTGATATCCATTAATTTTCAATACTCGATTCACCCGAACAAAAAGGTTGTGCGAACATGTAAATAAAAACCCTGAAGTTCACAGGAGACGTGGCAGGATGGAAAACGAGGGCTGAGAAAGGACATGCTGCTCCTGAAAAGTACAAACATTGCGAGGCAAACAAAGTCAGTGGCCACTGGGTGCACCATTTGCCTGTTTCGAACTTCTGGCTCCTAATGGTGAAAATATTGTATTACAAAAATTTGTGGAGCTATCCCGAAAAAAGAGCAAGTAAAAAAGAGCAACGTCGGAGGGAAGAAAAACACCCTTTAAAACGGATCCAGAAAAGGTCTTGCTTCTCGTGTTTCTCCGACTGCTGCTAACGATATGGAAAATTTATCAAAAAATACAAGGGCCGGCAACAACATGACACCATCTGACCGACCGTCCAGGCATAAAATAATCAGCCCGGCCAAGGATGACCGGGACGGGTGCGGCAAATGGGGCACGAGTGGAGGGCGTAGAAAAGGCAAATGTTGGACTAAAAGGCTTTTCAGGTCAGAACCTGGCAACCTCAACCTCAAGGGCGTTGATGGCCAGCAAATTGATTTGGATTCGCAGTCAAAAATTATCAAATGTGCAAATCGAAAGGAGGAATCTGTGCGGAGTCATTTGATTAATTTGCTTACAAGATCTCCGATGAGATTGAGTTCGATGGGAGCAATAAAGAAACCCAAATTCTCAAGGGAATCTATATTACATTATCAAAATTCCGCTCATCCAATCACTGACCTTCGAAGAGTGTTTTTTTTAAGAAATTTTTTATGCACTCTGTACGGAAGAAAGCACTTGATTAGGAGAAAGTGCAGACAAGCGAGAGAAAAGGCTTGAGACACTCGAGCGGATAAGGCCGTTGTCGGTGTGAGTAAATAAGACTCTCACGCCCACAATCCCACAATCAGAGCTCCGGCTAAGTCGTGTAAGCCGCTCACCAAAGCGTAAAGACAATTCAATCGATGGCCCACACCCGGCAAAGTTTCTTCCACTTCTCCGCCGCCTTCGGGCCAACTATGTATTTGAAATATTTTCACTTGTGTCATTTCCTCGAACACTTTCCCTCGGAATGCGCTTCGGAAGTTTAGGGATGGGCCCGTGTCTGGCCAAGGAAACATTAGTTACATGTGCCTGCAGCTCGGGCTGATTTATTCACGCATCATTTGCCACGCCCCCCGCCTGTCACGCGCCCATCGCTGCCAAGACGCACTCTCGAGCCTGGTCCTGGCAAATGGCAAGTGGCAGCTCAATGTTGGTTTTAAAGTCCACTAAGTGGAGTGTTTTTTTGCTCCTCGAAGGACACAGCCAAACGAATCATTGCGAAAGTATTTTTTCAGATTTAAAATAATATTTAAGAAATATTAAATAAAATAAAATAATATAAGAACTTGCCATCTCGAGGGGCTCTTTTGTTAAAGTGTATTTTGGTCTCCTAGTCTGCTGCCTTTTGTTAGGCGCCTGCAGTGGATTTTTGGCAGTGACTGTGCGGCGCAAATAGAGCGGAAAAATTCCGCCTCCGGCTCCTTCCTTGGCTTCGGCTCCCGCTTCCACGCCCAAAGTGAAAGTTGCAGGCGAAAGTTTGCCATTTGACTGGACCAGAGCTCTGAGTTGTCGTAATTTATTTGGGCCGCTGGTAATCAATGCCTCCACTGAGTGTTCGGATGGGTTAAGCTTATCGCATCCGTTTTTCGGCCCCGTTCCATGGACTTTAACTTGTAAAGGGCCGGAGGGAGTGGGCCGACGGGCAGGACAGTTTTATGGGCGGCAGTTGAAAGGTCACTGCAGATGGTCGATTTGTGGCCCATCCCGCCGCCTTGCCCCTCACGGTTCTGGTACTGGTGCCACTCCAGCCAGAATTTATGACGAACATGCTGCAACATCCTGTTAACATACCCATTTGCATATCCACATGCACATGAGCCCAGTCCGCTGTCCGTTGGTTTGTTTGTTTGCGAAAGATCTGTGGAAGGCCAAAAAAAATAAATAAAGAAGGGAGAAAGTACTGGCACATCCATAACAATAAAGCCGCATTAGCAGCTGGCCCTGCTACAAAACAATGCCAGCCAAATTGTTGGCTAAATTATAACCATCATTTTAATGGTTATATTCGTTTTATTCCGCTTTGGCCCAAAAACCAAGAGCTCAGCACAAAAATCGCCACGCAAATGATGCTCAAGATGGCCAACAACAATAATGGCTGCACAAAAAATGGTTAGAATGTCATTGCTGGTGTTTGGCGCTGGACTAGACCGGACTACGCATCTCCTACATTTTTAATATTTTTTCCAATAGCTTAGAACATAGTTGTTGAAGACTCATGTAGTAAATATTTGATGGACTTCTGTGAACATTGTAAGCTTTTACCTCCTCAGCTCAATGGAATTTTTATTGTCCTTCCTCGAACGCAGTATACCCGGTGGCTTGTGGGTAGGGTATTCATAAATTTATATCAAAATGCGCAGCACTTGTGTGCAGTTGGCGCGGCCACAAAGTAAAGAGAGGGGCGGAGAAAGCAGTGAAAGCGGCGCGGGGGATGAGTGGCATCAGAGAAAAGAGAACAGCGGCATCCCAAACTTCCAATGGCCTGAATGAGTGTTTGAGTGAGCATGTGTGTGTGTGTGTGTGTGAGCTTTAGTGCAATGGCGGTCGTGTGAGTGTGTGAGTGAGCGTGCAGCTGCTTTCATTATGACAGTTGAGTGTCGGCGAATTTTCCACTCCCCCGAAGGGCAAAACTTTCCTTTTCAGGACAGCGTGAAAAAAATATGAAAAAAGCCATGTCCTGAATATAAATGTGGCTTTTTTTCAGTGTAATTCTGGACTCCCTTCAAAGTCGCTGCTTTTTGTTGCTTTGAGCGTATCATAAAATTTTAATTGAATCCTGACATTCGCCATGTGGGCGAATGGGTGGCCGGCGCGTAGAGATTACACCAACTTTACAGTTGTCAATAACTTTGATGTCGCCAAAGTCGCTGTGGCATCTTTTATTTATACGCCTCGTTTCATTATTTTCCATGAAAATGGGCGTACTACTTTTCGGCTTTTGGCGTTGTTAACATTTCATTTCTGCCGCATTTCATGCCCCATCCTCCTCTTGCGATGCGTTTTATGAATTCAGTTATTCTGTTGGCTGCATATTCAATTTTTTATACGCTGTCCCACCGCAGTGCATCTTGTTTTTTCACCACCCCCACCCAACCCAGGGGTTTTCACGGATTAATTCGGATGTGGAAAAAATAGCGTTTCTGTGACATTCTTAATGCAATTTTAATATGCGCGCGCAGCTTGATTAAATATTTAAAAGTCATGCTTCAAAAGTTAATATAATATAATGTACACATGTCTGCGCTGCACTTAATAAATTGAATAAATTCCATTAAGCGATATTTTCCTTCTGCGTGGCTGTCTCAAAGGGGGAATAAACTAATTGTATTTACCTTTCATGAATGGTTTTTGTCGCTTCTCTGATCAGTCTTTCAAGAACATCTTCATTAGATGCTATTTGATGCCTTTTTCCGAATCCAAGTCCCATTTATCTGTTGACATATTCTCGCACACAAGTCCCCCACCCCAAATGGCAAATATCTATTTTATTATGCATTTGGCGCCTAATTAAAATAACGCATGAAAAGAAGGGACAACAAACTCCCGAAGAAGTAATATAAAAATGTAAAATAAGAGCCAAGTAGCAGAACAAAAATCATAAAAACAATAACAAAAAGTAATCAAAAAGTGGAGCACTTTACTTTTGTTTGCCCTTACCACACAGGGAGCATAAAGGGGAAGATAGCGAGTCGAGGAGTATGGGGGATGGGGTAAGTCCGCTCGGGCAGATGTTTTTATAGCTCATAAATTCGTAAGATGCTGTGCGGAATTGCCAAGAACTGGCAAAGAACCGATGGCCAGGGACGAGGGGGATGGAGGACGCGAGGCAGCAACAAAACATCAGAATTCATTGGCTTCTGCCAAGTTTTGTTTATCCTTTCGTTGCCTTGGCATATAAATGCTTTCTCTCCTTAGTCCGACCCGCCAGCTCCCCGCCAGCCAAATCAATACAAAATTGATGAATACAAATGATCATAAAAAACAATAAAAAGCAATGCCAAAAAAGCAGCTGTATCTCCGGGTGGGAGTGCTCGTCCTGATTTGGTTATAAAAATCCCAACCACGTACTCCAAGCTTTGTTCTACTTTCGCCCAACAATGTGGGCAGATATTTTTTGATGGTGCAAATCGGAAAGTGAGAGGCGCTACGATTTCCAGACAAATGCACTCTCATTTATTATTCATATATGAATCTATATAATGCCAGACAGCCACTCATTTAAAATTAATTTCGCGGAATAGCGCAGTAACTCAAAGAGGGGCAATATAAATTATAGGAACGCGGTTCTCGGAAGGAGTAGCACTCCCGGAGATGGTGAAAATTTGGAGTAGGTGGCATCGGGCTAAACAAGTCGTTTGTCTGCACTCAGTGTCTATGACAACCCCAGTGCAGGAATTTCCAAGTTGTGGCAACAGAGAAAGTCTTGACTTCAAGCGTATCGCTATAAACAGTGTTTCTCATACACTGAGAATATTTCAATTGATAAAAGTGTTCTTAAATATTTAAAATTTTCATACAACCTCTAAGGCTGAAATATAAAGATGCATGAGAACTTTTATGAATTTCTAACATTTGTATAACTTTTTGTACTTTTTTCCCAGTGTTTCTATTCCATGGAGTAACCAAGCTACAACAAATATATGCAGAAATACAAACAACCCCAGCACACACACTCCGCCACAACTCACAGATGTCTCTGACGGGAAATTGATTTCAATCAATCAAATGTTGTGATTACTTTGCTAGCGAGCGCCTCCCTTATCGGGATTCTAGACTTTGTGTGAAAGCCATTAGCAATAATTTACTTAAAGGCTTAAAGGGAACTGAGGACACAAGTGTCAACTAGTTAATAGGAGCATTTTAGAGACAGTAATTTTCTTTGCGGTTTGCCAATAGCATGTGAAATGTGGATATACGTTGCGTATGCGCAATGTGTGATATTCATTTCGTATACGCAGTGTGTGACGGATAAAATAGATATTATTTGGTATTTCATTAATAATGCATCCAATTACCCTTCCTTTCGTTAGCTTTTATAAGTTTTCTCCATTGCATTGCAGCCAGAACTGCAGTCTACTCCTTCCTGTTTTCCTGCTTTTGACTAGCGCCGTTGTCGACTCTTCCGGTTCTTTTTATGATAAATTGATTGATATTTGAATTTAATGATAAACGGGGATGCAGTATGGCGGGAAGGGAAGACAGCCAGACGACCAGTTGCCAATTCAATTTTCCTGGCCTTTCATTTTTCAACTTCAACGACAGTAGCAGCCGCGTGTCTTCGGTCTGGGCCTTGTAATATGCAAATTTCTTGCCACATTTTTTTAGAATTTCTTGTTTCCATTCTATCCTGTTGCTGTTGTCGGAGTCATCTTTGATAAGCAAACTTTTGCACTGATAATGATATTTTTATAGTGCGTTGACGAGCTCGAAAGGCATTAGGAGCGTGTCGTGCCTGAATTGGGTGACGAAGAAATATTTTAACATTGATATTTATGGCTCAAAAAAAGTAAAAAACATAAAGAAAAAAGTAGGTATTACTTTTATCCCACGATTATTCAATCAAAACATTTAAAAATCAATGTTTGTTTAGGAACTTTTTTGTTTTCATGGCTATCCAGCTAAACTAGCGCTATTTACGTTGATGCCACCGATTCCGAATCGATTTATAGGCCAATTTGCATAATCATTAAGTTCACATGCCGCCATATGCCACACGCACACACCCCCCCCAAGCACACACTCGCCCGATAACTTTGACTTAAGCTCCAGGAGAAACATCGGCTGGAAAAAAGGTTGGCATACAATTTTTGCCTGAATTTTTTATGCGAAATTGATTTTTGCCAACGCATTGCGGCAGCCTGCCTCCTTGCTTCCCTCGCCCTGGTCTACTTCCGCCCCAGACGGGCCTCGCCCACATTTGGATATGTCATGTATATTTACCTTTATCAGCTACCTTTGCTTTCCACTCAGACTTTCGATCCTGTGGATAAGAGTGAGACACGTACCACCTGAACTTAAAATTTTTTTAAAACGCAAATCTTTGCTCTTATTTGTACCTTTTCAGTGCACATCAGAATAATATTTAATATTTGAGACATTTATTTATTATTTCTCCAAGTGTCATTGTAAAGCACAATCCAAAAAAAAAAGTGAAAGCATTGCCGTGAGTTAAATTTTCATAAATATTTCTACCTTTACCTGGCTACGAAAATTGCTTAAACTCATGATGGCAAAAGTCCGTTTTGGCCTCATTAAAGCGCCTCCGGTCAGAACCGGGCCACTGAATTATTTATAATACTCTGGTCGGTCCAAGACATGGCATGGTAATGTACCAGGGCCAAGTTGTCTTTATAAATATATATATATATATGTCGTAGAATGGTTAGTTTGCCCATTGTACATGTGCGTACAGCTTTGGTGTGGCGACACATTGTCTAGTAGTTGTGCGTCATGTGCGTACAGCTTTGGTGTGGCGACACATTGTCTAGTAGTGTTAGAATGCACAGTAGCTGAGGAAAAGGGACACACTCTGCTGCTGAGCATGGTCTGGTCGGAGAGCGCGGACTGAATGCAAGTAACCGAGATGGCAATAGACTTTGCAGAAATGAGACAGAACTCTGGGTTACGCAGGTCAGTTTGGATGCGTCTCTTGCAACGAGCAGAACTTGCTGTGCAGACAGACTAGAAAAATGGAATCTTTGGAGGAATCTCCGTCATCAGAAGTGGGATCTGCTTTGCCTACTGATCGTGCCACCGATCCGTATTTGTTGGCATTGGAGCTGCAAAACCGCAACCTACTGGAAATCATCAAAAACATGCAGACACCAAGGGCACCGCCAACCGATGGAAAAGTGTCACATGTAACTCTTCCAAAATTCAATCCTGACAGTGCTGGAGCAGATGCTTCCTCGTGGTGTTCAACAGTGGACCTAATTTTTGCGGATAACGTGCTCGAGGGTAGCAATCTGGTGATCGCCCTAAGCAAGGCACTAGAAGGCGGCGCATCACAGTGGCTTTCCCAAATTTGCTTTGCCGGCATCACTTGGGCGCAGTTCAAGGAGCTGTTTATACAACGCTTTGTTGGAATTGAGACTTCTGCCGCCACGCTATTAAGTGTTTTGAATGGTCGACCAAAGCCGGAGGAGGGCTTCGCTGAATACGGTAGCCGTATTGTGACGCTACTTATGTCAAAATGGAAAACCAAGGATTTGGAAGAAATAGCGGTATCTGTGACTCTGGCTCACATGGCACAAATAGATAACAAGTTGACACACTGGATTTTTACAAACAACGTGAAAACTCGCAATGAGCTACAACAACAGCTACACGCACACTCTTTCAAAAAGCGCAGCATGGACGACGATTCAACTGGCTCGGAGCGCAAGAAGTACAAGTTTCCGACCCCGATGAAATGTAATTACTGTGGAAAGGGTGGCCATAAATACGCCGAATGCCGTGCTCGCTTGGAAAAGGGCCAGAGCAAAGGGAAAATCCACAGCGGCAGCAACGTGACTGGACTGAAGGATCGGTCAAGCATTAAATGCTTCAAGTGCGACGAATTGGGACATTTTGCATCTGCTTGTCCAAAAGGCCGAACGTATGAGAAGCGGGTAGATATCTGCACAGTAGCTCCACCGACTGGAATAATAAGGGCATCCGGTGAGTCTGTTCCATTTTGTTTTGATTCGGGTGCTGAATGCTCCTTAGTGAAGGAAAGCGTCGTGGATAAATTTAAGGGAAAAAGAATAAATAACATTGTAAAACTTAACGGTTTAAGTAATGATTCCATTTGTAGTACTCAGCAAGTATTATGTAATATAAATATTGAACAATATTGCTTTGAAATTTTGTTACACGTAATTATGGATAAGTATCTGAAATACGATGTGTTGGTTGGTCGTGAAATCCTTAGCTTGGGCTTTGGAGTAACAATAGACGCCGAAAAATTCCAAATTTATAAAACAAAAAGGGTAGATGTTTTGACTGTAACTGATTACAAAGATATTTTAAATGCGGATATTGATTTAGTCGAATCCGATAAAATGGCCTTAACAAATATCCTAAAGTGTTACTCTGATTGGTTTATCAGCGGTATTCCAAAAACTCGAGTCTCGACAGGGCAGTTGGAAATTAATTTAATAGATCCACTAAAGACGGTGCAACGACGTCCTTACAGGCTAAGTGAAGAAGAGAAAAACCATGTGCGTTGTAAAATTAATGAATTATTGAAAGCTAATGTTATTCGTCCAAGTTCCTCACCTTTCGCTAGCCCTATGATGTTGGTAAAGAAGAAAAACGGCACTGATCGTCTTTGTGTGGACTATAGGATATTAAATGAGAATACCATTGCTGATAGGTATCCGTTGCCCCTTATCGCAGACCAGATTGCCAGGCTTCGCGGTGCCAAATATTTTTCGAGCTTAGATATGGCTAGTGGCTTCTACCAAATTCCAGTACATGAAAATTCGATTGAGCGAACAGCGTTTGTAACACCAGAAGGACAGTACGAGTTTTTGACCATGCCTTTTGGCTTGAAAAATGCACCTTCTGTGTTCCAGAGGGCCATAATAAAGGCATTAGGAACCCTAGCACACACATATGCTATCGTTTATATTGATGATGTGTTGGTTATAGCCGAAACCAAAGAAGAGGCGTTGGAACGGTTGCGTACTGTGCTAGAAACACTAAGTAAGGCCGGATTTTCGTTTAATGTAACTAAGTGCTCCTTTCTTAAAACTCGTATAGAGTATCTGGGGTTCGAAATAAGCAACGGGGAAATTAGGCCAAACCCACGTAAAATAAAAGCATTAATTGATTTACCGCCTCCACAATCTGTGTCGCAGTTACGACAATTTATTGGATTGGCTTCATATTTCAGACAGTTCGTTCCAAAATTTTCGGAAACGCTTAAGCCTTTGTATCACCTAACGTCAAAGAAGATTGCAACTTTCACCTGGCTACCAGAACACGAGCAAATACGAACTAAAATCATATCAGTGTTGACACAGGCCCCCGTTTTGATCATATTCGACCCGCAATACGCAATAGAGTTGCACACTGACGCCAGTTCAATCGGCTATGGAGCTATATTATTGCACAAAATTGACAAAAAACCCCATGTCATCGAGTATTATAGTAAATGTACGTCTCCTGCCGAGTCTAAATACCATTCTTATGAATTAGAGACGCTAGCGGTTGTTAACAGTATCCAATATTTCCGCCATTACTTGCAGGGACGTAAATTTGTCGTATATACAGATTGCAATTCATTGAAGGCCAGTCGCACAAAACTTTATTTAACGCCGAGGGTACATAGGTGGTGGGGATTTTTGCAATCGTTTAAGTTCGACTTAGAATACAGAAAGGGTGAACGAATGGCGCACGTAGATTGTCTATCTCGGAATCCAGTGCCTGAGAAAAATAATGATCAAAATAAAACACCTGTGGAAAATAGTGGTCAGAATAGGATACCTGAGAAGCGAATAAATCTGACTGAGGTAACCGACAATTGGTTAATTTCGGAACAGCAGCGTGATAGCGAGATTTTAGAAATATCAACTAAATTAAGAAATAATGAATTACCAGATAATTTAGATAAAACCTACGAATTACGTAAAGGTATTTTGCATAGAAAAATACAGCGAAATGGTAAAACTAAATGTCTACCGGTAATTCCAAGGTCATTTCGGTGGGCAATTATCAATCATGTCCACGAATCAATAATGCATTTGGGTTGGGAAAAGACATTGGATAAGGTTTATAGCTATTATTGGTTTGAAAACATGTCAAAATATGTGCGTCGGTTCGTAGAAAACTGTATCACTTGTAAATTGTCGAAGCCACCTGTAGGAAAAGTACAGGCAGAGTTACATTCTATTCCTAAAATAGATATTCCGTGGCACACTGTACATATTGACATAACAGGAAAATTGAGTGGTAAAAACGACTTAAAAGAATATGTTATCGTCTTAATAGACGCATTTACAAAATTTGTTTATTTTTACCACACTTTGAAAATAGATACGGAAAGTTGTATTAAGGCCGTAAGATCAGTTGTCTCTTTATTTGGCTTGCCTACCCGTATTATAGCGGATCAAGGTCGTTGTTTTGCAAGTTCAGATTTTCGTGAGTTTTGTTCTTCTCAAAAAATTAATTTGCATTTAATTGCCACCGGTGCGAGTAGGGCCAACGGTCAGGTCGAGCGAGTAATGAGCACACTCAAAAGTATGTTGACGGCTGTGGAAACCGGTCAGAGGTCGTGGCAGGATGCGTTGGCCGAGGTGCAATTGGCAATGAATTGTACGGCGAATAGAGTTACTAAGTTTAGCCCATTAGAATTGTTAATTGGTAAAGAAGCTAGACCTTTTGGCTTACTACCAATAGATGAGGAAGTTGATGACAAAATAGACAGAGAAAATCTAAGAAAAGAAGCAAAACAGAATATGGAAGACGGCGCACGATATGATAAGCGCAGGTTTGATAGTAATAAGGCGAAAATTGTTAAACATAGTTTAGGCGATCATGTTTTGCTTAAGAACGAAGAGCGTCATCAAACTAAGCTTGACCCTAAATTTAAAGGGCCGTTTGAGATTGTCAAAATACTAGATGGAGATAGATATCTGTTAAAGTCTTTAACAAGCAAGCGAACTTACAAATATTCCCATGAATTCTTAAGAGCTTTGCCAAATAATCAGTTAATACACGAAGACAGAGACGGCATGATGGAAAATGCGTCTGACAATGAAGAAAGAGATTCATAAAAAAAAGGGGGGGGGGGGCATAAATTAACGTATAGAGATATTCTGAAAAAGAATTTAATGTTATTGTAAAGTGTTAAAGGAACTACACTAATTTTATTTTAATGTGTTAAAGGAACTACACAAATGTTAAAAAGTGTTAAAGGAACTACACAAATGTTAAAAAGTGTTAAAGGAACTACACTAATGTTATATCGTAAGACGTGTAAAAGGAATTACACAATTGTTAAAATGTGCCAAAGGAAATGCACAAAGGTTTTATTTTACAAAAGAGAATAATGTTATTAAAGAATAACAAAATGAATTAATAAGATTATGTTTAATTGAAGAAATGTAATGAATACAGAAGATTTGATATTTATGTAAGTGATTTTTATTTTTGAAAGCTTTTGTCCAATACATGAAGTAAAAAGAAAGAAAAGAAATATCTGTTTAAGAATAAAGAAAAGTTTAAAGAGAAATTGAGTCTCGTGGTATTGAAAACAAAACACACGAGGACGTGTGAGTTGTCAGGAAGGCCGTGTCGTAGAATGGTTAGTTTGCCCATTGTACATGTGCGTACAGCTTTGGTGTGGCGACACATTGTCTAGTAGTTGTGCGTCATGTGCGTACAGCTTTGGTGTGGCGACACATTGTCTAGTAGTGTTAGAATGCACAGTAGCTGAGGAAAAGGGACACACTCTGCTGCTGAGCATGGTCTGGTCGGAGAGCGCGGACTGAATGCAAGTAACCGAGATGGCAATAGACTTTGCAGAAATGAGACAGAACTCTGGGTTACGCAGGTCAGTTTGGATGCGTCTCTTGCAACGAGCAGAACTTGCTGTGCAGACAGACTAGAAAAATGGAATCTTTGGAGGAATCTCCGTCATATATATATCCCGAAAACGCTCTGCCACTGCTCCCTTGTAAGGTGTAAGCCCATACCCCCGGGCTGGCCGGCAAAAGTTGAATAGGAAGTTCTTCAAATTATGCCAGAAGCAGTCAAAAATACAGAAAAAGGAAAGAGAGAAACGTAAAATAAAGAAAATTGGTTGCAGGGAAGCCAGCTTGTGGGCTTTTATTTTAAATTCTCTTCTATGTATTTAGGCACATATTCTACGGCCGGCTGAAGAACGCCTATGAGCCAATATTTTAGCCAAACTTTGCTCTCGGCCTCGGGGCACATGGAAATTTTTCCGGGCTAGTATTCAAAATGCTGGTATTCAAAGGAGGCTTGAATTGGGAGCGGTAATCAAATATTAATGTGGTCGGAATGGTAGAAGGCCAGCTGTAACGTGGATTTTGGTCAATGATTGCCCAAGATTTAAGCCAGCACAGGATATAGTCTGAATAAATCATATAGGATCAATTAACTAAAGTACAACTGGAGCCTCTCTAAAAATATTAAAGAATATCATATACCATCTCGTATAGCTCAAAACAATTTTCTTACACATTAACCTCTTTAAGAACTTGAACCGATTTTCATCTCGTGTAACTCTCCACACACCCGCCCGGCTTAACTGCATAATTTATACGGCAAAGGGTCGGGTACAAAGTAAAAGTTTCTCTGCCTGCAAGTTGGCTCAAAGAGCCCGGCACTTGGCATCGCCTTAAGCCGCCTTTTCAGTGCCGCAAATTGCATTTAGCGCATTAATTTGACGCCTTCACTGCGCCTCCGGTGGCAGCGGGGTCCAAAGAAAGGAATTAACTCGTACCATTCCTTTAATTATGCCGGAAGATGATCTAGTTCCTCTTCACCGCACATTGTTTTTTTTTTTTCAATTTGCAAAGGGCTGGGTGCCAATTGAAATATTATCATTTAATAATAGGGGGCATTAAGTGCGAGTCAAGGTTATACCACGATCTTATCCTCATTGATTTATAGTCATGGGAATAATATATTTATTTCAATAGAAAATTAATTTAAAGCCAGAATAGGAATAATGAGTTCCCTTTGGCTTGTTTGAAGGATTTTTTTGCAAGGGCTCCTGCTCACTGCCCACGCCGTGGCTTAATCTCTCGTTCCTCACCTGACTCGCGATGACTTTTGGCCCTCGGTGTGTGCGCTTTGATGTCTTGCGGTTGCTTTTCCGCCCCGGAAAATCTCCCGGGAAGGCGGCCGAGGTGGCGACCTGACCCCAACCCGGGCGCGGAAATTGTGCGCCGCAATCTCTTAAGACCGGCGACAAATATACTTGGTCTGGCGTTTGTATTTCAGATTCGGGCGGCGGAGCTGGAGCGGGAGTGGGAGGTGGGAGGTGGCCCGGTGCTTTAGGCATTACCAAGATTTAACAACAACTTCTGGGCTTTTGTCGTCGGCTGTCTGCGGGTTAAACGACGCGAGTGAACTCAGGTAGCAGAGGACACGGCGCTCGTAAATAATTAATCTGCCCGCAAAGTGCGATTATCAAAGTGTTGGAAAAATGTTAAATAGCTCCCCAGGGCTGAGATGCCGCCAACAACATTAAAATGTGGCGACATTTGAAAAAGAGGCACAGGAAAAATTAAGGTAGTTCTATCTGCTATACCACGATGGACATCCGTCCTTAGAACCATTGACAGTTTAATTTTTTAAGTGTATTCCTCTTCTTGTTTTGTCTCCTTGGACATGCGCCCGCCAGCCATTCTGGGGGGCTCTTGAAATTTTTTTTACTGCCGCCGTTGATGTTTTTCAATTATGCAAATAAAGGGATTAATTTGTTGCGGCTCTCTAGAAAGGATGAAGAGGAGCTAGGCGGTGGGTGTGGCAGACACTGGAAATTGTTTTAAAGAATGCGCCGGGCCATGATAAAACTTTGTCCCAGCAGTGCTTACCCCTTTCCAGTTTCCTTTTCGGGGAAGACGGCAACTGCGCGACAACTATAAAAATTTCAATTACAAAAAGGGCGCAGTAGATATTCCGGGGGAGTGAAACAGGATACGCAGGACGAGGTGCGGGAGCTTCGGAGGCAACTTCCAAAATTAACTTCATTAAAGTCGAAACAATTTTTGCTGCGGACAAGTTGTCTCTTTGGACGTGTGAGAATGGCAGCGAAATTGTTCGCCAAGAGGTTATGGGGTGTGTCCTTAGAGGAAGTTTCAGAAAGGAGTTTCAGAATGGCATTCTGGGAAGGAAGAGACTTATAACTAGAGATTTGTTATGGCTGGGATTTAGAATCTGGGATGGTTTTGCTTCGATCTGAATGGTTTCTAGACAACCTGAGCCTTCTTCGATTTGGGGAAATGCTACAAAGGCCCAAGTAAGAAGACTCACAAAGCAACGCTTCATTTAATTTTATTTGCCTGAAAATTTGGCTGGTGTGGATTTCAGCTGTGCTTGTGGGTTGTTGTGCCTCGTAGCCCCAACATTTGTTTTACCCCTTCGGCCCGCCATTTTATTTGCTGTTTCAATTGTCAGCTGAGCTGGAAGTGGCTGTTGAGTATTAGGTCTAAATGGGGAATTACAAACATTCAAACATTCCGGGAGGAGAGCGCAACAAAACACCAAAACAACGAAAGGGTGGAAGTGCCATCCTGGAACTCTTTACGGTGATATGGTGAGAATGGTGGGAGCGGAACGGCAACGGCAGCGGCAACGAGAGGGTTGTGATGGGGGGCGTTGCACAAATTAAACCCGAATGAAAATTAAACGATGCATGAAATTACTTTGCTTCTTTTTTCGACTTTTTTTTTGTAGGCAAAGTTCTTTTACAGCTGCCTCCCGCGCCCCCAGCCTGCTGCTTCGAGTTTGGCTTTAGCTCTTGGCCTTTGACTCCGGGCCACCCTATTCCGGGCTGCCTTCCGAGCACCTCGACTCAAGTTTCCTTGCCGTTTTGTTGGCTTTTTTAATTTTTAATGTGCAGTCAGTTGGCGGTGCCACAGTCTACCGTAAAGAAAAAGGACACACACCATTTACGCAGAGTGTCCTGCACGACGAGCCGGAGATGGAGAGCGTGGAGGAAACTGAGGAGCAAAGTCCCAGGCCAATTTGCCAAGTCAAATGTCAGTCAACTGCAATTATGGGCACTGAAAGCGCCGGGCGTGTCCTTAGACAAGACATAGGAGAGCAGTGGCTTTAAGCTTTATGGGATCATGTTATTAAAGATATGCGAAGGGAACTCTACACCTCGATTAGCACGCGTATCCGTCATCTATTTTAATGGAGTTTATGATTTCTATTTAGCTCACGGCTCAGCTCTTTATTGTCCTGGGCACCTCTCGTGTGCACAATTGAATCCATAAATGGAGCAACTGCCCCATAAAATATTCTAAAACACTAAAATTTATACGACAGGGGCCGCCTTCACTCAGCCCAGCGACACAAATCCTCGGCTTATTAGCACATTTTATTGGGCCATCTACTCTGTTTATTTCCCCTTCTTCTGGTGGGATAACAAAAGTATGCCGACACGAAAATGAATTTATAATGCATGGCTTTTTTTTTGTTTGCTTTGGCAGTTGGGACTATAAAATATTCGAGTCCAAACTGCCGAACCGACTGCATGTACATATGATAGTGATTTTTATCCTTTTTTTGTTGTGTTTTTGGGACAGCAAAAAGGCGCTCCTGGAAAGGCAAACAGCTAACTCATTTTGTGGCTGCCATCGCTGTACCTTCTTCATTTTTTTATGCCAATTGTCTGGCAGCAGCACACACACAGGCCAATACCTATCAGCCCACACACACAGGCACGTGGAAAAACACGCTGAAAGCATTCAACGTATTTTTTATTGAAGGCGCGACTGCCACTGAGACTCTGATTCCGATTGCGACTTCACCCTCTCGTGTCTTTTTCTGACAAAGCCTACACTTGAAAAATATGTTTCAGAAAAAAATACTATGAGGTTTGAAGTTTAAAGGGCGAAAAGCTCACCCACTACCCTTTAAGAACTATTTAATTTGACATAACTATATATTTTAACTACGAGTCCTGGGGATTCGTGCGGAAGGGGGAATTTTTTTTTATATGCACTTCACATTTTCCTCTAACGTTTGTGTGCACATTGTTCAATAGCATAGATGCTACAGTGTCGGTGTGCTGACGTGTCTTTGTGTGCATAACCTCCGGCTTGGCTTTTTTTATAGTTGGTCGTGTGACAACTCAATATATTCGCCATTTGTCGCTGCATGAGCCCCATTCCCATCCACGTCCTCTTCTGATTTTTTTTCTTTGCCACTTAAGGTGTGTTACCCGCTCCGCTTTCCGGCACTGCCACAGCCACCAGTCGTCATATAAATGTGGCTTGCTGAATGTCGCAAAACTGTTGAACGATGCCAAAGACAACAGGAGGTCTACCTGCCGCACTCGGCACCGCTCATCCACAAATCAAACCTCAGGGAGCAGGACAGTGGTTCAAAACTGTGATTAAGTAGTTCTATCATTTTGTGATATTTATGGAGAATAATCCCTAGAAAAAAACCTCCTAATGATAAAGGTACAGTTTTTGATCCTTTAGATTCTTCGAGGAGTTAAGGACTTTTAATATCCAAATAAAATATCTAAACTATTCTCAATGGCTTACCTCACATTACGGCTCCTTAGTTTACCCATTTAAATGATCGTGTAAGTTACACATTTCCGTGTAGTAATTCATTTTCCTTATCAGGTAACCACTGTGCCTCCAGATCCTGCTGCACGAGCTCCTTGCCTTCTCTGCGCCCCCTTCTTCCTTATTCGCCGCCCCTGCTGTGGTTGTAGTTGTAGTTGGCGGAGCAAATGCAGGAAAATCAATTTCGTTCTCCATTTGCAGTTGGCAATTTGCATAATAAGGTCGTTTGGCGCAATTTGCATGTGAATGTGATAAATTCAATGGCGGCGCTGCACGTTACACCGCACACATATGCACTGCCGTCTGCGACAGTGTGCGTGTGACACACTGTCAGTGTAAGAGTGCGCCATGTGTGTGCGTGAGTATTTGTTTTTCCGCTTGCCCACAGAACGAACTCACTTTTTCACGTTTGACGTTTGGAAAAATGAAAAGTGTAGCGGTGTGTTTAATAGGTGGGTGTCCCTCCATCCCAGTTCCACAGTAAATACAACGTTTTCTGTTCTGGCTACTGTCCCCGAATCCTTTTGTAAATTGGGGCACACCGAAAATTTACCAAAATTACCCGAAAAATAAATATGTCAATTAATTTAATTAATTTTCCACTTGGAGCATGACAATCCATAACATCCAGGGAAAACGTTTGTTCAGGTCCTTGGTCAGACACTTTAGATATGATTGTTTCCCAATTTCTTACTGTGTTTCGGTTTTAGTTTTTTCTCCGTGCCACCTTACACGTGAATTGTGGACTGCAGTGACATGGACTGGACGTGGATTTACCGGGATCCGAAAGCCCGGAGTCCAGCAGAACAAGTCAAAATTCATGTGACACGGCCCAAAAGGTTTTTTGTGTTTTCTGGCCAGTAACTGGCCAGGTGTGTACGAGTACATGTGTGTGTGCAGGAGCCGAATGGAATCATAACCGTTGAAATATGAAAGTGGGTTAGAGCATAAGAATTAAGGGGATAGCCTCTGTTGGCGTTGAAATGGAAATGGCCTGGCCAGTGGGTTCACATTAAAAATAATTTCGCCGCACTAACGTCCCAACTTCTATTTCTTTATCCGCTAATTGCAGACATTAGCAGCTCGCTGACAATGACCGAAGTGAACATACCCAATCACATAATGCGCTTGAAGAGCGCCACCCTGGGCTGTCGGTATGCCCTCAACGGAGAGTCCCTCTACTCGGTGAAGTGGTACAAGGATGGCCACGAGATCTACCGCTACGTGCCGAGGGACAAGCCCCCAGGACAGGCGTTCCCTCTGCCAGGAGTCAACATCGATGTAAGTCCACAAAAATATAACACAAAATATATAATACCATGATAATCAAAAAAGGCCAAGGACTTTTTGAAGTTTCCAGGAATCTCTATGGCAGATAAAGCCATGAGTCCCAAATGGACAACAAAAAATATGGCATAAAATATTCTAACGCTTCCTCATTTATGTATTTTTATTTCAACAATGCTGAGATAAGAGAGCAACAGGTGCTGCTTTTCGGAAAAAAAAAGCGGAAGAAGCGAAATTTAATTTAAAATTTTATTAGAATTTATGTTGCTGATTTCAAAAATGGAGTGGTGGGGTATGTGCCCGGGATTTAGTGTTACGACCCGATCATAATGATTATTTTAAAACATGTAATTGCCCCAATGGCAAAGGGAACCCTCGAAGCTTTCAGCGAATCCCTGCTGCAGCCCCGCGTGTCTCGTGCCACACTCTAATGTTTTTCCCAGCTTGTTGCTGATTACGTCGTCGCTGGAATGAAAATTGCTGCCACGTAGTTTTGCCATTTAACTTTAATTTAATGTGGATGTAACCTTCCTTTGTTGCCCATAAAAATGTGTGTCTGTGCGGGTTGCTGCCTTGGCCTGCACCTCCCACTGCTAAGCGCTATCGCTGGCTTGCCATTTCCTGCTCATTTTGGCTTAGCTAAGGTCACGTGTTGGTCTGCTTGCCCTGCGATTGAAAAGGTTAACGGAAATCACTTAAAGCTGTCAATATCCCAGACAAAGTTGATACTCCTCGTCTGGGCCAACAAGCCGTTCTAATAATAATAATTTGCCAGAAGCACTTAAGTACGTCTACTTTGTAGAGCGGCCAGTCGAGGCAGAGTCAGAGAAAAAGGCCAGGACACCGCTAAAAAAAGCTTTTCTAGACTCATAATACACAATTTTATTTACTTAGTCTCAACGTATTTCTCTCTCTGTGCCGTCAAAGTAAATCCCGTCAATTGTCGGGGCTAACGTGGCGTATGAGCAATGTGCCAGCGTATTTTATGGCCTGTGTGCGTGCGGCCAAGCGGCTGGAAGGGGCCTCCGAGGGCAAAACAAGACTTGGGAAAAGGGGAGCCGAGCAGAGTCCTTCGGTGGAAACATAATGCGTAATGCGGCATAATTTTCGTTCGGCTTCAATTTCTGCATTTGGTCTCCGCCCGCTCGAAAAAGGGTTGAAGGCCGGTTCGAGTGGAGGGAAATGATTAGAACAAAAGACGGGCTCTTCTGGAGGTGGGGCGGTGGGTGAGTCACTTACTGAATGAGTGAGTATGCTCTAGTCGGAAAAGGCAAGATAAAGTGGGAATATTTTCATAAGAGCTTTGCGGGTGGCACCGAATAAAGAAATTACTTTGTATAATTGCAGGATTTCAAGAGGAGAACAATTCCCCAAAGGTGGCTTTAAGCTTATGAATAGAGATTTAGGAAGTGTGTATATTATTCGAGTGGCATCACAATTTCCATTTATATTGTATGCCAACTCTTCAGTAGACCAGAGTAATCAGGGCGGCATTAACAAGGTTAGCGCAGATTCTGTTTGGTCAAACCGAATTTTGAATTACAAATAACAACTTGAAGTTGGAGGGACCGAGAAGCAATAAAGGGCGACTGCAATTTGAATTGTGGCTGGATTTGGTTTTTTGGCGAGCTAACAATTCCCTCGCAACTGGCCAACAAGCCCCTTCTTATCCCGCACCACAAACCAGTCGGAAACATTTTTTGAGGGTGTGCTGACAACTTGAGCGTGCCGAAAGAATTGGCAAAAGAACGACGACGAAGACTGAGCTGCTGGCCGGGATGGGGCTTGGGTATGGGGAGAAGAATCAGCTTAAGTACTGCCAAGAAGGCAGCAAACAAAAGCCAGTCCAAAGTCATTGTAAAAGGACGAGGGCCGAGCTGGAGGGCGAGGACTGTGGGGAAGTCAAAAACAAGCAACAAACCAAAAATAATGTTGAACGTGACTTTTGTGATTGTTTACGCCGAAGAAAGGGCCGAAAGGGGCGAATCGGGCGGAGAAATGTGGGCGAGCGAAAGCATAAAGCGAGAGCAAAGAATTTTCATAAAAATTTGCTCGAATCAAATGAAACTTTCTCGTTTCTTACATGCGCGTGTGTGTGGGTGTGTGTGTGTGATAATAAAACTGCAACTTAAGGAACTTGACTGCAATTGTTGCCCAGGGAGAAAGTCAGAAGCCGAACGAACACTTTGAGTGACTTTTACAGCATTCCGCCCTCACATGCGTACGAGAGTATCTTCAATCTTTTATTCCGGGCTCCTCTTCCCTGGGCTTTTATGCGATTGTTTCTACAATCTAGATATTTCATTTGCTTGTTTGGTTTTTCGGGCTTCGCTCTTCAGACTTCTTGGCTTATGACTTTTGTTTTCCTTTCTGTATTCTTCATGTCCTTCTGAAGAAATTAAATTTCTTGCCTGCTGTCAGAAGGACAAGAAGAACCAGGATACCCTAAACTAATAATAAACTGTTTGCTGTGGGCACGGCCTCCTCCATCATCAATCTTCATTTCGTGGCGAATTTGTGAATGTTAAAAATCATCCATAGAAAAATCTCGAACTCTAATTGCGTTTGATTTTCTGCCGATTCATGGACATGCCATTTATTTTGTTTGCTTTCGGCATTTCCAAGATTTGGAAGTGGGGATTGGCAACGAAAGCTTTTTATTTGAAAAAGAATTTGTTTAAGTTCCATTTAAAAATAAGTTTAAACATTATTTTCATATAGATACATATCTCAAAAACATCTTATTTCCTTTGCAGCTGCGTAACTCCTCGGACACACAGATTCTCCTGCGGCGAGTTACGCTCCAGAGTTCCGGACTTTATCGGTGCGAGGTGTCCGGCGAGGCGCCCGCATTCAACACCGTTGCCGAATCGGAGACCATGACCGTTGTGGGTGAGTTTAACATAAAGGGGCGGAGGTATCGGGGCGGGCTGCTGGGCAGTAAAGAAAAATAAAGAGTACGAATACGGCACACTTGGACGACGGGCGACAGCAGAAAATTTAATTAAAATGGTAATAGTGCCGGACGGCCAACAATGTTGTGAATGGCAGTGGCAAGTGATGCGGCATCTGAAGTTGCAAAATGCCGACTGCAGAATACGGAATGCCGGCACAGAGCGATGTGCAACATAATTGTTGGCAGTGGATAAGGAGCGAGGCCAAGAAGAGGCCGGCGACAAGGATTGACAGCGGCAAGTTGAAGGATAACAGGACGAGCAGCAGGACTCCGGCCAGCAGGTCTTCAGGCAGTCGGCAGAACTCTGATTGTAAAAAAGCTTTTAAGAACACATTCGAGAAAACCGAAATCTGAGGCTGCCGAATGCAAATTGCATGCAGGTTGTCAGCTCCTTGTCAAGTAGTCCTTGATGGGGTGGCCCAAACGTCAGGACTTGCCATCGGAAATGCGGGGAGGCTACTGTGGGGATAAAACAAAAGGCAGATTTCTTTAATTGGATAAAAAAACACAAATGGAGGTATTGGATGTTAAACAGTTTATCGTGAAATACTTGAGAATTCCTTTAGGAATATACTTTTAAAAAGGATTATTAAAGCATTCCTTATACTTTTGTGTAATAGGTACATCCTTAAAGGAAATTTGGGCAAAATAGTAATCATTTTAATGAAATTAAACTGCAAACAATTCATGTTTCGGGAAGACATTTTAACTCCCAGCCATTGCGAATTCCGTAGGTGGCGACGCAGGTGACCCCACCTGGTCGAGGTCTCCGGTCTCCGGACTCGGGTCTCAGCTCTCCAGTTTCAGTCGCAGTTGTACTACCGTAAATGGAATTCATGCAACATGGCAATGCGTTGCAAATGGCATTGTCGAGTCGTCTCAACTCCCAGGCTCCTTGTAAACTCAGTCGCTTTTCTCTTGTTCACTGCTTTTTTAAGGATTTCGAGCTGCTCTCGGATTTTTTCTCAGCTTTTCTTTGCGATTCGCCTTGGCAACCCTAGAGCCCGCCTGTATGCCCCGCTCCGTCCGTCCTCCTGCCTCATTTTGTGTGCGCCACCCCACTCTTAATACAACTGCATAATCTAAGCAAACAATTGAAATGGAATTTTTGCAGTCGACGACGCGGCCAGCGTCAACGCAGCCCCAACAAAAGGCACACATGTGGGTACAGTGAAGGGGCGTGGCCGAGGGCCGAGGCGGGGCTGGGCTGGGCTGCCACTGTCATTGCGAAATTGAAGTAAAATTATGTTTTCATGTCCGACTCTCAAATGGGGAAAAACTGGGCTAAGACAAAGCGCCATCTGGCGGAGGCAGGCCGGCAAGAAAAAGCGTTTATCCTATCGCCATTTGCATACATATGTGTGGGAGGGATAAGAAAAGCCGGAAGTACACTTGAAAATAATCCCTCCAAGCAGATTAGAATTCTTTTCAGACAATTTCGCTTTCTTTAAATTTATTTCTGGATTCCATCTCCCAAGATTCTATTCCCAGCATTGTATTCCTGGGAAGTCCTCACGCAACGCAATCAAGTCGGCCGACTGGGCCTGAAGTTAATCACAATTTTATAAACTCATAAAAGAATCAAGCGGTTATCAATATGTGCGGGGGAGCACTGGGGAAATCCCCCTGGGGACAGAGAAAGCACCACCGAACCACTGAGCCACCGAGGAAGGCAGGGCCACCAACCAACATCATCAATAGCTGCCGAGGCCCCGGGGCCAGGAACCTGCATTAACTTATGGCAACAAGGAGCAGGACATCGCCACGCCCCACCCCTTCTCCCTCCAATCCGCCCACGCAGCCAGCACATTTCATGCTGATTTTGCTTTCGGCCATTCCCCAGCGCACCGCCCCTTCGAAGACGCATTGGCATGCCGGGGAAATGGGAAATGGTTTTGCATATTAAACAATGTGTCTGGGCAGCCAAATTGAACGATATTCGAGCCGAGGAGGAAAAGTGGTTGGGGGCAGGACTAGAAGGATACAGTGGTCCCTGACACACGCGACTTTTGGTTTTTAAATTGTGTTTCAAGTAGTCCATAAGCGTCTTTCCTTCTTCTATCCCCCAAAACTTAAGCTTTGAAACATTTCAAAGAAGCTCCTTTATCGGGTTGCTGCTGTGGGACAACTCAGGACGTTGCACATCGCATCGGAGAAAAGGAAGAAAAATTGTGAAAGGAAAACAAAGTGAAGCTGAGTGGGATGAATCCTTCGTCATCAAGAACTGTGTCAGCTTCGCCGGAGAGGCCGACCATAAAGGGAGAGGGGGTGGGTCTAAGGAGCTCCACTAATGCAAGCGAACCATAAAATATGCTCCAGTGAAAGCCGATTGTCCCCAAAGGGAGTTCGCAATGTTAATTTCGCGATCGTAAAGGGCCAGCGGCTGAATTGGAAAGGACACGAAATAGAAAAATATTTCACAAAATATGCAGTTCGAATAATAGGAAAGGACATAGCTGTGTGTTCAGTAGTTTAGTTTTGAATATCCGTGTGCTCATTAAAGAGTTCCTTGAAATGGCCTATTAACGGTGGGAGTCCTATGTGGAAAACTTTAATGAAAGCCTTTGGCCTCCTTTGGATAATTTACAGCTCATTAGGGTGACCAGGCCAAGGAGCAACAATAAATATTATGGCAGAGTGCCCCCCACCCCGGCTTCCTTTGCCTCTCAGTCCCCGCCCCTGAGCCTGCCTCATAGCTCATAAAAATCACATTTAACTTTGCTTGCCAGTGGGAGGCTGTCTGCTGTTGGGATGTCTTCGTCCTTTATGCAGGCAATTGCTTTTTTATATTGTAAAATCGATAAGCGATCACATTATATGTCCTTACGTGTGACTGTGTGTGTCCAATGAGAGAGAAAGAGCCAAAATAAAAGGGAGATAGAAAGAAGAACGAAGAAACTCGCCGGGAAAGTGAGTTATATATGTGTTTGTCCTTTAAAGTGCACTTAACCATAAATTCAGGAACAGGATGAGGACCCAAAGAGACAGAATCAAAGGAAGCAGGAGAAGGAGCGCAGGACATGTGCCCTGTGCTGAGAGCCTTGCGTGCTCATTAATTATAAAAAAAAACGCGATACGCAACAGCTGCACTTGGAGAAAACTTTTAATTGTGTTGCCCATTGTGTGCTTTCAACTACAAAGCCCTAAAATAGCAGCCAAAGATATCTCTCTGTGTACTTCGAAACACGCTCACACACTAAGGACAACAGAGACCGATGCAGATGAGGATACAAGGATACGGAAGAGCCGCGGAAATAACGGTAACAGTAATGTTGTCTTAACTCAAACATGCCGCAACCCGACTGGAGGATCCTGCGGAGGAGCCCGGCCTCTGGTATCGTGCATTAAAAATCGTTGCCATATGCAAAATTAAAGATAACAAACGAGGATTTTCAGGGGTCCTGGGAATGTCGGAAACGAAACGGGGTAGGAGCGAGTGGAGTATATTTTTAAGAGCTATGACGTTGGGAGGTACTTCCCATTTTACAGTCTATCGTACTCCATATTGTAAAAAAACATTCAATCTTAAATTGAAACATTTAGTAAAAAGTCCTTTGAACAGACATATTACTTAAAGAAAGCAAGAAAACTGGGTGGAAATAGGTACTTTACATAATTTTATTACTCTTTTGCCCAGAGTCTACTGTCACCTGCAATTCAATTGAATAAATTTTTTATAACAGAGTGTAAATCATGTCGGGAAATGCTTATTAAAAAAATTCAGTAGCAGATAGCTGCACAAAAAGCCCAAATAATTGGGGGATCGCCCGCCTGGAAGGGGAGCTGGGAAAAACACTTTTGCCAAGGACTCAACATGTGCATAATCCAAACTCGCACACAAGTACATACCCGAAAGCTAAAATGGTTTTGCAAATAGAGCAGGTGGATGCCCAGGGGGTGGTCTTTGCACCTCGCTCCCCCGCCGCGGCCCTTGACAACCCTCATTGCCAAAATCCCAAGCACCTGACCTGGCTTATCGTCTGCCAAGAAGATGCTGCGAAGTGCGCTCCTGGCGAAACGGAGGAGTGGCCGGGGGAGACATTCTCAGGTTGGAGAAAACATACCGCAGCATATTAAAAGAAGACCACCAACGGAGAAGACCCAATGAAAAAAAAAACGTATACAGAACGCCCACTTGGAGTACTTACTGTAGTCCTATTCTTGGTGTCCCACTAAAGCAAACAATTTTTAAAGAGCTTATATCTGGGTTTCTGAGAGGCTCAGAAACTCTATTTTGGTGTACATTTTATTTAAAATATATTAACAATTTGATTCTTATTCTAAAAAACTCCAAAATTTCTAGGGAATCAGAATATTCGGCTTTATTTTCTGGTTTTCAAGGAGCTGTTACTATTCTTGTACTTTTTGTTGCGGCAGACTGCCTCACACAATTGACATTTTTTCCGGCTACTGCAGAAAAAGGTGTAAGCACATACTGCCATCTACTGTACCCTGGCTCCCCTCATTTCCCTTCACCAAGAAAAACTGCTTAGTCATAGGAAAATGCCGAAAATATTCTTGAAGTACTTGGCCATTCGACATTCGGTCATTTCCCTTTCAGCTTTTAGTGCTCGGCTTATTGCAGGTCCTCTGACCGGGGGCTCTCCCAGTCCTGTATTCTTCCCCTCCTCTATGGCATGTCCTTTATCGTTGCGTGCTAAGTCTGGCCAAAATATATTGCCAACTCATACAGACATACGTGTCCTTTTTCATCCGCCGTCATCTCCCCTTCTCTTTACGGCTGTGTCTCTAGATTTATGCCGCAAAATAAAACCCAAGTGCGACAATATGGCGTTGCCTTAAAAAATGTGCACGTAATATATATAAACAATTATACGAACATCGTCCAACACCACAGGCTATCAGAGGGTTAAAAGAGACAGTTTTTTGCGAAAGGATTTGATTGCAAGGCGAATAGGTTGGCAATAAATGCTGACCAAGGATAACACTATATTTTATGGCGGTTCTTCAGGTAAAGATTTAATTTAAGACCGGCCAATATAAAAGGCATTCGATGACCATTTTTAAATTTTAAAAAAAGGTTGTCTTGTTTTTATGCCGATTTGTGGGGAATCGATTAAGGTATTCCAGTTAAGAATCGGATGCGAATTGGCAAAGATATAGCCACCGGCAGGGGTCCTTTAAGGAAATCCAGGAATTCACGATCAGAAAATTCGATCAGAAAAATGTGAAAAAATTTCAAAAAATATTTTGTTCTCAGGTTTTTATGCAGATTTGTGGCAAATCGGCGTACAAATTGATTGAGGTATTCCGCTTGTGAATCGAATGCGAATTGGAAAAGATATAGCCACCGGCAGGGGTCCTTTAAGGAAATCCAGGAATTCACAAGGGGTACCATCAGAAAAAATGTGAAAAAATTTCAAAAATATTTTGTTCTCAGGTTTTGCTGCAGATTTGTGGGGAATCGACGTACAAATTGATTGACGTATTCCGCTTGAGAATCGGACGGGAATTGGCAAAGATATAGCCACCGGTAGGGGTCCTTTATGGAAATCCAGGAATTAACAAGGGGTACGATCAGAAAAATGTGAAAAAATTTCAAAAAATATTTCGTTCTCAGGTTTTGATGCAGATTTGTCGGAAATCGGCGCACAAATTGATTGAGGTATTCTGCTCGAGAATCGGATGCGAATTGGCAAAGATATAGACTTCGCAAGAGGTCATAGTGACGTTAAATTTGAACAAATATGTAAAATATAAAATAAAATAGAGAATTGATATACAAGTCGCTTACATATAAAAATAGTTGGTGTGAGGATGGTCTTCTTAATACATTCTTTTAAATTTCAGAGATTCTTTTCTTCCGATTAAGATTGGAAAAAATTGTAATAGCCTCTGCAAGAGCATAGAGTATAATACAAAATATTTCCTATTTGTTTACAATTTTTTCTTGGGATTCTATTTTTGTGTACCTAGGCGTTAGAAAAGGAAAGAATGAGAAATAGGATATGAAATAATACTTTGAATCTGAAAAAATAGGTTTATCAAAAATGCATTTCATCAAGTTGCATTTTTAGATTACTTCAAGGAAGCCTTTGTGCGTCTCTTTTGCACTCTCCCTCAACGTGCACCCTCCCATTTCTAGTTAGCTAGTAAGCTAGTTGCATGCTGCAAGTAGGGTGGGAAGGGTGGAGAACCAAAGCAAAGTAAACTCCACTTTATAAATTACAAATAAGCAAACGAAGAAGGCAAATCTAATCCAGAAAAAGGGCAAAATGACCGAGAATCCAGTGCCCAACACTCGGAAAAGCTAATAAAGTGAATAAGTATTGTAAACTGTTCTCAGTGTGGCACACATTTTGGGCTGGCTATGAATAAACGGGAATAATTTTTTCAAGTGTATGGACTGGACTCTACTGATTCCATATCCAAGTTCCCATAACCACATGGAAACAAAAGCAAATCCAGCAGAAACACCCTAAGGTGTTCTAAGGGAAATTAATTTTTTGAAAACCATTAAAAATTAATTTTATTTTATGGCACATCCACATGCAGAGGTAAATTCTGTATGATATCCATTCTCTTTCCCTTTTTCTGGTGTGGGCATGAACGAATATTTTTAATGCATACAGAGAATGGCTTGCAGGACGAGGGGCCAAACGATAAAGGGCCATGGGGAAGTGCCTGGAATGGAGTCCTGATGTCGGTGCTGCTCCCAATTGACTTGGTTTTTGTTTTTACACATTCATAGGGAATATTTTAGAGTATGAGGAGAGAATGAGCCCTATTCTATTTCTGTGCTGGTTGGAAAAATAATTACTAGGATATATCTGGCATTACACAAATTACAAGTTTGTTTTCTTTAACTTCCTTCCAATGAAAACAGAAGTAACCTGTGTCTTTCAGGATAACTGAGACATTCCACCTTAAATCATTCATTCCATTAAAGTTTCGTTGTGATACTTCTATTATGGTCCAAAAATAAGCTCGAAAGGGCAGAACCATGAATGAAAACCTGCCCGGAGGTCGTACAGCCCCACCCTCTCTTGAGGGTTTCCGACTCATTCCCATAAATATGCACCCACGGATATGGTACATGTGCCAAAATAAAAACACCCACATGCGCGGGCACACATGGCCAAATAAACTTTGAATAAGCATTTCGTGTTCACAACGAAAGCTGCTTTCTCTCAATGGCTGGCCTTCTTGGACTACACCCTCCACAATGGTTTCCCGACAGACTCACCATAAATCGTTGGACTGTTTGGCCAGCCTCCTCCAGGAAGAAGCCGTCCCGCCTTCCTCCATACTTTAGTTAAGGGGAAGGCAGTGGGCCAAATAAGCGAAGCTGCATATAAAATAATAAAACTGAACCTCTTGGGGGAGGAAAGGCTGTAACGTGGCACAAAATGGCCAGTTAGTTCTCGTCTAGGAAATATTCAATTTCCACGGCTCATTAAAATTAAATAACTAAGCTCGGATGATGGTGGAATAAAGGCATAGCCGTTGTCTGGCTTTATGAATCTGTAGAAAGAGAAACTTTAATTGAAGTATAACAAATCTAGAACACTGTGGCCATAAAAATCATAAATCTGCAAGAGATTCAAATGCTTGAAATTAAAATGAATTAACTACCCCAATTATACAACGTATATCAAAAGAAAAACATAAAACAAATAAATAAAACTAATTATATTGATCATTTTTGCAGTGACTCCCAACCACGGACCGAAAATTACTGGAGGACAGCCCCGATACCAAATTGGAGACACCGTCCGGGTGAACTGCACCTCGTCGCCGTCCAAGCCTGCCTGTCAGCTGAACTGGTTTATCAACGGGGAGCCAGTGCAGAAGATGCATCTGCGGCACTTTGACAAGATTGTGGTTAATCGCGATGGACTGGAGATGTCCCGACTGGGTTTGGAATTTCGGGTGCGAGGCTATCACTTTAAACATGGCGATATGAAGCTAAAAGTATATCTTAGAACCTCCTTTCCCTTTATGAAAAATACTAATGCTATTTTGTTTATAGTGCGTGGCCAAGATCAGTTCCCTGTATCTGCAGAGCAATGAGGAGAGCGTGGAGAGCGATCGTCAGCAGCGGGCACCGGCTCTGGAATCTCGGGAAACTGTAGCAGCCAAGTCTAGCACGATTGGTATACAAAAATTATGATAATAAGACTAACTATACCCCTTAGAACATCTACTCACCACAATTGTCTTCCAGGCGCCGCTACTTCGATGGAGTCTTCTCAACTCGTTTCAATTCTGTCTCCCATCTTTGTGCTGCTGTTGTTGCACATCTGGACCGGGCCCAGGAATAGTTAACTATCTTGCGAATAAGAACCACGAAAAAAATCACTTTAAGCTAAGAGCCGTTTGAAAAAGCAGACATATCCTATGCCAAAATCTATGAGACATAAACCAAAGAGAACACTTTAAATTCCGACTTTGGTTAAATTCAAAAATCAATCGATGTGTGTGCGTGTGCATAAAAGGGGGCGTATTCCCCAAATAAAATATCAAAATGGTAACTACTCAACGCGAGCATTTAAGCAGAGGCTAAGAATTGTACATATTTATCCGTAATCCTAGGAAATTATTACTAGTGTTAAGCATACCGTTGATTAGGCAAAACATTCGTTGATCTTTTGTGATATTTTCTGTATTTTGAAGCAAAGGGAAAGTAAAAAGTAGACACCATCTGGATCTTGTTTCGTTGGCCCCCCACTTGTCCATTCATTTTAAATAAACCCCAACTTCCGGTCATATCAAAAAGAGTATAAGCATTTCGATTTCGATTGTATAAATACATATTAGCTCTTCGACTTAAATATGAAAGAATCTAAGCCTAATCCAAGCAAACGTTGCTTAACTCTATAGTATTGCTAAGCTAAGAACCTAAGTGTACGAAAGTTGTAAAGACTCGAGGAAATCTTAACCGAAGAAGGACGTTAGTAAAATAATAATGACAAAATATCATTCACATTGTAAGCTATGCTAGGTTAAGGCATTAAACTAACTTTAAATTCGCATTTCAAAAATTCCTCAAAGAGAAAGATCGCATGTAAGGTTATTCGACTAGAAAAATGTAAATACTCAAAAATAAAGCCAAGGTTTACATAAGTTAAAAACTTTGAATTTTGGCCAATGTCTCGATGTGAAGGATAAATACTTAATGTGTGTATGGGATAATACTCAAAGCCCAGTCGATTAATGCCAAGCTCCGAGAATATTGATGAGAAACAATTAATTAGCATAACCTCCGAAAAATACTTTACAAAATGTAGTTGACTTTTTCAATTCCCTCAGTTACAATTTGAGTTCAAACAATTACACAAAGAAACTTAAAAAGTTAAAAAAAAATATTTAAAGCATGAAAGGTTACGAGGAGGTGATCTTCACCGACCAGCTGTTGCACCACCGATGTGTGGGCCAACAGATCCAGGCAACTCGAGAAGCCTGGGAAAGAAACTGTGCGTGGTTTCCAGTTGCTCAAAGGAAAATGTATGCCAGGTACCCGGAGATCTATGAAGAGTGTTTGGAAAAGTACGGCAACGATCACTTTGAGTACTATGCGAACCGGATTCGGATGAGAGGCCAGTACCGGGTCAAAACCAAATCGTACTTGGAGCGACAGCTTAAGGAATCGGAGATATCGATGGACCACATAAAAGACTACGTGGTTTCCCCTACGACGAACGGGGAATACGGCAGTATCCTGCCTATGAAGCTCTTCTATTGCTTATAGACCTTTATGTGGTCTATCGGTAGCTTCGAATCCTTTCACTGTCGAATCAAACTGCAACTTCATGCAATAAATCCAGGTTCTCCTGGGGTATTCAGTATCTTTGCGTGTTTCGTACTCATTTCTGAGGAAATTTTAGAGTCAAGATGCTAATTTATTTGTACAAAGTTTAGTAAAATTCTCGTCATTAGTACAGTAAACGCTATAAAAGCCTTTTCGGGCTGAGTCACCTCGACTCGTCCCTTTTAAATGTAACCATGCATGATACTAATCCTTTGGCTTATGCTAATTTTCTCAGAATGAGTCAGGCCCTGTGAGGTCCAGGTCCAACACCCCTTATCCGACCTATTGAGCTGTTTATGGCAAAACGAAAACAGAAGGAGATGGTGAAAATTGTAAGAGACATGCTATAGGAAAAATGCGCAACAAACCGCAACTGAATGCATTCAAGTCCAAACAGAGTTGGCAACAAACAAACAAAAGACCGAAAGCAGTTCATGACTCATGCGAGGGGGTGGCAGGGGCCTTGCATGTCTCTCGGGCTCACCTGGGCGTGAGAAATGCAATCCATTGGGCCCGGCTCATTTGCATACAAAGCCATTCGATTGTGGGCCAACGCCAAGAGCCGGACAAATGGCCAACACTTGGGCTCTGGGTCTTGGCCGAATTTATCTCGGACATGTCTCTGATAGCTGGTGGTCAGCTTGGCATTGATCGACTGCTGGGAGGAGCGCTTTGCCCTCAAACTTAGCCAAACTGAATGTTTTTTGTACATAGCCAGCGGTGTTTGAACTCACACTTACTTAGGATCTAAGCAGGACACCCATGGCAACTCTCTAAGCATAATCTCCATTCGAATCTAAGCAAATCTTGTGCGTGTTGTAAATTAAAGTATGTCACTAAACGAAAAGTTAAACTCAAAGGTTCAACGAGATCTAACAAGTGGCGGAAACAAGTATGTGGAGCCCCTTGTAGGCTAATAGCTAATTCAAGAAACTAAACCTTCCTTCATTAATCTTCATCGAGAAACTGTTATCCATTCATTCTACATTTATTTCTTTTTTTTACTAATCAAATGTTTTAAAAAAGAATAACAAAAATGAATTAGTTTGTACAACTGAACATGAAAATGATAAATAAACTAAGTGGAAAATAAAAACCAAGCCGAGTGTTTGTTTCAAAAAGGGTTATAGTTTGAAGAATCTGAAAAGCAGGCTAGATAATCATGTCGTTAGTACTTTTATTAAAGTAAGCCGAGTCAGTTGGACTCTCAAAAAACACAAAAAATTCAAAACGTAAAAATTACATAAAAACTTAAAAAGTAATGAAATTTCCACGATTTTTATAAAAGCCCTCGTTAATCACCTTTCTTTGATTCAGATTTATATCCCCCGTTGAGTGTTCAAAAAAATAAAAATGAAGGTGTACGATGAGGTGGTTTTTATGGACCAGCTTTTGCACTACCGCTGCGTGGCCAGTCAGATCGAGGAGACTCGACAAACATGGCAGAAGCGGAGCTCATGGTTCCCGGCCGCCCAACGGGAGCACTACTCCCGGTATGCAGAAATCTATAACGAGAGCATAGAGCAGTACGGGGCTGATCGGTTCAAGTTTTACTCAAAAAGAAATCGATTGAACGGCCAATTCAAGGCATCCAAAATAGGCAAGGAAGATTCGGAAGTCAAGGATCGGTTGATACCCATGGATCACCTGAAGGGCTACAGGGTTCCGCTTACCACTAACGCTACGTATGGTCGCGTCAAGCCATCGGCCCTCTTCTATTGCTTCGCAAAACAAGTTTCGATTTAGAATTTTAGTTTGTTGGGGAATAAGCCAAAGACAAATAAATCTTCTTCGTTAAGTGTCCAAATCCATGGATATTGTGGATGTTCTTCGAGTTCTACCCTTCATTTAAATGCCACAACAATACATATATAAAAACGAATTGCGGAAGCATTTAGGCATTTAACGATTCGTTGACAGTAAAAACTACATTAAACGATGGAGTATCCGCTGAAATGGCCTCACAAGCGGAGTCTGGGGTTGGGCCACCCATGTTTTAAATTAATTTTATATACAATACATATTGCCCCATAATACGCCCCCAGGACGGCACTTTGGCGGAACTGCCGAGCAGTGGGCTCGTAAATTGGTAATGTTTGTAAGCCCTGTTTTATGGGTCGGCAATGGCCCAGTCTGTTTACCATAATTACCTGTTTATAATTAATTAAAATGCAATAAGCGTAAATTTGATAAAAGTGCCATGCACATGCTTACGCGGCAGCGATAATTTCGTACATAAAGCCCGACTCCGATTCCATCATCCAGTTTCAGCAGTTTTAATAAATGGAATACCTTTGTTCATAGGTGGACAACAACTAATGAAATATTTCGGTAAATAAATCTTAATACCTCTATCGAATATTTTTATTAAAATAATCCACAAATATTTCAGAGTGTAGTTATGACTACCTGGCGCGAGATGGAAATAAATTGATCAACTAAATTACAATCGAATAGATAAAGCGCAATAATGCGCGGCCGGATAAATGCATAAATTATTCAATGCCCCGGCGGAGAAGGAGTAGCCCTTAACCCCTTCCGGTCCAAAGAGTTGCGGGGGCAACCGCGTGAAATTGCTGCATAAACACATTGGTTAATGCAATAAACCAGCAGTTGGGATTTCGGTGTGTTTGTGTTGTTTTTCGCCCCGTCCGAGCCACGCTTATTGACCATGAATAACTAACGGAAATGCAACACGAACTGTGGTTACTCCGCCCTTGCCCCGTGTCCACGACACGTGCCCCAAATGCTTCCACCCTCAATCGATGATTCATAGAGGGGTTCTGCACAAGTGAAGGTTGATATGTGTGAAGTTTAATTGCGGCGACATTTTGATTTACGACTTCAAAGGGGAAATCTAAATGACTCAACCCGCACTTGGGGTTGTCTTTTGCAATAATTGTTTCAGCCATTTCGCTCACTAATAGGCCAAGAAAACAATATTGTACATTCCAACTGACAAACCTTCCATTTTTTTCGGTGTACTTCTGGCCCACAAATAGATTTTCTATAAACCGCTATCCTTTGTTACATTACACCTAGTTGGTTTGTAAAATCATCAATCTAATCGAGAATCTTACGGTATGGTATCAAGACATTAGGATCTTTTCGGCTCACCTGGCGCACCAGGAAGTAACTTCCATGGATTTCTTTTTCAGTTTCGCAGAATGGACGAATGGGTCAACTGGTTCTTGTGGTCGGCTAGTCTCTATGCACATCGTAGGCCTGAGTAACTTTGACTTCGACTTGAGAACGGGTCGAGTCTACACGACTACAAGGAGTACCCTTCTTGCCATCCTGTCCAATATCCTTTTGGTTGTGCTCCTGGTTGTATACTTTACTTTACGAAAGGATTTAACTACTACCCTTGCGACAGCCACTAAACTACAAGAATATGTTTTTATTGTCACGACAGGACTGCAAATAATGGCCGGTAAATAAGAATCATTTATGTCGCACTCTGATCATCGCAAGACTTCGTTTCAGGACTGCTGACTATCGTGAACAGGTGGCGGCAACGCCGGAAAATGATGCGCCTTGTCAGGTGCGTGATCCGCGTATATCGAGCCAAGCCGCAGGTGAAAAGAATGGTCCGATGGGCGGTTCTTTTGAAGATAGTCGTTACAATTGTCACCCATTCCTCGCTATTGGAACTCGCGGCAAATGCCTCCCAGTATGTTGGCCCTAAGCAGATGTTGGGCCTTGGACTGCAATTCGTGACCATGACAATTATGAATTTGGCCATATCCCAACATTTTCTGATTATGTTGCTTGTTCGGGCCAACTATCGCCTTCTGAACAGGGAGCTTCGACAAATGATCGACGAGTGCAAGCACCTGAGCTATTACTCCCCTCGCAACGGGGTCTTTATGACCAAATGCTGCTTCATAGCCGATCAATTGGACAACCTAGGCAGAATTCGCAGCCATCTACACTCCATTGTCACCCAATTGCAAGAGGTCTTTGGCCTTCAGGCCCTCATGGTCTACACGGAATACTATATAACGACAATAGGTGTAAGCTATTTCCTCTTCAGTATGTACAAGTACGGAGACACGAACCTTCGAGTGACAACCTTGTCGCGAATTCTGGTATTTATTTGGATGGCTTCCTACTACCTAGACGCCCTGATGAACCTTGCCATTATCCTCCAAGTCCAAGGAGATGAACAGAAGATGAGTAGAATTCTGGCGGAACGTACCCTGTTTGCCCCTGGACTGGATGTGCGCCTGGAGGAATCTGTAAGTAATATTATCAGCTTCCAGCCCTATTTCTTCACATCTTCTTCTCTAGTTCGAGAATACTCAGATCCAGCTAGTTCGAAACCCATTAAAAATGAACGTGATGCATCTATTTCCCACCAACTACAGTAATACCACAGCCATGATATCGTCGGTATTTATGAACTCAATATACCTTATTCAGTACGATATGGCAAACTTTTAGGATTGTTACTTCGAAAATAAAGGTTAGGATACAGTGGGCGCTACCTAGAACAGTATACCTAAGTATGGGAGATTATTGCTTGCCCAAAAATCAATCAATCCAGGATAAGATCAGGAGCTAGTCACCCAATAAATTAATTACATGCGTTTGCCAACCATGACAATGCTGGTCATTTTTTCAAAATGTTCGACTGGGACGGTTGGCTACTGAAGGTGGTCTACTACTACGGGTTTCTGGCCGGAATCTCCAACTTTGAAGTGGATTGGAGAAAGTGTCGTGTCTTTAAAACAAAAAGGAGTACCATCTTTGCCGTTTTTCACAATGCACTGGCCTTGGTTCTAGTGATTTTCTATTGGAGAGGTCATGAAAGCTATAACGTGCTCTTTGGCAGAGCAAACAAGCTGCACGAGTATGTTGTCGTCATAATGTCCGGACTTAGACTGTCATCTGGTAAAAATATTAAGGAGTTCAGCAGATGAGCATTAATCCTCAAAGATTTTCTTGTTAGGGCTCCTAACTATGGTGACGAGGTGGAGGCGACGTCGTCCTCTGATGAGGATAATGAGGAGGTTGTTCCGCCTCTACTTGGCCAAGCCACAAGTCAAGAGGATGTCACGTCGGTTGATACTTGTAAAGTTTCTTAATGTTTCCATAAGCGATTGTTTGCAAATAGCACTCGGACTGAACGCCGTTCAACGTATTGGCTCTGACTTGATCCTGGGCTTGGTTCTGCAGTTCTGTATGGTAGCCTGTATGACTTTAGCCATTAGCCAGTATTATCTAGTCATGCTATTCATTCGGACGCAATACGAAATGCTCAACTCGGAATTACGAGGCTTGATCGAAGAGACTAAGGCATTAAGCCATCGGCCACGCCGCAATGGAGTTTTCATGACCAAGTGTTGTGAGCTGTCGGATCGATTGGATGACATTGCCCAACAGCAGGACGAGATCCAGTCCATTGTTGCTAGCTTGGGAGGGGCGTTCGGCACTCAGGGACTGTTGGTTTACACTGCCTACTATTTGTCAGTGGTCTCCACCGCCTATCTGAGCTACAGCCTCGCGAAAAACGGCATCGAAAATCTGGGTATGACATTCGGCAGTTTGGCGGTGTCGTTGACTTGGTGCTTTTTCTATTACACGGATGCCTTAAGGAACCTGTTTGTCGTCCTAAGTATTCAAAATGAGCACAGGACCCTGATTCGTATCATGGAAGAGCGAACTGTTTTTCCTCCGGGCCTAGATATCCGGCTGGAGCTATCGGTAAGAGGTCTAATCTCTGCGGCCCTATTATTACCCTTTTGCTTTTTCAGTTTGAAAGCTTTCAATTCCAGCTGATTCGGAACCCTTTCACTATGAGCGTCATGAATATTTTTCCCATTGATCACAACTTTGCCACCTCAATGTTTGCATCAGTATTTATGAATTCAATATATCTTATTCAATACGATATGGCAAACTTTTAAAAATTATAACTCTGGGAATAAAGAGCGAAGCCGAAGTACGCAGATAGCGCTCTTCTATAAATCAACTTTATCAGGGAGACCTTTGCATTTCACCCATTAAATTAGTTAAATGTGTCTGCTGGTCATTTCAACGAAATGTTCGACTGGGACGGTTATTTATTGAAGTTAGTATACTTCTACGGGTTTCTGGTTGGAGTATCCAACTTTGAAATCGATTGGAGTGCGTGTCGCGTCTTCAAATCTAAGAGGAGTACCATCTTTGCCGCCACACACAATGTTCTTGCCCTAATTCTTCTGATCTACTATCCGAAAGTTATCATCAAATTTGGTTCGTTTTTTGTCGAACGAAACAGCCTTCACATGATTGTAATTTTTCTTATGTCCGGATTAATAATAGCTTCTGGTAAGTAATATACCAATTTTATTTCTGTTTATGAAGAATTTCTATTTTAGGACTAATTACTATACTTAATCGGTGGAGACGGCGTCGTCAACTTATGAGGATAATGAGGGCTCTGTTCCGCGTCTACTTGGTCAAGCCACAGATTATAAGGATGTCCCACAGGGCGATACTTCTTAAGTTTTTGAATGTTTTACTAACCGATGGTCTTCAAATATCACTGGGAGTCATCGTGGGTCTCAAAGGATCGGGAGACTTTTTAGGGATCATTATGCAGTTCTTTATGTCAGCTGTTATGACCGTATCCATTAGCCAGTATTATCTAGTAATGCTATTTATTCGGACGCAATACCTCATGCTCAACTCGGAGCTACGAGGTTTGATCGAGGAGACCCGAGCACTGAGCTACCGCCCACGTCGCAATGGAGTTATGACTAAGTGTTGCGAGCTGTCGGATCGATTGGACGACATTGCCCAACAGCAGGCCGAGATCCAGTCACTTGTGATCAGCACGGAAAATGCATTTGGAGTGCAGGGACTATTTATGTACATTGGGTACTATTTTTACTCCATCTTTACTATTTATTTGACCTACATTCTGTCAAAGCACGGCACTCAGCATGGCAGTATTAATTTACACTTGGTTCTTTTTCTACTACGCGGATGTCTTACGAAACTTGTTGGTCATCCTGAGTATTCAAAATGAGCACAGAACCTTGATTCGTATCTTAGAAGAGCGAACTGTTTTTTCTCCAGGCCTAGACATTCGGCTTGAACAATCGGTACGAGGTCTAATTTCTGCAATTCCCTTGTAATTATTCCTCTGTTATTTCAGTTTGAAAACTTTCAATTCCAGCTGATTCGGAACCCTTTAAAAATGTTCGTCATGAATATGTTTCCCATCGATCACAGCTCTACCACAGCAATGTTTGCATCATTTTTAACGAACTCCATTTATCTTATACAATACGATATGGAAAAATTTTAAAGCGCTTTATTTACGACTCACAAAGCACATTTATTTAATTATTATATGGGAAAGGGCTTTGTCAGCTACTGGTAAGTGCTAGGGGTCAGCTCGTTCATTTGAAGCCCCTGGACATTAATGCAATCTAATCGTATCATCTCCGTCCAGAATTAGGCCAATATCTGCCGACTACATGACTACAATTTAATTACCCCTGACTGACAAGCACCCTTGTGGACATTGTGGTTGAACAAGGATGTCATTTTATCGAAATGTCTGACTGGGTCGGTTGGTTGCTAAAGGGTCTGTACTACTATGGATTTTTAATCGGCGTCTCTAACTTCGAAGTTAATTGGAATACGGGTCGCGTTCACACAACTTCAAGAAGTACGACTCTAGCAGCTTTCAGGAATATTCTGACAATGATGCTATTGCTTGTGTATTTGATTGGCAACACCCACTTGAACATCATCTCTAAAAAGGCAAATAAATTACACGAGCATGTGGTTCATGTGATGGCAGTGCTGAGATCGATTGCTGGTATGAACTTGTGTCAAGCTCAAAAAGTGCAATCGAAAAATATATTTTTCTTGTTATTAGGATTTACTGTTATACTCTATAGATGGCGCCAACGCACCAAACTGATGCTTCTGGTGAGGATGTTGTTCCGACTTTTCCGGCACAGGCCACTAACGATGAGGAAGTCTCGCTGGCTGATTTTCAGCAGGGTCCTTACAGTTTGCATATCCGACGTTCTTCAAGTTGTCCTCACCCTGCAGAGCTTGAATCACCTCGGGTCCAGGCAGATGGTAGGAATGACCTTCCAGTTCTTCATGGCGGCCCTTACGAGTTTCGCCATAACCCAGCATTATCTGGTAATGCTGTTTGTGCGCCTTCAGTACCAGATTCCCAACTCCGAGCTGCAGAAGCTGATTGAGGAGAGTCGCTGGCTGAGCTACCATTCCCCCCGCAATGGAGTGTTCATGACCAGGTGCTGCTACCTGGCAGACCAACTGGAGGATATTGGCAACTGGCAGGACCAGATCCAGTCGATTGTGACGTTTCTGGGAGAGGTGTTTGGTGTGCAGGGACTTCTGGGCTACACTGGAACCTATATTAACACAGTGGGAACCATTTACCTCATCTACAGCCTCTACAAGTACGGATCCGAGGCTTTGGGACTGCCAATGAAGTCCGTAATATTGTTGTTTATTTGGTGCACCTTTGATTACCTCAATGCCCTCAGGAGCCATATCCTTATGCTAAGTATTTTGGACGAGCATCAGAAGACCAAGCGCCTCTTAGAGGAGTGCCCCGTGTTTGCTTCAGGCTTGGACGTTCGACTAGAACAATCGGTAGGATACTTTTCTTACTGTAGATTAACTAAACACTAACTAAAAACACTAATTGCTCTTCCAGTTTGAAATCTTTCAGCTCCAGCTTATTCGGAATCCGTTGGAAATGAACGTATTGCATGTGTTTCCCATAAGTCATACGTTCACCACAGCCATGTTCGGATCTTTAGCAATGAATACAATATACCTTATACAATACGATATGGAACATTTTTAACTATATGATAGAAAATCAGTATGCCCTTGACGCTCGGAATACAAATAGTCTACTACCCTAATGTCGATTGTTTATTTTAAGCTTCTAGAATCTATAATCTAGATATAAAGCCAATATATTTATGTAATCTCCATAAATGATCAAAACAAGGGCTACTACTTCCGTAACAGTTAATGATTCCGGCCAAGCACACATTAGTTTAGAAAAATGTTTGACTGGGTCGGTTGCCTGCTTAGAATGGTCTACGTCTATGGATTTGTAATCGGAGTTTCCAACTTCGAAATCGACTGGAGGGCTGGGCGAGTCTTTAGGTCTATTAGAAGTACAGCTTATGCAGCTTTGATCAACATTTTGATAGTGGTGACTATGAGTTTTCAAGTGGCAACTGACACCAACTTGAATGTGATGTTTGGGAATGCGAACAAGCTTCACGAGTATGTGGTTGTTGTGATGTCGGTGCTAAGAATTATTGCTGGTGGGTTTTTAAAAAAATGGCATTTCCATGAAAATATTAATGGTAGTTTTCCTATTACAGGACTTACTGTGCTACTGATCAGATGGACCCAGCGCTGCAAGGTGATGAAGCTTGTAAGGATACTGATTCGACTCTATTTTGACAAGCCGCAGATTAAGAGAATTTCCCGCTGGGCGATTCTAGCCAAAATTATGACTGTTACTTCTAAAGACTTTCTTCAAGTAGCACTATCTTTGGAAGTCTTGGGTCGCCTTGGGGGCAGACAGGCCATGGGAATGTATATGCAGTTCGGGATGGCGGCCCTCATGAGTTACGCCTTGTCCCAACATTATCTGGTAATGCTCTTCGTCAGAGTGGAATACCAGATACTCAACTCTGAGCTGGAACAGGTGATTGAGGAGAGCTGCTGGTTAAGCTACCATTCCCCGCGCAATGGAGTTTTCATGACCAGGTGCTGCTACCTGGCAGACCGATTGGAGGACATTGGCAAGAGGCAGGACGAGGTGCAATCAATTGTGACGTATCTGGGAGAGGTGTTTGGTGTTCAGGGACTACTAACTTTCACCGAAAACTATATAAGCTCAGTGGGCAACACCTATCTCATCTTTAGTCTCTTTAAATACGGTCGCGAGCGATTGGGGATGCCATTGAACGCCGTCATTTTATCAGCTTGTTGGTTTTTTTTCCATTACCTCGATGCCTTCAGGAGCCATTTAATCATGTTGAGTATTTTGGACGAGCATCGGAGGATGGCAAGTCTTTTGCAGGAGCGCAGTGTGTTTGCTCAGGGACTGGACGTACGACTAGAGCAAACGGTGGGTTATTTGGCTTATTGAGAAATAATGAGTTTTAACTTTTGTCTTACAGTTTGAAACTTACCTATTTCAGCTGGCCAGGAATCCGTTGAAAATGCATGTAATGCATATGTTTCCCATAAGTCATTCGTTCACCACAGCTATGTTTGGATCCATAGCTATGAACTCCATATATCTTATTCAATATGATATGCAATATTTTTAACTTTAAGTGAAAAGTTTTGTGAAGAATTTCGAATCATATTAAAACATAATGAAATAATGAACAAACTAATTCTGTTTTCTAGAGAAAGAAATGACCATCTATGGAGGCAACGCTAATACGCATTAAGCTTAATGCGACCAAATAGCTGAGGCATTACTCTTATTGATTATGCCCCCCCTTCCCAAATAGCATATGCTACCTGAAAATCATTCCACTCACCATAGTCGTTTTAGTTACTCATCTCCAGGGAAAGGACAAGCATGGCAGGTGCAACGATGATAGAACGGGGTCTAAACGTCAGTTTAAGGACTAAAAATAGCAAGAAGCAGCGGCCCATGATGCGGATTTTGGTTTTATGCATCTGCTGGACCACGTATCTCCTCTACCGCGGATGTGTAATGGGAAAAATAAAGTACGATTCGCAGAAGAAAAGATTGATCACCCATCCTCGAAATCCATATACCCGACTTATAGCATTTTTGCTTCAATTATGTTTTGCGTGTTACGATTTCTTTGGGTTTGTGTACATTTCTATGGCCATTATTCCCATACTGTACTACAGGAATTCAGAACTGGCACCCCACAAGTTTTTGGAAAGTCTGATAATTTCGATTGCAATGCTGTTGTTTCTTTCAAAAACGATGCGCCTCATTTGTTGGCTGAGAAGTTTGGAATGGAATCAATACATGGTTCAAGTTACCAATGAAGTGATCAGTCTGACGAGCTCTATGGAAAGCTCTATGGAACCGCTTTCCTGGGAGTGTAGTTACTTTATTATATTTTTCGTGAGCCTGTTTCCAATGATTTTCTTGGAAATATACAATTACCTGACGGGTTCTTTGTATTTATGTGCTTTAAGCACCATGTTGGTGCAGATTATCTACAACGCCTATGCTGTATATCAAATACTGCTCCTGTCATGGATCGAAACATTAAATAGCTTCCTAAAGGTTTGTGCTTTACAATATTAAAATATATTTGTGTCATTTTTTAACCCTATATTGTGTCCTATATTTTGTATTGCAAGAACCATTATCATCCAAGATTAAGTTGTTCTATTCAGCGTCAGACTCTGAAGCTTTTCGAGCTGCGTCGAGTTTTCTCAAGAATCAGCAATATCCACAAAAATATCGAACAGCTCTGGCTACCAGTCTCCAGAATGCTCTTCTCCGATATTGTCCTATTATCATTTTATTGGGGGAAAATCATCCAATGCGTTCTTTACGACCATAGTCAAGATGCGAGAAGTAAATGGCCGTTTCTCCTAGGAAACTGCTTGGGCATTTCCTTAGTTCCCTTGATAAGGATTATTTTTGTATCTATTTGCACCGATCGCCTAGCTCAACTGCAAAGCATATTGCGATTGAATCTTCTCAGAATCGATCTGAGCGAATCTGACAACCATAAACACAACACCTGTGCAACTAGGAAGCTTAGAGGTCTGGTGAGTACTTCTTTTATAACGTGGGCTTATTTTAGTCAATATTTCCCTTCAGAATACTTTTTTGGATTTACAATTGCCTGGAGACAGTCTGAGGAACAACATTGTAAATGTACATCATGCGTGTGGATGTCACTTCTTCATGGAGTTCGTTTTCTGCGTAATGTTAAATGCATTGAGCATTGTACAATACTCTTTTGGCGTCAAAAACATGGTCTCTTTTATATCCTAGGCGTCTGCTTTTGTAATTATATGCTATTTCGCGGATTCGTGATCGGGCCGATAAAGTACGACCGTCGCAGAAAAAGGATGATTACCGAGCCTCGAAATCCGTGGGTTACAAAAATTTATTGACTTAAAAATTGGTATTGTTCTTATAGACTCGTTTGGATTAAAATATGCATTTGTTGCTCTCGTTCCGATGGGGGTCTTAAAATTCGATTTATCATTCGTAAAAATTATCAATTATTTTCCATTTACAATTATGATGTATTTGTTTTTTTGTGAAAAGTATTTGCTTCATTTTATGGACGAGGAGCAAAATAAGGAACCAATCATTTGTTCGACTTGAAAACAAAGTGATCGAGTTAAATATCGCCATTGATCTTTTTATGGGACCGCTATCTCTGGAAGGAAACAACTTTTTGTGAATATACTTGAAGTAGCCTATAACCTGGGAAGGCCCCTGATCTTTTAAGAAACTTAAACTTAACCTAAACTTTAAGAAAAAAACTGAAAGTATTTATTAAATGAATAATTAAATAATACCCACTTTTTTAAAACGTAAGAAACAACGGAAATTCATATTTTCTCCCTCTACAGAGCTTTATGGTCTCTCACTTGATCTATTAATATTTTCATGTTACCACCATTTAAGCGTCGCTGGGTATTCGGACTAGTGGGTTAATTGGCTTATTAAGTAATATTGAGTGTTTCCGCTTTGAAACATATCAGTTTCAGCTGGCCAGGAATCCGTTGAAAATGCATGTAATGCATATGTTTCCCATATGTCATTCGTTCACCACAGCCATGTTTGGATCCATAGCTATGAACTCCATATACATATCTCATTCAATATGATATGCCATATTTTTAGCTGAAGGTGTTAAGTTTTTGTGAAGAATTTCAAATAATATCTAAACACAAAATATAATAAAATAATGAACAAACTAATTCTGTTTTCTAGAGGAGGAAATGACAATATATGGAGGCAATGCTAATATGCATTAAGCATAACACGAGCAAATGGCTACGGCATAACTCTTATTGATTATGCCACCCCTTCCCAAATAGCATATGCTACCTGAATATCATTCCACTCACCATAGTCGTTTTAGTAACTCATCCCCAGGAAAAGGGCAAGCATATTATGTGATACGATGATAGAGCGGGGTCTAAACGTCAGTTTAAGGACTAAAAGTAGCAATAAGCAGCGGTCAATGATGCGGTTGTTTGTGTTATGCATCTGCTGGACCACATATCTGCTCTACCGCGGATTTGTAATGGGAAAAATAAAGTACGATTCGCAGCAGAAAAGGATGATCACCCATCCACGGAATCCGTATACCCGACTTATAGCATTTTTGCTTCAATTATGTTTTGCGTGTTACGATCTCTTTGGGTTTGTGTACATTTCTATGGCCATTATTCCCATACTGTACTACAGGAATTCGGAAGTGGCACCCCACAAGTTTTTGGAAGTTCTGATAATTTCGATTGCAACGGTGTTGCATCTTTTAAAGACATTACGCCTCATTTTTTGGCTGAGGAGTTTGGAGTGGAATGAATACATGGTTCAAGTTACCAATGAAGTGATCAGTTTGACGACCTCGGTGGAACGCTCTATGGGACCACTTTCCTGGGAATGCAGTTACTTTATTATCTTTTTCGTGATCCTTTTCCCAATGATAGTCTTGGAAATGTTCAATTACGTGACATGTTCTATGCGTTTATTTGCCATAAGCACCATTTTGCTGCAGATTATCTACAACGCCTTTGCTGTCTATCAAATCCTGCTTCTGTCGTGGATCGCAACGTTAAATAGCTTCGTAAAGGTTTGTACTTTACAATATAAGAAGATTTTTATGTCACTTTTAACCATATATTTTGTATTGCAAGGACTATAATCATCCAAGATTAGGTCGTTCTATTCAGCGTCAGAAACTGAAGCTTTTCGAGCTGCTTCGAGTTTACTCAAGAATCAGCAATGTCCACAAGAATATCGAAAATATCTGGCTACCAGTCACCAGAATACTTTTCTCCGATATTGTCCTATTATCCTGCTTCTGGGCGACTATCATCCAATGCGCCATTTACGACCATAGTCAGGATGCGAGAAGTAAATGGCCGTTTCTCATAGGGAAGTACTTGGGCATTTCCTTAGTTCCGTTGATAAGGATTATGTTTGTTTCTATTTGCAACGATCGTCTAGCTCAACTGCAAAGGACATTACGATTGAATCTCCTCAGAATCGATCTGAGCGCATCAGACAACCATAAACAGAACACCTGTGCAACTAGGAAGCTTAGAGGTCTGGTGAGTACTTATTTTATAACCTTGGCTTATTTTAGTCAATGTTTTCTTTCAGAATACTTGTTTGGATTTACAATTGCCTGGGGAAAGTCTGAGGAACAACATTGTAAGTGTGCATCATGTGTGTGTGTCATGTGTGTTATAGAACCAACGTGTATTTATTAAAGATATGCATACCATAGATAGGTTACCAATTTCCCAAAGTACAAAAGGAATGGAATCAATTAACTGAACTTTAGCCTGTATCACGGATTCGTGATCGGGCAGATAAAGTACGACCGTCGCAGAAAAAAAATGATATGCGAGCCTCGAAATCCGTGGGTTACAAAAGTTGCTTGTCTCTTAAATATTGAAATTGCTTATATGGAAAAGTTTGGATTTAAATTTGCATTTGTTGCTTTAGTTCCGATGTTGGTCTTGAAATTCGATTTAACATTCGTAAAGATAATCAATTATTTTCCACTTATAATTATGACGTTTTTGATGTATTGTTTTTTGTGAAAAGTATTTGCTTAATTTTTTTGACGAGAAGCAAAATGAGGAATCAATTGTTCGTTCGACTGGCAAACGAAGTGATCGAGTTAAACATCGCCATTGAGCATTCTATGGGGCCCCTATGTCTGGAAGGAAGCAACTTTTTCATCGTATTTAGATTGCAGCTCTTTGTGAATATACTTGAAGTGGCCTATTACCTAGGAAAGCTAATTTAAATGTCCAGGAGCTTGGCTCCAGAATCGTAAATTGTCACAAAAATATATCGACTCTATGGCTACCAGTTTCCCGCTTCATTATCTTCGACGTTGTGCTGATGGTGTCCGAGTTGAAAAAAATCATTTGTTGCTTTTTCTATGATCACAGCATCGATGCGGAAGGCAAGTGGGATTACATGAAAGAAAAAATCGGTGGGGCCTTCAGTCCCCTACTAAGAGTTCTTTTTATTGGTCTGTGCAATGATCGCCTCTTTTAGCTGCAAAAATTTTTGCAATTGCATCTGCTTGAAATTTATATGAATGAAGTACAAAACTATCATGTAATGGACATCAACACTAAAAAGAAAAAGAGAGATTCGGTAGGTACTTTGCATAATTTTTCAAGCCTATTGGACTCAAATTTATCTCGTTTTAAGCATACGCACCGTGATTTACTATTCAGTTCAGTTTTTATACCCTTGCAGAGGGTATTATAATTTTGGTCAAAAGTGTGCAACGCAGTGAAGGAGACATCTCCGACCCCATAAAGTATATATATTCTTGATCAGGATCACCTCCTGAGTCGATATAAGCATGTCCGTCTGTCCGTCTGTCCGTCTGTCTGTCTGTCCGTCTGTCTGTCGGTTTCTACGCAAACTAGTCTCTCAGTTTTAGAGCTATCGAGTTGAAACTTTGCACACATCCTTCTTTTCCTTGCAGGTAGTATATAAGTCGGAACGGCCGGGATCGGTCGACTATATCCTATAGCTGCCATATAACTGATTGATCGGAAATGCCATAACTTTGGTGTTTTTTAAGTTAGAGAGTTGAGACTTTCCACACGTGTTATATTTGACCAAAATATCTTGTGTACAAAATTTCATAAGGATCGGCCGACTATATCCTATAGCTGTCATAGAACGATCGAAATTGACATAACTTTGGTGTTTTTTAAGTTAGAAAGATGGGATTTGGTACAGATTCTATTTTGGGAAAAGCAATCTGATCTGCCAATTTTCATAAGGATCGGCCGACTATATACGATCCGCTATATATCTAATAATATAAGATGCGTGGCGCCACCTAGCGGACTGCGACTGAACTGCAAGGGTATATCAACTTCGGCTCCGCCCGAAGTTAGCTTTCCTTTCTTGTTTGGCAATGAAATAATCATAAACAATGCTTGTGGATGCAGTTTTGTCTTAAATTTTTTTTTTGCGTCCTGGTAAACTCCCCTAGTTTTGTACAGTTTGCCTTATCTACTGGATACACATTTAAAGATAATAATAATATAAAATACTTAGATGTTGATGTTACTTTCATGTACATAAGCTTTATTTTCAATTTTATAGATTAATATAATGATAATTTATAATAAACGGTTAATATTGATGTGTAATTTTGACATCTCATAAAAGATCCCCTTCACTCAGATATGGCATCTACATTACCCCCACATAGATGTACTTTAACAAACAAACTGAAAGTATTTATTAAATGAATAATTAAATAGTACTCACTTTCTTTAAACGTAAGAAACAACGCAAATTCATATTTTCTCCCTCTACAGAGCTTAATGGTCTCTAACTTGATCTATTAATATTTCCATGTAACCATTTAAGCGTCGGTGGAAATCCGGAACTGTGGCTTTATTGGCTTGTTAAGTAATATAGAGTTTTATCTTTTGTGTTTCCGCTTTGAAACATATCAGTTTCAGCTGGGCAGGAATCCGTTGAAAATGCATGTAATGCATATGTTTTCCATTATTCATTCGTTCACCACAGCCATGTTTGGATCCAAGCAATGAACTCCATATATCTCATTCAATATGATATGGAATATTTTTACCCGAAGGTATTGAGTTTTTTGAATAATTTTGACTTATATCTAAATATAAAATATAATGAAATAATGAGCAAACTAATTCTATTTTCTGGAAAAAGAAATGACAATCTATGGAGGCAATGCTAATTTGAATTAAGCTTATTGTGAGCATATAGTTGAGCCATTACTCTTATTGATTATGCCACCCCTTCCCAAATAGCATAAGCTACCTGAATATCAATCCACTCACCATAGTCGTTTTAGTTACTCATCTCCAGGGAAAGGACAAGCATATTAGGTGCTACGATGATAGAGCGGGGTCTTAACGTCAGTTTAAGGCCTAAAAGTGGCAATAAGCAGCGGTCCATGATGCGGATGTTTGTGTTATGCATCTGCTGGACCACGTATCTGCTCTACCGCGGATGTGTAATGGGAAAAATAAAGTACGATTCGCAGAAGAAAAGGATGATCACCCATCCCCGGAATCCGTACACCCAGCTGATAGCTGCTTTTCTTCAAATATGTTTCGCGTGTTACGATCCCTTAGGTTTTGTGTACATTTTGATGCCCATTAATCTCATGCTATACAGGAATTCGGAACTGGCACCCCACAAGTTTTTGGAAGTTCTGATAATTTCGATTGCAACGGTGTTGCATCTTTTAAAGACATTACGCCTCATTTTTTGGCTGAGGAGTTTGGAGTGGAATCAATACATGGTTCAAGTTACCAATGAAGTGATCAGTTTGACGACCTCGGTGGAACGCTCTATGGGACCCCTTTCCTGGGAATGCAGTTACTTTATTATCTTTTTCGTGATCCTTTTCCCAATGATAGTCTTGGAAATGTTCAATTACGTGACATGTTCTATGCGTTTATTTGCCATAAGCACCATTTTGCTGCAGATTATCTACAACGCCTTTGCTGTCTATCAAATCCTGCTTCTGTCGTGGATCGCAACGTTAAATAGCTTCCTAAAGGTTTGTGCTTTACAATATTAGAATATATTTATGTCATTCTTTAACCCTATTATTGTGTATTGCAAGAACTATAATCATCCAAGATTAGGTCGTTCTATTCAGCATCAGAAACTGAAGCTTTTCGAGCTGCTTCGAGTTTACTCAAGAATCAGCAATGTCCACAAGAATATAGAAAATATCTGGCTACCAGTCACCAGAATACTTTTCTCCGATATTGTCCTATTATCCTGCTTCTGGGCGACTATCATCCAATGCGCCATTTACGACCATAGTCAGGATGCGAGAAGTAAATGGCCGTTTCTCATAGGGAAGTACTTGGGCATTTCCTTAGTTCCGTTGATAAGGATTATGTTTGTTTCTATTTGCAACGATCGTCTAGCTCAACTGCAAAGGACATTACGATTGAATCTTCTCAGAATCGATCTGAGCGCATCAGACAACCATAAACAGAACACCTGTGCAACTAGGAAGCTTAGAGGTCTGGTGAGTACTTATTTTATAACCTGGGCTTATTTTAGTCAATATATTCTTATAGAATAATTGTTTGGATTTACAATTGCCTGGGGACAGTCTGAGGATGAACATTGTTAGTGTGAATCATGTGTGTGGATGTCACTTCTTCATGGAGTTCGTTTTCTGCGTAATGTTAAATGCATTAAGTATTGTACAATACTCTATCACCAATTCAATATAAATTCGTTATGGATCCAACGTATATTTATTCAAGACATACACTGATGTGTACCATAGATTAGATAGATTACCAATTACCCAAAATACAAGAGGAATGGAATCAATTAAATGAGCTTTAGCCCCAAAACTGAATCAGTCTGAAATTGCAGCGGAAGGAAAAAACACATGGGATACAGTGGATGGCACTACGAATTGCAGCGGAGGTCTATCCTAGGCGTCTGCTTTTGTACTTATATCCTGTACCGCGGATTCGTGATCGGGCAGATAAAGTACGACCGTCGCAGAAAAAGGATGATTTGCGAGCCTCGAAATCCGTGGGTTACAAAAATTGCTTGTCTCTTAAAAATTGGAATTGCTTATATGGACACGTTTGGATTAGTCTATGTATTTATTGCTCTCGTTCCGATGTTATTAAAATCGGATTTAACAGACGTGAAAAACAGAAATTATTTTCAACTTTTAGTTGTGACGTTTTTGATGTATTTGTTTTTTGTGAAAAGTATTTGCTTAATTTTATGGACGAGGAGCAAAATAAGGAACCAATCGTTTGTTCGACAGGCAAACAAAGTGATCGAGTTAAACATCGCCATTGAACATTTTATGGGACCCCTATCTTTGGAAGGGAACACCTTTTTTATCGTATTTGGATTGCAGCTCTTTGTGAATATACTTGAAGTTGCCTATTACCTGGGAAGGCCCCTGATCTTTTTCGGTTTGAGCTCAGTTTTACTTCAAATCCTCTACAACGTCTATGCAGTCTACCTACTGCTACTGCTCTCCTGGATCGACACCTTGATTCGCTTCTTAGAGGTACGAATTCGATTCATAAGCACTTATTTTTTTAAAAATACTTCAAATCGTGTCTTATAAGGTTTATCGAAAACAGGGATTTCCCAAAACGCAGCGCTCAAAGCTTCTTCAAGTGTCCAGGCTTTACTCCAGAATCGTAAATTGTCACAAAAATATGTATATCGACTCTATGGCTACCAGTTTCCCGCTTCATTATCTTCGACGTTATGCTGATGGTGACCGAGTTGACAAAAATCATTTATTACGCTTTCTATGATCACAGCATCGATGCGGGGGATAAGTGGGTTTACATGAAGGACAAAATCGCTTTGGCCTTGAGTCCCCTACTAAGAGTCCTATTCATTGCTCTGTGCAATGATCGCCTCTTCCAACTGCAAAAATTGTTTCAGCTGCATCTGCTTGACATTGATTTAAATGAAGTTAAAAACTTTCACGTAATGGAAATCAACATTAAAAAGAAAGCTAAGGTAGGTACTTTGCATAATTTTTCAAGACTATTGGATTCAAATTTTCTCGTTTTAAGCATACGCACCGGGATTTACTATCGCCAGTTCAGATTTTTGGCAAAGAAGTATTCATGAATAATACTTGGGGATGTGGATTTGTCTTGAATTTCTTTTTTTGCGTCCTGGTAAACTCCCTTAGTTTTGTGCAGTTTGCCTTATCTACTGGATACACATTTAAAGATTTTCAATAATAATATAAGGAACTTATATTTTACTTACATGTACATTAGCTCAGTTTTCAATTTTATAAAGTAAAATACTGATAATTAAATATAAATGGTACAGAAGTACAGATGGATTGGATTATTTTTGATTTACGGGTATTATTAAGTAGTACCCACTTTCTTAAAAAGTGAAAATCAATGTTACTTTCTCGCAAGCTTTAAATCCTCCCTTCTTCAATAGGTTCGCACTCCTTACGATTGCAATCGATAGTTTCGATAGCAGCTGATCACAAAATGGTGGAATCTTACATAGAAACTTTCATGTTCTTTTCTCTAAATAATTGTCGTAACATTATTACTATTAAGTCTCAAAATCAAAAATTCAATAAATTCTTTTTCGAAGCCAAAGCAAAGGTGCCGCAATTGTAAGGCCAACTTAAAATATAATTTTATTCCATATTAACTATTCCACGTAAGCACGTAAAGCTTCAATAATCCAAGACTGCGGAATCTACAGAGCTACCCCTCTATGGATTTGATCCTTTTCATTTGATATGCAGCCAGCCAATTTTATCTATGTATATTTCCATTTTATCAACATTTAAGCGTCGCTGGAAATCCGGAAATATTTAAGGACCAATACTTCTTGATCCTGTCCGAGCAGACGACACAGCGACGCTTTAGCTCCTAGATCTACGTGGGAAAAAGCCACTTATAATAAGCAAACCAATCATGCTTTGTTTCAAAAAGTCTATTGATCAAGATATTCAATTTATTCAAACTTGAAAAAAAGAAAAACCCGAAATCTTGACATAGACACTGAAAAAGCGTTTGCATTTTCCATTCACCACAATTTCTCGTACCAATTTCACATTAAATTTTGTTTGTGAGAGCTTCAGCTATGGCGCACATAAATTTCAATTAACATAAATTTAATGTTAGCAGACAAAGTTGCGCCACGCTCACACACTCGAATAAATAGCATTTTCAATTATTGTCTGGTGCAGAAAAGTTTGTCTTTCAGCTCCAGTCGCAGCCCCTCAGAAGGGTCTCCATCCATTCGCGCCCTTCGGGTGCAGCTCCTGTGAATCTAAATGCACTTGACTCTGGAGAGGTTAGAGCCTGGCCGGGAGGTGGTGCGTGGCACTTTAAGCCGCATATAGCAAATGGTCAGAGGCAAAGCAAATTGCTGAAAGGCGCTTATGCAAAGCGATCAAAATGCGAGGCGACATAAACCGAAAACAAGAATCGAAAGAGGTTGGATGGGGCGGGAAAGGAAAATCCCAACCCCAAGGCAGTAAAACCAATTTGAAATTGTTATTTTAAGAGAAAGTAAGTCGCAGAGAAAGGATTGTGCGAGGGGTGAGTCGTAAAAAATCAAATATCGGTTGAGTTTGCTGCCTCTGTAGATGGCATCAGCCATTTGTGGCCAGATAAGCAGTCTCCGGGACACACCGCCCCAGCCACCCCTTTGTTTAGATATATGAAAATGGCCCCAACACATTTTCGCATTTCAGCCCATCCGCTGCTGGTCATAAAAATTCCAGGTAACGAAATGTATTTTCTGATGAAATCAGCACTAGATGAGGATGCGTGTATCGGCTTTGGGGTTACACTGTTTTAGGCTCCCAGTTGGAGTCTGAGAGTTGGGTCCGAGCTGCAAATCTTTCGAAGCCAATAAAAATGGCCAACATAATGAGCCCCACAACAGTGGAATCGATAAAATGTAAATTGGGGCAAGCATTCCACACGGAACTGATTTTATTCCTGGAGACCGTGGCTTTGATTGCAAAAGCTGTAGTCCGCACTAAGGTAGGTTCAATTTTCAAATTAGGCTTTAAATGTGATGTAATCTTTTGCATTTATTATTAAACTTTAAGCCATTATCTGCATTGGTAGGCCAAATTGCTAAAACCGCAGCCAGGCTTCCGCAATTGCGATGCTATTTTTCCCAACACGTAACGGCAATGACACGAAATCATTTCCATTTCCCCGGACAAAATGCCTTTTAATGGGCCGGACTCAGCCTCAGACCCGAGTACGGACCCGGCCCGGACCTTCTACACGCTAGATGTGTAGAAATTCTGTCCAGAACCTATGTATATAATTTACGGCCCGGGCAATGGCGTATGATGTGCCAGAAATTGCAGCACCCCAAGGACAGTCGGGCACAAAAAATACATCCGTATATACGGATGCGGACGGGAAGGCAGCAATTTTTTATTTATTTTTATGAGTAATTTTGTTCGTTGCCACGCATTTTTATTGCAATGCAAGAAATATGATTGTAGCCACTGGAATTTGTTGCTTTTCGTCAGATTGCCTCCACAGGAGCGGACTTCCACAGGAATTCGGAAGACCCAATGCGAATGACAATGGCGTTTGGCCAAATAGAATCTGTTGGAATTGATTGAATATTAGGGTTTGTGTTTCTATTTGATTTTGAAAGGCGAAAATTAACTACCGGACTCGGTGCGCACCTGAAAAATTCACAAAAAATAGACAAAAACCAATGCAAAAGGAAGAAAGCACAGTAAACAAAAGGCAATTACGTGACGGCGACAAGGACAATGACAACGCAGGCCCGTCCTGGAGAAGCCGGGACAGGAGCTGAAGTGGCACGTAATCCGGCAATGGGGCGTGGCCAATGGACACTGGCAGACACTTTTATTGCAAATCATTTCAAATGCTGCAAATGATAACAACAACCCAACGAGACGACAACAAAGAATGACAGCCGGCAAAGTGACATTGTGTGGATGACCGCCCAGTTTTCCCCATCAGCTTTGCCGCTCCTGCCCCCGCAGCATGGAAATCGATTCAAGGTGCAATCATCCTGTCTGTCGTCCTGCCACCGATAACTGAAGCGAATCGGGTAATGGATAAACAATATGGACAGCAGTGGAAAGATTGCAGACGTTTAAGGCGGAAAGGTGACAAGGAATGTTCTCACCTCTGGTTCTGATATTGGTTAAAAGGACTTAAAGGATACATTTTCATTTTTCTGAATTTTTTGATTTATAACCTCAATAAGATTCTCAATTAAGACTCTCAAATGAAAGTCAATTCGACAATGAAAACCAATTGACAGCCTCGATTACCTTCAGAAAAACAATGAAACTGAAATTCAACAAGTCTCTTGTGCAATTTGGGGAGCCCTTCATCCATCCACAAAACAAAACCATCGTCAATAGGAATGTGTCTCAGGGTCGGAGACCAAATTGCATATTCCTTCCAATTGAACGAGCTCAATTAAACTTTCGGCCATATCGCCATCAGTTTTTAACAGCTTTCCCCCTCTCATGAGACCACCCACTTCAGTAACTTTCGGCATCCCGATTTGTATGAACTGGAGCTTAACTTATCATTGGCAAATGGGATGCCAGGATGGCAGGATACCTGGCAGGATGGCAGGCAGGATGTCGGGCTGGCAGGTGAGGGGGGCAATCAAAAAGTTTACCTGTGCCGCAAATTGATGCCGTCTTATCTGTGCGAAATCAAACATGAAACTTTTAAGCCCCACACAATTGAGCTTAATATGCCGAAAGTATCTGCCAGATACAGATACACATCGTCGGGCTGGAACTACAGCTTAAGTGGAACTGGAATTATGGCAACCGAAACCAGGAATTAGTCTCATTTTCCTCCCAAATATCCCTACAAAATCTGCTCATGCTCCTGTATGTTCCTTTCTGTTTTCTGGGTGCTGACAAATCAGATTTATGTGACATTTGATAGCTTCGGATAGCAGGTGGGAATTTTTTCCCGACTGCTCATTTGCGGCCATTTGTCGACTGGCTAATAAATCTGGGCAGTCATCTTCTGGTATCCTCGTATCCCTGCATCTCTGGCACTTATAATTTGTTTGGCTTTGTCCTCGGAATTTATCAAATGTTCTTATGGTATTTCGGTGGCAGCTTATTAGTGAAGTCCGGCCAGGACCTTTTTCTTCTTTTTGTCTACGCGGCTGAGGTGCGACTTAGGGATAAGCCGGTAGATATTTTCTATTTATTTTTTGTCTCTGCTGCTAGAGCTTTGGTGAGCAAATGAAATTTGGCAGATTCCTGAGCTACACTAAGAATATTTGTGCCCCCATTTAATAAAAAGGAAATGTATGACCATTTTTCTAGATTGGCCAAATATGTTTAGTACTTTTCACCCCATTTCGTGTACAAGCCATCTGGGGAAATACACATATCTATTCATTGCATTGCTCTCAGTGTCCTTTTTTGTTGTGTAACTGCGCCTTTTTTACTGCTAAATGTTTTGGGGTCCATTCGCACTCCCCCGCCCCAGTGTGCTTTTGTCGTCGAAGGTTGTTGTCACGTTCGCCGAGAACATTTCCACGTATTTGAAATATTTTCTTAAAATTACCCAATTTTCTTTGTGTTGCATTCAGCTAAAATAAAAAGAATCCTGCACCAGGACAAGTTAACTTGCCAGTCTTTTCCCTAGTAATTGCGGAGAGACACCAATGAATAAAGACTCGACACAAGGACTCGATTTTGAAACAAATATGTTTATTAATGAACTTCCACTCGTTAATTCACAATTCTTCAATCGGTTCGATCGGTGGGGCCGGCGAATAAGGATCGCGGGACCCCCTGAACGAGGCTTAAAGATATTTACAGAGACTTGTCCTCCTCGGTCGAGCAACCCGATGGCAGATAAATTCAGTTGAAGTTACTTTATGGCATTTGATTTGAGTTGAGTTGTAAATAATTCTTATTTGCATATTTTGCAGCTTGTTAGGTTTGAATTGTTTACGTTCACATAGATTTAATCGTATAGATTCGAATGCATTCTTGGTTTTATTTCCTTTCATTTGTTTTTTTTTTTATACAGCTAAAAGTTGTTGTTTAAATACACAAATAATTTACACTTACAATTACCACACATTTATGTTTTGTTTTTCGAATTAACGTTTATGCAATTAATAGTTTTTAGTACTTCTGCTTTTTGTTTTCATTTGTTTATTCCATTATTTTTTGTCAATTAAAGTTAATGGCATCGATATTAAATAAGACTTTAAAAACAGTTACAGTTGACAACAATGCAGATTTATATATGTATGTATGTGTGTGTGTGTGTGTTGGTTTTTTAATGTATAATTATATAATTCTAGGCTTAAATTCTCATTCACACTCGCACCCTCACGCAGCCATGCTCTCGCAATTGCACACAATTAGCATTTGAATTACGCTCATCGATATTCAAATTTATAATTCATATTTTTATCTTACTTTTTAAAATTGGCGCTCTTTTTTTATATATTTTTTAATGGAGTTTTTTTGTTTTCGGTTTTTGTTTTCTGTTTTCTGCTGCCGACATGCTGTGGCATCTTAACTCTAATTTAGTTAGCTCGTAATCGTATTTACACACAGAGTTTATGGACATCGAGGGGAAAACAGTATGGAGTTCATGGACAAAGATTCTCCTATTTACACAATACGATTTCAGTTTCAGTTTCATCAGTTGATTTTCAGTTGATTTGATTCTGTTCGATTTCATTTAATTCGAATTCAATTGAATTTTGAATTGAGTTCAACAGTGGTATTAAGGCTTCATCACAATCATTTTGCTATTGTTTGAATTTGTTTCATTTTTCCATTACTTTTCGAGATTGGCTCTTGCCGCTTGACCTTTGCTATTGATCCTAACATTTGGCTAACTAAACAGTTTACAATTGAACCCGGAATGTTATTAGTTTACACAGGGTACGGGGTACGGGGTACACAGGACAATTAAACGTATTGAAGGACACGGACACCTATGCAGGACATTCGCTTTTAGTTAATACCCATTAAGACTTTGGCAATTCATATAAATGTACGATATGTTTTTGTTAGTTTTAAGACTTTTCCAACAGTCACCAAGTTTAAATTTCTAACTTTGATTTCATTTTCTCTCATTCGGTTTTATATTTTCATATTTTATTTAGAACTAAGTGCGTTTTTGGTTTGCATTTCGTGTGTATTCTTAACTACAGATAGCGTTTATCGGATTTAATTAATTACAAGTTCGGATTATTCAATCGGTGCTAGAGAAGAACGAAAATGCTCTTCAAATGATTCCATTTCAAATGCACATTAGTCGATTCTGGCAAATGCTCTTAAGTCCTTAATGGAAAGTGATGCAAAGGTAAATAAAGAGCTATTGTTGGCGAAACATTAAATCCTTATGCGCACTGAACAGATGTTACATTCTAGAAGCTAAGTATATCGTTATGGTTATCTATATTCTTTCCGTTAAACTCGTAATTTATTTCACCAACTTCTTGGAGTTGGAGTTCTTCCAAAACTTTGCTCAACCTTTGTGTGATATTTAATTGCTGTGTGTGTGTATGGTGTGAGAGTGGCTTAAAAATTAATAACATACAATACAGTTACATAAATATATGTATTAAGAATTAACTATTTACAGATTTTGTTTATATCTCATTTCCACAGTGGACGACGTCCACCTCTCAACATTCATCGTTTTCTTCCATTAAAGTTTAAACTTTAAGTAATGTTAATTAGATTCCATTCTTTACAAATTAAATTCATAAAAGCTTTTGTTAAGGGCATAAATGATCTGAATTTAGTTGGCTTTCTTGTTTTGTTTAGCATTTGGGTTCACTCTCTGTGTATCCTTGTTTCTCTATGCGAAGCGAAGACGGAAAATCGGTGAAAAGTGTGTCTGTTGTGGAGGGAAAGCGCCGCCTGCGGCTTAATGCAGCTACCGCGGAGCCACTGCGATTTTTCCCGACTGCGTCGCGGATTTTCCACGGCTCGCCCTTTGATTTTCCTCCTTCCGGCCAGCCAGCAACTCACTCGCCTGCGGCAGGACATCACCTCCCTCCGCTATCCGTGCCACTGCCCCTCCCGGCATCCCGTCTTTGGTATCGTCGTCCTGTTGTCGTCCCCCGGCGGGCCCCGACACGGTGACCACCGCCACCGCCAGTGCCACCAGTACCAGGGCCAGGGATATCGGGCCGGAGGGGCGCGGAGAGGCGGAACTGGCTGCATTTGGATGGACGAAAAGCGATAAGATTTTGGTCACAAACAGTTCCCGATAAGACGTACCTTGGACGGGGTCGGCGCGTGAGTTGCTGGCAAACACGGTCTCCCTCGATTCGAGCACGGGCGCCTTCTGCGGCCGGTCGCCCTCCACGGACTCCTCGTTGCTCCTCCAGTACAAGGTCGACAACGAGGCCACGCACTGCAAGATCCAACAGAGGGGTATTATCTAATTCTGGATTTAACTACAAAGTCGAACTTCCCTAACTGTTGGGTCTATTTAAATGATAATTGAAGGTTTCCCCCTCCTATAGTGTTTCAATGACCATATGGGCCAAAAATAAAGGTATTTTTTAAATAATAAATGAAAAATACTCTAAGTAAATACTAATATCAGGATTCTTATAAATATCATGAAGCCTTTTTCATTTCAAATAAAGACTTTTAAAAGGTTGAAAAGATAAGTAAATTTGGTAACCACCACCTTCTTTATATACTTAACAAAAAATAAACCAATAATCATATAATTTTGAGTTAGACTTTTAAATTTCAGCTCGAGAAGTTCGACAATATTGGATTCAAATACAACAAAGACTAACCTTTAGCTTCATGTCGCCATTACGAAAGTGTTTCTGTTCCACCCGAAACTGGAGGCCCAGCACGGAGGTCTCCAGACCCTCCCGTCCCGAGACAATAGTGTCGTATTTCCGCACTTTCTGGGGTTCCGCGATCTCTCCGTTCACGTACCAGGAAAGCTCCACAGCGGGCTTGGACCGTCCGGCAGTGCAGTTGATGCGGACATAGTCTCCGATCTGGTAGCGTGGTCTTCCTCCGCTGATCTTTGGCGGTCCTTGATCCGGTAGAGCTTTAAGTCGCAGAGAAAAAAAAACATTTAAAAAAACGAAATTTCAATTTTGCAATAACTGCCCAGTGGGAAGAGGTGGGGGAACAAAAAGCGAGGGTGGTGGTAACTGGATTCCATAATAAACCTAAGCGGCCACAGGAAAAACAACGGAGCAATGGGGGAAATTCAAAGGGACAGTAAAGTCAACGGAGCGCAGCCGGAAATTCAATAAAAGTTCCAGCCGCTGATGCACTACGGACATCGGATAAAATTGCAAACAGCACAAAAATAAGAGAAAAATGCGATAAAAATAAGGAGACCCAATAAAAAGCGCCTCGCTGAAGTGTCAACACCCTAACGATAAATGTGAAAAGTTTATTGAATTTCCTTCCATTGGGTTTTATTGCCAGTCCTGATAACCGTCCAGACGCATGTTATATTTATTGAATTTTAAGGAGTCCTCTTAATTATTTTAATATAAGCAATAGGCCATAGCTTGACTTGTCATCTGAGGGACTCTCTTCGCAGAAATCAGGACTCTGCAAAACGGAAGCGGATATGGTTTCGACTTGATGTTGGTTTTCCAGTTGTTGTTTGCCAAAGGGGCCCCGAAAAAGGCGTTTGGCGAATGGGTGGCCAGTGGGTGGCTGCGGGCTGGGGGCTGAGCTGTGGCATATGCCCGGCTCGTTCTGCTGCCGAAGCTTTTAAAAACTTTGATTGAAAGCCAAACAGAAACAGCCGGGACCGCAGCATGAGCAGTAGCAGCAATAGCAACAACACAACAGAAAGCCAGAAAACAAAAGCACAACAAAAGCCCCCGGTTAGAACAAAGACACAGTCCACACTAAACAATAAAAGGGAGACAGTCCTGCCGGACGAAGTGGGATGATGGGTGGTGGCTCTGGCAATGTCCTGGAAGGCGTTGAAGGGCCAGGCTCAGAGCCACGCCCACGCAAAAGTTTTATAATTGAACAAACGAAATGTCAACGCCAGTTCAAAGCGTTCCTCCACACTGCACGTGTATAAATAAGTGGCGACTGAGGCCGGAAAAGGTTATTGTATTACACTGATAAAAACTAAACTTTTATTTTAGATTAACAATAAATGTTGACAAAACAGTGGTCAGGAGTTCTAGGCCAAGGTACTTTATGTGGAAGTAAAACACTTTATTTTTAACAAGAAGTTGCTTCTACTGTCAAGAAAACATTGTTTTGTTTGTATTTCCAGTTAGTGGCAGCGTCTTAAGCAAATTTTTGACATTGCCCCGAAGGATGTTTGGGCCTGACAAGATCCGACGGACAGACAAGTTCCAAAATTGAGTTAAACTGTTAAGCCTCGGCAAGTTCTGCTCCGGGCTGGAGAGTATCAGGACTAAAGGAAGTTCACTAAGCTTATTTGGCATTAGAAGCATGAAATCAAATCAAGCCTGTCAAATGCAGTGCAAATGCTTTTTGACTAAGTAAACACAATTCCGATTGAATAAAGCTGATTGGGTCAGGCTGCTGGCTGCTGGCTGCTCTTCGCCTGCCGAAGGAGCTACAGTGTCAGGTGAAAGTGCGTTGACGCCTTATCCGAGAACCAAGGTCGGTTAAGGAAATCACTTGGCTGGCGATTAGCTTGGCGGAGGAGATTCGCAAACTGATTGGTTTGTGTTCCATTACGGTAGGTATTAGCTGGGATTATATTTTTGAAAGTGTATGTTTATCTTAAATCTCTGAGATTATCTGATAATCTTGTTACACAAACATACAAATGCACCCTTTTATTTAGAGTTAATTTAAAGCCCATTTTGCCACAAAAACTTTCAAGAGTAAATGTCAAAGTCAGTGTTAGCAACCGACAAGCCACTCCCCTCGGACACAGCCGCAGATTCTGGGCCAGCAGCCAACCAGTCGGGGCCAAATGGCCGCAATTTCTAATTAGAGTTATAAGTTTTCGCCCGACTTTCAGCCCTGCTATATACACACTCTTCTGGTGACAGGGATGTGGGGAGGATGGGGGTCATAGGGCTGGGTACTTACACACAACAACCATGTCGCCATGTTCGGTGACCGTTTGGAAGGAGGGTGCCTCGCCAGAAACCTCGCACCGGTAGCGTCCCGCCGACTGGAGATTGACGTTGCGGAGCGCAACAATCGCGTCACTCGAGTTGTGCAACTGCAATTAAAAATGGTAGTGAAAAGTACGGTCAGCACTGGGGGAAAATAAAATGGATAGGTCGACTCACTAAGCACCCTTTAGCAGGTCAATAAATATATATATGTATCTTACTTTTGATTAGTTTCTCTACCCACTTTCCCTTTATATAAAATAATTATTTTCTGGTCCCAGTTGCACTTAAAATTTTCATAATCAAAGGGTATGAGTCAGGAGTCCTATGTTAAAACAAAATCTGTTGAATAATGGCCGCCCAGGAGATGGAAGATGGTTAAAATTAATGTAACGAAAAGTGGGGAAAGTTGCAATTCCCTCTCAGCCGAACCAGGCCCCTTAACCCTTGCTGTTGTCATTGGCAGTTCCAATGGCATCGGCCAGGGTAGTGCGGAAAAGGAAGGCCGAAGAGAGGCGGAGGTCCTGCAGCCACTTTGGACGTTAATGTTACGTAATTGCTTTTGAAAACTGCCGCAGCAGCGCTTGTTTTTCATGCTGCCGCTTCTTTTTTTCTGCGTTTTTTACTTGTTTTCTGTAAATACCTTTTAAATGCCCGAGATGTCCAGTCCCCCGGTAGGGTCAGCGTTGAATATCTGACCAAAAAAGGGTTAGGCAAATATTTCACTTGAACTTTAAGCCATTAAATCCGGGTCTAAAACGAAGGATTTGGGGGGCGATTCGGGTAGGGATTTGGGGGCTAAGGAGATCAGTTGCTTCTTGTTTATCCAACGCCTCCTCCCGTCCCACCCGCACTTTGTTATCTGGCCAAGCAGAAAAGTGCACTTTGTTATCTTTTATTGCGCATTCCTTCCCCCGCCCCTCTGCACCTTGCCCCTTGGCCGTTGTTGCTTTAACCTAATTTATAGTTGGCCACACAAACACACAAATACAGATACACGGACAGGTAGAAGAGCTGAGGCCAGGTAAACCGCAATCTAAGTCCCGTCCGGCCAGCTAGACCAACTATTTCCCAACTGCAATAAAACAAACCAAAACAACAGCAACAGTGGAAGGGGCGGTAGCCGGGAATATATGTTGTATCTCCTGTACCCCTCCTCAGTCACTCAAATCGATTATGCTAAAACAATATCCAGCAAATGGAGCTGAACACACAAGCCCTGGCAATCGCGCCCCAGCACACATTCGCATCAATTGGTTATCGCTAACTGGCATCTTCTGTAACTCCCATGGTGCGATGCCTCCTCTTTCTGTCCGACATCAAAAAGTTCACCGCCGGGCAGCCAAAGGAGCAACTCAGTACAGTGGGGAGAATACTTTACAATAGAGATCAAATACTACTACTACTTGAGACTTTAAATAAATAATAAATAATTTATTTTTCAGTTAAAAACGCCTTGCTTTCATGCCTTAAAGCCTAGAACTGGTTAGGAATTGTACAGGAAAAAAGGATAAGACTAGCATCTGCCACACTCCAAGCCCACTGTACCTCCAAAACGGAAATCGCTTTGCGGTAATGTGCAGCGTGTATGGAGTTTACTGTACGGAATGCACTGCGGCGGCGATGGCGAGGCTAACGCGTTTTATGGACACTCTCTGGGCCACGCCCAATACCGCCAGCAAACGCAAAAGCGCAACTTGAAATATTTATTGCACTTATAGGGCGGCAGAGACGGGAGGAGTTGGAAAAGTAGATTTCACTTTTTCGGTGGCCGATTAGCAAAGGGAAGGGGCAGCATTCGAGGGGGAAAATGCGGAGGAAAGCGTGGCATGTCGAATGCAACCATCAACTGGCGGCGATTGTCTGCTCACGTGCTTATCTAAACTCGCTTTTGCGATTCCTGCCATTTCCCAAAAACCTCGTTTTCAGCCCTCGTCGCCCCAAGCGATCCCGTTTTCCTCCCTTCCCAGGAAGTGCCAGGCGGGGGCAGGGCTTTCCGAGGGAGGAGGGCTTAGTGGGCCAACGTCTAGTGCATTGTTACGTGCCAAAGTTTTAGTGGCAAAAATAATGGAGCAACGCCTGCCCAAGTGCCCCGGACTCATTCTCGTTTTGCGGTCGATTAAACAGTTCGATCGGTGAATGGTTTATCTATCTTAGCATATGTTTGGCATGCCATCTGTATTTGCTCTCGGAATTCGGAGAAGTTTCGGCCAAGTCCATAAAAAATAAAGTTAAACTTTATAGAGAAAGTCTTCTACAGCGATAAGACTGAAGCTCGAAACTTTGTTGCTGGCTTATTAGAAGTAGATTTAATTTGTACTAAAGTATAGGTTGCTCCATCATCCTTGACTGTCCCAAGTACGAGGACACACTTTCGAGTCTAGCTGTGGCTTTGTCTTTCAGTCCTGCAAAGGTAAAGCATTGTCTTCAAAAACAAGCAGTCGCCCACCTTATCCTGACAGACTTTTTCTAGCTCCCCAACACACACGCAGGCCATAAAAAGGAAACATCAAAGCTAAGAATGCACAGAAACAAAAGTGTTTGTCCTTCTGGATAGAGATACTAACTTCTGATAACCCTGTTTTTCCCAGTGCCTCACACAGACAATAGTATCCTGCGCCCTGCATTGTTGTTGCGGCAGTCACCGCAAAAGTATGCTACGTTATTTTTAATGCTTAGTTTTAGTGCGACACCACCCAAACTTTTCATTGTTTTCTTTCCCATTGCGTGGCATGAAGCGGGGATTCCCGGGTATGGTGGCAATACTCACATCAACACTAACACCTGACAGCAGAAAGGTCTGGGCGGGCGGCATGTCCCGGGGCACGTAGCGGTAGAACTCGTTGCCATCCTTGTACCATTTGACGGAGTACAGGGCCTCGCCGTCCAGATCGTAGAGGCACTCCAGCTGCGCCGCGGAGCCCTTAATCACGTACTTCGGAATGCGAACCTCGGCCAGTCTCAGGCCAGCCACGCTGATATCTGCAAAGGAAAAAAGGATACGATTAGAGATTGCAGAGACATTAAGACTTCTTATTAAATATTAAAGAGATTGCATTCGAATTTGGGTTAATCAGATGGGTATCTTTCGTTTTTTAAGCTCATTTAAAGCTTTAATTAACTGAGTGGGTGGCTGTGCAGGTAGCGGCTGATTGATTTATGTTGCTGGCAATTTTTAATTAATTACCAAAGTTTATTTGCACTGGCCGGCCGTGTCAACCGAAGCACAAAATGAGTGATGGCCTCGGCCAGGGACCCTTTATTGCATAATGTATACTTTTTATAATATATAAAAAACACTCTCTTGTTTTCATTTGCCCATTAACTCTTTTTTTCGTTTAATTTGTTGGAGTGCCTGGACCGGAGGGCTGGAGTGGGCTGTGTCCTATATAATATTATAAAGATTAATAAGTCAATGTGCTGACAGGGAATGATGTTTTGGTCGAGCAACATGATTGAGGGAGCGATTGATAAACTGATACAACTATGTATGTATTGAGGTGGGCGGACCACTTGCACGGCCCACTTGGCCTGACTCTTGTAACGTTTTATGGCAAACTTGTTTATTGTCAATATTGACAATGAAACAAGCTCACACACAATGGCTAGAGGACGGGAGAGGCGGGTAGTGATATATTGAAGATGTGCAGGACACACACACTGACAGACACCCATCCACTCCATTGCGAGCGTGTGCCACATTATTACATCGCCTGTGGCTGTCACTCCAAGGAGACGATGCTCACTTGGTTTTCCCCAACTTTCAATCTTCGGCGGGATCCCACCAATCGCTGCCCACATTACAAGTGTAATAAAATGTGAAAGGATATTATTGTATACATAGGCACACACACACGCGCGCACACATCCTCGAGTCCCTATATCCTTATCCGTCAGTATGACTTGCAATTGTTGTCCTCCGATTGACCTAAGTGCAGTGTCATGTCCAGCCGAAGAATGGACGACGAGAGACATTTTAGCAATGAGTTTTTCAGCTCCACATCGTTCAATTAACTTACAGGATAAGCAATCGAAGTGATTGGGTTACAGCAGAAGAAATAAGGTTAAATTTCAAGCCAACAAATGAAAATCAAAAGTAAATAACGCATTTGTTAACTGAATAAAATGTTTCCAGCTAATTGTCGCCTAACTCATCAGAAACCCACGCAAGGAGCCTTAGAGTGGAGCTTACCACAAGGCCGCCTAACAAGCCAACAGGATTGCCAATAAACCATCCTTTCGCAACAGCTAGCGAGGATGTGTGTTCCTGTGTGCAGTTACATTTGCATTTGTATTTGTTGCCAAGGAGATGCCATTTCCCCTTTCCATCGACCACCCGAAAATCCCATTCACGTTCAGGTGAGGCTGCGAACAGTACTTTAACCAGCCACTTGCAGCAAGTACCTTGCCACAATTTGCTGCAAAAGTTTCGCCAAGTGACAGGCAGGAAGGGACTCACCCGAACGAAGGGAGACAGGGACATTAATGAGACTGCATGGATGAAGTTTTTGGTGGAGATTCTCTCCACAACGACTACGTTCTGCGTGCGGAATGAACTCCTTTGGCTCGCATCCAAAACAAAGGAAAAATTGCATAAAAAGGAGAATAGGTTAAATAAATTCAGAAAACGGAAAACAAACAAAAAACTTTCATTTTATTTAGTTTGCAGTGGAATTTAGGTTACAAGCTCCTGCTGCTTTCATTAATTTCGCTTAAGAGTCGAACTGCAAATGGGACTGTGACGCAAAGGCAACAGCATTACAACAAAAGGATATATGCACTGCACAGAGGGTCCTGGCACACAGAACACACCATAGAATGGTACATATTCAAGGTAAGCCTTTGGAGGAGCCACTGTAGTAGCCTAAGCATCAATACAGGCAACAGCCGTTTCAACGAAACTTTCTCTTTTGGGTAATTTCAGTAACTTTGTCATTTGGGCGCCTTGACTCGCTAACAAATACACACCAGAAAAGAACTACATCCACCGACTCACACACACACGTCGCATGCAGAATGTCAACAGGACACACAATGGCTGTTCTTGTATCTTTCGATTTTGGCCAAAATCAAAGTCGGGGCTCGAGGGGAATTAATATGCTCAGGCTGCAACCTTTGGCAAGTGAAAAATCAATTTCCCATCGAGACACACTTTGAAAAATAATATTTTATAAATATATGAAAGTTTTTGTAGTCTTTTAGCTCATATCTCTTGCTATTTGTTGTAGATTTCTGTAGAATTTTATTAAAATATCCTATCTCTCATCATTTTTTTCTTGTGCACTTTTTTCGAATCCTGTTCATCCTTCGCCGTTGCTTCATTTTCCTCTGTCAACTTTTTCTGTGGGCGAGAAAAGTTTCCTTTCATACTTCATTGGGGTTAAGTGATTAAATTTGCAAAGGACGCAAGAATACCGAGAAATGTTCTCAGCCAAAACTAACTAAAGAGCCTGCCTAATGGCGGAGGCGAAAAGTAAAAGAAACTTTTCCACATATGACGCTTAAATTTATTCGAGTCCTGTCCCATCTTCAAGGATATCATTTCTCTGGCTCGCCAAGGATGTTGCACGTGTATAATTGCTAACAAGCACCCAAGTTTTGGTGTCAAATAATTTCGGGAATCGTCTTTCTTGTCTTTGAGAGGTCCTTCAAGAATTCCTGAAGTGTCCTTTGAGCCTGCCTCATCACTGACATTACCCACTGTACCAGTTAATAGGCGACAAATCATGTTCGATTCAAAGTCGCCTTCGGGGACATTTCAAAAAAGCAGATACAAAAAAGTTGTTGCTCCTGGCTCATCTGTTGCTCCCCCTGGCGGGGATTGTTTGAACCGTCATTGGGCAGGATTTTTTGGGTGAGTCCTGCCGGTGGATGGGGTGAGGAGTCCTTGAGGCAGGTCAGGGTATCGCTACACTTTGCCGGACATCTTTAATCTTTGGCAAAAAGTTAGCCTCGTTAGGGAGTTCTGCTCTTCCAAGGCTCACTGCTTTTTTCCACTGTTGATGTCCTTTCTTCTCTAGATCCTATTTTTTTTTTGTTTCGGAGCTCGGGGCCGGTTCAGGCTTAATATCCGCTGCCAGTGCCGGTTTTTGTTGTTGCCTGCCTTTGGTTTATTAGTAGTTCGTGCCAGGACACTAAGGATACAAGGATGCCGGGCAGCCAGGATGCGAGGCCAGGATTTTGCAGCCAGTAGATGAAAGCAGCCAAAAGCCAGGAGCCAGCAGCCTCCAGTCGAAGCTGTTTGCCTATGTAAATGTCTGCACATGAGCCAGGACTCTGGACTGAGGCCGGACCCGGACTGGGCTCCCCATCCTGCCAGCCAGGACCAACAATGGCGGTGCGTGCGTGTGTGCTTTGGTCCTCTTCCTTTGCTCCCACTTTGGCTCGTAGTGTGGCCACTGCCCGAGGTAGCAATATTTGCTTTCTGCGCTCTCATCATTTGCATATAATGGCTCTGTAAAAGTTCATAAGGATCTTGGCCAGGATACGGCTGCAAGGGGCTGCGAAGGGAGGAGGCGAGCATGCAAGGATGCAGGGCAATGGCTGCAATTCGATTGTGGAATTTAATAAAAACACGTTGCGGGCTATCTGCATCCTGGGAGTAAAAAGGACTTCAGTAAAAGTCAAGACTGTGTGGAAGGATAGTACGGCTGGGTCTGAATTATTTGGTCGTTTTTTGGAACATATTTCGAAATGGAGTTTTTTAAATCGGGAAATATATCGGGAATATGCTTCGAATTTTCCGTATTTTGTTTCCACTGTGCCGGAACTATAGTCGGCAAAATTTGATCTAAGCCCTCTAAGCCATAACTAGAAACGGGCCGGAATAAACGATGAAAGGCATTCAACAATTTTTACGGCAAAAATATTTTGACCAGCTCGGATGCGCCGTCCTTTTCGCCCGCGGCCCGCTATCTCTTTCCCACTCCCTCAGCAGCCGAAATGAGAAAATATTCGCGATTCCCGCTTGGCCCGGCTTTAATGTGTCTGGGGGCCGAGGGTCGACGGCGGCAGTGGCTTCTGCCTGGGGGGCGTGGCAGGCAGGGCAACAATTACTTCAGCCCTCCCCGGGGCAACATCAAAAGAGGAGTGGGTGTGCAGATGGCAAGAGGGGGGGAATAAAAACCAGAGGAAAAATTTGTATGGAAAATGAAAAGAAAACAGGGCGAAATGATGATTAGGGGGCAGCACTGGACCCGGAAGCGGGATTCGGATTCCATTGGGCCCCGGTTCAAATGGAGGTTAAACTGGACGCAGGTCCTCCTCTCCCTCCCCCCTTCGACTGCATAAATATTAAATTGCTGAGACAATAAGATAAGAGCACGGCCTGGACTTGATTAGGGCCAAGGAATAAAAAGGAAAGGGGCGTAGTCATAATTTGGAGGAGGCTGGCAGGGATTTAATTTTAATTCAAGGGGAGGGGCAGGCAGGTCCAGTTAATTGCCTGATGTGATTCTAGCTTAGCTAGTTTAAGGACTCCCATCCCTGCTATCCCTTTGTGCCGCATTGCCTTTCGCAACTGATGTCCTTCATCATCACTTTTACGCACATCCTCGTCCATGAATTTCAATAAGCCCTTCGCATATCCATTGCCTTTGTCTATATTTATCGATAAACCATGATTTAGGCACATTATTTGCCTTATCCAGGATCCTTTATCCTGCACACACACACGTAGATGAAGACTATTTGCAATTGTGTTGGTGTTAAGCCATTTTCCCACACATCACTGCCAAAAGCAACAGAGCACGACCGAGCAACAGAATCAACAATGAGAACAACTAGAACTAGCCGTCTTTTGAGTAACGCCATTATATTCATTAGCAAAACACACACACTCTGAGGCACTGACCAAAAATTGATCAATATTCAAAACGAATAAATAATAAATAATATTTGAATGAGCTTTTAGTTAAGCCTAAGTTAGGAACTATTATTGGTCCCTTCTTGTACATAGAAGTCTAAGAAGTGGACTTAAGATCACTTCTAGAACTGTCTAGGTCTTAAGATTTCTTAACAAAATAATCTCTTTGACATCCCTAAATAGCCAACTATTTTTTTCACAGTGTACTTAGCGGCTCGGCAACCAAATTGTTGCTATTGTCATGCACTGCACATTCCTCTGGCGCCCTCTATCTTCGCCCTACAAGTTTTCCATTTATACCACATGTGTGTGTGGGTGTGTGTGGGAGGGCGCTGGTTTTTCCTTCCCTTGACTGTATTTATTTTGGTGCTTTTCCTGCCCCAGCCCCCTCTCTATCCTCCCACTTCCTAGAGTTTGTTTGCTCTACTGGCTTTTTTTTGCTGCTGCTGTTATTTTCGCTGACTGGCGTCAGTAATTTGCTCCTTATTGAGATGTTTGTTTATTTACCGAGCAATTTGTATTCATTGTGCGGCTCACTGAGGAGCGGAGAGTGGGCGGCCGGGGGCTGGTATCCCTCAAGTTTACGATGTGCTTGGTAAGTTATAGTTTCCGCAACTCATTTGGCCGCTTTGGTTGGCTGGAATTGATTTTTATGCCGCCATCAGCTGGTCAGTAGCCCTGTAGCCTCCTCGCCGGTCTATCTCCATTTTGGCCAATTTAATTGTTTATTTTGGTGGTTTTCTCTGCGGGGTGTTGAAGGAGGGTCTGGCCTCCGTTCACAACCATTAGCCAGCTGAGTTAATTTATTTGCAATTAGTGGGATTTTTTCATGGCAAAAAAGGATTAATGGCTGGCTGGGCTTTGGTTGGATATTGTATGGAATATTTTGTGAATTTTTAGGGAACTTACTTCTAAAAGCCGCTGGCTGCACTCTGATTTCAGGGGTTCATTTGGCACAGGACATGGCTGTCCCACCCACTCCTTTTAATTTATATACAAATGAGCTTCGAGCCTTGAGGTAAGTCAGAAGTTCTCCCTTGGAATCGTCCAACAAAAATTGTTGCAACTCTATCATGTAATATGCAGTTCTCATAATACACACCCAAAACTTTTGCTGCACTTGAACTTTGTTCTCCCGCCTCCTGGAGGGGTAGGGAGATGGCCTCTGGCCTGGAGTCGGAACATTTTGCTAATGGAGCTTAAAATTTATGTAAGCTATTGTCGAGCTGTAGCCCCTTCTCGGCTGCCGTCGCCGCCGCCCTTGTCATGCATAAGTGCAGTGGGGCAGGGCATTGGGCCAGGGGGTGGCTACAAAAACATATTGCATACTTTTGTGCATGCAAGCTGAAAATTAAAAGCGCTTACGTTGGCACAAAATAACAAAAAGGACCTCGCCAGGACCAAGACCATCATGAAGCCGAATTACAAACGAAAAGGCAAATGAGAAGGATGCGTAGCCAATGGGCCAAGCTCCTGGCCCCAGAAAGTAAATGAAGCAGTCCTGCTATGAGATTCCTTCGACTTCTGTCCAATTATTGCCCAAAAGGAAGCCGCAGAAAAAAAGGGAAACTTCTGCTTTCCGATCTGATTTTATAATTTGAGAATATTAATGACTGGCGCCGGGACGGAACAAAGGTAAACACAGCATTATTGGCAGTATTTTTGGTCAGTGGCACTTCCTTAATTAAACTCAAATGGTCTGCCAGCTCGGAAGTCGGACTTATAACAGCTTTTGGCTTCCTCCCACGACTTTTGGCACAAACTGCAGCTGCTGCTGTCAATGGTGCTGGAGCTGGAACTGAAGCCAGAGATAAAGCTGATGACGATAATGCCGCCGATTTGCCACATGAATACAGATACTGGAGCAGACACGAGGGAGCAGCAGTCACTGAGCCACTGAGCTCATCCCATTTTTCTGCAACGGGCAGGAATAATTTAGTGCTTTGTAGAATAAATGTTTCTGTTAAAATTTAGCAATTCGTTGGAGATACAAAGACAGTATGGATGGAGAAAAAAATAAGGACAAAGAAGGAGCCAAAGGCAGCAACCCGGAACCAGGGAAATTGTTGAATTTTTCATCCCGGTCTCCCCATTGCCGCTGCCCCAACAGCTGCCGACTCACACACTCGTGGGAGCTATCCTCTTGTTATCCCTGCATCTTTCTTTTGTCCTTGCTCTGGCTTCTTGTTGTAATTACTCTCCGGATCTGGTTTAAGCCATTTGTTTGACTTGAAATTTATCTGGATATTTGCCTGTAACTTTTCTTCTTTCCCTTTTTTTAGTATCGAATTAAATTAGGACTCAAACAGGACGAGAAACCATTATTAATCCATTGGTAGAGACTAATCCGACGTTCGGCAATTGATAGACACTGTTGCGTAAAATTGGGTAAATAAAACTATCTTGTTTGTGTTTCTTTTTATCCCTTGAAATTATAAACTATTTGCCACAAACCTTCGTATTCCGTTTAATTTGAATTGTTTGAAGTTAAGCAATCTCGATGGCAGGCTTTGGTAGTCATAAAAATCAATTGAAATTCCGTTTAACCCGAAACCAAACCGAACTGTTGATGCGATTAAGATTCCTGTTGCTCAGTGTAGGGCGGGGAGGAGGGTCCTGTTGCGGTAACCCCAAGGACTCCAGATAGTCATCAGTGGGACGGCTAAGGAAGGGGCAGGCCATCGAGGAAGTGCGTCTTGTCGCTGGCTGCTTATTGAGGCTTAGATCCGATTTGCCAAAAGACAAGCCGCCCATGAAATTGTTTGTTTATTGAAAAATGATTGTAAGGGGAGACACCCAGAACACGCACAAAGATTCAATATATATATATACATTTTCGTATAAAGAATGGGGAGAGACTGGATCTGGATCTGGACGAGGGAGGATACAAATCCTCCAAGAGCCAGAGACAAGAATCTGAAGCCAAAACAGGCAACAAAAGCAACAGTATCAGGAGTCACTGACTAACAAAGTGCCAGTACAGTGAGAGAAAATACAAACCCCCACCCAGATCCTTATATCTCCTTTTTGCTAATTAAATTATAGCATTTTCTCTCAGTGCCCGAATCCGGGTGGCTGGCAGGCGATGCGATTAAGCGTTAAGATAACCCGACAGCGAACCTTAAGCCGCCAAATGGTCTGTGAATGTTGGAATGCTGCCCGTTTCTTGGCCGCTTTTTTGCCTGTTTTTTGGCCCAGGGCTTTTGTCGGCTTTTGGGGCCCATTATCATTTTTGAAATCAATCTGTTTACAAGGCATAAAAGTTTATGCATACAGATGTATACTCCACTCGAGTCGCCTCGTTTTTGATTGTATTCTGATTGCTTTGTCGCTGTTTGAAAAATCGTTTGTTGATTTTTCCATTTCAGTCTAAGTTTCCCTGCGGTTTTTTTTCTATCCACTTTCGGCTTTTGGTTTGTTTTTCCCACTTTATCTGTGGCACTATAAATTTGTATTTTTTTAGTCGCTTTAGCTATGTTGTGGCTGATGAGTGCTTTATGTGCGAGAGTGTGTGTGTGCGTCTGATTCGAGTGTTTGTGCCACAAAAGGCGGCGACTGTTGCCGTTTGTGTGCATTGATTGAGTGCATTGAGTTGTTGAAGTTTGTTGCCAACAGTTGCCAGTGGCCCACCTCCCTCTCCCCACCCCTCCAGCCCCTCCCCGCCATAAACAACTGTTGGCCAAAAAAGTTTTCTGCCTTTTTGCGGTTCTGTGATATGGCCAACAAACAAAAGCAAGCCAAGGGCTGAGAAGGGTGGGAAAAAAATGTTGACAACAGATTGCACTGGGCCATGTTTAAATGGTTGGGTTTGGCCGGGGAAAGTGGCAGGAAGAGAGAAAAAAGTGGCGGGTAAGGCAGAGATTTCTGCCTGTTGAGCATCCGTGTGGAGAAATAGAAACAAGGGGCTTAGAAAGAGTCCCAAGCAGCTGCCAAACAAAACTACATTATATAGGATCCCTTAATATATAATCCCTCATATTTAAAGTGTCTGCATTTATTATTCTTACATTTTAATTTTATTGCCTTTAAATTCAAACAAAATGTGGCAAGTGTTTTACTTCCCTTCAGGACAAAATATATTAAGAAAATTCATTGAAAGACAGTTGGCAGTTGCGTGGGTCTAGATACTAAATAAAACACAAAAGGTCACACCCACCGGCAGCACCTTATTTACATTAAAAGTTGAAAAGTCGTGGAAAAGAAATCCCCAAAGGCGCTCCTCAGTGTCAGACATTAAGGTAAGTGCCCCGCCAAGAGTCTCAATTACCGCAATCCAACCCAGGCCACCTCTGTCACCTTTTGACTAATTGTATTAGATGAATTGCGAAGCCTTAATCATATAGACGCCTCCGTCTCTACTTGACTTGGGTTTCCATTTCCTTGGGTTTGAGTCCGGTCATCAGGAAAGTGCAGTTGGGAACGAGCATATATATCCCCAGATATATGTATAATTTGGTAAGGGAATGGCGATGGATGGACAGACAGAAACAATGACATTGCTCCCTTGAGGTTTTGGCTGAAAACTTGGCCTGTGCATTGAAAATTATATGTCTTCGGGCCTTCACTCTCAGGGTGGAGTTTGCTCCTGGTTTCCTAGGACATAACCTTTTGAAATTGAAATTTTTTAAAATTATAATATACTTGTTGTATTTTTTTTATTACAGTTTTTATCCACTCTTATTTCACAAAGTATCAATGTATACATTTTATTCATTCGTGACCTGGGACGCACATTTTCTTGAGCTTGTCTTGGTTTTATGTTGCATCCGAATCGCCATTGTCTTTGACTTCTACTTCTGTTTTTGTGTCAGCCACCTGACCCTGCCACGCCCGCTCTGCGCTTGCCGCCTACGCTGCGGGCTTTATTCAATTTCAAGTTTCATTTTACTGCTCGGCTCCTTCGCCTGCGTCCCGCCCAGTTTTTTCTTTGTTTCTGTGCAGGGTTTGTCTTTTCCTGTTTTATATTTAACTTTACGGTTTACCTTTTTTCTTATTTAATTAATTTCACTGTCCGTCTGTGTGCGTATGGTGGTGGGTGGTGGGCTCTGGTCTGGGTGTGGGTGGGCGTGGACGTGGTCAAAAGCCCTTTGGCCTATGCCTGGGAATTCTCAGCTCTGCGGGCCAAAAACGAAATGTATTTAAGCTCCCGTCATTTCTCACTGTCTGCTCTCTTTTTCCACCGCCAGCTTCCCTTTATTTTTTAACGGCTGCCTGTTTTTTCACAGAACTTGTAAACTTTAATGACCGTAGTTGGCAATTATCATTCCGGTAATTATTCTCCCACATGCGATAAAATTTTAATTATGAAATAATATTGTCATAAAATTGCATGCAAATCTGTGGTGTTTTCCCACAACGACCCCCCTCACCACATTTATCATTAATCGCCAGCAGTAGTTGCCATTCCGGGGATTCAATTTTATCTAATGTTACTGCAAAAAATCCATAAATTATGCAAATTTTTAATGGGCAGACCGAGGCGGAGGACTGGAGGACTGGGTAGAGAACAGGAGAGTTGCCAAGGGGGAGGACAGCCTTTTCACTGCCAATTAGAGAGTGTCTCAAGGCTTCCGGCTGTCGCAGCTGTGTGGCATTCAACATCCGCCAACCATTTTGGGGCCACAATTAAAACATAAAAGTCACTCATACGTCATGTAAGCCGCCCCCTGAAATTCGGTGCACGCGTGTGGGTGAGTGTGTCAGAATGGGGGGTGTTCTTTGTGAGCATTTATGGCATTTGTGCACAGCAGGACCCCCCCATTCATGACGTCGCCACCCCTTTGAAATAATGCGGTCCCACGCAGAACAGAAATTGTTGCCTACTTTTGCGGGCCGGGCACCGTGGAAAAGCGGGCCAGAAAATGCGAGGCTCGGAAAAACACACCAAATGTCGAATGCAAATACGAGAGAGTGATGGGGTTCAGAAAAATTACACAGTATAATTTATGGCTATTTGTCTCGACTAAATATTCATTTAATGTTTCTATTTTCGGTGCGGCATGAGCTCGTGGCGAAAATCTCATGGAAATAATTAGTCGAGTATCTAACAATAAATGTATTTTGTTTGCTTTGGCAAGCCATTTTTCATTTTTCACTGCGAGCATTTTAATGAATATTTAACATATTCATACTCTAAGTTCTCGGGACTTGTTTCAATTGTTTATTTTTTTTTTAGGAATTCAATTAGATATGATACCAAAAAGCAATTAGGAAATTTAACAAAATTCATTCAAACAATAAATAAACAAATATCTAGATAAAGGTTTATTGTTCTAAGGTCATATTTAGATTAAATTAATTTCTGGCTCTTAAATATTTATTTTTTTCTCCACTGGCGAGACTCGAGCCATTTCAATTATCCGTGTGGGCTTCATGTGTGTTTTTAATGCATAATTTACACTCGTCTCCCATGGTGCCTGTCCCACATTACGATATTTTATTTATATGCCAGTATTTTTTCACAATTTTGTGTTTGTTATTTGTAATAGCAGCACCGCCCCCACTCCCCCCGGCGTTTGTTTGCCTCTGCCTTACAACGAAATATAATTTTCACATGCTCCCGCCGACTTGCCTCCTTTTTTTCCTGTTTTTCACGTTTTTTGTTAGCGGAGCGACAACTTCTTTCACTTCCGCTATGCCACGACACTTTTCCTACTCCTGGGTGTATGTCTGTGTGTGTGGGAAAGTGTGTTTTCCTATGTAAATGTGTGAAATTGCTACGCGCGTATAAAATTTCCCACATGAGGCGCCACACGAGACCTGGCTGACAGTCGGCAGTCGGCTCCGCCACGAGTCCTGTTTGCCTTTTGTTGTTATTATTCCTTTTTTTATACGCCTTCAACCTTGCCTCCCCCTTGAGTCCTTCGTGGGAGTTGCTTCTGCCAACTACACTTGAAATAAAATACTATTTAAATCATTGCTCAAAAACAAGAAAATAAATCCACTGAACAACCTACAAATTAAATATTTTATAGCTTAAAGTTCAAGTCTAATTAATGGCTGCCTTTGATTTATTAACTGGCACTTTCAAGTTCCGCGCTAGAGTAGTTTCGGCAGAAAACAAAAGTTTTCTAATCCCCGACTTTATGTTTCTGTGTTGCCTGCTCAGCTTTGTTTTATTGTATTTTTAGTCCTTTGTTGTGCTTCTTCCCGGGTTTCTTTGCTTTATGATTATTATTGTTGGCGCTACTTTCCCGGAGAAGTAAATATGAACGTCTCGCCCCGAGCTAAATATGTTGTAACTATAAAAATGCTCGTTGTTGTCTCATTGCTGCTAGAGTTGCTTCTGTTTGTGTGTGAATTATGAACGAGGCAAACTTTTTGCAGTCACTGTGCCAAGGGGGTAAACATCGAAATGCGTTTAAGTCGACTGCACTTTGACTTGGGGCTTCGCTCTTATCTCCTTTGGTTTATTTCCCCTACTTTTCATTTTCATTTTTTTTTATTTTGGCGCCTTATTTAGTTTCCTCCGAAGCTCCTGTCTTGCCTCGGTTATTGCTCCTTTTTATTTTGCTGATCCTGCTCGCCATGCAAAGTCTAAGCGGTTTAGATTGCAACTCGCAACTGGAAACTTGCAGTTGAGGAATTCAAATGAAAGCCGACAACTCGCGACGAGTCAAAGTTCAACAGTCTGTCTCTTCTGAGCTGGGCGGTGGGCGGTGGGCTTAGGGCGTGGCACTTACATTACAGCAGAGCAAACAAAAGGGGCGGGTACTCATGGGAGGGCGTGGAGAGGACATACACTGCAAATCCCCCAGGAAAGACACACAAAATGGAGAGTGGGTGGCTGCCACTCCCGCCTGCTTCTCTAAAAACAGGGACGACAGTGTCTCAAATAAGTACTTCCATATAACAATTCACCCAATGTATGTGTATGGAGGAGCTTCAGCTCATCAAGTGTCTGAAGACAGAGGAGCCAAGTGCTGGAAGAACAGCGAGCTAAGAGAAATGCTGGAACTGGGAGCCCCAAACGCTGTAGGGCGGCATGAAAATTCTCGAGTGTGTAAAATGTTGAAATTGCATAATATTTTTTCACCCACACTGACACACACTCGCAAACCCACAAATACCCACACAGAGCCGCACTTAAAAACAAACGAAAGGATAGACAAGGATCTGACTGCCTTATTGTCGCCCGACTCTTATCGGGTTAAGAAAAGTAATCCCATTTGGGTGAGTCCTGTGGAATCCCAACAAGAAGATACCCTTTTTTTATTCTCCTAATAAGCCAAATAATAACATTCTGAAAGCAAAGTTAAAACACAAAAGGAAAAGGATATGACTTTTGAGACATTAGGTATAAGAAAAAATAAATATTTTGTATATTTCTTTTGTATAAAATATAAATTTATAAACTATCAAATATAGAAAAGAACTTACATTTTCTCAATATTTTTTCTCAATTATCTTTTTTACTCTTAAGCCATATACTCCACCGTAATCCAAATGACAATGGGTGCTCGGTGAGAAAGCAAAACAAGTTTCCAGTTCCAAGCTCCAAGTAACGCTCATAGCTGTGCGACATAATCAGACGATGGCGACACCGCCAGAGGAAAAGCCGAGAGCTTTTTGAAGACAAAGTAAAAAAACAGTGGCGCTGGCGAGGGGGCGTGGCACAAGATTGAGCGGCAGCTGAAGCTGAAGAGCGGAATTGCAGTAAAAAAGGCAGCTGAAGTGCGCAGCCCTTAAATGAGGAAAGTTTAATGCTTTCATAAGCACAACAAATCCTAAAACAAGCTCCGCCGAGCCCCCACCACCAAAGCCATATCGCCAGGCTCTTATTTTTTCCCCCGAACCGACCAAGTGAAAAATAGGCGAACGCTGCGTGGCGCCTGGGAAAACCCTGGCATATCCTGGCGTTTTATGAGCCGCCAGGCTGCTCTATCCCTTTCCTTTCCTTTTGTTGCGGCTGCGGCTGCTGCAGGTATAAAAATCAAGAGTTTGTTGTCTTTGGCTGCGGGGCAATAATTTTCATCCATTTTTGCATTTCTTGCCTCCTTCGAGTCCTTTGCCCCCTTCCCCTCCTAGTCTATGAGGTTCATCCTTTTGCAATGAAAGTGCACAAGTTTTGCGCTTAATGGGTCATTTTTCTTTTTTTATAGGGCTTACGGGTGGGTATTCTCAGGGTGGTATAATGGCCATAGAAGTGGAGTTTCGGGGTATGTCTCAAGGATCTCTAAGCATACCTTGGCCTCCCGCATGCCAAAAACTAATGGATGATGTAATTCCAGTACATTATGAGGTACACTCATAGGTTGAGTGGACCAAAAGGTCTTCAAGGTTCTAAAGTAGAATCACACAACATCGATCGATTAAGGTATCCGCTCCAGGATCCCATGGGGCCTTCCGTACACTTCCCCATTTTCGAAGGGATCCCATCGGAAAAAATGAAGAAAAATCTAAAAAATATTTCGCTCTCAGGTTTTGATGCAAATTAATAGAGAATCGATCCACAAATCGTTTAAGGTATTCCGCTCCAGGATCTGATGAAAACTGCCAAAGATATAGACATCCCAGTGGGCCATATGGGGCCTTCCGTACCCTTCCCCATTTTTAAGGAACTCCTTTCCGAATTTAGGCCTGTCTCACTGAAATTCGAACTATTAAATTCATTGCATTAACACCAGCTCCAGCTTTAAATTCGTGGGTTTTCTGGCATTGTGATTTAATCCTTGGGAAGCAGACACAATTGCATTTCAATTTAGGATTCGAGCCGGAGAGAAAAATGCACACCGAAGCTTTTTAGCCAAATCAATTAGATGCCAGATGTAGAGGTCTTCCACCTAGCCGCAAACAATTTGGCCACGCTTAATGACCGTGGCTCAAAGGGGCGTGGCAGCAGAAGCAGGGGCGGGGTGGAGGTGGGGGTGGCCACAATTAAACGCACGCAAATTGTGGGGCACACACATAAAACAAAAAATGCTGAGCAGAAATTATGGTCTCAAGTAAAAATTAAAGGCGAGCTTAACGAGCTCCTCGGCAGCTCTCTGTTGGGCAGCTCTCTCTCTCTTTCTGCTTCCCTCAGTGTCTTCTCTTTCTGGCCAAGCTGGGAAATTGATGCAGCTGACAGCCGGAAAAAGATGAAGGAGAAGGACCATTAAAATGCAAGGGAGACGGAAAGGCAGAGTCCGGAGGAAGGAACCGGGCAAGACCGAAGTGGATATTAAAAGTACACGCAGCAAAGAGCAAACGAAATAATCATAATTTCTGCTAATAAATTTTATATATTGCCTTTCCCTCCTTGACCCACTCTGTACCACCGAAGCCCCCATTCGCTGACCATCAGAGGTTCAAGTGTATCCTTGTATATCGGCAACCTGCTGAATCAGCTCGAATGCCGCCGCTTATGTGGCCATAAAACTTGAAGAGTCTTCCACCAGTTTCCACATCACGTGAGTGAGCTTGGCAAAAATGAAATTTAAACATTTTCCTCTCAGAAGCTCTGGCAAAAAATTAACTACCAAGAGCCACAAAACTTGGCAACACAAAAAATGAGTTTAAGTGCCTTCACTTACAAGAAATTATAAAGTAAAGAATAAATAAATTTAACGCTTTACTTATAACTAATTATCTATTTTACTTATTGAATAAAAAACATGGCTTGTCTCACACTTATAATACATTGTTATTCATTTACATATTTGCTCTTAAAAGTGAGCTTTTCAGTATCTGTAGTTGTGCATCTGCTGAAGTGTTGGTGTGTCCGTGTTGGCCAAAATGCAAAATGTTACGTTTCATAAATTCCGTTGCTTTAATTACAAAATTTGACTCTGGCTGCTGGTGCACAGATCCCCGCCCTGCCGCCACCCGTCTGGCTGCTACTTTCCTTAAAAACCAGGACATGCCAAACACACAGTGGGGCATGGCGAAGGATGAGGTACGAGGTACGAGGTACGAGGTACGAGGTACGAGGTACGAGGTACGAGGTACGAGGGGGAACAGAAGCAGGAGACTCTCCGGCACTTGGCTGGGCATTCACTCTAACGGCATGTAATTAGTGTGGCTCTATTAAAAAGGCACCGCCTGTGCAGCAGGACGAAAAGGATGCGAGGGGAAGCTAACGTTTTTGCTTCGTTTCATGGAAATTAGTGTTTTAATGTATGCTAAATGCGGCCATTATCCTGTCATGTCCTCGGCTGGGAACTCTCGAGTTAACTCGCCGCGACAACAATTGCCCAGCATATCCAATGCCATTAGTCCCAAATACACTTTATATCTCTGGGATGACACTAATCCCAGCTCACTCATTATAAATAATTTTCAATTAGCAGGTGCTTTGGGCTTCTGCCTCTCAATCTGCAGGATAATTTACTTGATCCACCAACTCAGAGGTGGGTGTGGCTGGGGCTAATTAACCCATTGATTGTCAATTGATTTGGCCGCCTACGTCAGGAGTCAATGCGGTTTGGGGCTTGAGGTCACCGGTTGAGGTTCGGCAAGAAAGCAGTTGCAAATTGCGGCGTGGAAAACTCCTTGAAACCGCAAAGGACTCGAAGACGCTTAAAGATGTCATTTAAAATTTAATAACACATGTCCACATTCCATTGAATATCAGGCACATACGTACTCCATTGTACTGTTCAATATCCCAAAAATCTCAATAGAATTCCCATTGAATGTTATGGCGCATTCAGTGAATTCTAAATTATCTCGGTCTGGTGCTCTATGAAAATGTCACAAAAGAATTTCTCCGTTTTGTCAATATATGACAAGCTGCAACAAGCAACAAGCTGCATCCAGCAGCCAGAGTCTGCAGCTGGGAGACTCCTTGGGGAGGTGTAGGAAAGCAGAAGCCGTCTGCCTGGGAGCTGGGAGCTGGGAAGATGGCCAACTAGCGATAAGCCAGAAAAATCAAGAGGAGAAGCGTGGAGCCATGGCTAAATGAAATATTTATGGAAATGGCCAAGGAACGAGCGAGAGGACCGGGCCAGGGGAGGAGTTCAGGAATGAGGAATGTGTGGCCGTCCAAATCGAGATATCCACTGCAATGTGCCACACAGATGCTGCCACAACAAACGTGCAGCGAAAAACACCATCGAATTGTGAGCAACAATTTTATTTATGAGCCAAAAGTGCCAAACAGAATTATGGACACTTGGCAGAGCGCTTCTGGGACGAGGCAATTGGCCAATAGCTGTCAATATTTGAATGCGATACAGAGTCGGAAGCGCTGAACTTCAAGAGGCAGCCAGCCAGAAGGGATTACACTGAAACACTCTAATGTTTTTAGAGACCTCTGAATGGCGGCAAGTAGGCATCTAATTTTGTTTAGTGCATCGACAATGGAACTGCGACCCTGACTCTGCCACTGATTTCGAGAGTCTGTCCTCCTTTCATGCTTCGCTTCCCTGCCTCGCTGTCTGCTGCAGATAAGATGCTGCACACACTCGCCCACACACACACTCATGCACCCCGAGTACGCACTCTAAGTAGCAAAAACTTCGGTGGCAGCAACTTCTCCAGTTCGGATCATTTCCAGCTACTTCATTCATTACCAAGAAAATGCATTTTTTGCGCTGTCTTTTGTCAGTTGGGGCAGGAAGAACTTTGTGTCTGAAATCAATTTTAATTGATTTATGGCCTGGAGTGTTTTTTCGACTTTCGGTCAGGGAGTCAAGTGCCTGGCACCGAACCGGGACTGCCAATGCGGTTCCTTGATTGACAGCCATCGCTGTGGGGTCTTGCCCGCGGTCACTTGCCCCATCCGATAGCTGGCATCCACCGGAGATTAGTGACGCATAAAGTTGCATCTTAATAGCCCTCCATGCCCGAGGATGGGGATGGGGTGTCTTGGAGATTCGTAAGTGCTCGGGCGCTTGTTTCTTTTATCTCTCTTGGAGCATAAGTGTAAAGAGTCCATTACGATAAGGACGCTGGGACCGGAGATACATTTGATTGAGATTCAATCAAGAATGATCACTCAATGGGCCGAGGGGAGAATATTTTTGAGAGGGTATCCATCCAGCTTCCAAGAAAATCCTCGCACTTGGCAAAGCTCTTCACAGGGACCTTCTGTATTTGCTGCTTTTGTCAGGGCTTAGTCCTTGATGGCAATCACTAGCATAGCTTGCTTTTCAGGATTCGGACGAGGACGGATGATGGCAAAGGATGGAGAGCCACAGAGCCCGAGAAACATTCGTCGCATGTTAACTTTGTTGACAACACAAATTAACACTCATAAAAGTTTTTCTGGGCCTGTTCCCGTGCCAGCCAACATAAACAAGAAGAAACAACAAGAATTTATGTGAATACTTTTTGCGCAACAACAATGGGCCTGAGGAGTGGAACTAGGAATGGGGATTCGAGGTCGAAACACAAAAAATTGACAAGAATAAAGAAAGAACGAGGAAAAGGCGTTGCAGCTCTTGCACTTTCCGACATTGCAATTTCGTCTAATTGACGCATTTCGTGGCCTGACAAGCAGCCACAAGATACTCTCACACAGATACACACACCCATACAGTGACACGCAACTTGATTTGGGAAATGGCACAACAAAAAAAATGGTGCAAAAGGGCTGGGTGGGAAGGAAGGAGGGCCGGTTAGCGGTCATGCTGGCAACTGTAATTGAAAATGTCTTACGCTTGTCGAACCGCAAGACAGAATACGCATACAAGCACACACTGACACACACATACTAGCAAAGCAGATAAACACAGATACAAACAAAACACACACCAGCACAGCGGCTAAGCACACACGGACACATACACTCGGACAAATGCAGCTGCACGTTCTTGTCTGGCATCCTCAGCCATTTGGGGCTTTTGTCCCGGACTGAGACCCAAAAAAGCAGCTATAGCTGGGGAATAAAGCCCATAATGGAACTGGAATATACCCTATAATAGAGGTACTATTCCACTATATATAGAGCTATATTAGTGCTTGAAAAGCTTTATCTTTTCAATAAATTCAAGTAAGAACAGAACTTATATCTCTCTTGAAAAATATTAATATTTTTCTACTTTGTTGTACTTCTTGGATAGTTTAGTAACCCCATTGTAGGGTATCAGATAAACCCCCTAAAAAAATGAGCTCTGGAAGTAAAATCGCTGGTAAAAGCGAAAATGAGCGTGAAGCTTCGCAATGACAGGTCAGAGGCGGACACTGGGAGGGTGGTCCGTGGTCACACGCCACTGGCAGGGCTGCCATACTTGTTTATCTGGCCACGGCAAAAGCATGGCCAGAACTCAGAGAGCCAAAACCCGGACCCGGAGAACACGGACCTCGTCGTTTGTAATTGCCCCAATGGATGGAGACAATCCCAGGACAGAATCAGAATCTGAAGCGGATCCCAGGGAGCAGCTTTGCCAACTTCATTTGCACCGAACCTAAGCCATGTCCTGCCCAGTGGCCCAGTGGCGGCCGCCCTCTCCCGTTCCCCGGGCAGTCACGTCATTTTGATGTCTGCAACAGTTTCCACTCTCCAATTTTTTTTTGCCATCCAGCTCGCTTTCCTGGCAGTTTGGGGGATGCAGCTGCCTTTGGAGATGAGGTCAACTAGTTGACACTTTTTGCGCCTTTGCCTTGTGGCATGTTTTGTGGCAATTTCCTGAATTAGTGGAGTCACGAGGGGGCCCGCGGGCAGGCATCTTGACTGACTGGGGGTCCGTGCAAATATGCGGAACAGTCCGGCGAAGACACCAAATTGATTTCTATCTTAATAAAGTTTAAGAGTAGAGCGACAGATAAATTAAAAGGGGCGTCGCTGATAGACTGAAATAGTATCTTCACTTCAGAAATTCTTAAGGAGACTTTCGTTTAATGACCCCGCCTCCCAAGGGGTTGTGTTTTATTATTCCACGATGCCTAATTCCCAGAAATCGAATCATGAATCAACAGAAATTCCTCAAAAATGTCGAGTGGCCTATAAAAAGGAAAGTACAGGGTATGTAAGTTCTTACAATACCTCGTACGCCAGAGTCAGAATTTCAAAGCCGTTTCCATGGAATTTCATAATTTATTATTAATTGGTTTTGGCCTCCGGTTCGACAGAGCTATTCTTGGGGGAGTTACATGACCGACGAAACCAGTTCACTGAACATTTCAATTAACAGACAAATTCAGAACAAAGGACGGCCCAATCAGGGGCGAACAAGAGGAACATATTGATCAAATCACAATCAAAAGCAAATAAAAATCGAAATTGCACATAAAATGCGATGCAATTTTATGGCCCAAACTGAAAGTCCCCGGGGGGAGTGAAATGGAACACAAAATAGAAAATGGGAAATATAAAAAGGAGGCATTGGGGTTATCCGGGGGATTCGAATTATTGTTGCGTGTGAAAATGAAACAACCAAGTGACCGCAGGATGGGGGAGAGGGCGCTGGGATGGAATTGACATTTACGCTAAATTCGAATGCGACAAGGGGGTCGCCATAGTCCGAAGGGGGTGCAACGCAAAACAAACACTGCATTATAGTTTGTAATCGCTTTTCGATTTAATAGCCAAAGTCCCAGGCATTCCGAATGGTGAACAGGGAGCAGAGTCCTGTGGACAGCTGACAGGAATAAGGACAAACAGACAGGACAGGGGCGTTGCCAGGGGGTGGACGGTAAATAGAAATGTCCCTGGCACGAGACATTTGAAAAACATGATGGACGGACATGGGTTTAGTTTTGTGGGAAGTGAGGCATGCCCCATAGAGGGCCTCTGCAATATCTATTCAAAAGTATTCATTTCGCTTAAGAACGCTACAATAGGTCACTCTTTCCTTTATTTTTTTTCCAGGGTATCAAAGTACTTAACCCCTCCCCTGTAGACCTCCCAGTTGACATCCTTTGGGGCCCGAAAAGCTCTTTGGGGATTCCCGTTTTGGGCCCTAAATGAGTTTGCGTGCGTCTGGCTGGTCTGGACTGTGTGTGTGTACTAACAAGGTCCAAACGCTAATGTATTTCACGCTTGGCTGGACATCGTTCAAATGGCGAGGAGGACCGGCGTGGGAGGGGACTGGCCACCCGGCCGCCTGACCAAATAAAGAGAGCAATTAAAGCGTATTGACCATGAGGAATTTATAATTGAAAGACAGAAGCCAAAGCCAAATACGGCAGCGCCCAGCGTCCAAATCTGGGCGGAAGGTCAGCAATTAAGGGCGAGCCGTAAGGGCTACGGAATTTGATCCGCCTTCCCCGGAATTAAACAACCCCTCCCCCGCCTCTGTTTCCATAATCTGCCCAGTGTCATCTTCTTCATCAGGGTCACGTGTTTGCTTTATTTAGTCCGACTTCGAATATGTTTGTCGGTTATGGTCAACCCCTCGTTCCTAACGTCCCACCCCTGTGACCTGTGACCCCTGAGCCGCTTGACCCCTACTCCTCCCCCGGCCAGAGCCTTTAATGCCATTGGAACAGATGTTTTCAATTCGAATTCGATTTCTTTTGTTCTGTTTGCCTGAGAGCTGAGAGGATGAGGATGAAATTGAATCGCAAACCCGATAGGACTAAGTTTCTGGAAATTAAGACCAAATAAGTTTATCAGAGTTCCATTTTGACTCTTTAACTTTCTGAAATCTATTTATTGATGTTCCAATAGTGAGTTGGGGATAGAGGGAACTCATACCACCTCTTACATAGTTTATTATTATAATAGTTTCTAGAATAATGCACTCTACAGAAACTAATTCTACATCACACAGGACCTCATCAGCCATGAAACTTCGTCAAAGTCTCTCACAGGCACTCTGCTAATTTCACTTTATGCTGAATAGGCACTGTCAGGACATCTAATTTAAACAAACTCGGACAATACTTCAATATTGCAGATATGTGCTAGTATAATTTCTCAATCCAGAACCAAACATTCGGACTGCAGCTGTTTGTTTTCTCCGGACACCTGGAGGCCAACTCGGGGTTTCAGGTAGAAACAGGAGAAAGAGGGACCACGTGCTGATTAATTCATTAAGGATTAATGAGCAGAACACAGGACACGGGAACAGGTTCGATCGAAGAACCAGATGACCGCCGTCGGATGTCCGACAGAGGGACATATGCCGGGACACACAAACACAAACTGTGTAATGCCCGGCTAAATTGTTATTTTATGTGGCATCATCATAATAAGCGCATTACCAAAAGGCAAAGGGAATATTGTGAGTGTGCATTTAAGGATATGTATTAGCAGGCACACACATCACCAAATTCCCAGAGCAGTCATATGGAAAACTACGCACGTCCAACCCGACCAAGGCAGAAGGATATCAGGATGGCATGAGGAATCTCACAGGTCTCGGATGTAGCTGTCATTCAGACGATGCCTTGGGGACATTGAACCCTCTGCTGCCCCGCCCTCCCTAAATTCTGGAAAGCTCGAACTTCATCGGAACGCGTGCCGAGGGTTTCCCAGGCTCAAAGGTGCAGGACGTGTGGCCCAACCGAAAATAGATACTCGACTCTGTCTTCGTCTTCGACTACGTCTCCGTCTCAGGCGAGGGCAAAGTTCGACCCCACGCTAGTGGAGCATGGCATCAAAAATTATAAACATTTTTTAAAACACTTGCCAGAGAATTTATAGTCCCAGCTACGTGCTGCGGCCACGCATCAATATCCTTTTCATCCTGCGAAGACAGTTCACATTTAATAAACTCTGAGCTGGCCTTTTGTGGCTTCCTGTTGCCAGAAGCCAAAGGTCGCACTGCCAAGGATTTCCCCGAGTCTCTAGGTATTTTCGGGCATAATGTGTTTTATATACAAGATGAATTACACTTGTTTTAGGTGCTCTTGAAGGGGATTAGTGCCACAAAAATAGATTACAACTCTATTTCTTCGGGTCGAGTGGTCGCTCCACAGATTACACATTATTACACGGAATCGATGGCCCAGAGAATGGATCTGCCGGCCGCCCAGGTTTATTTACATTAAAACATCATCAACATGTTTATATCAACATCAAACTCATTTTACGCATCACCAAACTTTGCGTAATCCTTTGATCCTATGAGGCCCCACAAAATAAAAAAAAGGGTCACAAAATAAAATCAGATCCAATCCGAAGCCAAAAGGCTCATAAAGAGGCCAGCGAGGATGTGCTGGCGTGGGGGCGGCGGCTCAAAAAGGGTTTCATATGTCCCGACGAGCTCCGGTTGTTGTCACAAATCCGAAATAAATCAGTTAACTTCCAGAGTCGAGGGCTTGTTAATTTGAAATTTATACGAAAAACAATTTAAGCATTTCACCCGAAAATGTTTTCCCCGAAATTGGAGACGAGCCTTTCTCCTGGCTCCTATCTCCTTGTGGGTGACCTTGAGTGGCGCAGAGTGTTGGGGCAGGTCTGTGGCCTGTATCTGATGCCGATTGAAATCTAGTTTTGTTTTCTAGCCTGGCGACACTCCGGTTAGATCTCTGATTAAAATTTACGATGTGGGAATGCCGAAATTCAATTACCATAAATTTAGATTAAAGTTTGAATCAATTGCCAGGCAGTCTGACCTCAAAGTAGGAAAAGTTTCTGGTGATTTTGGGCGAAATACTTTGCACACCGCACGCAATTAAATTCCATGAAAAATGTCAGACTTTTGGCTAACAATTTATCTGTTGGAATGAAAATTACCCTGAATTCCATACTTCCCCCGTGCCTTTCACTTCCTTAATGAACCAACCTCAAACCCTTGCCAGCAAATATTTATCTACAAGATACCAGTCTACCACACATGACATGACGTTCTGCTGGGTGATGGGTGGGAGCAGAAGTTCTGAGGCACCTGGAAGTGACTTGAGCCACAGCCCGGGCAAACTTGACAGTTTCAATTAGCTTCTCCGTCCCGCTCCGGCCGGATAGCCCGTCTCTGTCGCCCTCTGAATCCGCAGACTCATTACGAAATATTTAATCATATTTTAGGGCGGAGAATGCTCAGCCACAGATCCGAACAATGCAAACAAATGCGCAAAACCTCAGCCGACAGATGCAAAAGATGCACAGATACTGGGATAAGCAAGCAGAGATACAGACACGAGATACAAGATACAGATACAACTGTAATGGCTCGAGTGTATTTGCCAGTTGGCAATAATATCAAATTGCACTCGACTTTGCTTCCCCCGGGAAAGTGTATCCAGGGGATACACAAATATCTTGCAAATACCAGCAAATGTGCAAACATGGCCCCTCCTCCCATCCCTCCGCCTGTCGCCCAGGCAAACATTATTCAAGTCCTTTTGCAGTCGGGTTGAGCTGAGCTTCCCGACCCCGTCTTCGCTCCGCCACTGACTTTTCCAGCTCAGCATTTTTCTGTGTTCGTGTTGACAAAGTTTGTTTCTTGTTATTTGATATGGTGCGCGGTTATTTGATAATAACAGCTGTCTGCGTGGCTGGAGGGGCAACCAGGACAGTCAGGAAAGCCAGAAAAGGTCTAGGATCTGGGGGGCACCCTCACAAATAGCTGTCCCATAATATCAATCGAAGTCCTTTGCCGTCTGATGAGGCATTCAATTGTTTGCCAACTGATTGTGACACTGACTGCGGAAATTCCAGAGGAAGGACGAAATGGAATGCTGGGGTCTGATGGCGAAAGTTGTGAGAAATCTAATTCACTTTTGTCATTCGTCTTTGGGAGACGGAATATAAAAATACCTTGGAGTGGCCAGTGCTAGGCCAGTGGCTTCAAAACCAAATCTCACCTCTCCCTAAATAATTGATTTCTAACTTCTCCGGATCTCTAAAATTTTAATGACGCAACCTCAAACACGAACTGCGGCTGTTTGTCAATTAAGTTCAATTGAAATTAATTTCATTTTGAATTTCCACTCTTGCCACACATTTTCCTGAAAGCCAACAAAGACATACGAAGACGGAGAGCCACTTAAGCCCCCAAGTTGGACCAAATATAGAGACCGGACTCGGAGGCCAAAGACAATCCCCAAACCAAAATCAATAGGGCTAAGAGACGGCTTGACTTGGCCTGCCTCACTGCTGACAGCCGACTATCTATTGGCATCGAATTCATTCTCGTCCGAGGTGACTGGAAACTCTCATTTGCACTTTCTGTTTTGCTGCCGTTGCAACATTAGAAATGCATTTGGGTGAGTCGGTATGTAAATAATTCATGGCTGCCACAGGCCGGCAAACATGTGTGTTACTGGGTTTCTGCGATTCTTTGTCTACTGGACAGTGATCTGTGTTGGGGCAAGACTAGTGTCAAGCACTCAATCATATCCGGTTGTTGTGTCGACTGTTTCTGTTTAATTTTCAATAAGATCAAAAGTTCATTAATTTAAATTAGTTATTGGATCTTTAATCAGAGCTCACACTTATTACTTTGTTATTACCTTTCAGTTTCTTTTTCTCATATTAAAACTTTTACTAATTAATATTTTCGAAATAAAGTTGCATATTTCCTATCAGAGTCTCCACTGTTGTCTTGGCCTATTGTATCAGCCCAGAGCTCTCTGCCTCTTGGAGCTCTATGTTCCCTCGTTCTGCCATCGATTGACATACATAGTCCCACTTCTAATGGATTTTTTCACGCCAACGACTACGACAACGACACAGTTTCAAAAGAAGCCGAGTGTTTGCCTTGTTTTCCTTATTTGGGAAGGACTCTGGTTGGGATAAAGTTCTCGGCGACTTACCTGGAAAGACAAAGAAGGCGAAAGAATAAGAGAAATGTTGATTAAAGTTGCCAACACAAAGTTAGAAATTACATTTAAAGTTTGCCTTAAACTACTTTCCTATATAGTATGGTGTATAGTTTGGAGGAACAAGTCTTAAACTAATTATTTTCTAGTTGGGAAGATGAACACAAATATCAAAGAAGAAGTATTATCGGAGAGGTCCATGGCCCCTCAATTGAAATTTTTGATATATTTATGGGCTGGTTGACGGCATTCTGAAGAAGACTTTTATCAGCGCCGGCCATGCTCGGCTGTGAATAATAATTTCTAATTAGAACTGAAACAGAAATAGAAGTGGACTTCCACTGGAAATATGGGATGCACTTTATCGCAGCTGTAATCTGTCAGATGGAAGAGTCACTTGGGGTCGCTTTAAAATAAGTTTAGTCGCAAGTGGAGTGACTTTCTATCTTCGGGATTCCCTGGTCGTTGTTGTTCTCCTCGTTTTGTTATTAAAACTGACAGTTTTATTTGTCAGCAGAGCCCCCCTATCCCATGCTCTTTCGCTCTTATGACACTTTTTTTTTTCCAGTACACCCGTACCCTGTCGCATATGAATATATATTTTATTTTACATTTCCACCCCGACTCCTGGTACTGCTTTTGACACATGTCATGTGCTGGCCACGCCCCCGGCAAGGAAGTGCGGAGGCGGGGATGCACAAGTGTATAAGACAATTGATTTTTTGTTGTCTGCTCTCCGAATCTATAAAAATAAACTCCGATTTCGGTGTGTTCAAAAAACAAGAGGGAAACTGCATGGATGGTGGTTGGAAAACTGAGGGGAACTTAGGGAAAGTGTTGAAAATTTAAAAGTGATTCTTTGGGTGGAGGCTCTGACATTGGCATTTGTAGGGCGATCAGTCTTTTAGCGAGAGTTTTCAATGCTTCATTTTCTACAAGAGAGAATCATTTTTAAAACCCTTTACTTTATTTTCATTCTGTGGAGAAAAGTTCCCTACTTTCTCACTACTTTTCTATAATTTCCAGCTTATATTCGAGTGCTTGTTTTCCGTGCCTTTCTCTGCTTTCAAAACAAAATTATACTGCTCTTTTAATTAAAGTCTGAGTTGTCATTGAGGGATTTGCGTTTCGAAAAGGAGAACCAGAAAGAGTCAGTAAGTACATGAATCAGAAAAGTCGAGGGGCGACCCACCGCCCCACTCCCACGACCTGCTCCTCGCCCCGGACCTCTTGTTTTTATGGTCGGTTTTATGGGAGGCTGCTGCACTTTTTAAATGCTCCACTAATGCCTCCGAGTTCTGGGTTAATTCGACGGGGGAAAATGTTGGAGAATTTAAGGAAAATGGGGAACACTTTTCTCACCTTGCCATCCCATTTGATTTTATTTGTTATTTTTCTTTCACGCTCGTTGGCTTTTATTTTTTCAGTCTTCTGATTGTTGTTTTTTTGGAGTCATGTCTCTGTCGCTGCCTATTAACTTTTTGTGGTCGAAGACATCCGTTGGCGGTTGACAAAATTAGAAAATAGGAGGCACGTGGGCGGGGCGGTGAGACTTTGTGTCAAATGAATTAATAACATAAAAGTGTCAGGCCTTAATTATCATAAATAGGCAAATGACAACAAATATTAGACGACCCATTTGTTGGCTCTTCAATTTTTCCTGAAAAGTGCGAAAAAGAAAGGTCCCTGCCTAATTATACACTTCCCTATATCTTTTAATAGCACCTCATTAGTTGGAATGCTTTCGACACTAATTCGCCGGCGTGACAATCGAATTTATGAAATTACAATGTCCCCAATTTTCCCCTCTTGTTTTTCTGCTTCCCTGACTCTTAATTAATTGGTTGGCGTTTCGATGAATTAATTAATATTGGAAAGTCTTAATAAACTGATTATGGACGAACTAGCATCTCAGTTATTGAGTTTTCAATTATTTTTATGAAAAGTGGTCCCTTAAATAATCCATAAAATGAACATAATTTAGTGATATATTCTGCATATTCCCCATGGGGAATATTCATTAATATTCACTTTGCGCCTGCTTTAAAATCAAATTTTTGGAAGCGAAACGAAAAGTTGGGGAAAGTGTCGGGCAGATGGGGGCATGCTATAGTTGTTGAGCATATGCTGGCCGTTCTGAGAGAATTATGTGGCGCAAAAAACTAAAACAGGCAAATTTATGCGTTGTGAAAAGTTTTTTCCTTTTGGAGTTGGCTGCCAGAAGACACGGCATACTTATGGCACCCACTGTCCGGCCTTTGGAGCGAATTTTTTTTGTTTTTTTGGTGGAGGGGGCACAGAGGCCGGCAAATAAATTTTTCGGCGTTTCCCCACGTTTTTTTCTGAATCTCTCTCTCATTCTCTGGGAGAAGGGGAGACCTTCTCCTTCTCCAGGGCAAAATGAGGCGCAACGAAGCGTATGACAAACAGATTTTTCTCAAACACAAATCTGTGCTCGGAAAAGAAAAGAAAGGCAAAGAAAAGGCGCTGCGCGAAGGAAAGAAAAAGTGTAGGAATTTCCATAAAATTAGAATAACAGCAGACGGAGCAGGGCGGCGAGCACTGGAGCTGGAGCTGGAGCATAGATTCTTTACCGCCGACGGATAGCCCAAAATTTATGAGAAGCGCCAGCGGAAGGCCAAAAAAAGTATGCAAAGAACAAAAACAGCAACGACGACAACGCGGCCTAAAAAATGTCCAAAGTTAAAAAATTACACTGAGCCTAAAGGATTTAAATAATATTTAATCTTAGAAGGGGTTTTTAGAAGAGTTATAATTTTAATAAGTGCCATAACTTCATGGCTCATAAAGTTATTTAAAGAAGTTCTAGACAAGAAAATAGTATAATTCAGACAATTAATTTATAAAATTTGTGTCCCATTTTAACGTCTTATTTATTATTATAAATAATGCAACATAGTTACATAGTATCATATTATATAACAAACAATTATTCTTACAATCAAGGTGAAAACTATCATAAGGGTCGTATACTTAATTTATTTTGAAACACTTTATAAAAATATCACTGTTACTTTTCTGGATAGTTGATTATATTTCTCCCTGTGCATTCACACTAGAAACTATGAAAAAATCCACCATTCCCAGAGACACAAGAAAATTGTGTAAAAAATAATTGAAGTCGAAGCAGGGACAGATTTTACACACGCACTGTTGGCTTGTGACTGGGGTGCTGGGGAGGCGCGTGGCGGGGCAGGCTGCCAAATAAAATATTAGGGCACAAGCAGAACCCTTTTTTGTCATGTCCTCTATGTCCTACCCAGAGATTTTTTTATTTCGCGAAATGGTAAATTTTTTTGGCTGTTTCTTTTCAATTTGTTCAGCGCCAAGTTTCGTGGGAGAACTTACGGTAAGTAATTTATCTTGACAGAGGTGGCTTGGCCGCATACTTGTGTGGGTGAGTGTGGGAAAAAAAGAGCGATTTAATTATATTTTATTTTGTTTGATTTATGATTTACCTAAGGCTCTGTTAGAAAATTAATTTAAAGGTATTTATTAGCCAGATTTTATGCAGTTTTTATTAGAAATATTTTTTATCCCACTTTTAAGGTATCTTTTCTATCTAAAATGGTTTTAGAAACACTTTCGTCCTTTGAACTTTTCATTTTTTGCTGGCACTCCTTGCTTCCCATCGGACTTTCATCCGTTTTTCACTATATTTCTAGTTATTTTATTTTAAGGGATTCTCGTTTTATTGCTACGTTGTTTGTGGTATTTTTTGGTGATATTTGCCCTGGAGCAACTATTTTCCCTCTCACTATATATCTCTTTTTTTTCTGAATTGGAATTACAAATTTTTTATTACTTTGCGGGGAACTCTCCTTTTCCGTTTTCTCCCTTTTTTTTTGGTGGTTCTCTGGTCTCTGGTTTTTTGGCATTCGGATGGGTGTGTGTGGGGTCAGTGTTTTTTCATAAATCTCCAAATTGAGATTTATGTTAGTTTTGCGTATTTTAGCCATGTCCAATAGCGGTTAGCATGGGGCGAGCCAAAAGCTTTAAAACTTTTAGTTCTAGTTTTGGCAGCGAGGTGGAGCGGAAGGGGCTTAATAAATTAGTTTGCGGTCGAATTGTCGCTCTTTCTGGCTCTTAACTTTTTGATTGCCGTTGGCGGTTAGTTGACAGATGACCGGCAATTAGCCGCTTCGAAGTCATAGTTCTCGGATTACAAAAAAATTCCTCTTCGGTGGTCCCAGAAGTCCATCTACAAGCCATAAAAATGATTTCTTTCAAGTCAATAATTTTGATTTCCACTTGATAGCCTTAGCTATTCAAAATGTTTCCAATATTTATGCAAATACTCTTAATCCGCCGCCAGAACTTGAGCTCATCGCATAAACATAAGTATTTCTATTGGGAAGACGCTCCCTTTTCCATAAAATCCTCGAGATGCGGCCAGATGTTTTCCTGACGCAATGTGGCCGGGCCTTCAGAGCCAAAGACAGAGACCGGAGCCGGAGGAGTGGGAGGCCTAATAATCTGTACGATTTGCCTTTTCGCCTTTTGCCAGGAGATTTATTGCCGCCTCGTTGCGGATAAGAGAAGTGCAAAGTCGGCGGGGACAAGATATATATCCGACTTGGAGACTTGTCTCCTTGTTTATGAATATCTTGTGTCGCATCCACTGCAATGAAGTCATTTTGAGACACTTCTGTTTCGGCTGCTGCTGATTTGGTTATTTATCATTATTTCTTTTATGACGCCATGTGATACAATATTTATGCGCTGCGAGGCCTGCCCAAAGAGTTATGGCCGGCATTTGACATTGACACAGTTGCATAAATCAGAGGGGCACATTCTGGGCTATGGGATACGGGGGTAACCCTTTCTTCGACCTCGCCGGAGAAAAATTCAATCTCATTAGGGGCTGTCAGTTGGGCAGGCCAATCAACGATGCCATTCGAATCTAATTCGATGAGAAACCCGCAATCAACTATCGCCTTATCCCCCATTGGCAGATTGATTTAAATACGGAAAGCCCGGTCCCTAGGAATACGGGCTTGACAAATCTTTTGGATGCTCGGAAAACTATTAGCATACGGGGGCTTACATGTGTGAGGAGCGAACCCTCAATAAACCCACTGGAGACCCCCCAAGGCGCTAACAAAAAACTTTCAGACAAGTTAATCATTTGCGGGATATTATCAATCCATTTTTGGGGTTTAGGCCAAACGCTTTTCACTGGCAATGAAGAAAGGAGGGATTTGTGATTTCATTTGGTCTACACTGGAAACAAAAACAGCAAGAGAATGGTGGAAACTTTGTATCTCTGAGCCTCCGGAATCCTTGAAATCTTTAATTCCACTGTACTCCATTGTTTTAGCCACAAGTCTGCTTCTTTTTGGCCCTAATATCCCGGCAGATGGAATTCGGATTATAGCTCGCCTCTGCGTGTGTGGGATTTCGGCACATCATTACTGAAAACTCCCAGAAGTGAACCAGGACTCGTGCCTGGGACCGACCCATATGTGGTGTCAGTGGCGTGAGTGAAAGAATTTTCGAGGCGGAGGCGAAGGCGAGGGGAGCTGCCATGACTGCCACAATAAAGCTTATAACACTTTGCATTTACGACTCGAATGCAAATACTCTAACGAAGTGTCGATGAGAAGGAAGGGCACTTGAAAAAAGGATATTAGTCTGTTAAAAACAAAGGATTATGATAAGTTGTGAATAATAATAATGCAGAAACCTTAAAAAGTATGCTTAAAATAAAATTTGCATTAAACTTTTGGTTCATTCTTCAGTGTAAAGTCTAGTTTCGACTCCAATTATGCTCACATATGCCGGTCGAAGCACAAAATTTGTTCAAGCTTCACTCAGGGATTAAAATTTGCAACTCAACGAGCAGGGCCAGGGATCAGGCTCTAGGACCCTGGGTTCTCGACTACAATTCGAGACCCCTGGCCGGGCATGTGTGGGTGTTGGCTTAGATAGCGCTGGCTGGGCTTTGGGGCCACTTGGTTATTGCGGTCTGAGAAGTTTACTGTGGCCTGACTCTGCGGTCAGGGGCAGCCGTTTCCAGGACGCATAAATCCAAGCCCCAGAGCTGGGGGATTCCCACCAAGGACCTTATGAAGTGGGCATTGGGCTGATTATGCCTAAAGAGATTGAGATTAAAATGGAAACCCTGCCAAAATATTTTGCAACTAATGAATGGTAATTATAATTTTGGGGGGAACTGTGATTTAAGATTCCTTATTCGAGATGTCCTTTAATTAAATAGATTTTGGATGACTTGTTCAGTCCAGTTTGTTCTTCAGTCTTCCAACCCAAAAGCACAAAATATATAATAATGTGATTTGAATTTTCCGCCGTATGCTTGGCACATTTCCTTAACCCCTTTAACCCCCGTGGCCGGCATTTTGTGCTGATTTAACACTTTAAGCCTTTTGCCACTGTGTGGCACTCAACGAGATGATTTATGGCTGGAAACGGAAAAGCGAACGCCGACTCACAAAAGTATGCAACACATACACAAAGTTATAAGTGGGCGGGAGAATGGCTTCGGGGGCGAGTACACGACGAAAAAAACAGAACAATAAACAAACAACTAGCTGGGGTTAAGCATTCTCCGGCATACAAATATTGCACATTATTTTTCTTTGTGCAACAGCCGGCGAAATGTCGACGGCAAGTCACTTAAAAATGGCTGAGCACAAGGTGGGCCAAACACATACATTCATACACAAAAAATGGCAAAAAGTGGGAAAGTGGCAACAGGGCGGATGGGAAGTGCGGATGCAGACCCGTCCGAACTGCACTTAAAATGCAAGGCAGAGCAGCAGAAAAAGAACTGCGGAGCATAAAAAACCAGACAGAGCCAAAAATATCCCAGAAAAAATAAAATAAAATAAAATTACTAAATATGTAGGTAGTTGTAAGACAGTATCCTCGGAACAGAGCGGACGACAAAGCCAAAATAAAATAAACGGAAATATGCTAGGGGAAATAAGAGAGTGGCTTTAAAAATCTCCAACCTGATGCAAAGTGTTTCCCCCGAGAGGTGGCTGCCACTGACGGGGGAGTGTGTGTGTTGGGGCGGGGCAGTGTCGAGTAGCATGAGCAAACACTTTCAAGTGCATTTAAAGTGCGGCACCAACAGCAGCAGCAGCACCCTCGAAGCCACTCTTTTCCCCCACTTGCCCCGCCAGCCGTTAAGTTCAGACACCCACTTGAGGCGCCCATTGTCAGCCTGCCACCTGCCACGCCCCCGCTGCCACTTTCCGTGCTTGTTGCCAATAATATTTACACTAAAAAATGTGCAACGCTTGCAACAGTTGCCGTCCTAGACAAAGTGCACAAGTAGGCAGCAAAAAATGAGAAATCCAAAATCCGGAAACGGATTCCGACTCCGGCCGTGCCGTGCCGGGCTGGGCCAAGTTCTGGGTGCAACAGGGCAACAGTTTGCCGGCGCTTTGTGCCTAAATATTTTCCAGCCCAAAAGATTTCCGGCAAAAGCTGTTACCGTCTGAATTTCAGAACCTTTTCCGCTCTCCGCTTTGGAAAGCTGGCTAATTTTTGGGACCTAATTTGTGTCATCCTGTTCAGGGAAAGTTCGCACCGAAACCTAGTTGAGAGGAGTTTTGTCTCATGTGGTTAGCCAAGAGATAACTGGCCCATGTGGGGGTGTGGCAAGCAATTAAGGAAGCAAGTGATTAGGCTCCAGAGGAGAGTATCAAGAAGTTTAGCCCTCTTACTGTGGCTCCATTAAATAGCACCAAGGTAATATATATGATAACTTTAATACAATATCTTCTGTATCCAATATGGCAGATGTCCTGTATCCTTTATCTCGACTTGATATATGTGCGCTATATGACTCGCCGCGATATCCAGCCAACTCATAACCAGAAAAAATGGGATACCCCCCACCCAACATTTTTCACACGCCATTCGTTTTCAATAAGTTGCAGCCCGAAATTAGGGGAAAGTTGCCACAGCACATTGATGATGCACATGTGTATGAAAATATGTATTTTTTATAAATGTAAATACACAAAGAGTCATGCTGACTCTCACAAAAAAAGAAAGCTTGTGTAATGTGAGGCGTAAATTGTTCGCAGTCAGCTATGAATATCCAACATCCCCAAGCCATTTTTTTGTGCCACCTCCTGGCTAACGAATTGAACTACCAGACAACTCCACCTTTTTCGAGTTCCAAGTTCCGCGTTCCGAGGCAGCCTCAACAGATTGCGGCAACTTTGTGACGTTGCGGAAAGGCACTAGCATCAGAGAAAAAAAAATCCACCATCAACCCCACCAAAAACAAAAAACCCTGGGAGCTGGAAAACCTCCAAGGAGGTGGAAAAAATAGAGGAAAATATAAGTAAAGTATCAGCCATATATGTAAGGCGGAGATGGTGTGTGCGGGAAGATGTCGGCTGCTATAAAAATTACTTTGTTTGCCAGCTCCTTCCTCGTGCAATTTTATTGAGCCTCGAACAGTGGCTGGCAAAAGTTTGCAGCCGAGATTCGGGTCTGAGGGTCTGAGATTTCTCAGTTGTATTGGGCTAGTTTGCCATATTATTTTTCCTCTTTATTGCCAAATATATATATTCTCATATGTGTGTATATAAACCAAAATCGTAAAAGTGATTTTGTGACGATTCAGCGAGTTTTCGCAACTCACAGGTAGCGCAAGGTACAGTTGATTTTGATGGCAGTCAGTGGGTGGGTGGGTGTACAAGTGGTTTTCTTGTGATTCAGTAGAGAGAAATGGTTAAACAAGCTTCCTGGTGATAGAGGAGAAATGACTCTACTCCTGGGAATAGTTTGGCTTAAAGAGTTGCTGAGGTGGGTGAGAAATTGTGGCCATAAAGTCGGAGGTAAAGGAAACCCTATATGCGCTGTTCTTCCACATTTATCCAGTTACTCACTCCTTTGACCTTGACTGGTTGCATTTCTTTGGCGACTCCTCCACGGACTACTAATTAACCCGTTCGGGGTTGAGTCAACTTCATCCCCAAAGCCAAACTGGCTTTGTCTGGCCCCACTTTCTCCCCCGCTTTCGACTCTTTTCACTCTCCGGTCGCCTTGGGTCATGGCACATATGTTTTTAATTATAACTTCTGCACTTCTCGGCCCCTTCGATCCACATCCAGACCCAGTCCCAGTCCAGACATTGCAGAATTCCCCTTGTTTGCTTTTTTATGGTTTCTGGGCCAGAGCTGGAGATGGAGTTGGAGCCTTTGTTCCACATTTTACTCTTTCCGAGCTGATTATACTTCGCGATTCTTTGCCATAATTTTTAGCAAATTTATGTTGCGTTACATTTACAGCCAACGAGACATTTTATAGCAGATCATCAATCAATTTGTCAGCTTTTGGTCCTCGGGGCATCGGGGGCACCACGCCCTTTATATAATTAAACATTTGGCACTGCAGCCAAGCAGCCGTAAAGCTATTTATAGTAGGGCCGGGACGGCAGCCGGAATACGCTATAAAATATCATTTTATGGCAGTGAAAACCACAGGCGCCTCAACCCAAAAATACGGGAAAAAAGAGGAGAAATGTCAAAAGGCCTGGATGATGGAGGTTGCAATTGGCGAGAAAATACGGAAAGGCTGCTTGGCAGCTTGTTGCAGTTGCCATGCGTTGGCAAACTTTTGCCACATTAATTTGCAAAAAAAGCAGCAAAAAATACGAGACTCCCCCTCACACACTATACTATGCAACAACACACCCACTCGCCCCTTAACCCCTTTTGTTGAAGACGTCTGTCAATGTTGCTGCCGCTGTGCATGCTACATGCTGCATGTTGCCGCCGTGACAAAGGCAAATAAAGCGAGTTGTTGCTGCTGCTGCTGTTGCCACCGAATGAAGACAAATGGCAGCCTGCTGAAAGCTGTGCAAAGTGTGTGCCGAGTGTAATTAGACAAACATTTGGCCAGGCCAAGACCGAGGCCAATTGCTAATTGCTTCAATCAACAAAAGTTTTCAAATTTACGCTCGCGACAAACTTCACAAAAAGTGTTTTTTAATATGCAAGCCGAGGGAAAAATATGAGTTTCAAGACACTTGAAAAAATTTCACACAAATGGTAGGTTTATGAGAAGTACTTTCTGTAGATTAAAGACTTCAATTTGAAGACTGTATGTATCTTCTCTTTAGACTTTGCTATTAAATTACTCCATTTGGTAGCATCTAATTATTTTTTTTTTTGAGTGCAATTTGAAATTGCACACTTGTCTGCTTTTCCAGAACTCTGTGGCATTGCCTCTGATCATTTTTGTCGCATTCTGCGTTAATGACAGGCGACGAAGCGCGGCTGTTTCTAATTGTTTTAGCACTTCCCTGCTCGGAAAATATTCGGGAAAGTGGGTGAGGAGGAGGACTTTTCCGGGAGCAGCCATTGTTAATGGATATTTTCCTTGTCTGCGGTCGAGCAAGTTCAATTTTTGGGTAAAGTGTTAATTACACCAGCCAGTGACAAATTTTGAAAGATTCCTCCCAGCCAGCTGACAAACGATTTCGAGGTTTCGGGGTCCAGAGTCTGTGGTCTCGGCCACAGGATACCGAATGGGGAGCATTTAAGGGGGCTGGGTGCCCCGCTGAGGAAGCAAATGAAAATGTTCGGCCGGCTATTTCCCGGCAATTTAATTGCTGCTGCTGATGGAGAAGTTGATGAGCTTGTTGTTGGCCCTCTAATGCTGTTTATGTTGCTGCTGCAACTGTTGCTGAGGTTTCCATTGTTAATGTGTCTGGTCAGCTGGCCGTTCGGTCATGATGTATTTCCCAGCCTTGCTGGAATAACTGATTTCCACTCCCACTGTTGTAAACTACCCGACTGAAAGCCCTTGCTAATGAATACATTTATGATATTTTAGTGCCTCATTGGCCTGAATATTTCACCAGCTCACTGATCAAAATTGTAAAGCCCCACTGCGACTGCAATATTTATAACCCCTGGTAAGTAATTTACCAAAAGTCAGACCATGTATTCTCGGCATTCCGCCTTGTCATGGGGGCCTCAGGACGTAGTCACGTTGCCAACATTGCGATAATTGCGTCTAATAACTTTTGATGGCTGTAATTAATCCCCAGTGGCTGGCAGCCTGCCCCTTTCGGAGAATCCATCGCATCGGCATCAGCATCCGCATCTCTCTGCCGATTCTGTCAGCCATGAAATTGACACGTCTCTGGTATTAAGTGGCACATTGAATAGTCCAAATTAATACCCATGCTCCCTGGTTGTTATCCCCGATAGTCCGTGCTCCTACGATTAGAGCTGCTCGGCGGATTATAAGTGGACAGTGCGGATCATCCTGTGGGTGTTCTTGCAACACCTGCACTTTAAAGCCCCATTAAATGTTAACAAAGACTTTCTAACGATGTTTACAGTAGCTTTCGAACAATGCCTTTGTTCTGAGGAGCGATCTTCAAAGACTCCACTAGCATTTTGCAGCCAGAGGCAATCGAAACGGGGGCGTAACCCCACTCGAGGTGACGGGCTGCCTGGATGGCTGGTGGGTGGGTGGTGCCTCCATCGGGGCAAAAGAAATGAACATAAAGTGAGCAAATGTGCCATAAATTAAAACTAAATGCCGGTCGCCGCTGTCAAAGGCAGAAGAAATGCGAAGACGAGCGGCGACTGCAGTCACTGTGAAGATTAACGCTCGCACACACACACTACTAACGCCCTGCCACGCCCACAGAGGGGCGTTGACACCAACACACACATAGATACCCCATCATAGATGTCAAGCATTGGCCGGAATGATTTACGGCTCGGCATAGGGGGAAAATTGCGCATACGCCGCGTGGCCGCCAAGAAGAATTTGTTCGCCCATTTTTTCTACTGTTGTTCGCTGCTGCTGTGTACCTCATAAATTGTTCTCAGGAAAAGTATTTCAATTCAAACGAGAGGTGACGGTACAAGAAGTCGAAACTGGAGATACTCTGCCCCAGACATATGCCTTCAAAAATTAAAAGTACTTACAATATTGAGATTTCTATTGGATTGTTTGGGGATTCATTGGAAACTTTGTTTCAATTTGCATAAAAAGAAGGAAAGGAGGAGATCCTGGAACAGCCTACGCAGAAACTCTGCCACTTTGGGTGGTCGGCGGCGTCTCTAGCCGCCGCTGTGGTGGCGACACTTGGCAGACATTTGGTCATTTGTTGGCACAGCTTGTTGCTGGCGGAGCAGTGTGGAAAAACGAGGCTGACGTTTGGAAAAGTTTGCGCCACATCATCTTGTTAGCATTTTGTCAGCCAAGTTGTCACACTCGCTTCGGCGAAAGATCTCTACTCGGCTCCCCTGCAACAAGTTGGCAACAAAAAAAGGGCGGGGGACTGAAGGTGGCAAGGGGTTGAGATGGAGGGCCATGGAATGATGGCTGGGTGGCAGAAGTGCTGAGCAGAACTACGGTGCAATGGTTTTCCTTTATACTCCGAGTACACTCGCACCCCTATCCCGCATGCACTTTACGCCTCACTTGACTTACATTCGGGGCACCGACGAGGAGAGATGATGACGCCTCCGCCTTGGACTCCGGCTTCCTCTCGTACACCCCCTTGGGATCTTGTTTGGGGCACCCTTTATCGGGCTGTCGCGCAAAATCTTTAATTGTCGCGCAATTTTCCAGTTACTGCATTTGTCGCTCTCGCCCGCACATCTCGCTCCTTGGACCCACCTCGAAATTGCCAAGACATCCCATGTTTTCATTCACTTGCCCCACAGCCTGCACAGTGGAGCAGACACTCTCTCACGAAAATGAATATTTTTCAACGCTTGAAGCTCTTAAATTTTCTATACCGTTTTGCGCGATAAAAATTCCTATGTTTTTCCATCCAATCCTATGAATATTCTGCAGAATTTTTATTGGTCAAGCCCATAAAATATTCAGATCATATTCAAATATTTATCTATAGCTTTTAATCACCTTCCGCCCATTCAAAGGGTTTAATTTTATGGCATGTGGCAATCAGTGTAGTCTTTATGGTCGCAAACCCAGGAATTTAATAGGAATTTAAGTTCTTTGGATATGGTAATAAAGAAGGTGAGGAAATTCCAATGAGAACATAAAACATTTTAGTTTATTTCCCAGCCACTGTGCACATCCATTGAGGCATTCATTCATTCTCGATTCCCATTCGGGATTCTCATCTTTCGCAACTCGTTTTTCTCTTTTTTCTGCTGGTTGCATTCATTTGGGGCGCCACTTTCCAAGGCGAAGTGATATGCCCCCTGACCCCTGCACCTCCTCTGCAGTGGGCCACGCCCACTGAAACTACCAATTAGGTGGCCAGGAGGCGGCGGCAATTTCAATTAAGGGAATTAATTGCGTGTGCGGCAGTCAGTTTGAAGTGAGTCTCCGCCGAGTCGAGAAGAACTGTCGAAGAATGGGAATTCTTGGCTGGATGGTCTAGATAAGTGTCACTTATCTAAATACATATTTACCTCAAGGAGGTAAGGAGCATGGAGAGGTTCTCTTCCCCGGGTGGGAAACTTTGTATGCAACCCGCATATTGTCAAAAGCGGAAATTGCAGGAAGCTGCAGATTTTTATCGATACGAGTTGACAGGCGCCAGAAGCAGCACTCGAAAGAGTGCTTCCATCCACCTGCACCCCACACCACTGACAGCACCACCTGCACCACTGCACCACCCACAAGTTCTAACTGTAAAAAATCAGAAAAGCTTTCCCAACAATGGCTTCCGTTGGTTTCTGATAGCATAGTTGGGAAACCGGAACTTGAGTTCCTCTAGAATTCCAATTAAGAAAAGATCAAACGATCCAGCTGGGAAAACCTCCAAACTAAACACGGAAAAACAGGCAAATCGGGGAGATGCGGGAAAAGCGAAAAAGAAAAGCCATAAAATTTAGTCAATCGATAAACGGAGTCACAAGTTTTTCATCATCAGTGGTGCAACGGCGGCAGCTCGAAACAATTCCTAAAAAGCCTTCGCCCATAAAAAGTACATTTTACGATCCTCACGCAGCCCCAACTAAACAGCTAACGTTTGGGGAAAGAGATAGCGGTGGAGTGGCCGAGTGAGAGGGCGATAATAAGGCGAAAGAGACGGGGATAGCGGGTGCCAATGCTGATGTAAAGTGTCACTTAAAACGCGCTCAATATTTGATGGCCCGAAGACAAAATTGAGGCACCTCTGCAATGCAAATGAAAAAGAGATACGAAGTGGGGGTACAGTGCGTGTCATGCATGTAAGAACTGTTTCAGGGATGAGGTTGAGTTCTGGATGTACAGAATTTTACTTAAAATTTTACCGTACTTTTCAGAGTTTTCAAGATCCTTACCTGAAAATAAATAAAATGAAAAGGTTAAGTTAGTTGAAGTTTAAAATTCTTTGCAGTCCTGCCATGTACTTTAAGTACTTTAACTACAAAGTAGACTATCTCCACCCCAGCTTATTTTTCAGCCAATTCACACTGCCCCCATCCATCTAGCCTCCAGTCCCCAATCCCCAGGCTCGGAACCGAAAAAACCTCTAAACGATCTTCGGGCGAACAACGTGAACGCATTATAAAAATGTTTTACGATGTCGAGAACCCAAAGCAGCTACGGAAAAACAAAACAGCGGAATAAATGCTGAGAAACCGAAGCGAGTTTTATTATGTCGTCGAACGTACGAGAGATAAGGTCAGTGGGGAAAGGATGGGGACAGAGCCAGAGGAGGAGGAGGAGGAGGAGCTGGCATCCAGAGGCCAAAGAGCAGGGGCCCAGTGGAGTGACCGCTTTGCATGTCGCGGGCTGCATTAAGCGAAGCCAAAAACAAAGCCGATGACAGCAAACGGGGGAGAAATGTGGGGAAAGGCACAGAGAGAAATATATTTAAGTTATAGAAATTAAATTAAAAATAAAATAAAAGTTTATTAAATTAAAAAAACTATGAAACTAACAGTTTAATATTTCTCTATCAAAATAATTCCTGAATAGCAGGCTTTAGAGATCCTTCCTTTTTAATACTTTTCTTATATTTCTATTATTTTCTTTTTATACTTTATGTTCTCTTTAAAATCCTCAAACTTTTTCTCCAAGTGCACCTGCAAGGGACCTACAAAGGAAACACTGGGGGAGCCAGAGCTGAGACCTGAAAAACGACGTCTGGACAAAAGCGCAAACATGAATCGCTGACGGCGGCAGCCTAATGGATGTGGATATGGATTGGATATGTTGTAAATGGATATGTATTCCGAGCGGATTTGCCAACTATGGCTAAAAATTAAAAGTAAAGCAAACAGCTGGCAGCTATACTTTATAAGATGATAGAACTTAATAAATGCTTTGTGCTTTTAATGCCTTTTAAACATAGTTCCACTCTTAAGTCTCATTTTAAATATATATTTTTTTACCATTTGTATATTTTTCAATTTTTTTATAAAGTTCAAAGCCTGGTCCATTTGTCTCAGGGTCTGAAGAATACAAGAACATCGAAGCGTTGGCGTTGACCTTTGTCCCTTTTTAGACTTATCCCCTTATTCCCATTTTAATGTATTTTTTAGCCCGCATATGTGAGGGGCCTTTTAGAGAGCTTGGAGTTTTGTTGTTTCAGTTGTTGTTGGCGATTCAATTGAATGTTTTTTGCGGCTGGAGGACAACTGGCGACTCATCAATGCCGCGTCATCATCCTTATTTCGCAGAGGGATGATTTATGAAGAAACTGCACCGAGAACAAGGAGGGTTGACTCTGAAAAAGTACCGACCTATAAACCCCTTTAACTTGTCTTTTATTGGCTTTTTTTTTCAGTGTAGCTACCCAGCTATAAGTCCACGATTTAACGATGACAGAACATATGCAACAGCAACAACATCGCCAACAATAACAACAGAAAGAAAGATACTTCCACAGTGGCAAATTGAGTTGTTTGTTGTTTCTCGTTGTTTGCATTGAGGTTGTTTCTGTGATGTGGCAGTTGTGTTGTTGCTGCTTCTGCTGCTCCTGTTGTTGTCATTGCCACATTAAGAAGTCTGCCGCAGCTGGCGGAGAACACTGGCAATTGTTGTCATCGATATGGGCTATATATTCCTCAACGGACAGACGACAGAGAGCCCGAGATGCCCGAGATGCGAGATATAAAGATTGAGAAACAATAAAGATGTATGCGAATTAATTACCGGGTCAATAAATAATCAAATATTGATGGTCGCGGCGCATGGGAGTCGCTTTAAAGCTCACATACCCGCCAGCTTAATGGCTGTACATTTTTTGATAATAAACCATTTTGTTTCGGATACATTTTATTCGTTTTTGTGCCATTGACGCATTTTTAACCGCTTAACAAGCACTCTAAATGTAGTGCGACCCGCACTCCTTGTGCCACCCACTCGTGCCACCAATGCCAGCGGTAAGTGCCCAACAATTCGCTGGCCAGCAACTTTCAACAACAGCAACAATGCAACATACAACATACACACACGCAGACAAAGCAGCAGCAGCAACAGCAGCGGCGATAACAACGATAACATTTTAGCACATAAATTACAAATTCATGAAAAATTTTATGCTCGTGTTGTGCACTCCATTTTTTGGCCTTTGTTTTGGCTTTTCGGGTTCCCCGTTGTCTTTTTTTAGTTTTCTGTTTTTGGCGGTAAACGTAACGAATGTTGCTGATGCCATTTATGTTGCTGCTGCTATGTGCCACCACACAGACACACAGATGCATGCAGGAGGCAGGGCGGCAAGGAAGGTGGACAGATATCGCACATATACAGTGCACCTGGAATGGGATTGAGGTTCACCCAGAGTTGTCCGCAAAAGGTGGCGGCAAAGGTGCAGTGCGGTCAATGCGTTATTTGCAATTCATTGCAGCCATGGGAATCCAAATGGGAAACGGCTGCCACAGGGGGTGGCGTGCGGACTTTGGCCAGAGGAGTGGAGAGAAGGGGTGGGTTAAAAACAGATGGAGCCGGCTAGGCGACACACGGAAACACTGGGTGCGCGGGCTGGGGGTTGGGGCATCCAAAGAGACACCGGTTATGGTCCGCTTTCGGGTTTATGGCTTAATTTTTGTTGCTGTTTCTGGCGCTGCTGCTGGTTCTGCTGCTGTTTGTGCCACACATTTCGCAAGCAATTTAAATGCTAATCAATTTGCCGCGTTTCACGCTCCGCCTGCAACAGTGCTCCGCGCCACCGCGGCAATGTGCCCCGTGCTCGCAATCGAAACAAATCCACCCACCGAAAACATCGAGGCCCACAATTCAAACAAACAAAGTCGCCAAGAATTATGAAAAGGCCGAAAAGGAATGTTGCACAGAGGGCCGAATGCCTGTTGGAGGCAGAAAGCCAAATGAAATAATAATCAGAGCCAGGGAAAATAAATATAGAGTGCGGAAAGCGAGATTCCAGGCTAGGTGGGAGATCTACAGATCTATTGAAATATATACTATTTTAAAGATGATTTCTTTCCTTAAAGTACTCCCTAAATACCTTAAATCGTAAACCAGCATAGTTATAGTCTGTTTTTTGCATAACTCTGCTAGTGTTTGCTATTCTAGCCCTGGCCAGAAGGCAGACATTCCACCAAATGGACGGGAAAAAGTTATGACCGATGTCCAGGTTGGAAAAAATGCAACACGTAGCATTTGAATAAAATGTGTGGGGAGCTTCAAGTGGCGCAGTGATAAGGGGAGTGAGTGGAACTCACAGATAACAGCCAAAAAAATATAAAAAAAAGTGGAACAAAGTTTGATTTATGAGTTTCATTCGTAGATTTGTAGAACCGGAACTGAAATCTGTTAGATAGAGGACGGCAGGCATCACAGAAATACTTGAGAAGGCATTTATTCACAAACATTTTCCACTTTCACAATATTTTTTGCCTCCGAAGAGAAGCTTAATTCGATCCAAAGATATCATGGTACAGAATGAAGGTAAGTTGGAAACTTCTTCGCTGATTTTTAAAAACAGCGCCCGAAAAAAAAGCACTTTAATAAGGATGATAAAAAAGGACTTTCAGCAGATGGAGTAGCGAATAGAAGGCAAAAAAAAAAACAGAAAAAAAGAAAAACAGCACCAAGATGAAATTGCATTATGTCGATTTTGTGGATTTTCCTATGCAAAGAGCAAAAACGGATGAAAAAAAATAATGAAAAAATGTAGACGAGGAGGAAGCTTCACTGGTCCACTGCTCCGGCTGCAAGTGGCTCTAAAAAGTGCCTCAAGATGTGGCAACATTGGTCCAGGACAGCAGTTACTTTGCATCTTCTGCTGAAAGGGGACACAAGGATGCGGACAAAAAATGAGCAAAGTCAGTAAAGAAGCAAGGATAGGGAAGTTTTCATTGGTTTCGGCTGCGGACTGATGAAGCTGAAATGGCTGCCAGGTATCCTTTGTCCTTTGTAGCCCGTCTCATAAAAATCATTCATTTGCAAAAAGCCAAATTGCCAAACGGCAGGACCACCTAACTGAACTGATAAAGAGTTTTATGAGATTTTCTGGATCTAAATAGAGTTTCGATTAAAATACTCCAATCTCTCGTTTCAAAGTCCACTGTGTGCTCTACTTTTTATTAATTTCATTTTTATTTCCTGCGCTTTATTGTTATTGAATGCTGATCAATAAAAGTCCCATTAAAGTGTCCAATATTTCTTTGAAGTTGATGAATTGTTTCCAGAGATTAGAGTATTTTATAGCGTAGCCTCTGACAGGCTAATCTTTGGAAATAATTATTTGAATTTGGGTTGAATATTGAATAGAGTTTGAGGCCCTATATTTGTGTGTACATTAGCCCACCCAGGCACTGGATAAGCCACCTCCTTGCCAGCCAACAAGACCACAAAATTCTCCTTGGGCTTATCCAGTTTAAATTTGAGTTCCTCGCCAAATTCCCGAGGGGATGATGCGGCAAGCTGGGCGTGTTTTTAATTGCCAAGGACAATTAAAAACAATTTTGCAGGCACAAAAGAGTTGGCAATAAATTTAATTGGCCCGCTGCCGTTACGCCCATTGATTATTTTCGGTGTGGGCGGGGCGCCACAGGCAGAGAGGCAGAGCCGAGCACTTTCGCACCTCGTGACAAGGTGTCCTGGGGCAGGAGGGTGTGCTGCCATCGTCTTGGAATTGGAACTTGAACTGGCAAGGGGGATGGCAGTCTGTAGATGGTTGATGTTGGCTTTTTCCAAAAGGGGTCTAGGGGGGCGGCAATTTATGCGGCTGTCAGTTGCAGGGGCAGCTTGGATTTTTATTGGCACCCGGCACGCAGCCAGAACTCGTTCGGCTTCCTCTCAAGTAATTGCATCGAGCACATAAATCAATTGAATTGCATTTTCATGCGACAAGTTTGGCCAACCCCCGATTGTCTGCAAGTGAAGTGAAAGCCAAAAGTATTCCACTTTCTCCCACCATGGCATAATCAATTGAAATCGCAAGCAATGCGTCAGTACCAGCGCCAGTTCCAGTGCCAGTGCCAGTAATCCCCCCAAAAACTTAAATTCAAACTGAAAGTCAACCCTCGAGGAAGCTCCCCCGATTTCCGAGCACGTAGCGAGATTATCGGCAACTTCGTTTATGGCTTATCAAATTAAATGATTAATGTTTTCTATTCGTTCGTTATTTCTCTTCACTCCTGGAAAAACGTCAGCAACAGTTTCCATTTTCTATTTTCTTTCCCAGCTTGGAGTTTTTCTGTCATGGAGTTCAACTGCTTTTCGTGTTGCGGTTGTCGGTTTGGTTTCTCGCATTTTCCTCAAGACACATTTTATTGCCAAAAGTTGTTGTCTGTGGCGACCTTTTATGTCTTTAGTTGATTTGAGGTTGCGAGGATAACTAGACTACATGAAACCAGGTGTTTTTTGATCATCAAGGACTCTATGTCCGCTCTAGCCTGGTCACTTAACATCAGTGCATAAATCCTGGCTCCTTGGCAGGCTGACTGGGAAATTTTTGAAATTCCATCAGGACACAGAACTCGTGATCCTCGCAAACACACACATCACATTAATCAGTCAGGGCGGACGGACAAATACGCACTCGAAATACGAAAGTATAACTCATCAGGGCACAAATTACAAAGACAAACGATGACTGACAACCGCAAGGCTTTTTCGGCTGTCCCACTGCCGGCTGGTAGCTGGGAAGCTGGGGAGGTGGCCCAAGGGGGCGCGGCTGGGGTCACCACTTAGCACCCACAATCCAGAAGAGCTGCAGCGAAAAGGGCGTACAGAGAAGGGCGGCTGCTGCCCTGGGTGGCAGCAGCGTTTTTGTTAATTAAACAAATGCCGCAGTGACATGTGCACATCACGACGAGAGATGTGATGACTTTGCCGGGCTCGGTTCTGGTTTGGGTTTGGGTTTTGGGCTGCTGCGGTTTGTGCATCTGCATTCTGGATGGGGTGGCATTGGGTGGCACTGAATTCTGGCTGCCACACACACAAACACTCGTAGAGACATTGCCAGAGAAAATTCCGCTTTACAAAAGCGCACACAAATAACTGAGGAAAACAGGCGACAGCGCCGACAATGGCTCTGCATTCAATTTAATTTATTTCAATTGCAGCGGAATTATTACGACAGACGACAAAGTGCCGTCGCAGAGCAATTTGCTCAGCTTCCTTGACACTCCCCCGCCCCTGCTGGAGGAGCTCCCTCCACTCCTACTTTATCGCTTTTTTAGGGAATTGTTAATAAACAAATTCATGCGCCGAGCAAGTAAGAGCCGCCAGTGTCGATATCAATTAAACAGACGCGTGGCTCCCGTTGGCCACTCGAGCCGATAATGACCGCAGTGGTGGAGCCAAAGGGGGATCTCGCTCCATCCCCAGGAACAGCGCCAGCCAGAACTTTCACAGCAGCCCGGCGGTCAGGAAGTTGAAGACATTTATTTCCTAAGAAAGTGCACCATGGTCTGCAAAACATTGGCAAACTGAGGACTTTTCTTAAAAAAATAAAAAGATATTTAAGATTAAAAAATTGTCTATGTCTAAAGGCTTTAAGGAACTAATTAAAAAATATATACTTTTAAAAACAAGACCTTTAAACCTTAGATTTTTTCAATAGGAAAGACTTCCTTGAAAGCCATTTTACCATTTTATTCTCAACCGAAACACGTTAAAATGTTTTAATAATTGCATAGCATTTATGAATTTGTTCCACTGTAAAAAAATAGTATATGGTCCCCAATTGCCAGGGGAACTGCAGTTTCGCAATGCCAACCCATCGTGGGTGGCCACTCGAATATCGCAACTATTTTTGCTTTTATTTTGCTGCGCTTTTTGCCATTGTTGCTTTTGTTGCTGGAGCTGTTGTTGTTTGGCTTGCCCAGTTTCAAGTGTAAATTAATTTATGAGGCACACCATGGAGTCGGCGCCAGGCTGCGGTCACAGAGACCGGTCCCTGTCGCCCCAGCCCTCCATCCACCCATCCATGGAGCCCCCAAAAAAGAGGGGAAATGTCAGCCAGAGTGTGAAATTTCATATTTGAATACTCGCCAAAACGTTGACAAATGAAGTCTGCATAATTGGCTAACATTCGGTTATGGAATTCGAGAGCTTTTGGTCAATACGGAAGTGCACAGTGAGAAATAAGAGGGAGGTTTCAAAGAGTTAAATAGGTGTTGAAATAGGATTCAGACTTCTCCCTCCTAGAAGTAGTCTTATGTCTCATGCCTCTAAGGTATTACTATTTGTTTTCATATTTATTTTATTTGGAATTGCAGTACTCACCTTTCAGTGTAGCGATGAAACACAGAGTGGCCAGTAAATTGAGTTGCCCGAACATGGTGATGACTGATTTGGGCTTGCTTTCTGATTCTGACTCGAATTCCGGTTCTGATTCAACGTTCCTGTTTGGATGTCCTGCTCCTGTTTGGATGTCTGCAATGGAAGAAGGGGCGAAAAAAAAAACAAATATGTAAATAATTATTTATTGTTCTAGACACTCCTGTGAGTCACTCCAGGCGACAGAACAGACGGCAATTTGTTTGCTTGTTTGGCCGAGCATAATAGAGATATTTTTAGGAGGCGGGTTGGGCCCCACAGCCCCGAAAATAAATACAAAAAATAATATAGAGGCAAGTGCCATCAGCCGCCAGCGGAAGAGCGCCAGCTGTCACCTGTGATCTGTTACCTGTTACCTGTTAGGCTATTACCCGTTACTGTCATCATTCAAATGTTATTTTCCGACGGACTGCCCCTGCCCGGCCGTCCCGGCTCTCGTCTGGTCTGGGCCGTGCCACAAATTGCTGTTTGACATGCCACCTGACGCTAATCAAAACTACACATGCACTTTTTGGGTGAACCCCAAACGGCACCCGACCACTCCCCCTTTGTACGGCAATTAAGCTGGGTTTTGTGTTTCGGGGTCTGCTAAATTTTCATTACTGCGGCCCATTGTGCGGGGGCTGAGATGGGGATTTGAATTCGATTTGGAATCGGACTCGAACCTCCGCCCTGCGCCGCTTGGCTCCTTTGGTTCGAAAAATCGTTCAATGATTGTCATCGTAGGTGTGACTAATTGTTGGTCATTTATCTTCTTTGCTTTCTCCTCTGGCTCTGGTGATTTTTTCTCCGTGTACCGGCCAGAGAGGAGACTCTTTGTTTTTCGGTTTTCCATGGAACTCATGAATAATTTCCGTTCCAAATGGAAAGGTTGGGCTTTGCTTTATCCCCACAGCCGCTCACCCAGAAGTACATCCGTCTCCTTCTGTGTCTCTAATTGATAGATAATTGAAGGTCTCGGGTGTGGGTGCGGGGGCCGATCAATTGGCTGGAGGCAGTCTTTAGATGATGAATGAATCCGCCTGATTGAGTTTGGGATAAGATGGGGCTCAGCCGGGCAATGAATGGAGATTCTTTGGCCCTGATTCTGGGCAGCGAGTGATGTCATCTAGAGATTTCTTGGAGGACAGAACAGAAGTATTTTTTCCACCGAAGCTATCAGTCGGAGGGGCCTAGCTTATCAGCGGCATTAATAAGGATTTATGGACCTCATTCTTTTAAAATACAAAAATATTCAACCAGAGCTAGAGTTGCTGCCTTGAAGTGTCATTGTATCTGGGTCGCAACTTTTTGATTGACAAAAGACATCTATGGTGCGGATGGAACAAAATCAAATAAATTAGAGCCTCGACTCCCGAATAACTACTCGCATGCAAACTTTGGCCATTCAACTAAAATAAAAACTAAACTCCCACTAGCAGCTCTCACTAGCCCCCCTACGGTGTGACTTGCACATCCGTGTATCCGTATCTGTATCTGTATCTGCGCCTGTTCGCTGCCACCGTAAACAAGTCAACAAGGAGCGACTGCCATGGGCAACAGTAGAGCCCCTCCTCCCCTCCCGGTCTATTGTGTTGAAAATACACCCCCGCACCACTCCCCTCAGGACAGGTGCACAAAACTGTGAGCCCTAACATCACACACGTCTCATTTTCCTTTCCTTTTTTTTTTTGGCTCGAAAGCAAACTAATTTCAAAGCAAATGCGATACAGTCACAAGTGACGGAGACGACTCCCCAGCCGGTTGTTGGGTTTCCTTTGGTGGCTCAGGTGGTGCAGGAGGCGGGTGGGGGTGGTGCTCGTATATCAGCCTGTCAGTGATACTCTGTCTGAGGTGTGTCCTTCTCATACTTGAGGTTTTAAAAATGGAATATTAGTGATATACTAAACTTTCTGGACAAACCACAGCAGGTATTAGTTAAGTTTTATTAAGTAAACTTTTTAATAAATTATCACACCCCTTTTCTCACAGTGTCTTTTATCTTTTAAACTGATCTTTAACCTTGCAACACTCGCGTGTTTTTTTTTTTGGAGCCTCATTTGCATAATTCTGTCGTTAAGTGGCGGAAAAGTGTAATCGAATGAACGAGTAGATAGCAGAGCCACGCCCACAAGAGGGCTCTAGTCGCTCCCTAACCTTCCTTAATTTGTGCAAAAAATAAATTTGTGAACCAGAAACGGGAAAAAATAAATTTAAAGACATTTTCGGCTCATTAGGAAAATCATTTGATACAGAGACCCAGACCAAAAGTCAAAGGAGAACAATGGAAAAGCCATCGAGGTCCAATAGGAGAATGATATTCTGGGGACTTTTACTTTCCACCAATGTGGTTGAGTGCGTTTTTAGTTTCAATTGTGAGGCCCCAGACCCACAAAGAAATGTGTGAAAATTCAATGGAAAATGAAATGTTGCCAAGGTCTTCTGTTCATTTCCCCCATGGCAGTGGAAAATTGAAAAGTTATCAATTACCGCTCCTTTTTGAGTGATTGACTTTCCGGCTTTCTCTCTCCCTCCTTGGATTGAAAGTGTAGCTGGCATAGCATATGCCAAAAAATGTTTTGTTCTTCGGGCTTTTGGCTTCCTCCCCTCGACACCCGCACATTTTCCGAGCTTCATCAGCTCAGGTTACCATTTCACGGCCCGAGGCGTATTGGGGTAATTGAATTTTGGTTTTTGGCCAAGCTCCTGATGAGCTCCAGTTTAGGTTTTGAATGACTGAGGTAGCACTCGTGTTCAAATTACAAAACAAAAAAAATGCCACAATGTAGTGCGAAATATTCCCAAAATAATCCATCTATGAGAGGCAGAAAATAATTCACTGACTTTTAGATTAATTGTAACTAATTGAGTATTTTGTTCAATGATTTATTCAAATAACTATGTTTAAATGAGATCCAATAAGCGGGAAGCTGGCAGCCAATGTTTATGAATATTAACCCATAACTGCACCACTTAATTCGATTCACCCACACAGACAGCCATCCACCCAACCACTTGACTTGATTGAAGGCAGATCAAATTGCCGAATAAAAATTATTCTAATGGGGATTAATTAATAAGGCTTGCCATAAATAACAAAATTTATTTATAGACCGGGGCATTCCATTCCAAAACGAAGAAGAATCTGTTTTTTAGAATTTATTGCGTGGGTGGTTGGGTGGGTGAAGAGGCCCTGTGGCCACTTGCCGCGTTGCCAAATCGATTTCAAAACTTCATAAACAAGCGGCGAAAAGAGGAATTCCCCTTCGGCACAATTTGAGAAATCTCCGTTCGGACAATAAACCGGGAGCAACAAAAACACATTGATTTTATAAACACAGAAGCAGCAGTTTGGGCCTTTAATTTGTTTATTTTGTGCTAAAGAGCAACACGCATCGAGTGCCATAAAAAATCAACAGCAGTCTCTGGTGGGGGATGGTGGCAGGGTAGAACGAGTGGCAAGAACTTACAAAATTTATAAACTGTGCAAACTCCAACCGGGGAGGTGGAGAACGAAGGCAGAGAGCCATAAAAAAAGGCAAACTGAGTCGAAATATTTATGCAAACGTCAATTGGGCTGCAATTGAATTGAGCCACGAGGCATGGCGCATGAGGAATGAAACATGAGGCAAGAGGCACGTACTTCGGATGCCCCAAGGCTCCCCAACCAGAGCTTACTTTCGAGGGATACCCTACTTTCGAAAAAAAGGGTTCCACCACACAACTAACCATAGAGGGAGTTCATTTGATTAAAACCCAAAAACTAAAACTCGATATTATTGGTTTACACGCGGCTAGACTAATTTCCAATTTGTAACCAATTTCCAAATCAATCGACCCTCTCTTTCCCCCTTCTATTTTGTAGGGCATTTTCAAATCGATCAGCGATGAGTTTTCATTTGTATTTTTTATTAGGCACCCGCCTCCCTACTACCAGCTACCAGCCCGCCCAAATTGATACACAAGTCAGACAACGTGACGTATGAGTGATGATGCGTGAGGACCACTCCCACCTCCTACTATACCGCCCACCCTCGGTGTAAACATTCGATTCGATGGTATAGCATATGAGTTCCATATTTGCTGTGGAGCCTGTTCAGGAAAAGTGGCCGATAGATGGAAAATTAGGTTGCAACGACGCCGGCGCCTATTCGGGAGGAGAAAAAAAACGGCGAAAAGCGTTTCCACTGGCTTTCTTGTTTATGCCACTTGAGGCTGTTGGAAGGTCCACTCCCCCTGCTACCCGTCCTGGCCACTAATGTGCAGCGTTTGATTGACTGACGAGCGAACGAGTTGAATGATTGCCGGCTGCACATATTGATTTGCATCTGAGCTCAGCGCCGGGAGGCAATTGCCCATTTTCCGTAATTTTCCTTACACAATGCCACAATTTATTTGATTGATATGCCTCATGTGCCGCTGCCCCATAAACATCGTATATGTGTCGCGTATCACATGAATTTATGAAAATTATTTGCCTTGGCTTTTCGCCATTTGTTTGCCGCTAATTTGACTGTCAATCAATCTATGACTCCCATGAAAAAGTTCCCCTTTTTTTTATCCCTCCATGGCGCACAAGTATTATTCTGTTTGTAAATTCTGCTCACTATATAAACGAAGCTCTCGCCATTTGTTTCATTTAATTCGCTGACGTTCAATATTTGATTTCATTTATGCATAAATATTTTGTATGCGGGAATTACCACACTTTTTTATTTGCCAGACGACCTTTCCATTCACGTATTTTTTTTTTTTAATGACATGGATATATTTGTATTCCTTAAATAGACATAGAAGTTGCTCTTTAAAAGCCAGTTACTTTATTCTAGATTCTGAAAATAATATTTGAAAATATTTTCAATCAACTCATTGCTGGCTTCCTGGCAGGCCACATTGTGCATCAATTTTTCATTGAATTTGTGAATTTTTGTATTATATTAAATTCTATACACGAGACGCTTGCAGCTCAAATTAATTGCCAGAATGCAATCTTAACCAATTCGGAAGAAGAAAGCCCGGCCCGGACCGGAGGGACAATGGGTTTTTATTAAACTTGGCCCGAGCCAGCTCAATTGGGAATATGCCATAAATTTGCACAACAGAAAAATGGAAAACAGAGTGAGGAGAAATATGATTTTCTGTGTAAAATATATTTTAGTGTGTGTCTTTGGTTTTTTGGCCCGGAACAACGCCATCGTCATCATCATCTTGGCCATCATTTATTCATGACAATTTTTGCTTCTCGCTGCAGCTGCAGCCTGGAAATGAAATGAAAACGGAGTCACAACTACAACTATATTATACTTCTGCTATGCCGAGTGTTTTGAGGTGAATACCGAGTGACTGACTGGTATTCCTGAAAATGAAAAACCCTCTCTCATCGATAATGCAGGCGAGAAACCACAGGCAGCACAGGTGGTGTGCTGAGGAAATGTAAAGCAATTTTCAACCCATAAATGAATTCCATCCTCTCCACTCCTCCGCCCGTATTGATATTTATCCATAACATAGTTAAAACAGGGTCCCCCCGAGAAGAATGCGTATTTTCCATAACTTTACTTGCCAACTTGCCACTTGGGATAGCTGGTGGCTGGTGGCCTGGTGGCTCTTCGCCCACCTGACCCACCTGAAACCCAAACTGTGCAAATGAGTTGGCCACAAAATGTCAGTTACAGACACCTCGCCTCCGAACTTTCTTTACCCCGTTTACGAGCCGAACTGAACGCTGAAAAATGTGGCAGGAGTTGGCACAAGTTTCGTTTACTCTTTTTCCCCATTTTTCTGCAAATAAAATCAATCAATTTTCGGTGTGGCAAGTGGCAAGTGGCATTGGAAGCCAGCAAGGCAGCAGTCTAAGTGCTTCTGCGACACTGAAATGTATTTTCCAGAGGCAACAGTAGAGATTAAATTTTAAAATATATTGGCGATCTATCGGGAACACACTCTTATTGAGACCAGACTCCTTAATAAGTCATTGGGTTCTGAGGCAGGACTCTTCTTGGTCCGGATCAGTAATTAATGGAATCAACTGTGGAAGCCCATCCTAGACTCTCCTCGAGTGCTGAATGATTTAAGAGTCCCAGACAAGAGTGCCCCTTTCCCTTCTCACTCCAATCCAATTTTTTCCCTCACTTTCATAGAGAAGGGGTGGCTGAGGAGTAAATTTCATTAACAAAAACCGCAAAAGAAGAAATGGGCCTGGGAATGGGAGTGGGAGTGGGAGTCAGAGTGGAAGTGGGAATCGGAGCCCTGTGTCGATTTCTGTGTAATGCCCGAAAATAAAAATCAATCAACACGTTCGCTTAATAGACCGTCGGGCCTCGTTGTCTCGCTCTATGGCCTCAGATGTAAATGTAAATGTATCTTGCAGATACATTTTCGAGTGTTCCCAAAGTATATTCCACAAAGTATTGCACAAAGACAAATTGCTTTTGTCTCTAATTTTAACACGACTTTGACGACTGGGGTCCTCTTCTTTTCGCTTCGATCTTTCTGCCATCGGCTTTGTTTTTATTTTTTATTTTTTGTGCTTTAATTTGTTTGCCGTGGGAGTGAAAAAATGTTCACACGGTTAAGGGGTTTCTTCTCTTGTTTCTCCCCCGAACGTCTGAACGTCTGAGCGTCTATACTCCTTGAGGTTTGTTTTGGAATTGATTGGCGCACGTTTTGCGCGTGGCTAAGCAAAAAAATAAATAAAATACAAAACAAAGAACCGGGCCGGGCCGGGCCGGGCCGGGCCGGGCCAGCACAAAAGTTCAACCCATAACCCCAGACAGACAACAAGTGAGAGGAAAAGTAAAAAATTTTTTTATGGTCCCCCGAACCCCAGGCCCTACGAAAAATGCATTTCACATTTACATTTTGGGGTTTTCTTGGTCCGGGTTCTTCTTCAATCTTTATTGAATGCCAGTTTGGTTGTTTTTCTTTCCAGGGCTGGTGGCCAGAGGGATGGGTGGAGGTGGTTCAGCACTTTGTGGGTGCTTAAAACAGCTGACAGGCCCCACTGACAGATTGATGTATGTTGCTGTTCCCCACCACCCCCTCCACCCGTCCATCCCTTGGCCCGTCTCTGGTGAATCTTTTCCACACTCTTAATGAAAATATTTCCGTTTGTGCTATTTTCATTTGACTTTGCGGCCTGTTCGGAGATTTATGTCTTGGCCGGGATTCTGGACCGCCTCCGACCTGAGTTCACTTTATTGGGAGGCTAATAGGGCACGCACGTTGACAATTGGTCTTAAATAGGTCCTCACCCTGAGTGGTCTATGTTTTACAAGTTTTGGATTTGCTTTTTTGAGTCAAAAGGTCAACTAGAGGCTCTTTGGTGGGGGGCAGCCTCTAGAGATCAGCGTCATTAGGCTAAGCTCTATTATTCTGCCAGGGTGCCCCAGATACTGGTGGTTGGGCATCTCCCTTGACAAACTCAACATCTTGGCGCCTTATAGCCTTATAGGAGCCTAGGAAACTCATACATTCTATTATTCTTCCATTTTTAAGGGATTTCAGGGGATCATTGAAATCTTTCTTTCATTTTTCAAAAAGTAATAGGTCTTAAGACTAAATCTCGTTCACTTCAAGCTTTGATCTTTAATCTCTCATAAGAAAATATTTACTCAGATCATTTGAACTTACAATTCACCTCCAAAGGCTTACAAATATCAATTGCCTTTAGGTTTAAACACATATTTAATTTCAAATAAAAACAAAGCTTATCTCTTACGGAAATTAAATTGAATTGAAACCCTGCACTCTAGAGTCTAGATGCACTTTTCATCGAAACCAGTCCAATCGCAGCCCAACTCGCCGAGATTAAACCATTCGGATAGTCGTAAATTTATTCAAATCCGCTGGCAGCCCTTTGATATATTCCCGCCAAGGATTTGGCAAATTTTAAACCCATTTTCGCCCCAGCCCAGTCGGATTTAAATCCGAGACCAAAACTTGCCAACGCATAAACAAATATGCCAAAAAAAATACAAAAAAATGTGTGGAAAATCTCGCGAGCCCCATGGAGGAAAAAAACCTTAGAGACAAAGGGGGAAAAGGAATCAGTTCCATTTGCTGACCCAAAACAAAACACAACAAAAAATGGCGAACAAAAAAAAAGGGACCGAATCCCCCCCCTTGATTCAGGGGCGTGCGGGGGCGTGTCGGCTTGTGGGCTTTCGTGTTTATCTGAATGCAAATATTTGTTTGTTTACAAAAAGTTGCCTTTTTCGATATATATTTTTGTTGTGTTTTCTGCACTTTATTTTTCCTTTTCCATAAATATTTTTGCAGCCCGAAATTCTGGCTATTTTTTAGGAAAAATGTGTTTTTATTGTTTCGGGTAATTGGGCTGGCTTTCACTTACTTTTAAATTTGCGACTCGACGGAGTCCCAGTTCTGTTTACTCGGGCTGGCCTGCCAGATAAATGAGCGATTAGGATGCTAATTAATTGAACGAGAAAGCACTAGAGCACTGAGGAGGTTTCTGATCAGATCTACTTCCAGACTTTCTGACTTCTCGACTTTCAATTTCTTAATTATTCAAAGGCTGTTTGTGAATCAGCTGTTTGTGATCATCTTTCCTTTGACATTGTGGGGAAGAACTCGTTTCGAAAGATGTATCTTTTGGATTGAACTGCTTCACACACACTCAAGTCTCACGGATGCACTTTTCGAACCGCTCACGCACGAGGCTCGCCGAGGGGGAGGAGCGACTGTTAGGGGGTGGTGGTGGGTGGCCTCTGACCGGTACACACACTCGCGCGAAAAAGTGAAATATTTTTGGGAAATATTATTTATTTTTTATTAAAATTTTTTTTAAGCACGCGGAGCATGCTCACCGGCACCGTAAACCTACTTCCTCAGTTCTTCTCGAAGCACGACGCGCACTTTCGGATGTAACCGATGTAACGATGTAACGCGTTCGAATGCACAAACCTAAATGCGGGCCACGGAAGTCTCACTGCTCAACTCGGTCGACATTTCTGGGCTGCCGACGTCCAACGAGCCGATGCAGTGCCCGAACGTCGAATAAGATACAAAGATACAATCCCGAACTGTAGTGCTCAGCCCAATCGGACGAGAGAGCGTTGTAGTAAGAATACTTTTTAACATAAATTTTTCAATTATTTTAATTATTTTAATAATTAATAGAAAGTATCTGAAATTTTGTATCTTTAAATTTGTATCTTTTATTTATTTTATCTCACGAATATTGTATCTCAAACCAAAATGTCAAAGCGCCAAACGAATCGAACCGAAAACCAAACCCGAGGCCCGAAGACCGCCCGAAAAGGAACGACCTAGCGGTTTCTGAGGCGCCCTCTACCGGAGGTTAGCTCGAAACTCACTCTTATACGCAGTTAGAACAGGTTCGAGATACGTTCGAGAGAACAGTTCGAGGCAGGTTCGAGATACGTTCGAAGCAATTTCCCCTTCATCCTTTGAAACTTTGTATATTTTAAAATGTATTTTGAAATTTCAACAATATTGGCCCAAAGGATCTGCAAATTTTGGCTAATGATGGATGGGTGTCCTGCCTGATTGGCGGTACCTGGAAATCAGGAGAACATGACTGTGCATGCATTTCAGGGATAATAAGGATGTAGAAGTTATTAAATATAAACAGAGAGTCCTTTGGAAAACCAACAGTTAATCAGGTAAAAATATTATGTTAGCTGTAATTTAAAAAATAAAATATTAAATAATATTTATATACATAATTTTCGTAGAATATAAGTTCTATTACCAATTATTGAATTTCTTAAACTAACAAATCTGTATAATTACATCTAAATCTCTTCCAGGAGCTGTCTAGTCTAATAACTGCAGTCGAAGGTCCTGGCCGCGAGTATTGCATTCCGTGTTTGTAAGTCTTAGTTCCAAATGAAGCTATCATCTAAAATAAATAAATTAATTAATAAGTTCTTTCATAAAACGTTTATAACTACTTTGGACACTTTTCCATCAATCATAACTAAAATAAAATAATTCAAAATTTTGGGGGGAAAAATATATTCGTAAAAATATTACTTAAATAAATACGTATGTACAATATAGAATATACATTTTTTCTCCTTTGGATTTATATTTTCTACTATCCCTTAGGATCCCCTAAAGACCAAGGATCATGTTGCCTAATGCCTATGCCACATATCCGAGAGCATTTACTTGGCCACTTTATGGAGGACCCTTACATCCTGTCTGACAGCTAATGCGGTTGCCATCTTGGCCCCGATTTACCCATTACTTGGGAAATCCCGCAGGATACTATCCTGGCCATATCTACTTATAATGTAAATAGCGGCACGCCCATAAAACAATTTGCCCCGACTTACAAATAACCCAACCAGAATCCAAAAGCCAGAAAGAGGCAGCAACAAATTTAACACTTAATTGTATTAACAGGCCTCGTGTTACACGGGTGCAAGGGAGAGGGAAGGGTGTTAAAGGGAGAAGGGTAGAGAGGCAGGGTAATCTCAGGCAAAAACCAAATCCGGACGCGTGTCCAGTTTGTTGTTGTTTGCTTAGACAGTTTAGGGCTCACACAAAGGACCAATACAAAAGGGGCCAGGCCATAAGGCCAAGAAAACAACACGAGAATCCAGAGAGAAAAGGAGCCATAAAGGCACGCCAGGACATAGGGCGGGGGCGGTGGCGGTGGCGGTGGCAGTGGCCCAGGAAGGAGGCATGAGGCGAAGGGATAGCCCCGGTTTGATTGATGATTTTATGACATTGTTTACTCAAGTGATGATGAGAAGAGTAAGGAGTCCGCAGATAGCCGGACAGCCATCCTTTGTGTCCTTTCAAGCCGGTGTCGAGTGAGATTCCCTCTCCGGACCAAAGGACTATCGGACAGACAGGCGGACAGGCGGACGCTCCTAATAATTTTCCACACTCCCTTTTTTATGGGCCTTCCCTGGAATGCTATCAATCTTTTGCTTATTAGGGATAATATTACAATTACTTGTAAGTGAGATAAGCCCCAGGCAGGCGGAGAGTCCTGTTTGGACTCGGATTTATCCGGGTTCTCCTTGGGTTAAGTGCTCAAGTGGTTGCTTTGATCTACAGATGGGTATGCGTATTCTGGTGGTGTGGGTGTTTTGTAAACAGATATCGGTTCAAGTGTGGAAGTCGAATGATTGACAAGAAAGAGCGGTTTCCTCTTTTGAAAGACAAGACAAGAAAGAGGCGCCTGGCCGGGATATTCTGATGAAAAGATATCACTGGAATCAAAAGTATCAACAGTTTTTGTTATTTTTGGAAAGAGTTTTTGAGGATTCTTATGAAGTATCTTGGAGTTTCAACTAATACTTTCCCTTTATTGTTTTGTAACTGATCTGGCCTGACTTCCTCGCCCAAGCTCCATTGAAAAGTATCCCCCATACCTTCCTTAGCTTCCTTAGATCCTCTCACCTGTTCAACCTGTTTCAATTTAGTCATAAACTCGGACAGACTCTATAAACTATATATACCTGAGGCCAGAACCGCCCGCAGGTTAGGTTCGGTTTTGTGTTTCATTTTTTGTGTTTGGACGGTTCGGCCAGGAAGCCAGCTGGTTCCATGGTCACTACACTGCCGCATGTCCTTTATCCTTTGTCCTGGCCTGGTTTGATGATAAATTAGACGGCGACGATGATGGCGACGGAGGGAGGGGTCGAGGGGGCAGGACAGACAACATTTGCGGCTCTTTAGTTGGCCTCTACCTTTCTTTTTGCTCGCTTGGCGCTCATTCTTTACTGTTCCCTTTTTTTATTGCTTTATTATGGTCTTGGAGGCCAGGTCCTGTTTAAGGATATGTGTGTGTGTGCTTTGAGGAGTAACGGGTTCGAAGAGTAGTTACACGAGCAGTTAATGGTTTGGTAATTGAGGAAGTAAGGAAGGAGTGTGTTTGTCTTTCGCGGTTTGTAAGCCTTTGGTTTTGTTTGTTTTCGAATTACTTAACTGATTCATTTTACTTTTTAGAGTTTTCTATTTATTTTAAACTATAAACTTTTACTTATAAAGTGTTTATCAGCTGGTCTCTTTCCCGAAACAATAAAATAAAACAAGAACAGGATCAAACTCCGAACCGCAGAACAATAAAAATTAAAACACGTTTTCGATTCCACTCCAGAAAGGTGATGGCTGTGGAGGTGGTATTTGAACACATGTCAAGCCATCAATGTTTATCTGTTTTTGGGGGAAATGCGCCCATATCGGCCATATATTCATACTCCTGGCCGTGAATCGGGGATTATCTATCAGGCGTCTTGTTGATTTACGACCAACCGAGCAAACACAAGCCCACGAAGTGAACCAAATTCAAGTCGAAATGTGATTGAAAACTGATAAGCCGCACAGGATTGCCTTGCGGGGCGATATCCTGCGGGGGGAGTGAGTGTCACGTAGGTGTGTAAAAGGGGGGTTATTAGTGTAACTGTCAGCTGGGCGAAAGTGTTGAGTGCCCGTCCATCAAACTCGGTTTGCGGACAGTGGGTTCCGGCTTCAGATTGGAGATTTCCGAAGGACTCCATCCCGTCCCCGTATGTGTCATGTTTTATTGGGACTGTACGAACATCAAGAGAAATGGTTCCAAAGTGGTGCAGGAGTAACCTCTAGAGAGCTTCAATTAATCTCTATATTTTCTCCCTGTGCAACCAATGTGTTAGCAATTGAGACCGCTTCCCTCTCGGCCGTGCTGATGCCTTAATTTACCACTAATTTGTGCTTATCTTGCCCCACACTCCGGGGCTCGGACAACTTTGCGTAGCCACATGCTACGCCCGACTTGCCGGCTGTGGAGGCTGCAACGCCAGCCAGGGAGTACCTCTCGCCATGGCAACTCATTCCCACATTTGCTGGCCATGCAAATCGCTTTAGTGACGCCCGTTTATGGGAAATGGTTGCCTATCCCGGCAATCTGAGGGCTGGCAGCTTCTGGAAATGGAATCTTGCCAAGCTCAACGATCAGTCAAGCATTTATCTAGAATTCGGGGAATCTGGCAACTTCAAAGGGCACTTTGTTGCACCTCGACTGCCGTGGCATTCAATTGAACCGAACGGAACAGAATGTACTTCGATTGCATCTTTGTTTAGTTTTGTGTGTAAGCCTCTTAATCAACTTTATTAATAATTACGAGCCGGATAGCTGGACGATGCGAAAGACGGAGAGGCGAGAAACAATGCCAAAACATTCGTCAACAATTACACAATTAAACTCGGGGCCAAATTGCCCTGAGAGGACTGCGGAGTGGAGTGAACTCTTAATGGTAATTCACTTAAATAATCATTAGTCAAACAATTTCCAGGCTCGAAAACAACAAGCCAGAACCCTTTCCCCCATCCCGTCCCATCGCATCCCAGCCTCAACCGCAAAAAGTAAAATAATGTATTCTTTTTGTTCGTGCTGTTGCTGTTCTTATTGTTGCGGTTCTTATTTATGGCCCAGAACTCGGCCAGGAATTGTATTTTAGCCCCTTCTGGGGGTAGGATTTTATCCTGAGAGTTCTTCTGATTTGGTTTTGGGTATTTTCCCTCGGATTCTGGAGTTTTCTGGATTCTGGGCTGAAGGGGCCACTCCAATTGAAATTCAAGAGCTCACTTCATTGCCACTTAATTTCTGACGCTGCGACTCAATCGAAATTATAAAAAAAACGCCAGAAACAACCCTCTGGGGTTAACCTTTCTTTCGAAGCTAAAATAATATTTAATTTAAGGATTTTTTGGGGGGAATAATATAACTAAAAAACCATAAAATTACGAAGATATTAAAAAGTTATCATAATTTCAAGGCACTCCCCAGTGTCTGTTTTTTGGGTGCAGCTCTTTTGCCAAAAGAAAAACTACCATTTCAAGCATTTTGCTCTGCAGTTCTCTTCAGTTTCATGCATGTGGCAATTATTCAATTATTTTCAGAGTCATAACCAACCCTGCAAGCCCTGCAAACCAGAAATAAGTGAAACGAGCCCGACCAGAACTCCTTTGTTGCCATTATCATCACAGCTCTGGCCTCAAACCGATTCCTGGCAGCCAGACAAACACTTTTCCTTTCCTCCACTGCCCGAGCCTGTGCTCTGGTGTGTCTGTGTGTGATTGTATCCTGCTCAAGGACACACACGGGCTGACTAACCACGGCCACGACCACGCCCACACGCCTGTAACCGCTTCCTCCCACCATCCTCCACCACCATCACTTTCCGGCGCAAATGGCACGCGACAGGCCAAATGACTCAGCAACTGGAAAGTTCAACAAACCGAAGGCTGACGGCTGACCATAAACTATAAAATACAACAGAAATACAGGAGAGGAGAATGGAACGGGCAGGAATCTAAATAGTGGCAAGCATGCATTGGGAATTGACATTTATGACCCGGCATAAAACCCATATTTGTAGGGGCCAGGTTCTGGTCCTGGTCTTGGCCAACTGAGGTAACAGGCCAATTTCGAATGTGGCTTGGACTTTGGCTTTGGTCTCGTCCTGGACAGGCCAGTGTCTGCATTCGTTCTACGATGAAAGTGAAAAATATGCCCAGGCATAAGCAGCAAAAACAGGACAAATTTGCGGGATAAATGCCAGACTATAGGATACCCCATACTTGTCACTATTAAGGACAGCTAATGGACTTTAATAAAAACTTTAAACCGATACAAAATAGACAAATGGACAACAGCGTTTTAAGCCATTTTAAAACCTCACACATCAGGAACCAATATGTCCTTTGTGGAAAAAATATAGGGCATCCGAAGAAAAAACTGCAAACAATTCATATTTAAGCAGAGGCCAGCATAAAAAACCGAGGGCAGACTAACTGAAAATTGTGTGGGTGACTGGCGGAAGGAGGTGGGGGCTTTGAAAGGAGGGGTTGGCTGTGGCATATGACGTGCCGACAGGGTGTGTTGTGTCCCTCCGCCCACTCTTGCTGCCGCTGCTGCTGCTGTTGTCATGACATTGCAGACTTAATTAATTTCAGCACGCAAAAAGCTGCAACTGCCACTCAAAAGTTATTCATAATAATCCAAATGATTCATGACAATAAAATGCACAAATTGAACCGTATTTTCTCGCTCGACTGTCTTCATTGTGGTTTAAATAATGCCGTGGGTAGGGGTTCACTTTCTAGTATTTATATTACTTTAAGAGTCCATATCTCGAAACACAGGCACTTATCATCCATCACCTCATAATACACGACATGTGCGAATTTATTAAAAAAAAAGCAGAGTTTTTTTAAGGTAATTTGGGGCTGAGAGGCCTGACCAGCTGCCCCCTCCCTTGAATATGCAACAAGGTGTCCAACACTCCACATTTGTTCAGCTTCGGTAGCGACGGCAGCTGCCACTGAAATTAAATCCTCCAATCAATTTAAAACGCAACAAAAACCAAGAGGAGAAATAAGAAAAATTTTAAACCGACAAGGGGAACCGGTTCTTATGCAAAGCAGCTTGCAGCTCGTCGGTGCCCAGACCCCAGACCCCAGACACCAGACCCTGGACCCTTTGCCCCGTTCCGGATTGCCCCCCGGATCAGTGTCTCTCCGTAATATGGCTCCGTGTGGCAGAAGGTGTTCGTGTGTCGACAACAGCAACAAAAAAAACCAATCATGGGGCAAGAACAACAACGAGCTGGCAAACACGAACAGCAATTGGCAACAGAAGTTGGAATACATTTGTGCACCTGATGGTCCGTGCCCAAGACGCGTGCCAAATGTGACAACAAAGGATTTGAATGCACATCGATGGAGGAAGGACATAAGGATGGTATTAAACGAGAAAGTAAGCCACAGAAAGTGCAAAGGACGCTGTCTGGCTGAAATCGAAAGTGGAATAGTACGCCCTTCGGTGCCCCACTTTGGCTTAAAAGTACTCACAGCTTAAGGCTTCTAAGTACTTTATGGTTAGTTGCCTAATGAACTGAAACATTATAATTTATCCATTTAAAATTAATTAAAATCTAACATGGTTTTTTATCCCATTTATGATAAAAGCATGTAAGCAAAAAATGGATTTAAATTTCTGTTATTTTTTTGGTTTTAGAGATGGAGGCTAATCAATTAAAATGTCTGCTTTGAAAAGTTAAAAATGCATATGTATCTCAAATCTAGAACAAAAAAATAGATTTTACAAAAATATTTTCAATTTACGAGTTAATTATAAAGCTTTTTTTGTTTTTCTTTTGGTTATGACAATTTCCGAAATTAATTAATCTGCGTGGATTTCAATTAATTGCACGGCCAGGGAAGCCACCTGGACACAAACATAATAATATGCACGGATATCTGCCAGTCGGAGTGAAAAGTTCGCAACATTAACGAACCATTAACAAGTTGGGGCCAATAAATTTTTATTATGGCCAATTAAAAGCGAATAAAATCGGCAACAAGGCGGCATAAAAAATGAGCACAAATGCCCAACAAATTTCGATTAGTCGAGCGGGGCGAGAACTTTTCAGGCTGAGGTTGTCGTTGTTCTTCTGCCACTGCCACTGCCGCTACCAGTGCCACGCCCCCATCCGTCCCAGGGGCGTACGCTCATCAACTCGCCTTACACATTTGCGCCACAAAATGTTGCCACTGTTACTTGGCGACCGCCGCTGCTGCACGTTGCATTGATTTATTGTGGCTGAATTAGAAGTCAGCAGATAACGAGCCACGAGCTGCGTCGAGGACGGGGCAGGGCTGGCTGGACCACGGTGGCTGGGGGGCACAGAAAGGGACAGGGATACGTGGAAAGAAAGAGAGGGAGCTCGGAGCTGGGAGCTGGGAACTGGGAGCAACAGCAGCCGTGGAAACGATGGCAACCGAACCATTGCCATTGTTCTAGAAACACAAACTAAGCGTCAGTTTTGGAGCTCTACGGAAGAGGAGAGTATCATGGGAGAGATTGGTTTTAAAACTAACAAAATATACGAATTTTTAATAATTATTATTACAAGGATTGGATATATGTAACTATAGTAAAAGAAAGGGGTCTGTAAAATAGCTGTTTAATATTCTACTTTAAAATATATTCAATATTCTTAGGATATTATATATGAAATTCTTAAGAAACAATTAACAAATAGGTTTGACTATAGTCTTTATCTGTTACTATTCTTCAGATCTCTTAATAGAATAATTCCCAAAAAATCCAAACCTCAAGAAGATACATTTTTTTAAATTTTTAAAGCATACTTTTTGAGGCAAAGGACCAAAGCCTTAGGAGATCTTCCAATAGGTTTCATCAGAACATTTTTTTAAATATATTAAAAGTACTTAAGATACAAATTACTTTACTTGTAAAAATAGATTATTTATCACCCACTTTTACCCCGAAACAACCCTTTAATGCCCACTGTGCCCGACGCGGGACTGACTTGCTTGGCTTCGCTGGCCCGAAGCAACTTAATACGCACGCGTAATCGTATATTTATTTAAATTTATTGCCGCCAGCTAGAAAATTTAGCTACCGTTGGACTCGAACTCGCTCTCTGTGTTGTCTGTGAAGGGCGTGTGTTTGCGGGGTTGGGGGCTTGGGGCTTGGGGCAGGAAGATCGTTGCCACTAAAGTGAATTTCTTTTGTGAGGCACTCGACGCGTCTACGTGCAGCATAAGAAATATTCAATTAATCACACTTTATGGTTTAGTTTAACATTTGTTGCAATTTTTCTTGCTTTGCTCTTGACGCTTTATTACAATTGTTCGTTGCCACTAGCCCAGGTCTCCCTATCGCCTCGCCCCACCCCTGGCTACGGTCGTCATGTATCGCCATGTTTCCAACTTGTAAGCAATTAAATTTTGTGCGTATGAGAGGAGGGGCTCTGGGAAGGAGGAGCCAAGGATGGAATTGCGAGCATGACTTTCAGCTTTGCTTAATTAATTGCACTCAGGGCAAAGTCTGCAAAGGATACGTCCGGAGACGTATCCTTGTCTCGTCCTCATGTCCACTCTGGTATTTATTCTGCTCAGTTTTAAGACATTAAGCATTTGCGAGAAATGCGATTAGAGTCGGACGGAAGGGTCCTTTTTGGGGAAGTGGATTGCGTGAGGATAGCAAGTGTATGGCATCTTGATTGGCAATTGAAAGTTTTTCGCTCCTCCTTGCAGTTTATATACTTTCTGATAAATGTCTGAAAAGTGCTTATGGGCGACTGGATAGGAAATTAATAAGGACAGCTACTTTACTCTTTCTACTTCTTAACTCTTTCCAAGAACATATGTTGTTGTAGAAATCATAAATTAAGTATAATTCAGCCAATTTTTATTGGAAGGCCCTTTTTATTGGAAAAGCTGTGGGCGGACAGCCCCTGCCTCGGATTGCCAAATGGCTTGTAAACTGTCGCGTGAATCACGCTAACGTGCTAATTTCGCCAGCTAATAATATTCGCCAGCTGCCCGAAAACACTTTCCTTTGCTCGCCCCCCTTGGTCCCGGATGATTTGCACAATTTTCATGCTATTTGCTATATTTTTCTATAATTTTTTTGCGGGTGCTACCAGACCAGACCGCGTCTAATTAGGCCGCGCTAATGGCCGAGAGTCGCGCAGACTCAGCTGCAAGTCACGAATCGCCTATTTAGGCCCAATCACTCCCCCGCCCCAGGGACTGAGTTGGCAATTTCTCCTTTTTTTCGCCCCATAATGTTAGATTTGCATGAAATTCGATCTGAAAAAAAGGGGGAGCTGGATAAAAGATTGAACAAAAAGGCGAGAAGAGTAATTCAAATGGGAGATAAATTATTTTTTATGCCATAAGATGAAAAGTACTGCCTCAACAAATTACACAACTTGCTCTCATAATCGTATATCTTTTTTTTATTTATAGGAATTAATGCACTTAATGCACTTTTAATGTGCGGCAAATGCGAAACAGTTCAGCAGCTTATCAACGCTGATAATGATTAATTTTTGGTGGCACTTGCTGCCTTCGGGCTGGTCCGGCTCCTGTTTTTCCAGTTTGATTTTCGCGGCATGTTGTTGGAGATTTGTCAATTGTAATTGCAATTAAAGCCAACAAAACAAACACGAAAAAGACAACATGAAAATAAATGACAAATGAATGTTGTTATTTTCGCCAGTGACTTTCGGATCCTTTTGTCGATGTCCCTGTATGGATATACAATTTTGTAATTGTAATTGCCATGCATATTTAAAATGGAGGTCATCGCTGGGAAATTGATTCCGCGAGATTAATGATTGAAATCCAGAGTCGAGGAGACTCCATGCCATTCAAAGGACGAATATTTTGTCTGTTTTATCGGGTTTGGCGTTCAATGAATGCTGAAACCGGTTTATGAAATATGCATTCTGATTAATATTAATGGTCGCTGCTCAAAAGTTAAGGGGATAACCCTGGCAGAGATTTACTTTATATCTATTAATGTTTTTTTGTCAGCTTAAATATTTGTTTGAATTCATTTCATTTCCCTGTATTATTTACATATTTATTTAGCCATTTCTTTCACTCCTCAAATAGGTCAATATCGTTCTTTTTTTGTGTGATTGATTGGCTGGCAGAAAGCCAATTTGTTGTGGAATATTGATATGTTTATTGACAATTTGTGGGTAGTGTCAGACCTATTTTTACACGGGCTATACTCATTTAATGGCCTGTCTATATAATAAACAGGAATTTTACTATATTAATTTGGAATCTTATAATATTAATCTCCCTGCTGATTCTTTTTTAAAATCCTTTAACAGACTACAGAGTATTCGTGGTTTCCGCATACTTGACTTCAAGTCTCCTTGTTTATTTGTGGCAACTACCTCGCTTCGATTGCAATGGCGGCACGTTGAATAAATCAAATTACCGGTGGGGAATGCCAACATTGGGTCGGACTTTTAATTGCGCAACAAACATTTACAATTGTTGCCTGTCTTGACTTATTCGCGACTGGATGGGGGGACCGGGGCTGTGGCAAATGGGCGATTGGGAGGTGAAATTTCAGTCTGGCAAAAAGATACGAAAAAGCCAAATGGCCAGACGCCGCATAAATTGCCATGAAGTGCAAAAGTTAAGGCTCATTAATCATAAATGTTAAGGCCTTCCGAAGCGGCGTGGGTGGTCTGGGCGGATTGGAACAAAGACAGACAGCGGAGCGGTGAAAAAGCAACTGTAAATTGTTTGGCATTAATAGACGCCCACCAACCTCTCCTTTTTGGCCATGATCCTCACATTGCAGACTTTTTCGCTCAAAAAGGCTGAGCGATTTTTCAAGGATTAAAAAAAGGAAGCACATGAGCGGAGAATGAGTGGTGGAAAAAGTTGCCAAAATAAATGTAAGCGTAAATAAATAAAATAATTTATGGCCTGCCCTGGGTAAAGGTTGAGCCGATATATATATTCTGACAGATGGATCTATAAATACAAAGGAATGTCTGCGAAAATGTGAAATTTTTTAATGGGCTTCGCAGATGTAAAATATTTTATGCATTAAGGAGTGCTTGAGAAATACTTCACATTTATTTTGAATTTAAAACAGAGCTATTCTGAGTAGGGATATTTTAAAAAATATCGAAATCAACTCGGGGTTTGGGATCTTTTCGATTAAATCTATAGAACCGCTTGAGAATTTAAAATTTAAATGATTTGTTTATGAATTAAGTCTAAAAATCCCCACCATTTTCTCTACATGGTTCAAATTTTCTAGTAAATGAATTGAAGACTTAAAATGTCAACATCATTTGGGTTCATATCCTGTTTTCTCTAGTAGAGGGGGAGGAGCACGTTCAAATTGAGTAACTTCATCAACTTTCTCCTGCCATCAAAAGCAACTCAGGCTGAACTGGCGCGGCAGGACTCGAACCGCTCGAAAGGACCCACTCCCCCACCACACACTCTCACTAGCACACTTGCACACTTTTTACATGGCTTATTTAGCATAATTACAGTCCATTACCTGGTCACGCTGTTCCCCTGGCCACCACCTACCGAACGACCTCCATCGCCCCTCGAGTCCATCAGCTATCCACTTTTGAGGGTTAGGCAAATTGCCCGGCAGGCTTTCGGCCGTTCGGAGGTGCCATATGTTGTCAACTGGAAGTGGCATGTTGACCAAAATGGCCAGCGGACACCACCAGCCATCGCCCACGCTCGCTGGAGTTTTTTTTTTTTTTTAGGTAGGGAAAATGTAAATTTAATGAGACTCTCGCAGCATTGCAACGGAAAATATTTAGCAAACATTATTTACATCAGAGTGGGGCAACAGCTGCCACAAACAGCCAGTGGAATATATGCGCGACTCTAAAATGCAGAAAGGAATGCGATGCGGGGCGTGGTCCAAATTAATCAGAAACAGAACAAAGTTAAAAGCCTTAGCTGAATATTAGAAATTGATTTTATTGTTTAGGACAAGTGGTTAGAGAAATAATCATAACCAGAACCATGTAATAACTCAATTAAGTTAAAGCCAAACGGAGTCAGTGGCTCAATTAAAGGGTCAGAAAGGCTCTCAAACCACTGACCATTGTCCTGGCTGGCGGATAAAGTCAAAAGTTGGTCTAGCATTTGACATTGGCTACGCTTTTTAGCCAGTTTAATTAAAATGCAAGTAGGCAATTTATATACACTCCATGTCCCTGTGCGGAATGAAAGAGAAAAGGCCAACTGGGAAAACAAAAGGGGAGACCAAGGGCGGAAATAAGGGATAACTTTCTGTGTGTGTGCGAGAGTGTGTGCTGGCCTGGTCGGTTGCCATTAGGCCAGGCCTTTTTGATTTATGTTTTTACACGCTTAAATGAACTGCGGTTCCAGCCCTCTCAGCTCCCCATTGAAAAGTTTTTCACATGAATGAGTTAAAATCCACCAAAGAGAAATACCAACAACCGACTTAAAAAAAATATGAAAAAAACAGAGAAAAGCGTATTTAAAACCGAAAACGAAAATATTTGTGTGCCAAAGGTGATAGCGATTAAGGATTCGTTTGTCCATTCAATTTGGCCAATTGATTTATCGGCTGACGATTGTATTTTGACCAATTCGAACTGCCGAGCGGCTGAGCTGCCGAGTGAGCTTTAAAGTGGCTCTTAGGCCACTCCACCATTTTTATTTTAATTTTCCATAAACCAATTTAACTGAAAAACTCTTCTCTCCGACACTTGGTAGCCGAGAAACAATTTAAATTGAAGCCAATCGATTCCGAGTGCATCTTAGTTTTCTCTCCAAATAATGCTGCCAAAATTCAGACATTAGTCAGGCGACTGTTGCCATTTGGAATTCCTTGACCAAGTCACCCAGAACAGGCGAAATAGACGATTATTTATACGGCATTTTAATGTTTTCTTCTATTCTATTCACCCTCGGCACGCATTGCATGTGAAATGGCAACTGCTGTCTGACCCCTGACCCTCGGAGCGGCCACCCACTAACAGAAATCGATGGACGGGATGATGGCCTGAGGGGGTGGATGCAACGAAACGAACAAAAATGCATTGTCAAACTATCAAATTCTTAAATTGCAACTGACAATCAAGTCACGTGCCGCACACTGAGCCAAGTCACGAAAAAAAGAAAAGCCAAATCGTGTGATGGGATGTTTGTTATTAGAAAGTGGTTTTTCCACTTCTCTCCACCGGCTTTAAGCCCGAATTTATGTGAAGGCTTTAAGTAGTTGTACTAAAAACAATAAACAACATCTATGTAGTTTTTGGTAGAAATGTTTTAAAATGCAAATATGACCTCGAGTTCTGGGAAGTTTTTCATGAAAGTGAAATCAGCTAAGTTAAATATTTGCCCAATCAAGTCTATTTGTTTTATGCCATCCAAAACTGGTTTCACTTGACCAGAAAACAAACAAATAAATATTTGGTGGACCCGCAAAAGGTGGCCGCCAAGGAAGTCTTCCAAGGACGGCGAAGTCCTGGCCAGTTTCCAATTTGCACTGTGATATTTAAAGTCTAATTAAAATGCAGAAACGAAAGCCGAGGACGGTCCAAGGGAAGCCCCTGGACCACCGAGCTGCACTCATTCTTATTTAGATAAACAACTTTAACTGAATTTGCAGCAGCTGCCCCGAAAAAATATTTACACAGGTCTAATTGAATTTTCAATTAAGACGCGCTGCAATTGCCCGGCGAAAACTTGCGAAATAAAAAAAAAATAGAACACGGACTATGGACTACGGTCTACGGACTATGGAAAACGGAGAAAATGAAAACGAATCCCGAAGCAAGCCAAATGAGGCATACAACAAATATTAAGCATACGCCGTGTGCAACCGCAGAAGGCAGAAGCGAGCGAGGCAACAGAAGGAGTAAAGAAAATCCATTAGCCAAAGTGAGCAAATATAAAGGCGGCAGATCTCTGGCTGCTCGGCTACCTTTTTGAGCGTAGGCGTAAATGAAACCAACGACATGCAAATAAACAAGTTCCCAGCTCACACATGCAGCACAAAAAAATATACACACACACTGACAGAAAAAAGTGGCATGAAAAGGAAAATGGGAGTGGGAAAAATGAAAACTCGACGAAGCAAAATGCGCCATCAACCGTCAGATTTGCATGTTCCTGATAGAAGTGAGTACAGCAGGTGGTGGGGGTGGTGCGAGTGGGGCATGTGGAGTGTGAAAGGCATGCAGTTGAGTGGTGCAGTTGGTAGGCAAAGTGTTGGGCCAGTGGCTGCTCCAGCTGCCCAGCTGTTCACATATTGTAGCTATAAAGGGAGACCATGGAACTGTGATGGAACTTCTTTTAAAAGATATTTCAACATTTATTGAAATTATTTCAGAAAAATAACTAAAAGTGTAACGAATACTACTCAAAAATTAAGATAATTCATTTATAAAACCATACAATTAAAAGATCTAACTAGAATTATGAATGAAAACATTTTCAAAACTTCAAGACCAACGCTGTAATAAACTCTTAAGGATCCTTTTTTTTAAACCATTACCATCAACACACTTTCTAGCCACAAAATAGCTAAAAACCAAGCACCTTTCGCCCACACCCGTACATGCCAGCCATAAAAGTTTACAAGTGCGAAATTGCATTTCATGAAAGTGTCCTTGGCTTTACTGTAAGAACACAAATTCGTTTTTTGCTTCCTTCCTATTTTGTGTGTTGTTGTTTGGCTTTTTGTTAGCGGGGATTCGTTTTTTACCCCCCCGCCTTAGTCGCCACAGCCGTAGCCGTAGCCGTAGCCCTAGCCGTTGCCGCCAACGATTTTTAAATTCACTTATTCAAATTTCTTTTCGGCGACCACACACAAATGCATTGTTTGGACATGTCACGTGCATAACGAATTTGTTACCGAAATCTGTTTTTGATTTAGTGAACAGCTTGCACTTTTTCCAACCCAGTCTTGGCCCTGTTTTTCTCCAAAAATTCTTTTTCGCTTTGCGGAAACTATTTTTTGATCTGAGGAGTGTACTTATATCTAGAATGATATAAGTACATACTTAAGGACAAATCTCTTTTTGGAATAAATCCTATAAGAGCCATATTCGCTGCCACAGCGATATTCATATCTTTGTCAGTTTTAATTAAAGCCTTGAATACTTTCATTCTGGGCCACTGCAATGTCCATATCTTTGCCAATTTTGATCTAATCTTTGAGAGAAACACCTCAAAAGCTTTGTCGATGGATTCTGCAGCAATTACCATTTAAACCCTTAAAAAATACCCTAATTTCACATTAAAATCAGAACCTGACAATGCATAGAACTGCAAAGCTCTTCCTGCGACAAAGTTTCCAACTCAGAGGCATGTTATCCTTAATGGCTTGGCCGAGACTGGTTAACTGGTAATCAGGGGCTTTTGGCCAAAAACTTTTTTCGCACTGGCCGAGCCGCAGTTTCAATCAAATCAGCATTTTGGCTGGACTGATTAATGTGCTTGTGTCCAGAAATCAATCAATTCGCCCAAACAAACTTTCTGGTCTCACTCGTTTGCCTAGACTTTTATTGCTTTCTCTTTAATTTGGGCCTCTTTCGGCGCCACTTTCTCCGACTCGACGAGTCGCCTTGGTAGCAGAGTGGCGTGGAGAGTGTAAATGCGGCACGAGTGGACCTAATTAACACGTCCATACATCAATCATCTGGCCAGCGAAGGAAGAAGAGTTCAGCGATGCGGATTATTGTGCGTAAATTACTCAGCTGGTACGGCAATTTGAGCCCGCGTGGGTGTCCCGGAAGGAGGGCGGGCACGTGACCTTTGGCCCCGGGCTTTAAGCCCTCTTTAATTCCTGTTTTTTGTTCGCACTGCGCACTTCGCTGCCTCAACGTCATTGTCGTGGTCTGTCATGTTAAGTTTCCTTTTCTGAAAACTTGTTACCCGGCTAAACTGTCAGTTTGCATTTTGTTGCACGCACAGCGAGGGGCGGTGGCTGGCAGGGGCGTGGTGGCTAGGGAGGCAAAATTCAAGGGGCGTGGCTGGGGCGCTGTGCTGCTTATAAATGACACGACATCAAAGCGTAACAAGCGGCACTAAATCTAAACGATGCTGCTAAAACACATACGAGTTTACACTCGAAAAAGTTTTCACTTCACATTTAAAAGGTAGTTCTTAAAGTTTCTTTGATGGAGAGTAAATTTTTTCCAGTGTTGAACTGTCACATCCATAAACGCTATTTCGCAGACTGATGTCGAGCTGTTAAGTCTCCGCCGGACAGAGAGGATGAGTCCGGCCGTATACGTGTTGTGGTCGGACGTAGTTTTGGCTTGGTTTTATTTCCTATTTTTGTTGTTCTCTGAAAGAAAAGTCAGGAAGTGACAAAATCGACGAAAACTGATCTAATTTTAAAGCATTTAAGGTGAATTTGTGGTATAAATTGGCTTATTTCTTAGCTCTTTAAGAAATTTAACCATTTTTTCACCTTTATTCAACCCAAAATGTCAAAAGTTTAATAAAATACTTGCTTCTCGGATGAAATTGAAATTTTATCGCCGTAAAATCAATACAAATATTTGTGCCAACAACCTTTTTGCCGCCAAAAATGTTTAATTTAATATTCATATTTATTTCAGCCATCGCTCATAAATTTAATAGCAAACATCCGACCAAAAAACACCTTAAATTATGGCCGCTTCTATGAGCTGTCAGGATTGACTATATATTGATATTGAGTATATCCTTTTTTCTATTTTTCTGAACTTGTTTGCAGGAAAGAGCAATGCAAACAAATGTTGGCCAGCCTGTCAGGAATTTTAGTTTGCAAAATTCCACTACTATGAGCTAAAAGTAAAATGTTAAAAGCAATATTTAAAATAAACTTTTGTAAAAAACAAATGAGCGAGGAAAGTCAATCGGCGCATATGGTGAATTCCTTGTACTCTAGGATTTAATTTATATTTGTTATATTTTAGGTAAAAAAATTTAAATAAATAATTAATTTAACTTTAAACTCAAAAGCACTTTAATAACTGGTTATACAGGAGCCACCCTGTGGATACATCAATATGCCGATATATCCTTTTGATATCTCCTACCGATAGTGTCGATCGGCCAAGCTTGTATTGAATGGGAATCTGCTGCGTCACAATAAAATTTTCCCAATTGGAAACGGATGAAATCGAATGGCAGGATCGTAATGCAAATAAGGAGTATCCTACACCGTGTGCCAAAGAAGGATTATGTGCAAAACACTTGTGGCGTCATCATCAGCATTGCCATTGGAGTCTTCCAGTTAAGGGGAGCATCCTTGTGGAAGCATTCAAGTTACGGATTAAAGAGATTCAGCAATCTTAACTTTAAATAATATAGGATCCTAAGGATCGCATCCATCGCACCACATCCTGGCTGCAATTTGGCCGAAGAAGACTCCATGTCCTGCGGAGCCCCCCACCGCAGGTGGGAGCCTGTAATTGTCTCTGTTTTAAACGCTTTTTCTTTTAGTTTATAAATAAATCGAATAAAAACTAGTTATTCCAATCGTCCTCCTTGTACTTCCAAAATGTTTATCCAAAATGTTAAAATATGAAAGCTGAATGCTGCTGATGTATTATCCATATATCAATTTTGGCTTTATAAATATTTTTATTGAGAACAATACCCCTAAAGAGTATATGAAAAACAAGTGGAGATTGAAATGAAATTCAATCTGTAACCAGGTCGGTCAGTCGGTTTGCGAGTCAGTCAATGGTTCGAGCTGAAGAGAAAATCAAATACTGTGGAATAATGCAAAACGAAAGTATTTTCGTTTTTTGTGTATCATTGTTGGACAAACACTTTTCCGTCGCACTATTTTCCCCTTTTGTTGGGCATCGGCTTTCAAAGGGTTTTAGCTTCCTGTATCCTTCGCATTCAACGCAACAAAAGCCGGTAAATATTTTTCTGCAACAAAATGATGTTATTTTTTAACGAAATGAAATTAAATCGATGTGGTCTGTGGATGTTCCAAATTGCGGTCACTTTTGAAATAATTTATAGATATAGAAGTCCAATAATATCGAGGCGTATTTAATTTAGAAATGGACTCCCTGATAATTTGGAAGAAAAATAAAGCCAGAAATCTGGTAATTTCGTTTTTGCATTCCGTCAAGTGAAAGTTTTCACGCCCAGTTCCGGGCAAAGTTGTGAATTATAACACCATTGTGGGACAGATATATGTACGGACGACGTATAAGCATGATGTATACGTACTTGGGGCTGGCAAACTTCTTCAACTGGGCAGAAAAGTTGAGGCCGTGTTAAGCCAAAGTAGTTTAGCCATGGGATTTTTGCACTTCTTGTAGCCAGGAAATGTTTACATATGCGCATAAAGATGCACCAGCTCCCTCGTCCCAGCCACCTCCGTCTAAAGTTTCCGGAATAGAGCTTCCGTAGCTTCTGTGGGGGGGAAGGGGCCCAGGCCATAAGAAAACTTTGTTTCATTTGTTATGCTCGTAAATTGCGGGCACTGAGGCCGGGAAAATCTCATTTGCGCTAAGTAGGCAGTTGACAATGTGGTCGAGCACAGCTCACTCCCAGAAACGTAATTAAATCCGATGTATTTTTAACGCATTACGAACGTCTATCATTACAAAACGTGCCTAATAACTAGATTAATCTCTGCGGCAACACCATGACCTTCTCACGGTTCAAAGTATATGATATTCATTTGGAAATTTAATGAATTTCATAAAATGTTAAATTGCTGAAAACAAATAAAGCGCAGCCCAGCCCATCAGGTTACTCTTTGTATAATTTGGACAAACTAATGTTTTCATTTACTAAATTGGCTCCGGCAGCAATAATTAAAAAATCTTTTCAAGCGTAATACCAGCAATGGTATAAATTTTCAAGCTTTCGGCTTGAGAGCTACGAGTGCCGCTTCAGTTTCGATCAAGTAAACAAATAAAGTATTAAATATATTCTGCCGAGAGTAAAGTTGAAATCAAAATTTAAAAATGAATAAAATATTCGTGATGTGTCTGATTGTGGGAACTATACTCACCTCAAGCTTAGGTTTGTTGTTAAAATATTTAATTCAGAAATAGTTGTTTTAAAATTAACATTTAGGAGATCCATTGGAGCGTCAGAAACGGCAAGCCAACCAAGGATATGGAATGGGTGGCAGCGGAATGGGAAGAGGAAACGGGATGAACGGCGGAAACGGCGGTGGAAACGGAATGGGTGGACCGAATGGAAATGGAAACGGAAATGGAAATGGATATGGTGGTCGTGGTGGAAATGGAATGGGAGGAAACGGAATGGGTGGCAATAATATGGGTGGAGGATATGGGGGCGGCGGAATGGGGGGTCGAGGAGGCAACGGAATGGGAGGGGGATATGGAGGAGGAATGGGTGGTCCAAATGGAAATGGGAATGGAATGGGAGGACGAGGTGGAAACGGAATGGGAGGAAACGGTATGGGCGGAGGAATGGGAGGAGGTATGGGTGGCGGAATGGGAGGTAACGGGATGGGAGGAGGAATGGGCGGACGAGGAGGAAACGGAATGGGCGGAGGAATGGGAGGAAACGGGATGGGAGGAGGTCGTGGAGGATACGGCAACGGAATGGGAGGCAATGGAATGGGCCAAGGAGGAATGGGCGGCAATGGAATGGGGCCTGGAGGAATGGGCGGTCAGGGCGGTCAGGGCGGTCAGGGCGGTCAGGGCGGCTACAATGGACGCGGTGGAATGGGAGGACCAAACGGAATGGGAGGCCCCAACAGAATGGGCGGACCAAATGGAATGGGCCCTGGCGGTTGGGGTGGCAACAATGGCTACGGAAACAATGGAAACTACCGAAACAACAGTAGCAGCTACAGTACAACCTCCGCCACCACGACCACCGACAGTGGCTGGTAGAGTAGGATCGCCTCCGACTGAAGGATATTTTTTCGGTCTAAGAAAGATTTCAAATCAATTGTTTGTCCTTAATGTTACAAATACATCCTAAAGCAATGAAAAAATATAAAAAAATATAAATACTGCAACAAATCAAAACGGACATCGATATTCATTGAAATATTCAAGCGTGCTTAAGCAGCCACTTATTAGAAATTCGAAAAGCGGAGAAGGCAGGGTTAAATATAATACAGCTGCTGGGTATTAAGCAAACAAGTCACGCCATCCGTCAAGGACCGGGGACAGCTGGCTTTCTAATAGATTGCCTTATCCTTTAATTGATTACAAATAAACACAAACTGCGTAAGAGAGGGGGAGGACAATTTTCTGGTCCTTATCCTGGCTACGTGCTCGCTTTTGGCTCGCGTGCATTCCATATTTGTTTAGGCCCGTTCAGGACCAGAAAGAAAGGGTGGTGGTGACCTGCGTGACCCTGACCCCTGACCCCCTGAATCGCGCCATGACCGTGATCCTAGCACCCGATCCTGACTCCCGACCCACCCCAACGCTCTCTGCTGTTTGGCCAGGTGCACATGCGTCATGTTGAAAACTTGAAACTACATAAATCTTTATTAGCTGTGCTATCTGGGCGGGCTGAGTGGCAAGCCCGGGGAAGTGGCAATCAATTAAACAATGTCACAAGTGCTTGCCGCACTTGCAGCCACGCATTTGCATGCCGGGGCAGAGAAGGGTGGACCAGACCAACTCGTAATGGCCCTCACCTGGATTCGATTTTAACCCATTGAAGGCTCAATGGTTAGATTTTGTGTCTTGAGTGGATCATTCACTTTCTTTTATTAACAAAATCTATTTGAAATTAAAGAGTATTCATAGTTTTGTGTAAAAACTCTCCGCCATTCAATAAACCACGGCCAAGTGGCTTTAAACCGACGGCGGTTACTATGATTGATGTATCAATAAAGTCGCTTGGAGGACCTTTCCTTAAACGAGTATCACATTTCCCATTCGTTTATCCATCTAAGCGGCTTTGTTGTCTCCTTCCCCGGCATTCAATTTTCAAGGATGCTGCCACATCGGGTTAACACTGGCCATCTCGGCAGGCAATCCATTTGGGTCCCGGGCCGAGGATGTGTTCGGTGTTCTGGGTGCCAGTGTCGGACCATTTTATAATTTATCAAAATGAAAATAGATGCCCCGCCGAGGCAAGTGCAGTTCAATTCCCCTCCCATCGCAGACCGCTTGGGTTTTTTAGTTTTGGTTGCGTGCTGCACTAGTAAGCGATGATGCAGGGCCAAGGGAGCCACGTCGGCGGAGCATGCCACACGAAATGCCATCGCAAATAGCGAAAATGCTTTCGCAAATATTTAGACGAACTTTTTTCAGGCGACACGCGTTCAGGTCGAGGTCCTGGCCGAAAAGAATGCTGCTTTAAGACAGCTCCTTTCCATTGGCCTCGTTCTATGTCTTGTTTTTGTTTTAAGTTAGCAGGCTTCTTTGGTTTCTGTTTAGTTGAATACTCTACAGATTGAAAGGTTTAATAAGGAAGGAGGTTATTGGGAAGATAATATATAAGTTTTCCAGTGAAAGAAAGTAATTTTGAAATAAAAATTGCCATTAAGTTAGTTTACTAGAGGTTCCCCAAGAGTAGAGACCTCTTTTAGAGAGTTAAGTCTTAGAGTATCTGATGGTTCCTAATGCCTTCTCCTCAAATGGCCTCTTGCCGTATACTTTTTCGGACTGCTGGCATTTATGCCAGTTAAGTTGTTGGCCAGTTCGTGCCTGCCAGCGGCCTTTATTTGCGCTTGCATTTTCATTTGTGAGTGTAAATAGCATTAAAAATAATTTTCCGGCTTAAAAACGCTCCACAGAAACAAGAGAAGGGAAGGCAAGAGAGAGAGAGAAGCGCTGACAGCCGGACGGGCTTATGCACTTAATGAAATGTACACGGCAATTGTTACGGCAGGCGAGGCGGAGACCGAGACGGCGAAGGAGAAGGAACCAGAGACGGAGTCGGTTCCGGGACCGGCGACAAAGATGCGGCGGACATCAATTGGAGGCGAACTTAAATTTCGGAATGGCCATCATTCCTGGGAAATGGCCAGCCCGTATTAAACGAATTAAGTTGACTGCCAGCGGGTTAAGCCATCCATGTTGTTTGTCCAATTTAAGTGTTTTTCGGTTTTCAGTTTTCAGTTTTCGGTTTAAATGCATTTTGGTTAAAAGCCCTGGCAAACTATGAACAATTGAATGCCAGTGGCAAGAGGGGGGATTTCTTAATGGAATTGTTATTTAATAAATCGTAAATATTGATTCAAGTCGCCGAACTTGAGCTAATTGCCTTGGAATCTGGCTAAGTATTTAATTGGCTCGGGCAAGGACATCAGGCCAGGATGACAATTGTGTTTCGAGGATGTAACAGCTGCCTGACTTTAGCTGTTTATCTTATCGCTTTTCATTAGAAACAAAGAGGTCGATCTGCCCAGAGTATTTGCAAATAAATCTAATTGAAATCTCTTCAACGATAACATCGTCCAATAAATATTCATGACACTCTCGCTCCTACCCTCCCACTTGCCACTTCCTGTGTGTTTTTCTTTCATTTGCAAACCAACTGGCCTGAGCTTAATAATAATAAAACTGAAAATTCAAAGAGATTTTATGGCCAAATTAAACATTTTGCATAATTATTCCAGGTGAAGTGTGCTGCTGTAATAGCTGGCGAGTAATCCTCAGTACCAGGACTCTCATAGCAGGCCGGAAGGACATTTCTTCGCCCGTTCCGGCTGTCAGAAGATATTTTGAACTGCGGAGCAGAATGCCAAAATAAGTTATCAGCCCCATTGGTAATTACAGCCACTCCAAGGACTAATTAGGGATTCCCCAAATGGATTCGGACAGTCTAAGGCTGAGTGGTCTAATCTTATCAGCATCTCAGCCAATAGCCACTGGTTGTAGCCCCTTATTGATTGACCAATTGAGCACTCCCGGCCGTCAACTTGCCGAATTTTTTTATTAAAACAAGACCAAAGTTATGAAAACAGTCGCCTGGGCGACTTAGGCTGGGCCGACTCTGATGTTGGGCATATCCGGGAAGTTGGCGTGACAGGCGCGCGGCTTCGCCTCACCACTGACGGGGGTCAGCGACTTCCTCTCCGATATGACGGTGTGCCGGGCTGTGGTATGGGGCACGGGCAGTATGTTGTGGCTGGAACCCGAGGGTATGGTGTGCAGATGGCTCATCGAGGCCGTCGGGCTGCCCAGGTTGATCTCGGCCACCAGCTTCTGGTAGCACGGATGCGTCGGATCGAAGCCGGGCTCCACATCGTGCGGTGCCGCATCTTCCCGCCCCAGGGGCGTATCGATTCGGAAAGACGATTCCGTTTTATCGTCACTGTCGTAGACGAAATCGAGCTCGCTCTCGGGACAAACTTCCGAGCAGGGCAGCGATCCCTCTCTTTTTTCGATGTGCGAGCTGGACTCGGAGGTCCACTCGGAAAACTCCTCCGATATGAGCCGCCGGGCGAGAGGTACGGAGAAGAACTCTTTATAGTGGAGCTTCCGACGCCTTTCAAAATCCGTACGCCGCACCTTCAAGAGCGATTTGTTAATATTTTTATGAGCAATTGACCTGTATTACCTTCTCCTCCAGGGATTCTGGGTAATCCTCGTCCGCCGAAGAATCGTCCGACTCGCCCTCTATGCCGAAAGCCGGCATCTCCGTTTTCGAAGTCAAGCGGAGCTTCTCGATCAGCGCACTCGTGTCCAGTTCCTTGGGCAGATCGTCCTCGAAGACGTACGGAGTTTTGGGCTCGTCGATGATCATGTGCCCGTAGTCCTTGCCCACCGGATGGAACGTGTTCAGGATGTTGACCTCGTCGAACTTGGCGGTCTTCAGGGACATCGTATAGCCATTGTTGTAGCCTCCTGCCCCCTTGAGGATGCCCTTGACCGCATCGCCACTGATCGACATGCTTTGTGTTAAAGGTATTTATGTTTGCTTTTTTATATTTTTTTTAGTGTAATGTAAGAGAGAACCTTTCGAACAAGGCAACGTGTGGGTGTGTGTTGCTTGTGTGTGAGCAAGTTTCGAACTGAATGATGAACTAGAAGATTTCGGAGACTTAAATTTAAACAACTACTAGATTAAGCATTGGAACTCGATACAAATTAACTAACAAGGACCTAGCTTCATTTGCGGATGTTTCCGGGACAGACAGTCGAGTACCTTGTAGTCCCATTAGTGCAATCCCCGATAATCCCTGTTATTGTTTTTGGGTTGAGGACCTACTCGACGTGCTTTGTGCTGCCGGTCCTTGACGCTTCCCAGGTCCTGAGAGCATTCTGCAATCGCAGCCAGCAGACCACAAAGTAAACTCATTTCGACGTGTCCCGGATGGAGGGTTACTGGATGGCAGAGCGGAGTCGGAGCAACACTTCATTATTGATGCTTCGAACTGCAGTTTTTGTTATTGATGTCAACATATTCATCACAAACGTGGCACCACCTCCGATACCCCGAACAAGCAGACCAGGCCGGGGGGGAGGTAATCGGTGGAGCAACCAAAGCAGTTGCCGCAGTTGCAGTTCGCTCTATGGCAGCTGTCACTTCAAAACACTTCAGTGCACACGATTTTTCTCCCCCCTTGAGGCAGGGAGGTGGAAACTAGTGTCGAGGGCGGCCACCGACAGGCTGCCCAGGGGCGGAGGAGCAGCATATTGGGAATTGATTGCAGCACATTATTTTACAATTTTGCCAGCAAATAAACAAGCCTTCTGCCGGAGTGCATTCAGACACGAGTCCAGACACTTGCAGAAAAAGTATGTGGTCTGGGTGGCCCAAGGACACCAAGGACTAGAGAGACCTGTAAGTTCTCCCAGTGCAATGTCGCCTCAATAGCGGCATGCATATGACGAGCAACTCCTTATAAGCCCAGTTTATGCGACAAAACAGCGCCATAAAAGTGACGATGACGATGCTGTTCCTCCCTGGCTGCCGCCCATGATCCTGGAGGGGGGTCGTCATTATCACCACCTCGTCGCCATGATGATGTTGCAAGCGATGCCGGCAAACAGTCAACAACTGTTTTCGTGTGCCGGCAAGAGACTGGCAGCCATGTTTGATTGCCTCTGGCAGGGTCGGGATGTTGATGTTGATGCTGATGGGATGTTGATGCGGCTAGGATATTTTTCCTTCGATTCCCGGAATTGCAGTTGGCCCGATTGCATTTCTTATGGGTGCTCCACCTCCTCCTCCTTCTCCGTACTCCTCCCATCAATTGCAACAATGTGCAACGGGAGCAGGATGTGTGCAATGCGTCCGAATATCTGTATCTGTATCTGTGTCTGTACGTGCTACAAATGCGCACAAGTGAGAAACGTGAGGTGAGGTATTCCAGGGGTATCCGTGGGGTATTCCAGGGGGATTGGCGAAACGGGCTTCCTTCCTTGCACATATCAACAGGATTTTATGGCAAAATCATAAATTTTCACCCGATTCTTTCCGCTTTTGCCTGGGAGCTTCCGTTTCCGCCACAAGCTGCCGCGAATCGGCTTGCAACGCCCCTCTGGGACTGGGCGAGGAAGCAAGCTTGGCCCGGAAGGTGCCCAGAATCAGTAATTTGAGAAGTAACAAAATTAATAACCACGATCATTATTAAAATATTTCGTTTTCATTCCAATTCGCTGGCTCATTATTCACATTTCTGCAAAAAAGGAGCTGGTCTTTGGCCGCTTCTCGGTGCGCCAGTTGGAATGGCAAACGGTTATGCATATTTATTAAAAACTGTCTGCTGCGATTAAAAGCCAATCAGACCAATTGCAAATTCCTTTTATTGGCCTACCTGTCTGTCGTGCGATCCTGCATATTGGACTCCTCTTCTGCCCTCTCCTCCGGCCGGCGTCCAGCCCGTAGTTTATAAATATTTAAAATTTAATTTTTGCATTTCCACGCACACAGCCCACAGTTTATATCTTTTTTTCACCCATTTCAGGAATGCTTGATGTTGGTTTGCAGTTTGGTTTTTTCTACCTCTGGTATGGTGTGGGCAAAAGGGTATATTCGGTAGAAAAGAAATGAAAATTAAAGAGATTTTTACTTAATTATATAAACTCTATACCAGTCTGCCAGGTAGCTCATATTTTTTGTGGAAAATGCGGTTTAATATTCATGCTTTTTTATCGGGTATCTGGAGGTCGTAAAGCCTGGCTCCAGAATTTATCACATTTCCCCTCGTTTGCTCTTGCCGTAAGATTAAAATGAGTGTACTCCCCAGCACTCGCCCTGGCTTTGCAATCGAAGCGTGAAACGTTCCAAAAGGCAAACACGTTGAGCGCAAATGTACCACGTTTCCTTTTTGGCTTTGCAGCGCCGTGGCACAGGCACCTCCCCTTCTGGCTCAGCTCCCCCTCGGAATTCGTGGCCAAAACCAATACCTGGATCACCTGTGTATGTGTGTTGGCAGTTAGCTACCGCTTGACAGCTTGGCAAACAGTTAAATAAAGTTGGCAGCATCTCTCTAGCATAGTCTCCCACCTGCTGGCGCCTCCTCCTCCGCCACAATCGTGTTAGCCTGATTATTATACCCTATATGAGGGTATATAGGCTTAGAGCTCTAATTTGGTCTCTAAATACATTATTTAATAAATATTACTAATAGAAAGTAAAAATCCCATTGATGACTTGAACAATTGAGTTACAATATGAATTATTGAACCCAGAAACTGGTACTTGCTCCTCTTCCCTCTGAAAACCATTTTAATTAGATGCTTACCCAGTTCTGACTGCATTTTTGGGCTAGTTCTTGATATTGTTTTGGAGATAGCTCTCTCCCTCGAAGCCAAACGGAAATTCAATTAAATTTGGCTGTAAACAACATCAACTTTGCGGACAGCGAATGACGATCTAGTGCTCAGTGAACTGCAGCAGAAGAAGTAATTGAACTGGCTGTCAAGGAACATGAGAGCCATCTCACATAGTATATTTTAAATGAAAGCCATATCTGCTCCCCAAGACACTTGATTATTAGTAAACTCGCTGTTGAATTACAATTTCATGACAATGGCACAATGGGCCGGCTAATGAATATGAATTATACCAGGGTGAGAGCCTCCTTCTAGGAGTGTGTTTGTCCAAGGAGCTGGCACGACGGCAGCAGCAACAAACAAACAAACAACAAGCCGAAACAAGACAACTGCAAACAAACATTGAGCTGATTGTACGACAAACAGAGAAGGGGATAAAGCGCCAGACAGGGGCTACCCACTTATGTGCGACAACAAGACTTATGCGACAAAGTTTCTCCTACTAGACTCCGCTGTCTTTTCATATAAACTTGCTGGTACTTTTCGCTGCCAGTTACTCTCCTGTTTTTTTGCCTCCCAAACCCCAGCCAGCATTGTCCTCGAACCAAAAACAAACTTCAAGGGACAAAACTCGCATAAATTACACGCGCACAACCAGAAGTCACCAAATGTCAGATGCACTTAGAGCAAAAAGCGAAAACCCACTGACAAAACTGCAAACCAAATTGCTGCCAAATTACACCTAAAAAAATTAGATCCATGAGCTTTAAAATTCTCGGCTTCATAGTCGTATTCAGGGGGGAAATTAGAGCACAATTGAGTAAGCCTTTTGAAGCCTTAACCGCTTGAAAGTCCCGAATAATACACCCTTTGTTAACCCCACAATAATCGAGGAATAGAGAAACCCCCTCGGGCTGAGTCATCTCCGTTCGCCAAGGTCCAGGCTAACTTTTGGCGAAAGGAAATGCGGCCAATTTGTTGGAGCTGCACTTGCCCCCAGAGCTCTCCCTCAATGGCAAGTTTTTTCAATGGCGGCCTTCAAAACTGACAGCCGCCGTGGGCATGGCAGAAATGAATAGAGCCAGTCGAGAAAAAAAGCTGGAAAGCAAAACCAAAACATGACCAACAAAATCGAATCATCACGCAGAAAAAAAATAAACATTAACATGATTTATGATACGATTTTGGCACTTTTTTTCCACACCAGCCATCAAAACATTCGCATTCTAGTCCAATTAAATTACAAAATGAAACAGGATATACAAACTCCACTAATTACCCAGTATTGTTTGGATTTACAAAAGTGCAATTACTCTAATTGGAAGATTTTAAATAATTATTACGATTTGAAACCCTAAAAAGTAGATAGACAAGAGGTCGTATTAACATCAAGATGGCTTTGCCCTTTCATCGATGGCCTAAAGTAATCATCTGATGGGCCTGACCTGACCATTTACTCTCTTCCATTTGCCAAGAAAATGAAAATCGGCCAGTTGATTGGCAAAACAAAAGTTGACCAGAGGCCTCTGCAGCTCATATCAGATGCCTATTTGTCGGCCAGTGCCTCCCTAATGGACATTCGGTATGGAAAGGCGCTCAAATTGGAAGCCAAAGAACATCTCGATCTCAAGCTGGGGGAATGGGTAATTCATGCAAATGAGTTTAGAGCCAAAATGTGTGGTGGCCCAAAAGCCAAACAAAAGATGCATTCTGCTCGGGGTGTTGCCCCTCTTCTCTGAGAAAGAATAAGGTTCAAAAATCACAAATCAGTTTTTGGATTTATGAATATTCTGTCTGAAAACAGACTCAAAAATTATACAAATTTAAATTTAAAATGAAAGCCGCGAAGGAGATACCTTTGCTAAATATGCAATGATAACGGAGAAGGATAACTGACAAACTATCTCCAGCCAGTTTACTGACCGAAGCCGCAGATGCCTGCGTTTCTCGAAAGCCAAACAGAAGCCCTGGGCTTCCATCCTGCCTCTCTCTAGCTGCTCTTTTGGGCCAAGTTCAACAGAAAGCTGGCCAAAACAATTGTAATTAAGAGCAACATGAAGCCAAAATAGATGAACTTCTTTCTAAAGACAACCGAAGAATGTTGTTCAAAGAGGTATTCTTTTTGGTGATTAAAGTAAAATGATGAATTTTTGAAAATTTGATGAATAGACCATAGAATAGAAACGAAAGTGGCAACCCTAGATTATCCTGAAGTACCCTACTGAGCCAGGTGTCCTTGAGACTCTCGGCTATGCCTCGTCTTGTGGGTAACCCTATGCTTATCCCGATTCCCACCTAATGCCATCTTGCTGCCACCACTCCACCATTGTCCAGCAACCCCGACTAACCTCATAGAATTACCGACCAGGGAGCTGCCTTAATACAATTAATACGACAACACTCTAGTACAAAGTTTATGCGCAGTGTTTACAACATGCCATAAAAGCCGGACAATGCGTGGACAAGGGTGGGAGGTGGTGCCCCCGGGGGGTGGAGGCAAAAGTGAAAGGGGCGAAGGGCGAAGGGCAACCCTGGCTAAAGGGGTGCGTAGCAAGTGCAGTTCATACACGGGGCATAAGTAGAGCGATCCGGGATCAGAGTTCATTGCCACCACTCTGATAGTGTCTCCTCCTCACACTTAGCCCCATCCCTTTCCCCGAGAATATCCCCTTCTCTTTCACCGCCCATGACCCCATCTCTTTCGCTATCGATACCCCTTGTTTGTCGCCTGAAATTGGCAGCTCCTAAAAACGAAGTAATAAACCAACGCCGGCACACATACTTGGGGATTTTTGCGGCTAAATACGGTTATGGCTTATGGGTGATGTCCGCCCAGTCCGCCCAGGAATATAACAAATGTGGGGATTTTACAATATCCTCCCCCTACTCTCCCACCACCCCCCGCTGACGCGGCACTTTTAATACCCCGACAAGTGTGCCATGTCATTGTCGATGTGGCCGGGATTTAACTTCGTCTGGGGATTATTTAAACACACATAGTACAGCCCGAAATGAAATAAACTGCGCCAACTGATTTTCCAGTCTAGCCAAAAGTTAGACAGGCTATAAAATGTAAACAAAAGTTGCGGCTAGGATCATCTGGACGTGCTTTACGGGTTCATCCCGAGTCTGTTGTTGGCTGGAAGTGTTAATTTTAATAAATTTGAAACCTTTTTAAAGCCAGGGGAGTACTCATAAGCCCTCAAAGTGCCACATTTGAAAGTCTTTGCTGGTCGTTTGCTTGTTTTTCCGCTAAATTATTCCGTTCAGATCTGGTCTTCGGATAGGAATATCAATTTATGTTGATAGATGAGTGGTTCCACCACCCCATGGTATGGCGCGCTCCTCCCGCCACCAAAAACACAAACTAATTGAGATGACAAACGCCAAACACATCGTTCCATCAGTCAGTCACTCAGTGCAGCCAGTTAGAAATTGCTTTCTGCTTTTTCGATTTCTTGCTTTTCCGAGTTGTTGCTTCTCGGGGCAGCCCGGTTGTCTTTGCTCGGTTTTAGTTTCATTTTTTGGCCAGCTGCTTTTTGGCTTTTTTGCTCCTTTGGTTCGTGGTTTCGTCCTGAAAAGTTCTTAAGCGGAAGCGGACTCGGCCGGGGCCAGGGCCGGGGCGATGGAGAAAAAAAAGACTCATAGCGAGTGACTCGATTTCCACTCGAGTAAACATTAACGTGCCGGACGCTCCATTGAAATTCAAGCGAGCAATTCATTTCCACTTAATTTTCAACGCTCCTCCGTTTTTTTTTTTTGTTTAACCAAAAAATGTCCCCCGCTTGTTCTTTTGGTTTTGAGCGGCTGCCTGATTTTTGTCATTTTCTCTTTTTTCGCTGGCAAGGAGCTCTGTTTTTCATTATTTTTTTTCCAATGGCTGTAAAGTTTTCCGCCTTTTTTTTGGAGCGAAATGTGTCGCAAATTAGTCTGAAGTGGCTCTCCGGACGCAAATTTTTAAAAACTTTGTACGGCGGGGGATCGTGTAATTTGTGGCACTTTGATTGCCCAAATTGAAATCAATTAAGTGCGGTTCGGCACGTGTCCGCTTCTAGATTTGATTAGCTTCCGTTTCGGTTACAGTTTCGATTAAAATTAATGGCCTTCAAAGGGGAAAACTTTGCCAGAGTGAACTATGCTACTCCACTGACACAATTAAGTGCGTTTTGGGGGAAATGGAATTTATCGATTTGTTTGTTTGGCCAAACGATTACACCCAGCTCTTCATCTGCGAACATCATTTGCTGTTGATTTTCGGGCAATTGTGATGCGACAAATAGCTAATTAGATTTCTTCCGCGCGCAAGGCCCGAGGACCTGTTCTCCTCCTGGTTCTCCAATTGTCACCTGACCGAGCAAATTGATTAAGTGGGCTGTAAATGTGTCGAGGCGGAGATGCCGGGGGCCTTTTCGGGGCTTGGTTTGATTAAATTTTCAATTTTGAGAAATTAACAAATCAGAGAGTCTCTCCCGAGGGCCCATGTAGATGGTTCAATGTTATTTTAACTTTCGTCGAGTTGAGGCAACTTTAATTGCCACAGACCAGGCATTAATCCATTTATGGAGGGACACGGCAAAGTCCACCTAATAATATTTCCATTAGACTAAATTATTTTCAAAGCTGAGCAAGTTTTGGGCGAATTCTACCTACTGTTTCGGACCAAGTTCTGACCGCCAAAAAGAGGAGAACGGAAGGGGGCAGCCAGCACTCGGCACTTTAGAAATGGGCTCGAAAAACTTTTGATTTACTGAAGGTAAATGTTATTGTTGCCTGCCACAGCTGCCACTGAAGTTGCTCCTGCTCCTGCCACTGCATCTGCCTTTGCGTTTGCTCTGTTGTTATTTAGGAAAAGTTTTCACAGCAAGTTGAGTTAATTTGTATCCACAACTCAATTGCAAAAGTTTAACCGAGCAAAAGATTTATAAAGTTTATATGCAATAACAAGTCAAAAAGGCTTCGGCTTCTTGCTTCGGCAGTTGCAACAAAGCTCGGTATATCGAAGTGCAATAAGTCTCGCTTAGGCATTGAGGCTCTTTTTAGTTGAGACTTAAAACAAATAATTCATGGAATGCAAACAAAGAAGCATAAAGACTGTTAATAAAGACTCCCCTAAATGACCACCAGAAGGACTAGAGTCAAAGAGGGAGCTCTGAAACGGATGCCCAGCTGCGGGCATTTGCAATCAGCCCTTGATAACCAGCAAATGGCCAGTCAAATGATAACGATTCTGATTCCGAGCATCGATTCGACTCGGAACAGGACGACATAATAACTGGGCCCGATGGTGGGCGGCTAGGGAGTCGCTGGCGATTGACTTTTATGCCACTTACTGCACTCCCAGAACGGAGGCATGGCGGACGGCAAACGACGGAAGCGGCAAAAAGGGAGCGCAATGCCAGAGAAAGCCAGCAAAATTAGTTTGGCCTCCGGCTAAAAAGTCAATTTTCATAACAATTTCTGACTCTCATAATGAAGCTTCGGTTCTTGTTGTTCGCTTTGCTGCGCCCCTCAAAGAGCCAGCGAGTTGTCGGATGGAAAACAGTGGGATTGGCTGGATGAACGTCTTCCAGCCAAGTTGTAGTTTGGCTGTCAGGATGCTCCTTTGAGCCTGTCTCTATTTACACAATCCGCTTTAATAGAGGCTGCTCTGCATTTAGTTATCTCCCGATTTATACTTCCAATTAACACATTTATTCCCAATTTGATTCAACGTAGAGCTGCGACTCTCCTCATTTATTCAGCCATTATTCAAATGCAGCGGGCGTGGCCCAGAGGTCTCCTTGATTTACTGTACAGCTGTGACTGCACTCGCCTGCGAGTTTTTCACAATTTGCACACTTTTTGTGCTGTTTGTTGTGCTGCCATTATAAAATATGCATTTGCAGCATTATTAAAAATGGAAGGCGCATTGTTAGTGTGTCCCTGCGTGTGGATCTAGAGGTGGATGTGGGAGGTGGAGGTGGCATTGAAAACGGTGCGAGCAAAAGTTCGCTTCAGTTGCTTGCGGCACACACGGCGTATGGGTAATGTCAGTTCTGAATATGCATAAAAGATTTTGGGCGCTTTTGCTGTTGCTGATGCTACTGCTGCTGCTAAAGTTGCATAATTCCGCATAAATTCCACTGACATTTTTTAATCTACGTTGAAAGTTTCTCTAAAACACACACCCACTGCCGCACACTCTGGCACACAGAACTCATACGGATGTGAGTATTTATTTCAGAATTTGCATAAATCCCAATTGCATTGCACTTTTGCCTTCTTCCGTGTCTCAATGGCCAAATAAAATATCTTCGCTTTCTCCGCTCGGCTCTTAAGATGCTCAGCTGGTGCACTTTAGACGCCCCGACCCTTTCCTTGGCTGCCTGCTGGCTGCTGGCTCTCAGGATTCATAAAATGTGTATGAAGCGTGCAAAATGTTTTAAATTTATTACAATACGACGAGCAGGAGTCGCGTCTCGGGTCCTGGCGTACGCAAATGCGACATAAAACGCTAAAAGATAAAGCAAACTGAGCAGCCAAGCCAGAGTTTTCTGATTAAAAGATATGGCGGATAACCAAATACTCTGTAATAATAAATTTGTCTTTAAATTAAAGGCGTTCATTAACAAGAATAAGGAGCTCTCTGACTTATCCCACCTATTAAAAATTCTAAATAGATCATCTCAAGTTAGTGTATTAAGCTTTCTGAATAAACCTCCATCCAAAAGCCATCCAAAGGGTAGATCGCTTTTGCGATTGGGTCTGGCCACTTTTTATGCGCTCCTTAAAGTGCGTCGAATAAAAATGACGATGCATGAAGGAATGTGTGTGCTCAGGTGACCCCGACCATTTATCCATCCTCCCCAGTGCAGCCCCAACCCCACTGCTCCTTCTCCTTTCGTTTTACTTTCTTTTCCCTTTTTTTTTTGTTCTTTGCTGAATGCATTGCGAGTGACAACGCTCAAGGCTAGGTGGCGGGCGGAAAGTGGGCGGCGGACCATGGGCAGGTGGAAGCTGATACACGTTGCTGGCTCAGAGTTTATGGGCCAAAGGCAAGAGTGCGTGTACACACGTGGGTGCGAATGCGTTTATTTACAGTGAACTCCTCTAGTAAGGATGTCGGGGGTTCTATTTTTAAATAATGTATTTAAAGTCTTAAATTATAAGCATTTCTCTTTTATATTCTCTAAGATAATAGTTATTTTTCTATAATTTATTTCTTTCTGAACTAGTTCCTTCAGAGATATGCTCCACGGTCGCTTCATAGGCCTGTTTTCTCTGCGGCTGTTCATCAGCGGGACCTCCATTTTCCTCCAACTTCTTCATTGTGAACCCCCAGCTCTGCGCCCCCCATCAAACGCATTTAATACATTGCTTTTGAGCCAATTTTTTCCAGCCTTTTAACTGAAAAATTGGCACAGCGCATCGCTTGGCATGCAAAGCAGCCGTTTTCGGTTTTTCTTTCTTTCTGCCACCCTCGTAGTCCACCCCGCTTGACTCTGTTCCTTGTTTTTCTACCCGCTTCCCAGGACCTTTTCATCTGCTGTAGCTATTGTTGTTGTTGTGGCTCCTGGCATTGTCAGTTGGCCACGCGCTCATCCTGAAATGGATCAGTGGGCGAGGGTCGCGTCCCTTACAGTGATGTGGTGTGCTAAGCAGTGAGAGGATACTCAGCGGTATGCCACAAAATCAGCTCTAGAGGGACTCTGTAGAATGTTTGAGTTGAATGACTAACAAGGAAGTGAAAGTGAAAAGTTTAGAACCTCCTCTATAAGCTTAGATATGAGATACAATAAATATTATTTATTAAACCTCACTCCGCTAAAGTAAAATCCCCATTACAGGGCATCCAAAGTGCTAATCATACAACCACATCCCTCGACCGTTCATTTTGGGCCTCCATTGCTCATTGAAGTGTGTTGAAAATCAATTAATGGCTTGTCTATACCTTCAAAGTTCTCTTTTTTTCCGTCAGCGATTCACGCATGGCTTCAGAGTGTGTCAAGTGCAAGGCAAACAGGAAGGCCCAGTGACCCAAAAGGGGGCAAATCAATTTCGACCTTTGACTCTTTGATAATGAGATCAAAACAGCCAATACACGACTAGTCGAATAGTCGAACCGGGTCTCAGGTTAAGTCAATATTTGACTCGATTCCCACTGACTACAACACACACAATTTTTCATGCCGCAGTGGTCGGACGGTCGTGTTCCAAAAATTCTGGACTCACTCCTCTCGACGAGCATTGTTCTGCTCCTTGTTGGTCAAATCCTTTCTGCTGTTTGCCTTGGTTCACTGAGTAGCCGCAGAAATTTCATTAAGTTCGTTTCGCAACGGGTGCAGATGCGACAAAGGGAATGGGTTAATAGCCTGCCGTCCACGACAGCCGAAAACCCAAAAAACAGTACGTAGATATCCCGAGGGAGTCTGCTGGGCAGAAACAACAAAGTTATGCAACCGAAAAGCAACTCGATATTACTTTAATAAAAGCTTGAATAAGATGTTCTTGTGATCTTGGGGATCCGTTCCGGGAGAGATGAGATTACTTTGAAAGCGAATGCCAGATTGCCGGAATGTTTCGCCCACCAACTTGCGCCATAGTGTCATTTTTTGAGCGCTTAGTTTTTCCCAAAAATTCTCAGGGAACTCATTAAACCCACGATACTCGACACGTAACCGAATGCGGCCAACTGTTGCTGGAGATGCGAATGGAAACGCGGCTGGGGACATGCAGCGAGTTTGGGCCAATTACACGGGTTGTTAACACACAAAACAGGCAAAATGTAATTACATTTCAGGTGATAAAGGGGCAGGCAGGCATACAGGCAAGGCGGGGCGGCTCAAGGCGATACCGTCTTTTGAAATCCGATTTAATATTGTTAACTGTGTGCCAAACTTTGTCATTTCATTTCGGAAATTTCGCTCGAAATGCAAGGAAGAGACTGGCAACAAGATGCCAGTATGCAAATGCTTGAGTCGTTCACCAAATGGAAATTGCAACAGATTTCGCAGAAACTAATGCAATACTGCTACGGCGGAGGCTGCCACCCCACCCTATTCACACCCCAATTGCCGGCCATAATGCCGCTTTAATGCCCTCCAACTAATGAGCCTACATTAAGGAAATTAGTGAACGCAGCAGTTTCGGAGGCGCCACCTGCTGCTGCCACAAGTGCAGTGAGAGAAAATGGGACTATCTATCAAGAATACTATCCTAGTATCCGCCGTAACCCATTTCTTTCTCTGTAGAAGTCAGCTTGGCGAGGGCGTGGGTCAGAAAGGGCTCTGTATTGCAGTTTGTCACGTAATTTATTAAAATGCTATACACACATACACACACAACACACACATATACACATGTGGGAGGGGGCGTGGCTGAGAGGAAGAGGCGAATACAGCTTAGAGGGACAATTGGCGTAATCATCGTTATGCCATCGTCATAATCAGTGCTGCCATTGTATGCCACGGCAGCAGCTCATTGATTTGCAATTATGGAACGTGCCGCATTCACGGAGGTGGTGTGGATATCTCCCTGCCAGCTCCCCAAGCAATTGAAAGGGTTGTGCCCCATCCATCTTGCCACGCGATTCAATTTAAATCAGCAATGGGATTGCAACATTTGTCCCACTAATCGAATTAAATCGTTGCGGCAGGTTACTGGAGAGACTTAAGGAGGTGTCTTGGAGTGCCTTTGTTTATTATTTTATAAAATTTAAAGACTGCTAATTCTGCCTTTAAGATCTCCAGGACTACTTGAACTTTAATTCCTTGAATGCCAGGACTTTTTTGTTGCGTATTACAATGCTTAATTTTATTGCTCGCTTTTATTGTTGTAATTTGGTGGAATCTTCGCCAGCTCTGTTGTGTTTTTCTCTTCATGTTCTTGCTTCTTCTGTTGAGAAACTTTTGCAATTGTATGGGACTTGCTATCTCCTGCTATTGTTGTGACTGTGTTTGTGTGTGGGTGGGGGTGTGTGTGGCGGGTGTATAAAAATTAGCCCCATTTTGTTTGGCTTTTGTGCTGCCTGCCTGCTGTCTTGTGGCACTTGTAGATGGGTGGGTAGGGGATGGGTGGCTCCTGCAGTAAATCAAAAGTTGAAAATTATAATAAAGTCACTTTTGGTGTTGCTATATCATGCACCCTCCGCTCCCCTCCCCCTCCTGACAGTCGCTGCCTCAAGTTTTATCAAGTTCGGTTGCAGCAGCCACAAAAAACTTATTTCATCTGCTTATTCGGGCTGGTGTGGCTAATAAAAAGCCAAAACAATTTAGATTAACTGTAAATTGTGTTATTTTGTTTGGCCAGTCAGTGGATTTGTCGCCCTGCCAGGCTCTCTCTTCCTGCTTCCTGCTTGTTGTTAATGCTCCTTCAGCTGGTAATTTGCAAGTGCCCTGAAAAGTAGGCAACACTTTTGTGAGGAAGTCAATACAAAAGTCTGAGGACAAGGAGGGGCTGCCCCGTAAAGGACCTGCCAGCTGGCAGCTGCCACTGGGATGAATAATGCTTGAATAATTACAAGAAACAAGAAGCTGATTTTGAATAGTTCCAAAAATTCAGTAAGCAAGGGTTGTCATTTAAAGTTAACAATAAAAAATACAGAAAAAATACATAAAATTTATTTTAAAACTATGTCTAAACAGGTAAGTTTTTTTCTATTTAATCCGTTATATCATTATAGTTTATTTGAATGGAAACTCTTCAAACCACCCTCGATAATTTAGCATTTAGAGAGCGGGGTCTCGACTTCCGTCGATTTCTTGTGCTTCCTCCTGTGAATCGGAATGTGAATCTGGTCCTTCTGCCTCTGTGACATTTGCTTTCTGCTGCTGCTGGGGCCTGCTGGTCTTTTGTCTGAGGCATCGCCTCAAATGGCCACTCAATGCGCTCTGTTAATTTTGGTCGGCAAACGAAACTGGGTCTGCACCAGGGCTTAGGCCGACCTATCACTAAATGCGCTTGAATTATTTATAAAAGGCATATTCATGAGCTCCGGCCAAGGTGAACTAGAATCCTAGAAGTACGGTTGGGATGGGGAGTGAGGTGGCAGCACTCTGGGAAACGGAAATGTTAACTAGCTTGAGCCGAAGCTGAGGCAGAAACAGAAGCTGACGCAAAAGCTGCTTGACAATGGCATTAGAATGTCGAAAAGTTTTAGCCCATCAACCGCTTACTCACTCAATTAGCACGGTCAGTTCTCCGAGCTTGCCTCGGCTTTTTATGCAAATCTTTAGCCCACCAACCCCCATCCATTAGGAGGCGTGGCGTGGAGGCGTGGCAATGAGAACCATTAAATGGTACATCAACTGTACATTAGCTTGTCTGTTTTTGTTTCATTAGCAAGAACAGCAGGCAGGGGGGGCGTGGACCATGTCCTGCGGCTGCTCAAGTCTCCCCAAGTCCCCGCAACTTGACAGCGGCGGCATAAGCCGAAGTTGCAACAGCAGGAGGCAGCCGCAAAAGGCTTTAACAAAAGCTGCCAAGGACCAATAAAAGCGACAGATAAGGTAGAGCGCTCCACAGGAGGACGAGCAGGAGAAATAGCGAGAATGCCATTTGGCTCTTGCATATGCAAGGAATAAGGACTTTGAGTGCGTCTGAAAGATGAAACCCGCAGGGCGAATGGAAAGGATCTATAAAATAACAAGAAATATGGCCAATCGATGACTTATCCTAGCTGCCCTGAATGTGCAAGGTAAATAAAGGACAACAGAGAAAAGAGAATTTTAACTGGGAAGCTTAAAGTTTAAACTTCAAAGTGAAAATAAAGTTAAATTTATCCTTTTAAAAATAGGCTTTCGGGGAAATTATTAATTAATTTGTTTGATTTATGGGAGGCACCCTTCCGATACACAAAATTCATTTAAATTCTGTAATTTGTTGATCAATCAAATATGAGTAAGGCATTAAGTCGAGGCAACATTGTTTGCCAACGTGGTTTTGAAACTTTACGCATCGTTGGCGAGGGCAACTGCAGAGCTGGAAAGGATGGAAAGGATGCTTTTGTTGGACAGGACTCAATCTCCCAGTCAATCACCGGGCCCGCCCACACGCCTTTTGTGCGTGTGACATATGCAAATATTTATGCAGCGCTCCTTTGGCTTCGTTCCACTCTCGCATCTCCCCTCGATGGGCACTGAAAGAAATGGTATAGTTATATTAAAAGAGTTTATTTTATTTTTCAAGCCTATTGTGCCAAAGAAACCTCTATCTCTAAGATAGTTGGTGTATAGAATTCTTAAAAAATACTTCTTCAAGCCAATAGTTCAAATTTCTCCACAGAAGTGTGCATTAAATTATGTAACTTCGTTGCATTTGTATACATGTGTGGGAAAAACAAATACTCTTGCCGAGGAGCATAAAAGTTAAGTAAATATATAAACACGCATCGGCTTACGCTTGCCTGCCTGACAGTCTCTTTATTATGGCTATTTGCCGTTGTTGTTATTGATATACGTGCAGTGTAGTGCACCCAACCTCTCGCCCAACCGGGCCGGCCTCTGGGCCGGACGTAAATCAAAATGTATGCAAGTTGGCCAACAACATTGAAAATCAGTTATGTTTCACTTGCACTATCGCTGGCGCAAAAATGCAATTTTTTGCGATAAACTGCATGTGAATTGTGGATAAATCAAGTGCCACAACCAAAGAATACAAAATCATATATGATCAGGATCAGGCAGTTTAATGTGAAAGGCCAAAGGAGCTACCAGTTGTTACAATTCACTATTTTTCCAGGAGGACTCGTTAGTTGCTCTGTTGGATGCGATCCCGATTCATGTGGTAATAGGCCAGGAACAGACCGAAGGCGGCGAAGCAGATGAAGGCTCCCCAGAAGGGGATCGATCCGCAGCTAAACTCATCGCGGTACACCTCGCAGACCTTCCCGCCGATGATCAGCTTCAGCTTGTCTCTCGGCCCAAGAGATCCTCGCATGGTTGTGCAGTTGTTTTCCGGGCCCCAGAAGCTCAGCCTTAATTTAGAAACATTTTCCGGAACGCTGAGAGAGTGATGTTGGGGGGAAAGGCTCCTGGGATTTTGTTGTCTAAAAAAAAACAAACAAAATATGAGCCATAAAGGCTGCCTAACAATGATGAATCATCATTGGCGGCAACAGGATGCCTGTCCCGTATCCCGTGTCCTGCATCCTGCGACATAATTGAATTTAGTGCTAATGATGCCATTGACGATAGCACATAATATTCAACATTAATTCAAGCAGACATTAATTGATTGATTATTTGATTGCATTATTGTCAATATCACAATTGCAATTTCGTAGCTCCGCTTCGGCCCATCAACGCCTTCGTCGTTCGTCCCTATGTCCTGTGTCCTTGTTGTCAGTCGAGCCTGACACATTCGCGATATTGAATGTTTGTCATCTGGCAAACAACATTGATAATAATAATTTAGCGCAATTTGCATGCTGACAGCCATAATTAATCGATGCAGCGCCGGCCTCCGCCAGAGACTCGAATGTACAACCTTGATGGCCGATTTCGAGCTGGGAATTTAAACAAGCGCCTAATGGAAATACTGTGTAATTGCGCATCAGTGTTTTGAAAGTAAAAACTGGCTTCAAGTGGCTGAATAAACCATGGATGGTAAAGTTTATAATTGGTGCATCAAAGGGATGTACCTTCGGAGTAGTTCCACTCGCAGTGGATGAATATTTTTTGCCACAGAATAATATAAAACTTACCTCTCTCACTAAAAGTTAGAACAAAAAGAAATGTTTCATTTACATTTATCGTTTCGTTGGCTTCCACCTCTCCGGGCCCGGGCCCGGCAATTATCTGGCCCGAAGAGAGATTCTAAGCGAAATTTCTACGCCCTGCAATTATACAAAAATTCATCTTGGCCAGCTTCTTTTTCCGCTTTTGTACTTCGTATTGCATTATTCATGGAGCGGGGCTAAGAAAATTAAAAGCCAGCCTTCTAGCCGTTAGCTGTTGGCCGTTAGCCGTTGGGCGGTGGCCACCCCCGCCCCAGCTGACCAAATAATTGTTTGAAGTTCGCTTCTTCTGGCTGGCCTGTAATCTGCCATAGTTCTGGCCACTAATTTCGCCTTGAGACAGAACTGCCTACCAGAGAGCGCACTCCTCGAGTACCACCAGGCTCAATTGAAATGCTGTGAGGGCGAGAAGGCAAGGGACAAGGAACTCTTGCAGGACGAAAGGCCAAGAAGTAATTGAAATATTGGCGAGTTCAGCTCGTAAATTATGCACCCGAAACCCTAAAAAAAACTGAAAATATCCACAACAGTCCTCTGTGTAAACAAAAAACGGGGGGCCTGAGATTCTCTTTAATTTATAATTTATAAGTTTTGTGCTTTTGAAGCTCCTCTCGGAGAAGAACCGCCCATGGAGCAAACTTTGATTGCGGTAATTAGCAAATTGTACAACACCCCCAAGGACCAAGGACTCACTGCGCAATTACCTGGGAGGCAGCCGCGGAATTAATGGATAGTAATTGCTTTAAGTTTAGTTTTGATGCTGTGGCAGGATAGCAAGTTCTTGTAACACATTTATGAGCCACATCTTGGATAAAGCTGAGCCTTCATCTGAAAAAGTAAAAGGTACTGCAGCTCCTTAAACTACAATTTGCCTTTCTGGCTGGGGGAGTGGGAGGACGGCGAACTAAAGTTCCGGGAAAAGGGTAAACCAATTTGCCAAAGGTCCCGAAAATATCTGTCGGAAAATATGTGTATATCGCACAATGAAATTGCCTATGCGGCAATATAGTTTCCTGGCCCAGCTCCTGCGGCAGGAGAGAATCTTTTTATTTTTTTCTGAGCCTGGTTGGCTTTTATTATTGTTACTTTGAGGCTGACACAATCCGAGCCCCAGCCCCCGCCGGGCCTTTTTGTCAGGTGGAAACCTAAGCTAAGCAAACATACAAAAAAGTGTTAGTATGCTCAACGCGACACTCGCCAGCCTCCAATTTTCCACACCCCCTGGCCAGCCCGGGCCGTCCTGAAATGTCCTTTTAGCCCAGGACATGGCACACATACGGAGAAGAGGTGAGTTGCTGTGCGTATGTAAAAATCTCCGACGTGATGTAAATTTCTATTGAATGCTGAACGGGCAGAAAAAATATTTTTAATGGTCTTTTGGCCAGCAAAGCGGACGAAGAGGATACAAAGGACGAGATCCAGTGCCAGAACTACAGGCAGGAAGCCAAGGCGCAAGCGAATTGTCGAAAGTTGAATGAATTGTCGGTTGAATCGAAGGGACAGGTGTTATCCTGTGGTAATATTTGTGTCCGAAACTATTTGCATATGCCAGGCCAGGCTGGTTATTTGTGGAATGGTAATCAGGGATCAGAAAGGATAGCAAGGTAATTGCATTAAGGAAAAGCTAATTTGGAGCTGGAATAATCCATGAATTTAAAGTTCTTCAAACTGCCGTCAGGACACGTGACATTAAGGCCACCAATGCCAAAGCTTGCCAATCAATTTATGCGATTCTGGGCCACCACTTTCCCCGATTCCGACACTCGAACAACTCTTTAAACCATTTACGTTTTGTCATAATTGCAAATTTCGTTATCAGATCATAACGAATAAATAGAGGGGATCCTGGGGCGAGAGCCACACAAACAGACGCCAAACATGACCTTTATCAAATCAGACTTAATTCCCATGAAATCCGCATCAACTGCGTGCAACATCGCTGACCTTGCCCCGGCCCCTGGCCGATGCTAAACCAGAAACCAACTTCCACACAATAAAAGTAGAAATAAATCGGCACAGAGGCAGGAGGATATATAGAAACACAGAGTGACATGTCATTATTGGGCTTTGACAGGCAAATTCAAAAATTCAAATATTCCAAATAGATTGCAGTTCACTGGAGAAAGGGCCGGTGATGGGGAAGGAGGAGTCCTGGCCAGAATCTGTGTACTTGTGCGTGTTGCGGAAAATATTTGAATATGTATGGCAGGGCGTATTGTATTTTTGCATAATTTGGCATGTAAAACATGCAAAGCGAGATGAAAAACGTGATGTTGGCTCGGGAGGAGTGAAATTATGAAAATATTGCATCATGTGCCGGGGAAATTGTGCGGCTCTTCTATTTTCTATTTTTGATTGCAGTGGATTGTAGTTGCGAACCCGGGGCATACCCTGGTGGGTCTAACCAATTCAAACCAGCAGGCATATTCGATTTTTGGTTTTAAAGTCTTGACACTCATGACACTCTAAGTATTTAAACATTAAAGTTTAATAATTAATCATCCTGGGTATCAAAGGGCTAGAGCTCTCCCTTCTGAACAATTGCAGTAGTTAGACACCTCGTTTCAGGGCTGCATTATAATTGTGTTCAGTTCAGTTCAGGTATACCTGAATGCGAAATTTGAAATATTAAATATGGATTGCACTTACATGGAACACACATTCTGGCCGGTGGTGTGTGGTGAGATTTTTTGTAGCTCCCCCACCGCTGCCGAGCTGGTTGTTTATGTTTTGGTGTCAGGGAGCAAAGTGCAGTTGGTTCTTTATGCAAATATGCCAAGTTTAGAATGCGATTTCGAGTGTTTTGCCTTCACGGCTTTCAAGTTGCAGCTACAGCACGGCAAGTAACTATAAGTTTGAACGAAAAATCATGAGGATTGTAAGGACTTCACCTTACTCGCTCGAAACGCAGTGTACCTCTCGCGCCACCTCTGCTGGTTGTCATTTATCTTGTGCGAACATTTTGTTGTCATATTTATTTATCAACAGGCAGCCCGGAATGCGGCAAACTTCTTTGGCGTCGCCTCAAAATGGCGCAACAAAATAATTCAGTTCCTGGGAAATTTATTTCGGCTTAGATATGTATTCTGATGCGGATAAAAAAAGGGCATATGTGGAAGATCTGCTTGTAATCTCTGCAAAGTTTCTTCTTCGAATGCGACTTCAAGGTGAGCACTCCAGCTTAAAGCTGTCTCCAGGCTTTTGTTTATTTCAATAAAAAAGCAATTTATAAAACGAGGTTTACCTGATTCCCATCCCAGCCCCTGCCCCTGCCCACCTCGAGTTATGCAAATATCTATGGCAAGCCCGGGAAGCGTCTGTCATATGGGTCATAAAAGCCAGTTTTTATTGCTCATCTGACAATATGGACGCAGAGCCCGTCGCTTTTGATGCCAAATCTAAATAATTTGGCAATTTCGTGCTGATTTTATTACAAGCCACAAAAGGGCAGACATTAAAAGGTGCCTTCAGTTCCCGTGGGGCCTGGCGTCGTGTCGATAAGGTTTGATTAAAATTCCCAGTGTCATACATGGCGTATGAGCAATCTCTTTTAGTGCTAAATAATATTTTTTATAAATTAAGATATGAAAGGTAGGATATCTTACCAATATCTTAACTTTCTACTCTTCACTTTTCCACCACAGTTTCTTGCTAAAAAGTTTCTGCCAGTCGGCTGATTAAAGTTCCGTACTGCACTTGACTCGAGTGCCAACTGAGATGGAAGACAGCCCGAATGAGGTTGACTTAATTGCAGCCATAAATTTTTGCCGGTGGCCTACTCAAATCCGTTAAGGAATAAAAGTCAACTCTCGTCTCGAAGGAAGCAGGAGATAAAATAATTTGTACCTGCAGACGGGGGAATGAAAAGTGTGTGTAACTTTTTCGCAATTCAACTGCAATTAAAGTGGCCAAGGCTCAACCAATTGTATGCATTGCGAAAGTAACTTTATCCCTTTTATCCCTTATTTTTAATTATAAAAAAACTTTGGGCCATGTATTCCTCTTTTTGGCCAACTGCCTGGCCAGGAATAACAAGTGACATTGTTGCTGCACTCTGTATCTGTATCTGGTCGTAATTGATGGCCAGGCCGTGTAATTAGCCACAAATTGTTTAGGCCTAGTTGAACCGGACACATGCAGGACAGGGGCAGGGCAGCCGAAAGAGACAGCGACGGAGCTGGGGGCTGACACGAGTGGAGCGGAAACCGAAATTTGTGTGCCCAAAACCAAAAGATGACACAATTTCGGTCCACTAAAGTGATCCTGGGCCTTGGTATTAGTGCCTGGCTATGCGTAAGCTAGTGTGTGTGCGTGTGTGAGCCCAATTTCCCTATCTACTTTGGCAGGATTGCCCCCTTCTGCCGCCACAATTAAGTAGGCTGCCCATGTCCACGCAAATTAAAATAAAATTTCTCTTGCACTTTTATTTTTCGGATCGGTCGGTTGGTCGGTCGGTTCTTTCGGACTTGCTCTGACCAGCAAAATAATTTGCGAGTGGCCGAAGCTTTAAGGGACGAGGGGACCTGCAACTTGTCGCCACAAAATGAATTGAACTTTTATGGCTAATGACGTTGCACGTTGCATACGGCATGTTGCGTGGCGCACGTGTCGTATACGTAATTGCACAGCATGTTTCCGGGGCTCTGGCCCGACTTGTAATGCCAACGACATAGTCGTAGAAAAAGCAGAGTTTGCGATACTCTGAGTATCTAAATTGGTGTAGATTTTTGTTAATTGGGGAGTATGAGGCATGGTAACTGGGCTAAAATGCATCCAATTATTGGCATAAGCCCATGCAAGTCCCTTACATCACATTTTATAAAATTCCAGGGAGACTCTCGGCCACAACTCCCACATGTCTCGGGCATTAAACTAAATTTAGAAACAATTTTTTGCTCTCAATGTGAATATTTTTTGGGGATTTTACCCTTTTTGCTTGCTTTCCAGGGTAAAACTTGCTAATAAATTGCATAGAAATGTTGCGCATACGCAACGTGGCACGAGCGAAAGACAAACAAGTCTTGACTCTTTCTCTCTTTTCCCTCCCACTCCGGGTGTAACAGGTGCAGTGGCAGGAAAAAGCAAAGGAAGATCCGAGTTTCTTGCAGTCTCGACTGCTGGAGCTGCTCTGGCTGTTGATGCTGCCACAACTCAATTTATTTCAACATGTACTTTTGCAACAATGAATTTCACTTTAGTTGCTAATGGATTTCGCATAGAAAGCAGTCAGGCTGCCGTACAAAAGGCACAAGCTGGAGAATGCACTTGGAAAAATTATTATATTAAAAAATAATTGAAATACAAATTCTAAATAAGGTACAAATAGTTAGATTAGCCCTTCATATTGTTCAAGAAACTATTTAATTTATAATGTAGTAATCCTAGAGACACTAATTTTGTTCAGTGCCCTTGAAGTAGTACCAGCTTGCCTGCCAGCGTTAAGGGTTGAGGGATTTTTTCGGGTCAGCTGCTAAGGAACTGCGTCGAGTCCTTGTCCTTTTGCTCCTGTCTTCGGTGTCCTTGTGTCGGCGGTAATGCATTTTGTTTGCTTGGCTGCAACAACGCACCCACAATGACAAATGAAAGTTGACGCGTTGCCTTATTGAGACAAACGAGGGGGAACTGGGGCATTAAGGTGCTGCATCTTGGTCTTGGGCTATAATTATGCAAATGACCGAAAGGTTGCCACAGAATGAGCACCGGCCAAAGCCAGCCAGAACTTCTTGTGCCCCAGGACCAATGCAATTAGAAACGCACCCAAGGAACAAAAGTGTGCCCGAGGCATTGAAAGCTTCTTTACTTCTTTCCAATTTTGCTTTCTCCTGTCAGAGATGCTTGAGAGTCAATTGGGAGCTTATATATTTTTAAAAATACTTGTAGCTTTTCTATGATTTTCTCTTAAAAATAATGCAAGTAGAGGGTAGAAGTACCGGGTATCATAAGTCCCTCCTAGTTGTAATATTTAGCATCTCCAACTGCACTTAATAATTCCTTGCAGTATTGCAGCTTCCTTCCCATTTCATTTTTCTGTTCAAGTCCAGGACACTTAATTAATTTTCTTTTAAATTACATTTGCCTGGACACTTGTATCAACATTGTCCTGTCATTGTCCGATGCTCATTTTGAAGCTCCTAGAACCGGCTTTCAATTCATTGTTGACTCGATAGAGTAAACTCGGTCCTGCTGCTCCCTGTCGCTCCTTTCCGTTTCGACTGCAATTCCAAGTCCTGTTGCTGCTGACTCGCCGAAACAGCAACAATTCCTAGCCATTTGCATGGCTAGGACATTGTTCTCCGCCTGTCTCCCTCACTCTCTCTTTCTGACTGGGCCAAAGGACACTCTGAGTTTTCTTGGTTTATGTTTCGAGGAGCCTTGCCCATGGCCCGTAATGCCAGATATTTGCCTCGAAATTCAGTTAACAATTGCGTATTACATGCCTGACAAAACTGTGTCCAGCAATTCGATTGGCATTGGCGTGGGCTGGGGGCCAAGGGTGGAATGTAAACTCGACTGGAAACATTATTGTTTTCACAATTGCTTGAATAGCCAAAGGCACTTCGAATTGGAGCCCAGGATGGAAGCAAATGCTTGATAATATTTAAAGGTTTAGGAGCAATTCTGTCCCTTCATTTGGAATATTTTTTCAAGCCATAGTAGTTGGAACATCTAACCTCGTAAGGATGCATTTAATGTGTCACACACTTCCATTTAATTTCCCCCAATTGATTGGATCACTCGGTTAGGGAAACGGTTTCTGGCCCTCAGTGCACTTCCCCGTGTGGCATATTCATCAGGCAGCCGTTTCCGCTTGTTGCTCTTCGGTTGCGGCCTCGCCCTCATCCTTGCCGTCACCCACTTCCTCCCCCTAACCGAAGCGCTGTTGATGTTATTGTTGGTCCTGGTTGGCGGCGACTCCTTAGTTACACATGACATGTGTCAGGTGCAATCAAATACGCTTTCAAAGCTTAAACGCTTTTGGCGCAATGCGTGAGAATTTCAAACGGTTTCGGGGTTGCCACAGGAGCAGCAGTAGCAGCGGCAGCCTTCCCCCATCAATTTTGCTGGAGTATTTACTTTTGCGGCATTGCTTACTAATTGAATTTATGTGCGGAATTTTCAAACAAAGTCGGGTGGCAAGGTCGCTGGGGAAGAGGCAACACATGTGCGCGATTGGAATCACTTTTGGCAGTCTTTGAGTGTCCTCCCGCTCCGCTCCTGCCGTCTCTTACAAAGGAAATTTTAAAACAATTTGCTCGCTTAATGCGGCTACATGTAAAGTTTTTTAATTGTCTACAAATTGGCAGCATTTGCGGAGAAAAGCCACGAGACCAAGAAGTCATAGAGATCGACTAAGGAGTACTCAGTGTTTTCATAAAATTCAATAAATTTTAATCCCAGTTCTATAACCAAAAACCGAAAAATATACATTGGTTCATTGGTAGTTTATTAAGTTAAAATCCTTTAATCCTTAGGAATCTCTGGCATACCTCAACAGCTCCCTGAAAAATCCTCCAAATGCCAGAGGGACTGAAAAGTCGTCGCCAAAGTTGGCGTCACATGTTGCACTTCCCAGCCCGGCATAATTGCTCCTAATTGAAATGCGAAACCCGCAAAGAAATTGAACGAAAATGCCAGCCTTTCCCCAAATATAGTTGCACCTCATATGGGAGTGTTGATGGAAATTAATGCCCGAGCTTAGCAGCCGGAAAAAATATCATTTGCAACCGCAGAGGATCTGGTTTGTCCTCCGGGGGAAATGGGATTTTTATGCAACACCAAAGCTGACCACAAGATGCAGCACTCACACACTCGCTTAGCTTGTGGTTGCAACACTTGACTCCGGATAGATTTTATTGCTCTCTGGCTGGGGCCGCATAAAGCTCATTATGGGCCCTGAGAAATTGCATCTAACGCTTAATTAATGCTCGGCTTACAACATGCGTCATCAGACATCAAAAACACTACTTCCCAGCCGACTTTGTTGTGCTTGTGAGTCCTCCCTATCGCTGCAATCCCCCCACTTCCTGTGTGTGTGCTTAGCCATTACTATTACCAACTGTAAACACGGCAGTGGCAGTGCCAACTTTTGTGGCTTGGCGTGTTTGCGTGTGATTTAGATTAAGCTGGAGCGAACCCTGGTTGGGTAACTGCAGAATAAATTGCAACTTTTGCAAGTGGAATAGTTCCCCAGTGGGGGATAAATTAGTATTACTCGGAGCCATTCAATAAAGGGAATCCTTGCAAGTGAGAGTTGCAGAAAACAAGGTGGCACAAATATACTTTTGAAGTACAAATGGGGGAGTACTCATAAGGGTCACTTATAACTAAAACTACCAGTTTCATTTTAAATTTTAAACTGTCTATGACATTACTTGGTTTTCCCCACGAGTACATTGTCCTTGCAGTGTCCTCATTAGGATGATGATGCGAACGTCTTGGACTTGACTGTGGTGACTTGGCGAGCCCTCACTTAGCGGAGAAAGCCGACTTCGTGGCCTCGTATGCCGTGAAAACCTTAGGGGCTGGTTTCGGCAGTGCACTGCCACAGGGGTGACTCGTTAAGTGTGTCATTGAGCCAAAGGATTGGGCCGAGATGGTGGAGATGAGTTCAACGTGTCCTTGTCGTGGCATGAACTTTTAATTTACAGCAGGGCTGTGGAGCTGTGGAGCTCCCCTCCTCCCTTGGCTTTGCTTTGTTGATTTAATTTATTATGCAAATGTTTGTGCAAGCGATAGCGCATGTGACTCCGAGTCTCCTTTTTTTCTGCCATCATCATTATTTAAAGGAGAGAGCTACCGAAAAAATGGAATATGAAAGTTACATACGAAGTAGAAGACTTTCAATCTTCACTACCTTTTTATAGATTGTGTTTAAGCTTTTGAGAGAAAAGTAGAATCTAAAATAAACAATTTCCTCTAAAATACCAACTATAGCCAACATATAAGTCAAATACTTTGGAGATTTAGGTATTCCTTCCAGGAAGGGCATCAAATCTTGGCCCCTTAAGTGAGCGCCGCAACAAATGACGGCAATGTCGAAATTTTCTCACCTCGATTTTTCATCTCATTTACAAGGAGCGGAAGGGATGACGAAGGATGTGTGTGTTTGTTTGTGTTTGTGCTTGGGTTTATCAGTCACATAATGCCAGCATGCTGACATCATAACTTATAACTTGATAAATAACTATATGTGTTATCCCTCTTATCCTTTTTTCGGGCGGGCTCCTTGGCAGACAAATGACTTGACGGAAGATGGGGGGGGTCCTGGGTGGAAAATGAGCAAGAAAATGTGTGTTCCTGCCCCTCTCCTTTGTCTGTGCACTTTTTGGCCACTTTCTTTGTTGTCTGCCAAGTTGGGGCTGTTTTTTAGGCCATTTGTTAGTTCTCCTGGTATGACGTACTTTCCCTCAGTTATTCAGTTTTAAGAAATAATACTCCTGTTTAACTCACTCGCTGTTGCCTTAAACAATATTCAGTTAATTGTTTGCTCAACTTCAACTTCAACTCCGCATTGTCTGTTTAGTTTCTTCTGCTATTTAACCACGGGAGTTAAGCTCGTGTGCAGCCAGTGATGCATGGTGGAAAGTTCGGGGCCCAGACAACGTGACGCACGATCGTTGCCTTGAAATGTGCCCACAATGGACCCGGGGGCGCCCCGCCCTGCTGGCACATGCCACGAATGTGAATAAAGTTTGTAAAAATATTTTACACATCAGGCTTGGACATGGCTGGGAACAGGTTGAAAATGCAGTTAAAGCTCTGGTGCATCCATCAGGCTTGAGGTTGCTGAAATAATGCATAACAAAGGCAGTGGTAGTTGTTTACTTTATAAAAGAAGGGTAACGAACACCCTGACATATTAATTTTAGCAAAAAAATAAAGAAATAGTAGCAGTTTACAAGCCCTAATGAAAACCAGTCCAAACTAAACGGGTCAACCATGGCCGAAAGCGGAAATTATTAACAATACCACACACACACTCTATGACTCCATTGGGGAAAAGTAAAAGTCTCTCGCCGCCGGTCTCTCTGGAAGTTTTAATGAGTCCGGGCCCAGAGATCTGACCTGGCCAACTTTAAATCCTCCTAATATGCGGCTTTCCAGTGGGAAGCACTCCGAACACTGCCCTACAGACCTGTGAAATATGCAGGAGCATTAAAATGGAGCTCTCCGACGCTTTTTCGGGCCAGAGTTGTTGTCGCTGGAACTAATGAAATGAGTTAGTTATGCTCCGGGATTCGGGATTCGGGAGAGTTGCATTTTCCAGGCATTTTTCATAATTGCCCGGTTCAAAGGCAGTGGAAAATGGCCAAACAAGAGGAAACTTTTGCTTTAACCTTCCACTGGATGTTGCCACACTTTCAACAGAGGGTGGGGATGTGGGAGTGGATGTGGGTGGTGGGCGGTGGGATGAAAAGGGGCAGCTAAATAAACAGTATTAAAAAGTTTCCTTTCCCGCTCAGTCACTGGCTCACTCACTCTCGGTGAAATCCACTTAAATGTGTTTTTCCAATTAAAAAACTTTTTCCTACACTTCAATATTTTCGAGCATGTGCGAAAATCTTTTATGCGAATTGCATTCGGCAGAAGGCAACAGTCATTGGGAAAGAGTTTGGGGCTGGGAAGACACTGGGGCAATGAAAGAGTCCGTGTCCGTGTTCGTGGTTGAGAGTCAGAGCCACAGAAACCTAATGAAAAGTGATTACAAACATGATAGATAAATGCTTACTGGCCACAGTCTCTGTTTCTCCTACTCCCCCAGACTCCAGCCCCCCCAGACTCCCACTGTCTTGAGTAAAACATCTTTTGGTTTGGCATTTGCCACTAAATGGTCAAATAAACTTTTTGGCACTGCTATCGCAGTAATGAACTTCTTAAGAGCTTTCCCATTCTTCTGTCCGTGCTCCCCTTCCTTTCCCTCCTCTATCTGGCTTTAAACTTAATGAAAATCCATTAAAAAGTCCCACATTGTTGTGGCATTGCCCGGAATTATCTCACTTTCCCAACTTCTGCACTCTATCGCTTCCCGCTTTCTCCGCCTTTCTCTCCGCCTGTCGCGCACGTGTTCAACGTGACGTATGCGTAATGTGCTTCTGCTTGACTTGAGTTGTGCGCTGGCGGTCCTCGCTCGCAGCGGGCCATTCGCCAGCCATCGCTGGAAGTAGCAGGCCAAGTAAGCCAAGTGACTAAGTGGCTGAGCAGGAGATCAAGGGAAAGTCTGAATGAGCTAGATCAAGGGAATCCTGTCAAGGATACATAAAAAAAGAACACAAAATAGGTTCTCTGGTTAAATTCCTTAATGAAAATCATAAAACATGCAACAGACTCCATTCTAGTGATTCTGAACCGCTAGAGTCTCAGTGTTTTCAAGTTCACCATTAAATTATTTTAAAATAAAAACCCTCAATACCTTTAGCCCAGGTTCAACGATTAAAAGCACTTGAGTCCTTTTTGCTGGCCACTCCACCGGACATACATATGAGATTTATAAGCGTGGCAAACAAATCAATGAAAGCTACAGAAAACCAATAAAAAACTTTAAAAACCTTAAAATGTCAAATGCACTCGCTCTCCAGAGTTTGAATTATGAAATGGTTTTCCATAAAGACCGACAAACAAAAAGCCAATACCGGTGGCAACAAGGACAAAGGCAAAAAGGTCAATAACGAAACCCTAAACTACAATTCATTGAAGAAAGGACTGCAAAAGTTTTCCGAAACTCGCACCGAAATTGGACAAGAAATCTCTGCCCAACTTGTGTGACACTCACAGAAGAAAAATTGATAATATTTCCTAAATTTGGGGCTAATATTGACTGGAGATGCTGGCAGGGCAGGTTTACAAGTGTCCTTTAATGTGGAAGAGGACTTTAAGGACATTATTCTGCGAGGCAGCCAGAATGTATTGGCAAACACTTTACCCTGACAACTCACCCTAATACCCAATCTCATTTCGGCATAATCGAAGATGCACCTGCCAGGTATTCGCTCTGCCTCCCTCTGTCAATATTGATGCTGATGCATTGCCAAATACCGCCGAAGATGTCGCTAAACTGTTGCACTAAGGCCATGCAATGCGATCCGAGGGCGGGGATGCTGACCTGGCCCAGGGTTTCGGGTGGGGTTTGGTGGCCCCACCGACCGAGACAAGCGGAAATGACAAACAGAGCAGCGGACAAGGACAGAAGTGCTACTGCAATGCCAAAAGCATTACACTCTCAGGCACTGAGAAAAAAAATAATCAGAAAAAGGGATAGTTTTTATAAAAAAATAGTTCTTAATATTCTACAGACTTTAAACAAGTCTATACCTATTTAAATATATTGGCCTTTGAAGATCTTATAATTCCTGTTGCTGCCTATTTCCCTTTATTGTTCTTAGTGTAGAAGCTGTATCACTATGTAATTTAGGGTGAGTTGCGGAATCTGACCCAGAGACAATGACAAAGAGGTGCACCCACCGCCTCCAGTCCCGCGAAACCGCAGTAGCTGCTCTTCTTTGGCCAACCCGAGACAGGTAACAACACTCACACCTGCAGACACATGCTGCGAATGGGGTTGGGCGCCACGGCTTAAGAGTTTCAGGTAAATTTACTTTAATCACTGTTGCGGGGTGAGATGGGGGAATAGTGGGCAGCGAAGAGAGCAAAACACTTCAAAGAACGGACTGGCTTTTGTGTTATGTTAATTACTGGTGTCACAGCAGCAGCAACAGTAACGGCAGCAGGAGCACCACCAACAGCAACAAGAGTCGTGCAAAAAGTCGCAGCTTTGAGTGCGCACTCGTATATCCTTTGAGCTGCTTCCACCCTACCCCCTGTTCGTGTCCCTGGCCCTCTCCCTAAGCCACCTTAACTTGAAATTAAAAACCAACAGTGGCCAAGGCCCAGTGGAAAGTCTCGGTGCCGCTTAACCTACAATAACAAGCAAAGTCTTGTTGACATTTTCCCCATAATTACCCGTGCGCAAAGTGAGGCAAAATTGTTGATTTTATTTTGCATTACGGCACAGTTTCATATCCTTTTTTTCGCCTTTTTTATTGTTTTTTTTTTTTTGCCATCCCGTCACAGCGAATTTTTAAATGATATGCAGGGCTTACTGCAGTTCTTTGATGGCGCGAGGATGCTGCAGAAATTTCATTTATTCTGTTTGTTAGCAACAAACCAGAGGCTAACAGCTTTCGAGGACGATGTGGATTAAACACTGCTCACGCCTGAAAGTGTCCTGTTGTCCTGCAGCTAACAGGGTCCTGTAAAGCCACTGGAATATCTTCCCCTCAGTGTTCATTCTGCAAAAGTAACAGGCACTGCTGAGGGAAGAAGCTTCAATGTTAAGCAGTCTACTTGGGGCGGGACTTTAACAGTTCTATGTTAGTCGCCTAACAGAGGTCCTTCCCGAAAGGACAATGATAAGCTTACTCCCCAATTCTGTTGCCTCACACAAGTTGCAACTGTTGAGTCTTCAAACTAACACTTGAAATGTTCATGTTTGTTTATTTAAAGTTTTTTATTTATTTAATACCTTTTTAAAACAATTTTTCCAACATAGCTCCCTTAAAATATAAGCACTGACTGGTCTATTGTCTACTTTTTAAACCAATTTCTCAGCTGTGGCTGGCGGAAATGCATTTAAAAATGATGCAAAAAGTCGCCAGCGAATGAAAGTATGTACCTTGTGTGTTGAGGCACCCCCCATGGAGGTTCTGGGAGCTGGGGGCTAGGGATATTCCGACCAAGGGTAGACCGCCCGCTGCCGTATGCATATTTGCATAATGGCTGCGCTGTTTCAAAACTTGCTAAACACTCTTGATAGACAAGATAAAACACTGCGCCCGCTATTTTTGTGCATAATTTATGGTGGGCAGGCCAGACCGCCCTCTCTCCAGGAAGACGTGCATATTTTCACCGGTGGGCTGCCCGGTGGGATGGCAGGTCCTTTGTTTCTCGACGCTTACAGGATCCTCTGGTATCTCAGTATTATTGTGGCTTTCACTAACTCGCTTAAAATGCCTACTGAGCTTCTTAATTAAGTTAAAACATTTGTAATTGCTTGTTTAAAATAACATACAATAAGATTTCACATGAGTTATGCTTCAAAAAGAACTTATTTCCGCAAATCCTTGTGCCAGCCACGCCAGCTTCCTTCTATTTTATTATTAAATTGTGCTTTGTTGGGTCCATAGTCAAGTTTCTGTTCACGGCGAACAAAAAGGTCGAGGGCATATTTATTTTGATTGAAAAATAAAATGAATTGATGAATTTATTATGAAAACATAAACGGGCATCACAAAGGCAATGGCAACGCTTCCTATAACCCTCCTCGACTCGCCTCGCCTAGCTCTCCCCCTGTCTTGCCCCAGCGCTCCGGCAGTTCCAATTTTGTGCAGTGAAAATTTACAATATTATTTCACCCCTCCAGCCACCAGCCAGCCACCAGGACCTCCCCAAATGGTCCGCCTTTGACACTTGCACAAAGCAAACTTGAAATTTGATGATTTCTCCTTTGTTGCCCTCGCTGTTGGCTGTTGGCGCTCCATTCAAGCCGAAGTAGGTCCAATGAATATTTACTTTAAGCATCATATAGGATGCTTTTTATATGCAGATTTGTGTTTACTTTCTCCCGCTCAGTCGAATAAATTCCCCGCCTTTACGGCACCTGTAATTCCACTCGGTTTATTTGCCTAATCACATATTCAATATGGCAAAGTGTATTGGAACAAATGCCAAGTGCTAAGCGCGTTTTTGGCGACAATTTTGTTTACGAATTATTATAATTTTCCATTCAATGATCCCCGGGTGTGTTTTCAAATTAACTTTTTATCTCTTTATTTATTAACTGGATTTGTGCAAGTTGTTTAGGCCAATTTAGATTGCCTTTTAAGCTTTGAACTTTCAAAATATTACTTGAATTCCTACACCATATATTTATTTAATTTCTCTTTCTTTTAAACTCTATTTTCAGCAAATAACATTTCTTGGTAAGTGAACTCCTCTTGCAAATATTCTTCAACTCAATATTTACAAATTTAAATAGTTGGCTTTGATCTTTAAACTTTTTTGAAAGAAAGCCGGAAGTGGAGGCCAAGAGACATACCTAAAAAATGTTTTTTGTAATAGCATAAAGCCTGTTTTTTTCCTGCTTTCCCAGACAGCTTTTTGTTGCTTTTCCTGGCTGCAGCTTCAACAGCTTTGTTGATGTTGAATTTTCCAAGGAAAATGCGCTTAAAATCTTTACTTATGGTTTCCCCAGGCAAACACGACGAGGGAAAGGGACAGCGCCAAATCTCAGCAGGAAGGGGGGAGGCAGGACTTTCAGGGAGGACTGCTGGATAGTGGGTGCTGGTGTTCGGGGGGTAAGCAAACATATTGCGCATACGCCATGTTAACCAAAAGCTTGGCTCCATTGTCAACAGCTGTTTGCTGTCTTAGTCCTGGTCATGGCTTGCCTGATCCTCTTTCTCCTCCTCTGTCCGTATCCCTCTCCATCTTCCTTTCTCTTTCTCTGCTTTGGTTCTATCTCTTTCGGTCCAAGTTTTTAATGACAAATGACATGGGGCTGTGGGCGACGCCACTCGCTGAGCTACTGGGCTTGCACAGTGAATAAAAAGGGATACAGTTCGTGTACTCTGAAAAGTATGCTATGAAAACAATCATATTCAAGGAATATCTCCCTTTTTCGTGCAGTGCTTGCTCTGCCCTTTTCCTTGTTCCATATGCATAGATGAATAACCTTCCTTCGCAGCCCGCAAAAAATTTAATGAAACATAAGAGACACAGACAACAACACTAGCCATGCACTGCCATGGCTCTGAAGATGTCTTGTCCTGCATCCTAGATGTTTGACTGTTTGTCCTGTTGTGTCCTGTGGCAGTATGCATAAATTGTCTAAGGGGAAGACAGCTGAGATTGATTTGCAGGCGACAGTTGCTGGTTGTTGTTGCCGTTGTCCGGGTTGTTAATGTTGATGTTGCTCCCGGTTGGTTGCCTAGTTCCAGTTGTTGCTAATGTTTCTACACAGCGATTTATTTTACCAATACTACAATTTCATAATTAAATTTCAAACCTAGACTCGTCTAAACCCTTTATTTACCAATATTTAACAAATCTATTCAAGTGGTCTACCCTTTAAAGTCATGTTCCTGCATCCATAACAAAGATATCACTTATTTTTGTTCAGTTGTCTTCCTGTTGTTATTATTTTTTGCACACAAGAAGGCTTTCGGCCAGCATCGGAATTAGAAAATTCAAACTCACATATTTTGCCAAGCCGGCCGAAAATGTTTTCATTTCATTTTATTCATTTTTCACTCAAGTTATTTTAGACCAGAAAAGAAATAACAAAAACCTAACTTGCATTTTCCGAGTAATTTCAATGGAATTTAGCTTGGACAAGAGTAGAGCAGCCAGAACAACAACAAAACCAAAAAAAAAAAAAATAGGAAAATGCGAATAAAATTGATTAAATTGTTTGCAGTTTAGCCAGTAAATTCAATAGACGCCGTTCAAACCATTCTCGCCACTTTTTCTGCCTTCCGTTTCCACTATCTGCCGGAGAAATTATTAAAAAGCGATTTTGTGGCGGAGAGCCCTGGGGTGGGGCCAGCAAATAGGGCTCTTGCCACATCGTTGGTTTTTATGGTTTCGCGCACGCACAAAACTTTTGAAAACAACAAAAGGCGCAACAAGAACCCAGTAGCAGTACCAGTGCCAGCAAAACAACATCGCCTTCTTAAATGCCAGTACACTATGGCCATGGCTGGGAAATGTTCATTATATCCGTTAATCGTGGAAATTTCGGGTTATATTAAATTTTCCAAGCACCTGGGTCTACCACAATTTCAGAGAGGATTAAGTTGCAGATATTATTCTGGCTAGAAGTTGTAGGAATTCTAATTAAAATGGGAACAGATTTTCTCAAAGAAATGTAGCTATGCCTCCCTGAGAGTATCTGGAAGTCACATACTCCTGGAATCCTATCGACCATTATGATTATTTTGTGGTTTTGCAACTTCTTCATGTTGCACCTGCAACATCCGTGCATCAGGGGCCGTAACAATGGCCAAAGTATGTAATATTAGCTACATTTGGGAAACTTTTCAGCCAAACCTGGACCTGGATAGAGAGCTTAAAGAGCACCACAGGCCTTCCCAGTCCAATTGGCGGTTAAACGAAAATTTATGCTGCCCAAATCAGAAAATGAAAAGGACTTCCGCCGGCAGAGCGAGGGGCGTGGTGATGGGACGAATTAAACCGAGGCCGAGTGCAACATTAAGTGGCACATAATTGCTTAATCTCTGCGGCTCTTACACGACATTGTAATAATTTATTTGACAGTCGCCCCGTACCCGTCCCTTCGGCGAGTCCTGATGCTCTCCCAGCCCAGAGACATGAAAATTAAAACGAAAATTTTTCAGCCTAGAGACAAGTGGAAGCGGGCTGGGCGGACGAGTGGGCAGACGGGACAACGTCAAGGCAAATTATGCAGTCAGCATGTCCCCGGGCAGGACCCCAAAAAGTGGTTAACAATACAGCGATCCTCGTCGCAAAGTTTTTTTTTTTGAGTTTGTGGGTCAGTAGAGGATTTATGGTTGGCCCAGGAGCGGCTTCAGGTCAGTATTAATCAAAATACAGCCAAGGACCGGAGGGATAATATGCAGATACACGTTCGCATTCAGATCCGATGCTGGTGTGTTTTGTTTCAGGAGATTGAATAAATTATCCAGAAAATGAATGCTTGCATTCTGGCCATTTTTCATATTTCCAGTCCATTTAATTCTTTAGTTCTAGGAATTTGAGGCAATTGTAGTTGCAACATATTGAGACACATCACAGTGAATAAATTTACACCTAATCAAGTGAATATTGAAACAAAGGTGGCCCAAGCCCACACAATGACAAACTTCAAGGATAATGCCTGCCTGCAGCTGCTTGTGACAAAGAGTGGGTCGGAAGAGTAATTGTGTGAGTGGCTTTACAAATGCGTTGCATAATTACGGACACATGATAGATTAATGGATTTTAATTAGAAAATAAGCAAATTCCCAGCTGGAATCCATGGTATTTTCAGTCATAAATCCCCTTAAGTGTGATTGATTGATTGAACTGGCTTTCTTAATCAATATTCTGAAATCTCTATTAACTTTAAAGGTGTTTACAGCATCATCCAAGAACCTAAGAGCTTATTCCAATATCAAGATATAAAGTTATTGCAATATTTTGAGATTCTTTTTTGTAATATTTGTTTATACCACCCACAATATCCTTTTAAATGCATTTTCTGGTGCTCTGGCTGTGACAGGCACCCGCCTAAGGCCTTTATCTGTGTTAAATGATGGTATCGCTTGTTGCCTTTCCCTATTTTTTTTTTTGTTGCAGAAACACACACACACACGACCGGGAAGTGCGGACAGGAGCATAAAATATGCAACCAGCTCTGCCGTTGCACTTTTGAAATATCGTTTCGTGGGTGTCGCATTTATTTACCGAAAGTGAACTCCCGAGGGGGGCGGACAGTGTCCCAGCCCCGTTTAAGGCTCACTTTACAGCTCTTTCTGGCAAAAAATCGGCGAGCAAAATGTGCATATTTTCAATATGATGCCGTGTCAATAACAGTTAAGATTATATTGCCCAGACTTCTGGGTTTTCCCATTCAGTTTCCCCCCACACCCATCCACTTTTCACGTAACTCAAATGTATCACGGTAGAGGGAGGAACTCGATTTATTTCCAGAAGCCCCACCTCGGATTCTGTTGCGATTTCAACCGATCGAAGAACTACACTTTATTATTCATTACGAACCGATGAGTTCTGGGAATTTTTACAGTCAATGAACAGGATTGTTGCCTAATTGACGAAAGGGTTTATTTTTTCGCCCTATCTGCTGCATCATAATTGAAATTAGAAAAGAAATCCCCTATTCAAAGGCTTTGGCATCTTTTAAGTGATTACCCAGAGGAAAAAATGCCAACTTTCTGAAGATTGAAAACTTGTTGGGCGCTAGGAGCTGGGAGCTGGGCAGAGGAGGCAGGCAGTGCATTGAATTTCTGCCAAAGACTTGGTTAAACCGAAAACTTCTGGCTTGGGTTGGGTTCTGGCTTTCGCCTTGCAACGTATCCCTTTCGCAGCCCCTTGCCGCCGAAAGCATCACGCTTTTCAGCCACAAAGTGAGAAACACCACAAGCGCCAAATATTTCATGGAAAAACTGCAAACACAAACGAAAATCCAACAAAAAAGTGAGAGTATGTGGAAGATACCAGAAGGACTAGTCGGTGCAGTGAGAAAAAAGCACTAGTATCACGAAATAAATTGAATGATTTTTCCAGAATCTAGATTCTAAAATATTTGTGTCCACTAGTCCCATGTTTAAATTGAAAACTCGGAAAATCTACTTGGAGATTTCATGAAAAACTTGAAAAGCTAGTGCCTCTGTTGGATATTTGTGTGTTTTCATCGTCTAAATAGTTCCCCTCGAGGAGGGCAAACAGAAAAATATATAGTATATGGTATAGTATGGTATAGAAGTGTGGAGGCATGATTTTTTGGAAAGCAGCCAAAGGAAAAGGAAAAGCGCAGCACAAATACGCATATCAAATTTCTCGCCAGCGCAAACAGAAAACTGAGAAAATCCAACAGCCCGAGAACTCGAGCGAGAGAGAAAGTGTACAAGAGTCCTTTTTTCCTCAACACAAAATAAAAAGAAGAGAAAAACAACAAAAATGGAGACACACTACCAACTATATGTGTGTGTGTGTGCTGGTGTGTCGCACTCAAAGGACTTTTGACTTTGCGTGCAACTGAGCATATGAGCGTGATTTCTGCATTTGAGCTTTGCTGGGGCATAAATGAAAGTCGGACGAGGGGGTTGGCTACTCCACAGAAGGCCCTGGGCCTGGGTGTCCAGTTTGAATCCTCCCATCCTGTTTGTATCTGCCCTGCCCCAGACTCGTCCTTTTCTGGCTGCAAAAAAGCCTGCTGAAATTTCAAGCACTTTTGACACTTTTACAGACACAGAAAGAAAAACAAATATAACATGTTCCAGTTTCCCTAATTTTTTACAAAATAAATATGCTTTTAAAATTTTTAAATAAATTTGAATCCCAAAAATGTTGTTAAAATATTCCAACAGTTATTATGTATCTGGAGAGTGGGTTCATCTCTGAATCCTGGCATAGTCTTACACAAAGATTTACGTACAAAATGTTGACATAAAGTACGCCAAAGTGGAATTGCATTTCGTATGTAACTTGAGTATGCTCTTTTGTTAACACGATGACGATGCTGATGCTGATGATTCTGGCTATGATGAAAATGATGATGGTTTTGCTCCCAAAGCCCAGTCATTTTCCACTTGTCGGGGGTCAGTCCAGCCCTCAAAAAATCCCACTTTTTACACTCTTTGGGCATTTTTAACAAGGCTGAACTCCCACCCAGGCCCACACTCGCCCACACACACATTTGCACACATAAGTGGGTCTCCGATACTCAAAATACTGTTGATTGTTGCAAAAGCTGTTGTAAATATCAAAGAATGTGTTTTCACTCCCCGAGTGTGAAGTGAAATATTTCCAGAATTTTCGGTTGTCGGATTGCCAAAAACGTAATATCTCAAGGCACACAAAATATTAAAAATAAATTAAATTCATTCAAGCCGAGAGTGAAAATTTAACAATTTAATCAAATAACTCGAATTTAATTCATATTTGGGCTGTGACATTTATAGTTTGATTTGCGACACATTTTGTTGTTCCTACAGATGGTAAGGAGAGCCCATAGACCTATTCTTTTAAAATAACTTTTAAAATTTGGGAAGTATACACGACGAAGCGATGCCCCTAACATGACATGCTTCCATACGATCCTTCAGCTGGGGATGTATGGGAAGGACCCATAAGGCCCACAGCGATTTTTTTTTTAGATTTTTCTTCATTTTTTCCGAAGGGATCCCTTCGAAAATGGGGATGAGTATGGAAGGCCCCATATGGCCCACTGGGATGTCTATATCTTTGGCAGTTTTCATCATATCCTGAAGCGGAACACCTCAAACGATTTGTAGATCGATTCTCTATCAATCTGCATCAAAACCTGAGAGAAAAATATTTTTTTTATTTTTATTCATTTTTTCCGATGGGATCCCTTTGAAAATGGGGATGAGTATGGAAGGCCCCATATGGCCCACTGGGATGTGGGCCACTATATCTTTGGCAGTTTTTATCATATCCTGGAGCGGAACACCTTAAACGATTTGTAGATCGATTCTCTATCAATCTGCATCAAAATCTGAGAGAAAAATATTTTTTGATTTTTCTTCATTTTTTCCGATGGGATCCCTTCGAAAATGGGGATGAGTACGGAAAGCCCCATATGGCCCTCAGGGATGTCTATATCTTTGGCAGTTTTTATCATATCCTGGAGCGGAACACTTTAAACGATTTGTAGATCGATTCTCTATCAATCTGCATCAAAATCTGAGAGAAAAATATTTTTTGATTTTTCTTCATTTTTTCCGATGGGATCCCTTCGAAAATGGGGATGAGTACGGAAAGCCCCATATGGCCCTCAGGGATGTCTCTATCTCTGCCAGGTTTCACCTCATTCCGATTCTTGAGAGGAATACCTTAAAAGACTTGTGGATCGATTCTCCATCAATCTGCATCAAAACCCTGAAGCGAAATTATTTTTGGATTTTTCTTCACATTTTCGGGTGGAACGCCCTCGAAAACCTGGGAGTGTATGGGAAGACCAAGAGGGCCCACCGGGATCCTTAAGCGGAATTCTCTTTAAGAATTGTGATTCTCCATCGATTTGCAACAAAAGCCTGAAGAAAAATGTTTTAATTGTTTTGAAAATTTGTTGGTGGACTTTCATAAAATTGCAGGACGTGTAAGTCCCTGTGAATCCCAATTCATTCATAACCATTTTGCTTCTTAAATGCAACTTAAAATAATAGCGTTGGTGCGAAGTCTAGAGTCTAGACCATCCTTCAAACCTAAGCCCGGGATGCTGCACTCTCTCATCCATGCTCTTCTGCGCTGCACTCCTTGGCTGTGCATTAACCCTGGGACTTAGCAGACTGCGCTGGACACCTTGGAGTTTTTACTTGCAAGTCTTTATTATTTCTTTTTCGTTCGAGTCGCTGGGTGGGTGGGTGTTTGTCTATGGAGATGGCGACGTAATTACGGCAAACGGACGCCTGGGGCGCCACTTGGGGGCACTTGCAGCTGCAGCTCCCACTCCTGTTCGGCACCCAGTCTTACATTTTTCAGCACTTAAGTGGCCTTTAACACCTGCTGATGCTGCTTGTTGCAGGTGCAACAATGTTGTTGCTCCTGTCATGTCCTTTTCTTGTCTGTTCCGCATGCAGCGCAGCAGCCATTAGTGGTGCACCGGGATGTGCTGGAGCTATTAAATAAATTTAATTTAAATAATAAACTAATCCGTTCAGATAATTGTTCAATTAGCAATTCAATTTGAAAGTGATTTATCCTTTTGAGAATTGTTCAAACACTTTAAATATTTTAGGCTTAGAGGCTAATTGTTTTCCGTGCAATTCAAAATCCGAAAAGCAAACGCTACGTGACCATAAATAAAATTGACAAATGCGGTTTCTGTTTTTTGCATGATTTTTATTTTTATGGCCGTAATATTTCCTGGATTCCCAACCGCATTTTGCGTCAAATTCGCCAAATTAAGTTTCGTTGCAAAATTGTTATGCAAATTGCAGAGCAGAATGGAAAGCAAATTGTATATTCTATATCGCGATTAGCTCAAGGCAACTCAATTAGTTTAAACGCAAGTCCTTCCTAGGACAGACTCGAAATAAGGACGAAAAAAAATATCGAGAAGATTTCTCGATAATGATTGGATTATCGTTTTCATTATCATTACATTTAATTTTTTTTGTCCTGGCGAGCGAAGAGTGAGTTGAATTTTTGATTTTGCCGGAAGGCAGATGTAAGTACATTCGATAATCGCAGGGCTTTTGTTTTAAAGCTTACATAACATTTAATTTGATTGCTGCATACGCTCAGACGCTCAAATAGCCATGAAAACATATTGAGCAGCAACAGCAGAGGCGGAAAAGGCAACAAAACCGGCAGCAGCAACCCATAAAAGGCTGTTTTATTAACTTCCACACAAATACAAGAGCAATGGTGGAGCAATAGGGCGGGCGGGCTGGCTGTGTGGGCTGGGTGGGCTGTGTGGGCTGTGTGGGTGGGCTTCGAGAGCCTCTGGCAATACAACAAGCGGCAGCAGCAACGGAAACAAAGTGGCCTATAAGCACATCAGCAAACAGAAGAAAACGTTCAAACGGCAACACGTCCAGGTGGCGAAATATTCAAGAAAGGTTTTGACACTTTAAAAGGGAATAGTTCTCATTAATATCATAGTTCTTTACAAAACTCTCTAAAATATATCCCAAAAACTATAATTTTTATGAAATTTTAATCTATAAACTTTAGTTAAATGTCATAATATTTAATATCTATTTGAAAAAAAATACTTTCAATATCAGTCATTGCCTTTTGTCGGCTGGGCAATTATCAGGCACATGGAGGACAATCAAATACTCGCACACCCTCCGAACAGACACAGATACAAAGACTCACTCAGACACACGCAGAACACGGATAGCTATAAGCACATACAATTCAATTTCCTCAAAATGTTGTATTTATTATTTCCTCATTGCATTTGGCGATGACGTTGTCGCTGGAGTTAGTCCGTAAATCGGAACAGTTAAGCAAACGTGGTGGGGGACGACCAGGAGGACATGGCAGACCATGGCAGGGACTGAGCAGCACACACACAAAGCTATTGGATTACACACACACATACAAGAGGGGGTTCTAATAGGATTTATAAATATATAAAATATTAACTACTAAACTATCATATCATGAAAGTAATCAATTAAAATTGTTATATTTCTAAAGCAGAAATTTGATTAAAAAGTGTAATTTTAATGTGCTTCCTCCTACTTTTCTGCCCACAACTGTATTCATGAAATTTGACAATATTGTTGGCATACAAAAGGCAACATCCGAGCAGGTAAGGAAGACACAGTCGGATGACAGAGGCGGCGGAAGGCAAAGCTCCATGGCCGGTAAAGGGGGGTAGCGGGAAAAGGGATAAGGAAGGAGGAAGATCCTGTGTGCAAGGATTTCATGCTTTAAACAATGCGATAAAATGGTATTAGTCACGTTAAATTGAATTTATTTAAGCGCGCTTTTAGGCGCCCCAACAGGCAAGGCTCTCTCTTAAGCTCCTGCTCTCCCATCTCCCACCACCCTCCTGCCCCGCCCACCCTATACCGCCACATCCTTTATGGCTTTGTGTGTACGTGTGTTTTGTTTGTATTTGTATGCGAGTTAAGCCTCATTGTCAGCATATCCTTTGAGTGTTTTATGTTGCAACAGAGCTTGCTGGCTTCAATTGCTACCTGAGTTTATCTCCCCGTATTCATGCATCTCCCATCTCTCTCGCGCCAGCCATGCCCCCTCTCTTTCACGCTCTCTATTAAATACGAAAATTATGCAAATTATGCGGCCTTATTAGATTTATTTGTGGCATTCGGGACTGTTTTTGTGTGTGTAGGGGTGTGGTTGTGTGGTGCTTTTTTCCCTGTTTTAAGTAACCCCCGCAGGGATAGATAGTACCGGCGAAAGAGAGGGGTGTAACAGTGCAGGAAAGAGACGGAAACAGAGGTGGGAATGTGCAAAAGAGACGGCGTTCCTCGTGCTGGTTATTGGATAGCCGGGAAATGATTTACGCGCTCCGACTGCGACCAACAACGCTTATGAGACAGTGAATTATGACTGCCGGTGGCGGTGACATTCCTTTGGAGGCGTGGCAGGTGGCCGGTAGGCGAGAAAAGCCAGAAAGTAGTGGAGACAGAGTGGAAAACAAAGCATAGGGTTCCATGGACCTACAAGTCTGTAAAGGGTATAGTACTCTGGTAACTATCAGGACACTAGTAACTATCGGGTATATCAGATCAAAGGGCATTTGAAAAATATTCGAAACTTCCTCTGGAAAACTCTCCCCCCTGGATCTACGCAGATAATTCCATCGAAATTTATGCAATTCCGACAAAGGCACTCCCCAAATGGAAATCCTGCTAGAACATCAACAAAAAACAAAGAAAACAGTGCTGATCAAGTGCAAATGCTCGACAAAGCCACTAAACCGTTCCCCGCACACATACATATGCACTGGCATGTGCACACCATCTGTGTGTGTGAGAGGAAATGCAATTGAGAGAGGCGAAAAGCGGAAACAACAGTAAAAAAGGATTAAGCCATGTTGTAATTGTTTTGGTCTGCACCAGCTTTTGTCTCTTTCTTTTAGACTCTCGCCCTCTCTCTTTCCTGCTGCCCCGGCTGCATAAATATTTAAAATTTAATTGAAATTGCTTTTGTACTGAGCTATCAGGGGGAGGGGGGTAGTGGGCAGAGGTGGGGTGGTGCTAGGTGGCCTTCGGGGCTTGGGCTTCGCTGGAGATCGAATAACAAGCGTTTGGCAGCTGTGTGGAAATCAACGCCCGAAAGCGTGCCACACACACTGAGGAAAATGTTGGATGGCCCGGGAAAAGTGGTTGCTCCCCTGGGGGGCACATACTTTCGACGGGGGCATGTATCCCGATATCAACTGGAACTACAACTAGCTGCGTTCCCGGCTTGTTTACTGATGTCCGGGGTTTTGGAATAATCAAGGGCAGGCAGAGGAATGCGCTAGATCCATGGGTGGTATCATAAAACCTCTTTCACTTCTCTCTGTACATGGGTAGCCATTTTGGCACCCACCTAGCCATTTCCTTTTCGGACAAAGGCAACGGCAACGGCAACTGCGGTATTCTGCATGCTGCATGCTGCATACTACATGCTACATGCTGCGCCGGGCGACACACAGTGCGTATGCGTTATATGGCTTGTTATTTATCTTTAGCTCATTGCTCTCGGACCAGAGCAGCTTCAGTCCTCAGCTCACAGCATACTGCCCTGCCAATAAACTGGGCGCCAGAAAGGACGACAGATAGGAGGCAGAGGCGAAGGGGCGTGGCTGCAGCACTCAAGGGCGTTTAATTGAATGTACGTGACACGGCACGAGCCCAGAATGGATCGGCTTCCGAATGGAATGCGCCGCCGTAGACACATTAACAGTGGCAGTGTGTCGGACCCACCTTGACATCGTTGCATTTGTACTGTTGCAGGTTGCAGGTTGCTACTAGCTGGTTGCAGGTTGCAGGTTGCCGGTTTCTGGTAGCAGGTTACTGGCTTGCTCTGAGTGCTCCTTGTGCCGGCCATAAATCAATGCAAATTACACTGCCATTGCCACGCCTCTCCCCTGGCTCTCTCCGGCAATGACATGGCCGGAAGCTTAACACATGCTCCTTTGGGGAGTTGACGGCTTAACGAGATGATTTCCAAAAGTATTGCTTAAGGAAGTGAGAGTTATGGAGATACAATGATGGAAAGTCAATCAATTATTTAATATATCAACAAAATTATAGTCAGTTTTAGTAAAGAAAACTGTAGATCTAGCTTACTTTGAGTCAGGTTTTCAATCCACCCTCGCAACTTTCTCCCCTGAACCCTGAACTGTGACAATTTTTCAACACAACTCGCACAATTTTGCATTTTAATCACTCACTCAAAGAATGCTTACAATGATATAATCTTTTCGGTAACTCCTGGGTCGTTGGAATCTCTTGCAACCGGGGTTTTGTGTGTGTGTGTGCTGGAGTGTGTGTGCACATACTGATGCAAATATGCTGTGGCTTTATGTTTGTGAGAGTGCAATTCCCATGCATGTTCAACATGATTAATTTCTGTAATAACTCGATTGGAATCACGCGCCAGCAGCAACTTTTCCATCAGGCATTCCACACACACATTGGGATACCCATGGCGTATATGTAGTATGAGTGTGTGTGAGTGAGTGTGTCCCTGTTGGCCATGCACGTTCCGTTTTTCGCCGCGTACGTGAGGATGGGTTGCTCCTGAAGGCCATGGGCAGTGCCTAGAAAGGGTGTTCTAGCAGAGAGCTTTAAAAATATTTTATTTGCTATTAAATTTATAAATATTTGTAATACTTAGAACTCTCATAAAAACAAAACTATATAAAATAAACTCCCATTGCTACGCCCCTGACAGAATGAAGGCAAGCATCCTCCATACCCGATCAGCTTGTTTTCCATTCCGCTTCTCTGTGGCGGCATTTAGCATTTGACTGCAGCCAGCGAAGCGCACAGGGGCGTCGACTGGGGGGCTTCAGATGATGGGGGGCCCATGCTCTAGTTAAATCATTTGCATCCCGCCCCCTGGCGCCCCAGTGCGGACCCCAAACCATCATGCAGTTCAATAAGTTTTAATGCACTTAATTAATTCCCAATGCGTCTGAGCGGAAGAGGGAGACGGCGATGGGGGCGATGGCGAACGAAAGAGATAGCCACGTTTGCCATGGCAAATTGGATTTTAAAAATATTTCTTTTTGCCCCAACTGGAGTTTGTCAATAACATTAGCATTCCTTGGCTCTCAGATCAAGCCCTGCACTCCGCCGCACGCCGCCCGCCTCCCAGGGCCATCGGAGTCTGTTTACCTAATTTAAGTTATTCTAATTCAATTAGTTCATCGTCTAATTAATCGCATTGCCATCGCAGGGTTGCCATCTCAGCCATCACAACGCTCCTCTGCCTCCTCCTCTCGCTCAAGTCAAACGGAAAATGCAATTTAGTTGAGTAAATATCGGATTCGATGATGTAGAGGATGCATTTGCAGATCCAGACGGCTGTCGGATTCTGCATGGAAATTGGATTACAATCAGCTTTTTTAAAATCGGCAAATCCCCACATTTTCAACACAGAAACATATTCTTATCTGGTAACCCTGGCCAGTGGTATTCTCGACGTTGGCCACACTTTCCATCCAAGCAGGCCTTGACTTCCTCAAAACTTTGAAAGCCTCAGAAATGCTTAGAATTTCCTCATTCGACCGGCAGCAGCTCAGCTGCATGGTCCAATCATTTTATTATTTTCTTTTCCATTTTTACTTTTTATTATTTAAAAATTAATAATATTAAAAATATATTTATATTTATTTCTTTATTTTGTTTTGCCTTGGCTATGGCTGTGGGAAGTCCTTGCGTTGGGCTTCCCAGTCCTCTCCATCAAATCTTTTATTTTTGGTTTCTTCTCCATTTTTAAATTACTTTTTACTTTAATTATGAAGTACATGCAATAGTTCTGATTTTGGAAGCATGAAAATTTGTCAATTAATATTGGCGTTTAGAACCTGTTCCTGTACCCGTTCCCGTTCCGGTTCCTCAATTCATCCCTGATAAAAATTTACCTTTTATTTATGATATTTCTATTGTTTTTCATTTATTATAATTATAAAATTCCATGGTTCTAGTATACCCACGGTTTCAGTACCATAGATCATTCGGGTTATTGCTGATTTACTTCTTGACTTTCAAACCAAAATATCTCTTGAGTTTTTATTTTCTAGAAATGGAAATCCTTGGTGGTAGTAATACGCTTCTGTATCTTCTTTTCTTACTTTTTTATAATTTATATTTAAATTTATTAATTTGCTAATTTTAATTAACATTGGCTTGTTCGAAGTACCAGCGGCCAGAGTTGACTGAGAAATGAGTCCCTTATTTTAAATTTTATTTACAACTAAAAAAATTACAGTATTGGTAGCTGATTTTTATTTATTTATTTGATGCATCGGTATCACTTGGCCATCTTAATCTTCAGTGTGTGCATCTTACTTTCCAATTAAAAAATAGAATAAATGCAAACATTTATTTTTTCAATTAATTTGCATTATTGGTAGCTGATTTGTCTTCTTTGATTTTATTTTATGTTCCAGCATCACTAGTTCGATTCATCCTCTGCATCTTCATTTTCATATAAACATTTAAACATAACATTTTTTAAATTAATCGTTGGTTGCTGTTATTTTTAATTTATTTATTTCGGAGCACCTGCATCACTTGGTTTGTTCGTCGTCCGCATCTTCGTATTTTTTTTCATTTAATAAATATTTTTAAAATGCAACCTATACATATCTTTTAACCTATCATATTTGGTTGCTCATTTATTATTATTTATTTATTTTGCATTTGATTTTACAACGTGATAGATGGAGCTCGCTTGGTGGCCTCTTGCACTACAGAGAAAAACAATGAAGCCAGCCGAATCTCGGCGAGAAATTCAATTGCCAGTGCTCGCGAGCGGGATTTGCTTAAATTAAAAGCAAAGTCAGTCTGGGATGCGAGTACAAATTGCTGGAGAAGCGTTTATTTGTCATAGGATTTGGCCAGCCAGCCGAACAGTGGCCGAAGGAGGAGTGGCAGGAGGTCGGTCGGGCAGGAAAGCTGCAAAGCAACAATACAAACAAGCCCATTGACAGGCGTACCGAAAGAAACAGCTCGAAAAAAGGTGACTGTGCGTGGAGCGGGGCCAGAAAGGGGGGATCTGGTGGCTGAAATACGAGAACCAGCCACGGCCACAGCGGTTAGCTGTGGCGATGACTTAACGGATTTTCAATCTCAGTCGCAGGACGGCAATACCGCCATTTTTCCACAGCTCCCGGTGGGTGCAGCTGAGCCTGGCTACCAGGAAGAGTTGGGTATTTTGGGACTACCCAAGATTGGTAACACAGATCTGTAGATTAGAATTTTATCTGGAAATAAAAGTAATGAAGGAAAGCGCTCTTCTGGTTAACCGACTCTTTTTCAAAGAATAAGGTAGTGCCACAAGGTATCTCGAAGCTGAAACGCTAAATATAACCTGGCCACTTTGCCGCCGATATTTATATTTATTTTATTTCCTTCCACCAGGCAGGCAGGCCAACCCACACCGTCCCTGGCCGCTCTTTTTGTTGTATTAACACTGGACAAGCGCTTGTTTGTTTGTTTGTTTGCCAGCTCGTCTGTCGCTTTCTCTGTTTGCTGGAAACTTTTACTACAGATGGGTGGAGATGGTGGAGAAATCGGCGAGCCAGAGCTGGCCAGAGCGGGGTGTTACATCCGCAATGCATTTCCTTGCGGAGTTAAAATAAATTGCGAATAGTAAAAACCACCAATAAATTGTCATTTCCGTAAGAGGGATATTACATTTTTTAAATTTATGAGCGTGTGTGGACTTTTAACAGAACAGCAACAAAAAAAAACCGAGAGAGACACACAAAATAAATAAAAAAAATAAGCAGTGTGGGCCAATGTTTGCATGTCCAGGGCTACTGTGGCTCCAAAAAAGTTAAATCGAACCGGAATGCTGTAAAAAGTTTCAAACCCTTTTCCGCTCGAACTTCAGCGAAGAGAAGCTTCAATCCGCCGAAAATTCTAATTAACTGATAAACAAAAAGTTGTCTGTGATGGCTGCCCAGCCAGCCACTCCGCTAACCCGCCATCCCGCCACCCGGGGAAAATGAAATATTATTCATATGCATTGACATTGTGAAAATTGCCAAAAATGCTGCAGCGGACAGGTCGGGTCAGACGCTTAAAAAACGATGGGCGACACGCCGACAACGGGGCGTATGTGTAATGTGCAGCAAGACACACAAAACCAAATGCAACCATAACAGATTATAATAAAGTTTATCGATTAATGTGTAAAACAATGCGTAACTCGTCCCACCAACCCACTCCAACTCCCGCCCGCAATTCGAAATGGCATGTTCGGGTGTAGTAGTATGTTTCAATATGCTCACCGCCCGCAGTCCATTTTCCAGGGCCCCCAACCCATCCTTAGGAGCGGTTTTATGGTAAATTTATGTTTGACCAACTAACTTTTTTCGATTTGCCCGACACTCGATTATGACAAGGGGTTATTTCAGATATTTGATGAGATTGGAGAGTGATTACGATGAAATTATTTTTCGATTTATTCTCACTTGGTATTTGGAATGGAATCGACAATGGAGTTTATTTAATTGCATGAATAAAACATTTTCTATTCTAAATAGAATTCTATTTATTTCCCTCTGAATTAGTGTACTTTATGTAGTATACTATCACAATCTTTCATCTTATAAGTAAAATCCCTTCTAATTACTGGTGAGGGTGCTCCCATATTCGATCCTTTCGCTTTCCATTCCTGGCTTACTATTTTGTGTACTTTGTGCGGTTTCTGCAGCAATTTTCGTTTTGACATCTCTTTTGGTCGCTCCCTGGCTCTACCTTTTGGATTTGTGTGTCCTTTTTTTCGCCGCCAAGCTCGTAGATTATTATTTGTACATTTTCCAATGTGTGTCTGTGTTGTAGTCGGTGCTGGTGCCGTTGTGGGTTGGCAATTTGCATGTGGTTATGCGCAAATTTCATTGTTAAGCACCGGAGTCAGAGCTGAAGGCCACTGCATCAACCAGGTGCAGGTGTTTAGTCGCCAAAAAGGGATAGCACTTCTTGAAAACAACAGACTTTAAAGGGCTGGAGATTATCTTATCTATATTATGAATAGGAATATTCTGAATCCATAAAGTAGGTGCTGCCCTAGGCCAATACCATTTTTTGAGCTACTGCTACCATTCGTCGGCACTCGAAATATGAATATTCATTTGTAATCTGGGCATTAGCAGCCAGGACTGCAGGTGTTGGCCCGCCTGTTATTGCTGCTGCGGTAATTAGCTGCTAATGTTTGTTGAGAGTCGTTGCCATTGGCAGTGGGAGGGGGCTCTGGATGGCACTGGAGTGCATGTAATTGGATGCGTCAGATTGCAAGCTAATTATAAGCAATGCAAATACAAGCAAACCGCCGAAATTTTGACTAAGTTAGCATTGGCCCGCCCTACTCCCGCCCTCATAGCTCGCAGGCGTACAGCCTCTATGTATTTTTGTTTTTGGGCTGAAATAGGGTATATATTTATATCCAAACTAATAGCGGGCTATAAATCTGGCCGAGCCACCGCCCTAAGCCAAGATATAAAAGCATAAAAGTTTTCACGATAAATTTCACAAACAAACACCTGAGATACATCATTAGATTAAACACAAAAGATACAACGCGGCAGTGGCGAGGGAGTGTGGCTAAAAGGGAAAATACAAAGATATTGGCCTTGGCTTTTCCGGCACTGGGAAGTGAGTTGATGGAAGTGGTTCAAAAATAAAATTATTTCAAATAAAATATACAGACTATAAGAGGTATAGTAAGAGATTCAATAACTCCTTTAGTTTGAGAATAATTTAAATTATTTTTTGGACCTTAAGTAATAAAATTATAACCCACTGTACCAGGTAATGTTCTTGTTTTTCCCCACCGCTTCGTGGCAAGCTCATTAGTGAAAAATTACTTCTGCGGTGACTTATGTCATTTTGCATGAATTTGTATTTCTGCTTTTGTTTCCTTCAGCATCCTCCTCTCCGCTGGCTGCTTTGAGTTTGTGGCTTGCGGTTGGTCTTGGCGAAGAAATCGCTGGCCATGAATCATCATCTGCATCATTTGGCCAACGAGCTACGGAAGGGAAGGGAAATGAAGGGTAAGGGCAAGGGCAGCTAGGATGACAGTTGACAACGCTGAGGGGAAAATCCTTTGCCGGCTTTAAGGCAAGCCAATTTTTCCGTGTCGTTACGTGCTGCAATTGCACAGATGTCAGGCAAAACTTTGTTTGGCTTTGGCAGGCAAATCATTAAAACGGAATGCCAAGCATCCGTCCGGAGATTGCTCAGCAACTTGTCTTTCCCTCTTACCCTCATGTAGAACAGGCCGCAAAATGTTCGTTTAATGAAGCCCGTTAAATACGCACACACGCGTCATGAAATATTATTAAAGCTCGCCTGCTGCTGTGGCTGGTAATTAAAAAATTGCTCATACGTCACGTGGGCCGATCCCCCCCTTTCTCGCTTCTTTAACGCTTTTCCATAAATGTTACACATACGCACGCCGCGGGTGGCTGAAGTCAGCACTGAAATGTCAACAGTAAATGTTAAAATTTAATAATGAAAAAAATGGAGCCACCGCGGCAGAGTGAAAAATTACAAAATACAATGCCTGGTGAAGCAGGCGAAAATAATTTTATTTATATTTCATCAAGCATTTAAATTTTAACACTTTTTTTTGTCAAATCTTGCTGTTGAAGCATTAAGCTGGAGGGCTTTGGGCCCAGATCAGATCAGATATGTACGGATATCTGGTTAATTTGTGTGGGAGTCAGCCCTGTCTCGGAAGGCTTTAAATATCCAAAGGATGACAGCGAATAAATGCAATTACTTTCAGCTTGGCCTTTATTTAATTTACAAATAATGGCATAACCTTCCAAAGCACTCCCATAAAATGCAATTTTCAAAGTCAATCCCTCTGCCGCTGATACATTTTGGCACATGGCATTCGTTCGTGGGTTAAATAAATTAAATTGTTACAGGATAATCGCCGAAAAAGAGCAAAACTTTCCGTCAATGAGGAATTTCTCTGTTTGAAAATTAAATTAAAATGCCAGCGCGCAAAATGCTGGTGAAAGAAATGTATTTTCTTGATAGTTTTTTTTTTTATTTATATTTTTGATGTGTGTGTGTGGTTAGTGCTTTGGCCAGCTGCTGTTAAAAAAGTGGCATGGTTATGGTACAGGAAAAAAATATGGAAAACTTTAAAGAAATAATTTAACATTTTAAATGGATTTTTGAAGTATTCATTCCCTGAAATTCTTTGATTTAATGATGCAATTTTATTTAATATTTGTGATAGTTTTATAGTTTAAAAAAAACTTGTTTCGCTTAGTGGCAATACTAGCCTCAGCACGCGCTGCTCTCCCATTCAACCTAAGGACGAAGGACGAGCTTGCCCCTCCTTCGCGCCCCCCAGACGCTGCAGCATTTTCATCAGCGCATCGCACACCGCGTTGTCATTTATCAAAAAAGCTAAAAGAATATATTTGCATTCTGAAATATGGCATTTTTATGCATTGGTGTGTTGCATTTTGCAAAACGGCAACAGCATCCCAGCGTCCTCCTGCCATAAATGAAAAAATTTCATATGAAATGCGAATTCATAAGGCGAGAAATATACGTCGAGATGTATGGGAGTTTGCGGTGTGTGTTGTGTATACGCCACGTTGCTCGCAATTTATGCAGACATTCACTTTACACACAACCCATGGACGTTACTTCGACACATAAACACACCTATACGGATGGTCGTATATTCGCGTAATACCCGCCGGTGAGAAAGTTCTGCAAGTAAGTGCATTGGCCAGTTCTTTTCAAACTGATGACTTGTCTGAGAGGCGAACGCTGAAAGGATTCCTGTACAGGATGCCTAATGAAGCTAAAAACTACACAGCTTGCACAACAATATTTATCATCGTAATATCTGCAAAGTATCCTTTATCTGCAAATTTCTTGGGAAAATAAATAAAATATCTTGTAACAACTACTACTTTTTTGCAGTTGTACCCCATCAAAAAATAGTTGAGGCAATGCTGCCCCTGAACCATTTTCTATACCAGAAACTGCCCCAATATTATTGCAGATGAAGCTGTGGTAATTTGCCTCGGGCCTGGCCCTTTCGCCCTGCTCTCAGTATTCAAACATAAAGACACAAATGGTCGGCATAAAATACAAAGCTTAATGCTTTAATAAAATGCCTCATGGGCGCTCACACATGCTATTCAATTGCCAGTGGAGCTCCGAACAAATTAAGCATTGGCCACAGTGTCCTGGGTGGTGCCAGGAGCTGTGAAAGAGACGGAGCTGGGCACTGGCATATGCAATAGCACTTTAAGCACAGTTCGGGCTCAACAATCTCCCTTACCCTTCAGCTCGGCCCAGAAACCACCTGCCAATGCTACATTTTACTTGTACAACAGTTTTTGTAGCTTCTTTCAGATACTCAGTAGTCGGAGAGTTGCTGGGAATAGAAAATGAATGCTAAAGGATAGTTTAACAGATATATTCTTCACAAGTTATCCTTCGAAGAACTTATCATTTTAATCTTTTATTTAAAATTCGCAATGATATTCTAGACTAGTCTAGACTTCTATTATCCCTTCAGTGCCTACCCTTTAAGGGAGTGCCAATTTTATATCCTGTTTGTTACCCCCTTTCACTATTTTATGCTTGTTCGTTTTCCTTTCTACTTTATTCCTCGCATCTGCTGCTCTATACTTTTTTGGATGTTTACTAATTAACCGAAACATGCGCTCCTTGTAGTTACGCCTTACTTTGCCACTTCCCGTTGTTGCTGCCACACGAGCTAGTGTTAGTGCGTGTCCTGCAACGTGCTAGTGTGTGTGCTGGCATTGATGAAAGGCCTGGAAGGAATTCCGGCAAGGGCTCTACGTATGTGTATTATTTTGCAATTAACAATCTGCGCCTTCCAGCAACGCCCATATACTTTAGTAGCAAAAACCAAAAAAAAAAAGAGAAAGGCTCTTCCGAACTCGAATTTATTGACTTTAAGGCTTTTTTGGGAGATGCCGGGAATTTAATTCGCTCGTTACCCGCTGCCCATACGTCCCGTGTGTCCGCTCTTAATGAGCTGATAATGAATTTATTAAATTCACTACTCGTTTGCATTTTATAGTCCAGTCGAGTCTATCCCATAGATAAATTAACTCTTCGTGTGCGTTTTTGCTCGCTTTGTATTTTTCATGGAGCTACCACCGCTCCCAGCCACTCAGTTGGCCAGCGAAATTATTTATTTATTATTTATGCAGAGTCAAGCCGTGTAAATTGATCCGAATGCTGTTTCGCGTTTTTGCATTCCCTTATTGTTGTTAATTTATGCACTTTGTTTAATAATTTTAATGGCATCACGGAAACAAAGTGGGCCAAGCTGGAGCATAATAAATCAGCATTAAAACGTATAAACTAGCCTATGGATGAACTAAAAAAATGAGAAAATAAGAGTTTATTTCAAGATATCCATGTGGATATGATCTCTCCCATCTATTCATAAAATAAAGTGAAAACAAGGCTTAAAGCGAAACAGGAAATTAGCTAAATTATAAATATATCCATAATATATTTCGTGTGCTTTCTCGCCCCCGGACTACTTTTTGTTTTTAATCCCCTTTCAGTTCCCATCTCCCAGCAACGTTTATTGGCCTCAATTATGCCGCAAAATTTGTAAACATTTAATGCTAATTAAATTTAAATGCAATTAACTCGAGTGCCTGATTTGATAGCAACTAATGCATTGCCCTTTTTTTACATAATTCATACATAAACAAATATATCCTTTTAAATGACCATTTTATTAGGCTTAGCACAAAACATTGTAATTATCAGGCTGATGCGAATTCAAATTGCTTTTCGCACTAGAACTGCCTGTTAAATGTTGATTTAATTGGTTCACTGAACTATAATGTGATGTTTGTGGTCAACTGGCTGCGGCAATGTATCCTGGCTCAATTGGTAAATGTATGATTTGGATATATAATTTATATTTTCGATTGGTTGCTACAGTGCCCAACTTTACAAGATAAATAATAACTAGCTAAAGACCTGTAGTTGTAGCTATTTTTTTCTCCTAACCAGAAACTAAATAAATAAACTATTAGTTACAAGATCGTTTCAAAATACAATTTAGGATGGATATTAGCCGATTTGGAACGCCTAATTGGATTTAAAATAAGAAACACACTTATATTTCCTCATTTTCTGTTCAAACCTTGAGATTCAAAGACTTACAAACTCTATATACATACATATAATTTTTATACTTAGGAGATGAACAAAATAGTTTTTTTCACTGTCATCATGTGCTTTATGCTGCTCACTTGTGATCTAAGATGTCGGATTTACAGACTGATGAACGGCAAAAAGGCGGTAAATTCCTGAAAGCCTTTTCAATGTAATAATACAATTTTCACATTTAAAGTCACTTTTATGTTAAAATATCATAAAAACTTAAATATTACTATGTAATTAGTTTCACATTCTCCCCTTTATTGTTTTTCCAGTCGGCTGAACTTGATTTGCGAGTTATTTTAAACCTCATTCTGCGGGTTTTTCTATAGTGTTTTGTGCAATTGTTCAAGTGCCACGCCCACGTCCACACACAAACAATATCCCCCTATTGTTGGACACGCATAGACAATGGGAAATCCTCTTATTCAAGGTATCAACATTATCTGCAGCATAATAAGCAGTAGCAGTGGGTAGCAGTAGCCCCACTCCCACTCCACTCCGAGCTCCGTTTATTATTTATTTATTTAAAAATTTCCGCCTAGTATCCGCCTGCTAGTCGCCCCTCTCTGGTCCTTTGCGGTCCAACCTTTTTAGCCACTTTCGTTTTAATGTAATCAAATGAACGTGCCTCGCATTATTCTGTTGCCAATAAATTTCACGAGGCAAATAGATGAGGATTGGATGCCGCTCCCCTGCCACTGCCACCCACGGGAACTTCTCATCGAACACTGGCAAAAAGTAGATGGGATACGAAATCCTCCTGCTGGAAACTACATTTCCTAGGCCCCTCTTTTCTCTAAGTATATATTTCACCGATTCCTCGGCATCTCCCACGAACAATAACAATGAGCTGGCTTCGATTCGCAGTTGCTGTTGTGGCAACGCCTTTTTCTTTGGGGCGACGTGTAAAATTGAAAAATTCTCCCGAGTAGCCAGCGAAAAGGAATAAAAGGAAACAACCGCAGAGTCCTTGCGGAGGACTCCGTTCGACGGGCGATGGCTGTGGAGTGGGGGTCAGGAGCTGTGGGATTTTCGGCCAGGGTGGCCTCTCATATAATTGAAAGGGACAACACGTCGAGTCGAGGCTATTAGGTTCGCTGCCGCTTTCTCCGCCACTTTCTCTCGACCGCTGCACTGCCCCTAGTTCCATTATCATTGCTCTTGAGACTCGGTGGCTAATGGATTTCGGGTCCCCCCACCCACTGTCCCTCGACATTGTATTTATGTATTTTTTTGTAATATTTATGTATTTATTTTCACTCACTGTCCAAGTGCTCAAAAAGCAGAGTAAACAATGCGGAATAACATTTTACTTCACATATCCAGAAAGCGGTTCACCGTAACACCACCCCACCAGCCATCGCCCATCGTTCTCCTCGCACCTCTCACTTAGCGGCAGTGTACTGTACTGTACTAGCCATGCGAAAAATGCAAAATAGCTGAGAGAAAAATATTTCTATTATTTATTTACTCGCCCTCTCTATTTGCATACATCTGTAGGTCCTGCAAAGGGATATTCGGAGCGGTGGAGGTGGAGGGTCCAGGGTCAGGCACAATGAAGCGTGTAGAATGTGTTTAAAGAGGGCTTCCTTTTTTATTTTGCCAGTTGCCTTTGTATATTTTTCATATTTTACACTTAGCAGGGTCCAGATCAAGTAGTATCCTTTTTGTCACACGCACAGGGTATCCTTTTTTCTTTTTAAGGGATACAAGAAATTGTTAAATTGAAAATTGAAACATATATTTTACATTTATAAAAATATAATTTACTGCCTTATATATTATAAATATTAAAATTATAAATAAAACTTTAAATAAATGTAAAATAACTCGCTAGGCGCAACAAAGTATGCTACAAAAACTAAACTGCCCAACTCACGCACACCAACACTAAAGCAAAAAAAGAGATTCCGGTAAAGAGAACGAGAAAATGGTTAGAGGAGCAGGGCAACATTGTTGAGGAGTTTCCATTTTGTGTTTAGAACTCTCAATTGAATCTTGATGCACGTGCCCTGGCACAGAGCCCAAATATAATTCCGAAGCGGACATGGCGATGCCATCGCATTCGGGGGCATATCCTTCTGGCGTGTGGTCCCAAAGGGTGCAGGGTGAATTCTATATTCCGGAGTATCTCAACGCCTCCCCGAACGCCAACGGGGGCTGGCAGCAGCCCAATGGGTTTTTCTTGTTCTTCTTTCATTCATAATAATTTTTATTATGGGTCATCGGCCATTTGTTTAACGCTATCCACACACACTTACGCACGGAAGGGGTGTTTCGGGATGGGATGGCATAGCCCCGGCGCTCGGGGCTGGGGCCCATTTCCTTCAGTCCATCTATTAGACCAAATGTATCCCTCGCCAGAGCCTGGCCTTCCTCCCCCTCTACTGTGTTCTTCAATATTTTTTATATTCCTTATTTTGCATATTTTCGTATTATTTGTTTTATTTATGGGCCCATGACTCTGATAAATGGCCGCAACTTTATCCCTCGTCCTGTCCACCTATCAACGTGTTGATGTGATTTCTTTTCTCAACCGATTACCCTTTAGTTTTTGGATGTTTCAGGGTTATGCTGGAACTTTAAAGGGGATTTTAAGAATAAGAAAAATAAATATTAATTAGTTGAGAAAGAATTTCAAAGTTAGAATTTTAAAGGCAATTTTATTTATAATTTTTACTTATAACCTGATAAGTACAATCTATTCTTAAGAAACATATCCTTTTTTTCTGAAAATTATTTAAATTTCTTATGCAGGACCTCGTACAAAAAGAAAGAGTGGATGGATGGAAAATATGTGTGGGTCGGCGGTAGCAAATTGATAGATGTCCTGTCCGCCCTGTCCTGCTCGTCCGTCCACTGCGTGGACCCGAAAGTGGCAGCTGCTCGTTGTCTACACAAGAATTATGATGGCTAATAACAGGTCTAAGTGGTTGCTCCACAGTGTTCCATCAAAAATCGCATTTGGTCAGCTGCTAACACAAAAATGCAATTGATTCCAAAACTGGACACTTGCTGATGGTTTTCGAGGGACCCGTGTGATAAATCAAACATGAGAGTGCCAGGGCCCCCAAAATGATGCCGCAGGGGTGCCAACATAATTCATCATATGTATCTGAAGCCGTGGCACTGTGTTTACATTTTAGCATAGATTACTTTTGGTCAAACGCAATTAAATTGGGCTTGATGCAGCAGCTCCCGAGCTCCAGAGGCGCTGACTCTGTTTTATTTCATGCCATTTTGGTGATTGTTTTGGCGCAGACAGTAGGACATCGGGACAGAAGGACAACCGACACCCGTCACCCGACACCGAGTATCCTGCAGCCAGCCCTTTTGCATCCTGCCATGGCTCATCACGCTCGGCTACGTTTTCATTTTGGTTCAGTGTGCAGCGAAAAAGTTTTCCCTATGACAAAGTTTGTATCTGCGGATACTCCCCGTCCTAACATCCTTTTGCTGCGTTGCGAGTGTTTTATTTAATTTCCAGAGCGCGGCCATTCGCAATTGCAATTCAAATTCGCATTTCGGGCGAGTAGCTGGGTGCTGGGGGCGTGGCTTTGGCTTTGGGTTACTTAGTAGCCGCCACTCCCTCCCTCCTCTCGATTTTGGAGCCATCAAAGCCAGCAGTTATTCCGAAATTGAATAACTGTCGCTCTGTTTTAGAAAACTTTTAAAGTTCTATGCCACAGTGCGTATACGTAACGGCCTCACATACGCATGTATTACGCATACGCACTGTCGTCCCATTTGAAAACTCCTACTTCAAAGGCTTCCGTGGAATCGTTTCATGAAGAAATTGAATTTATTCCGAATTTTGCGGCAACTGGCGTTAAGGATGTAATTATGTGTTTCCATTTAACCCGATGTCTAGCTTTCGTTTGGCCAATTTGCATTTGTCTAGCTAAGCGACAGCCGGCAATTAAACTCGACTATGCTACCGGCATGGAACAGATAGAGATAGGGGGTCTAGAGCGAGAGAGAGGGAACTAGATTCGAGAAAGAGAAAGGAGGGCATTTTACGAGAAAGTTGTCAGCGCTTTGAAGCATTCTCATCGTGACTTGTCTTCTCCCGTGGCAATTCCATTGAATGTCCGCAGTCAGCCCACAATCTGTTTGTCTGCATAAACCCACCTGTCCTCCGCTCTTCAGAGTCCTTTTCTTCCCCCACTCCCCCTCTTACTACCCCTCTTTGCTCTGCTTTTCCGGCATTGCAGGACGAGTGTGTGTGTGTGTTGGTAAATATGCCCTGCGTCTATTTGCTCTTGTTGCGCTTTAATTTATGCCATACAGCAGCATCAGCAGTGGAAACAGCTCCTGTGGATGCTACACCTCCAGCTCCCACTCCCCCGCACTCCCCTCTCTCTCTCCCTGTCTGTTTGGTGAAGCAAAACCTATTTTCTTTGCAGCTGATTGCATTTTATAGCATTGCAACCTGTCAGGCTAACAGCTTCAAACTCTCAACTCCTTTGGCCCAGGAATTTTCAGCAACACACCGAGCCATTCCCAGTCCCTATCCTTCCCCGACCCAGCCCCCTTCCACCTCTTTTCACCTCCCTTCCACTCTGTATGAATTTTTTAGCGCAACTCGCGTGCTGTTTTCCAGCTGAAGCCAGAAGGGGGGACAGGTGGAAAAAATGATCATGGCAAGAGAATAAATACAAATTCATTTAGCGGAAGACCTAAAGTTTCGGTGCACTTCCAAAAAAAATATACATTTTTTTATAAATAAATAAATAAGTTTTAAAGTAGGTACAACTAGTTCTTTCTGTGTAGTTTCCTTTATTTGTTTTCCTGCGTTTGGTTGGCTTCAGAATTTATTGGCGCCAATCAGCCAACAATAAGCGTGCGAGTTTTGCGGCCCTTAGCCATAATTTGGCTACAATTGTTGGCCACCTCCCCCACACTCCTGCTAAAGGCCCGAGGCCACTTTCGCTGACACCAATTGCTATTTGTTTGCATTCCCAGCCCCAGCAGCTCCTCCATCGCCCGGACTGGCCCCCTTTGTGTGCCAAGTGGTCTTATGCGATTCAAGTTGCGTTTAATAGTTAATGCAAAGCTTTTAAGTACCAGCAGTAGTCACCGGAAACTGCAAGTCGCTGGCGCAAAAAAATACGAAAATAAATAGGGAGAACTAGGCAAAAACCAGAGTAAGAAATGCAGGAAACTGTCGAGGGGAAGCTCAACGCTTCTCATACCGTATGCACTTCCTATGCGATTAAATAATAATGAAATGTAAATAATTAAGAACAGGATAAATAATAGCCTTTCAGCAGTTAAATGTAAAAGAATTCTATTACCAGTTGTGAGCCCTATATGCCCAGCCTTCTCCGCTCAACTGGTCCTGCCGTGGAGTTTAATTTTTAGTATTTCTGCCGGCAATACTCGTTCTTTGCACTGCAACAAGGCGAAACAAGTGCGGCATGTAATTACATTAGCTTTTATTTCTATTATGCGCTCATAACGTATTTTTATACCCTTGCAGAGGGTATTATAATTTTGGTCAAAAGTGTGCAACGCAGTGAAGGAGACATCTCCGACCCTATAAAGTATATATATTCTTGATCAGGATCACCTCCTGAGTCGATATGAGCATGTCCGTCTGTCCGTCTGTCCGTCTGTCCGTTTCTACGCAAACTAGTCTCTCAGTTTTAAAGCTATCGAGTTGAAACTTTGCACACACCCTTCTTTCTGTTGAAGGCAGTATATAAGTCGGAACGGCCGGGATCGGTCGACTATATCCTATAGCTGCCATATAACTGATTGATCGGAAATGCCATAACTTTGGTGTTTTTTAAGTTAGAGGGTTGGGACTTTCCACACATGTTATATTTGACCAAAATATCTTGTGTACAAAATTTCATAAGGATCGGCTAGGACCGACTATATCCTATAGCTGTCATACAACGATCGGAATTGGCATAACTTTGGTGTTTTTTAAGTTAGAAAGATGGGACTTGGTACAGATTCTATTTTGGACAAAATAATCTGATTTGCCAAATTTCATAAGGATCGGCCGACTATATACGATCTTCTATATATCTAATAATATAAGATGCGTGGCGCCACCTAGCGGACTGCGACTGAACTGCAAGGGTATATCAACTTCGGCTCCGCCCGAAGTTAGCTTTCCTTTCTTGTTTATTAATGCAGCATTCCATTAAAGGAATTAATGGCGAAAAGAGTACGGTGGCAGTGGGAGCTCAGGCAAGGGCGGGTAATTAAAAATGATCGGAAAGTTGAGCCAGCATAATGACGTGCTTAGTGCTGCAAGTGCTGGAGTGGAGAGCAGCTGGCCGAATGCGGCAAATGCCGGACCAGAAGCACTCCTGCTCATTGGGCAGAAGGGATGACCCAACAAGTTGTTAAGTGCTCAAGAACCGGTGCCAATATTTGGGTCAACGAGTTGGACTCTGAAAAGGGAGTCTACAATTTTCTATAGCCAGTCATCGGAAGAATATAATTCCCTCTAAGTCACCTCAAAAAGTGTAGGGAGAAATCTCTCAATATATCTTGAAATGGAAGAATTATTAAATAAAATCCAACACCCTCTAAAATCCATTGACACTTCCCTCGACCGCAAAATGCACTCACAATAGAAACTGCGTTAGCATAGGAATTTCATTTAATTTTAATAACAGAAAAAAAAAACCCACAAATATTAAAATTGCAAAAAAATCGCTCGAAAGCCACAAAAATCACAGCCAAAATGCACAAAAGAATATTTTAGCTGAAAATGCAGTGGACGGACTATTAATATATATAAAAAATTCAATTCCGTTTTTTCGGGAATTTATTTCCCGCTCCGCCCATCAATAACCGGAAGATTTTTGATGAACTTGCCAAAGTTTATTAAAAAAAAGAAGGACAATAGAGGACATTCCAACTCCCTCCGACTGTAGCCAGTTAGTCAGCTGATATTTTATTCATTTCATTTCGATATTGAGCCACAAAAGCGCATAAAAAAGGGGCGAGTGTGAAAAGTGCGAGGGAAGTGGCCAATTTTTAGTTATTGCAAGCGATCGGCCAAGTGTGAAAATAGTTTTTAGCCAAGTTTTTCTCATTCATGAAACAATAGAAACGAAAAATGTTGGGAAAATAAAGACTATTTCAATATTTTTCCCTCTTGAATGTATGACTAGGACTAGTACTCTTAGAAAAAGCTTCTAAAAACAAGCTTTCTAACTCGTTCGAATTAACTTTTCCCTGTAAAGCACTCTTACTTAGAGATAAAGTAAGCTGTCTTAATCAGTCTGGCTTACTACCAAGAAACGATAGTATGTCGGTTACTGACACTGTTACTGGCAGCTTTTAACTTGGCCTAAAGGCAACTTGGCCTGTCAAAAGTTTTTGGGGCAGAGCGTCAATGCTATCGTCATTTTGCTTTGACTGCGCACATGATTATTACACGCGCTCACCCACGCCCACCCCCATCAGATCCAGACCCACAGCCCACACCTAGCACACATCCACACCCACACCCACACACTGATAGACAGACACATGCAAACTTTGAACCGAAAAACTTGCCGCAAAAAGTTTTTAAGTAAACGGAGAGGAGGAAGCCGCAAAGGGTAAGAAAAAATTAAACTAAAAACCAACTTTAACTTAATGAAAATGCAATATTTGCCGGGTTGGGGGAGGCGTGTGAAAAGTTTTCCTGCCTGCCTGCCTGCTGGCAATTTATGCAGCAACCGGGGTAGGCCAGGCCAAGGAAATCAAAGACGAATCGAGTTTCATTCTCCAGTTTCTGACTTCTACTCACCAAATCAAAATCGTTTCGGTTGTGCCACATTATATATTTTTCCAAACACAAGTAAATACTAATTTTAATATTTGTTATTAAGTATTAATCCTATTTACTTGTTAGCTAAAACACATCCTGATTATGGCAGACAAAAAGGATGACACTGGAAGCCATGTGGAGGGATGTCCTTGTCTCTTGAAAGGCAAGTGCACTTGCAAGGCCCCCAAGAAGGACAGGGTGGTCTTGAATCCCTAAGAGTACGATCGCTTGATGGCCACCAATGAGGGTCTTGCCAATTTGAAGAGAATGATGCGGCTGGAAGCCGGTCTAGGTGAACCCGACGATGTAATCATCATCGAGGGCTCCGATCTTGAATACTAAACTATATGCTGCGAAACCCAAGACACACCACAAATAGTATATGATCTTCTACCTTTAATAATAGTTTTTACAATGAAATACTGGTACCTCGATTACTAAACAAGTTGCTGCCAAAAACACGATAAATAGGAATGAAGTGCTTCAAAATTTTCAAGTTCAAAGCACACCACGAGTAGGTATTGATCTTCTGCCTTCAAAAATACTTTTTACAATGAAAGACTGGTAACTCTATTTCTAAACTACTTACTGCCATAAAGATGAATAGGAATCGGTGTATCCTTTATCTTAAAACACTGTATCTACAGTGAAACACAAGTATCCGGTTCTTGCAAGCTCACGATGAATAGCTATGGATCTTCCGCCTTCAAAAACTGTTTCTATATGGAGACACTAGTATACATACTATATTTTGTAAGCATGTTTTGGACTGCTGCTTGAAAATAAAGCTCTTGTGACAAAGGAGAAAGACTACACTATCTAGGAGCCTCATTTTTGAGTACAAATTTAAGGCAACCCACTTGGGCAACCCCATTTCGTCTTTCTACTGATACTTTTTATGCGTCTCCTAGTAAGCAGTTTCTTTTTCATGTGTCTGGGGGGGAGCTTTTGGGGAAAAAAGGGTGCCCAGATAATCCAAATCTCATTACGCGCAAGTCGTACTTAAGATTAAAAATAATTATTTCAATTTCTGTGCCAGGCCATCGTCACGTAGTCCCAGGCCAGGTATGTGCCGGGGGCTGGGCTGGGCTGAACTGGGTGGCGGGGGGCCTGAGAAAAAATTGAAAATTCAATTAGAATGCGCCAACTTCATGTGAACAGGCAGCCAGGCGAGTCTAACTGTCTGGCTCTGTAGTCGGCCTCCCTCTGTCTGTCTGCCTGCCTGGCTGCCTGCTCTCCAAAAATGCAATGCCGGCATGTTGTATTACAGGTGGATGTGGGTAGAAATCCTGGCAGCAAGTCCTGCCACCTGGCAGGAGCGGCCCAGAGCAGGCGCCATCGTCGCGTAATCCTTTTGCCAGCCTGCGAGCAACCACAATAATTTGATTTTACTTTGCTTTAACTTCATGAAAAAGTTTCAAGTTTTTTTTCACTTTATTTTATTTTTTTTTGCAACACATACAAACACACCTTGGTCCTGCCTTCGTCCTGGCTTGTGCCTCTGATAAAGTTTTTAATTTTGCTGCTGAAACTCATTTAGCGCAACGCAAGTGCGAAGCTGCGGCAGCAACCGAGGATGATACGTGTTTTAGGATCGTCTGCTGCATATTTAATGGCCGTCGAGCCCCACAAAAAAGGCATCTTAAAGCCCATCCCCCAGGTCGGTGCGTAGACACAGTTGGCTTATTTTTAGCATAATGTTCATACAATTCGCCAGCAGCCAGAAGCCAGCACTGTGCACTTCCCTGCCTTAGGCTCTCCACAATGAATGCCGAAAAATCAACTCGGTCGGAACTTTGGACAAACAGAAATTTGAGCAAGAAATTGCTACACGAACTGGAAAAATACACAATCTACAAAAATTCATCTTCATTATGACGGCGGGACGGGTTGGAATGCATTTAAATGAGGCCTCGCCAAACGCCATTGGCTTTGTTGGACTTTGGAAGGCAAAATTAAATAAAAATTTATATAATTCGAGAGAAGAAATAGGAGAATAGAATTTCCGGCAACATCTTTTAGCCAAATATGTTTTAATTCTTTGGAAAATAAATTTGTTCCATTTCAAATAATCGAAATCAAACACTCTCGAACGTCATTCGGCCAAAGCTGTCGCCGTGATTGGTTTTCTAGCTATTTGATTGCATCAGGTGGTGGTGCTCTTGTCCTGGTCCTGGTCCGAAGGAAATAACTTTTTGAAACACAAAAGTCGATTCGCAATCCCTTTCCCAAGCTGAAATATTTTTAGAGGGCAGAAAACAATGCAATTCCATTTTTTTCCCAGTTCAACAAAAAGAACAGCCAACCACTCTGCCCCACTCGCCACATCTAACCGCTCCGAAAGCAATTCCCTTTGATGGCGTAAAAGTGTTTGAATTTGAATTAATAGGATTAGAATGGAATGACTTTCAATGGGGGTAAATAAATTAAAGTGCTTTTTACCATAAAATTGAATGCAAATGTTGATTCAGTTACAGGATAGAGGCTCTGGAGCAGTAGCTGGAGATGGAGCTGGGACAGAGCCCAAAGCTGGTCGAGTTGATATAAGAGCAATCAGATTAGTTGGCTAAAAAATATTTCCGCATGTAGCAACAGTAGTAGCAGCTCCACCGCAAGTAGAAGCATTTTAATTATCGCAATTCCCCAGGGCGTAGTTTAACTAATTGCCCTCCCCGATGGCTGGGAGGGACTCCTCGGCTGGTGGCTGATAGCTGGGGTGGGATGATTTTTGGGGTGCTTTTCAGAAGTCACAATTAAACTATGGCCCCAGCCGCTGGGCTGAACAATTTCACACGCAACAGTTGAAGAAATTGTGACGACTGGAGTATATACATATTTTTTAAAAGGATATATTTTCTTTTTTAATAAAATAAGTATCTAAAATACTTACAAGATCTGCTGTTCTTAGATTATCCCTCCTAAAATAATATACATTTTTTCTGTTATATTTTCTTCAGTGCATCTACGCACTTTTGGGCCCGTTTCTGTGTCCCTTATCACAGACTCGAAATGACAAAATCTGCCGGTGTCGGTGTACCCCCTAATAGGAAACCGCAAAAAAGTAAACAACGCCATCCTAGAAGAGGAGCCTGCGCTCTGTTGGCCAAAAAATTAGGCATTCCGTGCGAAATGTAGATACGAGATAATCATTTTAATAAATTTCACTGTGACAAATGACTCGGGCCCTCTCTATTTATCCATCCTTTCTTCTGTATATTCGTCCTTTGCCCTATGTCCTTTCCCAGCTGTAGGCGTGAATTAGTAATAAGTGATGCTAGGCTATGCCTTGACTAATTGATGAGAGAAGCCACTCGGCTCCTTACTCTGTGGGCGGACTACATTTTTTTGCTTTTCTAGCAAACAGTATAGGAGTCTTCAAGGAAATAAATGAGGATAAAATTATACTTTATTTTCATTCTTTTTATAGTTATCACCACTCCAGAACATAATTAAAGTCTTTTTTGAAGAGCATGTTTTCTGAATTCGGGGAATATCTAGGAAAAGACTCATATGGCCCACAGCGGTGTCTCTATCTTTGTCAGTTTTCGTACAATCCTTGAGCAGAATACCTTAAAAGACTTGTGGGTCGATTCTCCACCGATCTGCATCAAAACCTGAGAGCAAAATATTTTTTTAATTTTTCTTTTCATTTTCGATGGGATCCCTTCGGAAATGGGGAAGTGTACGGAAGGCTCCTTATGGCCTACTGCGATGTCTATATCTTTGGCAGTTTTCATCAGATCATAGAGCGGAATACCTTAAACGATTTATAGATCGATTCCCTATTATTCTGCATCAAAACCTCAGAGCGAAATATTTTTTAGATTTTTTTTCATTTTTTCTGATAGGATGCCTACGGAATTGGGGAAGTGCAGGGAAGGCTCCATATGGCCCACTGGGATGTCTATATCTTTGTCAGTTTTCATTAGATTCTGGAGCGGAATACCTTAAACGAATTGTGGATCGATTCCCTATCAATCTGCATCAAAACCTGGGTGCAAAATATTTTTTAGATTTTTCTTCATTTTTTCCGATGGGATCCCTTTGAAAATGGGGAAGTGTGCGGAAGGCCCCTTGTAGCCCACTGGGATGTCTATATTTTTGTCAGTTTTCATCAGATCCTGGAGCGGAATACCTTAAACGAATTGTGGATCGATTCCCTATCAATCTGCATCAAAACCTGGGTGCAAAATATTTTTTAAATTTTTCTTCATTTTTTCCGATGGGATCCCTTCGAAAATGGGGAAGTGTGCGGAAGGCCCCTTGTGGCCCACTGGGATGTCTATATCTTTGTCAGTTTTCATTAGATCCTGGAGCTGAATACCTTAAACGAATTGTGGATCGATTCCCTATCAATCTGCATAAAAACCTGAGAGCAAAATATTTTTTAGATTTTTCTTCATTTTTTCCGATGGGATCCCTTCGGAAATGGGGAAGTGTATGGAAGGCCCCATATGGCCCACTGGGATGTCTATATCTTAGTCAGTTTTCATCAGATCCTGGAGCGGAATACCTTAAACGAATTGTGGATCGATTCCCTATCAATCTGCTTCAAAACCTGGGTGCAAAATATTTTTTAGATTTTTCTTCATTTTTTCCGATGGGATCCCTTCGAAAATGGGGAAGTGTACGGAAGGCCCCTTGTGGCCCACTGGGATGTCTATATCTTTGTCAGTTTTCATCAGATCATGGAGCGGAATGATCTTAAACGATTCTCCATCAATCTGCATCAAAAATCTGAAGCGAAAATATCTTTAAATTTTTAGTTCGTTTTTCGGGTGGGACTCCCTTGAAAACCTGGGAATGTACAGGAAAGACCCATAGGTCCCACAGCGATGTATATATCTGTGTCACTTTTCATCCGATCCTTGAGTGGAATACCCTAAATGACTTGTGGATCGATTCCCTATCAATCTGCTTCAAAACCTGGGTGCAAAATATTTTTTAGATTTTTCTTCATTTTTTCCGATGGGATCCCTTCGAAAATGGGGAAGTGTGCGGAAGGCCCCTTGTGGCCCACTGGGATGTCTATATCTTTGTCAGTTTTCATTAGATCCTGGAGCTGAATACCTTAAACGAATTGTGGATCGATTCCCTATCAATCTGCATAAAAACCTGAGAGCAAAATATTTTTTAGATTTTTCTTCATTTTTTCCGATGGGATCCCTTCGGAAATGGGGAAGTGTATGGAAGGCCCCATATGGCCCACTGGGATGTCTATATCTTAGTCAGTTTTCATCAGATCCTGGAGCGGAATACCTTAAACGAATTGTGGATCGATTCCCTATCAATCTGCTTCAAAACCTGGGTGCAAAATATTTTTTAGATTTTTCTTCATTTTTTCCGATGGGATCCCTTCGAAAATGGGGAAGTGTACGGAAGGCCCCTTGTGGCCCACTGGAATGTCTATATATTTGTCAGTTCCTGGAGCGGATCATCAGATCATAGAGGAGAATACCTTAAACGATTTGCGGATCGATTCCCTATCAATCTGCATCAAAACCTGGGAGCAAAATATTTTTTAGATTTTTCTTCATTTTTTCCGATGGGATCCCATTCCCTTCGAAAATGGGGAAGTGTGCGGAAGGCCCCTTGTAGCCCACTGGGATGTCTATATCTTAGTCAGTTTTCATCAGATCCTGGAGCGGAATACCTTAAACGAATTGTGGATCGATTCCCTATCAATCTGCATCAAAACCTGAGAGCAAAATATTTTTTCGTTTTTTCCTCATTTTTTCCGATCGGATCCCTTCGAAAATGGGGAAGTGTACGGAAGGCCCCTTGTGGCCCACTGGGATGTCTATATCTTTGTCAGTTTTCATCAGATCATGGAGCGGAATGATCTTAAACGATTCTCCATCAATCTGCATCAAAAATCTGAAGCGAAAATATCTTTAAATTTTTAGTTCGTTTTTCGGGTGGGACTCCCTTGAAAACCTGGGAATGTACAGGAAAGACCCATAGGTCCCACAGCGATGTATATATCTGTGTCACTTTTCATCCGATCCTTGAGTGGAATACCCTAAATGACTTGTGGATCGATTCTCCACTAATCATCACCAAAGCCCTGAGGCAAAAATATTTGTAGAGTGTATGTCAACTAGCAAAAGTAAATAATTCCTAGCCAAACAATATGCAGAAGAGTAATACCGCTTATAAAGGACCATTCCAAGCCCGTCTAAAGCTTCATAATCTTCTTTTAATTCCCTGTCCCCAGCATTTCCGGCTGGCTTACGGTTCTCGGCACTTGGTTTTTGCAGAAAACACATTTCACTTACCAATAATGACTGCCGTGGGAGCAGCTGTTAAATGGAAATACCGGATGTGTCGAGTGTTTTTAATTTTCGCATGAGCAGTTTGGTTCCAGCCTCCCTGCAACCACCCAATTGTTTGCTTGGCGCATTATGCAAATTATAAAACTACAAAAGAAAACTTTCAGTTATGTTTTTCGGCATTTTTTGAAGCGCCACAGCTGTGTGCCAATTTCTGTTCAACGGGCTGAGGCTAAATCGGGAAAAATAGAAACGAATAAGCGCCTTTTTACGTACGACCAGCTTTTTCTTAGCTTTATTTGATATATAATGGTTTTACAATCGAAGACTTAGGGATCTAATACAATTCGATTCGTAGAAAGGGTGCAGCAGCAGGGCCCGTAGAAAAGTCTACCACAGCTATACGTAGGTCTACAGCTAAGCTACATAATAAATATGCCATAATCATGGTTATGAATATCATATACATGCTCGGGTATACGTCTATATAATGTGGATGTTCATATGTGATTCATACTTAAAACAGTATTCAATATGCAATCGCTAGTCCCTAGAAGATTTGGCTCGATTGGGGTGTGTGTGATTCGCTCGCTTGGGTGTGATGAGGATTTGTAACAAAAAACAAACTGGCGACTTAGACCACAATATATATTCAGATATAGATATATGATATAGCTAACCTCTAACAAATTCATAGCACAAAACAAAATAGCATAAATAATAATAATTTGTGACTTGGCTTACAATTCAAATTTAAATTCAAATCCAAATCGAAATCTTAACTTAAATTCAATCTTAACTAATTCGATTATTTTGTGTAATTTGGTTTCTTTGAGTGTTCCTTGTGTACCTTGTGTTGGTTGTGTTTCATGTGTTTTTTCGTGTATTTACATAAATGAACTACAAACCTAGAAAAATGAGTGAGATATAGATATCAACAAATCATACATTTTGGCATGTATTTATGCAGGTGTGGGTATGTGTTGGAGGGCGGAAACCCATTAGGCCGACTCATCTCGCAATGAGCCGATTATCCAAGAGTCCCAACAGCTCAGGCCAGCGATGTGGGCGACATTGTGGCACGTGTCGTTCTGGTCGGCGATTTGGTGGGCGTGGCGGCTCCACTGCTGCTGCCACTTCCGCCGCCGCCTCCACTGTTGCCATGCAGGCGGAACAGCTCTCCCACCGTAATGGCCACCTGGACAGCACCTTTTCCCTCGAGCACGTCGGCCGCACAGCAAATTAGATTCTAAAAAACAAAAGATTTGCAAAATAAATGTAATTTTCATTTAAGATTAAAGGAGGTTAAGTGGTAGTCTTTGTTTGATGTTACAGGACGATCCACAGGACATTTTTTCCTTATTCAAAGGATTTTTAAGGAAAAAATGTAAGCTTTAGATTTTTTTATACTTTTTTAGAACAGGTAGTTTCAAAAGAAAATAGATCATCTTGTAAAATAAATTATATTCGAACTCTCAGTTTTCCGCCAATGAGAGATATGGGATTGAGTCCCAACTATGGGAATTTCCCTCCACTCGCTGGTTGGTGTCTTTGCTACACACCATAATGTTACTCTAAAACTGTAATGGCTGGAATACAATATTTTTTACGTTTTTCATATATTTTTCTTTTTAATATATTTAGCAATTGTTTGACATTTTGTGCTTACTTTTAAATGCAACAGGTTTTGTATTTCATTTTCTTTTGGTTTGGAAGTAAATGCATGGAATATTCCTCTGACAAAAAGTTGTAGATTTCGATTTCGTTTTCGTAAGTGTATATGATGTTAAATATTAATAGATTATAAAAATTAATGACTGATTACAGTTGGCATTTCGTATAGCTGCCACCACGAGTGCTGGATCTTTCCACAATAATTTTGTTAGACAAAATATATACTTCTGGTTCTAGACTCTAGATAAATATATGTGTTGATCTTTCACTTTTGTGTTTGAGATTGTGCTTCTTGGAGAAATTTGATTAGCTTTCATTTTTTTTTCATTTCATTTTTCATTAAGTACATTTTAGGCTTTTGCTTAAAATAAAGTTAGGAATGTGGTTAGCACAAAGCGTAAGCTACGTCTATAAAGTTAGCTGCAAATCAGAGTTAGAGAAGGGCTTTCTGCTCCTTCGAACACACCAATTACTAATGGGAAAAACATTGCTTTCGAGAAGGATGAAGACTGCAGAAGATCCCTGTGGATCCAGATACAATATAGCTATAGATTATAGGCAGACTAGGGTGTCGGCGATCTGCAGTCAAAGGCACTGTTTTCTGGTTCTGGATTTGAGAGTTTTTATGTCATTGATGTGCATTGAAATCCTTAAAAAGTGTGTAATGTCTGGTCTGTGTTTAATATTTAACAAATGTCTGCTACTCTTCTTTGACACAATACTTTGTACATCGAAAGTACATAAGAAAAAGGTCTATTACTTTGACACATCTGTGACTTATACAGAGTACTATTGAAAAAATAGATATTTCTTGATTTCACTTTCAGAATGAGTTGGAATTGCTTAATGATTTCTGTTGATTTTCTGCTATGTCCTACATCTATTTCACGCTTTTCTACAACTATTTAGAGTGTCCCTGTCATAAAACTCCTCCCACAAAATCCTTCAAAGGTGTTCTCCCACCAAACTGTAACAATTCTCATTCCTGCCACTCTTTCTCTCCCTAAACGTATGTCTATTTAAATATTTAAATATAGTATATAGTTTTCGTGATGTCTTTTTGCCAAAATGGAACATAAATCGATTTCGTTTCGTTGTAACTTAGGTCTTAAATGTTAATGAAATTAGATATTTGGGTAATTGTTTTCCTTTCGAATTCAGTTCAGTTTTTCATAAAATTCTTAATCCAATTTAGAGTTCAATCGCTTGTACTTGAACTAGGAATATGTGGTTAAATGGGAATACTTCATCAAGGGTATGCACAATCTATAAAATAAATACTTAGATACTGCTAGATAGTCGCGAGATAATTAAATTAATGTCTGAACAAGTATTGTCGTTAAAGTAGAAAATAAAACTCAAAGGAACTAGAAACTGTAAGAAACTAAACAAAGGAACTTTTTGCTTAAAAAGAGTCTTCAGTGTTTATAGTTTATATTAATATAGTTCAGAATAGTAGTGCATACCCTTCTAGCAAATACTAGTTGCCTCAAAGTCTTTGGGTTGTCTCTCGATTAAATGCCTCAAAAGTTTCCTGTTTGTGGGTCTCTTAGATGTAGATCGGGTTATATAGAATAGAATATATAAATACGCGGCTTAAACCTAAAAGCGGTAAACAAAAAGCAGCCTCAAGAACTCCCTGTACCGAGTGGAATATCTGCTCCAACTCCGATACCCTATCTCTACTGGCAAGGCAAGGACATAGAAGCTATCGAAACTACATGGACTAGCCGGGCAGCGGGAAGAAGACCAGCCAGAGAAAGGTGGCTATGAAGACGCACGACAGGATCACGGTCAGGGTGTGGGAGTCGTGCTTCAACAGAGTTGCTCCAGCTTCCAGGGTCTTGGTCTTGATCTTCTGCTCCAGCTGCTTCTCCTTCTCCTTGGGCAGGTAGATGCTGAAAACCTCCAGCTTCGGTTTCCCGTTCCGCTGCTGCTCGAAGAACTCGATGCGCTTGCTGATGGCCTCCTTGTTGCTGGAGGACTTTTCCCTGGGGCTATCGCACTTCTCCAGCTGCTGCTCCTTCTCATCAATTACGTGGTAGTGTCCTGCCGGTCCAGCGGCGGCCACATCGTGCTCGTTCTCCACAATCGTGTGCAGTGTCCGGTTGTTGTTGTTGGTGCTGTGGAAGCTGTGCTGCCCGTGGGCGCTCAGCAGGTTCTGCTTGATCTTCTCGTAGGTCTTCTGTTTGGCCCGCAACAGCATCTGGCCCACTGTCGCCTTCTGCCCTCGGCCCACAGACTCCTCACCGCAGTCCTCAACCCCTACATCATCGGAGCCACCGTTCTCGTACAAGACATTCTCTATCTGCAACATCTGTTCTTGCTGTTGGCTGCAGGTTGTTGGCTCGCTGAAGTGCTCGTGCTCAAGATGTTCAACAACCGATTGCTGCTGCCGACGCGATTGCGGCTGATCGTGATGTTGCGGATTGTGCAGATGATGTAGTTGCTGGTGATGCGGATTGGCATCCAGGGCAATCAGAGCGGACACTGTTTGGAGTAGGGCCATGGCATTGGGCACTCTATCGTCCGTATCGTTATCATTGTCAGTATCATTATCGTTATCATTGTTATTGTTGCTGCTGTTGTGTTGCATGTTGCTGTTGCCGGCATCTTTGACATACACATCAGCATCATAGTCATCGTCAGCACGTGGTTGTTGTTGTGCCTCTGGTTGCGGTTCAATTGGCGGCACAACATCTTCACAGGAGCAAATCAACTCCTGCAACCAACACCAATAACAGATGCATCAGTTTCTTGTTTTTTTTGTATTTTTGGGTATATTTGGGAGTGTGTTTGTGTGTGTGAGGGTGTGTTTGAGTGTGTTTCTGTGTGTGGTTGGGACTTGGACTCTTAAAACTAAGCTACAGTGGTCTAGAACAAGAAGCTAAGACACCTTACACCCTAAATCTATCTAAGATGTTGGATACTAAATCTAAAAAGAAGGGTTGGATACAATGCCTTTAAAGTGGTTCCATGATATAATAATGCTTTCAACTTCAAAGGACATTGTATTTTGGGATCTTGGGATGAAATTGACTCTCTGAAGTACGCACCTCATCCACGCCTATGCGCCGGCAGGCCTCCAGGAAGTTGTCCACATTGCGGCGACACCTGGCCATGGTCAGCTTGTTCTGGAAAACAAATTCCAAGCATTATTTAAAGTTTAAAGTTTAAAAAATATGCATAAGAACCTACCACACCCGGAGATGGCACATGTATGCTAGCCACTGAACGCGGACGCACGTAGTTGGCCAAGTGGCAGAGTATGACGCCGTCGGTCAAGGCCGAGGCAATGTCCACCGGTAGTGTCATTTTCAAGCGTGTTTCGATAATCTGCAAGGACACCTTATATCAGAATCTAAAATCTTGTAAGTACACCCCCACTTACACTCCTCAGCTGCGACATCAGCTCGGTCTCCTCCCGCTGGCGGTCGAACTCCCGCCGCATGGTGAAGCTCAGCTTCTCGGCGGGAATGTCATGGTTCCAGGTCACCGAGCGGTGCGCCTTCACTGAGGCCAGTTTCGTGGTGGAGCTGACCGGGGACTTAATGGTGGTGCTGGTGGCTGGGCAGCCGACGCCCCCACTGCCGTTGGACGTGCTGAACTTGTTGGCGCCGTTCTTCAGGGGACTCTGCGGTTTCACGTAGCCGAGGCAGTCCGATGGAACGGCTGACGGAATGCCGGCAGTGGATGGTGGCTTTATTTCAGTGTTGCGGGAAGGAATCACCTTCTGGATGGGTTTCTTTGGTATGACAACATCATCGACTCCATTTCCGTTTCCGTTTCCATTTCCGTTGCCGTTGTGGCCGTTCTGGCCATTCTGGCCGTTCTGGTTCAGACTCGACTGTTTCATTATGGACTTTGGCAGTGTGCTGGACGCGGTAGAGCCGTTGGAAAGGCTCTGCGAGGGAGGCGGCGGCGGGGAGAGGTCCTCGTCGTCGTTGGGACTGTGGTTGGCATTCGGATGCTTCTGCTTGTAGACGCTGACCTCCTGGTTGCGCTGCTGCTTGAGGGCCTCCTTGTATTCCCTGGGAAAGAGTAGGATTAGGATTTGGTGTTCTTGAAATAGAAATCAAGTGTCCCCCTTACTTGTAGGTCTGAATCTGGGGGAAACCCTTGCCGGACTTGCCGTTGCTGGCGTGGGCAGTTCGCTCCTGGTGGTCCAGCATGATGTCCTCGTCCTGGTCCGGCGACGAACCGTTGCTGGAGCTCGAGTGCGTGTAGCTGAGCTTGCAGGGCGAGTCAGCGGGACTCAGGGTGAGGCTCTCGTCCACTATGGTGCTGGTGCTGGAGGTCAGCGAGGCGTCCATCATGTCCGCATGGGAGTGGACCGCACTGGGCAGCGTCCTAGGCAGAGTGGCTGCCGCCGAGCTGGAGACGCAGTGCAGCGGCGAGTCGGTCTTGGACTTGGCGGGGGCGTCGTGCGACCAGCGCTTGTCCAGGCCATCGCTGGTGCTATAGCCGGATTCCACCTGGTGCCTGCGATGGTTGCCTCCAGTGGTGCTCGCCTCGAGGACATTGCCGCTGGAGTTGTGCCGCGGCGCCCGTCGCAGCGTCGTGTAGCCGTCGTAGTTGCCACCCGAGCGAGAGCCCTTCTCGTCCTTGGTGGCCTGCGTCTCCAAAAACTTGAACACATGGACCAGGCCGCGCATGCAGAGCTGTGGAAGATCGGATGGATTAGTAATCTTCCAGAGAAGAGAGAAATTCCTTGGCTACTCACACTAGCTGGCGGCGAAGTCAGGGGATTGTTCTCCAGCTGCAGCTCCACCAGAGTGCCCATGTGGCGGATCTCCAGCGGCAGGCTGGCGATCCTGTTGTTGCTCACGTCCAGGGAGACCAGGCTCAGGCAGGTCAGCTCTCGGGGTAGATACATCAAGTGGTTGCTGCGCAGCGACAGGGAGCGCAGGGACCTCAGCTCCCCCAGGCGGGCCGGCAGGTTGGCCAGCTGGTTGTAGGAGGCGTCCAGATCGGTCAGGGTCTGGTCCAGCCGGCCCAGCTCGTCCGGCAGGGAGGTCAGCCGGTTGTTGGCCACCAGCAGCACCTGCAGGGGCAGGAAGCATATCTCCCGCGGCAACGTGGACAGCTGGTTGCTGCGCAGGTCCAAGTACGTCAGGGAGGAGAGCTGCTTCACCGACTCCGGGATGCTCCGAATGGTGTTGTGGTAGAGGAGCAGCGTCTCCAGGAAGGCGAACGTCGTCACCTCCTCGGGCAGCTCGCAGAATCGGTTCCGGGAGAGGTCTGTGGAGGAAACGGAGGAGGAAGCCTTAATTACAAAGTCTGTTGGAGGAAGGGGAGCGGTAAGTGAACCCGAACCCTGTTCCATTAGCCACGCACTTCTATGTGGCTCTCCCCCCGCCCTCGGCAAGCTGCTGACCCCAATCTGCCGGCAATTTGATTCGCCTTTTCTCCACCCACTCTAAGCTCCAGCAAAAGTCATCCAAATAGGAGTCTAGACAGGGGAGATACCCTGGAAGTTGCTTTACTTCTTCTTCAAAAGTAAGTCATTCCAAACGGATGATGACGTCGCCAACAAACCCTCTTTTTTCAAATGAAAAGTTTAACTTTAAATCACTCTGTCTGCCCTATTTCCAAGACCTATTCCAGTGTATCCCTTTCCATAATCCCCCCGAGAATTCCGACAGTGGGCCAGTGCGTGGAGTGAGCAATTAATTTAGTAAATGAATTTGCATGCGAAACGAGCACAAACAGTGCCAGGTCTGTGAGTGCTGTGAGTGCTGTGGGGGTGCGGTCGCACTGCGGGATAATAATAATGAATAACCAGCACAAGAGGTGGAGCCATGGAGCGATGGAGCGGCCGAAACAGAGACAGGAAGAGGTAGCAGGCCGGAGCAGACAGTGGAGCGTAATCAACGTGAAATTGTGCGTAAAGTTTTGGGGAAAAACGCGAGATTCTTTAGCCAATTGCTGAGATTAAGCAACGAGGGAGTGAGCCTTGGTTCCATGGGAAGCACGAGAGCCCAGCACTCTCGAGAACTACGTCAGTATTTGACATTCTGAACAAATTCCGAGATTCCACAAACAACCCAGAGAGCTCCAGGAATGGCGATCCGTTCCCTGAAGCGGATAGTCCCGCCCAACGCCCTGGAGGGCTTCTTCCTGGTGGTCCTGGTGGCGGGAATGACCGTGGTCCTGGCCATCCTCCTCAACATGATGATGCCGCAAATGGTGGCCCAGGGAACTGCAGCTGTGACACTCTACACCCTGCTGGGCTTCTTCCTCTACACGAACATCATCACCAACATGGCCATGTGCATCCTGGTGGACCCCCGAGCCGATCCCAAGCGCATGGCCCTGGAACTGGAGCTGGCCGGGGGCGGCAAGGGCTGGCACGAGTGCACCGAGTGCCAGATGTGGGTGCCGCCGCGCTCCCGCCACTGCCGGATCTGCGCGGTGTGCGTCCTGAAGCGAGACCACCACTGCATCCTCACCGGCTGCTGCGTGGGCCACCACAACTACCGCTACTTCTTCTACTTCGTCCTCTACATGTTCCTGGCCTCTGCCATCTCGTTCGTGGTGGGCCTGGACTTTGTCTACGTCCACCGGGCCGGCAACTTTGAGTTCTTCCCCATCTACGTGTCCCTGTTCGTGATCGTCATCATCATGTCGCTACTCTTCATGGTCATGTCCGGCTGCATCCTCTACAAGCAGTGGCCAGCTATACGGTATGGGGCTACCAGCCTGGAGGCGGAGGCCCACAACTTTCAGTACAATCTGGGGGTGCTGGGGAACCTCCGGATGTTCCTGGGCAAGTGGATGGTTCTGACCTGGATCTCGCCGTTTATTCCCAGTCCACTGCCCCTCGACGGCGTACACTGGGAGGTTACTAACAGGGAGGTAGGGGATTGTTTGTGAAGGAGGCACAACTTCCATTCCATTTCATGCCCAACTATGCCAAAACCAATAAAGTTCAAGCAGCGAGAAGCGAGCGATGCTACCTGGATGTTCAGTCAGAGACTTCAGCTTCAAGTGGCTCACTGGGCACTTGGGCCAACAGTGCGTATGAAATCGGGGATCTTAATGGGCTCATCGTTAAAGTTTACGAACCACAGACCAGTACCAGTACCAGTACCAGTCTGGGGGCCAACCTTCCGCACCCAGCCTCTGGCGTACTTACGCAACCGGGCCAGAAGGCTGTAAAAAAAAAAAACAAAAAACCAGAAACGCCAGAAAAACTGGCCAACTGGCTGGCTGACTGGCTAGACTGAGCAAGTGACTGATTGACAAACTGACTCCAGACTGTCGGCAGCCGGCTGGGTGATTTACGCACTGAGAGCAGACTTTGCAGGGCAGACTCACTCCTGGCACGGCTCCCAGACAAAGGCGGTGAATGAATGGGAGCTTGACATCGGCTTCTAGACATTAACCTGCCACTTGGAGGGCCACTGCTACTGCTACTGCTACTGCTTCTGCTGTTGCATACTGCATGAGCTTCACAATGATGCAACACACAAAGGAAGAAAGAGCTACACTCGACGGAGTGCTCTCCGACAAATAGGAGACTAAGTTTTCCCTTTAAATCCCTGATTACTCCACCCCTCAAAGCCTAAAATGAAAAAAGACTCCATTTTCCAGAATGCACATCCCTTTGTGTCCTTATATACCGACAAGTTGAATAAACCCTAGGATACGGTAGGATACGGAAATTGGATTTTCCCAAAGAGGAGCCATCAATGTGGGACAAGCACCGACTTTGTACTTTGAACCTGTCCCCCGACGACGTCGGATATTTTCATCTTTCTGACACCTGCTCGTCGTCGGCGCTCGTCCCGGCTCTGGGCTGGCAGCCTTCCAAGAGTTTCCACTCTATTTATCCCGCTTCTGCCCCCCAACTGGCTCTCGGCCAACTTCATCGCAATGCGACAGCCGCAAATGTGTTTTTTATGCCTCGCAAAATAAATCAAACAGCCCGACGCGCCAAAACAGCCAAAAAAGCGAACACCAGAGTGCCCTGTCACCCCATTTTGTTTTCATTTCAAAATTTTGCATTTCTGCGTCGGGGCCTGCGTTTGTTTGCCCACCTGAGGCTATCACCCCTCCCTCATAAGACCATAAATATTGCAGAAATTGTCCTCCAACCAGAGAAACCGCCAATTATCACAAAAAAAAACCGAAAAGGGTGCGGCTCGGGACTCGAAAAATGGAGGAACATGGCTCTGGGCAACGCCCAAGTTAACTCCGGGCCAGACAAAGGCGAGGAAGGAGCACACACGCATGGCCATGGACGAGGGGCAGGAAGGCGGAGAGATGATGTAAGTGGAGCAGGGTATGATGCCTCAGGTCTTTGGAGCATGAGACTTGCAGTTGGGGGAGGAATATTACAAAATGGAGATCAATTTTTAATCCAAAAAGGAAAATCATACATGGATTATAAATTCCTTGAAGGGAGTATGATTATTTCTAACTTTGTAACTGAAATTGTTGGCCAAAAGCCACAAAAACCGGTAGGAATACGCTTTCTGCCATAAACGGACGAGTACTGTTCCGATAAGACTGATGACAGAGTGATATAAAAATCAATTTTAAAGATAAGAGGGCTTCAGATACTTCTAGCTTCAGGGTCTGTCATAAATACAAAAAAAAACTAAACATAAATCCAGAATTTATGGAAATCTTTATAATCCAATACACCCTCGTATGCCCTGGAGCTCATATGGCAAGGACCCATATGGCAGACATTGAAGGGCGTGTGTGGCAAGCCCGGAAGCATCCAGAAATTAAATTGCTGGCGCTTCGAAAAAAAAGTTGGCAGATGGAGCTGGCTCTGGCTCTTGCTCTTCCCCTCTGGCTCCAACTCCAACTCCAGTCTAGCCAAGTGGGCGATGGCTTCTCTAGAGGGAGCACGTGCCAGACTCTATTTGGCTTTCGGGTCTTTAATTTTTCGCTTTTGGTGACTAACGATGCGGATGCCACTTCATGTCCGTTCATTAAAGCTAGCTGGCCATCAGAGTTATTGAAATTAATTTGATTGGCTGACATTGTTCGAAGTGGTGAGTCCAAAGTAGGGCGTCGAAATTAAAAACCATTACGGAAAGGGGTTGCTTTCTATAGAAATATAGACCCTGTTTGAAAATATTATTCTATTTGTTTGGAAGCCACTCGAGATCACTTTGTTATGTGGGCCAATGTCCCAATGCCCAGCTCTTGGAACTCTAATCAAAATAAATAATTTGGAAAATCGCGCCAGGCTCTCTCGCCATCAGTTGATTGCCTTCCGATACTGAAAGCTGGAAGCAATCAACCCACAGAGTCGCACTTTATCAGTCTGCTTTTAATTTCATGTCCAAACACATACAGTGCGCCCCCGATTTGTTTACTCTGGCCCTGGTCGCTGCAATTTCCTCGCCTATGAATTCTTCGCTCTTAATCACAAAACAAACACCCAGTTCTTTGCTGCTGCTTGCCAAGTAGTATAAACATTTGGGAAAACAAATATTGAAAATATTTGGAAGCAAATATTGATTGCTTGGCTTGTGTTTTTGGCCTGTTTTTGTTGCTTCTTGATGAATGTTTTTCTTTCTTAATTCAAAGTGTAGCAGCTGTGATTTTCTAGTTACAGAAATCCAAGGCAGAATGCAAATAAAGGAAAAAGTGGGGGTTCCGAACAATAGCAGTGAGGGATGAGGCTTAACTACTAGTGACTTGAAAGTAAGAGATCGAAACAAGCAAATACCTATTGAAATATATTTATTTTTTGATAGAAAATAGTGCCAAGATAGAGTTTAAGTAACAAGTCTAGAGAGTAACTAGTATATAGTAAAGTAAAGTAACTTCAAAGTAGGAGTTTGAAACTCTCAAATATTTTATTTATTATTTATTATTTTTTCTTCTACAAAATAGCTATAAGACAGAGCTTAAAAATCAATAAGACTACAATTTCAAACACCTCCTTATGTATGACAGTTCCCTTTTTCCAGAGACCACTGTAGACTCTTTGTAATTCGATCCAAGATCTTTGTTCCTCTATTTCTTTCTACGAGCGCGTGCTCTACCAGGCAATTAAGCAACTAGAACTGTGGAAACAATGCCAGCCAGAAGAATTAGCCAGTCGCCTGTTAAATAATGCTTACACTTATAAATTAATGAAAATGACTCAATGTATAGTTTTTTTCTCTATCTGTGTCAAGTTTGCAGTGCCCCCAATGATACCTCCAAGATATGAACATTGCGGGTGTGTGGCGAGTATTCGCATAAGTCGTTCAACCGCAGATAAGCAATTGCATTTGTTGATGAAATAATTTGTTATTTATAGCCCGCAATGGGCACAAAGAGATTGCATTTAGAAATTTGTATAATATGGAAAGAAATATACATAAGTTTCTTCTTTAAATTATTCAATTAGCTGATGGGCATTGAAAGTAAGATTTTCTGGCTAAGAGAGTCTTCTGTGGCTTGTAGTTTGATGAGTTATTGGCTTCACTTTTTCCTTACCTTCCTCTATTGAACATATTCCTTCTGGGAAGTGGCAGTACTTTGTATCTTTGTATCTTTTCCCTCGATTGCGCATGCAAGCCACGAACCGTGCCCGTGCAGTTTGAAATGCACTGGAGATAAGCGACGTGCTGCGGGGCTCGCATTTCCTCTTTTGTCTGCGCGGCAGTCGGGAGACTGGCAATAAAAGTACAAAAAAGCGCAGACTAGCTGTCTTTTTATGCCCCATCATATTTACAATGCAAACAGCCTCGGATATAAGCGTCAGATACACACGACAAAGGGACTATATCCCCACCCAGAACTATTCTTTGACTTCCAAAAAAAAAAAGAAATATAAAGAGAAAAAAAGAAAGACATTTCACTTAGCATCCTATAAATTCCGAGTATCTTTTGGTAAACAATTTATGTGAGAGATACATTTGTGTATCTTTGAGATACTTAATCTTTGGCCTTAAAAAAGCCAGGTGACCACTGCTGTCTCCGCTGCTGCTGCCTTGCGGTCTGCGCAGCTGCCGTTGCTACCTTCTTCCAATGACTTGGACTTCGCTTCTAGCTCCACTCCACTCCACTCCACTCCACTCCACTCCTGCCACTGGCAGCTGCAGTTTCGACCCGTTTTTCTCTGCCGTTCCGCTGCTTTCCTCTTCTGCAAGTTGCAATTATTTTAAACAATTTCCTGCCACAATGCTGTCGCTTCTCTCGATCGACTCTTGCCATTACGGGCTTTGTCTCTCTGTCTGGACTGCTGTTTATGGCTCTGTTTCATTTACGTGGCACGCGTGTTAATTAAGCGCCTCCGTGGAATGCAGTTCCACGGAAAGAATGCCATCAAGGAGAGTGTGGGTGGTGGTGCCTGGCAGCCACAACTTCCTCTTGGGGGTTGCAGGACATGCGTGCAAATAAAGAAAAATGAAAAGAAAAAGAAAAGGCTGCCTTCTTGCCATTGATTTCTCGGAAACCTGAAACCCTTGCCACTTGCGCCGGCAGCCATTAAGGCCAAGAGCTGTTGCCACCTCTTATGGTCCTAATGGGGGTGGCTTCATTGTTCTCAAAGAGGCAGCGGTTCTTGGCTCGACTTTATTTACAAATATTTTCCCCATGGATTAACCCTTAAAGGGGAGCTCCATCATATCCAGCACTTTAATTAGTAATTAGTCACGCCCTCACGGCTTATGACTCAATTGTCGAAAACAGGCCAGAAACGGAAGTCTCCATAAGAGTGGGGAATGGTTTTCCTATTTTGGGTTGATGGCCCGTGACCATAAGTCACGGCTAGTCACAGTCACGTACCAAAGGGAGCTCTGTCGGAAGCGTCTTTTTCTTCTATTTTGAATCAAAAAAAGCCCCTAAAACATGACAGATTGGCTCTCGAAGGGAGCCCCTCTCGCAATTAATCTCTGCGGTCCAAAAATAAACAGTGCCCGGCACTAACTTCCATTCCGGATACTACACGGATGGCATATATGTATACGGGGAAAAGCCAAAAACCCAAAACACAAGTGAAAATCGATGAGAGACATGTCCCGTGCTGAGAACAGATGTTCGAGGGTAGCACCCAGCAGCTGTGGCAGGAGGCAGGAGGCAGCCAGTGTGGGTGGGTGGCAGTGGGCTGTGGGCTGAGAGCAGGGTGGTTCAGGGTGGGTTTCTCCCATTTCCCATTTCCCATGCTGGTGCATATTTCGGCTCTAACAAAAACGAAAGTTGGTTGAACTTCGACGAAATTTTCCACGCCGGCTGCAGTGGCAAAAAAAAAAAAAAAAAGGAAAGAAAGGACATACAGGAAGAAGAAACACGAATAGTGCCGGAGAGCGAAAAACGGCGGCAATATTGTCCTTGAGAGCAGCAGCAGAGGAGAGCTGGAGAGCGAGAGCGAGGAACAGGGAGGCGACTGCCAGGCGAGCACCCTCTGCGGCTGCTGCAGATTATTGATTTTCGCGGCACGAAAGGAAAATTCGCTAATGCAGCTGGGAGAGATAAGGAAAAGCGGTGGAAAACGCACTCGGAACACATCTTCCTACCATCCTTGGAGGGCCGCGCCCTAAACTCCGATATAAGGAGTTCCAGGCTAGGAAAGGGCTGTCCAAGAGGGCTATCTCTCACTGATAACATGACGAGATAATAGCTCTAAAAAGCAAGTTCCAAGGACAAACATTACAACCATTTTCAAACCCTTAAACATGGAAACACTCCAGGACCAACCCTTAGAACTAGAATTATAAATTCGCATCGCGCACCTGCTATTACGGTGTCCGTGAGCACGTACTTCGTGCCCGCTTTGGGAAAGTCCTTCAGCTTGCGATTGGTCAGGATCAGCTCGCCGCTGAAGTGCGCCTCCTCCAGGATCCGCTCCAGCGACCGCGTCAGCTGCGAGTGGCTCAGCAGGGCGGCCGACGTGGATGAGGAGGTGGAGGCGCCGGCCGAGGCATGGCCAGCCCCAGTGCCGGAGTTTCCTGATCCCGACCCAGACCCAGATCCAGGATATGAGGATGAGATGCTGGTGCTGCTACTGACGATCGCACTGCCGCCGCCGACGGCGACGCTGTGGAGGCGCTGGTAGACCGTTGCTGCCATTTCCCGAGCGAGTGGGCGTGGTGGCACTCGCACACACACACAGAGACACTGCCTGGCACTCGCACACCGACACGAAGGCGGACAGACGCTCGAATCGGCAAGAAGTGCCGAAAAATAACAAACTGGCCACTAAAATCACTCTTCTACTCGAAGGCACGCATCTCGAGGCTTTTCCGTTCAGTTTTCGCTCATTGATAATTTTTCCCGGAATTGGATTTTCTTTTGCGGCTTCCTGCTTCGCCTCCCACACACACACAAGCGCACGCACACAGTCACAGGCGTTGGAGCGGCGCGCTATGGAAGTCAACCGTCGGTCTCGGGAATCGAAAAAAAACGAAAATACAAACGAGAAAGACAGCTGGGGCCCGCCATTAATGTGACCAGCGGCCATGTTTGTCCATAATGGCGGCTAAGATATGGCCACTCGTGAAGAGCTGCCAACTTGTGACATAGAAAGATATTTTTCACCACCACAACTAGATATTTTAGGATTTTAAAGACTTTATAAAAAATAATAGTGCCTAGAATAAAAATTATGAATGTTGAAAGTATTGTGTGGAAAAATTTGAAGACCGTAGAGTTTCAATAGGTTTTAGTTCATTATCCTACAATTTTGAATGGAAAAATATATTTCTTTTATTAAAATAATAAAAAAGAGACTAATAATTCACAATTTTAATCTCGATTTTAAATTGAATTTTAAAATGTCGTTACTGAGCACCTGAAAAAGCTAACAGGTAAGAATCCTGAAACACCGCCTGGGCACACTAATCAACAACAACAAAATTCCAACGCAACGCTTGCAAGTTCGTGCAAAAAATAAAATTCTAAAATTAGCTAGAAAGTGTAACAAAAACAAGCGCGTTGTTTTTCAAATCGTTCCGGGCTCGACGGTGCGGCTGGACATCCATTATCCTATCGGTGGGCGTGGAAACCGTAGGACCAGTCCACGGCAATTACATCCCCCTCGGGTTCCGTTCTCTTCCTCTTCTTCAGTAACTGTGTCAAAAAGGCAACAACAAAAAATAGAGCAGCTCTCGGTGCGGTTCGGTGAGAGTGAGGGTCGCTGTGAGCTTTAAATGCACAAATTGATAAGCAATTTGATTCAATTTCGTTCGGTGGAAAGTGTTGCAAGCTGCGTATAACTCGGTCGCATGAAATCAGAGCAAGCAGCGCCAAAAATATCAAGTCAGAATGTCGGAATCGAGCAATCTATATAAATAGACTGCCCTTGACAGTGTCTGGTGTGTGCATAATTTATTCGAGTGATTTTGTTCCGCGTTTTTTGAAATTATAAGCCCGCATTCGAACAACAACAAAGCAGTTTTTGTTTATTTTTCGAGCTCGGCGAACGAAGAGAAAAAGAGAGCTCCCCGCAATCAGCTGTTCGGAGCGACCGCCAAGAGCGTGCGCGCCAAAACAAAAAGAGGAAAACAACACAGGCACAGTGGTCTGCAAGCGACGAAAACTTAACAAAAACTGAAGAATTCTTAAAAAGTTAATCTCTATTGAAGGTAAGTACTCAGCATCTACTTTATTCCACACTAACTTATTCTTGTATAATATTTCAAATATTATTACATTTTCAAGTTTTTTTAAGTCGTTAATTTTAATACGCGTGTGTCAAAAACTAGTGCAAATTTCTAAACAAAAATAGTTAAAATATAGTGCAAAATGAGTGAAGAAACTGGAGACTTGGGCGGAGCTATGCCCCCTCCTACCCTGCCGGCCGGAACTGAACCGGAAGCAACGCCCAGTGCCTCCAACTTGCCGGTGCCCACGCGCTCCAATATCCCCACGCCCGCTTCTTCGGTGACTGGCATCCCAGTGGCCAGCAAGCTGAAGGCTCCGTCCAGTTTCGGGTCGACCGGGTCGGTCTCGAAGATAGGCAGGCCCTGCTGCAACCACACAACCCCAAAGGCCGGACCACCCCCCAGAGGTGAGTTTATTTTCTATATTTTCATGTTTTCCAACACTAACTTTTGAGTACTAAGAAACAGTATTAAAAAATAGAGAAAGTATTTAACAGTTAGTCGGCTATCCTGGCTAAATATTAGGGTTGCCACCTCACAGTTCTGTCAAAATCATAGTCACTTTTTAAACTTCCATGTTGTGTCATCATAAAATTAATTCTGCCTCGGAAAAGTTATTAGTTTTTTTTTAGGATTCTACATTTTTTCGGTGAAATATTATATTGTAGAAGTTGTTCCTCTTCTGATTATATAGAGTTTTTAGGATTCAACTCCCTCAATTTGATGTTAGTTTTGATAAATATTGATTAAAACTTTATCAGAAATATAGTTTTTTATACTCTTAATAGGTAAGTGTTTAATCAAGACAAGAGAAAAAAAAGCCAAGAATAGAGCAGAGAACCTAGAAAGGAGCCTTTTAAGAAAACTACTTTCTTCATAAATACTATCATCAATATAAATTAAGTTTCCTTAATTATTTTACACCCAAAACCATGTAGTAAGATCCTGTCAAATTCAATCATTGTTGTTTCACAACTCTTGACTTTTATTCAAAAAATTCTATCAATTCATGTGCAATTCCGGTTAGAACCACTGCATCCATTCATCGACAGAACTATTCACGGAGACACCCACTTGGATGTACAATAAATGGCTGCAATGATCTAATAAAGGCGATGACACACCCACACACTTGTTCCAAAGAGCACACACACTGACCTCACCCACTCGAAAGTGCACTTTTTGCACAGCCTTGAACCCCAAGAACAGTGCAAGTCTCACTTCTTTTCTGTTTACAAATAATATCTCACTTTGCGTCTCATTTGGGGTGACATGTGTGCCAGCAACCGTTTTGCTTGGCAAACAAATACTTGGGAGCATTATTTAATAATTTGGGAACACCAACGCGCTCCACTCAAGACGAAAATAAACAAAACAAATTGCCGCCCACTCTCGATTATAATTACAGAGCTGGCCCGAAAAGTGTGTTTTTGGTTTGGAGAATTATGGCCAATTAGGCAAGTGCTGCTACCATTTAATTGAGCCGCCCATTGTGGCATATTTGAGGCACGTAACCGCAGCCGTCGACCCACTAGCCCATATAACCAACGATCTGCCATCGATCGACGGGTTTTCTATTTCACCGAAGCACACTCGCTCCATATCCGATTGACAGTCGCAGTGCAACCGCGAAATGGTAGACCGCCACGGGGCAGGGTTACCCAAAATAAACACCATAAATCTTTAGAGAAATGGCAAAAGATTAGACTGAGTCACAAAGTGTAAGTGCGGCACAGTGGGTGAGAAAAGTATGGGGTGTCTGATACCTGAGATATTCCACAAATTAGAACAGTTTTCTGTGAAAGAATTTGGCAAATTACCAATTTAACTAATCCATTCTAAGCTCCACTGCCAAGAGCTCCATCCACTTTCTAAAATCTCTCCTAACGCGATGAAACGGACTGTCCGATCGCAGCACTTAATGTCACACGGCAGAGCCCGTCCGTCTCTCCGGCTCCTAATTGAATTTGTTCTGACGGATGACACAGAAAACACAAAACACACGAACGTATCTGCCAGCTAGAGTGTCTGTCTGGCCGTGTAGATACTCTGAGATACATCGTGCTGCGCACTTTGATGCCTGGTTCCGTTTCTCGGCTCTGATCCGATATGAGCACTGCGGTCGCGCCCGCTGCTCGCGGATGAGCTTATGTCACTTTTATTGATTTCGATCGGAAACCCAAAAGTAGAGCCCCTCTCCCACTGGCAGCTCTGGAAACAGAAAGCCCATTTGTCTTCGCATTTAGATACAATCCGGCAGACTTCTAATGGATGAGCGCTGTCGCAAGCGGGGATTACTCCATTAGATTCCAGATTCTAGGTTGAGAAGGGGGTCTGTTTACATCAGCAGCTCGCCGGGGGAGTCAATATTGGTATTATGATTTAATACTTTTTGTCTTATTTGGCGCGGCCACTTCATTGAGTCGTTAAAGCCGGTATAATTGGAGACACGTGTTGCATATTCAATAAAATCAGTCTCAGTCTCAGGTTTCAAGTTTGGGGAGTCTGGGGATTTTCTTAACTTTTCTCACATCTAATTTTATAATTTATTATTTTGCTGAGACTAGAGGGGTGGTAGGATCTTGGTTTCAGAATAGTTCAATAGAAATAGGGTGGAGTTAGTATCTCAGATCTATATTAGTTCGATCTAGAATATTTTAGTAAAGCTGGGGTGCAGTTAGGATCTTAGATCTATAATAGTTCAAAAGAAGAATAAGGTGGTTCTATGATACCATTCCATGAGATACCGTTCCGTAGATACAATAGGGTAGAGCTAGGCCAATAGATCTACAAGAGTTCCATATAACTTGGATGGAGTTAGGATTTAAGATCTATAAATAAAAGATTCTAAAGATCTAGGGTAGAGTTAGGATCTCGATACCATAAAATTTCCATAGAGGTAGGATGGAGTTAGGATCTTATATCTATAATAGTTCCATGGAACTAAGGTGGTGTAAGGATCACCGATCTTTAATAGATCCTTAAAGCTAGGATGGTAGAGTTAGGATCTCGGTTCCAGAATAGTTCATAGAGCTAGTGTGGAATTAGAATCTCACCCCCCTAATAGTAGTCTCCTAGTAAAAATCACTTAACTAAGACTGACTATTCCAAGATGTCCCATTTGTAAGCCTCTATCCGAAAACACTTTCTCAACAAATCCGTTCTCCTCTTCCCCAGAAAGAATCTATAAATAATTGCCTCTTATCTGCTGGAACGTTTCTCCGCGGCATCCAGCAGCCTGATCTTGGCCAGCAAGTGTGCATGAAAGTGCACGGAATGTTTGTTAATTTGTTTTATTACCTGGAAACTAAACTAAAAAACTAATTAGGCACGCATCGTTGAGCAAACCAGTCCCCTGTGACTCAGAACGTGTGGCAGTCACTTGAAAAAGATCCGTTTTGCGGGAAAGTTCATAGAAATTCTATAAATATTAAAAAGAATCTGAAATCTGCATTATCTTTATGTACTTTTAGAGTGCTAGGGATAAAGTACTTAACGTTGAGAGCCAGAGACTGGCGGCGCCGGTCGATCCATCAATATCCGATCAGAAAATGGGAAATCCAAAATCCAAAGCCATGTGGCAAGAGTGGCGGGAGCCTCGCGTTTGTTTGCAAAATATATTAAAGTACGCGTCCGTGCGAAAATAAAAAATAAAAGCAGTGTGTTTACAGCTCTTATTTTACGCGAGTAGAGTCGTTTATTCAATAAAAACACAGAAAGCGAGGCATTGCCACAGTGTCTGCTCGGCGGGGCACTGGCCAACAAAGCTGGGGTTCCGGTTGGATTTCGCACTCGCTCTCGGTTAGCTCTCCCGCTCCGAAGTATCTCAAAGTTTGCAGTTGCTTCGGAGCGCTATTCGGCGATTGCCGTTCAGTTACTTGTACGACTTTTCGCGAGACGGACGTGTTGGACGCGTGATTGCACCTCAGATGGCAGCCAATTGAACTTGATCGGCTCTATACTATAGCTTATAGTGAACACGCAAACGAAATTGACAAATCCCCAGCCCAGCAGCCACTGTCTAACAGAGTCCAGTTCATTGTTATAAAGCACATAAGCTGATTTAAGTGCCAGACGGTATAAGAACCATCTTTCAAGTCCCTTATCCAAAAGTCCAAGAGAGTAGTGCTGTGTCCTTCGAGAGTCCCTAAAAGGAAAGCATATTTCAGTGCCCATTTCTCGAACTGCTATTGTTTTGATTTTTTTCGGCCACCGGTTTCTCATATTTGTGACGACTAGTGACAGCCTTTGACCTTGGTTTAGTCTGTTGTTTTTAAATTATATTTTTATTTGGTAATCAAATGTATTCTTTTGTTTTTTTTTGTGATTCCCAAACTGTGTTCTCCAGCGTCGTGCTAGCTAATGAATATTTATTTTTGTTCTAGCCAAGCCTAGAATTTTGTGAGGTTCTCTTGTTTAATTAGTTTTTATTGCATTACCAGATAAGATAATAGTTTTTGAATTGTAACATTTTTAGTCTCTTATCTGTGCTAGCGTCTTATTTTAGGGATTGTTTTGTTTCTGGCCGAGTTCGAATTTAAAGGCCGAGATAATTGGCGAACGGAAAAAAGGTTAATAAATAATTATTTCAAATTTTCCCAAACTCTTATCTGCTGACTAACTCTGAGGAGGAGTCAGGCCTTAAGCAATTGATAGAAAAATAATGAAATTGTAGGGAAAAAAGTGGGGTTTTTTCTAAAAACTGACAATAAAATTAAAATTTTCTATGACAGCTTGAACTTTAGGTCTCAGCTCGTCGCTAATTGTGGATTTTCCGGTGCCCCCTTCCTGCGCGGACTCACTTATGCAAGCCAGTTAACACTCAAAAGCTTGTAAATGGGCTTGTAAACTCTCATTGAAATGTCGACTAAGTCGCCGCGATAACCTTAAGGCATTCTATCCAACATCCAACGCAACAACAAAAGTCCATTTGCCGAAACAGTCGAAACAACAACAGACTTCGATTGAAAAGTTGCGGTTAACCGCTAATTAGATATAAAATTTGTTTATTGCTCCGCTGAAGCCCAAAAAAAATATCATTATTAGAGAGATATAGATACGACTGATCAGTCTATAAATAAGCAAGCTGAATGGTAGGACTTTCACAGTCGCAGCAGTATTTGCATATTTTGGTCAAGAGCTGGGCTTTTAGTGCAATTTCATTGAGGCTCTCCTATTGCCAAATCCGATGGCCAACTCTTTATGCAAATTTCGATTTTGTGAATTTAGTTGTTAGCTGGTTTTCAGCTACGACAGCGTCTTTGGATAACTTTCTTTCCGTTTGTGGCTTTCTTTTCTCGGCCACGTTCCGTTCGCATAACGCACATTTCCATTCATCCGTCTGTCTGTCTGTCTGACAATTGTCTAAACATTTTGGCTCTGGCTTTGACATTGTTAGTGTTAACTGGTATTTTATCAGCGGTACACTTTTGTGAATGTTTCTACTTTATTTTTTTCTGATAACAGTCGGTGTAGAATCGTGTATAGAAATTCACTTTTATTTTTTGGTTCTATTTCTCTCTCTCTATAAGGCACTGCCAGCACAAAATGGTATAGCTGTTGCCAAGTGTTATCTTTGAATTAGAAACGAGAGTGAGATCTACAAATACTAGTACTACCCTGGGGAAGTGAAATTCTTTTCCATCTGAGACGCTGATAAGAGAGAAAGAATGTTTTGAGGCCAGGAGCTTGAAACGCAAAAAAGCCAAGACTATTGCTGCTTACACAACTGAAACAAGCTAAAATATATAGAACTATTTACTAAAGGTATCTGCGGATTACACAATCCACCTGTATATATTTTGTGGGCGGGCTGTCGTAAAGCCGCCTTTTGGAGGCATCACCTTGACAGCCCTGCTCTTCCCAGCTGCCGAACGGGGGGACTCTGCCAACCAGAAACCCAGTTCGCACCAACTTCTGAACACATTCCATATACTTTTGTTTACAGACCTTTATTATTGCTATATTTGATTTATATATACGCTGTTTTGAGCTTCCCAATGAGCTCAGCTCGCTGTTTGTTCTAGAATCGAAGATGTGTGGGTGGTGCCACTGGGGCGTATGAGCAATATCCGATGCTGCGAGATCACGTATACGCACCATTGTACTCTGCTGGCTAATTTGCATTGCCTGTTCGTTTGTCTTGCCGTTCGTTTGTGGGCATTTAATTGCGGTAAACGCTTTTCTTTGCCTAATTACGCTTCACACGCCTCGAAAATGATTTTTATTTTTTATTTATTATTTATTATGTGTCGGCTTCTTTGCTTTTCCGCCGGCGCCTTTTACTTTTCTCCATCCCCTGACTGGCACGGCACTTTAATTACAGTTTCTTTGACTAAACACAAATCGGCAATGAAAAGCTTGAACAAAAATATTGAAAAGGTGTAACCACCTTCAGTTAATTAATTTTTATGGTTCGCACAAAGGGGTTTTCTTTCTCCGGCCGCTGTCCAAGCCGATTATGAAATGGTTTTAGAGTTTGCACCTGTTTCACTTGACCATCTCGGGCAGTGATTTGTTGCCCGAATGGAGATCGTAGTTTCGTGTAAACAAACCCATTATTGCCTCCGTTTCTTCCGCACTTTTTTTTAGTTTTCTGCTTCTAATGAATTATTGGCTGAAGGAGCTCGAAATAAGCCTAATGGAAGAGTTCATTAAGAAGCCGAGACTCCAAGAAACTCTTGAATATTAGTCCGTGTATTGAATTGAAAAAAGTGAAGCCGGATGGCAAATGCAAGCAATTTAAGCTCGAACGCTTGACGGCCAACAATTAAGCAAAAATAATCACATTTTCGGTCATTTTTTCGTGTTCTGCTCGGTGTGTGTTTATTATTTTGCTTCCACTCGACTGCCTTTAATTGTTTCGTGTGCAATAAAGCTCTGAGCGAGAACAGCCAAAGCAAAAGTCAAATAAATTAACACGTCACTTACACAATGCTTAGCGGGGTGAAGCACTTGGCTAGACCTCAAGTGGCGGGTTGAGATATTCACCAGAAATATACATAGGTGCGTAAAGGAGTTCTCCAGATATCCAGTCTTTAGTACACATGCTTGATTAAATATTTGCTTCTTGAGAGAGCACCTGCCACAGTTTAAACTCCTCCCAGCTGATGATGGATGATGAACTCCCATTTAATGATGACATTAATGTCCATATGTGAGGGCCTCCTCGAAAACAGTTACAAATTGCGACACGCCCACATTTTAACTGGCGTTCGAACGCTCCATCAAAATTAATTCGAGTGGCAATAGAGTGTGGGTTGCACAACCGCAGAGAGCTTATGGCCACTGACCAAATACAAAGACATTTCGGCATTTTAGCCATTTTTCGAAGACTTATAATTTGACAAAAACAATCCCATAATTAAGTTGTTGTTTGTTTATCTTTAGATCGCAACACACGCGTCTCTTTGAATATTAATTAATCACAAATAGAGGAAAGAAATATTATTATTATTATTATTATTTTATTTTAAGAAGTATACTTTGGAAGACCACTTCTCGTGAGGGGCTTGTTTGTTTTTCTCTCATATGGCAGTTGATTGTCGAAGTAAACAAATACTGATTACAGGTGAAAAAGTCAAATGTCAAATATTGTGTGGTTAGAACTCGGAGTGGAGCTTGTTTTTGGTGGTTTCTGTCTCAATATTGATGGATTGCTCGAGTGGCATATGCTAATGAACTGAGGAGAGTTGTTTTAAGATTTTATTACCCCAGGCAGGTGTAGTGGCATTCGTTTTATGGTCAGTGGACTTTGTGGTCCAGAATATATCTGAATAAAAATCTCAGCCAGTTATAGCTAAAGTTTAACCCATCAGTGTGTATATTTTTGGGGCAAATGTATGTCAAGTTTGGGTTTTGACGGACAGGCTTAAATCAATGAGGCATTCCTTGTCATAATTATGCCAAATTGGTAATTGGATATTTTTCTGTTGGCTCTCGGGTATTATTTTATAAAAAGATAGTAGCTGTCTTTCCGCAGAATACCTGTAGTTTGAGATCCGGGAAACGTTGTCTCTCAAATGTCTTTCACCCAACACTCGCCCAGTTACGTAATCTTTTTGAAAATTGAATGTGACTCTCGGGGAGGGAAGTTGATCTGGCAGGGCGACCCATAACTAATTGCCACTTTGCACACCATTCCGAGGCCAGACTCTCTTTCTGGGCCCGTTACCATGGCCTGAATACGCCTGGCTCGGCTTAGCCCCCAGCCCTTAGCTCTAATTATGTTTTAATTTTAAGTTTTAATGTTTCTGCTCTTATTTGTGTTGCTCACTTTGCGTTTTTGTGCTTGTTTCTTTTTTTAACTTTTGATTTTTTAGACACAGCCAGCATGAGTCGTGAAAGCGATGACTTGAGTTCGATCAATTCGGCTTACACAGGTAATTATGCTTTTTATTTTTATTATTTAACATTTATTTATTGCATTTTATTAATAATTTACACATGACTTTAATTGGCTTCTGCTGACTGCGTTTTTATTTAATCTCCTTAAATGACATTATTAATTATTAATTAATTTTACCATAATTGCTTGCTGATGTGGGTGGAATTAACACATCTGTGTGAAGATCATAATTGAACATTAATAAAATTATTAATAAGAAATTAAATAGACTTGACTATGAGTCATAGGTAGAGCTAGAAATCTCAGCTAGTTATACTCGAGATAGTGTTTTGATAGACAAGTTATCTTATCAGGTCTAGCTGCTCCTCAACATGGTAATTAATTCATCGAGACTAGACCTCACTGCAGTTTTTGTTAACCTCCGAGTCAGACTATATCTACTCTCGTATGCACAGTCTCTTCTCCATCAAGTCCCACGATCTGAGGAGCAATCAATAGCCTATTAGGCCGACTATCATCGGCTATGATAAGTCATAATTTTAATCGCTTTTGGCCTTAGCCGACGGGGGAAATCCATTAGCCTGAAAGCGTCTTTATAGATGGCTTCCATCCAAAAGTGTGGTCTTGGAATGTTCATTCAACTGAGTGCCCTTCTGCTGCCAGCACATGTGTTTTCGGTTTTGTCGCATTTTTATTCGAAACACGTTCTAAGCTCTCTCGTAAAAACTGAAATTGTAATGCGAGTCAAACAGAGGAGGCCCAACCGGTTGTGTTTTTTGGGCATTTACTATATAGTATATATCTCTCGATATCTATAATTAATATATATGGGACACGCCTTGGGCGATCCGGCCCGAATCACGTAAGCATCTTCATCCGGAGAACCAGTTTTCTATTTGGCGAAATTCTAGTTTCTCGCACAAAGGTTCCTGCTGAAAGCATTTAGCATTTCCAGCAATCGACAGAATAAATATTTATAACCGATTCTGGAATTACGGATGCAGTTACTGTGCGCCCAGAACAATGAGCAGCGATTAAATCGATTCAGATAAATGCTGAATGCTATTTTAGATGTCTGGTGGTGCAGTGGCTACTCCCTAACCGGGACAGTAACTAATTTCAAGGAAGTGCTTGTAACTAAAATTAGTAAGTACTCTCAACCACACCTCCGGAAAGTTTATTTTTATCAAAAAACAGAGACTGCTCATTAAGAGCTTCACTGTAGCTGGCTGGGAACTGCCCACAGCGATCAGGAATCTCGAGCTGCAACCGCGACAGCTAATAATCAGCGTTTGTCGGCATTCGCCGGAGAGACTCGCAGATGGATTTGCATTCAACATGCCAAAAAGTCATGTAAGTTGTAAGTCAGGCCCGAAATGTGGGCAGCGCAGGCAGCTCTTTCAAAAACTGGACAAAAATTGCATCACAGCGGAGGGGAGTTGCACTCGAAAATGGCATTTTAGAGAAGAAAAATATCAGCCAAATGGCTGAAGATTTCTTCTCAGTGGATAAACCCACACCTGCAACTCAATGCCAACCTACACTGGCTACCTCAGCAGGGTAACCTGCACACAGTTTAGTTTAATTAAATGTTGTTTAATCATTTCAAAAGATAATAAGCTAGTGACATGACCAGCGCTGTTGGCTGATTTATCGCCGGGGAGCGCGCGATCGATGTGCCTTAGATGGCTGGTTAGGCCGTGTATCTTTTGGCCAGAATCGCAGTTGAATCGTGCACAAAGTGGGTCGATGCGGCGCCACACTCCACTTGGTCTGGAAACTTGGCAGCGAGAGCGCGGTGTGCTTTGATGAATCACCATCGGGCAGTGTGCTGCGTATCTGTCAGATACATGAGTTCATTAGCTGCGACACTGAATGTCAACTGCAAGGAAATCGTCGTTCGTGTTCGTCATCTAGGTGCGTGCGTATTTTTAGAATCAACAGCTACAGCTACAGCTATAGGCTGACATCGATGACGTTTCACAGTTAAATGTTGCAAATTACCTGAGAGGGAGGTCTGACAGGCGGGGGCTAAATTAGCGAAGGTAAGATCGAGTCGGGTGTGATTTATTGGCTGGCATTGGCCGGCTCAGGCTCAGGCTCTCAGGTATTACATAAAGTCAGGCACTCGCTGCGAGATACAAAACAGAACCGTAGAGAAACTGCTCCCTGCCCCTAACAATTAGTGAAAGTTGGCTGAAAAAAAAATAAAAATAGGGAACCACTCGCCAGATACACATTCAAGCGGTTACAACGCCCAATTGTGATAATTAAAAAAATAGCTATGAACATGGCTGTGAGATGGAAAATAAATTGCTACCGTCATGATGTATAATGGCAAATAATAACAAATTGTCTCGCACGATCGGCACTATCCGTATCTGGCAGATACAATTGAACCTTGAAGTTGGCTAGCGTGGCCAACACAGCGCCGTGTCATGGCTGGGCCGCTTGATTAGCCAAAAACAGTAGCCCAAGAGACACAAAAGCCCGAAGAAGAAGGCATCGTCTGCCGTAAATTAAAAAATGAACAACAAAAAATAAATAAAAGCAATTCCAACTGACAAAAACACAATTAACTACATGACGTACAGCTGAAGATGAAGATGGTGTGTATCTGTATCTGTAACTGAAGCTGAACGGAAACTGAAATCGTGAAATTGAAAAATTGAAATCTTTTGCGCGATACTCCTTTGTCTGCAAATGCAATTGTGCTTTTGAGGCTCCTGCTGTCTGGCTTTGAAAACGTTACCAAACTGTCGACAATTTAATTGATTTATGCTCTTGTGGCTCTTTCTCCGCCTGGTGGGCAAATTGGTTTGAAAGTTGGCTTTGCAATTGGAAGTGAAAGAATATCAATAAAGGTGGGGATTAGGGCTTCACGTTCTTCACTTCACTGGTAGTCCGCTAGTCTTCCGCACCATAATTGCCCCACGAACCACAAGATATATGTTGTGTCTATATTTCGGGTCTAATAACATCTCGGATTACCGTTCGCTTTTTTTGTTCGCTGCCATTTAACCTTTACCACAACTGCTTGCGGCCAAGATCTTATTAAAAAGAAGAAACCCAGCCATCGAGCCACAAACTTTCACAACCCAAAAAAAACGAGCAAATTGGGCTTAACACAAATGCGCTAATTTCTAACCAATACCCATAACTACTAAGTATATAAGGCTGTGGATGTAACCAAGTGGCAGTGGCTGGAAAAACTCGAAGCACAGCTTGTTCTCAACCTAACACCCACACGGCTAACAACCTGGCCAAAAACGCCAAAATGCGAATGCATTTTATGGAAATTCGTCTCGAGTTCTCATCTGTATGTACACTATATATACAATATCTGTGAAATACGCTATAGATCTCTATCAAGAGACCGTCAGACGCTTCACGCGCTCCTCGCTCTCACCCACATCCGATTGGGACCGCTTCTCGCCCGCTCGCCGCTCGCTCAAGTCGGAGGCTGGAAGTCGCACATCTTGTAAGTTCTTCGCCCCGCCATCGCCATCCCAGTTCTCAGCATGTATCTTTTTATCTTTTTGTATTTGTATCTGTATCTGTTTTTGTTTTCGTTACTGTTGCTGTTTGTTTCGCAAAAGATGATTATTATCTAGAGGCCACTGGGCGACGTCGCAGCTCAGGTAAGCATAGCATTCCATCTCGATTGTGGGTGGTACATGAAAAATATCTTTACTGGCTTGCTTTACTGGCTGTATCTTGTATCTGCAAAGCGAGTTCTGGCCATGTGCGCAGGTGGCTATCTTATGCATCTGGGTTACTTGCTCGCTCCTTAAACGGCCATTCGGCAGCGCAGATTTATGGCCAACTGTCAGGCGCTGTTACACGTTCCAAGATCTCAGAGATCCAGTCCAAGACATGTATCTTCGGAGGCCCAAAGTATCTTCAAATTAAAGCCTAATGAGCCCCACTCTTTGAGCCACAGTGGGTGTAATTGTGTCTCTAATGAGCCAGACGGTGGCTGTGACAATATTTGCTGACTCAAGCCGGGGGGAAGTCAAGGTCTTTCTGGGGTTAAGCAGGGCTTGAGTTTAATTCACGGGCTCTCGGGCTAATGAATTTGGGCCAGAGTCGTTACGGTTTTAATGGAAAATAAATTGATGGGGAAACTTGATCCGTAAAGTGATTAGAAAATATTAAAGTGAGAGATTAGGCAGGGTTTAGGAGGAAGTAGTAAAGGGTAGTAGGAGGAGCTTAGTAGCCTAGGTCGAAGAGTTGTTTATCAAAAATATATTATTAATATTATTAATTAGATGTTTGATGTTATGTAGATTTATGCTAAAAGATGTATGAATATTCATCACCTTGGTTATGACAAGAAACTGAATAGTAGCTTGTTTATTATTAAGGTTATTAGTGAATAAAAATAATAAATAAATCTTAGAAGCGTTTAAGGCGACAAATGATAATGCTGCTATTGAAAATTATTTAAATAGAAAAGCCAAGCAATCGTAGAGTAGCCTTTTCTGTTTTAAACACTCTTCTAGACAACGAGGCAATAAATTTCAGGCAATTGCAATTTAAGGCGTAGTTCAGTTTCAGCCAGAGCCATTGAGAACTGTGAACAAGTTGCCATATCTAATGGGTGTGGGTGGATGCAGCCAACAAAATGGAATTAACTCTCGGCCGACACGACAGACAGGCCAGGTTGGCGAATTGTTGTTATGACTTCATTGGGCCGCATGCAATTTTTATTTTTGCCTTTAATCGGCTTATTTCCTGCAATTTTCCACTTAATGGCTTTCCACTCAGACCTCTAAAATATGAACAGCCTTTCGAAATGTCTGGCGGGATTAGCACTCTAACCTTAGAAGTGGAATACTGTACAGATTGCAAATGTCAAGTCCGAGTCCGTTTATAGATATTCATTATGCGGGGGATCGCTCTCAATGGTTTTCCACTGAAGCCTGGGATATGCAAATGCCAATTGCCAATGACATCATACTGGTCTGGGTCTGGGTCTGGGTCTGGGGAGATAAATGAAAACGCAGTCAGGCCAATTTTAGCATTGTGAAGTGTACTTGATTGATGACTTAACTGCTGATAGAGACTAATGGACCCCCCAACTCGATTCTTATTTCCCATCGGACAGACCACAACAGCGCCGTGCTGACAGCCAACACAGACCAGTTCATCATCGGCCAGCGGGTCTGGGTGGGAGGCATCCGGTCCGGCAAGATCGCCTACATCGGCGAGACACACTTTGCCCCAGGAGACTGGGCGGGCATAGTCCTAGATGAGCCCAATGGTAAGATCTCAATCTTTTCTTAAAAGTAACTCTGTTAATTATTGTACTTTTCAGGCAAGAATGATGGCTGTGTGTCTGGCAAACGATACTTCCAGTGCGAGCCGAAATGCGGCATTTTCTCTCGCCTCACACGACTCACCACATACCCGATGTCCGGGGCCCAGACCCCGACCTCGCCCTTGGCCAAGAACTCGCCGGACAGATCGCGCACAGTGTCTCCAACTGCCAGCATTCGCAGCTCGATGCTCCGCAGTCCCGGGATAGGCAGTAGGTTTTCTAAAAAACGCTCTTTTTTTGTTGAAAATAATAATCTATTTAACTACCTTAGAAAACGGGTTAACCGTGGGGGACCGTGTGATTGTCTCCTCTGGTTTCGGAAGCCGTCCTGGCCTGCTGCGCTACTTGGGCGAGACCCAGTTCGCTCCTGGCAACTGGTGCGGCGTGGAACTGGACGAGGCTAGTGGCAAGAACGATGGAGCTGTTGATGGTATAAGGTACTGTGACCCGAACTTCAATAAAATAAAATATATCTCCTAAGTAATCACTCGTTTTTCTTTTAGATATTTTGATTGCAAGCCCAAGTACGGTGTGTTCGTCCCGATTGCGAAGGTCTCCCTATCGCCGTCCTCGAAAAAGACGCGACTTTCAAGGACTGGATCGAGGGAGTCTCTGACCTCTATCGGGACCATGAACAGCATCGCTACCACGAATACGTCGCGTATGCGCATGAATGCCCAGGTATAAGCGGTGTCCTTCAGAAAGGACACCTTCTCCCACCTCCACTTCCCCAACAGCTAGGCTACACTAGTTTATGTTCTTATTCTGTTGTTACCTTTTAATTGACCCATTAACCCCTGATTTGTTGATTTTATTTGAGCCCCGGTACTAACTAGTTACAATTCTAATCGCAATCCCTAGCAGCGCAAGTCGAGCACGCCCGTTAAGCCAATTCTAACGACGCCGAAATCCCAATATTCCATGCAGGTATGCTAAATGAAACAATATCTACAAAAAACACAAAGAATGTATGGTATTCGCTGTTGGTTTCCTTGGGTCTTGCATAGCTCTAATAGTTATAGGAGCTCCTAAGCATACTTAGATGGATATCCCCAATCCATTGGCGTTGTATCTTCCGATCTAATGCCACTGGGTTGGGGCTACTTCCTGTGTACATTTGTTCTTAACTTAGTCCTTAAGCCGTACAACTAACACCAGACACTAATACCCACACTACACTACACTCTACACACACTTATCCCACCCAAAACAAGACAGAATATGTAAATTAATAATAAATGTTCTGTTAATGAACTCCTTGTGCAGTTGATGCCACGTTTTTTATTACACTCTGTACGCCTAAAATGAAATCTATTCAATTATTTCCCGCACGCTTCTTCGCCTCTTTTAAATGTTTATTGTTGAATGTTTTTTGTAAATATTGCTACTTTACTTGCATGTGTGTCTGCGCTGTCGACGGTAAAGGTAATGACTCTGCCACAAGCTGCACCCTGTTTGTTTGTTTCTGTTGTACATACACCCACACACTGCCACGCCTATATACGAACTATCTGTCTACCAGTATCCTTCTTCCTATAAACTGTGTTATTGTTCAGGCATATATCATAAAAGCTTGCCTTGTGCTCTATGTGTTTCTCTACCCCTCAAACCCCCATATAGGATCTGCTGCGCGAGAAGCAACAACACGTGGAGCAGCTGATGGTGGAGCGGGACCTGGACCGAGAGGACGCCCAGAACCAGGCGCTGCAGCTGCAGAAGAACATCAACGAGGTAATTATCTTCACCGATACCATGTACACACCGCAGCCCTATGCGGACCGATCGCGACCCTATCTGCCGGCCAAGAAGCCCAAGCAGCGCCATCTGTGGGTGCCCACCACCCTCAGCAGCAGCATAACGAGCAAGTCAACAGTAGCAGCAACATGCAGGCAACCACTCCAGCAGCAGCAGCAGCAGCAGCAGCAACAGCAGCAGCAGCAACATCATCAGGCCAAGCCAAAGAAAGTTTGGTTTTGCGATAAAAAGAAACTCTTTCCAGTTGGCTGACAGCCGACAGCCCAGTCCCAGTCGCAGTCAATGTTTGCTCAGTCACTTGTGCAGTTTCGGTTTCGATTAATTGTGTTATGTTTTGTGTTCGCATTGCACCTGCCCTGCTGGCTGTTGAAAGACTAAACACACCCACACTCCCATACTACTCACTCATTGAGGAAATCATTTCCTTTTCGTTTGGTTGACTCCCTGCCTGTGTTTAACATTTATTTCTTTTTCGCAGTTTTGTGTTTTTCGTTTTGTTGTTACTTAACTCAAACTCACCTTATTTTCGGCACCTTTTAATTTTTGTTCTTAACTCACCGGTCGGTGGAAACAATGAGCCAGTCATCACTCGTCAGTCATTTCCCAAAAAATGATTCATCTGAGAAGAGTACAAATTTCACAAACCTAACTAGGCATGAAGAAGGGATTGGGCTAACAGTGGGTTAAGGGTAGGGGATTATTGGACTCCATTTACTGAAATACAGACCAATTGGCTTCGAGTCTGCCTCCATTACTTACAATCCTAATTATACATTTTTTGTGCAGGCACAAAATACCAATTTAAATATCATTTCTCGCAACTTGCGAGAACTTAACCAGAATCTTGGCGGAATGGCTCATAAATTAAGGTTCTTCCAGAACAGAATCTCTAATGATCTTTCATTTGACCTTCAGTTATCATATCTACACTACAGAGAAATTACAGCAAGTCTGGCCACCAAATAAATTATTATTATTTGCATTAAATGTTGGCACTTTTGCACACTTTGTTTCAAAACCATAGCTCTTGGGGACTATTTTGGGAGATGACTGTCTGGGATGATTCAGTTTTGTGCTTTCTGTTTGGTTACTTTTTCAATAAACTGTTTGTACTTGTAATTACATACCTGCGGGTAGCTGTTAGCCTTTTCTATTTGTGAAGAGCACTGTGAGTTTGAGTGTCGAATTAGCAACAAAATTGTACCCATCCCACCGCGCATTGCGCATCACCCACCACCCACCTTCCCACTCCCCATACTGAACTTGTATCCTTTTTAACGCAAAACCAATTAGAAAGTAGAGTCCTAGGCTGGCCCTGAACGTTATTCTTGTATGATTATAGCAAATACTGATCGAAGCGGATCGCTGGAGACGTCTGATAGCGCGGCACAGCATAAGGCTGTCTGATCTGCGACGCGAGTTCCGCGGCTGGTCGGGCAAGCACGAGAGGCACTGCATCCTTCACAGTGTCCTTACCCCGCTGGGAGTGAAGTGAATGGCCCGGAATTGGAGTGGAGTGCTCAAATTCGATTGGATTCTTCTCATCGAGAAAGAAATTGAAACTGAAGACAATGTTGAAGTCTGCACAGCGTTTTAAGCTGCTACAACCAAATACAGAATAAAAACTATCTACGAGATAAAACAAAACAGAAAAGAGTAAATAACGAAAGCCAATCATATAACCAAAACGAATAAAAAAAAAAAAATACAAAAAAACTGAATACGAAAAGAATTGGAATATGGAAAAGTTGTTCAACAATTTTTGATTATTTTTTACGAAAGCGAATTTTTCTTGCTGTTGGACTAGTTTATACGATACTATATGACTTAACTACTACTATATGAAGAGAAATACATTAACAATATGCAAAACACTATTACCCCTTTAAACGTTGTTTTATTCATGGTCTTGACTCCGATTTCTAATATTATTTTTATCCTTATCTCGATCCTTAGCTGAAAGCAAGAATAGTCGAGCTGGAGACTGAGTTGGGGGATGAGCGCAAGAAGAGCGAAGAATTGCAGTTTTCCGTAGACGAAGCTCAGTTCTGTGGCGATGAATTGAATGTAAGAGAAAGTAGATTTGAAAATCTTAGTATTCATAGACTTTGGACAGAGGATTTGGATAGTTTTTCTAAAAAATATTTATAATTTTATCTTGAATTGCTCTTCAAAGTTAAATATACTTTGTATTTTATTTTTGTAGAGTGTAGAAAGTATTCTTCTTGCTTCTAAATTAATGAAATTCAGCTATATTCTTATTAAATCCCTTAATTATTTTTTTAAGTTTAAAAACTCACCTCAACTGAAGCTAATTCTTTATAGCGGCAGAAAGTATGCTACAGATTTTTTTCAAAAGGTCCAAGCCACAAAGAAAAGCTTCAGTTAAGTAAATCGCTTTTAAATATAATATTACATTGCTTTAAATTACAAACTAAATTCAAAATATATCTATCCAAATCCTGTAGTCAGTCTATAATGAAAACTAGAGACCCAGTAATCTAAATTCCTACTCTTCTTCAGGCTCAATCTCAGGTTTACAAGGAAAAGATCCACGATCTGGAATCCAAGATCACCAATTTGGTGTCGGGTAATAAGAATCTATTTATCATTATACCAACCACGTCCATAATATATACATCCCGCTTTAGCCACGCCCAGTTTGCAGAGTGTCCCGCCGCCTGCCTCGCCTCCGGATGACAGTGCCTTGAAAGAGGAGATCGCCCAGTTGCAAGAGAAACTCGCTGCCCAGCAGAAGGAGGTGGAGTCCCGCATTGCGGAGCAACTGGAGGAGGAGCGACGTCTTCAGGAGAATGTCAAGTACCTGCAGGAGCAGAACGCCACGCTCCAGACTGAGCTGGTTAGCAAGGACGAGGCCCTGGAGAAGTTCTCGCTCTCGCAGAGCGGCATCGAGAATCTGCGCAGGGAACTGGCTCTGCTGAAGGAGGAGAACGAGAAGCAGGCGCTGGAGTCGCAGGCGGAATTCTCCCTCAAGTTGGCCGCCAAATCCGAGGAGCTGGACAAAGTCAGCACCGAACTGCTCAGGCTCAAGGTGGCCTCAGATTCGCTGGAAAGCGAGAGGGCCAACAAAACGGATGAGTGCGAGATTCTGCAGACGGAAGTCCGCATGCGGGATGAGCAGATCAGGGAACTGAGCGAGAAACTGGACGAGATCACCACCCAACTGAATGTCCAAAAGGCTGATAGCTCTGCCCTGGATGAAATGCTGAAACTCCAGCAAGTTGGAGGAGCGGAGAAGGATACTATTCTGGAACAAAGCCAAAAGGAGCTCGCCAAACTCAAGGAGGAGCTGGCCAAAAATCAGCAAGAGCGAGAGCAACTGGAGAAGCAAGTAACTGAAGCACAGCAATCAGCGGCCCAAGAGAAGCTAGTCAGGGAACAGGTGGAATCCGAAATTAGTAAAGTTAAGTTAGAAAAGGAGGCCACTGAGCAGCAGTTGACCGCCAAGCAAACCGAACTAGAAGCTTGCCAAAAGGAGCAGGCTGAAACGAACACGCGACTCCTTAAAACCCAGGAAGAAAATACTCAAAAGGATCTTCACCTGACAGATTCAAGCGCTGCTCTGAAAAAACTCCAACAAGAGCTAGAGGAAAAAGTTCAAGAGGCAGACAATCTTCTGGCTAGCCAGGAGCAGCTGAAGAAGAGTCAGGAGGAAACTGTCAAGGAGAAAGACTCACAGCTTCAGAATCTCCAGTCGAAAGTCTCCGAGACCGAAAATGCTTTGAAAACAAGCCAAACTCAACTGGAGCAACTGCAACAGCAGGCAGCTGCTTCCGGGGAAGAAGGGGCCAAAACCCTGGCCAAGCTGCAGGAGGAGATTAGCCAGCTCAAGTCGGAAGCTGAAAAAGTCCAAGCTCAGTTGAAGTCCACCCAGTCTGATGTGGAATCGAAAGCCAAGCTGCTGGAGACGGCCAATGGATCACTCGACGAAGAAGCTAAAAAGGCGGCCAAGATGCAAGAAGAGATCAGCAGGTTAGTGAAGGAAGTGGAAGAGACTCAGTCGAAGCTCTGTTCAAGTCAGACCGATGTGGAGTCGAAGACCAAGCAGCTTGAGGCTGCCAATGGAGCTCTGGAGAAGGTCAACAAGGTAAGCCCAAGAAAATATGAATCTTTCCGCACTTTTTAATCATATGTTTCCAACAGGACTATGCCGAGTCCCGAGCAGAGGCTTCCCACTTGGAAGATCAACTCAAAGATATTACTGAGAAGCTGCACGCGGAACTCTTAGCGGAACGCTCTTCCAGCACCGACTTGCACTCAAAACTGTCAAAGTTCTCCGAGGAGCTGGCCACCGGCCAGAAGGAGCTCACCAGCAAGGCCGATGCGTGGAGCCAGGAGATGCTGCAAAAGGAGAAGGAGCTTCAGGACCTTCGTCAGCAGCTGCAAGACAGTCAGGATGCTCACACTAAGCTCAAGGCAGAGGGCGAGCGGAAGGAGGCTTCTTTGAGTGAAACCATCAAGACCCTCGAGGATCAGGTGTCCAAAGCACAGATGGAGAACACGCAGCTCAGCAGTGGCACTCAGGAAACCATCAAGGACCTTCAGGAGCGGCTGGAAATCACTAACGCTGAAATCCAGCACAAGGAGAAGATGGCCGCCGAAGATGCTCAGAAGATATCCGACCTTAAGACTCTAGTGGAGGCCATCCAGGTGGCCAACGCCAACATATCCCAAACCAATGCCGAACTATCCACCGTGCTGGAAGTGCTCCAGGCGGAGAAGAGCGAGACGAATCACATATTCGAGCTCTTCGAGATGGAGGCAGACATGAATGCCGAGCGCTTGATCGAGAAACTCACAGCCATGAAGGAAGAGCTGAAGGATACCCATATCCAGGTGGATGAGGGAAACAAAAAGCAGCTGGAGCTGGAGCAGAAACTAGAGCAGGTGCAACAGAGTAGGGAGGGTGTGGAGAAAGATGCTCTGGACGCAAAAGATCAACTTACGGAACTCCAGAAATCATCCACAGAACTCAAGCAATGCCTCGAAAGCAAAGAGAAGCTGGTACTGGACATTGAAGGAAAACTAAAGGATGCCAACTCGCAACTGGAGGCCAAAACTAATCTCTCTCAGGAAGTACAGGATAAATTGGAGGGGGCTCTGGTGAGGGAGAAGACTCTGGAAGAGAAGTTGCAGAAACTAAACGAACAACTGAAGGAATCTGCTAAGACGGACAAGGAGCTTAATGAACAGGTGTTGAAGGATAAGGAAGCTGTCCAGAAACTGGAAGAGACCCTAAAGGATCAAAGCAAGCAGTGGGAAGAGCAACGCGCGTTATTTGAAGAAAAAGAGAATCACCTTCAGACTGAGGTTTCGAAGTTATCTGAGGAGTTGGAGAAAATCAAAGACAGTAGTGAGAAGGCTGTAGAAGCCTTGACTCAGGCACAGGAGTTTGTGAAGGAGCGCGAAGCGGAACTCCAGAAGGTTAAAACGCAACTTGAAACGCAGGAGCAACTAAATAAAAACCTGGAGGAAACGCTGCTAAAGGCGCAGGAAAGTGAGGGCACCTTGCAAGGCCAATCTCAAGCAGTGCTGGAGCAGCTCAATCAGTTGCAGCAAGCCAATGCCGAGCTGCAGGATGCGGTTTCCCAACGAGAAGAGGTTCTAAAGTTAGTGACACAGAAACTTGAAGATTGCAATAACCAACTGGAGGAGCAAAAGGCCAGCCACAACAAACTGCAGGACAAATTGGAAAAGGCACAGCAAAGGGAGAGGGACCTTGTGGAGGAAACATCGAAGCTAGAAGAGCAAATGAGTCAGTTGAAGGAAGCTAACGAGGAGCTTCAGAAGTCCCTGCAGCAGAACAAAACTCTGTTGGAGAAGGGCAACGAGTTCGATTCCCAGTTGGCAGAGTATCAGAAAGTCATAGATGAAATGGATGAAACGGCCTCCATGAAGTCCAAGCTGCTGGAACAGCTTCAAAAGCGGGTCGTTGAGCTGGAGGCTGCCCTTCACTTGGCCAACGAAGCACAAAAGACAGCTAGCTTTGAGATGACAGAACTGAGGCGTCGGTTGGAGTCACTCGATCAGGAGAAGTCCATGGAGATTCTCTCACTCAAGGCGCAGGTCAATGGAGCGGGCTTAAAGACAAGCGGTGGCGGCGACGTGGAGGTGAACTTTTTAAATTCTACGGTGTTGTATTATTTATAAAATTATTGTATACTTTTCTAGGGTTCCGATAATGACAGTAGCCTGGCCAAGATCAACTTCCTCAACTCGATCATTGCGGACATGCAGCAAAAGAACGATGCACTCAAAGCCAAGGTCCAGACCCTAGAAACTTTGCCAATGGACTTTACCAAGTATGGAGCTTTACAAATTTTACATTTCCATATTTTTGAAAATCTTTGTTCTAAAAATCCTAGACCCCATGCCTTCGATGTGTTGACCAAGCGAAAGCCTGCGCCTCGACTATTCTGCGACATCTGTGATGAGTTCGACAAACACGAGACGGAGGACTGTCCGATCCAGGCCGGCGAAGATCGTGATGACTCTCCGCCCCCCTCTGCCGAAGCCAACAACAACGAAAAGAAGGACCGCAAGCTTCCTGCTCCCAGGAAGTACTGCGAATCCTGCGAAGGTGAGTCGCCAATCTATCTTGCTATTCTCTGAACTAAAAAGACGTGTTTGCTCTTTTCCAGTCTTTGGCCACGATGCAAGCGAATGTGCCGACGAAGAGACCTATTAGTTCTAGAGAAAATTTTTAAATGAAATTCCTGTTTACCTTCTTTTGGAACATAGGACTGTACCGTATTGCGAGATCGATCAGATGCTATAACTTTCAACATACCTCGTCAAGGAGAGCTTCATTCTAGCTAAAAAAAAAACATTCTATTTAAAATTGTGATCTTGCGTTTTAAAAGATGCGTGGAATGTAGTCTTTTTTAAATTGTTTTTATTTATTTAATGCGATGTGTAAATCACTTGCGGTTGTTTCGTATTTTTTGAATGTAAAAATAGTGTAAAAAGGAAAAATTAAAATTACAATGTGGAAAGAGACAGTTTATTCAGTTATTTGATTTTATCTTATTTAAATAATAGTATAGAGTTAGTCTCCGCCCTCCTTCTTCTCCTTAATGGCGTCCTAGAAAAAGATTTTTATGAAAATATTACTGTCCAGAGGGAAGTATATAATATCCTACTTTAAATCGCTCCTCGAAGAGGGACAACTCGGCCAGCAGATCGGTTATGGCGTTCATGAAGGCTTCTTGCGGAGAGTAGTCCGCTGTAGTCTGGATTCGGATGACGAACTTGTGCTCCAGGGGATGGGGCACTTTGTAGCCGGCAAACAAAACATTCGGGTCCTTCAACAGTTGGCTGCAACGAAATAAGTGAGTCAATTGTGGCAACTAAAGGTAAGCGTGTGCTCTTACTTGCGGATCATGTTTCCCAGAGTGTGGTCCTCTTTATTTATTGTGAATATAGCCGCGTTTGTCACTTTTGTGTCCAATTCCTTGATGATTCTGCCAAAACAAAAACAAAGTTAGTTAAATGCGTTACCCCGACTTTGCTTGATTAGTATACTCACTTCTTCTCGCCTTCATACAGCAGGAATGATTCGAATGTGGGTGGTGCGTTCATTTTGTTTAGTTTATTTGTTCAATTTCAGAAAAATACGAATTGTTTACTATATTCTGCACGCTTAGATATTTTTTAGCTTAGTGAATGCCCTTGGAGCTATCGATAGTGCATCCGATATGTACGCTCCAACAGCTGATAATGCACATCACTAGATTTAATATTCGATAGTTTTACCGGTTCGTATATATCGATAAATTAGTCCACCTGGTAACACTAGAATTTTTTAATCAAGCGCTTAAAGCTCGTCCTCCCCTTAAATAATTAAACCAATTACAACTTTTTCAATGTGTAGTATGTATGTGTAGCATGTATGAGGTCTTGATTTTATGGGGAATGTGGGTAATACTAGGAAATATAATAAAGGGCCTCTCTCTCTAGCGACAGAAGTAGGGCTGACCCAAGTTGGCATTATTCTCGTTGCGCATCCCAGCAAAGAAACGATTGATGTCCTCCTCGGTCACAACCTTCTTACTGGCAGCAAAATCCTGCAAGTACTCCTTTAGCTTGTCCTTCATGCGGTTGTACTCTGTGATTGCGTCGATTTGCTGTGTCCTGTCGATGGAGGCCAGGGCGCGGATGCCCTGCTCATAGCTGGAGTTCTCCTCGGCTCGCTTCATGCCGCGCTCCTCGTAGGTCTTGGCTGAGTCCTCGGCGTCCAGAAGAAACTCAACAGCAAGCTCCTTGTATAGTGTTAGGCAATCGGAACACTGGCAGAGTGACTTGCGCCAGTCATTAGTCCAAAAAGCAGCACCTGGAGTAAACAAAATAAAGGATAATGATAACTGTCACATAAAATAGAAATAGAATGTTCTTATAATCAATCTAGTTCTGACTTTTGAATCAAACATTTTAAGCCTAACGCACATAAACATACAATAAGTTTAAATTTCAAAGATCTACCATGAATCTAGAGTACTTCACTGATGGGCTGGACTCCCTGATGTACTGCGGAATGAAGCTATCACCGGAGCAGCGCATACTGATTGAAAATTCCCTGATTGCCTTGCAGAATGATAACCGCTTCTCCGGCATGTATCTGTGGGGTCGCATTACGGCCACCAAGGGGGATTATTACATTGCTTTTGGCTACACTAACGACTGCCTGAAGGATCGAAAGTACTTTTATAGTCTGGACCAGTTTCAGTGGCAGCTGCTGCCTTTCGTTCAGAGTCCCAAGATATTTCAGGCCACTATTCTGGCGCGGGAGCCCTTCATTGGGGATCCCAGTATGCTGACCTACGTTAAATTGGTAAGTACGGAAAGGAAATGGTACGAGGTTTCATTTGATTGAGTGACTTCCCTGCAGGATCCTACCTTTGACATTGTGGCCAATCATGTCACTGGAATCAGTCGCCCCGAGGTGGTCAAGCTAAAGGAGGAGGAACGCCTGGCTGCCATTGTGTTTATTATCACCGAAGAGTGCGCCATTTGCCCACGAGGAGCCTTCTACAAAATGACCGACGGCCGTGTAATACCGAACCAGATGTTCCGTGGTCTAAACAGCTTGCAGATCGACAATCAGTCCTACTACCAACTATATCGACTGCCCCGAAACGATCTAAAGGTTAACTTGGCCAAGAGAAGTGACTACAACTACGCCATCGACTTTCTGGACACTATCGATTGTGTGATCCCGCTGGGCCAGGCTTTCGCCTTGAATCTCCAGAAGAATGAGCGTCTGGTGGTGATTAAATCGTGCCTTTGGCTGGGCATGACCTTCTTCCACAAGATCGACTCGCATGAACATGGTTTCCTCTACTTGGGCGATGGCAAGAAGAACTTTGACTTGCTTTTTATGTATTAAGTTTGGTTCCTTATTAAAGTTACTTCCCATTAGGCAAAATGCTATACTGTACTCTGGACTACATAGAAAGGAAAACAATCAAAGTTCGAAGTGCACATAGACTCACCCTCGTGCTGCTTGAGCGGCTTGGGTCGACGGCAGTCATCCAATTTGGCACGCTTCTTGCTGGGCTCTTCTGCTTGAGATTCTTCCTCTCCGTCGGCTACTTTCATTATGTCGCAAATGCTGCGATCCAACTCATCCTTAAGCTGGTTGTCATCAGCCTCCGGCTTGGATTTTTTCTCATCCTTGTCCTCTTCCTTGGCGTCTTTCTCAGTCTCAACCCCCACTGGCTTCAGGGCCAAGCCAGTATAATCCTTAAGGAACGGCTTGGAATCCATGCAGCCGTCACAGATCATTTCACTGCACGAGTCCAACCATTTCTCGCTGGAGCCCGGGGCCTGCATGTGTGGCAGGTGGAACCAATCTTCACAGACGGCACACTGCAGCATCACTTCCTCGGTAGTGCGCTCGGGATCAGGATACGGACGCTTACACTTGCAGTATAGTCCCTGAAAATTCTGGTTATAGAGATTCTCCAAATTCGGCGACTGGGCGCCCTCCAGCTGGGGGTTTAGAGAGCATTTGCCCAGACGCTTAGTGGGGCAATCGCAGCGGAAATTGCGCTTGGTGTAGAGCTCCACCAGTTCGTGGTTCTCATGGCACCGGTACGAGCAGGCCAAGCAAACTCCGGCTGCCTTGCTCAGATCACCGCGAGATTCCGGGCAGCAAGTCAGGCATGAGTAGAGTGCCTGCCGTCCAATGGGGCCCTTGGCGTACGTACAGGATTTCTCGTCGGAGGCCCCCAGCACAGCGGCATACTCATCTTCCAGCTCCTTTTCCTGCTCGAGGACATCCACCATTGTTATTGTCGATTGCTCGTGGGGATTATTCTCATCGCCCTCGGCGTTGCTGCTGGTAGTGTTGAGTTCACTCATCTCTTCGACTCTTCTCTCGGAGGTGGAGCGGGACTGCGTTGCAAACTATTTAATTCCCTCTAAATAGAGCAACGCGTTAGTTTGGCGGGATGATGAACGAAAATTGCAATTAATTTACCAACGTCTTCTTCTTGATATTAAATCCAGGGACGTCGAAATATCGGTATGTCCCCCTAAATAGATATACTTATATCGTGTATCGAACAGTGTTGAAAAATGTTCAATGCTATCGAAAGTTAACAGACCTCTGTAAGTATTTCAAATATGTCGTTTTATTGGAGCTGGAGCCGGAATTTGAAAATTAAAATTAAATTAAAAAAAAATGGAACCATTATCCCCTCCAAAAACGAATCATTTAAAAATCTTAATTTACTCTTTATTATAAGAAAACATTTACAATATGAATTTCGCTTTAAAAAACTACACAAAGTCATAACAGGGCTTTAACAGGCCAATGAGATTCGCATTTCCGTCTCATTTTTATGAATTATATTTATGTACAAATGTGGATAACTAGAGTTATTATAACCAGTTGTACTTGAATTTTAAAACAGCCTTTTTTGGAGACCTCTATACATATCTCTTAGCTTGGTTAATCTTCTGGTGGCTTGACAAACTTAAATGCATATAGACCTTAGTAATTGGCAAAATTATTGTTCATTTGGGGGGTTCCCCCAAAACCTACAGCTCCGTCGCCTGCCAGCCCCAGGCCGCTAAGGGTCTCATCAATGAAGTCGATGGAGCCCAAGTCCATCGGTGTGCCGTTCAGAATCAGATCGCTGAAAGACTGGACGTGGCCCTCGGTCTGTTGCTGCAGCTGAGTGGGCTGGGTGAACTGGTGCTGCTCCGCCTGGATGGAGTACTGATTCTGAGCCGGCAGATATGCATTTGGTTCCGTCTGATACTGGGTCTGCTGCTGCTGTTGGTATACTTGGTGTTGGTTGCTCGGCGCCGTGGGACTCATGGCATTCATCTTCATGACGCCAACATTATTCAACTCCAAATAGTTAATGTTGTTATTCATCAACATATTATTGTTATTGTTATTCTGGTTGATGGGAGTCATGGATCCACCATTAAAGTTCGTAGGACTGCAGGAAGTCATGGAGAGGTTCGAGGTCTCTGGGAGATATAAATGGTTTGTATTCTGGCCGATCTGAATCGGTGGAATACTGTCCACTGTGCTGCAGGTAGAATGAGGCGAAGGATAGTTAAAGGTCCCTGGGGGGCAGGGATTACTCCGACTGTCCATATCCAGTACGGCCGGCTCCAGCTTGATGTCTTGCACATACTGCTGGGGACTCCTTCCAGGAAACAGCATCGCCAGGTTGGGCGACACCTGAGCCTGTGGCTGGCCCTGTGCTGGCTGAGGCGGGGGGACCACCGAAATTGGACCTGGAACACACAAATACGACGTTATTAGCCAGATGCTTGGAATGACAGTAAGCCGGAGAAAAGTTTAATGAACGCAGAGGTGAACCGCATGCAAAAAGCATTTACATAATTGAGGCGAAACTGAGGTGAAACTAAAGTAATTTGCGAAAAGCGAAAACTCAAAAAGGACAACGGTCAGCCACAACATCAACTTGCCAACACAACAAGGAGGCAATATCAACTTACTCTCGTTTGATGTCCAACTTTGGGGGCTATAATACGAAGCTTGGGAAAACTAGACAAAAAACAAGAAAGGGAGAAAATCCTCGGAGGCCCGAAGCATTTAATAGCCTTGCCGTTGCCAGATTTAATGAAAATATAACTTAATTTTTTTGGTTTAATTGGATGACAAGACAACAGATATTTAATTGTAGATTTTTTAAGTATTTCTTAAATAATTCAAGGCAAGACTATTACTCTTTCTTTGCAGAAGTACTTCACTAACTCTTGAGAGAATAATTTTTTTTCAAAAACGTTTATTTTTCAAATTCAAGTACAATTAGAATGTGTAGAACAAATATTTTCAATTCGAACGGCGCTCAATAAACTATTCCCTAAATCAACCAGATTTTTACCGACTACTATTCAAAAAATTTCCAACGCTTTCGGGCGAAAACAGTCATCAACCCATTGGTCCACAGTATATCAACTCCTGTTCTATATATCGTATATCTATATATTCAAAATTTTCTACTCAAAATGGTCATTAAAATGAGTATGGGTAGTGTGTGTGTTTGTGAGTTTCTAGGAACTATGTAGAGGTGAGATTTGTATTATGGAAACCTAATCCCAGCACCAATAAACATGAGGAATACTCTTGAGGACTTACTGGACGTTCTGAACTGCTTGGATGGATATAATTCTGTGTTCATTAGAGTGCGCTTAAGGCTTTCAATCGTTTGAGAACCCAGTTTACGAGTGTGCTGGATGCGGATGTCTATAAAGATATTCGGATATCGGGGTGGTTAGAAATAAATAGTAGTTTCTGTTTCGGGTAAGTGCTCTCAAAAACATTTCTAAATCTAGTAAGTTGTGAAGCCATTGTAGTTTGTAATACTGAAATAGAAGACGACTAGAAAACGTATTTTATAGTTATAGCTGTGTTGGACTAACTAGTGTCGGGTAGTCCCGGGTAACTGATGTTAAAAATATTTTTGTTGTTAAATTTCATGTTTTAAGCTCTTGGTTTCGGATCTAATAAGTGCAACTGTGTTGCCAATAAGAACAAAAATACATCAGTTACCCACAACCCCAATTTGTTCCATCCCCCAACCCCCATTGTCTACTGCAAGCCGTTGGCTTCCGCCAGACGCCGAGCAATTTCATCCGCGCTGAGGAAATCGGCCGCATCCGTTCCGCCACCGGCCGCTCCGCCCTCGCCGGATTCCGGAGGCTCCGGACTTTTGCTGGTGTACAGGGCAAAGTGTTCCGCTTCGGACAAGTCCACACTGGGATCGAGGACCACTCCGTAGGCTCCCTCACAGAGATTCTTGATGCTCTGCCGGTCGGCAATGGCTATCAGTTCCATGTTGCCATCGCTAATGGGAATATCGGCCAACTGGAGCGTGCTTAGGGTCTTCCTGTCCAGCGGTCTTCCATAGCTTAGGGTACTGGCATTGGAGTAGCTCTCCGGCCGCAGCAGGCTGTTCTCGCTGTCGCCTCCCTTCAGCGGAATGTGAATCACATCCGCGTCCAGGTGGGCAGGTCTTTTGCCGGACACACTGCTCGAACTGCGGCCGACGGGCTTGCCGTTCCGGGTCTCGCCTCTGCCCAGGGGTTGCATGGATTTGGTCGAGCTGCGATTGGGATCCCCAAGGGAGAAGTGGGCCACACTCGGCTCCCGGCTTCCAGTGGGAGTGGTGGCCCGGGAGCCGCCCGCTTGCTGTTTGCTGGGACTTGCTCCCGGTGTCAAGGACTCGTCGTCTTCGGCTTTGCTCTTGCGACGGGAGAAGAAGCGCGAAAAGAATCCTTGGCGCTTCTTCGGAGACGCACTCGGGGTGGGCTGCTTCTTGGTGGGACTCTGGTCTGGGGTTCTCATTATGATGATCGGTGAGGGAGTGGTTCTATTCGAACTGAGGCTGCCGTTTCTGGACCGACTTATGGATATCGAATCGCTGACGATGCTCAGGTCCTGGGAGTTTCTTTGCGGCTTCGGTGGCAGCGGCGGCAGCCGGTGTTCGGGATCGGGTGAGGGTGTCCTCGGTGGGAGCGGTAGTGGCGGCGAGTCTGGAGGCGTGGCCGGTGTCTGAGCTGCATTAACTTTGATCCTCGGTGCCGGTGGATTGGTTAGGACGACCAACTCGTCGTCATCCAGCTGGCCGAACGGATTAGTGGGTGGGTAGCTGGTCTGCTGCTTGTTTTCCTTGTTCGGAGCTCCTATTTCTACGGGGTTGTTAAAAGCTATCTGAAGGCTGGTGTACGTGGCCGTCTCGTCGAAGTTCTCATCCAAGTCCACCGACGCCTGGGCACTGGCCGAAACCATTTCCGGTTCGATCTTCTCGGTTTCCGGCAGCTCTTTCACAGCGGGATTCTCAAGGGTGTCTCGGCGCGATCCGTTGGCCGTGACGGGCAGACCATTGCCTTCGTCGTCCAGCTGGTTAGTAATGGTCGTGTTGGCGGTCAAGCTGCTCACGTTCGTGAACGCCGTTTGGGCGGTGCTGTTCGTCAGGGATATGGTGTCCCCGTTCTCCACCGTGAGGCTATCCGTTCGCTCGAACTCGCTGCTCTTCATCCACTCGGTTATCTTGTCCACATTGCTCAGAGGACGTGGCTGGAGCTGCGGGTGCTGCAGGATCTCCTCCATGGGCGTAGAGGTCTGCGTGCAGTCATCGGCCAGCTGGGGCAGCAGTTGCGGCACCTCCAACTCGATTTCCATGTCCGGTTCGTTATCGTTATCCGTGTACTCGGTGACGGTGCCGCCGTCCATGTCGTGGGACTCGCCGCGATGTCGCATTTGCAACTTCTTCACCGCAATCTCGAATTCGTTCAGTGTGCCCGAGCTCTGTTGGTCGTCGGAGGACACCGTGTTGTTCTCCTCGTCGTTGAGGTCCAACGGCGGGCAGGAGTATTTCGTGGCTGTCGTTTCGCTGTCAAGGGAAAGAATCTGCTGGAAGATGTCCAGCTCCTGGCGGCGCTTCAACTTGCGCTGCAGCCTGTCAAAAGTTACCGTACCTGTTTTGGGGTAGTACTCGAACTGCAGGGGCGCACTGGTCGCCTTATCCGAGGGTCGTACAAGTTTCAGCTCCACCTGAAGAAGAATTTAGAAAGGTTTTCAGATGACGGCATATGTTAATCAGTAATCTGATTAATCAGATTATTGCGGTTGGGGAAATTCTGAAACTACTATTAGCTCATTGAGAACTATAATTGCTTTGCTTGTGACCTCACAGACTGAAACTTACATTAACATTTGCTGTGATCTCTGGATTCTTGTAGCGGGGCACCTTGAACGTAATGGCCATCTGCTTGAAGACATCCGTGGGCTTGAACTCCGCATTCTGACTCCAAATCTCCCGGCCATGGCTGTCCGTTTCGTAGAATACCACCTCGATGTCGTCCTTGGCGACCCTGTCGCACAGCATGATGATCTCAGAGCCACCGGAAGCCGGGGCGGAGCAGGTGCAGATCTTGGAGATGGTCAGCTCGTTGCTCTTGCCGAAAATCGGGGTGGACACAACGGGGTCCAGGGGCACCGGCTTGTTGTTCACTGTGATGAAGCCCTGGTAGCAGAGACGCAGCTCGTACCGGTTGATCTTGTCGATCTGGTCCTTGTGATCGAATTTAGCTGAATCGCGAAAGGAATGAGATTAGCTTGGACTTCACAGTCTCAAGAGGAAACCTACCTCCAAAAGGATCCACATTGATCCGTTCCCTCTCCAGCAGGGAATCGCGCATCTCCAGCTTCTTGGCGCACTGGATGCCCACCTTCTGGAGCACCAGCCGCCGCTCCTCGGGAGGGAGGCGCTTGGAGTAGGTGCCGGACCGGCAGGCGTCCGCCTCCTCCTTGCTGACCAGCCAGTGGGGGTGCTGGCGGTAGGGTTCGTCGCTGGTCACGCAGGACACTACCACGACAACGGGACCGTCGTAGTTGCACACCTCGACGGTGGGGAAGGTCTTGCCCTTGTCCGTGTTGGAGTTCATGCCCGGAATCGATCCTGCGGTGCGGCCCTCGCACTTGTACCGAAAGCGGATTATATTGTTCGTCGGCTCCTCCACGATTCGCAGGTGGGGTCCACTTTTGGTGCTCGGCTTGGGCAGCGGCGCCGGGCTCTGGAATTGGAGTGGCAGGTGCGACGACATTACCGGCAGGGATGTGGACTGCGGGAATATTGGCTGTCCGGACGGCGGAGGGCCGCCCCCCGTGGCGCCATCGCTCTCCTCCATTGTGGCATTGATAATTTCCTCTAGGGTTGGTGAAACGCAAAAATCAATAAGTCCGAGAGCTAACAACAATTTGGCTTAAGGTGGGTAGGTAGGCGGTATTGGAAGGGATGGGGTCACCAGCAATGCCCCAGATTAAGTGGAGTGGCCCATTGCTTTCGACCGCAAATCGAAGCCACTAATTCCGCAAATGGAAATGTGGAAAAATAAGGGAATTGCTCTTCCAAAAGTGTATCCATCTCTAATTACAAGAAATGGTAGCCTTTGTGCGGCAAATTGGATGCATAATAAGCCTTTCCTGGCATATGACCTTCTTCCTGGAATATGTCAAAGGATGACAAACTAGAATGTGAATACGAAACTAGTCATCCATCTCCTGGCAAACGGAAATCGAAAACTGCGTGCCACTGGATAATTCCGTATCCATCAGATACGCGCCGACTACGGGGCATACTATATACATGAAAGGCAATGGCATTAGGTTGCCATTGTTTTGGCGAAAGGGTGGGGGCTTCTGCCTCCTGCCACCAGGTCTCATTTGAACTCTACCACGGCCAGATGTCGAGGCACTGACGTCAAAAGTTACGCAGCAATTTGCCAGACTTATTATGCCACTCTGCCTTGCATGCTCGCTGTTGTTGGCGTTTCTGTTTCTGCCACAGGCAGAGGCGGAGGCAGAGGCCTCGGATAGCAACATCAACATTATTGCACATTATTCACCCGAACACGAGCAATAACAATGTTCAATTAGCCACTAAAAATTCCCGGCCAATCCGATACTTGCTCATCCCCGGCCTAATTAAGCGCATTGTCGATTGACTTATGTGCCCAGATTATTCATTAATCCGAGAACCGGACTGTGGCAGGACTATGAGGGGCATTATGGTTGGACTCTGTTTATGTTAATGCGGGCTAGTATGTGCCATAAATTGATGGCTGTTTATACGCACCTATATCCCCCAAGAACTCGTCAGCCATTTGATTTCAGTGTTGATTGCCTGCGAATTAAAAAAGTGATAGATTGTCATTAAATTTTTCATATTGCTAATGTGTTTCCTGATGGATTAGTATTCCGAAGTGCTTTTTATACATTGTGACATCTTCCATCATGGATGTTTATGAAATAATAATGAGAAGAGAGACTATCTATGAGAGTCTATTGATTAACTTTGTTGAAAAATTCTAGGAAATTGTAATTATTTTAAATATCAGTGTCAAAATACATGTAATCTTTAATTAAATATATTCTCTATTAACTTAATCGCATTAAAATGTTCAAGTATATGTTTCTATTGATAGGTCGGGCGAGCTGTCAGACTTCAAGAAATTATAATCTTGGAATGGGGGAAAAACTGCTGTGACGTTGACCTGATTAGTGGGCTTATCTTAGTTCCGTTCGGTCCACCTACTTATAAGTAGTTGCTCTAGGACCGGTCCGAACATTTTACTACTGGTTATCCCCCAAGAATTTCGTCAGAGCCAAAATCTGATTTAACAACAGTGAAATTCCCAATTCCATCCATCGGCCCAAGAGCAGCGCTTATCTGTGTGATTTTTTCTTTCCCCCAAAGGTGGGCTGATAACATAATCTGTTGCATTTCGGTGATAATCGGAGCAAGAATGGGTGTTGCCGGGGAATCTCTCGGCATGACTCCGAAGGTCGTAAAGGTGATGGGGGTTATCGGCTGCGAAGATTTGTGGGAAAATTAGTAATAGTTCTTAGTGTATAGAACTACTACTGTTTGATGGAGAAAGTTGACTTGATGGCTTTATCCTTCTTTGGTATTTACCCAAATCCTATAACATGTGCCTCTGCCCTTAACGATTTCCCCTGGCCATTATGTAAGCATTCAAATACCGACTACTGGCGCATCGATCAAGGCTATCATTGTTACTCGCCTTGTGTGTATGCGGGATAATAACATTGTCCGTGTAATGTGTATTTAATAGTCGCAGCCATAAAGAGGCCAACAAGGCGAACCTTGCCCCGGTATCTGCCACGAAAGTGTTTTGCATTTTCCGCCCATAACTCAACTTTTCAACAAAAGAAGGACACAGCAGAGCACACATTCGCAAGGCAGATACAATCCAGAAGAAGGTCTTCAAGGAGCCTCAGACAGCCTATTTGTCTAAATGCCAAACGTTGGCGTCAAGACTCCCTCACCCATACACCAACAAAACCCACTAATACACACGCACTGGGGGGCTTGAAAAAATTTGCATATGTTAATTTTGTTTACATTTATAGCCTTGCAAAAACAATTTGTCCGTCAGTGGATTTGTGTTGTTGCTGCTGCTTCTTGTTTTGTTCTGGTTGCTTTGCAATTCACACCACACACCACCACAGCACACCAAATACACACATATGTATGTAGCTGTGGGGACACATCCTTCGGTCTTGTTTACGAACCACATGACGCTTTATGGGTCTACCTCTGTCCCTGCCGACCTGCTGCCACTCACGTGGGTAGCACATCTGAGCCGAGTAATAAGCGCAAGTGGATAGAAGTGTGCTGGCAGTCGTCGTAAAAACACTCGAATATCAAAATATCAAAGCATCGATTTACATTTATGACACATTTGACTGTTGTATTAAAAATTTTCCAACAATAACTAAAGGCTCAATTGCAGCGAGTAAACATCAGTATAAAATAATGAAGCTGAAACACGAAGGGCCCATAATATTTGAAAATCTGCATCACACATGGCGTATACGTAATATGCACCGAAGAATATTCTCCACAAATATTTATGAGAAACGTGATGAAACGCAATATTTGTGGGATTATCCCAATAAAGATTGCATAAATGGTGCTTTTGCCAATTAATAAAATAGTACGTCAGCCATGGCGTATACGTAATATGGGAAGCATTTCTCTGGAGTACACTTGAAAATGTGAACTTTTTATGAATTTTTAAAGTCCAGAGACATCTCCGAGTGCATTAAGGCAGTCGAGTGACAGGCAGGAAAGTTTTTATCGAGGTGTTGCCTTACTGCCACTGACAGCAGACCCGCTAATCTCATTCGCAAAGCGTATCCTCATCCAAAAACACACAACACACACCCACACACTCTGTGCCATTCTCTGCAACATCCGGGCAATGGCCTGGCTTTGAGATATCATTTGCAGGCATACATTATGAAATATCTCAAGGTCGTCACCGAATTTAACTGAAATTTAAATATTTAGGGCCTAATTATACCAAAAGTTTGCCGTCAAACGAGGCAGACCCACAACGAATGCGCCACTGTAATCCTTTCTCGTTTTCCACACATCCTGGGCGGACCTGGAGCATGCAGGCATCCGAAAATAGCGAAAGGACTAATGGGCGAGCTAATTGGTTAAATCTTTTCGCATATGTGAGCAGCTGTTGTATATTTAGAATCTGTAAGTATGTCAATTAGCCCCTTAACCAGCAAGGAGGGTGGTACTGCCTCCAAAAGGATCTAAAACCTCAAAAACTCCACTGATTAGGGAAGAGTAAGTAAGTTTTCTTCAGAAGATCAATATTCCATTAACATTTCTCTCCATCCAGCCTTACAGTTTAATTTTTCTATTTTATTAAGTGCCTCAAATGCAAAAAAAAGAAGCTTTCCAGAAGCGTAATTGCTTGATTCATCTCCCAAGGACTCCCTCTTCCGCCACCTCTGTGCCGGGCCTAGACCGGAGTATCCTCCTCCTTGAGCTGAATAATACTTTAAGATGGGCCCTGGGTCTGCCAGCTGAAACAGAAAAAAAAACCACGCACAAATTTAATTCGCATTTTGGGCTTAGGGCGAGTGATGGCCAGTGGGGCGGGTCCTGGGGAAGGACTCGGAAAAATTCGGCGACATAAATCAGAGCCACGAATCGGCGCATAAATAAGGCAAACAAAAAGGCCTTCGCCCACGGAAAAGAAAAGCGAGTTAGGTAGCAGAAAAATGTTAATTAAACGTTGTCAAAAATAGAGGGCATTGGAAATGAAGATATCCGGGGATGGCCAAGGAAATGCCGGGTTTTGAGTTACTGGGCTGGAGCATTATGTCCTTTGAGCAGGATTGTCGTCTGACATACATATTTCAGTAGCTAGAACCTTGTCACGTGCTCAATCGATTGGAAAATCGCGTTCTGAACCGAAAATAAACACACAGCTAAATAGAAGAGAATAATAATGGAATGGGTCCGAGATCGGTGCCGGGGACAGGCCAGGGCCGAAAATTCGCCACCCACTTACCCTCCCACTCACACTCCCACATCGCACACACTTCACACACCGATGGCCTAATCACACTCAGTCACACACAATACACACACACATGGGCTCCACATCAAACACAGACTAGCAGCTCCCCCCACTTGCCAGGCACTCTCTCCCATTGGCACCTCAAGTACTTAAGCCCTGTGTGTGTCGGTGCGTGACTGGAGGTCCTGCCAGTGTCCTAGTGTGGATGCCGAGTGCCTTGCATCACACTCCATGCCCGTGTGTATCTACGAAAAAAATTAAATTCAAATAAAAAGTTTCTCGAACGAATTTCGCCTGTCACCCGAAAGTAGAAATGAATTCTCGCAGGCGATGACAAAAAATCTCCCACACCTCCAACAGCCCTTCCCCCCCGAGGAAAATCAATAAATGCTGAAAATTATGATTTCCCCGTAGTTCTTAGACAGTGTCCTTGGACGGGTCTTGCCCCGCTGTCACTTGCAGGAAATCCATTTGCCGCTCTATATGCATCGCGTATATAAATAACTAATGTTTGTTTACTCCCCGAACCGAACTTTTCTAAGGTCACCATCGATTCAGCTTGGGTTTCCATTTCCATGAAAATAAACTTTTTAATGTTTAAAATAAATGAAATGTTTTGTGCTCTGTCAGGGAAAAGGTAGCAGCGGACAACGGCTCTAGGTCGAAGGTGAACAAATATTAAATAAAATTGGACCTCAAAGCATTCCCAATCAATAAACTGCCCTTCTCTCCGCTTTTTTTCCCTACTTTGTTCATAATTTAATCAGCATTTAACTCATCGTTTTGTGTGCTGATTGCCACAGCATTTTCATGCACAAAATTCTTATTTAATTTGTTCAGACAGGCAGCTCAAATGGATTGCCGAGGCACGTGCCACACAGGGGCAGCTAGCTGCTGGAAGACTAAGCTGGTTTTGATAAGCTTTTCCACACTGCCTATCAGTGGGTAATCCCTCGGCGCAGACTTCCCCGGCTAATTAGGAACGAAATGAGAGGCTAAGTGCTGCAGATTGCCCTTCCAAATATAGAACGTGGACACCTAGGTGGTGGTTACAATTGCCTTTCCTGCTTGCCAGGACAGTGTCTGTGTTTTCGTTGGCCAACCGCGTGAGCCCATAAACCCGAAATATACTTTTTGTTTTGGCAACATCACCTGAAAACTGTTAACGTATGCGCCCGACTAATTAAAAAGCAATTAATTTCCTCACATTTTCCGGTTACATTTGGCTTCCCTCATCACTCACAGTGGCGAAGCAGGGCGAAGGGAAAAGTTAAATTATACAGCAAATCGATTTTCATGGCATTCCAAGCAAATCAAAGGAAGCATTTTTGCAGTCAAGTAAATAATGCCCAGCCCGAATGCCGGGTGCCGTGCCGACCAGACCAGGCCAGTGGAGCGTTAGAACCATTTTCATTCTAATGGCCAAGACAAAACCGAAACAGAGGCACACGCGATGCCCGAAAACTGAAGAAACCGCAGCCTTTAATTATTTTGCCATAAAACTTTTCACGATTCAATCAATTCAGATTTGGTCCAGCATGGCGTATGCGTAATGGGAGTCTGCTTTTCCGACATGGGGTGTGAAATTTTCTTTCGAGGGAGGCCTGGGTGTGAGTGGCACATAAATGTAAAGTTTGGTGGTTGTTCGAGTGGAATATGATGTTGGGACGGAGGGATTTTTAATAGAATTGGTTGATAGCTTTGATAGCTTTGGTGGAAGTGATAACGCTCGTCTGAAATTTAAATTACTCATCAGCAGCATGGCGAGATTTCTTTCGAATATTTTGACACGAGATGTCATGCCAAGACAACAAAGAACAAAAGAATAAAATATACACATTTATTTGGAAAATATTTAAAGAAAACCTTCTTAATAACCTTCCTGGCACTGGCATTCAATTTACAATAACTTTCAACTGGCAACAAGTCTGCTTAGTACAAGTTGCAGAGTTATAGCTCCGACTCTGTAGGTCGAATGTAAGCAAACTGCCACACACCCGGGCCAAAAGGTGTGAAAATGTAGCATTTGTTTGTGTTGCTTTTTTTTTTGCTTTCAACAATTGCCGAAAAACATTCAATTCGGGGCGATACAAGTAGGGATAGCTCGTGGCTATCTGGGCGCAGATAAATCGATATTTAAGTAAGTTTTGACCCTGACTGTTCCATTTCGTTCCATTTTTATGGATTCCCAGTGTCCGTGTGCGTGCGGAAAGTCTTCCAGTCTTTATGGCATTCTGTGTCTTTCGATTGCCGATTGCCAGTCAGTCGCAGGTTGTGTTTTCCTTTGATTACAAATGAAATAAACGAAATGATCCAGATGCCGTGGATGAGAAATTTTTATAAACTTTTCTCCGATTTTGTAAAAATATTTACATTTCGTTAATATAAATATTTCTCTTCCCTGGCCTCGAGTCAGAAGCGCTTCAGAATCATATTCCTCTTGAGATGATTCGATTAGAAGCCAAGAAAATACACTCTTTCCAGCTTAGCCCGGAGCTTCTTATCGCTTACTAAGGAAACACAAGCAAACAAGTACCAGTTTCAAGGCAATTAGCTTTTCAGTGGAGGTCCAAGAACAATTATGCATTTGGGAGGAAACAACTACTCGGGGGAATAGTTCCGGCATGTGGGCCAGCCAAAGCGATCTGGACCAGTATGCTAATGAGGCCTGCAATCGACAAATCAAACAGAAAGCCATAGAATAATACTTTATATTATTCTTATTTAATCGCTGTCGACCGCAGCCTGCATTGTGTGGAGATTTATTGGCATATAATATAGACCAGTAGATAGGTTCTAATATGTGATTCATTTGGCATTCAAAACAAGCCTAAAACTGACTAAATAAAATGTCAAATTTGAGGGAAATGTTTGCCAAACAGAAGGTACTAGTCCACATTGTTTTCTGTACAAAATTTATAAATAAAATTTGCATTTCACGCGGCACTTGCATAACTAATTGCCCACAGCAAGAGTTGATATTTATTTATGTATCTGGGATTATAATTTATGAATATTTCTAATGTATGCGCTTTCATGCAGTGTCATTGCAGTTCCTGAGCCAGGGTGTGCAGTGTTCTCCGTCAGATCTGTCTACTAGACATCGGTGCTTTACAAACTACGCCTTAGATTTGCTAATTTTGTTTTTTTTTATTCGCAAGACTCATATTGCGGGCTAACCTTTTATGGGGTTTATGTTGTGGTTTGTCCCGAAAACAACTCTATTAGCTATTAGCTTATTTAATTTAATTTCGAATCCGAATGCACTCTGCGACACAATAACCGAATTATCTCTTTGTTTGGACCGACACGTGTAATTGATTAAAATTCGATTTTATTCACTTATTTGTGTTTTGTTTGTCTGGCTTATCGCGCGTGGGGGCTTAGTCACAAACAAACCGCGCCAAATTTTCGACTCAGCCTCTTGGCCGATAAACAACAACACTTCCAAAAAGCTGTCCAAGCAACGAGCGCTGCTGTTTGGGGCTTTATTTCTTATAGATACTGCAGCCGCAGCCAGTTGATAGCGGACATTGATTTATACACACATCTGCAGTTCACTGCGGTAGTTGTCGTATAATTAACAAAGACACACACATATAGTCGCGTGCGACTTGCACAATATGCTTTTAATCGGAGGAAATGGTTAAGAGAGTGGCACGACCGTACCCGGCCAAGTTCAGATTAAAAATGAGCGCAAGCTTCCCAGTAGCTTCCAGGCAAGCTCAACTCCGGCAGCGCCCCGACGCGATTCGCTCTCTCTGGCCGATCGCACACAGTACGTATACTTGATACGTATACGTGATACGTATACGTGATAAACTGTACTGGCTTCGCTGATATGGCGATCGCTCTTGCTGCGCTGCCTTTTTGGAGCGCAGCACTTTTGTTTTCGTTTCAGCCCCGAAATCGTCCATTGATGGCCGTACTTCTTACGTCTGCCGTTGTGTTTATTGATTTTTGTTTTTTTTTTTGTGCGTTCCTATGACGTAACAAATCGCACAAAATTATTATAGATTTTTAAGTGGGTTCAGCCGAGTGTTGAGATTTTTATACTACACGGCAGGTGTTTCAATTTCCATTTTTTTCTCTTTTTTTTTTTTGCTATAAACAAGCAGAGGTTCCTGGAGGCCGAATTTTCCGGTGATTTTTCAGGGAAAGCAAATTTATTGGTTCAAATGAAATGTAAATAGTATCCCTAAATTGTTAGGTCTAATGAACTCTCCTTAAAAAACTTAAGGAGATCAACTGGAAAATTAAATATTTCGAATTTCAAACAAAAGATGTTTTTTGAAACAAAAGATCAAAGAGACAGAACATCTAATCGATCAGTGGAGAAGCGGTGTGAATCACTCGCTTTAATGATCTTACCTTTAACATTAATTTTTTTAGCCATCGGCCATCTGATTCTCAAACATCTGGGCATCTGGCAGGTGCACAACAATAGATCCTATTTATTAAATATTGACAGATGAATATTTTTATTGATTTTCCGAGGAATTGACAGACTCGAAACTAGCGCGGCCCTCGGCCAATGTAAATTATAAAATCTATATGGACCTGGCCAATTGGCGCAAGCAAAATTCCCCAAAAATGAGGAAAAAGTCTCGACGGCGTCTAAGGTCAGGCTGAGTTATTAACTCAATTTTTGGCTTCTGTTCCATCGCCGGATTTTAGTCATTTAAATAAACACACAAGTGCAGGCCAAACAATCGAGTATACAATGTTCGGACCTGGTCGGGGGGAGAATATTTGTGGCTAACATTGCAATTTGGGCTGAAATAATTCAATATTGTTGTGCCTCTAGATATTTTTCTTCTGGCCAAACAGATTTTTCAACTAACAACAAAGTTTTCGAGAGGCGTGGGCGGGTCGAATGCAATTTGTGAGCTATTTTTCTGGACCTGAACAACAAAAACCATAAAAGCAGATGACTAGTTGAAAATGTAACAATTTTAGTGGTCCTCCGTTAACTGGAATTGTTAAGAATTTTGATAATTCATAATGTTTTATTTTTTATTGTTTTATTTGAAAAATTAAACAATTAACCATCTCTACGCTAAAAATAAAAAATTAATCACGTCACGAGCGATGCAGAATACTATTTTGGGCACAAGACGTAGTACGTAGTACGGCCCATGACGTTGCAAAGTGGAGCCTACGTCACAAAAATCTGAACTCATTATGGAGCTTGGTTCGGCGCTCCACAAGAAGAAGAAGCTGGGCGAAGAAAGAGAGGCTGAGGCAACCCCCCCGCCATGCAGCCCCTGCAATTCCGGCACATGTGTGTGATTCAAGGTCACACGCGTAAGCGGTTAAGAGAGAGGGAGAGAGAGAGAGAGAGAGACCGGGTGACTGACTGCAGACAAACAAAGCCAAGCCCCAAAGACACAATCACGGGTGTAAGGGAGATGGGGCCACAAAGAGAAAGAGGCGAAGGGGGCCAAGGCGAGGGGGCGGCGAAAGAGAGGAGCGCATAGTTGGGCAACCACTTGTTGTTGCTGCCGCTTTTATTGCTCCTCTTCGTTCAGCCCCACATTAAGGCCAGCTTGAATGCACTGCCAAAAATTATCTACAAGTTTTTTATTAAAAAAGAGTGTAGATAGTTAAAATATGATAAATTATTTTATAACATTAAATTATTTAAATAATATTTTTGTATTGTTTTGAAATATATTTTTTTTATATTTTTTCCAGTGCCTGTGCAATAAAGTCACGACGAAAGGTCGCAGACGCCCTCAAAGAGGCAGCGTAACAAAGACCTCAGCGCATTAACATTCAAGACATCCACTAGAATAGTGATAAGGGACCTTCAGGAGGAGCGGGGCTGGGTCGTCAGGCGTATCGATAACCCGATGGGGCCAACGGGCCAAAATTACAAACGAACTGAAAATGTTTGAAGACCAAAAGACGCAAAAGCAATGCGTCCCAATTAATTAAGAAAAAAAATTAAGTACTGCGTCGAAGCTAAGATGTCCTGCGTAAAACAAGAACTTTCATAGGCCCCTTGGGAGTCACTATTGCTGATTTTATAAAAAAGAATTGGAAGAAGAAAGCGGAACTTCAATATCTTACTAGGAAATTATACGTAAATTCATCTCATAAAAGTTTTTTTCCAAAAAAATTTACCAGAAACTCCAGATTATTAATTAATCTTAAGCATAATTGATTCAAAAGAAAAATATTGCGTATTTATGGTACTTCCGTTTAAATCAACCTTTCCAGGTCCCTTTTGAATTGTTTCTGTTTAAATAAAATTATAAACTCTCCTCTAATCTTTCCTAATAAATAATAGAGGTATGTATGTATATCTCTACTATGCTGTAGTAACTACTATTACCACTATTACTATAGTAACTAACTTAAATAAAAATGTATGCTCTTTAGATTGGCCAATCCCCTCCTTTTGAAAATATAAAAATCCAACCAAAAACCTGTCCGTCTGCCGTGTCTTGGCTTTGGGGCCTGAAGCACTTGATTGGCTTTGGATTCCCCGAACTGGCGATGAATCACTAGCCCCGCACACAATCGCAATTCCGGTGGCCCAAGCCCGATACAATTGTATCTCACACTCGCTTTCAATTGGGGCCACTCTGGCTTAATGTTGGTGGCTCTGTATCTGTGTGCCTGCCCATGCGGAAATCTGCGGAGAGCGAAAGCCGAGAGAGAGTGGGGATCCTACTGGAGGAGCAGCTACTGGTTGCAGTCTCCACTCTCTTTGCCTTTTACTTTGGCAGATCCATTATGTAATCGGCAAGTGCAGTTGGGGAGTTCCGCATGCAATGCAGAGATATTGTATCTGTATCTGTTGGAGCTTTTATAACTCCAGTGTGTAATTACACTGGAAAAAAGTATCTTTTTTTCATCTCTATTTCTTTCAGTATCAAGGCTGTTTGCTTCGAAGACACTTACTCCATCATTTCACAACTACAGGTAACAGGTAACTGAGACACAACAAGACAGCCGACAGATTGTTTTGATTCTGCCTTATGGCCAGAACCAGCAACAACAACAACTGTTAATTAATTAACGCCTGGCGAGGTGGGTGCAACGGGACAACAACAGTGTGTGTGTGTGGGATTAAAACTTATTGCGATTTGGCAAACAGAACTGGCCACAAGCCCAGAGTTCTCTCGGAGCTCAATACCTTGTTTGTATTTCACAGTTTGTTTTGTTTAAAGCGGCGAGTGGAGAGTGGAGAGTGGAATGCGGAATGTGGGGGAAATAATTGTTCAAAGGTCAGATAAGACTGAACTTTAGTGTGATTGTGACGAAAAGTGTTCAGTAAACTGATATCTTTTGGGCGCGATTGAAATAAGAGAAACAGGGAAAAGCAATTTAATTAGAGCAGAGTAGGACCTGCCTAGTATAACTCTTTGTTTTGGCTAAAAAACACCTAACACATGTTAGCCTCACATCGATTCCCAGGAAAAGCGGTCATTTATTGGCTAACCGTTTTGCAAATGCCAGTAACGCGAACAAGTCGCTCAATTGCCAACATTATATCCGATTAATAATGCATTGTCTTTCCAGGAACATTCTTAAGTACACTTCCAACTGCCAAGTTCCCAGAAGTGTCCCAGAGGCGTGCGCATATTCGATCGACTTCAGTCGATTCCAGTTAACACGTCAGGGACTTTTTATTGGCATTATTAACGTTCTGATCCAAGTCCCCAAAACAGGTCATCATCCAAACAGCCAAATGATAGTCTGACTTGTGGCACTCCTAAGCGAAAGATCGCCGCATGATTAATGTAATTGGATAACTTTTTCCCCAAGACGTAAGCATTGGAGAGTGTAACACCTGTAGCCCGATGCGGGGAAATGACTAAGATCCCCAGATACCAGTTTGAGAGACCAGTCTAATTGATCCGCTGGGAGAAACCCAAGCGCACATCAATGAAATGTTCTGCCACAATCCCCAATTGTTGTATTTGCTCTTAATGGCCAATTATTTATAAACAAATCGGAATTTTGTAATCTCGCGGAGGCAGTGAGATTATTTATAGATGGATTCCAGAACTCACCTAAATCAGAATTTTTAGCCGGAGCAATAATTCAATATGTTTTGTTGATTTTCAATTTTCCACTCGAATTTTTTTCAATTTTATGTTCGTTTTTCGACTTTAATCACTCCCACACACGCACCAGGCAACAGGCACACCACTTTCAGATGCGAAATTCGAGCCGAATCTATTGTTTTATGAGCACATTTCGGTTTCGATTTGAATTTTACGTTAGTTTTCCGCTCCTTCGGAATTCCTGGACTAAACCCTGCCTTGCTTCAAGCTGTTGAAGGAGACCGACCGACAACCTTATGCCACCAGCGACGAACCGTTAATGAACCGATGCCGCCTTGGCCACCACGCAGAGTGGTGGAATATCGACACACTGTGGGGAGCTGCGCCAGCACACGGCGCCAGCAGTTATACGGACGGACTGCCGGTTATTCTGGCCACCCTTCTAACTTCCACCCACACTGGAGCTTCCAGATCCTAGAGGTAGTGGAGTGCTCCCTTGAAGGGGATAGTTGGAGGAGCAGCTGAAGTTCCTCCGGCGGCACTTCCATCGGCAGCTGTTGGGCCAGCCAGGACGGAGCTAGGACCAGGACCGAAAACAAGAGACGAGATACTCTGTTTAATAATGGAAGGTTCTAGGGAGGATGGTTTGGAGCCCCGAGTATCAAAACACATTGCTAGTGTCTCCAGTTTGAAAAGACATTCCCATGTCATAATTGGGCATATATTGGAAGGATTTCATCCGGGAATCATAGGAGACGGTGAACGGGATATATATAGGCAGAATTGGCTAGAAACGAAACAGAAAAAACTTATATGCGATTGAAACTTATTCGGAACTGAAATATTAATATTAAGATTCTTAAATAACGTTAGTTTTTTAGAAAAATAGTTTAGTTTAAGTTTAATTCTAAGTTTTTCAAGAAAAAAGCATAAAATAGAATATATTTGCTTCATTTAAAACTTACATTTTGTTATACATTTACAATTACTATTACAATTACATTTACAATTTATGATATAACTAATTATTAAATATAACCAGTTAAATTATTAATATATAGTATATACTTTATATATATATATTGAAATGATCACTGAAATTTTGTTTGACTTTTGGCCGACAAAAGTTGACCTAGGACGGTTATTTGAAGCTTTCGTCGTCGCTTTCCAACACTTCAAAATGTATCGTAAAACTAAAGCTCTCTCTCTCTCTCTCTCGAATATCGAGTGTGGGGAGCTGCGTTTGAACGCACATTTGGCGCCCAATGTAGCGGAAATTGTGCCCCCCGGGAAAATGGGCCGCAAAATAAGACAACGGATGCGGAGGCAACCGCATCAAGTTACTTACGATGTGTGAGAACTCAGCCGGATGTGATGGTTGAGTGGATGATAGCCGGGGGCGAGACGAACTGGTGCCCCAGCAGGATATCTCTCCGGCTTTGAACATGGCCCGGATCCGGATTGGGGGTAGACGTAATTCGTAACATGTCAATTGAAGTAATATCTTAATCATTATTAAAAATAAACCGGTTCCTTAAAGCAACTAAATCAATTCTCTAAATCAGTCTCTACCATCACATTTGAATTTACAAAGCAGTAGGCCTTACCTTTGGACTCTACCCCCATAGATCTGTCTTGTTAGTTTCCTTTTAGCATAGCACAGATCTATAATTTGTTTCTCTACGTTTGGAACATAATACAAAAGTTATTGTTTATTTAATTTGTTCCCGTCGAACTTAATTTTGATTCATATTTGGACAGCATGTGGCCGAAAAGTCCTCGCATCCGTCAGGCGAACACCTCACCTCTGAACAGTATATCGCCGAAGGGATCACCAAGGGCACTCTACACAAAGTCTTCCATCCCAGGACAGCTAAAAAAGCGTCGCAGTTATGGCTCAAGATACCTCAAGAAGGATATGATGTAAGTTGTGCAGAGAGGGATGGATTCAATAGAAAGTAGTGGCTTGGACCAACCCCTTTTGTTTTTCAGCCTCGACAAGGAGAACAACAACCAGTTCCTGAACAAAATACCCAAGGCAGTGCTGCTGACACCCTCGTCCTCGGACAACTCACTGTCCACCTCCACCACCAGCTCCGGCCAGCCCAGCTATATGGTTGCCCCCAAGAGCAGCTTCGTTAAGGAACCCTCCCTCTCGACCTCCACTGTCGTGGCACCTTACTTGACCCTCAAACGCCAGCAGACCGCTGCCATGATTAATTACCGTGTTCGCAAGTCGGTGTCGCAAATGGACTTCAAGGAAGCACGACGCACCGGGAACTACCAGGTGGTGGCCCACGTGCCCTCACCGCGAAAGATGGCCAACGCGGAGCTCGAGTCGGAGGAATCTGCTGTTGCAGTTCCGGCAGGATTAGAGGCCAGTGTGGCCAAGCTGGTGTTGCCGCTCTGCGAGGGGAGCGAGGGAAAGATGAGCTTTGTGGTCGCTCCGGAGCAGGATGCCCGCGTGGCCAGCCTCAGGATTTTCAACACCATCATGCTGCATGCCTGGCGCAAGAGGCGTGAGGAAGTGCGTCATCTCAGCGAGCAGGTGGAGGATTACAAAAAGAGTGTAAGTGGGTTTTGAGGTTACGGAATCTGCATTGTAGATGCCAAAGGTCAGGGGCGTTGCAGTGGAGGTGCTACTATGGTTTCTATAGATAACTTCTACTTCAATTTAACAGGTCGTGAAGAATCGCAACCAGTTGCATGTCTACAACTCGCTCTTCTGCGTTGAGAAGCGCCGCAATGCCACCTTAAACGACCAGTTGAGACAGTCATTCCGGGACAATGCACAGACCAAGCTCTCCTACGAGGAGCTGAGCTTGATCCTGGTGCAGACTAGGAGCGAAAAGGACAAGCTAGCCGAGGAGTTGTCTGCCAAGAACCAGGACATCGAAAATCTGCAGGATATCCAAGAATCTCTTAAGACTGAACTCTTCCACGTGAACGCCGAACAGCGGAAGCATCTGGAGCAGCTCACCCAGCTGCAGCGCGAGTACCAGGAGAGTCAATTTTCCCTGGAGGAGATGAAGCAGCAGCTGGAACTGCTTCACATCGACCTGGCTCTCAAACGAGATTTTATCAAAGATTTGCGCGAAAATATGGCTAAGCTGGAAGAGGTCAAGCATGGCCTCGATGATCAGTACAGGTAAGTATCTCCAACCGTTTATCGAAATCTCTCTGAATTTGAATTAAAATAATTAGCAAGCTCCTGGAGCACTCCTTGGAACTGGAACAAACCCTCCAGGACAAGCAGGAGCAGGTGGTCACTCTGCAGAACTGTCTGGCCGCCACTCTGGGCCAGAGGATCCGCCAGTGCTTTGCCCAGAGCCAGGTGTACCAGCATGCCACCTACCGCATGCTGCACTTCGTGGCCCACTACATGTTGCCGGGCACCCCGCCACCTCCACCGCCGATTATCCCGGGAGCGGTCACCAAGCTGAAGGGGCTCTTTTCGCGTGCGCCCCAAAACGGAGGTCCTATGGTTGAAGATGATGTCCTTGACAGCGATGACAAGGACACACCGTCCAAGAGTCTCTTGAAGTTAACCAAATAGTTTATTGTTCTCTTTTAATATTTTTCTGTTGATTGACGGTTGATTTTGTTCGTAAAATCCTTATAGCCAGTTGTTAGTTAAAAATGTATGCATAAAAAAGTAACATCCTCTTGTTAATAAGGCTCAGTTATCATCAGGAGTAGGACGTATGGATGCGAACATTGGCTCGATTGACGCCCGAAGTAATCCAGTTGCTTGAAAAAACGTAGTCGCCCTCCGGAAAAGGCCAAACTGAGGCCAGCTTCTCGTGTATGAAGTGGGTGGGCAGTCGATCCACAATTACATCATGCTGATATTTAAATAGTTATTTAAACAAAAATCTGAAACAAAATGCTTAAAACAAGCTTACGTCGTAGGGACACGAGTGGTTGATGTTGGTGTATGTTCTGAATGCCTTGAACAGAAAGGATATGAAGGGATTCTGGACTTCGAGCATTTTGCAGCCGTCAAAGGTGAAGGTATAGTTGAAGGGCGACAGGCCATTCGAACGCTTAAAGAGCGCGAAGTTTACCTAAATGAAGGAAATATATCCAGAGAATTAAGTTTCAAAATTCCAGGCTCACCTTAAACTGATTAACTGGAACCTGAAGGAGCAGGACCTTGAGGGAGAAATGCTTCAAGGTTCGGTTAACAGCTTTAATATAACAATATTCGAAAACGGAGAAGTTTCTGTCGAAGCTAGTACACTTGATATTGGTAAAGTCCACTCTACGGCACTCCATCTTGAAAAGGGTATTAGAATTAAAGGGAGTAGTTTTTAGGAGAAGTAGACGGCTACTCACCAATTTTATAAAAAATAAAACTAAAAGAACACAACCGAATCGGAAATTCATTTCAACAGCAGAGCAAATCCATAAGTACACTGAATGCGAATTTATAAAGTTGGATATTTTTGTAAACGATTAAACTCTCGTTAGGTCCACCAACCATTATAGATAATTGAATATTTATTTTATTTATCTGAAATAAGCTAAACAAAGGGAGCAAAGTATCACTTTGTGCTGACAGTGCTAATGACAGAAGTGTCTCTAATTTACTGCTAAAACGATTATTTTATTCATATTTAAAAAACATATCCTAAAACACACATTTTACATTTTTTTGTTGCACTAACTCTAATTAAGACAAAGCTAAAACAATCAATGTGACGACGACCAGGTCGATAGGGCTAAATGCTATATCATCTCCTACTGCCTCCTAGGTTACTTCTCAGGTTTCGTTTCGATAAGGTATTACGTAGATATGGATAGGTTGGATATCTGCAGATCTTCCGAATTGAGGCGCAGTATCTGCTGATCCTCCGAGTTGATGCGCACCAGTTGTTCGCTATCGAAGCTCAGCAGATTGCTGATCGTGGGACCATTATCCGCTTGGTTGCTCGTGTTGGGGTTATTGTTGTTGTTATTATTGTTGCTGGGGTTGCCGGGGGCACTGTTATCATACTGATGCATTGGCGGGACATGTTGCTGCTGCTGTTGCAACTGCTGTTGCTGGTGGAGCGTGTGCTGGTTGTGCTGCAATTGATTCTGTGAGTTAGAATGCCCGACAAGGACCTGGCTATGCCACCTACCAGATGATTTGAGGTCAGATTCCACTGCGGATTGCTGCCAGCCCCAGGACCTCCGCCGGATGTCAGCAGGTTGTGCATGGTGAAGGGATTGTTGAGATTACTGAGATTGTTGATGTTGTGACTGGTGCCAGGAGCAGGCTTAATGTCCGTGCCTCCTGCTGCCCCCGCGAACTTGGACTCCCAATGACTAGTTGCCGCATTTCCGAAGGGGTTGCCGTGGAATTGCATTGCCTGTTGCTGCTGCTGCTGATGTTGCTGCTGCTGCTGCGGCTGCTGTTGGTGTTGCTGCTGCGCCATCACCTGCTGGGCAAAGTGGTTATAGTTATTGCCCAGGTCGGGGGCCCCGTACTGCTGGTGGGGCTGCTGCGGCTGCTGCTGTTGCTGGGGGTGGTTGGGCGACATCAGCTGCTGCTGCTGCTGCTGGCCGTTGGTGGGCGTGGCCGCAGAGCCCATGTTGTAGGGGGAGGGGGTGCTGTTCTGATTGTAGTTGCTCGACGGCGACAGGGGCTGCGGCGAGGGCGTTAGCTCTGGAGGGGCTCGGTACGCCAGACCAAAGGGTTGAGGTGAGGTATCTAATCGCAATCGGTTATCAACACAAGCTTGTAAAAATAAAATGCGCATAAAGGCTAAGCACTTACCTCGCGGTTCGGTTTTAATGGGAGGTATACTTTGAGCATTCCAGCAATTCATGTTAGTTTGTCCTAAGAGCGGCAAGCAAACAAAAAATTTAAGTAAATAAAACAGTTTTTAACTATAAATAAATAATCACAAAAACAAGCACAATGAAATAAAGAGGTAGAACAATAACAAAAGGGCCAGGCATCGAGTTAGCTTATTTATTAATTCGCTTTTAAACCCAAAAATATCAGAACTACCTAATCATAACAAAAAATCATAACAAAGTTGAAAACTAAATGAAAAATAATCATGCATAAATAAAATCAAGTTAATAATGAAACAAGTTAATTAAATATTTAAGAAAACTAAAAAACCTCATAAACTTACTCAGAATTCAAATCTATTTATGGAGACTTGGAGCAAAACTTACTTTAATCTAAAAACTCCAAGTTTAACAAATAAGATATATCCATTTTAACTTCTTTTCTTTTTTTATTAAGCTACGATATTTTACAAAATATTTTTACCAAACTTGTATTTTATTCTTTATATAAAAATATCAAATATTCCTCGAAAAAACGACAAAAATTTCATGTTTCATGCTTTAAGTTGATTACAAATAGGTTTCACATTTCTCCTGACTCCTGTCGGCTCCAAAAATATTGCTATAATTTCGACTATGCATGTAAATCAATATATAAATATAGCAAGGACCTTTCCTCGTTATTTGTTTATTAATTACTTGTTAATATCGTGATTGTGGGTGTGTGCATTCAGTGAGTGAGTTGCTAATAGTTGCTAATAGTCTATTCGATTAATACATCATCGGGCGATGACTAGTTCAATTAAGTCTTTGTATACCGAAAAAAAATACGTCAAATACGAACACTATTTGACCAGGTAGGATCAGTTGGATGGCTGGCATCCCAAGACAAAGTACCCAAGGAGACCCAGACACAGATGGGGAGAATATCAAGAAACACAGAGAGAGAGACGAGTGGGGGCGCCCCCAAGATGGAGCGCCACAAATGGAGCCAACACCAATGAGTTATGTGGCATAATAGGGACAATGACAACTGATGACTTACTGCCATCCGGATGGTCGCTCTGTTGCAACTGCTGTTTCTGCTGCTGCTGGAGCAGCAGGTGCATGGGATCACCGCCAGTCTTCTGACGTTTCCGCTTCAAGTGCGCTGGATCTATAAAACAAAATATACACACAAGTTGTACATAGATTCGGGATTTGGTTTTAGTTTTCGTTTCAATCAACGCAATGTTCTACTCTGAAAATTGAGTCATTTGCTTAAATACAATAGTTGGTTTCGGTTCGAACCCTCAAAATGGGCAACCTGGACAATAACAAATCATTCCTCCACCCACATTTGGGCGAGGATTTGGGTTTTATGCCTGGTATCGCTTACAAAATATTTAGCCAGTCAATGGCTGCTGGGGGGAAGGATACTTTAGCACAATTTTATCAAATATAAAACAAATACAAATTTTTTTCGGGAGGACTGGCCTCCGGCAAGTGGACGCCAGAGCTTCCAGGGGAAACAAGGACTCTCCCTGGCTCCTGGCCTGTGTCCGACTTGCTTCGATTGAGAGTTTCGTTCGTTTGCCTATCAACAAATGGGTTTTTTAACAAATGGGCGGTTGTGTTCGGGCCTAGTTCAGGCCATTGGCTGCTGCCAACCGCTTGGCCACCTCTTCGGGCGTGAGAATCTCCCCGGCGTCCACGGGGGCGTAGTAGGCGGAGGTCTCGTCAAATTCACTGGCCGCCGCCAGTGGCGGAACACTGGTGTACAAGGCGAAGTGCTCGGCCTCGGTCAGGTCCAGGTTGGGATCCAGCTGGACGTTGAAATGGCCCTCGATGGAGCTGACCAAGTTGTGCAGGCTCTGGCGATCGGCGATGGCCACCAGCTCCATGCCGCCCTCGCTAATCGGGATGTCCGCCAGCTGGAGGGCGGATGCTGTGCGTCTGTCTAGCCCGGTTCCCACCGACATCGTACTCGACTGGGAGTAGGCCTCGTTCCGCTGCTGCTGGGGCAAGCTGTTGGCGCTGTCCCCCTTCAGGGGGATGTGCACCACGTCGGCGTTGAGGTAGGCAGGTCGCTTTCCGGAGACACTGCTCACACTGCGGCCCACGGGCTTGCCCAGCTTGGAGCCGGGCTTCTTGGCCTTCACGGGGCTGGATTTGCTGGGAGCTGGAGTAGTAATAATGGGAGCTGCCGACTTAGAGGACCTGAGCGACGCCCTCATGGGGTCCTGCATGTTGAAGTGTCCGATGCTCGGCTCCCGACTGTTCGCCTTGGAGTCTAGCAGCGAGCACTGGTCCTGGGCCAATTCCGGCTTGCTCTTCCGCCGGGAAAACAGCTTCGAAAAGAATCCGGGCTTCTTCTGCCTGGGCAGGGTGTTGAAGTTGGGGTTCTTGGGAGTGGGCGCCGGGGGCAGGCGCTTGTTCAGCGGCGACTCCGCCGTCGAAGGCCTGGCCTGGACCGTGTTTGCCTCAATGGAACGGTTCTCAGCGTTGCTGTCCTGCTTGCGAATCCGTTTGGGCGGCAAGGGCGGCAGTTTCTCCTCCTCGGGCGGGAACGGAACTGTCAGGATAGCCGGCATAGGAGTTGGTGGCGCCGGCCGTGGTGGGACCGGTTCTGATGTCTGGGACTGAGAGTTAACCTCAATGGGATCGTAGTGCTGGTGGGCATCTTCCGGAGCACACTGGGACATGGGCGGCGTGGGCGGCATTATGTCATCCATGGGTATGAGAACGGGATTCTTGAAAGCTATCTGCAGGCTGGTGTAAGTTGCGGCGTCATCAAAACTGTCCTCCACCATCAAGGGCCCTCCCTTTTGCCCAGTTCCCACGACCCCAGCCAGTTCGTTCTGCAAAGTATTGTTATAGGTGTCCCTCTGGACTTTGTAGTCGGTGTAAATCTCATCCAGTTCTGCCACTTGCTCCAGGAGATCGTTCAGAGTCTTGTCCTCCTCAGTGATATCCAGAGTGGCCTCCAAGCCAGAGTCTAGGACGTCGCCCTCAACGGTGGGGCTCGGTTCGTGGGGCTGCTGTTCGATTTCGTTGGACTTCATCCACTCGGTGATCTTGTCGTTGGCCGACAGAGGACGTGGCGGCTCCAGCTGCTGACCCAGCTCCAGTTGCTCCAGCTCTCGGACCTTCTCATCAATGATCGTGTCGATTTCCTTTTCCTGCTCGGACCGCAGGCGATGTGCCTCAGCCTCCATGTCCTCGGGCGTGTGATCCGAGCCGTGATCGTGCTCGTGAATTATAGCTGAGTGTTCCTGCTCAAAAACCTGCTCCTGCTGCCCCAAGGGCTCCTGGCTATAAGCCTCTTGCTGTAAAATTTGATCCTGCTGGAGCACTTGCTCCTGCTCTAAAGATGGCTCCTCCTGCATAGGTTCCTCCTGACCAATAAATGGCGCCTCCAAGACTGGCACCTCCAGCTTAGGTGTATCTAAATCAATGACCTCAATCGTGGGCGCCTCCCGCTTGGCGTCCAGCGAAAGGATCTGCTGAAAAATATCTTCGTCGGGCTTCCGTTTCAGGTGCCGATGAAGATTCCAGAACGTGTGTTTACCTGAATCCAATGGCACGTACTCGAATGCCAGCGCCTCGCTGGTGACTCCGTCCGAGGGACGTCGCAGCTGTATGAAGACCTGAAAATATTTTATAAGTTTTTTGTATTATTTTCTCGATTTTCGGATGAGAATCCTACCTTGGCGGGCTCTGTGATGTCCAGGGTGTGATAGCGCGGCGTCTTAAAGGTAATGGCAGTCTGCTTGTGGACATCCGTGTGCTGGAAATCGCCGAAGGCCTCCCACACACTCTGCCCGTTCTTCTCCTCGAAGAAGCGCACGGAGATGTCCTCCTTGGCCACCTTTTCGCAGAGCAGGATGATCTGGGTGTTGCCCAGGACGGTGGCCGAGCAGCTGCACAGCCGACAGATGACCAGATCGGACATGGCCTTCTTGTCGAAGATGGGCTCCGAAACCACCGGCGGCAGGGGCGAGGTGAAGCGACCCTTCTGCTCGCTCTCCATGAATACTTGAAAGCACAACCGAACCGAGTTCAGGTCGATGCTGGAGGGCTGGAAACGGTGCGAGAAGCCAGCTGGGGGAGACAAGTTTATATTAGTTTATCTCAGAAGATAGTCTCATAAGTTAGTCTTACTCTTGAATGGATCCACGCGGATCTCCTCACGCGCCTTGAGTGCCGCCTCGATGTCCTTCTTTTTGACGCACTGGATGCCCAGATTGCTGAAAACGGCCCTCATGGTTTCACTGTTGATTTCCAGAGTGCAGACACCCTTCTTGCAACCCTCCTTGCCAACCAAGTTGTGCGGATGGGGACTGAAACACAAGTTATTAAAATTTAGGCTTAAATGAGTTATAAGTCCAAGAAGAAGTCTTACCGATGGGGGACATCTTTGGTCACACACGAGACCACGACCACGGCGCGTCCTTTGTAGCCCACTATCTCAATAGTCGGATACGTCTTGTTCTCCGGCGTGGAGTTCACTCCGGGAATAGAACCCGCCGATCGACCCTCGCACTCGTAACGGAAGCGAAGGGCCTTTCCCGCCGGCTGCTCCGTGATCTTCACGTACGGTTTCTTCCGCACATTCTTCGACGACTGTGACAGTTGCTGCTGTTGCTGTTGCTGCTGCTGCTGTTGCTGCTGCTGGGCCGGCAGTCCGTTGTAGTTGAGGCTCTGTTGGCCATCAGCCGCCGGGCCTGGCCCAGACGCGGCTACGTTGTTCTGGTTGGGAAACATTTCGTGGCCTATTACTGCAAAAAAATGTAAATGTTTTGTTTGAAAATAAATATCTAAAGGGGTTTACGATCCTATCAGTTTGAGATAACACTTAAAAATAGATAATTTGGCAACAAATACGTTTATAGTGTTTTCTGTTATGGCCAAAAAAAAGTTATGGCCAAAAGCCGAAACAATTCCTTGGCACGAAATCGAAGACCGCCCAGACAAACCAGACGATGACGGTGTTAACCGAAAATAAGACCCCCAGATCCCTTCAATTTTTGCTGAATTATGAGGTGGAAGTGGCACATAGATATGTATGTACAAAGTTCTCTATAAGTATGCTTCTCCTGACCAGTGGCTATGACGAACCAAACCGAAGAACGTCTGAAAGAAAACTGAATATGCGGAGAAGAAACAGAGAAGAACCATGTCCCTCTATCTTCTATGTGGGTGGTAGATTCTGACAATATTAATGGGTCTATTTAGGGGTCATTAGGCAGATGCATGATTTCATAAATGTGCAACGGAGAGCGGATGCAGTTTCAGTGCAGTGGTTGCTCCTCCTCCCTTGCCGGATGAATCCGGGTGCAGGTCTGGTCCGGTATAGTCCGGCTAAAGCTCCGGACGCCTTGTTTAAAAATAAACATTTTGCGTAACGCGGCCGCAAAGCGACAACTCTGCCGCGGATCTGGCGGATCGGCGGCAGCTCCTCCTATGTACCAGGTAGTGCATATATAGATGGGCGGCTGTATATAGATCGCCTCGCGGACTGGCCTCCCCGGAGATGGGAGAGCTTTTTATTTTGGTTTTTGGCGAGTTTGGAGCAATCCAAACAAAACATTTTATCAATGATGGCGCATTGTCAACGACCATAGCCGACCGACTACATATAATAGGTAGATATAGGTGGATATATACTCGAACGAAGACTAAGTAGCTGTATGACCTCAGAGTTTATTCTCTGATCGTGTCTAGACATTGGTCTGCCATGGGTAGTACACACGTCAATGGCTGACAAAACTAATGCCCGTGCATTGGTCCGATCCGAGCAGATTCGATCGGTGGGGCCAGAACGGGAGCCAGCCAAACGTGTGCCAATTATTGGTCTTTTCTGTTGTCTATATATTAAGAAGATATTATAAACTCTTGTTTTCCCAGCCGACCAAAGCAGATGAAGATTTCTGTACACAAAGACTGACTAATCGCCTGGAAGAGTTTGTTTATTAAATACACCTCTGCCCAGCTTCTACGCCAAAGAATCTCTGATGATTAATATTATGAAGCAAGGCACTGGGATGACATTATTTTACATCCAAAAATCACTGAAAACCTATAATATTCTCTCGAACTATAGCACTCTAACACATCTGTTTTTCTCTAGAGGAATTCGATTTCCCGATCAAAGTTTCTACAGCTGTCAAATGTTTTTTGTACGTCAACCGAAAATATTTGGTCTACAAATCATATTCCCAGGGCAGCAGCTCTCGAAGGCGGCAATATTTGTGTCTTTAGAGAAGGAGCAACAAATCAGAGCCAATAACCTCCGGAACAACCTCAGGCCGAAATTTGCCCAGGAATAAATGATAAATCAAATCCGAAATTCCCACGTGCTGTCATCCTGCATGGTGTTTTTGGGAAGGAAAATAAAAATCTTAAAGTAGCAATTGTTGAAACCGATCAAGCCTTGGCAGTTCATAGAATATTGGGGGAGAATTACGTCATTAAATTATTTGCATTTTGGCGAGTATGAAACGGCAGTTGGACGACTGCCAGAATTTGTAATTTTGTACAAAAACGAAATCATATACTTGATTACAGATATTGGCCATTTCTGCCGCAGTTTTTGGAAACTTAATCAATCACCTTTCACTTATCACGGCCGAACTTTGATGGAAAGTGGCTTCCAAGCACAGATAAGAATCAAATTATCCGGATATTCGAATCGATCTAATAGTTAATCAATTACAGTATTGTCACTGGGTTTCGAGATACGTTTCCGTTTCTGTTTCACTTCAGCTCTTCAAAAACCGCACCGAAAACGAACTCTTTTGTCGCTTTGCTCTTGAACCGCGAGCTGCCCGCTATAGCTATATATTTTCGGATCTATAGATATTATAGAGAGAATTATTTGATCGAACCGACGAAATAGCACTCGGCAAAAAAAAACGTCTTGAGTACTCGCCTAACGTCTGAACACTGAAGCGAGGAAAATGTTTTTGGGAAGAAACACAACACAGAATTCTTTATGCACGCTTCGCCAGCAAAAGTTTTGTCGTCTTCGGAGCTTTCTGCTATTTTTATTTATCTTAATATATTAAACATTTATTTTGCCTAAAGTGATTGCCCGAGCGATATGTATCTGCTTGTGTTTTGTGTCGTGTATTTATTGCTTTAGCTTTCAAGGAATTTTCTCTTTCGTTGTCCCAATTTTCATGAAAATTCTTCAACTACTTATAGAAATATGATTTGCAAATGACATTTGTAGCGGATTAGTTTGAAACTTAATTGAAAACCTAATCGACGATGTCAATAAACTTTTACTGGGAAATGTGTAAACAAATGCACGACACTTGTTCATTGATTGTGATTCGTAATCCTATACTGGATAGTATATAAATAAACCAATAACATGACTAACTTAAATATCACTTAAATGTCATATTTAATTCAAATTAAAATTAACGTTTACCAACATTGGTTTTATCGATAATAAAAATTCATCAAGGATATCTCTCCTATCCCAAAAAAGGTTATCGGAAAACGACTTCCGGTCAGCTACAAGCTTTAATAGAAATGAATTTTATTCTTTTTTTATGAAGAAATATTTATGAACAAGTTGCGATTAAAAAATTTATAAAGCCCGGCACAGAATACTAATGATTCACTCTCAATCTTTGACTCGAACACGTCATTAAAACGAAACATTTGTTCGAATTTTTTCGAATCTTGCAACGAAAGGGGAACAAAGGCCTGTCTATAAAATATTTTTGCCAAATATTAGGCCTCATAGCATCGCAGAAAATATGCCTAATCCAAGCAAAAGATGTACAGGTACATTAAAAATGCATCCACGGGGGTTTGTTTGTTTTCCCACTGAATATAAACACACAACGGGAGTATATTTGTACACAAGTGGAATATATTGTAGGCATATGGTTGTAGGCCTCTGGGCTATATTGGCATTTCCGCTTCAAAATCAGCAGCGAACAAAACCGCCCGGCACTTGTCACCAACCGACCAATCCGCCTTGAGTCTTTGGCGCCAGTTCAACGGGTTCTAATGAGTTTGCAAGAACACGCCTCTATGGATCTATGCTGGGCGGAGGATATATATTGTATAATTGCTTGAAACGAAATGAATGAATGCAGAAGATTTTCAATAACAAAATATCTGAATTTCCACGAAACCGAGTGACTCACAAGACAATATAAGCTATAGGCTATAGATTGAAAAATCTGAGGAATGTGCTCGTGTGCCACCCACTGTTGCCAAAAATCATTCGGAAAACGCGTGACTCCCGCCCTGGGAAGCGGATAAACAGAGCGGGAATAGGTCAGTTACCCTCTGGGATGCAATCCCCCTAGTCCAAGACATCAAACACTGGAATTTCCCTCAATTTCAATCGATTAGTCGAGTCCAGTTGAAAATGTCAGTCAATGCGCTGTGGCAAGTCACTGGCCAGGCAATTAGCCGACCAAATATATTTATATTAGCAATTCCTCATATGATTGGCGATTCTATCATCCGCTAAACCGACAGGAGATTAAAACCATTCATAAGGCGGCCAAATCGCAGCCCCCACATCAGATAGGAGCGGAAAAGCGTATCGTTCAGACTGATAGTGGCAGCAGACCAGGTGCGGCTGGCACATAAATTCTAAAAACAATACTCCAAGATAACCGAAACTAAGATTAAATGTATAATTTTAGATCGCAATGACGTGATCAAAAAGAAGGTTAAATAGGACCAACTAAAAAAAGCATTTTTAAAACCTTTAATAAAATTCAAACCATGCTAATGAAAGAACGCCTCTTCCTTTAATGGGCGAAATGGATGGGCAGCGATCGGCGTCGCTTATCTGCCAGTTATGACTTCTTTGGCGAAAAATAAAAAAAGGTAAATAAACAAAATGAAATAAAAACAATTCGTTCGGTCATTTAAGATGCTAATTTTATGCAATTTCCTATAGCGAAAAAGACAGAGAAAAAAGTTCTTTTGGCGCCAGCACCACAAATTAAGATTAAGATCAACATCAAAGTAGCAGAAGCAACCACCAAAAATTCCTCAGGTTTTTTGAGCCCCCGCGAGAAACGGGTTCTACCCAATGTCCCAGACCCAGACAGGCGAATGTTTTTAACGATCTTTGGCGTCAAGCAATTTACAGCTCAAATAAAAATAAATAACCGATATGCTGACAAATCGATGGAACTAGTTCCTAGCTGGGGGGTTGAAGTTTACAGCGAAATGGACTCATTTTCAAGCTTATTTTTGAATTGGATTTCGGCACTATCACTGGCATGTGACATGGACTTATCATCAGCCAGAATATCATTGTTCTATCATTTTATTTGAATTATAATTCACAAACACTGACACACACACGGATTGAGAATTCCTGTTGATTGATGATTTGCATATAGGGCTTTACCCACCACCTCCAGATCGTATCTAACGTGACGGAGGGGGCATATGGGGAAAACTACAATATATACGGAATATCATCTATTGACTTGGCCTTAGATCTCTGTTAGCACTCGAGATTTGTAAAGCATTGATGACTTGCTAAAACTAAATAAATATTTCTGTTTTTCGCCTTGTTTTTCTTTCGTTCATAGGTGAGTCAGCAGCCGGTTTGCACTTGACTTGGACTGCAGTTTCCTCATCAGAGCTTGCTCCGAATTAACTGAAAGTGGTTTTCTGTCGATAATTACCTGCCAACTAAGACATGGTTTTCTGGATGGTATTTGTCTGCTCTTGTTGCTTATTGATTAATATTATTATAATTTTCTTTTTAATGAAAAAATCACGAACCACCAAGGAATTTAAAACGAAAAAGAATTAAACTTGAGCGCGAACACGACCGCGAAGGCATCGAGTCGATCTTGGAATGAAACAATTGAAAACCTCTCCGGGCTATTTGAGTGGCCGCAAAAAAACAAATGCAAGTGGAACTCAGTGGGGCAAAAGCTTTTCCCAAACCACCCCCTCACCCCACAGCACCCCACCAAAACACACACACTGGTGGCTCGTAAGAAACTTTCGTTTGGGACGACGCCTCATCGGCAGTGGCAGCAGCAGCACTAAAAGGCAAAAAGCCAACAGCGACTGCGCTGCCATGTACACAGGTGTTTTGGCCATTATTTCGGTTTATCGTTTGTATTCACAGTAGATTATTTAATACGCAGGTGGATAATTGCCACCCGAAAAGCTTCGGGTTACACTGTGAAAAGGACAAGTTGGGAAAGGTTTAATCTCATGAGGTCTTAAGGTATTCCCCGAATCGGAATCTCAAGGACCAAACTGAACTGATCTGAGTAATACTTTGGGAAATACAAACTCATTAAGTTGATAATATATTGTTGGTAAATATTGTAGGAAATGTATGGAAATGAATTATCGTGATGGCCCAATAATCAAATACTGCCCACAGTCTTATCCCAAGAGAAAAGCAGTATAGAACCTCATTTAATAATGCTTTCGATGAGGATTTTCCCACTGATTGGTCCAAAGATCAAACACAGTAACGGCTCTTTAGGGGACTCACCCAAGTCCAAGTCAAGGAGTGATCTGGAAACTTGTTATATGCATTGATCACTCGAGCTGCTAGTAGTCGCGGGTTCACCTGAAATATTCAACACAAATAATCAAATACACTGTGTGCTGCACTTTCGGTTTCCGCGGGCTGGCAGGCAGTGTTAGTTATCGATCGAGAATTTTGAAAATGGTGCCGTTATGCAAATTAATCAAATGGAAACGGGCAAGTAAGTCATATTCGAATATTGGTAGTTGAATAATGGCTGGCACACACACACACACAGAAGCGGCAACTATTACAGAAACCGGTTGCTATTATTATTTATATATAAAAAATAACTTTTTTTTTATACTGTCTTGTCTTTTTTTTTTTTTTTAATTTTTGCGCGGGCACAAAGCGGGTGCGATAATATCGGAATAACAATGGCAATAACAACAACGAAAACGGCAAACTTTGATGGGAGGAGAACACAGAAACAGAAACTATAGAAATGGCAAGAAATCAAGAGAGAGAGTCTGCGATATGACGTCGTTTTAGGGAATTCCGGGCTTTATGCTTATGCGATCACCTGGTGCGGCGGATTTTAATTTTTTTAATATTTTGTTTTCGCGCTCTCCCTCTCGCGCTTTCAGTTTCGACGTTGTTTTTGTTAAATTTTTATATTTTTTTGGTAATATGCCTGCGACGTCTCTGGTCTCTGGTTAGGTTTTCGATGTGCCGTGTAATCTAATCGGTAAAACGCTCATTTTTAATCGAAATTATCAATACGTGCCCGTGTTATTTGCTGTTTATAAGGCAGCGTATCGCTATTTTTTTTTCTCGTAATTCAAAGGCAAGTGAAACTTTCGGAGCTCAATTGAATTTTTATATGATTTTTACTTTTTATTTTACTTTTATCTCAAACACACAGAGCTCGTCCACAGGTTTTCTGGTATTCCAACCTGTCTCCGTCTCCCCAAGAGAGCGGCCGGGAGAGTCACTGGGGAGCTGGTGAGCTTTTGAGCACGACGGCAAAGATAAATAAGGAAACACGAAAAGCCAGTAAGGGCGATATAACCACGGAATCACGGACAACCGATCTCGAAGCCAGCGAGTTGAAGACTAACTAAAAGACTGACTAAAACAAAAAGACGCTCCGCGAAAGACAGCGAAACTTTCAATATCATACTGTCGTAGCTGTCCCCACAAAGACGCTCAATTTCGCTGAGCTTTTCGGGGAGTTGTTGGTGGCCCCAACGCACAATTAGTCACAAAAACAACGCTTCCAAGATCTAACCTAAGCTTAAATGGGAGAGAAAAAGAGACTAGAGGTTTTTAAGAGAGTGCTGGCTTCTGTAGCTGGGCTGAGTCACGTCCCTCCGATCTCAGTTTTCCGATGTCAGTATTAGTTTCTTCCAGCTAACAAAGTTTCAAATTACTTATAACTGTCCACAAACTAGTAATAAAATAATTCCAATAATTGCACCACTTGCTATGGCTACCTCATGGCTATTCCCAAAAGTAACAATTTTGGGAACCATGTCCAATAGTTTTCGAATAAAATGAATAATACTATTTCTTCCAGTGCTTTTAGTTGTGACTCATCCTTTGCAGCTCGTGTAGCTGCCTCGGAAAAGCTCTTCCACTTTTATGAATGAAACCACACGAAGCGCCTGATGTCTGTGTCTGTGTGGAACATGGACCCAGCCGACTCCCAGACCCCATCCCCATCGGCCGACTGGGAGGCTTGAATCAGCGTACAATTCCTGGAAAAAGGATATTATCCTGCGCCGGCATTTGTTTTGGCATTTATGTCCTACTGCGAGTAGGAGTCCCGAGTCCATGACTCACTTGTTCCGTGTTCTGCATTCCGGAGCAACTTTCACTTTCTGGCCGGACGACCTCTGACATTCGATACGCTATTTTCCTCAGAACTGGCATAGTTGCTGATTCATGTTGGCCTCTTAAACATCGAATTAAATAGAATATTATATAATTCATTTGCTCACACTTAATCAGAGCAAAATAAGCGATAAGAATTTTTAATTTTAAAACGAGATGCTGCTTCCTGGAATCTGAAATTATAGTTGACCAAACAATAAAATTTAATCGGAACACTCAGATACAAATACTCAGTACAAGTACTGAAAAATGACTGAATTATTATACGACCCAACACCAAGTCCCACCCCAAATGAGCGCCTTGTATCCACATGAGCTAATCCCAAATAAATAGAAATTATGTCAAATGTTTATATTGAAATTCCAAAACAATTTCCAGAAAAGTGTGGAGTGGGATGGGAGTCCTTACCCAACTCGCAATGCCTTGATGGCACGAACGAAGAACACCACAAAACACACTCAGTTAATGGAGTCCAGACATCGATCAAACAATGGTGGAGAAGTAGTCCTCACCTCACCAGTCCCCTCGAAAAGCCGCTGACCAATTGCAGAGGGTTTTTCATGAAAATCACGCGATATTTATCCAGTCCCAGAGTGGTAATCCTTCATGGAGATGGGTAGACCCCTCGAATAAGCCGACACGTGCTAAGGGAGTCACTTTGCATTGTATACACATGTACCACCAGTATTACAATACGACATTATTGATTTTTCCGGTTGTCGGAGTCTCGCCTTGGCGATTTAAACTCTTTGAACTTCCTGTGACACGTGTCCTTGACAGCGGGAGGGCAACTAACCCTACAAAGTTGGGCGCTAACCGTTCAATGTGAAGGGTACTGCGGATTTTCAGGGGCGTGGGTCCAATCTTATTTAACTAAATTATAATCAAAGTAATCTCATAAGAATGAACTTTATCTTAAATATAATAAAGTTCTTCCGAATATGGTCCCTTATAATAAATACAAACAGCGCCTCTGTTTTAGGGTCCTTGCTTAAGTGAAGCAGAGGTCCTTCCTACCATTGAACTTTGGATGAGTCAATACCAACTTAAAATTGCCTTTAAAAGGTTCCAAGAATTATTGTAATACTTTACCGAGAAATTTTAATAAAAAGTGTAATTGATTCGTAGAATTTGGATAATAAAAGTAAAATTTCTAGAAACTATTATTATAAAAATGTAAGAAACTGAAAAGAAAAATGTAATATTAATTTGACACTTATTAATAATAAGTTATTATAGTAACAAACGAGAGGTTCTTGGATTCCTTTAGAGCCTTCCTTTAGAGGGTATCCTTTAGCAGAAAATCCTTGAGACCTCGACGCTCTGGTTGATGTGGAAAGGTGTGCGTGCCATCCGCCAGTTAACCCCCGATGACCTTGGCCGATTCCGGGTATTTCTTGCGAAATAATCAATGGGCAAGATTTATTCGCAGTAGGCTGGGAAAACAGGCAAAAATCTTTCAAAATTCCAATCTCGGGGTATCACTTAATAGAACCTCACTATATACCCAGTCCTTTTCCCAACTCAACTCGTTAACAAATTCAGTAAGGAATGTGATTTTTTTTGAAACTTTTGTAACACGCTTCGAGAAAACCCGAACACGTCTCTAAAATTATAGTTTAGTTATCTCATCTCATACGAAATTGGCGGATTAGCAGTATCTGATCACTCGCCCGATTTGGAAAATGGACGGCGAAAAGAATGCGGTGATTGAGTGCCAGTGCGAGAGCTACCCGGACATGCACCTGAAGGGAATGCTGCCGAAGCCGGAGCTCTGGACCACGGATGTCCAGCGGAAGACTGTGTCCAGCATGAAGGTGTTCACCACCATAATGCTGCACGCCTGGCGGCAGAGGCGCGAGGAGGTCCGTCACTTGCAGAAAGTTGTCCAAACCCTGCACACACGAGTAAGTTGATCTCCAGATTTGTGAATCATTTTTGTCATCTCGAAACTCCATCTTCAGTCCATGAAGACTAGGAATAAATTACACGTTTGCGACACACTGATACGAGTAGAACAGAAACGAAACAGTGAACTTCAACTACAACTGAAACAATCCACCTTGGACATCAACCAGGTCCGCACATCCTGCGAATCCCTTGCCTCGACCGTCCACGACCTCACCGCCGATAAGATGCAACTCCAGACGAACCTGCACCAGCGCGAAAAGGAAGTAAGTTTGGAAAGTCTTCCCGGAGGACTACTAATCCCTAATCACTACTCATTGGCAGTACGCAGAGCTGGAGGAGATTTCCAACCAGACCAAGAGGGAGCTCTTTGGCTCCCTGATGCAGCAACGCAACCTGCAGCACGAGCTGTGCGACCGCCAGCGTGTCGCCCAGAAGCTGCAGAGCGAGAATGAGCAGCTGATCAGCGAGGTGGTCATCATGGAGGGCAAGGAGGCCAAGACCAAGAAGGCGCAGGAGTGGTATCAGCGGGAAATGGCCCGCAAGGACGAACTAATTCGGACCATGAACGGGGAGATTGCTTCATTAGTAGAGAAAGTGCGAACGTTGGCAGAGTAAGAAAAATCCAACCCAGAAATGAAATAATCTAATCCCTAATCCTCAGCCAAAATCGTGAACTGGAAAAGCTACGGGAGGGAAAGGAAAAGATAGATGCCTTGGTCTCGGAACTCAGTGAGAAGATCCAGTCGCTCCAAACCAACGTCCCGGCTCCAGCCTCTAGTTCCAGCTTCTTTAGTTTTCGGGAATCGACGACCCCCAACGGCAGTCAAGTGGGGACGCAACAAATGATGTGCCCCTCAAGGTATGAGATTTGGACGAGGCTCCGCAACTCGGCGGCCAGGGTGTTCTACCTCTTCTGGTTTACCCTGCTGCCGGTATGCCCCATTTCGTACCCCCATTAGATTTACCATGCTTTTAGTTAGGTAATAAGAAGAACATCATTTTTATTCGTCTATTAAAAAAACTTTATAAAAAGAAATTTTTCATTTAAACCTAATCAAGGCCTAGAAATAAAAAATGTTTGTAAAAACAAAAAGGAACAAAATTACTACCCTTGATATTAATAATAGTATATTTTCAGTAAATATATTAAATCTATTAAACAATACTAACGGGAGTAAAGTTTAAAAAGAAATTTAAAAGAAGCTTATGAATACCATGTATCAATCAGCAAGTGTCACTGTTCGGGTAAATACTGACAAGCTCTAGTTGCTAGTTCACTACGTATACGTAATTTTTACAATTTCCCGCTCTTTGTCGTCAGCACAACTATAAACATCTTTTTGTTCAATAAACGCTTGCAGAAGGTATTTAAATTTTGAGTACAAAATATTTTTTCAATTTTTTCTTAATTTTCTGGGCCATCCCCTTCGAAATGTAGAAAAGGCAAGGGGAGGCCCATATAGCCCCCAGCAATGGCTGTATCTTGGCCAATTTCCATCCGATCCTTGAGCGGAATAACTTTAACGATTTGTGGATCGATTCTCTATCATTCTGCATCAAAATCTGAGAACAAATTATTTTTTCAATTTTTTGATAAATTTTTTGGGACACCCCTTTCGAAATGTAGAAAATGTATGGGGAGGCCCATATAGCCCCCAGCGATGGCTGTATCTTGGCCAATTTCCATCCGATCCTTGAGCGGAATACCTTTAACGATTTGTGGATCGATTCTCCATCATTCTGCATCAAAATCTGAGAACAAATTATTTTTTAAATTTTTTGATAAATTTTTTGGGACACCCCTTTCGAAATGTAGAAAATGCATGGGGAGGCCCATATAGCCCCCAGCGATGGCTGTATCTTGGCCAATTTCCATCCGATCCTTGAGCGGAATAACTTTAACGATTTGTGGATCGATTCTCTATCATTCTGCATCAAAATCTGAGAACAAATTATTTTTTCAATTTTTTGATAAATTTTTTGGGACACCCCTTTCGAAATGTAGAAAATGTATGGGGAGGCCCATATAGCCCCCAGCGATGGCTGTATCTTGGCCAATTTCCATCCGATCCTTGAGCGGAATACCTTAAACGTGTTGTGGATCGATTCTCCATCATTCTGCATCAAAATCTGAAAGCAAATTATTTTTTAAATTTTCTGGGCCATATCGGCCTATTTGTAGTTTCCCTGATCAAGTTCCAAGCTAAACCAAATAAGAAAACCCGCACATATTTTCTAATCTCTTTATTTCACATATTTTGCAATAAGTATTTTGTATAATTTATGTTATGGTTATCCCTTGCACACTCTGTTGCATTTCTCATATGTCCACAGTGACCTCGTGAGAAGTAATTCCACTTAGCCGGCAATTTATCGTAAAACTTACATTAAATATCGTTCAAATCTTAAATTGCTTTTACACTTACACTCTGCACTCTTATATTTTGTATCTGCATTATCGATCTGTGAAATAGAAAACTATTTTCCGTTTGTTGCTGTTCCTCTATCCATGGTATCTAAGTATCCTGTGGAGTATTTTATATTATTTATGTAGTATGCATATTGGCTATCAATATTTGGCTTGTTGGGCGTACGATCGATCGATGTATGAGTTGAATTTCTTGCTCGGACTGTTTGCTTGGACACGAAACTTAAAGTGAGTCGAGTTTCATCGAGTTTTTCGTTATTGGTTCAAGTGAGTTGAGTAAATAGACTTTGTTTTCTTCGCTCGCAAAAAGGGACGGTAAAATTACAATAAAATCATTTTGAAATATGTATGCAATTTGTTTGTTCGCTTGTTACTCGTTCGGTATTACCTACTAACGATTCATATGTATATAAATATATTTACAAATGGTTAGAGTTCTTCGTATTCTTGTGGCATATTTCATAAATAATTTCTATGGGCAACTTCCCCAGTGAACGCATCATGGACGTTGTGTCTCAGTGTGAATGTATGTTTCTGTTTCTGTGTTTATTAAATATAAATTCAATTTAATGGCTCGGTAATTTACACAATACACGATCTTGTATATATAAATTGTATGTAGTTTATCGATCTCTTCCGATTGACAACAGAAATCATCAGTAACCCAAAAGAAAAGCAACAAAGGTAGGTTGTTTCCTGGATGGGATCTGGATCGGGATGTTCGGTAATTCAATAGACACTACTACAGAAAGTGCTCTGGCTGCTGTCCCTACTTTCGTGATCAATTAGCTACGATAATATCTATTTAACTTTAACGCTTTCGTGGTATTTGTATGATAGTTAAGCTGCTTGGTAATCACCATAGTTAATTACTTTTCGATTAAAGAATACATTGTGTTTAAGGCTGCAAAAATCAATATTCTCTACATTTTCTACAGCAACAGTTCAACGCAAATAAATCAAATACAATTCCGCGTTCATCGCTTGATATTTCTGTGTTGCAATTTATTAATTGAATTAAATAATAATGCACAAATCATAAGTTAATATCGGCAATAATTGCTAATTAAACCAAAAAAAAAACTAAGTTTTTCTTCATTGCAAATCATAGTTATTTCGCTACATTTTCTTCATTTTTTTCAGCGGCGATATGTCGCCCATAAATACAAAAATCATCTTCATTTAGAATCGTCTTAGAGACGTAGCCACTTGCTACACACAGACCTGATACCTGATTGTATTTAAATATACATTTCAGTCCCGATCTACCATAGAATCGGGCTTTGTATTCTCTACGAACAGCCACAGGCAATACCGGACTGTCGTGCAGGTCAATAATACATATAATTTGGTTTCCAATATCAATATCCTTTGTTCAACATCAACTTAATAATCATTTTTTAGCTTGTCGATTTAGTCGCTTGCGCACAGCGTTGATAACAAAATCAAATAGTCAACGCGTAAGAGTTAACAAAACCGAAATCGAATCAAACTAAGGAGTCATCGAATACTTTTTACGTACTTTTCATTTAGGGAAATACATTTCTTTACGTTATCGTTTCAATCTTTTGCTTAATATTTTCTCTCATTTCTTTCTTTAATTAAATTAATTGGACGTTTAAGTAACTAACCGTTAATAATCGTTCTTCGTTGCCTTCTTGTCTAACGCAACACTTTCGTCTAACTAAACTCTCAATAAATACAAATACAATACAAACAAATACAGTATAGATAGTAGTTGGATAAAGTTGAATAGTTATAGCTTCGTTCGGGGATGTCTGGCATGGATGTCGTCGCATCGCTCATCGCTCTCCGCTAGTACTCCAACGACCTTACAACTTAAGCAAAGTATAAACCAAAGCCAAAAGCTTACGCTGCACGCTGATCTTATGTTAGAAGGGGTTGGCGTTGCTGCTGGCTGGATTCCTGCTCGAGGGTCGCGTGCTGAACGAGGACCTGCCGCTGGTACCCCGCTGGGCAGGCAGGGGGCGGCGAGCGTGGCGCATTTCACTGGAGAAAGGGAAGAACTTGGTTAGTGGGAGTGTCTATTTTAAATTGTAATCAAAGTAGATCGATCGTTTAGTTGGCTCTTGAAACATGAATTTAAATCTTTATGAAATACACTTTCAAAATGCACGAAACTACAATTTATTTGATCGATCCGACTGTGAAATAATAAAATAATCAGCGCACAGCGGTTTCTTATCAAATGGTTAGGCGGATTCCAGCAGCAAGTTATCAGGCGAGCGGCATGCAACACGTTTTCTGCCTCATGCAGTTGCTTACCGAGTGCTGGAGTCACAGGGGGATTCAAGGACAAAACATGGGGGATGAGTAACTCTATTTGTGAAAGGGATGTGTGTGGAGTGGTATATTTTTTTTTTTCGGGAAAGTGGAGATGCAGCTGACTTTTAACGACCCAAGTGCACCCACCGATCCATTTCCATCTCCTCGAGACGCTGGGTGAGGGCCAGCTTCTGCTGGACAGCCAAGCGCAGCAGCTGGTTGAGAGTCTTCTTCTCCTCCTCGGCTGCCTCCAGCTGGCGGTTGAGATCATCCACCTGGGTCACATACTCCTCACAGCGAGCGACAAACATGGCACGCAGGCCTTGATAAAAAGTTTGAATTAGAAAAGATTTTATGAGAAGAATGTAGTGATTTACTTGAGAATGTGGCTGCATCTTCCTTCAGGCTGCGCAGCTCATTACGCAGCTTCGACATGGTGTCGTTGACGTAGATCTTCTCGTTCTCGTACTTGGACTTGAGATTGGTGAGGGCCACCTCGGCGGTTTGCTTGTTTGACTTGAGCACGTTGCGCAGGGTTCCGATCTGCTCGCGCTTCACGGACAGCAGACTCTTCAGCTTGACTATCTGTTCCTGGAGCTCCTCCATCTCCTCGGTGTTGACCTTCTCCAGAGCTACAAAACAGAAGCAGTTTAATAGTGGCTTATACTTTATTATGCGTTGGACTTACCATCACCACCCTCGGAGCGCACTTTGTGCTTGTTGAGGTCGATGGTATGCTCGACGGCGGTCTTCAAATGCTTGATCTGATCGCTGACTGTGTCTACGTGCTTCTTGATCTCCACGGAATCCGCCAGGCCCTGAAGATCCTGAATGATCTGGGGCTTGGCAATAAACACATCCGATTTGAACTGCGATTGGATGGCAGTCAGGGAGTCGTTCTCGAAACTGCAAAGCAACATAACATAAAATATGCTCATCTAAGCCAAATAGTTCTCGCAACTCACCTCATGTCATCGCTCTTGTGGTCCAGAAGGACGCGGGTAGGCGTTTCTCCATTCACCATGCAGACCAGGTGATACAACTGGGCCAGGTCGTCGCTAAGAGCCACCAATGTGCTACGGGCTGATCCCAAGCTTTGGCCGGCGTTTTGGGAGATGTGTGTCAGAGTCTCGACGTCACTCTGCAGGTCCAGTGACTTCTGCTCCGTGGACAAGAGCTTGTTCTTCAGGTTGGTCACCTCGTTGCGCAGGGTAGTGGTGGCGTCCGTGTAGTTGAGACCCTTCTGCAGCTCAGAAATGTCAGTCTTAAGGCCATCGATCTCCTTGGCGGAGAGTGTGAACCAGTTGGCGTACTGTGAGATGACGCCTCGCAGCTGTTGCTCCAGTTCCTCCCTCTTCTTGTCCTCCTTGCCCTGCTCCTTGACATCGATCTGCTTCTTGAGCTGCACCAGGGCATCGACATGGGCGGCCAAAAGGGCCAGGCGGGACATGAAGTTCTGCAACTCATTTTGTGACTTGTCCAGACTAGACTGGGCGTCTCGAAGGTTGGTCTTCAGCTGGGTCTTCTCGCTCTCCATGCTCTCCAGCTGCTTCTCCAACTTCTTCAGCTCGTTCAGGTGGATCTCCGAGAAGAGATTGGTGCCGTCGGGTGACTTTAGTTCGGTGGTCAGATCTGCTTCCAGGCGCTTCAGTGCCAGATTATCCTCCTCGCCGTCCGAGTTGTTGCTGGCGTTGTCCTCCATGTTGCTGCGAATGCTGTAGGCCAGGTTGCTGATGTGGTACATGGACTCTCGGTTAAGGTGACCGTCAAGTTCCTTCTTCAAAGCATACTTTGCCTCACGCTCGCCCTATGAAATAACCCATAATGATAGTTTTTGAAGGGAAGAGGTATTCTGTGGGATGATCTCACCTGCAGGGCCTCCAGAGCCTCCTCCATCTGCTTCTCGGCAATCTTCTTCAGATTCGCCAGCTCATCGACCTGTTGATTTAGCAGCTCAACCTCCTCGGTGAGACGGCGGATCTCGTGTTTGGCACCTTCAAATTCAACCTGGAGAGCAGCAATACTTATTTTTATTTAGAACTATTAGGGATAGTTTGAATAAGTAACCCACCTGTGAGCTGCGCAGGTTGGAAACCTGCTTCTGCAGCGATATGTTCTCCTCCTCCAGCTCGGAGTACTCACTGAGCATTCGGGTCTCTCGGAATTTGAGGTCCTTTAGCTCGGACTTCAAGCGCACCCGCTCAGCCTCACTGTCGCTCTTGTCCCGGCCAAAGTCCGAGTTCTCCTGCAGCATCCTGTCGCGTTCGTTGCGCACCCTTTCCAGCTCGTGGCGCAGCTGCTTGATCTCGTTCTCCAGATCGAATATCTGCATGTTGAGGGACGTCTCCCGGGCAGCCGATTCGTTGAGGAGGGCATCCTCCTGCTCGATACCCGTCTTGTTGGTCACCTTCTGCGAGGTCTGGAACTTGGTCAGTGCCTGGAACAGGACAGAAAGCGGAAAGGGCGTTACAAAGCGAGCGGAAAGCAAAGTAATGATAAAAGTTTTCCGACTGCCCGCCCCTAAATGCCTGCGATTTTATTGCAGTTATTTGCATCTCCCAGAAGGGAGGCGCTGGGCCGGGGCGTTGGTCACTGGGGAGCCTGTTTTGCTGCCTTCTCGGATGGTGTACTCCCTTCCCTATCTTGCTGTCAGTTTTTATTAAATTTCTTATCAGAGGTTCGCTGTTAAAGGGTATGGAGAGGTAGTCCTCTTCTATTTAGATCTTAAATATTTATTTTATTTGTTTATAAACCTTTTATCTCCCTAAAGAAGTTAGTTACTCTGTCTAATATTAATATCCTGTCAGTTAAGAGCATATTAAGCCAGCCATGATAAATAATTATTGCCCAGAAGTTCTCTGTAATTATTTATTCCCATTGCAGATACGTGCCTTCCCATGGGCCAGATGCACTCTCTGTTGGAGATTCCATGCTCGCTGACCGGCAATTATTGGATTTTGTTAATTGCGCCTGGCTTTCCGCCGACCAGGCCAGCCCGGACCAGGCCAGGCCAGTGTTGGCAAGCGCATTAAAGACGCCCGAGAGCACATAAAGGTTAACGGTGGCCAGAGACACACCCAACACCCTGGGATGGGAGGCGTCAGCGGAGGTAAACACGAATACTGAATGTTTATGGGGGTCCTGGCCAAGCCCTTAACTGGGCGCTGGAGACCACGCGGTGGCCAGCAGTGGGCAGCAGCGGGTTAAGGTGTGTGCGGAATCCAGTGGTGGCTTTAATTGAAATCTCAACCCCCAACAGTCGTCCGCTCGTCTGGCATATTTTGAATGGGGGCCATTTGGAGTACGTGCTTCACAAGTTCTACCACCAACATCATCATCATCATCATCATCTCAGTCGCAATAAAAACTGGGCCCAAACAGCAATCTCAAGTGGAGAACCACGATTCAAGGATTTTGGGTAAACTAAACCAAGTTCTGGGAAAAGTTTCTTTTGACGGGAGGCTTCTAAATGCCGGGTAATTAGCAAGTCTCAGCCTCCATCCCACATCCTTAACCCCTTGATGCGCCTAACAGAGTGCTTCTATGGCCACTCTTTTCATTCCTGGAAGCCCGGGCCGTATAATTATTGTTGGCGGGGCTGGTTGTTTTTGCAATCTCGATTTGACAATCGCCCAGCCAAGCCGCCCCCCTCCTTTCAAGCCAAGTGCATTTCGTTAATTAGTGTAATCCGAAGAGGGGCGTGTGGGTGTGGGTGTAGTGAGAGAGAAAGCAAACAAAGGCCGACCGACCAAGGCGGGTCCAAAGTCTCGGATGGAATTTCAGCTGCCTAAAGCTGTCACACATTCTTGCAACTGAATTGCAAGGCGCCTCTTGAAAAGACTGGTGGCAGGGGCATGGTGGTAGGAAGTGGAAGTGGAAGACCTAGTGTGAGATAATCATCAGACAAAAGTTCTGCCACGAGGGCGGGCTATTAAAGCATTCCCAAGCCATAAGACATTTCTCTCAGTGCAATTAGAGGAAACAAAGCGAGTGTTTCAATCAATATTCACATCTTTGAGATAAGAATTTAATGACACAACACAGCTCCAAAGATAAGAAACTGAACTGTAAACAAACTGAGTTGTATAACAACCCCAAGAATTATCCTCAGTGCACTGGATGGCGCCATCTATAAGGGCAACAGGCCGCAAACAAATGACGGCATAAACTTTATGCAAATTAGAAAAGATTTTTAATTAACTCGAGCAAATATTAACACAGTTCAGAGAGGGCCAGACACCACCAGCACCACCACCCCACCCACGCCTGCACTTTGTATCTGCCGGATTGCCTCACAGTTCTGCTGTGTTTGGGATTGGAATGCGAGAAAGATACGGCCTAGATAGAGGGCTTCACCGAGAGAAACACCAAATCCCGTTCACCTAATCTAATCCAATTTAGTTTTGAAACTCGCCGGGCATTCTTCTAGGTGTAGGGGATTCATACGACTATTTAGGGAATCCCTGGACCGGCAGCAATAGCAGCTGCTGCCGTCAGCCCGCCGCCGGATGACTGCAATGAAGCTCCTCCTGGCCGGAGCCCACTAAAAATAGACCAGATTGCCCACATTATGACGGCGATGAGCAGAATTTCGGAGCACTGTGAGTGTGAGTGTGTGTGTGTGCCGGAGCACTTAGGTGGCAAAGCAACAACAACAAACACGGGCTATACCGGAGACTATAACAATTTCCTCCTGGTCAGGGGAGTGGGCCGATTGCGGTTGCTGCTACCAAGAGGGTGGCTTGCTCAGTGGGGTGGCGAGGGATGGCCTACTCCCCTACTACCTACCCGCCGCTGATAAAGTATGCCATGAATGACTGAACAGATTGTGCAGGGCGGCGCCACGCCCAGTTCGTTAACTGATGACGCCGACGTCGCTGCCCGACAGCTCCACTGTCCTGGAACGCATGAAATTTAAATGTGGACGAGCAGCCCGAGAGTGCAACAACATAGAGGGAAATATAGTAGTGAAGTATATTCTTTCCACTAAACATATCCGCTATAACTACTGTCAGTCTTTGCTTTATAGTTCCATTTATATTTAGAAAAAAAATTCAACCAAATCGGATAAGTTTTAGAGGAGTTATGGATGTTTTTATTCTACTACCTACTGGCTGGCTTTCAAATCCCCAAAAGTAGGCAACAAAATCTGAAAGATTGGACAGAAGAGTACCGGGTATCACTACTGTCCGTCTTCACTTTATAGTTCCATTGAAAAATTCTATCAAATCGGCTAATTTGTAGAGAAGTAATGGAAGTTTTTATTCAACTACCTATTGGCTGGCTTTTAAATCCTCAAAAGTAGGCAACAAACGTTTCTTTATAGAGAAAGAAGGGAATGGTTTGAAAGAGAATAGTACCGGGTATCACTACCTCTGTTCTCTTTTAGTTTCTAACTCTCTTTCCCATTTTTCCGAGTGCACTTTAGGTGTAGGCACAGTTCTTAACCCACGCACGCCCCATCAAAGCCGGCAGAGGGAATGGAAAATGGATAATGGGGAAATGAAAATGGAAATGGAAAACGGAGAATGCAGAATGGAGACCAGAGACCGGAGGCACAAGAACGAAGAGACGCATTTGCGGTCGTCATGTCAATGGACGAGCTTGACACTCTCGCTCTGTGAATTTGAAATGTCGCCAAAAGCGACAAAAGAAACCAAAACTGCAGGCGGAAAATGGGAAAATTGTGGTGCTTGCCGCCGAGTGTGTCTTGGTCCTGACGTTGCGCAAATTTGAAGGCATGCTAGGCGCTGACACAAAAGGACTCAAATTACGCTCTTAACGGAATGGGAATCCATGAAATGCACGGCATTCGCACTAAAAGGATACCACGGGTAATCCTATTATACTTAACCGCCCCTGTGAGTGTCCTAACAAAGGATGTGCATTGCGAGCGGGCCTTGATCACATGTGCGTAGTTGCTTTTAAGTGCTTTCTATCCCAAAAAACCAGAATCCTTAAAATCCACAGACTTGTTTTTGTTTTTTGAATACTCAGTGGGAAGTAAAAGGATTCAAAATTACATACTCGAGCATCATCAGAGAGTCCTTGAAAGGAAATAATAACCATTCGGTCCTGCTGCGAATCCTTTTCGGAATCAGATGCCAGTGTGTTGCATAATACAGTGTGCATATCCAGTGGAATCATCTCGAGCACATTTAACAGCCAATATTCCTCGCCACATTCCGTTCGTTGCACGACGATGATGATGGTGGCTCGGATTTGGCCAAGTTCCAGCCCAGAGCCAATTGGCCTCTGCAACTGGGGGTCCTTAAAAAGGCCAGGACCAAAGTTTGTGCAAATAAATTGCATCGTCATTATGCAGGACAATCGCAGGAGCAAAGTTCGCAGCTGGAGAACTGCAATTGTCACAACAGTCATCCCTGCATCCCAGCCCCAGCATCCTTGCCCAGATTTTTTCCTCATCATTGTGGCACAGACTGTGTACTTTACATTTTCATTGCTTGCGATTCATTGCAACGGCCTCTGGGGCAGAGTGGGTGTGGCTGGGTGGCAGGAGGAGCTTCAGTTGGCGGGAAATACAACACTTTTTCCTGCTCATTTCCTTTCTGCCGAGCCAGACAAACAGCCCTGGCCCTGCCAGAGAGACGGAAACATGTTTTGTCAGTTTTCAAGCGCCGCATTTAACCCTTGCCAGCCAACAGCCCACTTGCCAGCTTAACCCACCCACTGCAACCCATTGTGGCTGCTGCAGTTGTTCCTGTCTGCTGCCAGTTTGATTGCCGTGGAATTGCAATTTGCGCCAAAAGAACAGAGCATCAGTGTCAAATCATTATAATTTTTTATGTTTTCTATTCTTTTTTTTGCTTTCTGGCTTTATCCTCGTCCTGCTCGTCCTTGCTCCTGCTCCTGTCGCTTAGTCTGGCTGGGATTTGGAAAGGATAATCATTTGGCTGCCTGCACAGGGCCATAAATAGAGGCGGTGTTTAGGCCAAAGTGTTGGGGAATTAGCAGATGGGATTGTAATGCCATTGATTGCATTTGGAGGGATTATCCTTTCCATTTAGGATGCAATTAGGTGGCTGGTTGGGGTCCAGTTTTATGATAAATTATTAGAAACTTGCCTTCGTTTATGACTGCCAACCCCGAATGTCAAATAATGCCATTAATTATTAAATTTCTGTGAAAAGTTTTCGGGCAGAGGCACCCACTCTACACCCATTTTACGCCGGGCTGGGAGTGTCCTTGGTGGCCGCGCTATGCGAGCCATAAAATATGGCCCCATATCACACACTCACATGGCCAGGACAATACAGGACATGGCTTATACGGTCGTACATACGGCGGGCACTGCGTCGTCCATCGTTCGTTCGGTTTATGGCTCTTGTTTCGGGGCCTTTAATTGCCGCAGTTACAATCGTGTTTCCCTGCCACTTCCCTTGTTGCACCACCAGCCCAGCCCAGCCCTGTGTTGCAACTGATTCTGGTAACAGAATAAATTGCCAAATGCGGCTGACAGTTCTCCTCCCCGCCTGTCTCCCTAAACCTCCCGAAAACTGGCTAAATATTTGTTTTGTGGTCCTGGCATTGGCTCCCAAATTAGCAGCAGGAGTCCTTGTTTTCCAGGAGTAGTTTTAATTAGTTGTTTGTGGTTCTTGATTTAGAAGTTTTAACACTAACACTAACATTTGATTTTCGATCGATAATATTCAGTTTCAATATCCCGAGGACCTGTGTATAATCGAATTTCTGTTGCCTCTAGAGTTCATTGGATCAGAAAAATGCAAACGCCTTTGGCGCTTTGAGAAAATATTCGATTAATTTTAGAAGCTAATTCTGCGCCATGGCCTGGAGTCGGAAACTTGGCTCTCCAGCTGGCTGGTGTCACTCCTGGCTGGGGTCGCCCACGGCTGATGTCTTGATTACAAGTGGAAGTGTGTCCCTCCGCCCACTGTTGGGGAGCAGAAATGCCCGCAGTGACGTTGCCGTTGCCGACATTGTGAAAATTTTTAATTTTTCAGCTTCCCATTAAAAAGGCTGAAAAGTGTAGTGTGGGCTGAAAACTGAAGGGTGGCTCTCGGTTCTCGTAAAAGTTCAGTTGAGTTCAAATCCAACAAGCTGGAAACTATCAAGCTGCGGGGGGGACTCGCACAAGTACGCCAGTACCCCACCTGTCGGACAATTAATTGGCATGCTTTTTGTCCCCAACGCATAGAAATGCATGAATATGTACACACTTTCCAGTATGCAGTTATTGTAAAAGGTGTTTTTGCATCTGTTTAGTGCTGCAGGTGTATGGGTGGCAGGTGTGAATGCCCCCATTACGTTGCACTCTAGATCTTTGAACTTTGGCGTATTATGAAATGTGCGTAACTCGAGTTGTATTGTATAATAATGCCAGTCACCAGTCGTTAATATTGATTAAGCTTTCTATTTTCCAGGGGTGGAGATACATAGCCCGTTCCTGTTTCAGTCCCTCGCTTTAATTAGCAACTAAAAAAAGGGAAAATAAAGTTTGAAAAAGAATAATACAGGACCTGAAACGATAATAGACGGCAGGCAGAATGATTATTGTTCGTTTCCCCCATCGGAGCAGGACAAGAAGGACAAAACTTTTCCCTTTCAGAAGGACAGAACACTTCGGGGCCTGGAATCCACAGCCGGTGGCGGCGGAATTCCAGCGGAAATGCCAAGCGCTCGTGAAGACTAATTGGAGGTAGGAGGAGGTGGGGCATGTAGGGCTAAAGGTAGGTGCAAAGTGAAATAGCAAAAATAGATTGGCCGGCAGGGCTTACCCGAGAGCCAGGCGCCAATTGAGCGAGATCGGTGGGGGAGAAGAGAAGAGCGAAAAACGGAAAAAGAGAACAAGGAAATGGGAGCCCCCCAAGGGAGAGAGACAGAAGAGAGTGGTGTTCACTGAGGCAGTTTAGAGTACCGTTAGGAATGATTATCAAGGAAATACAGTAAAAATAAGCTACAATGGATAATAATTAATAAATTAAAAATAAAAACAAAAATGTATAATAAAATAGAGATAACTCTTATTTCATGACATATCATGACTTATAACTTATGACTTATAAAGTATTTATTACTAATCCATTACTAATTATGGGAAGCTCCACTGTATGTACAGACAGCACGTGACCATATGGTCAGCTTTAGTTCCACGATCAGCGAGTTGATCGCAATTATTTCTGCTAGACCAGACGCCAGACACCGAAGAGAGAGCGCCAGAGCCGGAGAACCGGAGAAGCATAGAGAATCGAGGAGGCTCCAACTCCAACAACTGACCAACAGGTGAGCGAGTTAATTTGCCAGCAAGACAAATTGGTGGCGATTGTGGAAAGGTTTTCTTTGTCTGTATTCATAGGTGAGTGTATCGGTGTCTGGTTGGGCGAGCAGATAAGCGGCGACTGCTTAGAAACAGATCAGCGAGCAGCAGTGAGGCCCAATTGGACATGGATTCGGATAAGTTGCAACAACAAAAACAACACTAATTTATGAAAAGCAACTAAAACAGGTAATAAAATGAGTCAACACCAGCTTTCTTAATGGAAATATAGCATATAGCACTTCCATTTAGAAAACCCACTCTCTTACCTCCTGGGTAATGTCCAGCTCGTGGCGTGTGTTGTCATAGAGTGTCTCCAGCTCCTCGCACTTGTGCTGCAGCGCCGACTTCTCCTCGAGCAGCGACAGGCCATATTGGGCGGACTGGGCGCTGGCGGACGAGACTTGGTCCAATTCCCGTGTTAGTCGCTCCACCTCCATGCGCAGATCCTGGAGCGTCTGGCTCTGGGAGCCATTTTCCTCGGCACTGGGGCTGGACATGATGGATCACCTTGCCTCGTGCGGGGGGGGAGGGTGGACGGTAGAGCCGCCGGGGGGGCGTGGCAGGTGCTGTTTTCAGATGCTTATTGCTCTCTTCCTGGGCGGAATCGTGGTTACTTCTTGGTATTTTGCAAGGTTTTCGGTTCTCTTTCGTTTTTTTGGAGGGAAATCGATAAAGGTGCTTCTTTTGTGTTTTTGTTTATGCCGGACGTCGAGCGAGTTCTTCTTATTTTGGGGGGAGGGGAGCCCAAACACTGACACACACACACATGACACAACTCCGCTCCGCGATGTGCGCTGGTGTGCGATGCGTTTCACCTTTTCTCTTTTTTTTTTGTCCAGTTTTAGTTTTAGTTTTTTGTGCGGAATCGGAATCGTGGTGTTGTTCTACGAAAGAAAAGCAAACGAACAAGTGTGTGGCACTTAATGGCCAATTATCCGCTATCCGTGAGCTTTTACTAGCAAATTATTCTGCACAGCTAATAAATAATTGGTGTGTATGTAAATTCCAGCAGTGGTGCACTCGTTTGCACACTCCCACACTCGCACACACTCACGCAAACACAGCACAGCGGCGCTTAAAACAGTTGGCAGCTAAAAATCGGCAGCAGCGCAGGAAGTGGTTTCAATTGACTCGAAAGCAGCGAAACACCGTCCAAATGACATCACACAAATTCCACTTTCGATTGGGGAGTGCGAGTTGTGCCCATTTTCAGTGCGTTTCTCCTGTCTGGCTCTACGTATTTTCGTTGCACAATTGCGGCGTAGACGGATGAGTGTGGCTTTAATCGGTTTTTGACGGGCAGGCGGATTTTTCAAGCAAGTGCAAAAACAAAAATTTTATCCGCAATCACGTCCGATTCGCTTTATTTTTGTGACGGTACAGGTACATGTTAGAGGTGGCCAAACTGCAATGTCATCGATGTTTTCAAAACATCGGTTCATCGATGTTTTTTCATCTCTAGAAAATGTTAGTGATGGTTACGTGAGAACAGAACCAAAACACGTATAAAAATATCGAAACAGATAGGCTTACGTTGCGGTGGTACAGAACGTAACGTGATCACAAAACCAAAACAAAAACAACGTAATAAATGGTTTGCCTCGAATATGTCGAAATAGGCTAAATTAATAATCCAAATAGACCCTTTGAACGTTTAATTTAAAATTCTATATTAATTGGCAATGAATTTTTAAAACTGCTAGATCATGTTGCAGTCGATAGTTTCTTAATCGATAGGTGCTCACCTGGCCACACCAACTGGTTTGACAGCTAATACACCGACACATATATTTCTCAATCACATTTACTTTACTCGGCAAAAAGGAAGGAAAACTTAAAATGCCAGACGCTGTACAACAGAGCTTCGTACGGAGCTTCATCGATTACTTGAAGAAGCAAGTGGACCTGATGTCGCCGGACCAGGGGGAGAGTATCGAAGTGGCCATCCAGTGCCTGCAGGCTGCATTCGACGTCGGCGATGATGGGGAACAGGACGGAACTGGGCAGGACCTGGAGCAGGAGAGGACACAGAGCACCACCTCGAGTGCCCCGACTGGAGATGCGGCGCCCAGTGGCAGCAGTGCAGCACCCAAAAACATCGACATGTTCGAGCTCTTCCAGTCGCTGTACATCGAGCGGAATCCGGAATCGCTCGCCCTGGCCGACTCTATAAAAAATGAGGGCAACCGCCTGATGAAAGAGTGCAAGTACAACGAGGCATTGCTGCAATACAACAGAGCTATTGCCTTCGACCCCAAGAATCCGATCTTCTACTGCAATCGCGCGGCGGCCCACATCCGTTTGGGTGACAACGAGAGGGCCGTCACCGATTGCAAGTCCGCCCTGCTGTACAACAACAACTACAGCAAGGCGTACTGTCGGCTGGGAGTGGCCTACTCGAACATGGGAAAGTTTGCGGAGGCTGAGCAGGCCTACAGCAAGGCAATCGAACTGGAGCCAGAAAACCCAGACTACCGCAACAACCTGGAGGTGGCCAGAAACGCCCGGAACCAGCCGCCGCAGCTGTCCCACCTGACGGACGGACTGAACGCTATGCTGGCCAATCCCACGGTCAGGAATCTGTTCAGCAGCGCCGAGATCGATCTAGAACAGTTGCAATCGATGACCCAGAACCCGATGGTTATGAATACGATTGGACAGCTATTTGCCAACATGGGCAACTCAGCTGCAGCCGGGGGACTTGGAGCGGGCGGCGCTCCGGCTGGTGGTGGTGCTCCGCCACAGGTCCCTCCCATGTCGAACGATATGCTGCAGCTATTCCAGAGTTTCGCCAGCCAGCTGATGGGTGCCCAGCAGCAGCCGGGCGGCAATGCCGGCAATGGTCAGCAGCCGGGTAACCAGCCTCCGCCGAGCATCTAGTGAGGGGGCAATCCCAGCCAGGACCGGATAGTTAAGCTGGATACTATGATTATTGTATTTTTAATGTTTAAAAGGCTTCTATAACACTATAAATATATATATTTTTATTAATGGTAATAAATATATACAAAAATTCAAGATGTACGTGGCCTTTTCGAGTGACGTTTTCTCCGCCAACTGGAGCCCGCTTCCTTTACCGATTGCATAATGATTCTATTTGAACTGCAATCTTGATTAAAACACATCTTTAATAGCGTAATGTTGCCTTTATTGAGTTCAAAAATGTATGCTTTCAATGTGAGTTGGGGGTTCATCTACATGTGGTACAATTTGTGGCTTTCAATACATGTTAAAATAAAAACTAAGCAAGTTTTTTAAAAAACAAAAATTCCATTTGATAACCGTTTAATCAATTGCCTCAAGTGGGGAATAAAATCGTTCGATTGATTTTTAGAAATTCTTATGTAAAGTTGGTTAAATAGTTTCAATATTATTGCTGGGTTTTGGTTCATTATTAACGTTATAAACTAATTTTAATTCATAGTACACAATTGATAATGGTGCGTGGATTTCAGTTCAAAGCAACACCAGCGCCAGCCTTTGTTGTTGATGTGAAATGAGATGATGGCGTGGTGTTGCTTAAAGAGTCCGCAAGAGACATTGTTCACGAAACAAAAACAGTTTGAGATTTTCGAAAAAAATTAAATAAAATGAATGGAAAAATATTGCAAACGTTTCAAAATGTTGGAAGTTGCGCTGAAAATATACCAAAAGGAGACTGTTAATCGGAAAATGTGTTCATACTCACCAGCAGTCGGTTGTTGTTTCATTCGTTTCTATTTAGTAGCCTGATTGCCGCAGGATCATTGAAGTTTTGGGTTTTTCTTTTATTCTGTATCTCAGTTGATTGTTTTCTTTTTCGTTTAGGACTAGGATAAAAGACCGAATTGGGGTATTGACTGCTGCTGCTGCTTCTTTACTTTATAAATCTAATATTTGTTGAAGCGTCTGTTTTTGTAGCCGCCCCCGCCACCGCCGCCACCGCGCTGTCTCGCCCTGTTGTTGTTTCCGAAGTTCTGGTTAACTTTGTTCGAGTATTTGCCAGAAGGCGGCGAGTAGAACTTTTGATCGTTGGATGGCCGCGCCTTTTTCTCCTGCTCCTGCTCCTGTTTTTCCTTGCCGTTGGCGGCAGCTTTGTCCCCAAATGTGATGGGTGCATGGCGTTTGCCAAGCTTGTTCTGGAAATAAGACTTAAATCAGTAAAGATACTCGATAGAATAAGCTAGAGTCTTACCGGTTTTGGCACAACCCAGGATAATACAATTTCGTGCTTAAATATAGGAGGCGAGTGGAATAGATCGCGAATCAATACATTGATATTCGATGTGGTCTTCAGGGCCGTCTGCTTCAGTTGGTTCTCCTCGGTCTTCAGCTCCTCCGCCGACTTCCCCTTCAGAGCCTCTTCCAGCTTCTTAATGTAACTGAAAACTCTGCGATAAGGTATACTTTAAACATGAAACTCTTTTGTGGAAACTCACCCTTGCGTGCCCCGAGCTAGATATTGCAATCTGGCTCGGAAGTCTTTTAGTTTTTCGGAGTCTTCGACGAAACTTAAGCTATTGGGATGTTTCTTGCCCAAAGTGTGCAGAGCGTACAATAAGCACTCTGCGTGTGAAAATTGAAACGATGGCGGGGTGTCCCCAAGATCCTCGTCATTAAGTTTTGGCAACGGCATGTACTCCTAAAAAGACATAATTTATTATAGAAAAGAATAATTTGTATAGCTTATAGGTTTATAGCTCACCAGTAATACATTGTAGACGGCATTGATGCGCTCGCTGGCGTTCTCTAGGGTGTCCGTGTAGGTTACCATTTCCGCAAATACTTTCAGCAATCTGAGCTGGATCTGATCCTGTGATACTGCAGTGGCGATCATGTTCCAGGTCTTTATGGGCAGCAGTTTATCGCAAACATGTGCGACAAAGGCCGTCGACTTAATGGTTTTCTACAAAAATAGAACGATTAGATAAGGCGATGCACATTTTTTAGGTTTTCAAGAAACTAAGTCCATAGTTGATGCTTATATTTACCGAAAAATACGGTGCTGCTGCTGTGGCACACTGTATGAACCGCTCCACAACCTCGTCGTCAACCGCAATAATGTCAGTGTCTGTGTTGTTGAGCTCTGCCTGCTCGGTGGCCAGTTTAACCAGCTCGGCGTGTCCGGTGATGGTGCTGCCCAGCTTCGTAGCTCCCAGTATTGTCATGCAATGGTGGAACTCATCGGCTGTCACGTCCTGCAGGGCCTTCTTGATCTCCTCCACGATGTAGTCTTCGATCTCCTTCGTTATCACATTGGGCCCCATTGTCAGCAGCTTGGTGGCGATAAATTTGAAGCAGCGTTCCCTGGTCGGCTCATCGCCCGAAGTGATTTGTTGGAACAGTCCGGTGACGGAGCTCTTTGTGTCCAGTTTGATGATGCTCAGCAGCGAGTTGTTTACCTGCTGCAACTCAGAGGGGTCGTCTAGGACGAGCAGCTGAGCAAGGGTGTCTCCCACTCGGGTGGTGGCTTCGGCGTTACCCTGGCATAGCTTGGGAAGGTCCTTAATGGCTTGCCGGCGAATCTGAAAGACCAAATAATTTGGTCAGAATATGAAATCGAAGTTTTCACGCTTCATTAACATCTGCCGTGTTAAAGACTCACCTGTGTGTCGTCATCTTCGCATAAATCGAACTGTGCGTCGATGGCTGTGTCGGCCAACTCCGGGAAATGTTTGAAAAAGTTCCCTATAAACTGCGAGGCCAGTCTCTTTTCCTTGGAGGTGCCCTTTACCGCCTTCAGTATCTCCTTGTATTCCTCCACATGCTGCATAAACGGAAAATACAATTTAAATATGTACCACATATTTTTCCGGCACGTTTCGTGGATTCCGTTTTTTTTTATAATGGCGGATAGCTTACCTCGGATATTTTATCGCCCGCCTCCGAAAGAACCTCGTAGCATTTGTACAGTCGCTCTATGTTGTCCATCTTTGAAGCAAATCCTAATTTTTAGATACTTTTGTAGTCAGTTTTATATTTTTATTTCGTAAAACGAGAGCGTTCCGGGTTTTTTCACGCTGCTAACAAAATGGTGCGCTTCGGTGTGACCAGATCGGAATAATAGGAAGACCTATTTTACAACGCACACTGCGACGAATATTTCTAGTCGAACGTTTATGCGGCACTGTTCGAGAATTTACAACGATTTAAAATTTAAAACTATACAATAATTATAAATTAAATTATATTTAAAATATTAGGTTACACCTTGTAAAGATCTTTTATTTACTAAAATAAATATATTTTGATTACATTTATGGAATCGCCTTCAAGGCCTGTTCAAAATACTCGACCATCATTGGGTAGACTTCGTCATACTGCTGGATGTTCTTGCGCCTGGCATTATCCCGGTACCGCTGCAATGCTCCAGAGATGAGCTCCAGCTTCTCCCGCTCCGCCGTGTGTCCGTCCAGCCACTCAATTAAACGTTCGTTGGACCAATTCGCCGTGGTGTGGGGAGACTGTAAATCCGCTCCAGCATGGCCAAAGAGCAGGAGCAGCACTATGTAGCTGGGTACCAGGGATTCCTCTCCGATCGTCTGCTTTACCAGCTCTTGGGGCGTTTGAATGATCAGCAGCGACATGGCTCTTAGCAGGCGCGAAGGTTTTCCCAGCTCAGCAAGATTGAGGCAAAGTGGCTTCAGGGCCTGCTCCATGTGCTGGCAGTCCTGCTTCAGGCGCTGTCTTCCCGCGGCACTCAGCGGACGCAGGATGCTGATGTTGTGCAGGAACAGCTCGATGCAGCGCTTCGCCAACTCATGGCCGCACTTTGTGGTCATCTGTTTGTCATCGAAGAGGGAGATGTGATGCGACCAGGATCGGTTGATGAACTCCTAAAAGAATAACGTATTTTATAAATAACTTGAAGCTTGAATGAGTCTGCGGCACCCACCTGGAGCTCCTTCATGTACATCGACGCACCAGTGGTGGACAGCCTCTCCGAGTTTAGTCCTGGCTCTCGGTGCATACTTAAAATGATGATACTGATGGTCGTTACAATCGACTCCATGATCTGCTGCAGAATTGTGCCGATGAGAAGATCCGCCTGTTCAAGGGAGTGGAGGATGCTATCCTTGGCCGTTCCCTGCGTCTTCTCAAACTGAACTTGCAAGTCGCCTAGCATACGGCGCACTGAGTCCTTGTAGTAATATAAAACGTTGGCCAGCTGCGTGTTCTGCTGCTGCTGGAGATTGGGCAGATCCACAACCTGTTTCGAATCGGCTCCCAGCTTGATTTGAGCTTCCAGTTTGGTGCACAGTTCCTTGCCACAGGCAATGAATACATTCGCAATGGAGTTCGTTAGACGGGAATCGATCAGAGCCGCACTTAGTTCGGTGGAGGCCACGCGGATGAAGTTGTCCACCGTTTCGTTTCCTGGCAAGTCGACGCCAGCCAGGCAGGCTTTCAGGTTTGCAGCGCACTTGCTGACATAGCCCACTTCCAGTGGAGCAAAGAGCTCGTTATCGAACTGAAATTCGCCATTCAATCGTTGTTCCAAGCCTCTGGCGGAGGTCAGCAGTTTGGATAGTCCCTCCTGGAGCGTCTGCGTCACGTGCTGGGGGCATTCATCAAACGATTTTCGCAGGAGCTGCTGCACCTTTTGCCAGAACCGCTGCGGAATACACTGATCCGAGGACTCTGAAGTGTAACCGAACTGGTTAATCTGCTCCAGAGCAGCCTTTAGCAATTTGATCTGGGTACACGTTTCGTAGAGTTCGTCGTACAGGAGCCAGTGCAGCGACTTCCAGAATTTGGCTCGGAAGTTCTGGGTGGTGGTCAGTTGAGGGGTCTTGCCAGGGCCCCGTACTGGGGCAGGCTTGCTAACATTGTGCGTGGGTGACTTGTTGAGCACGGAGATGTCGTTGCCAGCAAAGCACTCTTTGAGAGACTGCTCCATGTCCGCAATGAAGGTGGCCAGGAGATTGTCTAACGATTTCTCCAGAGTGTTGAAGTTCATAAAGATCTGTGAAGTGGAAGAGAAGGTTGTTACAGTTATGAATAAATGTGGATGAAGTACAAACCTTTAAGGCATTAACCACTTGATTCTGATTACGCTCCTGGAGGCCTGTGACCAGCTGCATTTGCGTGAGGTTTCTAATCTTCTGCCCCGAGCTGATCACATATGCCCGCTCCTGCTGGATGAACTCGATGTCCTTGAGCTCCTTATCTTCGATAAGTTGGCCCAGCTCAAAGTGCAGTTCCGCTTGCCGGAGCACATCTTTGGTGCCCTTCAACTTGGCCGTAAGGCTCAGAAGAGTTCCTGCGGATCGCAAGAGGTGACTGACATCGTGGAGGCGTCCCAGCACTTGAGTCTGGTTTTCCACTTGCTGGTACTGCGTGTCCACCTGGCTCTTTAGTCGGTGTCCCGTCTCCCTCACCCGCTGGACATCCTCCGCCAAAGTGTTCAACGCGGCATCGAATCTGCCGGCATGTGTGGCCTGCTGAAGAAGGGCTCCATGCTTGTCCCGAACTTGCTGGTGGAGCTCCTCGGTAGTGTGCTGTAGTTGCTTCGACAGCTCCTGGATCTGCTGTCCAATGGTTAGGTGCGACATGGACGCCGAGTAGTCGTCATCATCGGACGCTACCCCACTTGCGGACTTTGTCACAGCCGCATCTCCAGACACCATGTTGCAGATACTTCTGGGTGTGTAAAATATTTAAATTAACTATATAACTTACTTAAATTAAAATGTTTTGTAATGCAAACCAATTGTTTTTCCACGCAATCAGTTTACGTTGAATAAGTACGTTGGAATCTGGAACGCCGATGTTCTATTTTCAGTGTTGGATAGCGTTGTAGTGTAGTGTTGCAAATGGTGACAAGAATTATCATCACGGTGCACCTCCCCTACCAAAGTTATTGTTTTGATTTTGGAAAATACCTGTGTATGGAAAGGAAAACTTGATAATATTGCTAAAAGTCCTCTATTTCCACATTTGGCAAGTTCGACATGTCGGACGACATCAAGAAGTACTTCAACGGCCTTCTCCACAAGTACGTATTCTCCTGCAGCTGTCTGACAAGATTATGTGGGTGACTTATTCCCATTCCATTTTCACAGGGTCAGTGGACTGCATGTAATACAGATAACGGATCGCGATGGAGTGCCCCTCCTACGGGTCAGTCAGGAGAAGAATCTGGACTTTGCCCTGATGCCGTCCTTCATACCCACATTCACCACGGCCTGCGACCAGGCGAGCAAACTGGGCCTGGGCCGGAACAAAACAATCATATCGATGTACTCCAACTACCAGGTGGTGCAAATGAACAAGCTGCCACTTATCCTCACGTTTGTGGGCGCAGAGAACTGCAACACGGGCCACATCCTCGCCCTGGAGCACCAGGTGGACGGGTATCTGGAGGACATTAAGCAGGCGGTTACCGAGGCATAGAAGTAGTCTACCATGTATAACATAATGCGCTTTATACATATAAATATATATATTTTTAATATTTGTTAAACAGCGGTTTCTATTTTAGCTACATTAGTTCCCTCTAACAATATCAAAAAATGTGTAAATTTTATCCGAAATCAAGTGGTTTCTTTTAAATGCAAATTTTAAAGTTTCTACATCTTTAAGCTTGACCTGAATTGAGTTTTTAAGTACCTTAGAAATGAATCTTTTAATTTAAATCGTTTTTTCGATCAAAAATGTAACATTTTGTTTGGAAAAATTGTGGGAACCTTATGTTGTTTTCTTGATACTTATTCTTATCATGTTATTAGACAGAATGAGAAACACCATAGTGGCTTAAACATTTTAGTGCTATATAAAGATTTCATTTAAAAATACTAGGTGTTTACACTTTATTCAAAATGAAACGTTTTACGGTTTTTCTTAAATGCATACACTGAAATAATTCGCTACATTCTTGATGATGTTCCATGTTCCTCCTGCCTCAGCTTAGGAATGATCTCGACAAAATAATGTTCTCTGTTTACAACTAAAATACAATTCCCAAGGGGCTGATCTTCTACCCCTCTGCCTTTCCTCTTTGCGCTTCAACTTGTGGCCTTTTCAGAGTTCGTCGTGCAGGTTATCCGTCTCGGCCTGGAAAGCTTCGCTGTCGCAGGCAGCAGGAGTCTCGAACTCAAAGTAGTATTCACAGCGGTTGGGTTCGCTGACGGCAGTGATCTTTGGCTCCAGGGAACATTTGATGTTGATAATGGCAGAACGTGAGGGGCCATTCCAACACGCGGCGCCGTTGGCGTACTTTTGCTGGGAATACTTCTTGGGTTGGCCGATCCACTGCTCCCATCGTCCCAGAGTTGTTTCGGCTCCGCCGCTTCTCGACTTCTGAGAAGTCCGGTCGAAGGGACACAGCGTATAAACATACTCCCGATCCTCGAAGGTATAGCACTGGCCATCCAGCACAGCCCACTCTTCGTTGGGACCGTAGTCCTTGCCATTCTGCTCGTCGATCTCTTTGACCTCATGCTCTATCTCCCGAATGCTGCGCTCCACTTCCTCCAGAGCATTGCGCGCCTCGTTAGCCTGCTGGATCAGACGTTGAGTCTCCGGGTCGTAAACAGGAGGTTTAGCATCCTCCACGTCTGGGGTGGCCTCACCAACTCCAACATCGGGCTCTTCGTCATCGTACTGATCTTCGTCGCCCTCCTCGTCAGCCTCGATGTCATCGTCCCCAGCCAGATCGGCTTGTTCTGAAAAAAGGTAAACACATTGGTTAGTTTAGTTTACTCAAATGTTCGCATTGTCGAGGCGCATTGTTTACCATCATTAAGATGTGGAGAAGTTGGGTTGATTTTTTCAGGGGTAGCTTCTGTCTGCTGGGCTGCATCTCCAGTAGAATCCTCCGGTGTGGGTGGTTGGAACAGACCTTCGGCGAGCATCTTCAAAGGTTTAATTCTGGGCCAAGATAAGGTGATGAAGGCATCTATGTCCACGCGGTCGCGCTCGTCCAGGAAGTACCTGGCCTCCTCTTTGGTAACGACGCCGTTGCGATCCTTGTCCAAGACCATGTCGACCATGAGCTCAGTTACCTCCACAAAGCCGTCCGTGTTGGTGTCATATTCTATAAAGCTTAGCGAGGCCTCCTTACGCATCTCTTTTGGTTCCTCCTCGGCTTTGGCGGTATCCGTATCCAATTCCCGATGCTGCTCCTTGAAGGCATCGATGGCCTCAGTTTCGAAAGCTTCCGCGTTCTGCTTCAACTGCTCCTTTTCGGTGCGGAGAAGCTCCTGCTCCTTAAGACGCTGATCCAGTTCCAGACGGCGAGACTCACGCTCGGCTCGCATTTGCTTGCCGCGGGTAATCAGCTCCTGACGACGCTCAGCACCTTTCTTAAACAGCTCAGCCTCATTCCTGCGCTGGACCGCTGCAGCTGCTCCGAGCTCCTGGCAGGTGTTGGGACAGGCCACCAACTGGGACTCGTCGCTGCCATCGCAGCAATCACAGATACCGTCCTGCACCTGGGAACTGGGAATGTCAATCGGCTGATGGCCCTTGTTCAGACAATGGAATTTTCCCTGAGCACAGGCAGAGGTTCCTGGTTCGTCGCTTCCGTCGGGACAGTCGCAATAGTCATCGTTAATCTGGGTGAAGGGTATGCTTCGGCTTCCGTCCAAACAAGTCCAACTTTTGTCCGCTCGAGGCTGGTAAAGGGCAGCCTTTGCCAACGAGACTCCAACGGGTCGAAGAACTTCTCCGCTTGCCGAAGTTTCGCTCGCCAGAAGTAAGGCCACCAGGAACGGTATTAGCACCAACAAGCTCCTGCTCCTCATGCCTTGCATTTTTCCGATCAGTTCTGACTAATCGCAATAGATTGGTAAAATTCAGTTGCTTGTACCGTAAATCTTACGTGGAATTTGCTATGAATTTTACGAGTCGTAAATGCCGGTGCAGGGCTAGGGATGGCAAGCTATACAAGCTATCGATAACAGTTGACAGTGGTGCGAAAGGTGTCATGATAGGGTTACATTACATATTTTAGAACTAAAATATAGATATAATATTTAATAATACCCACTATTGCTTTAAAATCGCATAGTTCTTTTATTGTTTGATAAATTGCTTCCCAATACAATAATTTTTTTCATAAAAATCCAACCCAATTTTGTATATGATTTTTAACCATGTGGCATCTCTGTTCCATCAGCTGCCGGTTTGTTATTCAACCAGTTGGAGGAACTAAAAAACAATGGAATTCCTGACTAAAGTGTGGGCCAAGGAGGTCGCAAAACCCCAAGAAATAGAGGCTACATCCACACCGAAGCCGGAAACATCGAAATCACAAAGTGAAAAGGCATCGGCCAGTGATGAAATCAAGGAATCCCCTCAAGATAACACCACAGTGAAGAAGGATTGGGGATATGACTTGTACCCTGAGCGCAGGGGGGAAACCTTCAAGCCCAAGTGGTCCCGCATACTCTTCGGATTGGAGGGCCAGGAGAACATCGACCGCTTCAAGTGCGAGGAGAATGTCTACTGGTGTGTGAAAAACGGACCCTTAGTGAAGCTTATGATGGGAGCCCTGAAGAGCTCCGGATGCGCCATCGATCTCCGGCGCCACATCTCCTGCGAGGTCTGTGATCCCTCCGTAACCGGCGGCTATGATCCAAAGCTCAACCAGATAGTTGTGTGTCAAAATATGGCCAAGAACAAGAGCATGGTTCACGGAGTGCTGACACACGAAATGATCCACATGTTCGACTACTGCAATAACGACCTTGACTTCAGGAACGTGGACCACTTGGCCTGCACGGAGATCCGGGCTGCGAACTTAGCTCACTGTTCCTTCTTGAGTGCAATGTTTCAGGGAGATGCCTCGCCATTTAACGTGAAAGAGGCGCATCAGGTGGGTATTGTTTTTGGATCAAGATTATGGAAAACTAAAACCCCTTTCTCTCGTAGAACTGCGTGAAATCCAAGGCACTGGCTTCTGTGCTGGCTGTGAGGAGTATCAGCAAAGCTGATGCCATCGCCGCCGTGGAACGAGTCTTCCCCAAGTGCTACGCCGACCTAGAGCCGATCGGTCGGAGAATCCGCCGAAACTCCACGGACCAACAGAAGGCCTACATGGAGGGACCCATGTATGGCTATGATGTATATTAAACAAAAGTATACACATATATGAGCCTGTTTTTAAGTACACCAAAAGCGTAATAAAACTATTTTTAAGCTTTGAAGTTTTAAATAGGTTTCTGTCAGACCACAATATATTTAGAGGCAAATGGATGGATATTAATTAAATTATAAGCCATTAACTTTGGAAAAGTACCAAGTTCAAACTAATTAATCTTCAAATTCTATATAAATTGAAAGTTTTGAGCCTGTTTTGGTAGTAACACTCTGTAATTCTGAACGCCATGGAGGACTGTGAAATAATTGGAATGATATTTGACTTCATTGGGGATGTTTTGTTCGGCTGTAAGTTGGAGGATATTGGAGAAGTGGAGTTGGATAAGTAATAGCTACTAAAACAACTAGACAAGGCTTAATCTATGTCGGATATTTTCAGCTGACTCATCGACTGATGATGACGATGACTACTCTTCGAGATAAAGAAACACATCCTACCAACCATGGAACTCTCAAAAAGGTGTGGTAATATTCGTTTCATAACTTGCCTTTAATTGGCTCTAAGTCTTGTTTGTAAAGCTGATTACTGTGACAACTAAAATTGAAATTCAAAAATAATCTGATGATCGAGATGAACACAAAGCAATAAATTTGTTATGAACATTTACCTTTAAAAGCTTTTCAATAGGCATAATATTTTACCCTTGTGTTTTTGTGACCCAGATCATGCAATCGTTTTTGGTTCGAATTAAGCCAGAATTGGTCGTGCGATTTGGTCATGGCTCATTAAAGGGGTCTGGGTCAAAACCCATCTCCGGCAGTAATGCCTATGTACTTGATTACAAAACGGTGAGCTAAGCGGATCGAAAATGTTTTGGGACCTGCTCGGTGGAATTTTCGAGTTCATATTCGGCCTATTGTTTCCTAGTGAGTTGTCCAACTTCCTCCTTAAAATTTTATTGGTTTTTCTCAACGAACAGGTTCAGGCAGTGGCGATGAACCAGACTCGGAGGAGGTCGAAACAACCTAGAGCCCAAAACTATTAAAAAAGGATATCCTTGTTATATTTTTTATGTAAAAATTCCATGTTTTCGCTTTATTACATCTACTAAAAGTGTGTATATATAACATAAACTGATTCAACAGCTACTATTCCTTCATAGTATTCATTCAAAGTGAGAATTATATACAGTGCGCACTCGCTACAAGCAAACTCAAGCAAATCTGCGGGGCTCAAAACAATTTAAACTGCTTTTTCAGCTCGGTTTTCTTCCATTTGGGCAGCTCGTCAAACTCGTAGAACGACATTTTAAAAACAGACACAAAATCGTCGTGGGTGAGATGAACCTGGAAGGGATCACAAATGTGTAGAATAGATCTTGAAGCAATGGAATCTCTTTCCAAACTTACCTCTCTCTTGAGCGGGTTGATTTCCGGAGGCAGCATGTCCATCTCCTGGATAAGAACGGCCAGTGGATACTTCTTGTGAGCATCGAAATCTGTTTGTCTGTTATTCAGGAGCAGCGGTGAGCCCCCATTCCCAAGACTGCAGGTGCTGGGTACTGAATTTCCCAGGTCCTTCCGCATTTGCTCGTATGAGAGGAAGTTCTAAAAGGATTTCGAAATTATACTCTTGCCGGAAATTCAAATATAATTAGTTACCTTTCCATAATCATTCTGCCACGACTCGAAGAAACCCTTGAAGACATTAGGTTCCTGAAACTGTCGGACCACCGCCAGAGCCGTGGCCGATCTGCGACCAAAGGGGGCATTCTGTACATAGTTCTGAGCAATGGTTGTATAGCGCTCCTGATTCACAGCCTGGGATCCCAGCCAGACATAGGTGAGGGTGCCAGTGTCCAGGATGTAGGTGCAGTCCGCACTGAGATCCTGCTGCTCGAAGCCGAGTATCTCCTCGTAGCGCAGCGTCGTCTGTTGCCACCAAACCAAGAAGAGCTGGACCGGAGGACGCGGCTTGCTGGGCACACTGGTGTTTAGATAGCAATTGTTGCTCAGGGTGGGCGACACGTTGCCACCGTTAGAGCTGCCGTTGCACATGCTGCCGGCTCCGCTGCTGCTGCTGGTGGTGCTGCTGGAGCACGAGTTTCCATTACCATTGATCACAAGCGTTTGATTGAAATACATGACCACCGACTGCCAGAACTCCTTGCTCTCTTTCCCCTCCAGGACCAACGAACTCTCGCCGAGCAGAGCTCCCACCGATTTGGCCATCTCTCGAGCGTCACCCGTGCTGCTCTGACCGCACCACACCCACACATGACTCGTCTTGATCACGTAGCAATCTTTGGAGCTGATGGACGAGAGCGGAGTCTCCTCCACCGCCTTGGAATTGTAGCTGGCGTCACCGTAGACCTTCAGCAGAAACGTCTCCAGCATGGCGTTCGTCTTGAGGTCTCCGCCGTAGAACATCTCGCTGCGCTGGCCGCGCATGATGATCAGCTTGCCCTCGAAGATCTGCAGAAAGTGCGGAGGCTCGTCAAACTCATAGAGCTGGACGAACATGCCCGGCTCCTTGAGAGCCTCAAAACTGGAGGTGGCAAACTTGTCGGCTCGGGCAATCGACTCCGCAGAGGCCTCAGAGCCGTTCCACTGATAGATGACTGTCTTGATTCCCACTGAAGCTAGGTCCGCGGGGATGACGGTGGCGCACTAAGGATGAGGAATCATAAGGTAAGGTATTGTTTTCTCAGATTAGGTTCCTGCTTACCTGCACACTGTACTTGACCACGTAGCTGGCATTTGTGGTGAAGACCACCGTCTTAGAGACCGGCAGCTCCTGGACCTGATCCCCCAGAATGCGGTAGATCACTCTCTCGCCTCTGCCATCATCCACGAGCTGGGTGTCCGCCGCCATCTTTGGCCGCTCGCACAGGGAATGGGCATCCAACTTTCCGAACTTGGTGGACACTGGCTTATGGCCTCGGGAGTTCTCCTGCCAGACGCTGAGCCAGTTGGCAAACAGCCGCTTGAACTCCACCGGTTCGTGGCCCTCTAAAACCCGGACAACCAAAGTGTTATCCGGATATTTTTTCTTCTTGACGAAAGCCCTGCCGTTTCCCATCGCCGACAGGGCGTCGGCCTGGGGAGCCTGGGCACCCACCCAGAGCCAAATGCTCTGACCGTAGTTGTCCAAGAGATAGACCCCATGGGCATCGCTCAGATCGTCCTTCGCCGGCATCCCTACATCCAGTTGGTCCAGATGCAACCGCCCCCGCTGATTGCACTTGTAGATCCTGAACTTGTTCATATTGTAATCCGCGAAATCACTGACCACCTGGCTGGCCTGGCACACCATCCTCTTATTGAGCGGCAGCAGGGAGTTCCATAGCTCCTTGTGCTCCGCCGACATGGCTTGCTCGTAGCCATCATCCACAATGGTGATGGGAGATCCCTGAGCATGCTTCTGCACCCAGGCGAGGGCACTCCGTCGTTCGATCCCCGAACTGGAGCGTCCGATCCATACAAAAATCAGGCCTTCGGTGTGCAGAACCATTATGTAGTCCGAGTTAAAGTGCGACCACTCGATGGTGGCCAGCTCAATGGATCGAAGCCACTTGCGGGAGTGCAACTGAAAGAGTCGTGGCCTTGGAGGGGAATTTGTCAGAGCTCCCGAAAGAATGCTGAAAAGAAGAGATATTTGAAGTAAAAATTATTTAATCTTAATATACGACTTACTCGTAGCCCGATTTGAAGTACGAGAGGAACCTGGCACTCTCGTGTCCCTGGGTCTCCCGGTAAATGGCCGCCACATTGCCCAGATACAAGTCCAGCTCCTGGATTTTGTGCACCACATTGGAGCGGTTCTGTTCGCTGACATTCCGGCCCAGCCAGTAGTGGATATATCGCTCCAGAACCACATTGGGTTTCTGCTCGCGAGTCTGCAGGATGGGATTGAGATTAAGATGGTGGATTTAAGTGGTGATTAAGCCACCTACGATAGTCTCATGAGTGGCGTAGTGTCCTGACAAGCTCGCGGCATAGACGATGTAGGCGCAGGAGTCGTAGAAGGTTCCGAACTGCGGGCGGGGCACAGCCTCCAGTCGATCCTCGTCGATTTTCCAAATGGCAAAGGTTATTGCATTCTTGGCCACCTTGCGGAATGTGGCATCCACCTTTAGGTCTGGGATGGTGTTGGGACGGACCTCCTAGAAGGATTAGACATTAAACCTTCATTAGATTCAGTTTTGGATAGTATTCGTAATTAAAGATCTATATTGGAGCGAAGAGCAACCGCTCCAATCGAAGCAAATCAGGTTTTATTAAATGTAATTGCTTTTTCAATTATCATTCTTTAACTTGATCGTATTTTCACCGCAAGCTATCTGTCAGTTCCAGGCCGATCCGACAGCGTTTACCACGACATTAAACACCTTTCCAAACGGTCGCTGTCATGAGACACTTTTGTGCAAAAATCTCGCACAATAGCAGGCGCCACGAAAACAAATGAAAATTGATTTTTTTATATCAACAAAAAGTAGAAAACCAGGCCAAAACCCGTCTGGAGAATGCTCTGCATCTGATTGGGAGGCAAGTGATAGTGAAAACTGAAACTCCAACGAGGCGGGAGTGAACCACATTTGTGGCAAGGTGGCATGGTGGCAAGGTGGTGGTGCAGTCGTGGTTGCAGCCAGTTTTTAATGTTGGCCGCTGGTGTCGAACATTAAGTTTTTATTTATTTATGGAACGCAGCTAGGTGGAAAGTGGTTGCCGACCGTTGGGTGGATAGACACACCTGTGCCAGTACCCACTCCTGGCATCTTCTTCATCTCGATCTTGGCCAGGCTAACGGTCTGGGGTCATTAGGCTGCTCTGGGCTAATTAAAGCTTTGACTCGGAGCCATTTCATTTGGGGGCCTGTGATTACAGCTGCCGTGCTCAGTGACCAAAAACGAGTTCATGCTTCGCCTGTCAGGGTGGTGGGTGGCAGGGCGGCATCCCCATCACATGGGCTCCCCCAGCGACATTTCAATGGAAATCACAATCATAATTGCCGGCTGTGGTGCTCATAAATAAGCAATGCATAAAATGTGCTGCTACGAGATATGAAATGGAAACATTTTAATTGTCGCCTGCAAATGGTGAAATAACTGGGATTACTTTAGCCAGAGACAGAGTTGGGTTGAACCTGGTTTTCCAGCTCTCTGGCTTGGTTGATTGATTGATCTTGGCTGTTGACAGCCAAACTACATTTGTCACGGTCGCCAAGTGGCCAGAAACGAAGAAAAAACTGGCACAGAAATTTCCTCTGCTAACCGCAACGATAAACATAGAGAATTATGACTGTTTTTTGTGGTCTTTGTTTTTGAAGTTGACTGCCCCGAAGAGACTTTCTCAGCCGGCAATTAGCGACATCAATCTAAGCGAAAGCCGATCTCTGAAATGTTCTAAGCAGAGTGTCCACAGAAATAGATCTATAGACATACTATAGATCTACAGCCATAGCCCCCATTGTGTACATTCTTACTTTCTTTGGGCCAAGCCATTAGTTTGATGGATGGAGCCCAAATATTAAAATTGTGTAGGTTTTAATGATTGCGGTAAACGGTTATGATTATTTTCTTGATTACCGAATTAAAAGTCTCGCATAAAAATAGAAATCTTAAGTGTTTGGCCAACTGTTTTGGAGGAAAGAGCACTTATGTCCTAATCAGAAACCACAAATTATTGCAATTGCCAAACAAATAGTTGTCAGCTCGTTATTAGTGGCTGAAACAGGCTAAAATAAACTTGTCTGGATGGAAGATCGGGTGGAGATACAGATAGATATAGGAGAGCTAATGGATACTGGATACTGGGGGTATGCATAATGAAAAGCCTGTAATTACCGTTTCTTTTGGTGACAGCGATAGCTCCATGACGGGGCGATAGGAAGAAGCTCAAACTCTCAGTTGTATCTGTATCTGAGAGATACACTCGAGCTGCGGGGCAGCCTTGAACTAGTTTTTGGTTTTTCAAAACTGATAGCTATTGGTAGCCAATTGGTAGCTGCCAAGCCGGCAAAAAAAAGCGGCTCAAAGTGAAATCCTTGCGAGTTTTTCCAGCGCTTTTGAAAAGCGAATGTCGCCACACACACTCACGCGCACACACGCATCTGGTAGTAGATCGATTGAAAGCGGATGGATCTATGGAAGTTTCACAGGCACACACAAATAATCATGGATAATTCGCAAATTTAGGATGGGCCTAGGATCACCCAAAAACTTATCCGAAATATCGACGAAATGAAAGCAAAGCCAAATGCTAGCTATCTGGATTGGATTTAATTCGATTTGAAACGATCGGATTCGTTTCGGGTTTCCCGACTCGCGCTCTTCTGTTTTCCCAAGACGCGTCTTTGCCAGCAGAAAGCCAACTGGAGACTGGTCGCTTTGGAACGCGGCGCTCCAAGTTTATGGCCGGGCCAGCAACGGTCTGAGCCAACTCTGCCGGAGCAGCTGCTGGGAGTCGGGAAGCGCCGACTGTGACTCAGAAGTGAATGAAAATTATCAGTTATAATGTCGGTTCGGTGTTCGGACCAAGAGAGAGAGACTCTTGGTGAGAAAAGCAGAAAGCGCAGCGCGTTTTGTTGCGGTTTCTTGGCCGTCTCTGGGTCTTAGCCAACGGAACCCGGCTGCGGGTCGAGCACCAAGAGGAAGTGCTGTCACTAGGGTCTGGGCAAATTCCTCTGGGGTGTTTGCTAATTCTTTCCATTAACTGCAGGTATTTAAATACTTTTAGTATGGGGTCTTAGCAGACAAGAGCTTATTGAAGAACTTAAGTTAAGGTAGGTGAAGTATCTACAAGGAAATAGTTGGAATACCCTAGGTTATAGGTCATTTTCATACAATCTATCAGGAGAAAAAAGGAGTAGGAGTAGTACACCAGAGAGATCTAGTAAGGTTTAAAAGTAATTGCATCAGGAATCTAAACTTATGAAAGGGTATTGAGTTCGTGGCCTAGCTCAGGTGTCTTTTCCCGCTCCATTCCACACTTTGCTGCACTTACTGACATTCTCCAGAGCCAATCAAGCACAAACAGAGCCGAGGAGGAAGGTATCGGCTTAGTGTACTCCATCGATTTGCATCTCTCGGGTTTCCTTCGGCCTCTGTCAATTGAACTGACTCGCTCGAGTGACTGGAAGTCGTCACTTTTATGATTTATGTTTGGCGACCAGCCGAGGAGACAGACGGCCACCATTTGCCATGATCATTAGCGGCTGACGCGGGGCGATGGGATCTTGGGAGGTGGCCCGAAGGCTGGAGCTGAAGACACCCCCAGGTGGTGGGGTTGAGTAAGTGAGGAAAGTGGTTGAATCATTCCGGGTAGCAATTTTGGCAGCGATTTGCTCAACAATTCAGATCTCAATTAAGTCGAAATTGTTTTGTATATTACTCGGTAATGAGTCTTCCAAAGCGTGAAAGACACTAATGGGTGTGTAGCCCAGAGCCCAGACTGTCTACTTATCTATGAATTTCCGTAGGTAGTCCGTAGAGTATCTTCATATTTGCGCATCAAAGTATCCCAGAGTATCCACATCTTGGCAAGACAATGTGCGCAGTGAGCGCCTTTCGAAAGACTCTTTGTTGGCCATGTTTCATGTTTCCATGTTTCCATGTTTCCCCCAACTCAAGTCGAATCTCTGGGCAACTCAAAACTCTGACAAGTTCAATCAACCGTTGAGGTTGAGGCGTGAACTGGGGGAAAAAGCGAGAAACAAAAATGAAAGCAAATGCTAATGTTATTGTGGACGTGGACTTGGGGAGTTGGACTCCATCCATAGTGGTAGATGCGAAATGCAAAGCATTTTCCAACTCAAAATGTGCGACTTTTAGCATGATGAAAAATGCAATTTACGATTTATGATAATTACACACGTCGACCCGCAAGACAAACGACCATCCAACCAGGCAATTGACTTTTCCTTTTACCAAAAGCCCCCAAACCATTTGATTGTTTGCCTTTTGTGTTGTGGGGCGAAAAATATCAGAAAAACCCCAAACACATTAAGACCGTTTTGTGGCCTCCGCCGCACGCGACATTTACGTAAAAAGTCTCAAAACCGAAATGCAAACATCAGACATTGCAACAGGCACAACATCAGACAATGCAACATCGACTTGTGGCATTTTCCGCAAATGAAAACGGGAAACCGTTTCAGACCAGCAATGTACCGCTGTGGACGCCTTTTTTTATTTTCTCGATTCTCCGATCTCTTGATGCCGCCCCTCTACCGGTCGGCGATCGTCGATTTGTTTTCCCGGCTCTTGACTCTTGGCTCTTGGCTCTTTTCCAGACTTTTCATTAGCCACTTTTCTGAAGATGGCCAAAGTATGGCCAACTGGCTGGAGATTCTTCCAAGCTGTTCTTCGGCCTGGAAGCAGCCCACATTAATTGCCAACCGATCCAGATCCAGATCCCGACCACACCGCACCATCAGGTGGCTCCAGACGCTTCTGGCACTGGTACTGGCACTGCTCTTCGTCATGGGAATGAGCTTTATTGACTTTCAATTATACTCTCCCAAAGGGTACTATAATTTGGACCTGAGTGCTAAAATCAGTTAAGGAGATTCTGTTTAGAAGATTTTCAGATAGTTAATGAATCCATCCACTAAACTTTTAAGGTATTAGGCTTAAAAATCGGACAAATATTGTTAAAGATATAAACTAAGCTGTAGTGCCTATGGGTCCTACCCATACATTCCCCCCATCGGAAAAATGCATGAAAAATCTAAAAATATTTTCGTTTCAGGGTTTTAATGCAGATCGATAAGGAATCGATTAAGAAATCTTTTAAGGTATTCCGCTTAAGAATCGGATGAAAATTGGGAAAGATATGGCCTTCACTGTGGGACCTATAGAGGCTTCATGCAATTTCTTCGATTTTCGATGGGCATCCCACAGAAAATGTAACAAAAAATCTAAAAAAAATTATGTTCTTAGATTTTGATGCAGAATGATAAAGAATCGATCCAAGGTATTCCGCTCAAGGATCGGATGGAAATTGGCCAAGATACAGCCATCACTGGGGACTATATGGGCCTCCCAATGCACTTTCCACGTTTTGAAGGGGCCCAGAAAATTGAACAAAAAATTGAAAAAATATGTTGTTCTCAGATTTTGATGCAAAATGATGGAGAATCGATCCACAAATCGTTTAAGGTATTCCGCTCAAGGATCGGATGGAAATTGGCCAAGATACAGCTGTCGCTGGGGGCCATATTGGCCTTCCCACACACTTTCTACATTTTGAAGGGGATGGCCCAGAAAATGGAACAAAAAAATGAAAAAATATTTTGTTCTCAGATTTTGATGCAAAATGATGGGGAATCGATCCACAAATCGTTTAAGGTATTTCGCTCAGGAATCGGATGAAAATTGGGCAAGATATAGACTTCACTGTGGGACATATGGGTCCTTCCCGTACAACTCCCCAATTTCAAAGGGGTGTCCTTCAGAAAATTTAACAAAAAATCTAAAAAAAATTATTGTTTCAGGGTTTTGCTGCAGATTCATAGAGAAGGTATTCATTTCAAGGTATTCCGCTCAAGAATCGGATGTAAAATAAAAAAGATATAGATATCAATGTGGAGCCCAAGACCATCTCAGCTGCGCTCTCTAAAATGCAATATTTCCCAATTGCTACATTTCTAAAGACTTTTTTGTGTTTTTTGGGGTCAAAGCCAAACTCTATGGATACGCTGAATGTAAAAGCCGGAATATCAATTATAATAACAGGTGTTTGGAGTGGCAGAGCTTTTGATTTGGTATTAATAAATGGCTAATTAGATTCGATAGGCGGGAACGAAACCGGCGACCACAAATCATAATGGTTTTGAAAGGCGTTCAATCTTGGATTGGAAATGCGATTGGATTTTCTTCTGCAACAATTGATTTGCTGCACATTTCACAAACTCGCTACCGCAGATGTTGTTTTCCAGTTTTTGGGATGCGGTTTTTCGTTTCTTACATTTTCAGATTCAAACTCCTCGCTGGAAAATAATCATTCGGCATTGTCTGCTTCCCACGCCACGGGCTTATAAGTCGGAGTGTGGGTGAAGTTAAACCGAAAAGTTCAAAATAATTTCTTCATTGAATTTGGAGAGGGGGAAAAGTGGAGTCGTTGGACAACAATTGCGATGGAAGCTAAAGCTGAAGCTGTATCTGAAACTGAAGCTGTATCTGAATCTGAGCATTTGGGAGCCATAAACAAACGCCGTCTAACGGTGGTTTAACTGTTATTTAACATACAATTAACCCGGCGTTAAATACTAAAAACAAAAACTGAAAAATGTAAATATAAGTCAGCTCAGCCTCAGCCTCGGCCGCCTTTCGGTTCGGGTTCAGTTCGTCCGAGCTGAGATAATCTTGAAGCTGAAAAGTCGGGCTATCCGCGCAGATGTGGTGCAATAACTTTCTAACTAGCCACCAGGCGGGGGTCATTCGTCTTAATTATCACTCGACTAGGAAAAGCCGCACAATTAAGCCAAATGCTGGCTGGAAATTCATTAGGCAGGCCCTTAAAAAACCGTCTACTATAATCAAATTCTCAGTTACACAGCAACAAAATAGAGGTAACAATATGGTCATAATCTATAAAACGAGAGGAGCTACTAAGTATCTGTTAATTATACAAGGTTCTGCAATGAAATGACTATTATAAAGTATTGGTATTCAAATATTTCAAATCAAAACTCTTTAGCTTTAAATCTAATCATTTTCGAATTTCGAATATTCTTTTTTCGAAACTACAGACTCTAAAACATAAAATATTTAATTCTGTTATTTATAAAAGATTCTCCTCTAAAACACTAAATACTTAAACACTCTGAAACAAGTTACTAAATATCTATTAATTATACAAAATTCTCTTCTTAAATTACTATAATATAGTATTAGTATTCAAATATTTTCAAAACCCTTTAACTTTAAGCCAACTTCTATTATTTTTTCGAATGTACAGCCTCTGAAACACTGTCCATTGCCCCATTTGCATTCGGCCTGGTCCAAGATCCAACTAAATTAGTGGGGGAAAAGCCATAAAAGCATAAAGAAAGCTGAGATGGGCCGGGCCGTGAGTTGCGTAGAAATTGTTCCCACCTCTATGGTTTGTTTGGCTTTGTTTTCCCTTCCCTGGGGCTTCGTGTTTATGCGTAGTTCTCTGCTGGCCCCGGTGGCTTGGTCTTGTTTCTGACATTTAATCACCGGAAGCTATCTTTGGGCATCTGCAGAAGCGGGCGCTTAATTAGAAGAATCCTATTCGGTTGGTCGGCGCCCTTCTTTGGATCTCCAGCTGGGCCGGCCCCAACCGACTCTGATAAATCCATTTGCGTTATGCATTTCATTAGTTTTGGTTCGGAGCCAACCACTTCAAATTGGTTTACCATTTCCCCGTATTATGTTATTTTCTTTGTTGTGTGTTTTTGAATCTGCCAATTAGACACGTTCCCTGTCTGCCGATTGTCTTTCACAAATATGGAACTGGAGTCCCCATTATCTGGGATTGTGGGCGAACGGGAAACTCTTGACGATCTTGCTATCTTGACGAGCTCTGATTCATGGGGGTTTTTTTTGGAACAGAAGTCTCTATCGATGCAAAGAATCAATTATTAAAAAATAGATTGTTTTGAAACACTCATACTCACATTGCTGGAAGTGAAGCTATTGCCAAACTACCTGAGACTAGCTCCACTTGCAAATCAGAGACATAATTAATAGACTTATGCCAGAGACTTCTTAGCCAATCGATTACTTGCATAAATTATCGAATTAATCGAGGTGCAACCAACAAATCTCCCTGTCCACTCACCGCATAAACACTTAATTAATTACTTAGCGCCATAAAAGATGTAGAAACACCTCCTAATCGCCTCCAGCTTGCACTCACCTGCTTGAGGAAGTTAAATGGAGGCATTTTGAGGTCCGATTTGTGGCGGCAATTGCAATGCAAATCTGAGCTTTTTCTTCAAGTTGCAAGTTGCAACTGGCGCCGTGACGCTTCTCCAAATTGAACAATTAAATTAACTCCTCGCACTCAGCGGCGCATTTGTTGTCTTTCTGCCGCTTGTCACCTCTGCTGACACTCGAGCTTTATTTGGCGGTATTTTGCCAATTCGCTGTGGCCAGTTTCTTCGCGCAATTACCGTTATGGCGGACGAGAGGCTCGAAAAGGAGTGGCCGAAAAGTGATAACGCGTTTGGTGTTTTTTTTAACGCGCCATTTTCATGTGGATCGCTTTTGTTTAAAAAGCCTCTAGCTTTTTTGCGAAAATTTCAAGAGTACTGCAGCGGAAGTTGGAGAGAAGAAACAGCACGCTTTCCAAACAAATTAACCCAAAATAACGCAAAAGCGGAAGCATTAAAGGCCACACCGAATTCCCGCTCAAGAAACTTCAAACCAGACAACAAACAAACTCGGGATAACCACTACTAGACTGTTTTATGCGTTCGAGGCAGGCACTGATCTGGCTCTGGCGTGTTAACTTAACCCGTGAAAAGTCGGCTTACGACTGGAAGCCTCCAACGTGAAAAACTTCAATTGAAGCGGCTTCAGGCCCAGTCGATCGGTAGTACATATGTACAAACATACATATATTCGTAGTATGTATTATGTTCCCTCCACTGCTGGCGTCAGTGAATGTGACCCTTTCAAGTCGCCCTCTGACCATGGCCGGGTTTGGGGTATATTCGGCCATTCGGACAGTGAAAACGATTGTTCGGAGCCCGCTAACCATATTGCAAGGTGTCTGCGCAGTGGTTAATTAAGAAAAGCTTGTGTAATTGCAAGAGGCATTACCCAGAAATGTGGCATGGACAAAATACGCGATGGCTTGTGGATGGTAAGCCAGCAACTGTTGGGCAAAAATGCGTGCAACATCATGTGAAATTAAAGATGAAATGGCAACAGTGAACTTTTACCCAACTAATGTTGTACGTACTTTGCAATAATTGCATTTCTTGTAGAGATTTATTAAATATTTTACCTTTTACTTAGGTTTGTGGATTGGATTGATGATCTAGAAGCTTGTGGATGATATGTGACAAGTTGTGGATGGTATGTGTCTCACCCTAAAGCTTAAATACTCAATGGGTACTAATCAGTCGACTACTTCTACTCTCCTCCATGATGGACAAGTTTCGCGCTCTGCTGCTCGCTGGTGTCAAAATGCCGGATCCATTCTATTCCATCCAACCACCTTCCGACGCAGTACTACCAAAACAAGAGGGTTCCCAGAACTCGGTTCTTGTTTTATTTTTTATTGTCTGACGTTAGTTGTGTCATTCGCTAGTGGGGGCATCCACTGAGAGGGACTGGGGCTCCTCTGCCAGCTCCTGCTGCTGATCCCGCTCCAGGATCAAGAGGCACTCGCGCACTATAACCCTGGCATGGGCAATGTCTCTCTGCAGGCGTTCCTTTGGCGCTCGCAGGCCCATCATAGTGGGCGCCAGATTGGGTTGCATCTCGGCCAGCAGGCGCAGCAAATCGGAGTACTTGTCCTCTATATTGGCATTGGCGTCTACAGCTGCAGGGGAAGGAAGGTAGAGAAGCTATCTAAAACCCAAACTAAGGAGGCTGTCTTACTTATCGCCGTTGGCATCATTCCGTACAGAGAACCGTCCATTCCTGCTCCGGCCCCGCTTCCCACCCCACTAGCCATTGCCATCAGCTGGATCTTGGCCTGCATGTACCTGGTGTACTCCAGCTTGGCCATCACCTCCTTGTACTCGTTGGCATAAGCCAGGGCAGCTGCGTTCTGCTGCTGCTTGCTGCGCTGCATCATGGCAGTGGAAGTGGGTGTGCCAGAGGAGCTACTACCTGGCGCTCCCGGCACCCTAGTGATCTCCACCCGGGGCTCCTGTTGCTTCGTCACCGACGCCTTGGTTTCCGGTTCAACGGGTGCTTCTTCCAGACGTTTGGAGCGAGTGGGCACAGCAGTGACGGTTATATCGCTGTATTTTGAACGAAAGGATTCAATGTCCACGTAGTCCATACTTCCAAATAAATCTTTCTTGACTGAGCAGTAATTTACTTTTCATTGGAAGACAAAATTAAAAAGGCCTACTACTCCTAGTACTTTCATTATGTCAAATTATTAAAATAATTTAAAGATAGACTTTATTTTATTGACATGTTTTGTTTAAATTATTTTTCAGATAACATGGAGTACAAATAAAGGATAACTTTGCACACCAACTTTATGCTAGAGGACCTTTGGAGGAATATGCAGGTTTTAAAAACAAGGCGCTTGGCAGTTAATACTTCTTACTAATTAAGTAGCTCAGTATTTCTATTTTGTAATATAGATATAGAATAACATTCTTAAATCATTTTTAGAAAGTAAATCATTCAAACAATAACATTATTCTTTAGCTTCATTTGTAAAAACCTCTTAACTCCTTCTATAAAACACGATTTTGAAAAAAGTAGCATAAAGCAACCCCCTTAACTTGACTTTCCTGTAAGACAAAAACCAATTAGAAGCCGGTGCACGTGACTCGGGGAGCTCAATGAACCTGGCGAATGTGAAGAAAGGGGAGCAACTTGCACTGTTTACCTTCACCTGATACTTTGCTACCTCTTTATTGTCTTTGGCCCCCACATCAACCTTTCCTTCTTTTGGGCTATCGCATAACGTGCTGGTAATTACCGGCTGTAGAACAAAACCCGCTCATAGACAGTTCATTCTTCTGGCCCCTGTCCCCTCCACACCGAACCGCCCGACGGAAGCCAGTCAAGCGTGCTTCCCGTTCTGCGCAGGCGCACATTTCCCCGGCTGGTCACCCCAATTTTTTGCCATGACTCATGGAGTATTCAGAAAAAACACCAACACGGGGCGACTCTGATCATCAGGTTGGTGTACTTGTACTGGTAAACTGTTTCACATGCAAATTTAGACCAGAACTGTGCTCAGAAACTGGGGGTTAACAATCTTCGGCTGGTGCTTATAACAATTCAGTTGGCTAGGGACTAGATTCCAGTTAGTTGCTGCTCTGCGACCGGATGTACTCCTCCAGGTTGAGTCCTCCGGACAACTGCTGGCCGCACTCGAAGCGATGGAAGTCGACGATCTCGCAGTTGTGCTCCTGCAGAGCCTCACCCACCGTCTTATCGGCGTCCAGGAGGTACTCCTGATGAATAAGGCATGTTTCTTCGTCCTTGTTCTCGTTCGGCTGGTCCTTATCGTATTCGCCCACCTTCTTCGGCTTCATGCCGACGATCTGCTGGCAGATGCTCTTGTGGAATTCGAAGTCAAGTAGCTTGTGTGTAGACCGGTAGGCTACGACGGCTCCGTACTTGCCCACCTGGGTGATACCTTCGGTAGAGCCAACATTGGTGGGTGCGGGATGGGCGTAGCCGGCCAATCGCAGATCGTTGTTGACCTTGAAGCACAACGCTCGCCGGATAGAGGCGTTCTCGCCCATAGCCCCGATCAACAGGGCCAGATGGTCGCCCAGGGTGCGCCCTTCGTCCGTGCGAAGGTTCTTCAAGGCGTCTCCGTCGAACCCAAGCTAAAAGGGTATTGGAAATGAATTATTTTTTGCAAATTGTACTCCCTAATGTGGCATACCTTCCACAGATCGCCATCGAAGTCTGTCATGTCGGTGTAGTGCAGGCAAATCCTAGCGACGTGATCCACAAACCGCTTGAAGGTGTCGTTCCTGGCCACGAAGTCAGTCTCGCAGTTAAGCTCCACCATGGCTCCGCGGTTTCCTCGGATCAGAACACCGACGAGACCTTGGGCGGTTGCCCGGTCCGCCACTTTGGTGGCCTTTGTCCAGCCCATCGACTGCGCCTGATCGTTCAGCCATTTCTCTGCCTGAAAGGTGATTGATTACATAAGAGAGTTTGCCATTGAAATGTGACCTTCTACCCACCAGACTGACATCGTTGTTGTGCATCTCCAGGGCCTTCTTGCAGTTGGCAAAAGTGTATCCTGTCTTCTTTCGCAGAGCAGCCAGAGCACTCTTTTCCAGACCCGTTCCGGCACTGGCCCCGGCGCACAGCTGCCGGGTTGTGTGAACTGCACGCATGCATAGCCTCTGCACAAGCATTTTCAACCGAGATGTGGTCCGAATTTCCAAAAAAAATATATAACCAAGTCAGAACAAATGAAAACCGTGTGGGATTGTGTGTGTGGTGAGACTTGTTGCTCTTTGCCTGCTGCCACGGGCAACGTCTGGTGTTTGTTTTTCCAACTGGAGTCGACCGGTGTCGTTGTTGTGCCACAAAAATCAATTCATTCTAAACAAGGGGAAACTCGGGAAACGTGTGTTTTTGCATTTGTTTTCAGCTCCTTCGGATGGTCGGTTCAACTCGGGCCAATTGAACGCGTTGCGGCGCGTATTAATCGAAACCCTTGGTTGAGACTCTATTGGATGACGACTGGGTGAGTCGACGTGCAGTGAATTTAGTAGCTATTGGACGAATTAAATTTTGACAATTTTCCGGGTTGCACAATTCCAAAGACAGTTAGTGATGGGACAAAAGCCGGCCAGTCGCGTGGGGAGGGGTGGTATCGATAGAAAACTAGGCGTTGCCACCTAATCGGCTTAGCCATGACTTAAACCTTTTATCAAACATTTTTTGGATCAGTAAATACACAAACCGTATTTGCCGGGAAGATTTTATTTTTAAATGTTTGCTTTGAATACTTCCAGGGCGCACCATGCAGAGCCGACAGAATCCCAATCGGGAGATCAGTATCCCCAGCTTCACTTCAATATGCGGCCCGCGCCGGCCATGCGAGAAGATGAAGATGCAGTACACTCGACCCAAACCCGACGTCCTCCACAGTATCCTGCAGTCGAAGGCCAATCCGGACTACAAGGCCCGCCGGCTCTGGTATGAACTGAACATGCCCGAATGCGCCAGCTCCCTGCTGGACGGCAAGATGCAGTCCGACCTGCCCGACAGCATCCTCTGCCCCAAGAAACGGAAGGTCGGCAAGAAAGGACAGAAGGGCGATAGCGCGCCCAAGGCCAACTACATGACCATGCGCCTGGAGCGGGAGCACTTCCGCCGCAAGCTGGTCGAGCTCATCCTGCACATGGACGATGACCAGGACCCTGGTGCTGGCACGAGCTTTCCCGACAAGGACGAGCGGGAGGTGCTGCGCTATTACTACTACATTAAGCATGGAATAGACACCATCCACGTATCGCCGCTGAGCAAAAAAATCCTAAAGAGGTGGGTTTCCATTTTTCACAGGGTTTATCTATGTTTTCTATAGAGAGTTTTAAATAGGACTGACCTAACTTTACATTACTTTAGGAATTAATTACTATAGATACCTATGGTAATTTAAATTATAATTTTAGGGATTAAAATATCTGTTTATTTTTGTTTAAATGCTTTCAACAAAATTTACACACGAATGTCTCTTTGAAAGGTTTATAATCCCGCCTGATCCGACTAATACAGGACTTCATTTACTTTACCGACATTAAATTTAATTATTTTGTCGACAGAATGTAATTTGATGGGCTTTATATTGTTATTTTTTTTAAAATTTATAGAGTTACGGAGTTGATTCCGCCGCTGCTCTTCAAATGGCAGACCGCCCTGAACGAGAACATCGCGGAGGTGCGGGCGGACTACGTGTTCGCCATGAAGAAGGCTGTCGTGGACTTCGTCCTCCGCCACACGGTCCTGGACCGGCTGACCAAGGAGGGAGGTGTGGGCAAGGTGGAAACTGCAGAACGAGTGGAGATTCAGAAAATGACAAATTTCTGGCGTTATCGGTGAGTGTGCATCCTCCTGACGAAGCTAACAGTCTATTTTATTTTTTCCCTCCATTCCAAGGGGAATGCTTTCTTCTAACTGAAGTCCTTCACAGTCTACACATACGCTGGTTTTTTGTTGCACTAGTGCAAAGTGCAAAAGGGTTAAATTTTAAATTAGCCCCGCATGTGGAAAATTCAAATTTTTTAATTAAAATGAATTACACCACCGCCCGCACCTCTCACCGGCTCCCAACAAAACGTAAAAGGCAACGAAAAAGTTACCATAATTGAATGTGCGAGACTCGGCTTTCCGTGGGAAGCGTGGGAAGGGGGATTCCCATTTGCCAAAATGCCAAAAGCGTGCAATTGACATGCAATTACACCCACACACAAACACCCGAACACCCCCACACACTGACGCCCCCAGTCTGGTGGGAGGTAGGGAAGGACTACTCCATGGCTCACGTGTGTATGCCAGTTGGGTTGCCGGTTGCTGGTTTCATTGTGAATTAAAAACCCAATCGGATTTTTACGAAATGAATTGGTGGCTGCCCTTTGAGTCGGCAGGGCGCGAAATCTTATGAAAATAACTTTGGCTTCTGAGGCTCCTCCTGAGACATCTTCTCGTACAGCTTCACTTACAGCCGCTGACAAAGTTGCCGGCAAAGACCAGAGGACTGAGGACTAAAAATATGGAGAATAACGAAAGTCGTGCGACATTATTAAAAGCTTCTTGCAATGGGGAGAACGCGAGAAATCGCTTTGCGGCGTGCCAAAAACTTTTTAACCGCACTTTTTCAACTACAATGCCACGGAAATGGAAAAGCGGAAAGGCTGGATGGGGGGATTGAGGTGGGAGATGGGGGAGAATGCAGGATGCTCCAGAAAGTTAAGTCCTCCTGTGTATTGGTTTGACATTTGATGAGCAACAGTAAGCTGTCCGGGGGGCGTCGAAGAGTCCTGGTTGTGGTCGTGGTCTTGGGCTCACTGCTCCAGCGGCTTCGGCTTCGGCTCAAGGAATCAGCACGACATAAATTCCAAAAAGGATATGCTTAAAAACGAATTGAACTTGTTTCTGACACTGCGGGGGCGGCACTTTCGAGGACATCCTTCCCTCCACCTACCGCCCACTCTTATCAGTGCTGACAAGCTGTCTTATTTTCAAATTATCAAAAGAGTAAAGGCAGGCTGAAGTGTTTGGGGATTTATTTGCTTTTCTAGAAATAATATAATATACAATGTAGTAGATAGATATAATATAGTAATCCTTAAGATTATGTTTCATAAGAAGTCTAAGAAACAAGTGAAAAATTTGAACCACTTTGTACCATCAAATAAATCTTGTTTTCTTCTCATCCCCGATCCCCAACACCTTGTGCGGTTTAGGATTTCTTTTGTTTCTCCATGGGCCTCCGAAGTGGGTCGAAGGCCTATCGATACCCACATCCGCGTGCGGTTTGCTAATTTATTGCCCTCAGGCATTTGGCATCATTAGGGCAGGCTCTTCAATGGTTTCGGTGGTTGGGTGGTTTTGTGCGGTGCTATGTGTGGTTGGGCGGCTGCGGTTCCCTGCACTGCTTAATGGGCTGTGACGGAATAGCTGGAGTGAAAAGTTTTCCCTTATTCTCGAGATAATTTGCATAAAAAGACGCTACTAACTGTGCCGCCCATTCTCCGTTCTTTTTTTTTATCCAATTTATGTTGGCAGCTATGATGAGAATCGCAATGTCCTGATGAAAACCCTCTTCTGCATACACCGAAGTGTGGCCAACATCTTGGAGCTGTGGAGCATCAAGTACAAGGACACCACCTTCATCAATAGCAAGGAACTGAGCAAGAACGAGACACCCTTCGCCTTATTCGGTTTTGTGGTAAGAAATCGCAGTTACTCAATTTTCAATAACTTTTGCATTATATTTTTAATTTAACTCTGGCTAGTATGCTTGTGGATCCAACATTGATGCCGGCAAAACCTTGCTGGAGGAAAGCTGGTACGGCGAGATCCACTCCTCCCTGCTGAAGGCCAGCAAACGCGGCCAGTTGCCAGATATCCGGCGATTCACCCTCGTGAAGAGATTCTTCAACTGTGTCGCCGCTCTGATGACCCAACAGCTGGAGGACATTTGCATTCGGAGTCTCAAGGCCTACGCTGACTTTATCTGCGACTATGGACACTCCAATCCAGGGTTCGAGATAAGTGTGATCTTGGCTGACGAGGACACGATACAATTCAATCCCAGTTTTACCAAGATTCAGAGCGAACTCCTGCGGGTGATCGACTCCATCCTGCAGAGCATCCAGTGTCATCCGCGTATCGAGAGCAAACTCTACACGGACTTGGTGGTGTCCAAGAAGATCTTCCTTACACCCAACGTGCCGGACAGCATTGTCCAGGAGACGAAGAACAGAATTTGCGCCATGCTGGAGGAGCAACGCATCGGTCCGGAGCTGAGACTTCAGGACTTTGATCCCTTCATTGACCTAATCAACGGCAGTGATGCGGAGCGGGTGGCCAACTTTATGGAGAGCGAGGCCACCTTCGATCAGTACTCAGAAATGGTGTACGAATACCGCGAGAAGGAGGATCGCATTGCCAAAGAGGTGTGGGCTGTTATCCGGATGGGATTCTACGAGTTTCATCGGGACAAGTTTATTACTCACTTGGAGACTCTCTGCCGGCAGCTGCAATTGGATTTGCTGGCACGAATGGTCACTGATCAGCAGGCCAGGATCTCGCGGTTGGGTAAGGAATACGATGCCATTGCCAAGAAGGCACTGACCGTGCCGAAGGATACGGCTGAGCTGATGGAGCTGAAGGCTTATGTGGTTCACGCCGAGGAGAATCTTGTGCCGGAAATGGAAGCCAGACTAAAGGTGAACATGAGTGAAATCCTTTGGCTAATGGACCACACCCTGTACTCTCCGCTGGAGATCAAGAACAACAGCAACTCCTTCCAGTGGTACCTGAAGCTGCCCTCGATCTTCGAGCAGCATCGTGCCATCATAGCCGAGAAGATAATCGAGTACCAAGAGCTGCTGAAGAAGCGCATCGAGTTGTTCCGCCGGGAGCTGCAGACCTACTACGAACAGGTCCAGACCTACGACACCTGGGGCGACTTCAAGCAGCTTAGCCGATACAAGAAGCGAGCTGGGATCTTGGATCAGCGCCTGGTTCAGGCCATGGAGACCATCGATCAGATCAACGAGGAGGAGACTTCCTACGGCTGGGATCTCTCCCAGTACCCGGTGCGCAAGAAGGCCCACGACCAGCTGAAACCCTACAAAACGCTGTTCGACGCGGGTCAGGACTTCATGGACAAGTGGGACCTGTGGATGCACTCCCAAGTGGGCTCGTTCGATCCCGACGAGATCGACACGGATGTCTCGAACTTCTACCGTATCATTCAGAAGCTGGATAAGCAGATGGGCGAACACCCGATTACCATGCAGCTCATCCAGGATGTCAAGAACCAAATCGAAGCCTTCCGCGAACACATGCCGATCATCAATACCCTGGGCAATCCGGGCATGAAGGCTCGCCATTGGGAGCTCGTGTCGGAGATTATCGGGTTCCCCATCAAGGTGTCGCCCGAGCTTACGCTGGAGAAGATTATCGAGTACCAGCTGGACGAGTACGTGCCCAAGTTCGAGGCCATTTCGGAAAGTGCTACCAAGGAGAACAATTTGGAGCGGGCAATGGCCAAGATGGTCAACGAATGGGAAGGCGTGGAGTTCTCTGTTTCGCCCTACAGGTGAGTAATCCACGTGTATCCGTCAGAAACTTTGCTGTAATTGAAATGTCTCCCGCAGGGATTCTGGAACCTACAAGCTGGCTGCCGTGGATGACATCCAAATCCTGCTGGACGATCAAATTATCAAGACCCAGACCATGAAGAGTTCTCCATACATCAAACCCTTCGAGGCGGACATACTGTAAGCGCCACAATCTAGTTAAATTTATTTGGAAATTATTCAAATAATTCTCGTGGTAGAATCTTTAAAATTTATTGAGTAATTTCCAAGCCCGATGGCCATTAGGGATTCCTTTTAGACCGGCCTTTTTGTTGGCCCGTCAGTGTCACTCGCAGACGACAAATCACACATGGCTAACCTTTGTTGTCCTTTTACAGCAAGTGGGAGGCGAAGCTCATGCTGCTGCAGGAGATTCTGGACGAGTGGCTGCGCGTCCAGGCCACCTGGATGTACTTGGAGCCCATCTTCAGCAGCCCGGACATTCAACAGCAGATGCCCGAGGAGGGACGGCGCTTCAGTGCCGTGGATAAGGTGGGTGGTTGGGTCTTCGCCCCTTGTCAGTCCACTTTAAGGATGTCCTAACAATAGCATTTCAAAAGGGATTAGGAAGGCTGATGTTGGGAGCACAAAGAGAAATACAATTTAAGAATTTATTGATTTTATGAGGGAAATTCCAAACAATAGGGATTTGGATTTATTTTATTTCTCGATAAGGATGTTAGGCACTTGGTTAATAATTGCTTATTTTGAAACTAGCCTAACGATTGTTATTTGGATTTTAAGGAGCTCTTTAGTGAACGCTCCCTGGACTCCCAAGCCTTTAGATTGGTTTCCAAATGCTTATCCCTTATACTTATATTTCAGATATGGAAAGAGTTGATGAAACAGGTGGCCAGCGATCCGAAAGTCATGGTCGTGGTCCAGATCGATAAGATGAACGACAAGCTGAAGAAGGCCTACAGTCTTCTGGAGGTCATCCAGAAGGGTCTCAACGCCTATCTGGAGAAGAAGCGTCTCTACTTCCCTCGCTTCTTCTTCCTCTCGAACGACGAGTTGCTGGAAATCCTGTCCGAGACGAAGGACCCCATGCGTGTCCAACCCCACTTGAAGAAGTGCTTCGAGGGCATCGCCACCCTCAACTTCACGGAGGAACTGGACGTCACGGCCATGCGTTCCTCGGAGCGCGAGGAGGTTATCCTGGTGGACGTGATTTCCACATCAAAGGCCCGTGGCCAGGTGGAGAAGTGGCTGCTGGAGCTGGAGATCGACATGAAGAAGAGCTTGCATCACAAGGTCTCGGAGGCCTTCTACAGCTATATGCGGATGGTGCGACATGTTTGGGTGCTCACCTGGCCTGGACAGTGTGTCCAGTCCATTTCGCTGACCTACTGGACTCTGGAGATCACCGAGTGCTTCGAGTCCGAAGATCCCAAAGGCAACCTAGCCAAATATCTGCAAAAGTGCATCCTGCAGATCAACAAGATTGTGGACTTGGTGCGCGGAGACCTGAACACCCAGAACCGTATCACTTTGGGCGCGCTCGTGGTGCTGGATGTGCATGCCCGCGATGTGCTGGCCGAGATTGTGGCCAATGGAGTGGAAGATTTGCAGGTACGGATGTCTCCGGAATAAATAATAATTCTGATTTCATCCAAATATTTCCTATCATGTACAGGACTTCCAGTGGCTCTGCCAGCTACGGTACTACTGGGAGGAAAACAATCTGGACACACGTATGATCAACTGTTCCCTGCCCTATGGCTATGAGTACCTTGGCAACACTCCTCGTCTGGTGGTCACTCCACTGACGGATCGTTGCTACCGCACATTGTTTGCAGCGCTGAATCTGCATCTGGGCGGTGCTCCTGAAGGTCCTGCCGGCACAGGCAAGACGGAGACTACCAAGGATTTAGCTAAGGCCGTGGCCAAGCAGTGTGTTGTGTTCAACTGCTCCGATGGCTTGGATTACCTGGCCTTGGGCAAGTTCTTCAAGGGACTGGCTTCTTGTGGAGCCTGGTCCTGCTTCGACGAGTTCAACCGCATAGATCTGGAGGTGTTGTCCGTGGTGGCTCAGCAGATTCTGACCATTCAGAGGGGTATCAACTCTGGAAGTCCTACGCTGGTCTTTGAGGGCACCACATTGACGTTGGATCCTACTTGTGCCGTGTTTATCACCATGAATCCGGGTTACGCTGGAAGATCAGAGTTGCCAGACAACTTGAAGGTAAGTGAAGTCTTTTGCAGATTACGGCAGTAAACTTATCATTCTATTCATAGGCGCTGTTCCGTTCCGTGGCTATGATGGTGCCGGACTATGCTCTGATCTCTGAGATCGAATTGTACTCTTACGGTTTCCTCACCGCCAAGCCTTTGTCCGTCAAGATTGTGGCCACTTATCGACTTTGTTCGGAGCAGCTGAGTACCCAGTGCCACTACGATTATGGCATGCGAGCCGTGAAATCCGTGCTGAAAGCAGCCGGTGCCCTAAAGCTTCGATACCGAGACGAGAACGAGGACATTTTAGTCCTGCGTTCCATCAAGGACGTCAATTTACCAAAGTTCTTGAACCAGGATATTCCCCTCTTCCAGGGCATAACCTCCGATTTGTTCCCGGGCACTGTTCTGCCCGAAGCAGATTATGTCCTTTTCAATCGATGCACCCAGCAAGCCTGCGAAAAACAGAACAAACAGTGTACTCCTTTTGTTTTGGAGAAAGTTCAACAGGTGAGACTTTACTTTTCTAATTTTTAAGGATGTAATCCTTTATTCTGATGAGATTTTTAGCTGTACGAGATGATTGTGGTGCGTCATGGTCTGATGTTGGTGGGCTATCCTTTTGGAGGCAAATCTACAACGTACCGCGTCCTAGCAGAGGCATTGGAGTGCATGGAGAAGACGGTAAAGAATCACCTCATACTGTTTTGTATCCCTAATCACGCCATTTAATCCGCAGGATGGTTCTGAGAACAAAGCCATTTACACGGTGATCAATCCTAAGGCCATTACCATGGGCCAGCTGTACGGCCAGTTCGATGCAGTGTCCCATGAATGGAGCGATGGCATTCTGGCGGTCAACTATCGAATCTTTGCCGTGTCGGACACACCCGACCGCAAGTGGTTGATCTTCGATGGGCCGGTGGACGCTATTTGGATTGAGAACATGAACACTGTACTGGACGACAACAAGAAGCTGTGTTTGATGTCCGGCGAGATTATCCAGCTGTCGAACACCACAAATCTGGTGTTTGAACCCATGGACTTGGAGGTGGCCTCCCCTGCCACAGTGTCCAGATGCGGAATGATCTATCTGGAGCCTAGTTCCCTGGGCTGGGAGCCTCTGGTGGCCTCATGGAAGAACACTCTGCCCGCCGCCTTCCACACGGTCAGCAAGCAACTAATATCGATGCTAATCTCGCGCTTCTGCCCCATTCTGCTGTACATTGTACGCAAAGGTCTGAGGGAGATCGCCCCGACGTCGGACGCCAACCTAATGGTCAGCCTTATGAACTTCTTCGAGTGTTTCATAGACGACTTCAAGGACGAAAAGTATGTGGCCAATATATCGGACTTGGATTTCAGGGCCCAGACCGAAGGTATATTCCTGTTCTCTTGCATTTGGTCCCTTGGCGGAGCCTTGGATGCCGACAGCAGGGAGAAGTTCAACATTGTGTTTAGAGCTCTTATGGAGAAGACGTTCCCTGAGAGTCTGTACGAGACCTACGGCGTCACCGAGGATCTCTACGTGGAAACACTGCCCAAGCCGTTCATATTCCCAATACCCAAGCAGGGTTCCGTATTCGATTATAGGTACATCAAGGAGGGCAAGGGCAAGTGGAAACCCTGGCAGGACGATGTCAACTCGGCGCCCCCCATTCCCCGTGACATTCCCGTCAACCAGATCATCATACAAACCAACGAGAGCGTGCGAATTGGGGCTGTTTTAGACCTCCTGGTGCGCCACGGGAAGCCCCTGATGCTGGTGGGTCCCACGGGCACGGGAAAGAGTGTCTATGTGATCGACTACATGCTGAAGAAAATGGATCTGTCCGTGTACAAGCCACTGCTGATCAGTTTCTCCGCCCAGACCTCCGCCAACCAGACCCAGGACATTATCATGTCCAAGTTGGACAAACGGAGGAAGGGCGTCTTCGGTCCGCCGCTCAATAGCCGTTTCGTGATCTTTGTGGACGACGTTTCCATGCCGCTGAAGGAGAACTACGGCGCCCAGCCTCCCATTGAACTGCTTCGGATGATGCTCGACCACATGATGTGGTATGACCGGAAGAACATAGTCCCGATGAAACTGATTGATCTGCAGATGATCACGGCTATGGGTCCCCCTTCCACTGGCAATACGGTGACGCCTCGTTTCCAGCGTTTCTTTAATGTGATAGCCATCGATGACTTCAACAACGAGATTATGACCACTATTTTCAGTAAGATCGTCCTTTGGCATTTGGATACTAGGTAAGTAATCCTGGATATCTTCTGGATGTGCCAATGTCCTGTTGTACTGAAATGCTAATCCAAAAATCTCATCCCAGGGGCTTCTCTAAAGAGTTCGATCCGTGCATTGACGAGATCGTGGGTGCCACTCTGACCATTTACAATGACGCCAAACTGAATCTGCTGCCCACCCCCGCCAAGTCGCACTATCTCTTCAACTTGCGCGACTTTTCAAGGGTAATTCAGGGGGTCCTGCTGTCCGTGCCGGAGGCAACCGAGGATGTGAACTCAATGCGGCGCTTGTGGGTACATGAGGTGCTGCGGGTGTATGGCGATCGTTTGGTGGAGGACGGTGATCGTACCTGGCTGTTCGAGAACCTCTGCTCCACAGTGAAGAACTCCTTCAACACGGATCCCTCGCGGCTGTTTGGGCGCCTTGTGGAGAAGGACAAACAGTTGCAGGAGTCGGACTTCCGGCAGCTTATCTACTGTGACTTTACCAACCCGAAGGCGGATACCAAAAACTACGTGGAGGTGCAGGATCTTGAGGAGCTGCGGCGGGTGGTAGAGGCTTATCTGGTGGAGTATAACAACATGTCAAAGAAGCCCATGAATCTGGTGCTTTTCCGCTTCGCCATTGAGCATTTGTCGCGCATATGCCGCATCATAAAGCAGCCGAGGAGCCATGCTCTGCTCATCGGGGTCGGAGGATCCGGACGCCAGAGCTTGACTCGATTGGCTTCGCATATATGCGACTATGAGCTGTTCCAGGTGGAAATCACGCGATTATATGGGCCGTACGAATACCACGAGGACATCAAGGCTATCCTACGCAAAATTGGGGCATCTGAGATGCATGGCGTCTTCCTCTTTACGGACTCTCAGGTGGGGAAGCGTCACAATTGGCAATTTGACTGTGTTCCTTTGGGGTGGTCTTGGTCTCGCTAACTTCCCTAGACTCTTTCAGATCAAGGACGAATCTTTCCTGGAGGACATTAACAACTTGCTGAACTCCGGCGAGGTGCCCAATCTGTTCACCAATGAGGAGAAGATCGAAGTGGTGGAGAAGATGGCCCAGATTGACAAGCAGAGGGACAAAGCCGTCCAAACGGACGGTAGTCCAGTGGCTCTCTTTAACTTTTTCGTCACGGTGGGATCAAAACAACCATTTTGCTTAAGTTCTTGATCTATCTTTAAGTCCGCCTTAAGTTATTGCTTTTGTCCGACCTTCAATCCATCTATATCATATCGTATATATTATCAGACAAGTCGGATAATCCGTCTTTACTCTATTATCCTGCCGCTTTTTAACGTTTAATTTCTTGCCTGACAGACCTGTAAAGACCAGCTCCACATTGTGTTGGCCATGTCGCCCATTGGCGAGGCCTTGCGAAACCGCATCCGCAAGTTCCCCTCGATCGTCAATTGCTGTACCATTGATTGGTTCCAGTCCTGGCCGGAGGATGCCCTGCTGGCGGTGTCATCTCGTTTCCTGGCCAGCGAAGATCTGACTGCCCTGGAACGTCGCACGGCCATCGATATGTGCATGGAATTCCATATTTCCACTCAGATCTTGTCAGCCAAATTCTTCTCGAGATTGCACCGCTACAACTATGTAACTCCGACTTCGTATCTGGAGTTGATTCAGACCTTTAAGGCGCTGCTAAGTCAGAAAAGAAAGTGAGTATTTAATCCATTAAGATTATTAAATGGCATCTTTGTCCTTTAAAGCAACATCACCACGAACCGAAACCGCTACTTGACTGGCATTTCCCAGCTGGACATTGCTGCCCAGCAGGTGGCTGTGATGCAGGAGCAGTTGATTGCCCTAGAGCCCAAGCTGAAGGAGGCTTCAGAGATTGTGGCCGAGCAGGTTGCCAAAGTCACGGCGGACAGCAAGCTGGCCGAAGAGCAGAGAGAAATAGTCAAGCTGGACGAGATGGCTGCCAAGGAGCAGGCGGCTGTGGCCCAGGAAATCAAGGACGAGTGCGATGCGAAATTGGGTGAAGCCCTGCCTATTCTGGAGTCGGCCCTGGCCGCCTTGAACACCCTGACCACGGCTGATATTGCTGTGGTTAAGACCATGAAGAGCCCCCCCATTGGCGTGAGGATTGTGATGGAAGCCGTGTGTATTCTCAAAGACGTAAAGCCGGATAAGGTGCCTAATCCTAGTGGTGTGGGCACAGTAGAGGACTACTGGGGACCCTCGAAACGTGTGCTTAGCGACATGAAGTTCCTGGACAGTCTGCTCAACTTTGATAAGGATAATATTCCGCCCGAGGTGATGAAGAAGTTGGGCCAGCGAATTCTCAACAATGAGGCCTTCGATCCGGATAAGATTAAGACCGCCTCGACGGCTTGCGAAGGTTTGTGCCGATGGGTCATCGCCTTGACAAAATACGACGTGGTAGCCAAGGTCGTGGCGCCCAAGAAGATTGCCCTGGCCGAAGCCGAGGCTACCTACAATGCCGCCATGAAGACGCTCAACGAAAAGTTGGCCCAGTTGGCCAGGGTGGAGGCCAATCTGGCAGCCATCCAGAAGATACTCGATGAGCAGCTGCGCCAATACGGGTGGAGTTATCCTTTAAGACTCTCAATATTCTTTGCTGATGAAATCTTTCTTTTAGAATCCTGCTGGCAGAGCACGAGGCTTGCACGAAGAAATTGCAGCGTGCCCAGGAGCTCATCTCTGGCTTGGGAGGCGAAAGAACTCGATGGTCGGAGACGGCCAAAAATCTGCAGGCTAGCTTCAAGAGCGTCACCGGGGACGTGCTGATTTCGTCCGGCGTGGTGGCCTATCTGGGACCCTTCACCATCGATTTTCGGTTGGATCAGATCAAGGTGTGGGTGAAAAAGTGCCTTGATTATGGCGTGACCTGCACCCCCGATTTCCAACTGGCTGTGGTCCTCGGAGAACCGGTTGAGATTCGGTTTTGGAACATATGCGGTCTGCCCACGGACGCCTTCTCCGTGGAGAGTGCCATTATGATGAAGTGAGTTATTCATTAAGGACCACACTATTAATCCAATTTGGGGAGAGGGAGTTCTATTGTTTGGTTTGTTGGTACACTTAATACTTTTAATCATTGTCTACTATTGAGGTTTATGGCTACCATTTCTCAACTTCTATGCTTTGCAACCACAAGTTGTGGCAACATCTGGCACTGGCCCCCGTGCGATCGCTAAGCCGACTCGCATCAATTAAACAACCTGACACGGTAATTACGACCCTGCCACCGCGCTTGTCAGCGGCACGGCATTCGTGGCTCTGTTTCATTTTTATTTTTTGCCAGTCGCCCTGTCGTGTTTCTTCGTTTTCTAATTACAAAACATAAAACGTTAGAATTCACGCGTATTAGGAAAATTAAAGATACGCCTGCGAGTGTGAGAACGGCACCGGATGCTGCACGGTAGCGCGGAATGGAAGCTGGGTAGCTGGGGTAGCTGTTTAGGCGGAATAGAGTAGGCGGATGGAGGGAGGGTGCATGCGCGCATTAGGCAACACACCCGCATGCGGCCAGAAGGACTCGTTGCCAGGACACGCCATCGCGGTGGTGGATGCTGTGGCACTAGTGCCCGTCAAAGGTACAAAGGGCAAGGGAACTGGAAAATCCACAAAAAAAAAATTTTTTATTTTAAATAATTGATTTTAGTTTCTTTTAGTTTTATTTATCTGATATGAGATAAAATTACTTTTTATTATTTTTCTTAAATTTTTATTAATTGAAAATATTTTTGGAAAACCCTCCTATTTATTTTGTACTGACTTCTCTCAGTGCAAAAGGGCTTTTAAGGCGGGAGGGAGGCTTTCATGTAAGATGCGTATATTACGCATCTGGTGAGTTTCTCGGGGGTCAGAGGACGGGAGGCCACATGCCACTCCAGGCCGGTTGTTCGCTGGTTCGTTCCAAGCCACTCCATGTCGATTTAATAAAGGAAATTCCTGGCTGCTTTCCACGAAAGTGTTCAAAGTAATTTGGAGCATGCCCGAAAATACCTGAGGGCCATCGGTTTTCCGAATGCGATTCGGCAGGGCAACTGCGGCAGGGCAACTGGAGTCTCAGACTCTCGTCCTCGTCCTGTATAAGCAATTGATTAATGTGCGCCCAGAGCGGATTAGGTTTAATTTTTACGCAGGCCAGAGGGGTAGTTGATAGAACAGAACATACAAGAATACAAGGATGCGATAACGATAGACGATTGCACATCCTGGGGGACTTGCCTCTCTCTAGTTTCGGGCTTTTGTCTATCCCGCACACACACACACATGGATGTGCCTGTGTATTTGTGTTTGGCAAATATCCTGAGAGGGTGGTGCCCCCTCGCCAGGGATGTCCCCGTGTTGTCTTTACTATTAACATTCATTTGCTTAATATTTCGGGTGACACGTAGCCCATATGGTGACCGCCTTCAGCATCGTAAAAAGCCATTCCCTTTTATATTGGGGGTATCAGGTGCGGATGTTTTCCGTTCATCGCCAGCCGGTTTTTAGGGTCATGCCAGTCATCTGAAACTCGAGGACCCTGTTTTTGATTAAATAATGTTAATTTGAAAAAGGCACAAACAATTTGTAGAGCTTGTTAAGGGTCTGAATTTTAAGCACAAGAAGGGAGAAAGGCTTCTTCTTTCGCTTTAGTTTCAAAGTAGTATTCTAAAATTTAATACTTCTAAATATTGTTTACTCTCAAATAAGTATGAAATCTTCTTTTAAAAGCGCATGCGAATCCATGCATTTGTTTTATGAATTGCAAGGAATTCTGCAAAAATATATTTCGCTTTGTCGCATGTTTTTTCTGCCACGGGAAAGTAGAAAAATCCCAAACTCCATTCAACAGATTCTCAGCCAATATACAGTGCAACACCATTGCATGTTTTTTTTGCAAACTATTCTCATAACTATTTCCTTTTTTTTTGGCGACAAACAATTCTATCTCTGTTTGAATCCTATCTATTCACGGTCCCTGGTGATGCGCTTTGAACTTTCACAATTTTTCACATGGCAACTGCCTACCCGGGACCCACTCCCCGTTTGGATCCTGGTGTCCAGACACATCGTATGGGGGTTTCCACTGAAAGTCCTTGTTTAAAAATTGTTGGGGCTTTCCGTTTATAGTTATCTTTTTTTCGGGGAACCCTTTCTGGCTGCGCCGAATGCACAGGAACATTGCTCTTTTGTTTTTCCATCAAATATTTTTCATTCATCAAGTTTTCAATTTACAAAAATGTTCATTCATTCGCACGAGCAATTTGTATTCGGTGTGAATTTGTCATGTGTTGGCTGCTGCTTCTGCTCCGGCTCCGGCTCCTGGTCCTGGCCCGGCCACCGTCTAGGTCGCAGCCACTGCTGCAACTTATTGTTGTTTTTTCCCGCCCTCCCCAATTTCTATTTTTTGTGTCGCTCCCAATGCTTATGCCCGGATTCCCAATCCCATTTTTTGTCCCACCGTAGTTGTGAGTTATCGCAGAAGCTATAGCTCTATATATGTGTACCAATGTATATAAATATATAAATATATATATGCAGTGTCCGACATACACAACAACCGCAATCGATGTACACACAAGTCTATATTATATGGGTTTGTAGAATTGTGTAGAAAGTCCAGAGGCTTAGTCCTAGAGTCCTTTAGAGGGAGAGGATATTAAACATTAAAAACCTTTACACATATGGAAATAAATTATATTCCCATATAATCTAGGTGGGAGTAACATTTTTATATTTTGACCTTAAGAGCTTCTTTATCATAATGCATTCATAAAAATGCCCCATCAAATTTTTTAAATAATAACTTTTCTCTGTTTGAAAAAAAGTGTATTTAAATGATGATCCCTCTCAGCACCCACCCAGACTAAGGTCCTTCTGTAATTCAGTTCTGTTTGTGGCTTAACGTTTGCATGATGTATTGGCATATTTGAAGCCAGAGGTTTTCCTCTTATTCCGAAACCCACAAAACACACTCTGACAGGCTCGCACAACAACACTACACACCACAGTCACCACATACACCCTGCACACTACACACTCCACACACACCGCTGATACATTCGAATAATGGGAGTAGGGAATATGTATTTCTATAGCATTATTTACGCTTATGAATTATTGACGTAAATATTGAATGTGTATTTATGCGGTATTTTCTTTTTTAATATTCCCAACTTCAACACACTGCTGATGAGTTTGTGTTGGAACCATTGTCGCTGTTGTTGCTGTATGTTGACAAATTGCTGGCATTTGATATTACTTCTATCATTTAAAGTACATGTTACGCCTGGCTACATTTAATTTAATGGTGCCTCCAATCCAAATTACAGAAATGCACGCCGCTGGCCGTTGATGATTGACCCGCAGGGTCAGGCCAACAAATGGATCAAAAACTACGAGAAGAACAACAAGCTGTGTGTGATTCGCCTCAACCAGGCCGATTACACTCGAGTCATGGAGAACGCCATACAATTCGGGCTGCCGGTGTTGCTGGAGAACATCGGCGAGGAGTTGGATCCCATTTTGGAGTCTGTACTCCTGAAGCAACTATTCAAGCAGGGCGGAGCCCTCTGCATCAAGCTGGGCGACTCTGTGATTGAGTATAACCACAGTTTCAGGTTGGCAGAATATCGGCACGCATTCCTATTTGATTTCATTAAATGATGATTCTTATTACAGATTCTACATGACCACGAAGCTGCGAAACCCTCATTACTTGCCTGAGGTGGCTGTCAAGGTGACCCTGCTGAACTTCATGATTACCAACCAGGGCTTGCAGGATCAGTTACTGGGCATAACGGTGGCTCGAGAACGGCCTGATCTGGAGGCAGAAAAGAACAATCTGATTGTCCAGGGAGCGGAAAACAAGCGCATGTTAAAGGAGACTGAGGATCAGATTCTGGAGGTACTCTCCTCAGCCGAGAATATTCTGGAGGACGAGACGGCTGTTCAGATTCTGAGCTCGGCCAAGGCGCTGGCCAATGATATCAGTGAGAAGCAGATCATTACGGAGGCTACTGAGAAGCAGATCGATATTGCCCGCTTGAGCTACGTGCCCATAGCTGAGCACTCGACCATTTTGTTCTTTACGATAGGTGAAGATTGTGTTTTAAAAAATTGACTCTTGTTTTAATTGCCCCTTTCAGTGGAGTTGGCCAACATTGATCCCATGTACCAGTACAGTCTGGTGTGGTTCGTCAATCTGTACATGTCGTCGATTGATAACACGGAAAAGGTGGACGACATTGCGGCACGTCTATTGGATTTGCGGAATCACTTCACCTACAGCCTCTACGTCAACATCTGTCGCAGTTTGTTCGAGCGTGTGAGTGCCCATTGGATGAACCCAATTACCGTCAAACGTTGTCCATCCGCTTGTCCAACCGTAATCCGGCAGTTTCCTTTAGCCTTGTTAGTGCCGTAATTGCGCATAATCGGATAATGTGACATTTGAAGCGAGGTTGTCCTTTGCGTTTCATTTGCTTTGTGGCTGAGCACGGTTTCTGGCTGGACTTGACTTTCGCGAATTTGTACGTAAATGACATTAAAGTCCGCCAGCTTCACAAGTACATTGTAATCAAAGTAGTTCCAGCAGCATAAAATACTCTTGTCGAGGATGATTCCTTTTGGTTTAGCTTGTTGAATTTAACTTATTTTCATTCGTCGTTTATTCCACCCACTGTCCATCCTTTGACCATGAATAACATTACTTGTCTGCTGCAGCTATCAAAAGATGACCTAGCCAAAAGGAAATAATAATCCAAACCCGCTCTACGGCTCTATGCTGTTTTCAGTCAATTATGGCCCTGTTCACCCCACCCATGTGGGGCGCCCTTTTACCGACCCGACCTTTGATCCCTTGCTTTTAATTTTCTTGCGCAAAAAAACGACTATCAGAGAAGCAGCCTTGCTTTGATTTCTTTGGATAACCCTTCCATGCAGCCCATTTAATGCCCGAGTGCGCCTTCGAACCCTGACCCTCAGGAATCCCAATCACATCGCAACCCATTTTACACTTCAGATTCTTCTTCAGAGTCTCTTTTCCTCAAACTAACTCTTAGTCTGTGTTTCAACTTCTTTATTTTTTGAGTGTAATGAAATGTTTTGACCTTCCGAACAGGATAAGCTGCTGTTTTCCCTCATATTGAACATCAACATGATGAAGCACGAGAACAGGATTGACAACGCCGAATGGATGTTCCTTTTGACAGGTGGCATTGGCCTGGAGAATCCCCACAAGAACCCCACCACCTGGCTGGGGGTCCAAAACTGGGATGAGCTCTGTCGCCTGACCACATTGCCAAACTTTAGCGGAATTCGGGAGAATTTTGCCGACAATCCGGGCATATTTAAATCGTTTTTTGATTCCACGTCGCCGCAGGATTTCAAAGATGTCCCGCCCGTCTGGGCCAAACGTCTAAGTACGTTCCAGAAGCTGCTGCTTCTTCGAGTTTTCCGGCCGGATAAGTTGGTGCCGGCTGTGCTTAATTTCGTGTCTGGAGAATTGGGCCAGCGGTTTGTGGATCCGCCCCAGTTCGACCTGGGAGCTTCGTTCGGCGACTCGCACTGCTGTGTCCCCTTGATATTCGTCCTGACCCCCGGTTCGGATCCCACGGCTACGCTGTTGAAGTTTGCCGAGGACCAGGGCTTCGGCACCAATCGTTTGTTCTCCCTGTCCTTGGGCCAGGGACAGGGACCCATTGCCATGAAAATGATCGACGAGGGCGTAAAAATGGGAAATTGGGTGGTGTTGCAGAACTGCCATTTGGCGGCTAGTTTCATGCCCTCCCTGGAGAAGATTTGCGAGAACCTTCTGCCAGACTCTACCCATCCGGACTTTAGGCTGTGGCTCACCTCCTACCCGGCGGAGCACTTCCCGGTGGTGGTGCTGCAGAACGGCATCAAAATGACCAACGAACCGCCCAAGGGCCTGCGGTCCAACATCATGCGATCGATGATCAGTGATCCGATCAGCGACCCGGAGTGGTACGAGTCCTGCACTCAGCCGAGGATCTTCAAGCAGTTGATCTTCTCGCTGTGCTTCTTCCACGCCGTTATCCAGGAGCGGCGGTACTTCGGGCCAATCGGCTGGAACATTCCCTATGAGTTCAATGAAACGGATCTCAGGATATCCCTAATGCAGTTGCGGATGTTCCTCAACCAATACGAAACGGTTAACTACGATGCTCTGCGGTATTTGACAGGTGAGTGCAACTATGGAGGACGTGTCACCGATGACTGGGATCGCCGCACGCTCAGGACCATTCTGGACAGATACTACTGTCCCGAGGTCATTGATCTGGAGAAGCCGCACTTCCTCGACGACACTGGCCTGTACTACATCCCGGTGTTCAAGGAGGTGGAGTTGTATTTGAACTACACCCGAGAATTGCCGCAAATCTCCTCGCCTGCCATCTTTGGATTCCATGCCAATGCGGACATTATGAGGGATCAGAAAGAGACTGATATGTTGCTCTCACACACCCTACTAACTCAGGTGAGTGCCGGGTATTAGTTGTTGAATGGTAGTTGTAGTTATGGAAGATTTAGGCTTCGGTAGCCTTGAATTGTCAAACAAACATTATACCATTTTGAACACTTTTTTCTTGCCACAAAAAAGGATCGCTGGGTAAGACCGCTTTAGAATACTTTACAAAAATACACTATAACTTACACTCTTTTTAAAATTCCCGAAAAGGACCTCTATGAGCGACGCGTAAGTAGAAATACAAATATTTCCATTAAGACATGAACATTGCTTATAGCTTCTTCTCATTCATTGACATGCTACGCTTCAGAAACTGGTGCAACAACAAAGGGTTTATGTAGAAACGATTAGTAGACGCTTCCCCGAGAACCTGTCCCTACCCACTTATCCCACTTGTCCCCCCTTCCTCGCCATGTACCAAATCCCTCTGCAGGACACCAGCTCTAGCGGCGACGACAGCGGCAGTTCCAAGGCCCTCACACCCGAAGAGGTGGTCACCAATGTGGCCACCGACATATTGCAGAAGCTCCCTAAGCTGTTCGACCGTGACGCCGCCTTGCTGAAGTATCCGACCTTGTACCACCAGAGCATGAACACCGTGCTAGTCCAGGAGATGGTGAGATTCAACGTGCTCCTCAACACTATCCGGACCAGTCTGATAACGCTGAAGAAGGGCATCAAGGGTGAGTGGTCCAATCAAACAGATCGTGGTATTTTTATGCTAATGTATTTAATATATCACATTCACAGTATGTATGTTGGTCGAATTCAGACAATGATCGGCTAAGGGAATTGTCAAAAATCGAATGAATAACCGAATTCTGGGCGCGTCTATTCGCTTAAATTTGTATTCGTGTTTATATTTGGGGTACTCTTAGAGTTAATTGTCCTTCTTTCGTGATTTCGGATGAGTAGGTCGTCGTCACTGTGCTGCTCGGGTATAATCGATTTCAGGCTTTGGAATATAGATACCACTTGGCCCGACTGAGTGTTGTCTAGATCTATAAAAGACAGTTGATGATCGCTCTTTTGACTCTTTTTCTCGGGCGAGAACGATATTACAGAATGGCGGTCGTCGATGCCAACGGGAGCTATCACAGAGAATTTTTTTTTAGCTACCTCCGAAAAATTCGAGTATCCGCTTGTATCAGTTTTTGCTAGATTTTCAGATGAGTTTGTGGCAGATGGGATTATTGTTTTTGGCCTATTTCTGATTAGGCGCCTTTCTATCGATGCCTGGGTGTCGCGGTTAACAAATGGTTGTACAATCGTACTTCCAACAAATATAGATGTCTTCTCATCCATTTTAGGCGGTGATTCCGACGATTCGATGTTTTTCTCCTCTACAGTGTCCTTAAGTTCTATTGAAGAAATGACGGCATCAAATTCGTAAAGGGTTGAATCTAAATCCACTTCGTTGGTCTTTCTACGGCCTCTGAAAGGTTGCAAGTCCTCTTCTTCGGCAACATCCAAAGTGCTTGTTATGCTAAAAACTTCGCTCAAACATGGTTTCAAATCATGCATGGGATTAATATTTTCTGTTTTAATATAAATGTCAAATTCATCTGGGTCGGAACCCTGGTAAACGTCCAAGTTTTTTAAATCCTTGGTAATTTGATCCCATTTTATTTTCTTGATCAGTGCCAGGAGCTGAACTTTCTTCACCTCTGTATCCGAGAAGGAAGGCAAATTCATTAATGTCGTTAGATCAATAGCCTCATTCTGTCGAATGTCATCCGTCAGTGCAATCCTATTATGAGACATAGTTGCGTGCAGGTGGGCAATGTCATTTGGATTTACTGGCGGCGGGTTCTCCATCCTGTATTCTATTTCTGCAAACAACTCGTCGAGGAAACTCGTGTATATTGTGCAGGCAATCCTTTCATTCTCCTCCATCCAGCGCTTTCCCGGAACGGCCTGCCGGATAAGCTTTCTGATTATTGCCCTGGCCTCGTACCAGGAGAGCTTGCGGGGAACATCGTCCTCGCTGTCCGTGGAGAACAGGTACAGATCGTTGTCGATCAGGCGGTCAATCAAGTCGCTCGTCAGCGTGGTGCCAATATCGAAAGGATCGAGTTCCTCCCAAATTCCCGGAAAGAGCACATCCTCCAATACGTGCTGCACGATTAGGGAGCTTTCGTGGCGGCGTTGTGCTGCATCCAAATCGGGGACTAACATGTCCTTAAGCATCATTCGCAGCGGAATGAAAGTAAGGGGGTTCTGAATTAACTTGAAACTCTCGAGCCATCGTTCGAGGTCGGCGTCGATTTGTTTCGCCAGATGAGTCACCGAAATGATAGCTTGGTTTTGGGTCTCGTAGACGGCGTCTGTGTCTAGGATGTTATTGATGTACTTTGTAGCGACTTCGTTGTTGGCCGAGTTAATCTCCTGGAACAGTTCTTCGTACAGGAATCTCAGCTCATTCTCCTTCTGCCTCAGCCCACCTTCCTCCGCCTCGCGCCGCCAGCGCTCTTTCTGCGCCATCATACAGAAGAAGTGGAGCTTCCTCTGTTCTTGGAGGCGGGACATTTCGTCCGACAGGAACTGCATCACCCAGCCAATATAAGTGCCCTCGTATGAGTTCAGTATGTTCTCCAAATCTTGTTTGTATCTCTCCTTTTTCATTAAGTCAGTTTTGGCCTGAGGCGGCAAAAAGTATCCTTTTGGATCCCACTCCATTGCGGACTTTTTGCGGTCCGACCTCAACACATCGTATCCGTGCCTGTCGTAGAGCCCGCCAAAGTGGGTAAGATTAAAGACGGAGGCTTCCCGTTGTATTACTGGTTTCGGGCGCTTAAAGAGACACTTCGGTTCTTCCTTATATTCTTTTTTTTGTGTTCTAAGAATCTTTAGGTCCTCAAAGAGAGTCTGCAAATGCTCCTCATTGCAGAAGTTTTGCTCGTACTCCCTGATAGGTTCCTTCGGCTTGGACCAGTCCTTCAGTTTTCTGAACGGACATATTAGATTGCTCATGTTGACCTGCTTTTCCAGATCGTCGATTCTCATGTCGAAAGCCTTGCGTTTAGTTTTCGACACGAAGCTTCGACGGGCTGGATCGACTCCGTGTCGCAAGAGCGGCGCATAGAACTCAGAGCACATGGATCCAAGTGCCTCCAATGGGCTTTGCTTCTCCCACTTTCGGGGGATTTTGGAAAGGGTCATCTCCAAGCGGCGCATTCCTCTATTGTACTGAATTTCGTTTTTCTGCAAATCGGCCAGACGTCGCTTCTCGATTTCCTCGCAGGCTTTCTCAATCCGCGACTTGGAGGCGGTGTGCATCTGCTTCTCCCGCTTGTCGAACATCTTGATCACAATCTCCAGGCGCATCATCTGGCACTCCTGTATGTACTCCTCACGCTGGATCCATTGCTCCCACTCGAAGGCTTCTAATATGGACTTGTATTGGATCTTTATGGCTTTTTTCTTGGCATCTTTGCTAAGAATATTCAAATTTGTTTTGAGGACTTCCTTGAACTCCCATCGCTTCCTGGCGCGATCCAGGATCTCGACCTCATTTAGGCCCGGGGGTCCTTCTCCAGGCAGCACTGATGGCAAAGAAAATAGTTCAAGGGTTTGCTTTTTATCTAGAACATTTGGCAGGTACGCCAAGGTTTGTGCCGAGGATTCTCTAAAATAGATGTTGTGAAAACCATGCTTTTCAAAATCTTAACATACCTATAGAGTGTCTGGGTCCTTTGATCCTTAAACGGACGGTCATCCGGTATTTTTGATTTAGTGCATTGTGGTGATGGCTTTATAAACGGAGTTACTGATGGAGACATCTTTACCTCATGCGTGGACACATTTGTTTCTCTGTGCATCAGGAATTGGATTCCTGGTGCTTTCAGTGGACATTGGCTGTCGGTTGTCGGCAGCTTTCCGGTACTTCGTTCTGCCGGATTGTTGGCCCCTAAATGGAGGTAGGGGTTTGGAGTATTTTATCAAATTTTTTATCCGCTAACTTACCTCCGGCCATTCTTATGATAGGCGAAGTAGTGATCAGGCATGACGACAGGCTTTGGGGAGTCGGCTTCCCGGTTTTCCTGGAAAGGATCAAGTCTACCTTATGATGTTGCCTAGAGTTGGTTGGCTTTGGCTTTGGTTTAGGTTTCTCCTTTTCTTTTTTTGGGGAAGATATGGGTGTTGGTGGCTTTTCAGGTGCAAGCGATCTCTCCTCCAAAAGAAACCTCATTATATTTTCCCTCATCAAAGACCTTTTTCTTCCTCGCATTGTGAATATAACACTTTTTGGCAATGTCTAATTATTGCGTTTATTTTTGTTTAATTAGTGTAGGTCTTAAGTGTTTTATGTGCCTATTGTTTTTTAATGACTTTTTAATGTAATCTATTTTTTTTTGTAAATTTCGAAGGGCTACTTGGATTCCCTAAACGAATTATGCGATTTATCGACAAAACGATTATAAATCTTGATTTTATTTAAAATGTAGCGGGAAGACCTTAATAATCTCGGTTATTGATTGAATTTTTGGGAGTATTATAATTCTTAAGTGATCTTTATTAAATGCTTATTAACTACAGAAGTACTATTATAATTTGTCATCACGATACGGTCGTGTAGATGTCGGATTTGGAAATTTGATTTCACTTTCACTCTTTATTTTCTTGGTCCTGGGGGAACTCGCAACTGTCTCAGATCCCCTCCTTTGCTCCTCATTTTCCATTAAAATTGAGTCCAGTGATACGTAGACCTTGTGCTTTAGGATTTCCGAATTGGGGGACTGTATAAGCGACTTTGTACTTCGAGAGTGCTTGACATTTGGTGTACCGCGTGAGGATTTAGTCTCACCTATTAGGCTTTTATAGAGGCTATTCTCGTCGAGCTGACGTTCCGAAAAGTACATTGATGATACACTTGTCTCTGATGACAGGCACTCTGACTCCTCGAATTGTTCTTTATGGTTTTCCCTTTCTTCTTTCATCCTACTGTGCCTACTTTTGAGTAAATTAAAGCTCACATCCTCATGAATGTCCATAGAACTAAGTACGCTGAATATGTCATTGACAGTTTTGTCCGATTGTGTCGAGTCGATGGGATTGATTATCTGGGACTTAAGGTATGTGTCGAAGATAACGGAAAAGTCTTCCCCATTATACTTGTCCTTGTTCTCCAGATTTCCGGTGACCGTATCCCATTTAAGTTTCTTTATCAAACTCAAAATGTGCATTCGGATCAATTCTGTGTCCGGCAGTGAGGGTGCCGTTTCTGAATTCTGGACGATCATTTCCCTCTCCCTGATGTCGTCCGTCGTTTGAATGATATTGTGAGACCTGGTGGAATGCAGATCCACCAAGGTAGTGGGCCCAAGATTCTCCATTTTGAATATGATTTGGTTAATAACATCATCAAAAAGGTCTTTGTAATTTTCAACTGCAATCCGTTCGACTTCTCCTTTCCAGCTCTGCTCCTGCACAGCACCTCGGATAAGTTTCCTAATTATGGCCCTAGACTCATTCCAGGGTTCGTTTTCGGGAATTTCAGGATCCTCGCTGTCGGTGGAGAAGAGGTACAGATCGTTGTCGATCAGGCGGTCAATCAAATCGCTCGCCAGCGTGGTGCCTATATCGAAGGGCCCTAGTTCCTCCCAAATCCTCGGAAAGAGCACATCCTCCACTACGTGCTGTACGATCTGGGTGATTTCTATATCTCTTAGTACACCTTCCGGGTCGGGGAGAAATATGTCCATGCAACCCTTTCTTAGAGAATCTCGATTGAGGGGATTCTGGATTTCCCTAAAGCTTTCCATCCACTTTTTCATGTCTGCGTCGATTTGTTGGGACAGCTCAACCACCATCTCGACAGCTTCTTGTTCGGCGCAATGGCGGGCATCTGCTTCTAGTAACCATTCTATGTAGTTATTAGAAACGTCACTGTGGGTCCATGCGCAGTGCTGCAGCAGTTCATCGTAGAGGAGTCGCATGTGGTTCTCCTTCTGGCGTAAACCGCTCTCCTTGGCCTCGCGTCGCCAGCGCTCCTGTTGGACCGCCATGCAGTACCTGTGGAGTTTTTGCTGCTCTCTCAGGCGGGACATTTCATCCGACAAAAACTGCATTACATAGCCGAGGAAGGTGCCTTCGATAATGTTCAGTATGTTCTCCAGTAAGAAACGCGTATTTTCCTTCTTGGATTTCTCTATTTGCTGTTGTGTCAACGAAACGAATCTGGGGGCTCTTACGGGCACTTTCTCCTCTTGGTGAGTATAATATGCGTTGGTATCATAAAGACCTGTAAACCGGGTTAGGTTAAAGATGGAGCCTGCTTTCGCTACTTTTGGATCTGCTTTTCGCCGCTTAATTAGACATCTGGGGTCATCCTGTTTGTCGACGGCTTCGGTTCTTAGCTTTTTCAGGCTCTCGAAGAGGTTTTGCAGATTCCTCTCATTACAGAAGTTTTGCTCGTACTCTTGCACGTACTCCTTGGGCTTGGACCACCTCAAGAGGGTCGTGAAGGGACATTTCAGATTCTTCATGTTAACCTTCTTTTCCAGTTCGTCGATTCTCATGTCGAAAGCCTTGCGTTTAGTTTTCGGCACGTAGCTTCGACGGGCTGGATCGACTCCGTGTCTTAAAAGTGGTGCATAGAATTCGGAGCACGGGCTACCCAGTGCTTGTAGAGGGCTTTCCTTCCGCCACTTGCTCCTTTTGGCGTCCAATTTGCGCAACGCCTTGTTGAACTGTCGTTCATTGTTGTACAGACTGGCTTGGCGACGCTTCTCGATTTCCTCGCAGGCTTTCTCAATCCGCGACTTGGAGGCGGAGTGCATCTCCTTTTCCCGCTTGTTAAACATCTTGATTACAATCTCCAGACGCATCATCTGGCATTCCTGGATGTACTCTTCTCGCTGGATCCATTGCTCCCACTCTAAGGCCTCCAAAATAGGCTTGTACTGTAAGATTTTTGTCCGGACATCTCTGAAATATGTTTTGATATTCGTGTTGAGGGCTTTCTTTAAGGCCCATCGTCTTTTCGCGCGTTCCAGGACCTCGGTTTCGTAGAGCCCTGGAGGATTTTCGCCGGGAAGAACAGTTGGTAAGGAGAATAGTTCAAGTTCTTGTACATCCACTTCCTTAAAAACTTCTGGCAGATATGGCAGGGTTTGTGCCGAAGATTCTCTAAGAGAAAATGAATTGGTGAATCTCGGGTTATTCTTCTAATTTTAACTTACCTATAAAGCGTTTGTGTTTTTTGGTGTTTTTTTGGACTTTCATTTGCCAATTTTGACAAGGAAACGTGTTTGGGCCTCAGTTCAGTTCCCGGGGATGTCAAAGGGAACATTTTGACTTCGTGGGTAGATAATGTGGTATCTTTTTCGGTCATGAAGAGGATCCCTGGTGCTTTAAATTGGCATTCGCTGTCGGTCCGCGGAAGAGTTCCGACTCGGCGTTGGGCTGGATCGTTGGCTCCTAAAAAGAGAATCAGCTTAGAAGTAAAATTTTACTTTTTTCTAAAACCTACCTCCGGGAATTCTTAAATTGGGGGACGTAGTAATCAAACATGAGGAAAGACCCTGACCATGGCCCTTTCCCGACAGGACCTTGTTCTGCGGACATTTAGACGAGATTTTGTTTCGGGTTTGCCTTTGAGTATTTTTGTCTTCCACATTTATCCTGAGAACTTTCCCCATATTAAGACGTTTTCCGGGTCTCTGCATATTAAATGAAACACAAACCACTTTTTTTTATAACTAATTAATTATGTTTTTTATAATTTATTGGTTTTTAAGTGTATTTTTGTGGACATTAGAGTTTATAATGATTAAATTTCTAGTGAAATTTCCCTTCTCTTTTTCATGGCAACTTTGATGAAATTTTATGTCATTAAGATTGTATTTAAAACTCGATAATTTCCACCATGTCATCCCATTAAATAAATTATGTATGCTTATAAAATTTTATTGTTTTCTGTGTAAGATGTTCGTTGTAACGTGCATAGGACTGTTAAAATACGGATGTGATTTTTATTCATTTACTTCTTGAGTTGCGAAGTTGTGGCCTTTTGTCCGTAAACAACTGTAGACTGATCTGATGGCCCTGCGGTTAATGATGGTTTACCTTCAGTTTCGTGGATTTTCTCCATATCCGCTATAGATGGAGCAATCAAAACATCAGACTCGCTGGGTCCGAACCGATGATTCGCGTTGAACGCCAAACTAAAGTTGGATGATTTGTTACCCTCTTTGATGTCCGGGTCGTCCATGTGCTGCATTAATTTATTTTCCAGCATGTCTTTATCACTTTGCCTACTAATGTGCTCTACATTTACGGTAAAGAACCCGTCTTGATTTTGGTTCTCATTCAGCTCGCTTTCATCGTCTCGAAATTCATTTCCTAAAATTTGGGTAATAATGTCGAATGCAATGTTTTCGTAGCTCCGACGTGTGGACACCTCTGTGATAACTTCTTCAATGAGGTTATTGCCGTCCTCTTTTCGATTCTTTACGGATTCTGGTGGCATTCGTTTTTTGTTTATATGATCCTCATCTGAACCGGATGGCTTCACTTCTTCTACATATTTATTCTCCACTGTCTGGCCGTCTGGTCCAAGTTCATTTATATTTTGTTCTCTTTTATAATCTCTAATCTTCGAATCTTCCGTTTTTCCCATTTGACTGTCTAATGGTTCCTGATTTTCTTTCGCTGATTCTTGATTCTGTTGCGAATCTTGACTTTTCCCCAACGATGCGAATGTGTCTTTCTGTTTTCCCAATGCGAGCGTTTCTTTCTTTTTTTCTGAGTCAAGTTTTCCAGAGTGAAGTGAATCTCTTTGTTTTCCCGAGTCGAGGGAATCTCTCTGTTTTTGCAACTCGAGGGACTCTTTCTCGTTTTCCTTTAAAGTCCTCTTTGCCCTGTCGGGAATCATTTCGGTCATTGTGGGGAGCATTATTCTGTAGCCTCTGCCTTTAAGTATTTTCAAACGATTTTGATCGGAAATGTTATAAGTACTTTTTAAGCTAAAAATATCGTTGCTTTCCTGGTTCGTGTTGACGGCTGGTGTATATATTTGGGATCCTAAGAGAGTGTCGAGTCCAACGGAAACATCATCGGTTATATAATGGTCCAGGTTTTCTAACTCGCCTGTGATCTTGTCACCCTTCTGTTTCTTAATCATGTTCAGAATATTAGACCGAATGAATTCCGTATCCGGCATTGAGCTGACATTTCCTATTGAGAACATATCTTCATTTTCCTTCGCTCGTATGTCGTCCGAAGAGCCAATGTCGCCGTGGGACAGGAACGAGCACAGTTCAATTAATTCGGTGGTCGATAATGCAAGCTCCATGTTGTTCAGAATCTCCATGAATACGTTATCGACGAGGCTATTATAGATTTCATGAACTATCCGCTCATTGGGCTCCATCCAGCGTCTTCCTGGTACTGCCTGTCGAATGAGCTTCCTGATTATGGCTTCGGCCTCGTACCAGGATGGCTTCTGTGGAGTCTCACTCTCGCTGTCCGTGGAGAAGAGGTAGAGATCATTGTCAATCAGCCGGTCAATGAGGTCGCTCGTTAACGTGAAAGCAATATCGAAGTTGTCTAGTCCATTCCACATTTTCGGAAACAACACATCCTCCACTACGTATTTCACGACCATGAAGCTTTCGTGGTGACGCAGAACTTCGTCCAAGTCCGGGGAAACCATGTCCTTGAGCATCATTCGCAGGGGAACGAAAGTGAGGGGATTTTGGATCAACTTGAAGCTCTCCAGCCACCTTTCTATGTCGCCGTCAATCTGTCTGGCCAGATGTGTTGTATTTTCAACGGCAACTCCCTGAGCATAATTTTGCATGTCTGTAGTCAGAATACTTTTTATGTAGTCGTTGGATACTTTTTGGTTGATCGTGCTAGTTTTCTGGAACATTTCTTCATACAGCCTACGTATGTCATTCTCCCTCTGCCTTAATCCTGCCTCGGCAGCCTCGCGGCGCCAGCGCTCCTTTTGGGCTAACACCGCCAGTATATGCAACCTCCGCTGTTCCGTGAATCGCGCCATTTCCTCCGACAGGAACTGCATATACCAACCAATGTAGGTGCCCTCGAAGGAGTTCAGTATGTCCTCTATGGCCTTTTGATTATTCTCCGCCACAAGATATTTGGGATCATTGCAGCAATAAGAATTCAATTGGGGTTTCAAACGCCAGTCAGAAGGCGGCTTATGTGGCTCCTTGAACGATGCGTGAACGTCTATTTTTTGAGTTTCATAAAGGTTGTCCAGAGTGTTCAGTCGCGAATGCGAATGCTCTAAATGTACATAGGGTTTCACTCGTTTTCGCAGGCACCTCGGCGCCTCCTTGTCCTTAGTGGACTGGGTTCTTAAAGTTTTCAGTGTGTCAAACAGCTTCTGCAGAGTTTTTTCATTGCAGAAGTTTTGCTCGTACTCCCTCATATGCTCCTTTGGCTTGGACCACTTTTTAAGACTTCTGAAGGGACATTTCAGACTACTCATGTTCACCTGCTTTTCCAGATCGTCGATTCTCATGTCGAATGCCTTGCGTTCAGTTTTCGGCACGTAGCTTCGACGGGCTGGATCGACTCCGTGTCTCATAAGTGGCGCATAAAACTCGGAGCACGGGTTACTCAATGAATGCAGAGGGCTCTGCCTTTGCCACTTACGGGAGCTCTTGGACAGTGAAATCTCCAAGCGGTGCATTCCCCGATTATACTCCCTCTCGTTCTTCTGTAAGGCGGCTTGGCGACGCTTCTCGATCTCCTCACATGCTTTCTCAATCCGTGACTTGGAGGCGGAGTGCATCTCCTTCTCCCTCTTGTCGAACATCTTGATTACAATCTCCAGACGCATCATCTGGCACTCCTGTATGTACTCCTCCCGTTCGATCCACTGCTCCCACTCGAAGGCTTCTAATAGGGGCTTGTACTGCGACTTTATGGCTTTTTCTCTGGCATCTTTGAGAAGGACCCCCAAATTGGCCTTGAGTGCGTCTCTGAAGGTCCAGCGTTTCCTGGAGCGTTCCAGGACCTCGGCTTCATAGAGCCCTGGTGGCTTGTCGCCAGGAAGCACGGATGGCAATGAAAACAGCTCGAATGGTTTCACATTTTCCTTGTCAAGCACCTCTGGTAGGAAGGCCAGTGTCTGTGCCGAGGACTCCCTGGAAAGCAAATGGTTATAGTGAGCCATTCAAGTATTTTTGTCCACTTACCTATAAAGCGTTTGAGTTATTTGGTTCCTGAGAGGATTTTTATCCTCAAACTTTGGAAAGAAGTCACATTTCTCCCTCAGTTTGTTTGTAGAGGTTATGGAAGGAGGTATTGTAACCTCATGGGTTGTGACTTTGGGATATTTCCCAGATAGAAATTTGATTCCCGGGGCTTTTAGTTGGCATTCGCTGTCTGTCCGAGGTAGTTTTCCTGTCCGCCGCTTGGAGGGATCATTGGATCCTAAAAAAAAACACAATATTTTTGGAAACATTTTTGGAAACAATAATTTTAGCCAACCCACCACCAGTCATTCTCAAATGTGGGACAGAGGTGGTTAGACATGATGTTAGTTTGTGGCCAAGTTCCTTTTTTTCTTCTGGTGTTGTGAACAAAACTCGCAATGGCCTTTCCTGCCGTTCTTGTCTTTCCCTCTCAAGAACTTTTTTCTTTTCCTTCTCAGTATAGGGCATTATTTAATAAAATTGCTTAACTTCTCTTTTTTTGTGTTTTCAATGAACGAAAAGAAAAAGAAACGCAAATGTGTCTTTGGGTAGTTGTGTAGTTGTGTTTTCACCAAACTTGTTTCATTTCTAATTAAATTTAAGTAAGAACGGGCTACTAAGTTAACTATGAGGGAATACCCTGTACAATTTTTGAATGGGCATGCTAATTTTAAATCCATTATTCCATATTAACCAATCTAATATCCAACAGGCTTGGTCGTCATGTCTGCCGCTGTGGAAGCTGTCTACAAGTCCGTCTTGATAGCCAAAATACCGGCAATGTGGGCTGGAAAATCCTATCCAAGTCTTAAGCCACTGGGTAGCTATGTGACCGATTTTCTTCGGCGCCTTGATTTCCTGCAGGTGAGTAATTGATTTGTACCTGTGGGAAATATTAAATTTTCTATTCGAACAGCACTGGTTTGATCATGGAGCTCCCTCGACGTTCTGGCTGTCTGGCTTCTTCTTCACCCAGGCCTTTTTGACTGGCGCTCAGCAGAACTACGCCCGAAAATACGTAATATCCATAGATTTGCTAGCTTTCGACTACGAGGTCCTGTCGCTGGAAGAGACCCAAATCCAGGGCCTTAAAGCGCCTGAAGACGGCGTCTTCGTGTACGGAATATATCTGGAGGGCGCCCGGTGGGATCGCGTTGGCAAGTATCTGGCCGAATCGCGGCCTAGAGAACTGTTCGATACGATGCCTTTGATTTGGTTAAAGCCGCTTAAGCGGGTTGACCTGCCCGATCGCCACAACTACCTTTGTCCCTTGTACAAGACGGCAGAGCGGCGGGGAGTCCTGTCCACCACAGGCCACAGCACCAACTTTGTGGTGGCCATGTTGCTGCTTTGCAATCCCAAAACCCCGACCTCCCATTGGATCATTCGCGGAACGGCGCTGCTCTGCCAGCTGAGTTTCTAAAAGTTTTTGGTTTGTTCGATTTGAACGTATATATTTCTTAAGTATGTTTTGGAGGCTAAAATAAACGTAAAGTCTGAGCAACATAGAAAAAATAAATATAAAAAATATGTGCAATTGCCAGACTATTCTTTTCAGCTTTATAAGACCAGGCATCCAAGGTAGGTCCGACCAAATTTAATTAACAAATTTTTATTTTTTCAACCAGGAACAGTGAGATTTTTTTAAATTAATATAAGTAAGCAAGGTAAACGTATTTCAGGAACCTGTCATTAGCTCTTTATTTGCCATACTACTAGTGTCTAAAATTGAAACTGTGCCAAATGATGCGTATGAAAGTAACGAAGTTAACCGTTACCTATTAAATTATAAATGTTGGCTATGATCTAAGTTATCTAAAATTGAAGAGCTGCGAGTCTTTGGTTCCGTAGGTGTAGTAGGAATTAGGTGTTTCAGAATCCTCTTCATTTTCCAAGGACATAGTGGGGGAAAAGGCTAGAATTTCGTCCCCAAATGCAACTTCCTCTTTCACAATAGACTCTTTCCTGGAATATCTCCTAGAAGGTCTTTTGGAAAGTCTTCTGGAAGATCTATTGGAACCCTCGCCTGTTCCCTCATTCGCTTCAGGTTCCTGGGTTTCTAAATGAAGCGTCACGGTACTCTCACGAGGCGGTCCGCCAAAGAATGCACGGGAATGATGGGAACGCAGCATGGTCAGATTGTCGCCCTGTTCGCGAATATCCGTGACGCTAGTTACGCTAAATATGTCGGAGTCCGATGACAACTTCTCTGGTGTAATTGGTGATAGAACTTGTGCCCTGATCAACTTGTCGTCATGGATTTCGTCTGAACCATCGTTATCCATTTCGTCAGTTTTCAGTTCCGCGGTTATTTTTTCCTGATTGTACTTCTTTATGAGATTCAGCAACTGAGCGTGCAGAACCAACGAGTCTGCCGCACAAATGGCGTCGGTTGCATCGACTGAAGCGACTTCTTTATTTATAATCCGACCTTTTGACTTTTTAGCAGTTTCGTCGGTGAAACGGAAGACATCGTCCTCCGAGCACAATGACAGCAGTTCGCTAGATCCCAATGGCGGGACATTCTCGGCCTTGAAGATGATTGCGTCAAAAATTTCGTCGAATAGGTCCTTATAGGTGGCTTCCACAACCACCTCGTCTTCTTCTTTCCACCTCTTTCCGGGAACCGCATACCGTATGAGCTTCCGCAATATGGCATGGACCTCGACCCATGATTTTGGTTGGCCGGTTTCGCTTTCACTGTCTGAGGAAAAGAGGTAGAGGTCGTTGTCAATCAACCGATCAATAAGGTCGCTTGTCAAGGTGGTGGCTATGTCGAAGGGCTCCAGCAGCTTCCACACATTGTCAAAGATCACGTCCTCCACTATATATTGTGAAATCAGAGTCTTCTCGTGGTGTATGAGAGCAGCATCCATGTTCGGGGATACCATGTCGCGAAGCATAAGTCTTAGTGGGGCGAAAGTCAAGGGATTCTGGATAAGCTTGAAGCTTTCCAGCCACCGTTCGATATCCTCATCTATTTTCATCGCTTCTTCAGTAGTTTCCTGCTCAGCTAGGTTTTCCACGATGTTCTTCACATCTGTTGATAGAATCCTTTCGATGTACGCATTGGAAAGCTCCTGGTGGAGGGAGTTGCAGTTCTGGAACAACTCCTCGTATAGCAATCGAACGTTGTTCTCCTTCTGCCGGATGCCAGCCTCCTGGGCTTCGCGGCGCCAGCGCTCCTTCTGAGCCAGGATAGAGAAGAAGTGGAGCTTACGCTGCTCCTTGAGTCGTGTCATTTCGTCAGCCAGAAACTGCATAATCCAACCAATATAATTGCCTTCGTAGGTTCTGATTAGGGCCTCAAAGTCCAGCTGGCTCTTTCCCTCAAGTTTTCCTGTGACGGGAAACGGGCGCGTATCCTGCATGGATTTATTTTTCTGATGTCTCGGTGACACGGTCTGTCTGGTCTTTCTGCTGTCGTATTGCCCAGTGAAACGGAAGCTATCATACGAATCACCACTGTCAAATGGAGCGGCCTCTCTTTGGATTCGCGTCTTAAGGCACTCAGGAGCTTCCCTTGCCAAGTCTTGTTGCGTTCTCAGAGTTTTCAAGGACTCATAAAGCTTCTGGAGGTTGTCGTCATTGCAGAAGTTCTGCTCATACTCCCTGACGTATTCCTTGGGCGTCGACCAATCCTTAAGCTTTCTAAATGGACACTGAATATTCTTCATATTGACTTTCTTTTCCAGATCGTCGATCCTCATATCGAATGCCTTGTGTCCGGTGGTGGGAGCGAAGTTGCGTCGAGACGGGTCCACCCCATGGCGTATCATGGGTCCGTAAAACTCGGAGCAGGGCGATCCCAAGGCGAGTAGCGTGTCCTGCTTCTCCCACTTCCGGGAGGTCTTGGCCAGCTGCATGGTTATGCGCCGCATGCCACGCTGGTACTCGATCTCGTTCTTGCGCAGCCCTGCCTGACGGCGCTTCTCAATCCGCTCACAGGCCTGCTCAATTCGGGCATTGGAAGAGGCGTGCATTTCCTTCTCCCGCTTGTTGAACATCTTGATCACGATCTCCAGCCGCATCATCTGGCACTCCTGAATGGACTCCTCGCGCTCGATCCACTGCTCCCATTCGAAGGCCTCTAGGATGGGCTTGTACTTGGTTTTAATCTCGAACTCCCTGGCCTCATTGAATAGGCTTTGAAAGTTGTGTTTAAGAGCATCTCTGAAGAGCCACCGACGACGGGATCGTTCCAGGATCTCTACCTCCTGAAGGCCTGGAGGCTTGTCTCCCGGCAGCACCTGAGACAGAGAGAACAGCTCAAGCTTTTGACTCTTCTCAGCCTCTTGTATCTCCGGCAAATAGGCCAAGGTCTGTGCAGAGGACTCCCTATAAAAAGGGCATGAGTTTTTTGTCTATTAATGGTATCAAAGAAACTTACCTATATAGCGTTTGTGTGGTCTGATCCTTGAAAGGACTATTGTCGTAAAACTTTGGAAAGAAGTCGCATTTGTTCTTCAGCTCTTTGCGGATCGGTTTTGGAGGAACTAACTTGAGAACTTGGGAAGTACAGTTTTCATTTCGTTCCCTGAGAAAGTGCATCCCCGGCGAATGGAACCGACATTCGCTGTCCGTGCGAGGAAGTTTTCCAACATCGCGTTCGGCAGGATTGTTTTCACCTGATAATTAGTGAATATAGTTATTTTTAATTAAGTTAAATCTTTTTTCCATGCTGGACCCACCGCCGCATACTCTTGTATCCGAGGACTTTGTTATGAGACATGAGGTGAGACCCAGTCCAATCTGCACATCTCTTTCTTTGACTTTGGGCAATGATTGGCCGCCAGAGGATCTCGGCTTCTTCGCCTGAATGAATGTGACGCGTTTCTTCTGCTTGGACTCATCCTCCTTCCTGGGCGAAGTCAAACCAACGGGCTTCAACTCACGATTTTCCTGGATGAACTGAAGGATTCGATCGCTCCGCGACTGTTTGTCCTTAACCGGAGGCATTTTAAGTCAAATTTGTTGTCTAGTGTTCATATGAATTGGTTGTATTTGCGTATGAGTTATGATGTGACGTTTTGCTCAGTCGGTAGACAAACAGATTACTTGGTTGACCTGTTCGCCCCAGCTTTGGTGGGTGAGTAAGAAAAATATTGGGTTAGTCAGTCAGTCAGTAAACAGTTTGCGGAATATCCTGGCAACCGATCCGCTGTTAGGGGGTCGACCGTGTTTGGTGGCCTAATCGATTTGGGCTTGGCCGGGGTTGTGTGCATTCCACCATAAAGAAAATCCTCTTTATTTGTTTGTGTATAAACGTATTTTTTTGTTTCATATTATATAAGATATTATTAAAAGACATACTATTGCTAGCAAAATTCGAAATACCTTTAAAGAATTAGTTAATTTGACACCGCGAACCGATATCTTTAAGCATGGACTCTACATTGTCATCATCATTACGAGCTTTTGACAGATCAAAAACACTTAATAAACGTTCGTCACCGACAACCTGGTCACTTTCCACATTAACAAGCTCGGGATTAGGAATGGTTTCGTTCTCGCCAAGAGCCAAGAGATCGATTCCCGAAGCACTCTTCCTTAGGACTCCGGTGGGATCTTCAAATACTTGTGGAGGTTTAATAAGCAACTTATCTTCAAACTCGAACTCGACTACATTATACTCGAACCCTGCGACCGGGTCCCGCCATTTAAGAATCAATTCAACGAGGATGCTGTCCAACATTTCTTCGTATATGCCGTTAATAATCCGCTCAGTTTCCTCTTTCCAGCGCTTTCCAGGCACTGACTGACGTATCAACTTACGAATGATGGCACGGGCCTCGTACCAAGACGGCTTGTGGTCGGTATCGCTCTCGCTGTCCGTGGAGAAGAGGTACAGGTCGTTGTCGATGAGGCGATCAATGAGGTCGCTGCTCAAGGTGGTGGCTATGTCGAAGGGCTCCAGGAGCTTCCACACATTGTCGAAGATCACCTCCTCCACTATGTATTGGGAAATCAGAAACTTCTCGTGGTGTATGAGAGCAGCATCCATGTTCGGGGATACCATGTCGCGAAGCATAAGTCTTAGTGGGGTAAAAGTTAATGGATTCTGGATAAGTTTAAAGCTCTCCAACCACCGTTCGATATCCTCATCTATTTTCATCGCATCTTCAGTAGTTTTCTGCTCAGCTAGGTTTCCAACGATATGTTTCACATCCGTTGATAAAATCCCTTTTATGTACGCATTGGAGAGCTCCTGGTGGAGGGAGTTGCAGTTCTGGAACAACTCCTCGTATAGCAATCGAACGTTGTTCTCCTTCTGCCGGATGCCAGCCTCCTGGGCTTCGCGGCGCCAGCGCTCTTTCTGAGCTAGGATAGAAAAGAAGTGCAGCTTACGCTGCTCCTTGAGTCGTGTCATTTCATCATCTAGAAATTGCATAATCCAACCGATGTAATTGCCTTCGTACGTTTTGATGATGGTCTCGAATTTCTCCTGGTCCGTATCATCAATCCTTTTAAAGGGCGACTTGGGCGGCTTCGGCATTGTTTCATTTTTATGCCATGGAGTTAATGATTTAGCCTTTCTGCTGTCGTATTGCCCAGTGAAACGGAAGCTATCATACGAATCACCACTGTCAAATGGAACGGCCTCTCGTTGGATTCGCGTCTTAAGGCACTCAGGAGCTTCCCTTGCCAAGTCTTGTTGCGTTCTCAGAGTTTTCAAGGACTCATAAAGCTTCTGGAGGTTGTCGTCATTGCAGAAGTTCTGCTCATACTCCCTGACGTATTCCTTGGGCGTCGACCAATCCTTAAGCTTTCTAAATGGACACTGAATATTCTTCATATTGACTTTCTTTTCCAGATCGTCGATCCTCATATCGAATGCCTTGTGTCCGGTGGTGGGGGCGAAGTTGCGTCGAGACGGGTCCACCCCATGGCGTATCATGGGTCCGTAAAACTCGGAGCAGGGCGATCCCAAGGCGAGTAGCGTGTCCTGCTTCTCCCACTTCCGGGAGGTCTTGGCCAGCTGCATGGTTATGCGCCGCATGCCACGCTGGTACTCGATCTCGTTCTTGCGCAGCCCTGCCTGACGGCGCTTCTCAATCCGCTCACAGGCCTGCTCAATTCGGGCATTGGAAGAGGCGTGCATTTCCTTCTCCCGCTTGTTGAACATCTTGATCACGATCTCCAGCCGCATCATCTGGCACTCCTGAATGGACTCCTCGCGCTCGATCCACTGCTCCCATTCGAAGGCCTCTAGGATGGGCTTGTACTTGGTTTTAATCTCAAACTCCCTGGCCTCATTGAATAGGCTTTGAAAGTTGTGTTTAAGAGCATCTCTGAAGAGCCACCGACGACGGGATCGTTCCAGGATCTCTACCTCCTGAAGGCCTGGAGGCTTGTCTCCCGGCAGCACCTGAGACAGAGAGAACAGCTCAAGCTTTTGACTCTTCTCAGCCTCTTGTATCTCCGGCAAATAGGCCAAGGTCTGTGCAGAGGACTCCCTATAAAAAGGGCATGAGTTTTTTGTCTATTAATGGTATCAAAGAAACTTACCTATATAGCGTTTGTGTGGTCTGATCCTTGAAAGGACTATTGTCGTAAAACTTTGGAAAGAAGTCGCATTTGTTCTTCAGCTCTTTGCGGATCGGTTTTGGAGGAACTAACTTGAGAACTTGGGAAGTACAGTTTTCATTTCGTTCCCTGAGAAAGTGCATCCCCGGCGAATGGAACCGACATTCGCTGTCCGTGCGAGGAAGTTTTCCAACATCGCGTTCGGCAGGATTGTTTTCACCTGATAATTAGTGAATATAGTTATTTTTAATTAAGTTAAATCTTTTTTCCATGCTGGACCCACCGCCGCATACTCTTGTATCCGAGGACTTTGTTATGAGACATGAGGTGAGACCCAGTCCAATCTGCACATCTCTTTCTTTGACTTTGGGCAATGATTGGCCGCCAGAGGATCTCGGCTTCTTTGCCTGGATGAATGTGACGCGTTTCTTCTGCTTGGAGTCATCCTCTTTCCTGGGCGAAGTCAAACCAACGGGCTTCAACTCACGATTTTCCTGGATGAACTGAAGAATCCGATCTTTCCGCGACTGTTTGTCCTTTAATGGAGGCATTTTCAAAAGCAAAGTGTTTGTGTATGTGGATTTTTAGAATGTGAGTGACTTGCGTGTGAGTTATTGCTTTTAGTTGTTACGTGAAGTGTCTACTAAGTTTATTTAGGTTATTAGGTTGAAAAATATTGAGTTAGACTTCCCACCAGGGACCTGATTAGTGGTAGGTCGATAGATAATTCAATAAGCCATTAACAGAAAATCTTTCTTATTTATGTGTAAAAATGTGTTTATTGGTCTGTTTATACAAATAATAAAAATATATAATAATCTAGTAAAATTCAAAATCCCTTCGTTATTGCCGCATTTGAATTTTTCCCATTTTGTTAGTTGATTGCGCATTTCCAACCGACTTGCAGATCCGTATGACTGCTTGCATTATTTGCGTCCTCATTTGTGTCTTCCTTTTCGCTTAACAAGGATTCGGTCTTATCGTCCTGATCGTCGTCCATATTATCATCGTCCCCTTCGTTAATTAGGTCTGTTACAAAAAGGCTCTGATTGACTCGTTTGGTTGATAAGTCAGTTCTTATAGGAATCTTTTCAGCTGTTTTCTCCTCGATGAATTCCTCATATTCTTGGCAGTTGATCCGTACTTGGGAATCGTGTTTGGGGGGGTGGTATTGTAAAAGTAACTGAACAAAGATGTCGTCCAACATATCGTCATATATATCGTGAACAATCCGCTCGTTCTCCTCTTTCCAGCGCTTTCCGGGCACTGAGTGACGAATAAGTTTCCTGATGATGGCCTGAGCCTCGTACCAGGAGGGCTTGTGATCGGAATCGCTCTCACTGTCTGTGGAAAATAGGTAGAGGTCGTTGTCGATAAGGCGATCGATGAGGTCACTAGTCAAGGTGCTGGCAACGTCGAAGGGCTCCAGCTCCTGCCACACCCTATCAAAGATCACTTCCTCCACAATGTACTGGGCCACCATGGCGTTTTCGTGCTTAACTACAGCGGCATCCAAGTCCGGGCATACCATGTCGCGGAGCATAAGCCGCAGCGGGACAAAGGTTAAAGGATTCTGGATGAGCTTAAAGCTCTCCAGCCAGCGCTCGATGTCCCGGTCGATTTGCCGGGCCATCTCAGTCACAGTTTTCGACGTCTCGTTGGCGGCAATCGCTGCCACGTCGTTTCTGAGGATGTCTTTGATGAAGAGATCGGTGACCTCGTGGTTTACATAAATGCTTTGCTGGAACATCTCCTCATACAGCATCCGCAAGTCATTTTCTTTTTGTCTATATCCTGATTCGATGGCCTCGCGGCGCCAACGCTTTTTCTGGGACAGGATGGCGAAGGCGTGGAGGCGTCTCTGCTCCTCCATCCGATTCGATTCCTCAAAGAGAAACTCCATTAGGTTGCCGATCATTTTGCCCTCGTGGGCGCCGACCAAGATCTCCATGTTGACATTTTGGATTTCTCGTTCTATATTCTTATCAAAATTTGAAATCGGTATTTTAGGTTTGTGTGAAGGGCGTGGATCCCACGGCTTTAGCGTTCCTCTACCGTAGAAGAATGGTGGGGGGTGATCGTAAGAAACTGTTGAATCTCCGCGGTTATCTGCGAACTTTGCCCAATCAACTTTTTCTTTCAGGCACTGGGGCGCATCGATGCGGAGATCTCCGTGTTTCCTCAGGGTCTTTAGGAACACATAGAGGCTCTGTAGGTTGGCGTCCGTGCAGAAATTCCTTTCATATTCGCGGGTCAGCTGCTTAGGCTGGGCCCAGTCGTGCAGCTTCCTGAAGGGGCACTTTAGTTGGTTCATGTTCACCTGCTTCTCCAGCTGATCGATCCGCATGTCAAAGGCTCGACGCCCAGCGTTCGGCTCGAAGTTTCGACGGACGGGGTCCACGCCGTACCGGCGGATCGGTGCGTAGAACTCGGAGCAGCGCGATCCCAAGGCGTGCAGTGTTTCAGGTTTCTCCCACTTCCGGGAGGTTTTGGTAAGTTGCATGGTTATCCGTCGCATGCCGCGCTGGTACTCGATCTCGTTCTTACGGAGGTCCGCCTGGCGCCGTTTCTCGATGCGCTCACAGGCCTGCTCGATTCGCCTCTTGGAGGCGGCATGCATCTCCTTCTCCCGTTTGTCGAACATCTTGATCACGATTTCCAGTCGCAGCATCTGACACTCCTGGATGTACTCCTCCCGTTGTATCCACTCTGACCACTCGAAGGCCTCTAGCAGGTTCTTGTACTTCTGGAACTCCAATTTCCGGGCATCTGCCTGCCGTAACTTTATATTGCTTCTCATGGCCATCAGAAGAGCGCGGCGCTTGTTGGCCCGCTCGAAGACGTCTACCTCGTAGGCTCCCGGAGGCCCGTCTCCCGGCAGTATTGAGGGCAGAGTGAAGAGCTCCAGGGCTTGGTCCAAATCTTCGGTCTCAAAGGCCTCCGGAAGGTAGGGCAGGGTTTGCGCCGAGGATTCCCTTGAATGGAAAGCAACCGTTATATTATGTTTCTCAATAGACTTGCCGCCCTACCTGTAAAGCGTCTGCGTGGTCTGATCTTTGTTCGGATGAGGATATTCATATTTGGGAAAGAAGTCGCACTTGTTCTTCAGCTGTTTTAGTGGTTGGGGGTTGACCAGCTCCAGAACACTTATCGCTACATTGGAGCTTCTTTTCTGAAGGAAACTCTGTCCAGGGGCGTGGAACCGACATTCACTATCTGTGCGCGGAATCTTTCCAGCTGGCTTGATTGTGCCTGGAAGTGGATATATTTAGCATGGTGGAGCACAGGTTCTTGGCCCAGACTTACCTCCTGTTAAACGCAGGTCCATTGTAGGCGTTGAGATCAGACATGATGCCAGTTCTGCATCCTTTTTCGAAGCTCGACTCTTGTCATTCAAACGCGATTCTTTTATTCGGTTCTCCTCGATGAATCGCATAATCCGCTCCTTGCGCTCCTCCTGCACGGAATTGGACATTTTTTGTTTGCGGTTCCGCATTTTTGTCTCCAGTGATTATTGTCCGAATTTTTGGTTGAATTCTGTTTGGGAGGAGTGTTCAATGCTGCCTGCTTGATTCAAACTAAAATATTTTCAATATTTTGAATAATGACTGTGGGCGAAAGAGTGTGCTTATTGGATATTATTTTGTCTCAATTATGATTAAAATTTCCCTTTTCCAGGCAGAGATCTAAATCCTAATGGGCTCGGCTCATCAATATCAATTTGGGGCATTGAAACGGTCAACATTTGCGCAACAATCCCAGAGCAATCAGGGACTTGGATGAGGCGGAAGACTTTACAGGTTTCACCCAACCCGCCTGCCAGGACGTTAATCATTTATTATCCGACATGTCTGTGATTATTTAGCTTTTTGTCTCTACTCGCCCATATTTCATTTTCTTCAGGGGCTTTAAATTTTTTAAGTCACAGAAGATGTTCCAGCTTCACCCCCACCATCCCTTCTGCAACTAATTTTGTGTAATAATTTATGAGCAAAGTTTCCCCGAGGGTAGGAAATGCTTTTCGATAAGAAGTGTTTTTGACGATTAAGCACAACACTCGAGCAAGTTGGGAGCCGTAAATTGTTGTTTTCCAGAAGGGAGCTAGCCCGGGGGTTTTAAGCATTTGAGAGAGTCTTCGGTGGGCAATTTAATGCGGCACTTGTTCCAAAGCCATGCCGAGCAGGCGATTTTTTTTCGGATAGGGACCTGGTCCTAAAAACTTGACCCATTTTGACAGCTTCACAGATTGCCAACTTTTAATTGGCATCAATTTTTATCAACTCGGAGAACAACTCTTCTCGAAGCTGCAATTGAGGACTCATGTTCGTGCTTAGCAGGCCCATTAATTATAGCCTCAAAGCCTCAAACACTGAAAGGCTGAAAGCCCCCTCCTGCACTTGCCTATTAATTACCTTTGCTAAGCATTTTCCCATTTATCAGACCGGGATTCGGTTCCTGGCGAAAAGGTTTTCGGAACGATTTCAGGAGCCTGCAGGATGCCTGCGTGACCCCATCAAAAATAATGATGCCAATTAGCCGTCAGAGTTTTCGCCGAATATTTAAACCGATTAGAGGGCCAATGCCAATATCTTTTCCACAAGAGCACAGAATACCAGGAAAAGCCTTTTAAAATTATATTTTTACACTGAGCGGACAGATGGAAAGCAGATTTCTGAAACTAGTTTATTTTGATTTCTACCCTTTTTTATACTGTACTATACTGTTTTCAAAGAACACTCCTCTTCAAAGAACAGTCTTTAAATATGTTTTAATTAAACACATTATTGGGATATTTTAAATTTTGTATTTTTCAACCGTTCCCGAAACCATGAGCTAATTGTAATTAGTTATTTCTTTGTGTTGCCTCGTTTTAATGTTATTTTTCGAAGGTGTGGGTGGAGATGCTGGGTCTTTTCTATTTTCATTTTCCAAATAATGCGTATTTATGAGTAAACAATGAAATTATATTTACTTTTACTCTGTCAATATTTGCATGCAATTAATTTTCCCAGCCCGGGCAGGAAGCAGGAGGTTGGAGAAAACTGGGGGCCACCATCACATCACCATGAGGAGGAGCGAGCAGTGAAAAATCAAAACCAAGCGAAGCATGGAGCGAGGGCAAAGTGCCGTAACGTGTGCAGGGAGCACTTTCCATGGACCCGTCTCCAGGACATCCCATTACCCAAGTACCCAAACACCCAGCAAACCCCCCCACCCCAGGGTCTGCCGCAATTTACTTTAAAAGTATTGCTAACGAAGGAATCGAAGACGAGTGGCTGGCATCTAGTCCTTTGTTGTTGGAGGTCCTGTTATTATTGTATCTGACGCTGATGATGGGCGATGATAACGAGATACTCGGCTCCGCTTTGCTCTGTGCTCCGGAGAAGTTTGCCAAGTTGCCGGGCTTCCTTTGGGCGCATCCTTTGTGGTCGGTCGTTCGGGTCGTGGCAGGACCTCTTGCCGGAAAGTTCTGGCTAATGCCAGCCGCATTTCACCTTCCCTTGGTTGCCCGCCAACAAAGTTCGTTTTGCATGCTTTCGACTTTTTTAATTAAATCTTCGAGCAGAAGACAAATAGAATTGGCTAAAGTGCGGCCGAAATATTGGGAAATGTTGGCTAAAAGGGAGAGGGCTGATGCTGCACCCTCCATCTCTACCCCTGAAAAATGAAGCCATTAAACCACATCCAACTCGTTTCGTTTAATGGCCTGGCCGTTTAAATTTTCAGGCCTCGCCGAAATAACAACAAGAAAGGGATCTTTGGATTCGCTTGGCTTGATTTTATGTTATCAAAAATATTTTCAGGCACTTGAATTAATTTATAGCTCCACGACGCACTCCCGTTCGGAAAGGCTAAATCATTGTTCTTCTGGAAGAGAGCTTATCAGATATGCCTCTAATCAGAGGCGGAACAAAGGAAGTTGAAAATAATTTTGTTTTTAATCAAATTAATTCAGGCATAAAATTCTTAAATCCAATGAAAATTGTGGGATTTTTTATTGTTTTATTTTTTATACATTTTATAGTTAATGAATTCTTAGGCTACGCCTCTGATTCGAGCCAAATAAATGTTCTAAGCGCAAAAAATTGTAAATCAATATTTATTGTAATGGGCATGGCTTCAACATATAAACGTGCTGTGAAATAATAGGGTAAGCCTCTAAAAAGAGGTTGATAAATATTTACTAAAGCTAACTATGTTTTTAATACAAGTAATACATTTAAATTACATAAATATCTTCCTGGAATTAATCGATAGAAAGTATGTGTAGATGGAAAGCTTTACATTTTATTAAGTTTTTATTCTCTTAAGAAAGTTATTTATTTTTAGAGAGCATCAAATATTCGACCCAGTAAAATTGTCACTTTCTATTCCCATTTTTTTCTGTTTTTTTGGGGGGTTGGCTTTGTGTGTGGTTTTGCCTTTCGCGCTTATGTCGTAAAATTTATGACACGAAATGTTTTGGCATTACTTTCGGAGGGTTTATCTGCGGCCATGTAGCACTCGCAAAGGTGGGCGGCCTGTTAGGTAGGCGTGGCATGTGGTTTCGCCCAGCCCTTCGTGGCTTGTTATTCTCGATTTGGGACAAACATAAAAAACAGCGACCATATTTATTTATACTATATGCACCCTACATCCATACATGTATTTGTATGTGAATATGAAAATTTTTAGATTTATGCTCGGAAATTTGCATTTTTTTCCGTTCGTCCTGCTGCTTTGAATTGTTTTGGTTTGGAAGGCTTCGAAAGGGATTGGGTTTCGGTGATTTCCATGGATTTTGGGGGGCGGCCATCGTCGTCGGTTAGCCATTTATCAACTACTTCGCTTCGAAGGCAACTTTCGGGCCAAAACATAAAATTGCACTTATGCAGCGCCAATCTAGCCATAACCAACCAGCCATAACCAAAGCCCAGCCAAGTGCATGTGGGTTCCTCCTTCGTCCTTCATCCTTCGTCCTGACATCCTCTTGGGATACGGAACAGGGAAAACTATTCTCGCACATCTTCAGTTTGGCTGTGTGTTTTTTTTGCTCCTTTGCCGGAGACTGCCGGAGAGTGTAGTTTGTGGATACATCCCATTCCCGGAACACAGATCCTGGATCCTGGATCCCGAATGGCTGGAAGCCGCATAAATTGCTTTAGCACCAAAGGGATTTGTGTCAAAATCAGACCAAAACATCCAGCCCAAAGACAAGAAGCCTTCACTCCGTTTATTCGGTTTGGTGTCTATGCGAAATAGAAGAAGTCTGTCCGGATTTATGATGGAGGAGCCATTCCATTCAAAGGGAGTTTCCTAGAAAACAGGTCCATTCATGGGAGAATAAGAAGTACTCTGCAAAAAAGAGGTTCCATAGATATTGAATGAAGTATTATTAAACCGAAAGTAGAACACTAAACCGTATTTTAATTCCCTTCAAATCTTGTTAGACTACCTTCCTAGTTAGCTTTAAGAAAAAAAGCCTGAAAAATAACATATTCCCTTTATTTTGGAAACTCAGCCAGGTTCATTAGAAATGTATGAGACCCTCGCTAATGGCTTCCAGCAGAAAAGGGAATCCATGGCAAAGTTTTGCCTTAATTTTAAGCATTTTGTGTTGCTTCTCCGGGCAGAAAGTTTTTCCGCTTCAATGGACGGAGGCAGAAAAAGCGGCGCCCCTCCACACATATGGGCGGATACATATCCGGATCCGGATATACACACCTACGTATGCGTATGTGTACATATATGGGATCTTGTGGTTGTGTGGGTGGTGTGGCAGCCATATTACGCTCTAGCAAATCAGCTTACAACTTAAATTGAGGCACTTTCGTTTAGCTTCACTTTGCATGGTCGCTCCTTTGCCGCACATATCCTTGAGCGCCTTTGGCAGAGGAGGCCTTTTCCAAAAGCATCTCAAGCAGGAGCAGGAGCCGTGTACGTGGAGTTGAAAGGAAGCAAACAAACCGCCAGTGGCACAATTTAGTTCCTCAGGGAACATCCTAAAGTATTCCCTGTTGTTGTTGCAATTTCGGCCATTTTTTTGCTGGGGCTGGGGCGAGGGCGGAAAGAACTTTTCACTTGCTCCATTTACCAGAATATTTCTTCAGCATCAGTACATATATAGAAATAAATCAAGGGATTTTTGGGATTTTGGTTATTTTTTCTTTGTGCTTCGTTTGATTTCGTTTCGCTCCTTGCTTTTCCTATGCCGCTTTCCACCGTCATCCCCAGCCCATTTTCCGACATATGAGCTGCTCCCGACGGGGCATTAGTTTGGAAAATTGTTTAGTCCACCGCAGGGCTAAGCAACAACTTGTTGTGGTCTCCCTTGCCGAATTGTGGCCAAAAGCTGTTATACAAATACAATGCAATTAAGGCCGATTTTCAGTTTCATGAATCCAAAAAGTTTTATTTACTCTAAAATTAAATGGGATACAAGTTGATTTGTGTCCTGAACAGGGCCAAGAAGACTCTGTCGAGAAAGTAACTTTTGAAAAATCAAGTACATTATACTAATTAGCGACTGGCAGGGTAAACTATAGAATTGATTCGAGTCCAATAGTGCTTAGTACTTAGTGTTAATTAAAGCAACATTTGCTGCACAGCTTTCGGTTAATCAAGCGAAAAGCCAACAGGAGCGACAGGAGCAAGCACAAGGTTCTGTACATTATTGATAATTTGCCGCATGTCGAGTCCTGTTTAATTAGGACTGTAAGTGGGGAGATGTGCCCTGCCCCAGCCACAGCCATGACATGTCTTTGATGTTGGCTGAATGTCCTTTGTCAAATGCGGTTAATTAAATGTACTCACATATTAGCAGCAGTATTTCAAACATTTTATTTGGCATCTGTTGACGTTGATGGTAATGTTTCTGCAAGTAGCATCTGAAAATGAGCACGAAAATTACTTTTACGGAAAATGTGACAGCTATCGAATGACAAAAAGTTGAAATTGGAAAATTACAAAGGATGTTTGGTGTCCGGCCGAGTGGAAAATGCGTTTCAAAGAGTTTCAATGGGTTTCAATGGAAATTGCGTAAAATTTCATCGAAACCAGGTTCTGCCAGAGCAGGCATGGATATGAATATGAAATGGAAATCGAACCTGCTCTGCAATTTTTCAGATTTCGGAAAATGGCTTCAGGGCATTAAAACTAATTACTTTGTAATTGAATCTGTTCCTGACCAAAGCCCTAGTTCATAGGAAGCGAATGCGGTATCTCTGGCAACAGTGCGTATGAGTAACAAAGGCTTTGCAAATGCATTCGCCTGCAGCCTCAAAATATTGTGTTACTTCCATTTCTCGGAAAATGGGTGAGGAAATGAGAAGGGGGAACTTAAACCACATTCACGAACCATTATTAAGCCATTTTAAATATTTACCTTTAAGCCCGTCACGGACATTATATCCATCGCTATAACGAAATCGAATTAAGAGGAAATTTTCAACTCTGCCCGTGTCTAATGGCGATAGACAAACGAATAAATGGAATAAATCAAATATGTCCCCTGGCCGCCAAATGCTGTTCAAATCAAACTGACTGTCGGCCAGCATTTGACATTTAATTAAATAAGAGTCGCAGTTGGCCATGTTGGAATGTGGGTTGTGGACTATATATACCATAGAGGGCTACCAGTGAGGTGATGGTATCCTGTGAACCTCCCTGGCTGAGGGAGGAAGAGTAAGTGCATAACTTTTCCACCTACATTTTTCGAGCATGTTGCCCTTTTTGTTTATTTGCGGAACTTTTTTCATTTTCATTTATTTGCCATGCTGGTCACAGCTGCGTGAGTGCGCACTTCCTTCGTAATATTTCCTTTTTTTTGCCTCAGTTTCTCCTGGCTGCCTTTGCTTTGTGACAGCTCATAAAATGTGAGCGACACGCATTAAAAGTGTATGCCTCTAAGTAGCGGGGAGGGGCTTGGAAGGGGGTGTTGGATTTGACACTGAAGAATGGCCTCTGGGGCCAGTGTTGCGCTCCTGTTTTACTACAGGTCCTGGGTGCTGCTCCTGTTTGGCTCCGGGCAGGAGCCGGGGACGTGCCGTGGTCGGGGCCATATTATGATGAGCCGGCAAAGAGCAATATGAAAATGAGGAAAAACATTGCACACTGGCGCCGCAGGCTGGTGCGGAAGGTCCTTCTGCCCCCGCAAGGATATTTCTTAATAAGCAGAAGAGCTTGCTAGGGCTGGGCCGGAGCTAATGCCGTCTATAAAAGCGGATTGAACACCTAAATAGTCCAGGCATTTATTTAATTGAAATCTGTGCGAGAGCCCATTAAATGTTTGCTCATTTATCACGAGCCCGTGCCGGAATATTAAATTTGCTCAAGATTATCCAAATCTTTGTACACATTCCAAGGACATCCTGGCCCGCAGGATGCCCAAGATTCATAATGTAAATTAAAGCTGGCTGGTAGATTCCTTGATTGTGGAATGTTTTCTGAGATTTTATTAAATTACGAGGCCCGGAGCTCGAGCTTGAGGGTTATCTTAGTTTATGAAAACTTTGCAGGACTCTTGATGAATATTTTCGGGGCTTAACATAACAATTACAAATAATTGCCACTGTTAAATGGCGCCTTAATTTTCCATTTAATTATATGGCCCCATAACGATCTGTATACACTCATCCCGGCCCATCCCACATCCTCGCCAGTCGGACTTTATTTTATATTAATTATCGCGCTATTGAAAGACGGGGATTTTTGGTGTTTTATTTTATTTCATGCATATTTGTCTGACTGGCCTATTGCTTTTTTCTGCTTTTTTGGTTTTTTATTTGCATCGCGTGTCCTGGCAGCCATTTTGTGCGCAATTAAATTGCGTAAGCGTTTATTGCCCCCGGGTGTATATGGATTTTATATTTGTATATTATGCTTTCAACGTTTTTATTTTTATTTTTAATTGGTTTGGTTGCCGTTGGATTTGTACTCTTTGTTGTTGTTTTTTCGGGCCTTTTAATGAGCCAGTTGCCATGCAGCATTAATGGCAAAGAGCCCACACTCTTAAAAACGCGACAAAAAAGTAAAGTCCCACCCATTCCCTGTACAAAGCGAAACAGTTTTTAAATGAAGTGTTGCTTCATTAAATATGAAAATTAATGCTATTTATTTTGATTAAAAATTCATTTGCATTGCATTTCCTAAAAGTTATCCAATAGTCGAGGGCACCCATGCATAAAAATTCGCCCATAATGTCGGGAATCATTTGCGATGTTTGATTTGCTTATCGAAGCGAATGATAATTTGCATTAAGAAGATCCTTAAAAAGTGTCTTTTCTAAAGCCCTATTTTACAAAATTTTATTTAAAGCATTTACAACTTAGTTTCGGCATCATCACCTTCATTTTTGAGAGTCAAATTCGACTGGAAGTTTATGCAAAAACTTCAAATGACCTAACTTTGTGATGTAAATTTTGGGCGGCTTCCCCTCGAAAAAGGGTGAAACATTAATCAAAAACCCAGCCTGGTGGCAGAAGCCCTTCATAAAAATTCAAATAAAATTTAAGGAATTTAAAGCATTGACAATTTTCAGTTCGGAGCTGCCAAGGATACGGTTTTATGATGCGTGAACCATTAAAAATCATATAAAAAATTCCCCTTTGAGATCCAATGCAATCCCCGTACCCAATTGAGTAACCAAAGCCCTATTTGGGCCCACGGCGATGTGGCTATATGTATCTGACAACTGTCACCAGCTCGGCTCATCCGTGCCCCTGCCACACAAAGTGGCAGTCTCATCAACTGCAGGCGGCGCAACCCTTTGCCCACCCCTTTGATATCACATTTTTTTTTTATTCCTGCCGAAGCTCAACCCCCGCCTGATTATCAAATGCGAAACTAGATTTCCAAAACTTGCTTTTATGTTTATGTTTAAATTTGGATTTATCTCCCTTCGGCTGCGAGTCTCGAGCTAATAACAAAGGGGAGATTTAAATTTTTGGTTGTTAATGTTTCTCTGTTTTCTTTTTTTCGGCAATGACTGTCCCTTTTATGCCCGGAGTCGTCCTGGTTCACGTAGTGGTTCCTGATTTCTGATGCTCCTGCAAATAATATGCTGATGGTGCTGCTTGCTGTGTAATTTTCCTTTAGCCTCGGAGATTCTGTTTAAAACTCACAGTGGGATAGATTGGGTAAACATACAAGAAATAATGGATTTCGAAATTAAATTATAAGAGATAGGGTATCCTGACTATATGATAGATGGTACTTTGTATTATATTACTTTTTTTGGTGGTAACTTTCTTGGGACTATCTCTAGCATAAGTTCACAATTCTTTTACAATTTATTTCCACTTGATTGATTTTTCCTTATTTTATTCCTTTTAGAGTCCATCGTCCTAGGCAATCCTTGATGCCAAAGCTAATTAAATTCAGTTCATAGCCTTGTTATGCTCCGCCTCGCTTCGCCTGGTGTTTCATATTTCTTCAGGTGCTTTCTCTCCATTCAATATATTATTATGTATTCCGGTTAGTTTATATTCTCCGGGAGTGAGTTTAGTTTCATCTGCAGCTGCTGCACATTCCACCCACATTCCACCCACTTGGGACCACTCTTCTTACACATTTGCACCCTGAAAATGGCTGTCTGTTTGCGCAAGTGTGTGTGTCTGCGTTGGTAAAGCTTAATCTTACTTAGTTAACTTTAAATTAAATCTTGATATTCACATATCGTTGGCCCAGCCCTCCTCTCGGAGTCCTCAGCCTTGCAAAGTCCTCCTATGGTTCAGTGGGTGGTGGGTGTTGTTTTAATGTCCATGTGTGTGCCCCTGTGTTTGGGTGCAGGATGCCAATTTTAATGTGGCCTCGTGTTCACCCTTCTCGGCCTGGCTCGACCAACTCATGTTTTTGCCATCAGGCAGACAATTTCACATTTTATTTTCTTTTATTTTTTACAATACATGTGGGCATTATTAGTGCCAATGTGTGTGTATGGCTGCGAGTGTGTGTACGTGGACCGTAACCATAGAAATTTTATTTTAATATTTTTTTAATGAGCATGCTAAAAATTTAATACATTTTCCATGCTGGCGGTGTCAGTTCTTTTTCACATTTTCCGCTACACTTTCTTTTTATTTTTGTTTGCGGTCCATTAATGGCTGGCAAGACTTCAAATTAAACTTAATGCAAATTATATTAATCACATTTTTGGCTACGCAATTTTGTATATAAAAAGTTTAAGGTTGTGGTTTGTGCTTAGCTTTTGAATTATTTTTATGGTCGGTTCGGAGGGCATCAAATATTCATACACTCTCCTCGTCCATTCGTTTCATTTTATTTTAATTTGTGTTTTTGAGGTTTTTGCATTTTTATTACATTCTCGCATTCCCAGCATATTTTCCTACGGATTCCTCTGTGTGTGTTGGGGTTTGTGGGGGAGTGTGTGGATTTTTGAAACCCTGCTCAGGTTTTCGAGGCTTTTCGGTTAATACAAAGTTTTGGTCCAACAATTTCGGCTCACCGACCGTTGGACTGGCATGCGAGTTTGTTTAAACTTTAATCGTTTTTTATCCACTTTTTTTCCCCAAAATATGATATAGAAATCCAAAAAGTTTTATCAAACAAAGTGTGGAAATGTGGAAAAGGTGGTCCTGGAGAGCAAACATAATTACATATTCAGTGCGAGGAAGTGTAAACCTTATTTTAATTATGTTACGGTCACCAATTTTGTATTTGAAATGAAACCTTATGCCCTAGGGGTTGTACTTCCAAAATTTCCAATATGGAGCTCCATTATTCCCTCCAGAATACTTGTTGAAATCGTATTAAGTATAATTTTCCTTTCAAGCAAAGTATTTGCAATTGCCTTTAATTGAATGAAACGGCTTTTCCACATCAGCACATTGCTGGTGCGGCTCCTACTTTCATCGTATTTTTTCACCTTTCCTGGTATTTTCTTTGAAATGTCAGACTGCGATAGCGAATGTCTCACTCGATTGGGCTAAGTCCGTGCGATTCCTGACAGCCTGGGGGATTGGAGGATTGTATCCTGCCCGGCTTAGCGCCGCCAACTCGGAGGCATTACACTAAAACCATTTAATTGACACATCGATTGGGAAGAGCGGGCTGATGGGTGGTCGAGAAAGTAACACCTACTAGAGGACCATTGTTAACATAGACGAGGCTTTCGTCTTGCCTCGCCACACACTCTGACGACTCCATGTTGCAGTTGTTATTTTCCATTTTTATTCCATTTTTTAGAAGTTGAAAGCAATTTCTTCAATGGCTGCAAATTTGTTGGCAACAATTTGAAACGCTCATTTGCCGAGGCATTCAGAGCCCGCCTTTGAAGCTGCAAGTGAAAGCTGGAGAAAGGAAAATGGGAAATGGGAAAAATGGGGTAAAGGGAAACGGGAAACTAGAAAATGGCAAACGGTGAAGAGGAAAAGTAAGTGAACCTGCCGTGCCATAGTGAATTGTAATGCAATGGCAATCGGAATCAGAAACGGAATGCGAATCAGAACGAGTGCGGGCCACGGGGCAGGGTGAGAATGAGTCACGTAGCTGCTACACTGTGGCACACGGAGTGGGTGTGCAATTTCTTGTAAAAGTGCTCAATGAATCGAAATTAATTAGTAAAGGAAGCTGGCACAAACCGACAAAGCACAAAGGCAGCTGGCAAAACACACAAAAAATAAAAGGCAACGGCAGACAGTCGCTGGGAAAGCTGCAACAATTTGTAACCTGAAGGAAACCGACTTGAAGCAAGCAAATAACGAAGGACGAAAAATTAAGATTTCCTTTTTATTATAACCATTTTTTTTACCCCCACCTCCTACTCCGCCCCACCCCAGTCCAGTGACGCTTTTCTATTTCTTTTTCAAGTTGGCTTTGGCTCGTTTTCTCGGGGTCTTGGGTTTTGGGTCTCTGGGTTTGAGGACATTTTACACATTGCCAGGCGCTTTGAAGTGTGGAAATTTAATTAAATTCAACTGGCGAAGGACAAAAAAAAATGGGTGGAAAAAAACGAAATAAACTAGGCGAAAACAAGGGGGAGGAGGGTGCTGCGTGTGCTAGAAATTCGCACTTAATTAGAAATGCGATTACCGGGTCTTAGCTGCTGACTTGTGCACTCTTTTCCCGGCTTGCCACATTTTACGGAAAGTAAATTAAATTCTTTCGGCCCTCCATATCCTTGCCAAGGACAGTAATCACACATATTTTCTGTTTAAGCTTTCCCCACTTTCGGGCTTACTCCGAAATATGTTTTTCTCATTTTTTTATGGACTGTCAAAACAACTCGCAATCCGGAAATTCATTTTCAGCGGCAACTGCCACAAAATGAACCCCAAGAAGGCAATTCAAAAACTTATTTATTTGCATACTTTAACGAGATTTTCCATGGCAATCAGCTAGTTTCAAAAAAAGAATATACATATACATAGAGATGTGGGCTGTGGATGCTGGACAACAACAATTATTGTCAATGACTGGCAAACATCCTGTGTAGCATTAAAAACTTGTGGTCGACTGCCTTCAAGGGCTTCCGTCTCAAAACTGTTATTACTTTTATTCCAGCCTGTGGTATTTTCTTATCCTGGGCTTTAATTGGAAGCCCGAAAATGGGCAGGAGTCCTTTATTCGGCCAGCAGTTTGCAGATGGCCGGGAACGGGCGAAGTTTTTCGGCAGCAATCTAAATTACTAATGGCAGTAACTAGCGAAGTCTGTCGGGGCACTTCATATGACCCGGACGGAGTCCTGGGGCCCGCCTGTAGTCTTCATCTCCAGAGTCCTCAGGACACGGCCAAGAGGCACTTATTTTTATTAACTTTTCGGCCAACGAGTGCACTTGAAGCGGGTTCTGTATACACGACTGACGGTTGTCATGTATATGTTTCCACTTTTCTCCCTTGGAATTGCAAATTATAAACAGAGCTTAAATGCACAAGCTTACCTTTTTTTTGAGGCTTCCATAAATCTATGCTCGCCTTTGGCAAATGGAACATTTCATATTGTTGATTTGGCTGTCAAAATTGTCTAGTAAGCGAAACGCTTCGCTTGCAAACAAAAATCATGCCTCATATCAATTCAACTTTTTGGCTGACTCTGACAAAAAGCCACCTCAGGTAACTTCAATATTAATGGGAACAGAAAAGGTAGCTACCCATTTATAAGAAGAGATTTTTAAGGAGTTCCATTTTGTATAAAAATGTACATAAAAAATATGGAATAAATGAGTTTGCTTTATAAAACATCACTTACAAATTGTTAGTCGTCCCTTTTGGTATCAAATATTCGAGACACTCTGATTCCCAAATGAAAGCCAAAAACTCGTAGGGATTCGGTCCCATTTGTGTGTGGGCTTTCCGCCGCCCACTCTGCCGACAAAATCGGCTGGCAAAAAGCTGAAATTGAAAACTCAAAGTACATGGCATGATGCTTCTATGGCCATAATGTGCGCCACTGACATGCATATGTATGTGCGCAAAACGTGTGTGTGCAAAGAGGTTGTGTGTCTGTGTGGCAGGCCAACAAACATTCAATTAAAGCATACTTTTGTGTGTCTCAAAATGGCGTCGCAGTTTTTCACACTGTTTCCGCTTTGCTTGGTCAGCCAGCCCTTTTTTGTAATCCCGCTTTGATACTCTTATGTGTAAACATAGAGCCTCGGGCTCTACGGACAGTTTAGGACGAAAAAATTAATATTGCAAGTTTTGTCAAAGCAGAGCATAACAAATTGGACAAAAACCGCTTTCAATTCGACATTTTGTTCGATGCAAATATTTCAAGTTGAAATTGATATCTATTCATGGTTGGATGGTACTTTTCCAGGGTTTTCATTTACTGGTTTTATGGACTGTTTTTAATTAAAAGTTATCATCCCAACTAGAGAGATTTTTGTTGCTTGTTATAATTAATTTGCGCTTTTCTAGGGCATCCTGTCTTCACCATGGCTACTAATTCCACTTGCCGTTTCGGTTCATTTTTTTTGCTTCAGCTCGGTCCTGTTTTAGTTTTGTTTTAGTTTCCAAACATCTCCATAGTCCTTGGCTTTGTGCATGTGTGTGCAATGGCTTCATTTGGCGCACAGAGAAACAGGAACGCCAGCAGAGTGAAAAGTAAGAGCCACTCCTGGCTGAGCACCTGCTCAGGTTCCAGGGTTCAGGATTTTTTCCCTGCGAGTTGTTTTGGGCTGCACATGAAACATTTAATTTAACTATAATAAAGCAAATTAATAATTGGGTTAGTTGGGAATGGGAGATAAAAGTATACATGTAGTGTCTTTTACAGTTTTTTTTTTAAGGCACCCTCAATAATTGACGAGCTATTCAGTGCAGTTCGATTGAACATGATTGTGATTGGAAGCAGGAAATATTACGTCCTGTAATTGATTTATCATTAATTCAACAGCCAGTATCTGCAGCATTTCTTTCTGTGTGGCTTTGTTGCATGTGGAGTATTGTTTGCTGGCACTAATAGTTTTTCAGCTCGTAAAGTCTTTGGTGCTGTTGTTTGTGCCCCTTGTCTTGGCTTGGCACTTCGATCTAAGTTGGCTTAGATTTTCCTTCTTCTTTCTTTTCACCTCTCCCCATCTGTATCTGTATCCGTTCTTGTTTCTCTAGCTGTATCTGTATCTCTAGCTATAGATATTGCTTGGTGTTTTCGGTCGAGGCTGCTTGTGCGCTTGGCATGGCGGAAACTTGCCAGGCAATTTCCGCTTTAAGTACCATTAAATTCGTATTCATTTTAATGAGCTCTCAACATGATGCCCCTTTTATCCCGGGTTCTGTTTCCCTCGCCGGCTTCAGTCAGACATTCAGTCAGTCAGTCAGTCAGGCCCATCTCCCAGGGCCATCGTTTTAATGACATTCGATTCGTGTGTCTATGCCATGCTGTGTCTTTGTTTGGACAACCCATAGCGCTGGCGGTTTCTGGCCGGCCCCCTTTTAGCTTTACAACCACTTTGATGGACTTTTCATTTCATTTCGGACCATTTTCGACCACTCGACGGTGAAATCTGCTTAAGGTCCACGACCGCTGGATTTTCTTTCTATCAGGAGCGAGAGTCGGGGAAATCGATTACAAGTCGCAAGTGAGGTTTGTTAAGGATTGTGTTTATTTTTTAGCTCACAAATCGATTTCAGCCAAAACGCACCTGGGAAAAGTAATAGCTGTTGGTAAACTAATGAATCCTCGTGCCTTAGGCGGCATTAAGTATACGCCACGTTGCACACAATTACCTCGCCTTCTCACGAAAAACTCCTGATAAATAATTCAGAGCGCATATGGAACTAAAAACGAAACAAAGTAAGTTAAGATCCCTCTGCGGCTTCAACCTTCGAACAAAAACCACAAGAATCATACCACTTTGGTTCGTGTTTTGCGACTTATCTCGGCGAATGGATTATGCAGTAGCTTTCCGGGGCAGATCGGAAGAGGGCGGGGCCCCACTTTGTGGGTGTCCCTCCCACAGCAGTTCCTCCCAAAAATCCTCATCTATTAGGGCCAGTAAAAGCAATTATTTGAGTGAAAACTTTCAGACCACCGCTGAAAGTTAAGAGCTGCTTTTGGAGCTGCGGTGTTTTGGCATTATCTCGGTGCGTTTCACGTTTCACGTTTTTCAGTTGGTCCAGGAAATAAATTCTCCTAAAGTAGAGTCAGCAAAACAACTTTTCCACCTCCACTATAGCTGGCCATTGTGCACCTCCACCAGTTCACTGTTGATGTTAATGGTTTACCATTGCGGTGGGAGTCGTCGAATAGATTAGTTTTTCAATTTCTCAGCTCAACACTTCGGAGGCATTGACTGGGATGAATGGCTTCAAATAATCGTGGTAATGGTAGAGGCAGTTACAATCCACAAAAAAATTCTGCTTTTTATGCCCTTGCAGAGGGTATCTTGAAATCTTTGACATTGGAAATAAATTGATAAATAATTTCATTACATGGTTTTGAAAAAAACTGTTTTAAAAATATTAATCTATTCCGCTTGAGAATCGAAAGATTTTTATCTCTCGATGGAGATCGATGAAGATAAGAGAATCGATATACAAGTCTTTTAAGGTATTCCGCTCAAGAATAGGGTATAAATTGACAAAGATATAGACATCGCTGTGGTCCATATGGGTTATATCCATACAACTCCCCCATTTCAAAGGGTTCCCATCGGAAAAATTTAAAAATCAATGATGAAAATTCTTCTATCGTGTTCTGTATAGCATTAGAAATAAAATAGATTCCACTTCCTTAAATAATTTTAAAGAGTATCTAAACATCGGCAGTGCTCGAATAAGGCATTTCTTTGTTTTTCATTTTATTTGATGACTTTGCAACACATTGTATTTTTTATTGATTGCCGTGCCGTAGAAGGCTTTACGTTAAACTGGAATATTTCAAACTGATATTGTGTCCGTGGGTTGGTTCTTGTAAATTCAGTTTAGAGCCTTGGAATATGCATTTAAATGTCTGGAACCGCATTCAGCTCACATTTGAATGGCTTCGGCAATTTACATTCTAGTCCGTCCCATTCCGTCCCATTTATATTCCACCAACGCCACTCACTTGCCTCGGCAGCCGTTGCTAACTATTTTCCTTTTGAGTGCAAAATGCTGGAAACTGTCACATCGAATTGGACAAACTCGCAGAGCAGTCGGATGGCATACACGTAGACAAATTCACATTCACTTGGCAAATTAAATAAACACCTATTTTAGCATTCACTCAACGAAATGTGCAATTACATTTCCCAAAAGGGGGTATCCTGTGGGCACCCAGTTTGCTAGGCTGTGTGTGTCACCAACTTATCGAAGGAGTGAAGGACTAAAGGACAGAGTTTCCATAACATTCGAGACTCAAGTCACCTGCCGGCTGAACAATTTATCATATGCTGACATGCCAACTGTCATTGTCAGCATCCGCGAAAGGTGTCTGTGGAAAGACGGAAAATCAAGGACTCGGAGCCTCGACCATGTCTGGGCCGGCATTTTGTTTTCCACTTGCCACTTGTCAGACCGCTTTATTAGCCAGCCGACAAGGCTGGTAGGAGATCAGCCTCCCGTTCACGGGTCCAGAGGACTCTCAACTATTTTCCCCAATGGAATTTGCAATTTCCCGTACTTTGCTTCGTTCATCAACTGTTTGTCATGTCAACTATGCGCCCAACTCAAGACAACACTTAATTATGTTTTCCGTTCGCAGTTCTCTGTTTTCGGGCTCCCGGAAAAGTTTCTCCGCGGCAACCGGAGAACAGAAGAACCAGAGAGGAGTGCCCGGAATGGAAAGAAAAATTACTCAAAATGGCAAAATGATTCCGTTGCGATGTTTTTTATCCTTTCGGCTGCTAGATCATAAATTATTGAAGTTGTCAGTCTGTCATGGCCAAGTCTCTGTAGTTCTTTTTCTATCTGGGGTCTCAGTGCTACGTGGGTGCTGGAGAGGTGGCGGGAGATGGTAAGTTTAATTTGGCAGCAGGTGCCAAGTCGCGACCTCGTCTTTAAGCCAAGCCATTGTCCCACAAATATGAACGTAGAGAAAAGTAAAATAAAACTTTTCCACTTATTTTTTCGCTTCCACCGAAAAAGAAACTAATAAAATTTCCTTTGCGGTTGACACAACTATATATCCTTTTTTTTCAGCGAGGGTCCGCTGCTACTATAAAATTTATTTTGTTTTCTCATAACTGGCGAATGATTCTCCCTTCTGGCCTCGCCTGGCCTGCCTCGCCAGGACACTCAATAAATAAGTAGCGTAAATAAACCCGCAACCTCCTCGTTTTTTGTCAACTCTACGGTTGCGAGGTAAAAAACTTTCGGTTGCCAGCTTTGTCCCGTTTACATGACAATTTGACAGTTTATTAAGTTGTCTCCCCAGCCCGCTGCAAAAGTTCCCACTTAATGGAAAACTTAGAGTGGTGTAGAGCTTTCCCGGGGGACGCAGAACCTGGCTATAAACTATTCAACCGGGTGGAGTTTCCAAAGAATATTATAAATTAGGTTGATTATGGACATAATTAAATTCCAGAAGGGCAGTCTTACACTCGGATGATTTCTAGACTCGAAAATATTATTTAATGTTCCATAACGATAAAGAACTTTAACTGAATATACAATTTGATGACGAATCCAATCCAGAAACAGCCCGCAATTTCCACAACAACAAACAACTATTATAGTTGACAATTTCTCGTAGATTTAAAAAATGTATCAACCTTGTAAGGATCGGAAAGTATCTGATTTGATTGCGAAATAACATTCCACCAAAACTGGGCATCCCAACGTGGACCCCTTTTAACTATTGAAATATAATAATTTTGATATACTCCTATATTATGGAGACGAGTGGCCGTTGCCCCGCAACTCTGACCCCCATGCCCCCGACCTTCGCTATTTTCTTTTGGAGAGGGCGCCATCGCCGATCCAGTCACGATCGTATTTGCTGGACATGCGCCGGTAGGAGTGCGGCATGACGTACTGGGTGGATGTCCGGCGCATGTCCCGATCCCGCGGTCGGTCCCGATCGCGTCCATGGTAGGCCACCCGATCGCACATCCGGTGGTGGTCGTGCTCCTTCTCCCGCTCCCGGTCCCGACGCAGGCGCTCCTTCTCTTGACTGTGCAGCTGGGTCCAGTCGTATATGTAGTCGTACTGATGTCCCAAGGAGCGGAACAGAATGCGGAAGAGCTGCCGGACGTAGACGTGGTCCGGCGGCTCCTTGAATCGCAGGTTTCGCACGTACTTCATGTACAGAGCAAACTCCGCTGGAAACCCCTTGCAGAGCTCCTCGATCGAGACGCTATTCTTCTTTTCCAGGATCCTCTCGTACTTCTGTTTCTTGTTGGCGGCGGTGACGCCCTGCCAGGGCAGCTTGCCAAGGTTGAAGTACATCATGCAGTAGCCCAGGGACTCCATGTCGTCACGCCGCGACTGCTCCACTCCCTGCTGGGCGTTTATGGAGGCGTACCGAACGGTACCGGTGAGGTTACGGTCCTTGCGGTACGGGATGTGCTGCTCCGTGCCGGAGTCCTTGTACCGCTTCGAGAGCCCGAAGTCGATGAGGAAAAGCTTGTTGCTGTGCTTGCCCAGACCCATTAGGAAATTGTCCGGCTTGATGTCCCGGTGAATGAACCCGTGCTCGTGCACGCACTCCAACCGCAGCAGCAGCTGGTCGACAAGCATGAGGACGGTCTTCAAGGAAAATCGGCGCTTGCACAGGTTGAAGAGCTCCTCCAGCGAGGACCCCAGTAACTCGATCACCATGGCGTTGTAGTTCTTCTCGCAGCCGAAGTGCAATAGGGCTGGGAAGCCCGGACTCTCGGCAAGCTGCTCGTACACCTTGGCCTCGTACATCAGCTGCGGGTACTTGGCGTCCGCCGTCTCCACCTTGATCGCCACATCCGTGCCGTCCTTAAGGCTCAGGCCCTGGTATATGTCCCCGAAGGACCCCGAACCGATGGCCTTCAGCACCTGATATCTTCCACCGACTAGTTGGTTTTCGAGGTTCAGCGATGTGTTGCGGGCCTTCGATCCGGGCGTCAAAGGCTTTTGGGCCATGCCTTGTATGTGCTATATATATATATATATTTGTGCTGGATCCCGCTGCCGAGTCCCAACTATATCAGATTGAGAGCGGACCGTGCGAGGGCTCCCGCTAAATATATAGTTGCTGTAAGCCGAGAAATAGAATTTTGTCTTTTTGGTCTTTTTTTTGCGGGGCAGAATTTCTACTAAGCCGATTTTGACGTTTTAAGCATGTTGTTTTTTCTCTCGGATTGTAGATTTTGTTGAACAAGAATTTTCATTACACAACTTTTTGACTGAATAATGAACGCTACCGAATAAAAGACCCAAAAATAGGCGGTTGTTTTTTTTCTTTATTAAAGATTTTATTTAGCGCTAGGGTTAATTAATAGTATGTTGTAAATATTTATCCTAAGCTCTGTTTAGTTTCCACTTAGCCAGGTTTATTTTAATCAAGCTAAGTGCAGTTAGGAGCGATTATATTTGCATTTATTTCCTGCATTTTAATTTAAACTGCTCTCTCGAAATAAATTCAAATGGGGGGCCAAACTTCAATTAGTTGGCAGTTTCGGCAAAAACGAGGCCAACAATTTCCTGAAACGCTTACAGCATTCAACAGTTGAATCGGAAATTAAATATGGAGGAGTGGCGATGTAAAATTCAATATTTTAATGCGCCTCCATTATAAAATGGAAATATGCTGGATATAAATATGAAATTAGATCATTAGCTTAACGTTTTGCAATTTAACAGTCGGGGGGGTTGGGGCGTCGAGGGGAAATAGAGGGATGTGGAAATGTATAGGAAGGACAAAAAGGATGGGAAGGACTCTGGCAATGAGCGAAAATTAAGCGCTACTAAAGGTAAATAAATAATGAGCAAACACACATAAAATGAAGCATTTTAAAAGCGGCTTACAATCAACATAATCATGCCCAGGACGATGATGATGATGATGGTGGCGATGATGGTGTCTCTGAAGTGTTTTTGTTTGTGAGTGTGTCACTGTGTGTGTGTGTGTATGTGTGTGTAAGAAGACAATGCCCGGGCCGAACAAAGCAACTTAACTGCAGGTGTATGGGTTGGTAGCCGAGCAGGTGCATTAAATGCTATTACGGCCACCCACTCCCCTTAACCCATGGCAACCAACCAAAAGCCAGGAGCACCTTTCTCTTGGCAACGTCCATTGTTAATAATTTCGAGACAAAAGTCCACACTAAAACAATAACTAAGCACGCATTAAGTAGTAAGTAAGTAGACTACAATGCTGTGGGCTTGGTCAGGAGCGGAGTCAGTTACGTGCCCTGCACAAAAGTACTTCTGGCCAAAAGCATAGGAAATAGACATAAAAGCCGAAACGAAGCAGTCCAAGTGGCAAGAAGCTGCTGCAAACGACGAAGACGTGGCAGCAAATAAAATAAAACAAATATAATGAGATTTCGTGCAGCGGATGGAGCTGAAAGGTGCACGAGAAGAAAAAAGGGTTTCTAACATAAGAGATTTACAAATTACAAAAAATAATATTGCTTAAAATATTTTAAAAATAAATGATAGCTTGGCCCAATCCTCACTTAATAAGATATTTAATTTTTTTCAGTGGCCTGGCCTCTAGTAGAAGTGGCTGCAAACCAGCGTAGCATACTTATCAGCGCCAGAACCAAGGAGCAGCAGCAGCAAAGTAAAGATGGCGTCGCCGCGCTATCTTTTGTCTGTCTATTCTGTTAGTGTTAGTGCCAGAGTGTGTGTGAGTGTGCGTGAGGTAGCTCGCGAACACAACAACTAAATTTATTTTAGTTTTAACTATTTGCCCGACTCAAACGACGAAGAAGCTACGCCAAAAGTAATGCCAAGTCCTGTAACTGTGTCTGTTTGGACACAAAAAGTATGTGACACACACACACACTGGCAGACACATTTTCACTTTTCACAAAACACAGAGCACAAAAGCCGGCTGAGGACAAAGGATATTATAAATTACAAACCAAGTTCGTTTATTTTTTTCTTCACTTTTCGCTTCTCCCAGCCATGCTGGAAGTGTGCCTGTGTGTGTATGGGTGTGTGGGAGGTGTGTGTAATTTGGTGTGTTATTGTTGCTGTTTCTGTTGTTGCCGTTTTACACTAGTTTCCATTCTTTGTCATCGTCCATGTTGTTGCTGTTGATGTCCTCCCACCGTCGGCCGTGCGTCGCCGTGTTATTATAATTTTAGCAGTTTATTTTCTTTTGCTATGCAAACTTAATTCCATTTCTCTGTTTATGTGCTTACACACTTGTTCAACTTAAATATAGACGAAAACAGGGTGCTTACTGCAAGGATATATTACTTATAATACCTAATAAAATAAACCATCTAAGATAAGGCTGTAGTTCTTCTGTTCTTTTGAATTGTGTGACCCAAAACCCATAGGTATGTTCGAAAAAAGCACCCTGTTTTCTAGCAATCAAAGAAAAGCCAACAACAGCAACAACAAGAGCAATAACAACACGATTCCTGAGCATCGTGAAGCACAAAAAAGTGGTTACCCCGCACAGTCAAAAGTCTGCTCGTCTGGGCAGATCGGACGGACATTATTGCTGCCGTTTGCGTTGACGTCGCAGTCGTGGTTGCTGCTGCTGCTGCGGATGCTGCTCCTGCTCTGTCGCAGCCGCGGCTGACGTTGACGCTGGAGAAGAAGTTGCTGCTGCTGCCAGCGACTGTACCAAACATAAAACGCCAACCACTCACACACACATACACAACCAAACACACCCATACAAAGGCACAAAAATCAAGAGTTTAATGTATAGGTGTACATACAGATGGCGGCATATGGCAACATTCCACGCGCTCACTCAAACGGTACTCGGCAGGAGCAACAACAACATGGGCGACAGGACATGCAACATGGGGAGTGGTAGCGATAACAGAAATAATAGCAACAGCAGTGAAAATAACAGGAGCAACAACAGGAGCAACAGCAACTTCAGTGACAAGAGCAACAGCAACACAAGCAACAGAAACAACTACAGTAGCAGCAGCAAGAGTAGCAGGAGCAACAGCAACATCAGTAGCAACAGTAACAGCAACATCGGCTACGTTGAACAAAAGCAAAAACAGCAAAGCTTCAAAATTGTGTTGACGTTGGCAGGCAGGCAGTTAAATTTCTAGAATTTTTTGGGAACCACCACCACTACTACTGCCACTGCCACTTCCACTGCCACAGCTGAAACATCATCCAGAACACCCTCCCTGTCCACCCCTCCGAAGCATCCCTCTTCGCCTCCTTTGCATCCCAGAAAATCTGTTTTTTTTTCCCCCCTTAGCAGGGGAGAGGTTTCTTTCCTCTGTCGGGACTATAAAAATGGATTTTTATTATTTTTCTGCTTTTGCTTTTGCTGCTGCTGCTGCTGCTAATATTGCTGGTGCTGCTGCTGGCTGTGTTGTTGTAGTTGCTGTTATCTCTGCTGGCGGAATATCCTCTCACCTTGGCATCCGAAGGTAAGAGCCAGAGATACCAAAAACTTTCCTCCAGCATCCTGGCTATATACAAAGGCGAAAGTTACTCCAATCCGAGTGAGCTTTGAGTAAAAGTTAGAAGAAGACTACAGTACACTACAATGGAGTTTATGAATCTGAAATATTGGTAGGGGCTTATATTTGCTGTTGCAATAATGTTTTTATTATCATAACACAATATATAATAAAATATGTTTCATCGGGCCACGGTGCATTGTGAATTATAATTTTGGAATAGGTGGTTTAAAGGGCGGCAGCTTAGCGAGTATATATCCGGACTTTAAAAGATTCTTTAATCATTTATTAACTCAGAGATAAATAAAAATTTACATTTTATAAAAAATTACTATTAATCTTTATATTCATTTTAAAAAATTCCAGAAATAATTCTGAATAATAGTATGAAACAGAAACAAGAAGGTCCTGGAAAATCTGAGCCCATTTAAAGTTCTCTAAACTAAAAAGTAAAAGAATATAAGCCTATTTATTTATTTGTCACAATTAAAATAGTATTTCTTATATGTTTCATAAAACTATTTGCTTTCGATTTTAAAATGATAGTCCTAAAATGGAACAGAGAGCTTCTCACTCGATTTCCAGGACTCGCTCGAAAGGAGCTTCCACTCAAAGCGAAAGCCGGCAGCAACAGTCTGCTTGTCGAATCCAGCCTCTCACACAGATACACAGAAGCACTCTCACCAGTACCACACACACACAGGACAGGATCTATCGAAGTATATAAGTAACTATGTAATAGAGAGGACCAGACCCGGGACTGGACGCAGGACGAGGCGCACGAGAGAAGCTCGCCACCACCCCTTGTGGCAGGACACTATTGGGATTAAGTCCCAGCGTCTGCGTCTGTTTTGGTGTGTGTGAGCGGGATGCTGTGGCTGCCTGTTTGCCGGTGTGTGTGTGCGACTGTGACTGTGAGCGTATTTTGTATTATTTTGTTTTTGCCTTTTGCCATTTTGTACATAAATCACCAGCGGCAGCGACTGCGACTGCGACTGAGAGTCGCGCAAGAGGATGCTGCGCAGCTGCTGCTCTGCCCGGGCTCATGTATGTGTGTGTGTGTGTGCGAGCATCTGTGTCTGTGTGTGCCGCCATTTGGAATTTTTCGAAATTGGGGTTCGCTACAACAAACGCATTTCGTAGTAGACGTTTAGGCGTCAACTAGTGCGCTTGGTGCTGCGCTTTCCCGTAAACTCGCTCACCACCAGCGGAGGAGACGCTGAGTCTGAGCCAGAGCCTTAGCCAGGGCCAGGATCCTGCCGCCGCCATCTGCTGTCAGGACTCCTACCTAATATACTACCTACTATTAACACCCATAGGGCCCACAGACCCAGACAAAGACAGAGGGACAGAAAGCTCCATTAGACAATAGCACCAAAAATATATATCCGATTTCACACTCCACGACTCTGACCAACAAAAAAATAGAAAACTACATCCGACACCGACAAAAATCCTCATTTTTTAATCGAAGCGGAAATCCAACGAAACGAAAAGTGAAAACTCTGTGGAATAATTCCAAAGCTATAACCATAAAACAAAATCGAAAGTGTGCAGGTTAAATGCCGAAGCCCCTCATAAATCTTTAAATCTATAATTGATTTATAATTCAGTATTCGAAAGTGCGCGTTATGTAAAATATTTCCATGGGTATGTACTTGATGTTGTAATGGAATATTCGTTTTATGTCATGTTGCAATTTTGGTGTTTGTTGTTGTCCTTTTCGTTATTGATGTTGATTGTCCAAATACGAATAACTGCGTTTAAATTAATACCGATGACACTTTATACTATATTGAGTGAGTATTATATTTAAAGAATTAAATAATTAAAGAATTAAATTTGCTTAGAGAATGGCAAGAATTAATTTTTAGGTCAGGTTCCTCAAATATCACCCAAAGCAAAAACAAGTCAGACATGGCCAATCCAATTTCCTGCTGAAATCACAAATCAAATGTTGTCCAAGAGACCCAAGACAAAATACAGGACACGGCCAGGAGAAAAAAGAAACAGAAAAGTGCAAACAGAAAAGTTTCAACGAGCTGAATTTGTACAACTCATCAAATATTCCTTTGCCATTGCTGGGCCTTTGCCGGGGCCTGTGTGGGCGTGTGCTGGAACTACGGCTGCTACGGCAGGACCAGCACCGACATCGGCCCTAGCCGAGTCCTTTTTCAAGGCAAAAGGAGCAAGGGGCTGGCCAAGCAAAGGCAAAGGAAGTGGGGGCGAAGGCAATGGGCAAGCATGCCTGTCGTAAAATCGAGTTCATCGTGAATTCGAAACGAGAAGCCGCAAATGGGAGGCTGGCATTCAGGCAGGAGGGCAGGCGGCAACCCTGCGAATCTCAAGCACTCGCAGGATGCTAGAACACACACACACACAGACACACCAGTGCACACACTAACACCGACGCACGTACACTAGCACAGTCAAACCGAAACGAGTGTCATGCGTCGTGCGCGATGTCAAGGACCGCACCCAAAAAACTTTTTTTTTTCGCAGCGCAAATTTCTGACGAGCTCTGAGCTCTGATGGATGTCCTGGCTGGGCTGGCTGGATGAGATTTGGGTGCTCGCCCCGCCAAGTGTCGATGAATTACAGGAGCAGCTTCCTTTTTAGTTGAGTATGCAGTTAGCGAAATTTTTGGGGGCTCACTGGAAACATTGTGTTAATCATTTTTGTTGAATTTAAGGACAATTATAAAAGAGAAAATATTATAAAATTGTTCATAAAAATAATGATAGTTTTATATTTTACAAGAGAATTGAAACCTTTAGCTTGATTTTAAAAAACTCGGAACTCCATATAGTTCAAGATTGATGTTTGAATATTTTACTTCAAACATTTAATAAAATACAAACCGACAGATAAAAATAAAACAAAGAAAAATCTCAAATTTATGATTGTACTTTTCGTGTAATAACCGTTCTGAACATAGTCTACAATAAGGACTCGTACATTTATGGCAGGTTAAGTTTGGAGAAGTATGCGCGCGGAAGAAAATTACATTTTTATGTGTCGCCTAGTGTTCGTCTCCCCAACTAAAAAACTTTTTGCTTTCTTACAAAAAAAGAGTGAAACGTGCTTTGCATAAAAAACGAGCTGTCCGTGTTTTATTATCCACGACACACTCACACTTACACACAGACAGGACATGCAGGACAACTTGATTCAGTCGGGTCTTCGTTATCTCTTACGCTTGGCTGACATAAAAATTTGTTGGCTGCGTTTTTTGCACGTATTTTAGCTTTAGCTTTTTTGGTCCTTTTCCCCGGACTGGTGGTTCCGTTTTTACGAGTGTGAGGCACCCCGCCATCGCGAGTTCATTCGCGTTGCTTTTTGCCGGATTTTATTACGATTTTCTCTTTTAGTTTTTTGGTTGTCTGCACTTGTTAGGATATGGACTTGGAGGTTGGAGTTCAGGACGTTGTGGGTTCAGAAAATACTTCTTAGGCACTTTTTTTCAGGTGAAAAATATTTCCATTCAGTATACTTTGAGCAGAAAAAGCTGATCAAGTTTTTCCTGGATGCATTTTTGCAAAAAGGTCGGAGCATTCGGTTTACTTTGTATGTGTAATCGGATTAGCAGAGTTTGTGCGTTTTAAGAGGAAACTTTTCGAAGGGTTTTGCTCGGCTAACTGGGGGAGTAGGGAGTGTAGGTGTTATGGCTTTTAGAGTGCACTTTTTCTTGGTCCATTAGCCCTTAAATTTTACATCTAGAACCTACAAATATTTGTACTACTTCCAATGTAAACAGCTCCCTGAATGGCCTGACATAAAGCCAAGAAAAATCTATAAAAAGAGAGCTATGACCTCTAACACTTTCATCTTCATTGCTTGGCTAACAAGCTGCCTTACACGCCATACTACCCGTCGCACTCGAGGTCCTCTGGGTGTCCTGCTCCTGTCTGAGGCAATAAAGGCGAGAAGCTTGCCAGCAAGGGGACCTCGGCAAACCATTGACATTAAAATCATGCATAAGTGCTCATATGGCAGCAATGCGACAGTTACGACGACATTAGAGCAAAAAATAAAGGAAAGCAAAAAGCCAGTGGAAGCAACAAAGAAGGCTAATTGTCGGGCATTGAAATGAAAAGACAGGCAACAAGGAAAAATGCTTTATAAAATGCTCGACTTGAGTCTTCATATAAAAGCCGGAGAATGAAAGGACTTGGAAATTTGTAAGCCAGCAGGGAAAAGTAGAGAATAGAGGAGGGAATAGAAAAAGCAAGGGTGAAAACAAGTAAGATGCATAGAATTTGGAGAAATTATTTGAAATAGTATTCAGATAGTTCTAATTTTGTTTTTACTTTAAGCTTGGTCCTTTTCTCTTCTACCCCCTTTAGAAAAATTTTATTCTGCCCTTATAGGGATATTTATTTTTGTTACATTTTTGTTCAATGAAGCGTAATTCTGGGACGGGCTGACGGCAATCGATAAATAACCAAACAAAAAAATATGAAACGTTGCTGACAGATGAGGCGAAAATTTGCATAATACACGACAAAATCAATACCCAAAGAGTAGTCAAGGATGCTGTGAGTTTGTCAGCTGTTTCGTTTTCCATTCACTGGCCCGGGGTGCAGCTGGCAGGGTCCTGCCACAGCTGATTTCATGCAATTTTCATTGTTGCCGCTTTGGGCGCCAAATCCGTTGCAGGAAAAACGCTCGGGGGAAGATTTTCCACCCCATTGTCCTCCGTCGCCTGCTGCAAATGTGTGTCACGGGCCACGAGGTCCTCGCCGTTTCCTTTTCAGTTTCAGCCTATTCAGTTCGCCGGGCCAGGCCAAAATCTGACTGTTTCTCGATCAGCTGCTCCTGCTGCTGCAGGACAACAATGCACACAAAGCCGTATATTTTCCAACTATTTTCCATCCCCCCAGTCCGTCCCAGCCCATTCAGCCTGTGATTTTCCTTTGCTGTGCATTTTCCAGATGCAGGCCGTATTCCTTTAGGGTCCTGTGACGGATTGGCGGCCTCTCCTTGTGCCTGTCTTTCAAAGAATATTGACTGGCCAAGTGCCAGCTTGATTTATAGTTCTGGTTATTTGTTAGTTAAATATTTAAATTTAAGGGATATAACTCACAAAATTAGAGCTCAGGATAGGTATAAGATAAGGTCCTTAATGTGCCATTAAAGATTAGAGTCACTACATCAAAATAGTCTCTGGTTAGCAGGGTTGCATATCAAAACCCATAATTTTATATTTTAATTAATCAGTTTGGCATTATCTGGCCTCACAATCAGTACAATAACCCAGTGGCAGCTATTTAACGGACAACAATATGCGACTGTAAACATAAGGACGTGTCGCAGGATCGGCGAGCTCATTCACCTTTCTCGGTGAGATGAACAGCTGCCGCCTTGGGAGCTTCGGGCGCAAATCACAGCTTGCATTCAATGGGAAGACGAGCGCATAAACAGGATATAAAAAGTGCATTGCATTGCCCCGGCAGCGTCATAAAAAAATGGAATGAAACGCAAAAGGATACACACGACTCCGATTCAGATACGCACACAGATGCATCTAATCGTAAAATCAGCAAGGATAACAATAACAGGGAGCAGGACGAGGGGAACGGGGCGGAGGGAGCACACTCAAATGTCCTAAGCCAAATGTGCCAGGCAAAATCGGTGAATGAAACTAACAGGCAGCTGGTCCTGTAGGATAACCCAAAGTGAACTGAAACCGGATTTCATCCTTGGCGGCTAGAGCGAGAGAGAGTCTGATCGTGCCCACCCTCTTCCTCGCGTATCCTTTGATCCTGCTCCTGATCATCCCCTAAATCGAGGTGTTCTCCTTGCATCCCGATCGTGAGTACTTAAGCCCCTGGCCGGTATCGGGGTTCTTGTATCGCAGCACATTCGCCAATTCGGTCAGTTCGATCGCGACTTCGTTGGCGAAAGGATCTCCTAATCGAATCCTTGGCAAAAATAAAATTTTCAAAATTCAAAACGGAAAGTAAAGTCTTGGAACCCTGAGAGTTCAAACCGGTTCGCGTTCGTTAACGTTCTCGCTTTCGCTTTCGTTTGATGACCTCATGCGGTTCCTTTTCGGTCAAGGATATGTTCTCCCTTGGATATTTCTTCGAGTTCCTGTCTTCCCATTAAGATGGTTATGCAATCGCCTTGCCCAGAGGCTTTTGTGTCGTTTGGTACGTTTTTCTCCTGGTATCCACTGTAGGCCTATATGTATTTCGACCATAAGGCACGCGGTGAATGCCAAGAGCGAACGAAACTCTACAAACTACAAATGACATATTAAAAATACAAAATATATATGATTGGTGCTAATAAAAAGTGTTGAAAATATAAAATAGAAATAATAATGTTTATATATATCTAAAGTTATATTTTGAAGCTGTAACTCCATAAGTTACATAAACTAATAATTTTTTTACTATTGTATTTAAATATTGTGTGCTTAGAATTATGATATCTTGGGCTTCTTCTCTTGAGGTTTTTTTAAAAGTTACTTAGATGAAGCCTATAGGGCTTATAACACATATTGAAGTTTTTATTATTAGAAGTCCTCTGCGATATTAAATACATATATTTCTTAAACTCAATTTAAACTTTCTCAATTCGCGCAAAAAGTTTCATTAATCTCCCTCGCACAATATCGCCAAGTTGATAAATTAAAATAACAAATTAGAAACTTAAATAAGAAGTTATCTTCTCTCTTTGCTCAAAGATTTCTATTAAATCCAAGGATAAGTGGGGGAAAGGCATCTAAAAAATGCCAATAAGCCCAGCCAAGCATGAAAGGGAAGCAGGATTATAATTCCTTTAGCGGAAATTAATTTAACGTCAGCCGGGTCGGTACGTGGAAAGCCGTCGCACAAATATGCATTAGGCGGGGGCTTAATGCAGGTGTTCCCGGGAAAATCTACAACCTAACAAGGACAGCGACAGGCGGAAAGGGGGCGTGGTAGCACCAGCCGTCCCACCTTCCCGCCCATCTCATAAAAGCAACGAATGACGCTGTCAAGCTTCTAAGTTGACAAAGAAATGAGCAGCCAGAGGAGCAGAAAAAGTTGGTAAGTAGGAAATTTGCAATATTTCTCCCCAGAGTGCCTGCGTCCTTAAATGGCAGAAAAGCAGAAGAACGCAAAATATTTAAAGAAAATACCTTGGCCGTAAAAAAAAGTCCGGACTCCGGAACATGAAAAATCCAAACTGATTAAAAAAAGGTAAAAATAACAGGGACGTGCTTGACAAAGTGCTGGGATTTAGGATGTGTGTGTAGGGAGTGGGTGGTTGTGGGTGGCTGTGAGATTTACTTGGTTACATGAAAAAGGACCACACCCACACGCAGGCGAGCATATATCCTTGCAATTTGTTCACTTCTTTCCACCGTTTTTTGCGCTTTTCTACGCGCTGCAAAGTTTTGCATATCCTTGCATAATACACTAATAAAAAATGTGGATAAAGTGAGACTTATATTTTATTTTCTTATATATTGTTGCTTTTAAAAGTTTGATTTATGAAACTATCAAAGACGCTAAGAGAAGAAAATATTTTCCTTATTATAAAATTTTGTTTTTAGTCTCAAGTTTTTTCTCTCTCTGTGGCATATTTGCAATTGCACCCACACGCATACACGCTCAAATGCACTCACATACACGACTGCATGCCTTAGGGACTTATCCTGCTGCCGTCGTCCTTGTTGTTGATGTTGTTGTTGTTTTTCTCCAGGCCTTACCGCTTTGGCATGCAAATTTGCTTGCATGAAAATGAAGGCAGAGTTCTGAACTCACTGTTCCCCCACTCCCTTTCAGATCGCAATCCTTGCCGCTCGCAGGACTCACAGGACTCGCTACAGCATTCGGGCGTGTGCGTTCCATTTCGCATATGCATAAACTGCTCGTGCATTTGGCTGGTTTTTGGGTTCTGTTTGTTTTTAGCCCCAAGGCACTCGGCTGGGTCGTTTCCAGGCCAGACCGGGGGATCCTAGGAGAGCTCTAGCTTATGCTTCGCCTTATGGGTTTTCCTTTTTCGGGTTTTGAAAACTTAATAACTGTTCAATGCAGATTACTCGCCAGATTACTGACGCAAATGGGTTTTCGGGCGAGGAAACTTGTCGAATCCTTGCCCATATCCCGAAGCTACCGAAATGACTGCCATTGGTGTTCTGAATATCGATAAAATGGCCCTGGAATACAAAGAAAGAATAGCAGAAGCTTATCTTGGGACCTAAGCTTAGGAGGAATAAGAAAAAAATAAGCTGAAATGAGTTTCTGAAATGAATATAGAAAATCAAATTAAAGCAAATAGTTGTTAAGGTCCTGGAGTGGAAAACCTATCATTATATCATCATCATTGTGTTTGGTTTTTAAATATATTTTTGGAAAATATTTTTAAAAAGAACACTGTACACTTTTGTAAGGACTTCAGTAAAGAATATGCAGAAATGTTGATATCCTTTAGCATATATGCTTTAATCCTTCCACAGAAGGCTGTTCGCCCAAAGCCATCGGTTTTTGATTGGCATTTGCATAAGCAGTTCAATGCATTTTCATCGATGTCCGGGCTTCATCTTCGACTGCATTTCAACCGCCAATGGCATCCTGGCGAGTACACAGCATATGTGTTTGCTTAGTCCTGGGATCCTTGCACATATCGAAGCGTACATAGTTATGGCCCTTTATAAGTGCGGAGGCCATTTGATTTGGCCATGCATGAAAATGTGTTCGACTCTGCCCCTACTTCACTCATAAAAGCGGAAATTGAAAATATATAAATGTTACACAAACACATACTGGGATTGTGGGAAGAGAATGCAAAGGATATTGCATTTTCCTGGTTGCATGTGAAAAGTATCCCATTTGAATGTGCCTATAATTAAGATGGCTTACAAGTGGCCAGGAGCTGGGGGAGGATGTCTTTTCAAATAGCTGTCGTGCCCAAAGTAATGAAGGATTTTGAAAATAGATACTCGATTTAATGGAAATAGCAATCATGTTGCGGATTCGTACTCGTGGGCGGGCCCAGGATCAGATTTCACTTTGTTGTTGCTCCTGTATGATGGATATTAATTTTCTCATGGAATAAATCGCATATTTGCATTAGAGAAAATTACAAAATTCTGCCTGACACAAGCCAGAAATTGAATTTGTCTATTTATTCGAGAATCTGTTTCCTCTCCCAGCGAGTAATTTGCAAATTAACGTTAATTTTGGTAGCTCTCGGCCAATCAAATTGGGCTAAGAAGATTTTTCAATTAAATATGATTGAATTAGCCGATGGATAAGAGGCTGAGGAATAAGCCAGTATTCAGAGGCCTAGAGGCTGAAATAAATCTGATTAGGCAGATAAAACATATTCGAGGCCATCAAATTGGTAATCCCCGATTGTAAAAAGATAAAACAATCTTGCCACATATATGCAATGGACGTTTTGGGCTCAAAACAATAAACCCACAAAGCCCCGACAAAAAAGAAATCATAAAAGTTTAGTCCTCGCCATTAAAAGTAGTCGAATAAAAGCCGAATTGCAAGCTAAGCTGGAAAGGCTTACGACATTGTTCTGGGCAATGGATTTTCCCGGACTACCGAAAACACCCAAATGTATCTCAGCCCAGTTCTAATATAAGGCTAAAATGGGATGGAGGGTAGCCGGCAGGGGATGGTACAATTTGGAGCGCAGGCAGCGCTTGGCATTACGCTACAATAAATCTGGGCATGCAATGAAATGTAACACGAGATATTGAATTCAATGTTGGAGGAGGTCGAAGGGCAAAGGGGCAGAAACTTTCTGCCCCTGCTACTGTTGCTGCCACTGCTTCGGCTGCTGCTACTGCTGCTGTTGGAGAGATAAAGAAAAGTGGCAGCAAATGCGGAAGAATAATGCGACAGCACGAACAACAGACAAGTTGGGTGGCAGAGTAGCGGGATGGCGGGATGCCAGGTCTGTGGGTGGCTCTTACAATGGCTAAAATACCCTGGGAAGAGTACACACTCCGCACACACATAGAGACAATGCAACACCCGCAACATGGAAAGGCAACAATTGCAATGCGGCATCTAATATTTTATGCGTGAGAGCAATTCAGCCGCGCCTCCGATCCCGATTCCCTCCATAAACAAATACTTTATGCATACTTTATGTGGAGCACTCGGGCATACTCTATCCCCTGGCTTGGTTTACTTTGCAAGTGTGATTATTGTCTCTGGATTTATCATCCATTAACATTTGCATATTAAAATATGGAGGAGTCTGTCTGGGATAGACTTTAAAAATAAGATAGTTTAAGGTAATCAAATGTATAAAGGACTAGTGAATATTTTTTTGACAAAAACAAATAGTAAACCTACTTGTCCAACAACGTTTTAATTAAATAAAGTAATTCCTGCCTTTCAAGTTGCTTTAAGAGTACATCCTGTTCGGGTTCCAATATGCCAGTGCCAGTGCCACTCCTTTTTCTTGGAAACAACAGCAAACTCTGCTTCCTAACATCATTGTGCAAGTTTCCATTAAGGGAATTAGTTGCAAAATAATAAAAGTGCCCCGGACGAGGCCAAGACAGTGGCTCAGGATGCCACAACATGCACACAACCCAATAAAGGATTCGCCTTACGGTCGATTCCCTTCATAAGAATTTTCTCGCACAAGCCTGGGCGATTCCTTCCAGGACGTGTGTGTGTGGCTGTGGGTTTCTGGCTGATTTATAGAAGGTGACAGATGTGGGCACCGAGTGATAACAAGCTTTTCCCTCTTTTGGGCACAAAATTCTATCAAATGCTCCGTAGACAAAGGCAGTCACTGGAAAAATGCCTTTAGTTTGGTGTTGGGAATTTTCCCCTTTTGCCACTAGAATGAGTCTGGGAGGACAGGGCCCAGGACACTGGCAGGAAAAAAGAATTGGCCCCGGCTGACGGGCCAAAAAGCTCTCGGTTCGCTTTTGTAGTAACAGCTGCAACTGACGGGCATGAAAAGTGGTTTTTGGAGCGCGCAAATACTAGAAAATGTTGGCACCGCCTTGCCCACCGACTACCGACTGGCTGGAAAAATAGTTGGAAAATGGCAGGGGAAAATGCGGGAAAAGCGCTGCAAACGAGGAGGGAATATTTTTGCAGTTTTGCTATAAATTAAAGCAATGACGTTGCCGCCGCCGACATCGTCTTTCACATATGGCTGGTTCCCTTGGACTTCAGGCAGTGGACTCTCCACTCCGGACTCTGGAGGCAAAAGTTCATGCAGAATTTATTATTATTTTATTATCAGCGGAAGTCCGCTGGGGGGCATAAAAAAGGGCTTCATCTGTAACCGAACTTTCACAAAAAATGCACAAGATCATAGTCAATTGAATAGGAATTATTCACTGTCCTTTTTTATAAGATTTAAACTGAATAATATTGAAATTTTCATCTCCTATGCGAATGTAATTCGATTAATTACTTCCCTCTGGCCAATTTAATTTGCAAACGATTCGTTTGTTCCCAATTGGAAATAATTCCTCCCACTCACGTCTCCTTCCAATAAAGTAAAGTAAACTAATTTGCTTAATAAAATATTACACAATGGTCCTTTTGCTACTTTTATAAATATTTTCCAATCAATTTGCCATAGATGAGGCAGGAAATTTCATTGTAAAACTTTTCGAACTGTGAGGCAACTACCATAAATTGGTCAATGTTGCAGCATTTTTGGTAAGGGCTTGTGTGCGCCAGCAGCCAACAAATGAATTTATTAAAATTGGCCCACTAAGTGCCACAACTAGATGGCAGTTTTTTCTAAAGGCCGGAAATTCAACCATTTCAATTTTATTAATTGCCCTTCGAAAACAGGCAAAACACTGTAAAAATAATTAAATTCAATGAAAGTGGCAACACCGAACAAAATGTTAAAGAGCCAACAATGCCGCGTTTATTTTTCATTTAAGAAATAAAAAATGGAAAAAGGGGCAGAAATGCGGCAATTAAATTCTGCGATGCTTAATGAGGTTGTTCTGGGGAGAGAGTGGGAGGATGGGGCGAATAACCAACCAATATCCCAGGCCGCAGCTAAAGCAAATGGAAAGCAAAATGAAAATTCGCTGCGAAAAATTGGCAACGTTGCATTTCCATTTTCGCATCCTTCGTATCCTTCGGGTTGGCCATGTTGATTTCATTTCATTTAGTTGACTCAAAGCTACTATTGTCGTTGTCGTTGTGTTTTGTTGTCTGAGCATTTCGATCCATACGTGAATTGTACACTAAAAAAAATTTGGCGAATAAATTTGGTCTCGAATCTCTGATATAGGAGTAATTACACCCGATACTAGATCCTCTTTTCTCCCTATCATATAAATACATTTTCAGGACTAGAATTTTCTTCAAGTGCATCTATTTGTCTCTCAGTGTTTTTAGTTTTTGCTGCCATTGTTGTTTTTGCCGCCACGCCAACGCGAAACCGTTACGCGCAGTGGCCGCAACAATGGCGGCCATCGCCATTGCCTTTGTATTGGTGTTTCCAATGGCGTCTGGCCGGCCATTAGTATGCCAGGAACAGGAGCAGGGATATGGACTTGGACAGGAACAACAACCGCGTCCAGAGGAGGCTTTTCCTCCCAAACACACACACCATCGAGTGGCGGAAAAAAACACGCCTGTGGAAAATTATTTATAAATAAATCATCATGTTCTTAAATTATTTATCGCTGATTGGAAATCCATCCAACTGATTGCATATCTCTCATTTTTTCCCTGGATTTTCATTATAGCAACATTTAAAGAATAAAGCTCTAAGCGGTAGGAGATACAAATTTCAAGCAATTAAGATCAGATCTTGAACTTAATCATTTTAATAGTTCCAGATATTATCTAATAGCCCCTATTTTAGGTATAGTGTCTGCAATGGGGGTTTTTCTAGCCAAGCTAAGCAAGTTCCTGGACACAGACGGGCCTACTAGGCATCATTATCTTGGCCATAATAAATCGCTGGACATCAGCATGCCGCAAACGTATTTCCGTGGGGATGGCCCGCCCGGACCTGACCAGCAGTCAGATAGATGGCCGAAATGGTCTGAACAAAGGACCAAGTTGACCAAGTGGCTTTGGTGAGAAATCGAAACAGGACAAGGGCCAAACATCAAATATGGCAACGGGAATAGACCCAAAAAACCAGAAAAAGAATAGACCCAAAAAGCTTCCCCAGCACAGAGCATTCAAATGCCCAAAACGACGAGAAGCACTCAGAGTTCTGTAGTCCCCCCAGCTTCCTCCCTCGCCCACTTTCCTTGGGGGTCGCTGCCCCTCCTCTGGCCGTTGGCGCCCCCAGCCTCCCTGCCTACTACCCAGTGGTAGTAAAAAACCGGCAAAAAGCAACAACCGGTAAAATCGAATGTTCACTTGGCTCACTCATACACTCGTACGAGGGCTCCCTTACGGCCAACACCCACACGGCGGGATATATAGGGCTGTGTGTATTGGTAGTGGGTCTGAAATTTTGCACACATTTACAATAATTGTAAATGTGTTGAAAATCGTTTGCACAACTGTGAGCAAAGCACGTCGGAGTAGAAATCACTCTCTTTGTGTGTATGTACAAGTGTAGGGAGTGGGTGGGTGAGTGCTGGTGTGCGGGTGTGCGGGTGTACGGGTGAGTGTATTTGCTCATTTGTTAAGGGGAAATGGTCTTTGTCTGTCTTCAGCTGGTGCGGGTGTATTAGTGTGGGTGTGAGTGCCAGTGTATGAGTGCCAGAGTGTCCTGGCCGTGAGCGCAGCCATGTTTTTTCCAGCGAAATAAATGGCGCAGGCGCCATCACACAGACACTGCAAGATAAACTATGGTCTTTGGGGAGTAACTAAAATCTCTCAACTTGGGTTTTATGGGGCTTAATATTTCTAATTAATTTTTAAGTCTAAATGGGATCAAGAAATATTCCTAAAAGTAGCAACTAATACATAGAGAAAACTGATATTTTTATTAAATCATTTTAAGAAATATCTAGCTCTAGAGATCTATAAATTTTAAGACCTTTGTTAAATCCCCTTTCTAATATTTTCTTAGATTGATAAAATAGCAAACTTTTGAAACAAACTGCTCCGAAAACTAATCAAACTTTAAATCTTTGTTGCCACTTTGAGCTCTCTTCAGTCCAATATAACATCTAGTCCCCGAGCTAACTGAAATGTTGCTTTTTCCAACAGTTTCGCCAGCTTGCAGGTCGGCCTGGCAAACAATGTGGAAACGGCCAGCCACTCGAGAGCCAGAACCGGGCCAGAAGGACTCCAGCCAGGACAGCCCGAAACAGGGGGGAGGCTACCTGGCAACGGAAACTGCGGAGCATCTCTGCGGCGGGCTGTACATGGCAACGGCTTTTATAGCCCGGCCCTGAAAATCCCACTTGTCGGTCTGCGCACAACATGGCGTATGAGCAACGCACACACACACTCACAACACATATACAGGCAGGAGCTCAGTGAGAACTCTCTTTTATGGCGTTATTGCTATGGCAACCTTGACTACCTGTGCTCATGCCCTGACAGCTTAACCTCATCAGTCGCTTGGCGGTCGCAGCTGCAAATATTCCGCATCCACCTACGAATCCTTGAGTCCTTTTTGGGACGCTGAAGTCGCTCCTGCTGATGATGCTGCTCCTGCTGCTTCTGCTCCTGCTGCCAATTGCGATTTTTCGTTTCTTTTTGGGGTTTAATGGATCGATGAGTGCTTTGCTGGGCTGGCTCGGTTTTGACATGTCAACATTCTGTTTTTCCTTTTTTCTCGGGCACCCAAAAAAAGTTGGTAAAAGTTTTCCCTGCCGTGAATACTTCCACAGCCCAGTGTACATAAGAGCCAGCATATGCAGAAGCCAGGATATATATATGTACAATATATACATGTAGAGACCCTAACGTTTGGCTATTAGATTTTCTCAACTGCCAAGATGCGGTCAGGTAACAATTTTCTGGGTTAGCTGGTTAGGAAAACTTCTCGGCCTCAAACTCCCTCCACCTTGCAGAAGAACTTTAACTTTGGGCCAGCCATCTATTGAGTGGCGAATTGAAACTCAACCAATATTTAATTCCGGCCTCCCCAAGTGCTTATTTGCAGTGTGCAATTTGCACTTGAATGGAACGGCAAATAGAATCCATTTTGAAATGTAGATTCATTTGTTTGTCTTTCGCTTAAGCAGGACAAACATGCAACAGAATAAATAAACAAGCCAGCGCAGTGGCGAATACAAAAGACTCTCCATTCTGGCCATCTTGGCCGTCTTGGCCATGACATGTACAATGGTATCCTTCACTATTCGCTCTATCCTTCTTTTTCGCTCTCTCTATCTCTCTATAGCTCTCTGTTAGTGGACACGCAAACAAGTACACGCACACATCTGGCCAAGTTTTTGCTATTTATTGCAAAAATATTTATTTTGTAAGTTTCTCTTCATATTGTATACATATGGTGGGGCTGGGTTGGGGTGTACTTTCTGGCTCACTGCTTGGTGCTGTTTGAACTTTGTACATGGCCAAAGTATTTTTAATATGCGCAAATAAATATTGAATTATGAGCAGCAAGGACTCGTTGACAACGGCAAACTCAGCAGCTGGCATCTGAGAGATACAGGGAATATGAAATTTGCTTTCAGGATTTATGCCATGGGGGAATCAGCAGGAAGCAGCAGGAGAATGGCGGCTTAGCCGCTAAAACATCAACTTTCTGGTCCGCAACGGAGAGCCTTGCTAAGACCAATTAGAAATTTTTCACTCTTTAACACGGAAAACTTTTGTGCTCGGCTCGGAGAGCGCCAATTGACGGCAACATTTTCAATTTGTCTAACGAGTTGGTGGGGCAGAAAGTTTGCCGCCCATCAGCCGGCCCACATGTGGCAAGGCTTGACGTCGCAAAGCCATCAAATGCATAAAGGCTTAGCGGGAGCCACCACACCCACACCTTGACTTTCATGCCATCTGCCATCCATCGACATCCTTTCGCATCCTTTCGCTTCCTTCCGCATCCTGCACTAATGGAAAACAATTTCCGAACGTTGCCAATTTTCTGCGCTAATGAAGTGCAGCGGTGGCAACAAAGCAGATCCTCCTCCAAGCCATTAACAACAAAAAAACTGAACTCGACAACTCAAAAACAATTATTAATTTCCATGGCAGCGTTTTCTTTATTTTTGGCTTGTCGTTTCTCAATAATGCTTTGTACTCTGACTGCATATAAATTGGCTTAATTCGCAGAAAATGGCAAAACTGAATCAGAACAGCCGGGGAGGAAGCAACGGAGACCCATCTGCAGCATCGCATCGCATTGCCACACATCGCCAGCATCATCATGCTGTTGCACTTGCAACACCCCAGCATCCCAGTATCCAAAGTTGACAGCATCAACAACAAGAACCATGCCTGACAAAATATATGGGGGATGTGCCTGGATGGGAAAAACTTTTGCAAATGAATAATCCACAATTGTGTGTGGGAGCACAAATTGCAATTGTTGCTTCCAGCCAGCCAAGAAATGAATCTCTACATTGAACAGAAAGGATTCCTTTTGAATCGAGGTTATTTTCGGTCTAAACTATTGAAAATGTGTATGTAATTGGGAATGTGAATTCAATTGTGGTCTGTTCAACTTAATATTAGTAAAATAAATTGAAGAAGACCAGAAAACTATTTTTCATTCCATTGAATATTTCTTAATGTTATATTAATTTATATTTTTATATTTTATCTTTTTACATTTTTATTCCGATTGAAAAAAATACCCATTTAATATTCCCAGTGATAGACATGCATTGTTATTGTTTTTGCAACTGGCATGCTCAAGTGGAAAAAAGCATTGCGTATACGCCCGAGTGCACTTGGCAATAATAATTTGAGCCACTGTGGCAGGCATTCCAAACCGACAGGCGGACAGATGGACAAACGCACAGAGGGACAAATACACAGGATGGATGGACGGAGTGACAGCGGACAGGTGGGCGCTTTTCATCAGCAGTGTCCGTACAGTGACATAAATCACCGATGGCTAAGCAAGTGCTGGCACACAGATCACTGAGAGAAAAATAACGATTTATTTAAATTAGTTTTAAATCTAATTTGGTTCAAAAATGAACTTCAAGTATTAGTAGTTGCATAAACTTAGGTAATGAAATAAGAAAGCATACCTTTTGATTTAAACTTCCTATACATTTTTGCATAATCCCTAATTTTTTCAAGTACCTTTCTCGAAGTGCATCAATAGGTACTGAAGCTAGAGGCAAAATCGCAGTCATGGCAACCGTAAGATGAAAGATTCATGCGGTGCAGGGCAGGATTGGGAGGCGAGGCCTCTCTGCTGAGTGACTGCCTCTAAGCTGGAGGCTTTCTCTGCGTTTATTGCCAGGAGGTCCGAGGTGTGTTCGATTCCCTTCTGCGTTCGGCTCTTCCCTACCTCAATCCATCGTCCTTTGTGTACCGTCCACGCACTCATATCAATCAATAAATAAAGACGAACATGGACATGCAAATCTTGGCCGTACAGACTCTATTTCAAGTTGGCATTAGGCTTAAGCCACTCCGGCTAGATAGGCCTCCTGATAGAGCCTTTGTTAATGCATTTCGTCTAAATTAGTTGCCATAGAGCCTCCACATTCTGCACTGGCTGTTAGGGATCATTTTAAATTGAATTCCGTAATCGTAAACCCCAATATAACTTTTGAATGGAGTGTGCATCGGGCCTGATTGATGCGATTTGCAGCTCAATGGGAATATAAGGACGTGTACGAGATATATCGAAATCTGGGAAATTTTCCTCAACAATTTACTGTCCAAGGCTTGAGCAACATTTATGCAAATATTGGTTTTTCAATTACAACAAGAAGAAAACTTTTTCAATTTAATAACACTAAAGTGGGGAAGTTGCCGCTCAATAGTTCTGGCCAAAGGGACGAGTTTGTTGTCGGGAAATCATAAAATCAAATGCTGCCTCGTTTCGCGAACAACTTTGCGAAAGAAAAATACAATTTTGGAAATTTTATTGCCACGGCAACAGAAACAGAAACTGAAACAGCAGCCGGAAAAGTCTCTCGCCAGAATATCATATCGTAAAATGGAAATGAAATTAAATGCTGAACATTATTTATGACGCTGTGCATATCAAATGGCTGAAAGCAGGCAGAGGGCTGCTCCAGATGCACCCTTTATTATTGGAAACGCACCACCACCACCGTCAGAAACACCACCACCTCCAGCGTTTCTGTCATCCGATGAAGGATCTACCTTGGGCTCGTGCTACGTGCAGGGATTTCCGTGGAATTTATTTTGTTTTCCATTTACATTCGCTGGCACTTCGTGTGCCTTTCATTTTATTCTTGCTCACTACTATTTGTATCTAATTTGCATATTCTCGGCGTCGTTCCGCGCATCCTGATCCTGATCCTGACATGCGCCGCTCCGTTATCGCCGTCCAGAAGGGCAAAGGACATCCCTCGTCCTGTCGAAAGCCAAGGGCAGAGGGTCGGAAGGGTCTGCGAGGGCTCTGCCATGTGCATCTGCATCGCCGCATCGCTCAGGCTCAGGCTCAGGCACAGGCTCAGGCTCCTGCTGCTTCATTTAAAGTTTATTCGGCAACTTCAAGTGAAAAGTTAAGTCAACTTTTTCGGCGCCGCCCCTGCAAGTCGCAGGACGAGTCCTTGCATTTTCAGTTGTAGAAGAACACAAAATGCCATTTCCGTTTCCGGCAACTTTTCCTTCAAGAACAAAGCAGAAGGCGAGGCAGAAATTTTAAATGTATGGGAAAGAACCTGAAACGAACCTGAAATGCTCTACATAGTCCTTTTTTCAAAAACGTTGTTTGATAAATGAAATTCTAAATGAAGCTTTTAATAAATATTTTCCAAATATTTTTAGTTGAATATTTTTGGTATAGTTTTCCTTCAAACAAAAGCAAATAGTTTCCATATTCCCAACAGTAATTTCTCCCCGAAAATATTCTTCACATTCTATTCAAACAGACTTACTTCCACCCACTCCGTGCATAAATTCCACTCAAATAATATTTGTGCTTGTTGTGGAGCTCATTAGTAGCTGGCAGCAACTGGCAAGGACGACCGGGTGAGGCGGAGGAGATAGCCGGAAGGAGCTGGAGCTGGAGAGGCCGGAAGATGTGGGCGACATGCCACACCCAGGACATCCAGGAAGGACTTTGTATTTGGCCCACACGAGCGAACTGGCAAGTCGGGATCAAGTTGGGCCTTTGCATTCAGGGCTCTTTTCGGGGGGTTCCAGCCACGCCCACTCTACACCTGTTGTTGGGGGCGGCTTAACTTATGACTGCCGAAAAAGTTTCCACGCTACATAAATTAAATTACGAGTTACCCAGGAGTACGTGACGGTGTGTGTTGGAGTATTGGGTTTTACTTTCATGAATATACCCCTTCGGGGTATAATGGTTATGCAGACTATTTGGGGCTCTGATGGAGTTGTAGCCTGACTATTTGATAACCGGTACTTGCTAAGCCTTTCAAGATATTATGATTACTATGAAGTACCGTGGAAGTACTTCTTGTCGGGTACTAATACTTCCCTATAGTTAGTAATGCCTCCCAAGTATCTCTCAGTCGAATAACCTTCCCAAGTATATGGCATTCCTTTTATTTCGCGTTTCAGCACTGCCTCCTGTGGTTGACATTCATTTGTGGAAATTTATGTTAATTAGAATTGAATTTCGACGCATGCAAAGTTTGGCCGCGCTCCTCGTTTGATTCAATTTATCTGACGCCGTCAAAGAACAAGAAGGTCGAAGGATAACAGAAGACGAGGCTCAAGGATGAGGTGTCCTCTGGCGAAACTTATTTTTCTTCAATTTTCCCTCACTGGCTCTGGCACATTATGGCGTCTAGCGTTCTCCCTCTGCTAGTATATAGCCATCTTGTTCGCTTTTCAACGTCAGAAAGTTTCGCCGAGGTCTTGTATTTTGCGGTTGTGTCGTAATGATTTGCGGAATTTCTTTATGGCACAAACATTTTGCATAGCTGGTTGTTGTGGCTTGTTAAATCTATCATCAGTGACATATAATACGGGAGTAATATTATTATGATTGCTTGTTACTGTCTGGAGTTCGGCTTGGCAAAGAAAATATATTTCCTTTTTCGTTTTTAAATTAAAATCGAAAGAGAGCTTAAGTAAGAGCTCTTGGCTTAACTTGTGCAAAGTTTACAAAGTTTTTAATCCATAAAAACTTAGTTAAACCGAATTGAGAAGTATGAGGAAAACTAAGCAGATGCCCATTAAAGAACTGATTTACATTTTATGTAGTTTACGATCTTAAAGTTATCTTGACATCCTAAAATATTCCGCCCCCTTGTTAAAGTTCTTCCCGTTTTAATTTGCTGCATATTTTAGAATGTAAATTCTTGATGCCAACTTACAATGAAAATGCAACATTTTTGCAGTATTTCCCATCGTTTTTTTGTTCCCTTTAAGTTTATTTTTTATTTTTGCATTTTCCTCTATTTTCTTTTTTTGACAAAGCATAATCAGTGGGGATGCTACAAACAAACTGAGTGAACCGAGAAAGGCACACAGAAAAAATACTGGAGCGGAGAAGAACGCAACTCGACTTGTGCGCATAATTTTCCTGAATTCGGCTTCAGCATCCCAGCTCCTGTCTCCCGCGTCCTGGTCTCGTCCTGGCTCCCAGTTCCGCTCCTCTTGGCTGGACCTGCAGGAAATGGCAGCTATTAGCATTTGACTGCTTCACTGATGATGTTAACGATGCCAGCCACCAACCGACCATCCAACCAACCGAAAGTCCGTCCGGACTCCCCGACGGAGTATGGGCGAAAAATGTTATATGCACATAAAGTTTTAAGTTACAGGGTGAGGGCGAAAGGGGCTGATAGGGGGAAAAAAGGACGCGAACAGGACAAAGTCGCCGCCAGTCGCCGGTCGGCAGTCAGCATTTATTATTGCACATTTTATGCGCTCCACTGCACAATAAAATAAATGAGAATCATCCAAAATGCAAAAATGGAACCCAAGAAATTGCGCATAAACGCCGAAATTATTTTGATGTATTTCCCTTCCTTTCCAACGGAATAAGAGTGCCAGAAGAACTCAATGTTTGTGAGCCTCATGTGGCCAAATAATTGCTGACGTGACACATTTAACTAGACCAAGAGCAGGACCAAGACGGACTCCCTTAATGATCTCCCAGGGAGGCGGCACGTAAGCGGATGCAATCAAAATTCCATTTGGCGAAGCGCTGAGAAACGCACAATCAGTCATTAACAGCATTCTTCGTACACCCCTTGGATCCATGGAGGGGGACCCGAATAAATAAAAATAAAGTACAAAAACGAAAACTAAACAAAATTTGAGGCGGCTCCGGCCGTCAGGAACACACGTCCATTCAATTCAATTGAAGATGTGACTGATGTCGGACTACGACAGAGGGGAAACACTCCAAACACTGAGAAAAACACCTGTAGAATAGGAATATATAATTAATCTTAATAAAATTAAAACAAAGATCATGTAAAGACTGATGTCTTGACTTGGAATAATAAAAAAAATGATCTTATACCATTAGATTTTGATTATTTCCTCTTCAGTAAATGCTTTCTGTTTCTTAGTTTTTTTCTGTGTAATGACCACAGTGGTCACTGTTTCCGTATGTAGCTCCGGTAGTTGCTCCTCACCATCCAGGGTGGCGCACAAAATGTCTAATCAACATCAGAGCAACAATTTGTTATGAATCCCTGGCTCACTGGCTGTCACATCGACAGGACCATGGGCCACAGTAATGGATGTTGTGGGCGTGGCAGACTCTGATCCACCAGCTTTCGGATAAGGGAAATATCCCAAAGTTTTAAGCTGCCACAGAGAATCAAAAAGCAATCTTGATTCTATGTTACAGAAAGCAATAAATCACTTAACAACATTGAAGGTAATTATACCCTTGCAAAGGGTATTATAATTTTGGTCAAAAGTGTGCAACGCAGTGAAGGAGACATCTCCGACCCTATAAAGTATATATATTCTTGATCAGGATCACCTTCTGAGTCGATATGAGCATGTCCGTCTGTCCGTCTGTCCGTTTCTACGCAAACTAGTCTCTCAGTTTTAAAGCTATCGAGTTGAAACTTTGCACACACCCTTCTTTCCTTTGCAGGCAGTATATAAGTCGGAACGGCCGGGATCGGTCGACTATATCCTATAGCTGCCATATAACTGATTGATCGGAAATGCCATAACTTTGGTGTTTTTTAAGTTAGAGGGTTGGGACTTTCCACACATGTTATATTTGACCAAAATATCTTGTGTGCAAAATTTCATAAGGATCGGCCGACTATATCCTATAGCTGTCATAGAACGATCGAAATTGGCATAACTTTGGTGTTTTTTAAGTTAGAAAGATGGGATTTGGTACAGATTACTCTTTTGGCAAAATAATTCGATATGCCAAATTTCATAAGGATCGGCCAACTATATACGATCCGCTACATATCTAATAATATAAGATGCGTGGCGCCACCTAGCGGACTGCGACTGAACTGCAAGGGTATATAAACTTCGGCTCCGCTCGAAGTTAGCTTTCCTTTTTTGTTTTTTTGTATTTCTGACAGTGTTAAGTTTCGGAGGACTTTTTCGGAGGAATTGCAAACTCAATTACCAGAGCTAATTCCCGAATATTCCCACGAGAAACGAAAAAGGCACAAGGATCTGCGGGGAATCGAGTTTCCCTTCGGCCATGCATTATTCAATATTTCATTGAAATCTCGCACACCCGATAATGTACACTCACCCCGGACACACTCACATACCTCCGACCAATGTACGAGTGTCTGGTCTAATCCGAGCATGGCGTTGAGAGCAATAGGAATAAGGACACATCATTAGAGGCAGTCCTGGCCATTTGCACCAGACTATTATCCTGCAGGGGCAACATCCACCCAACGCACTACCGGGCGGGAGGCCAGTCCAGTGCATAATTCATCAAAATCAGCAACAGGAACCGCACAAAAGTTGACTCTAAAATGGACCAGGAGTCGGGTTACTGGGGAACGGAGTCCGTAGTGTGGGTATAATATCGAATGGCTTAGGCCCAGACTACGTTACCTGGACTACGATTGTAATTGCAGTCCTCGGGTGCCTCATGGTTAGGGGCATAATCAAAAATGCGTGTGCCGGCCAGCCAAACGGGGCATAATCCCAGAACGCACGAAGGGGCATCATCGTCGTCGTCAAAAGCATCGACAAGGCTGCCACTTCGGGGTGAGTGCACTGAGAGATACCTTATATTAAGGGTGTCTTTTGAATGCATTAAGGATTGCAAGATTATAATGAGATATGGGGTAGAAATATCTACTTTTAAATCTAAACTGTATAACTGAGAAGGTCTTCAATATTTTATTCTTAGATATGTTGGGAAACTACAAGATTTTCTATCTGTGTAAAGAAGAGATCCTGGTAGCTGACTCAGCGACCTGCTCGGGGCCTTGTTGGTCCATTTTGTCCTGCTCCCCCACTGACTCCCTACGTCCACCCACATCTCTCCACCTCGTTGCTCGTCCTGCGTCCCATGTACCAAAGTTTTGCCCTTTGTTTTGTGACTTGCTCCTGGTTGTGCGGTTCTTCTGGGCTCAGGATTCTGGGTCCTGTGCGTGGTGGTCTGTGCTTGCATTTTTTTTTTTGCTTTTCCCGGTTCGGTTTTGATTCAGGCCTGGGTTCTTCCTTTTCGACTTCCACCCGGCCACCCTGCTCCCTTTTTGTTTGTGTAACATTCCATATCCATTTGCAACAACGCGCTCAAAAAAAAAACCAAAAAGCGAAAAAAGGAAAAAAAAAATCCTTGGAAACAGAAAGCGACGAGCAACCCCTTTGGACCGGGGACTGTGGATGAAAATTCAGTGCCACCCCCCAGCATCAGAATCAGCAGCATTTTAATTCGAATTGGTATTCCTCTGGCACTGTTATTGTTGTTTTGTGTCCTGGCTTACTGGCACCCCCTACCTTCCGATCCTGCCTCCGTCCTTCTGGAAGTAACCCTCGCGCTGTTTGGTTTCCATTTGATGCTGATAAATTGTGAGCCCGTCGGGTGGGTGTTAAGGATTCGCCCTAGAGCGGAAGTTGCATACAACGCATAATTTGATAAAATATTGCACGCTTTCCTTTGTCTGAAAGTGATTATTATTTCGTTTCGTATCGTTTTTTCTCGTTTCTGTTTCTGGGTTGCTGGAGCGCATACATATGATGAACATTAGATGTAATCAATAAAAGCTCGACGCAATCCATTCAGTTCAGCTAATGGATGAGAAATCCTATCAAATGGCGAAATCAAATTTCGTTCGCGGCCCTTACCCCAGCACAGTATTTATCCCTTTTTTTCTGGTCATGTTTTATGTGTGACAGAGTAATTATTTAGAGTGTCAAGTCAGGCGTAAGGGTTTAGATTAAAACAAAGCGAACGGAGCTCTTTGGAGGACTTTTGGTTTGGCTACGGGCACTGTCTGAAATGAAACTATTTACCCGTGATCCTTACAGCGCAGAAGTTCATCCTCCTGCCGGCTAATGGCGAAAGCACATCAGGCCTGTCAAACCGGAAATATACGATAAATATATCTTCATTCAGTTGCTTATTTCGAAGACACAGCACACGAAGACTTCCCCGGCGATTTCCCAAGCGTACAATTGACACATTTTTGTATTTCGTTGACGTCTGCCAATAAAAATAACGAAATAAAATATGGGCCCAAGTGGAAAGAAGTGGAGTGGAGTGAAGTGTGGCAAGTGCACGGAATGGAGGAGATTGTTACCTTGAAAACGATACGCTAGGGAATCATTAGGGGCACGTCAGGGGCTGCTGCCATAAATATTGGCAATAGGACGAAAAGCCCATCGATAATAAGGTTAGAAAGCCGTAAACCCAAAAATCAACAAAATCTCCAAAGGGGATACTCTGCCGAAAGGCTCTTCATAAATGTGCCAAATTGGTTTTTCCACAATAAAATGCTAATGATTGATTCACATTGCCCCATGGTGGGCCGTTAGTTATGCCCGGTTCCGTATAGCTCCGTATAGGACGTCATGGATTCCATGGCTTTGTCTAATTTGTGCAAACCCGAAAACATTAAATTGGGGTTTCGTTTTGGGTCTCGGAGCTTTTGCATTTGTAATTTCCCGAATAACAAACAAAGAAAGGTTCAACTCGACTGCCAAGTACCTCTTTGGCTTCCCAATTCAACTAATTTGAGTTCCACAACGGTTTCGATAATGTTATTAGGCAACTTTTTTAGAGGCTTTTGTGCCCTCACTGTGTCATAGTTCGAGAACTAATCATTAACCCCCGACAACCCCTTGACTGGATTGCGAGGTACGAAGCAAAAAAATCTCTCTTCTGGCCATTTACAATTGGTCCGCAGTGCGGAACCTAAGCTAATGATGACTGGCATGCACAAATGTACAAATCTTAATTATGCAAATCACGGTCGCGCATAAATTATGCAAATTATAATGAAATTCCTCATGGCCGGACTCGGGAAACCCGGGATCCGGAATTCGGGGATCCAGGGATCCGGAGACCCGGGGACGCCCGGACCAGCGACAAATGCCCATCTATATGTATATGGATTGATAAAAATGTGACCATAAAATGAAAAAACCGAAAATTTAAATTCGTCCTGGCCGTAGGCCTAGGCCGGGGTTGAAAAGTCGAAATTATTTTGGTGGCCGGAGTGGAGGGCCGTAAATTGCAATGTAAATGCTGAATATAAACCGAATTAGTCCCAGAACAATTACAATGGGGTAGAGTGCCCGGGGAGGCAGGGTGGTGTACTCAGTACACTGCAACTGCAAATCTTGTCAAAAGCCAATCCCCGAAATCGCAGACCAAATGCTGCATTGCCTAGAGGGTCTGTCCAGATTCCGGATGCCATAGAAAATAATAGCATACGGTTGCCGGTTCTCCGGCTTTTTCTGCCTTTTCTCCGACCATCTGACACAATAATTCCCCTACTTTAATGTGGCCCGGGAAAAAGGAAAAACAAACAAGGGAAAATGGTAAGTTGCCAACGCAAATTATTAAATTTATTATGCGCGAAGTCATTAGGTCTGTCGCTTGTACCTCCCTTTGAGTTATTCTAAGGACTAAACGGCGCACTCACACATAAATATCCTGGGATCCTGGCAACTCTGAAGTGTGGAAATTCATTAGTGGCCATTGCATGTGACAGCCAATAGAGATGCTTTGATAAACTATTTCTAGCTATAAAGTGATGGCCCCAAAATTAGAACAATACTTCTATCCAAAAAGTAATTTAAAAAAAAAAAAATTCCATTAAATCAGGAAATATGTTGTTAATTGGAAACCATGTAGCGAAGCAAAAATAATAAAGTATACAAATCTACAGAAAACCTCGGCTTTCGTTTCCAAAACTTCCTTTGTTTATTCTAAATATGAAATACAAGCAAGGATTTTTGTAGTTTTCAATGTAAGCATCACAGCACTAACAAGAATATGTAAAAAAATATTAAAAGCAAGGATAATGATCCTAGATATACTCTCTTCAATGTTTTAAAAATAAAACAAAGGTCAAATTAGAAGTTTCATAAACTCTTATTTAAAAAACATCATCAGAAATCCTTTTGAGGATCAAAAATATTCTGGTGATTTTTAAATTTAAATCCCAATTAATGAAAGCTTTGCAAATGAAAGGACATCCTAGATTTCAAAAGGTCCTTCTTCTAGGGTATGCGCTAGGCAACGAAAATATTTGGCATGTGCCATTTATGGCATTGTTCCAAGTTGGAACAATGCGATACCATAGTTTCCAGGCAACTCTTGAGCGCACACACTCGCAAAGAATGCCTCGCCAAGCCATGCCATGCAGATGTGGCATCCACTGGGCCATGCCTCACACACATACTTGCACAATAGTGTGGCAGGAGTTTGATGCACGGGCTGTGTTCAACCCCCAAAGGCTATGGGCGAGCCGAACTCAGTTCCAGGACCAAAAAGGCGACGGGCAAGGATCAGCAGGCAGTGAGCATGTGATTAGATTCAGTTTCAATGGAAATTGAAATCATGGACAAAGGAGAGGCCACGAGGTTGCCGGTGGGAGGGGCGGGCATGGAGGAAGCTGGGGGGTTGGCAGGATAGCACAGGGCCATCAGGGTTGAAAAGGAGCGAAGCGATAAAAATCCCAAACAACAAGAGAAATGAATTTTCGGATGTCCGTGGCAGGGCATTAAAAACTTTTTACACAGAAAAAAATGAGTAAATCATTTATAATTTTTAATAAATTTATTATATACTCTATAAACCCTCTAAAAAGTTTAAGGAAAAATTTAGGCATGTAATTTATTTAAAAATATTCAAATATAAAAAGATATTGTTGGTTAAAAATGTTAATCTTTCCTTTTATAAAATAAACCCAAAAAATGTTTAAACTTTTTATGAAACTTTTTAAAGCCTGTACCATAATTTTTTTTGCCAGTGCATTGATTCTGACTCATCAGGTTGTGTGCGTATTGGTAGTAAGAGTGGCACACGTATAGGTGTGGATGCTGCATTATGAGGCACAACCACTAAACGTCAACCACCCGACCCACATTTTTATGTAGTGCTTCATAATATTCCTTGTGCAGACCGAGATTAACACCAAACGGCGACGGTGGCGTCGGTGGCAGAAATAAAGGCAAAAAGGATATTTATAATCGACGGCAGTCCTGCGCCAGCCCCAGAAAGAGACAGAAGGCACGCACACAGACAGACAGACAGAGCGAGAGCAAGAGGGTGTGGAGGCGAGTGAGTGAGAGGAGAAAATCGGAAAATCGTTATGCGACTACTATAACCCACCACAAAATCGCGGTAGCCTCTGTTGTTGCCGGGCACCCCACACTCGCACATCGAACCAGAATCCTGAATCTCGTCCAGAACCAGAATCAGAAGCCGAATTCGATTCCGGGCCAGAATCAGAAACAAAATCCTCTGATACGTCGGCCACATTTTCATATTTTTTCCATTTTGTGGTTCGTGCTATTTTCGAAAATATACATAAATTGGCAAATCCTCAATTTCCTTCGCCTCTCTGTCTCTGTCACACCTTAGCGGATCAGTGATTTGTGGTTTATTTAAATTCATAATCCTTAAAGTGTGTCATAAATTAAACAAAAAGCCAAAAGTTCGGCTTCAGTGATTTTTCACGATTTCACGGTTTCACGGTTTTAAATATAAAGAGGATTAGTGTTCACAGTTTATTTAAAAAAGAACATTTAAATATGGAATATAAATATTATTTTAAGGATTCCCATCTAAGTGAAGCTTTGTTTTTCATCAAAAATGGTTAAAAAGTCTACTATACTTTTAACTATATTAGACCTCGTGATTACTATTTACATTTTTCGAGATTTCTTATCACAAAATCTTAAGTCAATATATTTAAAATTTAATAAATAAACTGACTTCCACAAAATCTGACACGCCACCTATGAGAATATTTACAAAGCTGTAGCTTCTTAAAAACACCGTAGGAGGGCGCCACTTATCAGCTGTGATTTTCCACCCTTATTTTCATATCCTTGTAAATCCTGAGCAACCCTGGCAGTCGATAGCATCCTGCGACCCAAGGACTACCCTAAAACGTTACACATCTCCTCGACCTTATCCTTTCAGAGTCTGGAAAATAATCAGGAATGGATCCCTCGAACCTTCCCTTCGGATTCCCCGGTCTGCCCAACCACGGACACATGCCCATTCCGCCCACGGCGAATATGCTGGGTGCCCACCCCGCCCCCACCGCCAGTCCGCCGCAAAGCGTCCCCGGCCGCAGGACGCCTCTGGGCTCTGTGGGACTTGGCGGCTTCTATGCCCAGGGCATGGGCATGTCCCAGCCGCCGACTGATGAGAACAAGCCAGGACCCAGTGCTCCCGACAAGTCTCTGAGCCCCACCGCCGTCGCCATCGCGGCCATCAGTGGCGGCACCACCACGGTGGCGGTGCCGAGTGGCTCCGGAGGCGGTAGTGGGTCTGGGCCAGGGGGCTCCAACGGTGGGAAGCAGAAGAACCGGCAGGGGAAGACCGTGAGGCTGAACATCAATGCCAGGGAGCGGCGGAGAATGCACGATTTGAACGATGCCTTGGATGAATTGAGGAGCGTGATTCCCTATGCCCACTCCCCGTCCGTGAGGAAGCTGTCCAAGATAGCCACTCTTCTTCTCGCCAAAAACTACATACTGATGCAGCAGAACGCCCTCGAGGAGTTAAGAAGGTAGTACGCCAAATAGCCAAGTGGCATTATTGTATTCATAATTTTTCTGCCCTCCAGACTCCTCGCTTATATACAGAGCACCACGGGAGCAGCTCCTCTGGACCTGGGGTCCTTCCCAGCTGCCGCCAAGCTGCAGGCTCTGCTCCAAGGACCTCACAACGAACCGCCCACCAGCAGCAGCAGTTAAGCCCCCAGTCCTGAAAAGCAATCGACGAGCAATAATTTTTAAGTCAATTGGAAAACGGCCAAAAGTCAATAAACTAGTCAGAGAGGTCGGAGAGTCGTAGTGAGAGTTGGAAAAGCCAAGTGAAAATCTGTTAAGTGATATTTATTTTTGTCGTAAGCATTTCTTTTTCGCGCATTTACATAATGTCATAAGAAACCCAATACCAAATAAAGTATTAATTCCCGATTTGTAGAATCAAAGCCCAGCCCACTGAGAACACAACAGCATTATGAAAACAAAATAATAATTTAATTCTAGATCCGTTTCAAGTCTTATAAAGTAGTATACATGATAGCGTAGTATAGATGATTTGCTGAATAGCATTTGATGAGTGAGCCAAAGCAATTTGCTGAGTGCGAAATAAGCTGCTGATTAAAACTAGACACAAAATCGACAAATACTTTTGAAATATATATGCAGTAGAGGACGGCGGCGGAAGCGATCGATTAGTGGATCGGCTGACATTATTCCGGAATGCCCGAGGACAGGACCTTGTTCTTGCCGGTGCGGAAGATGCGTTGCTGCACCGGCAGCTCCCCGATCAGAAAGTGCTTCATCTGCTCGACGGCATCGCGGGAGTGTCCGGTGCCATGAAAGGCGATGGTGGCGTCGCGTCCGGCGTGGTCCATGATAACGTCATCGCCGCCGGGGTGCTCCCTCAGGAAGTGGGTGACGTCGTAAACCCGGTCGTAGATCACCACCCAACAGTCATCGAAGCTGTCGTGCTGTGCCACCTCCTCCAGGGCGATCTCCGGCAGGATTTCGGCCGCCTTCAGTCTGTCTTTCTCGCTGGGCACGACCATCACTTTGGAGCCCTGCTTGCCGTGTCCCAAGGGCACGATGCGGAGGGATTGCAAGAGGTTTGACAGAGCCGACGACATGACTTTCACTTTGCGATTATTTGTTGTATTTATGGTGTAGAGCGTGTTTTGTAATTTCTGCACCCACTGGTACTCGCTTCTCAAACACAATCACCTCAGACAGTCTGGAGTCGAGTGAGTTCCGCTCGATCGGTTTTGGTTTCGAGTTCCAGTTTTGCTCAGATTCCCCCGAGAAATCGTGTGTGTCTTGGACTGCTTGTGGCACTGGAGTGTCATTCAAGCGTCGATCTGTAATCGTTTTATAAACGCCAACACGTGAATCAATCGGACCAGTCGAGGGGGCTGATAAGACTTCGTGGAACCAGAACCCGAAGCCGGATCGGTTAATACGTAGGGCTACGCAAGACTAGAGCCGCGAAAACTAGTTTTAATCAATATTCATGGGGGGCCCGTGATTCGCACCGAGATTAGGTAATAAAATGAGCCACGAGTAAAAAAATTGAGTCAATTTATTAGCTGAATTGGCAGATGAGCACTTTTTCAAACTATGCGTCTTCTCAGTGAGCTAATTACCTGAAAAACCCCATTAAACCCGTTAATTGGTTTCACAAATCTATATTAAAGCGAATTTCCCGAGGTGCTTATCAGCATTGCAGTTGATTTATGGGAGCAAGTCAAGTGTGCATCGGAGAATCAATTTCGTTTACGCAAAACAATTTAACGCCAGTCATTAAAAAAGTAAAAATACGTTTTGGGTTAATAGCCTGCAGGCTATCAAAATAAATTTCTAAATATGGTTTGGTCTCAATATTTCTAAAAATCATAATGGGAACAAAGATTGTGCCTCAAATCATTATCGCAGAACACTTTGAACTTGAAACTGGCTGGAAAACGGTGCCACGCTTCTGAACTACTTGAAGTGTATACAGTTTCAGTTTAAGGCGAATTTGCAAAAACTAAAAATTCTTACGAAAGAAAAGGGCTGATGAAATTAATCGTTTCATTTAATAGGTGCCAGACAAAACGCAATTAAGATTTCAGACATTGTGTTTATAAATAAAGTGCACAGCTTAACTAAAATAAAACTACGACATCAACAATATTGTTATTTGCCACGTTTCACACTAAATATTATTCACACATCGAATACGTCACAAGTCAATTGTTATTGAAAAGTATTATGTTCAATGGGTTCAAGTTCGATGTGCGGTTTTCGCATCTCTTGGAAATCTTGGAAACCCAATACCCCCCCAAGTCAGTGTTAAGATCAGCATCATTACGTTCAAAACCACACTAAATTATAATGTAATCAAAAGTATTACGAGATGTAAATCTGGGTTAGGCCACTTGACTTTGACTTTGAGGTCAGGACTGCAGTCACATTCGTAATAGTATAACCATAAAATTATGCCTGGGAATCTGAATGAGATTATAAAAAGAAATTGCGCACAATCTGAACCCCAAATTTGAGGTTATCAGTTCTTATTTGTCATGATTCGGAAACATGGTTTAGCTTTTTTTGAACTGAGGCGTGTTTCGCGTATTATCAGTTTAGTTTCACAAAAAATAGGCGTATGAGATCAAAGTTGACGCTGCTCAAATTCCCCCGGATTTGAATTTGAAGAATTTTTGCAAATTTAAAGATTACTTTTGACCTTCCAAAACATTTCCAAGTCCATGGCCAGCAAAAAAAAAACACTTCAAATAATTTAGGTTCTCTTAAATTAGGTTCTCAGATTATAAACTGAGTATATACAAATCTACACAATATTTTGTTCTCAGATTTTGATGCAGAATGGTGGGGAATCAAGAATCGGAAATTGGCCAAGATACAGCCATCGCTGTGAGCCATATTGGCCTCCCCATGCACTTTCCACATTTTGAAGGAAATGGCCCAGAAAATTCCACAAAAAATTCAAAAAAATAATTTGTTCTCGGATGCAGAATGATGGAAAATCGATCTACAAAACGTTTAAGGTGCTCCGCTTAAGAATCGCATAGAAATTGGTAAAAATATAGCCATATTGGCCTTCCCATGCACTTTCCACATTTTGAGAGAATTGCCCAGAAAATTAAAAAAAAAATTGAAAAAAAAAATTGTTCTCAGATTTTGATGCAGAATAATGGAGAATCAATGAAGAAATCGTTTAAGGTATTCCGCTCAAGAATCAGATAGAAATTGGCCAAGATAAAGCCATCGCTGTGGGTCATATTGGCCACCCCATGCACGTCCCACATTTTGAAGGGGATGGCCCAGAAAATTGAGCAACAATTGAAAAAATAATTTGTTCTCAGATTTTGATGCAGAATGATGGGGAATCGATCAAATCGTTTAAGGTATTCCGCTCAAGAATCGGATAGAAATTGGCAGGATTTCCACATTTTTAAGTGGATAGTTTGCCTCTTATTTTGCCTCTTTACCAACTGCAACTGCCAGGTGGCAACTTCAAAGACAACTTTTATCCTAGAAAAGCTTATTTGAAATGAAGCTTTTTGGGGAAACTGTAGATTATGAATCATTTATGACTTCGCGGGCTTTTGGAAAATGAGCCAGCTGTTGCTTTTTAGGAAGCTTTCCCTAAAATGCCCTCAAAAGAATTAATTGCATATTTATGCACTTAGTAAAAAGTACCGGGTATTGAAAGTTATAATAATTTTAAAAAAATATTGAAGAGCAAATCATAAAGTATGATTCCTTCGAATCGAAGCGTGTAACGGACGGTTCCAACTCGAAAGCAAAGTCTCCCGCTTCCTGTTTGCGTGAGTGTGCGTTTGCATTGGTGTATGCGTGAGTGTTAGTGTGAGTGTGAGTGTGTGGGTGATGGAACATGACATCGGGCCAACTGCGTGTAATTTTCGGTGAACAACAACACAGTCGAGTTCCAGCAACGCTCCGGCCAAGTTGTTGAGGCGCGTGAGCCGCAAAAACAAAAGCCAACCGCTTTCCTTATCTCTTTCACTTTGAAATTCATTGAAATAATTGACCAGTGTGGAAAAAGGATTATTGAATTAAAAATTTATGAAAGCCTGTTAATAAGGAAATTATTTTCGAAAAACTCGTTAGGCCTGTATGCTCGCACAGTATGCGGTGTTCGGTGTAGAGCAAATTGCGCATACGCCACGTTGGACCATCAAAGGATTTCGCAAACATATTGTTGCGGAAAATTGCATGCAGCGATTTGAATAACAAAATTGTTTGCTCACATTATTGCAAATAATCAACGGGTGAGTGCTGACACAATCGAATGATTTATTTAACACTCCATTTGCATATCAATGATTTGAAAAACGTTGTTCGATTCCAAAGGCCTTTCAAAACGTACGCAGTATATTTAAGAATATTTCATAAACTAAAGTTTATCGGGAGCACTGTTGATGAAATTTAATTGAAACTTTACGATTCCATAGCCTAGGAGTCTCTAGAGCCAACCGAAGTTTCCCTCAAACTTTTATTGTAAAAGTTTTTCTTTTGAATTTTTATTCGGAAATGCTTTACAGAAAACGAGGGGTCTCATTTCCAGAGAAAGGTTCTAAGTGAAATTGTTGTGAAAGCTGATATGGATGGGCAATAGAAATGGAAAACCTAAAAGAGAACTTAGTCTGTCGTGTTTTTTATTTAAATTCAAGAGGAATTTGAAAGGTTTTTTTTAGCGAAATAATGATGGAATAAGTAGGTAAACGGGAGTTAATATCCATCAAAAGTTCATATCGGATTTTCTCCAGATATGTTTGCTTTCGAAAATTAATTTTTCTTTCACGTTGAGCACCCTGTTTACTTTTCTGCAGCTGATTACTGATTGAAGTGATTGCATTGCGTATACGCCCAGTGTGCTGGAGCTGTGAAGTATCTTCCAAAAAGAAAAGCGTATTTTAATTTAATTAGTCTGGCACTCGGGATCCTCTGCCGACATATGTGGATAAGGTTACCCAATTTGCCGGATTTTGTTTGAAAAGCCAGTAGGATTTCCTCCGACATCGAAACAAGAAAAAAATCCTTCCCCCGCCGGAGGCTGTTTAACCTGGCGGAGAGCTTGGGCGGTGTAACAGGCACTCAAACACAACAGGCAGGTCCTTGAAATACCCATAACCCTCACCCTCCCCGTGACCGTGACCCCCGACCTCCATTCCGGAATACGGGTTTTGAATCGAGCTCATTTTTTTTTTGCTGGTTTGCGACCTTCGTCTTATTTCTGGCGTGTCGGGCCGTCAACAGGCTGCACCAGAGAAGTGCATTTATTATAGACGTCTTCGAGTGGCGCGGAGCCATGAATATTTATCACATGTACAAAGATTAATGCATTTTTAATGCAAAAAACGTCACCCCATTCAACCGCAGGCCGTAAAAGGCGGCTAAAAAAAGGAAATACCCGACATAATACGGCCCGACAGGCAGCCATATTTGCTAACTTGTTGAGTTATTGGCAGCTCTTTAGCCTCCAGCCCCCAGTGGGCGGGCTTTCCTTTTGTTCCAGGCTCAAGTATTAATATCACACTTATTATTTCCGTAGCCCACATGCCAGTTTTCCTTTTTGGCAACATTTTTTCGTGTGCGCATGTAAACATGTTCCGGTGTTTACTCCTTGGACATTTTCAGCGTTTTAATGAGCGTTTTATTGTTTATTTTTATGCTCCCGCTCCCGCCGCTAGTCTGGGGCGCATAACTTTGGCTCACTTTATTAAATTGCTGTTTATCTTGCCCACCCAGACCCGGTCGGGCCCGGTCGGGCTTTCTTAGCTTTTATTTTATATTTTATTTTCAATATTTTCCTTGGCTGCCATGACAGGATCCCATGGTTTAATGGCCTGTGGCAAATTGACATATGGTTGTTGATTTTAATAGGATATTTAACTTTGCTTTTATTGCATGCGGGTATTCTAGTGAATTTTCAAATGAAATATAGAAGGATTGTCAACAGGGAGGCCGAACAGCCTCCAGCCTCCTGGGCTTTTATTCATTTTTATGCATTAACAACTTCCCCTGACATTTTTCATGGATTATCACGAACTTATTCCATGCCCCCAAACTTTGAGGCAGCTCCAAACTTTGGGCCACCACGCATATCCTTTTTATCCCCGCCACAAGCCATATATATTCATTGATGGCTAATTAGCAAAGTCAGTGAAGGGGCCAGCCTCCCATTTGGCCCGCTGATCCCATTGACATTGGGGTCCCATTGACAGCACAAACAACTGCGGCCGCCAATGGCGGGAGATAATCAACTCGAATAACGAAAACAGGACATTCCGGAGACAGACAACACTCCGGGCAGGGCGGGTTAGATGGACGATAATGATGTTGATGATGTAGATAAAGTTGTTGCCCTGGCCCGACTATGGCATTACAGCGAGTAGTACAAATTGCTGATGCCTGATTATTGACGGCCAGGACCTCTGCATCCGTCACCTCCTAGAGGTCGGCCTTCGTCCCGGGTAAACAGCCAGAGCTTGTTTATTCAGACCGAAGGTTGGCCTGGAGGTCTGAATATAAAACTGCACTGGATGAGTTAAAGCCAAACGCAGAGTGCAGTCGTGGGAGGACACAAGCCAAGGGATCCCTGGCCAGCAGCCTTCATAAGTTTCATTCCACACCTGGGCTAATGAAAAACGAGGAGAAATGTATGTAAAAGGATACAACCCTTTCATGGGATTCGTTTTTTTCATAGAAGATATGTGGATTTTTTTATTTTTTAAGTAAGAGTACGATTTTTTTCACTGTACCCCATAGAAAACAGCCACAGAATGCTCGCTTTGGTGTTTTTTTTCTGGTCACTCTCGTGTCCAACCCAAAGGACAAAGGCAACGCGCATCCTGGCGGACCTGATGTCGTAATATAATTACTCCTTCCTGAGAGCAGGAGTGGGGAGAACGCATGCCCTACAACAGGAAGCGCTAAACAAAGTGGAAGGATGTAGGAAGGATAGAGGAAAGTGCTTCCGGAAGTCGAAGAAAACGATAGTTTAATGGAACTTCTTTAGTGAATTAATGGAGTCAGGTTTATACTAAACGAGGAGCTTCCGTTCAATCAAAGTGAAAGCGATTCGATATGGAGGATTTCTGTCATTGATATGTGAGAACTTTCAATGGCTTTAATGTGTTTAAGGAGAAAGGGAAAAGGAACCCAAATTGTATATAATTTTCTAAGGTCAATTTCAAGTTCCCTTATAGTTTCTATCTACCCAGCCCGGGGCATAATAGGGCATACGACTGGCTGACAACTGCAATTGAAGAACAGCAGGGCGTGAGTCCGTTCTCGGGGTCTTTGGGCCACAAAACACTTCATTAGACTAATGAACATAATTTCCCCGTAATTGTGCAATTCGAAGTCCCTCCCGGCTCTGAAAGGCATCTGTATCTATTTATTTATTTTTTTTTTAACTTGTGGAATGATGAAATCGCCAGGCGGGCCAGAAGAAATCACGGGGATGAGCTGGCCTAGTCGAGGGCCCACGCTCACCCATCGTTTTCCCAGGCAGGCAATGAACCATGCGGCTGATTTTATCGATTAGATAAACTTAATTTTAGTCACTCTGTGTCAACACATTAACGACTTGCCATGTTCCTGGCCTTGACTTTGCCGCGAGCCGCGAGCCAAACAAAAAGCGGCGAACCACAGGCGGAAGTAGTGTGCGTCCCTTATCTAGGGATTCCAGCGAAAAGCTAAAAGTGAAAATGTGCACGATAAAGCCGCAAAATGATTTACAAAGCCCGCTCGCCAAGGAGAAAGCAGACAGACAGACAGGCCGACGGACAGACAGACAGACACTGGGGGCAGGGCTAAAGCGCGGTTTTGTATTGAAATTTATGGCAGTGGCAATAAATCCCAATATGCCCACAGGTAGACACATGTGCGAATGATGCATGTTGGCAAATACCAGGGGCCCAACCAGGGAGCAGGAGCATGAGCAGGAAAGGATTCAAAATACCTTCCTCCAACAGGTATTTGTCAAAATAATATGCTCGCCAGAGCACAAAGGCTTTATAATGTGGAGAGTGTGCTAAATTGTAAATATTTGAATACATATTTTTTAAACTTTTAAACCGCATAGTCACATATGCCAGGACCAAGCAGTACTGTCAGGACAAAGGCAGCCAACCGAATGACAGACTGACAGAACGACTGACTCAATGATTGAATGAATGAGTGGGCGCGGCTGGGCGATCTGCTCAATTTGACATTGATTGGGTTAAATGTGATTTACATGAGGTGGGGCTCGGTCGTTGTTGGCACACGGGATGAATGGAAAAAAGAAAGAGGTGGCCGTATCAGCTCTCTGGCATTTCCACAATAAACCCCGGGATTAGAGCCAGATTGACTGGCAAATAGATTTCACTGAAAAGGTCTATATAAAGCACATTGTTTCGGGAAAATCGCTTATCTTGGTAAACTGTCAAAATTCAAATTATAACTAATTTCATGAGTTCTCCAGCCCACGCCAAGCCCACCTCAGTCTTCCAGGTGGGCTGAGCCTACTCACATAGGGGAACATAAATCATTTTCCAGGGCTTTAAAGCAGGAGATGGAGAACCTGTGGGACAGGTAGGGGATTGAACCCGCACACAGCCCATGCAATTGCCGTAAAAGAAGGCCAGGACCCACGGCCCAAAAAATAAACTTGGCCGTAAATAAATAATGAACGAAGAGTAAATTGCAGAACTGCCAAGTCCCCAAAACGGGGTAAGGACGAGGGCGGGACCAAAGCCAAAGGATCCGGGACCTAACGAAAAGAAAGACTCATCCAAAGGTAGCGGAAAAATATAAATATAAATACACTAATTAATTAACAAGTCGCTTATAAATTTTGTTTTTAAACAGACATCGCTTCGTCTTGTTGGCACTTTTGCGCATTCCCTACATTTCTAGGACACTGCGAAAAAATAAAGTTGATTATTTTACAAATAGTCCTACGGCAAGGATTAAGGACTCACATAAAGTTTCTTTAAAAAATAATTGGGTTCTGATTTGCCAGCAAAGTAACCTTCATATTTTTCAGTAATTAGACGAGTTTAGCATTCAGCTCCTACCTTTCTGCTCTGGTTCTTGAGCGTGTGGGTGGACTTTTGAGGACTCTTGTGTGGGTCATGGGGGTGGGGTGGCGGGGTTCACCTGGCAGTTTGCTCGGCTAATTGCGGACTAACCGAGAACGAGGCGCCTTTATGGCAATTTTGTGGCTGCCGTCCAACAAAGACAAAGCCTCCTGTCGCCTCCTGCCCCCAAGTCTCTCTTTGATCCTGGCCGGGAACTGTCAGCACGTGCTTGTGGTCAGGATTTGCGGGAGAACCGCAAAATAGCTCCCGACCACTACCTTAAGCCGCTCAATTAATAACCCAAAAAGCCAGGGAATCCTGAGAAGCCTGGGAAGCTGGAGACTGGAGGCTGGCAAGATGAATGTCGGACGTGGGGGCACGAGCTTTGATTTATTTATGAGGTTCAAACACACAGGGTCCTGACTTGCTAATGAATGTTTTATGGCTAGTTTGGGTGTCATTAGGCGGGTCAGAGAGCGGGTCAGAAGGTGCTCATATAATTGAGCCACGTTACCAGGGGACTTAGAATAGCATATGTTATTTTATGTGTAAGAAGCTGATGCATTCCTTGACCCTCGTGTCTCTGTTTTACTCGGCAGCCGGAGCAATGGACATTGTCATACGTGAGGAGGACATATCCCTGGCCCAGATTGGTGTTTACGCCTCGGTGTCCTTTCTGGTGGTCTCTGCCGTGGGAGCCGCCCTTTACACCACCTGCTCGAAGCGCTACCGCCTGAACTGGTTCGAACAGAATCTCCTGGAGTCGGCCAACGAGAAGGAAGAGGACCAACAGAGGTGAGTCAATGCCAACATTGTTTCTACGAACTTAATTAAATTTTATTTGCGAAACAATTAATCAAGGCATGCAAAATCTGCACCCGAAGACCCATTAATCACTTGCCTTTAAAAATGTTTGCGCGACAAGTTCAATGGCCAATTTTTGCAAATAAATCTTGGGCTGTCAGAAAATTTTTCATTCAAAAAAGAGTATCTTGTTCGTTGCCAGTACATTTCCATTTATTTTGTATAATTTGAGAGACAACCGGAGTATTAAATATACCTTGTAGGTACAAGCACACATTCGGGAACACTCAGAGTAATGCAATTTGCCTTTCCCCAGCGATCGGCGGAAAAATAAGTGTGTTTTTCTTTCTGAAAATGGCAAGTTTGTGTAAAATAATTCGAAAATGTTTGGCAACTTCAATTGGGCCTTTTCGAGCACCCTCGTCGCCCCTAAATTGCACACAATAACAACCCCTGCTATGTGTTCTCTCCATTCCACTCTAGCAGGGAGGCTCTGGTTGCCGGCGCCGTGGGCTACAATGTGGACAACGTGAACGAGGTGCCGCGTGGGAAATTCGGGACTGGAAACGCCGGAAACCTCAGCCCCACCTCACTCAAGAGCGAGGACAACGACCCGGCCTTCTGGGTACCGGCCTCGGTCACCTCCACCTCGGCCATCCAGCAACAGGTGTCCAACACCACCGAAGAGTCCGCCCCACCCACTCCCACCTCGCCCACTGGCAGTCTCAAGTCGAACACTCTGTCCTACTGCTCAACCACATCGGTTCCAATCGCCCGGTCGGACAAGCATGTGGTCCTGGCCATGCACCCGGGTCGTCCGCGAGTGTCCTCGATGAACGCCAAACTGGACCACACCAAAATCGATATGACCTTGTACAGGAGCGTAAGTTTAGGAATGTTAACTTGGGGGTCAAAAGCCTAAAAGATTTCCTTTCAGCACTCGCAGCCAAAGACCATCAACCCAGTGACCATCAATGAAGTTAGAGGCAATCTCCACTTGAGCATCGGCTATGACCCGGTGGGAGGCTTACTGAATGTCAGGTTGTTGGAGGCCCAGAATCTTCAGCCAAGGCAGTTTAGTGGCACCGCAGATCCCTATGCCAAGGTCCGACTTCTGCCTGACAAGAAGAACTTTTGGCAAACGCGCATTCACAAGAAGACCCTGAATCCCGGTAGGTTTTGTCCTTGAAATTGTGACACAGAGACTAACTGAGGCCGTTCCTTAGTATTCGATGAGCAGTTTGTTTTCGAGGTCACCGCCGGAGTTATTGACAAACGCACTGTGGAAATTCTACTCTACGACTTTGATGCCTATTCCCGACACGTTTGCATTGGCGGAAGCAAAATCCACCTGGCCAGCCTGGACTTGAGTGAGCAGGTGAAGCTCTGGACGCCACTGAGCTCGGCTTCGGCCCAGGACATGAAGGTGGACCTCGGCGACTTAATGGTGTCCCTGGCCTACTTGCCCTCGGCAGAGCGCTTGATGGTGGTGCTGATCAAGGCCCGTAACCTTAGGATTGTGGACGATGCCCGGAACTCATCGGATCCGTATGTAAAGGTAACTCTACTAGGACCTGGAGGTAAGAAGATGAAGAAGCGCAAGACAGGCGTCCAGAGAGGCACCCTGAATCCCGTTTACAATGAAGCTCTGGCTTTCGATGTGGGCAAGGAGACGCTAAAGAATTGTGTCCTGGAGTTTACTGTAGTCCACGATGGCTTATTGGGTGGGTTCTGATAAAAATGTAAAAGGGTTTACATGAATTTTCCGTTAAATCTCTTTTTAACTGCAGGTTCAAGTGAAATTTTGGGACGTGCCATCATTGGAAATTCACCGGAAGTGCGCACAGAGGAAAAAATATTTTTCGAGGAAATTTTCCGGGCCAAGAACGCAACAGCCCAATGGGTTCCACTACAAGAGCCGGCAACCAACTTGGCCAACACAGCCAAGTCCACAACCAACCGCAACTAGCTTCCACAGTTGACGGCTGCGCTTGGTTTTTGTCTCAAATAAAACGGCGGTGAAGGGTGTCTTGGATAAGTGAAAAGATACAGATACGCGAAATACCTGATGTAGAAATTGGAAAAGGAAACCATTTATTATTGGATTGTATTGGAGGATAAAAATCCATTTGAAAAAACCAGAAAAGTAAGCCGAGTGTGAGGATATCAAAATCATAGACACAATTCACAACATAACTCAGTATTCGGCAACGTACTTAAAAACCACCTCATTCACTCATATACTGGAGTAAGGGAACTTGCAGGGATAAGTTTTAAGCTGGACGGACCGGGGGAGAATGAAACCCAAAGAAAACAAACTATTGAAACAATTCGAAACAAATATCACAATGAATGTGCTTTGTATTGCATCAATTAATCAGAAATATATATATTTACTATTCCCTATATGTGTCAAAATGTCAAGAAGTACCTAAAATACCAAAATACCTACTGCGAAGAAGAACAAATCAATTACAATATACGATAATCGTTGAAACACAAGGTTTTATAATTTTATAATTTTTGTAGGCGAAGGTTTCAGGGCAAAGCGGGCACAAAACATAAGATTATTATATTAATTCTTGGCTTGAAAAACATGTATAACTGTGCACAGCAACGTAGAAGTAATTTTAACCAAATAAAGCTATTCTTATATATTATAACCACTATAAGTAGATAATGATGAGTGTGTCTATATTGTAGATCTAGTTGAAACGCACTATGTATTCTATATTCGCATACCAATTGTATTAACTATCTGCTAAATATTTATCCATGTCAAATAAAGCCCTTCGAGATCTTTGACTTTAAATTTGTTTTTCAAACTATAGGTTAATTAGCAAACTTTCCCTTGGCCAACTAGCTGTTGCCTGAAATTAATTACGAGGTCGGGCTTCAAACGCTTCAAGTTTTTAGTTTCCATTGCCGAAACCAAAAGAATTCCTTGTTCCTAAATAGTTCGGACCGAGCGAGAAACTAGAGAAGTGGGGGAAAACCCTTCCGAAAAACCCTTCGTGTAATTTTCCAAAATTCACTGATAACTCTGGCAGAAGAGGAGACGACCATCGCTACATTGGGCGTTAAAGCAGCCATACTGGTGTGACCTGCCCCCCGGTGCTGAAAACTAAAACGGAAAACTGTTGCCGTGTCCTGTCTGTGTCTATATAAGTTCTCCGTAAAATTCCTTTTTAATCAAAATGTGCTTTCATTCAATTTAAAAGGCATCGACGAGTTTAAGTAGCCAAAGTCGGGCGGGAGAAGGCGCTTCAGTGGGAGGCAGCTTTGAACAAGTGCCAGAAATTCTTGGCGCCAAAGAAAAGTTAACATGCTCAAGGGGGTGAGCACTGAAAAGAATAAAGTGGATCATACTCACCATTTAATAATATTTAAAACATATTAAAAAGCTTAAATAATAATAAAATATTTTAAGCAATATAGTTATTCATTTAAAACTTATAATTTAATAGTTTTTCTTAGTGTACTGATAAGCTGGTAAAAGGTACCGGATACATTCTTATGGAATTTCAACCAAGTCCATGGGCGTATTACAAAGTGACCCAGGAAGACGAGTGCAAAGTGAACTGACCGATAGTGGGTTGCAAATTGATTCAAAGATAGTAGGAAAGTCAAATTATTTGCTTGGAATTTCCCCTTCTTCGTTTTCCTTTCTCCCACCCCTTTTCTTGGGTTTAGAAAAGTTCCTTACGATGGTGGCCAAGGTCGTGATTGGAGTGGGCAGATTTTTCATTTAACATATCATAGTCGAAGTCCACTCATATCTTAATTTAAACAATAAATCGCCATTGTCAGTCCTTCATTCCGTTTAATTGCTTAATCAATTGCAATAAAAGCCAATTCACAGTCGGAAAAGCATAAAACGAATTTCCCATAGCATACTTTTATGATGATGTACCGCTTATAGATGGAGTCCGCCTGCCAATTTCATCCTTTTTCATTTTTCAACACGTTCACAGTTGCCGGGATGCCTCTGGAGCGGCAGCTATCAATTTTTCACCGATAATGCCTCGCATCAAAGTCAGTTGGCAATAAACTGGAAATGCGACTAACGAGTAAATTCCATTTTTAATTTCGACTCACTCTTTGTCTATCCCAACACCATTTTGTCTCTGCATCATCTTACTTTTTTTATTTTCCACTGCATCCGCAGCTCTCTCCGGATTCCCTCCAGCGCCCCCCACACACTTTTCCGGGCTCTGGCCAGTCTCAAAAGCTTGTCAGCGGAAAACGTAAACTAACGACATTTTCGTTTTCTTATTTACACAATCAATTTCGTGCTTTTGTGATACTCGGGCCGAGGCAAGCGAGAATGTTGAAATGAAGAGCAGTGCGAATCCTACTGCAAGTGCTCCTTGCACATCCTTCTTGCATGGCGTCATTGCGTGTGTATCACATCCTCTTCTTGCCCCCAGACTTTCCGTTCGGCTGCCTCTTGGAAGGGGTATTTGCATCTCGGGATCGCACAGGAAAGTCGGCGGAAATTCGATAAACATTAAAATATTGGTATTAAGGTTTATTTGCTTGCCAGTTTTGTTTAAAATTATTCTTTCAAGAATGGAGATCCTCAAAGTTTACGGAAACTAAGAGATCGGTGCCCTTCACAGTGCTTTCCCTTTTTAGAAAAGCTCACTATAGGGCGCACTTTTTAATTTCCCCACACCTTATTAAGGTTAGTGTTGGGAAACACAGGAAAATCAGTTTTGAGGCAGTTGGCAAGCTTTCCACGAAATCAAATTCAAAAAACAACAAGTAGACCTACGAAAATATTTTTAAGTTTGAGTTTATAAAAGTTTGTTTATATATAAGACTTTAAAAATTGTAATCCCATAAAACCAAATTGCTTTATTTAATCTAATTTTTAAATTCTAATATAGTCCTGATAGAGTATTTGCCAATTCGATGTCCCAATTTGTAGCCTGCAATCCTTTTTGGGAGCTACCTCCACTGTATCGTTAAGTTGCTATAGCTGGAGCTATAGAGGAGCAGGAGCAGGAGCAGTGCAGTAGCCATAGCCGTTGCCATACCAGCGAGGATGGCAATGGTGTTGCAGTGGCTGGAGCAGTAGTTGCTGCGCTGCCATTTGTGCCGCGAGGGAAATTGTCGTCAAAGCGGAAAAAATGTCACATTGTTGTTTTAGCCATCATGGAGATGGAGGAGGGCGGAGATCGGCGTGTGGGCAGGATGGCAGAACGGATGGGATTGGCATAGGAGCTACTACCAAACTACTTGCCACACGTTGCATGTGTGCTGCAGTGGCAGTAGCGATGGCAGTAATAGTTCTAGTTTCGTTTCGCTTTCTTTTCGCCGCCTCCATCAGCCCCTTCCCCTCCCCCTCCCCCTCCCCCTCCATCTTTCTTCTGCCGCTTGATGTTGACCGCATTCGTTGGCTCGTTTCACTGGCTGAGTTCGCTTTTTGGGGCTGCCTTTATTGTTTATGCAACTGTCAGCAGTTTTCGCTGCTCGTTCGTCCCAAGTTTTCCCAGCGCCGCCTCTCTCCACCCTGGATATCCTGGACACACTCTCCCCCCCTGACGGATTTTCCTCCCAATATATCAGTGTTTTTCGGTCGCTCGTGTGTTTGTGTGTTTGAGGAGGTGTTTGCTTTGTATCTCTCTGCGACTTCCATATTTGTTGTCATTTCGAATTGTTTCAATGACTTTTGACAGGGAGCAGATTAGCTCGGCGACGCCTCCCGCAGAGTTCCCATGCTCCAAGCTCCAGGCCCCACCAGCATTGTTTTCCCCCTCGGCTAGTGTCCGGGGAAATCAGAGGTGTGTATATTCGGATCATTCTCCTTTCCCAATCGACAAAAAGTTCAACGGTTTCGGATTCAATAGATTTTCTGAGATTATCCGCAAATTGTTTTCTTTGTCTTAAGTTGATGGAAGCGAGGTGCTGGCTGGTTGATAATTTTTTAAGGTTCTGGCAGAGAGTCAAAAAAATAATATGTGACTCCTCAGGGATCTGATACCTTCTAAATTCAATCAATTGACTAAAAATCTCTTTTAAAATATTTTAGTAGGTAAAGTTTTGCGATCTAAAACTCTCTCCACTCCAAATTAATATCAAAAGCAAAATGCAGCTCTATTTTCTGCCATCAATTTTTCAGTTACCCGTAGGGGTCCCCTGGTGGCCGGACATCCAATTATAAAAAAGCCATTTTGCATGTCAACAAAGTGCATCCACATCCCGGACCAAACTAAAAAGCGAAAATAGAAAATTAATTAAATTATTTTTGGCTAAGCAATGTCGCATCTGGCGGTGGGTCGCTGCTCATCAATATACGAAATTTATGGCGACCGCCGGAACAGCAGCAATGGAAGCTCCAAAGAGCAGGGGCATAGCCAATTGAAGCCAGGAGGGAGGTGGGGTGGCCAGCTAAAACAATGTCCCCAACGGGCCTGATGGCCAACCGAAATTTCAGCCACCCAATCAGCATATTTAAATTGTGTTGTGTTTGGTGATCGAAATGCATGAAGTACGACAACGTAAATAGGACAACGCACCACTAGTTAGAAGGACACCGAAGCCGCAGTAGCACACAGATCGAACCGGAGGAAGGACACATTGGCAAACATGAATTTTTACCATGTCGGTGACTCTGCGGCTGTGGCTTTTCTTTTCCTCCCGCCCTAGCTCCATGCCCCCAGCTTTATGCCCCATGCCCCATGCTCCCTTCACCCAAACACCTTCTGTCCTGGCCCGCTTTTGTTGCCCCATGTAGCTCGCGCTGGCGACAACATCCACACTTTAATGCCCCCCATACAACGCTCTCGGTCAGGTTGCCATTCCCATGCACTGAGCTAAAAACTCCAAAGGAAGCTGAACCCGTTGCATATCCTGCTGCCAGTTTCAAAAACTTTTGTGGTCCTTTGATGCAAATTTCTTTGCTGTTTGCTTATTAGGAATTCAGTCGCACTGAGTACTGTATACTGTATCCGATTTTCTTAAAGTGCACCCACACCCATTCCGGTTTCGAAAGCCATTGCTATTCCGATTTCGATTCCGATTCCGATTCACCGTCGTCATAGATCGATGCTGGTCAGCAGTTTCGTTTTGATTGTGCGATTTTCTACTTTGCTGTGCATTTTTCCCTTCATTCATGCCATTTTGCTCCTTTTTCCGCCTTTTTTCATTCCCGGCAGCTGCCGTTGTCCAGCTCCTTTTTTTCCAGCAGTGTACTCCAGCAATGTCCGTCCGGTATTTTCAGTGGTCAGCCGCTGTAGAACTCTAATTGCTGGGCAGCGGCCAACACATGTGAAGGTGGCCGCGGCCTATCCATTTTTTAGATCCACACAAATCGCTCGAATATTGTTTTTCGGTTTTTTCTATTTTTTGCTTCAATCCTTTCGCGGGGGCGCTGAAAAAACGCTGGTAAATATAAGTCGCAACAGGAAGTCCGGCCCGCACTTAAAGCCATCCAATTTTAATTGGAATTTAGCGAAGAGCCGTAAATATTATTGTCGTGGTCCGGAAGCAAATCTGGCTATTACGACAGGGCCTCACGTATTCAATTCCGATCCAGCTGCAGTGTTCGGGAGCAGATATTGGAGTTTCGAGTACTTTATATGGAGGGAGAATTGCCGCGAAAATGGTTCTGGACGGTATGTGATTGAGTGAAGGACGCCATAGGGGTATTACGTGAGTGGCGCAGTATCTTTCGAAGCGGATGTGACAGTTTTGAATATGAAATTCCACAAAACTGGTGCCAACTTATGGAACATAGGATTTATTAGAGGTGTTTTTGCGGAACACATGCTATATCTAGTAGTTGAAAACAATAATTTCTGGTCCCCTCCCTCTAATTTTCTGCCAAAACATGAATCTACATTCTGAATCAGAAATCATTCTCCAACTCCCACGACACGCCCCCCAAAAGTGAATCGGGCCTGGTCGATGTTTGCATTCTGCGTGTGCAGTCTGTGAAGGGTTGGGGGCTTTGGAGCAGAGTGGGAGAGAAAACATGCCAAGTCGCAGCACTGGAAATCTTAACGTGATTTAAGCATCCTGGCAGGAGTGGGGAAGCTGCCACAGACATGGGGCTAACGGGACTGTGGGAGGTGTAAAGGAGTGCCGCTGACAGAGGACGAAGATGTAGGAGCACGGAGGACGACCAGACATTTGGTGGTCGCACAATTGGCACGTCACAGCGGCTAAAGCCAGAAACTGGCAGGAGAAGAGGATGCCTTTGAGCCCACAAGGGCACTGAAAGAAACGATTGTACTTTACACTTTTCATAGCTTCATATATTTTTGGTTTAATTTTCAAAACACGATTAGTCTTAGAATTTATTTCAGTGCTTCTTTACACTTCTGGCTGATGTTTTGACAATATCTCTGCTCTTGAGTTTGGGTGTTTCTGTAGGGTTGTTGCCGCTGCTCTGCTCCTCAGATTTCTGTTGTTGCAAGAGCCTCGGCAGCCTCGTGACGCAGCCAAAATGCTTCAGTATCCTAATCAGCAGCAACCATGCATTTCGGCACTGACTTCGATGCACTCACTATTTATGTGCAACCCATGAACCGGTTGCCTTGCCACGCCCAGCCCACATCCCCTCGACTGCTGCACTCCGCCCAAATTGCACGTGACACAAATAGGTAATTGCACTTTGGTCGAAAGTGTGACACGCAGACATCTTTCAGCGGAGATCGAGGAGAGCAGGGATAATATTGGCTGCGGTGCTAGTGACACCCTGGCGATAAGTTTTCTCAGTCAGGAAAAGCACTCAATTGTTCGCATTCGCATTTCCCCCAAAACATACCACGGGGCCTGGATTCGTAATGAAGTGCAAGTCCGGGTCTAAGCGAAGCTTGGAGTATAGTTTTTAAAGTATTTTACATGCAGGATTACTTTTGAAAGGCAATTAACTGCAATCATGCTCGTTATTTCCATCGCTAGTAACAAAACCAGACCACCTATCGCCACCATGTAGTGTGAAAGATCTCCCTTTAAAGTGCAGTTGTCAAACCCCTACACAAATATCAGGCTTTAGTCTCATTTCCTTATCATAATTCGCAAACTGTCGCACCTGTCCCTTCGCATTTTCAACCGGCCTTGTCAACGCAATGTTCCAGTTTGTTATCGCCTCGACACTTGCACATTTGGGTGGCGGGATAACACCCAAAACAAGCTAAACACCCAAAACAGGCAGAACACAATGGTACAATGGCAGCATGGCACTATGGCACTATGGCAGTGCGATTTGTGTTAAACAATTTGTAGCTCGTGTTTTGGTTGGCGTTGTAAGCGACGTTGATTTCACTTATCGCGCCCGGTCCACGCGGAAATTCACGTGAAAATAGGCAGCTATGAGCGGAGATAGAGGATAGAATAGAAACACACTATAAAAATAAAAGGGCTAATTGAAAACTATCTGTTTCAAATATATAGCAGGCTTCGGTTCATATATAGTAGTTAGTATAGTATAGTTCGGTTCAAGAATAATATATCCTTTTTTATATTCCTTTAAATATTATTTTTAAGTGTACACGCTCTCAGGTTCAAATGACAATGCTATGGGGCTTAGTTCGGCAGTCAAAGTTCGAAATGCAACACCAAATACAATTTGGGCAACATCCGAAACACACCTCTTGCTGCAACATTTATTATTTCATTTTCTCGCGAAAAATTTATGATACAGTTTCGCTGCCCAGGGGGTACTGTCTATTATTCTAGGTCATCTATTTATGGAATTCTGGTTGTAGTAGACCCAGAAATTCAATGGTTAATGCGCAACGTAAATTATTATTATTTGGGGATTTTGTCATTGAACTCATATTGCCTTAAGCCATGACTCGCCATGAGTTAGACTTGAATTTGTTTTTGGGGGCCGGCCAAGCCCGACTCTCCTTTGCCATCGCCAGCCAAGAATGGTAGACACTTTCTGGTCATAAAACATAAATCTGCAACACTACAAGCAAACAAAAAAATGTCTGAAAAAGTAAAAAAGAAGTGCAGTAAAGTTCAAGAGCTCACAACTGGGTGGAAATATATCTGTGTACGAGAAGTTCTACAGACCCGCCCATTTCTTCTCTCGTATAATGATGCCAAGTTATGTTTCCATGTGTTTTGGTTTGTTTTCCTCCGTTTGTTTGCCGAACAATTTTTTCTCGTTCAATGTTTGCTAACTTGGCCCGATAGTCATAAATTCAGAGCAACGAGGAATTGTGTTGTACGAATTTTAAAGAAAGGGTATGTTTCTCATTCAATATAGTTTCGCTTTTAAACCATGGAGGTCACTGCATTCTAGCAGTAGACTTTTTAAAGACAAGCCTATTTCTTTAAATATATATTTTTTTATTTTATTGACAAAATAATAGTCACCATTGCGGAAAAGGTATGCGAAGTTTTGGCTTCAACTCCGGCTAGGCGACTAGGCCATAAAACATAAGCCAGCGAGTCGGGCAAACGCGAAAAAGATGAGAACTCCTATAATAATTCTGGGCGGGTTTTCGTGCTTCTGCTCCACGCCTACCCAATTTTATCGCCTGCAACGGCATAAACTAAAAATTGAAAAAAAAAAAAATTAAAACAAAAATAAAATTGAGCAAATCGACCCGCAAATCGCAAACGAGAAGTAGAACGGAAGGCCGTGGGTGGAAGGCCAGAAGTCCGGGAAACTGCCAAGAGATTTTTGCAGTTGTAATGATAATTCTGGTGGCTTTTGGTTGTTGGACTCTTTTTCTCTGTTGTTGTGGACTGAGGTCGCCACAACAGCCGCAAAACCCGCAAACGAGACGGCCAGGGTTGGGGGCGGCAGCAGTAGGGCTATCATGCATTTTTGGTTTATAAATTCAGTTTTGGTCTGCAAAGCGTTCAGCCGGAAAATGCGAGAATTCCGGCCAACCAGACCAGGAAATGGGCAACGCATTTTTTTCTGCTTATTCGGCGCATAAAATTTCAATCTTAAGTTTGTTGATAAATTTTTGTTTTTATTCTGGCTTACAATTTGTTGGCCCATTAAAATTGTATTGGCCAAAATTTGTTTTGCCTCCTGTTTACTCTGCCACTCGCCCCGCCGCCGTCCCACTCTCCTTCCGGCCAATTTTAATTGGCCTTGTCTACTTTGTTGTATGTTGGAAAAATGTTTGCATTAAATTAAATAATTAATTTGCCAAAGTCAAACAAGTGTTTGCTTATATTTGCGATGAACTTTACTTTCGGAATTCAGTTAATTAGCTGGGGCTTCAATTGCTTTGATTTTAAATTGGCTAACTGGTAGGAGCTGGCGAGGGGACATTTATGAAAACAAAATATAACCCGGGAGTTTTGTCATTAAACTAATGTTGTGGAAAAGAGGTAAATAACTAAATTGCAATAATGAAAATATAAAATTCTTGTTATTATTTTAACTGATAGAGAGTTGATCTAGATATTGTAATTATAAATCACAAGTTTAAATCGCAGAACATCCCTTTTCATCCGAAAAGAAGTCCTATCATTATATTGAAAAATATTTCAGTTCACCTTTCCCATACTTTTCTTCTTTTAAATGCATACGTAGCTTCAATCCTTTTAACTATTTCTTATAAATATTTTAAAGATTGCATTAAAACACACAAAAGAAAAGCCTTTCATCCTTTGTGTGTCTCCTCGCCTGGTATGTGCCGTTTGCTCCGTCGTGCTGTTCCAAATTTCACAGAGACTGGCTGGGAAAATTCCGCTCACGCCGCTCAATTATGGCGCTAATATGCACTTGACAATGTAATGACATTTATTGAGCGGCATTGGCATTTCCTCCCAACGATGTCACAGGGCGATCCGGACTCCGGAGGAAGGAAGGCGCAATCCATGGCTGGCTGATTGAAAGTGTCAGAGTTAGGAATTCGGATTCAGCAGCCAGACATTTGTCGCAATGTGAAAGAATTCTCGCATGGCGCCCTCCGGGCCTGAATAGTGTTAATTTCATGTTGCTGACAAGGCTTATTGACAGGAAATCGCTGCCTGTACTGGTTCCCTGGCTTCAATGGGCTTCGGTGCGGAAATATTTGTCAATGGGCCACAGAAGCGCGACATTTATTAATCAAGCTGGGTATGATTGCTTCGCCCAGGGCCAAGTCTAATCGAACATTTTTAGTATTTGCCATTGCATCCTACCATTGCAATTTTCACATCCTCCAATACACAGGACTATGATTTACCAATACATACAGATCCAGCGGGAATTACTGGATATTGGACATGGGTATAGAGAACTCTGTCTGATTCTCTTCGTACTTATAAATGGCAATAAACGATTACAAGTGTAAATAAATAATGCCGCAATTGTGGTAGTAATTCCTCTTTACGGTGCCATTTATTTTAACCATTTTCCACTGCCAAGAAAATCTCAGAGCCCCCTTTTTCGGGAACACCTTACCCCTTTGTCTCTGACTTTGTGCGCCTTTTCCTTGTTCACCATTTACTTTGTCGGAAAAGCTGCTGTTACCATTCCATTTAAATACGCATATCATTTGTACTGCCATAAGGGGGAATTCTTAGCAGTCCTTGCCATGGGGTATCCTTGCTGCCTGCCAAACTCGTTATCCCCATTCCACATACTCGGTTGCCCAATGAGCTTAGCCTAACAGGGTTTTGCGGATTTTGCAGCATTACGGCCGGGCGTCTAACCGTGCTACACACCATGTGGAGGGGCCTGGCTAAGTAGCCTCCCACAAGGCCCCCGCCCATCCGTGTCTGTATTTGAGAGGCTGTGAAAATTGCTAAAGAATTGCAAAACTCATTTCCCAATGTCAATGTGAAACGAAAAGATTGAGTAGTAATAGCGGGTGACAGCGACTTTCTAGTACTCTTATTAAAGTATTTTCATTCTTTCATTCTAAGTTTAAACATATAAAGAACTTCTATTCAGTTTCTTAAATAATACAAAAATATCAACAGGTAAAGGCTTAATTCTTTTATGTTACTACTTAGCATAACCAATTTGCACTTATGCCACAAAACATATAAAAAATTAATTTAAATGAATTATTTTTGGGTCTTAAAAAGCAATTCCCAGCCACAAGTGGCAGAGTCCTGGGACTGCGAATGTTACAGGACACCCTTTGCACCCATGATTTATATGCGGATCTCGCCCGGATGCCTTGCACTTGCTTGTATTCGATTATTTGTTTGCCTCGAATGTGTTTATTGGTCTCGGCACATAATAAAATTATTTATTGCATTATAAAGAAAATAAAACGTGAAATAAGAGCGCGAGAGGGAAGTACAAATGCTCGTAATCATTTTTCGCTGAGGCATCTCCGTGTCGCTGTTCGTGTTCCTTTTCAATTTGCATTTGCATGTTGGCCCATAAATACATAAAAGCCACGCCGAACAAAATAAATAAAATTAAAATAAAAATTTATAAAGCAGCAGTGGCGCAATCGGGAGAGGCTGTGCGAGGAGGGCGAAGGATTTTCTGTCGGATACATGTGTGTGTGAATTGGTACGATGGGTGGTTTTATTGTTTATCAATATAAAGCTCGTAAAATACCTGAATACACACATGGGTTAATGCTGGGCCGTGTGTGCGTTAGAGATGATCGATTAATGGGGCGTAAGGTTTTCGGGGAGTAACACGGAAAATCGGAAAAACTCGAAACAGTCAAATCTGGGAAGGATTATCGGATTTGTCACGAGTTCGGGCTTGAGGCACAAGCCATAAAGCGTAATATTATTGCAATAAATTGCCATCTCCAATCGAGAGCCCCAGCAACTTGTTCAGTTTTGTGCTGTTGCTGTTTGCATAATTGAAAATTTACTAATGAGTTTTCAAGGTTTATTGGGCAAACACGACCCGAAATATACGAAAAAGCCAGCTCAGGCGACGCAACAAAAACATTGCCGTTCATATAGAAATCCAGTCACACTCCCTAATCCTTGAATACGATCCTTCGGTTCCTGCTGGCTGGCTCAGGGCTATGCATAATGTTCATTTGCTACTGGCGTCTGTTGCCCTTTTGATGGCATGCGGCTGGTAAATTTTCCTTTTAAAATATACTTAGAAACAGACCCAGCCCGCACTTCCGAATCGTAGCATACTTTTGCGGGCTACCCTTTGGCGAAACTCCTTTGTTCCAGAACGCATCGCATCACGTTGAGTGTGCGTTATAATTCTAGTTTATGCCGGAGGGCGTCGTTCACATAAAGTGCTTGTGCGTCTGTGTCGCTTTGTCATTCCATGTCCTCCCGCCCATTCCTGTTTGGTGTAAATAATATTAGCACTAAACAGATGACAGGCGGCAAAGCCGAAACAGGAGGAGCTCCGGCTCCAGCAGGCATATGTAGGGGCACAAGCTCGGGAGCCATCAGCTTCCAGGACAGCCACTGACAGTTCTTGGCGAACGGACCATGGCAACCTCGACGGCTCTAAGTACATATAGCCCCGGAGCAATAAACTTTTCATTAGCAAGTCAGTTTGCTGTTTGCTCGCGACAAAAGGCTTCAAACAACACAGTGAAGAGTGACATTCAACTCATCTTACAAGCCAGGAGCTTACTAAACATTATCCTCGCCAGCTAGCCAAGTACCACTGTGACCTGACTGCGGAGGTCTTTAAGTGCAGAACTCTGGCAACAAAAATTTGTCAAAGGTTTCTGGCCCGCTCCTTTTTATGCGTTGCAGCGCCGGGACTATAATTGTTTTATGTCCTTTTTGTTTTTACTGTCCGCAAATAACTATTACCGCACAAATGAAGTGTGCCTAGGCCAGGGCCTAGAGTGGGCGTGACTGCGACCCGAAAGAGGCCAAATGTTTGCTGAAAGTGAAAGCTGGAGGATATGAAAAATGTAGCCCGCACAACTTGCGGAAATCCACAATGAAACGAAACTGTGCCACAATTCGCCAAATGAAATCCTTCAAGCACTGAACTAATTACGCAGCTGCCTCTCTCGGCTGCAACTGGGCCTACAATGTTAATTTTGATCCACCTCCCGGTTGCCACTCCTCGATACCCTCTTCTATCTGGGCGGAGCACTCTTCAGTTCATTTGAATAAGCTCGCAGCCAAGTCGCGAGCATTTGCAATGCTAACCCGCAAAACCGACACGAGCCCACAAACACAGGCAGTCCTGAGTACGACAGTGGAACTAACCCCTCCACTCAATCAATGGGCTAATATTTAATAAAACCAAAGCCAGAGGAATTTTATTATTTATAAAGCCGATTAAGAACAATAATTCCATAGAAAAACCGTTTAGCCAACATTCCCTTGGAAAAAGTTTAAAAACCATTAGGAATATTCCACTTCAATATACATTCCTCCATAAAAAATACCTGATATGTACAAAAGCTTGTTTTATCCACTGTTCACAGACATATGCAAATTTATATGCAAATATAGAAAGAGCACACGCAGCCCAGCTTCTCCCCAACTTCTGCAATCCTTTTCCCCGCCGCCCTTCCGAGGACTTTTTCGTTTTTGCTCCTGACGTAGTTCGATTAATTTTTTTCCCCTTTTTCAGCCTCGTTATTTTGCACAAATATTATGGCTTTTGTCGTTTTTATGCATGCAGATCCAAGTGGATAAGGGGTTTAGCCTGTCGAGGGCCAAGGCGGCGGAGGGGCTGTCGCTAATGCCGATGATGACTATGATTGTGTTGCCGTCGAGTGCCAGTTGGTTGCAGAATTTCCATTGGAAACGTCAGGTGAGCTTCACTTTTCCATCCATTTTCCTAGACATAGTTACGCAGCGAGAAGCCGAAAACTTTCTCCATCGAGCTAATAAGCGTTTCCATTTCGCTAATTAGCTGGGGAATTCAAGAGCCAGACCAAGTCCTTGCCGGGGCGCTTTGATGCATCAAAAGGATGCATACCTCCAAGATCCCCTCACTGATTTCAAGCTATTTCGCGGCGATATATCTCCTTAATTTCACTTTGGCAAAATGGGGGTTAAAGCTGGGGCTGCCGACCAGGGGTTAACCGGCCCAGAGCGACCTCGGCCATCACTGTGACTCAACAATTTTCATCGCCCTCCCCACTCAGCCTCGTTACACACACTTGCATATGCATAAAGGTGAGTGTGCGGGAGTGTATGTGGCAGGCATCTCAAACGGCGACTCATTGTTGTTGCCCGAGCTGTGCACTTTCCGAGGTGGCCAAAAAAAGAACTACAGCCGAATAAAATTTAAGGACCCTGAAATGCTCTCTAAATTCCTACCGAATCATATAAAAAATATTATATTAAATTTATTTTCAACCAGATTGTTTTTTAAACAGATCTCTGACTTTAATAAAAAATGAGAATCATATCCCTGGAAAGGGTATTAAAAACCAGCAGCAACAATAATGTTTGCCGTCCTTTTTTTTTGGGACTACACACATTCCAATGCCTTCGTCACGACTTGCTCTTGTTCTTGTCGCTGCTCAGAGTGCCATTGCCATTTTATGAATAATTCATATCCACACATAGGAACAAACTCGAGGTGGGGCGTCACCGAAAAAAGGCACGAGGAAACCGCACGCATTCATTTTCATATTGACACCCGTCGCGGCGGGCATTGAGTCCTCCAAATCCAAGCTCAGCACCCTTGTTTGGCAGGTCCTCGTCAACGGTTTTGGCGTCATCATTGTCTTCTGGCCATGTTCCATTGTCTACGCCCTGCCTAGGCTTTCTTTTTGGGCGGCATTCTTAAAGCCTTTGCAGAATAAACTAGGAAGAAAAAAGAGGTTCACTGAAATAAATATTTTTCTCCAAAGAAATGCGATGGCGAGTTAGAGCTTCGAGATTGATGGCCAGTTCTTTTCACATTAAAGAAATAATTCTCCAATCTCTATGGGAGAAGCTACTCAGTATTTTTTTCAGTGCTGTAGACTCTTAGCCCGCCTGGCCATCAGCGATGGCTTCATTAGACACTCGCCACTCACTTACAATCACTTACAGTCACGCCACGTTTTCTTGCCTCGCTCCTCAACGCAAAATGTTGCCCTTTTGTTTCGCGATTGCATATCCGTCGAGCACTTTTCCGGCCCCATGTCCTGGCAAGAGTCCTGTTTGCTAACCGCTTTTGCCTTCGCTCCCTTCTACCGCTCTCCCTGATGCCCCTGGTCGAAAGTGATGCTAATCGGCAATTGGCCGCGGCGTCGTTATGTGGTTGGTGTTGTTACTGCTTTCGTTAGTGGTGTCCGATGGCTGCGATCCTGCTATCGTTGGCCGTATCTTGTTGCCAAATTCGCTGATTCACGTAATTTGCCCCGGTTGCAGCAACGACAACAGCCAAAAGCCACGGCCAAAACCGATGTCAGCCTCTGCCGGCAACATACACTGCTCCAAAGTAAGCTCGGAAAGAGCAAGCAAAGTGGATCAAGTGACTGTTATAAACTGATTTTTCCCTCCGAAAAGTATCACAGGGTATTTTCCCATTCGTTGCAGCTCTCTGGCCTGCTTTCAGACATTGTTTTGCAGTTAAATGAATCTTAAATAGCAACGTGAGCAACACACAGGCTAAAAAAGGAACACAGATTCACTTTTGGGCTTTAAGTATTTTATTTTGGGCTCTCCCTTGGTTGTGGCTTCTTTTTTGCGGGGATTGTTGCTCAGATCTTTCGATGACTGAGCTGAATTTTTAATGTGCTTTAGTTTGAGCTGGAATTTAGGAGGGTTTTTTGCCAGGACCAACCACAAAGGGTGCCACTATGAAATCGTTAAATCATATTGAAGCTCAAGTCATTAGACAGACAATGGTGGTCAATAATAGAGACGTTGCTAAGACAAAGCTTTATTGTTTTAATCGAGGAATTATATAGTCTCTATATATAGATGGAAAGTTGAGGAATTCAAAAATAATATTATTCTTGTTGCAATGTAAATGGAGAGAATTCAATTTATAAAAACTTAAGCCATGATGCAATATTGTTGATACATAAACTAGCTTCGAGAAGCCCACATAAAACCCTGCACATGAAAAACTTTGGACGAAAACCAATGATTTATGGCTTCACGTGCTTGGGTTTTGTATTTGTTTTTACCAAAATTACTGACCTATGCCCAACTAATGGTCCTTATGTTGTCCTGCCAGAAGCGGAACATTATGTTAGGTCCTTACCATCAGAAGAGCAGGAGTCACTCTTAACAACGATAACAGGGGGTAAGAGAGTGTTGTTTCGGAGAGTATCTTTTTAACAGAGCTAGCTCTTTGGGCAATTTACTCTTGAAAGGATGCCTGTTGACTCTTCTTCTGTTAGGCAGTTACTGTTCGGCTGGTTCCCTGTTAGCTGGCATCCTGTGCAATAACATGTGTATGTTGGACTAATGGCCGCAGCAGCATAAATCACAGAAGTCGTGGCTGTCGACAGCAATGTGGTTGCATCGGGATGTCACCACCACCAGGACCTCTAACGCCACTCCCTCACAAGCTCCCGTAAAAGCGCACTCCACGACCGTGCCCCAAATGTGCATTTAAATTAGCGAAACCCACTACCACCCATAGATTGCCACATTTAGTTGGCACAACTGCAATGTCATTTCTATGCACCATGCAAAATGCATAAATCATTAACAAGCGCACTCCGCTCGCCGCAAAAATAATAACAATAATGCTAAAAACAGTGAAACAAACCGATGTTGCCACAATGCCCATGAGTATGCCACACCACCCAATCAGCAGTAAGCCACTTCCTCCAGAAAAGGCCACACCACCCGCTCGGTGGCACGCTGGCTCGATTGCTCGGTTGCATGTGCAACCAATTACAAACATTTCCGGCAATCAGTTTTTAGCGCCCAGCCAGAGTCACACATGCGATGTCCAACAAACAGCCCAGCCAGATAGTATAGTTGTAATCATTTCTGAAATTTCAAATTTCAATTCAATTCTCGTTGGAGCATCGATGCCCCTCAATGGAGGGGTCACTCGGATTCAGACCGACAGGGCCGCCCCCGAGCTGAGCAGTCAAAATTTATGTTACCATCCATAGATCATCACGAATGACACTCGGACACGGGCAGTTGTTGCTATTGTTGGCATATTTTTGTGTGTGAGCTCTTTCGGGAATAGGACGTTCCGACATTCCCTCCAAAAGAGATTGAAGTGCTAGATAGCCTTTGTTTTGAGTTAAACGGCTTTAAAAATATAGCTTTCAAAAAACTACAGCTTAAACTTGGTTTTAAACTCTTAATATTCAATGGGTTTTATTGAGAGTTGTAAGGGAAATGATAGAAGAGTAGTAGTAGCCTGGCCATTAAATCATTTAAATAATTTAAAAATAAAAAAAAAAATAAAAATTTAAAAAATAAAAGTAAAAAAAAAGCTTATAGCTTTGAACTAAGCAGAAAAACTAAATCAAAGATTTTATATATCCAAAGTGATTCAAAAGTACCTTGCCATACAAAGTCCAATTTAAATGCATCCCTGCCGTCTCGCATATGTCTTGGACATCTCGAAAAAAAGTCCCCCTGGATGAGTGGCAGAGATTGAAAGAGTTGTCAGTCAGTCGGCAGTGGTCAAGCGATTCTTTGTCTTTCACTCACCTTGGCAGACGCCCAACTGCCCGCAGTCGGTTGCAAAAATGTCAAAAAATTGTATTTGCATTCCGGCCTTATTCTGTGTTCTGTGCTGTATTTTAATTGAAATCGAAATCGAGTCTGCAGGAGTGCATATATTTTTCCATTTTTCCTTGTTTTTTGGTATCCTTGGCGAGGATGTCTGTGTGACAAACCACCAAAGGCTCAATATAATGCCGACCAAATCAGTATAATACCTGCGGTCACACCGACTGTCCATGCTAATACTTCTAATTAAACAACACGCGAGCAAATGATGATAACGAATTGGTTTCGGGCTAGGGGAGCCCATTATCGATATCATTCGAATTATGCGTACAATGTAGACAAACAAACTAACAAACCGACACAAAGAGACACGGACAAACAGAATATCAATTAGCCCATTGAATTCGGGTCAAAACGATGACTTTCGGCATGGACATTTGATAAATTCTGGGCATTTATAATTCATGCGGGCAAGAAGTGGACATTTTTCAGTTATTTAAAATGCGTTCAAGCCGTATTATTTTTGGTCATGCATAAGTTGCTTCGAAATGAAAAATTAAATTAACTTTCCCAAAAATGGATTTGCTTTTGACCAAACTGAATGTGACAATAAAAGCCCAAAATGAATTGAGGGGAATGTTTTAATCAAATGAATTCTATACTCTAAATAAATTGACAACTATTTTTGCGCTCATGGATATACTGCTTGACATCCCAGAAAAATGATAACCCGTCAAGGGTTCTCCCAATTGATTAATGGTTTCCGGTCATCGGGATGGAATGCAGTTTCTGCTTTCGAAACCAGAGACCAATCACTTATCATTTGTTGCAGCTTGAAAAAGTGCTCTCCGCTAATTGAATGTCATCAGTGCCTTCGACTATGTCAATTTGAAATATTATTAAAACCATTTTTCCCAGCGCCAAGTGAGAACTAGAAAAATGCTTGAGCTGGCAGGCAAATGGCTGAAAGACTCTAGACTGCAAAAATGTGCGTAAACAGCATTTGGCTCGCCTCTTCTTTTATTCATCTTTTTTAATATTTGCTGCAGCTTCGTCAAAAATAACAAGAATTTTATTGAGCTGGATAAGTTAAAAATAAGCCAAGAATGGCAAGAAATCTCCAACTGCAATACTATCAAAATTATTTAAATTTTTTTTAAAGCAATAGCGTTAGCAACATACTCAATATTTTATTGAGGAAACAAGTTCAACCCCTCAACAAGTTTCGGTTTAAATTGCAAAGTAATTATGGAAACATAAATCATAACCCAGACTTTAAGCGAAACGTGATCAGGTTGTTGGCAAAGATGCGGGACGCTCCCCCAAAAGTCTGCAATATTTTTTGGCAGCCAGGACACAGCTGGCAGACACCAACAAAATGCGCCATTTCTGTTAACAAGACTGACACTGAAACCGAAAGCCAAGAATGCCAAAACGGGGGAACGGGGAAGGAAAACAAAGAACATAAGAAAAGACGGTTTATTTATAATGAAGTTCATTTACTTTGTGCAAAAATATAAAAGGAACACACAAACGATTTAGTTTCGTGTTCCGTTTACTGGCGGAAGGAAAGATGCCCGAAAAGAGTAGTAGTGCAAGTAGTGCTGCAGTTGCTATTGTTTTAGCGTTGTTGCTTGCAAGATTAATATGCTGCCTTTTTCCACTACTTATGCTGCCTTTCAGGACCAGGCCAGCCACGTCCTGTCAAGGAGTGCACACTACTGACTCTCGGTACAGTGGTTTTTCACGAAACTCGAAAATGTTGTAAGCTCTTTAAGGATTTTGGTGCATCGCAAATAACCTCCCAGTTAATGTAAGCAACAATTTTTAAAATAATTCAAATAAATGCACTTTGTGGCAAATCAATGGTACTTATCTCTTCCAGGTTAAGCGTGTAACTAATATTTTAATTTGCAATTAAATTGATTCGGATACTTCAATTTAAATTTGAAGTTCACATTTCATCTAATGAAAGTATTTTGATTTGAAGTCTAATCTTGAAAAACCTTCCAAGTGAAATTCAAATTAATTATTTGTGAGCACTGTATCCGGTTTCTGGTGCGTGTGTGTGCCCTTCCATACAATGAGTGTGTGTGTTTGCACAGTGCGTGTGTTGAAAACTTAAGTCACGAGAGAAGAAGCAGAATCAGGAGCAAAAGGCAGGACGTCAGCCAACGAAATACTTTGCCAAATAAAATATTATACAACTACTTTAAGGAAGGGGATTTATTGTGCTCCTTGCCTCCGCATCTGCCATCGCCATCGCAACGCCCCCTGGCGCATACTTTTTCGCTCACTGTGTGCTCACCGAGATGCAATGAAGCCGAAATGCAGCACTCAACTTGAGCTGCTGATGCTCTTGCAGCTTCAAAGATTCTTGCCACGAGTCGTCTCCTGCCGGCGTAAATGAGCGGGTACTCTGTGGAGTGACGTCGGGTGAGGAAGCGGGCACAAGTCCTTACACTACCTCAAGGAATTCTCATTTGCATCTTTTGCCGCTGCCATAACTGCCGCTTGTGTGCAGTTACACATCATACTCAAGTTTGCTAAAGCGGAGTTTTCCCAGGCACGCGGCTTGGCTTTTCATTAGTTTCGGGTCCTAATGTTATCTGGCTCGGCGAGGCTGCAGCCTTTAAACTGAAAATTTGGCAGGGCTATTTCGTTAGCTACAGAACTAACAAGAAGATGGCACTTGACCTTTCTTCGTCCTGAGGAATTTTCATTAGCTTTGCGTGGCTAGTGAGGCAAAATTGTTGGCTCTTGCTTGAGCTTTTCTGGTAATAAGCACCGAAGAAGTAGTTCTTAGGACTTTAAGAACTTACACTTTCTCCAACCTTTTCTTAATTAAATAATACAGAAACTCCCAATAACACCTAAGTTTCATAAAACTACACGAATTAATTTATTGGGGTTGTCTCCTCGCCCGGCTGCCTTCGTTGTGCCGGAGATTGGTGAGCACTCGCCTATGTGACTCCTTGTGGGGATCAGACAGCTTTAGGGCATGACAAATGGGAGTGAAGATGTCGTCGACGTGGGGAATCTTGGAGGCGCTGGGCATCCTTCTTAAGCCCGTCCAGACCCTTTGCCTAGACTTTGCGTCATCAGTGGGGTTGGCCGCGATCGCAACCTCGAAGGATCCGACTTCTGGCATCCCTGTGTCATTGATCCTCAGCTGGAGCTTCACTCCCGGGTGGATGGCCCTCAAGGCTTCCGCCAACGTGGAGTGGAGATGGAGGGCCATGCGCCTATAGTTCTGGCGGTAACGACAATGCTCGATGTAGAGCACCGGCTGGTTAGGATCCAGGGGACGTTTGTCGGGCATCTTGGTGGAAGGTGGTTGGCGCGCTGGCTCGTTAGCTTGGTGGTGGACACGAAGGACAGCTGGACAACTGGACAACCGGACAGGTTACGGGCCACAACGAGCAGCAGGCTTGGGGTGATGGAGTGTGGACTCCCCCTGACCGAGGGGAGGAAGCACAGAGGTTTGTTTGACACAATTCTCCTGGGCAGCTCCATCTCTCCAGCTTATCGGCGACCTCAAAGCCCCGGGGGCGGAGGTGAGCAGGAGCACCTTCATAAATCAAATAAAAGAGCGTATCTGACAAATAAATCTTCGAGAGCGAAAAAGCCGCAGAAAAAAAGAACATGCAAATGCGCATGAAATATGCAAAAGCCGCAAGACTTAAAATGAATACAAAAAATTAAATCAACGTAAATATACAGTGGTCTCTGGAATATTAAAAGCTCTGCATCTCTGTAGAAGTTTTCTAACTTTTAAAGAAGTCGACTTCCTGAAGGGATTCTATAGATACCAAGATAGGGAATTTGTTCTTGACAGAACTCCAGCCTATCCGCTCCTTGAATTAATGTTAGAATAGTAGTTTCATTCTGTAATAATTACTGTACGTCTAGTATATATTGTCCAGTTTTTGCTGACATTTTAACCTGCGGCGACATGGGAAAAAAGAAGATCAAAAAATATTTTTTTCTGCAAAATTTGCCAAGCTAAAGAGTAAAGAAAACCAAATGCACACAAACACACACAGATAAATAGAATGGAGGAAGCCAAATGAAAAAGGAAAGAAAATGTATATTTTAATAAACCGAACACAAAGCAGAGTAGCAGCAGCCGACGGCCAACCAGCCAACCAGCCACCCACCGCCCAGCGAGCGTCGTGCCAGCGGCAAGGTTAGCCAGTTCATTCATTCAGTTTTATTCACAGTTATTGAAAGTAGAGCAGTGCTGCTCTCGAATAATATGAAAATAAATAAAAAGCAAGACCCAGTCGTGAGCCCTCGCCCTTCCCAAACCCATCTCATCCCATCCCAGCTGCCTTAATACGTATTCTGCATCCAGCCAAGGGTTAGAGGTCGGGACGTGAACCGACGACAGTTGACAGAATACGCCGAAGCCAGCCGCAAATCCCAAGGAAAATATATTCACCGAATCTTGAGGTCTGGGGGCGGCTGTGACGATTGGTTGCTGTTCCCTCTGATTGGATCAACATACTTAGTTTGTGTTGGCGAAAAACCCAACAACCGAGTCACAAATAGTCCTGGGGATGCACCCCCCAACCCGCCAAGGTAGTTTATGGCCAAGTTTGCTCTTTGAATTTGAGTGTTGGCTTAATGGAAGGCAAAGAATTTAAGCTTCCGAATAATATAGGAGCAAGGGTCACACAAAGGGGAGACTCTTATTCTGGTTAAATTCAATATATTTCCTAAATTTTGTGCCCTACTGCTCCAGGAAATTTATTATTTTTATATAAGTAATCCAAAAATGGATTCGAAATAGTTATTCCCCGAAAATTTAAAGCAGAAGCTTCACTTTCAACTGGATGGCTTTAAGAACCCTAAAATTGTGTGTGCCCTGCATTTAATGATCTTTTCAGTTACCGCACTCATTAAGATAATTGTCAACAGTGGCGTCGTGCCTCCGGCAAGGGCGCCTCAAATTGAGCAACTTTCTGCTCGTCAGCTGAAACTTATAGATGACCGCGTAAGCCGGTCAGTGGCCTCGCCCCATTTGTCAACGTTCGCCGGCAGCCGGCCCCCACCATCACTCCTGCAACTGCCACAGGGCTTGCAGAGCCTTCAACCTTCAGTTTCACTTATTCATTTACGCCCCGACCCCCTTGGATTCGCTTTTCCTTTCCTCGCCGTTACTTACTGCTTGCCGCAAATTGGCCAATGCGTTTGTTCGAGGCATCCGGAGTTGCTGGGGATTAAAAAACGCTTTGCATGCCAGTGGCAAGGACGAGGGAATCCGGGGAATAGAGTAGCAAAGGATCGAACTAGAGCGGCAGGATGGCCAGTGAAATGCGTAAATGAATTTGCGAAAATTATTTTGCGCCTACCGGACTGCCAGGCTTCTGGCTGCCTGGTCGAGGCTTGATTAAATTTCAGAGCCCACGAGTCCGGCGGACATAAAACGAATCGGCATTATTTATAAAATAAACGAATAAATGAGTTTCCATTGATACACAAACATAGATAGTGCGGATTTCCCAAGCGGACCCTGCCCCCAAAAATATTTTCTCCGACTCTGCTTTGGGTCGTTTTTTATTTATTTCAATTATGAAAAGTTTCTCTCGGCCGGCACGATGCCTAAAGAAATGCCTTAGAAAGAATAATAAGAAGAAAATGGATTTTTTCTTTTGCCATCATGGGGCAGTTTTAAATTCACCAGAGTCCTGTGAGGGATCCCTCATCCTTGTTGCCTTGTTCGAGTTCTGTATCTTTTACGCTCCCATTTTTTCCCCATTTTATTATTTGAGGACGTGGGGTAAACAAACATTAACTGCTCAATTGTTTTCAACGCGTTGCTTTGTCCTGAATTGATGAGCTTTAAATTGTTTGCCCCTCCAGCAGCTCCCTCCGCCATCTTTTGTTTTCAGAGCCCCAGCCCCCATCTGGCGGCTTTGTCTCCCCGCGTTCTATTTCTTTGTTGTTCAGCTCCCCTCCTCACGTCTGCGATTTATTCATAATCAACAGTGTTAGCCTAATTGGTATGTCAGGCGTATGATCCCGTGGAGTTTGTTTAGTTTTATTGGCCTTCCGAACATCTATTGCATTATAATGTAAGCAAAATGGTCCATCAATGTTAACAAATTAAAATTCTGAATAAACTTTTTCTATTAGACAACTTATTTTTATAAATTCTTATCTTCATAAGTACGAAATCCATATCCAGAACAGCATTACTATGAATTTTCTGGGCGGTAAGCAGGAGGCCAGTCATTCCATTAACCCCTCCCGGTTCTTCCCACTTTAGTCCCGCGGACCTCAACAGGTAAACGCCATTACGCAGTTTTTTCTTCGAGCTCCCTGTGTTTCTAATTAAATATTTTCCTTGCAATTCTCATAACTCGTATAGGGGCCAGGTGGCCCTTGCCTGGCTTCCATCAACTGCGATTTTTAAAGTGTATTGTTTATCTTTAATTAGCAGCGCGTGGAGCAGAAGGGAAATGCAGGCGAATGACTTAATGGCCAATCGACGGCGATTTGTGGGGCTGTCGGTCGGATGGTGGCGCTTGATATGATTAATTACCTAATTATTGCATTAGATTATCGCACAGCTGCGGTTGGTATGACTTAAGTGGCCTGCGGCTTTTATTGCCTCCGTTTAATCACTGGCCCCTCTCCTCAATGCCACTCAATATATTTTCAATTGTGCTTGAGGTCAAGACTTTGCCCAATAAATGCGGTGGCTCACCATTTCCTGCCAGAAATGCCAAACACGTACACACCCCAAAACTACTCTCTTCTGCGGTGATCAATGGCAAAACTATTTACACTTTAATGCAGGTGTTGTTGGAGGTCTTTCCAGATAACTTTTCAAATTGTAGGCATCAACAAGTAGGAGAGGATATAAATTCCAAGGGTCGGCGAACAGGCGGAGGATAAAGAACAGACTACTCTCTGGGCGAAAACAATAAAAACAAATATTATTAAAAATAAAGCAAACTTTCCTCATAAATCCGGTTAACATCCGAAATGGGATACAGTTGTTTCGGTAAGTTTTCGTCTGTTGACCTGCTATTCCGTCTGCACACTTACAGATGTATCTCACCCGCACAGCCGACGCCCACACACCCACGCACACCAGCACACATAGCCGCCATGTTAAGCATTTTCAATATCAAAGTCACGTGCAAATGTTGTATATTAGTTCCTGCCAGGCTGATGTTGTGTTTCCCCAGATATTTTTCCTTTTGCTTTGGCAGCTGCGCCGTTGTTTGCCAACGCTCTAGTGATTTTAGTTTGAATTTTACGTGCCCATCAAAATGATTATGAGCACGCACACAGCCCCGCTAAACACTCCCTCTCCCACGCACATAGATTTCGGGCGGTTCCATCTTGTTAAGGTATTCATGCACTTCATTAGGAGCGTCATGTCATGCGGCAGACGGCAGCAGCGGGCAAAGTATCTGCTACTGTGGGTAGGAGTATCTGTGAGGTTGGTATCTGTGGGAGCCCTGGTGCTAGCATGTATGCGGTTGTCGCCTGGGACACTGATGTTTAGCGCTCGGCAAAGTTGTTTTAATTAAAGTTTGTGCAAGCATTGAAATTATGTGCCATTAAAATCTGTATGTTTCTATGAGTACTATGACAGGAAATGTGTATAATGTCTCGTTTAATAATAATTAATAATATATGATATTGGTTTTTGAGAAGCAGGCAGCCCCTTAAGGTTTCTCTCCAAGCCTAAACCAGGATAAAATTTTTCTTAAATCAACGAATGCTCCTATTATCTCATCCATATCTGTTGAATGCCTGTATTTAGGTTTTGTGTGCATATTGATCAGTGTGAGTTTAAGTGCTATCGAGCCTCAACAGCGGAGTTTCGGGTGATAGTTAGTGTTCCTGCAGCTTCCGTCAAGTTTGCCTAGCGAGAAATTAGTTATATGGTTTTGCTATGCATTAAGCCGATTAAAACTTTTCCTATCAACAAGAAAGTAATTGCAACAAGTTGTTGAAACTGCTGCAGATGTCCCTCTTTAAGTTTTCGAATGACACTCTGTCCATTTTGAAACTTTAATTTACTCTCTATGGGGCCATATATATTTCTCTACTTTCAAGCTTTACCTTTTGACTTGTCCTTAAAATTAAATCGTTGGCTAAATGCTAAGGAGGCCCGGCTGGATGCGGTCAACCACAGAAACCAAACAAAAGTGTGAAAGAGTCGCTCCAAAAACAATTGGCGGAAAAATGGCAAAAACCACAATGACACTGCCGGCCCTAAGAGGTGCGGGAACGTGTGAGGGTTTTTGGGACAATTGCAGTTTGCATCTATGCGAAACGAGTCTGGTCTGCATTGGTAATAACCCCAAGTAAATGTCGATGCAGGAAACGCTGGGAACTCGCATAAATTCACCAGCAACGCACACAGAGACCGAAATGAACAAACGACGAGCATTTGCAATTGCATTATAATTTGTTGTTGCCAATGGTGATGCTATTGTTGCCGTGCTTCTGGCCTGCCGTTGGCGTGGCGACAGAAAGAATGCGGCATGCAGCATGCAACATGCCGACAGTTCCTGACAAAAGCCAGTGCCCGTGCCCTGCCTATGTGTGTCCAAATGAGCTTTCTCTCGCTTTGGCTTTTGGGCAGCTAGCGAATGCATTATTAATGCATAACTCTTTTGCTTGTTGTGGCGCAGGGGAAATCTGCCTCCCATTTCCACAGCACCCTCCCTGCGATAATTAGCATGCAGTTGTTTGGGCAACCCCACGGCTCAAAATATGCCCCAAAAGTTGCCATCACAATAGAACAGAAGAAGTGTAATTAAGGCCATCGGCTATGAAGATATGAATTGGCCTGGTAATACGTACATGTACTATGAAAAGGCATTCGCTTTTACCCCACTTACTTACCCAATTGAGGTAACAAACAGACATTTTCGAACGGAGATAGTCAACGTATTAATCGGAATTACTTTTATTAAATGGCTTTTTATTTATTAAAAATTATTATCCATTCAGTTTCTGTTTTTTACCTTTAATCTCTTCTTTATATATGAGTGTCACTTTAAATTAAATGTTCCCACTACTCGGAGAATTGGTTTTAGTAAAAAATTCTAGGCGATCTCCTTGCGAAGCGAAACTCACTTTTAAGGCTTTCTGCGGGTATTGCTTTTCAGAGCTCGGTTATATCTACATACGAGGTGGCCTTTCCTAACCACTTCACTGTTTCCAAGCTTTTTCCATGGCACGTGGCTGAGTAATTGTGTTTGTGCAACGGGCGCGGAGCATAAAAGTGCAATTTATATGCTTAAATGACTTTATGATGCAACCCGGCAGCCTGAGCCGTGCAAAACCCAAAAACCAGAAGCTGAAGTGCTCCGAAACGACATCAGCCACAACAACAAGGAAAGGACACCCATGGAGCACGTGAATTGTTTACATGTGATAGAGATTAATCCATCAACGTAGAAACGTGAAGCTGAGTCTCGAAAAACGGCGAACTAAAAGCTGGAATTTTGGCAAGCAGGAAGCTAGAAGTTTAATTCACGAAATTCTCACTTTTATGAAGAAGTGTGCTGTACATAAAAGCATTTAATTAAGAACCCATTTTAATGACGATTTAACCCACATGCCCTTAATTTTTTTGGTGTGCATCCAGTATGAACCCAACTGGCGCTCCTAAAACCTAACATGAATTTTTATTTTAGGCAATATTCGGAGAGTTCAGAGAATTTTTTAAGCATAAAGCAAACTTTTCTCCGCGTAAAAATGTAAGTATATTTGTTGTCCAACTTTCTGTGTGCATGTGTAACAGATATGTAAATTATAAGTGAGGACCGAGCGAATAGCACTGAAGTGCAGAAGTAGTTAGTAGCTGGGTCTCGTTGCACAAACTACATGAATATTCATTTTGCCTGGAGGAAGCTTTAAGCAAATGCTAACGTATTATTTTAAAGCCGCGCTGCGAGGTTAGAACTAGGCCCACGAACGATTTAACCGCATAATTTACAATGATAAACGAGGTTGCCCCCAGTGCGCACAATTACCCAGAACGATGAGTAGTCGGCGAGTCCACTAAGAAAAATATCCTTGCTTGTTGATAATCTGATACACCAAATATAATATAATTTTAAGATATTAAATGTCATAATCTTAGTCAAAACCTATTCCGGAATATGAACTCTGGTCACATGTAATACCTTAATAAACGAAATCTATAATCTACGTTATTTGTCTCAGTGGGTGGATGGGGTCGACCTTAGGACAACCGCGCAACAAGCTGCGCCGGATAAACCTCTTGTCCTTGGGTCCATGGAGGAAACACAAGCTGTGGCTCACTGAGACTGAGACTGGGACAGATACAGCGACAGGGACATGAACAGGGGCACAGACGAATGACAGCCGAGACAGCAGGCAGTCACAAAAGTACGCTACTAGTCAGGGGACTTGAGCTAGTTTGGCCGGAGAGGTGGGCGGTTACAGCTGGGGGCGTGGCTCATAGGTCGTGGGCCGGGACCTTCGTTATGTGACCTGTAAGCACAATCAACACGAGCAATGGGCTTTATATGCACAATCAATATGCACAATTGAGCGCGCATTATTGTTGTGATTTGTAACGCTCTGTTGAGCAGACTGTATCCTCTGTCTATTGTGTGTATCCCCAACAAGGACCTTGTTTCAATTTAATTTCAGGTAGAACTCAGGTAGACTACAACTTCGATTGAGTTGTTATTAAAAGCGTAGTGTTGCAAGCATTCAATTTGGTGCATAGTAGAATCATATCATTTATCCTCCAGGACTTCCATTAAAGAGTAAGATAACACAACAATATTTCACCCAATGGCTTAACCCTTTTCAGCGCTCTGGCGGTGCCCTCGAAATTCGTTATCCATGAACTGCAAGCCGTCAGGAGTGTCAACAAAATGTTTCGAGTACGCAGCTTATGATAAATGATACCCCACTGCTCCTGGCAGACTCCACTCGGCGTTTAATCTGCACGTCAGCAAACTTCTGACAAGTTACATATCACAGCTAAGTAGAGGCAACAGTTGGTTCAAGTTCAGCTCGAAAGCTGGATAATGGAATCGCCGGAGCCTTGAGCTTTAAGTTCTCGTTGAACAGGAACCAAAGTGTTTTCCCAGCTGGATGCTAATTTTGGGGCCTAAAAAGGTAATTGAATTCAAGGGCTGGCCGAACAACGCTAGGCAGGTTGAAAAGGTCAACGAACATATGCACAATTTCGGAAATTACCACAAATTTCGGGAGGCCAACTGCCAGGCACTTGAACTCCAAAAGAGTTTGACTAACAAAAAGCTGACTATGGCACTCGACGTTTTAACTTCTGACCGCAGTGGCAGCTTGAGGCGTACACAGTGAAGCCTTGGATAGTATTTTTTATTAGATTTTCTGTCAGTCCAGGAGACATGCAAGTCTCTCCGAATTTATCAAATTTTATGCAAGTAACTTTTTCAGTTTTTCGGTTACTCCTTGGGGCTTGGAGACTGGGATCGGGATGGGAACGGGAAGAAAAGTAAATATGCCTTTGTGTTAACTAAGCTGAAAATACAAAAGGGCGCTGTGCTGGGCTGGGTGGGGGAAACCCTGTGACGTTGCAGGAATGCAGTTGCGAATATCGAGTGCCAATCTAGACGATGTCGACAACGACAGCTCCTGCACACAAAATGCAACCCAAACACACACACTCACATCCCCTTTTGGGGAAAGGGAGAAAAGCATTCGGCAGTTTTATGGGAAAGTTTCTCGGGCACGCTTCCACATGTGGGTGGCTCCCAAAGTGCTCAAAAAATGCAATGGAACAAGGTTGGGGAAATGCAGCTCATATTTAAAATATATAAAATATTAATTTAACGTTCTCAAACTGAGAAAGTCCTTGCAACGAAATGGAAAGTTTCTTCAAGAAATGTTCCATCTTGTAATATTTATCCTGAAAATAGGATGACGGTGATACGATTTCCAGTCTGAAAACGTAATTTCCTCGTCTTGGAATTTAAGGAGGAAACATTCATGCATAAATCACCCCACTGTTGCGTTTTGGGGCGCAACCACCTAACAGCCAATACAATGTACCAGTCAGCTGCAGGATCAAATTCCCCTGCCCAGCCTCCCCAGCTCAAGCATCCAGGGCCGCACTCGAGCTGCAAAAATATTTTTCTATAATAGTTTTTGGAGTATCAAACTCGGGGAGCTAATGCGAAAAGTTTGCTACAAAGATTGCAACAAAGGCGTGGCCAGAATGCAAAAGGTCGAGAATGCACTGGGGCTGGCGCCGGGCCATGGGCGGTGAGCGGAGGGAGCACGAGCCAGGGGGGCTAATGACAAGTGCCGTTGCGACTTCTTTTCTGCATTTACGAAAACCGAGTTGAAAGTGCTGGCATCTTTGTGGCAGAGCAGCTGATTTGCATACCTTTAGGCGCTAAAAGCTTTTCGCCGGTCCACAAAAACACTCGACGACACCTGTTGGTTGCAGTGGCATCCGCCCCGGGGACGTTGCATTATTCAAATGGCTCGCCAAATGTCAAATGTGCAATTCATTTGGAAAGCGAAAGGAAAAAAATCGAAACAAACAAGGACCACCAAGGAGGACCAAGGACCAAGCACCGAGTGAGAGTGGCAAAGTTTGTGTGCTCCACTTTGGCACTATTAAAGTGCAACAAATAATTTGATATGCAGCCCCAGATGGGGCAAAGTTGCAACATTTATTTAGTTAGTTAAGCGTGTGCCTCGCTTCCTTCCCTGGCGCTCGCCATCCGCATCGCATTCTCGTAAATCAGCAAAATTTATTGCAAAAGCTACAGCAAAAGGCGCGCACATGTTGTCCAATTTAATGTTTGCGCAATTTTTCGGCGGAATTTTACAAAACATATTTCAGTTTAGCTTGCAGTGCTCACGTTTCCCTCAATGTAATTTATTTGCAAATCTGCCGGCGGGTTGGTGGTCTGTCTGAGCGGCAGATAGTGCAGATACAGGACAAATGACTGTCGTTGGGCCAAATTGTTTCAAGGGAAAATATAAATTGAGATGCAATTCCATTCAGCTAAGTGTAAACAACAAACGGGCCGGACCACAAGTGGAGATTGATTGGAGCTGGATTGTAATTGCAAATCAAGAGAATTAAAATGCAAATATCTGGCACAAATATTTGAGTGTGAAGTCCTGATAGAAAAATGAAATTAAATAAATTGGGAGCTCTTATTTAATAGCCCCTAAAAGCCTATCCATTTGGCTGTGATTCCTCCTGCCCAAAAATCAGGAAATGTTGCACAAAAAACTTTCTTCAACTTTTCTTGCCCAGCCCTTTCAATTTGTCCTTCAACACCACAGCCCCTGCAACACACACACCCAGCTACACATCTAAATTATAACACCATTTGGGTAATTACACTTTTTGAGTGTTTTAGCTTCGGAGAACGTGAAACGGATATTACCAACTCCGCCGGCGCTCCCCTCCAGGAAGTGTTTTCGGCGACAAAACAAATTAAAACTCCATAAAAGTGGATACATATTTTATGCTGTTGCTGCTGCTACTGCTGTTGTTACTGCTTCTGTTGTTATTGTTATTACGCTCGTTATTTGAACAAATGTTTTTGCAATATAAGGCCAGGCCAAAGGCCACCAGGACTCTGTGAGTGTCACTGTGTATATGGTAGTGCCATAATGCCTGGCAAAAGTAAATGTACCCGAAATGAAATCTAATAAAATAACGACAACACCAGCAACTAATAATGCCAAAAGCGATGGCAGCGGGGAACCAGTGCAAAATTGCCAAACAAGTGTTAAAATGTTTTCAAATTAGTTTTCGTCTGTGACACCAAAAGCAACACCGGCACGAAAAGGTAAAACGCAACTGTGACTCGTTTTCCTAAAAATCCTTTACGAATGCAAAGCTTCTGTTCCGGTGCCTTCTGTATCTCTAAGGATGTGTGTTGGTTGGCAACAAAACTAATTAAAATCGTTATTAATTTATCGCCATATTCGCCACAGTTGTTGCCACCCAAAGTTCTTCGCTTGCCTTACGGCAGTGTGTTGACTTCACAAGAGTTAAAAGATTTGGCGGGTAGCCTAGCTTTTTCTGTTTCACTTTAAATATTAAGGGAACTTGGGGCTTATTTTCAAAAAATAGTCCTTCTTAGTTCACGAAACTTGTCGAAAAAACACGACCCTTAATTATAAGTTCATGGCTGCTTTTGTTCTTTTAATTAGCTGATCTTGTCTCATGTTCCTCAGATTTTTTGGGTGTTGGCTTCGAAAGCAATCCAGAAACTTATTTTCGCCAAACTGGAAGACCATCACCGAAGCCAAGCATAAAAGTGGTTATCCTGAGAAACAATAAAATTCAAGCGGAGCAGTTTAACAAACTGTAAGTAATCATGTGGCCAGAAAAGGGATGTTCAGGAGAGGTCTGTATTCACCTGCTGCGCTTATTTCCGTAGCCGTATCCGTTTCCATTCCGTTCGCGGTAACGGCGTCTTATTGATTTTCCAGCAACGGGTTTTCCCTCTGGTGGTAGCTACTCTTACTCTTGCGGCACATGTTGTGCGAATTGAAATAGTTATGACAGGCCACGTGGCGTATGCGCAACGAGGAACGCACAGCGCACAGCGCACAAAAATTACCATATAAATGGATTACAGACATAGTCGAGGCATGCAACCGGAGGAGGAAGGGAGCTAGCGGATAAAAAGTAAACGAGAAACGAAAAACACAGGCCGACAATTTCCAACTTTTTTTTTCCTCCACGCATAATTTTACCTGCTCCATAATCTTTAGGCTCCCCTGAACCAAAGTCCAGAACAAACATAGGTTCTATCACCCACCGTTTCCGCGGTACACCTAAGAGAAGAAATTGATCAAATTTTACCATATATTGAATTATGTAGGCCGTGAAATGGCTACGACCATCATTGTTTCCAGTACATATCATTTTTGAAATGTATGTGTACCAACCAAAATTAAAAAATGGTATCTAGCAGTTACCATATCTTTGGAATACTCATCCAAAGTTGAAATCTCAGATTTTCTACGTTAATTTTTGCTCTTCTATGATTTTTCTCCAAACATTTTTCTATGGAAGATTTTTATTTTCTTATTGAAATCAGTAGATCATACCATGTTTTAATTTTGGATTTAAGGAAAAACTCGAAATAATTTTATTGAATTTAATATAGGTGGTTCAACAATATTTTCTTCAATTAAATTGGAGTTTTTAATCTCATATTTTCAAAAAGTCATGGCTATCTACAACTTCTGTAAAGCTTTACTAAACAAGCTGAACCTGCAATAGATACGTTTTGAACAAAGAAACAGTTTTAGATAGCCATGCCTTTTTGAAAATATGAGATTAAAAACTCCAATTTAATTGAAGAAAATATTGTTTAACCATCTATATTAAATTCAATAAAATTATTTCGAGTTTTTCCTTAAATCCAAAATTAAAACATGGTATGATCTACTGATTTCAATAAGAAAATAAAAATCTTCCATAGAAAAATGTTTGGGGAAAAACCATAAAAGAGCAAAAATTAACGTAGAAAATCTGAGATTTCAACTTTGGATGAGTATTCCAATGATATGGTAACTGCTAGATACCATTTTTTAATTTTAGTTGGTACACATACATTTCAAAAATGATATGTACTGGAAACAATGATGGTCGTAGCCATTTCACGGCCTACATAATTCAATATATGGTAAAATTTGATCAATTTCTTCTCTTAGGTGTACCGCGGAAACGGTGGGTGATAGAACCTATGTTTGTTCTGGACTTTGGTTCAGGGGAGCCTAAAGGTTATGGAGCAGGTAAAATTATGCGTGGAGATTTTTTACTGTTGGCCTGTGAAATCACCGAGCAAACTTCGCAAACGTTTTTCCAATTTGCCAAACGGAAATCATTTTCTTATTAAAGGTGCAGCCAGCATGCAACTGAGGCAGAATCAGCCCAATAATGATCCTTATACCCACTTACGACTTCATTATGATCACGTCGCCATTTTGTGGATGATTAGCTTCGCGCTTCTTTGCCACATTAGTGCCACTTTTTCTGTCAGTTCCACAGGAATTATGAGCCTGGCAGCCGGAACCGGCAAGTTTTCCCCAGACCCAGTCCCCAGTCCTCAACCCCAGCCAGCAAGCAAGTGCGGAAATTGCACACTAAATGACAAGTCAAGTATTTATGATTATGCCTCGAGCTCAAAGGCCAAGCGGTTTCGAAGGATCTCTTCATGGAAGCTGCACTATCAGCCACTGGCACCGCTTTGAAATATTGGCTTAACTCAAAGACGGGAGGAAAGGATTTAAATTGAATATTTAAAATGATTTTGGTCGACCTCCAACAGCTTTGATTGGCCATCGCTTTATTTAAAGAATATTAAAAGAGAGGCTGGTCAGGGGACGACCTGAACTTACATATTAAAGCCACTTGCCTGAAATTTCTTTCAATTAAATGTAGTTAAAGTAGCACACACACAGTCGGCACGTTCACTTAATGACTTGGCCAAGTGCAGCCGGGGCAGTCGCAGCACATATTGAACTAAAAGGCAACAACAAGTCCAGAAAGGCAGCAACTTGTTCGAAAGTGCAGTATAAATTCCGACTGCAAATGTTGCCGAGTGCGGACGCCACTGACCTGACCCGTTTCACACGCCAAATTGCTTCGCTGCACACACAAAGACTGCCAGGGGGGGTGGCAGGAACGGAAGAGGGGCGAATCGAGGGGGCGCTATACCCATGGGTCAGTTGGCCGCTTACGACGCGCTCACAAACTCATTTTTCAACATTAAAAGCACATGGATTTCATGGTGCATATCCTCTTGCACCTTTGCAGCCGCTGAGTGTATCCTCGGCGTGTGACTTCCGCAACTTTTTGGCGGCAACTTTTCCATGCACAATTAAATCCCGCTGCAATTATTATTGTTCTGTGTATTCCCATTGTGGCCCACTCTCTGGAAATCCGCCTCCTCTTTCCGAAGTATTGTTAATGAAATTTACGTGATTTTTATAGAGTGCAAAGTGCAAAATAACGTAAAGAGAGCCTGGAACTCACCTTTTCCGTCTGCGATGTGCACAAATGTCACGTGTTTCCTGTCACAGAGATGCGTGGGCGGATCGAGCCCAACACAGGCGTAATAATGGCGTAGCTGCATATATTATTCCTTCCGAAAAGGCCATTTGACTTTGTGCCCATTATCCTCCGAGTTCAGTTGATTCACCGAATTATCTTTTCGCTTTTTATGCTAATGAGAAAACTGCCTTTTTAAATTACGACGCATAACGAAACGGAAAAGAATTGAATATGCGCATATAATTTAACTGGGAAAGGAGCAGGCAGCCATAAACTTTTGTTGCTGCAATTCATTTACCGGGCTGCGAAAATGCCTTATAGCCTGGATACGTATGTGAGAGAGTGGCAGAGTGCCGGCCAGCTGTAAGGATACTCGGCCGGGTCTTCTGGCCATGGCTACTTTATGGAAATTAATCAGCGCAATTATGACTGGGCAGTGCAATGCAATTTACAAAATGAGAAACGATACAGTGTCACAGTACTGCGCAGAAAAGTAGTTGGGGACCGACAAGATGGCATTTGAATGCCGAATTCGAAATGTTATTCCATGTTAGATAAATTCCATATTATCGATTGGCAGAAAAATATTGCGAATGCCTTTCGTCAGCATCGTTATTTAACCTGAATTTACAATGAAAAATAGCTTACCCAGAATCCTTTCGGTTTTCCTTGATATTGGAGTGGAAAAGAAATATAGCTGACCAAAATAGATGCCATATTTCAACCGAGAATAAATTATTTAAATAGTGTGTAGTAATACACATGATAATATTATTCGTGTATACATTAAATATTATTGATGTTAGCATTTAAATCATTTTAGATAAGTCCTTGTGAAGAAATAATTTTCAGAGATGTTGCTTATAAATAAATACCACATGTCCATTTAGTTTAGCAAGCAGCAGATTTAGTTCCTTGAGGGGTATTTGCCGAGGCTGTTTGGATTAAATTTAATTAAGTTTATATACTCTCTTTCGAGCCGTGCGACGTTGGCCTGAAAGTCGAGGCATTTATTATGTCCTTTCAGCGGTTCGGACCACGTCAAAAGCCCCGCCAAAGAGTTTATCAGCAAGCAGCGTAACGCAGTGGGCTTCCTTCCTTTCGCCCAACGCTTTTCCTTCTTTTCCACCCATTTCCCGCCGCCCATTGATATAACGATTGCCATTGCTGGCGGTGTTGCAACTCTTGTTGTTACTGCTGCCGTTGTTGCCGCTGTCATTGCCTTTCGTTCTCGCCTCGGGACTCAGCATACAGCAAGTATACGCTTAAGGCTAACGCAGACATATGCAACGATCCCAGGATGCAGCGGACCCTGGCTGGATACAGCACTTGCAGTCCTTCATTGAAATTTGTTCGCTGCTGGCTTTTATTAAATGAATATCCATCCTCCGCACGACAACAGCCTGAATGCCAGCCCGCCCCAAAAACAGGGGACTGGGCGCTGTCGAGTGGGAAGTGGAGAGTGGAAAGTGGGGGAAAATCTCTTCCGCAAATGGAAAGCAATCAGAAAATGTTACCGTTGTATGTACACATACATTTAAATTACTCGAAAGAGTTGAGCGGTCTTCGGGTCTTATGGAGGGGACATTGCCATGAAAATGAGTCAAAGTGAAAGGAATCCCTGATCTCCCAACCGGTGGACGTGCGTTTTTCTTGAGGTATTTATGCTCTTCGCTGACTTTCTTAATTGGTTTCGGTATTGATTAAGCGTTAAGGCACTTTCCTAGCCTCACTCAAGCATATTCCATCAATTTCAGCAAGCTGGACTCCCGCTAAGAAGCTGCATTATTAAATCGGATCATCCAATCTTAATGGGAAGCTCAAGGACGAACAGCTGCATTGCAAATCTGCTCAAAATTAAACGACTTTTCTTTGTCCCTGCACCATAATAGAAGATAAACGGAATTATTGGCTTTAATTGAATTTGTACTTTCGGTGGTGCAATGATTTTCAATTTGTTCCTTTTTAATCTCGAAATGCAATATTCTCTAACCCCTTCAAAATCCTCACATTAATTGAGTGCAACTGCAATGCATCTCAAGGAACAAAGTTCCCTGTAAGCCATCCCTTGATATGTACTAATGAACTAATCCTTTTGCCAGGACGCCGAATCCGATAAACGCCGTATTCACCGACACCAAGGGAGAGATGCAAAGCTGGCCCACAGGCGAATGTAAACATTAAATTAATTGAGTGAATGTGTGGGATGTGAATGCGTCCCGAACAGACCAACAGGCTAAAAGAGCAGACCAGAAACCAAACATACCAATTAATTTCAGAAATGGCGGTTAACCCCATGGCAGCCTGATCTCTGTCCGCCCGAGATGTAGAAATCACAGCATGAGTTTTTGGACTCGTCCGTTCTCTCTAATGCAATTAAATCGGGCTTTGATGGGGCTCCTCTTTCGGCTCAATTAGATGGGGCGGATATACATGGCTCGAAGTCGACAGACGTGCCTGGCGACAGTTTATGCAAATTCTGGCGGCAGGAGCGAGTAATCAACATTTTTGGCGCCCCGCTCAAGAGCTCGAGGCTGGCAGAGGCGGGCCGAGGAATTTGCATATGGCCAAGGGGATCTATCTTCGTATTGCTATTCCTATTTGCTCCTCGTCGTCATCCGCTGGCATTCCCACATTCATTAAGTAATTTGTTGCCACAAAATTTAATATGTTTCTAAAGTGATCCTTTGCTATTTATTTAATGCTTGTCAAGCAGCGACCGCTGTCCCTTTTCGGGGTAGGCCTTCCTTTCTTGTTCCTTTTTCCGCTCCAAGGCAACCCTTTTGACCTTTTACTGACTGACAAGTTGGCCTTAACGACTAACCGCAGGGACGTGTGGGGACGCGGGAAAGCTAGGACAATCAAATTGATCCCGATTAGGATTTAAATTGCTCAAGTTTTCCAGGGGTTCATTCATTTTTGGCACAGCCCCTCAAGTATTTCCGGGTTGTGCACGCGTGGGTTTTAGTTAAGCACATTCACTTTCATATTGTAGCGTGAAGGTGCATTGAGAAAAATACTAATGGAAATCAAGGCTTCTCCGGTCAAAGACACTCGTTTAGGAAGTATTTTTCTGAGTGTGGAGTCTATCTGCAGCCATGTTGCCTTGAGCTGACAACTCCTGCTCTCCATTTGCATGTGTTGATTTTTGCTTTTGGGCTAAAACGTGTTATGCTCATTCTGTGCTTCCCCTTGTTAGCAACATTCCTTTTTTTTCGTTATGTATATTTTTCTGGTTTTTGTTCAAGATTTTCCGGTGTGTCCGGGGATGTCAGGAGATGTTGGCTGCTCTTTCCGCTGCCGCTGTTGTCTTCGAGCGTTTCATTTCATTTGAGAGCGACAAATTGTGCGTGTTGACTGTAGGAAATGAATGTCATCTATGTGACATGTTGGCAAAATATTGAAATATGTGGGCGAGACTACAAAAGCCGGAATCAGAGCATATGGGTATGACATGTGCTTATCTGGAGCGCATATTTGTTGCATGCTCTCGGGCATAAGTCGGGCATTCCGAAAAGCTTTGAAGTGATGATTTGATGAGTATCTCAAAATAAATGAACATGACGAAATCTCGGCTGAAATCAATACTTTACTTCTTCCTTTCACTTTAACTGGAAGCCCAGTGAAGGCCTGCTAAATTCCTTTCAGTGCTACCTAGCCTATGCAAGGCCAAAAGCAATTTCATAAAATGCACCACTTAACTAAAAAATCTCGGACATATTCCCTTGCCCCTCCTTGTTTTCGGGAAACCAAAAGCAACATTTAACAACGTGCTATAAAAGAACGGCACATACAGAACGGAAGGCCCGAAACCCGAAAACGGGAGCCGAAATCGAAAAATTCGAAAGGCTCATCAAACTGCTTGCCAAGCCCAGAATCAATATTTTATGTACAGTCCAAGAAAAACAAGAAAGTAAGGATTAAAATGGGAAACTGAAAGAAAAAACAAGTGCGGGATTTATGAAAGCAATACAGGAGTGCCAGTGCCACACACAATCCAATGATTTGTAATTATACTGAAATACTTTCCCAAAACAAAGTTTCCCACTGGGTGTAGACGCAATATGGTATTGGAGCCAAAAATTTTCTTCAAGTGTTTTTTAGGCATACGCCTCGGCCTCTGCTAGAAAATTTTACTGCAAATGAGAGGAGACAGCAGCCCACGCAAAATGGAGGGAAAATCCGAAACGAAATGGAAATTTCAATAGTGTGGGCCGCGCAACAAGCGAAACTTATTAGATGAGATAAACGAGCGGCTCTTGTCAGTGCAAAATTCATAAATTTGGCAGAACCAGAACACAGAAACCATAAATACCGGCGAGTGCAGGCGGGGGAAAGCAAACAAAAACAAAGGCTTGACAATGAAATTAGAATGAGAAGTGGGGTCCATGGAGAAGGTCGGGGAAATAGGTCGGGAAAGGGTTGGCCAATAAATCGACAGCTGGAAGAGAGACGGCTAAACAAATTGTTTAGCTAAAAATAGTCCGCACAAATTGTGGCTTATAAATTGTGCTCAAAGTAAATGTTTGCATACAAGTCAGTTCTCCTCGGGCGTCGCCATCGCACCCGTACCACTCGGCGTATGCGCAATTTGTTTTGCGCCCTAAACAATTGCTGGAACGTGCCAAGAGTCCGCGGAAAAGGCGAAAAAGCGAAAGACAAATGTTCAACAGGGGGCAATAATATTGGAAATTTGATGCTCCACCGAAAAATGCAAAGAAACCCTGGCGTTTGCGCATTATACATATTTGCCTTTCTGGCGAAACAAAGATTTTATTCCTTTCCGTTGCTGGGAAGAGGAAATTGTAGAGGCAAAGCCAAATCCATTTACACATTCTCCAGAACCAAACAAATAAATAAAAAAGCGAAACCGGGGAAGAGCTGCCCGCCTTTCTTGGGGCAAGAGTGTTTTCCTTTGTTGTGTATGATGTGTGTGCTCTAGAAACTGTTGGCTATATTTGCTGATGGCAATAGTGTTAGCTGCAGACAAAGGAATACACCCACCCGGCTCAAATAAGGATATAATATGCTCCTGGGAAAGTCCGCCCGCGGCTCTGTGCATGTCTGACTCAACATTGACATTGGCATAATATTGGTTTCATTTGTAACAATGCAATATGTAATGTACAAACAAACAAATATCGATATGCTCCTGCCAGGTGGGAGATAAGGATACAGTTCCATAAACAGAGATGTTTTCATAACAAAAGATGGGATAAATATTAAATCAGAATTATAGTAAGAGAAGGTAGGTATGATTAATTACTGATTGGGAAGTTAGGTAAGAGAGTGATAGTCTTAGACATATACCGTAGATCTAAAGATGGACATATAGACCCACTTTAATGTCATTTCCCACCCCCCCCCCCCCCCCCCCCATATTAAAAAGCCACTTTTTTCGATTTTTGTTTTCCATATAACGTTACAGATTCTTTATTTATTTTTTTATTCTTTCTTTTTGTTTGTTTTCCACTTTTCTTTTTTGTGTTTTCTGGCTTTTATAATAATTTGTGGTTTAATATAATTGCAGTTGTTTTTGTTGTCTATGAGTGTATAGTATGGGTGTATATGTCAGTGTATGCGTGTGTTTGTGTGACTGTTTTGTGTCTCTTAACTAAATATTTCCCCATTTTTTTCAGTGGCTTGTGATCTGCCTACAAGTTTTTTACGCCATCTGATTCTTTTTTTGCTTACTTAATTTGCAATTCTATAATTTTCGATACCGTCAAGAGAATCGAATGCTGCACAATTGATTTGTTAGTTTTACTTGCAGTTGCAGTTGCAGTTGCCTCTGTCATATTATTATTCGTAATTTATTCATAATTCTTTTGTTTTTCGATTTAATACTAGTTCCGTTTTTCATTTCTGTTTACTGTATATTAAAGTGATTTTACATAATTTACTTATTTGCAAATTTATCTAAAACTGCATTCAAATCGGATTTCTGCCGTGTTAGTCTGTGTGTGTTGGTTTCGTTTTTATAATATTCGACTTAATGGGGTCCGCTCTTTGTAGAGGGTAAAGGGTGTCTGGTAAAGGGTTTCGGGTTATTTTTGCGTCGGTAAAAAATGCATACATTATAAATACATAGTTATCAAATAGAATGATTCTCCGCGTGTCGGTTCTAGCTGTCCAACTGTCCACCTGTCAGTCTGTCTGTGGGAGTTTTCTGTTTCTGGTGTAATGTATTTCGCATTATATATGTATACGTGTCTGTGCATTATTCAATATGTAGTATATGCTTCTAGCTTACATTACACAATATATAACAAATACGTGTAAATGGGTATATAATTTACTGTCATTCTACTAATTGGGTTCCCTATTGCGTGGTTCGTTCTGTTCTGCTGCTGTCCTATTTGTTAAAAATATAAAATATTGCACCGATTATATTGTTTGTTGAATGTCTGAAAGTCTTCCGTTTGCTTAATGTGAGTGTTAGTGTCATTCGGATTCAGTTTTCGTTTCTTGTTCGACCTATACATATATAAATGCAAAATTGTTTCATACTCAGATGCATTAGAAAAAGCCAAATCCTAAAAAAACAAATCGCGAACAAGCGCTAAGGCAAACGATATACAATTTCTTTTTAAAAAACTGAATCATAATTTTGGCAGTGTTCAGTGTTTGTCTGGATTTTTTGTTCTGTTCCGCACTGTACTATGGCGTTTCGGATGCAAATCAAACGGCGCTGAATGCAAATTGTCTTCTGTTTTGTGTTGATGGCTAATTTTATGCTTTATAGACTCGAGTCAAGGTTCATATTAACAATTAGTGTGCTTTAAAATTTCTAGAATGTCCTCAAACAAGTACAGCGGAAAGGATCAAGGTGCCTCATCAATATTTATTTCGCTGTATGGTTTAACAATTACGTTAAAATCTTTGCACTTTTCAATAGTCAACTTGTGTTGCAGTTTGTTACATTTTCCTCTTTGTTAATTATATGTATATGTAGGTGTTTCTTAGGTAATTTACTTTACTTTCTCTTGTGGTAGTAGGATAACTCGAATACCGAAAACGTTCGTGGTTGGGCTGTGACTTGATTATCTGCCTAGAGGGAGAACTTGTGAAAATAAGGAACTGAAACATGACTCCCAATGGGCATTATTCTGGTTTATATGCTGCCTGAAAAACGATACGATTTGGATAAATTTCTTATATTTATTCTCATGCCTATATTATGTACTTATGGTTCTCTACAATCTGCTTTCAATAAACTGCTTCTGTGTATTTCGCTTGGCTGACAGTTCAACAATCGAGAAAAACTAAAAAAATCAGTTCAACACAAAAAATGCTTTCTTTATGCAACAATCTATGCAGCATACGAGTGGTTCTCTATTTTCTGTTTTCAATTAAAAATTAAAGTGGAAATTCAGTTTCAGATTCGTGTATACGAACGGTTTTTGTTTATTTGCATTCGTTATCTGTCCATACTCGCAGCTTAGTGAAATGACTTAATAGGATTTAAGGTTTTCCATCAATTTCATGTGGTTTCATAATGTGTATGTGTTTTTTATATACGTGCTAAAACTAATAATATATACAATGTAAAATTCTATTCCGTTTTCCATCATTCATATATAATTTTCTCAAGTATTTCATTAATTATATCAATTGCGCTAAGTTCATCTAAAGGTAATTTTCTTTTTTTTTACTTTTTACTTTACGTGGCTAGCCTTTACAGCTAGATTAGCTTGGTGTGGAGATTTTAGCATAAGTTTTTCTTGCTTTAGAATATCTTTTAGGAGTATTTTCTTCATCGCCTCTGATTCGTACTCGTAAGTTGAGAAAAACTGACTCCCCAACTGTCGCTTGTGTTTAGACATTAAATTAGACACAAGGCGGCAACTTGCGAATTCCGTCTCAGTTTTCAGTTAAAAATGTCGTAATTTTTATATGTTAATATATATATATATGTTCGTGTTTTAATGTATGTATATACTTGTTATGATGGAACGAAAACAGTCTTTGGGTATTCCTTTATATAAGTTTTAATTATGTTTAATTGTAATCCTTAGAAATTATTTTAAATCAAGAGTTACTTAGAAAGCTTATAAACGATTAATAAACGAAAATTTGTTGCATTCCTCGGCCTATCCGCTTAATGACTCTCGAAAAGTTAAAAACTTAGAAACCAAAACTCCTAACACAAAATGTACAACTTAAAATAATATGCACAACGAATCTGTTCGAGAACTAATGTTATAAATTCATAAGCGCTCCTAAACTAAACTTTGGTATGCTCTCGCCTACATCTTAAAATTTCATATTCCCTCTTTTTGACTCCGACTACTAACTTTCCCGCAATGACTGCTGGGTAGCAGGTTGCGTCGCCCTAATACAATAACTTAATTTCTTTATCGTAATTGTTAAATTTAAATGCTGATGAAAAATTTTTACAAATGTCATTTTACGTGTCATAATATGTGTTTGATTTTCCTTCACTTCCGTCCGACTCTAATTCGTTTCCCGCCCGATTCTAGGTTTATAGACTTTAGGTTTTCACTTATGTACGTAGAGAGTAGTGCCAACTGTCAGCATTCAGATGCTTCTTTGGTTGCGCTTTCTTTGTGTCTGTGTGGCGATTCATTTCGATTTAAATGCAACTTTGTATCTACTAACACTTTAGTTTCTTCATTAGGTATCCGCTTCGGACTGGGTTCGGCAAGCGTTCTACCTTCCAGCTCCCGCTTCCCACTTCCCGTCGTGTCTCCTCGCACTCGCCGCTTACAATTCTAGTTCGGTACTGTGGGGGTTGGGCGCCTCGGGTCCGTACATGTTGGCCAGCTTGTCGAAGCGTGGTCCCCAGGCCCCGAGGTAGTCGTACTCCTGCTGCTCATCATCAGTGCCTGCAATAAACAAGTACAAGCGCACACAAAAACCCAAATTTAATTTTAAGGGACCATGACATCGTTGCTACTAAATCAAAACAACCCACAAAAACACCATTTAAGGTCTTTTGTTATCCTGCCAAATTTACACCCAATATTCAGCTGTATCTGAGGCTCGTTGTCCTGGAAATGTCAGAAAAGATGATAAGTGAAAACAAATTGAGGGCTACCGTTCGCAAAGGCACCCTACGAGTGCTGCTCTAGTTTGTAGCCTACTTTTTGGGGCATCGAGGCATTGTGGTTCTAATTTCGTGACTAAACTGCTGAATATTGGGTGCAAAGAAACTAGATTTCGAACATTGGCTCATCGACTCACCTGACGCCAAGGAGCTGAGCGACCCGGCAGTGCTGCCGCCGCCCTCATAGGCATAATTCCGCAAGTCGTCGAAGGGAGGCGCGTTGGGATCCCCGTCGGCGCGCTTTTTGTGCTCCTCAATGAACATTCCCACATTGGGCTCTTGACCAGGCATGAGAGTCATGACTGGATCTGAAAATAAAGCAAGAATAAATTTAATGAGGTTTTAATGAGAACAGTATCACAAAGTCACAGGCTGTGCCTCACATTTCTGGAGTTTAATTAACCACCGTTTGTCTTTGAAAAATCACAGGTAATACTTACACATGATTGGCATCTTCATGGGCGCCAGCTCCGGTGGCATTGGGCCGCCAATTGGTATCTGCAGCGGAGTGATGTCAAAGGCGGTCATATCATCCTCGCCGCCGCCCTCATCATCGTAATTGATGATGTTCTCGCGCACATCGTCATCGGGTCCCGGATACTTGATATGCGCCTCACGGCGACGATTGTAGACGACGAATACCAGGACGAGTACTGAGAATAGTTTCATTAGGGAGAATTAAATTGGCGTTCGCAGTAAAGTTGTACCCTCCTTCAATATGCAACAACATCTTTGGGAGCTTATAAAGTGAGCAAAACTACACTTAATTTAACATGCAGAAAAATTGCAATTCTACTTTCTCCTTTACGGTGGAATAGCGAAACTGAAAATAGCTTTCCGCCACAGCACAACAAAAAAATGCTTAATTAAATTGGAAAACGCTAAAAGGAATTTGGCGGAAAGAATATGCCAGTGATAAATGAAAAAAGGGAAAAGAAAGTAAACAAATATTGCCAGCATTGTCCCAGTTTTCGTTTGACCAAAATGGCAAATCAAGCTGCAGACGCCGCCTCGCCGCCTTACATCCTCTATCCTTCGCTGGGCAGTCGCCTTTCTAATTTCAGCAGTGCGTTTCAAGCGCTTTCCAGCATATTGCGAGTCAGGCAGACAGACAGCGAGCACAGCATCTGTTGCTCAGTCAGGGAAAACAAAAAGTTTTCGGCGTTCGGCATTCGGGAAGTCGTGGAAATTGCCACAGCAACTGGAAAAAGTTGACGCAAGTAATTTGCTGCGGCTTCTTCTGGAAAAGTTTCGTCCTTGGACTTTGCTTGCTTCACGCCAGCTGGCCAGCGAGTAATTGCAATTACTGTGTTCGTCAAATACACATTCGCAATCCAAAAATTTGTCTCTGCCATCTTTAATTTGTGCGCGGATGTACGGACTTTTCATGGTCTCATTGATATGCAAAATATTATACTTTCCTGCTGCTGACCATTCAATAAGCCTTAATTTATGGAGGCCTTTTGTTGCGTCATGTAATTTGCGGAAATGACTTTTGACATGTTTGCTTGCTGCGGATCCACCGTTTCCGGTCATTGCAGATGGCCGATTGTAAGACTTAATTAATTTCATGGCTTACACGCAGGGCCATCAATATTTAAAGGGCGTGGCTTCGTTTTAAATTATACGGGGATTGCGGGTGAAAATAAAGAAAGATATCTAAGAGCTACCATGCAAGTAAGTAATCACTACATTGTTGAGATCCTTTCAGTTATTACATTACCAGAGATGTTAGGCTACGCAAACCTTAACCTGTTAGTGAGTCACTCCGACTGCTGGGGTTAGGGGGCTCTTGTGTGGGGTACTTACGTATCAGAGTGCCCAGGCAGAGCGCCAGGGCGACAATAAAATCACGCGACGGCGTCAACACGCCGGAGGCCAATAACTCCAGTTCGCAGTGCATGCCGGTGAAGCCCATGGGGCAGTGGCACTCGTACTTCTTGGGCGGGTGGTGATCGCGACAGCGGCCCCCGTTGCGGCACGGGTACAGTAGGCACTCGTTGTCGTTCACACAGGTGCTGCCGGAGCTCTTGTAGCCGGCCGGACAGCTGTGGAACGGAAGCCCGAAAGTTGCGTATACGTAACATGGTTGGGATGTTGGATGTGTGGGTGGGTGTGTGGTATGTGGAGTGTTGAAAAAACAAAAGAAATTATTTAAAATTTGTTCCATCATGCAGGTGTGGGAGTTTCAGGTGTCTGTGTGTCTTAGTTGGGTAAAGTTATTGTAGAGAGCACTGTAAAAATTGGCTTTAAAAAAATAGGGAATGGTTATCTCTTTCCCGACTATTTCAATAATAGTAATTCTCAAAAAAAAATATGAATAGCTCCAACCCACTTTTATTAAATATTCAATTTTATTAGCCAATTTTTTCCCCAGTGCATGCCTTTTTCCCTCCGTCCGTTTGAATATGAATACTATCCGTAAATACTATTCTTTGTCCTTTTCCTCGCCCACGCTCAGTATGTGAAAAACTGTCAAAAAGTCCTTTTAAACGTTCGTTGCAACTTTACCAATTTTTCTATTTTTGTTTATTTTTTTGTAGTTATTATTTCACGCTTTGTAAGTTTTTAGTTTGGGATTCGGTCGTGTGACAAAGTTTTTGCATTTGCATTGCGCAAACATTGCTCCTCCCTTCCTTTCCCACATCCCGCTCCAAACACGCTTCTTAAGTGCTGTTCCATACTATTTTTTGTGCTTTTATGATTATTATGGGAGAATTTTTATTGTAATTTTTTGTACTTTGAATTGAATAAAGTTTTTGTCCTTCTGCATTCTTGGGGCGAGCTGGATTTCGTTTTATTTTGTCGCACTTCCCTTGACTATTTTTTCCTGCGTTTGTTCTTAAGTTTGTTTTGATTAGTTTTGGCCAACACACTCCTAGAGCCAGAGCCGCACTCGCTCTCGGGCCGAGGGACAAAAGTTTTTAAAGTCAGTTGACATTGGCAACTGAGGTGTGAAATGGCTTAAACGGAGAGATTTCTCAAGGTTTGAGTAATTGAGATGCATGGGATTTCATTCTTTAAACAACAAACTCTTACCAGTAATGATGATAAATCGTAGAGAAAGAAATGTATTTTGTCTTAAATAAATCAATCTTAGAACCCCTTCATTGTTAAAATTCTCTATATTTCAAGTTACTTCTTTCAAGACCTTTAACAGAATTTCATTTAAATGCAATTGAATACTCTTCAAAGGCAGACTTTAGTCACTTTTGATATATTGAAGATTATTGGCAGAAGCCCTGGCTTGACCATCTCCCTCGGCGGGGAACCAGGGAAGCAGGAAAAAAGAAATCCTTGGGACGGGGGAAGAGTAAATACCTCAAAAGCAGTAAAAACTTTCACACTAAATCAGAGCCAGCTAAAAAGTTGAATCGGGAATAGTTCTTGGCTGCCTTCGATTACTCCCAAGTGCGTAGTTTAAGCCCATCAGAGTGAGTGGGTACTTGATAATTTTTCGAAATATTTTCATTGCCTTTTTTTTCGGGGAGCTCGTCTGCAAAGTTTGCCATATTTTATGTCATTAGGTTTTAGTTGAAGTTGACTGCAGCGAGCACGACCAATTTTTGTGCTTCCTTAAAACGTCTTTGCTTTTAAATGTTAAGCGAAGGTGAAGGTGGCATACAAATGGAGCCGGGCTATAAGCCTGGAACTGACATTTTTCTGGCTGTTTACACACATAGCCGGCATTAAACGTGAAAAATTGAGAGGAGGAATAAAAAAATGCAAACACAGTAAATCCCAGCGAGGTAGTGCCCAAAAATGGAACTGGCAGCTTCTTAGAGCCACTTTCCTGAAACCAGCCCCGCATAGCTCCTCTGAGCTGTCCTTCCTCTATGAGTGTGATTCCCTAAGTTCCTTTTGGCTTTTGGGTGGATTTAGTGCATCGTGATTTCTCGAAATGCCAAAGCTAACAACTGCAATTGCTCTTCCTCGGGCTTCGGACGGCGGACGGCACATGGTAGGATGGATAGAGGATGGTGGATGGCTGATGGCTTGGCCTTGTCTCCTCATGGACAACTTGTATCTTTGGCTGCACATTTGTTAACTTACCTGAAGGGCATTTCAGGTCTTGTTCTTTGTCTTGGCTGAGTGCACTTTGAAATGTGTGATAGGGGCGGAGAGTTGTTAAAACGGCAAAAGAATAGCACGAGAAACTAAATGTATCAGAGACTTCAGTGTCTCTTCAAGTGTATATTCATTTCAAAGACGGGGATTTGTTTGGTTAAATACTCTACACCGGGGATACATACCTTCGTTTAATTAATAAATTATTTACAGACACACAACATAGATAGATCGAACAATATGATAAGCTTGAACATCGAGTGGAGGCTGAACGGAAAATGTGCCAAAAACAAATACTCGAATTGGAATGCAGATGAAATGATATTTTGATGAATATGGAAATGCCCTTCTGAATGGATTTAATTTCAAAAAGCAATAAACCCATGTGCAAAATATATGTTTGATTTGCATTCTTCAGTGAACCTTGATTTAATGCCGAATGATGGGATTTACAAATGAAAGAGATAGAGATGTCAAAACAAAATCAAAGTGCATGAGATGAGAATTGTTGAATATGTCGAATTAATGGGAAAACTAAATGGAATTTAATGAATGATTTCACTAAAAAACTTGAAGTACATTACACACTAAAACGCTAAGCATTTGCTAAAGCACTAGTTGCTTGACTATCGTCATAAGTTGTTGCATAAAGGGGGTTATATAGATTGTCTGGGGGGCGTATGGGGATATGGGATCGATGCTCACTCAGAATGACCAAGAGGCAGACCAGGATCGCCGCCAGGGCACCCATGCTGAGCTTCAGGGTCTGACCCTCCTGCACCAGCTCGCAATTCTCGCCCCAGAACCCGTCGGGGCAAATGCAGCGATATCGCAGCCGGGGCTCGAGATTAATGCAGGTGGCCCCGTTCATGCAGGGCATGTCGAGGCACTCGTTTCGATCCATGCAGCCCTTGGAATCGGGCGACATAATGCGTCCTTCGCCGCAACTATTATCGGGGTTTACATATATTCATAATTCAGTATGGGGCCGAGAAAGTTAACATTAATTAGTTAAGTGATGGGGGTTCAATGGCAACATAAACTGGGCAACCGAAAATCAAATATCGAATAGATGTTCCAATTGTATGATTGATAGTTAAACAGTTCCAAGAGAGAGTCCAAGTCACAGGATGGGTGCAGTCGACCACGCAGATAAAAGTTTATGCAAAATGCCACCTTCCAAGTACACGAAAATAAACAAATAATCGCACTGATGTGGCACTTTGCAAATGGTTCCGAGTTGCTTGTCTGGGTAAGGAGGGACTCCCAGCCCTTAAATGATTGGTTAGCCGATTGGTAAGTCCCTTGGGAAAGCTTTAAGCCAGCTAGGTGTGTAGAGTGTGTGTGTGTTGAACAAAGATAAGCGCTGTTGTACAGTTTGTACCTGTGCTAAGCTTGTTACTCTTACTCCGTGTAATGAAACAAAAGCGTGAATATGTACAAAGGACCATTGCAAGCCGGATAAATGTTCTCTACAACCGATTCTCCGATTCTTGGATCGACTTTAACCTGAGACCCGAACTCAAAGCGAAAGCGAATCGTTAACGGAAACAGAAACAGAAACGAAAACGTAAGCCTAAGCCGATTGATTTGTCACGCAACGTTTAGTGCCAATCACTAACTGACTTTGTGCCAACTATGTGTGAGTGTGATTGAGTGAGTGTGTGAAGCTGTGATTCTATGGTAGGAGGTTCTTTGAATTGACGGACAGGTCCAATAAGCCTTTGCCGGACTCGTTCCCCCGACTCCTATTCCAGAATTCGTTTTTCTTGTTCTGCTACTGTGGGTTACTGTGGGTTACAGGCTGCCCTTTAATTGATTAAGCCTATCAAATGTTAGCTTTGCTTGCTTATCGAAAAAGCTAGCGATTTGTTTCCATGTTCCCTTTTATGTGGCATCGGTTTGCCCTGTGGTTTTGTCGACCGAGCTCTCCCTTATCGGTTCCGTAAATGTGGCTCTTCTCTTTGTATAATTTTCAGATGGTCAAGTACTCAGTCCGGACAGTCCATTCAACTTAATGGTTTAATTTTTCTTTTTTGGTGGGGGTAATTTTTCATTTTGATGAGAAACGAAAAGCAATGCATGATGATTCGGGGATGATTGTACTTACGTGCACTCGTAGACATTCCAGAGATCCACGCACTCGAAGGGATCCGGGCAGATAACATTCGAGCAGGGCTTGTTCGATGGGCAGCCCTTCTCCAGATTCCGCGCCATGGTGGCCTGACCCCACTGGGTTCCATTCATGGCTGGTGGCAGGGGCAGGTGTTTGCCTTCAAGACTGCAATTGTTCATTTAAATAAGTGATAATTGGATTAATATAAAAAATAGTGATTTCTGAAGTTTCTAAGCTGTAATAATCAAGTATACGTACCGTATGTCATCGAGACAGCTCTTCTGGTAATCCGCGTACACCTCAAAGGTCCTCACACCGGTGTATTCCGCCTTACCGCCTGCGTAGACTCCCTCTTGTTTGTCCACCAAGAGCCACTGATGTCCCACAAACTCAAAGGTCTCGTTGTAGCGGCGCCCCTCGCCTCCGTCCAACTCCAGAGTGGCAGCGGATCCATAGCGATTCACCCTCACCACGTGCCACTGGCCGTCGTTGACCACGATGGCGTTCAGCCAGAGGTCCTTCTCTTCGGTGCGGAGCGAGTTCAGGTTGTATCGGAAGTGGAGGTGGCCGTCCTTGATCTCCAGGATGCCGTACTCGCGGTTGTGCTGATCGCTCACTCGGAACAGCTCCCCGTACTCCTCCCTCGTGCGGAACCTCAGCTGCACCTGGGTGCTGAAGCGGTCCGGCTCGAAGCTCAACGCATACTTGACGTAACTCTGGGCCTTGAAGGTGGTGGGAATGGTGGGGATGTTGCAGGCAGGTCCCGTCCAACCCGGCCGGCAATGGCAGCGGGCCTCCGACAAGGAGCCGACACAGTTTCCGTGCTCCCAGCAGCGGGCTGTGGCTTCGGTTTGGGCACAGACCTCCTCGGTCTGTGGGCAGCCGGCCAAGCTGTTCCTGGACAGTCCCGGATGGGCCAGATCATAAAGCTTAGAGTTGTGCACCAGGTTCCGGATGCAGCCGTCGAAGCCCTTGGCCGTCGGCATGTAGTGCCAGAAGTACAGACTCTGGTCAAACTGCTCCCGGTAGAGTCCTCCGACTTGCAGAGGGGCGTTCACGTTCAGATACTCGTTGAAGGGCGGAATTTGTCCCCTCGCCTGGCAGGACATGTCGTCAAACTCTGGCGGAGTGCCATCCTCCATTTCGGCAATTTCCGCCGACTTACAGAAGTCGACAACCATGCGAATGTTCTCGGTGTCCCAGAACAGATCGATTCTGTGCCACTCGCCGTCGTCCAGGGTCTTCTTGGTCTTGACTCGCAGTTCCAGGGTTCCAGAGCCGAAGTCTATAAGCAGTCGCGGGTAGCCACGCTCCAACTCCAGGGCAATAAAATCGGATATGAGCTTCTCGTCGCGCTCCGGCGGCACAATCGGCCCGTTGTATATAATGAGGCCATCGGGCTTTCGGGTGATGAACTCCAGACTCAAGTGGGACTCGTCACACATTTCGAGAGGCGGATACCAGGCCCATCCGTTGCCTCGGAAGCTGCGGGTAGTCTGCTGGCACCGAGGTCCAGTGTAGCCGACGGGGCAGGAGCAGTGGGGCCCAAAGCGAGTGTCCATGCACCGTCCTCCGTTGTGGCAGGGGGTGTTGCGGCAGGACTCGGGTTTGGTGAAGTTTCTCGCTCCGCAGGTGCAGTCCGCAATGGTGTCCACTCGCACGCCGACCAAGGCGGTCTTGTTGGCGTTCACCATGTACGGGAGCGGGCTGATTTCTAGGGAGTTCGTGCAGCTGCCCTCGCACATCTGGTTCTCGTACAGGCACTCATCGATGCCCACCATGGTGATGTTGATTCCCACGTCCTTCTCGATCTCCTCGCGGTGCATGAGGACTATTCCATTCAGCCTGATGGGCTTGTAATACGGTGAACCGTGGGCCGAGAACCTCACGTCCGTCAGTGGGGGGTGTCGTCGCTTCAGCTGCACACTGAAAATGTCCACGTTCTCCCGGTCCGTGTTGAGCATGTCGGCCAGCTTGTCCCTGAACCTGTCCAGCTTGGAACGACTCAGGCTCTGGGTTCGGTAGTTCCACACGCGGATGAAGTCCTCGTCAGAAATGCCAGACAGGCGTACGGATCCGGAATTAATGACCGCCTCGTGGGGGATTTCCCGCACAGTGACCGTGACGTTGGCCGGAATGTCTGTCTGGGTGTGCTTGCGATCGTAGACCTTGAACCTGAGGTGGTAACGACCCTCGCGGGTGCCGGCCCGCATGGTAACCATGCCGGAGTCTTCGTCCAACTTGAAGCGGGGATGCTCCATTGCCTCCCAGTAGAACTTCTTGTCAGGCAGATCCCAGTCGTCCAGGTCGTACACGTAGACGCGTCCAATCGGGGTGTCAGGAGACTGTCCTTGGTAGTTGTACACGAAAATGTCCTTGGAGCCGGGCTGCATTTTGTTATCATTCACGTCACCAATGATCACTGTGAGGGTACTGGTGCCCGTCATAGCCGGAGAGCCGTGATCCTTAATGACAATGGGGATCATGTACTCCTTCTGTTGTTCGCGGTCGAAGGATCGCAGGGACGAAATAACCGCCATGCCGTCTCCGTTGGCTCCCTCTGTGAAATGGAAGACAGAAACAATTTACAAATTAAGAGAAACTCTAAAAGGCTTTCGCAAATATCCGGCCTAAGGCCAATATATCCTAGCTACATTTCCTAGCTGCACATTCCACATCTGGCCACAGGTTAATAAACTGAAAACTCTTGGGTGAATAGCTTCGAAAGGTCCTGCCTAAATCCTGTTACCGGCCAGGCCTTCAAAGGCAGTTAGCTCCGACAACTAGCCAACCAAATAGTCGAATCTTTTATTAGCCAGGAGCCCATTTGCCACCCGATTGCAGATGCAACTGTTGCAATGGGCCATTTGTTGTAATTACGCTTTTGAGCCAGGCCAACAAGTGTTAAGTCTGGACGGGTGGGAATAGAAACTATTGCCCTGGAGGAGCAAGCCCCAGAGGCAGAGCGAGAACGCACACTCGGAATGTATTTTTAAAGACACTCCTTGGCGAGTTTTTAGGCAAATTGAAGGCAAATACGGAGAGTCTGGAAAGCCTGTGTTTTCCGCAACGTTTGCATAAAGTCACTCTGGTAGTTTTGTGGACTTGCGAGCTCCGCCCTCCTCCGTCGGATTGTTGCCCCAGCTGGGCCATCAAAATTGGATTGCCGCCCGCCCACAAATTGTGACTGCTTGGGCACTTTTTCCAGCTCCTTGCTTGGCTTTCCCTCACTCGGCAGTGTTGCGAAGGGAGCTACGCTGCACACACATGTGTGTGGTTTCGATTCTGCCCTGGCCGGGGTAATTTAATTGAAAACTTGTGCATTTGCCATTTTATTTTTCACCTCGCCAGCTGGTAGTTCGGTGCTTATATTATTTAAATTTTCGTGTGCCATTCGGTTCCTATTTCCGGGCTATTCATTTCGGAGGGTAAGGTAATTGCATTTTTATGCTATTGTTAGCGTCATGTGACACTGGGCGCCCCAGAGCTTGGCAAGAATATTTCGATACAAACACAATAGGGAAGCCAATGAAAACGAACTAACAAAATCCAAAATGTTGCTTTGTGGATTGTTTAAGCTTTGACCCGAATATTTGGCAAACTTTCCCATAGAAACCGGCAGGTTTGGGTCAGTTTGCAACTTTTTTGGGACACAGGCACAGGAGGAACCCCTTTGGAGAAGCTCGGGCTCCCCAGCTATATATGTATGTATACTTGTGGTGCAATTTGCAAGTAATTGGGTATGGAAGTCAGATTGCAGAAGCGGAGGGCAGAAGTCAAAAATGGAATTTCTAATCAGAGCCGGATTTGATTTTAAATGCGATATATTTTTGTTTAAATATATTAAAAAACAGACGGAAAAAGTAACGATCTTTACAAAGGAAAGAAAAGCCATACAAGTAGGAAAAATTGGGTATTAAAAAAAAAGTTTTTTACGAAAGAGAAAATAACAATTTCAATATTGATTCTTCATCATTCATCATTCTTCAAATGTATGGAAGTACAATATGGTTCCAGCGATGGCTCTATCTTGGTCATTTTCCATTCAATTCTTGAGCGGAATATCTCAAACGATCTTATAATAAAAGCTGCAACTTAAGATAGTTATATTTCTTATATCCCTTGATTTTATACTCACTTTGATCCTGCTCCACCTTGAAGGAAGCACGAATAATATCATCAGCACTGGGGTCCAAACGGAACTGGAATGGTGGGCCGTTGCTCTTCGATCGATCATCGTCGTCGGTGGCCAGGATCTCGACCACCTTGCGCGGTGGTACATGCTCCGGCAGAACGGGCCTGTAGTCCTTCAGGAACTTGGGGGCATTGTCGTTGATGTCCTGCACGATGACGGTGAGGGTGGCAGTAGCAGTTTTCGGAGGGGAGCCATCGTCGATGGCCAGAATCTTGACCTGGTGGCGGGGCACGACCTCGCGGTCGAGGGAGCGCTGGATGGTCACCGATCCGTTCTGGTTGATGGCGAACTGTCGCTGGCGATCAGAGGAGCGGTCGATGGAGTAGGAGACCTTGCTCTTGCCGCCCTGATCTGGGTCGGTGGCCTTGAATTTCTCTAGCTCGGTGCCGACCTTGGTGTCCTCGAACACAGAGACCTCCACATTGGCCCGCTCGAAGTGCGGCTTGTTGTCGTTGATATCCCGCAGCTTGACCACCACCCACGAGTAGGCGACGTGGTACTTGTCGTTGTCGTTGTCTTCGCCTTTGTCGTTCACCTGGATGCGGAACCGGAAACCGTTGCTCTGGAGCTGATCTTCGTAGTCCAAGGGCTGAACAATCTTTAGAGATCCTGTGCCGTCGTTATTTCGCACCATCGTGAATTTATCGGCGCCGTAGCCGCTGTTGTCGATCACCTTGTACTGGAACTTGTTGGTCTCGTCCTCGTCGTGCACCGTCACGGTCAGAATGGGCATCTCCGGCAGCGCTGTGCCGTCCGTCTCATCCACTTCCGTGAACCACTCGTCCTTGGTGAACTGCGGCGGCATGTCGTTTATATCCTTGACCCTTATGGACGCAGTCCCCGTCCCCTTCAACCCCCCGCCATCCATCGCAACGACTTGTATGGAGTAGTCCGGGGTTCGCTCGCGGTCCAGGCAGCACACTGCGGTCTTTATCACGCCCGTGTCGGGTTCGATTTCGAAGATGGGCGACCCGGTCTCCTCCTCGATCACGTTCTTCTCAATGGAGTAGACCAGCCGGGCGTTGGAGCCCTCGTTGGGGTCATCGTAGTCCACGGCCGTCATGGTCATCACCACCATGCCGGCGGTGCCGTTCTCCGTCACATTGCCGAAGTAGACGCCCTGGGGGAAGATGGGCGCGTTGTCGTTGATGTCCTTCAGATTGACCTGCACGTCCGCGTATCCCACAAGGCCCTCGCCGCCCTCGTCCTGGGCGAACACGGTAAAGCGCCACTGGGGCCGCCCATTCGGTTGATCGCGATCCAGGGGCTATAAAAGCGCAAAAATAAAGAGAGCCGTGTGAGTTTAAGTGTAAAACCCTGTTACCGAGCCATTGTGTAATTTTAGCTGTCATAAACGCAAAACCGATTAACATCTGGTTAGGGTATGGGCTCTGGGGTGTGGAGTGTGGAGTGTGGAGACTGGGGAGGACAACATTGTTGTAACTGGGGACGCATCCTCAGCCCTCCCATGAAATTATCCTTTCACACAATGGTGCCAGAACCTCTACCCAAAAAAAGGAAGCAGAAGCCTGTACCTGCCTCTGATTTTGATTGTGACTTTGATATGCATTCACAGCAGCCTGATGGATGTGTTGCTCCCACCTGGTGCCGCCCAGGCCCCGTGCCACATGCCCCTTCCTTAACCCATCACGTATGCAAATAATAAAAGCGAACGAGAAAAAAAACTCCGAGTTTAATCAGTACTTTGTATCTGTTGGTTGTTGCTGGGGCAACCCTTGGATAATGCCCCAGGCCCCGGCTGCCCCCTAGTTAACCCCCGGCGCCTCTTAAACCACGCCCACATGTGACAGCCACAGCAGACCGACAACAAGAGAAGCTTTCATGGAGCTGACATTGGATTTGTCGTAAAAAATATGCACGAGGCGACAACAACAATAGAAATGGCTATAGAATTATTTTGGAGATGGGTTAGACCCTCAGGTACTCAGTACCTTGGACATGTTCTGGTAGTCTTGGATTGAATAATAATTTTCGTGTACATCGCACTTGAAAATATGCCCCAGAAATACCCTCTTAAGTAACGAATAACATAAAAATATGTACACATAACCCCTGCGTAGTCATCGCTTTAATTTGCATGACAAATTCGCCAACATTGTTATGACATATTCAATTTAAGGGATTAGTTGTGAGTGGGTCACGGACTAGGGAACAAACCGCATCCCTCGACAGGGGGTGCAGATGGTTGTTATCCCTTATCAAGTCGAGTCCCGCTCCGCTCCCCTTGCGTTTGGGAAGTATACGAATTATTTTCGTTTAGAAAGCGAGATAGTAAATGGACTAAAAATGGCTAAATTGTGCGGGCCAAATGTGTTATTCGTTAGGAAATGCTCTCATATTATTTTTATTTTAGTCGGACGCCAGGGGATTTAATTTAATTTGGCTCTGGAGTTTTTGGGAGTACGCATTCCATTTGCGCCAGTTAAGTGATATTTTCAGCCCGCATATGGCGAGGGACTTCCAATTGTGATTTCGTAATTAGTTTCAATTGGTTTCAAAATGGATGGCACTGTGGATAGTTTCAAAAGGCTATGCATTACTTCCAAAGTGGCTTAACATGATGGCATTAAAGCCGACTTTTCGCCTATGCAATGTATTTTTTAACTTTTCAATTGGATTGAAAAACACTCCTTTTTTCGTCGCGTTTTAACCTTTTACTTAATAGCCTGAATGGACCCCTGCTCTTTGTTCGTCAACTGCCACTTAAATGGTAAATAATGAGCACGTAGACGGATTCACACGTTCGCGTTTTGTGGGGATTCGGATTGAATCGAACCGGGTTTAAGTGCGCATTGATGGGGCTTAATCAGCGAAAGCATATTTCGAAATTTCGCCATCATTTTCAGTTTGGTTTCCAGTGTCCAACGTCCATCGCCCATCGCCCAGCTGCGGCCTTGGCCGACGTGGCATGGATTTTTAAATATCCCATTTATTTATTTATTTATGCGTCCCAGCATACGCGGTGAGTTGCCACTGGCAATTTGTTAATGCTTAAATTGGAGGAGTGTCCTCCTGATTTAAGCGCATGTAAGCGCTGGATTGTCCTGCAGATATGACTTACCTTTAAAACGAATATCTCGCCGGTGGTGCGGTTGATGTCGAACTTGCTGTTGGCAGGATTATCTGGATCGATGCCCTGGCCCGTGAGGAAGTACACGATGTTCTGGGGCCGATCCTTGTCCCCGTCCGTGGCCGTAACCTGTTCATCCAGAGCGGCGAGCAAACACAGATATTTATTATTTATGGTCGGTTAATTGGTTTTGCGAAAAATAATAAAATATCAAATTAAATAAACAAACATGCAGCATTATAGTGAAGTATAACAAACATGCCATATTCTACCACGCAAAAACTAGTTGTTAAAAAATAAAATCGATTTAAATGGAAGCGTTAATTTTTTTATGAATGGCAATAATATTTTATGGCTTTTTAACATTCTTTTCCTAATGTTTGAAGCCTTTTTTTCAAAGGATTATGATTTATTTGCCGCAAAACGCTGACAGGTATTGAGTTTGGGAAGCGAAAAATATTTTTGTTAGAAGTGAGAGCACACGAAATCATTGGAAAATGGTAAATGGTAAATGATAAATAAAATATTATTTGCTTACGGTTAGTAAAGTGTAAATAAAAATAATGTTATGCTAGAGTGCTGACAGATTGATTTTAATTCCCTTTGTTGGCCTTAAGCTGCAACCAGGTCCATTTTAATTAAATTAGTTGGCGTCAGTTAGCCACAAGGAAAACATAACAAAACCACACAGAAAATCTGGTCGGCCAGGCTTAATCGTGCAAATGTGTGGCATTAATACTTAAAGAGCGTATTGAATTTAATTAGCAGCTTTGGCAGCCAGTAGAAAATGGCTAATGGAAAAGCGGAAACCATATGATAAATAAATGGCGACACACACACCCAGCATACACACATAGGCATGTACGCAGGCAATTAAAGGCCGAAAGAATTAAATTATTATGAGAAATGCTGTTAAAAAATCGATTAAAGCCTTCTACTAATTGTTGGCCGTACAATGGCCTGTTATAGACTTTCAATCACAGGCCCGCTGGTGTTCTCTTTCAATTTGCACAATTAATGCTGAATGGTTTAATGAATTCCGGCATTACACCTTGCACACACCGATCACTCATTATGCTGCGAATGGTTATAGGTGGCTTTCACAAAAGTCTACGTGGAATGAGCCTGAGGAGGCGACTGATTTGTGTCGCCTGTTGTTGGGTTAAATTAATTGTTACGAGCTGCTTTGTTTGTTTTTCAGGGGGTAGTAGGTAGTAGTATGGTGCAGCGTGAATGCTGCATGATTTTATGAATTTTAAATGGTATGTACAGGACTCGGAGGTGGTAAATAATGTGTATAGCGACCTGCATGATGGTAAAGGGCGTGTCGGTCATTCCCTCGTTGAGAGTCCGCTCGTAGGATGTCTGCGGGAACTGCGGCGGCAGATCGTTGACGTCGCACACGTTTATGACGATTGTTGTTTGATTTTCATTCAAACTGTCGGAGGCAACCAATTTCAGTTCATACTAGCGTGTGTTTCATTGTGCAAACATTAAATAAAATATATGGCCAACGCAAAATTGGTGGGTGGAATTGGTGGAGCGGAAAGCAAGAAACAAAAATAACACAATTAAACAATAAATTTTAAATGCTCGTAAATAACAAAAGAAACATATATCTATTGATTAAAATTAAATTAAAGCTCGCATAATAATTTACACATGTTCGAGATGTTCTGTACATTAATATGCGTTTTTGTGGCTGTCCTGGATCCTGTCTGTGGGTCCTGTCTGTGAAGGACTTGCCGGCTCTCGAGCTGACAGCTGATTTGCATTTTCCATATTCAATTGCTCGCTGTTTACTCATTAAAAAGCAGTAATTTAATCGACTTATTCAATTATGCATTACAAGCTGCATAGCATTTTTGAGCTGATAATCGACATATTTCCAAGTCATCTTCTCCCTGTAACATCTATTTTTTCCGCACTTGGCGTGGCGTGCTTAATGATAAATCAATATTATGACTGCCATTTTTTCCGAAACCGCAACATTAATGCTTTGCCAATTAAATGTGATTCGCTGGGAGGGTGTGTGTGTGTGTTCTGTAAATAAATTTTATATTTTTTCGAGCCCGTATGCCACAGCTCTTGAACACACTCTGGAGCGGACAGTGTTTTTTAATTGTTTAATTACTTTTCCCCAGTTTTTTCGAACCCTTAATCATACGGACTTCAGCAAAGCGGCATAGCTGGGGACGCGAAACATGCAAATGGCTTTAAATATTTATGTTACATTCTCCATACTTAAAAAGTTGCACTCTCGAACGAAAACAAAAAGTTTCGGCTGCAAAGTCCATTAATATTGCAAGGACAGATGCCTCCGATGTGTAACTGAAGGGACAGGACGTTTGTATTCTTTCAGGTGATTAAAATAAATATTTGCTTTGGGGGACAGGCACTTACTCGAACTGAAAACAAAACTCAAAACTAACGAAAATATTTAAGAAATCATTTAACTGTAAAGCTCCATTTGTGGGTGTAGAGGGTGCAATAAAACAGGCAGGATTTGGGAGGAACTTTAAAATAAACACTCATCACATGCAATAAAGTCTAGGGAAACGTAAAAGGTGGCTGCGAAAATGTGCCTCATTTACAAAATGACTAAGAACGCAATGAAAGCTCTAGCTCTACTAAACACAATCATAATTTCCAACTAAGACTTCAGGTCGACTAAGACTGAAGTGATTGATTTCGTTATTCATTGACCTGCAAGACACGCTTGGGTAAATTGCGATCATCCTCCTCGGTAATCTGGGTGCGATAAGTGGGTCGCTCAAACACTGGGGGATTATCATTTACATCCTTGACATGGATAATCACGGTGGTGTAGTTCTCCTTCAAATTGTCGGAGGCGGCCAAACGCAGCTCATACTGAACATGGGAATACAGGGATATATCGAGAATTTATTACAACAAAATTAATATTTCAGGACGTATGAATTGGAATTTTGAGTATTTGCCATCGGAAAAGTTTCCCAGCCGCCTTCCCAATTAAAGCCACGACAATGACTCCGAACTTTGGTCAATTGTTAGAAATTGCAATTCAATTAATGTTTCGCCAAAGGTCCTTTCCCACTGCTGCTCCCCGTCTCCTTTCTTGCCTGTGGTATTGGAATTTTTAACCGGAGAGCTTGTAACCAAACTTGTTTAAACTCTTAAATATTTAAGTAGCATCGCGGTGTGCGGAGCGTGTAAATTGAAATTCAAAAGGAGACGGCAACTTGGCAGCGAGTTTCTTAATGAATTTTATAGTTAGCCCCGGAATGGAGGAAAGGGAAGATGGCTGGTCTGGCGCTGGGAGTTTAAAAAGTTGGCTTTAAGGATTTCAATGGTTTTTTGGGTAATGGAGGAAGATTGTAATCCCGGTTGTCCCTTATGTATTCTCAGCTTTCAATGACAAACAAATCTCACAGTTGACTAAGCCCACAACGCTTATGCCATAAATATATCTGCTCGCTGCAAAGGAACGTTTGTCGATTACAGAGGACTCCGGCTCGGGTCTCCCTTTTGCATTTTTCTTCTCTGGGCCACCCACTCCGCCCTCTTTTTTTGTATTTCCATACATATTTTTTTTTCGTTTTTACTTACCCGGCGTCGGGTTTCGTAATCTAAAGCGCCAGCTACATAAATGGCACCCGTCATATTTTTAACCGCAAAAGCGCCGCCAATGTTGCCGCTTGTAATTTCATAGCGGATACGTGAGGCTGCAAGGGAAAAGGACAGAAAAAATTCAGGAAAAGGGAAAAGTAGAAAAATGTGTGTGTAAGATAATAATTGCGGAATTCGTGGGGCATATTTCGGCGGAAGCCTCTACTTACACTCGTCGTGATCCTTGGCCGTTACAGTGAGCACTGTGTGCTGGATGTCCTCGTTCTCATCTACTTCGGCCTCGTAGAGCGATTTGTCGAAATAGGGCGGATTATCGTTTTTATCGGCGATGCCAATGCGTATGAATTTGGTGACTGCGGGGATAGAGTATAGAGGAATATGGGGGCTTGGTTAAATATCTCGTTCCATTTTCAATTCGACACTCAAAGAAAGTTGGTACTTGGCTGGTCGTCGCAATTATCACGTACTAGACACAATGAGGAAAACTTTTTCGCCAGACGGAGCAACAATTTGACGCCTCTTATTGAGGCGACAATCATTCTGTTTGTCTTTTATTTAGGACCCCTTCCTCAATGCCACTTCTTGTGGCCCCTTTTTTTTCCATTCGGCGTGGGAGCTGGAAACGCGTTTCGCATATTAAACAGCCTGGGATATTTTCGGTTCCCATTTGATTTTTATTTGCATGTGAGTGTAGGCTCTGTGCGATGATGTAATTTATTTGATATTCATGGATTTTCTATTTTATCAACAAGGACTCTGGCAGTGGAAGGTAATGCGATTGCAAATGAATTCTTGCGTAAATTTGAAATTATTTTCGGCCTATTTGAGGGCCTCTGTCTTGTCTCGCCCATTCAGCCTCATAATTAACTATCATTGCCTCGGGGAACGTTAAACAACACCTATTGTGGCGCTAGAATGGCTTCAAACAAGTTTCTCGTCAATCGGGCCCCCAGGTCGCCTGTTCCGCCTGAGTAGAATTGTGAGCCCACAATTGATTTAATATGCCAGGTCGAGTAAATACTCGAAGAACAAACCCCACTCCAGGGTTCTACAATGGCGAGGCGGGGAAAGTGCAAACAAAGCCACTGACAATGAGACATATCAGTGAGCAGGGACGTCGCCAGGCTACTAAATTACATATATCATTTATAATTGCACCAATAACAACAGACTAGGCAATTCCAGTGGGCATTAATTAAATAAATGCAAAGAGCACCGGACCAGACCAAAACCTAAACTCTATATACACAAATCTGAGACAGCAGATGTGCCGAGGAAGCGACAAACTTTTGCAGTTAACAGGCCACGTACAAGTCTCTCGGTACACCGAAAGAAAAGTGTTATTGGATAATTTTTAAAAGATAATATTACTCTCAAGAAATGTCCATCCTTCTGCCTGTCCAAATTTATGCTCGAATTGGTCTTTGTTGCTTTATAATAATTATCGTTATCCTGTTAGATCTCAAGTGCTCCCATTTATCAATTTACTTGGGCGTCCGAAGGACGACAACCTACGACAATGTTTTCCAAGAAAGCGGTGTGTTTGTGTTTTGGTTTATAATTTTGTTGTCTTGGCCGGGAATTATCTGTGTGCAAGAATTATGCACACTTGGCTCCAGCAGGTTGACAACACTTCTTGCAACACTGCAACTGGGCGCACATGGCGTATGTGCGATAAGTTCCTAACCCTCCGCCTCGACGCCCTTCCGCCCCCTTCCTGGCGCCTAAATTAGCAAATGTTTGGAACCGATTCGGAATTAAATTTATGGCAAAACATTGCTAATTGCCAAGTCGGTTGTATTTGGGTTTCCATGTGACGACATTTTAATTAAAACTTGGCAAAGTCCCGCTGCAGAACGGCATTAAATGCAAATCATTTCCAGCACTCTGATTAATATTTATGCTTCAGCAAAAGGCCTTGCATTCACCAGATGAGCATATTACTCTGCTTGTATTTTTCCCATTTCCATCCAGCTCGTTTTCCCTAACTTTCCCATACAGATTGCAGTGGTTATTAACTGCAGTACATCGTTAAATATAATGATACCCTTCGGCGGGCGAATTAAATCAGGCAATTACGGAATCAGAACTTAAGTCTTTAATTGCAATCGGTATTGTTCTTAATTGTGGTGCTTCTTATAATTATTGAAAGTAATTTCAGCCCCGGGCCGTTGTTATTATTCATTTATTTCACCCACATAAATATTAATATTTTTTCGCTTTATTTAAAAGCGATAGCGACATCGGATGGCCTTCATAGCCCTCGACATGCACAACATGCAGATTTTTTCATTAAATCCCCGTAGCATTTTCCTCCTTGACTTTATTACGTCAAAATTAAATTTATCTATATGAAGATGAGGACGTGAGTGTGCAATATATATTGAATGCTATGAAAATTTCATGTGGCCTCATATATTTTTGACGCAGATTTTTCCGCATACCACGCAAGACTTTGAGCTCCACGCATCTCGAAGCTCGCAGCTCGTAGCTCGAAGCTCGGATAAATGAAATTTTATATACTTTTATTAAACACATATTCGGGATGCGGGGAATTTAAAATACGTCTTAGGCAGAAATATAATTTGTTTCGCAATAAGTTATTGTAAGCCGAACAGATACAAAGGTTAACCCTGTTTGCGATGCTCTTATCACATTCGCTTTGTCAGCTGGGTCGCGGAAGGGCGCCCAGCCCCTGAAATATTTTATCTATTTATCTAACACCAATTTTATTGCATTCTTCTCCCCGAACTGGCACATAAACTAACCCGAAATCAAATAGAAGATATCCCATTGAGCTCTTGAGCTTTCTGTCGGCGAATTTTGATGGCGAATTGTGTGTGCAATGTTTGGACAGCTGCTGGGGAGCGGATCCTTGGGAGAAGCCAGCCAGGATCTCGGCGCCGAGTCCTTTGTGTGGCCATAAAAACTGACATTGAAGCAATTTGGGTTAACTGCACTCGAGCGGAGTGAACGAGTGGCGAAATCAAAGTCAGCTTTATCACTTATTTAGCCCATGGAATATGTGTCGCATTTGCTTTCCTTTTCGTTCCTTTTGTACTCCGCCGGGTGGCCGTTGGGTGTGCGTCAAATAAATAGTGTTCAATATATTTCCTTTTTTTCGGGGGAGCTGCCACGCTTAGCTGCACAAATGCCACTGCCACATGCCACTTGCCACGCCCCTGCTCTGCCCCACTTCGAGTGTCATAAATTTATGCGCTATTTTCGCTTGTTCAGGCGGCTTTTCCGCCATCCAAACATATTTATATATGTATATGCACTACGTGATGTGGCACAATGTCAAAATCAAAGACGCCATATTTTTTCCCAGCTTTTCTTAGCGATTCCCCCACCCTGGGGGTGGTGTCTCCTCGTGGAGCTCCAATGTTTATCGTCAAGTTTCGCACTTGAGTGAATTTTAACGATATGAAATGGCAGGACGAAAAATAAATAACAAATGTCGATGCTTTAAGTTTTCTTGCTTCATTTTAGGACAGAGCTTCCTCCGCATTCTTGAGGTAAAAACTAATTGGCCAAGATGCAGTTTTCCTTTAGCCATTTCGTTTTACGACCGCCTGCACAGCAATTGCAGCACACAATGTACGATATAGAAGAAAATCAGAGCTGACCATCCGGCCGGGGTCTATACATGTGGTTTCGTTGTGGGTTGGCGGCCATTAATGGCGCTTAATGGGGCCGGGCCATAAAGACAGGCCAACAGCATGTCCAGAGCTAATGCCGACTGAGCTGAGGAAGCTGTGGCATCTAAATTGTTGCAAAAATATTTTATTGCAATTCTTAAAACGCCCACAACCTACCGTCGCTCACCGCCCACCGCTCACTGCCCATCCCACTACGAGATCGTAAAAACTTGTTCAAATGCATTTTGTCGCTTGGCTGCTGCTGATTTTTTTATGATTGCGGTCTATCCGTCCGCCTGTCTGTCTGTCTATCTGCCTGTCTGTCTTTCCGCCGCTCTGACTGGCAGCTGCTCCCTGCAGTTCGTCCTTCGTCCTGCGTCCTTCATCCCTCAAAGCAGAAAAGAAACCAAAACAAAATGCATACCACATGCGAGCCTTGCAACAATGTTGCTGCGGTTCGCTCTGATATTTCGTACGCATGTCTGTGTTATGTGTATATGATTGTCATGCTTGTGGTTATTGAGGTTTCGCCGCTCATTCCAGTATTTAGCATTTTCACACTTTCCTCAATCATCGCATAGGGGCTCTTGGGCAGGCGCCGAAAAGTTTTCAACTTTAAGAGGCTCTTTTTAATTGGTTTAAATGGCAGACATGCCGCCACAGCCGCTCAGAAATCCATTAAAATCAATTGAAAGTCGGTGATGGAGCCCTCGCCCCGACATCACGATCAACAAGAATTTTTGTCACGTACTTTGGCAGCATTGCCGAAATTTATGAACCAAAAATTTTGGCAGGACATTAATTGATAAAAGAACATGCTTATATAGGACCCAGGTGGATGATAAATCGTCCGGCGGCTGGGGAAGAAATCTTCTTAAAATGTTCTTTAAGAAATTGGAACATGAAAGCGAATGCCCAAGTGCCCTTAATAACTTTTTCGGGCTCACAGCAATGGTGGTAACAAAAAGCAAATGAGTTTTCGCAGGGCTGGGTGTTTGCGGTTTTTGTGGCCAGAAAAGAAAGTGACAGAAAGTGGGGACAACGGGAAGTGGAGTGAGGATAAGAAACATTTCTCTCCATGCTGATGATGACAGCCGGCAAGCAGAAGATGCAACCAAGCAAGCCTTGCTTCATGTTGCAGCCCCGAAAACAGTTGTCATTGCAGTTGCAGTTGCCGTTGCCGGGGGGTTGTTGCATACGATTGTACAATTACCAAATGGCCATAATTCTGCTCTGACCAAAAACTAGAGGCCCTGTTCTTGCACTTGACTTGTTTATGCTGGTCTCGGCCAAACCGGAGAATTTATGCAGACAACAGTAGCAGCTCCTGCATAATGAATGGCTTGGAAATGGGTTAGCCCTGCTTGGTTGGGGCCTCGAAAATCACCAGTTGTCGCCACAGAACCGGAACCCACTCTGCCCTACTGTTCCGACTCTAAATTGACTGCCAGAAAACTTCGACGGCTGTCAGTTAAGCTCAGGAGAAATGAACTGGGAGTTTAGTCAAATACACCGAAAAAACTTGTAGTCTCTATTCATGATATTACACTTTCGGTCATCAATTAAAAGTTAGTCACCCTTCCATTTGATTGGAGCACTGCAATTATTTGACAGCTTTTAAATACAGAATTTACCATGAATATATTTGTCGACAACAACTCGCCTGCTCCTGAAATGCCACTCCCCAAGTGTAGGGAAACTACGTCAAGTGGACAAAGTGCTATATCACCTGAAACTTGCCAGCACACCTGCTGCTGACTTTTTGGACCAAGGGACGACTAATCATGCTGAAAGGACAGCGGCGGAAAGTTGCAGCCCCGTGTCATAGTTTAAATTATGTGCGAAACTTTGTCCAAACTTTTAATAGCATCCACAGCTTGGCAATCGAACGGTGTAAACATGTCAAGCACTTTGGCTCCTTCTCTATCAGAGCATATGCTCCATGATTGGCTGCACTACTCCGGGGAGCAGGGCAGGGGACTTCCGGGAAATAGTTGGCCCAAATGCGTGTCTCGCATTCGCAAGTCCCGGAGGTAAATGAGTTTACCACCGCATCGCAGTGAACCATTAAATTGTATCTCCCGACGAAAGGCAACCCTGCGTTGAAAGGCAACTGTCCAAGAAATTCCTCCTCCTTTCGTCACGAATTCCTCGCAAATAGCGACAGGTGGACCCGACTCCAAACCAAACCAAGTAATATTTCTTAAAGCATGCCCAGCTCAGACGTGGCCAGCGAACTCGCCCTGCGAACGGGGCTAATGGAGAAAAGAGGCCAGCAAATTAGAATCCTATTAATAAAAATTAGAGGCTCGGCTGGCAGACATCTCTTTGTTGCGGCTGCTTCTCCGCCTGAGGACTTCAAGGTCTTGGCTTTAATGTCTGCCAGTAATGACAGACACCAATAACATCAGCACAGCATCAGCATTGTGTTGTATACACAAATGGAGATAATTATCCTCCTCGAATGGCCATTAGGCATCGAGTGGCGGGCCGAGAGAACTTTCAGCGTTTGATAAACTCGAATTAATTACATTGATTTATGCCCGACCAGAGAACCGGGACCAAAGTCACGCGTGACTTATCGACACTTGTCTTGGGAGTGACACGCCAACGCCTCCGTGGATGGCGCTCTTTCCCGGTCATTCCAGCTGTCCTGGATGTCCTTGCCGCAGACAAAAACGGAGCAGAAGCAGGCCCCTGGCATCAATCAATTTTTTAGAGCAATTTATCAAACTATTGCGCTGCAATACAATTTAAATTGTAGCCTAGTTTTGCGGCGGCACGTCCGCAAATAGCTTATTTTACTCTAGTTGTTGCCGCTTTATTTATGTGGTCCGAGTGTGTGTGGCACTTACTGAAAGTGTACACTTTAAAAAATGTTCAGTCACTAGTCTTTAAAATTGTCATCAATTAGCTAGCTAATGAGGCAGGAAATTTCTACGCTTTTGTGGCTGAGGAACTTCAGAAATGAACTCACAGAACCGACAGGATTTTTTCAAGTGTGCTCTTATATTTCCCCAACTTTTTTGAGAAATCGCATCAACAATGTCGTGCGCATGTTTTGTCAATAATATTTTCCATTTGATTGATGTTCTTGCCATAAAAACCATTGAAATGTGCTTCAAATGGAGATCGAATATGGTTGGATTGGGGCAGGGACAGAAAGTACAGAGAAGGCCATCGACAAGGAATCTGGGAGGCGACACACATCCTCGCTTGCTTGGGCTTGGGGGGAGATTGTGCGGGCGGAGGGGTTCATAAAAACGTCTCCAGACTCTGGAGTCCAGACCTCGTCATGTGGCAGTGCCACATGACTGTTACTTTCAACTAGCAGATGGTGCTGGTGTTGCACAATGTTTTGGCTTTTATGGCCGCAAATTCATTGTTGTTGCGCTGAAGGCTTCCGCCTCTATCTACATCAGCCAACTATAAATATTGTTTATGCCCCGTGCGGTCGGTGGTCGGTGTGGCGCATTACACAATGTTTGTTGCGTCTACAATTTCTGGTTTATGTAAGGTCGCCACCTAAGCGTAAAACGGCATTAAAGAGTTGGCTTTACAGCAGGACATCAAGCGAGAGATGACCTCTGAGAGCGGACAGAATTAAACGAAATAGAATGGAAATTTAAGGGACCTTCCAACCGAAGCGACACATACCACATTTTCACATTTATATCCCGAATCAAATATGCAATCAGTTCAAATAGAAGAATATTTATTTTGAATGAATACGGCACAACAATTCCGATGGAAACCGATGCAAAAATTCTTTGCAGCGGAAGCAGGGCTTATCTGGGGCACTCGGATTTATAGATATCATATTTTTTTATACCTACAGAGTGCTACTCGCTACCTATTTCGATTCAAATATGTGCTATGAAATTAGTTGTGTAAATGAAACAATGGCCGCCAGTTCAAATGTTGGTTAGTTGCTTTCAAAACATTTGCTTTTCATATTTGATCAAAGTCCTTTGTTTGGTCTGTTTTCGGATGGCAGTTCGGATGGACGCGGAAATCGAAATACATATAAGATATGCATGTGCGACAATGTTTAGATTTCCCGTTGACCATTCGATTTGGACATCGCCCTCGCCCGCGTCGGTATCACTTTTGCGTGAAAATTAAAGTGCTGTACCACCTGGCGTATGCGGAATGTTTGCCTCTCCCCCATTCTGTTGGCCCTTTTCCTTTCCTATATTGCATTGGCTGCTACACAAATCTTGTTGGTATCTTTTTGCTGGAATACATTCCGTGTGTGTATGTGGCTAACAACAGTCATGCATATTTTTAGAAATTCTCTTTCCCTGAAACTATTGCCGGCTCTCCTTCCATTGTGTTTTATTGACTCGGGCGCATAAAAGTTTCCGGCTTTACTTGGCTAGGGAATTTTCTGTTTTCTTTTTAAGCGGCTTAAAGTTTAAGAGGGACTGCAAATAGACTCAACTGCACGGAGCTCGGCGTCAAAGTAATTAAAGTTTGCTTCGATGCGGTGAAGTACCAACCTTACCTGAGTGCGGCTTTCGAGTGGAGTTTGGATGGAAAGTAAAATTTGTTTACCTGCAAATAGGGAAGGAAACATTTTGTTAAGCCAGCATTTGGATGAAAAATAGTATGTATTTTGTAGCATTTAAGTTCGATTTTGTTGACATAAAGTTAAGGTCTACATTATATTTATTTTCGGCCCTTGTTTACCTCATTATCCATGAGCCCTGTAATTGAATCCGTTTCCCAATTTCCTTAGGCTCATTTCGAAAGTCGCTCAGAGACTTATTTATTTAATTACTTCCGTAAAATCACATCAAAGTATCCATTTGCTCACATTTAATGACTCGAATTTCTATGCCCACTAGCCAAATTTAAACTTTGATCTGCTTAAGTCTCGTTTTTCCGAGTTTATTTGTTTGCATGGGAGTCCTAATTAAATTACCTTTGTAGGAAGTAATTACTGCTGTTGTACAATATACTCCGTAGGAGCCAAAAAATCTGTGCATGACACTATACGTTCTTTGTGAAATAATTCATTTAAGGTTGTGTTGAAAATAAAATGGTTGCCATCAAGAAATTGGATTGAAATCTATTTTATTATTTCACACGCCTGTTTCATTCATCAGGAGGACTTTTTCGTCCATTTTTTTAGACCCCCGCCGGTTGAATAAGTCAGGAGTAGAGCATAGAAATTCCATTACTTGCATAATCTGAATTTGACGTTGGCAACAATCACAACAAAGGTGACAAAAGTGACAATGAGAAGCAGGAAAGCGGAAATCCCGCTGCAAGGATAAGGCAGGACAGCAAAAAAGTGCTTTGTAATCAGCTTAAAGCAAGGAGGAGCGAGAGAGCTTGGTCGGAATGATTCTTGATTCACCTCACTTTTGCACACCTTAGTCCAGGTCCAGTTGCTTTTTGGCCAGGTCTGTTTGTTATGTAAACCAATTAGTGTGGACTTTGGGATTGCGTTGCCCAACGCTTACATCTTGCAGGAATTGGTGGGTCGCCGTCGCTTCGGGGCGCCTTAAGATCATCCCACGCTTCAAACTGTATTTAATTAACTTTTATTTGTTTTAATTATCGCTTCAAAACTAAATAGAAAACAGCTCTCATTGTATTCGTTCGCCTGAAATAACTGGAATGGCGGCCAAAGGATAAGCAACGAGTTCGGTTCGCTAAGCCCGCTCCGTCCTAAGCAGAGTCATGGCCCCGGTTCCAACACAAAAACAAACTGCCACCACCCATGAGCCAAGAGCAAAAAAATATGTATAAAGCGAAATGGCATAAAATATTGTAAAACAGCGCTCTCTGTTGCATTTAATTACATTTGCATAAGATGCAGCTTATCTGCCCCTGCCACGCCTCGTTGCAGCTTTCACTTGGTGTTTGTTAATTTAAAGATAAAATTAAAGTCGACTCAACAACACAGCTTGAGCTGGATTCGCTCTCAAAGTCCCAAAACCAAGGGGGGCATGTTTCAAAGTATTTACAGATTTTAATTAATGCTGATTAAGTTTCGGATTCAATTGGTTCATTTGCCAAACTGTATGGTTTTCCCTTTTTTTTTAAATCCGATTTCACACTTTGGGCTCGAAAGTCAGCCCATCACCCGCAGCAGCGCTGGCATTTGCTAACAGTTTGTTGGAGCAATTTGTTCGAAAGCAAAAAACTCGGATTGTTTAACAAATATCCAGAGTGCGGGAAAAATGTCAAAATAGTTTGCGCATTGTTGGCGGCGGAACAGAGGGCTGGGCGCAAAAAATTCTATAAATAAAGGCCAGTCGACAATCTCGCCACACGTTGCAAGGGCCCATGCACATTTTTATCAACAATTCGGTGCGTGTTGGCCAGAGTGTGGGGTGGCACGTCCTTCTGATTAATGGCACTCATGTTTAAGAATTTCAGTGGCAAAAATGCAAAAGCATTCCACTTTGTTATTTTGAATTTAATGATAAGCTCTTGGACACATGTCCTGTAACTAGTCATCATATTCCTGATCAGAAATTCCTCTCAGACCATAAACAGTCTTTACGGACCAACGGCCTTTCCTGGAAATCGGAAAATCTGCTTTGTGCGGAGTATAGTTCGAAAGATTAAGACCTGAATTACACCTCCGCCCAGTCCAACCTCGTCCTAGCCAGTTTTCCCACCCACGGGCTCTCTCTTTTAGCAGCAATCTGTGCCAGCCGCTATTTACCTTACGTGTTCACATTTAGTTCATTTGTTTGTGCAGCTTCCACTCAATATGTTCGAGGAGCCGTTGCTGTTGTGGCTTATTTCATTATCCCGTACCACCCGGGCCCAAACAGGACTTGTATTTCTTTTTCCCAGCCACCCACTCCGCCTTGCCCTGTCGTGCCGTGCTGATAGTGGACGAGGACGAGGGAGAAAAGAAATCTCCGGAAGGTGGATTGCGGATAGTATTGTACATAGTTTGGGCCAAGTCAGCTCGACTTGATTTGGCTTTGGGTGCGTGTTTGCCCAATCTGACCTCAGCCCACCGCCTCGACCGCCCCACTGGCCCCTGGATGTTCGAGTAGCAATCAGGAAACGCCTGGAGAATTTACTGCTCAGTGTGCTGGTAAAATCACAGTCTGTCGGTTCAATAAAATATACACATGAATGTATCGGGTTCGGTCTCGAGCCCGGGACTAGGCTTTTTACATAATATCGCCCATCCTGGTGGCCAGAGTCCTTGGCAGAAGCTTTTTGCTAATTTGCCGGCCAGGCTTTTAAAGCAGCTGGCCAGTAGCTGATAATCATCTCCCCCCGCCCCAGTTTCATCAAATAAAACAAGCTCAATTTTCGAAGGTTGCAAACTCAATTAGTTGGCCGGAGTGAAAAATTCCAGCCCCGAGGAAGCTATTTTGATTATAAACTTTTGTGAATTATGCGACTCAATTGTGACCAAAAAAAAGACAGTCCGAAATAGAAATAACACTTGGGAGGGATCCAAGACAAAGGCCGCAAGGAGGTCAAAAGTTAAACGAGAGTCGAGGACGTGTCCGTGGGTGTGCGATAAAATGTTCCCGGCAATGATGATGATGCTGCTCTGCTCGGAACAATTGCACTCTTGGCTTTGTGGCTGCAGGATTCCAAGGACAATAAGCAGTAGTAATAATAGAAAAAAGTAAGCAATGTAGCTTGTGTTTGCTCCGAGACAAAAGTAACTGAAATTGAAGCTTAGATGGAAGGTTCTATCTGAGTTAATCAATAAATAAAAGAGGGCACATTGTATAATTTTTTGATGGAGTAATTGTGGGCCAAATCCGCAAGCAAAGCAGAGAAATCTGAATTTAATTTTGGCCAACAAATCAAGCCTGACAAATGGAGAAAAAGCTACTTGGCAACACACGGCATATGCGTCATCAAGGTCTCGACCACATTCAGCGACACGTGCTTGGGCTTATCTGCGACAACTTTGCCCCAGCACTTTTTATTGTCTTGGCCCACAACGAGAGTTTCCTGGATACTGCTCCCCCTTCCTCGTCCTGCTTTCAGTCGCAGCAGGACCTCATTCTTCGGCACATTTATACTTGTTATGAGGCCAGTGCTGAGGGGACTCCAATCCAAGTGGCAACACTTGAGCTCAATTGTCTGAACGTTGACAATGCGAAGCCACTATGGCCGCAAAGGGAGACGGCAAAGAGGGCTGACTGGGAGAACTGCGAGTCGGGAAGGCGATGGGGAACATTTTTGGTTAGCTCTTGCCAAACACTTGAAGGCCTTCTTCCTTTACCTGTCCTCGCAATTAAATCATCAACTCGGCTCAAAGTCAATGGCCAAGTTCTATCGACAGGAGTCAAAGGCCTCTGGGGCTGGGGACTCCCAAGGGGCATGCAGATAAAGGTTGAGGCCATAAAACCATGCAGCCAAAGAAGTTTTTGTAGTTTTCGGCATTTTATGGCATTTGTAGCAAAAGTTTTTGTTTTTTGTCCGCTCGGCTATGCCATTCAGTTGCTTGTGTCGGCATTTATGACTTTTCTATTTGTTTCTTCGGGATTTTATTGGTTTGTTTATTCGGTTTCATTTTACCAGTTTTCCTTTGTTTTTAGAGCTCAAAACCAAAAATGACCTAATGGCCGGTTGATGAATTTAACAATATATCTCAAGCCGAAATTTGTTTCGAAATTCTTCATGAAAGCATGACGCTTTTTGTGGGAGTCTCGTGAATAGCACATTTAAACTTTTAACCTTTTAATTAGTTTGCACAAACGCCACAATCCTTAGTCAACAGTCGTCGACCTACACTGCGTATACGCAATTCACTATCTCATAAGGACTCCGACTTAATTAAAGTTTTCTCTACGCCGCCAAACACCACCCAGAGATAATTAATGCAAAATCTTTAACACGCATTAACAATTCCAAGTTTGTCGGCGCATAATAATCAACTCGAGTTGTGGAAAAACTTTCCGTTTGTTATCATCAGCCCAGGTAGGAGCATATTGCACACACCCAAATTGCAATGCATCTTAATGAGCGTTGAGAAGCAAAGTTGGCCAAAAAAGCGGATAAAAAGTTGGCGAGGTAGGCAGGCCAAATGATGAAGTACAAGACCTGAAGTCCACTCAACCAGAAAGATTCCTTCTTCTGCCGGAACTTCTGGGAACTTCTGTATTTGTCTGCCTTCACGCTTCTCAGTATTCACTTCTGAGTTCGCTTCTAAGCGGCTTTAAGTTGGCGTGAAAATTGTTGAGCCAAGTTTTGAGTTTTCTTTTCGCCCATTTCGACCAGCTCCTTTGATCAATTAGGGGGAGAGAGGGAGCGAGAAAGGGTCTGAGGACCTAGACTCTGGTTAAGGCCAACATTTCCCCACCGAAATGATAGCGGACATTTTTTTCATTTCTCTTGTATTTTCGGCGGCTGTTTAAATGTGATAAAGGTTGCCGTGTGACAGCTGGTCGAGCTAATAAAGTTTTGCACAAATTGCGTAGAAAAATATTTGGGAATTACACGAATAATAAATAAAGGACTTTGGAGAAACACTACTTTGTCTGCGAACTGAGATATTTTAAAACATTTTTTTTTTTACCAGAATGACTCGAAGTTACAGGTAACAGCCCTTACTGAAAGCCCAATAAGTAAAGAACCACCTAGGCAGATGGCACCTTTATTAACTTGACCCTTGTCGCTCCGGCTTGCACTTGACACTTCCTTTGTGTCTGGCACACATAAAAAACTTCGGAAAGTGCGATAATTGTCAAATTATCGCATCAAACATCCAACAGGGAGGCAGAGGATGGCCAAAGGAGGAGTTCCGCAGATTGAATGGGAAAACCATTCGGCGCTGGACAATGCAGTGGCGCCAAACTAATTGTAATGAATTTTTCAATTCGCCCAGCACGCACTCGGCCACACATCAAGGGCTCTGAATTTCCAGCACAGTCTGGCTCTGATGAATGATGCACACTCGTTGCTGTCATTCATCACAGAAGTCGGAAATAGAAACGCGCTTCTGCGGTCAGAGTTGGACTCTTCCCCGCCGCCCAACTCTGACCCAACAAGATTTTTCGAACCACTATCGGAATGAGTTTGCGGCTTCACTTCCATGGAGTTTGATGAAAAATTAACGAAGTGAGACAGAAGGATTCGAGGCCGCATCTCGCAACGGTTGCTTCCAATAATGGAATTTTTAAAGTGCGTCGATGTTTCTCATTAAATAGCAACTCTTTTCAATTGCAAATTTTGCAATTAGACAGGAACAGGCAGGCATGACCTCTGAGAGGGGCTCATTTCGGGCAGATAACCTGATCGTTTGGCAATTAGATTGCATAACCTTGGCCATTGTTAATTTTCTGTGTGGGAATGGCTATTTGTCTATTGCCATTGACGTATTGTTTTTCACATCGTGTCCGAAAATGAAATCTAATTACAGGGTTCCTGGGCTTTTGGGGCCAGGGCTCAGGGGTTAAGGGTAACGACTTGTTTGCAGCTGGCAAACGATACTAATTGAAATAGCTTGCTGGGAATTTGTTGTGTAGCAGGTCACAGCTTAAATTCTATCTCGGTTGGGGTGGCAATGCCACAAATTTAAATGCCACAGCGACTCTACTCTTCCCTGTCGAAGAACATTGCAAAGTAAATTAATTGTTCCATTTCCTGTGCCGTCTTTGATTGAGTAACTCTTTTTACTTGCAACTTGTAATGCCAATCACTTTTGCAACCATATTTTTCCTCTTTTGCCTCATTTTCCCGCCACTTGGCTGTCCCATTTTGCCATGCCACGCTCAGCACTTTGCTGCCAGTGCCTCTCACTGTCTGCATTTAGTTTTCCAATTAAGAGAAATAATACAAAAAATGCAACTAGAAGGCCAAATCGTAATTTTTATCCAGCTTGTCATCTTTTCGGAGAGAATCGGGCGCGGAAGGGGGCGTGCCACAAAAACAAAACAATATTTGCAATGACTGCAGGGCGGGGACTCTGAACGGGGGACTAGCCGTATCCGTGGCCTGCTTAAGATATTCAAGGCGCACTCATTTGCACATTTCCGTTCCGCTTTTTTCGCTTAGCGGAAGTGCTGCATACGCCATGTTGCCAAACACAGACAGAGAAGGCGCTACAGAGGCGAGGCGTACTCTCTCTAGCCGCGTCCCTGTCGCGCAGAGTGCAGCGTTGACAATTTCTTCGCTTTAAGTGAACGAGGTATTGCAGCCGAAACTCATTCTACGCTGCGCCATCTTGTCGCCGGATGCGAATTTATGCGTATTCAGCTAAAGGAAGGCAGGCGAAATAAAAAAGCCAAAGTAGAAATTGTCTTGCCATTGCTTTTTGTCCGTGTTACTTTTTGCATGCTTTCAGCTGATTTCTGTCCGCCTTTTCCAGCAAATTAATTGCGTAGACAGCCGACAGGATGCTGAAAAACTACCCAGAACTGCACGGAGACAAAAGTGGACATTGAATTGGTAAGTGCAGCTGCAGTACTCCACCCAAAGCGTTTACCCAAACAGTTAAGATACTCAAACATGGCACAATGATAAATAAATATTTTGTTTCCAAAATTGGGTTGCAGTGTAGGGAAGCTAAAGAACTGCGGAGATAAATCCGAGACTCTTTTTCATTTGGCGTCTAAATTATTGTTTGCGTTTCTTAATTGAAAATTAAGAAAAGTTTCGCGTAGGTGTTCGGCGTCAACTTCTGGCTTCTGCTTTCTGTTTTCTGTTTTCTTAAGGAAAATAAAGTTTGCTGATTTTCCGACACATCCTCCGACGCATATATCATTTCCTTTTAACTGCTCAACCACTTTAAAAGTATTGCCCGCCTCGGGGGAGCGCCTTCTTCCGCCAGAAGCAATTTATCCTTTTTGAAAAGGAATGTCACAGTATTTCTACATACTCGAACGTCCTGGGGGACTGCCTGACAGCTGCCCGGCCAAAAAACAAAGCACAACAAATAGAAGAAACTCTTGATTTATGGCCGAAGGAAAGAGTTTCAACAATGGGTATGAGAATTCGGGGGGGCAGGGTTTTTCGGACATTCCCCAGACATAAATCAAGCAATTTCATAATGCGCATAATAATAAATCGCATAAAATGTATAAAATGTAATTAATAACTTGCAATGTCCTTTCCGTCAAGGCGCTGGGGTTGGAATTCAGCGCCCCATCGCAATTAAGGGGGCTAAGTCTTCCCCGCGGCTTTCAATTCCGATTGGCAGGCGCATAATTGAAATGTTCGCAGCAACTGCATTATTCATAGAAGGAGCAGTCCGCTGGCAGCCTGATTTTTAATGCAAATTAAATATTTAATTACAGTATTTTATTCGCATACGGTGCATGCTCGGATGGTTTAGCTTCAATTTATTTACACACCAGTGGTTCTGATTTGATAGCGGTTTTGTTTCGGTTTCGGTTTCGATCGAATGATAAATGAAGCCGATTAAATTATTAGCAGAAATGCGGATAATTTTCTCGGGCAGCAACGTAACCGGTGGGGGCTACTGCAAATATTTCAAAACACACCTGGCCGGAGTGCACGGATTGTTAAAATTCGATTTGCAAACTAATAAATCGCCGGCATTGGCTGATTTGTTGCATGCCTCAGTGCAATGCCTTGCTGATCCATTTTCGCTGAAATGAAAACTCAATTGACTGCATTATGGCACGGGCTTTTCCAGCAAAAATCCAGCGATTTCTCATTGTGCAGGTGTATGCTTTCAGCTAGATTTTCTTTTCACACCCACCCCCACACACGTTGTCGCAATGATTCGATTGTGATTCTGGATTCGGATTCCAGCTCAAATGCTGATTCCCACTCTGATTGCCCAGCGAAGGCAAATAAATTTACGTGCCAGCTCAAAGGCTCAAGTGCCAATTGAAAATTGACTGACAAATGTGTGTATATTGGATACCTCTCTGTTGTTTTGCGTTTGGCAGCCATCTGGGTCTTAAGCGATTTGTTTGGCAAACAGTAATGGGTGAGGGCCTCCCGCTGCCCAGCTGGCCTCCGTCCAAAATCGACAAGCACTTGACCTTGCCCACTCATTAACAGAACTCCAATGCCGTCTGTGACTGGGGTAATTGCGCTAATCCAGTTACTTCGAAAGCAACCAGACACACTCCAAGACAACATCGCTAATGATTTTTAAACTGCTCATAATTTCTCTAATGAGTCCTCGGCCGCGACCTTTCAGGCGCAAAGCCCACTCCAAGTTATTAAACTTACAACTTATATAAAGGGGAGTGTATGGTGGTTTCTGACTTTTTAATTGTGTGACTTGGAAACAAGACGGTGAAGTAGTTAGGATGGATCCTCCAACAAAGGGCTCAAGAATGTGCAAAAGAGGCAAACTCTCAGTTTCATCACTCTTTAGTTGAAAAATGAAAAGGTAAGCTGTTATACTCACTATAATCAACCAAAAGACCTTAGGAACACAGGGAAATTCAACCAAACTCGAAAGCTTCCAAATCAAAAGCTCTGAACTTATACGCGAACAGTATAATCCTTAAAACTTTGAAGATAAACTTCAACCTAAACTTCTTAGACTTAGACTTCTAAATATAATTTCGAAAACTTTCGCTATAAATTATAAGGAAATAAAGTTGCTGTGGAAAGCCTAATATAAGAATATAAGCTCAGTATTTTAAAGTACAATGAAGCTTTCAAAGTATAAATTATAGGGATATAAAGGATATGCTATGGAAAGCCGCGGCTTCCGAGTAAAAGCTGAGTATACAAATGTCCTGAAAGCTTTCAAAGTACGTATATGCGTGTAAGTTGGAAAATGTTTCTAGGAAACTTTTTATGGAAGGACATTTTTATAGGAACATTTTTAACGAAACTTTTTTGGAGAGAAAGCATTCAAAGTGCGATTTCAAGCCATTCATTTAGTTCTATGGTTAAGAGAAGTATTGTGATTGAAAAAACGATTATGAGTCTAGTCATATCTATTAATCTTAAGCATTTTCTTATTTTTGAGCAGCGGAACCATTTGTTTAATCATAAAAAACCATTCTTGTTATTGTACATGCCATGCTTTAAGCCCCAAAATCCAAACTTTGTGGCATTCAATGTGAAAACTTTATTGCCACTAACTAAGAAGGAAATATTCATGCCGGCTTTGGCAGTGGCTCATTACGCTGGCCGCGGTAAAATTTGAGGACCGAAATGTTTACAAAATTCGGCTACAGCTGCTGCCAAAAACTCGCGCTTCCGTACATTGTTAGATGCAAAGAATCTGCTTAGGTTTTTATACGCACATATTTTAAAGTTTTATAACCAAAGGCGGACACTTAAACGCAGCTATCAAAGGCACAGAGTCCCGTGGCTGCCGTTTCTGCCCTGCCTGCCCCATTGCCATGCCACTCGCCGCTGATGCTGCGGCTGCGGCTGATGATGATATTGATGATGAAATTGGCAAGTTTGGATGAGCACGAGAAGTTTGCCGTAAACACTCGAGCTGTGAAATGTTTATATGCATGATAAAATCATAAAAAGAAGTGACTCTGCTTATTAAATGCACAACGGAAAAATTGGTGATCAAGCAACGGGCCAAGTAAGAGCGTGATTTTTTGATGACACAAGTTTGGTTGGGAAACTCCTGATGAAACGGCGCGTCAAACTATTTGGATGAGCAAAGTTCATTTATTAGAGAAATTTCTGGCTTCTTTTATGCAGAAATCTTGAGTTGAAGTTTTCCACTTCTCCTAGCTTCTCCACCGGCAAGTTTCATGGAAATTGGGAACTCATCCCTGATCACTTGCCATGGAATGCTAAAAACATGTGTACAACTTTTTTATTCATATTTCAAAGAGGGGTCTTTTCACCAAAACTTTCTGATACTTTTATTTAACCAGAAATAAACCTGGAGAGCATGAAATGATTTTTCTCACTTAGCTCTGAGAAGTCATTTAATTGTGGCGCATTTCCGCCCCAAATTAACCTAATTCCATGTTCCCCATATTTAATTCAATTTGTTTGGACTGAGGTCAGGGGTTCACAGCGTGGGTGGCCTGGACTGGGGACTGTGGGGGCGTGTTTCAATCGCCAAAAACTTTTTGACATTCGCATAATTTATGTAGCGCAATTTGTTCTGGAACTGGTCCGCTACATGCGATCGCATTGTTTGCCAGAGCAACATATTGCAGCAAAAAGTGCGCGGGCCATAAACAATGGCCAAAACCCGGCAACACAAACACACGACTGCGGGCACGCACGGCCATAAGTTGACCCCTAAAAGCAGACAACAGAGTACACTTGAAACCGTAAATTACAGAGTTGGTGTTCCTGCCGCACCACACACATAACTTAAAAGCACTCATACGCCCCCTTGGCCACGGCCCCGTTCCGGACACCTGCCAAAAACAAAAATTTAAATAAATTCACTTGTCAAATATATCGTACATAATTTCAAGTGCATTTTAAATCAATCGCATGTGCTACACAGATCCACGCCCCGGCCCGCCTCCCGTAAGTGCCAGGTTGTGTCTGCGTGGAGTGTGCGAGTGTGTGTGCGAGTGTGTGGTCATATAAAAATAAAGTCATGGAGAAATGGAGAAAGTGGCAACCACTTGCTTGTTCGATATTTATGACAAATGTGGCCATGATTGCAGTGAGAGAAAATGGTGTTAAGTTAGATAATGGCGGGCCATACTTTAAAAAATGCCTTCTGGCTTAAAAATTCAAATGTTTCTCTTACTGTAGCCCCGGGGGCGTGGTCTGCGAGGGCCGCCACGAGTGTTTGAGATTAATGGCGCGTCTAAAACGCTTCACGTGCGAAAAAATCTATAAAACTGACTTACACCCGCACACACACACACACACACACCCGTTAAGGGACACACTCAGGTGGTTGCTGCCCACCTGGATGGGGATGGGGTGTACCCTACCTCCCTTCCCCCTTTCTCCTGTGTGTGCGCGTGTTTTTGACACTTTAACTGCGCTTCCACTTTGAGCATAACTTGCGTCACGACTGTTGTTGCTGTTGTTTTCGGTTTGGTGTTGTCGCGACTGCTGGCGCAGGCACTGTTGTTGCTGCAGCTTGTTGGCTGTCATTTTGCGTTTATTTCAGCCAGGTTGTAAATGGCAGGACTGTCATTGTTCAGGCAACATCCACCTGCACCGCTCGCCCAGCCCCCCACCCAGAGCACTCTCCCTCTGAAAGCGGCCATCATCGGCTGATGGTATGCATTTAATTTTAGAAAAGGACATTAAGGGGAGTAGAGATTTCTACTTGGCGCGAATGAAGAACATAAACAAGGGTAATCTGCAGTATTTTAGGGTCTTTGGTAGTTTAAAATTACAACTAAAAGGACTCCCCTTTAGTTTAAAAATATACTCACAGACATAAAAGTACTTCAAGGATCAAGAAACATCACATACCTGGAAGTGAAAAGAAAGAACACTTTTAGTAAATTTGAAGAATAATGTTTTATTTTCTTAGTCGAAAAACCTTGACAAAATCTCCTTCAATCAGGCAATTGAATCCATCGGAGGAAAGGGAAGGGCCAGGACAATCTAGGCGGCAAAATGCGAAGCAAATCGGCTTACAGGAAAGTATGGATGCATGGCCTCGGCATTTATTGAGTCTGCAGCTGCATTGTCGACTAAGCCAATAAGCGTTTGAGTAAAGTGAAATAAAAGTGGAGAAGGCTAATGCCATGTCTTAGCCTTCGATCCGGCCCCTTGTTGCACTCGAATTTACTTGGGTATTTTCACGGCCCACTCACTTTTGTGAGCTGCGAGCTCTCAGCTCCCAGCTCCCAGCCAGCTCCTCCTTAGCCAGCTTTCGCCGGCATCTGTCGTCACGTTTTAGCGCTTTAGTAGCTGCAATTTGCTGGAGCGTGCGGCCGGGCCAAGTGCACACATGCATGTGCAAATAACTTTTCAACGGTAATGCAAATGAATGCCAATTTACGAGCCGAGACAGTCACCACACTCAACAGCCAGCCCTTTCACTTCCACCTGCCCAGCTCCATAATGCCTCAAATCGCGTTAGTCGGGCCAATTTGCAGCTGTGGAGGTGACAACTCAATGAATCTCATTCGATCTCTATGAAACATTAAGGCAATCCCATCAAGGCGAGAAATTGAATTACAGTCACAAACTGGGGCGCAAATAGAGCAAAAGTTTAAATAGTTTTTATGCCTAAAGAGTTTTAAATTAAATGAATTAAGCTCTCGCAGCGCTGAAATCACAACCATTTCAGCAATTACTTTCATTTCACCTGCATATTCAGGTTTGGTTTTTTAGAACCCCTCACGAAAAACACTAGCTCCTCCGGGGAAAGTATTTAATTTTGTAAATATGCAACAGCTTTCAGCGAAGGGCAAAAAACAAAAGGCAAAGTGGAGTGCTTCCGCGTCCCTGGAGCCAATAACAAATTCCTTTTTGGCTGCAATATTTTCGACAGGTGCAAAAACTATGGAGAACTTTTCCAAACAAGAAAAACTTCCAAAAAAGGAGCAACTGCAGGCCAGGGCGGGTTAGGGGGGCAGTCATTTATGCAGCGCTTTGTGGAAGGCATTTTCACGGACTTTTTCCCAAACAACAGCTCCACAACAATGGTGTGGTCCCATATTTTGGGGGCTAGAATTGTCGATGCTTTTGTCGTGACATTTGACTGGCGTCGTGGACTGGCAAATTATTTAAGCTTAGACAATGTGAACAATAAGCCGGACCACGCCCGAGGAGTGCGAGTGGCCATTTGGGCTTCCATTTCCATTTCGGATTTGCCTTCCGTGTGTGTGTGTATGTGTTGTGTGTGGCCTTTGTCTGGGCGGCGGATGGGCCTCTCGCAAGCATTATAAAACAATTTGTTGTCTTGACACCAACATGCCGGGGCCACCCTTTCCTTTACTGCCCCTGTTCCCGTTCGCATCCGCAGTTAGCCGCAGCTGACCCCACCTGAACCCTTTTGGCCCCTACACACACCCACACACACCCACTCGCTCGGCCATTGTTTGCTCATTGCGAGACAGGATTTCGCTTTGCTTCCGTTTTGTTTGCGGCTGCCATTGGTATTTGTTTATTTGTGTAAACGTAAGTGTGGGTGCTTGGTGTTTGCCTGGCGTTTACTTTTTATTTGGGGACTGAAGCACTTAAGCCTGTTTATTTATTGTAGAGTTGCCATTTAAAGCGGCACTCTGAATTGATGGGCCAAAAAAGCTCTGATGCAAGGACAATGCTTTAAAGAAGTCCAGGATGTTTCACATTTTTGTTATGTTTATGAACTGCATTTCCGAATCACACATTTTAAACTATGTACGACATAAAATACACTCCTTAAAATTCCTGATTCTGGTATAAATATGAAATTAACAAATTCCTGTCTCTTCCCTGCGCAAAGTTTCGAGAGAATTTCATCCGTATTATTAAAATTTCATGCTAAATCCTCCCACACCCACACCCACACACATGGCCAGAGTGAAGCCTTTGGCGCCCGCAAATTTATGTGGCATACTTTCAGGCATTGTTCAACACACTGACACGGGAATCCCTCGGGGACTAAGCGCATCGGATTACACACAAAAGCGATCAACAATTGGAGTTACACTTAAGCCCGCCCCAGCCTAAGCTTATTACTCGGCAAACGCCCACGTTCAACAACAAAAAAAAACCCAAATTTTGTTGATGAACTCAATTAGAGGCGGCGGCCAAACAAAGACGACAACACCGCCCTTTATTAGCCCTTTTATAATTAATTTTCAACTTTTTTCCGTAAACTCCACTGCGCCCGGGCTGGTTCTATTTATTTCAAAATTCGCCCAGGCGCCAAACGGTTGTGATTTGGGGCTTCGAGCGAAATCAAATTATGAAAATTATTTTTCTTTCTTTGCAAATACACTTTCAATTAGTCAAATTGAAAGTTTTTGCCGAAGACAAAAGTTGGCCAAACTTGGGTGAACTTTAAGGAAAACACGCCAAGGAGACGTGTATTTGCCCCATGGCCTGTTTCCAGGACCCATTGAACGTGAGGGCAGGCCATTTTATTGCCTTTTCGACTCTCAAAAGCCGGAAGTCGGGGGGAAGCGCGTCCAAGAAATTGCAACTAAAACGCAGTCATGCTGGGCAGGATAATCCGAGGGATAATCCGTGCGCCACTGTCGGGCAGCAGTACAATGAAAAAAAAGGATCCAGGAACGCACAAAGCCCTGTCCCCCTTTTGTCCCAGAAGTCCACACATGTTCAATTTTATGCTAACAACGCTTTTTTATTGGGCCCACCAGCAAAACGGGGGGTTTCGACTGCAATTTCGCGGCCTTTGTAAAGTATTTTTTTCGGCAGCTTTGCAGCTGAAAAATTGAAATGAATTCGCCGCTCGGAGCATGAGCGAGTGCGTTTTTTAAACCAAAGTCGCTTTTTTATTAAGTTTTCAGTTTTCGTTATTTTGGCCAGTGGCCCTTAAAAGTAAACATATTGATGATGATGCTACAGAAGCCGGGCTTATGTTTGCTTTCATCAGATCGATCGGCATTGGCAGGCTTAGGTAGGAATAACTTTTTAAATTAATTCCCAGTCGAGCTCGCGTTCCATATCCTCCGAGCAGTTACCCTTTCTTTCTAACTAGAATGTTCTTGGCAACAGAACAAATCCATCAAAAGTATATCACAGATAATTGGCTAAAAAGGGATTCAAACTTCCGACAGAGACAGAGATTATTGGCATTGCGAATGAACTTTTTAAATTACTTTTGAAAAATCAATTTCCGAAAGGGATAAGACTTCGGCCCGATGTTCGCAAGTTGTTTACCTATTTGCCAGGATAATCTGACCTGTCACCCTTCCGCTCATTTCGGGAAAGCTGCCCCACTGAGTGGCACATGATTAGGGCAACTCATGTGCGCATAGGACGCCGCGAGCCAAGTGGAGCACAATTTGCATATATATCTTTATGAGCTGGGCCCAAAGAGTAACCAAACTGGAAAAATAACAACACGACCCTGCCAACCCTGCCAACGCCGCTCCAAACAGCTACATGAACAAAACCAAAAGGAGAAGTAATGTGGGCAGAAGTAGAAAAAGAACGCAACAATTTTTCGGCGTGGCTGCTGATGTTTTATTTTTTATGCAAATTTTGTTGCATATGAGAAATTGCCAGTGTGTGGAGTGGGGGAGGCGCCTCCAGAGAAGAGCAACAAAATCATCATATAGTATGTGAAGAACGAAATGTGCAAAAACTTTAATAAAAGACTACGAGGGGGCCAACCATAAATTTGTAGAGCATCGTGCGACGTGCCTCTTCAAACAAAGCAACACTCAACGTCGTTGCCGCTCCAACAAAATAATTTCAGCTGCAACAAAAAACCCAGCTCGTTGGGGGATTCGTCGGGCTTTTCGGGAAGCTTGCATATTAAAAGTCAAAAGCGTTGAGCTGTTGCAAGGAGTGTGTAAGCAGGCGGCAGCGAGAGCTGGCTGGGCAGGAATTCTTCTGCCTTGTTGCATGCAACACGAAAATGTTCGTTGACAAGAATGCGACAACATGTGGAAGGTGGTCTCGAACCCTGTGGTGGCTCGCTCGCCTCCTATCAGCTCAAATTAGTTGATAATCATATTTTTACATGTTTGTGGAAGGTGGCGGCCGGGTCTCATGAAAAATGTTTATTAATTTAAGCAGAGTTGCTTTGGGTTTTCACCCCATTTTAAGGACTTAATTTTGCAGGACTTAATATCCACTGCTGTGTAAAACACAATAGTTACGCGTTCCTGCCCTGATTTATTTCGACCGTATTTTTCCTTTTAGTCTGTTACTTTTTCCGGTCGGTGCTTCGCTCCGTCTGCGACTCCATGGCGAATAAATCAAAAATGGCAATGAAATTGTTTCCGCTGCAGATGCGGAAAAAGAAACCAGCAAACTTCTAATTGGTAATTGCAATTGTGCACCGATGTTTCCTCCATTTCGCCGTGTATCTCTTGCCCTCGAGACTCGCAACGAATCTGTGAATTATGTCGACAGTTTTATGCATCTCTTGACCCCAATGAGGGCTTCAGTTTCAATTTTCTCTCCTGCCAAAGCCAAGTGAACTTTTCCACCAGCTTAAAGTTCTATTCATAAATTCAATCTTTCAAGTCCCGTGAAGTAACACCTGCACCTGCCCTGGTTTTTCGTAATTACCCATGTGTAGGAGAGTGTTTTGACGAAAACCACACTGCAGTGACAGACAGCTGCTGACAAATAAACAGACACACCGACCCACAGACGACAATCAACCGGAGCGACAGCAACAATCACCCGCCATATTTCACGGCTGTCTTTGATTAAATTATATTTGCATCATGGCAGTGGGACAATTAAAATTCATTAGAGTTAATTACAGCCGCAATTAAGAGGACATTTTCATAACTAATTAGGGGTAATGAAAAAGAACAACACCGATGCGCGTAAGTATTTTCATTATGTTTCCTCGCAGTATTTTCCTTGTTTGTTTTCTCTTTATGAGCACGGAGACAGGAATTTCCATAAAGTGGGAGTGCCTTGGAAAGGAACAACAATAAACCAGTGCGGAATTTCCTCTGGCTCGTCAAGTCTTATGTTAATCATATGGAAATACTTGGCATTTGCTATTTTTAAACAGGCACTTCAGATCTTTATTAATGTCCTGTTCAATATCAAGTGTCGGATAAAGTCTTAAGGCCCTTCGTCCTGCCAATGCTTACGCCGCACATCTCGGGGTGGGGTCTCAGTCTGGGAAAAAAATGCCAAGCCAGCAGGAAAAAATTCCAGCAATTATAAAAGTGGCCAACAACACAGGGGCAACAACAGCCGGAAAAGTGAAAAAAGTCTAGTCTTGTTGGGACTTTTGTTTTGCTTCGTTAGCTGTCTCTCCTTGGCGGTTCTTCGCGGTTTTCCCGGCGCAAGTTTAAGTGGATTTTCATAATTTACGCGCTCCGCGCTCGCCAAAGAATCATAAATTATTACCCTCAGCCCCCATCCCCCAGCCCGGCCACCACTCTCCGCCCGGTTGTAACAATTGCATTTAATTGTAAGTAAAATATGTGAAAAGTTTGTGTTGTCTTTTTTGGTATCTTATGAAGCCGTATCGAGTGTTTGAAAACTTTTCCAAGTCTCCGAAGTGGGCGGAGGCCCTTCGCCGAATGCCGCCCACCAGCCCCCACCTCCAACAGTGTCAGCGACATGTTGTTTTCATGTGATTTCCCTCTGTCAGCAGCAGCTGCGACTGGGTGTGTGGCTGCGGGGTGAGTATGTCTGGGTGGCCGGCTTTGTTTTGCTTTCTTGATGATGATTTTTCAGCTTGCGACTTCTATGTTTGCCTTCCGTCAACGTTTATGACAATATATCCAGGCAAGCTCTATCGCCGGCGCCATTCCCATAGCTCTGGTACTTGGTCTACTTTATGCTTTTATTGGTTACATGAAAATATTTTCCACTCTTCACCAGTTTCTTCTCGCTCCGCCTCAGCCATGCTCCGCCACAATTGTCAGCCGCAGAAGTTATGAAGTATTTTTCCTTGTTTTTTCTTTTTTGTCAGTAGTGGGCGGGCAGGGAAGCGGCCACATGTTTCCATAAAGTTTTTAATTAAATTGTTAGATTCTACATTGACACTTTGTGCAGTTGTTGTTTGCGAGTGACGAGCAAATTGGCTTTCTTGTAGGCACATAGAGCGAGCAAGGACCAATACCAAGGCTTGCCCAATATCTTCGGATAACTCCGGAATTCATGTATTACCTTTAATGCATAGTTACCGCCATTTTTTGGCAGCTTAAAGTGCGCGGGCACAGTGGGCCGGTATTACCATCCAAAGGCCAAAGGCCAGAGGACCTCTGGTCAGACCTGACCTCCTCCGATAAACGTGCGAAATGTGCACGCCTCGGTAATATTTTTTACCTCCCAGAGAGCTAGCCGGAAGGGCAAGGAACGGGGCTAGTTGGCTGCGGTCTCATGATAAAGTTGACACTTTATGCGTTTTGGCTCAGTGTCGACAGCCGGAGGGGCTAGAAAATGCAAAACGCCATGCTGGAAAAACCGTAAAAACCAGGCTTGTGGGAGTTTTTGGAAGTTTTTGATTTTGGGCTTCAAACTATGGAAATTCTTGGAACAATCCCAAACTAGAGGGATCAATGGGAACTAAATGCTTGCACCCATGATTCGTCAAACAAAGCCAGAAAGTAGGCTTTCCAAACTAAACACACTTTTTTATTTCTGTCTGTATCACAGTTCGGAAAAAAATCAATTGAGTTTTAAGTGAACACCCGGCGTATACGCAATTTCTGCTGCTGACCTGGTTTCCATTCCGCCTAAATGTGGGGAGTGCGATTTGTGTGGCGGAAAAAATGAATTTATTTGGGTTATTATCGCCGTTTTATTTTTCGTTGGGAGTCTGCAGTTTTAATTACCCCTATTAAATAAATTGTACATAGTATGCGACCCGAAAATGTCGTATTTGTGTTATAATTTGGTTTTTCGCACTTTGCCGAATTAATTAATATTTAAATGGAAAGCTAAGTTGTATCGACAGGAGGGGGCTGGATTCAATTAGGGCTGATAGGCAAACGCTTAATGCTGACACTGATATTAATTCAGCTAAAATGCTTTGGCAGGCCCGAGAGTTGGACGAACTGAACTTCGTTTCAGACTGTTACATTCCGATGCAAATTTAGAGCAAATTCAACTGCAGGAAGGCAGCAATAAAATATTGTTCCTATGGTTACACTCCCTACTTGGTGTGTGTGCTCTTCAATTTTCAAGTCCTCATCAGGCTGTTTCAACAAAAGCCGCTTGCTCAATAATTTCGAGTGCACGCGTGTTCAAATGAATTGAATTGGATAATTGAATGCATGAGTGACTGACTGGCTGATTGACTGGCTGGAGTTGATTGAGAGCAGCAATACAGCATGCCGGGTATTTTTCCAGCCCCACTCTGCATTCCTCGACATATATTTTGCACATTTTTTTGTGCAGCTCGTGCTTTGGGGTTAGGCATTGCAACGTGGTGGAGCGACAATCGCAACGCCTTTCAATCAAACGCTGCACACAAATTCCCAAACAAACCGACAGTTGGCCCCGCCCCCATCCGCCTCCGCCCCGCCGGCTGTCAGTGCACGTGACAAATGCCGACAAACGACGTTCGTTCCACTCCTCTCGTGTATCTGGTTCGGGGTCTTTTTGAATGTTGCAGCCATGGGGGGCTGAGCGCGAGGCGAGCTCCACCTGAAGCATGAAGCATTTCTGCTCGACTTTGTGGGGCTCTAATTTGCCAGCTACTTCCTTTCGTGGGCCCAGCATATGACATTTGCCGGGCTGATTGGCCAGGCCAGCCTTAAACTTGGCTTTCCCCAAACATAAGCCTCGATATGATTAATTTATGCAAAAAGCAATCATCCTGGCTGGGTAATCATTAATGCGCTGAAATCGCCAAGAATAAATCAAAGAAGCACCGTTCTTCCTTGGACCAGTTTGATTGGCTGAGAGGGCGGCGCCAACAAGTAGATTTCCATCAAAAGGCGAGGCTGCCCACGACTGGACGACCTTCCACCTCCCAACCCCGCCCAGTGGCTGTCGTTAATCATTTGGCCCCAAAAAGGTGCCAAGCCGCTTTCGGGTGACGTTAATCTCGAGAGAAAAATTGTTTCAAATCGAAGCGAGGAATACCGTACCGGGCGATAAGAACTATTTCGACAACAACTTGAGGCTTGAATGCAGAGGACTTCTTCGGTTTTGTGCTTCGTAAACAATTAACGTTGGCCGTGTGGGCGTGGCACGTTTTTGCCGGGCTGCTGTTGCTACTGACTTTTGACACGTGTCATTTACGTTTGAAAGCGTCGACGACAACAACACCGGCAACACAGGCAACACCGACAACAACGATGTCAAAGTGAATGAGAATGAATGACAAGGCCATGTTAATGGCTATCAGGCCACAAACATAGTTCCTGGCCAAGATGCCAGCTACGAAATACCTGAATTCCGGTGGCAATTAAAGCATTCCTTCCTTGGCTTAGGTCCCAACGGGAATGTTAATTGAGAATGTCCGACCCCCTGATTCTGATGCACTTAAGCGAAATAATTACATGAATGCATGAAGATGAATGAAATCTTCAAAGGATGCTAAAGCTTTAAGTCACATATCACGTGATATGCCTTATCACTCACCTCCAATTTCCAACCACTCTTTCCTCTGCGGCCCAGGTGAGCTGTCTCATCAGAAAACGCTTAGGCGGTGGCCCCCAGCATTATGCCAAATGGGCAGTTCTTCTTCCACTGGCGGCCATTTATTTGCACTTTGATAGCAACAAGATGCACCCGGGTGGTGGCAGAGGGCCCCAGGATCAGGATCAGGGTGGAGAGTGTGCAGCCAGCCACTTATAAATCACCCAACAGTGGAGCGGATTCCGCAATGGTTTTTCTGCTGTTGTGGTGGCCTGCGGCCGGGGCTGCGACTAAGCAGTTTATTGAAAAGTGGACCCTGAGTGCGACGCCATAAATATCAGCTCAAGTGGGCGCAGACACGCCCACAAGGGTGGCAAGCACGACTAGTGGTGCCTTTAAAGGTCTCCTCCATTTAAGTTCAATATTTATGAAATAATTAAGTCGGAAAGGCGAAAGCAACTGTTGGGAAATGGGTGTCAAGGTCGAGACAAAGTGTATTAATATTGCTCATCAAAAAGCACTCGGCAATCCCATTCAACAGATTCGCACTTTTGATAGCCCGGCGGAGGTGTCCTTACGCTTTACTCTACATGAGATGCATTTCATTGCATTCGCTTCGATGGCTGCTCAACATGTTCAGAAGCGCCCTCGAAAAACGCCATGAGCAGCAGCAGTGGCAGGATGTTAAGAGTCCTTCCCCATTCACACAGATTTCCACGCACACACAGGCAGGACGATGGGCTGGGTTGGACACAAGTTCAAAGACCTGCCAAAAAGCCGGCACTGTAAGCGCTTTTTTTCGAAAACTCCTTTTGGACCAACATGGGTTCCACAAGGGGCAGTAGGACTTCGAAAAAAGAGAGCAACATTCGAAAGCATTTCTGCACAGGACTCTGACTCTGTTAGAAAGCATTGGCAGGAGAAAGTGGATGCCATTTTAGAAATTTCATTCGAAAAGGCTATGGTTTCAAGAGTCTTGGTTTCGAGTTCTGTTAGCTCACAAGCTTGTAAACACTTCCCCTTTTGGCTAACAGGACTGCGAATTTTCCGAGTTCGAAATGTTATATTGCAGTGGAGAAACCCCAAGCCGAAATGTGAGAGAAAATCCGAGAGTGTCCTGCTGCGAGTCCCGAGTAATTAACGAAGTCCCTACTTCGTTTTATCATATCTCTGCGTGTGGATTTTAACCTCGTTTTCCAAAGCTGCTTGTTACTGCGTAACCTTCTTCCCTTTTTGCTTTTTTTTGTGATGGGTTAGCAACTTTTTGTTATCTTTTGTTGCCGCTTCTGGTAGTTGTGTTGCTGGTGGTGGTGCTGTTGCTGCTCTCGAGTCGCAAAAGTTGTTGACAGGCATCTCGACGCAGCTCAGCTTGAAATAGTTTGCATGAAATTAAAATAATCTCCAAGATTTATTGCTCTAGAAAGCGCAATTGACTCGACTCGGCTGTGCCGCCGAGTGTCTATTTTTGGGCCATTGTTTTTAAAGGCTTTTCTGCGAAGCCTTTAAATATGCTGGCGGAAAATTTACGGAAATTGCCGGTCGTTGGCGCAGCGTTTACATATTTCGAAGCTGTTTTTATCAAGGGCGGGCTAGCCGGCCAACGTAGCAAATTGGCCCAAGAGCCTTTAGCTTTGTTTAATGGTCGAAAGTACATATTTGCGTTTACTTTGGCCTCCCCCACTCGCCACTCTCCTCCTCTACTGTTTCCAGTTCCCACTCTATTTAAGCGCATTCCTTCCTTTTCGCTTTGGGCATTTCTCAAGACGTTGTCAGCTCTCGAGCCCCGGACGAGTAATAGTGAGTGGTAAATGCAGCTGCCACTTTGGGGCAACTTGTTGTTGACTTGTTGCCATTCTGACCATTCGGAAGGAAAAGCGGAAATGAAGTTGGCAATGCGGAAATGCCATTTTTCATGATTTCTTCCCACACACACTGCCACACACATACTAATACTGGCGTCTACTTGGCTTTCTCTTTGTTTTTTGCTGCAACTCGCCCGCCTTTGGTCTGGCGGGGGTTTGCTTTTGACAAATTGTTTGGCGTTTCTGGGCTAATATTAACTGTGTATATCCATCAGCGGGGACTGACTGCATCTGGGGATAGACTCAACAGTCTGGAAACTGTCTTCAGACAAGAAGAGAAATGGGAAAGGAAAAAGATGCTCCTCTTGTAGTAATTTCATGTACGGATTATCGATTTGCGAGGTATGGTGGACTCTTATTAGATAATCATCTAGCATTAGGGAACCTATTCAATTTACAGCAAATATTGAAGCTGTCCCAGACTATTTTAATGGCCTTAACCGAAAGTTCAATGTCTGGCAGCCAGGATTCCGCCTGCTCAAGCATCGATCATAAATGATGGAGTGCGGCAATCAAGATAAATGGTTCCACCGAGTGCCATCGAAGGCCGGGGCCGAGAGGGGCCAAGAATTCACGACTCGACGGCAATTTATTGTGGACTTGATGACATCACGGCGTATGCGCAATGTGCCACGAGAGCAGTTTAAAGTTGCGAAAACAAAAAATCAAGAAAACTATTTACAAATTGTTGTGACCCTTCAAAGAAGCTCATAAATTGAATGCCTGACAGGACGTCGCCCAGGATGTGGACGGAACATGAAGCCATTATCGCGTATGGAACGGGAGTATAGAAACCGTTTAGAGCGTAGTTCCCGACCGAAAGGCGGACGAAATATTCGGTGTATTTGTGGGTGTGGCCGCCTCCGATTTTATGGCCTCCAACATTTTTTACGAGCACTTATTTCCGCCCCAGAAATTAGACAACTGCTTGGAACCGTTTATGCCCGAAAGGGTGTTGCCATCAAAAATGCTTCCCAATAAGTAGAGTCTTGTTCGTCTTGCCTCGGCTTCTCTATCTCTGGGAATTTATGATGTGTGTAACAATCGGGCCATTGTTAAGGTCGCCCCTGGCCATTCACTCGAGTATGTCATGCAAATTCTGGTTATTTTATTTAATGCGATTTTTACGAGTGCCGGAGGAGGGTCCTAATTTTCCCCTGGCTGTGTGAGTGGCTCAATTCCTAACTCTTGGATAAATAATAATTTCTATCCCCATCGGATCCCTTTTCCTAGGGTCCTGCCAAACAACTCTCTACGCATTCAGTGATGCTTAAAATTTAACTTTCCGACATTTGTCATGTTTTGTTTGTCTGCGATTTGGTTTGGTTTTCCCGCCGGCGAAATTTATGCATGAGGAAGCCAAAAGGCTGCGGGGTGGTTTGTTGAACGTACGTGCAGGCTGGCTGCTTTTAAGCCTAAAAGTATGCATAACTAAAAAGAGCACGTTCCGGAGATAACAAAACAACAAACGGAAAGAAAAGCTGCAAAAACAGGCAAGAAAAACAAGCCATTGATAACTGTATCTAAGTATCTGAGTATCTATGCATGTATCTGTGTATCTGGGAGCTTGGGTCCAGGTCCATCCGATTGTGTCTGATTGTGCGTGCGTGTGGGTTAGCAGATATGTTTGTTATTTAGCCAAATGATTTTTCGTTCCGTTTGGCATCGTTCCGGGCCATCTGCCAATGAAGCGGAAAATCCAAGCAGGATCTGGAGCCATAGCCGTATCACAGCTGTGACAAAATCGCTGCCATTTAAATAGGTCACAAGGTCGCCACATAAAAGGAAAAACGCTCAAAGCCAAAGGATAACAAAGACCAAATAAAATCTGTTTGCCCGGCTCTAATGCAAAACGGGATCCAGGGAAACCACACACAATGGCTGGTGGCGGGAGCAAAAATACATCAACTTCGCCATCGAGAAAAGTGAAAAAGCAAACAAATGCAGTCAGAGCATCGCAGTCAGAAAACATCATCAAAGCAAGATGGAAATAAATAAAATAAAAAGCAAGAACAAAGAGTAAGGACTCAGGAAATAAATTGAAATGAAATAAGGTGCTTTCTTGGGTTAAAAAAAACTTTCAGCTTCAACTTTGGAGTTTATTGTACTCTTTCATCAAATAAACAAGAAAGGAAAGCTAACTTCGGGCGGAGCCGAAGTTTATATACCCTTGCAGTTCAGTCGCAGTCCGATAGGTGGCGCCACGCATCTATATTATTAGATATACAGCGGATCGTATATAGTCGGCCGATCCTTATGAAATTTGGCATATCGAATTATTTTGACCAAAGAAGCATACATTGAAAATCCCATCCTTCTAACTTGAAAAACAACGAAGTTATGCCATTTCCGATCAATCAGTTATATGGCAGCTATAGGATATAGTCGACCGATCTTTATGAAATTTGGCAGATCGTATAAGTTGGACCAAATAAGAATCCATAGAAAGTCCCAACCTTCTAACTTGAAAAACAACGAAGTTATGCCATTTCCGATCAATCAGTTATATGGCAGCTATAGGATATAGTCGACCGATCCCGGCCGTTCCGACTTATGTACTACCTGCAAAGGAAAGAAGGGTGTGTGCAAAGTTTCAACTCGATAGCTTTAAAACTGAGAGACTAGTTTGCGTAGAAACAGACAGACAGACGGACAGACAGACAGACGGACAGACAGACAGACAGACAGACGGACAGACGGACATGCTTATATCGACTCAGGAGGTGATCCTGATCAAGAATATATATACTTTATAGGGTCGGAGATGTCTCCTTCACTGCGTTGCACACTTTTGACCAAAATTATAATACCCTCTGCAAGGGTATAACAACTGCGCACTGGTAGCGATCCACAAATCGCACAAAAGATATAGACATAGACTTCACTGTAGGCGATGTGGGTCTTTCGCCCTATTTTTCATGGCCCAGAGAATTGTGCAAAAAATTAAAAAAATAATTTGTTCTCAGATTTTGATGCAGAATCGATCCACAAATCATTTAAGGTGTTCCGCTCAAGAATCGAATTGAAATTGGCCAAGATATAGCCATCGCTGGAGCCATATTGGCCTCCCCATGCACTTTCTACATTTTGAAGGATTGATAGCCTAGAAAATTGAGAAAAAAATTTAAAAAATAATTTGATCTCAAATTTTTATGCAGAATGATGGAGAATCGATCCACAAATCGTTTAAGGTGTTCCGCTCTAGGATCGGGAGAAAATAGCCAAAAATATTGGCACCGCCTTGGACCACTTAAGGCGTTCCCATGCCTACACTTATAGATCCATCGGAAAAACTAGGCAAAAATTTGTGAAAAGCACAATAACAATGATACAGCTGCTATCCTCCACTATTTATTGTTAAAATATCATGAAACTCATAGGAAATCCGAAACGGAATGTTAGCTTTTCCGAAGGCAAACCATTTTTCACCTAAAACACCATCCTGCACACTAGTACTAGTATTGATGTATTTATTTATTTCCTCTCTTGTTTTTGTTCGTGATGGTGTGTAAAAAAACAAATAAGGCAACTTCAATTAAAAACAATAAATAAAAGTCCCAAAAAGTTGGCATCAGCAAAAGTCGAGGCAGAGAATGAAAGCGAACATGAAACCGAAACCGAAACAAAATTGAAACGAAAAACAAATCATCTCATGGCTCTGGCATTTAACAATAGTTTATGGCTTTTCTCTAAACAAGATCCCGAACAGCGGGCTGCATTTGGTCCGGCGGCAAACGGGAGTACAAAACCGCAAGCTGTTGCCGCAGAATGGGCCGACAAAAACGTGTAAGCCTCCTGGAAGGCCCGAAACCTTGCCACAACTTTTCCCCCGGTCCTCCTAGCAGTTGCCCAACATGAATATCAATATTTGCAAGCTCCTGTTACTGAAGCAACTGTAGTAATTTACATATATCTCCTAGCCCTTCGCTCCCAGGCCCGCCAATGCCTTTCCCTGTCCAAACAAACATGGAAACTTTTTAATTTTCGTTTTCATGGCCAACGGCCTCCTCTGCCTCCTGCGCGTTGATTGCACATCATTTTCAATGTGCCGCGATGAAAAGTATGCTAGCGAGTCTATTTTTTCGTCGTTTCCATTTACCACGGCTTATGTACGGCTTAGCGATGTATTAAACAATTGAAAAGCATTTTCGCCGAACCGAATCGTGCCGAGCGACGCAACGCAGAAAATTCGAAAATCAACGCTCAGCGAGGGAGAAACGCGGACAAAAATTGATTGCCATTTCAGGGGCAATTTTTAATGAACAGCAAATAACAATGACGCCCAGGCTTAGCCATAGAAATGTCTGACAATTGGAAAAACACACATAGCAAATCAGGTTTGGAAAATGACATTTCAGAAACGTATTATGTTGCTTTTTAATAAACTGTGTTGGCTGTGAAAATTGGCACACAAACGACTAACAGCACCGGGAACTTAAGCCAATTTTTAGTGAAATTTGTATTCGAAGCGAAAGCCCTTTCGGTATCCTTCTTTTGTGTTAAATAATCCTCTAAAATCACTTCAGTTTAAATGCTTTTATGTTCTTGGTTCTAGCCCCGTCAACAATCCGCACCTATGTCAAATATTTTTCCAACCAGCTTAGCCATTCAAAGTCAGGAGGCCGGGCCGGCTGACGTAAAATGTTTTTGATGTCCGCCACGTCGAATGTGGCAAATGCCTGGTCAACATGCCGCATAAATGAAATGCCCCAAATGCACTCGACTAAACACACTCGCCCACGCCACTCCAAGCTCACACAGGCACACACAAATTCGTTGGCCAATATTTGTTGAACGAATTCGTTTTTGGTTTCGGGGAATTCGAGGCAAATTTATTTGCTGCCATTTTCGGTCGCACTCAAGATCACAACATTTTGTAGCCAAACTATTTTATGCGTCCTCCGATCTTGATATGATAAAAGTTTGTTACTTTGCATAAACGGAAAGTTTAAAAAAGATACATAATTGAAACTTTTCTGGCCTTGCCAAATGGCTAGGGGACTGGGAGTTTAAATGTAAAACTCTCTTTTTAAATTTTACGCTAATTTGGCCATAACTTCTTGGTAATCAAGGTAGAAGAGGTATGAATCATATTTTTTTTCACTTACCTGAATTGGGTCCATTGCTGTTGGGTCGGGCCGAGGGAGCTCCGTCCCGGGCCTCCACCTCGAGGGCATAGGCGCCCTTCTTCTCCCTGTCGAACACGGTTTTTGTGAAAATTTCTCCACTCTGCAGGTTGATTTCGAAAAACTCCTTGCCCTCGTTACGCGGCGAGTCGACAATGTAGTAATAGACCTGAAAGTCGATACACAACACACAAGACACTCTGGTTTATTTCTGTTCGGTTTTCTGGTTAATTAAAACATAGTCCTGATGCCTGATGCCAACACCCCGGCACACACATAACTTCAAACGGAGACAATGTAAAAACGGGGCTCAAGAGTGAGGAAAGTGAGAAATTTAATTACTGCTTCGGACATTAAAGCGGAACGATAATGATAATCAAATCGTGAGACCTTTCAGGGACGCAAAGTGGGTCTGTGGCTGGGACTATAAATGAAAACGCTAATTAGTGCCGACATTTCGCGCGTACATGCAAATTACTTGGCTTGAGGACACAAATTGTGGCTGGCTGACTGGCTCGCTGGCTGAAAGAAAAAAGAGACTGGCCAGCGCCAAAGTGCCATATTATTATAATCGCGAGCGCGGTTGGAGGGGTCCTTCTGAAAGACCCAACGCAGCCGATCCCATTCCGTCCGTAGCTTTCCCCTTTTCATCACAAAAGACATCGCCCGCGGCTCTGGGTTCTAAGCTCTGCATTTTGCATTAGTTTCCCGCCCTGTCTCCCACTTTGGACTTTCACCAAGGGCTTAGCACACACTTGGAAGGCGTGCAAAAATGTTAACTCTTTGACATTTATTAGCCAGCTGCCAGCTGATGGCCAAATGGACGAAGGACGTGGTCAGCGAGCAGAAAAAAACAATTACGAGGGCGTGAAAGGGTCGCTGGGGGCGGAGGGAGATAATTTTGGGTAGCTGGCCAAGACGGGGAAATGGCTAGGATGATAGCAATTTAAGAGGTTTAAGAAGGTATTTCAAGGAATTTCAAGAATTTAAATAAGGGATTGGGTTTCAGTATTGAAAGACTATTAATATCAGCTTTAAAAGTCCACTGAATGCCCCTTGAATATGCTTTGGTTTTCGTCCCATCTCGCCAGCTGTCAGACACCTCTTTCTGGCTGTGGCTCGTTTTCTTTCGATTCGCAACTCTTCATTGTCAGCGCCATTAATTTGGTACCAATCGTCTGGCATTTCCGGCCAAATCCCCACTCCCCGCTCGATCCCACGCCCCCAGCTCTCAATTTAACTCCACTTTACAGGACGCAGGCGAAAGGATGGAATGGTACTCACCTGATTATTTGGGAATGTGCCATCCTTGTCGATGGCGTTCACTTGTGTCACTTTTGTGCCAATCGGTTCACCCTCGAGCACCGTTTCCTGTTCGCGTTCGGTGAATAACGGTATTTCATCATTAACATCCTCGAGCATTATGTAAACGGTCGCTTCCGATGCCAATTGTTGGGCCCCGTTGTTCTATAAAGTGGAACGAAACGAGAGAAGGGGAAAAACCAATTTAAAAGGGTCCATCACAGAGTTTTACACTGAGAAAAAAATTTCAATTAATAATAAAAATACTCATCAATTAGCATTAAAATTAAATTGATATTTTAAACATGTATACTTAACAATATTATTTATTTTCAACACCAGTCTCGTTCAATCTAGTTTTTAATCAATTTTCCAGTGTATTGGCTTTGCCTTTTATCAATTTGTTTAATAACTTTTTGCGCGGCTAGCTGTTTGTTTTTTAATTAAGCTATGAAAAGAGTGGATTTAATGAGTTCCCTTCCTGTCCTGGCAAAATATTTGAATATTACTTTTCAATAAAAGTTAAACGCAGGCCGGGTTGATAAAAAATGTCTGAAATACTTTAGAGTAAAAAGCAAACAAGCCCTTTAATTTTTTACCAATATGCCGGTGCTGACTGCCTGTTTCCCCTCGGCTTATGATTGATTAAACAATTGCCATCAATCAATAAAACAAATCTCATTGGCAGCTTGTCATTCATTAGTTGTTTTATTGGCAAGCATTTGAATTGTGGCAGCCTGCTGGTGCGTCTAGTTAGTATTCCTACCCCAATATAGTAAGTTTATTTTCACAGAATTTGGCATTTACATTTCGGCATTAATCAATGCATATAATATCGAGGTGTATGTTTACACTAACATGACTAACACAGCCATAACAAGACCACTTTAGGAGAAGAGCGATGGAAGGAACTATTTATTCTGGGCTCATTCCACATTACTGGGCAAACAAATCGGTTATAGCGCGTAATTAGTTATTGGTTTGGGTCTATATTCTAATACTTTGATTGGTTGGCAGGAAACTATATCCTTTGACTTGAAATTAAAGCCAAATATTTCATTTTCCCAATTTGTTTTTAGCCAACCGCCAGCAAACTGAAACATATATTTGACATATTTCCCAACCACAAAAATAAGGAAAAACTGTAGATTAAAAATTAATCCAAATAAATTATCAAACTAAAACGCGAATATTTAAACTTTTATGGCTACCATAAACCGCAAACTATTTTCCAAACTCATTTAGAAATGTTTCCTTCACCACGCCCCCTTCCGCGAAGCGCCCGTCAAAGGATATAGACCCGTTGGGATCCATTAGCTTTTAGCGGGTCATTTGCACAAAATGAAAATGAAACCTTGTGATATTTAATTACCTAAACATTGAATACGAAATGCGCGAATCTTTTGCGCAATTGAATTTTTATAACAACTCATTATGGGGCGAGCGAGCGAGTGTGTCGCGGATCGCGGTGCGCTGCGGTTAGCCCGGAATTTCCATTAATATTTCAGCTGGCGGTTTATTTTGTCTGGCGTACACAATTTGTCCTTCGCAGGAGCGCTGAATGGCCAAACTAATGAGGCCACCAGTGCAGCGGAATGCTAAAACTTGACATTGATTGGGAATGCAATTGATTACCGTTCCGCCACCAGCTGTCTATCAGCCGTTCGTCAGTCAGCCACGGAGGCAGTCCGTCAGGCAGTCACTCAATCAGTTAGTTTCTAATGAATTCGAAGCCGGAGCCGCATTTGCATTTCCCGACGCGAGGGCGGTGGGCAGTGGGCGGAGAACCCGCGCAAGTAATTAAAACTTTTCAAATCAAATAATTACGAACGTATTTTGAAGTCATTCCCAAATACAAAAGTCAAATACATGTCTCGGGCCCGACGCCTAATTGAGCCTAAGAAAACTTGAAAACTTTCGGCTACTGCCTCAGAATTGTACGAGACGTTTTGAAACTTTAAATTGAATTCGTTTTCGGTTTCTTGGATGAAATTCTGGTGCTAAGATGGAACTTACCTCGACTCGTATGGTTAGATTATACTCCTTGATGCTTTCGTAGTCCAGCGGATGATTCACCTTTATGTCGGCCCAGGTGTCGCCGTTGTCCGGTCTTTGTTGCAAGTAGAACGTGTGGAACTTGTTCGTCTGCGCCGTCGACCCGGGCATCAGTCGATAGAACACTGTGGGGTTCCCTTCGATACCCGAACTGCAGACGTCGGGGCCAAAGGTCAATTTAAGAACAATATTAGTAAGGGAGCAGGACAGTTGCGAAGGATGGTGTTTAGTCAAGTACAGGCTACATGAAATTATGAGTTCTCTACAAATTAAGTTCTTAGATTAAGTACAAAAATCAATTGCTTAAATTTAAAAAACGAAGCGAAAGTAACTTGATCTGGTCCTTGCTTCACAGGACACTCACACAGTCAGACGCTCAAAAAATGAATAACATGCGACATGACAAAATACAAAAACATGACGCACAAATGGAACTTTTCTTAGGATTAGAGCAGTCAAAAAGGGGATGGTGCGCATTAAAATTCGTCGAAAAAATTCCTTAAAGCGTCTATGTGCTTAAACACAAAAAAAAACAGAGAACCCAAAAAGGAAACAGAGGCAAACCAACGGAACTTAAACCAAATGGCTTCAAAAAATCTAATTGCCATTTGAGTGTGTTGGGAAATGGGTTCGGCACATGATAATGAAAAACAAATTAGGCGCAAAAAGATGAATATATATACCTAGGGTATATACGCTTCATTCCAGCCCGGACAACACTTGCAGCTGACAGAAGATGGCAGCGAAAAAAGCCCTAAGAACGGGTCTTAAGAATAAATGAAAACTGTCAGACTGCGCCAAAATGTTGTCCTTGGCGGGCAAAAAAATTATTGTCGAAAACAAAAAGAAAAACCGGAATGGCTTGCGGAATGGTTAGGGGGGAAAAGTTGTGACAGGGTGTGTGGGTGGGGAGCGTATGGGTGGGAAATTCGTGGATTGCATGAAATTTTCTTGGAGGTTTCGTTTCGTTTTATTTTGTTTGGTTTGTAATTGTTCTGTGATTGAATTTCGTGTGGGTGGGCTGGTATCGAATTCGATTTCATTTATTGTGTTGGAAAACTATAAGGTGTCGGAAAATGATTAGTTACTCATTAGTGTCTGTACACTGAGAACAGGTTTGCTTTGAAGGTTATATTGCAGTTTGCTTAAAGCCTAAACTAAAGATTACAAACTAGTTGCTAGTTGGTTGAAATAAAATGGAACAAATCATACAACTCAACCGGCAAGCTTATCAGCACTTCTGCCCCAGATATCTCCGGGGACTCTCATATTTTTGTGTGGCCTCGACCTTGCCAAGTGTCTCTGCCTTAGAGGACTCGTGGCGCCTCAAGAGCAAACACAATCATTATGATATACACGGCGAACTCGAGAGTCCTTAAACCCCTTCCTCGCTAAAACACTCAAACCCTCTCCGGCGTCTAATGGCGTCTAATGTATATATACATATTGTTAACAAATTTCTGTGCTGGGACATGACCAGATAATTGCGAAGAGAAGAAAGGAACAAACCAAAGGAGAAACTCAGGGGGAAAATGCTTTTATTCCAAATAATTTAAACACATTAAAAACAGGGCAAGAACAGAACTCAAGATACAGAACGGAAAGCAGAACCCAAGCACGTTTAATAGATTGTAATTTCCTTAATATTGCACGGGGGAGCGGAAGAAGGTGTACTTAAGGACCTAAGGACACTAAACTAACTCACTACGGTAGATTCTAGATTCCAGATTCGGATTAAGACTCAGGCTAGGGCTCGGGCTCAGGCTCAAGCTCAGACTCGGGCGCAGGCTCGGGCTCGGGTGTGTGCAGGTGCGTATATGCAGCGTTTGTTTTTTATTTTATTTTTTACTTGGCATTTAGGTTTAAGTGCATTTGCTTTCAGTGCGGCATGAGAAAAAGTGCATGGCAAAAATACAGAAAGGGATAATATAAAAACTGACTTGGACTGACGCATAATTAAAATGCCAGTGCCATGTGGCTGGTTTGCCACGAAGATAAAACGCAGCCCGGGGAGATCCAAGGCAAAAAACCGAGATGGGGCGGGTCAAAAGTCATTTAAGTGCTCTGCTTCAAGTTTTTTAATTGCAATTATAAAAAACAAAACTTTGTTTAAAATAAACTTTCCTTTTTTTCTCACAATCTCTCCCGGCGCTCGCTTAGCAGCAGAAGCGGATTTATGTATACATTTTATTTTAGCCACTGGCTGACACTAAGTGGCAGGTAATTGAAACTGACCCAGCTCATCATGCGAAAAAGGTCGACGGTGAGCCTGCTTATGTGTCATTGCAAGTTTATGCAGAAAAGGATCTAAAGGATATATTCTCCTCTTCACCAAAGCTGGGCTTAAATGGCTTTTCTATATGGAAACCATCAAAAACTTATAGTAAGCATACTATATCGAAAATTTCTCAAAGCTCCTTTCTATACAGGTACTTGTTAAGCTTTTATATATGACTTTATTAAAATAGAAGTCTAAAAAAATATTGGTGCATTTAATATACATGTGTGGTTGTGCAGTTTTCGCTTACAGCTGTGTTTCAGCAACTGGTGCAGGTGGAGTGCAGTATAAGTGATGGGGATTCTAGGGGAGCGATGATTTGGGAAGAGGGATCTAATAGGGGGACCACATAAAACATATACAGATTGGCTTAAGTATGGTTGGGGATCCAGGGATCCCCCGAAATGATTTTCAAAGGCAAGGCAGTCACAAAGAAACATCTAGAACATTCAACACACAACACAGAAAGAAATAATGGCAAGGCATGGCAACAAACCGATAAAACTTTAAGGAAAAAAACACCTAGAATAATATGGTAAAATATACATAAGTCTTAAAACTCAACTAAGCAAAATGGAATGAAACTTATTTCTTTTGATGTTTTTGGTTTTTTTTTTTTGTTAAAACTTTTGCACGAAAAATGAACAGACCTGGCTTTGATCGAGACGACTTTGCCGCCAACGGGCATATTTTCCTTGACATAAATGGGCCCATAGACCGTATGATCCCAGACGGGCGGATTGTTGGCCCGATCGACCACATCGATCTGTACTTCGACAGTACGCGATAGTGGCGGATAGCCCTTGTCTTGGGCCATGGCCTCTAACTTGTATGTCTCGCGCTGTATTTTATATACATTTCACGATCAATATTATCAAAAATCGTTATCGGTTTTAATTTATATAGTTTTCATTGTTTTATTTTTAATTTTTTTTTATAGTTCAAAATCAAGCATGTCGTTGCAAAAATGACAGACGCGTCGATACGGGTTGGTAAATACGACATTTGTTCAGGAAAAATGCAAAAAACAAAATTATATAATATAGTTGGAGTATTTTTCAACAAATTCTAGAAAAGATACAAAAATTAAAATAGTAAACCAACACCTCTGGTTAGAGAAGTTAAAAATAATGGGAATAAAAACGATAACAGTCATTGAAAGGCCTTTGGCAAAAACTGTTTTCAAATGCAGTGCAAATTATTTTATAGTCTCGACCCTAGCCTTCAAAAAATAAATACCTTCATATGCTAGGATTAATATTTGCAGCATCAAATTTAGGATCATAAATGCTTCAACTAAATAGTAATTTCAAAACAAAACCGGGCTTTGTGCATTTTATAAATACAATTTTCATAGCATACTTTACAGAGTCTGCCGCGCTTATAATTATGTTTTCGATTCGACTATTGCTTTTTAACATTTTTGAACACAGAGTGTAGTTACCTTGTTTCTAGAGCTTACGACTAAACTGCAACCTTGTATGGAGGATTATAATTCAATGCGATATATCATGTTAAAGTAGCGTATTCACCGAATGAAAACCAACACCAAAATTTCATTACGATCCTCACAATATTCCAGGCACTTAGTTAGTGTTGGGATCTTGAGTTTTTGAAGGGTAAGTCACAGATCAGAAAGGAGGAACTGCAAATCCAATGGGTATTATGTGTATGGTGGAGAGAATAAGAGAAAGTCAGTCTTTCATGTTGAGCCTCAGCAAAAAGCAAAATATACCGAGGACATCCGTTGAAAAAAATGCGAAAATATTTGCATCAAAAAAGTTACCAAATTTCGATTCCATTTTAGATCGGTTTTTACACAGATTCCGACTCAGAAATTCAATTTTGATTGCCGAATTTCGTTGAAAGGAAACTGGGGAGAGCTTTTACGATATGCCACCAAAAAGGACCTTTCACATCGCAAAGCTCCCGCCGCATTAACAGAACAGGACCTTATGCTAAAAGTAGTTGAAAGCTTATGCTATGTTAGCCAATGCGTTATTTCTCAAAAATTGTTCTAACTATTGTATGTTAGGGGCTGTTGTTAGACTCGCATTTCAAAGTTCAGTGTTAGGTGTGAGTCGGGTTTTGATTTTGATTTGATTGATGTCTCAATGGCTATACAAACCTTGCCTTAACCGATGTTACAACCGTACCCACAGTGACATTCTCGCGTATGTGAATCGGCCCATAAATGCTCTTATCCCAAATGGGAGGCTTATTGTTCCGATCGACGACATCTAACTCAACGTCGACATCGGCGGCCGAGGGCGGAGTGCCCTTGTCTGAGGCGCTAACCCTCAGGCGATAGCGATCGCGCTGTTGATTGATTGATTGAAGTGAATTTCGATTGAAGCATTGGAGGTGGTAGGTGGTATAGTTTTCAGTTTTGGGGCCAAGTGTTAGCGTTAACAGCGTTAGAACGGGGAGTTAACATTGCAGATTGCAGGGAGTAGTCGAGGCCCGAACCCAAAAGGTTAGCATGGTTACGTTACGTATACGTTTTAGGTTTGTGTATTGGGCATCGTTGACGTTGTATAAATGATTTTGTCAAATCGAGTTTAATTACAATATATGAAACATAAAAAATGAAATATTTAAGAAATTAGGCAGAAATGGAGCGGGAAGAGGGATTAGTACGGGTTACAGCGGTTATTACGAGGTACTGGGAAGGGCGGTTCGCGTAAATGGTTGGAGAATTATGGGTTTCTTTTGACGAGACTATTTCTTGCTCTATTTGAGTGGCCCTACGATGAAGTGAAGTACTCCTTCACGACACTATGTACAACAATGAAGATCAGGACTCTTGGTCCTTGAGTTAGTTTGGTTTGAGGTTAGCTTACAGTTGAAATTTGCGACTTTTAGGGGTTAGCACAGTAACAGAGTTAACGCATAGTGTGCATTACTTACTGGATAACAACCCTAGATCGACGATAATACATTCGATAGAACCGTATTTTGTATATGTAAATATAAATTGGAAATTAAAATGGAAAACATTAAAATGCCTAGATCGTCTGGTCTCTCACACAGGAAATAAGGTAAATAAATGAGTAAAGGTGCAGTTAAAATAAAATACTTCAAGTAATCTCTCTCAATATCCACCGAGTATCTTCTGGGGAAAAATATTCGGGCCACATTTGCCATGGGCATGCAAAATAATACTTTCTCAAAAATACATCATGTTTTGATTACAAAAACATAAACTTCAGCTACGGCAAAAATATATTAAGCTTTCAGCAAGAGACGTTCAAAAATTGCATAGTCTCGACAAAAAGTATTCGTTTTTCTGTTTTCGAGGATATTCTGGGGATAGTATTTCTTATGGGAGGGAAATAAAAATGTGGCACTACTAAATCAAACTACTTATCAAATAAAAAGTATATTTAAATTTGAATTCTTTCAAAATTGATTGGCAACGATGCTCAAAAATATTCGTGATCGTTTGGGGTCTGGGCCCTCGGGGGTTTCCATGTAATTTTCTTAAACCTACGAGCCTATCACCAAAAAAAAGTAAGCAGATTTCGGTTATAAGCGTTTCAATCCCAACCCCTGGCAGGGCTTGCCTTTCTCATTAAGTGTTAGTTGGATTTGTTTCAAAAAATGTTAAAAATCAATTCGCTCTCTTGGCATTCTTTGCTCGTGTTCAGGTTTTCATTTCATAGCCAATGTACGCACTATAAACTAAACAAAAGAATCGTTCGAATCAACTTAAAATATTCGGTATTAGCTGAACGCAGATTTCGCTCGATGTGGCAAAAAAACTTGCACTGCTTGCACTTCAAATTGAACTCCACCTACGACTGTTTTGCGGTCTTGAAAGTACTTTCAATAAGAAACAAAAGAAAGGTGCAGTTTGAAAATGAAACTGAAAAACTCAAACATAAGATAGATTACAAGTCAAGCCGCTTAAAGTCTCTAAGCTCAGTAGATGCTAAGCATCCGCCATTTGTTAGTAAAAAAAAAGATTTTCCTTCTGATCAACAAAAAAGTATAATCGAAAGTAATAGACTTGGTTAGTAGGGTTTAGGCAAACTTATAATCGGGAGAGTTTCGTAACAAAAATGAGTTCTAGCCTCCGATCGGAAAGCAAACACTTACGTCAAGGGGCTTCTTGAGGACGATCCAACCGGATTCGGACTGGATTTCGAAGTACTCCAGGTCGTTGGGGTTGAATGGGGCGGTGAGGCTGTAGACTATGGCTCCATTATTGTCGGCATCCTCATCGGAGGCAGAGACACGCAGGATATTTGTGCCAATGCTGGCGTCCTGTTTCACATTTTCGACGTATTTCTGGAGGAAAGCCATAATAGTTAGAGGATGATTTATTTGTATTTTGTGTAAATACTCACCTGTCGATCGAATAGAGGGGGATTATCGTTCACATCCGTGATTTCCACAGTGAAGGAACAGACTCCCTCCAGGCTGGGATCGCCCTGATCCGTAGCCTTGACTGTGACAGACACGAACTTTCCGTCGTCGCCCTCTCGATCGAAGACCTTGTTAGTGGACACCTCGCCGGTCTCCTCGTCGACGGTGAATTTGGTGCCCTTTTGGTTGGGTTGCTGCACAATCGAGTACTTCACCTGTGGGCCAGAACATGCAAAATTTGCTTAGTGATTGACACAAATTGCGATTAGAGCCGTTGAGGCGTTTGACCTCGACACACGACATGCACTCTGCAGTGCATTGAACTTGGCGGCACGAAAAGAAAATTATGGCTAAATCTCGTCATGAAATCTCTCCACGGATCACACACACATGGTGGTAATTCAATTAGGTGTGGATAACCATGTTGGGGTTGGCCTCAAAACACAAATAGCGTATAATTAATGTGGGTGCAGGACGGTGGGGACATGTAATTAGGGAAGGCATAATCAGAACAGTCCTTGAAGAGCCACTGATGGCGGCAAATTGGTAGAACAAGAATCTGAATCGGTTAATGCGCCAATTAGGTCGATTTGGGCTTTAAGGATATGCATTCTGACCTCCAGTTGCCTCTGTTTTTAACAAAAATACGATTTCTTCTCTCACCTGTCCGTTGACGCCCTTGTCCTCGTCGGTGGCCACAACTTTGATGACCGGACTTCCGTTGGGAGCACCTTCCTCGACCTTGGGATAGTAGGTGCTGCAGTCCTTGAACACGGGCTTATTGTCGTTGACGTCTGTGATGAATACCACCACCACTGCAGTCGAGGTGTGGATGGTCTGATCGCCGTTCACACAGCAGGACCCGTCGTCCATGGCAGTGACGTTCAATTCGTACTTGTCGCGATCCAATGAGATGGCTTTGTTATGCAACCGAATGACACCGGTTATGTCCTCGATGACAAACTGGCCCGAGGAGGTGCCGCCGCCAACGAATCCGAACCGGACGTTGTCTCCGTCCTTGTCGGAGGCCACCACAGTGGTGACCAGAGTATTGGGACCGGCGTTCTCATCCACGTTGGGCGTATATACCTGTTGCGAGAACTTGGGCTCCTCGTCGTTCTTGTTCTTGGTGTAAACTCGAACTGTGGCTGTTCCCGACTTGGCTGGTTCGCCCTTGTCCTTGGCCGTGACCATGAACTCGTAGTAGGCGTTGTTGTTGTCGGCATCCAGTTGCTTGTTGTTCACGATTATTCCATTAGAGTCCACGGCAAAGTGATCATCCGACACCAGGTATTCAATTTCGGCGTTGGAGCCCGAATCAGCGTCCATGGCCTTCACCCGCAGGATGCTAGTTCCCAGAGGAATGTCCTCGTCGACGTTGTGGGCCTGGTAGTCGGGCAGCTCGAATTTGGGGGCATTATCGTTGACATCCGTGACGCGAATGGTGAGCTGAGGAAGAGTTTCTGGGATTAGTTGTGTGTTTTGGGCAGGAATGTGTCTGAAAACTCACGTCCACGGAGGTGGAGAAGCCGCCCGAGTCCTCGGTGGCTGTCACAATCAGAGAGTAGACGTGGGGCTGGCGCAAATCCTCAAAGTCCAACTCCTTGGCCAGCTTGACGATGCCAGAGGTGGGTCCTATGTTGAAGGTGCCGGCTCCTTGGCCCTGGGCCTTCAGGGTGTAGCGGATCTCGCGGTCGGCGAAGGACTTGGCCTTAATCGAAATAATGCTGGAAAGAGCAGAGAAAGAAAAGTTAGTGGAGGGAAATGTAAAGTTTCTTGCATATTTTATGACCATCCTAGGGCCAGTTCAAGCCCTGCATTCGTGTGTGCTTGTCAATCTCTCGACTGCCTTTTGACAGTTGCTTTCCCATTGGAATTTCAATGAAGAAAAACAGACAGCAACCACACATTGCAAAACAAACAAGAGTACGTATGTGGAGGCACATACTTGGCGCAGTCTAGTTCACATTGTTATGCATAACTTTTATTAGCAGCCAAATGAAATTTGCATACTCCGGGGGCGATATGTTTCCCTGGAATTATGACTGCCCGTCCACGACTCCGAGCTTGTTGTTTCAACCTCGGAAAAGGCATTACTCTTATCTAACTCTGAGCACGCAACGATAACAAAACGATAGTAATGATAACATTTCCTAAAAACATCCACCGCCTACTTACTCAGAGTCCTTCTTCTGGTTCTCTGGGATCTCGGCCTCGTAGCTGGGCATGTAGAACTGGGGGGCCCGCTTGCCACCCACAATTGACAGCCGCTCCTCCGGGGTGCTCTGGAACCGGCGGTCGTCCACCTTTCCATTCTGATCCTCGGCCTTCACGTACAGCACGTACTCCATGTCCAGCTGGAACAGATCCGTGCCCCTGGTCCGCACCACGCCCGATCGCTCGTCGACCTCAAATCGTCCGCCGGTTCGGTCGCGGACTATGAAGTAGTGGATGTTGTGATCGGTGTCCGGGTCGCGGGCCTGCAGGGTGAAGACGGGGGTGTTGGGCGGAGCGTTCAGTTGCACCACCGCCTGCATGGGCAGGGGCCGGTTGATGAAGTATGGCGGCTCGTCGTTCACGTCCTTCACCAGGATTATGACGCGCTGGTTGTCCGTGTACTTGATGCCAGCTGAAAGGAGAGACGAGGGCATGAGAAGTTTGTTTTTAATGTTCGGTTTGTTTGTGTTTTGCTTTTTCGGATGGTTTGCCGAAACTTTTGCCTTTGTTATCCCAACTAATGGATAGTGGTTTGGGAGGTATAACAATAGCATGAGAAAGAGGGGCAGAGGGCGAAATATTGCACATACGCCCCCCTTGCTTTGCAATTTAAGAGTCTCCGATTTCAGTTAAGCCATTCAAATGCAATCACCCGGAAAAGCAGTCCTGGCGATGGTCTTTTTGAGCTTTATTGCAACTAGTTCTAGGTTAGCTTCTTATTCTTAAACAAACCCTAATAATTTTAAAACATATTCAGAGTTGGCGGAGTAATCCGCCCATTGAAGCCAACTTGTAATTTCCACTAAACATGCACACGAATATTTTCTGTTACCAAAAAAATGGTTAACGTTGAAAAAAATCAATAAAAGGCCTCGGAGGGAGGGGCTCTGAGTGAAAGGTGAGTGGAGAAGTAATGCAGGGGTCGCTCTGTTTTATTTTCCTTTTTTCGCTTCTGCTGCCTTTGCAAAAAATGTCTGCACCGGAAAATTCCAATCATGTTGTTGTGTGCTCCCTGTTTGTTGTTGTTGGTTAGGGCAAACAAGAAGCGCCAAAAGGGAGGGGCGGCCCCTTAGAAGGGTCGCTTATTAGGGGCGTGTGGATGTCTGTGGGAGTTGGGTGAGTGGGTGGCTGTCGGGCTGGCTGAAGTAGCAGGCAAATAAAGCAGACGATTTACCTGCCACCCCGGGTACCCCAAGAAATTCGAGCGGAGTATAGCTCTACACCCCTTCTATGTAGCTCGAAAGAAGTAAGAAAAGAATAAACCGAATAGGGATGAAGCATGTGTAATTTCTCAAGAGCGGCAAAGTGAATTGCAAACAGGTAGGAGAGGCAAACCCTTGGCCCGAGCAAGCAAATATTGCAATTGAAACAAAGCTGCCGAAAAAACGCTAGGAATTAAGAAGAAATAAGAAGCATCTCCGCTCAACAGATTGCAAAGAAGACGCAGCGGAAAACTTTTCGCAAAATGCACAAGGCAAATGCCATGTTTCGGATTCGGGAGGGCTCCGGGCATAACTTGGCAGTGTTTCTGCTGATTCTTGCCAACTTTTGTTATTTCCCTGCCAGCTTGGCATTGTAACGCTTTTCTATGGCTTATTGTGCTACTGCCAGCAGGTAAAAAACGGCCAGAATAAAGCAAACCCGTCCTATACCCATATATAACTGGAAATTAAAGTAAAATGGACGGAGTTTTATTGTTGGGTGTGCAAGAATGTGTGTGAGTAGCACTAATGTAGAGCGAAGGCAGCAGCCAACATGGCGGATTTCCGTGGCGACAAAGCCACGATGGAAATGGTAGGAAAATGGCCAGGAAAGGGGGAAATGCCTTTTTTGTTCTGGCAGTGAAATTACGAATATGTGTGTGTTGTGGGATTAAAACGGGCAGAGCGGGGAAGATGTTCATTATGAACGGAGTCCTAGCTGTGAATAAATGCGATTTGCGATTAAATAAGCTATGGACTTGAAGCTATAGTAGTATAGTTACATATCCGAGACAGAGAGCACTTCTATTTATTCCCTGAAAATGTTGCAATAATAAGCCATCATCTCCGCGCATACTCATTCCAATTTAATGAAAGTTCTTGCCACATTTGCCCCCTTTTTTGCGACAACCCCCAGAGCTCCTTTATTGCTTCCTCTAGGCGGGCGTGAGCTGCTTTTCTCTTATCAGAAACGCCATATAGCCGTACGTATGCACATTAAGTGTCTGTCACACGCGATGCAAACCGTGGCGGAGAGATCCTTGAGGAGTCAGAGCCATGCAGCTACCATAATACTCGTAATCACTGCCCAGGGATGCCCTGCTCCCCGCAGAACTCCCTTAGAGCCAAAGCCATTGTCATCATAAGCTAGCCGCCAGGGGGATGAGATTAGAGGAGTTGGAGTTCCCGAGTTCCTGGGCCCAGGAGCAGCAAGGGCAGGGCGGCGACCCACCCAGAGGTTACCACTAAATGCAATACCCAAAAGCAGACTGGGGAGGGTTTGTGCCGGCTTTGTCTCCGTTTTCCCGTTTGCATTGCACTTCAGACGGGCTGGGACAACAATGGAGGAACAGGCGAAATATTAAGGAAAAGAAATGCTCTAAATGGCCAATAAAAAAGCTAGAATACTCTATAAAATTTATTTTATTATACACAGTGAAATAATATCAATAAGTTCCCCTCCTTTCATGAGAGAAATGCATAGTCCTTCCCGAAAATAATTCAATTAGATTCACATGTCACACTTCACAAGCCAATCGAGGCTCCTTTTAAAAGGGAATCAAACTTGCAAGTGTGACTCAAGACTCGAGTTCAAAGTTGCTGAAAACTGCTGTGGCTGCACGTAGAGCCAGCCCTCTCTTTCCTATTTGATAGCTCCATCTCTATCCATTCGCCGGGGAAAGGAAACAAAAGTCCGAGAGAAAAAGTGCGAGACTGTCGTCGTGGATAGACAAACAAAGCTGCTTATTGTTTCAATGGCGGCCAAAGTGGGAGATGCTGCACTGGGAGAAAAGAGCAGGAGCTGAAAAGCAGCTGCTCCTCACAGCTCAGACTCATATTTAGGGGATGCGGGTTCATCGTCTGTGGTGGCATCTTCGAGTGGGTGCCAGCTTGAACTTTTCCAGCTCCTCGCCCACAAAGCACCCCATTTTCCCCATTTTTTTTAAAGCGGAAGCTAACGAATCTCGGTGAGGGAGCTCTGCGAGGATAGAAATTGAATTTGTTAGGAAAATTGACGAATGAAACTTGTGCTACGTGCTCTATTAATGTCATTTCTCTCTGGATAAACACAATTTGCGAGTTTACGTTTCGAAAACAGACACTCTAAGCGACCTTTTTACAAATGAAAGTCGAGTCAGGATAAAGCTAAAGCTATAGACTGCAGGATCTATCTTACAAGGAAGCTATAATCGGCAACCAAAAACTTTAACCCGCTCCTCTCGCACAATAGGCTGCTCGGAAAACATACCATCCTTTCCGCAACAAATTATAGAACCATGAACAATTTTTGTTGGTATCAGCCACTCGAAAAATGTTCTCCATTTTTCATCACAATTTAACGGCAACTTAACCTTTATGACTTTGCCAGAGGGACCTTGTGACTGGGGGCCCCCGACATCCGCCGCCACTCCTGATCCCGAACAATTGACACCCCTCGGTGTTCGACATAATCAAGAGGGTCAGAATGTGGTTCGGTTCGGTTCGTGGCTCTCGGCTTGATTAAAATGCAGTGAAGTCGAAACTTTATTCTCCGGCTCAACATCCAGGTACGCGCCCCAAATGAATTTCTTCATTTTCCGCTGCGGTTTGAATGGAAAAAGTTCCTTCGAGGGCGAGTGATAGGGCGGATTGCATAGGGGTTATGCCTCGAATAAATACGTGCAAGAAATACAAGTACAATGTTGAGCAGTTTCCCGCCCCGAAATGTTTTTATGGCTGCTGTAATATTTTCTGGGGCCAGGGGGAAAGAGCTCTCTTTTTTTTACGGCCAAAAGACTTAATGAAGCTGTTAACAATGGATTCCGGGGCGAAGCAAGAAAGTAGCAAAAACCGTGGCCCAATATTGAACATGCTTATTGATTGGAGAAGCAGCCGGGAGCTGAGGCTAATTCGGTCTGAAGTTTTTGCCAAGATTGCTCTGGTGCGGAGTGGCAAGATTCCGCCGAAATGAAAACAGAGGCAGGGATAATCGAATTGGAGAGCTGGGGAAAACTAAGGATCCAATGCAATCGGAGAAAGTGAGCTATGAGAGTTTCCTTTTATTGTAAGCTTTTGATTAATGGGTTTTATTGCACTGTACTAGGCAAACATATATTTTAAATATACTTGAGGTCCAGTTTTAAAGTCAGTTATCCGAAACCGGTATGCTCCTTGGCCGACTAATGAAAACATCTACAAGACACTAAAAATTTGTCTCCGCAAATCAGCCAGCAGATACGCAACCCGAGAGATGCCAGATACGCCAGAGCGCGTGTTCAAGAGCTGCAGCCCCAGCGTGGAGTCCTCAATTTGAGATGTCGTTTATTGAGTCACTTAACAGACTCGCAAATGAGTTAACACCTGGACAGGTGGGACGACGCCAGCGACTGCCGCAGAAGCTGAGGTGCGACAACGAGTTTGCTGCTCACTAGACAGCCGCAGGTTGGGGGCTGAGGTCGGGGAAGGCCTGTCTGCTTTCGAATGCAAAGATATGCAAGGCGGCACACGGAGCAAAATAAAAGTTACAGAAAGACGCGGAGGTGTTTAAATGGGTTACACCCCAAGAAAATAAGTCACTGAATCCTACTGAAGTCTTACAGATTTGTTTAAAATAGCTATAAGCTGCAAGCCTATCTGTGAACTATTTCTCTCAGTGCCAAACTATCTTCTTGCTGTCTCGCAACACCGCGTGGCTGGCAGTTGCCAACAAATTGGCAGTTGCAGATAAAGATAATGTTATGACTTCTGCTGCCTCCGCAGCCACTGACATTTCGCATAAAAACACGCTCCTCATCAGGTGTCATATTTCTCGCGCCGCTTCTGATAAATAAACTTTGAAATTTATAAGCATTTCTGCGCGTCTGCCAAGTCTAATGTTGACACATAAAGCGGGAAACGCCACTTGCCCGGCTTAGGGAGAAGAAACATTGCCTGTCCCCGGCCTTCCATTCAGACACTTTAATTGCCAATTTGAGCCTCCGAGAAAGATGGGAGAAAATATTGCCAACATTAATAAATTAATTTCCACGCGCCGTTGCATGAAGCTGCGACTCAATTAAAATTTGCCCAATCAACTCGGAATTGACTCGAGGAGAAGCATGGCTCATACGCGGGAAAAATTCGAAGAATAAGAAGAACAGTATAATGTGATGAAGAGGCACTGGAGACACTCAAGTCCTTTTAAATCAAAAATAAGGCACACTCTTTAAAAAATCATTTAGATCTTGTTCTACCTGTCTATCCTGCCCAGACTCTGATTTTGCATGCACTAACACACGCCGGCGACTGGGAAAATGAAGTGAAATGGCGCACATGGCGGACATTAAGCGAAAATTAATGAAATTTTCCGATGGCACCTTGCCTCCAGTGTAGACGCAGCTCTGGCGAGCTTTATCATCGGGTTTGCCTGCCATTCTCTGGGGCTGCTCCGCGTCCAATCCGTTGTTATCCGGGGGCTGTCGTGAGCTTGATTGAGTTTGATGGCGATTGTGCTGCGCCAACTGCGCTGCCTTGATTGCAATTTCAGCCATGATGTTCATCGGGCCCTCTCCCTGCCCCGTCGGCGGTGAGATAGCTGGAGGCGGTGCGGCACACCCCCTTGCATACCAATCAGGTGGAGCTGCACCCCCATCTCAGGTGGCAGTCAGTCATTTAAGGCCTCTGGCAGTGGCACGAGACATTAGTTCATTTTTTGCTCCGGCTCCTTCTTTTTTGAGCTCTTAGTTAAGCGCAGGACTTTGGCTTTTGATTGATGAGCCAGCCGAGCAGAAGTTGGCTTTAAGTTTCCACCATAAATTTCACTTTAGTTGTAGTAGTAGTCAGCTGCCAACGGAGTGACATAGAAATGCACTGAACTGTGGGGCATGCCAGATAAAATTATGTGCGGGGTGGTGCACAGAGCGAAATACTATTCTCCGCAAAGTGCTGGTAATAGTTCTGAGTAATGGGAGCCGCATTTCCAGAGAGAGAGAGCAGTTCTAAGCTTTAATATTTACAAAGCAGGCAAGTTTGGGCGCAGGACTTTTCCTCACTGCAGCGGAGAAATATGGTCTGCCCTCGATTTCATTGATTTGATTGTTGGCGGTCCCTTGTGGCGCATAAATCAAACACTCCACGCCACTTCATTAGGAGCTCCCCCAATGTTCCAATCCACCCTGCGCAAAGTTCTGGCCTGGAAAAATTATAGTTTGGCTCATAACCATTACCGCATTTAATATGAATTTTTATGAGCCTTACTTTCCAATAATAATAAGCAGCAGCAGCAACGGCAGCCATAAGAAATAATGTACACACATGCACCATACACCCACACACCCACTCCCAACCATGAAGAAAAGCTCGCGCAGATAGGAAAAGCCCACCAAAGTATGCTATGAAAATTGTAATCATAATCGTAAAGCTTAGCATATATATTCGGGCTACAGCCCGCTGCTGCTGCTGATTTGTGCCTCGCATGTGCGGCATACCAAAGCACAAAAACAAATGGGAAATCTCTGCCTGGCACGCCCACATGCCCCAACACGTCCGCCGCCTGAAATCGAGCCTGTGGAAATTGCTCAAATTAAATGCAAATACCGAAAAATATTTAAATGTTTCAGCGCATTAAGCTATGTAAATTGTTGTCGTTTGCCGTTGTCCGGGGACTGACACGCACTTTCCATTCAATAAAACTGCAACCACACAATGGCACATCAATTTGCACAGCCCACTCACGCTGAGAGGGCCAAAAGGGGCGTGACCGGGTGGCTCGCTGGCTGGCAAGTGTCCAGATCAGGCAACAACATCTGGCATGTTGTCATTAAAGGGCAGCCAGACTGACCCCCAGAACAGCAGAGGGGACACAGCCCACTGGGCTGAAAAGGTCGTGCAATTATGTTGTGGCTTGAATTTATTTCGGCTTTTGAATTTACGAAATTGCGACTTAAGTGGCCTATCGATGGGAATTAAGTGCAAGGATGTCGAAGGAAGCATCTATTTGCTGTGTCGGGAAAGCTCGTCCTTTCATTTGATTCCCATTAAGCACTCGTCACATCCACACACAGTATCAACAATGTCGAGCGCCCCATGAATTCCAGTCGGGCCACCTTCACAGGCGAGAGCATTTTGCATTTTAATGAGTAAACACAGTGGCGCTGACGGGTTGGACAAAGGGGGCCTGGCAGGGCGGGGCAACAAACGAACAGGATGCCCCGTGGAAAAGGTGGCAGGATGGCAGGATGGCAGGATCGCTGGTGTGAATACCGCAACGCTGCATATGCAAAGTGTGATTGGTCGCAGGCGCAAAAAAAGAGTAACTGGCAAGAATATAACAAAAAACGGAAAGCGGCCAGGACTATATCTACTTTTTCCCAATTCCCACATTCACAGCGAATTTTCTGGGGTTTTTGTAGCGCGGTTGGTGAAGTTTAGAGAGGAACGAAAGCCAGAAACAGGCACGAATTTCCACGAACAATTTGTATTTGCGATGTGGAAACAAAATGGCCACTGAACACGGCCAATCCGCAGGATGGTGATGGTGGCCTCCTCCTGGTGGCCAGGCAGCCCCCTCCCTAGGCACACCTGCTGTTTGATTTGTGTTTTCTCACTCAAAAAATAGTCGCTGTTCTTCTGTTTTCGTTTTCATCAAATAGCCAAAGCTGTTAACAACGAAAAACACTGTCCCAAATATGGTTTTCAGTTGTTTTTTCCGCAGCCCTCGCCCCCGGAATGCCACAATTATTTATTTCGCCCGACCAAACATTGTTTATTGATTTTGCTCAGTGAAAGTTTGTTTTGCGATTTTAAATTGTGCAAACTATCAGTGCGAAACAGTCTTTTTTTAAGGCTAAAGAGCAGAGATGCTTCAAATCCCCTGCTTATGCATAGCTCATTTAGTTTATCCCCTTATTTGATTACTTTGTGTGTCTTGCAAAAAATATGCAGTTTCGCCCGACCATATGAAAAATGAATTATTTATTTTAATGCAATTAACTGAAAATAATCTCGCATTTTAATGCGAGAACACCCGACCGCCGAGCTGGCCAGAACATGTGCTTAAAAACGCGTTAAATATTTATGTTTTTGTCCGGCGGTTGACGTTGATGGGTTTGGCTAATTTTGTTAGAACGCCCGGAATCAAATTCATTGACATGCAAAATTTTCACGGATCACTTGGCGCGCCGAACTCGAACGCCTCGCCCAATCGAGTGTGAAGATTTTGTGCGTTAACTTTTCATCAGCCAGCCGGCGTTTATTATGGCGGATAACAACTTCATCGCTCTGGGGCCTGCTAATTGGACCATGACGTGTGTGTTCACTGTAGGGCTGCCACCACAACGCCCACAAGAACACAAATCACGGCCTGCAAACTGCGAGTTGCGAACTGCGAACTGCGAACTACGGTCCCTGTGCAAACTGTGATAAATAACTGCCGCAAGAAAACGTCAAGCAGGAATTGCCAGAGGCCAATTGTAGTCGCATATTTGTGGGCGGTGGGCCACGCCCCGAGCATATCGTTACCCCTTTTTTGCATTGCAAATCGAGTTGCCTGCCTGCCACGCACAGGACGGAGTCCATTTCTCCGGCAGCGCCTCGACTCGACTTCACATTCGTGTGCTTACGGGTTCCGTGTACGGCGGGATCCGTTCGCCCCGCCGTGCCGGGGTATATTGTAATAAACGCAATTTGTATCATGAATTATTACTGCGGCGAACTGGCCGAGCGGATGTGCGGACTCGGCTCGGGAAAGGAAAATGGAAAATATTGTTTCGTGAATGGGTTTGTTAGATACACTTCATTAGGAATTTTGAATAAATTATTTAAGGTGAATAAGCACATCAAAGTAGTTCATCAGAGCTTGTTTTTAGCAACTTTTTTATATAATTATTATACTCTGTTCCAATTATCAAGCAAAGCCAACACAGAACGCATATTCCCTTTCAAAGGTACTCCCCATCTACAGGGACCATAACGAGAACCGAGCCAAGTCCGGCAAACGACGTTTGAAAAAAGAAAACTGGCCAAGAAAAAATGGTATGTGAAATTGCAATGCAAACAAATTGGAAATAAAACACACACCCAACGACCAAACAGAAAAAATGAGCCACAAAAGAAAAACATACTGTGGGTGGGAGAAAGTGTGCAGAAAGAATCCAGGGCCAAGAAGCGGCATTGAAATAAATTTTTAGCATTTAATTTTCCCCAACGCTTGCCGCACAGAGTTTTTTATTAACTCGCTGTTCTGCGAGTCAATATCTTTAGTACTGAGTCGAATATAATGTTTGTGCGCAAATTTATAGAAATAGTTTGAAAGTGAGCTGAGCTGGTGGAGGAAACTAAGCCAATCTGCGGAGATTGGAACTAAAACTTTGGCAACTTAAAGTTGATTCTACGAATCCATGTAAATAATGCGGGCCCCAGGGATGTCCGACAATAAAGCCAGAGCTCAGAAATTTTCTGGCATTCTGACAGCCAAACATTGCTCGTCAAGTTTTCCTATAAAGTATCTATGTGCACTCATATATATATCAAATATGAGGATAAATCTTTCCATCGGAGGGTTGCGTCTCCGCTTGTTTACTTTTGTGCTTTTTCGCAGCCGTCGTCTCTGTTTACTTCATACTTATTATTCCATTTGTCGTTTAGTTTTCTAAGGGTTCTTCTTCCTGTTTTGACTGCTCAAATGGGGCGCCATTATTTATCCCTTGGACGCCATTATGTTTATGTGTTCTGCGTGTGTGTGTTTGTTATTGCACTGGCAGTGGCAGTGGCAGTCGCAGTGCCAGAGCCATAGCCAGAGCCAATACCAGAGCCAGTCGCCAGCAACTAAAAACTACAAAGCAAACAGACTAAGCCGTGCTCCGAGATTTTTGGACGCAGTGCGCCAGCCTCGGTCCAACCTCCCGAATTTCCCGAATGTTCCCATCCGTCTGCTGCTATGGCAACATGGTCGCAATAGACGCCATTTTGTTGCCACATCTCTTTGGTGGAGGTCTGTATCTGTATCCGTGTATCCCTGAACGAGTCTGGTTACGTTCCTGACTCTATAGGCTGCCTTTAGGCAGTTTGGCTTTTCTGGTTTTGCGACTCAGTGTCTGCCTTTCATTCCCTGTCTATTTGTGTTTGAGTTTCTGCTTCAGGTTCAGCTTTGGTTCCTGTTTCTGCTTCTGCTTCTTCTTCTGCCTCTACTCTGGCTCCTGCTCCATGGCCATTTATTTCGTCCCTGTTCTTGTCACTTGTCTACTCCGATTATTCCGTAATTCGAAACTTTTCCGTTTTTTTCCATTGTTTATTGAAGCTTTGACAAAATGGAAATTCCATTAAAGTGTTGAAATTTATTGAATCGATTGCAACATTTTTTCACACTTTGAGAATTGAAATGTCAGGAGCATTAATAGTTAATTGGCAACTTGAAGTGCCGACGAAGGACAGCTTGTATTTTATAAACCAATTTCCCTGACAATGAAAATGTGCATAATGCAAGGATTAAATCGAATATAAGCACTATTGTAATTGTGAGTGGCCCTCGGGGATGACACTGCAGAGATACAAATTAATTCATTTTTTGGATGATTAAACCTTTTCAAATCGTTGCAGTTTCTTTTTCTACAAAGCAACACGATTGTTTTATATTCGTTTTCATGTTTCAGCATTTGTCGCTCAAACAAGCACTTATCTCTCCATCTGAGAATGGCCAAAAGCTGGACATAATTCTGCATTGACAGTTCAATTGAGATTTTCAAAAATTAATTTGTCAACTGGTCCTCATAATGCCCGAAAGACTGTCAATGACAGGTTGGCAAAAACAGAAAGATTGCAATTTAAATGCAATTCCAATTAGATTAGAAACCCCAATCAAATTTACGTCAAAGTGTGGGCTTGGATATTCATTTTTTATTCCTCGCAGGGACTCTTATGCTCCACCTCGTGGCGGGAAGGTTAAATACTTTTGTGTATTCCACGTATATGTACCCGAAATTGGAGCGTCGTTAGCTCGAAGCCTGCTTAATATTCGCGATGCTCGACTGTCACATTGAAAACCTTAACCCACCGTCCGGGATCCCTCGCCATGGAAAATTTATGTAGCGAAACTTTTTTCTAGGCTCCATAATCTCCCTGCTCCCTGCTGCCCCGCGGTTCCACTCGGAATTTAGGCCAAAACACTTCTGAAGCTGGCAGCATGGCGCAGATGTGGGTTGCAGGTTAACAAATTTTAAGGCCTTCAAACCGTGTAAGCTTGTACAGAATGTGACACAAATGGCGCTCGCTGTTGTCTTAAATCCGATGGCCCGAGTTGTGAACTATTCTGGAAACTTTCAATGTCTGAATAAATTAATTTCTTCGTTAGAGGTCGGGACCTTAAAGCTACCAGCAGCCACAAGATATTTCTACGCATGAGAACATGTCGCATTTCAATAATAATTTAGGTATGATGCTCATTACTTATATTAGAAATAAATTAAAACAAAGCCATTGCATGTTGCGCCGGCAATTTCCATAAACCTAATTTAAATAATTTTCATTACGAAGGAAGCTGCCAGTGCCTTTGACTTGCTCCACTCACTAGCTGAGAAGGAAGGAAGGCACATACTTGCATATAAAACATGAAATTAATGCTTAATTAAGCAAGTTCTACCTCCATTACACCCCAGCGTGTGTGTGTGGGCGCTCCTCAAACTCGATTATTTCTGCAAAGGGGCTTCCAAGAAGTTTTCTCGACATAAACTTAAATTCTGATTTTCATAATTTATACACAGACTCAGCCGCAGGCTCTGCCTCAATTTGTGTGGTATTTATCCAGGGTTGCCCTTTTTGGATTGCCGTCTTTGGAGTGCAAGTTTTATGACCACCAGCTGCAGTTTATGGCCCAGAGCGCAGCAAAGTTTCTGTACAGGGTACGGTTCAGGTTCGGCATTGCCGAAAAAGTTTTATCGCAATAAAAGTTGACAATTGCAAATAAAGGGGATAAATGTCGGCCTGGCATACCTTGAAGTTTGATGCTGGGGAACTACACCTGAGATATCGCATAACTTTGCAAGGAATGCCAAGCTGCTCCAGGAGATGTTGCACAGCAAAATACTTAAGGGGCACTCTCCTACCTATTATTGTAAAATGTTTACTGGGCCCTTGAAGCTTCAAGTTCCAAAAATCGACACTCCATATAAATATTTTTCACAAGTCTCCTTAAATTAAAAATTTCTCGCTGTGCATTCAATATTTTTAACGTCCCGCTTTTCTTTTCCTTGTTTGTTTTTTGTCCCGTTCATGCAAGTTTTCATTTTTCATGGTGTGCATAAATTTCATGCCTTTTCCCTTTTACGAAGCCTTGCCTGTGTGTGTGACGGAATGTCAAAGCCTCCCACAACGCACCTCCCTCTTCCCGCCCGCCAACCCTTTTCTTTGGGCAAGATATGCAAGCGAAAAAAAAACGCTGCATACATTTTCGGGCAAAAACAATGCACTAGGACATTTTGAAAGGAACACAAATGCTTGTTTTCAGAGGCGAGTCCTGAATCATTTAGGCCTATTTTTTCATCTTCTCCGCACGCAAAACCCTTCTAGGCTGCTAGGATTTCTGAATACCAAATGGTGCGTATGAAGGAGGGGCCTCCAAAGTCAATTGGTTTTCCATATGATTGCGGGAATGAGGTAAGGAGACTTCTAATTGTTATGAGCCCTTTCCTGTTGGTCTTGTTCCTAGTTCTCGGAAAAGGAAAATATCCCAACCCAACCCTTAGACGTCCGCTCTCCCGAAGAGCACTCGCTCTCTCAAAAGGACATTCTCAAACGCGGAGATTCTCTCGAACTGCGAGGGCGCATGCTCAACAAACTGTTCGAATTTGAATTGTTTCAGGTGTTCTCGTTCCGATTTGAGAAAGCCTTTCTCTCCCGACGCCTCTCCCTTTCTCTAGTGCGCCCCTCGCTAGCAGTCCCCCTTTCCCATTCTGTTTCCTCATGTGTATTAGCGTAGCATTTTAAATGAATGAAAAATATTGTCGTAAATTTCTTGTTCACTTGGGCCGCCTTGCCTTTCTTTGCCCCGCTTCTCGAGCCTCCGCATCCTTGTTCTTTATCCTTTGGCTGGTGCAATGCTTTGTTAAGTGTTTTACATAGTTGGGTTTCCTTTTCCTCCCTCGTCCCCCGTTCCCCATCCCCCGGTGCCTGTTATCTGACCCGTGTGTGCATCCTGGCTGCCTTCTCCCAGAAGCTGCTCATAAATTAACTCAAGGATGCCAGGATACCTTTGAGAGCCCAGAAAATACTGTGCTTGAAAACCTAAATTCCTTCGGTTAACGCTTGAAACACTAAACACCAGTTAAAGTGTCTGGAGCGAGTCCTTTAGTTATAATTTTTCTAAGGATGTCGTCAAGTGGTCTCTGATATCTCATACTGAATCTCAAAAAGTATTGAGGGCTTTGATTATTTCGAGAGTTTTTCGAGTTCAGTCACCTGAAGGACATGACATTTCCATTTCTTTGCGCTTGGCAAATAAATTTTTAATTAATTTTTAGATGCAGCTCTATCAAGTACAAGGAGGGAAAATGAGGGACACTTTCCGAGAAATGGAAATTCTCTGATGATGTGTGAAGGAAAACAGTGCAAATGAAAATCAATTTGATTGAAAAGAACTGCAACATTGATGGAAACAGTTAATTGACTGACAGATGAACAGTCGAGAGGTACCGAGCCCAGAGTTCGTCCACACAATTCCATACTGTCCTCAACAATTAGCGACGGCAATGCGGAAAACTGCAGAGGAGAGCTTCCTCTTTGTTTCCCGTATTTCCGCACTTTTGTTTTTCATTTTTTAACAGCCACTGCTTTAAATGGGACAGTGTGGGCGAGTGGGCTTGTGAATATATTTCAACATTTCATGAACTTGTCCTGGTTGCAACAAGAGCCCGAACTCTGGCGGGGAAGGCTGTCAGTTGGTTGGACTTTTCGCCTCACTCATGTCAGAGTTGGGTGGGGAAATGTGGACGGGAAGTGCGGTTTTTCGGGTTTTCGAGGATTTCGTATTCAGCCCGCACGCCCTCGATTTTAATCCTAACTTGCTTTACAACTGCTCAGTTGATGGCCGACGGGATTTGCAGTTGTTGTTGCGTCAATATTTGCTTATTGCTTGGACTGGCAGTCAATAGGGGGACCTGGTCGAAACAAGTCAGAGGAGGAAGAGTACGAAATGTCCTCCTGTATTTCCAGAGCCGGCTCTCTCTGGCATCGAAGGTAATTGCTTGCCATGTCAACCAAATATTTGAAAAGCAATTTGCAATTTTATCGCAACAAAAGATGCTGCTAACGGAAACACAGAAAAATAGAAGGACATTCGGGTGGAGAAGGACCAGAGAGCACAAAACAGTCAGCAATTTCCCGTGATTTATGTATACGTGTCCAAATTGCAATAAAAACAGCACACACTAAATTATTCAGCCACTCCTAGTTCGGATTCTCTCATCTGAGCCTCGCTTTAAATAGTCTTAAATTATCTTAAATCGAATAATACTTTAACGCACCACAGATTCCTGGAAAACTCATTGAAATAATTCTCTGGATTCTTCAATTAGTCTCGTTTGGCTGACCCAATATCCTCTCCCTTGGCCTATTTGATTTTCCAATTTCCATAATGCGGTATTGTCTGAGCCTCATTATGCAGACGCATTTATTTTTCGGATACCCCATAACCGCCACAGACGCACATAATTATGCACAAAGTGCTGAACAAATTTGTGTGCTAATGTGAAAGATTATTCGAGAGACTGTGGTGGGTTCAATAAATCCCTGCTTAAATGCGGTGAACGCCCTTTAATTGCTCTACCAGCCTGACAATTGACTAATTGGTTGGCCAGATCCTAGCCTCTCTCGTAATGACATCTTCAAAATAGAGACTTACCATTGTGGCCCATGTTGGTGATGATGACCCAGAAGTCAATAGTCTTCTCGGGACCCAGCTCCTCGTAGTCCCACTTCTTCTTGACTCGCACAGCTCCGTTTGTTTCCACCGTCACCCAGGGATTGTCGTCCCGGATCTTGAACGTCTCCTTGTCGGTTTCCTTCTCCAACTGGAAAACGGACTTTCCTTCCGTATCGCCATCGGCTTCCGTGAACTCAATCCTCTTTGTGGGTCTGACGGCCCGGGTAACCCTTCGCTTTTCGCGATGGTGCGAGTGGCTGTTCACCTCGTCGTGCTCCAGGTGCTGCATTATGAAGGACACAGGTTCGGGGGCCAGGAACTCCAAGAGGACCTTAGCGGGCTGGGCACTCAGCAGGCTGGGGTACCTCAGGTCGTGGGCTATGACGTCGATGAGGAGCTCATTGGAGGTCGGCTCTCCAACCAACATTATTTCTCCGGTCTGGGGAACAATGATCACAACGTTGTTGGGGGACTTCAGCCTGTAGGCTATCTTGTCTCCGTCGGCGTCGGTGGCCTCCACCTTTCCCATGATGGCGAATCGCTGGTACGTGATGCTGTTGTTGCTCTCCATGCTGGCTGCCTTCTGGCCGGCGATGGCGAACTTGTAGTCCACGGACTTGAAAATAGGTCTGTTGTCGTTCTCGTCCAGGACAGTGATTTGAATTTTGGAAACTGTCTTGTCCAGGCCGTCCACATCGGAGGCCTCCACCGAGAGGTCGTAGTGAGCCCGCTGCTCGCGATCCAGTGGACGGTTGGTGACCAGCCAGACACCGGACTCATCGTCGCCATCGATTACCAGGGACTTGGCGTTTATTTGCACATTCCGGTTGGCCTTGCGCTCCTGCAGGGCGAAGGCATCTTCTACGTTCCCGTCGATGATCGTGTACCGCACCTTCTTCGGCTTGGCCAATTCCTCCTCCAGGATGGAGCCGCTGAAGGCCTGCATGAGGGGCACTCCCCTGATCCTGGTGCCCGCCGGACTGTTCTCCCTCACCTCGCCGCTGGCGTCCAACAGGGAGCCCGAGAACCGCAGCATGTCGTTGCGGTGCATCACGAACAGCTGCAGGTTGTGGGTGTTGGTCACATTCGGGGTCTGCTCAACGACCACCAGCTGGACCGGACGGTTCACCAGCGGAGAAATGTCCGCCGTGGTCATCACCACTCCGTCGTCGAGCACGGTGAAGTACTTGGAGTAGTCGCTGTCCAGCATGTGGTAGGCGGCGCCCTCAGCGGCGTGGGAGCTGCCGTTTACCTTCACGGGATGGGTCTTGAACTTCTTGATACTAAATCCGGGATAGGTGTCGTGGGGGAGGACCAAGGACATCTCGCTGTGGTGTGAGGGTTTCTCCACTTCGCCGGGACTGCCGGCCAGCATGCGAGCGGCATTTTCCGCGGACAGGCCGGAGAAGGTAGTCTCCTCCTGGGCCAAAATCGATTGCAGGGCTATCAAAAGTATCGCGCAGGTGCACAGATTAAATCTGTTGGTTATGTAATTACGTTGCCTGGGCAGACTCAGGCAACGTCGTGCCGCCATGTTGCTGGGGCACTCTTCAATCCTTTCTATACGAACAATCTCTCTGTGACTTCTTTCGACTGCTTCTGATTCTGTTTCAATTGTGGATTGTACACTTTACGCTGAAGTACTTCATGGGAAGGTTCTCTAGTCCAGGCTACTCGTTTCCACCTTTAATCAATACATTTTGGTGGCATTGGAGTGGGCGGTTGGGCCGAAACCTGAAAGTAGAATGGAAATTGATTTGTGGTTACTCGCAGGATTCATTAAAGGTAAATATTTATGGGCATTGTGCAAAGTTTACGGGTCAATGGAGGTGAATTATTCATTGGGAGGTCAATAAATAGCACTCTAATGGTCCTGAATGGGTTTACGAGTATGCGCGCGTGTACAGGGTTCATGGCTGAGGAAAATTAGCAGGATAATTAAGGGGCAGCAGGGACAGTTGCTGATAAAATCCTTTCCAAATAGCCACGAAACAAAACATGGCCATGTTAAACAAAATCTTGTTTAAAGGAACTCCTTTTCTAACAAACAAAAAGCCATCAATTATTCACTTCCTTCCTCCACGTTCTCTAAAAGGAACGCTCATACAGCCAACATTATTTTCATCACAACGTCACACCCAGCTGAGCCTGAGAAAATTGTCAACTTTCCAGTTTTTAATTGGTATGTGGCATGCAGCAGGAGCAGGAGCAGAAGCAGGAGCAACACCAGCAGACTCACAAAGAACACTGAGAAGGTTGCACAAAGTGAAACTTTTTAATGACATTAGCAAAAATATTTAATATTCAAGAGGAGCAGGGACGGAGAGCGAAATAAGGTCGGCGGCAGCCTGATTCAGTCAAGGACTTTGCACAGGATGTGGGATTTTTGGCTGGTTTTTGATGTCGCCGTGACACGCTCTACATAACGCCTCAACAATTGCATTGTCCTAGGTTCCAGTTAATTCCGGACCTCTCCCGCGAACTTGCGTATTTCCACCCCCTGGAAATGTGCGCCACACATGGCTGGCTGGCTGGCTGGCCTTGAAAAGTAAAAACTTCATTGAGAAAATTATTTTAATTACCCCATGTGCAACACGCCAGGTCTGGTCTGTCAGACCCACTAATCCGACAACAGCACGCACCCTGTAATCTCTCTACCTAAGTTAGGGTAAGTCGAGCCGGAAAACAAAAAAGATTCCCCTTCCTCTTCACGATTTCCCAACAGCTGCGCAGGCGCCGATGACTCTTGGGTTGTTGGCCATTTCCACTGCCTCACCGATGTGTTGACAATGGTTTTATTTGCTTTTTACGCGTTCCTGTCGAACGGGAGGATTTCTGGTCCAACAATTGCCTGACGGCTGCAGGGAGGGGGCTAGTGGCTAATGATCTTATAACTAGCCAGACTTATTATTGGGTGTGACCGGAACTCGTTGACAAATGATTTTTGGTGATTACATGACTTGTTTGCAATGGCATGTGCATTGGGGATAGAACAGGCCAACAATGGCTATGACAAATGGTCGGAACTGCACGTGTGTGTCATCTGTTTCATAGTTTGGAAGCTATAGCCAACTATTACGCCCAGATCCGAATGTCCAACTCACAAATGTTCATTTCTCACCTCATTGGCTTATCGCAGCCGCGGCATCTTAATTGCAATCAGCTATGAAAATGTCCAGCAGCGCCGAGACAGATAATAAAACCTAAAACCCAGCCCGTATCGGCTGTGCGATCTGCTAATCAGTTGACGGGGCTGACTACCAAACAAATTATCGAAATGTCGTCCATTTGCATAACCAGCTCTTCCGTTTTTCGGCTAATAAACCCATAGTTTCGGGGTAACAAGCTGGCTCTGGCCCGGGCCTTATAAATCATCTTCAATTTGTTTGGCAAAGATCTCGACTTTCGGCCACGGCTTCCAGCAAAATAATTTCATTGTCTCTCCTAATTTGATTGGCGGCCAGCTTAGGGCCGCTGACTGCGATTCGTGTTAAAATTCATTTGAAATGGCCCAGTCCGTGATTAATCAAAATACAGTCCGGGTTTTGTCTCCACCGAGTGCCGGATAAAAGCCAAAAAGTTTTCTTCTTTATTTTTCATAGTGTCACTTAATTAAAGGCGAAGATAAAACGCGATACAATGCGCCGAACAGAAACAGCTCCAATGCATAGCTCTACATTTTGGCATAAATGAATATTTGATGCTGGAATTCCGTGTGGCTTCTATTTATTTATTCCAACGTCCAATTGATTGATGCGTCATGGCGGCCAAAGGGCATGCGGCATGCGGGGAGCAGGCGAACAAAACACATAAATGTTTGGAAGCTGCAACGGGGTAGAGTTACACTTTTGTTTGATGAAAACGTATCTCATTGTCTGACACGAGACTGCGGCCGAGAAATCAATCTGACCGACTTTCCCGATAACTTCAGATCTTTCTTGCCAAGACACGCCCCCTCAGAGCATCACATTGGGCTTTCCCCACATTAAAGTCATTTAAAATCGATTTAAAATCAACGCCAGCAGACCACCTGCCGCGCGACAGCCCCAAGAACTTCAATTCCGGAGAGACAGAGGTCCGCGATCGAGCTCAGGGCGTTGTCTGCCCGCCGGTTTATGGTTTATTAAATTTTTAACTGCCAGCAACAGATTTTAACAAGTTTCGGTTTCAGTAGCGAAGCTCGTAAAAGAGCGAGCCTGCTGCATAAATTACTTTTTAGGGCTGTCCTAAAAATACACTCTTGGCCCTGGAGAGAATGCCAACAAAATGTTGCCTAATGAAGCTTTAATTGTCGCCGATATATTTGCTTTCTTTTCGGACCTCCTCCCCGCTGTTTCCGTTTTCAGGGGGACACTTTATTGATTTCTCCTGTGGATATCGCCCAATCGCATGCAATTAAAATTCACATTTCCATATTTTATTTACACAATCGTCACCCGCACAAACAAGAGTTGACGTTGTATTTGAACTGACGGTTTCTTTCACGCTCTGAGCCCGATTGTACGGCCGATTTCAATTTTTTTCTTTGTTTCGGTGTTCGTGGCAAAGAGAATATTGAATTTCCCCAATCAACTTTATTAAATAATGGTTATTAAATGTTTTTTAATGGCCAATAAATGGCTTTGGCCAAAGAGTGAACAGATTGGTAATAAAAGGAAACGTTTTTGCGCCCTGGCCCTGGTCTATGAAAAACGCCATGAATATCTATTGAAAAATATACACATGTATGTCTGTTAGCAGTAGTAGGGTCAAATAGTTTCCCTAATTCCTAAAAAAACATATTGAATTATACATTTTTTTAAGCGGAACTGCGGGCAACCCCTCGCATGCAAATGAGGAACTAAACGGGAGCTCCAGACAAAAGATAAACCCTAATGGAACCCTAGTGAAGGGCTCGCAACTCCTCGTGTGGATGGTCCACTTTATCAGAGGCGATGAGGCATTCGCATCGGGGCATTGAGATTTTTATTATTGTGCCACCAGCGCGTGGCACTCGAAACAACAATGGCACACAGTCGCCCTCAGGTAAAAAATTTGAAAATGAATAGAACGCCAGGCGGAGGGGTGAGCGCTCTTCGGTTTCTGGTTTGATTTGCTGCCACTGGGAGGGTCGGAATTCTGGTTTGGCCCTCCTCTCAATGTATCCGGCAGTGGAAACAGAGTAGATGCCACAAGCAGGGCCGATTTTGTTTTACGTTTCGGCTCTAAACCAGCCGGGCTGCCAACATCCGACAGGACACGGCAGACAAAGTGCTTCATCAAATATGAAAAAGGCCGTCCAGCCAAGAGGGGAGACAAATGGAAGGCCCTGCCAAAAATTGTCAACCACACAGAGGGGCCCTCTTACTTTCTGGGTGACAATGAAAAATTGAGCAGACAATGATTAATTGGCTCGCTCCCGGTTGTTTTGCTATTTAAATTGAGGTCGGGCGGGCGCAGTCTCGAGAAGAAATTCCCGTGAAATCAGCTGAAACCCATTAAATCGGAGAGTCCTGCGCGTATTTATGGCCTGTCAACACTTTCGCGAAAGGATGGCGAGCAGAAAATGACTCTGCCATGCAAATATCGCATCGCCTGCGCTGAGGTTTCTGGGCCCCTGGCTATTGTCTGAGACGGAGTCATAAATAAAGTCATTACGCACTCGCTGGTTATTTATACTTCCAGCCCGCTTTTTTTCTTGCCATGCGCCAAAGGATTTCTTGCCGGCAGACAATGCACTGGGAAAATATTTGCATATCAGAGGGGCCCGCCCGGTTGCCTTCGGAAGAAGGGTAAACAAAAACACGGTAGCCAGGTAGAAGGAGGAGAGCGTGCACACACTACAGGTAAGAGCAACCTGATACTCTCCTCCTCCTGGCCGACAAGAAATTATGTGTTAACTCATGGGCAGCGTTTGGTGACACGCCCCTCCAGACCTCAAGAGCCCAGGTCCTCAAGACCTCTAGACTCATTGGTCCGCTGGAAAAAACCTGCACTGCCAACTGGAGTTTAGCGATAATGATAACTCAGGTAGGTGATCACAAAAGCGGTTGGCCAAGAGGGAGTGGAGTGGCCTCAAATGATGATGGCTCGGTTGTAATCATAGCTGAAGTGCCTGCACTGGCAGAAACTCTTCTCCCATCCTATTGACGGCTAAAATATCAACCAATCATGGCCAATAATAATTAGCTTCCCTAGCTCAGCAGATATCACCAATCTAATTCCCAATGAAAACAAATCGCATTTTCCCGTATTTACAATAGTTTCCTCCACCGGCCAGGCCAGGACAATTGGCCATTATAATGTCATTAACTGGCTAGCTGGGGGCATCGAAGACTCCGCTTTGACCGCTCCGTGCCGTGTAATAACCATTTTAGTCGATCAAAGGTGCTCTGTGCCTCACGGCACTCCGAATATTGGCAAAGCTTGTAAGCAATTAAATGTAGGGCCTTCTGCAGGCCCGAGCCCTGTCCGCTTCCAGGAATTCTCCAAGGAGAAATTAACTTTTTATTCGCCTCACTACTCACTACCGTTCGGTGCGATGCGAACGCCTGGAAGGTGTTGAATAGAGGTAGCGCCTTAATTAAATTTTCAGACTTTTGTCTGGCGTTTTGCGATGCGGAGCGTTGCGGTGTGTTTTGCGTGTACAAGAGAATTCTTCGACAAGCCATTAAAGGGGCTGCACCAGGGGGTACTGCGACTGATGGGGATGGCAGTGCAGGTTTCGGAGCTGCCAGTTGCTGATTACTTTTATTTGGAAGAGACGATTAAGCAATTTTGTGTGTTTGGATTAACGTGGCGTTCTGCATGCAATGGTTGAATGGAGGACTTGGGAGAGACTGGGACATACCCCAAACTGGAGCTCTGAAAATCATTCTTAATTAGAAACTTGCTACGATTTGTTACAGTTTCTGCAGCTGGCCAACTTCAAACACACCTTGCTATACCACTTTGTTAGGAAGCGAGTAACAAGGCTTCGGACACTATTCCTGCTAACGAGAAATGTTCAACAATGGAACTGAATTAAGCATGAAATGTGCCAAAAACTTATGAGTTGCTAGCAGCAGCAACTAAACACACACAGCCAAGCAACAAGGCATGTTGGCAGACTGCCAGCCAGTCCACAGCCCGTGCCTGTCCGACCGGGGGAGGCAGGGAAGTGCCGTCCACCCCGCCAGGCCCTCCTTTCGTCACCTTCCGCTGCACTTCCGGCTTCATCGCCGGCACAAAAAGTGCAATGCTCTAAAATTGAATTAAACAAAACGAGAAAAATAAATAGAGCCCTACGACAAAAAAAGAACAGGGCCACACAACACAAAACAGCAGTGTGGAGCGTGTAAATCGCAATCGATGAGGGGGGATGGGTGCAACAAAATCAATTCAAAGGTGAACGAGGGTGCCGCAGTACAGTGACCGTCATAGGCGAGAGGCCATTCAACTCGCACGCTTTGCGTAACAGGGGGATGTTGCAAATATTCAGAATGTAGCACCAAGGTTAAATATTTGCATTTGTTTTGCAGGGCAGCGTGTTGCACTCGTGTTCTGTTGTCCGGCGACTGCTGGCGGAGACTGTGTGCCACATTTCGAGCGGCGACACTTTAATACCCAAAAGCCTCGAACGCTAATTAAATTGAGACTCAATCCGCGGCACGAATGGGCGAACGGGGACGGGAATTAATTGGAAAGCATTTTCCAATCGGGCCAAACAATAACAGCGGTGTAGAAGCCCCCCAAGTGGGGATAATACGGCGATTGAAACACCTAAATAAATAGCAGATGCAGGATAAAGCCCGAGGGAGATGGCCCGGTGTGTCCGGGGTGTGTTTGTATTTCTGTTGAACGCGAGTGGATGCAACATCAATTCGAGCCAGAAATATTAACAAAATATTGTTGTATCGCCCGAGTAAATAATACATTTTGCTTATTACACTAATTTATACAAACTGGCATTATTTATTCCATGGGATATGAGTTAGACAGGGAGTTGAAACATTTTAATTTGGAAATAAAACACTACTATTGTTCGGATGCTTTCTGATTATAATCTTTTGATTTGACAATTGCAATAACACTTCCTATGTGCCCCGAAGAATTAATCGATTCTTATTGTCTGACATTCTTAACGCCCCGGCCCCTGTCTCCATTCCGGCCCGTATTCCTCCACGTATTTATGCGCAGTCACGTTGCCACCGTCGCGTAGCTCTCCTTTTGTTGGTGCTGCGGCTGCCCTGAATGAATTTTACATTTTTATAGCGCCCGGCCGCAGCACCCTCCTTCCTGCGAGCGAATTGTGGATCACCCTCGTGTTCGTACATCTGCATTTTTTTGTTTTCCTGCAGATTTGTCACAAGTATTGCCGTACACGCCGCACCATTCCCATTTTATTTTTTTGCCATTTGTCGTCACCACCCTCAGCTGCCCACCCTCCGAAAGTCTATTCCGTTGTGTTATTCCACTGAAATTAATTCTGTGCAGTGTTCTGACCAATCTATTAAATCCAAGACCTACAAAAGTCAAGGCCCTGCAGACAGAGAAACATTTGGATTGGATTGGATGGATTTTAAAATCAGATATTCTATCTTTTTCGCAGTGTATCCTTGCTTTTGTGCAATAAAAAGGATGCGATGCGCGAGCGCACACACATAAATATCCCTGGGACACACTCACACACACATAGCCAGTCGCCATTCGCCATCATGTGAGTAGACGATGCCGGAACTGTTGTCAAAGGAGGAAGTGGAGTGGCCAAAGGGGGTCGAAGAACACACAGAGTGTCTGAGCGAGGGAGAGGGATTCTCCAGCCAGTGAACAGAGAACAACCGCAGTAGCAACCGGCGAAGAGGGCAATCACCCGACCCGAGACATCGGATCGCAGACTATGATTTTTGCTTGGGGTTGCAATTCCTATTGATTTTCCGTTGTTTCTGTTGCCTGATGTCGCTTCTGCCACTGCTGCCGCCTCTTCTGCAGTGCGGCAAAAGTTTCAAAAAGATTTAAGAAACTCCCAACTCCGGATCTGCCTCTGGTTAAATTAAATCCCCTGGCCAAGTGGACTCAGCTTCTTTGCGTTTGCCACCCGCAGCTGCGACTTCGGCTCCAATTTGTTGCAAGTGCCACTTGACAGAAAATAAACTAACCCAGTGCACATCACCATTTGACACAGTATGCAGATTAGCAGCTTATGGCTTAGCCTCTCCCTAAAGCCACTCTGCACTCTCCACTCAAGATTGATTGATTGTCAAGTGGTTGCAAGTGGGTGGCTGCTCCGGCCAGCCCTCGGAGGGCTGCAGCTTGCCCCACAATGCCAGGGAAAATGCAATTATTCACAATATGAGTTGTCCTAAGCTTATTAGAGGTTATAAGCTTAGCCCACAGGGACTGCGGGGCTCTAGAGCTGACTCCAGATACTTGATATCTGGCCGAAGGTACTCTATTTGTTCAGGCAAGTCTAAGTGATTCATTGTCTTATTGCCGGCATTGCTGGACAAACATTTTGGTTGGTAATTAGGGTCTTAGGTATTGTGTTTAGAAGCCTAATTAATTAACCAGTTGTTTAGAATAGATTCCATTCCAATATGGTAATTACAGAGCTTCGCTTCAAGAGTTTAAATCTCTCGTTTCTGGCGGGGTGTCTGCATTTAATTGCTGTTGCCAGCTAATAAATTTTAATTGTCCTCAATTAGCAACGGAATGCAGTGGAAAATACGGTCTGCGATGGGAAGCCGAAGCCGGGGCTGCAAGTTGCAACTCTTCTGTGCAGGCCTTCGCCGGCAATCAAACACATTATTTTTTGTGGCCGCCCTCGCCAGAAGGTTGTTTTGCATACCCATTCCATTTGAAATGACATATTCTGCCGGGCCACTCGAAGAGAAGTGCGGAGCGCCTCAATAATGGCAAGGGGCATGCACTCAAAGCGGCACATTTGACCCAGACCAGAAGACGATTCCCGAGTTGCAGGCGGACTGCCCAAGATGACCCTTCTTTTTCCACGCAGGTCTCACACATGCTGCTCATATGTGCGAACCGAAACGAATGCATTAAGCAGAAATTTCATTCATAAAGATTTCATTTCATTTGCCTCCTCAAAGAGACCACAAGGCGTTGGCCTGGACCAGTGAGGCTGTCTGGCAGAGGAGTCCCAGCCGAAGAATATTTATTACCCAGGGGCGTAGGTAGACTTTGGTGAGCTGCCCATTGCAATGGCTGCCTTAAAACTGAATAAAATTCGAACCTTTATGGAATTCAAACACTCCCGACTCCCATGCCGCACTCAAATTGGAGAAACTCCAAGGAAAATGCAATAAATGTGAAATTGTTTTAATATTTGCCACACTCGAATGCCGGGCATGCAAATTCATTGAATGCTGAACATTCTCAATTTCGCAATTCGCCTTGCTGCAGCTCGGGGAATGTAAACATGGACAGCAACGAAATTATTTTGTACACCGAATGACGGGGACGTGCGTGGAGGACTCCCCTCGCCATCGCCCTCGCCGGGTTAGGGTTCAAACAAATTGCTTGCGACTCTGCGTCTTGGCGGACCTTGACTTGTCGCTTGAGTGGAAAATTGCAGCAGGAGGAAATTGAGGTTGAAATTGATAATTTTAGCCTTTCTGGCATGTCCGCTGGAAGCTGAGCCTGGACAGAGCCGCCGGTCTGGCACTAAAGGTGCCGAAAAAAATTAATTGAAAATGCTCTACGCGGCCGGGAAGGAGGAAGTCACCAATCTCCCGCTCCGATCTATCTTTCGTTTATTATTTTCACTTTGCATAAGCAGAAAAAGCAGCTTTGTCCGGCTGCTTTGCTTTCAATTCAACCGCAAAGCAATCTCAATCAATCTCGATAGTTATTGACCTGCCCCCTGCCTAAGAGTCCAATATTTCACGTGCTTTTTTCGCTTCTCGCGCCGCCGCCGCCATCGATCAATGAATTTTGTGTTTTTTCCCCCCATTTCTTGCAACATCTTCGACGGCGGCGGCGGGTTTCGACCGCAATAAGTCAAATACGAGGCCAGCGAGCTTCATTATGTTCCAAGCCCAACCGCAGAAGGGAGCGAACCTCTTCGGGCCAATAACAAAAAGCAGCTAAGGCAGCCAAGCAGCCAAAGCAGCCAAAACAACATCGGCAACATCTAGTCTTGGCCCCCAAATGGCAAGAACAATGCAGCGCAGATAAGTCAATTATATTGACTTGGCCAAGAACTCTTTGAGGCTGTCTGGTGCTTTTAAGGTGGCAGGCAGCTTTTTGCTGCTCCTCTCACAATTCCCACAGTTGAAAGTCAACGTCACCGCCACGGCTCGTCTTGAGTTTCGTTTTTTCTTCAGTTTTGGCTCGAACCAAGGCGATAAAATCAACGCTGTCAATGGAAGAGTGGTAGGAAGTGGGCCAAGACCTCTTGAAACCAGTGATCTGAAGACTCTTATAAAATAATAACTCTAGAATGAGTTAAGCAAATGATATATCCTTAAAAATGCCATTATTTATTTCATTTGAATATTTCATTTATGGCCAAGTTTTATTGCCATTTTGGCCATCTTTTAACCACAGTTATTGGCCTATACTCTGCCTGCAAAACCTCTTTCGGCCAGACGGTGTTTTATTATTTTCTGACTGGCACGTAGATTTATACTCATATTTATTTTTTCCTCTTATTTAATTCTTTCGAATTATGTATCATCTTTGGGCCGCTTGGAGCTTCGGGTTTTTGTTTTTGGCCCCAAGCCTTTGTTTTTGTGTAGACGCAATTTTCTGATTACATTATTGCTCGCAAATTGCTAGATTATAGTGTGCTCGTTGTCCGCAAATTATGGCGGTTATTATTGACTGACAAATTATAGTTATTAGTTTTTCATCGTTTTCAATAAAATGGAAATGCTCTTCTACGGCCAATTTTGCGCCTTAATATGTGAGAAAGATCGATTAGGGTCGAAAGGAGTTATTTTTGGTAATACATGGGACATGAAGCTAAACGAAACATTTAGCTAATGGGGAGTTTGCAGTGCTGGGAGTGCAAATAATAGTCATCTCTGCGTCGGATTTTCCTGAAATCGCCTTTGTTTATCTCCGAGATACTGTATCTGAAAGCCCTCCTTTCTCTGAGCCAAGATAATTCGATTTCAGCCATTTCACCCTTCATTGCTTTTTTCCAGCCCGCCGCGACAAAGCAAACATGAAAGCGGAGACTAGGAAACCGGCAGAAAGGCGCAGAAAGCAAGTGCCGAGGAACAAGTGCACCCACATGGCGGCAATCCTGCAGAGAAAGAGCGCGAACAATACAGAGAAAGTCCTCCGGAGAGTTGGCCAAAAATCTGCAAAGCCCGGAGAGCACTCTCGGGGCTCTCTCCGAGTCCCTGCAAAAAAACCAACCCCCCGCCAGCTTTGCAGAGCGCTGCCAATTTTCCTAGAGGAAAACTATGTGGAGTACTACGAGCTCGTATTTTCGCTGATAAGCGGCAGCCGCTATTTGGGGGGTCGTCCTGGGGGGCGCACCAGGAGCACGACCAGGACATAATTGTAGCTCCAGACGAACGGAACGGGAGAGAGAGACGGACGGACGGCGAGCAAGCAACGGGGAGTCGGGGCGAATCGATCGATTTTTCATGCTCCCCAAAAACAGAGCGGGAGCTACGGCTAAAAAGAAATTGCTGCATACGCACAGGAGCTATAGAGCCCAGCGGCTTCTCGGGCTGGGGCTCTGCTCTCCTGCACATGTGTATGGGTGTACTGGTGTAGTGGTGTGTGCGGCGTGTATGTATATGTCTAAGGTGTGTTAACCTCAAATGCTCCACACACACACACACTCTTAGGCAAAGAACGCAAATCAAGTGGGTTTTCTTAAAAAATCTAAATAAAATTAAAGAAACAAATGTTCGGAAATCCAATTCGTAATTAAAAATAATAATATCCATTTCAGAGGATGTTTTTTCACTGTCTATCTTATAGTTTATTTGCGAAAAAGAACTTGAAACAAGTCTATTATTTATTCACTTTTCATCAAGAAATGGTTGCTCATTCCATAAATTAATAAATTATTTAATTCCAGCTTACTTTTTGAATCCTTTTAGTTAGTTCTTTGCCGCAATTATGCTTTTTGTTAAAAACTTCAGCTACTAATCCCAATTATTGATTTTCGGCGAACGCTGTTCTGGCCACAATAATTCTTTGGTTTTTGTTTAAACTGAAAACCCGGCAAGGTTTCTGTTTTATTTAGTTTCAGACTCCATCAGCACGTTTTACATTTACATGGACACTAAACGCTTTCAGATATTGCACTAATACATATACTAGTATATGCATTTATTTTCCTCTGGTATATGTTATATTTCATAGACCCTTGGACAGGATTTCCACCGTTTGCGGTTGGAGGGGGGCAGGCAGGGGAATTCGCACGAGCTTTCTGTGTTGGACTTTCTCGTTACCGAATTTATTTAAATTATTTTCGCTGTGCCCATTTCCCAAATACACACACTCACGCACTCAAACACGCGACGCGAGACACGCACACAGACAGAGCAACGTATACAACTTTTCACTGCGCCTATGTACTCGGGGGGGATGGGCGGGTGGTGTCGGCGAATGTGTGTTGGTGTGTCTCTGTATATCCTGTATATCCTTTGGCGCGGACCGAACCGAACACACCAGGTCTGGAGAAAGCGACGTTGTCGTCCTTCCACGAGCAACTCAATCGACACAATGAGTTCAGAGCGTATTGGAAAAGTCCTCACAACCGCCGAGAGCGAGCGCTGTCTAGGCTAACCGACTTTTCCACCACCAAGCCACACATGGAACCCATGCTCTGTGTCTCTGAGTGGGCGCAGAGAGAGCCCTGTCTGTCGGCTGTCGGCTGGCAGTGGGAAACCCCAGCGGGAGAAAGGGAAACTCTCTCCGCGAGCGAAGGAACAATTCTCCCGGCGAGAGTTTTCCCCGAATCATATGTTTTGCATCCTATGCGAAAAATATAGTCAGCCTACCCAGATTCCATCTCCTCCCAGACCGCAGTTGGAACTTCCTGACTTCCTGCGTTTCGTTTATAGCTAGCCTGCCAGCCGCAGCCGGGCTGGCTGTGACTTCTTCCTCAGCCGAGTGTTCCCCCCGCGTTTTGGCCAATAGGTGTTGCTGCCCTATCTGTATTTGTGTAATATCCTGTAGTTTCACGAGTTTCCGTTACACCCTATGTGGTTCTTCTATGGCTGTGATGGCTTTGGCTTTGAGGGTTTTGGAAAAGTGATGCTCGAATGATGAGTGCCAGTGGGTGGTTGTGCCAGTTGTGGATTGCAACGGCAACGGCAAAGTTTCTAGTAATTCAAGAAACAGGTTTAGGATTCAGGATAAGGAATACAGGACTGTTAAAAGGACATAAAGCGAAGAAAATGAATTGCGAATGAAATGGTGTTGATATTATAGACTTCCTTAAGACCGGTCCGATCGTAACTTATGGAGTTTAAGCTCATTTCTGGCAATTGCAAATGTTATTGGCCAATTCCGGCCGAAAATCGCGACACACCCATTTTTAGTGGCCATCATAAAAATAAAGTCAGGAGGAATAAATCAAATCTGCAGCAAGTAGCAAGCAGCCAGCCAAGCAGGAGCAAATGCTATGCAAGAGCCATAAATACTCATTTTGCATGAATGAGAAAATAAAATGAAATTTGCATTCGACTGCACACGACGACGACTACGTCGAGGAGCAGGACCAGAACCAGGACTAGAGTCAGGACGAAAATTATTTGCCTGCAATACACAGTTATTTAAGGTTGGAGCCGACAGTTATGCACACAATAAACGCCGCGGAGTTCGTGAATTTGGCATGAGCAGCCCGAAGGACGCAACAGGAAGTTAGCCAAAAACAAAAATATAAAACGCCAGGAAGAAAAAACAAAAACTTAAGACGTAGGAAGGAAGCACGCAAAATGCGCGCCATATGATCGGGTAAACAGAGGGGTTGGGGGAACAGGACACGAAAAACAGAGAGCTACGAAATGGGAACACGTCAAGTGGGAAATGCGAGGGAACTCACAAACACACGCTACTTCTAGGACAGAGGACCCCCAAAAAAAATGGAGAGGCTGCGTTGTTTACAAGACTTCACACACACACAAGGAGACTCACACACACACTGACTCTCACACACACACACGGAAGCGAAAGAGAGTTACCGTTAGACGAACCACACGCGTTTTCCAATTGGAATTGAAATTTGAACAGCGACGGAGCTTAAAATTGAAAACACACCGAACGCGAAGCCAGCAAACGGAAGTCTGAGTGGAGCTCTGAAACATTATATCCAAGGAGCGGTCTTCGGCGGAATGAAACGGAAACGAAACACATCCCCTACGACCCTACCCAGCCTGAGAGAGAGAGAGCCCCTAGAGGGGGTGCACAGGGTTGCAGGAACTGGGGGGAATGCAATTTTCGCGGGCAGGCCGAAGAAGCCCCGGATTAGGGGGACCCCCGTTCACGAATTTCTGTAATTAAGCGGCCAGCAAAGCGTGAGATGGAGGGACGGAACGGGGGCGGTAAATGGGGTAAGGCGGACGGGGGTGGAGGCCATCGAGCAAGGGGATAAGGCAGTTTTAATTTCAAATTAAAAAGAAGGCCAATTAATTAACCAAGAGAGTCGGATTTAAAACGGAAAGTCGCCGGAAAGGGTTGATGAGGATGGTGACTCGGTTGACAGGTGACAGAGGTGGGCCAAAGGGGGCTGTATCCCTAACACGAAAGTTGTGTTAAAAGTTTTCAACCAAAAGCGGGTAAAACTTATTTCCCAAGAAATGCAATATAATTGTTTGACAGTTTCCGCAATAAGTTCCCCGGGAAACAAATTGATTGGAAATGGCTTGATAATTTTTGGGGATTTGGATGGAAGTAATTTTAAACTTTCATTTTAAGAAAACCACTCGAATTAACTAAGCCTTATACAAATGGAAATCGTTCTTCAACATTGCTTCACGCATTCTAGTCATAATATAGACATCACAAAGTTAATGAGTTCCACTGCCGCATTTTTATTATTATTTTTTGTTAAATTTGTTCATGCCGATTGTTGAAGATTCAATTTGTTTCCTTCCATAAATCTCAGTCTAGACACTTTTACGTTTAAGCTGAAAACTTTTGCAATCCACACCACAAATAGTAGGCTACCCCACAGATCCATCAACTTTTCATTTCTTTCGATTTTTTCGCAACTTCCCTTTAATATTTTGTATTTACATTCAGGGGCTAGATTTTTGTGAATATTTAGAGCGTATTTCATATTCATTGCGCGTTTTTTGGTTTTATTAGAGCCAGCACTCTCAACAAAACAAACAGTGGCCAAATCTCCCCGAAAATGTTTACATTTGGGGGGAAGGTTGAGCTGTTTCTTTGGTTTTTGGTCGATAATTTTTTGTTTTGCGTTTTCTCGGCATAATTTCGCTCATTAAAATTCCATAAAACGAGTCGAGAGCCGGCAACGGAATATAATTGCTTTCCATTCTTGATTGCATCGCGTGCTCGATAAGAATTGATTGGATTGTATCGGATTTGATGCGAGCGAGCCACATCTCTCACCTCGCGCCAATTAAAAGGTTCTCAAGTTGCCTCGTCTCGTGTCGGTTGCCCTCTTGCCTTTCGAGACACGAATATCCTCCCCATGCCGCTTCCTTAGGTTGTCTCAACATTTGGTCACACATTGCCGGCACATGTTTGCTTTATGAGTTATTCCCCTGAAAATTTTGAAACAAAAAGACGAGCATATGGGCCGGCAGACGCCCTCGCCCTTATAAAAGGTTCAATATCGTTGGGCTCAGTTGACCTTTCCTGGGAGCGGGGATTGTAAACTGACAGAGGCCAGGGCCACGCATGCGCACACTCTCCTGCTTTTTTAAATTTTTATTATTTTGACTTTATCAAATTGTGCTTAATCCCGCTCATCCGAATGGGAAACATGTCCGGGCTGGTAATGATGATGACATTATTGGCTGCAGACCAGCATCTTTCGGTGCGGTTGCGGCTTTGCGGCTTGTGATCGCATTATTGTATATAATTACAGGGTCTGGGAGCTGAACCCAAACAAAACACAGAGCCAATCATCAACGCAGCAGTAGTTTTTATGTCAGCAACAGCTGCCACTTGGTTCTCCACTTTTTAGTGCATTTTTATGTCACTATAAGTTGAGCGCAACAATTTCGTTTTAGTGCGCTTCATTTGTCGCTCTGTTGTGACATTTGTTTCATTTGTCATCGGTTCATTAGTCATCAAAGGACCTGCCCGGACACTCCCTGTCATTCGATATGTGTCGATATCAAGGGAGTAGTGTCTAATTTATGTTCCTCCAGCGACACCTAAGGGGAGAGGCAATTAAACTGCGTGGGACTCAAAATAAAACTATTGTTGAATCCAAAGGGAAGTATGACGAACTTGAAAGAGTTGGGGAACGCTTTGTGGGAAAAGTAATACAATTAGCCTGCAATTTATTATATAGTTTATCTTTAAAAATAGTTTTAATCTTTTGAAATTAGCTCTCTGTTTTTGATGCCTGCGCCAGTTTGCCTTTGTGTTTCAAGACTCATCATATTCCTGTGAAAACAATGTCTTACCATGTTTCCCGCGGTTTTAGACACGTTTCTGACCAGGTTGCACAGGAACTGACATGGCCTGTATCTCCTCCTCATCGCCAAGGACTTGGCACAAGAACACAGGACCCGTCATCAACTGAACTTCTCTCATTGAGTAAGCGAAAGGCATTGCACGGCAGTGATGCCAAATGAAATAAAATTAGCTGCGATTTATTTCAAAATTTAACTAAATAGTTGCAGGACTAGGCACTTTTAGCCAGAAACTGCCAAGTGGGTGTTCTCAGCTACAGTTCAAGAAGACAACCTAAAGGCTTCACAGCTCTACTTTTTCATCCAGTGGTTGCCTTTGAACTCGAGTCACGTTTCCATCCGACCATTACCCCTCTCTCCTGGAGGTTCTAACTTTGAGTCCTGGTCCTCGAGATCCTGGCTACTCTGGCTAAGAATTTTTGCGACCACATGACATCATTCAAGTGTCGCAATTTGATGGCACATTTCGTTAATGCCAACCTCGTTACACATTTATACAAACTCCACCACGGAGTATCTTATTCCGTTGCTTATTATTTTTAAAGCCTTCGTTACATGTCAAAATGTCCGCTCGTAAGTCCAAAAGGATATCCACACCGTTGAAAATATAAGAAGCGCCAGGAGACACTATTATTTTGAGATTCGAGCCAGCAGAATCGCGAGTAATAAATACTCAAAATAATTTATTTAAGTGAAATGGAAATGCGTGTCTTTTATTCACCTAATTTTGCTGAGATTAATGCGGTATTCCCGCCACGCATCGGTACTCTCACTCCAAGGGAAAATAATCATAAAAAATATAATAAAATTTCTGGAACTGTCTCAGTTCAAGGTTTGCACTCAGTCTTCCTTTCTTTTTCTCCCATCCAGCTTCCCATTCAGCTTCCCATCCAGCTTGTCTGTTAAATTTTGCACAAATGCCAAAGTTTACACGCATCAGCAGAAGCTTCTGCTCAGGAAGCGAGGGTTATAAAAACGAGTGAGGGAAACTTTAAAGAAATCCAAATAAAAGCAATGCAATATCAAAACTTTTGGCATTCATTTTTTTGGTCCTTTTATTTCCCCGGTTTTATTCTGCTATCCCCCTCGTGTTTTTCCCTCAAACCCACGCTGGGAGCGCATTAAGCAATTTTTCAGAACAGTTTCCACAGACTTTCAGGGGCACCGAGAACTCGCGCAGTCGACCCAGCGGATGAGTGTTTGTTTTCGAGGGTCTATTAGGTATGACACTAACAAATAATGACAATTGATATGTCTGGCATTGATGGAGGAGTTGGCTAGAGGGACTGGCTGTAGGAGCTGGCTGGAGGGGAATATTCCGCAGAAACAGCGCCTTCAAAACGGAGAAATGGAATTATTAAAACAAACGCCCCTTTATTTTATCTGCGGCAACTTTCTTAATTAAAACTCAATAGAGCGCGGCGAATGCCTGCGGGAAAAGATGAAAACAAATTGTGAACAACGTGCTCGAGGGAAAATTATGTCAATGCACAATGCAAAACTAATTTGGCAACTTGACAGCAACAGCACTCGCGCCGAACTTTAGGCAAGCGAAATCCTTTATTGTGGCTCCCGGAGATCTCGGAGTGTAGGACCCAAGGTTTCCATAGCCTATCGCTAACACCTACCCGAGCCCAATCCCAAGCCCCAAGCCTCAAGCACAGGCAAAGCCCAAGCTCAGGCTCAAATCCGGAGCACACTAACTCATAAAGCCAAGTGCAACTTTTACAGTTTTCTAGCCCGGCCAAGAAAACAAAAACCATAACCAAACTGCTGCGTTGTGGCGAAACTTTCTTAATAGATTTTTGCTCTGCGATAAACTTTTTCCAATACAACAAAAGGATGGCTGACTATATATGTATGTATGTAAAAAATGGAAGGAACCAAACCAAACAGGAAGAACATTTTTCTTTTTCCATCTTCTAACTCGACTCCTAACGAGAAGACTCTGGCTGCCCGGATTGGAATCGTATTGTGGCCATCTCTTGCTAAATTCACTTTAGTTGGGGGAAATTGATTTTCATCTCTGGCCGGCATCTTGAGTTTGTATTGCGGCTTAGTCAAAGTTTCGTCGGCTCTTCGATTTGGGGCGGGGGAAAGTGACGGAGTGGAAACAGGATTCGTCCTAATGCCGGGCTTATTGTTTACACATCATATTACATTATGGCGCATTATATTATAAATGGCAATCAAATTGGATTCCTCGAGGAGCCAGGCGCTAAAGAGTTTCGGCAAACTTGTTCTGAAGTGTCTGGGAGGCAAAAAGGGGAGCCGAGCAAAAAAGCTGTCAGACAATTGCTGTAACCAAATGACTCTTTTTCCCCGAAAGGGTTTGAACCCACTTTGCCGTAAGTCAAGCTGTAAGCCGGAGGTTGAGCCGTGTTTTCATCACAGCTTTTCCCATTTGACACTGCACCTTAGGTCCCACGTATTCCTCTGTCCCTGTCAACCAATTTTCAGACGGCTCGGCCTATGCTCCTTCACCGGCCCGGCCCATAAATCGTCCCCTCCCTGGAAACAAGTTAATCTTCATTTTCCTGCTGCCTTCTATTAAAATGCCATGCATCAATGTGACCGACAAGTGAGAGGGAGCTGCAAAAACCACAGCTCAGTCACTACTGTGTTTCCTTTTTCCAACCCCTCCTGTCAGGGCCTCATAAACTCAATTAAAATGAACGAGCTGGCACAAGAACTAGTCAAAGTAGGGGCACCCACATGCATTTGCAGATACAGATGCAGATGCCCACTCACACGCAGATACATTTGTATCTGCTGGATGGTCGCTGAGAAATCCTGGCAAGGTTAATAAGCGAGGGAAAAGGAGAGGTTAGAGGCGCAACGGGCGAAATGTTATTTACATTTTAAAAGCAAAGTATTATTGGAACTATGATGTTCAAACGGGCAATGGGAACTACGGTTAGGGGTTGCCAACTTTTGATTAGTCCGGAAGAAGAAGTGGTCCCCCCTCGGCTTCCTTTCGTTTTTTGCGCTCCACTTAATATTTTAATGGCGGCAAATTGTTGCAATTGCAGCCAGGCGATCCTGTGGGAACCCCACAGTCTTGCGCTGCCGGAAATGAGTTCTTGATGGCCCTTGGACGCATTTCGGACCACCCGAAACCGAAACTTTCAAGTGCAAGGCTTACCCGGCTAATTAAGCCTTGTCCACACCCATTGTCCGCCGTCTGTTTTGCTTTTGGGCTCAGCTGCTGTCGAAAAAACCGCGCCGGGTGGACCATAGAGCCAGGAATGAATTAGAGCTGCGACACTCGAGCACGTTTCTGGTTTCTGGACCCAACAATCCCTTTTTCCTGTTCCTGGTTTACCAACTTTTTGCTGTTTTCAATGTCAGACAATGCGCACGTCGCGTTTGTCTGCTGGAAATTTATGTGTCTGCCATTCATTTGGATGCAAAAGCACATTTTCCTCCGCCCCCAGTTTCCTTCCAGTTTTCAGTTTTTTTAAACAATTTAAACTCAGTGACTCTTTTTTGGCTTTTGCAATTAGTTTTTGTGGCAGGACATACGCCCATGCAATATTGCTCAATAAATTCTACACTGACCATAAACTAATTGCATTTTTGCATGGATATTAATTTTAAAATAATTAAGAGAACTGAAAAGTTTATTCTTTATGATGTCTGCTTTGGATTGGACCTAATTCGGTCGATCCCCATTAAAAATGCATCACATCTTGTCGAATTCGAAAGTCAGTGCAACCGAACTTGTAATGCCAAGGACATGGCTGAAAGGTTCTAAGCCGAACCGATGAAGGACAAAAACTGTGGAAATGTCAGAGTTAAAAGGAGTCAACTGGCCAACGGAGGTCGATGGAAGCCGGAAGGAAAACAGACAGGGCAGGCGGGGAGACAGGACTTTTGGCTTTCACACAACAAAGCAATAACGAGTATTAACTAGGATCGACTTGAGCAGGCCGTAGAGACCAGCAACAAAGAAAATCCAAGCAATAAAATTGTTGTTTTGGCCACAAACATGAGCAGGACACTGAAAGGACCCAATCTGTACGTCCTGCGTGTGTGGCAAGTGCAGTCGAAAAACTATTTGCCAAGCTCTTATGCAGCAATCCGACCAAATGAGACCGGATTGAGTCGAAGCTGTAGCAATTAATTATTAATAACTTTTTGGAGGGCACATTGCCAAAAACCACTCCCTAAAAACGGAAAAAAGAAAGGAAGCCATAGCGACCACTTGAGCGTTTATTGTTTTGCCAAAAGTTCCCACCAGCGCCCACAAAAGGAGGAAGGCGGAGGAAAGCCGGCATTAGCCAAAACTTTTCAAGAGTTTATTTTATTCAATCTATATGGGGGTGAGTGGAGAGCGGTGGAGCACTGGGGATTTATTTAAGTGGGCTTAAATGCTTTGCGAGAGCAGGGAAGATGCAAAAGTTTTGCATTTCATCCGATTGCTCTGCATAAATTGAAGAGCCAACTCCCTAATGCCGCTAATTATACAGTCAATACAAAATAAAACAGAAACAGGCGGCAGACGGAACAAATCATAGATTTTCAGGGCTTAGTTCAAAAGTGCAAAGGCAGCCAGGAGCGACCGGAAGGAAGCCGTCGATGGCAAATGGATTCTGAATAATTGAGAAAGCCCTAATTGATTTCCAGTGTATTCGCTGGCCGCCCCAGCGACCAGTTTGTATTTAAGCCTATTTTTCCTAATTCAAGTCTTTAATTTTCCGCCATCGCCGCTTGGCCTTTTTTGGTCAAGTTCATTCGATTATCTTGATGGTGGCAATTAAAATTAATTTGCATTCTGCTTTCAACGAACTTTAACAACACATTGACCGTTAAATGAGGAATTAAAAATAAATTGAAAGTGAAATTAATTGCAGGGTGATGCTCCCAGTCAAGTGGAGTATGTATGTTTGAGCTGACTGGGACTGGGTCCACAAATTCTCTTATCCAGACTGCAATTAGTAGCCGGCAGTGGCCCAGTAATGTTTAATGAATGCATAGAGCCTTTGTCTTGCGGACAATTGATGGACAGCGGTATCTTCGGTTCCTGCAACATTCGCTTCATCGTTTATCAATTCCATTTCAGTTAGTTTGGCCAGTATCATTTTTCTTTCCTCACAGATTTTGCACGCCCCGACCACCGTCCATTCAGGCCAGTTACTGAGCCGGTTACTGGACTGGAGCTGCTTGGTTTTGGATTTCCGCACCCTGCGACACTTGACACGCAGCCAAGCCCACGCTCCTTCCCCCAATCACTCAGTTGGCCAGTCGGGCGTTCGCCCATTCATTCCCCGACGGCCGTCCGGGCAGCGGCGAACAAAGACGCCTCTGGTCAGCCAACTGTTGACATTGCTAAATGAATGAACCCTAGTTAAGTTACAAAATTGCATCAAAAAAGAAGTGCCCACAGGAAGAGGAAGTTTGCTGCGAGCTTATCGAATTCGCAATGCCCTGATGGGATCAAATTGGTTTTTGCAAATGTTATTTTTTGGTTTAAAAAGTTTCAGGCAGATGTAGCAAGTCTCAATGTTATTTGTATTTAAGCTAACAAAAGGATTTAATACCTATTTGTTAAAAAAAGGTACTATTTTTTTATGATAGCCCAAATCCTTGCTATTCCTCATCCGTTGGAAAGTATGTCACTGAAAAAAAAGTGTCATGCCGGCTGACAGTGAAAGAGACAGACCAACTTATACAAAAAGGGAGGCTGGCAGGAGTCACAACCGAGTGCAAATCAAATGCATTAAGCGCAACGGTAACCGAGAGCGCTCGAGTATCAACCTGAACTCATCTTAGCCCTGCGATTCCATTTATCCATTTAGCGTTGAAAAAACTATTTCCCCTCCAACTATCTTTTTGTTTTTATTCGTTTTTGTTCAAGTTCGACACTTTGCACGTACCTGCAGTTGGGAACAAAGCTGACAGGGCTGCAGCAGCACAAATCCCATAAAAATGAAAATGGCCGAAGTAGTTGGAAATTGCAATTTAATTTCGACCGCAAACACGGAGCTGAGGCTGGGAAAACCTGGAAGAAGGGCGGATGAAAGACCGGAACGAGAAGCCATCCCCGTCACTACTCTTCTGATGGCTGGACGTGCAATATAAGAACCCCATTTGGTTGCCTCTGACCCCGAGACCCAGTCCCCCAGGTTTATTTGTTTACCTTCCCCGCCCTCGGTCACATGTGCGTCCCATTTATCACTGAATCGCATTTTAACCACAGGATATTTGATCTGCTGCCATTTGACACAAGTCTTGGCCAGCCACCCAAGGTCCCGCCAGTTCCTCTTCGACATGTGGATACAGATTTGCCAAATGCGCTGCAGCTCTGGGTGGAGCTCTTTGTTTGTTCTCTGAAAAATCAATAAACTGATAAACATATTGCATTGCTCGCCGGTGGCGGGCCCCGAATTCAATTTTGTTAAATACAATTTGGAGCGCACCTATAGCCCGCCCAGACCTCTAGCTGTTTCGAATGGAAACTAATTTAGAGTTTATGGCGGAAGTTAAACAGCCAATCGGCTGACAAAGCCCATAAAATAGACTATTTCATTAAATGTTAGAAAAATTAGCCTTTGTGGAGTTAATAGTTTTCAATTTTGGCAAATTTTAGACTAGTTCCAATTATCCTATAATGTAAGCTTCCTGTTCGGCGCGTCAGTTTCAGATCCCATCCAATTTGCTCGAATTTGTCTCTTCAGAGATCTCGCTGCTTGAATTAGTTTAATAAAATTAAAGGGCATTAAAGCCAATCTACTCGAGGGGCTGGTATATATTCACGAGGAATTCCCAGAAAGGATTGAGAGCCTTGGCGGGCATCCCCTTTCAAAGACCTGAGCGTCTCGCTTGCCAGAATGGCAACAAAATCTGCGAGGCAGCGATGCAAAATTCAGACAAGAGCCGAAATTTCCCCAAAATGTTTTCCTTTGTCATTGGAGCGGTTGTTTTTGTTTTCCACTCCTCTGGGTGGCTGTCCTGATAAAACAAAGCCGAGAAGTTTACTCTAATAAAATACAATGATTATGATGTGGAGCGTTTTTGTAGTACATCGCCGCAGGCGTAATCAAGGGTAATATCAATGATTCAATTCATGACAAGTGTTTGCCGGTCGAACCCAATTTGTTGCTTGTTTTGACATCATCAGTGGCATTTCGCATCCCCCGCCAGCGGGCCATCAGCATCATTATCGTGGTGCTGCCGCTTGAATTTTTATGAGAAAAGTGGCCCCATAATCGTTATGTATGAGTGCCATTTACCCCCCGACTATTGCTAGTGCCACCCCCGCCCAGAGAAGGCACTCGACGAGCATCCAAGCAAGACAATCATTATCTTTGCTCGCCCAGCTTCAATCGAGAAACCCCAAGATTTCGCCTCCCTGCCTGGCACTTTGAATGTGTGAGCGACAGGAAACTATTTTTCTATTTCGATAGAGTAATTTGTCAATAAAACTAAAGATGGAAGCCCAAGTAAAGAATAAATTCCAAGTCTTTGCTTTGATTGAGTGTCTAGACAGGTAGTCACAACACTTGTGCGAACAACTGTCATTTATTCCACTTTCTGTCACTCAGATTGAACGGAATTTACTCATAATTCGTTGGTATTATCAATCATATTATCCATTCACCAAAGCCCTCTTAGTCGCTGTAATCAAGGTATTTCATTAACATTTTTTTATTCCGGGCCCACTTCTTTCATCATTTAAAATTCGCCCGGAGTATTTCGTGTATTAACTTTATGGCCACCCTATCATTATAAATTAAAAGGGCAAAAAATACATTAAACCCCTTGGCCCGAGGCAGCACTAGCTTTTGGGGTCCCATGGTCAGAGCTGTGTGTAAATTAGTGGTAAAGCAAATATTTGCTGCACAAACCGGCCAAATTATATATATTTGTGTAGGCACATTAACAATTAATTACAAGTGGCGTACACAACAGCACCACGTCGTTTGATGTCGACGGTGATAACATGCCACATACGCCCCGTTGAACGCGGCTAATAAAATTTAAATATTGATTTATTTCCCTCGTGCTGCCCCCTTCGGCCTGGCCTGGCCTGGCCGTTTTTATGCTTGTTCTTGCGACCCGTTTTATGGGCCTAGGAAACCTGAAAGCTGGAGCCGCCCGAGGAGACCTGCGACTAGGAGCCTTCGTGTGTAAATCAGCATAAATCCTGTTGTTTAATTTGCTTACCGAATTGGGTCATTAGCGATGATTTTACAATGCCATAAAAAACTAAAAGAAACCCTAACGACCTCGGCAACTGGCGGTTCTCAACTAGGATGAGGCGGGAAAGTATGTGTGGAATTGTAACCTGAAACGATTAACCCAAAAGTTCTCAGCTGCAATCGTCGCGGAGAAAAATTCTTATTACTCACACATGACCATCAATTAGAACGCCTGCAGTCATAAACAAATTTGCGTACATCATCATTTATCATATGGAATGTAAATGCCTTTCGAAGCCCCCAGCTGCGTCCATTGTGAGTGGTTTGCTCCACTTAACTCGGCGAGCTTCATAAACAAGAGCTTTTATATTAATAAATAAATAAGGAACTGGCCGAAAGAGATCTTGCCTCTCGAATGGTTTCCCAAGAATCATTATCAAAATTGTACTCTCAAGTAAGTGTCCCTAAAAGGTTCCCAGAAAAGAAGCTTATATAATATTGCAAGACCTTTTAAAAACATACTTATTATTATTATAGTGTTTTATGATGACGGATCTGTCGGCGCATTTCTTGCAACTTCCGCTCAACAAAAAGGATAAACATGATTCGTGAGAGTCATCTGCATCATTTATCATTTCTTTTAAATATTTTTACATTACTAGTTCTTGAAAATGAGATTTAGATCATGGTTGCAGAAGGTTATACGGAAAAATTTCTATTCCCATGGCTTATCAGTATCTAAATTACTATTTTATAGATTCAAATATATAAACACTCACGGAATAATTAATGTTCATTTTGGGGAGTTTTCCTTTTGATTTATTAGCCATAAAATGTTGGTTACCTCTTGCAAATAAACCCAATTTCTATCCACGCATCTACTATTCATTAATCAGTCATTTATGCTCCAAATGCTGGCCAAGGCTTGGCCCAGCTCATCGCTGGAACTCCGAAACTCATTTGGCACATATTAATTAACAGTCTGGAGAAGTTGGCCATTGTCATAAAAACGCTCAGACATGCAAGCAATTTGTATTATGCTGTAGGAGATTTCCACCCACACACTCCCTCGCAGCCCAGACCGAGGGCCGCTGAGGAGGAAGGGCCTCGCCCTGCAAAATTTTATTGCCTGGGCGCGAAGTTTGTTAACCCTTCTCCCAGTTAGATATAAAATCGGTTTCTTTTTTGCCTTTGTTGGAAAGGAAAGTTCACTTTCTGCCGGAAGTCGCTTCAGACTCTGGGCTTGGCCAGAACATTTAATTTCTGACTCATTCTCATTCTCTATTCCGGGGCTTCTCTGCACGATTTGTTTCCGAGGTGTTAGGGAGCAGAGATTAGAAGATTTATACGCAGATTTTGTACTTGTTAAGTGTGCTCTTTGTAAGCCTCAGCTCTGTTTGTTTGTAAACAGTTTTGGTTTTAATTAAAATAGGTCCCTCTTCGTAGAATCTTGTGTTAAGTGTGCTCTTTGTAAGCCTCAGCTCTGTTTGTTTGTAAACAGTTTTGGTTTTAATTAAAATAGGTCCCTCTTCGTAGAATCTTGTGGGTTTTCACTCACATGAGTGAGGCAATCTAGCTGCAACAAGTATTAAATTATTGTGTCTAGATTCTAGACCATAAATTACAAAGATTTAGTTTAATAAACTAATGAAAATCGAAAAAGAAGACCGTTAGGTATTCAATATTTTCCATTCTATTTAATCCATCTTGATAAATTATAAAGAAATTCAAACGCAACGCTTTCTTTTTTCCCATGATATTTTCTTCTGATAGAGCCCTAGATAATTTCCCCCGATTTTAATTTGTAATTTTTTAATCATTCCCCGCCTAGATAAAGTTCACATTTATCCATTACCGAAAAATGGCTTTCGACAAAAATTGTTTTTGATACGCCTGGGCCGTCATTATCAGCGGAGGCTGAGCCCGACACACAAACATGCCAGTTATCGAACAACTATAGATCATGGGCTTAATGGCAGGTCGGAGATATCGAAAAAATTGAACCGAATTGATAGAAAGCAGCAACAGCAACCGTAGAGAGTTTGAAAATATTTATCATGCTGTATTAATCAATTTCATATGCTTCAGAAACCGAATAAAAAGGGATCGGGTCGGCCAACGGGGTTTGTCTAATAAAAAGCTGTCTCGCGTTTGATAAACGCGACCGATAACAAAACGACACACGGAAGGTTTGCAGCACCCGCACGAGATGAGACCAAAAACGGGCGATTGGATGGGGCGATGGGGCAGTGGCAGTGGCAGTGGCAACTCCAGCGGCTTCTTCCCTTTTTTCTTCAGTTTTTTTCTTGGCCAAACATTTCGTTTAGGCACGCCACGCCAACCCGCCGAACCTGAAGAGAGTGGGGAAACGGGGCCAAACCCAAAAAAAAAACGGACACAACAAATTTTCAAAAAGTCATCATTAACCATTAGCGACGTCATCGATTCAATTCGTCGGGGTCGGTGTCGGTGTCGGTGTCGTGGTCGTGGTCGATTCTGTTGTTGTTTTCCTCCTGCCCCTTTGCTGCTGGTGCACCTAATTAATTGTTAATTAATTAACATAGATACAATGTGCTGCGTGTGTTTGGCAATGGGCCACCAGACATACCGCGGCTGCTGCCGTTGCTGTTGTCATAATTTTCATATCGGTGTTTCTTCCTTTGTTGGCTGCACATAAATTTTTTCTGTTTTCCGAAATGCATGCAACACGCACCGGCGCCAAAAACATGGAATCTCTCGAACAAAAAAACATCAAACCTACAAAATGCCTAACAAAACGCAGCAAAGCAAAACAAAACAAAAGTCGAATTCATTTGCGTGTTGGCCCTTTGTTTTGGCCCAAAAAATATCGTCATCAGCCGCTGGACGCTGCACGCGACCAAAAAAAAATGTAAAACCAACAACGGTGGCCACAACCCGGCCCCAAAGTTACCTGATCCGATCCCATATCACGGTCGGCAAATTATTTCGGGTCTGTTTTTTTCAGTTGGACCGAATGAAGTGTTTGGTCAAGTGATGAGCAAATTAACTGAAATTGAGCTGCTGGCACTTGAATTAAAAAGTACTTTGGGAGTAAGAGGTACCACAGGTGGCCACGGAAGTGTCAATATTAACTAGGCTCGGGCTGGGGGTTTGCAAAGAAAATATTGTCCTAAGGAAGACTAAATGGCTTTATAAACAAAACTCATTCATATCTTAAACCAACGCTCACTTGAATCTCAATGCAATTAAACTTTAAATATTAATTTAGAGACTTTCTCCAAACACTTGATGATCACTCATTACTCACTCACATTTCCTCCACCGGCAATGAGACAAAAACTGTATCATTAAGACCAAGAGTGGCCTGGCAATCACCCGAGAGTGTGTACATAGAGTCATTGTCGTTTTCCTCTCAGAAGTGCAGGCCATTTGAAGACACGCAACATTCAAATCAGGTCCAATAACCAGTTAGAGCACTGAGCGAAATTTATAAGCAATTTTTCTATTTTCCAAAGAAATCAACAAAGATGAAGAAATTTTAAGATTAACTGTAACTCTAAAAGAAACTAGAGAGACACACTCTCGATAAGCGTCCAGAGCTTGCGGCTTGAAGCCATCAGCATCTCTATTGATGCCGACGATATCCAGCAGATACAGATACGCCCATCAGATACACGGCGTATCTCTTGTGCGAAGCGGTCTGGCCTGTTGTCTCCCTAGTTATTATTGAAATTAAATTACCCCTAATTGAATCTGAAATGGTCAATAAAATCGCATGCCGACAACTATTTTGTTTTGGAGCTTTGATAGGCTCCGCCGAAGGGTCCCTCCGAGGGCTTGCCTCAATTTGTTTGGCTTTTCATTTGCATATGGATGGCAAAAAAATCATTTTTGTTTCGTTGTCGCTTACATTCCGTGTCTCCGTGGCGGGGACTGGCTTTTTTGGCTTTATCAAAATGCAAATTGAATTAATTGTTGTTATTTCTCCTCAGATCGGTTATCGCTTAATGTAGCTATTTGTCTTTGTCCGCTTGGGCCGAGCGATATAAATCTTTGAATTGCGGCATTTGTGGGTTAACTGGAGGTAGGAATTGGATAAATTGGTCCAGCAACTAGCTCAACAGTACACGTAAGTAGTTGATAATTAATTGCTATAAGTTTTTCCCTCAAATTCCATCCACAGATGATGCCGCAACTGTTCCATATTTATTCGCTTCTGAGAACTCAAACTCAATAGCTTCTTGAACTTCTTCAAACGCTTCTGATGCCGACGCTCTCCGCATGGCCATCGATCTGCCAAGTGGTCAGTACAAAGACTTTAGCTCTAATTACCTAATTGATCGATATCTTTCTGTCACACTCCTCCTCCGAGGCGGCTTAGGTCTGGGATAATTGCCCGACTCGTTAGGCAACTAATTCCGATTCCACTTCAATTTCCATTTGGGCACTTGGAAAATGCACGTTTCTGCTTTTCACATAAACAATTGACGGCCAGCGAGGAAGATCACTCAAGCTGAAGGCCCAAACGCGAAACTGCCAACGCAAATCAGAGCCAAATCAAATCAGAGACAAGTCAAAAGCTAATTAACTGGAAATGGGAAAAGCGAGAGAACAAGAAAGGAGATCAACTGGAGATCACTCGAGCTGGAGACTGAAGACTGATGATCGTGGTAAGTCAAAAGTAAATTACATGCGAACATGAAAGATGCAGATAAAACATGCCAAACAAAATAAAGCTCAGCAAACAAACAACCGACAACGAACAACAGCCAGCAATGACATAAAGCATTTAGCCGAGGAAAATCAGCGAATTGATGATCAGTCACTGATCTATGCTGGCCCCGATGGATGCTCCAATGGCTCTGCCTTTTGCTTCGCGTTGGCTCTGGCCTGAGGAGCCTGGCCTATACTGGTGGTGGGGGCTGCGGTTCCTCTTGTTATTATGTATGCCAAACAAAGTCACAACAAGTTGACGACATGAAAAGAGCTGCAAGTAAATAAATGGCCAGGACCATGGGATCGAAGCCAAGTGGAAGATAGTTCGATCGGATAGATCGTACAGCTCCACTCAGCTGCATTACAACTGAGCCGCATATTTTGGCGTGTCTTCAATCAGAGGAAATACTTGGCTACACTGGAAGAATGGCAAGAACAGGTGTTCTTCTTTAAAAACTTAAGCCAAACTTTAATAAACAATCGAATTATTTATTTTACAAGTGCATTCTGTTTGGCATCGCTTCCCTGGAAACTGTTTAGCGTTTTTAAAGTGCTCTCTTGGCACAAAACTTGTCAGAGATCTTCTGGCCATAAATCCAAACGCAGTTGAGCGGGAGGAACATAATTTAAAAATTGTCTAAGTCAAAGGCAGTGCAACGTGCACCTTTCCTTGGCTCAGAACTCCTGGCTGGATGGCTGCCTGGTTGGCCATAAAAGGTCAAACACAGCATTCTGGCCAAACACTTGTGAACCCGTTTAGCCTTGGCCCGTTTTGGGCGTCTGTGGCTGGTAATTGCCCCCAAAGATTTATTTGCACGCCCCCACCACACACCACACTACACTCTAGATGCTGGATGGTGGATGGTCTCTGGATGCTGGATTTTGTATTCTGTGGCAAAAAGCATTCTTTATGCCAGTCTGCTTAGCTCTCGGCCACAGATAACTGGGCCCAGCTCGCCTCTTCGGGCCAAAAATCGAGCGTGACTTGGATCTTTTCCTACATTTCGTACCGTTGTGCAATGGTGGAGAAGAAAAAAGATTCTCACGAGCCAGCCAGCCTCTCAAATTGGTTGACAAACTAGTCGGGTCTGCTCATATATGCCGGCCTATTTGCATATATCCGTTGCTCTGCACATACCTTCCTCCCTTTTGGCCTAAGTAATTGCTTTTGTGGCACGTCTTTAATATGTTTATTGGCCATGGAGTGCGGTTTGGGTGAACGTGCAGCACCTCGGGGGACTGCTTGGACCCGATAGTGCGGCATTAAGTGGTAGCCAAATCTGTTCGCCCGAGCCTGCCACCGAGTTCCTTTCCCCAAGTCGTGGCAAATTAGCTTTGGCATTGACTTTTGCTTCTCCGATTGTGAGAGAATGCCGCAAGGAAGTCCTGGTTATGAATAGACTTTGGCCCTTGAATAGACTCTGGCCCCTCCTTCCAATATCCTTCTCCTCTTGGTAAATTTTATTGAAACTTAAGTATCGATTTGGTAATTAAGCTCATGCGTTCTGCACCAATAGCCTTATTGTTTGAAGCTTGGATCCTGAGGTAAGTATGTGGATTGAAGAAAAGCAGTTTAATTGTCTTGGTTATGAGTTAACTAACTGTAGAATTAAGTTTAAACAGACAAACAACTTGACGAATTAATGCAGTTCTTAAGTGTATCAAAGTAAACATCACTCAAGTCTCTTTAAATGGCTAAACGATGAACTGCACTGTACATTTCATTGGTTATTGGCCCATTATTCTTCGTGCATCGTGGGCACCATCTGCATATTCAATACCATGTGTGTTTTGATGGCAGCCTTAGCTCCTTGTGTTTTAAATGATTGTCGCGGCTTCTCCTTCAGAACTGACTTAATGAAGTCGAAAACACATTCAGGCAAAAAACGCTCGTATAAATAAACAGAAACATCCTCTTTCGACTGACCGAGAGCTTAATAAACGGGGTCCCCTTTGGCTAAACTTCATTAAAGTCGGTGGAAGATGGCTGCAAAAATTATGAATTCAGCTGATTTATAAGTGGAGCAAGGGGAAGAGAGTGCCACAAGTGACAATCTGCGAGAATTTCTCGTTTTAGAGAAACAGGGCCAGCCAGCTAGCCAGCCTGCCAGTGAGGAAGCGGGACCAGGCTGCGACTCAACGTGATGAGCAATTGTGCGGCAAAAACTTAACATGTTGGCTGCTGTAGGGGGGCAGGACTGTGGGACAGACATTGACATGAACTGCCAGCTAATCGACGGCGAAATAAAAAACAAAAACGTGAGCCCGAGTTGGGAGCCACTTCGGAGATTCTCTGACAAGGCGACCCATTTGTTGTTTTCACTTGTGCACCATTTCACAGACACTTCACTTGCCATTCTACTGGGGAGGAGAGTCAGGCCGGAGCGGGGGCGATGAAAGCGGGAGACACAGGTCGTTCGTTACTCTACAGAGTCTATACAATAGAAGCGAGTAATTCAATTAAAATAATTTCAATTATTCAATTCAATAGGCTCTAGGTGAGCTCATGCATTTTTAATGAATATTTCCGATCCATAATTGCAAGGATAAGGATAATGGCTATCCTTTCTTCTCTGATTAACAAACAAGGGACAGTAAATGGAGCAATTTATGCTCCTACACGAAAAGAGTATCAGCCATTTAGCTTTGCTTTCTTCCCAACCCAGGTTTTCCTTTTCTCTGACCCAAGCTTTTTCAGCTTAGCTGTCGCACCGCACCGCACCGCCTCCAAAGAACATTAAACGTGCATGTAAGGCAATAACTACTATTACGACTAAGACGACTAAGGCATCTAAGACTGCGACTAGCGAGCAGTGACTCCAGGTTGTTGCTTTTTGTCTAGTCCAAGTTTTTGTCTGCAGCTTCCTGCAAGTTTTTGCCGCGTCTTCTCCGTCTGCCCTCGGATCTCGAAGAGAAGCTGGGGCTAAGCTGGATATCTGAAGCCAAAGCTGGGACTGCCGCTAACGATGTATTTATGCCAAGCGACAAACTGTGGGAACAAATAAAAATTTAGCAAAATGCCAGACACCGAGCAAAGTGAAAAGAGGAAAAAAAGACACGGGAAGGGGAAACTGAATCATCCGATTGTGGGTCGGCGGAGTTCAACTGCAACTTTGGGGAAGAATGTTCCGCTGTCATTAATGTCAAAAATATCAAACTGACAATATTGTACAACTTCGGGTAGTACGATATTTCTAGAGTTTCTTGTCAGACACTTTTCTTCCTACTGCTCATTGACATTTGGATTGCATTCTTCCATAAAAAAAAAATACTTTGCATGCAACTTCTGGGCTGCAAACTTTTTTATTGAACGCAAATTCCCTATTGCCAGCTTTTGTGGCCGTTGTTTTGACTGGTTTCGAATGGCTTTGAGAAAAAACGTATGAAATACGTTGCACAAATCGACCGTCACGTTTTTCGCGCGCTTCTTCATCATCGTCTTCCGATCTCTCATGGCTGCAGCAACTCCAGCGTTTCAGACCCAGTCTCCCTTTGGGTTAACCATTTTTCCCCCATCGCATTTCTCTGTCAACTCCGGCGACAGTAAGCCCAAAATCAACAGCTCAAGGGCCAAGTGCAATGTCCTTGCCAAGAGATTCAATAAAGACATGCGCTATAAACAAGGAATGCATAAGCCAAAGGGACCTACAACTTTATCGGAAAATAGAATAGTTCTCTAGAACTAAACAGTATTCTCTTTAATCCCTGGATGTATAAACTATCAGCTAGAATTAGCATGAGACCTCTACCTCTAAGCTGTTTAGCCCAGTTTAAGCCTTCACAAAAACGTGTTGAAGTCGGGCTTTAATATAGGAAAATACCAACACGATTTATCGCCAGTCAAAAGGTCAAATTCCCCGGTTAACACTCGTGCAAACAAAAACCGAAAAACGCTCTTCATTTTACGAGCCTGCAGCTTCTTGCTGGATCCTCCTTCGCTTTTCCCGCCTTTTCGCTGGGGAGCCTCTCCAGTTTCCAGTTTCTGCCGGTCATAATAGTAAAAGCAAATTGCGGCAATTGCATTCATCATTAGGCGCCACTTTTGGGGGGGTGGCGAGAGCATAGACAAAGGTGCTGTTAACCCAGCTGCCACCACCCAGCCCCATAAATGATGTTTTTATGAACGAGCTCACATTCTTGCAATTTACGCCGAGAGTCGAGTCGAGTCGAGTCGGTGATTTGTTGCAGTTATCAGCATTTTTCATTTTGAAAAGCCCTCGCGGTCTGTTAACAGAGACACATCATCAACAAGGCGGCATTTGGAGCGAAATGGTATATGCACTGAAAGACAAACTTCAGCTCTAAACTTACTCAGGATAGAATCTATTCTGAAGAACTTCTAATTCAAAACTTATTAATCATCCGCCCTGTGGGCCAAGCTTTTCTCGCTGTGTAGTATTGGGACCTGCCACGCCCCCCTAAGCACCTACACTCCCCCTACATTTGTGTGTGGGTGTCATAAGTCAGATTTATGTGTGCAAAATAGTTGCTTGAATGTGCTGCCCGAGGTTTCGGCTTGTCCCCATGCACTTTACCCTTCTCCAAAGGCACTGGGCGGCAGCGGCACTGGGCGGCGGAGGCGTGGCCCAGCCTAGTTAGACTCTGGTGCGGCTGCTGCTGATGTGTAATATGATTTGTGGGCTTTGTTTAAAAGTTTTACTCCGAGGCGTTGTGTGTTATTGTCTCCGATTTAACTTGGCCAGAAGTTGACATTCTCTCATGTGACAAAAGAAAAATGGCAAACTAAGCTCAAGAATGCGACAAGCACTTTGTACTTAAGGGGGGATGCAGATGGAGCCGGGAGCCGGGATCCGGGTGTGGAAAAAGATTTCGTTTCGCAGATAAGGTTGCTTTTTTGAGTGAAAGAGTAGATGTGTGTGAAATATTAATCGGGAGGGGCTTACGCGACGGCCCCAACGGGAGTGATGCACATAGGAATGCGATATTTGAGTTTGCACAGAATTCATCAAGAGATAAGATCTAAATGTCACACGAAATAAATCAAATTCAACCTAAAAGTGTACATTTAATTACGCAACAAGAGTGCTACTCTGCAGAATATATATTTTATTCTAATCTGGGTTAAAGATTTTAAAATAACGATCCAATGAAGCGTCCTCCGGCCATTTAGCTGCAAACAAACTGTTAAGATATTTAAGGAAATTACTGAAATTACCCCAAAGAAGAGACTATCGGGTGGAAATCTGCCAAATTACAAGGAGTAAGATGGAGAGGCAGAAAATCAAGGAGATGGCGGCCATTAAATACGAGATACTTCGCGCCGACACCAAGAATAATGACGGAGGTTTCGAAAGCGGGAAAATACATATTTCACAATAAGTGCATAAATCACAATTTGTTCGCCGGATAGTGGCTGATATTCCGACTAAGGGGCTTACCCAGCAAGGAAGTAATCCAATCAGCGCTATGAGCACAAGTCCAGTGTCTCCTGGGCAGGCCGGGCCAGAAGCCACAAATGCACACAATGCACAAAATAAATAAAAACACTTTCCACTCTAATACATCTATGGATTTTCGGCTTGTTGCTCTCTGTGGCATTCAAATGCTTTTCACTTGCGGCGCTCAAAATAAACACTTCATTATTAGAAACACATGCAATGCATTTTTAGCAGGAGGCACCACCAAAGGGTTGGCTCTGTTCGTAGTTGCTGGTCGCGCCTTGAGGGCGAAATTTTAAAAATATACAATATTCTCTCTCTATTTTTTCACATCACTGCACGTTCACGTTTGCGTTTGGATATTCTCTGTTGTTTTTCGAATTTTGCACACGCAACGGAAATGCTATATGAAGATGCAAATGTATCGTTACTGGGTGCTTGCTGGGGGAAAACCAAGGAACGGTGATCCCAAATGGAAGAAAAGCGCACAGCGCCCAAAAATAACTTGAAAGGCAACTAAAAGGGGGGATAATGTAAGCAAAAGATTCAATCACACCGCCAGAAAAAGATGTTCCAAATATGGATATACATTTTTGTATTAAGAGTTGCCATTACTTGGGAGGTTTTATTCAAAGGTAATACTTTATACCTCTGCTCTATAGAATTTCTTTGTTCTTTAATTGCATTTCATTGATTTTCCGCACCATCGATTCAGTTTTCTTTTGTTTAACTTGATTTTTACGCGATCTCCCGCCCAAATTAAAAATACATCCGTCCGCGAGTTTCGAGCTTCGCGTTCGCCTGTTCGAAATGAACTGAAGACTGGAAGACAGAAGCCCCGATCTGCGGCGATGCCGATCCCCAGTTGTCTTCTTCAGAAGAGCGCAGCTCGGCGAGAGAGCCAGCGGGTTGACCCCACAATGTTGTTATTCTTGTTTGCCGCTGCACGTGCTACAAAATGTTGAACGAGAGAGACTGGGGCTTTCCCCATGCTCGGACAGGGGGATAGATCAGAGAGAGAGTAGCGTTCATTTGTGTGGAAAAGCCGGCAAGTGAACTCTGAATGAATCTTGTTTATGTTTTCAGCGATTAACCGGCTTTCGTACACTTGAAACTGAACAAGCACCATACCTCATTTAATCTAATAAGCCAAGTATATGAGGTCATTAAATTTGAGCTAAACTATTCCAATTACTGAGTACATCCCCTTTCAGAGCCCAGATTAAACAGCGTCCTAATTAATTTCAAGATTATTGATAAACTTTCAAACTTTGGGGCATGTGCTTGTTCCCACGATGAGGTGCGGACTTCATACCGTTATCGTAAGCAACCTTGAAAGATTTGCGAAAAGTATGCGGTCAGCTGTTGGTCATTAGTCCCGTGATGGGGCGAAAATGGCGCGATTAAAAAACGCTTTGGTAAAAAGTTGTCACATCGAAATGTGCAAGAGACGGGAAGTGGCCAGGGATCGGCCGATCGGCAAGTGCACTAAAATGCGTTAATGGGCAGGAGACTGTGGTAGAGGTAATGTGGCCCACAGGCAACGAGTGCCAGGGATCGGGGAACCAGTTCCCGGCTGGCAATGTGCGACAATTATGAAAGGCGATCGACGGCGCGATATTGATGACAGTCGGAACAACAAAAGGCCAGAGGTCGGGGGGCCAAGTGAAAGAGACAAAGCCACCGACAGACAGAAAGCTCTTAGATAATCATCTCTTTGAAAGCGCTGACAAAACAAGCGCAAAAATGGTTAAAAAGGAGTAGAGAGTGGATCCGGGGCTGGGGCTGGAAATGAAAACAAATAAATAAGAATTCTTTTCAAGCGTAACGGAAGTCGTTGAGAGCTAAATGGTCAACGGGCCAGTGGGCAATGATTAAGAACGGACTAACAAGCTGCTACCGGATGCTTAAGCCGGCCAAATTGAGGGCTTATGGCTGAAATTTGAGGAGCATCTGAATGGGTTCAGTGTCTATTTTTGGAAGTGTTAACTCTTAGCATATTGTACTCGAGTGAACCCCATAAATTAAGGTATTTAAATATATTATTTTTAAGTCTGAAAACTACGGATTGTCGTGCCTTTCATGATTGAAATTCAGTTATTAACTTTATAGCTCTCGGAGTTGAAAGATATTTTTCCAATTTTAGGCAAACAAATATTTGTGGGACAAGTTTTTCGCATAAATTGTGGCCAATAAATAAAATATAGTAATGAAAATCAAAGCTTCCAACCCAAATTCCAAGTTCTGGTTTCATTTTAAATAATTTTCGATTAATATTAAACATATTCGGTATCGGCGCCTCCATCCAAATAATTAGACATATTTATGTGTTCATAAATATCTCAGATATGATGCCTGTTTTCTCGGATTCTTTGGATCCGTTCGAACATATTGCTTTTAAGTCAGTTTCGATTTGGTTGGTATCGAGTCTACGGCAGCTTTTAATTATAACGCGATAAAAGTGAGAAAATTCGTTGCGGTTTGTCTAAATGGGCACCCGAACAGGAGGGGCAATCAAAAGACCGAAAGCAGAAAGAAACCTCGGTGGGGCACAAATAAAGTGTGTGGCTTGTGGAAAATCGACGATTTCTTATCCCGTTTTTGGTGCGCACTTATTTATGTAAATCTTGTCCCAGTCCCAGTGGGCAAACAGCTAAAATGCATTTGTGAGGCAAACGAAGTCCGCCCAAATAAAAAACGAAATGAAAACCCATAGAAGCCAATCCAATTCGAATCTCCAAGCCACCGAGCCAAGCCAATCCGATTCCAATGGCCACTCGAGACGTTCGAGCCAAAAGCCTATTGAATAATCTTCGATTCGATTTTCGTTACAAGCGCTGTTTGGAGAGGGTATACGAACTCCTCACCCTCCATCGCCTTCTATTTTTTCATGGCTTAATCACTTGGTTACTTGATTTTCCACTTTATGACGGATTATGTGCAAATGTTTGCCAAAATCTCCAAGCAAAAAGGTGTTTCTTGGCCGAGCTATGAAAAATGGTTAACCATTTTGAATTTGGATAGGCCATATCATTAATCATTTTATCTTGTTTGATGTTTAGGGTTTCATCAGGTTAAAAAAAAAATTTTTTTAAAAAAACTTTAAATAGAGCCTTTATCATGAAGGCAACTTAAGGAAGAAGGCACAAGTCTTTCAAGTCTTTCCGATTTTTCCAAGAACCAATAATAAATAATTAAGTTAATACAAAATAAAAATTTGATAAACAGAGAAAAAGTGAAAAATTCATAAGGTAAAGAGTACCACAATAATTAAATAAGAAGCTCCCGTTGTTCCAGAAACTTGTGACAAAAAAAAATTAAATAGAGCCTTTATCATAAAGGAAACTTGAAGTAGAAGGCACAAGGCTTCAGGTCTTGCCGATTGTTCACCAAGAGCCAATATTAAATAATTAACGGAATACAAAATAAAAATTTGATAAATAGTGAAAAAATAAGAAATTCATAAGGTATAGAGTACCGCAATAATTAAATAAGAAGCTCCCGTTGTTCCAAAAACTTGTGACAAAAAAAAAATGTAAATAGAGCCTTTATCATAAAGAAAACTTAAAGTAGAAGGCAGAAGGCTTCAGGTCTTTCCGATTGTTCACCAAGAGCCAATAATAAATAATTAACTGAATACAAAATAAAAATTTAATAAATAGTAAAAATAAGAGAAATTCATAAGGTATAGAGTACCGCAATAATTAAATTAGAAGGTCCCGTTGTTCCAAAAACTTGTGACAAAAAAAAAATGTAAATAGAGCCTTTATCATAAAGAAAACTTAAAGTAGAAGGCACAAGGCTTCAGGTCTTTCCGATTGTTCACCAAGAGCCAATAATAAATAATTAACTGAATACAAAATAAAAATTTGATAAATAGTAAAAATAAGAGAAATTAATAAGGTAAAGAGTACTACAATAATTAAATAAGAAGCTCCCGTTGTTGCAAAACCTTATGCCAAAAAAATTAAATAGAGCCTTTATCTTAAAGGAAACTTAAAGTAGAAGGCACAAGGCTTCAGGTCTTTCCGATTGTTCACCAAGAGCCAATAATAAATAATTAACTGAATACAAAACAAAAATTTGATAAATAGTAAAAATAAGAGAAATTAATAAGGTAAAGAGTACTACAATAATTAAATAAGAAGCTCCCGTTGTTGCAAAACCTTGTGCCAAAAAAATTAAATAGAGCCTTTCTCTTAAAGGAAACTTAAAGTAGAAGGCACAAGGCTTCAGGTCTTTCCGATTGTTCACCAAGAGCCAATAATAAATAATTAACTGAATACAAAATAAAAATTTGATAAATAGTAAAAATAAGAGAAATTAATAAGGTAAAGAGTACTACAATAATTAAATAAGAAGCTCCCGTTGTTGCAAAACCTTGTGCCAAAAAAATTAAATAGAGCCTTTCTCTTAAAGGAAACTTAAAGTAGAAGGCACAAGGCTTCAGGTCTTTCCGATTGTTCACCAAGAGCCAATAATAAATAATTAACTGAATACAAAATAAAAATTTGATAAATAGTAAAAATAAAAGAAATTAATAAGGTAAAGAGTACTACAATAATTAAATAAGAAGCTCCCGTTGTTGCAAAACCTTGTGCCAAAAAAATTAAATAGAGCCTTTCTCTTAAAGGAAACTTAAAGTAGAAGGCACAAGGCTTCAGGTCTTTCCGATTGTTCACCAAGAGCCAATAATAAATAATTAACTGAATACAAAATAAAAATTTGATAAATAGTAAAAATAAGGAATATTAATAAGGTAAATAATTACAATATAATTATTATAGACACACAATAATTAAATAAGAAGCTCCCGTTGTTGCAAAACCTTGTGCCAAAAAAATTAAATAGAGCCTTTATCTTAAAGGAAACTTAAAGTAGAAGGCACAAGGCTTCAGGTCTTGCCGATTGTTCACCAAGAGCCAACAATAAATAATTAAGTGAACATAATTAATAAGGTAAAAATTAAAAAAGTAAAAGTGCTACAATAATTAAATTAAATAGAAGAATGCACAAATGTTCACGTCTTTCAGATTGGTCACCAATAACTAATACTAAATAATTAAGTAAATTTGAAATATAAATAAAAAATGTAATTAATTTTCAAATACCAAAAATAGGAAATAAGAAAGACCAGATGTTGCAGACTTTGTGACAGCTATAGATCGACTGCACGAGTTTTAGAAATAAAAATATAAGATTAAAGCGTCACCAACCAATATTCTGTTTTGTTTCATAGTTACATTCCACCTAATACAAAAAATAAATATTAAATGAAAATAAAATCGAAATGAATAAATTAAAATTAAATAAGGAAAATATGAGACCCGATCCCTTGAGAGGGCACACTGCAACTGAGACTTGTTAACAGAAATCGAGTGGTATACCATTTTTCAAGGCCTACTTAGTGCTTTCAATAACCTCACTTTTTAAACTTTGACATCTTTCTCTAAGAATAATTTCTATAATATCTAATTCACAGAATAGAGATACATACTTACTAGATCAAATGAAAGCAAAATAAATACAGAGATATGTACATAATATGTATAACATACATATAACACTCCTCTTCCAAGCATTCGACTCTTCTAGGAAAGCCCCACTTCCTCTGGGGGATAATTGGATGAAGAACGAAGTATTAATGCTGAAACGATATTTAAATTGTTAAATCTGCTTATTCGTAAAGTTTTTTAAGTTCCGACACTCTGTTTTAATAAAATAACATCAATTTTAGGTTTTTTTTTGTCATTTTACATGACTCCCAAGCCATTGGATAGGGCAACGTGCCAACTTGGAGTAGCCCAAAATTTTCGACGATAATACAACTTTTGAGGATATAACTGATATGTACAGATAAATACAGACCATAATAATGAAGCTAGTTTGATTTTAAACTGTCGTTAACATAATAATAAGCTTTAAATGTTTTATTTAAACTTAAAAGCTGGAACCCGATGCCATTATACACATGTGAAACTGGAGAATTTACATATATCACCTTTTACCAAAACTTTAGAAGACTGAAAACTTAGTGATCTTCAAATTAGAATAAAGAAAGTAGAACATAGTTAACAACTAGTTTACACATTTAGAGCACAAATGAGCAGAATTAATAAACTTCAGTTTATCGAATTCTATAGGAATTAAAACTTTAAAGTTAAAACTGAGTGCACCATGTGAGCAGAAACTTTTGCAGTTTACCAACACTGTTTGTGTGTTTTATCAACACCGGCATTTTTGGCGTAAAGCTTTTATTTCAATGGCCGTTTTTTACTTTTAATTAAATAGTTAGGTACTTACCCCATTTTCAATTTAATTGGTCCGAAGTCGGAAAACAATCTATGAGATTTAAGGCTAACCATGGAACCTTGGAGCGCCAGCAGCATCTATTCTTTCTGGATACTTTCAATTGTTTTTTGTCCAGGTATTTTTTCACATTGAGTGTATTTGGTAAAAAATTACAAAGAAATTTGAGTCCACAGCTTACTCTGCTTGTAAAAAAGGTCAACCCGATGCTGGACAGGATTTCCCAACTCAGTTATCAGTATGATCGGCGTCAACCTAACTACATAACTCATTCACACATCTTGTCGGGATCATCCTTACGAGCGTCCGGAAGAAGCCATAGCTTTTAAGCTCCATTAAGCCTTTATAATATACATAAGCAATATAATTGAAAGACTACAGCAAAAACACAATGTTCCCTTTTAAAGTTTTATTATCCTCTAAATTCTTTTGTTCCTTCAGCGAAATTTCTTACTAAACTGCCTCGTATTTAATTAATTTTTTAAAGGCCGCACGTTTTTTTATTAAAACAATGAAAATACATTGGCTTTAAAATAAGGATGAGCTCATGGGCGTGTTTAAAGACCGGTTTCCAAAGCATGCCAACGAGCAAGCCGAAAAAACTCATAAAACCACGAAATGCAGCACGTGGTAAACGCACTTAACAGGTAACACCCATTTGGGGCAATGATGATAAGGTCCACGAGGAGAGAAAAGAAGTGATGGAGCAAAAGTTGGGGAGCCTTTTCTTAAAGTATAGTTGCCCCAAATAGAAATGCAAGGTGTACCATCTACAACAGCCGAAAACAAGGCCAATTCCGAGGATAAAACAACTACATGAGAGGGTAAGCACTGCTAAGTGATTAATATTTCAGATAAAAGTAATAAAGTATTTCCTCCAGATTCAGCAGCACAACATCGTAGACAGCAGTACAAACATTTAAAACCGCAAACACCAACCAACTTGGCAGCAACATAGGAGACCGCAGAAACAATGCCACGCTTCTCAAAGTGCTCCCAAGTTGCCTCTGCCGCTGCCACTTCCACGCCGGCCCATGCCTTTGGAATCCCATACTTAATGTGAATGAGAGCCGTTTAGAATCGCGGTTATGAGGAGCATCCAATGGCGACGGGGAGTGGAGCTCGAGGGACAGTTAATAAACTTCTGGCAGGGCCCGAAACTTGGTCTAAAACCATGGCGAGAAAGTTGAGAAGCGCAGAGAAATTAGTTGGCAAGACGTGCGTAAGGTGTGTTACGGACAGTTCCGCTTCAGACCGTAAACCAGAGGGATCCAATGTGGTTCGGTCCCGGGAATCTTGTCAGTCAGTCACTTAGACCGTTTTGGGGCCAAGCACAGAGAGAAAATGGTATGTGTGAGCCCTAAATATTGTTTTTATTAATGCTTAGTCCAATATGTATTGCTCAAGAGTGTATGTCCATAATGATATTATAGTTTAGTTTTGAATTTGAACACATATTTCAAACGAGAGGACATTTTTCAGTGCCTTTTCGGTTCGTCATTCATTAAAACGGACGCGTCCTCTTCCAAACAGAAAACTTTTGTCACAAAACATCCAACAAAAAATGTATAAAGAGAAAACAGAGAGAAAAGCCAACTTAGGGCAAAGTCGAAGCTTATATACCTTAACAGGTAAATTTTGGGATCATTATAATGGTAGTTATAGTAGTATCGTGTAATGGACATTTTGAAATATATTCTAGAGAAGATCACTTCATTATGTGAAAATGGAAGGCCCCTAGCTTTTTATTAAAAACGATTCTGGTCAAGATGAAAATGGAAAGATGGCATTTGGTCCACTTTTGGGAGGCCATAACTCAGTCATTTTCTAACCGATTTAGGAATAATGTACCATTTTTGAATACGGATTTTAATCTCTTTCAATCTGCATAAAAATATGGGTAACAAAAATTTTATCGATTTTTAGCAAAAATCATGATGTTACCCCTTTGAAAAATTGCGAAAAATGGGTCGAAATTTTTTATGGCAGTTTTTGAATGAGAACGAAACTACTCAAAAATGTTAGATCGGGAAGGTATAACATTTCTAAATCTTTCAATTATTAGCCGAGTTATACACATTTTACCATTGCAAAAAGAGAAAAAATTGGAACATTGTTTTTGATTTTCCAAAATCTAGATCTTGGATTTAATTTTTCGCAAACGTTCTTACTAATTCTCTGATTCAGAAGTGATTTAGAACTGTCCAATTTCATAGAATGGAAATTAAAATAAGTCTAGAGTTGCACATTTTAGGAAAAAATAAGAATGCCCCCTGCAAGTGTATCAAATTTAAAATGGTTTTGCCTGCATTTTGGCCACGAGCACGATAAAAGTGTCAGTTGCAAAAGTTTTTGGCCAACGCAGGAGCATCTGGCCAACAACAGCAAGAATTAAAAGGGTATTTAGGCGTGGCCAGGGGAGGCAGAAGGATGCAGGGTGCGGGTATCCTTCATTTTTCCGAGACAAATGGCCAAAAGTAGAAGGAGGTCCGCCGGGGAGGTTTGATTGGGAAAAAGTTATAACAACTAGGTGAAAATATTGGACAGTATCCACTTAAGTTGTCGCATGAGCTGGGAAGATAGAAGTGTTACTCACAGACTTTTCTTAAAAAACTCTTTAAAGGATTATAATTCAAGGCTCCAAAACTCAATCCAATGAAAACATTTAATATCGGCTTGGCTCAAAGCACTAACGTCAAGCGAAAACAGCAACAACCGCCGCGGCGGTCATTTGCCAAAGGTCAACGACAAGCAGAACTGGCTAAAACACTTCATCCAGAACGAAGCCCGGCCAAAACCGTGGCCTCCACAGCCTCCACTTTGCGGCAGTTCATTATTGATTTTTGGGCCTGGGCGTGCATAACGCTGAAAAAATGTGTTGAAATTTATTAAAATTAACTACAAACATCATTTTTTGCCGACTGCTTGTTAGTCCTGTCTATTTTAATAACTAACAAATTGTGCGTTGATGAAAAACATCATTAATTAAATATGGAACGCAGCATATGCCCGCTGGCAGTAAGTTCTCGTTCCCCATTCTATTTGGTCTGATATTAACGCCGTTTGTCATTAAAATCGAGTTAAAAACTCGACAGTTTTGAGCTGGAAAGGGTTTAATAAATTATAAAAAAGCTATACAAATTTTAATAAGTAAGTTTTATTTAATAAATGCCCAGCTAGAGTAGAATTTATTCGGTTATCCCTGAACTCTTATGCTTTATAGTTTTTAAAATTTCTGCTGTCAACGCTAGTGACATTAACTAATTTAAATTAATTTATTTAACTGGAAATACAGCAATAACCAGCTAACATTTCGCTGTCAATCTGGTTCGTCTTCTTCTCACCCAGCAGTTGGCCAAAACTCTCTGGGCCAAGCTAATTAAATTTAATTTCCCATTGATTAAACGTATTTATTTCGATGTTTTCGGGTTTTCTGGTAGTTTGGACAGCTCCGCCAGGCATTCTTCCGTCTCCTACCTGGCCCGTTGAATTATTAATTGTATGATTGATTGCTGTGCCCACCGTGTGGTCCATCTTCGGCCCTCCTGCTCCCCAGCCGCTCTTCGGTTGTTTCGAATTAGCAGCTTAGTGGCTAGGAGGGCAGCTCCACGGGGAGCTAACTACTCGATCCGAATCCGGAGCTTTTATTTGGCGGCCCGTATGGGCGTGAGAATTGCTTTTTTCTCGCTTCTTTAACAATTGTTTTGTTGAATGGAGTGGCTTGATTAGCATTTGGCGGCTGGGGTGTCAATGTTAAGGTAATTTGTTGATCCAGGGTTAGAATTGGACATACAAGTCATCTTTTCTAATCTGTGCGAGATAATGCAAAAACTATTTAATAAAATTTAAAATTTATTTAATAGCATTTATTCTTATAATTAAATTATTATAAAATAACGATTCATTTTGAATTCAAATTTATTCAATGGTGTGTACACACTTTTTAGCACACAAGTACTTTACTTGTTACATAGATGGCGCTTTTTGATTATAACACAACTAATAGATGGCGCCACAAGCATTTTACGCCATCTACCGTTGTTGCTTAACAAATTGTGTAAAATTAAGTTAAAATTAAATGTTAAATTAATTAAAACTCTTAATTTGTTTAATTCTAAATACTAATTATCATGAAGCAGAATTTCGGATTATATTCCATAGTATCTGCCACCTTTAACCTTTGTAATGGAAATATCCAAACACGTAATTAAGCTTGATGGTAATGCGATAATTTATTCAAAATTTCGGCCAATTTAGTCTGGGAAGTTAATTATAATGTTTTCCTCGTTTTTGCCTGTCATTTTCGCTGGCCATTTACCTTTAGTGCATTTTCTCAAACTCTCAAATCGACTAAAAAACAACAGCACATCCTGGCTAATGTTGCCTATTTGCGTTAAGTAATGGTCTCCGAATGGAAATTAAAATTTCAGAGCCACGTAAATCGGATCCGGGGGCTGGATGCAAAATCCGACGGTGCGTGGAACGAAAAGCTAATCCATAAACATTAGGCTAAAAATACAGCGAAACGAATTGCGGGCAAAATAATTAAACAAATTGCATGACTTTTAATAATTTATCTCGCAGGACAAAGCAGGTTATTCGGAGAAAGGAGGGCTCGGCGGGCTCGGCTTCCAAATCGGGTGAGAATCAATGTAATTAGCATAAAATCTGGATGGTCTGCTGAATGCGAGCGGTCTCCAAATATTGCATCTGCATTTCCGTCTCGTTACGCAGTGCCAATATTTGCATATTTATGAAAAACATTGAATAATTTTATGAAAACCATGAAATTTAAAAAACCGATACTGTAATTTCGGCCGCTTTATGGAAATTTATTTATCGCAGCCCGGTTATTAAACTAACGTGGGCTTATTAATTTACTTTCTGGCCAGCTTTTGTACTTGACTCGGCTTTGCCCTGGAGCCATAATATTACGCATACGCCTCGTTGCCTATAATTTCTGTTTACATCTAAGCCAACTTGTATTTATGTCTGGAAAGTGGATGGGTTGGGGAGTTGGTGCCTCCCGTCGGATGCTCTGGGCAACTTTGAGAATCTCCGTGTTAATCCCACTAATTAACTACTCGCCAGAGTTGCCTCGTCTTGGAAACTATTCAATACGGATTGGGGTTTCGGGGGAAGATGGGCAACTATTGACTCCAACGAAGTGCGAGATTTGAATTAAGTTTTGCCTTAAACAGGGTATCTGAGGAGCTTGGAAGCTGTAGTTTAAAATTTCACACGACTTTCAACTTACCAAAGAGTTCACTCCCTCCTTCTCTGAAATAAAAACCATAAATCCAGAGTGTCTGGGAGCTGGGAGGATAAATTGATGGCTGGTGACTATATTTCATATCGATAGCTCAAAGCTGTCTCGTTTATTATGCGCGGGAAAAGTCCACAGAAGTGGGGGCTAAACAACCTAAACCGAAAAATTTCAAAGGTCACTGCTCAGCATTTTTTACGGCCTAGAAAAAATTGTCCACCAATTGCCCCACCATCCAACCCGCCGACAGTTTTTGCCTTGCGTAAGAGGCAATGCATGTTGGCCTGTCAAACGCTCCGTTGAATTCCTGGCTGCCTGACTGCCAGTCTGTTAGGATGCCATGCTGCCTGGCTGCCAGGACGCTCCGTTTCACTTAGCAGGAGGCGCTCAAAGTGGCCTCCCTGCTGCGGCTGCCACTCGGACACCTTTGTCGGGTCTTAACGGCGCGTTTACGGCTCCAAACGCCGGAGTGTCTGGCCGGAAGGTGGGGATGGTCGGGAGGGAGTCGATGGGAGCGGGAGCAAGGATCATTAGGCAGTGTCAACAAGCGGATTGCCGGATTGGCAGCCACCCAGAAATCGTAAAAAATATGCTATGCGGGCATTTGCATGGAAATGCGTTTCTCCCAAATCCGATTCAGTTTTTGTTCTTTTTTTTGTATGGGCTTTATTGATTTTTAAAAAAGTATGCTTAGAGGCTAACTACTAACAAATTGTCCTTTAACTAACGTAAATGTAATAACCCTTCGTGTATGACTCATAATACAGTATTAATATTAATATTTCATTTTCTGTACTGGTTGTGTAGTTGCTAGTAAATGCAGAAATATGAATTTGGTTTGATCAACACTCGAATTTGGTTTAGATTTCGTTTTCATTATCGGTTTCGGTATATGTTTTATTTTACGCAATTAGTCTATTAGTTGTTTTCAAAGATTTTTATTATTTTTCTGTTTTTTGGTTTTGATTTACCTTAATAGTGAAGATCAATCATTTAATTACAGAATTTATTATTTACAAAATTATGTTACAGTTGAGTTTGCACCAAATCCGCCATTCCGCTTCGCCCGTTTAGTTTTAAATTTCACCAAAGTTAGTTATGATTTTTTTCCTCTTATTAAATTTCTACTTTGCTCTGCAAACTTTTGTGGCAGCGTGGGTTCGGTGGCAGCTCTCAGGCTCGGTTTCCAGGTGCCACCTGGTCGGTGGCAATCGGACACGTTCCCCTGTCGGTGCCGCCGCACAAAAGTTGCAACGTTCAACATTTTCGGTCCCCGCGTTTTCGAGGAGCGGTGACTGGGGTCTGGGGAAAATTTCGGTTTAGTTGCGTAGAACTTACGTGCTAGAGAGTTAATGCCGTATTTATACAGGGTCTTTAACTAGTATGTAGCAAGTTTTATAAACTCTTTTTCCATTCTGGAACGCTTAATGTAATTTATAAGTATATCTATTCTTTGTTTTAAGAGTTATTCATTGATTTCTCAGTTGGTTCAGTTTAATGTGAATTCAATAATTTCCAAAGACAGGGAAAGACTTAAAGAAACGTCCAAGTTAGATTTCGAATGCCAGAAGTCTGCATAGAAGTTATAGAAACTATACTTTTTAACACTTTTTATTTATTTGATTAATGGCTTATGAAAAGAAACTGAAATGGCACAGAAACAGTGTCCCTTGGCGGGAGGCTATGGATTATTACTTCGAGAACCCATTCGTATTTGAAACACTCAATTATCTTATGTATGAGAGAACACCTAAAACCTTAAACCTTAGTCTTAAATTCCACAGATAGCCACATGTACACATAATTAACCCTAACCAGACACACAAATACCCGAAACCCCGCTCCGGGCGTGGGGGTGTCTGAAAATTCGGCATGTGCCATCGAGCTTACAGCTGAAACATCATTTTTAACTACACATCTTAACTATTTATTTTTATAATACAACTTTTCCGACATCAGGCGGCGACATTATCCCACTGACACCGCCTCCGCCTCCGCCACCGCCAGGACCTGCCCCACTGCCGGTGGCCACAACTGCCAGGACACTGCCACTGCTGTCCACCGGATTCACTCCTCCGGCGCCTCCGACTCCTCCGAGAGGCGGCGACGATGATGATGTTCCAGCTCCTCCGCCGCCGTCCAATGGGAGCTGCTTGGCTTTCGCCTTATCGTGCACGTACATGGCGGCCAGGGCATTGAAACGTGGACCCCAGTTCTGTAGATAGTTAAAGTCTTGATTCTCATCATCAGTGCCTGGAATGGGAGAGGAAAGAGTGCGATTAGATGATTACCAGAGTAGAATTAGTATTGCTAATCTATGTCAGCAAAATAATAAATTCAATGCATCAGAACAGTGAACATGTTTTATAATTTAATTGAAACACCCACCGGATGCCAGCGAACTAAGCGACTCGGCGATGCTGCCACTGCCCTCGAAGGTAAAGTTGCGCAGGTCGTCGAAGGGCGGGGCGTTGGGATCCTTGTCGATGCGCTGCTTGCGCTCCTCCATCAGGTAGGCCACGTTCAGCTCCTGGCCAGGTGGCAGCAGCGTCATCACGGGATCTGGGGGCAAACAGACGCCAATTACTTGGCCAAGCTCTGGCACTCGCCGGTTGTTTACTCACAGATTATGGGCATCTTGCAGGCGGCGATGTCCGGAGGTCCTCCCTGGGCGCTGATTGGTATTTGCAGTGGCGTAATGTCAAAGGCCGTCATGTCATCCTCACCGCCGCCCTCGTCCTCGTAGCTTATGACTGTCTCGCGGACATCCTTTTCGGGTCCGGAGCGCTTCTTCTTTTTAGTTGTCTTGCGTTTCCGGCTGTATAGCACAAAAATCAGGGCTAGTACTGAAATGAGCAGAATCGGACATTAAATTAGTTGTCTTATTAATGGGGTTATGTTTGTTTAAATTCTCTCCAGCCTGGACTCATTATCCTGGTGTACTTTTTTCTACTAAAAAGAGGGCAAAAATTCCGAAACAAATTTGCAGTAAAGCGGCAATGGAGTGTCTGGCTTGTCTGTTAACTGTCAAAGCCATAACAACAACTCCATTTACGTTTAATGAAGGTAATTAAATGTAGGAAAAATGTTTTTCTCTTGCCGCTTTCACGTTTCCACGCATATTGTTAAAAGGGAAAAAAGAAAAGCGCCAGCCCTTCCACAGTGGAAGTGGATCTTTTGAAAATTAAAGTTAAATTATGGAAAATCCAGGAAGGAGAAATCATTCGAATACCCTGTCCCAGTAGATAAATACAGTCACAAGCTAAAAAACTGGATTGTGAATCTCGTAGATTCTTTATAAATGACCTTTTTTCTCCGTCCTTGGGAGAGCCAGTTGGCAGTTATTGCAACTAATGAATCCGCTTAGCCCAGAAGAAGTGCTGCTGCATTAAAAACCAACCAAAGAAGCGGCTGGCTGAAAGTCTCGGAGAAACATTCTTGGCTGGCATGTCATTTTGGAAAAGCCAAGACAGAGTTTTAATTATTTTTACTTAGCTGTTTGCTTAACCCCACAGTGCCGGGCCAAGTTAATATTCCTGTCAACTGGAGCGCAGATGATAAAATGCAAGCCTGCGCCAGAGTCTTACTCGAGTAGTCCTCCCGAGTAGTTTGCAGTTTTTGTTTCTTCTGGACGGAGGGGTCATGTTTACACGACAAACAGAACCGAAGAATTTGCCCGGAATATGTTGCAAGTGGCTGAGTGGAGAGAAACTTATTAATAACTTTATGCTACTTAAGCAAACTAAAGTAAAATGGCAAACGCAGAAACGCAGAAGGACACGGAGCTTAACAAGTCCTCGTGGCAGGACGACTTGGAGACAGTTGAAATGTGCATTTGGGATGCGAATGATTTTGGCCTGCTCGTAATCCGCTTAGTTGCCAAATGACTATGACTGTCAATGTTGGAAGCGCAGTGTCCTGCCAGCACTCGAAAAAAATCTACGCCAGTATAGTAAGAATTTTATTCTCAAAACTTTTGTTTTCTTGACAGGACTGATGCTTTTTCCTAGTGACGCTGCCTTCGTCTCGGGAGCTACAAAGTTTAATGCAACAATTACAGCATAAAGTTGCAACAGAGGCAAGACACAAAACCCGAAACCCGCAACCGAACCAAAAATAGTTCATTGCCAGCTCCTGGCGATGGCAAGAACTGCATTAAATTTGTCTCTCTCCGCAGAAAAGAGCTACCAAAGTTTCTAAATTATCTTGCCGCACAAGTTTTCCTATTAATGGACAATCCCCGCCCAGAGCCACCCAACAGCAATCTCCGATAATTCGCCTAAAAAGCCAAATCTGTTTCTCAACTTTTATCAGCAATAAAGTACATAAAAATTATGATATAGTTTTAATCGCACAGTTTTCTAAACTATAAGGATAAATAATTGAGCTTTAATTACATTGGATCTCAAAAATTACCAAATAATTCAATTTTCAACTTAAAGTCGAAGCCAGAAATGTAGTTAGTCGAGAGACGTGCCTTAACAACGAAAATAAAAATTGCCAGCCTGGGAAAAGTTATTTGAAACAATTTTTGGCTTTACGTGCCCAAAGTCCAGCAAAAACAAAAGCTAGTTATTGGCTTAAAAAATCAGGAAAATTGTTTCATTTGCATTTAAAATGCTCTCTGGCTCTGCCGGCCAGATAGATGTTAAAGGCTTACTTACGTCAGGGATAAACTGAACAATATTTTGCCAAGCCGGTCATGGCCATCTGTTCATTCATCAACCTTTAATCAACATTACCTCCTAGGAAAATAAACCAAAAGCAAGAACCAGTCCAAGTCCAAAAACAGCAAACAGGGGTGAGGCTGGAAGAAAATCTAGTAACCTACATAAAAACTTGCTAAAACAAAGGCAAAAATATCCTGTAAGATGGACAAAAGCTGAACCGAAAGCTCTTTAACGGCCTTTGTTTGCACTTTACTATACTGGCAAGGACCCGAGCAATATCTTGTTGCCGGCCAGGACTTGCTGACCAGGTCAGCTCATCAAGGGAGTGTACCAAAAGGAGGCAGTGGGGTGGAGGTCCTCTTTAGTTGCTCCACTTGAAACTTTATGCTAAAGTACAGTTCAGCGATTCACAGATTACACAGGACGAGCACCAGGACCGAGACAGGACATGAAAAAGCGTCGACTGTAAATAATGTTAGATAATTATTTAGTTTGTTTTTGTTCCTGTTGCCGTTGTAGTTGGCGTTGCCACTTTAAGGCAGATCAACACGAAGCGAAAACCAGCCGTCGGGAATCTGTACTGGCGTTGTCAGATTTTATGTTTCGGTTCCTGCAGATATTTTCACATCATAAAAAAGGACGACAATGATGAAAGTATTTTTGTGCGCGGCGGCTCGCCGTTTATTTATTGCGCCTATTTTGCGGTTTAGCGGTTTTATGGCCACTTCCAGTCGCTGTTCTTCAGTCTTTTCGCCCCGCGGCCAACTGCGTAATTATCTGCCTCAGCAGCGACTAATTAGCTCAAGGATCCCTTAGAACAACAGGCCTCTGTTCGCCCCAGACTCAAGACCTCGTTAAAGCTGCCTCCCAAAACCGAATTTCAAAGGCTGGATAAATCAGCGTCACTTTTAAATATGGCCTAAATTAAATTGGCCATAGAAAGGGGCGAGTGGGGCAGTCGGTGGCAATCTGGCAAAGCCCTGGAATGTATGTAAAATAAATCTGAACAGCAGCGAAAATGTTACGCTAATTGAAAATCCTTTCAAATCCCAGACGAGCCCGGCGAATCGAAAATAGATTGTCGCGCACAGTGCGTGAGAGTGAAAACGCATTTGCATCGGTTGGCGGGCTGGCGGGAAGGGAAGAGGCTAAATAACCAAATGGCCAAAGCCACTTAACACTCGTAACGAAAATCCATTAAGTGCCCAGAATTTTGCCCAAATTTTATTCCATTTTCTACGCTTTTTTCCAAAGCCATAAAAGTGCCCCAAATTGGCTTAGGCATCGAATTAAAATGTCTTTCGTTTAAAAATTTTTAAAAATATGTGGATTTTTCAGAGAAGAGTTTGTTAATTGAAAAACCTTTTTAATTTACTCAACCAAGGTCCTACATTTATTTACCAAAACTTTCAGCGCTTTAAAGGTCAGATTTCATTTAAAAATGTAACAAAGCTTCAATGGGTTTCCTAAATAAACTAGGATTCGAGGCAACAACGTTAAGGAAATTTATTCATCTTTCCCCCAACCTCCCAGTTTAATTAGCCTCCATGTAAATGTTGTTCTGGCACTTTTTTGTTCAGATAATCCAACAAATTGCCCCTGACCGGGCGCAAAAAAGTGTTGTAAAAAGCGACGAATTTGTTGCCGCTTTATTTTACTGAAAATACACCGGTCTCCCACGATGACCCTTCACTCCGACTTGTTTTATTTTTTCGCAGGGCCCCACACTCTCGCCGCTGTCCAAACAGATGTCAGTGGCGGCGTTTGCGAGGAGCTGCCAGAAAATTGCATTAATGTGGAAAAACAGAGACCGGAGAAAAACTCCGGGCGGAGAGTAAATGTAAGCGGATGGGGGAAGCTTGTTGCCGCTTAAGCCGCTTAATTGTCACACATGAATGGGGCATTCTTTGGGGCAGCTTAGAGGGGCGGTAGCGGAGGCGTGGCATTCGGTACTTACTCAGTATGATAATGAGGCAGACGAATATGGCCCCCAGGGCGCCCATGCTCAGCTTGAGGCGCTGTCCCTCCTGGACCAGCTCGCAGTTCTCGCCCCAATAGCCCTCCGGGCAGATGCACCGATACCGGAGCCTCGGCTCCAGATTGATGCAGGTGGCCCCGTTCAGGCAGGGCAGCTCCAGGCACTCGTTCCGGTCCACACAGCCCTTGGTGTCCGAGGACATGATGCGACCCTCGCTGCAACTGCAATGGAATTAGAAATTCAGAGGCGATTATGGCAGGACCAAAAATGTGTATTCCGCCAAAAATATTGTTTGGTTACACTCGAAGGAAAAACAAAGATTAGAAAATGAAAAACATATATTTATTTTTGTATATTTTGCACTCATGAATAAGTAGCCTGTCGACCATGAATAATATGCTCTTAAAATAATAACAAAGGTCCAAATAAACCTTCTTCCATCCTAATATTCAAAACAAATGTGAAAAACTTTTTGTAAAAAAGGAATTTCATTAAAAAATACATTCTATGTGAAGGGTAGTTAGGAGTAGCGTGTTTTTCCTAGCAAAGCCACAAACTTTTTTTATATTTCGAGAAAGTTCTACAAACGAGGGATAGGATAATTCCCCCATGACTCTGCCCGAGCTGCGAGGGCGTAAAGTTGCGGTGAGATGGATCTATATCCCTGGACACTCGAATGGTGTGAAAATTAAAGCTTTAAGCACTGCGGAGCGGATCTCGTCTTTGCCACAAGTTACACATTTAAATTGAAGTCATTTCGTATTCCAATTGAGAACAGCTCCTCCTCCGCGTGCAGGATCTTAGTGTCCTGGCTGAGTGACACAAATTCCACACGCGGGCGGCACTGCGTTAACTGCTGCCCACAACTGGCAGCGAAATTGAGGCTAAAGTAAGCATAATTTATGACACGTCGCCACCTGAAGGCGAAACGTGTGCCACTATTTAAATTTATTTAAAGAGCAGAAGAAAGCCGGTCCAGGCCGTCAGCAAAGAGACCGCAAGAAGGCCAGCCAGCCAGGCGAACACGTGTTAGAAAGCAGCAGGCCCAGATGTTTCTGTTCCCGAAAGCAAATGGAGCGAGAAGCTCACAGCTGGGGGTGCTTAGTTTTCCTGCGAGTGCCTAGGACATCCGCTGGAGCACGAGATGGGGGAAATGCGAGAAAAAGCAGACATGATGCAGTGCCGGATTGGGTGTCCTTGCTGGATGTTGGCTGTTGGCTGTTGGCTGCTGGGTGGCTGTCGTCGCTTCTTCGAATGGAGTCACTCCGCAAAACTAATGATGTGGAAAATGTGCTCTGCTCTCGGGCGATGGAACGGCAACCCATCATCGATGAGGTGTTGCAGAAGCTCTAGGATCAGGAGTCGTGCCCCAGATTCTGGGCTATGCAAATGTATACGTTTCTACATGGGGACACTGACAAAAAGGGTCATCCTTCTCTGAAAAGAATGCTCTATTGGAAAGAATACTAGTTCTAGGATTTCTCCGAGTGCAGTGTCTGGTTTTGCATGAGCGAAGGGAGACAGGCCATGACAATTGATATTATTTGTTTTGCATTCGGAGTCAATTTGCTGTTTGGCTTTGTCTGTGCGCCTGCATCTGGAAAGTGGCAGGGGAGAACTTCGCAGTAAAATGTGTGTCAAACCCCGCTCGTTTGGCTTCTGCTCTAATGGCCCTGGCGCTGAAAGGATACCGGATTCCGATATGGAAAAATGTCTGACAATTCTAAGATAAAAATTTAATATTTCTTACCTGGCACCAAAAAGTGGTAATTAGTTTGAAATGCTTGAAGTTCTCATAGGAACTTTTTGGATTACTTACGTGCACTCGTATTCGTTCCACAAGTCGACGCAGTCAAAGGGATCTGGGCAGATGACGTTCGAGCAGGGCCTGTTTGAGGGACAGTTGCGCTCCAGGTTGCGGGCCATGGTGGCCTGGCCCCACTGAGTCCCGTTCATCGAGGGGGGCAGCGGGAGGTGCTTGCCATCGAGCCTGCAAGCCGGAAAAAGGGAAAATCAGGAATTATGCATGACTGTCAACAATCGGAGTGCTCGCAAAGAGGTGTCCTTATGAGGGAATAGCTGGGCGTGGGAGGAAGAGTTTTGAATGCTCTTTGCTACTGAATAAAATGGCACTTTTCCAGACACACGGCATGGCTGGAGAACCAAAAAGGATTAGCCCTCACCTGATGTCGTCCAAGCAGCTTCGTTGGAAGTCGGACTGCACCTCAAAGGTCTTGACGCCCGTATATTCGGCCTTGCCGCCCGCATAGACGCCCTCCTGCTTGTCGATGCTCAGCCACTGGTGGCCGGTGTAATGGAAGGACTCGTTGTACCGCCTCGATTCCCCGCCGTCGAGCTCCATGAGGGCGGCCGAGCCGTAGCGGCTGATGCGAATCACATGCCACTGGCCGTCGTTTACGGCGACGGCGGTCAGGCCCAGAACCTGCTCATCATTCCGCAGCGAGTTTAGGTTGTAGCGGAACTGGAGGTGGCCCCGCCGCAGCTCCAGGATGGCGTATTCCCGATGATGCTGATCGCTGACCCGGAACAGCTCTCCGCCCTGCTCCCGGGTGCGGAATCTCAGCTGCAGTTGGGTCGAGAACCGGTCTGGCTCGAAGCTGAGGGCGAACTTCACGTAGCTCTGGGCCTTGAAGGTGGTGGGAATGGTGGGCACGTTGCACCCGGGGCCCATCCATCCCGGCTGGCAGTGGCACTTGGCCTGCACCAGGCTAGCCACGCAGTTTCCGTGCTCCCAGCAGCGGGCTGTGTGCTCCGTTTTCAGGCACACCTCGTCCGTTTGCGGGCAGGCTGGGAAACTGTTCCGGGCCAGGGCCGGAAAGGCCAGGTCGTAGTGCTCGGAGTTGTGGATCACATTGCGAATGCAGCCGTCGAAGCCTTTTGAGCTGAAGGCGTATTGCCAGTTGTAGAGGGTTTGGTCGAAGTGCTGCCGGTAGAGGCCTCCCAGCTGGAGCGGTTGGTTCAGATTGAGGGACTCGGCGAAAGGCGGGATCTGCCCGCGTGCCTGGCAGGCGTTGTCGTCGAACTCCGGAGGGGTGCCGTCTTCCAGTTCTGAAACCACGGCAGTGCGACAAAAGTCCACCACCATACGCACATTCTCCGAGTCCCAGAATATGTCCAGTCTGTGCCAAACGCCATCGTCCAGTGTCTTTTTGGTCTTCACCCGCAGCTCCAGCGTTCCGGATCCGAAATCTATCAGGAGCCTCGGGTAGCCCTGTTCCATTTCAAGGGCTATGAAGTCACTAATCACCGTTTCGCCGGGCTTTGGTGGAACAATCGGCCCGTTGTAGAGGATCAGGCCGTCTGCCTCCCGCGTGATGAACTCCAGGCTGAGATGGGACTCCTGGCAGAGCTGCAGGGGAGGATACCAGGCCCAGCCGTTGCCGCGGAAGCTGCGGGTGGACTGCTGGCACCGGGGTCCGTTGTAGCCCACCGGACAGGCCACGCACTTGGGGCCATTTCGGGTCTCCACGCACCGGCCGCCGTTGTAGCAGAGGTGGGTCTTGCAGCTGTGGTCCTGGCCGGTAAAGTTCCTAGCCCGGCACACGCACTGGGCGCTGATCTCCAGCCGAACGCCCACCAGGGCGGTCCGGTTCACACTGACTGTGTACGGCTTCTTGCCCAGCTCCACTCGCGAAGTGCACGATCCGGATCCGCACTTGCCGCGGCCCTCGTGCAGACACTCGTTGATGTTGACCATGGTGATGTTGAGGCCCACCTCCTGCTCGATCTCCTCGCGGTGCATCTGCACCACGCCGTTCAGCCGGACGGCCTTGAAGTAGGGCTGCTGGGTGGCGGAGCGAGCAGCAAAGTGAACGTCTGTGAGGGGATAGGGGGTTTCCGCCCGCAGCTGGACACTGAAGACGTCCACGTTGTCCCGGTCGGTGTACAACAGCTCAGCCAGCTTGTTCCGGAATCGCTCTAGCTTAGAGGGTTCCACCTGGTTCTTAACCGGATTCCAGGTCCTGACAAAGTCCTCGTCGGTGATGTGGGCCAGCCGCATGGAGCCGGCTTGCTGGACAGCCTCTGCCGTTATGTCCCGCACTGTCACGCTTAGGTTCGAGGGTATATCCTCCTGGCCGTGCTCTCGATCGTAGACCTTGAACTTCAGCGAGTAGCGGCCCCTCCTGGTGCCGGCCTTCATCGTCAGCATGCCCGTGTCCGTGTCCAGCTTGAACCTCTGGTGCTCCTGCACCTCCCAGTAGTACTTCTTGTCCGGCACGTCCCAGTCGTCCGGGTCGTTGACGTAGACCCTACCTATCGGCGTATCCTGTGACTGTCCCTGGTAGTTGTACACCAATACGGACTTGCTGCCCGGCTGCATTTTGTTGTCGTTTACGTCGCCAATGGTCACGGTGAGGGTGCTGGTGCCGGTCATGGCCGGAGCTCCGTTGTCCTTGATCTCGATGGGAATGGCATAGGACTTTTTCATTTCGCGATCGAAGGGGCGGAGCGATGAAACTATAGCCACTCCATTGCCATTGTCGCCTCCTGGAATGGAAATCGTTTCAGGGTGTAGTAAGAAAATATTAAAGGATTATCCCTAGGAATACACTATGCTGTTAAAAATCTAACGAAAGTGATTGGCAGGCTCCAAAATGGATTAACTTTTCCATTTTAAAATGCTCGAAATGCAGGCCATATGGACATTGTGCGAATAGCCTTCCATTTGCCGAATAGTCCCTCAACTGCATTTGCACATCTAAACAGAAATCGCTGAAATCAAACAATTCGAAAACCGAAACCGAAGTTTCGCCCGGATCTGCTCCACTCCGCCCAATTTAGTTCGTTCGTTCAAGGCAATCGCCACACAATCAAAGTCGAAATCAAACGCTAAACCAAACTCTGTTTGCATAGTAATGGTGATTGAATTATGTTTCAGACAATCAGCATCATCAGCATTGTTTGTGCCACAGTGCCACAAAGTTGGCAACCGACACAAAAAAGTGTAGTGTAAAACCAACTGGGGGGGCACTGGCAGAGATAGTCAGACATAGAGAGACAGTGGAGGCCCTGAAATGGAGGGAATCTGATGCCTGGAGGCATCATCGCAGTTGATGCAGTTGACCATGCCTGGACGTCTTTTGTTTTCCTTGCGATTTGGTGTTTTCCTTTAATGGTTTTGCCCAAAGGACTCGAAAGAGCACTCGAAAAAAACCCAGGCTCTCCATTTTTCATCAAATGACACGTTAGCTACTCTGCCCCCATTGAATATCTTTCAGTGCATCTCGCTCCGTTCCCTGATTGTAAAATGGAAATTTTTTGTGAAGCCCTTGTTGGGAGTTATTTGAAACAAAAACCTCGAACAAAAAGATAAAAAAGTTTGAAGAGCAACCCAATAAAATCGATCAAATGAAAGAAAATTTGAGGTGACACTTGAATGCTGTTGCTGACATTGACAGCGAGTTTTTCAATTTTCTCGACCGGCTCCTCTGTTTTTCTGCTTTGCCAGTTTGAATTTCAGGGCAATTTTTCTCGATTCTCGTTTTGTGTTTGAGCACAAGCCCTCTGTCCCTGTTTAGGGTCCGACCGACCTCATTGATGTGTTTTTATCACAGCCTCCCCCGGCTGGTGGTCGGTTCTTTCTTTGCAATCGCTTTGCTGACCTGGCACGTGTTTAAGTGTCAAGTGTCTGGATTCTGGATGGCATTGTACCATCGGCATTTGGCTACCAAAATAAATAATTGATTTTGAAACGCCGAATTAATTATTCGGCTGTAAACAATCGTTCAGTCTGTATGCCTAAATAAATAAAGAATTAAGTCGGATATTCGCACACTATTAATTTGCATAATTACTTAAATGAGATGCGTAATTAGTATAAATTGGTCTCCCGTATCTCATCGAATAAATTTTTAATCAAACTAACGCATTAAAAATGTTTCATTGCGCCAAAGAGTTGGCGATTACTCCTCATTAGCCATTTTTTATGCCCAGCCTCCCTGACAGATGTTCTGGCTAACTAAGCGTTTAGCATTTTTCCATAATTAATTATGCAAACCGATTTGTCCTAACCTTGTACGCAGCTTTTAATATTTTAATAAGCATTTTTTTGCTGTTAAACGGCATGCATTAATATATAAAAGGCTTTACTTTATTTCAGAAAACTGTTTAGTCTTTAAAGTTAAACACTTACTGCGATCGTATTCCACTTTAAAGCCAGCTCTGATTTCGTCGCTGGCCAAAGGATCCAGGCGGAAGGTGAAAGGACCCCCGTTGCCCCTCTGGCGATCATCGGCATCCTTGGCGGTTATCTCCACGATTTTCCTGCCAGACACGTTTTCCGGCAGCACGGGCCTGTAATCCTGGGCAAACTCCGGGGCATTGTCGTTCACGTCCTTCACAATCACCGTCAGCGTGGCAGTGGCGGTGCGGGCGGGAGTTCCGTCGTCGACGGCCAGGATTTGGATGTGGTGCCTGTCGGCTGTCTCCCTGTCCAAGGGCCTTTGGATGCTGACCGCCCCCTTGTCGCTAATCGCGAACTGGCGGCGGCGGTTGGTGGCACGGACTATTTTGTAGGCGACCCGGGAGTGGCCCCCCTGATCGGCATCCGTGGCGCGAAACTGCTCCAGGACGGTGCCCACCTTGGTGTCCTCGTAGATGGAGACCTCGATGTGCTCGCGATCGAACTTGGGCACGTTGTCGTTGATGTCCCGCAGCTTCACTACCACCCAGGAGTAGGCCACGTGGTACTTGTCGCTGCCAGTGGCCACGTCGTCGCCCTTGTCGTTCACCTGGATGCGAAACCGGAAGCCACTGCTCTGCAGAGGGTCTTCGTAGTCCAGTGGCTGGATGATTTTCAGGGATCCTGTGCCGTCCGCGTTCCGCACCATCGCAAACTTATCTGCGCCGAAGCCACTGTTCGGCACCACCTTGTATTGGAATGTGTTGGTCTCGTCCTCATCCTGCACGGTGACGGTGAGGATGGGGGTCTCTGGGATGTAAGTCCCGTTCGTTTCGTCCACTTCGGTGAACCATTCGTCCTTGGTAAACTGCGGCGGCATGTCGTTGAGGTCCTTGACGCGAATCGAAGCGGTGCCGGTTCCTGTGACAAACAGAACGGCGTCAATTACAGACATATACACTGGGAGAAATGGGGGTCATAATGAATGTTTTCCAACAACTCGAATCCATAATTTGCTTGGAATAAAATGAATAACGAACCACAACAGGGTGGACGACCTGATAACCCCAATGAAAACTGATTGCCATGGCGTCTCATATTTCTTGGAAAGGCTCCCTCCCGGGATCAAAGCTTGACAAACAATCTGCCTGATTGAATCGGAGCCCAGACTGGGGCGATTCGGTTTCACTCACCCTTGAGGCCACCACCGTCCATGGCCACCACCTGGATGGAGTAGTCGGGGGTGCGCTCCCTGTCCAGACAACAGACGGCCGTTTTGATGAGACCCGTCTCCGGCTCGATTTCGAAGATGGGCGCCCCCGTCTCCTCCTCGATGACATTCTTCTCAATCGAGTAGATTAGCTTGGCGTTGGTGCTCTCGTTGGGATCGTCGTAGTCCACGGCGGACATGGTCATCACCGAGCTGCCGGCGGTGCCGTTCTCGGTGACGTTGCCGAAGTAGATGCCCTGCGGGAACTGTGGCGCATTGTCGTTGATGTCCTTCAGGTTCACCTGGATGTCGGCGTAGCCCACCAGGCCCTCGCCACCCTCATCCTGGGCGAAGACAGTGAAGCGCCATTGTGGCCGCCCGTTGGGTTGATCTCGATCCAGGGGCTGCAAACGAGAGGGTTAATAATCTCTGCTCTTGGTTATATTTGTTGGTTTTGTAAATTGCGTTATACCTATGAGATTGGGACATTGGTAGCCCTTTGGTCAATGGCTTACAGACGTCTGTCTTATTAGATTTATCATTAAATGAGTTATTCACACGAAATTGCATTTCCAAATCAAAACATTTGAATTGAAATGTCCTGCCAGTTACATTTGTTTGTCTAACTAGGCCTAAGACCTGTGCTCTTTGTATTCAAATTGGCTTAAACACAGCTTGCTCAGCTAATATGAGGAGACTACACCTAAACGAAATATATTCTGTGTGTTTGTGGTTGATTCCGGCCTGGAGTACTTTGCTTTTACGATGAATTAATTCCGTAGTCTTATTGAAGTGAGCGAATGCCTTACCCCCAAAGAGGCCGAACTAAGTGGCCGAAGTATTGGTCTAAGAATTATTTTATCTAACAGAATAATTGAGTGTTTGTAAAAGAGGCCAGCCTTTAAGATATTTCTGGCTTGAAGAACCATGTCAGTGGGTGTAAGAACTTTTATAGTTTACCTCCACAAGGTAATCCCATTCTGTCCAAGTGGATGGTTCCTAACCGGATTACCAATTCGTTTGCAAATCACTCAGTTGTCGGCAAAAAAACTTTTAAGCTCCGGTTCGCTCAATTTAAGTGGGGAAAAATTTGGTTTGCCGGCCACGTGACACGCGATGCAATTACAAATTAAATGCCGTTCGGCAGCCGGCATCCTCGTGCCGACTCCGACCTAAAAAAAAGCTCTCTTAGCTCCCAACTATTTGATTTTTTTTCATTTCCCACACACACATTACCCCGTAGTTTTTCCTTTCCAGACTTTCCCGATTTTACACTCAATTTTATGCGAGCAACCGCGCACCAATAACGAACGACGAACGTCATTTACATGCGGTCGGTTGTAGAGCGTCAAAACCACAAATGCCACATGCTGTCACAGTCACGCCCCCTTGGGTACCAACATTCCAGCCCCAGCCCCAGACCCAGGCCCAGCCACTTTTATCCCCATCGCATCAGCGACATCAACAAAAATGCCCTATCCAGCAACAATAAAACAAATAAAGCAAACCGCCAGGAGCAACATTTGAACATTTCATGCAGAATCCAGATCGGATTGGGGGACTTTTGAGGTTGGTAGTTTGTTAGTTGGGGGACCAACTCTTCATTAGAGCTGGCAAATGTGTTTTCAAAATATTCATCTTGTTCTCTTTTCGATTTTGTATAGTTTTTTATCCAAACCCTTTCGGAAGCCTTTATTAAAATATGTATTAGCTTGAAAAGCTCTCTTTGTAAAAATTAAATTTGACTTTTCATTAACTAATGGTGCAGGGTTTTTGCTCAGTATATTTTTACAATATTTTATATCCTATATTTTTGCCAACTCTAACGCTCATCCACTCCGTTCCGCCACTTTGAGTCATTTGTTTTTATGGACTTTGTCTGAAATTAATTGTAGTCTATGTGTCTGACATCCAATGGTGGCACTTTTTTGCATCTAAATGTCATTGTTTTTTTCGGTGTGTGTCCATAAGCGAGTGTGCATTGGTATTTGTATATGGTCTGTGTGATTGTGCGGTTTGACACAGTTTTAAATTAATCATACGCCACCGAACCGCGTGGAAAGCTCTACAATTTGCAAAAGTCGCGCAATTGCGGATGGCGGATGGCCGACGATGCGAGCCGACAAAAAGTGTTAAATATTGAACATGTTTCCAAGTACTCCCGTTTAAAAAAGGGTGAAACTTGTTAAGGTAGACTGGCGCTTAATTAACCATAATAGGCCTTTTTTCCATCAATAATTTTTTATTAGGATTTATGGCCCTGTCTTTGGAGCATGAAATATATTCCGAGAACCCGAGATACCTCGCATAAATCCACGGTGGACCCCCATGGGGGTCCCGCTTTTGGCTTTTTTTGACTTTTCACTCGTCACACAATATAAACTGCGCCATTGTGCGTACATAAACGGTGGCTCAATTGCAACGGCCAAAGCCGAATCCCCCTCAAACGGACCCCTGGGGCTCATGGAGAGTACCCCCAGTTGAAACACAAACGAAAAGTTATTTTCCTGTTTTCGCTTTTCCTTTTTTTTTAGCCATTGCACGCCATTTGCACGCTTTGCTGTCGGAAAATTCCAGAGGGGCGGCATTCTGTCACCGTGGCCCGAACATTTTTAACTGGCTTTCATTACGAGAAGGGGACTATTTTTACGAGGGGACTTGGACTCGCAACGGAATTGGAATCTGTTTAAGCGTTCTAAAGGTTGAAAGGTGGACGCGAGCACTTACCTTCAGCACGAAAATGTCGCCCGTGGTGCGATTTATATCGAATTTACTATTCGCTGGATTATCCGGGTCGATGCCCTGGCCAGTCAGGAAATATACAATATTTATTGGTCTATCTACATCGCCATCGGTGGCTGTGACCTGCAAAGAAATGGAGAGGAGCGTCAAATGCGGTTGCTTACAAAAAGTGCATTATACTGCTAAGGACTCGCAATCAGATCCTGATTCAGACTCAGGTGGGGAGAGAGGGGTGGGAGCGTTGTGGGTTGTGGGAAAAATACAGGAAAAATAAACGGGAGGAGGTTAAGCGTTTTTTGTGGCCCGCGTTGGACGCTGCTTACAATATTGGAGACGATAAATCAAATATGCAAATGAGCCAAATGCTTTAAATGTCCAATAAAGGGCAACGTGGATGCTGAAATGGGGATGCAAGACCCGATAGAGGGAGGAGGGCCTGAAAAATCTGGACAGTGGGTGTGGCTGGTCTCTGCCAGCCAGATTGCTTGTAAATTTATGCTTCGATTTTTTGCTCGACTATTTTTTGCACATTTTATTTTGTTTCGCCTCGAATGCCACAAAATATTGTTAGGCAGTTCGCCGCAAAAAAATGGATTCCAGAGGAATGCTAATATTACAGAGATTTATGTAATTATTCAATCGGATTAGGGTTTTTCTTTTGTTTTACGGTTTTATTTTTATTTTCTTTGTTGTGAGGCCAGTGGACAGTAAATAAAATCAGCATTTAGGAGCTTTCCTTGGAATATTTGATCACAGAAAATTGTTATCGGGTTCGATTGGGCCAAATGAGAGTCTGGGCAATTGAATAAAATCAAATAAATTGCAGAAAATTGGCCAGATTTGGTTTAATCCGAGGCGACTTAAAAGCAAATTGAGCAGAGAAGTAAGTTTTGGGAAAATCTTATAAGAATATTTGCATATTTTTAATTCATGTTGATGAATTTCTTGCCCTGCAATTGGCCCTAAATAACTCGGATGTGGACATGTAGGTGATTAGCACTTTTTATTTAAAACAAAATTAACAATTTCAGATTTGGAATATGCAAGCTTGGCTAAAATACAAAACAGCCTTTAAAGCAGTTGTCCTGCCAATTAAAAGCAATAAGTGTCTGGTTTCATATCGTTTTCTCTCCGCCCTTCAGAGTGAAGTATCCTTCTTTGTATCCTTTTTGCTTGTTACATAGTAGTATGAGCAAAACAATACACGCATAAGTTCTGCATGCGTGTCTAAGCCATTGTGTGTTATTGAAAAAATGGGGGATGCAGCCGACAATTGCAGGCAAACTTGTAGCAATATCCTTTGGGTCCTTTGTCCATTAAATCATCGTCACGTGTTAAGTGCCTGCCATTCCCCACAGCCCCCTTTCACGCCACTCCTTCCGTCTTTCCCTCCACGTCTTTACATTCACAATGCGACAATTTACGTTAAATGTTGATATGACAAAAGAGTTGTCTACGTGCCGGCGCTGTCCCCATTATTATTGCCCGCCCACACCGAGGCGGAAGCCAGCTCCCTCCCACCCATTGTGTCATCGGCTCCTGGGGAATAATTTAAATGCCTCCCCCGCCCGTACACGCCCTGGTATTCTTTGGAAGTGCAACGTTTCGTTGCAATATTTACATTTAATTTTGCAAGCTCTGAAATCAATTTGCGACCAAAAGGTGTCGGCGACAGCAGACGCATTCCGCTCGGCTTGTATCTCCGAGAATGCGATACAAAATATATCGTTAATTATGGCGGCCCGCCATTAAAAGGGCTTCTCCAGGGGCACTCTGCCCCGCCATAAATGTGTAATTAAAAATTTGCTTTAACCATTTTGTGTTTTTTCGGTTATTGGTCGGGGCTGCCAGGTCGCCATTTTAATTTTTATTTAATGTTCAGAGAAAAATGTTACAAATACATACTCTATGGATTATATACACCGAATTAAAATATTCTTCAATCTCCGCAATGGATCTATCTAAAAGCCTGATTAAAACTGAAAATAACTTCCAGAAAATAGAATTTTTATACTGATTATGGAACCATTTTATTTAAGACTAGTTTATCGCTTCATCTGAATAAATGCCGTTTTCCTTAATGCATCCACTAAAGAGTATTCAAATTTTTATGTGCCCGTAAAGTTGCGTTGGTAAATTATGACTTAAATAAAAGTCGCTTGTTCCGAGATACGAACGTACATACATATTCAACGGGGCGTATGCGTGTTATTTCTTTTTGCACATGTATGCGCATTTCTGTATGCGGACTCATAAAGCTGATGAATGTATTTAAGTGTGTGTGTGCTCTTACTGCCATTGCGCAACTATCACGTTATTATTAATGAATGAGTATTTATTTGTGTTTACGGCTGAATCGCTCCACGCGAGCGGATAACTTTCTCGGCCTCATCACCATTCTCTTCCCCATATTTTTCCCCACTTCCCATTTCCCAATCCCCTTCTGGATGCTATCCACTTGCCACTTGAGTTACCCAGCCGGCTGTTTGCTTTCGGCCTGCCGCCCGTTTTTTATTGTTCAGTTTTTGGCTTTTTATGCAAATTACGGGTAGGCCATTGTGTGTATTGTTCTTTGCCCATGTTTCTTATTTTTTATTTGACTGGCTGTTGTTCATGTCGCTGTTGATGTCAATATTTAAATTGTGGAGAGCCAATAAGGCGATAAAGTGGTGCCCGAAAAAGTAGGCAATGCTTTCCTATCTGAAGAACATACCTGCAGGATGCGCTTGGGCAAGTTTCGATCGTCTTCCTCAGTGATTTGCGTGCGATATGTTTGACGATCGAAAACCGGTGGATTATCGTTGACATCGCGTACGTTGATCACAACGGTGGTGTAGTTGTTCTTGCGATTTCGTGTCGCCTCCAAGCGAAGTTCATACTGCAAGGAGAAGAGAAATAAATTAATGAAAAGTTCAGCATAATTAGCAAAATCTCAAGTCATCCTAAGCCTTCCCGGGCCGTACGGGCCACAGCGATGTGTATATCTTTGCCAAGTTTGATCTGATCCTTGAGAAAAATGCCGTAAACGATTGGTAGATCGTTTCTACATCGATCTACGTCATAGCCTAGAAGCATAAATATTTTGTAGTTTTTTTGTTAAAATTTCTGGGGTGTCCCCTTCAGAAATGAAGAAAACTGCATGTGGGGACAATATGGCCCCAGAGATGGCTGTATCTTTGCCAATTTTTATCCGTTTCTTGAGCGGAATACCTTAAACGATTTGTAGACCAATTCTCCATCGATCTGCATCAAACCCCTGAAACAAAAATATTTTTAGATTTCATGTTAATTTATTCCAGGGGGACTCCCCGTGAAAGGTGGGGAATGAATGGGAAGATACTATACGGCCTACCTTCTGGACTAAGGTCTTCGAACTACTTTTTTGTTTTAATGGATTGTTTGTAACACTCTGCTGCAAGAGTATAAAAACAATAGAAGAGAAAAAGCAAAAAACAAATTCGAAATTGGCAACACATGTTCCAGGGGCTGAGGCTTGTTGTTTTGCTGCCGCTGGTTGTGGCACGGCATGGCTTGTTGCATGGCTGGGCATTGACAGCTACACGGATTTCCAGTCCTGTGGGGGTGCCAAAACAAGTTGCGTATAGGTGATGATGACGGCGAACTACGCAGGGTACAACAGGAAGCGACAGGACGCAACCGAGCTCGTATGTCTGCGCTGGATTGGTGCGTTGGCAATCACGTTAAAAATGCGCATTGGGAAATGTAACGACAGCTGTAGCTGTCTGTCCTCCAATCTCTCTACTTTCCTACTCTGAAAATGCTTTCAGTGTGTAAGCGAGTTTTCCCTTTTTTTGGGATTAATTTTTTTTCATACGCCTCGCCTTGCCATGTCAAAAGTTTGGCTTCTCCCTCCGAAAGTTTGCATAGTTTTGCATATTTTTTATATTTGTTGTTAACGAAAGCACAAAAATATATAAATTATGCATGCAACGGAAAGTTAGGACCCAGACGAAAAAATACGACAAAGAATAGTGTGCATCAATTTTGAGTCTAGGACTTAACACTGAAAGAATAACTTAAGCTAAAGGTAAAAAATTCATCCGACTAACTTTTTTTTCCTAAGATGTTCTCTATTGAATACCCATTTCTGGGATTGGGTTAAGCGAGTAGACCCTCTTTATTCTAGAGCTTATAGGTATGACAGTACTTACCCTTGGCCTCGTTTCGTAGTCGAGGGGACTCGCCACATAAATGACGCCGGTGGTGTTCTGTACGGCAAAGGCATTGCCTATGTTACCGCCTGTGATCTGGTATCGAATATTCGTCGCTGAAAAAAAAAGGAAAACTCCAGGTCATTAAAAAGATTTATTTAAATGCGTCAAACAGCTGGGATAATTAAATTGTGCGTTACACTCTGCGTATACGCAATGAAAATTACATTAAAGTCAAAATAATCCAAACAGGCTTTAAGTCTGAGGATACAACGATTCATTATTTAATGAAAATGCAAAAAGTTTCGAGATACTTTGGGCTATTAAATTTGAAAAAGACACCCACACATATCAGATATGTTCTCGTTTTTCCGCCCGAAGAAACTCCTCTGAAGATCAAAAAGAAAGGACAAAAGTCAAGTGGGAAAAAGGAGGTAGGAAGCTGAAATAATAAGGTTCATTAAAAAACATTTTGCACCCACGGGAGCGAGAGGGAGCGGCGAAGGACATGTTGGCAGGGCCCTAATGTTTTAACAGCAGGCCTGCAACAACAAGATGCCATATAATTTACTTATTTTGTGTTTAAACAGCCCGCGAAGTACTGTCTTCTCCGGCGAAATATGGAAATGCTCTCACATGTGACAACCAGCCAGGCAGGAAACGTGATGGAAAGCTGGGGAAGAGCCGAGGCGCGAAAACGGTAGGACGAACTGGGGCCCTATGTTGCCACATTGTCTGTGCATTTATGCGGAAATGTGAAAAGCAAACATTAGCGTAAATTAGCGACGCGTAAATCGCTTAACCTGCTCAGCCAGCTGAAGATGAGCAGAGTGCCATGGAGCCGGAGTTGGGAGCCATTTCAGCTTGGCCACATTCGCCTTTGACTTCGTCTCTGTTGACACTAACAGCATGGGTCACAATTGGGGAATTAGACGGAGCAGCCGGAGTGCAGCCAGGAAAGTTTGGTAATTTTTAATTCAGAAAAATAAATATTTATTTTAGGCAACAAATACAACGATCGAAAAAATTTTTTACTTCAAATAACTAGAACACTGTCCGTTGTCCCGGTACATCTGATCGTGGGTGAATTTGATGAAGGTATCATACTGCTCAGCCATCTTCTGGGTGAGCACCTGCTCGTATTCCTCCCGTAAACGACCCTCGCTCTGTTCGATCATGCTCCGGCACATCGAGTAGAGTTGCTTGGTGGTGAACAAGTTCCTCGGAACATCCTCGGAGGCCTTCACCCTGACTGGCGAGCTGTTGGCGGAGGCGGTCTGGATTTCCATCTCCGAGTCACTTGAGTCCATGTCTGGCAGAGGGGGCAAGTACTTCAAGGACTCTTGAATATCATCAGGGACCTTATCCGATCGGGTGGCTTTCGGCTTCGGTTCCGGTGCAGTGTTATTTATCTGGATCTGCAAGCGTCTTCGTTTAAGGGGAACGTTGTCCGCGAAATCCTCCTCAAATGTAAGGGGGCGCTTCAGCGTCAGGCACGACATTATATGATATTTCAAGTATATATTCTGTGATCTTAGCAGTTTGAGTTCGGATATAAAAGTGAGTGACAACTCGTCACTGACGAGCTTATAGTGATTTCCAGGCATACTGGATGCCCTTCCCATTAATTCATGAACAGCCCTCGCACAAGCAATTTACTTTATATTTTTTTTTTGCCACTTAAATTTACGGCTCATCGTTTGAAGGCGACCTATAAAATGCTCTCTAGTTTAAACATGTAGGGGCTCTTGTTTTTGTCACTTTTTTATATCGCCTCGGAATAACAACAACAGGAACATTAAAAGTATCTCAGGCAAGTCCTGTTAAGTAGTCCCCAGTCCCCAGTCCTAGACAATGACGTTTACAATTTACGACGCCAAGACGCCATTTTAAATCACTGATAATGATAATAAATTAATATACAGACACCAGGGACTCTAGAGACACATGGGAGCAGCCATGGCTGTTAGAGGCTTACCCACCGGCCCCTTCCAGCCACCAATCCTCCATGTTGTCTGTGTACTTATTTAGCATGAAAAGTCATTTTAAAAAGTGGAGGAAAAGCATTGTGGGCTTTTGGCTCTTGTTTTGATCTCTCTAGGTTTTCATCTTTATGTTTTTCCTTTTTTTGTGGCAGGGTCGAGAGTTGAGGGCGGCAGCTAAGTGTTTTTATGGCACACACGGAAAAAAGGTGCGGCTTCTTGTTCAAAAGTAACTGCTTAAAGCTCGGGGCTTTAAGAGATTTGTGAACATGGAAATAAATGAGCATCGTTTGCATTGAGTTTGGAAGTTCTTCGAACTTGCAAACTGGTAACTGGCAACTGGCTCGAATGTGACAACATTTGGCCAACACATGGCAACCACTTCGGAACAGCCAGCCAAATAAATAATCTTTTCGCTCATAAATTTGGAATGGGACACGAAACGGCACAAACTTCTGCTGCTGCTGCTCCTTCTCCACTCGGCATGCTTGGATCCCCGACTAGACAAAAACATGGTAACGCAAGAAATCACATAAAAGATTCGTCCTGACCCTGTTTCTCAACTCGCAGCCTTCAATTCATATTCTATGCGATTCGCATGGAGAATTGAAAGCTTTTCCGTCTACGACTAGTTCAAAATTTTCGTGTGCACATTTATTTTTTCGTCCTACGGAGCTCTCATCGTTGTTTCCATTTCTCTAGGAGATTACACTAGCTAGCAGGGTATTCAGGCTGAGGTAATAAAATCTAGAAGATCTTAGTCATCTTCTAGGTGCGTCTGATAAAAATTCTCAATAAGGTTACTGTTTGGAAGTATATTTATTTATAAAAACGAAAATTGAAACAATCGTTTGTTGACTTGTGTATTGTCCTTCCGAGGACTATTCTCCTTTTTTCCAATTCGGGTTAAAGCTTTTTTCGCAGTCGTCGCGTCGGCGACAACAAGGATACGGATTGAGACTCAGACTGCTTCCTCTGCCTGGCATGTCCTTTGTCCTTTGAGAGCTGTTGCTGTTGTGGAAACCGAGCCAAAGAAAAGACAAAGTTCTACCCACAAGTTCGCGCTGCTCCTCGGATCTGGGGGAAAGTTGTTAAACGCTTTCAATGAGATTTTGAATGTTTTTCGTGCTGCAAATTGTATCTGCCACAGAGACGGAGACGCGGGCGGAGTCGCAGAACTTTCCCCCACCCGAGGGTGTGTGTATTAACAATAATAATTTCCGCATGGGAATCAATACACAAATATACAAATTCGCATATAAGATGCTCGCTTGCCATCCATTTGTGTTTGTCTTTCTATTTTATGGATTTATGCATGGCTCTGAGCTGTATCTTCTGCTCTGTATCTGTAGCTGTGTCTCTGCGTCTGTTTCTTGGCCAACAATGAGCCTTTATTTGTTAATATTTCGTAAATATTTGCGGTACATGGCCATTGCCTAATAATATTTGACAGTGGCTGCACACCCACGCACCCTCATGGCGGAATATTAAAATAAATAAATGTTGCAAATGTCTATTATGAGCTCAAGGAATGGCAAGAAATACTTCTAAAGCGCCGCTTTAATATTTATGCATAAATTTGTGGCCCCATGAGGGAAATTGCCAAATTGGTTTTTTCTAAATGTTTATAGCCCCCCTATACTCCAATAAATAAATTCTCGTATAATTTTTTGTGCTTTATGGAAGGAAGTCGTTGAATTCATGGCTCAAACTGACTGAAAATGTCGCTGTCGCATGATTTGCCAGAAATCATGTAAGCAATTGTTCTCGGATGACTTTGTTATGGTCCTCTTACGCAAGTCGAGCAAACGACAATTCCATCCCAGGGAGGAAGGTAGTAAATCACTTTCCGATTTCGGACATTTTGTATTAATGATCTCTCTGTTTTTGTGCAATATTTTATGTTATTTTCAATCAAACTTAAACTAATATTTCCGAGCCACATCCAAAGGTTTTTTGAATAAATTATTGCATTGAGTTAACTTAATTGCTTGGAAATTGCATGCATTAGTTTGTATGAGTTCACTGACATAATCTGGGAATCAGTGGAGCAGCTGCCTGCCACTCCGTATCCTTCAGAAGGATACAAAGCCCATCACCACCCCGAGACAATTACAATTAAAGACACACTTAATTAAATCAATTGAGAATTTATGCAATACATTCTTTCGCTCAAGCAATTCAGTTCGAATGCTAGACTTATATGCTTGAGTTGTGACGGTTTGGCACATGTCCTGAAGGTACTTCGATCTACTAACAGGCTCCAGCCGTGCTCAGGGAAAGTGGGAGTGGTTCTTGTACCTTCAGTTTGGACATGGTCGTCACGCGAATCGTCGTAGATCGAATAGGAAGGGTCCTGGGAGAAGGATTCCTAAATAGCATTGTGTTGGGGGTGTAGAAAAAAAAAAAGAAAATTCCTTGGCTAAGATGTTTGAGGTGGCTAACTGTTGTTTAACTGCATGGGTGGCGAGATTACTTCCGGTGCCCAAACAAAAGGTCTAATATAAATTCATTTTAGTTAACGTTATAATTCAGGAAAATCTCTTATAAAATAAATTAACATTAGGTGGGTTTTCATTAACCATAAAAGATATTTTCGATGACAATTGATATTAATGTGGCGGTATTTAGAACAATTCAATAGTAAAGATAATAATAATTAAAGATACTTAAAGTTAATTAAAGATAATTAAAGATAATAATTCAGGTTTGGGGCTTAACAAGTAAAATTTTTTTTTTTTTAAATTGGATTGCTTAGAAATAATAATTCAAGACTTTTCAGAAAATGATATAAAAATTGATAATTATGGATTTTTAGGTTTTCCTTTTTTTTCTTCTTTTTCATTTGGTAAATTATAGGATTTGAAAATTGAAATTTTTAATTTGAATTTTGAAGTTTAAAGGGTATTCGAAATTGCTGGATTTTTGTCCTCTCTCGCGGGGATATTTAATAGTTGTAGTTACGTGATATTTGTAATTTTTTTTTATATAAAAAAAATACATAAAAAAAGATCCAAGACTCCACAGGCAGAGGGGTTGATGTGGCCGGCGGAATTTCGGCGACGGGTCGTAAAAATAATCCCTGCAGCTTGGTGGTGATGCTGGTGCTTATGATGGATGCCGAGGTTGGGCCAGGTGGTGCCTCCAAATCCACGGGCATCGAGGGTCATCCAGCAACAAAAATCCGCTAAACGGGAAAATAAACACTAAGCCAATGCAGGGAATGGCAAGGAGCTCAATATTTTCTCACCTCTATTCTTATAAAAAAATCACACACTAATTTTCTCCTCCACGAGGTTAAGTCACTGGTTTAATAATTTTTATCCACAGATGCACAGGTCTGCCCGCAGCGAGATTCAGAATAAAAGTGAAATCAGGTGGCAGACAGGAAATGCATCTTTTGGGATTGTCACTTTTTGACAGGTGCTTACGTGGGTGGGTGAATTCCCAAAAAGGGGAGCAGCTGTGGTGGGGGGGTGAATGTCAATTGGGGTCAGCTGAGCCTATCGATATTTTTAATTAGCTGCATTGGGTTCAAGAGGTAAATAAGACCATATGTTTTTTGTTTACTATTTTTGTTTTCTTTTTTTTTTTTCTAAAAAATTTTTAAATTACTTTTTTTTTGTTTTGTTTTGGCTTTGAACCAGCGAGCGACCCCCACATCACAGGTTTTATTTTGGTATTCATGCCTAAATAAAAGCTGAAAAAGGTCGGCGAGTTGGAATTAGGCCTTCCAGATATCCTTAGCGTGAAAATTGCCTAGCTCCTTCCCCTTAAGGTCTTCCAATCTATAAATGGCAGAGCCAACTTTCTGTTTTATCCTGGCTTTGATGCCGATTGGCCCCAATTTAGCATTAAAATTCGATGCCATATTACTAAGCTGAAAATTTCGTTTAATAACCTCTTCCCCTACTTCAAACGATTTTGGTCTTGCTCTCAGATCGTACGTCCTTCTATTTTTCGAGAATGCCCTTTTTAAGTATTTCCCAATATCATCACGAATGTTTGTAAATTCGTCTTCTCTTTCTATATGTCCTGCTCCACTATTTAACAGATCTAACTTCCTAAGCAACGTGTAATCCTTTCCATGCGTTATCATGTACTGACCAAACACAATACGGTAAGGATCCGCTCCGACTGATTGATGTATGGAGTTTCTCAACGCGCAGTTTATACTGGGCAGGATGATATCCCACTCTCTCTGATTATGACGTACATAGGTACGGAGCGCTGCGTTAATGGAGCGATTAACTCGTTCGGCGGCATTAGCTTGAGGGGCGTACGATGCCGTGCAGATATGCTTAATACCATACTTAGTAAGAAATGCTGCAAACTCATGACTTTTGAATTGCGATCCATTGTCACTTACAATGGATTCGGGAACTCCGAAACACGCAAAGATCTCATCCCTTAAGAAGTCGATAATGATCTGGGACGAAAACTTCCGAACAGGCTTTAGAAAAGTAAACTTGGAAAAGTGATCAAGAATGATGAAAATACCTATATTGCCCTTTTTCGATCGTGGAAAAGGCCCTATAAAATCAATATACAATCTTTGAAAAGGTCGTTCACTGATGATCTGGCTTCCCATAGGTGGTCTTTGGCTATAATTTGGATACTTGGACGTCCTACACAATTCACATTTTGCAATATATTGCCGAACGTCTGAAGCCAATCCTGGCCAAAAGAAATTTCGTCGGATACGTTCCAAACATTTGGCTACGCCCCCATGTGCCGAAGAAGGCTGATCATGACTAGAGCGGATAACATCCTCTCGCAGGGCGGTTGGAACGTACAATTTCCAAACCTCATCTCTATTTCCATTTGTGGAAAAGCAATTTCGATGGTAAAGGAAATTGTCGATAACCTGGAAATCGGGTAATCCGGCTTCGATAAACTTGTCTTTTAGTGCCGTGTATTCTTCGGATTGAAAGGCACTGGACGTTAAGTCAATTGTTGGTGAAAGCTCTACCTCAATAGCATTTACCGCATCCGGTTCTTCAAAAGAACGAGAAAGCGCATCGGGAACTATATTCTGCGATCCCTTTCGATGTTCAATTTGAAAGGTGTATCGTTGTAATTTGAGTGCCCATCGGGCCAATCTACCACTAAGATCGGTCTGTTTCATTAACCACCGTAAACTGGCATGATCCGTAACAATTTTGAAAGGATGCCCTTCGATGTACATTCGAAACTTCAAAACTGCCAAAACAACAGCCAAACACTCTATTTCGGTTACGGTATAATTACGCTGAGCCTTGTTTAATTTCTTTGACATGTAGGCAATTGGTCTTTCTACGTTGTTGTCATCTAACTGAGCGAGTACCGCTCCCACTCCATGAAAAGATGCGTCACATTGGACAATGAAAGGCTTTTCATAGTTGGGGTGCATTAATAGAGGTGCTGAACATAGTCTCTTTTTTATTTCTTCAAATGCGGATTGAGCTTGCTCATTCCATTTGAACGCCTTCTTTCCTAAGAGCTCCGTTAGTGGAAATATTACGGTGGAGTATTGGGATAAGAATCGCTGGTACCAACCAGTCATTCCCAAAAACCGCCTTAGCTGTTTCTGAGTATTGGGAACGGGAAATTCGGCTACTGCTCTAACCTTCTCAGAGTTGGTTTGCAACGTTCCTTCTCCTACTATGAAACCCAAGTACTGTACTTGTTTCAAGCCAAATTGACTTTTCGCGACATTTATGGTCAACCCCGCCTTTCGAAGTTGGACAGCTACTTCGGCTAAGTGTTTCAGATGATCCTCAAATGTTGAAGATAGAACTAATAAATCGTCAAGGTAAACTAGAACATGAGATTTCATATTATATGGAATCACCATATCCATTAGTCGACAGAGAGTCTGCGGCGCATTGGACAATCCAAATGGCATACGTTTGAATTGATACAACGGTCGATTGGGGACTGTGAACGCTGTTTTCGCCCTTGATTGAGAATCTAACTCGATTTGCCAAAAGGCATCTTTGAGATCAATTTTCGAAATACAGTGCACGGGTGGCAATCGACTCAACAACCCTTCTAAAATAGGCATCGGATAAGCATCTTTTATGGTGACTGAATTTAGTTTCCTTGCGTCTAGACAGAATCGAACCTTGTTTGGTTTTACTAACAGCGTTACTGGTGATGACCACGCTGATGAAGGTGCTTCTTCAATTACATCTTGTGCGATCATTCTATCAATTTCTTCACATAAAAGTTTTTCCCTGGCAGGGGATAAAGGATAAAATCTCTGTTTGATAGGTTTGGCCTCCCCTGTGTCGATAGAATGTTCTACTAGAGAAGTTTTCCCTAACCCGTCTACCTCAAAGGACGGAAAAGAATTTATTACCGATTTTAAACGACGCTTCTCCGAAGGAGAAAGATGAATTTGGTCTTTTTCCGTTTCGCCTTCCGTTTGGTTTATCTCACTTATATGTATTTCCCACTAAAGATAAGGAAATTCCGAATTTCTTCCAGAAATCCATGCCGCAAATAACATCCTGATTTATTGACGGTACTATTAGAAACTCTATGCTGTCATGCTTGGTGTTAAAAGTCAATGATACGGTGATCACTCCAGCGATATTCTGCATTTGCCCATCGGCGGTTTTTACCATCCCCTTTCGGGACTCAAAATTATTTTTCTCCGCCAAAATGCGTTTCGCTAAAGCACCACCTATTACACTTTTGTTGGCTCCGCTATCCAGCAGAGCTAAATATGGTTGACCTAATATTTGTATTTGTGAAAATGGACGAATGTCGTTATTCTTGTGTAAGAGTGATGAAATTACGACTTTCTTTAGCTCCCGAACGTTTCTAAAATAATTTTGAATGCGCTCAGCGCTACGACTTTTAACTCTTGAGGCTGTTAAACTGTCCTTATTTTCACCGTCCGATAGTGGTTTGTCTAAACGTCTATGATAGGGAGTAAATTTGATAGGGTTTACGTTAAGTTCGTCTTCATCGAGTTCTGATTTGATTGGTTCCGAGATTTGAAAAGGATATTCGCCTAATGGTTTTGGCGAATATCCTGAGATCGGTTTTCCGACCCGGGATGACATTTCGAACAATTGGGCTTATAGGTGTTAATCGACCCACACCCATAACAAAATATGCGACGAGTTTTTAAACAATCTTGATAACGATGTCCTATTTCGTCACAGTTCCAACATTTGATTTTGTCCGTCGAACGAATGGCACAAACTTCATTTGATTCCTGGTCGCCATCAAAATCTTCCTCCGTCTGGTTAATGAATTGAATTTCGTTAAGCGAAGGTCGAGTATTTGTTCGCGGTACGGCTCTATTACGAAATCCTTTGAAGAACTCTTCATGCCTGTGGCATTCAGTGCGCAACGCCGCCAAGGTTGGGGTTGGAACATGCAACAACTCGTGTTTCAATTCCGCCCTAAGATTATGTCGGACCTCTTCCGTTATTTCGGAGTCAGACAACGGATCTCTTAACGCGTCCGCGATCCCTAACATCGAATCTAGGAAGTCATCAAAGGTTTCGGTGTTTCCCTGCTTCCGACGTCGTAAAGATTCTTTGATATCGCGATCTGATCGTTGATCCTGATATCTTTCCTTTAGTCGGTCACACAAACAAAACCAATTTGTGAGATCGGGAGACCGATGTACTCGCCAATAAAACTTCAATGCCGGACCCGTAAATAATAAGTTTGCAAATTGAAACAGCAAATCATAATTTCCATCTAGACACTGAGTGGTTAAAATATTCACTCGATATATAAAATCCTCGATAGGGATTTCCCCATTGGATCCGCTAAATTTGAGGTTCCAGTTTGAAATTACGCTAGATACTCTATCTGGTCTGTCTACTGAGTGATTGCTTAAACGATTTCTTGAGGGAATGTTTTCTCGGAAATTATCGCGAGGTGGGTTACCCCTAGACACAAAACTGGGTACCTCATTATCCCATTCGAGTGGAATTTCGCCCCGTGATCCTCTACGACTTGGACCCAAATTTAAATTTGCCATGGTGGCACTAATTTGATTAGAGATTGTCGCTGCCAAGCTCGACATCTGATTTTCTAAGGCCCCTGCTATTATTTGGTGTACCCGCTCTTCTGAGACGCCGTTGCCAGCCGAAGAACTTCGCGTATGGTTCGCCCTTTCGGGATTCTGCATGGTATTCCGAGTTACCCTGGGAATGGTGGTGGCAACTCGATTATTACGAGAGCCCTGCCTGGTCTGAGGCCGTGTACGCGGAATGGTGCCTGTACGCGGACTATTGCCAGTCGATGGCACTACCTCGATCAACTGTCGGGCTTCACCTGCTTCAGGATTTCCTAACTCGCTTCTACTACATGCCCTTCTGCAGAGTGGACAAGTGGCGTTGGTTTCAAGCCAAGTTGTGAGACACCTCAAATGGAATTGATGCCTACATGCGGTTATAGTCCATTCTGCTTCCTCATTAGCTTCATTGCAAATGGTGCAAATATGAGATTCCCTGGCCTGTGACAATGCAGGGATATTTTCAAGACTTCGTCTAACCGCCATGATATTGAATGATTATTATAATTGTTACTTTAAATTTGCCTAATAATTTTAGTGGGGTAATGGATGTTTTGTTACGTAAAGATATTATATATGTATATATGTATATATTTGAATTGGGACTTATCCTTCAGAACTCTCGCCATTAGTTAAAAGCCTATTTATTTTATTTTATTCTTCCTAGCCAAGGAACTAAAATTATTTATTTAATTTCAAATGTCTTATTTGGAGAGGGAAAAGCTCCGTTCGTCCAAAGCTTGTACCATCTCAATCCAAAAATGACCAAAAGATTCTAATTAAAATTTAAATGAATTTCTTCCTTGAAGAGTAATCCGCTTCCAGCTTGCGAAAACAAAAAAAATCTCAATTCAAGTCGAAATATAAAAATAAAACCGGAATGAACAATTACTACTGGAGTTTCGCTTGTTTTTGAAGAGGAACAGACTCCATACTTGCGAAGCCTGAGCAATCTCAATCAAAAAAAACAAAATCTCCACAAAAAAAAATACTATAGAAATTTGTTTGATTAACTTCCTTGAAGAGGGACACACTCCCAGCTTAGGAGCATGAACAATCTCAATTAAAAAAAACCTAATCAAACAAAAAAAAGAAGTTAAAGAATTGACTTTGAATGAAGAGGAAAAAAAACAAAAAAAAATACTATTCGGGGTAAGAAAAGGTTAAAGGAAATCGGGCATTGCAACTTTATATTTTCGAATATCCTTAAAGGATAATTAAAGCCACGTCGTTGCCCCACGTTGGGCGCCATAATTCTGTAACGGTTTGGCACATGTCCTGAAGGTACTTCGATCTACTAACAGGCTCCAGCCGTGCTCAGGGAAAGTGGGAGTGGTTCTTGTACCTTCAGTTTGGACATGGTCGTCACGCGAATCGTCGTAGATCGAATAGGAAGGGTCCTGGGAGAAGGATTCCTAAATAGCATTGTGTTGGGGGTGTAGAAAAAAAAAAAGAAAATTCCTTGGCTAAGATGTTTGAGGTGGCTAACTGTTGTTTAACTGCATGGGTGGCGAGATTACTTCCGGTGCCCAAACAAAAGGTCTAATATAAATTCATTTTAGTTAACGTTATAATTCAGGAAAATCTCTTATAAAATAAATTAACATTAGGTGGGTTTTCATTAACCATAAAAGATATTTTCGATGACAATTGATATTAATGTGGCGGTATTTAGAACAATTCAATAGTAAAGATAATAATAATTAAAGATACTTAAAGTTAATTAAAGATAATTAAAGATAATAATTCAGGTTTGGGGCTTAACAAGTAAAATTTTTTTTTTTTTAAATTGGATTGCTTAGAAATAATAATTCAAGACTTTTCAGAAAATGATATAAAAATTGATAATTATGGATTTTTAGGTTTTCCTTTTTTTTCTTCTTTTTCATTTGGTAAATTATAGGATTTGAAAATTGAAATTTTTAATTTGAATTTTGAAGTTTAAAGGGTATTCGAAATTGCTGGATTTTTGTCCTCTCTCGCGGGGATATTTAATAGTTGTAGTTACGTGATATTTGTAATTTTTTTTTATATAAAAAAAATACATAAAAAAAGATCCAAGACTCCACAGGCAGAGGGGTTGATGTGGCCGGCGGAATTTCGGCGACGGGTCGTAAAAATAATCCCTGCAGCTTGGTGGTGATGCTGGTGCTTATGATGGATGCCGAGGTTGGGCCAGGTGGTGCCTCCAAATCCACGGGCATCGAGGGTCATCCAGCAACAAAAATCCGCTAAACGGGAAAATAAACACTAAGCCAATGCAGGGAATGGCAAGGAGCTCAATATTTTCTCACCTCTATTCTTATAAAAAAATCACACACTAATTTTCTCCTCCACGAGGTTAAGTCACTGGTTTAATAATTTTTATCCACAGATGCACAGGTCTGCCCGCAGCGAGATTCAGAATAAAAGTGAAATCAGGTGGCAGACAGGAAATGCATCTTTTGGGATTGTCACTTTTTGACAGGTGCTTACGTGGGTGGGTGAATTCCCAAAAAGGGGAGCAGCTGTGGTGGGGGGGTGAATGTCAATTGGGGTCAGCTGAGCCTATCGATATTTTTAATTAGCTGCATTGGGTTCAAGAGGTAAATAAGACCATATGTTTTTTGTTTACTATTTTTGTTTTCTTTTTTTTTTTTTCTAAAAAATTTTTAAATTACTTTTTTTTTGTTTTGTTTTGGCTTTGAACCAGCGAGCGACCCCCACAGAGTTCATATCCAATTTAAGACAAAGGCAAAATCACATTAAATTAGAAATAGTAAGGCTTTTATTGTTTATGTCTTGTCCCTTTCCGGGGGTCTACTCACACTCATTGTGATCCTTGGCGTTGACAGTGAGGACTGTGCTCTGCAAGTCGGCATTTTCATCGATTTCAGTCTCGTACAGAAATCTATCGAAATATGGCGGCGAATCGTTTTTGTCGGCAATACCAATGCGTACAAATTTTGTAACTGCAAATAAGAAAAAAGGAAGGCAAGCCATGATATAGACACACATATTGTATATAGATTGCTCTGTGTTGGATGTGGTTAGTGTATGAAATGCCAATAAGCAGCATTAATTATCGCAAATTTATTGATTGACAAATTGTGTGCGTGCCTTCTTTGCAGTCGAGGAAGTCGTAAACTTGTCGGTTTATGCCCGAAACGTGGCAGGCATAAAAAGGAAGAGTTCCCTCGACTCATACACTTCAAAAATTGAGGAAATACAAAATAAATATTAATTTGGGCTCCAATGCATTACAAACAAATAATAATCAAAAAGCTCTCTAAGTGTAGATGCCACTTCAAACGAACTTGGCTAAGTAAATTGTTAACAAGTTAGGCCGTTGTTAATGCAGATAGAGAAGAGGGCCTTCACCCAAATCAACCCAACTGTTTTCGGGTTCTGTGTCCTGGTTTTGCTGCCAAACTGGAGACGAACAAAAATCACAAAACAATCTCTCAAAGTGAAAAGTTTGTCCCCCTAGTCGAGTGAAAAGCGAAATAAGTTTTCACAAAGTGCACAACGAATTGAAGGTTTTCCGCCTCGCCCCCTGCAGTTGCATGCAACGTTTGCTTGCCTCGCTTTATTTGCTTATTTCCTGCTAATGTCTTGCCAAACAAAACTTTCTGAATAGTTCTGAATGGTGTAGTTTAGTTTTCGGAGGGAACGTGCGTTAATGAGTTTTATTCGAGCGGCAGGGCCGCTCAGGGCGAAAACACGGCAACTGCACGCTCCACAAATAAGCGTGGATTTTTCCCTAGAAATCCCCTCGAAGAAGTTTATGAGCACAAGTTTCGTAAACTTCCCACTTGTTTTTTAGCAAAAACATAAAATATGAAATCCTTCGAAAGTCCCAGCATAAGCGGAGCAAACCTTTCAAGCTCTTAAGTGTCCCTAAATAATTAAGTTTTATTCCATTTGCATGCCCGAATGTTTTTAAACGCATCTGCTGTCCTTTGTCAGCCAAACTAACAGAGTTTCTTTGAAACGTTCAATTTTCCCAAGAGCCTGAGGATAGCTTAAAAGGTCCTTCGCCTTTTGTCTGAATTGTTTCCCACACGAGGAAGCAATAATCTGTTTCCACAATTTCGGTCAAGAAACACAACAAGCTTCCACAACTCGGGCATAAATGTATGTATTCTGAAAAGTATATTTTCTACAAAAATAAATGCTCTTTGGCAGCCTGGTAGGAGCACATCATAAAAGAATCATGCAGAGAGTGAACAACGAAGAATTAATATGGCCGAAGGGCGGAAATGCCTAGCGTACGCTGCGTATACGTAATGCTAAAAGGGACGACAGTTTCTGGGGCAATCCTTTGGCAGCAAAAGAATTTTGTTAAATGAACTTTGTGCTTTAATCGGTTCTCGAACGGTTTAAAAGTTTCCCAATTTAACGAATGTTGAATTTCGTTAAACTTCAATTTATTTATCGTTTATGTAAGCAGAAATGTCAAGGAGCTGCCTTTGTTTGGCTTTATACTTTATAATTACAAGGCTGCAGAGATCGGAAGCCAAGCGAGGTGTTACTCAAACTTTCCATGTTTGACTTGCCAAATGCACCGATGAAACTGCCAAAAAGTTTAGTCTTGTTTGCCTTTGTGCGGCCTAATTGAATTCTGTGAAAACTAGCTGGTCAAGCCACTCCTGAGAACAAGGTTCAAAACTAATTAAATATGCAAAAATACGCCTTTCCAGTGCAAAGCCTCTTAAATTTCTCCACGTCAAGTACAACTCCAGCTCACACATCATTCATTTATTTGAGGGCAACACGAAATCTCTCAAGTCTCCAACTTGAGCGGCCTTTTCATGATGAAATTAAATGGAATAAAAAATAAATAAAGCAATGAATGGACTCCCAGCAGGCTCCCAGCTCATTCAAAAGTGTGCTGTAAGCATGGGCCAAGACAAATAGAATCTAATTTAGAATTTAGCTCTTTGCTTTATTTAGTTTGGAGGTAAGTCTAGCACGTAATATGGTCCTTGGTCCCTCGTCTTGGCCCACAAAATGAAAGAAAATGAGAAATGAGCAAAATAAATACCCAAACACACAAGCTCGCAAAAACACATAGGCCACTCGTTTTCGGAGGCACCAGCTCAAGCGCAAATCTCGTATAAATAAGACCCCAAAGAAGGGAAAGCGAGTCGAGTAGAAAGCGTTTCGGAAGTCATTCCCCAGAAAACTCAACCTAAAGTGTAGTGTGTGTGTGGCTACAATATACTGAATAAATACAAATACACCTCTATATATAAGCATCCATACACACACTCACGGGGAGCAAACATCACTGGCAGTCGAAATTGCATTTTGTTTCGTTTTTTCTTTTGGCTCTCAGGTATCTTGACTTAATTTTTTGGCACTCTGACATTATGGCAGGTAAGCTTGAGTCCTTGGAAAGGATTGGACTAAGGAATACTGACTAAGGCTGTGGATAAACTTTGAAGTACAGAAAACTTTAAGGCATGGCCCTCTTGCAGGCCACAGCTCTTTATGTCCTTGCCATTTCATATCTTTGTTTCTGTATTCTACATCTATTTTTGGTTTAAATATTAAATTAAAAACTTTTTAGTTGAAAAATCTCCATTAAAATCCTTAGCATACCCTGTAAAAAAAATCCAGTTATGCCCGGCCCCCTGCTGGCGTTATTGTTGGTGTTAAATTGAGCAGCAAAGTGAGTCAGCTAGTCAGCGTGCTCTCGCTTTTCAGAACCGACCAGGGGCTCCACATAGCTATAGTACCTATAGTACCCCCACTCCGCCGCCACTGTCTTGGCTCGGCAGTCAAAAGGGCTCACTTTAAACTATTAACGTGTGCCGGTGAAAGACGGGAGGGGCCGTGGCTGAGGCAGCCAGGTGAACAGGTGAGGAGCCGTCAGCTATTTATGGCCGCATAACTGGCACACTAACAAGACCGGCCACGCCCCCGCTGCCGCCCCCTGCTGGTGAGCCATATGTCAGTCCATGAATGACTGGCAGCTGGCACTAGTTTTTCTGTTTTTTTTCCCCCTTTTTTTCTGGGGGCGACGGCCCCCCCGTAAACATTTCTCTATTTTATATGCTGCTTTAGAATTCGTTTTTGTTGTTGCCTCTCAGTGCCTGTTTTTTATCCATCAGTAAAGCAGAATAAATATAAAAAATATAAAAGGAGGAAATAGGAGGAATGGCAAAAAGGGAAAAATGTGTGCAAAGTGGCGTCAAATGTCAGAGCTGTTCAAATCAGCCATGGCAAACACAGATACAGACTCACACATCGGCAGTGCCCCAGCCTCAGATAGTCAAAGTAGTTTTGTGGGACTCGGCGGCACTACCGAATGGCGCTGTCCCTGTCGAAAGAAAAGCAAAAGAACGGGAAGAGCAGGGCCAGAGCAGGGGCGGAAGCAACATTTTCAAAAAGGCAACAAAGCGCATCACATTAAAAGTGACAGGATGGAAGGGGTGACACTGGGGGGAGGACTGGCTTTGACATCCACTAGCTGTATGGGTTTCCAAGGGTTTGTCTATACTGTCACTGGGTTTTTGGCTTATACCCGTTTTGGGTGGCTCTTCGGACGCTTCTGGCCCTTAGTCCTTAGACCCTACTCCTAAGTCATAATATTTAATGTGCGCCTTTCGATAGATAAGATATAGTGTTTAGTTTACAAATTAAAAGTTTGCTCTGCGGGCTAGAAAATATTTGCCTCTTAAAGGGGCAATTGGACTTCAAAAGTGGCTAATTGAAATTTATTTAATTGATTCGCTTGTAAAAACTTCACGCTCACGTTCTTATTAAAACCTTTGCTACAATTACGATTTTAATGGTTTATTTTCAAAGGCACAAGAAAGAAAACCAGAATTATCCCGATGGAAACCTCAGGCATTAACTCGCCCTTCGGCCCTAATTCCATTGTGGGAAGTCTAGTTATATAAACGCCTTCAAAGTTGGCCGCAAATAAATAAATTACAAGTTTTAATTTACTAATTAGTTTTCCGACCGGCGCTTGACAACAAGACAAATAAACAGATAAATAAACAAGGGCATAGATATGTATGCAGAACCAAAGTAAATGTTTTTCTGGACTGTGGAAGTGATTTAAGCCCCCGGCGTTAAACGCAGCTTAGTTTACACAGGCGGAGACACACACACACCCTTTGAGCTATAAATTCTCACAAGTTTATGATAATCTCGTGTTGTGTTTACTCATGTATTTCGGATTAAGTTTTCGCCTTTAGTTTTATGTTCAACATGCAAAAAAGTTTTCCCTGCCAACTAAAACAAATATTGACGGAGATCGATTGGAGGGGGCTGGGAGCAAGCCATTATTAGTTTAATGCGCCACGTGTCAGCGAGGGGATGGGTCGGCGGACCACAGTGCGTATGCATAATATGTCATGTGGCAAAAGTTTAAACTGCCTGACAGTTTTTCCACCCCAACCCTTTTTTGAAAAATAACTGATGCCAGGGGTCCCGTTGTGTTTCGCAGGATTTGTCAGTCGGGATACTGGCATGATGGCAGCTCATTTGACTTTTGGCATAAATGATTGAGGTGAGCCATGTGTCCGTGTGTTTTATAATTAGTTTTTCCATTAATTTATTACTGCGGTTGACGCGCTTTGATCTTGCCAACTACTGCTGATGACACTTGACATCCGATACGACCACATTCTATAAACGATATGGAGGCCAGCCAGGTAATTAAAGCCAACAGGAATAATTCAGTCGGCACTTGACTTTGGCCATCGAGTGATTTATGGCCTAGATAGCCAACAAGCTTATGTCGGTCATGATACCATTTACCACCTACAATTTAGAACACGCATTCATTTAAATTTATTTTAGTAGGATAACAAACCGATTACACGGAAGTGATTTATGACCTCGTTTCCCCAACACTCTGCCTTTGCTGAATTGCAAAAGGGAGACTACCGTAAGGCTCGACCCAATCTCTCGAAGGAGTACAATTAAATCCGTTTAATGAACTCGTTGAACCCTTCGAAATCCAAATAATACCCTTTGGGTTCACTCCACGTATTCATTTCTCATTTTTTTACGTACCGTGCAGCTCATTAACTTTGATGATGGCAGCTCGAATTTTTTGGGGCCTTTGGTGGAGCCTCTGTTCTGAAATTTCAATTAAAACCCGGCCCGGTCCGAGGGCGCGGATTATTTGTATTCATTAGCCAGTCAGCCAATGATGATGATCATCGTTACCAACATCCGATGCCGGAAGTGACCTGCACTTCAACTTTATCCCCCGCTCCCTGATTACCGCTCACCACACGGCTTTTGAACGAGTTAACCAACAAACAAAAAAAAATTGTTAATTAAACTTATGAAATGTTTAGAAGGGGATTTCGTTTTTGTGATTTTTTTCTTCTTGTTTATTGAGCGCATTGCGAGAGGCATTAAAATTTCTGCGAGTTTCCTTTCAGCCCGGCTAATTAAAAAGTGTCCGCGGACAGTGACGGGGCGGCCAACAACAAAACAAAATAATCCGGAATAAAAAAGGAGGCGAGACAGTATGGTGGCCCGGTATAAAAAACACGAAAATATGGCGCTATTCTCTCGACGGCAGTGTCGTTGATGAGTTGACAAATATTTTGTCAGTCATAATGAGTTCGGGCAAGACAAGGTGAAGCGGAGACCTTGTTTATGAGCCTCGTTCTCATTAACAACAGGCAGCCGAGAGCCGACGGTCCGCTGGCGTGTTAATTACGACCTACATCCGCCACGGGGATGGTCGGTCAAAGGGTGGAGGTGGTGGTCTGGTGGTGGCCACCCCCATACCGAAAGCCGCAATTAAAAAGATTGTTCACGTGGAAATTGCGCTTTTATCAGTTCAGCCATGATGCGTATACGCCATGTGTGCAGTGACAGGGAAGCAGAAACGGAGAGTCATGCTAATCAGAAATTAATTTAAAGTTGCCGCGGGTAAAAACTCAAGTAATTAAAGGAAATCTGCATTATAACTCAAAGCTAAATAAAAGTGTATATTTTTCTAGGCAGCAACTGATTTATTTATCCTGTATTTTTTTCATTATTTCACTAGAAAGCCCCGGGAAATATGATTGCATATTTAAAATGCAGCATGGGAAGCCGGAAAACCACGCGCGGAGAAACACAAGCCCCCGAGGCGTCGTTAGTAAAGATCCCTCACGTACACACGTGCAGTCTCTGATTCTCCAGGACCTTTACCTTTTCCTTTCAGCCAGTCCCCAGTCCACGAATTACACTTCATGAAATTTTCACAAGACCATTACATAAACATAAAGACGCTGTGGAGGGAAGGTAAATAATCATATGCACAGCCAGGCAGCTAGTTCATTACACCACGCACACATTACAGGGTGCACAAATGGCCGTACACACTTACCCAAATAGGTGCTATTTGTCAAAACCCAAAAGATTTTTAATGGATCGACCATAACTACGCAGGAGGAGGCAAAGCGAGGCGGTGAGTTTGGATTTTAGTTCGAGTTTGAGCTTCTGTCTGTGCGGCGGAAAGGCAATTCCTGCGGCAGCAAAAGAACAAACTTTGGCGGAGAGTCGCGAAGCAATTAATTTGCGTTCGTAGTCCAGAGATTCGTGGTCCGCGACACCTCGCTGCTACTTCCGACTCCTGGGTTTTTGCCGCTGAGTGATTAAAATGATAAGTCGGACCGATTCCACTGCCAGCTGCTGGGTTTCCTGTTGCCTTTGTTGATTTGCACTATTTTAAATGAGTTGCTGGTGCAGCGGCTCCGGCTGCCTTCGCCCTTGAGGTATTTTTGCAATTTGCGCTGCTGCTGTGCACTTTTGTGGCGTTTGCATAAATCACAGCACAGCGAGTTTCTCATAGTAGATGGCATTAATATTTCGCGCACAACTCAAGCTATCATTTTGCACTAAAAAATATACGTTATTTGAATTTAACTTTCACTTGGCGCACTGAACAACCTTGAACATACAACGCGAATAAATTTTCACTTTCAGTTTGTGTTTGAGTTTTTCATTATTTTTAAGCGGGTTTCCCGAAGCTTTTTGCTTGGTAATTTAACTTTTTTCGTCCTTGTCTTGCGGCAGGGTAATCACAATTTTCGGTTTATTTATGTCAGCAACAATGTCGAGCACACACACATAGTTTCCGGCACATTATCCCTGTTGCCAGAGTAATCTGTGGCCATTAAAAACTTATGGCATTGTCGAAAACTCTAAGCATGCTTTTCTCATTTTGGCCACTTAATTAGGTTTTGTTAAACAAAGTTTAGTTTCCACTTAATGTGCCCGAGCAACTTTATAATGATTGACGTGATTGGATCAACTATAAATAGAGTTATGCTCTCCCACAAAATATATTTGGTTGTCACCAGAACTATCAGAAGCAGAACGTCTCTTCCCAACATTTTCTTACAGTGCCTCAACCCATTTGTTATGCAGATACAGCCAAGGCTCTGCTCTAGTTTTGAGTGAGCCCCCGGCAAGGTAGGCCCAAATCTTGGCAATTAGATGCCGAAATCGCCTTGGAAATTCTCAACCGTTGGACAAACAGCTAGGACCGTTTGCATCGGAGCCTGCCAAACAAAGGCCCGTCGCAGCCGGGCCAATTAACGCAGCTAAAGCCTAAGGAAAACCCAGCCCAGGGATATCCTCCGTCCTGGCCACAGCCTTGACCTTTATCCGCGGGCGTGGACAGGCCCTAAATATTTAATTGTTTATCCTCGAAGGGGTAAGGGGTAATGGCAGCTCCGCCCCTCAAAATATACTTTAACAATTTGGCCCTCTTGGGAAGAGACTTTTAATGGACAGCTGGCTCAAGGGGCCGACGGGGAGGGAGGGCACTTTGCGTTACCAGGGCGATTAAAGCCAAGGAAAAGTAATTAGTGACTCAATTGCTTGGCTCTGGCGCTGAGTGCCGCATACAAATGGCCTGCTTTGGACTTTGATGGGTTATTGGTGGTTTTGTCATAAGCCCGTAAGCCGGCACAAGATGGCCAAATCAATTGCCAGCCAACTGGGCTCCTTAAATATGAATAAAAAGTAAGCACACACTGAAAGCAATCACTTTGTTCCAAAATGTAGAGGTCTTTGAAAGTGCGAAGAGATGAAAGCATTGATGATTTATTTAGGATTATGAAACGTAGATTATTACTCAAGTGACTGTACTTAAGTATTTCTTCCAGTGATTTTGGCTAAAAGAATGCGGATCGAGGTCAGGGAAATTAGCGTCAGGCTGGCCCGGCTTTAAGTCATTTTGCCAGCTCTATAATCCTCGTTTACGCAATTTATGCAAATTTATGCAAGTCCCTGTTCAAACGGCAGCTGCTGCCTTGCATCGACTAACTCGGGGCAATGGATGGAAAATTTAAGTCGGCAAACAAGGATTTTTTGCTGTTGTCGGGCTGTCTGTCTCTCGCTCCTTTGCCTGCCAAAAAGTTAAACATGCTCATTTCTTAACTTTACTTTGAGCTTGCCACAAAAAAAAGAAGCAGAAAGGAAAAATAGCAGCCCCAAGAAAAGCCTCAATGCAGCACAAATTTTGAAATTGCACTTTTCCGGCTCGAGATGAAGTCGGACGCGGCAGAAGGCAGAAAAAAACGAGTCGGAGGAAGTGGGTTGGAGGAAAACTGTTGCCCAGCCCCGGCGGAAATACAAAAGCATAAACTTTCCGGCCAAAACTAACCGCAGCGGATGAGGGGGTGTGGCGCGGAGTAGAGTGTCCCGGGCCGACATTTGAAAGCGCCAAAATATAAAGCGCAAAATGTGGCGGAAGTTTAATGAATATAAACTTGGCCGATCCTACCCACAAGCTGGCTCAAAGGCAAGGTACCAGTAGCGGGCGGAGCGAAGGCGAAACAAGCCAAGTAAATTAGCCGGGCTTACTTGCAAGAAAGTGGCAGGGAGAGGAAAGAAAGAAATGTGATATCTACAAATGGAACTGGAATGACAAGTTTATGAGAGCCACAGGAAATCAACTCGTTTATTTATGGAAGAAGCGCTCCACTTGCAGGACCACCTGTGGTGAGCCATGGAGAGGCTGACAGGAGAACTTAAGCGTTTTGAGTTAGCCCAGTGGCTTAAATTCCAGCTTCGTTTCCGTGAGCTGCAGTGGCAGTGGATAGCCAGAGGAACTCCAAAGTGCCTTTCCTTGTTCGGAAATTGAAAACTTTCGCATACAATTAAGTATATCTGTGCGGCGCTTTGGGACTATCTGAGGAATTAGCAGATAAAACTCAAGTCTCTAAGCGCCCTGCGTTCTGGGAATCCTCTTATTGTAGCTGCTGTTTTTTTTTATGCTTCTTGTGTTTTTTAACAACTGGTAGTTGTTCCTGTTTTTGTCGGACGCCGTGTTGGCTGTTGCCTGAACAAATGGCAAAAGTTTTCGCTTTGTTTTCACAATTGTTGACGTGCAATTCAAATGAGTTAACAACGCAAAAAGTGAGTGACCCACATAGCCGGCCAAAGCCAACATCTGGCGAACCAAACACAAAATAATAAAAAACATAAAAGGCTATATAAAAAATAAAGGGAGAAAAAATCTATATGGGAAACATGAAAAACTTCAAGTTGTAAAAACAGAGAAGCCAGGAACAAGCAGGCAACATATGCATGTCCTTATTGTTGTTGCTTGTTCACAGTTGCAGAACAACAAAGTGGATAAAGGCGCAGGCACACTGGGGGCTGGGAAAAGGCGGGGGGGAAACAATTATAGCCAGCATTTCCGGGAAACCAAGCAGATTGCCTGTTGCCTGTTTCAGAAAAGCAGGAGCTGCCTTCCACTCAACACTGCAGCGCGAAATGTTTGCAGGCTTCCAGTTAAATCTTCAACAAAATTGCATCCTAAGAGCAACTTAGCAAACGCATCAAAAGCGCTTAACAATTCAATTAGCGAGACATTGTAGGACGGATGAGCAGGAGAAGCCCAGGGAGCCCAGGGAGCCCAGGGAGCCCAGAAGCCAGGACGGAGTGGGAAAGCTACGTGCCTGGCAACGTGAAAAGTCTCCAGTTTCCCGACTTTGGATTACAGCACAAAAATGGAACTTGAGCTCGAGTTCCCGCGGTTGCCAAACAAATGAAGCACCAAATATGCGCTCCCGAAATAATCAATCGTGCCTCAGGAAACTTCAACTTGAACTGAAATAAAGTGCAATTAATTACGGAAGAGTTTGTTTTTTCTTTGGCTAAAGTTTTAAGCTATAAGTTACTCGGGGAGATTGAACAGTGGGGCTAACATAATTGACCAATTTGCAGTAAAAGTTTTCAAAAAGCAAATAAAAATGTTTTGACTTCTTGCTAAATATAATTATTTCAATATCCCTTAAATATAGCTATAAGTTATAGTTAAATCTGGTATAATATCCCGGCCAACACTGTCTAGCATTCATTTGAGATTTTGAGCTGCAGCTGAAGACATCCGACCGCAGGGAACAGGCACCAGAAACTCTTGTTGAAATTGTTATCCTGCTGAAGGCAGGAAGGCTGCAAGGATGGCAGCCTAGAAGCAGTTGGCATAAACAATTCTCGGGCTTAAAAGATTTGGCTCTCATACCTTCGTCAGAGGATCCTTGCTGAAAGCTCCAAATTGCAACAGAGTCGAGAGCTTACTGTGCTAATTTCTCCTAAACTCTTGTGGCAACTCGATAGTAAATGAGTTTTGAAATTTGACCTTTTAGCTACGACACTTTTATAAATTGGTAGTTTGGTACAACAAAAAGCATATCAGTCCCCTTTAAGGTTAATTTAAAACGGCCCTAATGCGCAATCCATCGATTTCCAAGGAAACATACGGCGGCGACTGGGTATTGTGTTGCAATTGCTATAGTGACCCATAATCGTCTTATTATATAGATACGGGGATACACTATTGCGGCAGACGTGTCAAGTTGTCATGGAGACACAACAATCGACAGGCGGGATTGCGGCACATTTACTAATAAAATAAAATACTGAAAAGGTTCCAATACGGCTCTCTATGTACTTTGGCCTGGGTGGGGGGCAGGACAGGGCGTGGCACTTGAACGACCAAACAACTAACCGCAAGTGGAAGCCACAGACAAATAGAAAAGGAACAGAAACAGGACACTCGAGGGGCCTGAGGACCCCAGCTGCAAAGCTGGAAGTGAGAAAATAACATTTTAGCTTTTGTTGGCTCGTGACAGGCTCACAGGATTCTCCGCCAGTGCTGGGCCACTTTCATCTGCCTGTCCGATGTCAGTCAGCAGGACTCTTGTTGCTCCTGTCTGCGACTCACACATTTTTATATAAATATATATTCCCTTTCTGGAATGCGACGTGCTTTTCGGCGTCGAGTATTTATCGTGCTTTTATTATGTCAACATTTCGTTTTTGGCCAAATGAAAATAAATTCAAATGATTTATTTACGAGCATTTGATTTATTTGATTTTCAGCATTTGCTTTTTTCCTCAGCCGATTTGGACCTTTTCTCCTGTCGTACTGCCGTACTGCTGTCCTGCCGTACTGTCGTACTGCAGTGTCGACCTCGGGTCGCCTCCTCGCACATGAAAATTGTATTGTATTTGTTCGGACTCGATTTCGGTGGCGTTGTTTGATGTGCCCCGGAATTTATTTTATGCGGAATGTTTATTTGATTTCCCACTTTTATATTTTCGTTTTTCGGCGGCAGTTAATAAAAATTGCAGTGCACCCCGCACTGTTTCCCCATTTTGGCACTCCGGCATTTTGATTTGGGCCCAATGCAGGCAAAATTGCTGAAAAAGTATGGAGTTTTTGGGTATGGAGGATTAGAGCGACGGCACGGCAGCAATGAAATTTATGCATGCACATGGAAAATTCAAAACAGGATTAAACGCATACGAAAAACTCTCCACTGAATGCATTTATGCCATGGTATGGAATATTAGAAAAAAATATTTTCGTTGCCCCAAGATCGAAAGTAAACGCGATGAAATATTCAGATAGAGGTATATATTTTCATCGAAACTTTATTTTCTCGCAGCAAATGTCTATTTTTTGTTAAACTTCCCATTTGGCAAACTTTCAAGGCCGGCATGTCAGGAAAGTTTCAATAAAATATCCCATCAATTTTCAACGCATTTATTGGCTCTATTTATTTGGCTTACTTTGCTTTGCTGAGGTCCCCTCAAAAAAAAAAAAAAAAACGAAGCAGAAACTTGAGTCGACTCGACTGGAAAAGTGACACAAGGCAAACGCCGAAGAAAAGTTTCAGTTCTATTTGCCCAGGACCCGAGAGCGGCAATTCTATTTGGTATTATTTATCTAATGGCATTTGTCGTGGGGCATAAAAATAAATAAATATATCTGGCCAGACCAGACGCGCGCCCTTCTCCCGAGTGTTTATGATATTTTGATTTTATTTCATATGAAAGTTTTGGGGAAAAGTTTCAGGCCCCACTCCTCGCCCATCCTCTCAACAGCCTGCATTGATAATAATGACGCGCCCCCTATAAGGACATGCCAGGACATTTTGTCATGTGACATAAACATTTTGTTCTCACGACTTTCGTTAGTTGCCGCAATTTTCTCGGCGATGAGGCGATGTGGCGATGCGGCGTTGGGCCTCGGCAATAAAAACGCCTCGGCTGGCACTTTTGTCCAAAAACTTTCTTTTATTAAGATTAAAAATGACAAAGGCGCAATATTAGGGCGAGTTCACGCACTTTGGCGGCCTGCTGATAAGCGTCAAAGGCACTCGACTCGGCTCGACGCGACTTCCCCCAAAAGACTTGGCCCCCAAACTCATTCTCGCATTGGCATTCGCATTCGCATTCAAGTGGGTGTCACGCATAAATTTCATAAATATAAGCCTCATTATTCCTGCTGGCTGCCGTTTTTGCGGCTTCAGCTATCAGCCACGCCCCCAAGCCCCCAAGCCCACACGCCCCACTGTGCGCTCAGCCCTTTGTCACGTGCCGGAAAAAGTTTTGTATGAGTAGTGTAACCTCGCACACGCACCGGCTTTGGCTCTGGAACTCATCTAAATGGCGGCAATTGTGCGGGTCTCGTGCGGAATTATTATTTTCCACTTGGAGATGAAAGTGGGAAGACACAAAATCGGTTATGCAAGGGGTCTTTAATACTCTAAAAATGTCTGAGGATATTCATTTTAATTAACAAAGATAAGGTGCAGAAGAAATTAAGACTAATATTTAATTTTTAGCCAATATCTGGGCCGGGTTCAGTGCTCTTGTGAAACCAATTTTCAGCCGCCCATCACTCAATTCCAAGATCGCACTCCTTGAAGGTCCTTGACATGCTCGGGACTTCCCTGGCAGCGCAAGATGCCCCGACAGCTAAAGTGACATCAATCAATGCGCCCAGCCACGCCCCTAATGCGTTCACAAACACACTCAAGCACTCACACACACACTCTGACACACACACTGACACGATTTCCCGTTATCAGCAACCGAGCATGTAATGCCGTTGCCAGAGCGCGTTTGCTGTTGTTTGCTCGTTATTTCAGCGCTTGAACTTGGACTGGAGCTGCAGCTCTACGTGGCGGGACCACGTGGCGTATGAGTGCTGGCTGGCAGGCAGGCAACGTCAATTGATTGACGACATGAACCCCGTCACAAAAATATATCTATACACGAAATTCCTGCAAAGCGAAAGCTGTGCGGGGAGTGTGGTGTGAGTGGGGGAGTCATGAAAAGTAAATCAATTATGGTGGAACAAAAGTTTCGCATTATATTGCCCTGACAAATTGCTGTTTGTTACCCGAGCAATCGAGCATTTGGATCATTAAAAAGTAAAAAGTTGCCGAGCCACAAAGGATTGTTGTGATATCGTGCTCGGCAAGGAAAACACAATAAATTCCACTTGGCTCTTCGGTACACTCTCAGCGTAATCTGCGCTGGAACATCAAATTGTTGTCGCAATGTAAACAAATTTTTTAATATATTCTCCGATAGGAAGAGATCAATAAGCCAGATACTCGACTACTTGGTCGGCCCACTCGCTCTCAACAGCCGAAAGCCTTTTTACGACCGGACCTTATTTTGCATTATGGCCCGCAGATTTATTTGCCTCGATTCTCGCTCTACAAAACTGTCCCATAAATATGCAAATTTAGCTCCCCCGGAAAGAAATACACAAATAATTCTCGCAAATACCAAAAGGAGTGGCGACTGTCAAAAGTATGGGGATAAATAAAAAACTGTAAACTCATAAAACTGCATTATTGGACACTTGAGAGAGATGAAGAGAAAGAGGCCAAGTGGGATTGAGTGGGGTCTGTGAGTGAATCACGACGAGGTCCTCCCAGGCGAGGTGAGGCGAAAAACCCGGCAACTAAACCAGACCGCAAATCACTTAAACTTGAGCGGAAACTCATTAGTTTCACTTGCAACTTTCCTTCTTATTCCCGCTGAATTTCCTAACCAGAACCACCAGAAAATGATTCAACTTAATGCACAACCATCTGGGCCAAGACGGATTCCCTTTGTAGCTGGTCTGCGAGGGCACAGAACTTTTCCGCCCAGTTGGCGAGTTGAAGACTCTCAAATCGATGGAAAATTAATCAGTTGGCAGCTGGACTACATTAAAGGCAGTCCTTGTAGCCATCTCCTCATACCAGAAGCAATTTACTCGGAATTCTGTGCAGTCTGTGTCCATGGAAAGCCAATTAATAGCCGTTTTATAGCCCAGAGATACAAGCTGTTGGCACTGAGGTGTTGTTATTGTCCTCGCCTTTAACTAAACTCACTTTTATTATTTTATTGGAGCAGCTCGCTTTCCGTTTTCCGCTTTTCCTCGTTTTATGGAGCAACTACAAGAACGTGCTTTCAGTTGCCAGCCTTCAGCTCTCTTCAGCGGCTTGCCAAGGCTAATATAACAAAGAATTTGTCTTGAGGACATGCCATCATTTGGGCCAATGATTACATTATGCGATAATGTAGCTCCATAAAAGGCTGCAGGGCGACAAACAGATAGTTCGGCAGGAGGGGCGCATACGGGCATCAGGAGGCGGATTGCCCGGCGGGGCGTGGCCATTCAGTTTGCCATAATAAGCTGTAAAAGTGACACATAAAGTTGACCTGATTTTGCCAGCACATTCCTTTCGCAGCGCATCCTTGTTGCTCCTGCTCCTGCTTCTGCTTCTACATCTGGAGCGGCGCCCCTTCGCCTTTGCTTAATCCAACTTTAAAATTATACACTAACGATTCTCACATACAGTTGGGAAATCGGTAGGGTGGGGCGGTCGGGTCGGGAAAAAGGGCGCCAACAGAGCAAGGATTAAGTTTGAAGCACTGAACCGTGCGGGCAACTAATGCAGGATCCTGTGCACTCGTCCTTGCACTGGCTACAGTCACACATTCCCCGGAAAAAGCGGACTAAAAACGCAGCTACTACACTGGAAATAATACTCCAAAAATGGAATCATTATTTTTAAAATAAGATTACTTTGTCGTTTCTAAACAATATTTTTTGTAGAGAAGAACTAAGTGAACTATTTTCTAAAACGTGTTACTTATATCCTAAATTTTTCTTCAGTGCTTTATTCCTTGTTTGGCTGAATGCGTTTTTATTCGCCTCCTAGCCCCGTCCACAGTCCATTTTCATGGTTTTTTCTCCGGAGAACATGGGTGTGTTTGGTTTTTGAGGGAAAAGTCCATTCCGGTCTTACGCCTTGGTTCCCCGCCGAAAAACAACGCATCCATGGTACAAAAAAATCCCAATTAAAAGTGGAAAAAGTTTGGAGCGGTAAACGCAGTTGACATCCACTTATTTGTAGCGAGTTGCCTTACGAGATTAGCGAAAATAAATAATCTCCAGGCGCTCAGTCATGTCCTGCGAGGCTTCGAGCATTTATTGGAATTTTTTAATTTTTTTCGCGAGCATCGTCTTGGAGTAAAATAAAAAATGTGGCCGGCATTTGTCAGCCAGTTTATGAAATCGCCTGAGGGCTGAGCGTGCAGTGCTAATTAAATTTATAAGAATTAATTTGCCAGCAATTTGCGTAGCAAGATAAAAGTGCCAAACCGTTGCCAGCGGCAGCAACCGACGAAAAAAAGATGAAATAATAAAAATAGAAAAACAAAGGGAGAGAACGACTGTGATGCCAGTAATAAAGTATGGCAGAAACTGACTTAATTAGCCGAGAGTCGCGTTCGGGGTCCTCTTCCGGCCGTCCCCCTAGTACATTTTCGCATCTTCCGCCCTCGAAAAAGTTGCAGAGCTTGCAGTTTTAAAGAGCTGGGAGTCCAACAAGTTGGACCCAGAGCTGTGACAATAATTTGAACATGTCTCAAGTTGATCATTAGCATATTTCATAGGCTGGCAGGCAGGCAGGCTAGTGGGGAGGCGGGCTCACGCCTAAACAGGGCTAACGGCACTATTTTCCCAACTGGCTTTTCCTTTTGCTCGTTTTGCCTTTTTTCCTGTCAAGTCGGTGGAAACCTCCTTGCAGCTGCTCCTGCCGCACTTCGACATCTTTGACGCGCCAAAAATGCACTCAGCCGCATGACCCATTTCCCAGCTTTCCCACCTAGCCCCCGCCCTGATCCGCTTTCCCCCCCGGCTTTTCCAAGTCCACAAAAAATGAGCCGTTGTTGCTGTCGCATTTTCTCTGCTACTACTTTTGATATTTCCCGAGGATGCATTTTTAGTTTGGGTGCCCTGGCCCTGGCTGGGCTCCGCCAGGATAACAGAACCTGCTCTGTAGTTGCCGTAAAATGATTTGATGAACGAGTCCGGGGCACCATTTGAGATTGCCTCAAGGCGGTGTACTTTTAGGGTAGCGGAGTGTGTTTTGAAAAACTTCCTACAAGTTATACTCGTACCCGTAAGCTTGGAAATTTTATTTCCAGCCGGTTTAAAGCCAGCTTTTAGCTTTTCAGTTCGGGAAACAGAAAACTTGCTAAGAATGGGTCCGTAAGTACACAAGATTATTGGTAAGAAGTTGGTCAAAGTTGAAGAGGCCACTGGGGTGGCCGGAGTTAAAGAGCGAAAAAGCTTGAAGACATCAGAAACAATTGAAAATCGTTAGCAGCTTAGGGGATTTGAAATTATTAAGCTTCAGTTTGTGCGATTAACTCGCTAAATACTTATCATTCATTCATTAGAGATCATCATTTAAGAGATTTTTTCTTTGCCCCTAAGATACTTAATAACCTTTAAGAAGTTACCAACAAAAATATATACTACTGGCCATCAGGTCAATTAACATTTGGCGAAATCTCGTCACGTTTTATTTTGCTTATGAAGCATAACAAAGCCCGTCACGTTTTATTTGTCCTGCTCTGCGGTCCCAGTAAGGATACACAGTCCTGCTGGATGTCTCGTTTTATTTCCAAATAATATTTTCTTTATTTGCCGTGTTAATAAACTTGAACTAAAGTGGTGGAAGGTGGATGGGATGCTCTCGGCTCTTCGGATCCTGTTTACCACGCCCTCAATGCACATGCACAGCGTCCTTTCGGGGCAGTTGACCCAGCGGGGCAGCTGTGTGTGTCCAGTCCAGGACCTCGACTCCAGTCCAGCCGAGTCCCTTACGTTTGAATGCTTGGCTCACCTCTCGTATTCGCTATTCACTTCGTGTTTGCCCGCCCCCCGGCCTGGTAACATACCAATTAATTTTTATTTATTTTAATGCCGCCCGTTGGCCCGTACTCCTGTTTCCTGTTATCCTGAAAGGCACATCACGGCACCGCTTTTCAGCAACGAGTTCCACTTTGGCTGTTTCTGTTACAAATTTATGCATTACTTGCATTTTATTGACCCAGTTGCCCCGTTTCCTCTTTAGTTTCTCCTATTTGTGTTCCACGACGACAACGAGCGAAATGTTGAAATTAAATTTTATTTTGGCAACTTTATTTTTAGGGTTCGCCGGAAAACAAAGTAAGCAATTTCTGCCATGGCATTATACACGTTGTAGGTTACACCGAAAAAGTTTCATTTGCCTTTCCTGCTTGACTTTTTTTGCGAATATTTGCCATAGCTGTTTGAGCAAAGTTCAGTGGCAAAGTTTCAACAACAACGAAAAGTTAAGCAACTTTTAAAATCTTTAAGCAATCCTTTTTTTTGCGCCCGGGTATTACAATTTGAATAGCTTAAATCGGGCTATGAAAATTGAACAGATCTGGTTGCCAGCTTCTTAACACCCCCTTCGCCCTTTCCCAGTGGCTTGGTTAGTTAATTACAAATTCATTTTAAACGTTGCTGTTGGTAACAGACAGGTGGTAACTGATTGGCGGACAGGCAGTGGGGGGACGGTGGTTTGGCTGGAATTCGGTATCTTCTGACGGGGTGGGGTTGCCGAAAATGCATACCCCGGCCAGGCAGTCTCCGATATTCACAGACAAGTTGCAAATTTGGGGGGGACCAGGACCAGGGCCTTGGCCGGCAGGTGCTTGAAGCCAAAGCAAAGCGTTCGTGTGGCAAAAAATAACTTGGCCGAAGTTATAAAGTTTACACATTTTCTGGCGGTTCAGTGGGCGGAAACAGCCACGAGGCGGGCCGGGGCGTTGAAAATTTGGGCGTGACGTGGCGGATGTTTTACGCCTGAAGTGTACTCGAAGTGGGCGTGGTTATTTAATTAGACTGTTCTTGTCGCTGCCACAGTGAGTTTCATTAAACTGTTGACACGGCTTCGCTGGATCTCGTTTATTTGCTCGACCTAAGCATTTCTGAATAAATTAGCTGTTTCCGAGTGAAAAGTAAACTTCCCAGAACCCACACATGTCTAATGGAAGGATAATGAAAAATGCCAAAGACCGCGCTTTTATTGTTTTTGGGATAATTTAGGAAACTCCCCAGCACCCATCTAGGAAGCCTTTCCAAGGACATACAAGTTTTATGATTCAAAAAGTATTTTCATAGATGGTTCTGAGTAGAGGTTATTGTGGCGCCTTTCAAGTCCCTTGATGTTCTCAGACAAGCTACTTTCATTCTCTTTATTGCTTTAATTTTCACGGACGTTTTCCATTTTCCTCATTCTTGGCTTAAATTTAAGCCGATTTATTTCAACTGCAGTCGGAGAGTTGCAATTATTATTCATTAATATGCAAATTTCAGAGACACCAACGAAATAAATAGCGCGATGCGGACTATATGTGTGTTTTTGAGGAATTTATGGACTTTGTGGATGTCAATGTGTTGAAATTTGATAAAGACAAACGCGATTTGGTTTGTGCCAAATGCCCATTGAAATTGGTTCTAATGAACCGTGACCACCGACCACTTAATTTTGAATTGATTGGCGCCACCCGATCGAAACCATCGACCGCAAAATATATGGCATTCGATTGCCATTTCAGGCTGGACATTTTGGCATCTCATTTTGGCATTTTGGAATCTGCTGAGGTGTGAAGCCCCCAAATGTTATTGGGGCACGTTCGCGGATCGACTCGTGAGCAATTAGATGCAATAAATCACGCCGCTTATCTGGCTGCGAGCTGCGGGTCCCTGATTCGATTCCTTTGACTCTGATTTGGGGTCCTGCTCCCGATCCCGGTCCGGGACCTGGTCCTGGCGTGGTCCTAGGCCTTCTTGGAGGCGCTGGCACAAATTGCTCACATGGCTGCCTTTAGAACAAACAGGGGGGAAACACCCACACATTGTTGTTCGTAACAGACAGACATTTGGCGGAATTGCAGGCCCGCGGCTTTTGGCTGTGTAATGGCATGGTGGCTGCCACATCCCCAGGATATATGGCCAATTGTTGGCACAGCAGTGAGAGTTGCAACTATTTTATCTGTCGCCCAGACAGCGCCGGCGAATATAATAATTTTATTTTATGGCTGCACACTTCTGGGAAAAGCCGGAGACATAAATTGAGTTGGCGGAATGACTTGTTAAGCAAAAGTATCACTTAAAGTTTGTTCCAAGAAACTACTTTTGCCATCCTTACGTTTGTGGAGCAACTTCAAATATTATTTCAATACGAATACAATTCGGGCCAGAGATTGTCTCAATCAGGGGGGATTTATTGCTCTTCACTTTGGATTACAGCATGATTCTGCTGAAGACGAATTTTGTGCTCAAATTGCTTTCTTAACCTGGCTTAACATTCTGCGCCCGACTTCGATTCCATTACCCATTGCCCATTATCCAGACAATGCTGACACACGTACCCTAATCATAATGCCAGGCATCTCTTTTTATGTGATGGCATGTAAGGCTCAACCTCAACCTCAGCCCGGGGGCCACAAAAAGTAATGATACCACAAAGGACACACACCCCCGCCAACGGTGTGTGTTGTGTTTGGTGTGTCTGGTGTGGAGTGAAGACTCACTTACGGCAAATGAACCCCAGATGATAAATTAAGAGCGGCAAGCATTTGGCTGCACAGGGCCAGTGGAGCGGAAATGAAAGTTCGAGTGAAAACTTAGGTGTGAAACTACCGGGATTCGGTGTCACTCCAGAGTCCCTTTGAGGATTTTATTGCGAATTAAACGTGGCCTATGTACGACCGTTTAATTATGCAGAGCAAATGCAAAAATCGTGTCTACCCGCTCGGAACAGCTCAAATCAATTAGCCGGGCCAGGAAATGGGCGCAGAGCCAGAGGCAGGGGCCATCCGGTTGACGGCCTGATTTATGCAACTAATTAGCAAAATCATAATTTTCGGCCCCCAAACAAGTGAGTATTATTATTTTATTAAGTCACATATTATGCGATATGTGTGATTAGGGCAACCGGATAATAATAATGACGACAAGGGCTTAGGCTCACAATCCAGTCACTCGTCGACTGGCAGTGGCTGTGGCCCACTAATTATGCCATTGCATAAATCATATTATCTCTGTAAGCAGCCCATCCCGACCCGTCCTGCTCCATATATTTATGTATGCCCATAGTTTAGGGTTAGCTGGGTTTAAGGCCATCAGCCATAAATGTCAATTATGGCTCAGTTTTAGAGCTCCGACCCAGTTGAGCCGCACTTTGGCACAAGTGTTGATTGATAAATTGATTGATTGATGGCTAGTTTGATCGTTAGGCTCAGCATTTTTTCCACTTTGACTTGGCCCGCCCCTGCTGATGTCATAAATTGAGATTAATCATGTTTTTTGATAGACGTTATTGTTGTTTTTTGTTCGAGGATGGCACTTAAGCCGCTTAGCGTTTTCGGTTTTGTGGGCCAAGCGCGATGTTGTCGCTCCTGGTCCGACATTGTTGCTGCATTGTCGGTAATTGTTTGCATTTTGCGCACAATTTATTTTCTGTTTACTCTTCTGCAGTCATTTGAACGAGTTGGGTTTCGGCCCCAGGCCGATATGTTTGTCTTTCCCAGTTCATTATACTGGCAGGTAGAGTCCATTCTGCGGCGCAGAAATTCAATTCATCGGCCACCAAAGTCACTTTGACACAATAATGAAATACATTTTCAAACGAGTATCAATTAAACGAGTTAGGCGGAAAACATTTTCAACGAGTCTTTTATGGCTGCAGTTTAATTTTATTTATTTTCAAAATAGGTAAGCCTCATTTATATATTAAAGAAGGAAAATTAATTCACGGATTAAATATAATTCAACACCCTACGTTAAATTTAGCAAAAGAATTCTATTAATTTAATTTATAATTTCAGTTTTAATTTCCAAGTTCCAACCATAACATGGAGTTTAAAGTATTTTTTTGTAATTAGTTTTGCTGAAACTACAACTTTTAATTAAATTCTTTTTAAAGCACAAATGCTATTCCACACGAGTGCGCCACATTAGTTTTGCATTGCCAAGGGTATTACTTGGCGAATTCCTTGTCGAAACTTTTCACACCTTTTTGCAGCAGACCGGGCTTAATTAATTCACTGACATGCGTTTTTCTGTTGCGTGAACATTCTATGGATAGTTTGTCACCATGCGATGGCCATTTGGCAGTTAATTGATTACATATTCCATTATATTCCATTAATCATTGCGAGGGATCGCGAGTGCGGATTGGTTGAATATTAATTAAACTGGTATTTAAACGGCGCCACATTCTCAAACATCCTGGATATTTCAATTTAATTCCTTGCATTATTTATTTCGACTAAAATGATGGCCATTGAAATTTGTGCGTTATCAGCGGCGCGAATAAATTCTCGGCTATCATATCACATTAAAATAATTTATCTCCTTCGTTTGTTGTTGCAGCTGTTGTAGCTGTTGAGCGGCACAAGAGCCACTCGATGTTCGCCCACATCCTCACCATCACCATCACCAGACCAGAATTTACATTTACATTTACACTCGGGTGTAATTTTTCATGCACTCTGCCGCTCGGAAGACACACACACATATGCCCAATGTGGCACTCTAGCACTTGGCACACTCGGATGCCGAAAAACGCGCACTCCGCCGTCGACAACTGAAAATGTACTGACTGGGCCCGCCGATGGCTGCGATTCCATCGGGATGCTGGACTGTACAGTGGAGTCTCCTCTGTACAGCAGCCAGCGCTCGGCGGTAGCACTTACAGTGGCACTTACTGCTAACCCTAATATGATAACTGGCCAGGATTCAGTAGGTTAGTAGGTTGCCTGTTAGCCGGCTTTCACGAGGGAAATTCTCTCTTCGGAGTAGCTTGCCGGTAACTGTTAACAGTTAACAGGCATGCTCTGCGCTTGTGAGCCAGGCATTTTCCTGTTAACTCAACAAGTCAGAGTAATGGCTGAGTGCCCCGATAAGTAGGCAATCGTTTTTGAAAAGCGTGTTTCAAAGAATTTTATGAAAGGAAATAATATTTTTATTTAAAAGCTAAACAAACTAGTTACATAAATGTTATTTCAGCAATGAATTAAATATTTAAAATTAATACTTAGAGGTTATAAATTAAAATTAATTATAATCATTGTATAAATATAAAAGATAGAAGGTAAACTCTACAAGAATGACTATTTACATAGCTTACTGACCAGCTTAATCAAAGTTAACATTCTTACTTCTCTTACAAAACATATCTCTTAAAAGTCCTTTACACAGCTAACATTCTTAGAGCCCTATTCTCTTCTGCCTCTATACAGTTCGTTGAGCCTTAAACTCTCTTCGGCTGTTAAGATTTCGGCTAAGCTTAACATAAATCCAAAGCCAGGAAAAGTTAATTTAATTATTTATGTCTGACCTAAGCATATTGAAAAATGATCGCAAACTGTGAAGAATTTTCAATTAAGGCTGCAGCTGGCATTATTCACCGGAAATCGGGGCAAAGCCGGCAGTTAAAGCCTTAAAGGTTCGCTCGACTTGGAAAATGTCCCCATAACTCATCTCGTCGGTATGAGTACGGGGGTTCCTGGACTATGTATGTGGCAATGTGAACGTGTGTGTAACGATTGTTGCATAATTTAAGTGCCGCCCAGAAAAAATAAAACACCACGAACTGAAAAACAACAAACAAAAAAAAGTGGAAAGTTGGAAAATGATTTAAGCCGTTCCGGAGTCACTGGGCTTATATGTACGAATCTGTGTGGATGCCGGAGGGCTGACGGGTGGCCGTGTGTGAGTGCGTGTCCTTAAATGGGTGGCTGTGGCCATTACTTTGTATTTAATATAACAATGTTGTTGACGCCAGGACCAGAGTGTTCTGTTCGCTGCCTGTCACAGGAATTATCCCCTGGCCTACCCATCGCCCAGTTGAAAATTGAACCTCACTTTGCCATTTTCGGGGAAGTCAAAAGATTTCCCAAATGGTAAGCTACGTACTAAAGAGGGCTAAAGCTTATTTATATAAATTAAATGCTTTTCTTGTTTATTTTCCTAATAATGAATTGTGTTACTCACGGTTGAATAAATATGACAGACTGATTTTTCGCACTTACCTGTAAAAAAGAGAAACAAATACATTTTTAGTTAATTACCATATTTATGAAGAAAAATAAACTAATATGTTTAATATTTACACCTCACTGCACTTAAACAGAATTTCATTTGACTTTTTGCATTTTTCATTCATTTAAAAACTTTTCATATCTGTATAGACTATTATTTTCATGAAAAATAATCAAATTGTCCTTTTGCCTTCACATCAATAAACCATTAATAGAAGTTATGATTTATATTTTATTTCATTGCCATCCAAATGCCTCTGGAGTCGATTTGCCTTTGGAATTAAACAGGTTTTCCTGGGGCAACTACTCAACTTAATGCAGAACTAATGCCTGCTCTGGATAGCCCCGAAATCTGAACGCTCCCAGCGAAGCCATTAGATCCCAACAGAGACAATCATTTTGGATATCCCGACCAGCGAGCTGCCCGAGTTGGCAGGCGAAACCATTTGAAATACATTTCCGCCCGGCCCGGGATTTGTGGCCACAGCAGGTTTATCCTGGAAGTATGCAAAATATGCCTGTCTGCATATACTGCTGCCAGGCTAAACATCTTGAGTTACTCAAGACGCAGCAAAGTCCCCTCCACACCGCTCCCTAAACCGCACAAATGCATTACGCCTTGAAAATTCTGGGAAACTGTGTGCTTGTGCATCTTGACTAAATTCGCAGAAGAGAGCTGGCTAATATCAAACGGAAGTGCCAAACACAAGCGCATACAAAGATCCCGCCTCCAGCTCCGGGACTTCGCTCCGGGCATCCTTTCTAGGTTGGCAGCATCGCTTGCCCTGCACTTGGCTTCGGTTTCCGTACACATTTGAGAAATGCATGTGGAAAATGCCAGCCACTGACTGCATTTGTTACTGTTACCAGTTAGAGACTGCCACCTTCGGATGGGTTTACTACACTCAAAGGAAATGCTTTTGCTTGGAAGGACTTTGAGCTTCACTGGTAAGCTTTAAGCGCATTAAGGGAAGTCAGTTTCTTTCAGTGCACTAGCAGCGTGCGTGTGCATCTGTGTCAGTGTGTTTGGCTAAGCGGCGCATTTCCTGGCCTGAGCCATCAACTAAATAGCATTCATTTACGTTGATTTATGCCGACTGAGAAAAGGAGAATGCCGAGCAGAGTCGGAGTCTGATTCGGAGAAAGGATATTCATCCGATGTCTTTTTGGGGCGAGATTTATGCCCCCAAAATGACACTTTAAAGTTGCAATAAAAACTGTGTCGCCCTTTTAGCAACACCGCTCTCGTTATTTATAGTTGGCAGTCAGCGATGTAATTACTTTTTCAACACGCACATTATTATGGCAGGGACTTCGGGTCAAATGCCAATGGCTGCATTAGTCCTCGTGGTTCGGGACTCGTGGTTCATGGTTCGTCGTTGTCAATTGCCAACTGCCAACTGCAATTGATAAATTGGCACTGGAGAAGGTTGCACCCATTTTCCTCTTATTTTCCCAGCAAGAATAAGTTCTTTGGGAGCTGCCTGGTTCTGGTGCTGGTGCTGCTTCCCCTGTCATTGACAGTTCAATGTGCGCACTGATGCGCAAATATCAACTCCAATACACACTCCTGGCCACCCACACCCACTCTCCACAACCCCGTCCGGACCGCACTCGCCTTTGATTCCAGTTTTTGCCATTTTCACTGCGCTTTTTATGGCAGTTCGTGACCGAGTTGCAGTCTCTTTAAACTATTTTCCTCGTATACATCTATTTTTCCCACCCGGATTTGCTCGATTTTTTCTACTTTCCCGCGAGTTCCTTGAAATTGAATTAGTGGCATTGGCAGTTAGGTTTCCTAATCTTCGAATGGTTTCAGGGAGTTGCCAAGTAATGGATGTGATAATTTGTTAAGGGTGCCTTTTCTGAGATCTCTCGCAGTTCTTGGCTCCCAATTCGTTTTCAGATCAGCTAACTCTCAGTGGCAGTTAATGTGGGAAAGTTAAGATGTTCTTCTCGGTGCTTTCTGAGTGGCTTGGAAATCAAACTTTGGATGACAATCAAGTATTCTTAAAACATAGAGTTATTTGGAGATTTAAATGAAAACCCCAAGCCAAAGATCCTACTTTTCGTAGCATTTATTTAGATTAATATCAGGCCCTCTTCATTTTCGAGAATTTACCGACTCGGCTTGACTTGTTAGTTACAAATAAATTAGATAGAAAAAAGTTTATTTAGAAGGCAATATACTGGCCAGGACCTGCATGAAAACTGAAGCCACAAAAGTGCGCATATAAAAATCTCATAAATTGAAATAAATAAGGAAAATAACAATTTCAGCCACACAGACACTCGCACTCCGGAGTCATAAAAATGGGGGGCCGGCATACAGTGTTCTCGGCAGACCTTGCTGTAATATTCATAACTCTTTTCAAATGTGGTCAAGTGCTACGATGTGTGTGTGTGTGATGTCCTGCCCTTTTAGCTGGCTGTGGCCAGGATTCGACAGCTCAGATATTGCCTCGGTGTGGGAATCTGCACAGAAGCAGAACAGCAATAACTACAGTTGAGTGAGCTCAGCTCAGTTCTGAGTCTAAGCCGGCAGGACCAAGTCGACCTGACTTGAGTTGAGCTTGGCACATTTTATTAAAAACGAGATGGACGACGGGCGATGGAATGGAGTCCGAAAATTGCCACAACAAGATGCAGTCCTTCTCCTGCTCCCATCCGATGTCCCTTTGCAATTCTCGTGCCAGAAATTGCACAGAAATGGAGTCCAACATGTTTGGCACATTGGATGCCATGGCCGTTTGCTTTGTGACTCGTATTTTTATTACTTTCCACCCGCAGATACCCCACCACTCCTCCGTGCAACGTCTGTTGCATTGTCTGGCGATTTATGGATTTTATTTGGCCACTTTTTACTTTCGTTGTTGGCATTTGTCGCCTTTTGTATGTTTGTTGGCTTATTGCAGACACTCAGTGACGTTATGTCCTGCAGGCGCTCTTTTGTAGTCCGACAGTGTCCATTTTCATATAGTTGTGGCAAAATAATAGTAAAAGGACTCGAAAAACCTTTGCTTTCGATGTTTATCAAATAGTTAGGTGGAGATAAACTACTTTTATGGCTATTGTATAGGGTTAAATTAACTTTTCGAGCGTCTCAATCGACTGGCAATCTTTTTTTTTGTTAGTGTATATTTATTTATTCGAACGAAAGTGTCTGCCATATTTTCGCACTTGGCAGCACATGCAGTCTCGTTTGTTTATTGGCCATGAAATGGAGACATAATGGTCACCTCGCCGTAAGCTTCTTGACTCCGGGCAGCCCTTGTCTGATTTCCAGGAATACTGCGAATCCCTTCAATGACATTAACCCACTTCAGAAGCTGTCGGCATGACCCTGCCCGGCCAGATCCGGCATCAGTTAAATTCTAATTAAATTCACAGTTAACCAACCCCAAAAAGCATTCCACACACTTGTTCTCTGACCGTCTGGGTCAGCCATTTTGTGGGCCACCGCAAAACGGGAACCGTTAAAGGGGAAGGAATCCTTTAAATGAACCGTACACGGTCGGCCACAGTTTTAGTTTTCACATAAAAACCGACACAGAACAACTATAAACCGAGGATAACAGACAATGATAAGATGCTCAGAAGTAATTACAACGCATATTAAGTATTTATGAAACAATAAAGCGTTTAGGCTAACGAGGCCCGCAAAATCCTTGGCTTGGCTACGAAGAGGAAGGCCAAGAAACAATCATTTTCAAATTCAGCTGGGGGGGATTGCTTAAAAAACTTTTAGGCTTGCTGTGCGGGGCCACATAAAACACGAAACAAAAAAGGGAACACTCCGAGTGTAAGCGGAAATAAAACGTTACAAAATAATAAAATGTTGTCTTGGCCGGGCCTCGTAAAAAAGCCAAGACATAAACAAGGCCAACGAACAGTGGGGAGTTTCTAGAGTGGAGTAGCGCCAGAAGAAAAACAAAAGAAAAATTTTCACTTACTGCATCGGGGGCCAAAAATAATTTTCAGACGGAAAAAAGCGAGAAAGGGGCACAACTTGTATTGTATTTTGTGACCAACTACACCTAAAAAGTTGTCTACTTTCCCAGGACCTCTACTCGGCTGTGTATGTGTGTGTGTGTGTCAAACGATTAGTGCAGGACTTTTGAAAGTTTCTGCGGCTTTGCCGGAGAAAAGGACACTTGAGGCTTCAGTGTCCCTCCTTTTAACGACGCCGCGAAGAGGAAACTTTTGTGCAAATAGTTTATGGTTATTGCAGTTGGAAATACACGAGCATGTGCGGGCGGTTAGCAAATACTCGGGCTAAGTGGGCTCGAATGGTTTAAATGATTTTAATTGTTATTGTCAACATTAATTGGAGTCGGCCCAAAGTTTTAATGGCCCCAAGATAATACTGCATTTGTCCAACTTATCAAAGTCCTGGAAAAACATAAAGCTTCCATAGAAACTGATATGAATTCGGGGGATGGCTTTTACCTGATTTCCCAGTAATCTTTAAAAAGGGACCTTTTCTAATTAGCTTCAAAGAATCCATTTTCAGCATATGAACAAACGCATCTCTGTTCACGAAATTAATAAAAAGCCATTGCTTTTTATGGGCCAAATATGTTTTCAAAAAGCATACAAAGGATCCAAGGCCCACGGGAAAAAATATTTGAAATACTCAAAGAGGATTTCGCGAAAAGAGGAGCAGACAATTCGGCATAATGAGAGACATCCATAGGGGAGGCCGGAAAATCCCCCAAGAAACCCCCCGGTGAAATACGATAATTATGCGACATTTAGCAGTTTAGCAGGCAGCGGGTAAAACAAGGATCGGCGCATTCAAAGGACTTAATGTCTGCGAGAAGGTTGCGTCCCGTGTAGAATAAAAGCGAAAGTAAAAAAGGGTTAAAAACGTTGGCGCAACAACGGGAATGAGTACGGCATACGGCAATGGCGAAAAAAATAAAACACACAGCGGAAATTACAAGAGCCGCCAGTTGGCGACGGTTCCCAAATAACAAAAAATACACGAAACACACCAAGCACCCGAAAAAAACAGCGACAAGGGCCACAAATGCAAAATGAAATCGAATGCGCAAAAGGGTAAATGTGTCAAGGGGTGGCATGGGTTAACATTAACGTGGTTGGGGGTGGGGCCGCCAGTGTGTGCGTGGCAATGCGTCGCCCGGCTGGTAGCTGGTGGGTTAAAGTTTTAAAACTCGTTAGTATGCGCAACGAAACGAAAAATCAACAATTTCTATTTTGATTATATTCCTACCACTGTGCCCGAGTAGTTTCGGGCTCGCTCTCCGCCGGCCGTTAGCCATTAAATGGTATATTGGTTTCTTTTTCTTTTGGTTTTGGTTTTAACGGAATCCGAAACACAATCAAGAGCTTTGCTTAAACCATTAATGCCTTTAAATGCCATTCCAAAGTCCAGCCAAGGCAGGAGCAATAATAATATTATGAATAATATTTTCCCCCATATAAGGTATCCCTATTCGAGCTCAGAACTGTGTTCCATAATATCCTTACCCAAAAACCTAACCAGGCATATTTAATAAGCATTTAAATGAGCAAACTTTTGTGCCCAAAAAATGGTTGTTTACCCGGCGTATGCGTGATTTCCTTCCCCTTAAAAAACTTTCAATGGCCGATAGTTACACTTTCACCTTCGGGCAAATGAGTCTGCCATAAAATTAAAAGCGCTCGACCCCAAAAATGTTACATGTGGCGTATGCGAATCATCGTAAACATTTCTTTCGTGCTTACACATACATATAGACCCTACATACAAATATATATAGAGAGATATGACGGACAAATTTCGGTTAATGGCCATGGCCATAAAATGGATTTAAAGCCATTTTTTGTGGTCTACTAAAAATCTGCTGACCAGGCCACCGACCTCAAAGCCAAATTAATGACAAAGCTTAAGTCCTGCCCCAAACAAACCGCAAATTGCTCACCATTTTTCAGAAAGTATTCCCTTTTCATTCATTTTTCGGTTCCAGTAATTTGCAAATCTGGGAATTAATGCCGGGCCAGCCTCAAACGGATAAAATGCAAATTCAATAAGCAACGTCAGCTTAAAAGTGGACATTAAAATGACTTAGTTTCGTTGATTTCAATGAATTATTAAAATCGCTTTGTCCGTCCACCTCTGGCCCTTTCAGACTTTTTGGCCGAAAAGTCGGCATGCATGTAGGTCAAATTGGACCCGCCTGGCTGCCCTCTGAAATTTCAGCCATTTTGCAAGTCAACTATGCGGCAAAAGAAAGTCTCAGAATCACAGAGTCACTCGGGAAGGTACCCAGGAAGGAAGGAAGCTGCTAGATGGAAGGTGGCTTTCACTTTCACCAGCCCGTATCGTTAACCAGTTTCTACCGAAGAAGGGGCAGCCCACTCCTTTTCAGTCTTTGTTTGCAAACGAGCCACAAAAATAATTGCCAGGCAACCATTTTTCGTCTAACTACGACGAGTTGAGTTTATTGTTTCAAGCCAAAGTTGCAAATTTTTGTGGTTGGATTTTGGCAACAGTTTTGGGTAGTACACTTTCCGTAGCTTGGTATGATAATAACATAATAAGCCAGCATCTACCATAATCGCAAATTACCAGAATGAGAACTCAAGTTTACTTAAGCCAACCGCAATAAGGTGAAAGTTTTCAAGGCAAAATGAGTTTGCGAAAAAGTTAATTACTCAAAAAGTAAATTATAATGTTATGGAATCAATACAAAAAGAATATTACCAATAAAAAGTTTTGGGGACACCAATTGTGAATATGTTTGGTTTTATAGCCTCTTCTGTTACTGACATGGCAAACAATTTATGTGCTTCATTTATTTTGGTAAAAAATATAGAACAAATAAAATTACAAAATGGAATAAAACAACACTGCGTATGAGTAATATAATATTTTGATGTTACTCATCCGCCATGTTGGTTGCATTTTATTTTCAATTAAATATGTTTAATGTTTAATGAAAAACTAATTAACATTTTTTTATAGCTAATACACGCAGTGCGCACAAAGTAATATTATTGAAATTAGCCCAATCAACGGAAATAAAATAATATAATGGCGCTTGAATGATTAACTGGTCCGCAACTCATCCGCAATGTTGGTTTTCGCTTTATGCCAGAAGATAAAGGAATAGTGGCTAGTGAGCAAAGAAATCAGTTTTCTTACATTATTAATTCATGCACTTTGCTGGCTGCACAGCCCCGGGAGGGCTTTCCCTTGCAATTCTTTGCTGTCACTCGCACGGGATTTGCCTGCTTCGGAATTCGAGGCTTACCTCTAAGTTAGCTCTCTATCCTGCTGTAACGAAACACCCTTACATGCATATGCATAAGTCAGAGGGTCTGCCAGAGTGACATGGCCAAAGTCTCATTACTCTGGCGATGCTGCTGCTACTGGTGCCAGCAGCAATACGGTGCGTATGCGCAGTCTTCTAAGCAAGTCTTTGGGTTGTCAGGTAATTCCACGTAAGCGCATTAGCCGCACAAGCTGTGACTCCTGCCATTAACCCACCAGCATTGCAAATAATTTAATATCTTATTAATGCGACGATGCACAAACTGAGTGACTTAATTCGGGGATCCCCCCTGGAGCCGGGAATAATTAATGGCAGTGGCCTCCAAGTTTCAAGCCCGATAATTCCACCAACTCCGTCGGCTTGAGTGCCTTCAATTAGGATGCGGAAAGTTTTGCTGGCATTTGATGACAGCCCTCTGAAGGATATTTTGGTTAGGACCCTGGCGTCGACACTGGGACGAAGTTCCATAACCGCAACGCCAGCAGCCGCAGCAGGTTTTAATATATTACAAAATTTATTGAGCAGTTGCGACACGACCAAATGAATGCCAATTATTCATGTCAATTGGCTGGGAATGTGTTTCATCAAAGTGCCAGAGATCTGGTCAAACGTCAATGGAAAATGGATATTATTACTTTTCTTAGCTTCATGTGGAGCTTGGAACTTTAAAATCTTTAAGCGGGAAGCAATACATATTTTTGTTACAACAAAATGGAAGGAATAACAAAAAGAGAAGCCCAGAAATTGCATTTACGCGGTTCGTTAGACCAACAAACAGAGAAAAGAAGCGAGGCAAACGGCTCAAAGGCCAAACCAAGTTGGTCCAAAGGCAAATCCGGGTCGAAACGGGTCGAGTTGGGTTCTCTTGGCCAAAAGCACAAAATTGCAGCCAAACATTTTCGAGTGGCGGCTGCAGCAGCAGTTCCAGAATTATGCTACAAATTTATGAGACGACATAAATTTTGCAATGTTTGTTTTGGCTACACACACACACATCCCCCCTCTCTCTCTTAGTTCTTTGGGCTTGGAGTGTGTGTATGGGTGAGTGTGTGTGGAAAAACAAACCAAATATCTAAAGCGCACACATGCGGGGAGAGGAGAGAAAAAGCGGTGGCAGGCAGGCAGCCTTAACCCATCCCACACAGCTGGGGGTCGGAATGGCCCGGCTCTATGATGAATGTCATGCGGTGAAATTTTAAGCCAGCACCACCAGAAAAAGCACCAACGACCAAGCCGGGAGCTGGGAAGAGCGGGAAAATGGGAAAAATGTGGGCGTATAAACCATCGCCTCGTCATTCTAAAATTGAAAAATGCATGCAACTGTTTTGAAGGTTTCCTGTGCATTGGCAATGGGCGTCTTCTTTCTGGTGAACTTTACATGTCCAATTTTTTCGCCCTATCCCCGCACTCCGCCCTCTCCCCGCACATCCATCCATCCATCTTTCTCACCAGTGTCCTGACAGGCTGCGACCTCCAAGCGCCGGCAAATAGACAGGCATGTAAATTACTGGCACATGTGCGTTGGAGGCAGCTGCCACGCCCATCGACATTATCCCGCTGACCCCAAAATATTCTAAAATTTATATGTGTTTGCTCGATCTACATGTCCTGCATTGATGCAGTCCTCTTTCGGGTGGTTTACTGGTTACTACAAGTGGAAAGGTTTCTAAATTTTTGGGCTTTCGCAAAGTGGAACGAACGAAATTAAAGAGTTTTTGGGGGGGCAGCCTGAGCCTTTAAAGTAAATCAGTTCATTAAGAATTATAACAAAAGAGGTCCCGTAAAGTTCTTGTAACCATTTTGACAACCGCTTTTCCTCGAATCCAAAGTGTCAGTTGCATTTTGCAGCTTGATTTTTTGTGTGGTCGCCAATGACAGGAAAATCTCCGATGCAGCCCAAAAACTTTGCTTCCGTTGTCCTCCCGATCCTGGGCTCCTCCCGATTTTCCCTTTTCACTCTGCCAAATTGCTGGCGTGTCGAGGCGAGCAACACGTCACATGCATAAATGCAATTTTTATCCCTCAGCATGCCCCAAAAATCCGCACAGCCCCACTCCTCAAACCACCTATGAATGTCATTCCGAAACAGCAGCAGCAAAGACAGTGCAACAGTTTATGTTGTTGCTACTGCTGCTGCTGCAGATGCAGTTTTTGTTGGCATTGCTGCTGGAGTTACTGTCATGTCAGGTCTGGCCGAGTAGAACGATATTTTAGCTGCATGTGTGTGCCGAGCTGGGAGGGGGTTGGCAGGCACATAGCTTTTATGTCTATAATTTCTGCAACGAGGCATGTATGCACTTCGTTGTTATTGTTGTCAACATGTTGTCCACCAACAAGAGGACACTACCAAACGGAAAACAGGACACAAGAATAAAACAGAGCCAAGCAGAACAGAGCCAGCTACACAGAATGCAGTTGGTATGGTAATGGGTCGGGCTGCGATCACTTAGTGGTACACTAAGCGAAAAGCCGGCTATGCCTGACAATTTTCAGGACTTAAAGCTTAAGTCATTACTCATACGCCCTGTAGTTGGAAGTCGTCCACTTCATTGGGAGTTTCTTCAGAGAACTTCCCTCCTATTTCTCCCAGTGAGCCACTAACAGAGCGAGCGACAGCCCTGTCAACGATTACTGGCAACATAAAGCACATTTAACATGCTATAAACTCGTTGCAAACTCTGGCCGGCAAACATTAAAATCAGCCATGGGCTGCGGCCTCACGCTGCACTGCACTCTGTTCGATTCGGTCGAGGCACTGACATAATTGAAAAGTTAATTTCGAGAGCTCTAAATTTCAATTAACTCTGACAGAGGGGGGATGGTCGAAATATGATGGGAAAAATGTTTAGAGATTGCACAGACAAGCCTTGGGGCCGTCATTAAGGAGACACAGACATGCAATGCATATTAGCAATTCCAATGCGGTTTGTTAACTAAAAAGAGCATCGGGCTATTGGATATGCACAGCTCGTATCGATTGGCCAGGGATGTGGTCAGAAGGCCATTGATAGAGTTATCCAAGGTAATCTGTTCTGGGCAGATTCATAGGTTCTGCATGAAGCATACAAAGCCAGCCTCAGAAGTCGGCTTGATGGTGGCCCACAAAAATAAGTCGAAACAATAGCCAGTTGGCAACGAAGATAAATGCCAATGACATCGTCTAACATATGAGTGATGGCCGGGTACAGTTCCATGCAAAGTGCACTCGACCAGGATAGCCAGGGCTCGCAGAGTGACACACTAACTGCATGAGTGAGTGCGTTGAATAAATGCACTCGGTCCTCCACAGCACTGGAAGAAGTTTTTTGAAACCAAAAAGTTACTCTTGAGTCTTTAAATACGACTGATGTGAAGACATATTTTTCCGGTGTAGTTTTTCCTTATTTATTCTTTTTCTTTACAAATGAATTGTTGTTTATTCGCGTCCTGAACACGCACATCCCGACAAATGGCTTCATGCAACAACGAATTGAAATAAAGGACTCTGCCCACATGGACATTAGCTGCTCATCTCCGGGTGCACTGAACTCTCGAACCTCACAAAGGAGAGCCGCAATGTGGCAATTTGGGAAGCTTAAAGCCTAATCCTCCGGAGATGAAATTCGATTTGCCATCGCAGTTGCCAAAGCTCGAATCAGCCAGTTGACACACGCTCGTCAAGGCAAATATCTTGGCAGCCGGCGCTTTGTGACGTCGTTTGCATGTCGAACATGAATCTCAAAGATTCTGCCACCGCAGCTGACACTCGTTAGCGGCTCAGTCCGGCGGCCTTGACGAGGTCGCAGATGGAGCCGGGGCTTTCCGCCCAGGAAACGTGACAAATTGCAGGAAAAACGGTCTCCATTCACACTCCCTTGACTCCAACTATAATAATGATGGTAGGTGCATAAATGAGGTGTATAAATTGTCGCAAGCCAAGGCTGTATGGATTGCACTGTCTATAAAATGAAAAATCAAATGGGACGCCTAATCGGAAATCTGGCCCCTGTAGGATAAAGAATGCATTATGAAAATGCAAATTTCTGCTGCAACATGATGAAATTTACAAAATATTTATGCTTATATCCTGCCGGAGAAGCATGGGTCCTGCATAAATATTGCACCAAAAATTAACCCGCAACATGACGATTTTTCGACAATGAAATTATCGGCCTGATGGTCGCCACATGTTGGCATTATTCGCATAAAACAAAAAGGATCTCTAATTAATTAGATCAAAGCGAAACAGAGCGGAGCAAATGCCAGAATTATAAATACCAAGAACACGTAATTGAGTTGAATTTTGAATGAGCTGCAATCTCATAATCAGGGCCAATAATTTTCGCATTTATTCCTGACTAAAAAACTTGTTGACCCCCGAAACAGAATTCAATTATGCAAGCAGGATGAAAACTTGGCAGGCCGCAAGGATGCTCCTCCCCCGCCAGGCTGCTGTCCTCGACCTCGGGGGATGGGAGCACAAAAGCCACCGACTCGTGTCAAAGGAAGCCAACCCTCCCAACAAACACAACTTGGCTCGCTGGAATTCCTAATACGCAGGAAACTGTTTGGCTTTGCAGCTGCAGACAGTTTAACTTTAACTTTTGCTAAACAAAGCGGGCAAACTTTCCAGAAGGCATCAACTTTACATGAAAATTAAATAAGTGCCAGCTTAAGCGACCCTGGGGCAAGTGGTGCTGGAAAGGAGCCAAGGATAGGAAGGTAAAAGTCGATGGAATAGCGCCTTTAATATGGAATATTTTTACAGAGCTCAAGTGGCTTCTAATTTTTCGCTGTGCACCCCCAATTGCGTCAAGAAGGACACTCAACTTGTATAAAAGGCTTTAGCAAACAATGCGAAAGACGCCGGGGAGCCGGAGGACCCAGAACGAGGTCCGGCCAGAGGAAGTCATCTCCCACTTCCGTCACAAATGGCAACCAGGTATGAGAGCTCCGCCACATCCTGTGGGTCCGGCAAGTCAGTCAGGTCCTATAGGCACTGGCAATAAAGTCCCTCGCTGTTTCTTTGACAGCTGCTACTTGTCATTTTCCGATTTGATTTGGGCCCATGCATAAATATTTATTTAATTTGAACTCACTCCGCCCCCGACTATTTTGATATCAAAGACAAATGTTGCCGCCCAGACACCAAACACCAAGAGCCAAGTTAATTCACAGTTTCTATGCCTTTGCACGCAGCTGCCCAAAAATAGAGAAGAAGAAGATCTTAATCAGAAACTACTTTCGGGGTCCTGACAAATTCTTGTCGCCTGCCTGGGCATTTATCATCGTTTAAGGGTCTTCGGACTCCGATATATAAATGGGGAGTTGCCGGGGTGAGTGTGTGCCTTGTCACAATCAAAAAGTCTTGCAATCATTACGGGTTATTCCAACAAATCTCGGAGTCTCTACTCGGTTTTTGCAACTTCATTTTCATTCAGGGGAGTCAGCAAGTTGCCGGCAACTTTTGCTTCCGCTTCGCTTCCCCAGCTGCAACTTTTCTCTGGCAGTTTGCTTTTGTCTCCACTCCTCGATCTGTGTCTCTGTGTCCTCTCTGTTCGCACTCCCCGGCCGGAGAAGCTCTTGTTCTCGGCGTCTTTGTGGCAGCTGCAAATTGTGGCATTAAAGTTTTTATCCGCTGCACTTTGGCACTTCTCTCGGCAAGTCGATTCATTTCAATTTAATGCCACCGCAAATTATGCCTTTGTCGCCAGAATTTGAATTTCGTGCCACGTTGCACGCAACGCTGCGTAATCGAATTAATCTGTCCAATGACAGCTCATCGTTTGAACTCATTCCGGAGCCCGGACTATCAACGCCGTACAGTAATTCAAAATTAGAAATAACCCTGACACTTATTCCCCCACCCGTAAAGTCAAAAACCCCTAAAGTTAAGCTGCCAAGTGCAGAATATAAAGCACTTTAATTAACTTGCGGACGCGAGGCATTCGGAAAAGTTTCCAGGCATCAACTTTGAACCACAAGGTAGTTTATTTCGCCAGGATTGCGGTCGGGCGCTCGCAGCTTTTGTTCCAAGCCAGCCAGAATGGAATGCACTTGCCCACTTGCCACTTACCACATTATATGGCCAATAAGGATACACAGACACAGGTATGTGCCCTGGCCCTGAAACCTGGCCAGGTGCCCCTGGTCGCCCCTCCCTGGCGTAATTAATTTCTTTGAGAATATTTTGGCAGAACCCAAATCCAGCTTATTTGCGGAATTTTTGGGTTTTGGGCTTCGCTTTCGCCTTGCGACCTGAGTTATTTACGTGGTTAATTCGGAAAATTTAGAAGCAGTTTAATTAAGTTGCGGGCTGGCAACTGTGGAATGGGGGCACTGACAGATCCTCCCCGGGGCAGACGAAAATATTGTCCTCTCAATCTCAAAAGCAGGGAGTCCATAATGCATGGACAAACAATCGAATATGAGATACTGAGCTGACTTGCTGGCAACAAAGTATGCAAACAATTTTTATCAAAACAGAAACTTAAATAAAGCAAACAAATTGATGTGACCCATTCTTTGGAATAAAAAGACGTCCCGCCCAGCCCCCAACCTCGCCCCCAACAGGACTAAAAAAAATGGTCCAGTATCTTTGGCCCAAAGCACAATTTATTGGCCCGGCATTCATTCATCAGCAGGACGAACTCATCAGACTGTAATAATTTGCTATCAGAGAGTGTCACGACCAGTGGGGGTCAGTGGGGTGTGGGCGTGGCTTTTATGGGCGCTTGTCCGAGGGAGGGAGGGGCTCAAGTAGTGGCAACTAAACGCCTTGTGGGCGTGGGGCTTAGCAGTCAAAGTAAAATTGAATAAAGGCACGAACGACACTAAAGCCTTGGACGGACGGGTTCTCCTATCCCAAATAAACCATCTAAGGCCTGGGGGAAGTCAGTGGGGAAATACCCTGGCAAAGGATTTTGGGATCCTAGTAGGTATTGGGAATCAGTGACCATAACCCAGATAGTTTCAAGGCTTAAAATAAATTATTAAAACATGTTCACTTTGTGTATTTTCCATGACTTCTTACCCCCATTCGCTCATTCGCTCTAGAATCATAGCCATCAATGCCGTAAGAAGTGCCATAAAAAATAATATTCAGCATTCAATGAAAGAAGAGCAATTAAAAATAAAGCAATTAAAAATGTCTCAATTAATGTGATTATGTTTGCAGCCTCTGTTCGCAACCCGTTTTCCATATAACCTTGCCTGCTACTGCTACCCTTGTGGAAAATCTAGAGGCGAACGGAAGGAAAGAGTGGGGCGCAATGGGCGCACGGGGCGGATGGGTGATGGCAGTGTAATGTCAAGTGTGCGGAAGCATAAAACAAACTCCTAACGGGCTAGCTGGCAACTCTTTTTTCACTTTCTCTCTTTCTCTTGGACGTATGTACGTGAGTGTTACTGTGTGTGTGTCAGAGTTGTGTATTTGTCTATGTCAAGTGTCAACATTTACTTCGTGACAACACAAATTGTGGCTGTGGCCATTTTAGCACCCGCCTTTGAGTGTGTGTGTGTGTGAGAAAAAGCCACAAGTGTTGTCCTTTCTTGGAATCGCAAGTTGCCTGCTTTTCCTAATATTTTGTTGCCCTGTGTAACATAGCTCTGTGCGCCAGTGTGCGTGTGCTTGAGATTTTTCATTTTAGATGCGGTCGCTAACTTGCCACGCATTCGTTTCCCCCCCCACTCCATCCCACTCACGCCCTCTCTGCCTCCCACTCTTGCCCTCTCTTCCCCCCACCCACTCACTTTGTGCATTGCAAATGAAGCCACAATAATAAAAGCCCCAGACTCTTAAATGTGTACACAGGAAAGTATTCCCACCAACAATATAATTACAGTTTCCAGCTCAAAGCCCTCAAAAACTATATTCCTCGTTCTCTACTCTATTTTCTTGCAGTGCAGCTTGTAAACATGTGTGCGTTTGTTGCTTAGCCAGACTGCAACAACCTACAAATTATAGTTTTAAGCTGGTTTTCCCCTCTGGATTGTAGTTTGCTTTCCCAGTTGTGTGTAGTTGTAGCTGCTCTTATCTTCGGTGCTAACATTCTCGATGGTTTTTGCGGGCTAGTTGGCCTGGCTTAGTCGTCTGCCTCCTGCCACCACCCTGTTTCGCAACCTCTTCCACGGCTGTCAACTGTGTCGCATCGTAATTTCTAATTTGTTTGCATTATTGCCGCAGTTCTCGGCTTTTGAGTTTGTCTCTATTACGGATGACGTTTCTGATGGCTAAATTGAATAATGCTGTTTAAGAGGAGTGGGCCAGGATGGGATCCATTTACAATTGGGTTCTCTCGACTTAGTGCTGGAGTTGTTTTGTCAAGAAAGTGTCACATTACAAGGAAAATTAATTCAATAATAACTCCACACATGCTTCCCTATTCTCCATTTGGTTTTCTATTTCTCTTAAAGGTTTTGTATAACAGTTTTTTGTTTATATTTCCGATAAACTCGCTTTTTGCTAAAACATTTATTTTTAGAATACAGGGAAGTCTATAAATACAATTATCCTTTAATATCGAAGAAAAGTTTCAAAGCCAAAGGCTCTTATACTTTCGAGAATAAATATATCTTTTATGGCATTGGGAAAGTAAATCGAAAATAGAATTACTTCTAAATTATTAGAAGTAAAAGTATAAAGTATTTTTTATAGTATGTTTTTCTATTTTCGTCCTTTTTATAAGAGTATAAGTTAGCAGTTCCACTTTAAGCTTTGAAAAATATCCTTTGTTAGTATACAACGAAAAGCTCTTCGAAAAGTCTTCTTTATGGACAAGCTTCCTATAAACCGGTTATAAGAATGTCCTTCGTTGAATTTTGCCATAAAGCTCTTTTTGGAGAGTCCTGACTTTGAAATTAATTTGCCAAACAACTGAGTTTATTAACCAGCCCACAGAAACTTTATTCCACTTAGAGTTTGTAACTTTCATTGTTGTCCAAAATGATGGTTTTGGAAACTCGCCGAAAGTTTTTCTCAAATTATTACAAAGTTAACCACACGTCTGGGCCACAAAGCGCCTGGCCCACCACAGATCTTGGTCAGAATGCTCACTTCAGTGAGTCGGGAACACACCTAGGAGCGTCCAAGCCAAGACCAAGTCCAAGTCCAAGTTTTTTGTGCCATTTGCAGGGATTTTGTTTTGGCAATTGCCGGAAAACCGTCATACATTATAAAGCAGTTTGGTCTGCCAGTTTGCGGAGCTCAAAGTTTAATTGTTGAGGTTTCTGTTTGTGCCTGACATTTGTGTTGTCGGCCCTGTCACACTCACACACCCACCTCCAGGATCGCGCTCCTCCACCCCCGCAGCAACTTTGCTTGCATATATATGAGGATTTTTACGAGCCACTCATTAAGTATTTGGCGCAAAAGTTTTAGCAGCTTTATTTTTATTCCGCTCACTGCTCCGCCGGCCCTTTTATTTTTTATTTTATATTTTTTAGCCTGGATGTGGTCAGCCAAAGTAAGTCTCAAGTGCAGTTGACTTTTAATTGGGGCTAGAATCGGATGGGAGAGCCTAATTATGCGATGGAATGTGCGGCGAGATTACCATTTTTAAGGGCAGGGACATGCACTTCTTTGGAATGCGCAATTCGGTGCAACTGAGAGGATTTCAGAGGCCAGGACTGGCTTATTCTAGAAGCCTGGGAGTGAGATAAAGAGAATGTCTTGGATGTCTGCTGAAAGCGGTTGCAATTTATAAAAACTTATCGATGTCATCAATCACTTTAACGCACATGAGCTGCTGCTTCACCTCCGGCTGCACTCGACTCGGAGTCTGGTCTAGATAAATAACTTTATTAAGTGCAGCAAGATTCCATGTCAAAGTCTCAAAGTTGCTACGGAAAACTCCCCCGAGACAAGGGGGACTTGCACTTGCACCAGAAGGATGTGGGCCGCAAATTGAAATAGAACTCAAAACGATTTCGAGGCGCTTTGTGCCGATATTAATCAAAGTTGATTGCCTGTTAATATGGCGACGCAATCCATCGGCAAATTACCTCTAAAAGTTTCCACCCAACCTGAGAGCCTTTCAAGTGCATAAAATTAATTTGGTTGCCTTTCGTCCTAAGCTTTTTGAGAAGACTCCTTCTTTCCAAAATGGGTAATTTAAAAAACACTGAACTGTAGCTACGAATATGGACCAAATGGCTGAATTTAAATTTGATTGAATAAGGATCCCCAAAGATGACGGATCCTTCTCCACTAACTTGTGTTTCCCATTAATCTCACGAGGGAAAAAATACAAATGAACTAAACGCCCACAGAGTCGCACCAGGGCGCGGCTTCATAATTAAAAAGCTCTCAGTTTGCCATGGAGTTGAGTCTATTCCCCATAAGAGTGAGTGGGATAAACCCATAAGAACTTTAACTCGGAAGAAAGTAGGTGAAAGTACTATTTGAACCAGCTATGCTGAAATGTTGAATGGGGGAGGCAAAAAATATAAATTTCACTTCAGGGAAAGTTAAATGTAAAAAAACACAGACAAAACGAAAAACAAGAACAGAAACTTTACCCCTTTCTTAGGAAGCTCTTCCTCTTAATGATTTTTTTTAATTCAGACGCAATAATTTTCGGAATAAATGAGTCTGGAATCTGGTAGTTGCGAGGTAACCCACTTTTCTGACCATAACTTCAGCCCGATGTGAAGGGAGCGCTGAAAGGCTGGCTAAGTTTTCGCTTTCATCAAGCATAAAATAACACGGACTGGCACTTACCAATTAACAAAAGTTTCCAAATATGCATTTGAATGTCGAATGCTGCTGAGTCCATTCAAATTAGAAGCAGACGTTATAAAAAGCCCCGCCACTCGCCAGCGTGCTTTTCCCTTTCTCCTTTCTATCGCAGGCTCCTCTGTTGTCTCTGTTGCTGTCGCAGTCGAAGGATTCTTCCGGCTTTCGCTTGGCGCCTTTCCTTTGGCCTTCTCGGGGTCTTAGGCTCGGAAAAGTTGTCGATGGATGCGCTTAGTAGTGGGGATTTGTTGTTGCCGCGGCGTAGGCAGCAGCATCTTGTCCAAAACTTTTTGATTTTAATTGTTGCATTCGGTCCGACTTGTGTTTCTCCTCTCCTTGTGCTTTCTGGGAAGGGAGTCCCCTTGGAGTGGCAACAACAGAGAGGCAATTAAAGTTTCGGCTGGCAATCGTACAGTAAATGGCTGACCCCGTTCCGACTCGTCCTGGCTTCGTCCTTTAGTCCCGTCGCTTGATTATCGTATCTCTTTATGTCACTTTTCCACTTCCTGTCCTGCCTCGGTTGCCTGCAGCTTTATGCAACTTTCTGGGCCAATTTCAGATTCTCTTCTAGCTCCTCGTGGCTATTGCCTCTGTTTTGTATCCTTTTCGGCTGGACTGGGCCTCCCCTAGGACTCTCCGGTTTTTGTTCCTTTTCCTTGAAAGCGAAAATATTTAACTGCGTTTAGCAATTATTTTGATTTTGCGTATTCCATTGAGTTGAGCTCTGAAAGAGAAACGGAGAATTCATGATGATTAGATTTGGTTTCCTAGAGAAGAGAGTCTAAAATCAAAAAAAAAATCTGCCTTAAATTACGGCTTAACTTTAAATAATGCATTCTGCTTTTATTAAAAATACGTAGCTTATTGAGCTCCCACACTTTCTGGGCCTCTGTCCTGGAAAGTATTTTCATGAAACGCTACATTAACTTGATGGTATTTGCATTCCCCAGCAATTCCATTGATTAATTACAAAATCAGTCAAAGGTGGGCGTCGCACAAATTGTTGTCATAATAAATATTGAACAGAAGAAAATAATAAAATGCCGAGCCAGACACAGGGCGCGACAAACTGAAAAATTAAGTGCGATTAAAAATGTAATAAATGCAGGCGCACAAAAAGCCAAATTGAATAATTGTGCGACACAATTTTTTCCCATATTTAATATATATTGTGTGCATATTTGCCGAGCAAACGGGCAAAAGAGCAAATGAGTTAAACAGAAGCCCGGCATAATTAATATATTAAATAAAGCTGGCAAATTTGCGCTCGGAATACCGAAGTCAGACCAATAAAGGCCGAGAGCATGTTTTTTATTTATCATTGTCATAACGGCTTTACTTTATGGCCACAAACATTGTGGGGGCGACCTCCGAAGGCGGCATAAATTTCCGCTCCGATTTGAAGCGACATTTCTGGTGTTTCCAAAATTTTAAGAGGCCAGATGAGCTGCAATTATGGCTGAGTAAATAGGTTATTTTAACGATAACATAGAAATTCATTTTTATTTGGGCTATTTTGAGATGATTAATGAAGAAAATAAACAATGTTTAACACATTTCAAATTTCTTGCTTTCGATCCAGTCTTGTTTTTAGATGTATGATTCCCGATACTCCTCAAAAAATGTTTTCTATTCCCTCAATGAGTATCAGGTATGAATATTAGATGTCTCTATTTTATAGTTACAAAGTGAAGACTCACTATTGTCTCGCAGACATCACTCTTTAATGTATGGATTTTGGATTATGGCTTGGCACACTGGGGAGTGGAGACTGCGAAGCATTACTGGAAATCCTTGTCACATTACAATAGTCTGAGAGATCCGGCTCTGGGGGCTCGTCTAGGCTCCTTTCGCGGGCCGTCTCCTTTGTGCCATGAATTACTTTTCTTGCCGTTTTGTTTTCTAACAACCGCACAAGACAATGCACACAGAGCCTGTTGTGGGCGGGGTGTGCGTGCTCCGCTCTGTTTGCATATATGCCAGTACACACTGTGGCCCAAAGAGCGCCTGCTATTTAATTTATGAAGTAGAGCGCGTAAAAATTGTGCATTGTGGCGTCTCCACAATGTGCAGAGTGCGAAGGGGAGTGGATAGGACAGGGACTTATCTCGGACCCAAGCAGGCTCCCTCGCATTTTTCCAGTTTTTTCTGTTTTCGCACAACAAAAGACAGTTTAGGAATCACTGAAGGGCCGGGGACCGGAGTAATGTATCTTCCAGGACCGGTTCCCTCTAATCAACATGCAACGCAACCCTTCTAATGAGTTTCTTTAAATATGGCTCGTATGCACCAGTCCTGGCAAATTTATCGTCCAATCACACAGACCATTTATCAAATACTTTTCCCATCCTTGCAAATTAGACGTTAGACGCGGCAACTTCCTTCCAGCCAGTGCTGAAACTTTCATCGAACGGAGAGCAATTTAACACCACTTTAGTCTAGTCCTAGAGGAGGGGTTGTGGTGGGAAAAAGTTAATCTGCCGCGATAAATCACAAGTTATTAATGCGCAACGTGTTCGACGTGGCGCTCAATTTCGCAGCTGCCGCGGCTGCCTCATCATCGTCTGAGGCAACCTTATTGGCGTGTCATCATTACGGGTACTATTTAGTCTCTCCAATTAGCGGAAGGCCCTGCCTACTCAACTGGCAGACACTAAGTGTAGTTGAGAAACTTTGCATGCAAGCCAACTTGTTGAAAGGGCACTGGGTGGAATGGCTCCAGCTCTGGATATCACGAGACATATATGAGCTTGCCCAGAGCTCACTCACTGAGCTCATCAACAATTGGGAAAATCAATGCCACTGCCAACTTCGCCGCATGTCGAGTGTCTCAAATTTTCACATGGAGCAAGCTTGCACTTCATTCGGACAATTGACATGACCACTGACACGTGTCAGCCATGGCACGCGCTTCCCACATTCCGCATTCCAGCTCCATGCATACGGTACGGTACGTACATATAAAGAGTACATGGGGATCGACAGCAGTCGCAAAAAATGGCGACTAGACCGGCTAGAAAGGAGTGCCATCTCATGCTTCTGGCAAAGACATGGCGTTGTCATTGTCATTGGCCAGGACCGGGCCAGAACTCCAGCGTCACGTCACGTCAACGAAACCAGCGCCAAACCAAAACTCAAATGCGAGTTCAGATTATGGCATAAATGGGAGGGGCAGAGCGGAGGTTGGAGGATGGAGGAGCCGCAGATAAGGGGGCGTGGCGGGCCACTAGACAGATTTCGGGGAACAAGAGGACAAAGCATGAGTTATGGCTTGATATGACGACTATGTTCAACAATTTCTCTCCATGATTCTTTATGATTGTGGCACTGCTGGGTTGCCAAATTCTGGGGTGGTACTCTGGCGTCCCCACCACTCATGGAATGGATTCTTTTTTGCTGGCAAGGATACTAGCTGACCCATTTTAAGCTGCTTCATAACCCAATTTAAAGCCGTTTTTAAGCAGAGAAGAGTTTTAAAAACCATGTTTTCCTTTTTAATTTTCTTACATCACTTTTTGCAAATGTCGTCAAAAATGCTGTTCTCAGACAGCTGCTGCTGGTGATTTCTTTGTAGCATGTGCTTAATCCAATTTCCAACGCCATTGTCGCCACTGAGATATGCCAGACCAAAGGGGGCCATGCAACATGCAACTTGCCCCAAAAACCCATGTAATCCGCCCGTCTCCCATGTGTGCGGTTTCCCAGTGTCAGGGCAAACTTTTTACGCTCCAGCCGGGGATATGCATCCCCCAGAACACACCCCAACTATTTTAAAATGGCAACGGGTGGGACTCGATGGATCTCCATCCGAGTGATAGACAATCCAGAGACTCTGCGCCCTGCGGTTGTCCCCGTAATTGTCGAAAATGTCAAACCGATGTGCTGGCAACGCACATGAATGAGCAAAAGTCACAGGGATAATTATGACCGGGAAGGGAGTGTGCTGAAAACAAATGAAAGCATTCGCGGCCAGGTATTTGATTGGAGTGGGCGGTGGCTTAGATGGGTAACTCCTCTCGGACGCAGTAAACACAGTATTAATAAAATCCGGAACTCGTGTAACACGAGACTATTTTGCGAGTGCTTTGGTGACTATTATTCCTGCTTGTTAGGAGCACTTGGAAAAAATGTAGTGTAAATATAATAAAGAAGACTCCTATTATGTTAGTGGTTGAACCTCAAGAGCTACGCCTTCTTATACCACTTGACTGTCGTGACTTGTCCCCTCTCTCAAACTTTTCCCCCAGTGTATAATCAGCACGAGGCAACTGTACCAACCCGTCCCACCGAGAGCTGGCCAACAAATTGAAAGCTCAATCATGTTGCAGCAGCTGTTCGTGCGAGTGGCCAAAATGCTGAAATGTCGAAACGCGTGTTCCCATGTTTTGGGTTTTCGCTAGCAACCCCTTCCCTGTCCCCTGTCCCCTGGCCACTAGGCCCTCCAATGGCCGCACTCACACATGGCCAAATTATGTAAATGACATTAATCCTTATGGCGCACAATAGTTTAACGGTTCGGCGCTTTATTGTCACGTCCCAGAACAGAGCCAGCATCAACAATACCAAACTCCGGCAGGCAGAGTCCGAATCCGAGTCCGATTGCGACCGGACTGTGTTCTCCGAACCCTGGAGTTTTTATGCCCACGTGCTGGAACTGGAACTGAAACTGGGGGATTGCGTGTCTCCCGCTGCATGTTCCCCTCCAATGACAGCTAACTTTTTCCTTGTTAATTGCGAAATCAGTTGGTGGAACAGAAATGGGCGCTTCCTCTACCCGGCTCATCGGCCCACCCGCACAGCTTACATAATCAATTACGTGATCAACGTGATGACCTTCCTTTTGATTTGATTTATGTACTGGTACTTGTATCTTACCGGCCATGTGGGTGTCGGATATTTTGGCAAGGGCTCTTAAAGGCAGAAGTTTAATTGGAATCAGTAGAGGAATATATGTAGTGATGTATGGACTCCATAGTCCATACGTTTATTGTTTTTTCCTCTTAAATATGGTCTGGTAATATATCACACTGATTGCATGTTGACTCAAGTAATGACATCCGAATGGAGTGGAAATGCAATGCCTCGTGTCCGACAATTAAACGGCTGGTTATTAAAAATTAAGTGCCTGGCGTGGCCGGCGAAGGAGTTGAACTGCAGCTGGTTGATTGTTATTGAAACACTTCCGATTCCATTAGCAACCACCATCGGGGCATTAAGGGTCAAATAAAAACCGCAATAAGCAGAATTGCAGCGATTACCTGCGGGGTAGAAAGAACTGAAAAAGAAAATCAGCGGGTGGTGTTAATGTTGGAACATTTTCCGAAGTGCTTTTCCCGGAACCGAGTCGGGCACCACCTCGATGGCTTGCCACACTTCATTGGGCTTTTGGCTACACGATTAATTTGTCCGTTGCCTAATTAGAATAATACAACTAATGTGGCAGGATCGTGTGGCAGGACCTCCTCCTTTGGCATGCGCATAATTAGCCGTAGCACTTTCTGCCACCCGCCACTTGTCCCCCTCCATGTCATTAACCTGGGAGTCGCATAAATTCATGATGTATCAGAAGGAAAAGGAGCGGAAACCATGAAGGAAGCGGCCAAATCACAGTTTGGTTTTATGTACACGCATTAATGTGCCAGCCAGTGGATGCCCGATGCCCTATGCCCTTGGGAGACCATCGGATGAGTGCTCCTGGATGGCCGTGTACTTCTGGTTTATTAATTCGCTGGCAACATGCAACGGACTTGTTTGCGGAAAACCTCATGTTGATATTTGGCCACAACTGCCAAACGCCCGGCGTCCAAATTCCTCCACAGTTCTAACCGGATGACGTCCTTTAATGCTGGGTTAGTGAGCTTTCAGATACCAGAACTTAAATTCTTCAAGAGTATGCGACATTGCAAGGAAATTTAAATATTTTTTCATAACTTTTTCAAAGTCATCTACTTAATCCTGAAAAGCAACATATACTAGTTTGTTTTCCCATCTATTGCCACTCGAGTTTCCTGGAAGGTGACTCTTGGCAGACACCACTTATGTCCTTTCACGCCCAGGAAATCCCTTAAATATTTAAAGCGCCAGGGCCCTCTGTTCCGGGATCTCAATCAGTGCTTAAGAGGCACAAGAGCGAGGAATTAAACATGCAGCTCGTTCATTTTTGGGTCACTCAATTAAATGAGTGCATCTCGAAGAGCCCTCGACAAGGTAAGTTCAGAAGCTCCTGCAGGACCCGGTCTTCGCTTTCCACTTACCGGCTCCTCCACCCATCCTCGGGCCAAATCGATGGCAGTTCGATCCTGAATGCTCCTTGTGGCAGCGCTTGTCGATGGGATGTCTTTGTTGTTGGCCCGGGCCTGGTCAAGTTGCCTTTTGATTAAAAGGACATTGGGAAATAAAGTAGAGCAAAGTATGTGCTAAACTTTTTTCCCTCCTCGACGGGAATTAGAGGCGAAGCGAAATGAAAAAGAATTCCCCTGCCCCACGAGAAACGTACTCAGGAGGTATGTAATTGTTAAGTGCTCATTAGAAATGCCCCAGACAGAGGCAGGCGAGGCAGACGGGGCAGATGAGGCGGATGAGGCAGCCGAGCATGGGGCGGATGGGGCAGCTTCAAGTGCTCAAGTGCATTTTCAATTAGGGAGAGGAAAATATTTGGCTGCACTTTGCCAAAGGAGCCAATAAACTGTTGAATTTACGGCAGGTCCTAATAGCTTTTCGCTCATTTATCCATTCCGCCTTCGGTTTATTCCACAACAGCTCAACACCAGCCCGGAAAGGCGCATTTTGGATTCAGTTGAAACATTTCTGAGATCCGATTGCCATTTCAATTTTCCCATAATGGATTCGCTCTTCAGAACGGTGATTCAGATATTGGTTACCATTATTAATTATTTCGAAATACCCTGAATGGGATGTGATGCCTGATTTATTGAGCTGCCAGTTAAAGTGCCATTCAATACCATTTAAAAATAATAAACTATTGAGACTATAATTGTGCTTATTCCAGTTCTTCCACAGAGGCTCTAAACCGACTTAAAGTTTCCATCCGGGCCACCTCCAAGCTGTTGCTGCATCGGAGCTTACGTTTAAGAACAAATTGAATTGCTATTAGGCACTCTGGCTAACAACAGAGGCATGTGGGGCAAGTGATGTGTGGCAACCGCATTAGGGCATCTTCCAGTCAGCAACTGTTCCTGTTTCCTTCTGCCTTCATCCTGCTCCTGCTGTGGGTCCTGCTTGGTCCTTCCACCAGTTCGACTCCTGCTGCTCATTTTTGCATTCACAGTTGGATGGCGTTGGCAGAGAACTTTTGCCACTCGAGTACATTTTGTTTTTGCAGCCGATTAACAGTGAAAGGAGGGCAGCTCCCCCGAATCCTAAGGAGTTGCAAAATGCTACAGGCGGCTTTCTTTTCTCTGTATCGAGAAAAAAAAGGGTACTCCAATACATTTGAGGAAAATTAATTAGAATCAAGCTGCACAGATCAAGGAATGTGTTTTATAAACACATTATTTTTGAGTGCATATTTTTTGTTAAGAGATATAATTTAAAATATACTCAGTATTTATTTCAGTGCCTTTGCTTTCCTACTTGTTTTGTGGTATTTCTCCCTCATGCAAAGCCGGCTGCTTGAGAAATGCAGCAGCCAGGCGCATATTGACTTTAGTGTTAGCCAGATTGTTTCGGCCCTGCCAGGGCAAATGTTATCCTCGTGGCCTTCGCCTTCGCCCCAAGCCCGCGCCTCCGCTGGCTCTGTGTCTATAAAATTTGATTTTTACTATCACTTGGCATTGTTGTGCGGTGGTGCCTGGTGCCGTGGCCCCTGGGAACTTAGAGGAGATTACAATGGGCGTCAGCATAATGTGTGCTCTGCGAAATTGAATTGATTTTTTCAACTATTTCCCCGGCTGTGTGGCATTAAATTGTTCATTTGCTTCACTGTTAGTTGTTAACCTACTTTGGCCGCAAGTTGGCTGGCAAAACTTAACAACAGGAAGCAGCTGATAGCAGAAAATAACACACACACCACACACATGCCGGTATCAAACTGCCAACAAACAGTTTTGAGTTACAGCGGAAGGTGCAGAGGTTCAAAGCTCTGGGAGAAAGATTGCAAGGCATTAAAAAGGCTAAAAAGGGGAAAAAGCTAAGGAAGGGGAACTGGGCAGGGCGAGGACTATGGGGGAAACGAGTACGGAAAAAGGATGGTAACTGCTTGGCTTGAGAGCCTGGCAAAAACTTGCAACTTATGCCTGCATTTTGCACATTTTCATTATAAATATAATGCATGTGTGTGGCTAAAACAAAAATTTCAGCGTGCGCAGGACGAGAGGGCGAAGCTGCGAATACCCTTCCAAAGTTGCTCAAAATGGGGTCAGTTCAACATTGTTTACAGGAGTTAATAGTTTGTTAACTTCAATACTTTTTTCGCAGCATGAATTAGATTTTCCAAAGTACTACCTTTGACTAACTAGCTTTGGTGGATTAAGTATTTTAATAATGGATATTCTTAGCTGGTTTCGCTAGTTTTTAATGAGTTTGTAAGCGACAAACATATATAGTACTACCATAGGCACTACCCAGTCTCCTGTCCCAAGAACTTTTCCGCTGCATAGTGATAGCGCCTGACGGAAGAGCTTAAGGAATTTTTCACACATATGTGAGTGCGTTTGTCGAACAGAAGTTTGGAAAACAAAAAGAAAATAACTTTGGTGGGGAAATCGTCTTTGTGTTGACGTGAAAGTAATTTTCTGCAGATGACAAGTTATGCCAAGAACGAGATGAGTTTGTCTTTGAAACAGGATATGCTTTTCTGCAAATAAAGAATTCCTCATTTTCCGCTCGACCCACAAACATTTAAAAGTTTCCCTGTATCCAATTATGTTGAATTGCACAATGTACATAAATCAGTTAAATTAACTAAATAATTGGCCGGACAGACACGGCCGGAGACATGGCCAACTTTTGGAAAAAGCCAGGCTTTTTGCCTCTCACAAAGTTTCTCGTCTTCCCCAGAATCCGGTACACACGTGTAAAAAATAGAATTACCATGAAGGCAGTGCTGAAGAATTCGAAAACTTTCCAAGTCCGACGTGCAACGTTACATAAATTGAAATAGTTGCGTCGACAAGTCTCGAAATGCGATGCAAGACTTGCCACAGTTGACAATTTTTCCTCCTTATACTTTGGTTTTTATTTTTTTAGCAGTTTTAATTAAACTAAACTTACATGCACAAGTTATTGTTTCGCACACATTTGTGTGTGCGGAGAGTGCGGAGCCTTCTTGGCAGGGCGAAGAGTAAGCAAAAGTCATTTAAAACTTTCGTATGCTTGGTCAGCCATGACTTAGCATGCATATCTCATACTCAGACTCGGACTCTGACTCCAAACCCTTTTCCCATACAAAAACTTTTTCGATATTTCAAATGCAGCGACTACAAGGGGGGGCTGCAAAAAATAAAAACGTTGCTGGGATGGGCAGGACTTGTAGACAATAACTTTGCAAAATCCAATTACGAGAGCTGAATGTGTTTGGTATGCCTTTATTTTACTTTTCGGTAGGTTTTTCTCCAGCCTGCATATTAAATTAGCCCGTAAATTGAGTATGCTCTGCAGCCTCTGACCTTTTCTCTTTCTTTCTATACCGGGTGGGCGTATTTGCCATCCTCTGATCCGAATCCTGAGGTTTGTGCTGCCAATTTGAAATCAAATTTTCCTTATCACTGGCCGGTAGGTTGCTAAGTTCCTGGGTCGGTGGCTGTGCGAGACAGGTCTTTACTAATAAACAAGCTAACAATGCATGGGAGGTCAGGTATCACCGACTGCAGACGTTGCGTATACGCAATGTGTTACGTGTGCGTGCGGAGGGGAATAAAGTCATTTTCTTGTTCATCCTCTTGTCTCTCCAGGTCTCCGGGATCGACTCCGCCCTGGGATAATTTCATTTGTCAATATGAAAGCGAAAAAGTGATTTACTTAAGTGTAAACTCATTTTCTACTCAACAGCAGAACAATAACACAGCAAAGGCGGCACAATTCATTGCACTTTGTTTGTTTGGCATTGCCGTTGCCACTCCTGTTGCTGTTTCAGTTGCAAGTGTCGCAATATTGCTGCCAGTGTGGCAGCAACTGTGGCAGCAACAGTGGCAACAACAATGTCACTGCGCTTTTCACCTTAACAACATAATGGCAATCAACTGATGGAAATGACGCAGCCACAGTTTCCAGGAAGGATTCGAGTGGGTTTTCTCCTGGCCTGGAATGGGAATTGAAATTGGCTGGGTTGTGGGTGGCGGACACGAAGGCTGGCGGTTGGAAGTGGGTAACGAGTGCTTGCCATTATTCATTTAGACCTGGGTATTGAGCAAAAAGTGTTGCATTGCCGCACAATCGACAAATAAGCCCTAGGCAATGTGTATTCTTTTTCAACAACCTCCTCTTCCTTTTCCGATTTGCCAGCTTGGCTTTTCTTTGGCTCCATCTGCAATTGAGATATTCATTCACTCACACAGTCTGCGGCTTTCGATTTGCTTGCGATTTAGAAATACAAATTGTGTGCCTGCCGAAGGTCGGGGGTCGAGACTTTGGGTGCGTCCTTTCTTCTCGGAAATTTGTAAGTAAAACAAAATTGCTTTCCATAGACAAGCATACAGACGGCATGTGAGTGTGTGCTTTGTTTTGGATTGCGTCTTTATTTTTTATTAAATTGCCCAGATTTGCACTGAGATAACAATCAGCCAGGCCAATGGCAATTGCTCAAGGTATTTATGGGTGCTCCATTTGAATGGCCCGGAATAAGAGCCACTTAATGGAACACGACGAAAGAGGACAACGGCACGGTTTCATAAATAAATTAAAAACAGTACTTACCATTTACATATCCTGGAGAAGTGGTCTTGTCTTTTATGATTCGTGTGCAGAGTCTTATCTGAGGCGTATCGATCTGCAAAGAATGGAAAATTTAAAGCTTATTATTCATTCTCGAGTAACTACATTGCAAGTTCAGGCTGCAACATAAATAATAAGTGTGTGTCTATTAATTCTGCCTTCTTGTTGACTGCTTCCCTTTAAAAGCCAAGTTTGCAGCATTCAGCTAATGAAATTCCGGCCAATGCTTCCTCCAAATCTTAAATTTTAATGTCAAAACACATTTTCTCGTTTTTGCTACTGCTACTGCCACTTCTGCCCCTGTTGTAGTTGCTGTTGCTGGTGGCAGTTACAACATGATTGCCAGACATTGTTGTTGTTGCCGCTGATGTCGGAGCTCTACCATTTCAGATTACGGCCAGAGTTTAGTTGGCACACAGAGCTTTTCCCTCCCAGGCTGACACATGCCTACAAGCTTATTTATAATAAAAAATCATACATGAGCGCACAGACAATGAGACAATAGACGAGAATTGTTGGTACAAGCGGAAAAGGGGGGTTTTGGGTGGCAGGGTAGCTGGGTGGCCTGGGTGGCAGGGGTGGAGGTCCGGAAAAAAACAAACAACAACGAAAATGGCAGCACAAAAAATGGGTTTGGGGCATAAATGTGGAAATGAAAGGCGGCTCTGTCGGGGACTTGGGCTTTTGCCTGCCTGGGAATTTCCAGAGCCGTCATTAACTGTTGTGCCTGTATGTTCGTCCGTGTATGTGTGGACTTATGTAACACACGGACGCATACAGGCACACCTCATCTAACCATTCATTGACATCATTTGGCATGGTAGATAACATTCAGCCAAGTGCACACATCCATACACTGGGAACTAGGATGTTGCAAAGTTGAATAAACCAACTGTCATTAGAGTCTTAATGGAAAAATGTCCTATTACTTTTATTCCATTCCAACTAGAAACCTTAAAACTCTTTCTATTTCCGATTTTTTCTCACAGTTCACTCAATAATAGCTGGAGTTGTTGGAGGTCACCGAATCGTGCTGACTGGGGAGAAGGAAAAAGGAAGACTCCTGCCATCTCCTTGCCACCTTTGCCAGTTGCCCTGCACAACCGAACAATGTAATGAAATTTTCGAAATATCTATGATGATTTGCGGTTGCCATGATTGTCGGCCAGAAGCTGTTAGTCCTGCCGCCTGTGCTCCGTTCTTTCCTCCGCTCTCTCCCCCCACTATGCAAACGTATCCTTGTTTCGCACATTCTGGCTGCTGTAGGCCAGGATTCCATCGCATCCCAAGGCATCGCACGGCATAGATGCCCTTTGGTTTCCTGCCTGACAAAGTCAAGTGACTTAAGTCACACTTTGGGCTGCCTTTTGCCGTCCTTTGAGTCCTTTGAGGCGGGTTAGTGAGCATGTGTGAGTTTTGATTTGTACGGATGCTCTACAACATTAAATTCTGAACATTGATTATGATAGGATATTTAATGTAGCTTTTCAACTCTTAATTCCTAAATAAAAAATATCTTTATTGGAGAAAGAACAAGTTATGGATAATATGGATGATGAATATTACTCTCAAAGCAAATCTGAAATGTGTTTTTAATGTCATTTTAAGTCCCCCTAGTTCCGGCACTATTTGTTCTTCGTTTCCAATATTTATTCACAGGACCTCCACAGGACCCACTAGCCGAGTCTCGAAATGGGCGCAAATTCAAACTGGCAGCACGTAATAATTTTATTATTTATGGTGATGACGATGGCGAACAAGAATGGCAGCCATATACAGGGAGTAGTGTGTGCATTTGGGGGAGCACTCCTAGACTCCTCGAACAGATCCCCCGGTTCCAGCCTCCCGAAAAGTTGTAACGGAATTATTGTGAAATTTGTGGGAAATATAACGAATATGCGCATTCAGAATGCGATGAGACTGGGGCATGAAAATGTCTGAGAGTTTTGTCGCATGCAAACATAAATTTTTGTGTGCCATGCAAAATAACGTAATAACATTAAATATGCAAATGCCTTTTGTCAGCCATTGCATTTACACACGACAAACACGGAGGGGTGCAGCGCGGGGAGCTGTATTTGAATTCATTCATGAAGATTGGAGGACTGAAAGTTGAGGAGCATCAAAGGGTAGATGGAGATGCGGCGACGTATACGGATGCGGACGAAGGGCCGTCGACTTCATCACACATTTTGCAATTTGCATAAAGTGAAAATGATGCACATTTCTGTTTTCCTACGACAATTTGCCTTTTATTGATTTTCTTCGATTTCTTTGATTTCCCTCACTCTGATCAGCCAGCCTCACGGCCGGCACACCCCATTCCTGCCTCACTCCATCGGCCGGAGAAGCCCTCTTCGTGGGTCCCCGACGATTCTACATGTGTTTTGAATGACGTTGAGTGCTGCTATGCAAACATTTTCTAACGAACACTTAGAGCAAATAGATTCGAGGGCTGCCAGCTCATGTGAAGTCTTCCATTTTCCACTCCTTACACTGCACTCTTGGGCGGACAGCTCCTTCTTGCCCGGGTTTTCTTAGCCATTTTTTATCGCATGCCAATTACTTCTCATTTTATGTTGTAGCTGCATCAGCAAGAAGTCTTTCAATTTCATTAAAATTGCAAACAATTACATTTAAGCTGACACTATGCAGTGTCTGGGATTTCATTTACATACTAGCCAGGATCAGGACCAGAACGAGGACCAGGACAGCCAACCAATTTATATGGTTTGTGCATTGAGAGAAAAAACAGAAAGCTGCTGGATCTCTTTTTGTTTGCCAACTCATCCAATGTGTAAACATTTTTTCACACAAAGACTTTAAAGGGTCATTAATACATTCCGATTTTTTATTTGAATCGAACTGTCTGTCATTGGTCATATTATGTTTCACTTTTCAAAGCTGTGAATTTGTTAGCAGCAATCGCAGCATGGATCCTTTTTTCCCCGTGCAGATGCAAATGGGGAACCTGACACCGAACATGGCATATCTGAAAAGTTAAAGCTGCTAGTTAATCAGTCGACTTATCCAGTCAGACGACTTAATAACTTTGAAACCGCACAAAGCAATTAAAAAATGCCAACTGCATGCACTTGCAGCGTTTAAAGTTTGTCACAGCTCAGTCACTTCCGCTTGATTCCTCTGCTCTGCGAAAACTTGTCCCACTGGACTGCCACTGGGCTGCCAGTGGCAAAGTTTGCGATATCACCAAGAGCCACATCAATTGCCTGCCTGGCAGCCCCACCAGCTAGCCCGGATGCCGGCAGCTCCCTCCCCCACTGGCATGTGCAACACATATTGGTCAATAAAGTGCGCTCAAAATATTTGCCACAACTTGTGCACTTTACCTATCACACAACTTGAAGTTACTTCAGTCCCGTTCCGACCCTCTTCAGATTTGTTGTTAATTTTTGGGCAAATTTGCCAAAAATTTCCCCAACTTACTGCCGCATCCCCTCTGCACTTTGTGCTGGTGTTGCATACTTCTGTGGCAAACTTTTAATTGATTCAATCGCCTGTGCATATTTTCAGTTCAGTTTAGTTCTTTGGGGGGTACAATTGCCAAAATGTGATTTTCATTTAAGAGAAAGTGCCTTAAAAGCGGGAAATTCAATTTTGTAATACTGTTGTCTCTAATATCTTTAAAAAACGAGGACTTTTCTTTTTTCTGTTGTTTTTCTTAAATAAGTAAGCCCTATTTGAGACTTTCTTCTTGTTTTTCAAGTGCCAGCCAAGGCTGCCAGTCAGTTGTCGCTCCCCAGATGGGTTTTTGGCAATGGGGAGGAGGAAGTGACCTCCAGAGGGTGCGTGTGCGTGTGGCTCCCGGCGTGCTGGTGAAATTAGTTAGAGGATTAAATTTGTACTTTAATAGGATTTCTCATTAGGTGGCTGTTCACGATTGAATCGAAATATTTGTTCGATACCACACGCACGCCACAAACAAGTCACCAGCACCCATTCCCATGCTAATTCTAATCGGGTCTCAAATAGTTGGAAGCCACACAAATATCAGAGGAGCACCAGTTAAGTTCCGAAATGTATGCAAAGCAGCATGTATTGGGTAGCTCATTAGTTTGGGAACTTCTCCAAATGGTCAGAACTTTGGAGAAAAGCTTGAATTACTACACGTTCTGATTTAATTCTGCTCAGGATATAATTCTGGTAATGCAGTAATCAAATGATTACTCAATGACTTTAGACCTTGTCACAAAACGCCGTCATTTTGAGAAATGCCCCTGAAATGCCCTGTCAAAAAGTTCATCCACCAAACATAATAAATATAATTTATCTTAAAATGTCTATAACCAATTAGAAATCATAAATTAACAAGAACGGAAAAAGCTTAAACAAAATTGCTACCCAACACTGTTCATAGAGATAGGAAATATAAAGAACGAACCATCATTGTTTCCAGAAATCGATAATTTGAACAATCGATGTAACATAATTGTATAATAAGTTACAGCAAATACGTTATTTACATTTAAATACTTTTAATCTATTGTAAGGTTAATCTGAAATTAAAACTGAAGCAACCATTTGTTTAAATCTTTGACAATATTCGAGTGATCCTTACGCGGAATTCAGTAATAAATTTCGTATTCGTTATATACGTTACAACATTACAAAATATTTTGGGTTGATTCTTTGTTCATTTTAGATTGTGGATACATAAGTAGGGCCTATGTGGCTCTCTAGGATGTTCATATCTTTGCCAATAATTATCCGATCATTGACAGGGATGCCTTAAAAGATTTTTTATTTCATTCTGCATCAATCTGTATTAAAACCTAAAACCAAATTTTTTGATCGATTTTTTGTCAATTTTTTCCATTTCCGATAGAACTCCTGGGGAGGATTGGGGAATACATGTATACCACCTATATGGCTCACTAGGATGTTCATATCTTTGCCAATATTCATCCGATCATTGAGAGGGATACCTTAAAAGATTTTTTATTCGATTCTGCATCAATCTGCATTAAAACCTTAAACCAAAATTTTGATGAATTTTTTGTCAATTTTTCCAATGGAACTCCTGGGGAAGATTGGGGAATACATGGGTACCGCCAATATGGCGCACTAGGATATCCATATCTTTGCCAATTTAAAATTTTCTGATAAATTGAGTATCAATCGAGTATCGATCTTTATTGTTGAACTAGTTATCGGAACTTAAAATTATGTATCCATTTTGTCACGACGCTGGAACGGCCATACTCTTTCATTAAAAAAGCTTACAAATTAACCTTTGCGCCAAAATACAATTTATAAGGATTTGGTAGCCATCATTGACTTTTGGATATTTCTGATGACTGATGAAGTTTCCCAGGAGCTTAAAACGTTAATCTGCATGGAATTTATGGAACGCAATCAAAATGACGCCTGGATAATTTGGGTGCTTTGGGTCTTGGAATGATTTTCTTATCCAGATTGGATTGTTGGCAATTGAAAGCAGCCTAGAAGCTACCTTTTAAAGTTTCCTGCTGTATTTATTATGGGATATAATGTGCTTGAAACTATAAATATTTTCATTAACGTATCGTTTCCAGTTTTTGCTAGGCACAAATCTATTTTCTATCAGATTTAACATATATGTATTTATTTTTTGCAGGTTCTTACATATTTTTTTGGATATCGGATCACAGATTCTGCGTCGCAAATATTCAGAAATAATGGGAAGTAATTGAGCCCCTTCAACTTCAAACTTAATAATGTGGTTTAAACTAGAAATAGTTTACTTAACGTATCGTTTCCAGTTGTTGCCAGGCACATTTCTACTCCTGTCATTCAGTTCTTACATATATTTCCTTGTTACAGGAACCTTGGATTATATTATTGAGTTCTGGAGTCGTCCAACAGTACATCTTATCATGTTCTTGTTACTCTTGAAGTCTTCATGTAAGTTTACATCCAAAACCACTTGCATATACATATGTATGTATCAAAGGTATGGTTTTAGTACTAAGCTTTTAATAGACTAAGAATTTCAAGAAATATGGGAAATGCTTATGCAAATATGAAACTGATTGCAAACTAACTACTGCCACTGTTCAATCATAAAGCCATTTAGTTAATTTGGGACTATTGGGAATATGGTTTAAAGCTTTTCCCAGGATTAGGGGGCCTTCGAAATTTCCTCTTTTCAATCACAACCCATTTCACTTGAAAGCCACCAGCGTATCCACATTTCAACGCCCAAGCCGCGAACTCGCATTCACAATTAACCACTTGGCGGGCCATAAATTTGACACACACACACTGGCACACACGCAGGGGCAACCGCATTGGGGCACGCGTACAGTCACAAGTTCGCCGGACCGGAAACCAAATCATTAGCTAGAAAAATTGACCAGGCCAACAAAGGGGAGTTGGGGGGAGGCTTTCGGCTTTTATTGAATTTTTCGCTGCTCCCGAAAGTTGTCGTAGAGAAAGGAAACCCATTGCGGGGAGGAATAAATTTTCATCAACTGCATTTTGCACAATTTTGTGCCGGCAAAGTCAACGTGACCGAACGCAGTTAAGCGACCACATCCGCCAGAGTCCAAACCAAAATAATTATGTAACCAACAAAATATTACGGACCATATGTAGCCCCAAACTGTTAGTACTGCTATGTAGGGTTCCGGCCACACAATGCCAACACAAACCCGCCAGATTTTAATTCGTTATCTGTTTGTTCTAGTTTCCTGTTGGTGTTTTGCATTTTGCACTTTTTTTGTTATTTTGTTTTCTGGTTTTAGTGGAATATTGTCACTGCCGTGATTTGAAATGCGCTTACAGCTTGTCGAAATTCCAAAACTGGCTTTGTGTTTTTAGTCAAACAGAAACATGCGACGGACTTCCAGGATAATATTATCCTTGCTCCAGCGATTGTTGTTTATCTGGCCCGTGTATCTATCATGTATTGTTAATTAAGAATTACCCCAACAAACAGTCCGCTTAGATTGTATTTAGCTTAGTGGGTTTGAATTCAGGCCACATGCTTTTGCCTAATTAAATTCGAGAAAGAAACGGTCTTTAATATGGCAACTCAAAGGCTCTAAGCCTCTATAATCGAGTGCCTCGTCGATTAATAATAAGCCGGCCATAAAGCTGTCCCCATTCGAGAACTCTGCCAAGTGCAAAAGCGATAATCAAGTGCAAGCGACCGGCAGAAACAACAGGCCCTGCATCTGACCGGCAATCAGCGATTTGGGTCTGATTAAAATCGCAACCATTTCGACTGCGACTCGACTGAGGGAGAAAATTAAAACCGACTGTGCTAACGGGGCTCGTGCTGATGTACGGCAAAGGGGGGCACATTGAGGGTGGCACGCGAGGGCCAAATGGCTAAGATAACTGAAAACCAAGTCATGACCATATCACCGAGGCGGGCCCCATTGAAAACAATTGCAACTGCCGAGAGAAAGCGCGGCGAGTGCAGGACAATGGTCAGTGTGCAGTGGGCAGTGCGGGCGCTAAAAAGTGTTGTGGGGAAGGACTGTGGGGCGAAAGGAACAACCGGCATCGTTCCCATGTGGGCGCCGTTACACGCCGAATTTATGCTTTGTCCTGAAGCAGAAGCTGCGAGTGGTCACAGGCCCTTTTATCAGTTGCACTGCCTCCCATAAGTATCGAACAAAAGCAAAGAAACTAAGGAGGCAGGGTGGCAGGGATTGTGGACACACCGGAAACGGACAGTTTATATTGCAGCGATGACAGTTGCAAGCATTTTGCGCCACGCTCTTTTGAGTGCCGTCGTTTGCCACCAATATCAGGTACACCTTAAGAAAATACCTGTTTTTAAACTGAATTACAATCGGATTGAAGTTAGAAATCAGCTTAGGAATTTAAATTTAAATATGGTATTTATCCAAGTCACTGACATTTTTCCACAATAATGTTTACCTTTAGGGGCTCACCAAAATTATTATAAAACATTTGCAGAGAGCTGCTGAAAATATTAAACAAATTCCTGCCAGCCAGCCAGATAGGTATAGGACTCTCCCCCGTTCCGCGCCTTTATGTTGCATGAGTTATGTGTTGCGCAATTAACATTTGTAATGCTGGCGCACACAGCATTTTCCCGCATTCTATTATTTTTTCGTCTGTTCTTTGGCAGAGCACTTAAAATTAAAAATTACAATTACATTTTACTTGGCAGACAGAAGCGGAATTTTTTCAGCTCTGCGCCAGAGCCGTCCTTAAGCTCCGTGCCCCTGAAAGGGCCCTAAGAAGAGCTGGCGATATTTTATTTGCCACTTGGTTGGCTGAAAGTTGCCAGTTGGCAGAAGCCAAGAATGAAGACGACGAACAATTCCGGCAGGACATGGGACACAGGTTTCCCATTTGCCATTTGCTTCCTCTTTTTAGCAGTCCTTTTTATTTGGGGTTTCATTTGTTTGTTTGTCCATGTCCTGGCCTGGAAAAAATTCATTAAGTGGCAAATAGACGCATTATGTTTATTTGTTTTTGGCGACTTCCGGTTGCAAAAACTGTCGAGTTACTGTGAAAAAATTTAAAATGAAATGCATTTTTGCAGTTGCACTGTTTTGCAAGCACTCGGTAGCCTAATGTGAGCCAATAAACCTCAATGGGGCATTGACCACAAACTTTTAATTGAATAAATTCGCCCAATTTACATAAATTTTCATGCTGAAAATGCCACGACAGCCGAGCTCTGTAGGAAGCACGATCCGAGGGAGAGGAAGCTGCATTTTGAAACGCCGACACTGTCATCGACAACAGAGGAAATTGAACTAATTATGTATTAGTTTGGCTCCCGGCTAAAAATTGCCACGCAATGCAGGCTAAATTGGCTTTTCAAATGTCGCTCGCTGCCGATTGCTGAATATAAATCGAGTCTGCAACTGGCAGGCCAAATGGTGGATATAAAGATGGGCTTTTAAAATGCATTCCATTGAAAACCGGAATGAAAATCGATTGAAAGGATTTGATTTAGGCGGAATCATTTTTCAGCTTGAATTAGCAATAGCTTCAATTAGGCGAAAATGTTGCTCTATTCCTGCCCTGCCTCCCTGGTGACCTCAATTTAGTCAGCCAATAATAAATAGCCATCGGGTTATTGTCCTCGACCGAACAAAAGAGAGAAAAATCACATGAAAATTGCTAGCACTTGAGATATATAAACATGAGATGGCCTTGGCATCATCCTGGGCAAACAAATCATTCAGGATCTGGACGAGGACGAGGCGAAGGAGAAGAAGAAGAAGAAGGAGAAAGAGAAAGAGCCCTCAAGTTCATGAGGCCCCATAAAAATAAGCCATTCGCGTCTGGAGTGCATAAGTATATATGAATGAGTAGATCGTATATTATGAGTAGACGGCACATTTAGCACACATTAATAAAACCGCAAGAAACGTGCGACGAACAATAGCCAAAAAAATTAAGGGAGGAGGGGACATAGCCAGGATATAGCAAGGAATCGGAAGGGGCCGAGAAAAATCTTCGACACACGCAGACACTCCCGGCAGCAACAATCACTCATCATAATGATGCTCAGACATCGAGCAAGGAGCCCGGAATGGGTCGGGACTCGGCTGTGTGTCATGCGTGTGTGTGATCCGGAATTTTTGGCAGGAGTAAATTAATTGAATTCATTATAGCTGATAGATGCATGTGTATAAATGTATATGTTTCTAAGCATGTGCTAGAAACGGGCATTTAATCAAATGCCCCAGAGTTCATACACAAAATTGGGAAAAGTTGGAGCTGCCAAATGAACTGAATCATGAGCTGCCTCTGTTTGTGGCATTCAAATGAGTGGAAAACTTACTTGAGCAAATATAATCAGATTAAACTTGGATTTCAAAGTTGCACATAATTATTGAATGTGATTTTAAACAATGATGATGGATTTCAATTCAAGTTGCCCTTTAAATTGGCCTAAACAATGAACAATGTTTTCTGTTATTTTCATTAAACCTAATAAGTTAACCTATAATTTATATTGTTTCATGGGAAGGAGAGAATTAAATTAGTTAAAGGATTGTAATCAAATTGCCTGATCAATATCCCTTTTCTTTGTAAGCCCAAGTCTCTAAGCCGCAATTTTCCAAATCATTTTCCAGCAATTACAGGATGTATTTTCATATTAATATTTGTTCAATCCAGCAGTTTAACCTTAATGGTGCCGGAGCAAATATCCGTCAATAAATTCTTTCCAGCCTTTTGGGGTTTCAGGATGTATTTGCAATTCTGCCCACGACAGTTTGGTTTGTTGTTTCATATCAGTCGCGTATATCCCGTATTTGTATTTTATATGTACCCTCAGCGTGTTCCCACGAATATATGTATGTATATATATTGTATATGTATTCGCCCCCAATATCCATTCAATTCGGGGAGCAGGTTTGCCAGATACGAGCGGCATTATTATTGTTGTTACAAAATGTTTTCAATGAATATTAAATGTGTGCGCAATATTAATTTGATTCGCCAGTCCTTTTATTTTTATGCCGTTCGCGTGTGCAATTTCATTCTTTGTACCATTACAAACAAATTACAATAAATATTGTTTTTGAGAGCCAGAGGGTGTGAATGAAAATCCAGTGAGGTGAGCAGTTTGTTCCTAATTAAGTGACAGCACGTAGATGGAATTCCAAAAATTCAGCTTGAAGACGTCAGGATTTTAAGTGTACCTGGGCCATACGCTCTTTAATTGATTAATTTAAAAGTCAGTGGGTGGAGTTTCCCTTGTTTTCTCGACAATTGGCATATCTTCTGCTAATTATTTATCATCCAGCATATTTTCTGGCAACACATGGATGAATATTAATCGAGTTAATTATCACGTTTTCAGCTGAAGGCTGATTATTGGCGTCCTCTGGCGAATCCATTGATTTACCATATTGTCTTGATTAATTGAAGAAAAATGGTCTCTGCTGAATTGCCTTCATTAAGGTGAGGAAATGAGATTAAGCTGTGAGCTGGCGGTCGGTCGGGAGGAGAAATTTGCTTGACTTTTCAATTGGCTTTCAGTTGATGAAGGCACAGGCTCGGCTCCTTAACCTGTTAAGAAAGACCAACTTATGTGGGTCGACCTGCTCTCAAGACACACATAATAAGTCACGAGAGCTGGCCCGGGCTGGATGCTCCTTTGCTTTTGGGCTTGGTGGCTGACGTGACAGCCTTTTAAACGACGGGAAGCCTTGCATTGTGCAGACATTAATGGGAGGTGCAGCAGCTCCACCGGCACTTCAATTAATTAATTGCAATTTGCACGACGCAGCAGACAACGTTGGCCATTAAATGCGTTTAGCAGGAGCCGCTGTCGCGCCACGTTCTCCTCCTTCGCTGCAGGTAACATTGTGTAAGATGCCACTGCGGCGTATACTTGATGTGTAGCATGGCTGCCTGGATCCCTCTGCCACGTCCCTCGCTCCTCATACCGCATAGTTGACGTGTTATTAACACCGCGTGAATCCAGCAGATGTCGTCATGCCCATAATGCATCCATGCAACGCTGTGGCACGCATAAATAAATGATGATGATACGGCTGCTGATGCCTCAAATAAGATTCAGCAACATGCACGAGCAGATTGAAACAGGCGTTGGCGGTTGAAGGTGTTTCTGGCAAGAGGATTATGCACCTGGCTGGGATTTGTGTTCTCCGGATACGCTTTCGTACACTGATACTGATACCTCTGCAATGCAATGAGAGGGAGATGGAGAGGGGCCATTGCAAGTCCCGGGGGAGCTAATCGATGCACTGATGCAACCTAATTAGACCCCAGGTGTGCACTCCTCAGCCTCACTCCTCAGGTAATCGCGGGCATTAAGTTAATTATCTCGCTGACCACTTTCAAGGCCTGAAAACATGGCAAAAACTTGTATACTCCCAAAATCGATGAGGATAAATCTTTTATATATATCTCTTTCAATATATATATATCACCCCTGTTCCAAATGCATATGTTTCAGTTGAATTTCACCCAAAGAGTTTAAATGACCATTAAATTTCACCCTAATTACCACAAATCGCCCGCAACTAATTTAATAATAGCAACAAACCATAAGGGGCGGACGGCGGATGGAAAATGGTAAATGGGAGTGGCAGCTGCATAAACTGGCCTCAATGGCCATTAAAAACTTCTCGTAGTTGGTGTATTTTCCAGGACCAGCCCCAGCACCACCTCGCCCCTGCTCTTTGCTCTCCATCCTATGTGTACGTATATTTGCGGCAAATTGACGGTTTCATTCTCGGGCAACAGAGAAAACTTTCTGCCCAGGCACTCAAAATGGCTCGAAAGTCTCGACAACAATTCGCCTGAAGGGGGTGGTGGGGTGGTGGTTTGACGGTGGTGGAGGCCATCCGAGCTCGGGGGAAGGGAAACACTTTATAGAGACCACTCGTAACCTCAAAGCGCAGACGGCATAAAACAATTGAACGTGGAACGTTTGACGCTAAGTCAGGCCGGAGTATCATAAAAAAATTAAGTGACACTCAGCGTGGAGACACTCGGAGAAGCAGTGATTAATTGGCCCTCGAGTTCCCAGCCAGCGACCTTAGCCGTATCATTAAAAGTTTCCCCATCGGCGGCCGGCTGCAGGCTGTCAATGTTGTCATCTTCATTTGGCATTATGATAATAATTGGGCCACGAACCAGGACATCCCGACACTAGGTCCTGTCAAGTGGCCAGGTCAGAGTGCGGGCCCGAGAAGTGCCAAAAGTTAGGCCCGCCTGTCAAGGCTCTGGGATATCTTCGGGCCGGCCTGTATTTTCGCAAATTGATGGCGTTAGTTGGCGCTCATGAATACGTCAGAGAACAAATACGCATAAAAAGGCCACTTGATTATTGGGGGCCCTTGGAAAGTTTAATGAAATTTATATATAAAACAGACAGCATGATGAATGAAGTTGTCTTTAAGGATTGAGGCATTCTCGAGTCAGCTTTTCAGGCCAACAAATTTTACTAAAATTTTAAACACGTGCCAAGGAAAAGGGTTAAGAAAACGTCGCAACTGGATTGCGAGCTGAGAGTTGGTAGATAAAATGTTTGAAAAGGGTTTAAAAGGGCAGGAAAACAAGGATTTCTAAATTTAAAATTATACTTCAAGTTTAAATGGAATAAGAATCCTCTTAGTGCGTCAATGCAATTTAAAGTAACTTCATTAAATCGTACTCACTCTTATTCCGCCTGAGGGCAATCCGATTAGGTGACCTGCAATAAAAGAAACACATTACAATACATTATTGTGAGGCTTTTGATGTTCATTTCTTTTGGACATAATTAAATATTTGCTTTGAATAAATTTCACTAAAATCAAATCTCCGATTCGAGGCTTATATTTCAGTCAATCAGTTTAGGTTTCCTCCCACGCATTACAAAAAGTTTTCCTCGCAATCCATTATTCGTTCTCCACACCACCATTATTACGAGTACATGTCAAAAATCGAATAATAAATCTCAGAGCAGCTTTGTCGTACTTATTGCATCATTTATCGTCTAAGCCCGATGGTCTTTAATTTTCCTCATTCTTTGCATATTTCCCTTTGCGCGGAACATATCTAGCCAATATGCAGCTTATTATAAGTTGGCCATTTTTTGCCCGATTGTTTCGATTTGCTTGTGCGCTTGATTAAATTTGCACTCAACTTTTCAAAGCTTCATTAATCATCTGTTTGAAAAGGGAATCGGTGGTATCGGAGCCGGGCGCGGACTCGGGCTGATAGGGCGGCGAAAAAAAACAGAAACTTTAGACTGAAACTTTATTGTAGTTGCCTCCGCCTGTTCCAGTGCAGTTGGCATTGCCAATAATAAAATTTACGCTGCTCTGCTAGGAAGTGAAAGGGAAAAATTATGAGTTTTCCCAGTGATTTGCCATTTTAGCAGTTCAGTGAGAATCCATTCGCCCGCCCCCCTATGATTTTTAGTCTGAGGGCACAGCTGTCCGAGCCGGGTATTTATAGGGGGGAAGTTTCATGACTAATGACCGGGCCAGATCTGAAGTGCTCGAAATATACAGAATATATACAAATGATTGTCAGATTCATAGTCTAGCAGTTTTAAGCGAGGATTAAAGATTTAGTAAGTGAGGGGCAAAGCGGTTTAATTATTCCATTCGCTCGGAGAAGTGCATGTCGGGTAAATGAAAGTGCTAAATTCTCCTTGGCCACGTCCAAAAACACAAAGGCCTTCATTTATTCATCATCAAAATGGCGGTCGCGATGGCTAAGACAAAGGCCTCTGGTTCCTGGTTGCTTCCTTGCCCATCCTTCTCCCCTCTACGATCCTTTGCCTTCTTTTTCTCTTTATATCTCCGAGTCATTTGTATCGCTAAGGCGGCGAAAGGATTTTTACCGACTACACTGTGAAATGTCTTTTGGATTCGTTAAACTCATGTAACGTGCAAACCTCGCTTGTACAACATACCTAGAGACTCTCTTTTAATTAAAATTTCATCTACTTACTCCAGAAATATTCCAAAAGTATTTTCTATATTTGAAAATAAATTTCTTCCTGTTTGGAGAAAGAAAAACAACAACGACCGCAGTGACCGACAACCGCAAAGCCTCGAAGGCAGAGCTCCGGGCTTGAGGGGGAAAAGTAGAGTGTCGGGAAAGTGGGAAAAGTGCGAAAAGCATAGAATGAGGTTTCCTTGTTCATTTAGCAGTCAAACGGAGTTTGCCAGTGTGGAGACATGCCTGTCTCCGCTGGGTTTCCGCTTCCTGTGCCATCTGCAAATTTCATGGCAATATATTTTTGCTGCTTGTGCGAAGAAAAGCCAAGAGACACCAAAGGGATGAGGGGGCTTAAAGGGGGTGGGCGAGAACGGCAACTTTACTCGCCAGGCCATCATCAGTCATTTTGTCTAAAAGAATATATTGCAATTAAAACCAGAAAATATGCTTTTACACTGGCCAACAGAGCTATAAGTTTGCCGCTCGTCCAACAACAGTCTCTCCTCTGGTTTCGGCCCTCTTTATTTATGAAGCGCAACACTTTTGGGGCCACCCACTGCATTTTGACTGCAAAACTTGGATGGGCGTCGGGTGGGAATCGTCCTTCCCTTCCGGCTCATCTTCATCTTGTTGCTACTGTTTCTGCTGGTCCGCTGATGTTTTACTATCCAGCCAAGAGCAGCAAATTAAAATTGCTTCATTCTGGCCCTCCAAGTACGCTGTAAGTCACGCCTTGTTATGGCCGCAGCCGGACCTTCAATGGATAAATGGACGGATTTGTTGGTTGGTTGGATGGGTGGCTGGGTGGTCGGAAAGTGCTGAGGCTACTGCCTCGGTGGGCAGTTTTCAGCTCGACACTTTATAAATTATGTGGCTGCTAGTGGCGTGGGCTTTAATGAAATTTCCATCTTCCAACTGGGATAAAATTAATTTTTAACTAAGATGGGTAAATATTTTCGACTACCTTATCAAGTTATTTTCCCCAAGTAATGAACTTTTCAATCCCAAACTCTCTTGAACTTTAAAAATTTCCTATGAAGGCTTAACTATGGACACCTTTCTTGGGAAAACCGAAACCTGGAGACCCAATTATTAAAAAGTCCTTTCGAAAGAAAATGAAAACTTTCCATAAACGGTGCTCGTTAGAAAATGGAACTACAGACCTAATTAAATAAGTTGGTGCAATTCCATTCAACTTTCTACTATATTATCGCCCGGGGCCACTTTTATATATGTTGCTGTTTAGCAAAATGTCACCTTCACAACTTATTCACCTTTGAGTTCAGTGAAAACTTGGCTCAACCTTTTCACGAGTCTGCAAACTGGCGACAAGAATTTGATTACTTTTCATCTCGCAATTCGAGCCAGTTTGTGAAGCTTAAGCCATCTGCATCCAGTTTTTAGGGAGTTGTTTTCGAATAAACCATTCCCGCTGCCGTTTCCCAGTTATCTGGTCACTCCTTCGCTGGCATCTGCCAGCTGGCAGTTGCATTTCCATAAGCAAAACTTTAAGTGAGCATTAGTTTGGCTCTTGCTCCGTCCGAGTTGGGGACGGCAGTTGAATTTTTCATTAGAAAACTTTTTGTGCACTGCCAGAAAACACCTGACGGAGGAGCGGGACAAATCCGGAGCCGGCACTAAAGGAAATGTAGGCTTGAAAGTCATTTGCCGCTCAAGAGAAATGTGTAACGAATGTATAAAAGGCGTTTTCGGGGGAGCTGGGTGAACAAAAGACCGCGACTGAAATGTGTGTGGGTGCTTTGGCAATTTTATAAAAGCTTTGCCAGTTATGCCAGAAATTTTAGAGGCCTACTCACCCCAGAACCCACCACATCCCACTCCCTCGTGTCATGTCATTTGCCACACTTTTCACTCAAGACAATGAGTGTCATCACGGAGGCATCAAGTTTTCATAAGACCACGCATGCTGAATTTCTGATGAGTCCTTCGCCCATGAGCAACCCTTCCAAAAAAAACAAGAAATTCCGGCTCCTTATGAAAATTTTATTTATACGTCGCAGCTTTATGAGGCGTGCAAAATTTTGTCGGACAAAAAATGCTCTTAATAGAAAAATTTATTTGTGGAAATGCGAAAGTTTGGGCTCGCTTTTAATGAGATAGTCCGAAAGTTTGCTCAAGCTGAATGAAAAGTTTTTATTCCTTGGCCCATCATTTGTATTTTCGATTAAAGTGTTCAAATAAATTCCTTGCAATAAGGAGCTTTTCTTAATGGCGAAGTTGGTGGACAGGATCTAATATCAATCACTCGGTTCGACTCGGGTTGCAGCTGTTTGCTTTAAGTGGAGAAACAATTTAAACAAACAAGGAAAATTACTTTTAAAGCTCCGAAACACTGGGACACATGTAGCACTTACTTCTTGTAATCCCCCCTTAGGAAGTCAGGGAAGAAGCTCTCAAGGAGACTTTAAAGACAATGTGACATATGGGGTTTGTGAGGACAGTGCTGACTGACTCTAAAGGGGAAAGAAAAGGCTAGAAAATGTATACGTATTCTATAAATAAATACATAAAATTTTACCTATTGCCTTTTCATATTTCGAATTTAATATTTTTACTCAAATAGTACTTAAAAACCGGCCAACTTGGCTGCCTTGTTGCTTTTTTTGCGCTAAACAAAATCACATCAGAACAAATAAAATTCAGCGGAGGAGCCGAGGCACAAAGGCAACCGCCAACAAATAGACAGACGCACACAATGTGTGTGCTCTGACATGGCCGTTAAGTAATTCCATATTTTATTTGCCTTGCCAACAGCGAAATAGAAAGGATTCGCAGGAAAGGACACACACGCTCACAGTCTCAAGTGTTTGAGGAAAAGTCCCACATTTGTTTGCCGATTTCTCACGTGGAGGCACCCAACCAGCGGCGGCATCAGTGGCAAAATAATGCCAACAGAATTTTTGGGGGAGCTCTGAAAAACTTGTTTAAAGGGATTGCAATAAAGTGCCTGGCATATTGGGATTTGTCCCTTTTCCGTCTTCTATTCGTTACCTGCAAATATTTGGCATTTCCCAAATGGAAGGATTTTTTTGCCACATGCCAATGATGGCCTTAACCTAACCCTTCCCCCTGTCATCCGTCAGGCGTTTTATGTGCAATTCCCTCAAGTGCTTTATTTGGCCAAAAAAGGAGCGAATCTCGCAAAAAAAGCGTTCGGGGACCCGCTCACAATATCGTTAACTCTTTGGCTTCGTGCTCGGCCCTTTTTTAAACTGTTGCATATAATTTATTGTAACTAAAGGTTAGAGAAATAAAAGAAAGGGATTGCTTTCTCCTGCCGTCGGACTTTGTGGGTCTCTGGTGTGCAATTTCATTGAGCTCCTCCTTGTTTATTTTTCACTGAGCTTAAGATTTTCTTTTGGAAAACATTCCTCTGTCATCGGTGACTTCAGTCGGGATTAGAAGCTACATTAAGCCGTGATTAGTAGACGACATTAAATACGAGTTTTGTGCATCATTATTTGTTCGGTTGCTCAGATGTTTGGGAAACTGCTTCCGAATTAGAAGTCATTTGAACGGGTTAAGCCTCTTGACTCAAGAAGACTATGCTACCAGGCAACAGGAAAGTATTAGCGGAAAAATATTTAACGAACTGGGAGCGCCGAAAAGCCTCGGCGACTTATGTATAATTAAAACATCTAATTAGAAGTAATCACATTAAAGCGGCAGACAGTAAAAAATATGGTGATGGCGATGGCGAACGGGAACGGAATTTCCAAGGAATCATAATGAGAGCGTCGACTTGCCGCAATGGCAAAATTGTTGACATTAATTAAAATGTCATTTAAATGAAATATATAACAGTGCGGAATTTCAGTCTATTAAGGCGGGACGATGTGAACAGCCTCCTTCATTTTTTTCCAACTTCACCCGACTCCAGGCTCTGGAGATCGGAGGCACGGGACGAAAAGGACACAAGAGTAACGAACCGAAGGACAACATCTCGAGGAAGCCGGCTCACAAAGAGCAAAAAGGGCCAAAGGGATACCGAATGTGAAGGTCTGGGAAAATAGGGATATTAAGAAGGAGAATGCATGGGAAAAACGCTCCATTAGGGTAATGAACAAGTTAACAGGCGCATATTTCTCATTTCTTTCCTTTCTCTTTATTGTTGTCGAGGGAAGAAAGGCGGCTCGAAAGCAATTTCCATGTCCCCGTGCTGTCGACTTTAAATTTTTAATTTCAATTGTTCGTCCTTTTTGGTTGGTGCCTACGCTATTTTCTGAGGCGGTAGGTCAGCGTCAAAGTCAATATGAAAATGTCGGCAAATAATTATAAGTAAATTAATGAAAATTGAACAAGCTGGAGAGCAAGGCCGTGGAGTGGTTGGGGAGCAGAAAGAAAGCGGCCAGAGTCAATGGAGTGTGCAAAATTGTTGGCAATTTGTTGTTGAGCAAATAGCTTCATGGTCATTATGCTGGCGACTCATTTGCAAATGGCCGAGAGTCTGCTGTTGGCCTTTGCCCGAATGACTTGGCATCAAATTGGTTACTTTGTTTATCCTTCCCGCCCATCCCGTCGCGCCGACCGCCCACAATCCCTACTTCCCAGCTTCCCAGGCGAGGGCAAAGCTCTTTGAGCTGATTCAGCGCAAAAAGATTAATGAATCCGCATCGGATCCGCTGCTCTCTAGTAAACATCTTCCACTTCCTCTGCCTTTTCCTTTTGCCGACTGTCTGGACTTTCGTCGCCTTTGACTTTCATCCAATAAAATGAAATTAAATAAATTTTTGAGCCAAATCTTATTTGCGTATTGTCGGCTTTGTCATCGTCCCGAGTCCTGCTTGTTGTTCGATACTCTATTTATGTGGCCCGCCCCCCCAGCCGACAGAAAAGTGACTTTTATTTATGGCAATTGTTGGCCAACATTTTCTGAGCCATTTACCCTTGGACTTTATGTTCGTTTGGTTAGCCGTATTATCGAGTGGATTATCAAGTTTATTCTCTTTTTGTTGAATATTTAAAGGGCCCTTCTCTGCACGCTTTAAAGCGTCGAGTCCCTGGCTGGATATAAAAATTTAAAAATCCAATTTCAGACAGACGAGGAAACCCTTGACTTTTTTATAAGCACACCCAGCGGGTAACGAGTGGCACGAAAACAAATTTTAACTAAAAATATCAAAAAATCAATCCCAGACCTGATGAATATGGCATAGGAAAATCATCCGCCCTTAGTCGCTGCCAAACTTTACAAGCTTCTATACATCTAAATACTTGGGGAAACAAATAAATCTATAGATATATTGCCAAAAATTTTCAACAACCGCCGGCGCTCTGGCGGGCGATGTAAGTGAATTAGGGCGTGGCGGAAACAAAAATTCATACGCCGTGTGAAACATCGGAAATATTTTTCGCCAGATTGATGAGAGGGGGTTGTTCCGAATGGGTTTCCTGGTGGAATGGGATAGGATGCCATTGAGATTGGGGATTTTAGGCTTTCAGCTAAACTAAGCACACGTGAAAGCAGTCCAAATATGCCCGCCCCAAACTGAATGTGGCCTAAAAATTCTCACAATTGTCTAACACGATTAAAATGTATGGAATTCGTAAAATTGCCAATTAGTTTGTGGGTTTATAAAAGGGGTTTAAAATATCTTGGGAGGATTATTTCAAATTTATATTATTTGATAGTTTTGTATTTAAAGATCAAGCTTGGGGTTTTAATATGAAGAATAAGTAATGCTTTAATTTTATCAAACCTAGAAACTGAATCAAGCTGGGAGTAAAGCTCTACAACCACTTTTCATGTGCAGTTCCATCTAACTTAGAAAAACTGTCAATATTTCGAACTGAAAACCCGCTCATGTGAAAAGCCCACACAAATCCTGTCACTTTAATTGAATTCAAATTTTTTTGGCTCCGATTTTCGGGTAACCGCAAAGAGTGGGGAACGGAAAAGGAAAAGCCTGTTAAGTCTGCACTTGATGTGCCGCAGGAGGAGGAGGAGGAGGAAACCGCAATCACCACGCCCTCCAGCCGGTGGCTCATCCATACACATAGCAGAGCCTCTGCCCCCGTTCGGTGGTAATACAAACGACAATTACAACTTGCCTTCAGTCGTCGTACAAACAGACGAACCACAATCGCAATTCGAGGCGGGACGGAGATTCGAAAGCGTACTAAAAGCAAATCTGTGCGGTTAAACGCAAGTGTCAGCTGTCATTTTTGTGGAAAGAATTCCGGCTGCAAAAAATGCAAAGAAATGCAATAGGAACGAACGTACACATGGCGAACTTCGCCACTGAGTGGAATATGCAAAGGCAATAACTCTTGCAGCAAGTGTAACAAGAAAATAAGGGCAATGGCAGTACGGGACAGACGTAATGAAAGCAGAGCTGCAGCCAAGAGATGTCAGCATATGCAGTGAGGATCTATAAAAAAGTCCTGTACTTTAGTAATGGACCAAGGAAGAGCGCGCTGGTAAAAAAAACACAAAGCCGAGGCAAAGAGGAATGGAGTACCAAAGAAATGCATGCGGCTGGGGAGGCGGAAAACGGATTTCCATAAGGCCGGAAGATGGATGGCATTGGCTTGCTTCTTTTTTCGGTCTACCTTAGATTAGTTGGTTCGATAAGGAGCGACGAGGAGGAGTTGATGGACGAAATGCAGGCGAAGAGGGCCGACAAAAAGCCAGAAGACAAAGCTGCAGTTAAGTAACAAGCTTGTATAAGCGCATTGAGAGATTGCTTAAGCAAATTGAAGATAACTTTTTACGGTCTCGTCGGAATGGAATCCAGACTAATGGGAATATATTTTGGCTTTTTTGAATGTTTTAACAAATAGCTTTTATCTGCATTGAGAAGAGTTATGCTTACTCTATTTTTGTAGTAAAAAGACTCTAATAATTATTCTGCCTTATTTGATTAGAGATAACGATTTTCCGAGTTCTCACCCTTTGAAGTTTCCGCATCCAGTAGATCAACCAACGGAGACGTTTCCAGGAGCATTAGGAGCAAATCCACTGGCCAGCAAATGATAAACCATAGAGAAAAGCTGACGTACAACAGCTGGCTATATCCCGACTCGGCTCTCCGTACCTCTCCATCTCTAATGCCTGCAAATCGCCTGATTATGGGCTTAAAGCCATGCAGCCACATATATCGCCATCTAGCCATCTGGGCCAGCTTGACCAGCTCTCCCAGCTCGTCCAGCTGGACAAGCAAGCCAGTTGTTGATGGCAGAACGGAAAATAGGGACAGAACACGAGTGGCTCCGGCTCCATCCATGGCCGTCATGTTGAGTTGTGTTGCCCAGCAGGATTTGCATGGCATTGCAGAGTCCTTTGGCGTCTTTGCTTTTTTATTTATTTTTTTTTGATGCCGAGAGACTCCTTGTTGCGAGTTGGCGCTGGACTGTGGAGGAATCTGTGAGTACACTGGGAAAGTTGGAGCGATATGCGTTGCACACAACTGCCCCTTGCTCACATATTTTTTCTGAGTGTACTGCCCAACTCTGGCAGTGGGATGTTGTGTTTGTGTGAGCTTACTAAAATCATAGTCATGTCCATGAATATCCCTAACTGATTACATGCAGAAAAGCTTATAAAAACAAGAGCACCGCCTGGCGACAATGGCATAACAGCTGCTCGGAATGCAGGCTAATGTTCCTGGCCTGGAGCTCTGATTTTTCGATGCCTTGAGTGTTTCTGAGGCAGCTGCAGGACTAGCTTAGGGCGGATGCTTTCACAAACAAATGTGGTTCAATAGTGAAGGATATGAGCCAGGAGTATGATGGCAGTTTAAATGTAACTACTTCATTCCTTTGATAGACGTCGCTCATAACGATCGAGTTAATCAAGGCAATTAATTTGAATGTCAAGAACAATAACATTTATTTATTTGAAAGCATTAACATTGAGCCAATTAAACCCAGCTTGCAACTTGCGGCAGGAGAGCGAGCTCGCTCGTCTCGTGTTGGAGTGCAACCACCGAATGTGGGCACTCTAGGGCGAAACCACTTCAGCCACAATTACGCGGACTTAATGAACGCCAATTGGGTGGCGGCGACCACAACAAGTTGAAAATTATGCTCGGGGCTGGCCGATGACAGCGATGAATGAATGCCATTGACAGGTGGCTGGTAACTGGTGGTCTGGCAGTGTGGGTCCCGCTGCTCCAGATCCTCTCCAGCCCAGGCTCATCTCATTTCATCACTTTAAATTGTCGGGAAATTTTTGCACGCCACGGAGGAGTCTGTGTTCTCTGCCGGGACTACCGGGTCTGTCTCTGAGTGCCATAATGCAGCCAATTAATTATTTGGCCGGCTTTTGCCGCAGGCGTATTGACTGACAGCTGGCCGAGCTATTATTGTTCCCAGAGTGCGGCATATGTCCTGCATCCTGTATGTTCGCCGGCATCCTTGGCGCATTGCGTGATTTATATTTTTAATATGGATTGCTTTCATTATGCATTTTTCACAATTTTCTCCCTCCGACACTGCCACTGTGGCTGCGTTTCGTTGTTTCTCCCTTTGGCGCGGTCAGTAATTGTAATTTCTGTTGTTTAAAAATTTATGACCATCAATGGTCGCCTGAAGCTCTACGCTGCATCCATATCCTCTGGCAGGGCGGGCAGCGTGAAGTGGGTGCCAAAGTAGCGCAAAAATAATTGCATTCCCCTTCCTTGAGTTTTTCGCAGTGCGAGAAAATTGAAATTGCATATGGGCCGGGGATGCCAGGAACGGAAAAGAAAAGGAAGGAGGGTAAGGCGCCCGTGCAGTGAAGGAAAATATATGTACATTAAGTGCAGCTCCGTGCAGGACAGTTCATTGCGTAGCGTGTCCTGCCTGCCCCCCTCTTCCGGCTCGCCTCGCAATTTTCGGTCAGAGAAAATTGTTGATTTCAGCACATGGCTGATATTAATTAAGAAGAGACCCCAGAGATGAGCGGAGCTGAGCTGGGGTTTTTGGCCCGCAAAGGAAAACGAGGCCAACGGGAACTTAATCCACCCCGAGCAGTGGTGGTGCCGAGAAGTAGTGGAGCTTCCTGTTCATGGCAACGATCCAATGCGGCTCCTTCCTCCTCCTGTCAAAGTTATTAAGTCCTGAGCCGATTCGCTCACCGGATAAGCCGTTAGCAGTTAACATCATTAGACGTTCGCCGGGACTGCAGGGCCGAAAACTTTCTCCGGGGCAAAATCAAAATAAATAAAATCGCATAATAAAAATTGAAGTGCGCAAAGTTTGCGACGTGATAACTATGTGTGCCGGGAATTCCCACCTCAACGCCGGAAATAGTAGGGCACTCCGGAAAATAGTAGAGGGGAAAGCCAAGCCGTATCGCCAAAGGTAACTACGTGCGACAGGTGAGAATCGAAGAGGAAAAACAAAAATCTCAATAAATTGGCAGTAAGCACTAAGCAGACAATTACTTGGGGATTAGCGTCATACTTAGGGAAAACTTGTTAGGGATCCACGGACGAGAGTCCAAAGTGGATGTGTCCATTTAGGGCAAGGAATTATTGGGGATAAAAAAGCGAATCGAATATAATGATTGCGAAGAGTCACTCACGAAAACAAAAAGACTTTAATATGGTTTTAATAGAGGAATATATATTTATTCTGTTTTATCCATGAAATCCTGTGAAGTGATCAAAAATTTGCCTATGCGTATATCTCCGAAAACCTTTCAAGGATAATTCAATTATATTTGGGGATAGAATGGACTTGACCATTATAAATGCATTCGTGTCTGCGTCAAACCAAATCCTGGCCCCTTAAGACCATCCTGGCTAGCTTTCCGCCCCGCACTTACTTATACTTCCAGTTTTTGTGAGTGGAAGACCATTCTCGCTCTTTATCTTGGCCATGACATGATTTATATGCAACTATTTTATCTGCTATGCACACACAGAGCGCCGCCGAGGAATATCTGCTTCGAAAGGAGCACAGCTTCGGGTACTGCAGTCTAGAGCCGAGCCAAAAACACAAAGCCTGCCGGCGAATCACCTACACGGACACAGACAGGACACCGACCGACTCTAAACTTGGTAGCTTGCTCTATGGTCGCATAAACTTTGCGTATGCCCAAAAGTCCCTATTATTTAAAATATGCATAAATTGGACTTTAAAATTTTTCCCAAAGCCAAACAGTGGGTACCTGCGGCCCCTGCAGGTTGCAAGCTATACTACACTTTATCGTATATCTCTATATTTTATACATATTTGTTTCAGAAGGGACGGGTTCTGTTATGGAAACATGTTTTACCCGAAGGCAGGTCATTTGATGTCGTTTACACACAAATAGAGAGTACAAAAAAGTGTGCACTATAGAGTAGTATAAAATCCTTTGAGACTCCAACGTCAGACTCCTTAAAGCCATACTCTGGTAATTACTGTTTGAGCAACTTAAAATTCTTTTCGGTAATTTAACAGCGACGGGAAAGTTTATTAATACTTTTGTGATTCCTTTTTGCGACGTCAATTTTTTGCAGGTAAATTTTAGCAGTAACTTTGTGATTTTTTTTGCCTACTTGCCACCTGTCTCTGCAGTCACGTGCTTTTGCGTTCGGGCGCGAAAAAAATGAAAGTTGCAAAGCACCCATACAGTGAACGTGTAATGTGAGATTCGGGCATAACTTTTTTCAGGAGCAAACACACTGATAAACAAATAGGAGGCCCAAAGGACTGCGGTGTTCAAAAACAGGAGTTGGGATATTTTTGTTTTCCTTTTGCTCAAGAGATTTTGTCGTTTATGTGTGTGGCATGCAGCATGCGGCACAAGGCAGACAGCACATGGCATATGGCATATGGCATACTGCTATGTATATATGACAACGCAAACTTTATGGCAGGTGGGCCGCGGTGGGTGGCGGAATTATTCTCTGTTGTATGGCTTAACGGGAATAAGAAAAGTTTCCTTTGCTCGCTAATCCATTTGCTTGCCCCTCACGCATTAAATGCATTAAGTTTTCGCTGAAACTTTTCTCCTTGGAATGCCCCAGTGTTCTTTTCTGCTTTGGCTCTGGATTTGCCTTCTTTTTTTTATAATTGAATTGTATGGCAGCTGGGTGCTGGGGGCGTGGCAGCAGACTCTTTGTTTACACTTGAAACTACTCGTATTTGCACACTACTTGCCGCCGCCAGCCCTCTCTTTCGCTCCGCATCGCCCTTCTCTTTCGCTCTGTGCTTGCTTCATGTGGAAAAATCTAATTACACGGCTTCGTGTTTAACTAACTCCGGGAAGCGCCACCCAGACAGCTTCCGGTACGTGTGTGTTTCATTTGTTTTTATTACTGGCGGACGTGGCGTATGCGTAATATATGGATGAACGGAGGGCCTACGTGGCGTATGGGTGATGGGCCATAGGCGATAGGCGTTCCCGGGTGATGCATTAAGTGCTTATAATTGGAACGCACGACGGATGCGCGAAAGTAACGTATGATGTTTACACATGACTTACAAATTGTTTACGTCGTTCGGTTTTTAGCGCTAGGCAACCGCAGTGGCAAGATGCAACTTGCCACACAGATCCTGTGTATTCTGTATTGGACAAATATGTATGTGGCACTGTTAATGGCCATGGTTTCGAACTGTTGCCTGACTGCTGCGTCTGGCAGCATTTGCCTTTGCTTGGCTTACCTCACCATATTTGTCATGCACTTGAGCACGTCTCCGTTTGTGGCAAGAAAGGGGCGAGGATGGTCGTGAAATGGGGCGGGAAATGGCAAGCGAATGTAGTGGGCCGAGGGTGGCAAAAAGGCAGAGTGCTGCAGCTGTGACTGTTAGTGCCATAAGCCGAGATTAGACAGATAATCTGGGAGGGAGAGGGACTTAATCCGGATTCCCAGCAAATTGGTTTAGCATGTTAGGATTATTGATTTGAAATAAAGTTTGTGGCTTTACATATCAGAAATGTTAAAAGTTTCTGCAAATAATCATAGATCACTTTTATATGGAACCGTGGCAGCATCATTATTTGAAAGTCATAAAAAAGCCAGGAGTTATTTTTTCTGGGCGAGTGTCGGCTGAAATCCACTGTAATATATCAAAACATTTTAAGCCAAATTTAAATTAATTATAGAGGAGTTTGGCTTTTTTTCTGAGCTCGTCCTGGTTGCCGGGGCAGCCCGCGACAGCTCCGAGCTGGAAAATTAATTACATACATGCAACAAAGTCCCCAACTGGTGGGAGCCGGTTGCTGTTGCCGTGCCCCCAAAGCAAACTTTGACAACCAAGACTGCCGGGGGGAAGTGAATGCGAAAAAAGCGTTTGGAAAAATAAGGCAGAAAGCACTCGATGTAGGTGATAAGTGGACTGGGGCGGGGCGGAGCGGAGCGAAATGTTAAGTAAAAGTTGTCAAGTGTTCTGTTTACTTTACTTTCATCAACATTAGAAATCAATTAATTTCGTTTGATGCCCAAAGGGAAATCAATAAAAATACATCAAATGTGACTGACTCCGCTTCCGCCGGAGACATTTTATTGTTGCTTCACCGAATCATTTCAGCTCCAATGGGTTTCAGAATCAATGAATAATTTACGAGGCCCGTGGAAGGCAAAAAGCTGGGACTTTTTATTAGTTTAGATTTACAGCACAAGTTTTTGTCTGGCTGGGAAAAAGTTTATATGAGAGACGGGCGACTGGTTAAAACTCAATAGAGACACTGATTGGATCTGCGCCCGCAGGCCGTTATGCCACTTTCATGGCTTTATGGTCAATTAGTTTTTATAAAAAACTGCATTTATTTATTTAAACTGATTTGGTTTTCAAACGCTATCCATTTACTTTTTAATCAACAAATATAATTGAAATTAGTAGGCGTCTAAGCTTACCAATGAAACTGTTTTTCTTTGTGTAGTATTCCCAAAGGTAATCCGAGCTGGCGGGCCGATTGTTTCTGCCGGGAGTTTAATTAAAGCATTTATATCACCTCCACTGACACACTGATATTTATGCAAACATAAATCGGCAAACACTTTTTGCCACGCACTGCCTTTAAATGTTTCAAAAGCTCGAATTATGCAAGCATTTATTTATTTTTTATGACGAGATTAATTTATACTTCGCTGTTATTTTAATGCATGCCCAATTAAGCGGCGCCAGCTATGCGAGATACGATTTTGTGTTTACACATGAAACGCGCAATAGAGCACACTTTTATGCATTTAAATAGCCGATTTATTGCTGTTCGGTTTCAAATTTCGCCATTTGCTATTTATTGCATTTTATATGCACTCCGCCATTTTGTTGTCAATAAAGTCGCCTCCGCTTTTTGCCATTTGCGTCCTGATCGAACGCAATTTTTTCCCGATTAACATGGATTTAGGTCAAATCATGCGACCGCTGTGATTCTCTATTAAATATATAGTATTTTTTAAGCTGATTTAATAAGCATATGCTTTTTTTTATCTAATTGAATTTAATTTGAATCAGTTGTTCGCTAATAAAAGCTATTCATGAATTATGCACAATTCTATTAAAATTAGTTTGCTCACTTTGACTTTTTCCGCGAACTTTCCAATGCAAAGTTGTGATTTATTTTTGAATTCATTGGAAAGATATTGTTTCGGCGTTCACTTTTTTTGTCACTCAGTTGGGAATATTTTGTGGCTGTTTGTGTGGTAATTTATTGGACACCATTTATGCATTAATTGTAGACTTAAAAAAGTGCTATGTTTTCCACAAAATATGGATATTTATTTTTTGATTCTGGGGCTCGACTTGATTCTGGGGCTCGACACACCCTGGCCCTGGCCAGTCGATTGGGCCGCAATTTGATTTCGATTGCGACTGACAGACCGTCAATTATGGACACTCGACTTAACACCAATTGCTGGGAAAACAAACAGAACACGGGAACCGTGTACGGGAGTGCCGGTAAATCACGACGAATTCACGCAATTCGGTGCGAAGGAAAGCGCCTGAGGGAGGACGAGGTCCCAAGTCGAAGATCGTGTGTGTTGTGCTCGGTAACAGCAACGCCGCTTGACTGACTGTCTGCTGGGATGCTGTCGTCGCGGGCCATCCCAAATAATTTCTTGGTCAATGTTAACTCCGGCAGCAGCAGTTCGAATTGTTTGTGGATCGTAACTGGGAGTGCGCATGTCCTCTCTCTAGCCGTTCCGTTCGGCTGACACACTTTTCGCATTCATATTGTTGTAGGTTAGTGCCTCAACACAACTGAACTGAAGTCGAGGCGCCTTAAAGCCATCGAATCGAAGGCAAAGGGCTTGTGTTACTTAATATGCCTGACACCTTTGGCCGGACTCGTTTCATGCTCCTGCCGCTCCACCGCCGACTGTGCTGACTTTGGCGACTCTGGACTTAGCATAGCATAAATGATTTATATCGTGTTGCCGCAAGTTTTCATTCATCTTTAATTCAGGTCTGAGGTCCGTGCCCCACGCCCCAGCACTCCTACCTCTCTGCCCCCGTACCCCCAATGCACATACTCACGTCTCGCCACATTAAACTGCAGGTCAGTGTGATTTGGCCATTTGTCTGGGCGCTCGCATTTCGGGGGCAAGGGTTAGGGCTTGGGGTTTCCTTTGGACAGCTGCAAATTCATTTATGTTAATTTCGCTTGGTTAGACTTCTCGGCCGCAAAAACCAGTGTCGGCCTGGGTGGCAGACACATTAACCGAGGCTTCTGTTTACCATGCTTTATGTACTCCTTCATCCTGTCAACACACAACGTTGCGTATGCGTTATTTTAATGAGGTTTTTCTTGCGCCCAGAGGATTAGTTTTATGATTGGGCAGATTAGTCAGGAGCCTTTCTTCTCCTGGAGTGTGAGGGGGTGTGACTGTGTGTGTGTGTGTGTGTGTCTTTGGCCATCAAATGCTTAATTATGCGTACAACGTAATTCCTCTCAACATAAAATATTAAGCACAGACGATTGGGCCTTGACATATTGCAGAAGTCAGAGGCGAAGATGGCTTTTTGGTATTAATTGCAAACCCTCACAACTCGCACTTTAATAGAACACTAGGGTGGAATAATTGATTCTATGTGGTGAAAGTATGGACCCATTTTAGGCTCCACCTTGAAGAGCTCACCAACGCCCACTCCGAGCACAAATCCGTTCCAATCCAGCTTCCACGGTTCCACGGGCTCGCAGCGATTCGTTGAAATGCGCATTCATAACTCAAAATGGCAAACTAATTTACGCCAGACTTATTATCTCTCCGCTGGCAACATGTTGCCTAGTCCACCCGAGGACCTCTCATAATGCCAGGACCCGCTAGGGAGGCATTGAAACTGTTGGCAACGGCCACTTGGGCGGGGACGCAAATGCATTAACAATCCGGTGCACGTCGAGACTCCGGAGGGGCGAGTCAGTCAGTGGGGCGTGTCAGGGGGGCCGGGCCGGAGGACTGTATAGCACGTGCGCGCCAAATACATCCACCTGGCTATGAGCAGACAGTCACAATGACAGACAGTAGGCGACACCCAGACTTGCAGTTTTTCAGATAAAAATAGGGATACAGATGATGGAACAAATGCAGTGCAGATACACGGGAGTAGTGTGGATGCTGCTGTGTCACAGCTTATTTATACCGGATGGGCGGCTGTCTGCCTAAGACTGTGTCTGAGCAGAAGAGGCGTGGCAGACTGCCAAAAACGCGAAAAAGTTAAAGAGTTTCCAGGGATGCCTTCACAATATGATTTCAATCTTAGGGGTCTAAGAATACCTTTTTATAATGGGACCCACGCTAAAGCTAAAAGCGCTGGAACCTCTCATATGTAAGGACATTCTTGGAGGATTTATTATTCTCCCCTCCACTTGGGCATCCAAACAAACATAGTTGTTGCAGCCGCGCATTCACCTGTCCCACTTGCGAGCGCCGCGTGGGTGTTTTGTCATTTTAGCGCCACAGATGCCACTTGGGCGGGCTTTAAAGAAAAAAAATAATGCCCGGCTAGGCTCATCCCACACCAGCCCACTCCCCAGACCTGGCTCTTGGCTTTATTTACACTTGAGCGAATTGTTGCGCATTTGCGATGCTACATCGTCGAGGATACGGACTTGCAGACTCGCAGGGCGGGAGACGGGAGACTCGCAACCAGGCAAATGAGTGTCCTGGGCTGTCTGGGAGCAAACATTGACGACGCCAAAAACAAGGCACAACAACGGAGGAGGCCGTGCTTGGGACTGCGTTGTCTTGATGAAAAGGTGAAAACATCTGGGGCTGCATCAAATGAGTTGCCGTTTGATTTTCAATGGCATGTGTCTGCCTCCAAGTCTGTGACATGTCGCGTGATTTGAATTCAAGATGCTATCGCAAATGTGCATTAATTTGTCAGGCCTTTGGCAAATGTGCATACTAAACCCGAATTTGTCAGCGGCGTGAATAATGAGAGAGTTACGGGGGGATTGGCAGGGTGATAAGTGGGATACACATGGAATTTCAGCCAGATTTGATGAGAAATGGAAGGATTGTCGTGGGATTTACCAAGCTCACATTAAACAAGTATTGAAAAGGGAACTAAGCTGGCAAGTGCAGAGGGAAAAAAACAGTCCCTTCCATTATGAGAAGCATATTTTTCCTCTTCAGGTATTACTCCGCCTTTTACCACACTCTCTGCATATCATTATCAGCAGCATTACGTACTAAAATTGCGGGTTTATGACCTGTAAAAGTTCTATCATGTTTCCCTCTTTTCCCATTATCTAATTTTTTATTTTCAATTTTGGCCGTGCTCTTTAATTCGGAATATTCCTCTTTTGTACTTTGGTAGGCAATAAAAATATTTTAATGCAACGGGTGCTGTGGGTGCGGGAGGCGCCCACTTGAGTCCTGTTCTCGTTTTACTCGTTATGGGGTGCGCCCATTAAAAGGGCTAGAAGGTACGTGGGCGGGTATAAGGACAACAGCGAACAAAACCCGCACAATATATCAAAAAGGTAAAACAGAAACGGGGGCCAAGCCATGTCGAATTTTTCCCAAATTTTCCGCCACTGAAGTTTTCAGTTTGACCAGCCGGGGTGTCCGGCAAATGTAAATGGCCAACGTGAACGCGAACGTGGCCATAAACTAATTGAATATTTTGGGGCATTATCTATGCCATTTATTGTTTGAGTTTCGCCTGGCTGGGTTTCATTTGCAGCTGGGCGCAGGGCGCCCTGTGGAGGGAGAGTCCTAGCGGAAAAGGACGAGCTGTGCCCCGTAACGAAATCAGCGCCGGCTCCTGATTTTATTTATTTATTTATTCGCCGACTCCCTCTTTTTACTACTGTGGGCCCGCTTAAGTTCCGCTCCAAGCTGGTAATCTGTTTGTGTTTTGTTATTTCTCGTGTATAATTTTTTCCGGCATACATCTTCTCCGGCCCCGCCTCCGGGCGCACCTCCTGTGATGTGGCACCACCCACTATCCGCTTTCGTCTTCCGTTTTCCTTGGCCACTTTTATCTATTATGCTTTCATCATCTGGTAAAAGGACTTTGGTCACCTTTTTCGGGGATGCAGGGATGGGACTCTTCCCAGGCTTGAGTTTATGCCTACTGGTATAATTCCGCTTGATTTGATTAGGTAAGTTATATGGGCAGAAATGAAAGGAAATGGTATTATTTCATAGGCTAGCATGGGTTCTTTCAAAATATTTCCTACAAAGGACTACCCTGAGTACTAGGCAAAGATTTTTCTTCCTGTGTACAAACTGATTCTTTAAAACCACTATTACCATCACCCACTACTACTTCTACTACAGAAAAAAAGGAAAACCCCAAATGTAAACAAGAAATCATTTAAAGCGATTGCAGTTAACTGCTTTCTGGCAGCTGCCAGCGGAAAAAAGTGGCCAAATGACATTGCAAAAGGCTCAAAGCCCCTGCACCCGGGGAGATACGGCCACGCAAAGGACAAATGTTGCTGCAACTTTGCGTGGAATGATAAAAATGGCAAAGGCTGCCGTTCGGGCCAAGAGTGGCACAGGCTGGAAAAAATTGGCCAACCCAGAACAGGCACAAAAATCAGTGGCCAGAGCCAGGGCCAGGGCCGAGGGAGCAAGTTTCCCAAAAAGCAGCGCCAAAAATTGTGCTGCAAAAATTGCATTTAAGGTATGCAATAAAATGCCATGCATACATTTTGCTCTTCTTGCTCTTTTTGCCCTCGTCGGCGAACAAAGGGCTGCCCAAAGGCGGAGGAAAAACTCCATTGAGGCACAAAATAAGATTATTAACATTGTTAAAGCGAACGAGAGCATCCTGGGAGGAATAACACAGCTGGGCCCGGGCGTGTGGACTTCTGGGGTCTTTTGGGAGTTTGGCATTTGGTGCCCGAATAGGCGAATCCTAGCCGAAGCCTCTGTTGATTGGCTTTGGGCAGGACAACAGCCGGATGCTCCTCTTTTTTACTAGCAAGTTGAGGTTGATTCTGAAGCCACTGTCGCCTCCTCTACTCTCCGAAATGCGGAAACTGTAAACTACAAAAAATTTATTTAAGGAAGCTTTCAACAACCACTGAAGGCGCACAACAACATCAACAACCACTGAACTGGCCAAGGGTAAAAATAGAAAATGGCAAACAATTTAAGAAAACCATTTGTTGGCTAAGCCCTGGGGGTGGCCCAAAGTAACAGAATAAAAAATGCAAGAAAGAACGGCGAACTTTTAATGGTCTTAACAGCGTAATGGGTCTGAACTTGAAGCAACTTTCATATTATTCTTTTAATTCCGTGAAATATGTTTTATTTTAATTTTAATTACATAATTTTCATATTTTTTATATTTTACTGCCAAGTTAATGTACCTTTATTCCGGGAAGGGAAAACCAACAAGCCTGCAATGAAATTGCAAAGAGTGTGGCAACAAAATGACAAACTAACAACATTTTGGGGCAACACCCAGGACTGACTTTTGGTCCTGGTCTTGGCTTGGCTCCTCCATAAGACTTAGTCTTATGGCTCTAGAGCCTGAGCCGGGGCAACTGATAACTTCCGGCCAACAACAACATCATAAACAGCCACTTGGCACAATGAAATAGCTTCTCCTTCCTAGCGCCTTTTCTCAGCTCCCTGATCCCTTCACCCTTTATCCTGCATCCTCTTGGCTCCTTCCGCAGGACTCGGCTTGGTCGGTGTATGCAAAAGCTGCCAAGATGATGGATGGAGACCAGAGGCTTGCGATGGCCAGTTTTGATGATACTTCGTTTGCTTCGCCTTTTTGCAACCATAAATTGTACGGGGAAAGGGGGCGAAAGACATGTGTCTAAGTAGTATCATCTCTGTGCATGTACCTTTAAATCTTGGGGTTTTACGCTCAATATGCTTGATCCCCCAGCTTGCAGCTCCCCGCTCTGAGCCTCAGCCCCGGCTTTCCCATTTCCCTTTGCATTTTCCATTGTCATGGCCTCGAACAGGGTTCATTTGTTAGTGTCGCTGCTGCACTTGGTTGCGGCTTCCCCGTACTTAGGCCAAGTCCTACACATCCTTTTAGCAGGACACACACACGGCCTGGTTGGCAGGGCCACATCATCTGTACGGCTTAGGCCGCAACTGCTCAGTGATTTAGCCAGGCCGACAGGGGCCGCTTAATTATTTGAGGCCATTAGCTATAATCTCGTCATTGGGTGGCTTGGCTACATGATATTGATTTTAAAATGGGATTAAGGTGATAGTCCTGTTAAATTGTAATAGCTATGGTTAAGGAAAGCTCTTCCTCTCGGTGATTTTATTCAATTGAATAGTCATTGGAAGAAAGCCCTTTAAAAGTTCTTGGTATGGAGGATCTTTAAAAGGGAGTTCGTCTTTAAGTTTTACATACATTTAAAATACATACAGCTCTCTACATCCTCAGCATTAGGTACTATTAGAAATAATAAAAATATACATAAATAAATATTTATATTTAAATATTTATATAGAACTGTAGTTGCAAGTGAGTTTGGTTATTTTCTTTAAATATGAAATTTAAAGATCCCTATTTGGGCTTACAATATATGAATCCCTCTCATGAGAGAGTATAAATGCATCTCCTACCATTCTTTCTGTAAATTTGGCTACTGCTATTTGCGAAGCTGATCTCCTTCTTGGCTTCAAGTTCTTTGAGCGTTCCTTTGAGCCTTTGAGGGCGCCTTTGCTCCGGCTCATGTAACCAATTTATATTGAGTGTATCTGCTGGTTACACACTGAAATCCAATTAATGTAAATAAATACAAGAAACAGGCACCCGGAAAAAAGGAAAATAAGCAGAGAGGCGAGTGCGTGGTTTCTTTATTTAAAATTTGTTCTTGATGTCAAAGGAGAGAAGGGGACTCCACATGTGTGCCCTCAATGCAATTAAAATGGCTTTTGTGCGGCGTCCACTTTTGAAGCGAAGTCTTTCCCGCTGTAGCCGCTTCCTGTATCATGGCCCTTGTTTGCTAATGTTTAAGCCAAGTAAAGCACGTTAATCTGTTGCAATGTGGCATGGACTCGCACACTCACACTAACGCCATTTGCTTGGCCATTTCACTCGCCATTTTCTCCTGCTTTCTTGCTGTTTCCTCCGTTTTTTTCGCTGCCAACGAATGGCAGTGGAAAACGGCAGCCGTTAAGCAGTTTCGCCTCGTTTTTCATGGAAGCCCAAGATTTGTTTGTTTCCCTATCCTCAGACAACTGGATGTGTACCCATGTGCGTACATTTTTTCCTAAATACACTTAATTTGAACACTTTGAGAAGTTTATTTTGACTAGTTTTTGAGGGAGCAGGCTCTAAATCGCAGGATAATTAAACAATTTTGAACTTGCAACAATTTTGTAGTCAAACTTAGGTAATAAAGAGGTTATCCCATTGTACATCATATATAAAAAATATTTAACAATTCAAAGTAACATTTTTTTTTTAGAAGAGCATTTTGAAGCTGCTTTCCTCCGCAGATTTTCCGCCATTTTCTTTGATTCCTGTTGCCATGTTTTGTTTTCCCGCCTGGCAAGTGAAATTGCTAACGGAATTAGCACACCAACCGCCATGCAATGGTGGTCCTCGCTCCTGTTACTCTTCGGTATCCAGGACTCTGATTCAGATTCGTATCCTGATTCCACTCCAGCTGGACCTGGAGTCTTCTGTCTCTGTTTGTGCTCCTCCAGCTGGCAGCGCTGTACTTCTGGTCCGGTCTAATGCTTTCGCTTTTGTTTTTTTGGCCCTGTTTATTTGTTTTTTTTTTTCACGTTGGTCTCCGCTATCCTTTACAATTTCATTTGGGGCCCGGCTATACGTTATCTCTCTCTTTTTTGGAACCACGCTCAATCCGGTGTCTTGGCGGTACTTTAAAGCCTTCATGCATATTTAAATGTTATGTGGCCATTGGCCAATGTGCTTTTCCGGGAGCCCCAATGTTATGTGCAGATGGCATAATTGATTAGATGTGAAGTGCTTATAAGCGATGTGGCTGCTTTTGTGGCGGAACAGGGATTGGGAGTAATGTGTTTTTCAGCGTGTTCCGCGGCAATTGTTGAGAGTTCTGGGGGATTACAAGGAGCTTCCAGCAGCCACTCACCATCTGACAGGATGACTGGCGCGGGATCCAGTTTGCGACGTGAATGACGCACATGAGAGGCTTCCATTAAACATTTTAAATTGTCCACATCAGTATTATTAATGTTTCCGTCTTCGTTCGTAGCATATCATGTTGTTTTTCCCGTTCCCGAACTGACTTTGATTTCGCCTACCCTTTATCTTTGAGCTTGAAATGAATTTCGCGAACTGTTCGTTTTGCAGTGGCATGACACAAGGGCAGCGTCACCAAGGACATCGGAAATGGTTTCCCAGGCCCACGGATGCAGTGTCTCATCCCCCCGCATATGGGCCAAGTGAGCGACAGGACATCGCCGTTCCTGGTCCTTGGTTTGGGACCATTCCACGACTGTCCAGCTTTAGTTTGAGCCGAGCTGCTTGTTATGCACGCGCTGATGAAAGACGGATTGCGTTTTTTCTCCTGTTTCCCGTTCCCACTGGCTTCCTATCCTGATGTGCCTGATGTTTTGTTTTGGGCCCAGCTCAGGCTTACAACAATGTTGGTTTGGAGTTCTGGGGGGCTGTCCCTGTGTTGCCGTTCGGCTCTTGTTGTTGGCAATCAAAAGCATGTTTGGCCAACAGCTGGCATGCGCCATTCATTCATTGTACGGAGGACAGGCAGCCGACGGGAAGACGGAAGGGCACACGGGCGGACGGGGTAGCCGAGTGCAATCATTTTTATTAATTTTACCCAAAAGGGAATTTATGTTGCTGGCCGCTTGTCCTTTCGGTCATTAGTTATGTGGCCAACCGAGGACTCTTGGCAAGGCCGGCGGCCCTGCACATATATGCATATCTCGCTGGGCACTAATTGGATATTTTAATTACATTGGGCAATAAACGCGTCGAAGCTCCCCCTGAAATTGCCAAATAATAACTGCACATGTACGCATAGGAAAAATAAAGAAAACATCCTAAAGATCTACTGGAAAGACACTGGGAAAAATCTGGGGGAATGCAAGACTCTGAATCGGAGGATGAAGAGCTTCCTAGAACTAGAACTTTTTAGGACTTCCACCGAATCGCTTTAAATGCGAATGTGTTTCTCGGAATTTTCCCTCAGTGAATTATCCGCCATGTAATTTGTTTGCATAATAACAGTTTGCCATCATCCGCTGTTGTCGGTTTTGCCACTTTTGCGGCGATGGCTGTTGCTGCCTCGTCTGTCTGCATATTTCAAGAGCTGTTCAGCTGCTCGAATTCACAGGACTCCGCCGGAGAGCCTCATAGGAAAAAAGGAAAAATGGCATTGAGGCGAAGGAAAGCCGAAGATTGATTGCCTTATGAATGCGAATGGATACGCATACGAAATGAAATCTAGAATTATTACGTCAGAATATTTCATGACTTGATTGTCCCCGCACCAAATCCCAGCCAGAAATCTGTTTATTTTTTATTCGCGTCTGGTGCCGAAATATTCAAAAATGTCAACATACCCGCGATCTGAGAGTTTTCGTAAGCGACAAAGGCAAAAAGAAGACAACAATGTGATGGCGTCTCGTCGTGTGACGTTTTGTAATGTTGAAATGTTCAAAATAGCACCATCCAGCCACCCAGCCACCCAACCACCCATCCAACCACCAAAGCCAGGCCCGGCGACAGGGAATGCACATTAAAAAGCAACAATAACGAGCTGGTTGGACACAAAATAAAAAAATATTCAACAGAAAAAACACGAAAGGCAAAGATATGCCAAGCCAAAAGCATATTCTTTGTTGTTGGGAGGGAAAAAAATTCCGGGGAACATAGTCGTTAAAACCAAATGTGCTGATTTCCTTAGTGCTCTTCGGTCCCTCCAGTTCCCCCACAGCCCCATCCAGAATAAGGAGGATGAGTCCTTCCCCAGGAACAGACAGAAGCGATAAACTTTTTGTATGAGAATTAATTTGCGCTTTCTTCCCTTGTATTTTGTTGTGCTTTTAGTCTTAATGGCCATAAGTGGGCATATTTTGTATATGATCTGCAGCAGGTCTGACTAAATAAAATTACATTGGGCTTAGTCACACTTGGGAGCTTTAATCCATAGTCCTGTATGTCTCATGAATGACATACTTTTTAAAGAGATCGTCGGATCGGAAAGATCTCAATTTCAAATCAATGCCAATAAATTGCCTTGAATTATGTCGGCACTAAACTAAAACTCGAGGAAAATATATTGGCGATGGCCGAAGTTGCTGAGTAGCACAGTTGATATCTTCTTTGTAATTGCCAATAAGTTAATCTATGGACTCGATTCGGTCTACATCTGCGGAGAAAGTAAAGAAAGCGAATTAAGCTTATCGCTTTAATCTCAAACCCGAGGAAAACACTCGAAAACACGCCAAATTACACACAGCACAGAGCAGCAAAGGACGGACAGTGAACAGCGACAAAATGTCATTTAAGTGCCATAAAAGCAAAAGTAAATAAGTAAATCAGGAGCGACGTTCGCCGAGAGTCGACCAAAAATTATCTGCAGCTTAAATAAATTTGGCAGAAAAGTACATATAAAAACCGGGGGAATGCAAAGTTAAATGAAGGAGCAAACACCTGAGAGAGAAATGGCCAAAGTTCCTTGGCAGCCCATCTTTCAAATTTAATGTCTAATTTAAATGTTGTAAATACCAACTCCTGTTGTGTGTGCGTTCGGCGGGGCGGGTACAGCGAGGGGGCGTATTTTGTGGGGTTGTTAGGAGTGGCCACTGGACTTTGTTATGCAAATGACTTGCTCTGCCCCGACGCCAGGAAATTCACACAGTTAACACCAGGGTCTAGGGGCGAATGGGCTGGAGGGGATGCTGCGTGGGCTGAGTGGGCGTGGCAAGAATGGAAGCATCTCTGGTCAAAGAGCCGAAGTGAAGTCTGCCGTTCCACTTTGGAGCTCAACACTCGCCTCGCACAGCCGCCGCTGTAAATATCATTAACGTGATTTTAAAGCCGGCTCATAAAACAGGCAGAGCGGGATAGCCTTAGCCTGGTGCGAAAGAGATAGATGGATGGAGGACCGGCTCGAGTGTCGAAAATTCGCTTTTAATTTTGCAGCAGGCATGGGCGTGGCAGCCATTTCTAAATGGTTTTTTGGTTAATGCAGCTTCCGTATTTTTTTTGGCTGTTCTGCTACGCACCTGCCATTTATTTCCAGAGAGGTCTTGAATTATGCCAGAACAAAGGATGCTCTCTACTGGCATATTTCCTTTTTTTTGGCTTTGTACTGCAGTATCCCTATATTTTCGGGATTTTAAGCTGGCTAGAATAATAAGCATGCCTCCACAAGTAATCATAATGCAGCTATTCTTAAGACTTCAACTATTTCTGGAGAATCTGCAAATAAATTGTTCGAAAATTCCAGTAGACTCAAAACAGATGAAGACAAAATAAGACTTCTTTGGCCTTCAAAGCGGAGCTCCATCTCATTACGAATTTATTGATTTGCAGCATCAAAAAAATGCTTCTCAAAGAGCGAATAAAAATAAAAAATTCTCCCACTCGACGGAAAAAATCAAATTATTTTCGAAGATCAAATTCACAAGCAAAATCAAAGTAGTCCGAATTTGGTCGTGACATTTCCTTAATGGCTGCGAGGAGGGCGTGACAGAAATTAGCTTAATTTTTAATGCGGAATGTCTCAGTCTCAGAGGCTCTTGCCGTCAAAGAAAAATCATCGAAAATGGAGAGAAAAGCGGGAAATTTATCCTCAGACTCGTGCAAAGTATTTAACGCACTTCATAATATAATTCAATTTAATGTTCGTCCCCACGAACATTAATTAGTTGGAACAAAACAACCAAAGCGTGTCTAAAATTAGCCTAAACAAGTTTGGCCAACTAAACTTCTTGGCAAATCGCGACATCAAAGCGTGTGTTTAACTGATATAAAGCATTTGGAGCGGCGCTGGAAACTTCCTGAATAATTAACCGAGAGCATCAAATTACATTACATTAAGTGCTGCCGGTGAAAGTGTTCCGCCAATCTTTCAAACGCCGCCCCTGCCCCTCCATTGTGGGCACGAATGAATATTCTCATTAAAATTACGCGCAGCTGTTGGTTGTTCCTGTTTTTTGCTGTTATTGTTGTCGTCTGGGGCACAGGCCAGGACCTGACCAAAACCAGAACACAGCCAGTACCAGACCAGACCAGGAGAGGCCAGACAAGCCGGGGACACCGGCTAGCCTTTAATTTAAGCAACAGCAAAACGATTTTACGCCACAAAATTTAACAGGCGGAAATGTTGTTGAAGTGTAAAACGTGACTCCACCCTCGTCCTTCGTCCTCAAAATATTTAATGCCCCGAAAATATAATGTTCCAGCAACACGAGCCAGGACCCGACACGAGCATGCAAACGCTCAACTTGGCCCACTTACAGCGCTTACAGCATTTGAATGCAAACTTTTCGCATATTTCATTTGCTTCTAATTAACTTAATTTACTTGTTGGCCAAGGCTAACGAGATTCTTGTTGCGAGTCCATATGTGAGTGGATGGCCAGGAACGGCAAAGTAACAAGTTTCGTCGTTTCAATTATGAAATGAACAAACTTGTCGTTGAGTTAATTACCCAAATACCAGAAAGGTAAATTATGATTCGACAAAAGATAGAAACATTTCCTAAAGGGAAATGAGCAAGCAAGAACGATAATAAACAAGTTTCAAATAGTATAGCATACATTTTAGGGCACATCTGATAGATGACCAATTTAAGGTAATCCCCTCGACTTTTCGAGCCGAACACCTCCAATCAGAGTGTCTCTCTTGTTGGCCAGATTCAGGCGCTCACATATGCCCATGGATATTGCAATTGATACCCCAATGAGGCAATGATATTCAATTTGGTTAATGCGCTTTTCAGCTTAAACGCAATTATATTCAATTTGCCCGAAATATAACGTACAATCCGATAAAGCCAATGCAAAGTGACAAAAGAGCCACCGAACGGCCGGGTCAGGGTGCGAAAAACGAGACAGACACAGGAAATGGATGAGAGACAGAAGCGGGAATCGTGACCTACATGAGGCCAATTTGTCAAGCCCTTCCCTCAGCTCGCCCCTTTGTCACTCTCCATTCCGCCGGCTGCCACAATAAATAAACAATGGGAACAAAAGAAATCCAATAACAAATTTTTAAACAAGTGTTAACGCTACCTGAGCCCCGTCATCGTCACGATGGAAATGGGAAAAACAATAGCATAAACATACACAAGACCACTGCAAAAAATGGAATAAAGCAACAACAGCGAGGGAAATGCCGCGTTTTAAATGTGGAAATGGGAAAATGCAAGTACATAAAGTGCCAACCGAACTGACCAGGAAGCCATGGATAAGCCTTCCCCAGCCAGGATCGGGGGACTGCCAATCGGCGAGGGCGAAGCAAGGGCGAGGTCTGTTGAACCTGGGAATTGTGGTCGGCTCTGCGTTTCTCCCATGGCGTTAAGTGCTATGCCAAAAAATATGCAAACAAAAGCCTCTCTTGCCACATTCAGAGCCACATCCCGATTCCCCATACCCAAGTTCGGTGTCCCTCTGTCCGTGCGTGAGTCGAGTGCGTGGAAAAATATTTGACCACGCCACTCGGCCATAAATACTGTGTGTCGAAGTGCTAAAATATCGAGGTAAATAAACTGCTTGGCTGCTCACACTGCCCGGGTAATAAAGAGGAATATATTGAAAGAAAGGTTAAGGTTTAAACTGGGAGTTCTAGCAAACTGTCTTAACAAAAATATTTCATTCATATTTCAACAAATTGTTATTTATTATTGGTTTTTTTAAATATTTTTTAAGAACATGGTCTCTCATTATAAAGTGAAAACCACGTTAAGTTCTGTAACCACTTCTCAATCTGCACAGGTCTCTGGAATTATTCCCATTTCTGCAACATTTATTCTGTGAAATTCACAGTTGCCCGCATCCTTGTCGCTGAAATAATGAAAAAAATTTATGGCTTCGTGATGTGTTCTTTTCGCTGAAAACTCCTCTGGTGCTGCCTTTCAATTTGTCCCCGTTCTTCGATTTTAAAAACCTTTTCTGATAATTAGTTGGTGTCAGCTGCGACGGAAACTTGCGAAAGTTTCTTGCCCTTTTTTGCGGAGCAATAAGAAACGGGAATTGTCGTCAGACACTTGCCACATCAGACATCGTAAAATTAATTTAGGTGACAAAAAGAAGAAGGACGTGGCAATAACAATTTGATTTAGGGGCCGAGAGCTGCCAAAGTCATTAAATTTAGAAAAAGATTGCCACACATAGTGCAAAGAAGTTGGAGCAACAAAAATAATTGTGCCATTCCCGCTATTCTCAGCCATAAAAAAAGCGAAACAAAACAACAAAAAATTAAAAACCCGGCGGGAAAAAAATTGAAGGCGAAAACGCGCGAAATTTATGGGGCATCTTTGCGCAGTAACACGCACGCATATAACGAGCTATAACCAGTACACACACACATAGACAGCGGGAGAAAGTGCTTCTAACAGTACTTTGTTTTAGTTTAGGGCACAATGGCCGCCATTGCCATAGCAGGCCACACTTCAGTCAATAAAACGCAGGCAACAACATAAAATGAATGGAACAATGGCGCCGGCAGGAGCAAAATGATGACGAAGGGGCTTGTCCAAATCGTAGGGGGCCGGGCAGGGGGTTCCCCATATCCCAGCATAAGCCTAGGCTCGGCTAGGATAACCCCAGCCGAACCATTCTGCCCCGCCCCGATCCGAACGTAGACCCCTTAAACTTTGACCAAGAAACTTTTGTTCAGTTTTCCATCTGTATCTGCACTTAGTTGCAGCTAATGGGTAGAGGGCGGTCGGTCAAAGGTGGGGCGGAGCTATGGGGCTGTTTGGGGAGTGAGGCAGTAGGGCAGGGCATTTGGCCAGAATCAATCATCAAGTTTAAACGCATTACACAGAGCGTTAAGCGATAAGCAGCTTTGTTGCATTTGCTGACCTGCTTCTTCCTGTTGCAAAGAGATACATATATCCAAGACTTTGCAGCTCACACACACAAAGCGTTTTGCTCCTCATCATCAACTAGAGCAATTTTATTGTCGTGCACTGAGATAAAATGGGGACAACAATCATAAATAAAGAAAACAGGAACTTGAACAGGTATTTAATCAGTTAGAGACTAGCAGGAGGATGTATTATAAATAAAAAATCATATTCCCATTACTAAGACAGTGTGGTGCTCTCAGTGTACGAACCCCACCAAAAAAAGGATACTCCAAAGAAAAGTAAAGCAATAATACGCTTGCCTTGGCTCGTCTTGCCCTGAGTCGCATATATTGTATAGCCGGTGATATATATACTATTTCTCTGGCAGGATTTACGATGCCAGTAGCAGGAGCAGGAAATCAGCAGAAAAGCGGCAGCAGGACAGCAGGACTGTCTCTATTTTCGAGTTGCAGGAGAGTCGAAAAGTGCTCGATTGGAACAATTGCTTGGAGGTCGAGTTTAGGGGATTTTCTTTTTGGCATTACAGTTGAGACAGGTGCAATGCCATTATGGTCGAAAATATTGTGGGCTCTATTTCAAAACAATGCTGCCCAGTAACGCATATACCCCATAATTGTAGCCCAAGGACCTTTCCTTCCAAAATATAGTGCCAATATCATCCGCTTACAATTGGGCATTGGGAATCCATAAAAACGTGGCTGGAGTGGTGTTGGTTCCACTCCGGTTTGCTGTTCCGCCTCTTCCTGTCTCTGTGTGGTAACAAAACTATTTATTTAGTTGGTCATTTTGTTGTTATTTGTACATGTAATAGACACACACACACACAGGGGTATAAAGTTTAATATATACAGTATATGCCAGCTACAGAGCTCGCTCCCCAACCATTTCTAAGCGCATTTCTCGTATCGCGCTGTTCTGTCACCAGAGAGACGCACATCCGGTCAGATCTATAAATTTCCTGTAACCATATCTGTGTGCTCTGCGCGTGTGTGTGTCAATGAGTGTACCTCGGTGTGTGTGGGAATGTGCGAGTATTTATTTATTGTTGGCGCTAACTCGCCAGGCCAAAAAAGTGTGGGCCACAGCCAAAGCAAAACAATGAAAAAGCAATGCGAAAAATGAAATAAAAATGTTAGTGGGCCACGATACTGACAGCCGATAGACCTTTCTATGTGGAAAGGAAAGTAATACACTTAAATAAATTTATAGCTTTTTAGAAAATAGGGATTTGAAACATTAACTCATCTGAGGTTCTCATATACTCTGTGGTTTTGATGGCAATTACATTTTCATATTTTGACCAAGCACTGAATTTGATCAGCTTTTCTTTCAGTGCCTCTGGGCCAGTTTGGTCATAACGATTATTGAAAAGAGAAAAGAGCAGAATAAAAACGATACGGGAGCAAACGGAGCCAAATGAACGAACGCAGTGCACAGCGGATATCAAAGTGCGATTTATTTTTATTAGTTCCGGATGTCAATGTGCGGGAAATTGAGAAATTAGAAAATATTATACAAGTCCTTGGCTTGTTAACGCTCACCTAACTGCCCCGCACACACACACATGTACAGCTAGATTTATGATTGCATTGGTGTGTGTTTGGCCCCGCCCCTTTTGATTTTACGAGTGGGTTTTATTTGATTCCCGGCTTTATGTCCTTAGTCTCTGTTGCCTTAATCCTTGACTAGGTCACGCCTGGGTGATTAAGGCAGACATTGGGGAGTGAGCCGACTAATTGAGATTCAGTTAATTGGCATAAATTTATTGTGCATTTGTTTTGATTTTTTCCGCACCTGTAATTGAAAAATAATAAATGCGTTAATGGCATGTTGCAGTTAATTAAATTAGTGATTACAAAAAAATACGCTGTATTTGTATATCAGACAATTTAAATAATGAGTAGTGGTTTGAGTTTAACCTATGGTGAAGCTCAAATACCCTTGCAGATGATGTAAATTCCTTGAAAAGATTGTCAAATACATGAACATTCTTAACTACTTTTATAGTACTTACTAGGATGTTCATATCTTTGCCAATATTCATAATTGAGAGGAATACCTAAAAAGATTTGTAACTCGATTCTGCATCAATCTGCATTAAAATCTCAAACCAAATTTTTGGATCGATTTTTTGTCCATTTCCGATAGAACGCCTGGGGAAGATTGGGGAATATATGGTTACCGCCTATGTGGCTCCCTAGGATGTCCATATCTTTGCCAATATTCATACGATCATTGAGAGGGATACCTTAAAAGATTTGTAATTCGATTCTGCATCAATCTGCATTTAAACCTCAAACCAAATTTTTAGATCGATTTTTCGTCAATTTTTCTGATGGAACCCCTGGGGAAGGTTTGGGAATACATGGATACCGCCCATATGAATCCCTAGGATGTCCATATCTTGGCCAATATTCATCCGATCATTGAGAGAGATACCTTAAAAGATTTGTCATTTGATTCTGCATCAATCTGCATTTAAACCTTAAACCAAATTTTTTGATTAATTTTTGTCCAATTTTCCAATGGGGAACCCCTATGAAAGATTGGGAATACATGGATACGGCTCATATGGCTCCCTAGGATGTCCATATCTTGGCCAATGAGAGGGATGATACCTAAGGATACCTTAAAAGATTTGTAATTCGATTCTGCATCAATCTGTATTTAAACCTCAAACCAAATTGATTTTTTGTCCATTTTTCCAATGGAACTCCTGGGGACGAATGGAGCAAACCTGAGTACAGCCCATGTGGCACCCTAGGATGTTCAAAAATTTGTAATTGATTTATATGTAAATCTCTGATTTTAGTAACTATTTATACTGTTGCCTGATTCATGATTACCTGCGAAAACTATTGAATGTCGGTAATGAAGTGCTCGAAAGTCCTCGAAATCGCAAGGATTCCTTTTTCATACTTAATTTAAGCGGGTATTTCAGAGCGAGGGAGTGTATGCTGCATGTGGCATTCAAATTTATTCAAAACAATTTTGTACAAATCGCAAAAAACTAATTCGAGGCACGTACGCCTGGTACAACACGCGTTTCCCAATAAAAAGCAACGTTCGCCTCTCATTTTTCGAAACGCTGTTACAGGGCCAGTAAATTTCATATAGGAGTTGGCAGTGGGTGGGTGTTTGGTTTATAGTTTCTGTTTAGTTTTTGCCAACGATTCACAATAGTCGGTCGAGTTCTATGCAAAACTTAACGAGAGTATATTCTCTGCTGCCCAGCAAATTATATCGGTTTTGCCACATCATTGGTGTTTGCCCATTTGTGGGTGTTTTTGAGCTGGTTTTTGCGAATATTTCAATTTGTTGATGTGCTTTGTTCCAAGTCAGTGTATTGGCTGCGGGCACTTTGTTGTAATTATGTTTAATTTTATTACCCACCCTAGGGCCCCTCCTCTGATAACAAGATATATGTATTTTATGGCGATTATTTGCGCTTTTCGATTGGGATTCCGGTTTGTTAATTTCCGATGGTCTTATATTTTTGTTTAGTAATTTAATATTTTTGTTCTTAGTTTCTATTAAGAGCAATTATGTTATTCCATCAGTACGCCAGAAAATGTTTTTGTTAAATATCGCTGATTTTTAATTAAATTATAAGCCTACTGCATGATGAGTAATGAATTGGATGCCTAAAAAAGTGGAAGGAGTTAGATTGCCCACAGTGGCACTGCCAATTGATACATGTGTACATGTGGGATCTATTGGAGAAATGTGGGAATCTGGTAGTGGAATTCAAAAACCCAAAAGCTCATGCCTGGTTCGTACGGTCCACTGGCCAGAGTTTCCAAACAACGCCAACATTTTTCTCGTACTCTTTCATTTTTTGGGCCTCTGCAGTAATTGAAGCAATAGAGCTGCCACTCCCACTGCCCTCCCCCAATGGGAAGCGCTATCAATATTGGGCAACGAACACTTTTTAAATGCCGCCAACAGATGCAGATAGCCATGTGTGTGGTGTGTTTGTGAGCTCGTTCGAGGGCAGATACATGGCTGGCATTCTTTCTGTTTATCAATTTCCCCGGGAAACTGGTAGGCCTATCTAAACGACAGACCGCAGTCGAGAAATTCGCTGTCAAGTTGTCTCTGCGGCCTACAATTCAATACTGCCAAATTGAAAATCGATGCGATACCGCCGCGATTCCCACAGATCCCGCAGATTGCAAACTGAACTGGACCGAAACTTATTTCCACCAATTAGCATGACAGGCGCAGAACAGAATCCCGTCCTTACTTCATTAGCGGCCAAAGGCGGAATATTTTTGTTTTCTAGGCTTGTTTTCGATAACAATGAATAAATTCGAGGCTCAAAATACACAAATAAGAAGCGCGTTTAAAAGCTTTTGCATTAAATATGCATGAGAGTTGGCATAATTAAATTATGCAAAGGCTGCGGCCGCGTGCCAAAATTAGTAATGTTCTAATTTACCATCTGGCAAGAGTTCAATAGGCGGAGAATCCCAGAACACTCTGAGAAAACAGCTATTATTGTTAATATATTTATAAATGTACGGCCCTTTTTGGGCTTTTCTACAGGTCTTTCAAATATTGCTCTGTTAAGGTATAATAGTCCGAAACTGCCTCCTAAACTAAGGCGTTTTCCACTTTGCATCACTTCCACCACTTAAAGTGGACCCAAGAAAAAACTCAAAAAACAGGGCCAAGCCCAAAGAAAAAAGTGGGTGAGCACAGGAATTATGACTTTCATAAAGGCAATGCGCCAAAGAGCCCGGTGCGGAGCATCGTAAGTCAAAGGACCTGACATCAATTCCGAGCTGCATGAATGAATGCACTAATAGCACTCGAAAGTGCCATGGGGAAATCCCGACTTGGCAGCCACTTAAACGAAATTGAAGAAAACTCAAATTACACGCGACACTTCAAAAATTTATGCCCGAAACTTGGCTCAATAATTTCTGTTGCCCACGTCTTCTCGGGACTCTGAGCTCCCAGGGAGAGTTGGAAATTAAATTGCCAAAAAGCAGAGGCGAAGCGAAATCATTTTATAGAGATAGCCTTGCTAATCTATTGTTTGCCCAATCCGGCACATTTGTCAGTTGTCTCCACTGCCAGTGCAACTCCATTCGCAGCTTCATAGCTGGGGAAAGGCATTTGACAAGAAACCGAATGAAAATAAACAGAAGCCAAATGACTACACTGGGAGAAATGCATCTAAAAGTGAACAGATGAAGACTTTTCTCAAGAAACTTAAATTATCATAACTGATATCTAAAAAAAGGAGTGAAACTATTCAGATAGCATTTATGCATCACGTAAACAACTAAATAATTTATTTAAAGTGCATGAAATATAATAGAAGGATAGGAATGGGGAGGCAAATGTTTCCAAATAAAATGGTTGCAATGTGCCGGAAGTAAGCCAACTCGACTTCGTCTCTGACTGTGACTCCGAGGGAACTCACTCCGTCCGGGAAGCGTCGAGCTCTCCGGGGAAATGCATTAAAGAAAGCACTGCTCCAAGATGTGCTATCTAATCTGAACGTGAACTGTCTGTTGCTGGTGTATTTGTATGCAATTTGCGTATCGTCGACGTCTTTTGTTTCGCTTTGCACTTTCAGCTCCTTGGCTGACACTATTTTTGCACTCTGAATGCATAATTCGCATAATCCTATCAAATGATAAGCAGGAAAATCGGAGAGACAGAACAAAATGCTGGCACCTTTTTATTTACACATAAAAATGTTAAACTGAAGATTGCTTATGAAGGATGATGAATTTAATATTAAATTAAAGTCTTGCAATGGCTCTAAGGCGCATTAGCTCTAAAGCGCATTAAGTTGGTGGAATTAAGCCATTTCTATTTTTTAGTCTCCAATTCGGTTTAATTTCCCCCAGTTTTAAAGCAAACTGTATTCGCTTAAAGCCGCCCAAGCACACTGCAAATGGATCTAATTTAAAATCAATTGCGAACAATAGCCGGATTTCACCACAAAACACTCCCGCCCCCACACTTTCCTTCCACTAAATTGGTTAACCATTGTTTGGGCCATGTTCTGTGCCTTCTGGGCCTGGGGAAACATCTCAACATCTATAGCCAAATGGGTGACGGACGGGGGAGGGGAATGATTATGACTGACATAACACCGGAAAAGCCGGAAAACAGGCAAGAGTCTTGCTCTCTTTGTTTATGTAAAAACAATTTCTGGTGCAGGACCCCGGGGCCCTGAAGTGACGAAATATCAGAGCCCAAAAACGGGTTGTCAGGCCAAGGGAAGGACAACTCGTTTCACTGTCAGGGGGCAGATCTAATGAGAGAGCTGGTGGGGGGCTTTGGGTGTCGGGTCATTGAAATGGAGCCCATTCAACTGTCGCTTGCGTGAGCTGGGCACTGAAAACAAATCTCTCTATAAAGCGAATATCTTAGCGGACATAGACGCTTTAACTATTGTTGGTTGTCCCATTTTCCCAGTGTACCTGCTACTGCTGCTGATAGACACTCGGGATGAGCTTCAAATCGAGCGTGAATTCTTTTTTGGCTCTTGCCTGTTGGCGGAGCTCGAAACAAAGCGAGCGAAAATGTCAGATAAATTTTTCAAGGGGCGTATACTCGATATCCCCCACAGCTCTCGGCTGGCAGTCATTCAAACTTCAACAGCAGATCCACTGTCAAGCACTATATACTTATGTTCAAAGATATATATGTGGGGGGTCCTTAATTAAGACGCCTGCACAAAACAAGTGTTGATGCATGCAATTAGACGTAGTTACAATTATGCAAACATCACAAAAGGCATTTCTCAGCTGCAAATAGCAGTTACAATAAAATATGCAATTATTTTGGGAAATACTCGACTGAGAATGTGCAATATAATTGTAGCCATAATTGTGTTCCTGGCAATGCTAAATATGCTGAGAAAACACCACAAAACATGCCAAAAATCTCCGGTGTAAGGCCCTGTATTCTACACACAAATCTCATGCTGCCTCATGTCTCCAGCGTGTTGCTTTTAATTATATTTTATGGAAATGTGCTAACAATTCTAACAAGTCACCTGGACAAAAGCACACAAATATGTTCTAAACTATTTTTTGTACAATTTCACATGAGCAGGTGTTGGTTTGACCAACTCGTTGCCAAATGCAAATTGCCAACATGAAACCTGACACGTATTTCGATATGACTCCCCAATGGCTTTCCCCAAAAACCAATATTTCTTTGCCTTCTCTTCGGTCCAATGGTGGTTCTCTATATTCTCCGCCTGTCAATCTAACAAGGGGCTTAGTTTTTGTATTCATGAGAGGTCAAATTGTTATTATTAGGCATATAAAAGGTTTGTCCAGAAATCCTTCGATTTACTTCACAGGCTAAACCAAATTTGAGACTGGCTTCATTTCTAGGCCACTAGGACGAGAAATGTTTTAATAGAATAAATGAATATTTATGTAGGGGTAAATGAAGTTATTTTTCCAATGGCCAAAACCAAACTTGACGCTCCACCTGATTTTCCCAAAAAACATGCTCTGGTTGTTGGCAACATTTTTTGTGCCAAAAGTTTTTCGATTTTCCGAATCGCACAGATTGCACATTTCATTTACCTTTTGCGGCTTGCTGTTGGGAGTTGAAGCCAAAAAACATTTTGTTATTTAGTTTGGAATGCATGGCTGTAAATGGAATTGCAAAATATTTGCATTTCATGACTTTCGTATAAAAAAGTATGGTTGTAGTCAGGTATGACGAAAGAGATTTTTGTTAATTGCAATTAATTCAAATAGTTCTAATACAAGCTATGGAGTTATAGGTGACATTTCCTCCCTGACTTCTTAACAATTGATCGAAAAGCGCAAAGGATCGAACTCGAAGTAGGGAAAGTTTTTAAGAATCTTTCAAAGAAAAGCCAAGAATTCTCAGAACTTTTCTTCGGAGCCTGGAGTGCGTGACATGATGCAAAAAGTTGTGACAGTTGCCTGGGCTGCCACCGAATACCGTTAACGCCTCGACACTTTTGTCAAACGCAAACTGTCAGATAACGATGACGATGCCAATGATGGTGATGCCTTTTTCGGCGACACGGTGCGTGGCTGTTTAAAACGCTGTTTACGACTATCTGTGGGTGGCTGGAGTGACTGGAGTGGCAGGAGTGAGTGTGTTAAATTGGATTCGAGTGACAATTGACAACGGGGGCGAAAAGTTTCGAGGCCCCCGAATCCCCGAATCCCAGGCCCTCGAAAGTTGTCAATCAGAGGGCAAACTTCAGAGCCTCCTCCACGGCTCCGCTGCTCCGCGCTTCTGCGAGCACTACAACAACATAATCAACACAGAGGAGTCGGGCTGAGCAGATTCTGTTGACAGTAGCGATAATGATGTCAAGCGTGTTGTACTTAACAAACGCCACTTAAACGTAACGTATCTGGGGCACCACATGCCACCACCGATTAACACCCGATTCGATTTCGACTCGACTCGATCCAAGGGGAAATTGAGAGCGACCTTTTGCCCGCCATCGATGCTGAAAATTGCAATTTAAACGACACTTTTTCAGTGCCGAGTCACCGGGCTATGATTTATTATTTTTAACCTGTTGACTATTTTTGTTTGTCCTCCATTGTTGCGTTGCGAGTTGAGTCATCTGTTATGTGTGTTGATGGAAACACGAATTAAAGGATGTAATTGAATAGTATTACGGGTGAAGGATTTATACTAAAAGTTGGATAACTTTCCTATTTTCTGTGCCACAAACTACAAATTGTTAGAAGTTGCTTAAATCATATTTTTCTACTTCTCTGCACTCACTTAGCAAGTCAAGTTCTGGGGAACTTTATAGAGCTGTTCGCCTTTTGCCCCGGAAAAGGTGAATAAAATCTCAGCAAATACATTCATGGATGGCATAAACACAAAAAGAATCCAAAGAAAACAAAATAACACGAACAAAGTGATAAACATTTGGCAGACATTATCAAACAGATGGTGCCACTCGAAGCGCAAAAATATAAAGAACCCAGCCCCAAAGTGAAGACGTGCCTGTCGAGTCCCCGATGATTACCTGAACCTGAAACGAAATAAAACAGACCGAGTCCAAGACACCAAAGACCTGACAGCATAAAAAGCCAAGTCAAAAGTATGCCAAGAACCCAGAATTGGTAGCATATGTGGCTGAAAGCACCCGGCCATTTATTGACACAAGATTGTCAAAAGCTACCTGAACGGCGCCAGGACAGAGTTTGGGAACACGTTCGCTTCTCGAGGCCCCAAACCGACATCAATTCAATTAAAATGGAGCACTTAATTTTATGCCAAGTTCGCCGCACTCAAAACTCAACCCTCGGTGGCGGGTCGATGGCAAATCAAAATGGAAACCCAGGAACAGCTTGTTCGCTCTGCGACGGGATGTCCTGATGTCCTGAAGTGCCGGTGTCTTGGTGTCCCGGTATCCTCGAGGAGTTGGCGCGAGCTTGTGCTGTGCATGCGATATGAGTCAATAATATTGTAACAGCTGTCTGTATTCTCCCCGCCACGCAACTGCTGCCAATTTCAAATGGAAATTTAAAGTTACCCTGGGCAGGGCAGGTGGATCCGGGGTTGAAGACTATGCAAAATGGCTGATAATCAAAACTACCATTTACCATTTAACAGTTGATTCTGTGGCCAGAGAATGCATCGCCAGAGAACTTTCTATTAGAAGCTTCCACTCTTTAAAATGCCTGAGGGAGAATTGTTAGTTTCGAATTAAAAGTTTCGCAAAAAACGTGTTTATATATACTTATTTTTGGCTTATACTTAATAAAATAATATGCTTTTAATGATGTTATGAAATAATCATTTAAACACAGCCATCATTGCGTATACTTAATTTTTATTTAAAAGCCAAACACATTCCACTTATCAAAAAAACCCTTTGCATCACTTTATTATTTATCTCGTGTGCTGTGTGTTCAGTAATCAGGGAAAAAATGAGCATGTAAATAGGTTTATTAAATACTTTAATTATTTTCGCATTTGCAACCAAACTCTCGCTTCGGTTTCCTGTGTCTGCTGGCAAACACCAAAAACCAAATGCCATTTTGTGGCACATACACCCAGATAAAGCCGGAGGGAGAGTCGGAAGCATTTGGATAGTATATGAAAAAACCATTTAACTTTGTGCACTCGCACACATAAAGCATAGACAAACACTCGCACATTGGCACTTGAACAAACAGAGCCAGACACAGCTCGCTTGACAAAATGCGAATTCGTGCCTTGGCCGCCAGCAATTTGTTGGCGTGGCACTACAAAGGGGTATATGCCACAATTGAACATAGTTGGATGCACTCGAACCTAACCTAGATAGCGTGAATTAATCACCCAATCTGGTCCATTTTTCACAATAATCTGATTCATTGGGCTTGGCTAATTGCAAAATTATTCAGATTAAAGCGGAGAGTGATTTATAAATAGTAACAGAGTTAATAAGAGCATTTCAAATTCGCTGCAATTATATTTTGGCACTCCCTGTTGCAATCTCTCCCCGTTTCCGTATCGTCTTTGCCACTTTTCTGGCTCTTCCTTCAGCTTCCGAACTGCGGCTGCCGTCCGTGGCGTCTTGCAGTGTCACCTCAACCGCTTGGCCAGATGAGGAGGACTCTGTGAAAAATTCGTAGTTTCGCACAGCAATTATACGCTAAAAGAATCCCGCTTAAGATGGCAACGAGCTACGGCAAGACAGGACAATTTGTTTTGTGTGTGCGTGTGCACATTTGCAGGATAAAGGAGATAGGGGCGGATGGCGAGCGTTTCCTTTTAATTGGCTCTAATTAAAATTAAAAGCTGCACGAAATTGAATATGAGCCGAAGTCGCTCCCTGCCCTCTGCCCTCTGCCGCCCCCCCTGATTTAGCCGTCTAGCGGGGAAGCTGTTATTACTTGGCTGCTGATGTGGCAGTATTTTCGCTCAACTTCCACTTGGCCGAAAGCATTTCGTAATTATTGCTGTTGCTGCTGCCGCTGTACTTGTATTTTTAATTGCTGTGTGTTGTGGCGTCCGTAAAGTTTTGTCGCTAATTTGTTGCGCCATTTGCACGCTATGTGGCACAGTGGCAGAAATTCCCACCGCGGAAATGAACTCTCAGACCTCCATACACCCGCAATAAAATCTGTCCGCGTTTAGTGCCAAGAAATTGAATCGAATTGACGGCGGTCATGTGCATAAAAGTTGACTTTAGCCTGCTCTTTCACGGCCACACCCCGAAAAAGTTCAGAATACAAGTTTAATGACTTGGTCGGACTTATCGCCGCTGCCAGAGGCCATCGGGTTTTCAGCCAAACAACCGCAGTCGAGACATGCGATTGTGGACGCCAGTGAAAGTGGCTCGGATAGTTGGCAGAGGAAGTGGGCCATAGATAGGCCTGGCAGAGGCGAAAATGTGCCAAGTGTTTAGGGCAATCAAGAATGGGAAAATCTCAACAAGAGTCTCAACTTTATTAGAAATGTATATTGAAAAGGTTTTCATGAAATGGCTTCAAACTCTGTTTTGACTTTAAAGTTTAAACGAACCGGAAGCAACTACACTTTTCGAATGTAATTTCCCTTTTCATTTTCACCTGTCAACTGGCATCAGCAAACAATGCCAGTACATGTTTGCAAATTAGAATTTACAATTATTTTCCAGTATCTTCTGCAGTGGGATAAAATAAAGGCAGACCGTTGGGATTTTATTTAATTTTAGGAATTATTTAGCTTTTAATCAGAATCCATCTAGACGTCTGCAACCTGCGGCTGTTTGCTTTATTAAAAACGAGTGTAAGGATAACACAAATGAAAAGTTGAGCATACGCAGAGTTGGACGGGGTCGCCCGGTGGGCAACTTTAAGCTTAAGCTGTTTATATTGTTTTTCAATTTCCAGCACACACAACACACAAAAAAGGGTCAGACAATGGCGAAGTTTAAAACAACGAGTGTATTGTCAATGCCAATCAGAATGTCAAAGTGCAGGTTCTAAACCAGGAGGCAAAAAGAGGACTGCTCGACTGCGAGCGAAATGAAAAAAGCTAACCAAGCAGCAAATGCGGCAAATAGGATTAAAGCCAATCTCTTATACGGCACTCGCAGTCAGGGGATATAGGTATTAACAAATATGTAAGCTCCGGTACAGGAGCAGGAGCAGGAGCAGGCGGAAGGCGGCAGGAGGCAGGCGCAAAAAAGGTGTGCGACCCAACGGAGAGAGACGGATGGACGACTGGGGAAAGAGACGGGGCGAAACAGTCAAACGTATGTTGTAGATCTGCCAGGAATTTACACTTAACGAAGCATGAAGCGGAGTCGGAGCGGAGCAGGGACAGCAACAAAGCAAAGCAAAGCAGGACGGAGCAGAGCAGAAGCCTCGCCAGATAAAGGAATTCAATCGAAGCTACCAAAGTTGACAGCGCCGAGCGTCGCAAATATTCAGGAAAAGAGTGGCTGGGCTGGGGGTAGCACGGAAAACCTAAACCCAATCGTAGACCAAAGTGCAAATATTGCCCGGGAAACGCTTTGCTGTTTGATTTTCACAGCCATGAGATTATCATCAGAAAACCATTAGAATTTTTATTGAATTCCGCACGCATAGAACGCCTACTCTACCGCACAGATATCTTCTCCTTTCGTAAGACCAAAAAGAAACGATACGGCACAGGCTGTCACCATTACAGGATAGCGATGGGCAGCATTATAGTTGCAATCCTTGATCCTTTCTTTTACTGGGATGTCGTTTTTTGCCACTTTAATATCTCATATTGCTTCTTACAGTCTTTGGGACAACCCCTGCTTATTATATTCTTCAAGGATAAGCCGCGAAATAATTCCATTAACCTGATTATCTTCAATCGGGACAAGGACATCCGCTCACGCACCCATCGCTATGGTAAATGTATACAAGCCAGGCCAACGCTTTCCATTTCCTTTCACCAATATTGACACACGCCAGGCAACAAACAGCCAGCCACCAAGCCGCATTGAATTATGTGCCTCGGGCTCAGGGAATGAAGTCAGACAGTTGGAGCAGGATGAGCAGGAGGGGAAGGACGGGCGGAGATGCGGGAGCAGGACATTCCAAAGGATCCAACACTTTCACGCGCGTTTTCGTTAATCATTTGGGATTAGTGCCGAAAACAAACTTCCGCCCCGGCCACAGTATTGTTATTGGATTTGAATTGACTTTTGTGCCGGGCATTTCAATTAAATCCACATAGGGAGCTGGGCTTCGTCTGGCTGTCAGACACCGTCTGGTTAATCTTTTATAATTAAACTGATTTAGCCCGGTCCGCTCCGGTCCGGTTCGGTACGGCCCGGGGTAAGAGGGTCAGCATTGGTCGGACCTTTGACTTGTTAGCATAATTACGCATTAATATCGTACATTCTCATTCCCAGACTAATGCGAATAGATAGTCCACGTGGACACTTGCGCAATTTACTGTGCTTACATTTAAACCTAATTGAAATTTAGTTGTCCTCTGCCAGAGGATACCACCATCTCCGTTGGTATGTTCATTCTATTTAAATGAACCCGCAAATGCACTTGTGCCGCAATCGAGCTTATTGTGTGTCTCAATCCGGAATTGTGTCATTGATTAATTGCATTTTGTGTGGGTTGCAATCAGCAGAGGGATAGAAATTGGATATTGATAAGGAAACTATATTATATAGTGGGCTATTGTGGGTAGTACCACTTCGGACTGTCTTCATTAGCTTCCAGAAATCATATTAAATGGGTAGCTCTTAAAGTAGCTCCTGCGAATGAGAAATCATGTGTTAATAAACAAACTGAAGCTGTGTTGACAACTTTTGATGATTTAATTTATTAAAAGTCCTCGCCCGACACGTCTCTTTAACTTGTCATAATTTCTGTGGCGAAAATATTTCTTGCAGCTAATGCCACAATGCAAATTTCAATTACTTTTCTCAGAGCTAAGACAGTGGACTGTGAGACAGGCAGACGACAACAATGACTTTTATGTGCTTAAAATTTATGGAACTTTTGCTTGGCAGAAGGAAGCCCGCCCTGTGTCCTCCGCTCCAAGCTTCAAGTTCATTGACATCCCGAAAGCCAACAGAGAAATGCAATAATTCTCCAAAATGCATGACTACACATTCAACATACAAGAAGCACACTCCGGAGTCGAACAACAACTACGAGGACTGGCTTTCAAAGAGCTCTCGAATTGGCAACAAAATTACCCAGACTAATTCAAGGGGCTTACCCCGAAAAAAGCAAAATGCAAAAAGGAAATGATAAAATTGCCAAAATGTAAGCAAAATATATATGCATAAAATTTAATCTAGTTCGAACCGGGGATAGAAAAAAATAAAATAAAACTCAGAGTGCCATGGAAGCGGCACGCTTCAATAGAGCTTTCTCTGTTGCTTTTTCTCCGGCCCGGAAAATTTATTATCATACCGATATGCGTAATAACTTGGCAATAAAAATAAATCTCAGGCCAATGCTATAAATATAAAAACATCAGCACAAATGCCTTATAAATAATAATGCGTACGACAGAAATGTTTGGTTTTCAAATTCCTTTCCCAGGCACATTGGAGGTCCTGGGAGGACTCGACACCCTCGAAGTAAAAGTTAAAATAAACAAAAAGCTAAAAAAAATATTAGAAATAAAAGAGCGAGCAATCATCATGGACCGATGCCCAGGCCCATGTTTATTGAGCGAGAATCTCCAATTGAAGGCACAGAAATTTGCCGCTAATATGAATATTGTCGTGAAACGGAAATGAACAAATGTTTTGACTACCCAGCCCAGTCCATACCCACACCCACACCCACTCACCTCGTCGTCCTGCGCCCTCCGCAAGCCATCAGCAATGAAGCATGCGAGATTTCATAAGAAAAGCGGTATAAAAAATGAAATGCCAAGGAAATGCCAAGACGGAGCAGGACGATGGGGAAAATCGCATAGCGAATGGCGGGGTAAATGTATTTCTTGTTGATTGCCTTGGCTGACTCTCTCTTTTCGCTTTTACGCTAGGATATTGATAGCCCTGATCAGGGACGATGGCGAGGACTAGAGGGGGGCGTGGCATTGGCATTGGCAGGACCCAGGGCAGCGGAACTTCAATTTCATTTGATGCAGAAAAATTGCTGGCAATACGTAAGTGCTCAATGGTAAATGAAATAAATAAACGCTTCGATGCGTATTTTTGGATGCTCCAGAATCCAGAATCGAGAATAGAGCTTGGGAAAGACATATTTCTCATTTTTCCCCATCTCGATTATGCCCTGGGCTTTTGTTTTCATTTCGGCAATTTGTGAGAAAGATTGAAAAATTCATTCGCTACGAGAATACGCAAATTATTGATGGCCAGTTGGCGAGGTTAAGTGAAAACACAGCCCTTCGATCATTGGGATTACAGTGTGCATTTTGGCATATCGGTTACAAATTGAAAAACCCCCGACAGAGCAAACAGATATGCCAGTCGTAACTAGCTAAACAAGATTCATTTAACTTGAGGTAAACAATTCTAATAGCAGCAGACGCACATCAGTTGTGTTTATAATATAATGCACAATTTTTGGCCCATAACTAAGCTGTCAGGCCAGGGATGCACCTACAGCAGAAACAACAAGGACCTTTCCAGACGCAAACACATGTCATCGCACGCACAGATTGAACAGATTTAACAAGCGACGACATAATGCCCGGACTCCAAAGACTCCCCCAGCTCCACCGGATCTCCATCTGCACATTTACAAAATATACACAAGTAAATATACATACAAGCAAAATATTGTTTGCTCAGCTAGTGTTTAGAAAAGGGAATAAACATACGAGTTTGTGTGTGTCTTCTCGTCGCATGTGCTGTTGAGCTCTTGAGAAATTAATTTTAAGTGGAAACATTATCCTCAGAATGCCAGGATAGAGCGGCTGGGCGGAGGGGCGACTGGGTGAGCAAACAAATATTCAAAATACGGGCACAGAAGTCTTAAGTCCCCGGCCGACAGCTGTGGACCCTGATAAGCCCCCGACATCAAGATGACGTGACTGGCATTATCCCAATATATGTGGGATATGGCCGGAGACAAACAGGATGTCGGGAGGATGTGGCAGGTGAGACTTGAACTGCTGAAGGCCATAATTGAAATGTATTTCAACAATTATTAAGCAGAAGCTTAATTGAAGTATGTGGTCGGTCAGCAACCTGTTTATTTTTCTTACTGCCCATCACATTAATTAGGCTCTCGAAACATACTACCTTCTGTAGTGTTTATTTTTTTTCGACACTAAATCCGAGTCATTTGTCAAGCCATACATACATCCGCACTTCATTTAATGCATATATATTTGATGTGGCCCCAAAGGTGTTTATTATTAGCGACACGGGAATAATGGGCGTATGAGTAATTTCCTGCCGCATTCCTCCTCATTACTCATACGCCGCGTAGGCCGGCAAGCACTTTGGCATCTTAAGAGGCCACTAAAAGGCAAAAGTCATAAAAGCAAAAAAGAATCAGAAAATATATACGTTATACGCATAAAGCAAGCACAAAATAAGGAAAAGCGAATCGCGGGTCGAGGAAATACATAAGTGAAAATGCTGCCGAGTGCCAGACAAATGAAATAAACTACAGGCAACACGGCGTAAAAGGTGCAACTGGAGGGGGTGCACCGGGAGGGGCGGCCAAGAGGCGCGGCTTGGCTGAGTGGGTGGGCTAAGTAAAGCAACAATTATGCCTAAGAGGCTGACAGTCGACGGTCCACAGTCGTCGGCTTTAATAACACTTGAACGTCAAAAAAAATAAATGTAAACCGGCAAAGAGAGTGTGCCGACTCCACGAAGTCAGTGACGGATTGTTGCTAATTTATATATACGTATATTTGTGTTTTTTCGCAGCTTTCTACATATATGTATGTGTGTATGTCTGGCACTCGAACTGTGTCCTTTGCCAGGCAGTCGCACTTTTTGTACTTTGTGGCAATTTTTGAGGCGTGAAAAAAAAGGAAGGAGCGAAAATAAACACTCGTCGGGGAAAATGAAACAATTTCAAACTGTGAAAACTTAGTTTTTCTTTTATAATTTGATGTATTTCTTTCATTGTGGTTTTTTTAAGCATTCAAGTGGAGTAAAAACAGCACAACTGCAAGTTTATTATGACTTAACTTTCATTTATAAACTATTAAGGCCTTTGGCTTCAGAATAAGAGGAAATGGTCAACCATTTATACAAGACCTTATCCTAAATACCGACACGCCCCATCGTATCCCCCCATGTATAACCTATCCAGAAATCCTCGCTAATCCTGTCTGCTTCAACGAGCTGAGGGATCCTTCCATTTGAGATGCTTGTTTTCCAGCAGCGCGCCTTGGGGAAATTAGTTTTGTGCGGTTTGCTTTGCCACGCCCCATTTCTATTATGGATTTTACTACTTCCTACCAACACCCTCGCACGCGCCCAGTCATAAACTTCATTTCCGCTTCCTGCCTGTGTGTTTTTTGCGTTAAGTTTTATTTTATGGAAATTTCTCACCATTTATTTACCGCAAGTGCGAAGTGAAATACTTTTCTCTCATACTCTACGACTCTATCTTTTTCATAACCCTACGAAGCAATAGAAACTAAAAACCATCAGATATTGTATTAAACATTACTCTTCTACTCCACTTATTGATTTAAATTTCCGCTTATTCATCATCTGTGGAGAACCAAGAGGGAATCGAGTGGAATATACATTTATTTTATTTCAAACTCATTTTCAAAGTTTTTTTGGGACAGTTTATTATTGGAAAAACATCCGCACAGACCCAAAATACATCCATCTATGGAATAAAAATGTTTGTGAAGTCGCCATAGGATGCTCATTTCTTTGCACAGCCACCACAAGCTCACAAAAAGAAGTTCCTCGAAGGAGGAAAATTTGAGGAATTTTCTATGAAATATTTTCCAGCATTTGTTGCTGCACTCGGCCACCAACTGTCGCATGGCTGGGTACAAACAACACAGGCGAAAAGACTGAAACTGAGGAAAATATTTGAAAACACGTAGCAAACATCAAACAAATTGCGGCGGAATCCTTTTAGCTAAGCTTCTTTCAGCGGCAACAGCCACGACAAACTGGAGCTTCTGCTGGAGCTTCCGGTTTGCTTTTTCGTTATGGCAGGACTTCCGTTCTGCAGCTCCTCTTCAAAAATTAATTCAAGCAGAAAAAGTGGCGCGTTGATAGCTTTAGAGTCACCAACCAACCAAGCAGCCAGCCAGCCAGCTAGACAGACAGACACACTAGCCGTCTTAACGATTTTTATTTACCCAATCCTCGGCATGCCACACGCAGTCAGTATCCTTGTTTTTTCGCCAAAGTCAAAGCTATTCAGCCAGCCATTCAGCAGTTGCCAAAACTCCCCAGTATCCCCTGTGTGCACTAAAAAAGGACACACGCTGTGAGAGACAGACCTTGTCTCAGTCGTCTGGCCTGTGCACACATGTGTCCTGGGAGGTCAAGACTACAGCAAAGTTCAATGTTTTTAAATTGAACACGAGAGCCACTCGCAAGAAGCAACTCATTAAGTAAGAGACATTTTTACAAAGAAAAACATATTGAAAAACATCTTGAGGAACTTTCATAATTCTGCATGTGAAAGTGCCTTCAAGTGTCCTTAAAAAGGGAAACTTTGGACAGTATTGAATGGAGAGATTTAATTGAGAGCCTCTTTCCAATTAAGCCATAAATTGAACTCCGGATAAAGAATTCATAACCACAACGAATAGAATCATTCCGGTGACCCGCAAAAAATTCAAAGGAGATTGGGAGGGAAAACACAGAGAAAAGGATACTGTGTCCCCCGGTCAATATATGCTCATGTGTGGGAGAGGTAACATTGTCCTGGAATGAGTTTGAATGCCAGCCTCTTCTGTATCCTTGCCAATAAGTCAGAATGCCAGAGCAGGAGCCGGTCGCAAAAAAATTAAAATGTTTTATCTGCCGCTGAGCGTCATTTACATAAAACCGATTTCTGGCAAGGTCCTGGCGCATCAAAAATAAAATGTAAAAAAGGATGCGGTGGAAAAAACTTGAGCCGAAAACTAAAGCAAATAAAAAACTTGCCAGGCAGGGAAATGTTGAAAATTTTAAATTAACTTTATGATGGCTGGGGCACTCGACTGAACAAGCACATATGACAAGCAGCTTAAGCGCTTACTCGTGCCCCTGCCCCTACTCGTCCTTCCACTCTCTGTCATTCTTCGTCTCGCTCTGGCAGTCGTGATGTTGCCACTTAATTAAGGACATTGCTCCCTTGGCCCGAGGCATGCAAATGAAGAGCGAGGCAGGACGAAAAAAATATCATTTTCTATTAGCAAGCAAACAATTTTAACGCCGCAGCGTAATAAAATTGCCTCCATCGAGCGGATAGATAAAGGGGCAGGCTGGGCAGGGGCAGGAGCCGTGGGTGGTGGGCGGTGGTGTGGCAAGTTGGTGGTAAAGTAGCGGCATCCCACTCACTTATCAAGGCTGATAAAAAGCAATAACGGAAAAATACTTGCGCCACCCACAGAAGCTGCAACACAATCGGGGGTAAGTAAAATCAGGCTAAAATGGGCAAGCCAAAGTGAATTTTTCGTGCACACACCCATACACACCAGGACACACACACACTCACTCTGTTGCCCCACAACGTTTAGTATGGAAATTAAATTTGCATAAATAAACGTCGACATGGGAAAGCGACAACGACAGCAGCAGGCAAGAGCAGAGCGAGAGCTCCTAGGAGCCAGGACAATGACAGGACAACAGCCATGGCTGCCATCTGAATAGTGCGAGATATGGGGGAGCTGCCCCTCCACCCCTTTCTTCCTCCCTCTCGAACAAAACCAAACCAAAGAAATCTCAAATATGTGCTCGAGTTGTGCATAAACAAAATTAAATATATAACAGAGGAGACCATGCTCCTCAGCCCCCTAACAAAGGGGAAACCGCAGCGCCAAGAAACAAAATCAAAATAAACACAAACCGAATAAAATAAAATCGAGAAAGATAGTGTGTTTCAAAAGGCGTAAGAGGAAAGTAAAATGTAGCCATTGCTGGCCGCAAAAATGCTCGTTCGAGGGGAAAACAAAGTGCATTTGCAATTTGAACCCAATACGAGTGGGAATAGAGGATCAGGGACGAATCAAAGAGTTTCATATGGAGAAAGGAGCTGCTTGAAAGGACTTAGACATGCGTTTTCCGGACAGCAATAAAGGCATCAATGACTTCACCCACCAGGAAACCTGTATCCTAAGCATTTCTGAAATATAATAAAGGCCACTGCGCAATGAATCGGAAGCGAACGCAACTATGTACATACATATATTGAGAGAACCAATTTGAAATCGCAGCTGTGTTTATCTATCTTTCTCCTGCTGTTGATTCAGCTTACCTACTAAATATTCATAGGCTGAAAAGCTTGTAATTGTAATTAGCCCACCGTCTGGAAGATGGTAATTCTTTGCCCCATTCAGGCGTGAATCAGGACGAGTAACTGGCTTAATTAATATGCAATAAACAAAAGGGGTTTTGGTGCTCCGACAAGCCCGGCACATGTGCTCTGCCGTATTCTCATTACGGGGCAGCCACCGGCAGCTCCTTGGGGGCTGTCATTAAGCCACTGCGTTTAGTTCATTATGACAGGCAAACAGAGACCACAGGACGGCAATACAGCGCTAATTTCGGGCGGCTTAAAGTCTTCATTATTTACAATGTCGCCAAAAAATTGAGCCGACGCCTGCCGCAAGGCCACAGCAAACATTACTCAAGCTTAATGTCCTGTGGCCCGGTAGCGTGTGGGGCAATGGTGGAAACGAAACAAGTTCGTTCGAGCTCTCCTGTGGCACACCTTGACATATTTCCGTGCCACCATGAGCCACCGGGGGTGGCAACAATAAATAAACTAAGCCAGCGCAAAGAAGCCGCAGAATCTACACAGAAATCTGCAAACAAATGACAAACAGGAGCAGCCAGAGACAACTAAACAACAAACCAAACAAAACCACTGGGCGACTGGGAGACTGGGCGAGCGGAAGGACCAAAAACACCGCACTGTCCTGTGCAATATTCCCTTTGGTCCGCAAAAAACAAAAAATAGAGAGAGAAAGTGTGAAACACAAAAGGGTAGAAATTTTGGCAATTTCTGGCCAACTGGCCAACACATTACTGGGACCAACTTTTACCATAATAGAGGCATGGTTCTGGCAATCGATTCCGCATAAAGCAAATTGCAAGTGCTTTTTTAAATTTAAATGTTTAGAAATTGGTGTAAATATTTTCAGATATTTTGCCTCTGAGTGTCTCTAAATAGAAATATATTTTATCTAACAAATCAAGGAACGCGTATCAGGGCATCAATATTGTTGTTTTTCCGAATTTGAATAACCCTATCGGCTTCAGGGCCGCCCAAATGATATTCATGTAAATGACTTTCCGAGGTGAGGGTCTGGACCCCTTTAGCCCTTGCTACTTGTAATTGCCACACAAGTATACAAAGGCACACCTGAGAGTGTCCGTGGGTTTATATTGTGTGTTGTGCGTGGTAGGTAGTATGTTGTATGTGGAGTGTGCGTTTAGCAAATATAACAAACATGCAACGCGTGTGTGTGTGGCATGCAAATAGCGCAACACAATTGCTTGGATTAGTGTCCACATCGGGGAAGCTGTTGTTGCCGTTCTACTTGGCCATAATTCGGCGCTTGTGTGTTGGTGTCCTGTGGGATTAGCCGAGGGTCTGGGACAGGTGTAATTTCAAGTTGCCCTGATTCGAATCGATTGGAAGCGAGCAACGAAACCACTTACGCTGCGAATCCAATTTCCTAGCCGAAAAGACTCAAAAGAACCTCGAACGATGCACGCAGTACTCATGGTTTATTCAGCAGCAAATGGAACGCTTTGAAAAGCCAGCGCATCAAAATTTCATCAAAATGTCTATATACGTCTATAGAAGTCACTCTTCCCAACATTAGCCCTTCGTCCTCTTGAATCCTGCGAGTTTGAATGAAAAGTGTTCGCATGCCAGATGAGTGGCAAATTGCCGACTCATTTATGAGTTTAATTAATAATCGAGTTTGGTCCCCAATAGCGTCATTCACCATACAATGTTTTTTCGTCATCATTTTCCATTTTAATTTTCAATTGTTTGCCTGCCAATTAGTGAGTGGGGAAAAAAGAATAGCCAGCCCCGCCAGAGCACAGGTACAGGAAATGGTTTTTAGACATGCAAGATTAATTGCCAATTATCAGATTCTAGGTTCAATTCGTTTAATGAAGTGAAAAGTGCAATTAACTCTTGTTTTTAAGCACGTGATGGAAGAATAGGTGGAAAAGTTTTCCGGAAATTGTTGGGTTGCGACGAAAAAGAGTATAATTTATGCACTTTGTGTATAATTCAACGCCTAATGTGGGTCAACCGAGTAGGGCAGAGACAGTTTTCAATTAAAATCAAATATTAAAAAGTTAAACAAGTTCAAGTGATGACTGCGAAACTACCATAATGTCAATCAAATTGCTGATGGGCCACATGTTGCCTTTGGAACACCAACATAGTTTCGAACATGAGTTTCCTGGGGAAATTTTCGAACTGAGGAAGCTCTGTTACTCTGCAGAAGGGGCTTCAACATTACTCGAATTTCTGGTAAATAGAATCCAACCCCTGAATCCCTGCGATCCACAGCCACTGTTACAGATTCATTTTTTCACCGCAAATGTCTCTCGGCGGTGACATGTTAATTTGGGGGAAACTTATTACAAGTTGAGTGCCGAGCATTAGAGGGGGAGCAAATGGAAATGGAATGGGTGTGGGTATGGGGAGTGAGGAAGAACAGCGTCTCTTTGATTTCCGCCAGGCTTCGAGCTTTAATTTTGGGCAAGAGGCTAATTCTCGGAAAATTGGATTCATCAAGATGAAGCCAACAAAGAATCAGCAGGGGGACCACAACCAGAATCCATTCAATTTTAAAGTGTAGCGAAAATTGGAAGTCAAGTTTCTATTTCAGGAGGGGGCAGAACGAGTCCCTTTAAACGCAGAAGAAAAACTTCAATAAATTTCAAATTAACGCACACACCGAACCGCCCGAAAAGAGACCTGGTCACAAGCTGCACAAAATCATTTTTACCATAAAATTTATTGCTTTCGGGTCTGGACTTTTTCCTCAAATATTTGTCACACACTCACTCACCCTCGCTTGCCGGGACGCCAGAGTCCCTGAAGATGGGTGAGGGCTGGGAAAAAAGTGTTTTATAAACCTTCAATTGCTGTCAATTTATTGACAACATGTCGCCGCAACTTCCTCCCCACTCAAAACCCCCGGGCGGAAAGCGAGTAGAAAGAACCGAAACCGAAGACAGGGAATTGGAGCCAAAGACAAAGGGCTATGACGGAAATTTGTTTGCCAGCCTCGGGCACAAAATATGACGAAGACGGTTTTGGCCTGCCTTTATACTTTTATATGTTCCATCGCTCCTGTTTTTGTTATTTTAGCATTTTTCCTCCTTTTTGTGTCCTCTCGACTGGGCCTGCCTGTGTGAGAAATGTGAACAATTTACAATAGAAATTGCTGTGTGTGCATTTGGCTGACTCGTCGTATACGCAATCAGCGCGCAATTGCTAAAAGCATCGGGACAACAACAAAAACCAGGTGCCGTCGTGCCCGTGGAATCTTTTGAAACCAGGTGATACCCAGATAGGGATCAATATGGGGATCATGCCTCGAATAAAGATTACTCTAAGAAAGGAATAAATATGGAGTGGTTATAAAGGGTAAGTTTTTGGTTTAACTTTTAAGTTTTTTGTTTATTATAGTGGTTTCCCTGGAAGAGCTATAGTTTGTCCTATAAAGTAATACATAAGGAACGATTATTTAAGCCACATATCTCAGCGAATATACCCTCGCTGATAGAGAATAAGAAAAAAACAAAACAAATGTTATATTTTACATTTCAATTGTTTTTTATGATTGCGCCCAAAGTGCACACGTACAGCGCTTGACAATTCTCGATGGTTGTCTCCGAATCCTCTTGTTGTTGTTATCAGGATGTTATTTTATTTGTTGTAGTCCTTGTTGCTGTTGTCAGTCGGTTGTCAATTTGGTTGGCGTGCGTGTAAATTGCACAGCAGCTGCTCGACTGACAGAGTGTGTGTGTGTGTTATCAGCATTTTCTTGATTTTTTGGGGCATCGCGCCAAAATTGAAAGTGAAAAATGCTCTTCAGGTGCTTAAGTGATGAAGTGCCAATTGCTGCCTCACAACGCCCCCTTTTGGGCCTCTGTCTGTGGCATGATTGCACGCCCGAGTACTCTTCGTCCGCTTCCATATTGATTTCCTGTAAATTATTATTTATTTCGATGTTTCCTGTTTGTTTCGCTGCCGAAATTTGCGTGCGTGCCATCCCCAGAAAGTAGGCAACAAAATTTTATGAGCCCTAGGATATGTGGAATAGACACGAAATGCAAGGAAAATGGCTTCTATGAGGGCATTCTTAAAGGTGTCTTTAATACTCGCTGGAGTCCTAATCTCTTGGGTTTCTCAGCAATTTGTCAGCTTTTTAGCCAACACTTTCATTACAAACATAACTCACTTATGCCACTCAAATCAGCAGCATAAAAATGCAAATTAAACTCCAAAGGTTAGTCGAAAGCGGCGGCAACGAGCAGTGAAATATAAACATTATCCGCCCAGCAATCATAAGATATTGCAGCTCCCGAGAAGTGGGCCAACTCCCAAATGTACAGTTACGTCTTCAGAGCCAACTACTAAATTAAGGCACCCGGCCATAAAGCAACGTCCCACAAAAGATGAAGAAGCTAGCAAAGATTCGGGGAAAGAAACAGCATCGTCCTGGAAGACCGGTGGCAACAAACAATTTTACAACTTTAGGCTCGCGCTTACATAAAAATAAATTTCTTATTTACATAAAGAAACTTTTAGGTTGCCAGCCAGCGAGCAAGAAAATGAAGAAAAAAGTAAACAAAAACTGAAATCAAAATAAAAACCGCAAGGAGGAATTCCTCTTCTTCGGTGTCGAGGTGGCAACTTACATTAAGAGTAGCAACATTTGCATATTTTGTGTATTTGGCTTTTGCCTTAATTTGTTTGCACATGTAAGTAAGCATACAAAGTGAATTTGCATGTTTAGCAGACAAGGACACTCGCAACTTTGGCTGAGTTTCAGTTTTCATCAAACAATAAACATAAATACGAGGCATATAGTTTTGACGGAGGATGTTTTGGAAAACCATTCTACCACCTTTTGTCAACCGGATTGGTGGTTCCAATTTATTTAATGTAATTACTTAAATATTTTATTAAACTTATTAGAAGCTCGAAGCGTAAAGGATGCATCGACTGCTTCTGCGGGGAGCTGTCTATGTCCTTCCCCTATTTTGATCCCTATTCCCAGTGCGGCATTTGGCCCTGGGCTGCTGGTTTGTTGATTTGCTTACTCTGCCAGACGCAGACAAAAGTATATTTAGACAACGAGTCAGTGGCGGAGGGGCAGAAGGTCCTGGGGGGCCAGGAGGTAGGTGCTTTTTTTCACAGTCATTTGGGCAAATAACGCTCTTTGTTTCTTTTTTTGCGCGGCCACTCGTAGTGGCCATAAATATTCTGGCATTGTTTTGCTTTATTATTTGTATTGTTATTGTTTCCCCTTCCCTTTATTTATGCACCACCCAGCCAGATCCCCACCCACCCCAATCCAGCCTCTTCACAATTTATGTTGATTATTTTTATGGCGCGGTCGCTTGGTGGCCAGTCCGTCGTATCAAAAACAGGAAACTAAAGCCCGGCAATATGTCAATATAGAGTCTGGCTGTTGTTTGGTTTGTGTTTAACGTTTAACATGACAAATGGCCACGCCCCCTGGCTTAACGCTTCTGTTGTCAATGAAAGCCAATTTATGCCCATACATATTTAAATCGGCCAAACAAAGGCCCACCGATGGAAAAATTGTGGGAAAAGTTGTGCAAAATGTTTAGAAATAGTCAGTCGGTTGAGGACGTCAATGAAACAATCCTTTTAAAATTGGTTTAATTTAAATTTAATTATATAAACAAAGCAATTACAATTGGAGATTGAAATTAAATTAAAAACAGAGGCAGGTCATAATTTTGTTAATAAATAACTATTAATACTACAAATGAAATGCTGCAATTAATGTATGAAAAAATAAATAAAATTTTTTATTTATTAGCATTGATTGGATTATCGGAAATAAAATGCACATATAATATGGACATTAATTAATGTCTCTGGCTTAGATGCCCCTCCTTTTAGTTTCGCTCAGTTAGGAAGTAGGAACACAAACTTCTAGGAATGTAAAACCGCACAATATACTCCAAGACAGGACTTTGTCGGGTGACACATTAACAGCCATCTTCCGCACAGACAGAGTTTTGAGGTTAAGCCCGAGACCCACACCCACAAACTGGCACACACACTCACTCAGATTTAGGGGGGAATGTGGCTGATGGCATCACGGTTGGCTGCATACCAAGTTGCGTCTAAGCCAGGACCTTCGAAGTGGCTTAAGCATCGGCCCCTTGTCAGGCCACCCTCCTTTGCGCTCCCATTTCTCAGGACCTCAAAAGTAGATGTCTCCTCGCTCTCTGTATCTGGCGCGCCGATGCTGATTCTTTGTGTTTGGTTTTTGTGCGTCTGCTTTTTTAGTAGCTGGCTATTAATATTTTACTCCGTGGTGCACGTTTTGTGGCCTAGATTTTGTTTGTTTGTTTGTTTGCCGGCTTGTTTGGCTGCCTGACGCCCTTTTATTGTTGTCCCATCGTTGTCATCGTTGTCGTCGTCTTCGCTGCCATTAATACGCTTAACATGGGTAACATGATAAGCTAACAAGTGTGTTTGTCTAGGTTCTGACTTGATTTTGATGTGGTTTACATTCCCCACCCAATTCGAGGGATTAGCCTTGACTTGCTTCTTAACCGTTTCTTTCTTCGGTATTAGGTTTCCCTACCTTGCAGTGTTTTCTTTTGCGATCAAGGACTCGTTCTGGCACAATCCATGGCATATATTCAATTCATTAGCGCGCTTTTTTGAACGCCATTGCCCAAAATTAATTGAAGTTCATTATGGCCATTACAAATCCAGCAACCGCACATGGAAAATCAATTAAGAGCGGCGCCAGATAATAAAACATTGTAAGTGTCCACCGCAAATCGTTGCCGCAGGAATATAACACACAAAATCATTTGAAACACCAAACATTAAAATAAAGCCGCACAAACAAATGCGAGATTGCATGGGAGAGTGTGTCAATATTGGGATGTTTGTGGCCCTACAGAGTGGTCGAAACACGTTGGTGTATTCATTTCGGAACTTATCCACTCCAAAGGCAAACTAATTTTATTTCCAATTTTAAATAAACCAGATACTTACGGCTGCCTTGCTGCCGTATTTGGAACTATGTGTATTTGATCTTGTTTCTGGGGGATAATATGCACATTATGAATATGAGTGTGTGTAGTCAGGTGCTCCTTCTCCCAGCAGCAATGGGGATTATCCCCCGATGCAGACACACGGCAAACAATCAGAGAAACCAGGGATTCAAAATGAACATAAAGGACAAACAAGGAGCAGGACAAATTTGCATTTGATGCGCGCGTTCTCCTCGCCCACACACAGACTGGCAAAATGCAGACCTTGGCAGTGCGGAAAACCGAATAAAAACCCTCAACAGAATAAATAAAATATAGGATGGAGATTGTGACTTTGTGTGCATCCAAAGTGCATAAAAATTGCATTCAACCGAAAAATATGTATCGCTGGCGGCGAGAAATGTGTGTTTAAGCTTTAAAAACTTCACCAACTTACCGAGGATGAAAAAGGGACACACTCCTCCTGTGTTAATGGTGAGACTAGCACACGAAAAAAATTGTAACAACTTTCCACGGGAAATTATTTCCACCTCAATTATAGGATTTATTTTTCAGAGAGAATGCGAGCCAAGCCGAGGGTTTAAATTTCTAGCGAATCTCCATCTCAATATCCTTTAGTTTGAGCCCCGTTTCCCCACTACTGGGAAATACTTGCCAAAAATTCAACTCATCAAGGGAAAGCGAATGATTTCCGCATCTCTGGCTCATCCAGCTGGGAGCGGCGTTCGTCGGCAAGGATGCACAGTTGCAAGGACACCTGAGACTGACACACTTTCACTTTAAGCCAGTTGTAAAAGCGAGAAATTCACAGGATTAAGAGCCGTAATCCAACGCCTACCTGGCTCCTACCGATTCCACTCCATCCTCGCATCCTGGCAAGGGAATTCAGGCATCCTTGCAACCATAACCACCAACCCAACAGTCCACTTGCGCACCGGAGCGTTCTGCCAGCGACTTAACAACATTTTGCATTGTGCCCACTGTCATCAGCCGTTGTTGCATCGCCCTCACTTTTCCAGCCCCTCCCCATTCTGCGCCTTCAGCCCCTCCCACTAAATTTTCCGCCCTCTCTGCTGCCCATTTTCCCAGTTTCGCTGTTTCCCAGTGCAACTGCAACGGCTGCCAATGTTTCCGTTCTCCATCGCTGGGGAGGGACAGTCTGCGTAATCTTGTTAGATAATTACCGTGTAGGGACCCTGTGGTTGTCGTATCTGTGTGAGCCAGTGCCAGTCTGTTCGTGGGTGTGTGTGTTTGTGGGCCAGGTTGGTAGGCCATTTCAATTGCCCAGCCCGCCTTGCAGCTGCCAATCGGTTTCAGATCTCGAAATGGCTGCAACTTGCAATTTCTTCAGAGCCAGAGTCAGATCTGATCTGACTGAACATTTTGAAACGTTTTCAACCTTAAATAGTGCAGATTATATTTTTCCTTTCTTGAATAAACGATAAATAACTAACAAATAAAATAAAATTCCTGCATGGTTGTTTATTATCTAAAATCCCGGATATTATTTCCCAGCCGGATATCCTTGACCGAAACATTTCGCTATCAATTTTAAAGTACTTATGCGCATTTAATAAATATCATAAAATAAAATTAACATTTGTTGCTTTTCAATTTTCAATTTAATTTCAAATTTCATGGAATCACCGAAACCAATTACGTTGCCATGTCGAAAGCCGATAATCACCAATTTAATGGAACAATTCGACTAACAGCTAATTTATTTATTAAGCCCCATAGCCTTCAGTATTTTTTTATTGTTTGTAGCTGAACTCTCTCTCTATTGCATACAATAGAGCAAGGACGACTTCTGGGAGTAACAAAAAAGGATGCATAAATTAATTTTTATGCCGTGAGCAAAGAAAAGATCCGAAAAGGAAATTGCCCCGACTTTTTGATTGAATTGCATGCATTTCATTTCTGCTCGATCGATTGGAAAACAATTATCACATTTAAAAGAAAAAGCTTAAAAAAATATATATATTTATGCAAGGTTCTGGACTTAATTTATTTGTTATTGTTTTTTTCGTCAGTTTTCTGTGGTTCGATAGCCACTTTTACTTTCCATTCTGGCCATTTACATAATACAAATTGCAATTATCTTTAATGCGCTTAACTTGCGACTGGACCTGGACAAAATAAGCCGCACGCTCAATTTCAATATTCTAATTGATTTTTTCAGTTGTCTGTACGGCGGGAAGTTGTCAATTTTATGTAATAATTTAAGAGAACTTAGAGACTTTACCTTGATAAAATTACCTGTCCCAGTTGTGGGCCTCGACTGCAAAAACTACACACGCAGCTCCAATATATAAATAGATACAAAGAAATACCAGCATTTTTAAATACAGAATCGGAATTACATCTTTAAAATCTTTACTATTTAATTATGTGATACAAAATAACACTATTAAAATAAAATAACACTTAAATATATAAAAAGTGTTGTGTATATAAAAAAAGTGGGTAAAATAACACTTGTACTCCGCTATCTGAGAACTAATGTTTTAATCCACTAAGAAACCTCTCAAGAAAATCCAATTCATTTCGCTATCAATTTTAAAGTACTTATGCGCATTTAATAAATATCATAAAATAAAATTAACATTTGTTGCTTTTCAATTTTCAATTTAATTTCAAATTTCATGGAATCACCGAAACCAATTACGTTGCCATGTCGAAAGCCGATAATCACCAATTTAATGGAACAATTCGACTAACAGCTAATTTATTTATTAAGCCCCATAGCCTTCAGTATTTTGTTATTGTTTGTAGCTGAACTCTCTCTCTATTGCATACAATAGAGCAAGGACGACTTCTGGGAGTAACAAAAAAGGATGCATAAATTAATTTTTATGCCGTGAGCAAAGAAAAGATCCGAAAAGGAAATTGCCCCGACTTTTTGATTGAATTGCATGCATTTCATTTCTGCTCGATCGATTGGAAAACAATTATCACATTTAAAAGAAAAAGCTTAAAAAAATATATATATTTATGCAAGGTTCTGGACTTAATTTATTTGTTATTGTTTTTTTCGTCAGTTTTCTGTGGTCCGATAGTCACTTTTACTTTCCATTCTGGCCATTTACATAATACAAATTGCAATTATCTTTAATGCGCTTAACTTGCAACTGGACCTGGAAAAAATAAGCCGCACGCACAATTTCAATATTCTAATTGATTTTTTCAGTTGCCTGTACGGCGGGAAGTTGTCAATTTTATGTAATAATTTAAGAGAACTTAGAGACTTTACCTTGATAAAATTACCTGTCCCAGTTGTGGGCCTCGACTGCAAAAACTACACACGCAGCTCCAATATATAAATAGATACAAAGAAATACCAGCATTTTTAAATACAGAATCGGAATTACATCTTTAAAATCTTTACTATTTACAATTTTGAAGAATTTTTCGAGGTTAACTGCGATGGAAGGTTTTGTTTCAAAAATAATTAAGAAAAGTATCCTTTTGGATAGTTCACTGCTCTGTGTTTATTCAATTTGCAATTTCTAGGCAAATATAACTTGGAATTTGGTTACATTTACAATTTTAATAATTTTTCAATTTTTCATTGAATTTTTATGACTTTCCCTGCCATTGGTTTCGGCCTCTGCCCCAGACCCGGCCAGGCAAACTTTTTGACGAACAACTCACAGGAAGCGACGGCAGGACGATGGATGCCGCCAGCCTGGCCGCATAAATATTTTAGATTTTGCACGTCAGACTTTGTTGCAGCAACATAACCAGAGGGAGTCCAAGGGAGCCAGAGGGTGGGTGCCACGGCGGCAGCTGCATTTTTGGAGGGCCTACTGTCCGTCCAACTGGCGCAGGATTGTTAGCAGGGCTCTCCGTGTTGCTTCTGCCTAGTTGGCCAAACTTGCCACCCGGCAGCTGCAATGTTGAATGTTGGCGCTGCTGTTGCAGCTGCATTGCGGTGCCGCCAAATAGGGAGGGCAGCATGATCCCCCAAAAAAGAATACAAGCTGCGGGTTAGCTTACTACTGTTGAGCTGGCATTTTAAATTCTTGTGCAAAAGCCTTGTTCAAAATGTAAATGCCATTAAATATCTTCAGTTTTATAAATTAAATTGAATTTTTCTCTGTGTCACTCATGTCCTCTTAACTCTGTTCCGTAAATTGTTATTGCAACGGCTGCTGCTGCAACATTATTGGGCTCTCTGGTATTAATTTGTTGCCTGCACCAAAAGTGCTTAATAAATATTTTAATTAAGAAGAAGAATGGCCTGTGCAGGTCACAGGACATGGGATCCTGGCTGTGGATCAGGTTCTTGAGGTCGAGCCAAAGGAGATTGAGAGGCAATATGTGCAGACTAATGACACACAAGCTCACGCATCCCAAGGGTCCTTCCAGGACACTTTGATGCATAAAAGATGTTATATGAAAATGAATGTCTGGAGGGTGTTCGGATAATTAAAAGCGACTGGGTCATTTGCGGGAAAGTATAGTTTCAGCCTGAGGGCAAAACATGTTTTCTTTTAAAAGGCTTTAACACATTTTAGTTGATTGGGCTTGATGTGTCTTAATTTTTGAGGCAACATCTTTTGTTTAAATAACACTTGTACTCCGCCATCTGAGAACTAATGTTTTAATCCACTAAGAAACCTCTCAAGAAAATCCAATTCGCTGCGCGGATCCAACTTTTTGACACTGTTTGGGAGATTTTTTTCTAAATTAATCAAATTCCTCGGATAATTTGTGGCCAAACGATTAAATCTGAAACTAAAGTTTTTGCGTGAAGTTGGCCGAAAATTGTTCAAAGTTCAGCTTGAGTCGAAAATTGCATAAACTCATTTGTATAATGCACACGCTCAGCCACCCCGGCGCCCCCTCTCCATGGGTTTCCCAGATTTTCTCCCCACCTTTGTGTGTGTGTGTCCCATCTCATCTGCATATGCAGCGATGGAAGCGATGAAAACTATGACTCGAAAATGTGACCTGCCCTCTGTGCCAGAAATAGGATACGTGGCGGGGTAGAAGCGGTGTGGCGCATGGCCTGGCCTTGGGCGACATTTAGCACTAGCCACGTAGCCCGCCCCGCCCCAGCCCAACCCAACCCGGCCCGCCCCGGCACCCACCCTACGCCCATAGAACTTAGCCTGGAACATGGCGGAGCTTAACTGTGACACATTTTACACATAATTTTCAACACCTAAATCCGCAAGTTAGTGCCAACCATCAGATTTTGCACACGTTAACGCGAACATAAAGCGTCGGATCTCGGATTTCGGGCTTCGGGTTTTCGGATTTTCGACTGTGCCCGGCGTAAGGAGTAAAAAAAAGGAAGCGGAAAGGACCCCGCCGCCAGATGGACCAACCTGTTTTGTGCATTTTAAAGCAAACCGAGAACAGTCAGCCACGAATAAAAAATGAAGCATAAAATGCGCCACTTTTGTGCATGCAGAAACAGAGAATGGGTTGGAAAAGTAATTCTTGAGCTCACAAAGAGGTCAGAGGTCAGAGAAGAGCTCATGAAAGTCGCAAAAGTTGGCATCTAACTTTGGGGCACTTTTGTTGAGTGAAAAGCAGTGTTAAATGCTAAATGAAATTATCAACAAGACGTTTGACATTTAAGACTTTAAACAATAATTGCAAATTATAAATAATCCTTACCCTGCCCTGTCAGCACTAGTGATATAGTGGTACATATATTTGAAATTTTTGTGTTGAACATTGCACATTACCCTCCTGGCCAGGCACATATTTTGATTTATCTACATGAATATAATATATATATGCTGGACACATCTGGCTGTATGATTTACATATCAAGCCGACCGTCAACTCGACTGCTGTTCCTCTGAAGTTGTTGATCGTCCATCAAGTGACGTGGCTTGTTTGTTCCAAGCCAAAGTTTGCCTGGCAGAGCACTGGACGACGAGGCGGACCTGAATCCTGGGACCGAGATGAATCCTACAGCTGAGAGCGGAAATTAATAAAAACAAAAGAACACTTACACAACGATGGACAAAACAACATCAAATTACAAAGCAAAATTAATATGCAAAAATGTGATGTACGAGTATGTTGAGTGTGGCATATGTTGCATGTAAATGCAAATGGGAGTAATATGTTTTATGAAATATGAAAAAAATTAGTTATGTTTTAGAGAGAGGCTTCTAGCAATTCTATACTAAGTCTCAGTAGAAAGTAGGTAAAATGGAGTGGGTGCCAAAATGTGTCACTTTCCGAAATCCCTATAATTGCCCGTTTTTAACCGATTTTTGAAAGTAATATCTTAAAACAATTTCGATTGGATTCCCTATCGATCTGCATTTAAATCTCAGTCTCGAAAAAATTTAAGATTTTTTGTATATTTTTACGATGGAACCCCTATGAAAGTGGGGATACCCATGTGTGCCAAAATATGGCATTTTCTCAAATCCATATCTTTGTCAGTTGTTGACCGATTCTTGAAGGGAATGTCTTAAAAAAATCGTGGATAGATTCCCTATCGATCTGAATTTAAATCTCAGTCTCGAAAAAAGTGAAGATTTTTTGGGTATTTTTACGATGGAAGGATTTCCGAAATCCATATCTTTGTCAGTTGTTGACCGATTCTTGAAAGAAATGTCTTAAAAGAATCGTGGATTGACTATCGATCCATAATTGAATCTTTAACTAAAATATTATTAAGATATTTATAGTTATTATGGTGGATTGTGTTTAAAAATACAGTGTACAAAAATTAGGGCTGATGATTGTTTCGATAGTTATTTGTATTTGTACCCATATGGACAAGTTATATAAACTTCGACTGTTTACCATTTAATTTTCGTCCTTTTAAGAGTATAAAAATAGTCCCAACTAATCATGATTTGTTCGTGGTGTGGCATAAGTTTGTCAATGAATCAGGACACTGCTGCCACAATATTTTGCCAATCAATTGCCGCCTTCGGAAGGCTGGAAAAGAAAAGGAAAGGCAAATTCTCCCAGCCAGCCACACATATATACAAGAAAGCACTTAGAGTTCGACCTCCCACACTGAACCCGACCCCTGACCCCGGACATAGTGGTTGGAGTTGGCAGGGGCTCTGGGGTCGGCTGGCTGTTCGGCTGCTCGGCATAAAGATAAAATGCCCCAGAGGAATCGGGCAACAGTTTGCAAAAGTTTTCAATAAGCTTCGGTATATTGAAGCAGTTTGTAGATGCGCAGCGGAAATGCATAAACATTTATAAGAATTTCCTTTGAAAACATGTTAAACATAATTTCATGCCGAGGGAAATGCTCGCAACAGGATAACAGGATAAAAAGGATGCGGAAGGGGAACTGTAACAAGTGAAATCAATTGAAGTTGTTTCAAATTCATTGTAAATGAATTTTCACTTGGACAGGACAAGGTTTTGAAATTTAAATAATGCCAAAGTTTTGAGAATTTGGAGGGAAACTCCTCCATCGTATTGCCGAAAATGGCCAAGTTTTGCCATTCATTAGTTCTGGGAAATTTAAAAATTATTCAGTATTTCTCTTCAGGGCTTTATACATTATTCGCTTGCATTCATCCAACCACGAATCGGCGTCCTCTCTGCGGCCGGAACATCCTGCAAACGAACGCCCATCCCCTGGAGGACTTCCCGTGCCTAATGTCACCATAACTCAATGCTAACCTATTGAATCAGAGCAAATTAACATGCATATATCTGGGCGAAGCGATGCGATGCTCGTGTCGAGCCCACAAGGACACATGTCGCCCCCTGGCGGTGCCGCCTTCACCTCCACCTCCATCACCAGCCACGCCCACTCAGAAACGGACTCTCGTGCCGTTTGGCATACAAAATAAGCACAAACAAATTCGATAACAAATGGTTCGGAATCGAAACAACAACAATGCAAGGGATATGTATAATATATTTATAAAGACGGCGAGCAAGAAGAGCGGAAAAAAGCTAAGGACTCTGGCGAATTTAAGAACAAATGACATATTGTCGGGGGCCTACGAGACAAGAGGGAGAGAAGGCGAGATCCGGCATGAGAGAGACAACATATGGTTAGTCCGATATGTCCTTTGGTTCGCGTTTGTTTTTGTTTAACGTAAATATAAAATTTATTATCCAGCGGAGCGCATAAATTAGCCGGCAATGCGACGAGAAATCAGAAGCAGACGTAAATTGAGACCAAGGACCTCCCTGCCCCGCCCATTCTCGCCGCAGAGATCAAGTTGATGATGATAACAAATGAAATCAAATGAGTGGAATGCTGGATATGCCAGTGGCATAGAAATGGAGCCATCATTAATTGTGGGGACTCAATTTGTGGGTTCACAATCAAGCTGATACAAATAGGAGGATAATTTGATTTTGGAAACTTGTACTCAAATAAAGAGTGCAAATTAAAGTCACACTAGACCCTATTATTACATTAAATTCACACTTAACTGTATGGGCACTAATTACTTATCATCGCTTGACATCGCAAGTGCTAATTTTCCCAAAACAAGCAGACTTTCACCCTCGCCTTCGGTTAATTAACACATTTTCACAGTTCTCCCGGTGAGCTCCGCTCTGTTCTTAGAGAGACCGCAGAAAGTGGCAAACAGCATGCTACCTGGAGGCAACATGGCTTTCGATGTGTTCCGGCCATAACTTTTACAGGCCAAAGTCGCTGCCAAGGCTAAGCACTCCAGGCCCCCTCCCTGCTTTGCCTTCTATGCTTTCGTGTATGCAAAGTCCTTTTGAGAAGGCTTGGAAAGGCGAATTCCACAACAAAATCCATGGTAACATGACCAGCAGGCGGCGGTAACGAAAAGTTTTGGGCCAAACCCAGTTGAAAACTTTCAAGATTCGCAACTGCAACACTTCTGCAGTTCTACTTTCAACACGCACACTGACATAATCCCGCTCGCACACACCGACTCACACCACAGCCATTGTGCACATCCTGCATATCCTGTCTGTTTACCAAATGAGTTTTGTGCTAGTTTGTTTAAAGCCTTGGGTCCTAAAATTTATGACGACAGCCCGGGGGGAACAGGATGGGTGGCCGCCACCCAAGTGCCCCTATCCGGCGACTTCTTGGTGTAATGGACAGATAACTGTTGCCTAATTGTTGTGACATTTATTCGAAACCGAGAGCAGAGATAACTCCAGGACCTCTCCACCGCTAAAGTTACTTAACCATTTAATTCGTTTTCGATTCAAATGCTATTTTATTCCATACTTTCTGCACTAATTCCGATGGTTTGTAAAGTTGTAATTGGAAGCTGACACCGTTTCAGGAAAGTTTAAATCCCCATAAAGGATGCAGCGTAAAAGTGAAGCTTGAAGCTGTATAAAACACACTTCAATTATTGTATTTTGCATCCCCATAAATGGATATATGGTTTCCCAATCAAATACAACTCTGCCTAATTAATTGTTAATAATACGATCATGTTTTGGGTTAAAAGCTTGGTTTATGGGCTTGGTGTTACATTTTAAGAGCGACAATTTCGGCAAATGAGTGAGTGCGAGTGCACCTGTTGCCAGGACAACGCCGCTTCAAATGATGTTGGCCAGAAACGAAAATATTTCTGCACACGCGGGGCATAAATTCCGTTTCATTTAGCGCTTAATTCAATTTTATTTGAATGCATCGCAGGGGGTGGGGCAGTGACACCCCAGGGGCAGTGGCGCGAATATTGAATTCCGCGCGTAAATTAACCCAGAAACGTTTTCGTGCATGAAATGCCAAAAATTTAACTAAAATTATGCACCTTTGTGCGGAGAAAAGAAAAACCCACCGAAATGAGCGGCCTTTGAATGGGAGTTTGCCATTCCCACAGCGCCCTCTGTTTCCCCTTCCGTGGAATGCATAAAACGCTGATTGCACCACCCACCCACCTCACCCACCACCTCCCGATCAGCGGAACGTGACTGGGTTTACACGCAAATAAATACAAAACTCGGAAAGAGCAGCCGCTGCAACAATTCCCGGCTCCATGGGTTAAGGATCTGAGCAGGAACAGGAAAGTTTGCAGCAAAAAGGCCAAAGAAGCGGCAGAAGGAGCGCCTGAGCGCTGGTAACACAAATATGAAATGCGGCTGCCGAAACAAAAATGCTATTTATTCGCCACTCCAGCGCAACATAAAAATAGAAAATGCCTGCAAAAAAAAGACTTTATCACGTACCTGGGAGTGCAGGGCTGGCGACATCGGCGTCCGCCAGGTGGCGCTAGTCACTGAGCGGCAAAACGGAAACCGGAAACGCCGCTGACAGCCCCATGAAGGACTAAAAAAAAACACAAAAAGGGGCACAGCTGCCGTCGTGTTATCTGCATTTTGTTGATTCTCCTTCCTCGGCATTATGCATGAAATATTCTCTATGTTGCGCTGTTTTTTGCTGCCCTTTGAACCTGAGGGAGCCAGGAGTGATAAGTCGGGATTACGCAAAGAATGAACGAGATTGTTGCCTAAAGCCGGAACGTCTTCAGATGCGCCAGGACGAACTTTGCATAACAGATCGAAGAATATTGAGGCGTGGAATGTCTAATATGGAGACAGATGGTGTCCTTTTGAACCACAACTAACCCCATCTGGCAGTTTTAATTTATATTTTCTTTATTCGTCCATAATTCCTTCTAAACTAAAAGGAAAAGCAATTAAAATGTAGTCGGTTGAGAGGCACAACCTTTTGGCTTTCATTCAAATGGTATGTCGGGTCATTGAGTTTCCACATCTGAGCGGAAGTCAAAGCCAAAGGACTCAAAAGTCCGGCATTAGAGAAATCTGATTAATCACATTCGAAGGGCTTACAATTATGACAGCCTGGGGAAACGGCAGGACCTGCAAATGCCACATTATCCTTATACTTTAATTAATTTCTAATCCGAGCTCATTGAAGGCGACTGCAATTAGATGCCCGATGACGATGGCATGGGCTTGTTGGCTGGCAAGGATTACAAGGATATGGCCATTTGGCCCCTAACATTTGTCAAACATATCTTTTGCCCCCCCACCCAAACTGACTCCGACGCAGTCAAGGATGTGCATTTGTGGATGTGAGTGTGAATTGCGGAATTGGCCGGCCATCAACTAGAAATTAGACATTTGGAAATTTAATCGTCAATTCGGGTTCCAGGCCATCGGAAGGGAGACGATAATTAAGCTACAACCGGCTGGGGATTATCCGCCTCCGCATCCGCATCCCGAATATCCTGTGGTTACAGGCTTTGAGCTTCAATGTAATGAACCATGTTGGCTCCCAGTAGCTAATCCCACTTTGAGGTTTTAATAATAGCTTTAGTTTTAGTATTGGGATCTATTATTTGTTCCATAACTTCACCTATAAACTTCACTTTGAGTTTAAATCTTTAAACTTTGAACGAACATTATCGAATTAGTATTTTAGAGACACACGCAAAGAACCAATCAGGATATGGACAGAATGTGCTAGCCGAGCGCCACGCCCTCTTCTTCCAGACTCCTTGATTTGTGTGTTCGTGGTAATTTATCTGCCACAGGAGCTGAGTGCCACGCCCCTGCCGCCTGCTTCGGGGGCACTTTACACTCAAATTGTGTTAATTTGCATATTGGAAACTTTTGCCTAATTGAACATAATGCCACTTAATTAAAGTTAAGACAAGTTTTTGACGGTAAAATGGTTTAGGCCCAGAAGGCAAAGCAGCAGGATGTGCCGGGGAGGGGTGGGGGGAAGGGGGCGTGGCGTCTTGGCAACTAAAAGTATGGCCAACATTTATGGCAGTTTGTTGTTGAAATTTACGGCAATTAGTTTAATATGAGCAGATTATGAGGGACGCTGCTGCGGGACGAAGCACAAAATCCTTTCGGCTGTGGGAAATTAATTTGAGGGGCATCCCCAAATAAACAAGCTCAGGGCCCAGGACAGAAACCAGAAACAATTAGCACTTACGAGTCCTGGACCTGAATGTTTAATGATCCTTTGGCTTTTGAATTGTGGCTGGAAAATGGCAAGTTTCCAAAGCTATCCCAAAAATGTTTATTTGTTTAGAATATTTATAATATTTATGCAATATAATAGTTATTAGATTTAAGATTAGTAATCCTCGACGATCAAAGCTGTTCCTGCCAGCAGGATTTGTTCCGATGTCCCCGAAACATTATCCACATTGAGATAGCATATTAGCTTATCCCTGCTGCTTCGGGAATACAATGGCAGTTTCGGATTCGATTCGTTTTTCTCTGAAGGATACAAGTTATTTTTTCCAAACTTCGAGGCCGTAGAAGCAGCCTGCCTTTTTTCCTCTTTTGTTTTGTATGTAATGTAGAAAGGGTTCGATTTTTCCTGTCCACTCTTAGCGCCATCAATCTGGAATGAAAGGTTTCATGTCAAAAAACGATGCGCATGAGCAATATATTAAGGTTTTGAAACAATTTCAGATATTTTCAATCGAGGGTTCAGAGCAGCGCCACCTAACGGAGTTTAGAATTGTTTTGAAATTTAGTGTGGCTGTTAAGTGTTCGGTATAAAAATACCAAACACCTGTGCGCCTAACAGCACTGTAACATTAACAGACTGTTATCATTCGATATCGATACATTCCAAACACCTGTCTGGCAACCCTGCTGTGCCGGAATGTCAATCAAATGAAAACAAAAAAGACAAGCGTGAAAAAAATCAAGAAGAACGGCCTGCCGAATAAATGTTGAATATCGATGCGGTGAACGGGAGCCTAAAAATGGAGGCCGACAGCATAGGACAGCCGATAGCCGTTAGCGAGAGGAGGCCGGGCATGGAGACGCACTTTATGGCAAAAATGGGGAAGGTAAGAGACACAAAGACAGACGCCCAGAAGCCACCGTGAAGGTTGTGGAGGAGGGGGTGGTGGCAGGAGGACTCACTGGGAACCCCACAAAAACAGCAGGATATCGTTAACCCCCAGGATCAGACTGCATATGTCCAATTGGAAATTGATTAAAGACTCCTCGTTCTCTTAGCTGCGCTAAGTTTAAGGATTAGTGACTATTTTTGTAATCCTGTGAGATCCAATAGCTCAGATTGTCTGGAATTGTGACTACTATTTTGTAAGGAATAAATATGTATTTACCCTCCCATATCCTCTTAGAATCTCAGCTTACCTTGAGTGGTGCCAGTTTCAGGATCACAGATCCATTGTCCTCTCTGTTCAGCAAAGTTCTCAGTTCCAGACGTTCGGAGGAAACCTTTAGCTTTCGAGACTGGAGCAGCTTCAGGCAGGCAAACAGATTCTCGCAGTTGAAGACCTGGGACAGGTTAGCCTCCTCGCCGAATTCAAGATGCAGTTGCTCCCGAAATCTCTGCTCGGCAGCCTGGGCACGGACTATGAGGGCTTTCAAAAAGTCCACGGCACCGGAGCTGCCAGGACCGCACCAAAGCTTCAGCCAGCTGGCAGGAATCTGAAATGTTTAGGGATTAGTTTCTTGTTTCGCCCCCGAATAGCCAAGCTATTCCTACCTGCTGCTCCGCCAAGGCTCTGAGAGTAGTGGCGTCCACTTCCTGGGCGTCCTTCAACCAGGCGTGCATCTGGGACAGGGTCTGGTGGACAGTGCGGTACAAGTCGCCCCCCAATTTCAGTTCCGCCAGGACAAACAGGGCCCAGGGAGATTCGCCAGGATCAGACGTGGCCTCCTTGAGGGTCTGCAAGATCGTGCACGATCCCGCCAGCTTCCGCCAAAGGTTCAGCAAAGGCTTGATTTGGTGTTCCAGTTTCTGACGATCCTTGAGGTTGTCCATGACACCTTCTTTGGCCTCTCCAGGACCCAGTTCCGAACCCCTGCCGTAGTGCAGGCTCCTCAGCTCCTTGATCACCCGCTTGGCCTGCTCGATCTCCCGCTGCTGCTGCGCTTGGCTGGCCAGGCCGTACATGCTGGGCTCGTCCAGAGCGGGAAGCTTCTCCAGGGCCGCGTAGTAGTCCTGTATTTGGTGGCTGGTGGGTATGGAGAGGGGTAATCCCAGCGGGGACCACCGGCTGCTCAGGACGTCAGCGGAGCAGAACTGATTCAGGTAGCTGCCGAGAATCTCCAAGTCCCTGTGGTTGTTGATCCTTCCTCCGTAGGCCAGAGCTTCGCTCAGACGCTGCATAAGCAGCCAGTCGCACTTGCTGGAGTTGAGCTGCTGATCCATCCATTTGAGGATGCCCAGGGCAGCCTTGAGGTCCGCCTCCCCGAACTCGTAGTACTTGGACCAGCCCTGTGGTATAAACTGCCGCCTTTGCTGGAGAACCGCCGTAAGGATGAAGAACACCAGTCGCATCTTGAGGTTCTTCGGTTGGTTCTTCATGTTCGGATCCTGTTCGGCGGCATAGTTCTGCAAGAGCCGCAGGACAATCTGCTTGAGGCCCTTCGGTTGCTCGTAGCGCACCTTGAGGCATTTGAAGACGGCCGACTCGGAAAACCCTTGCGTGGTCTCGCACAGCAACCACAACCGGAACTCCTTTGACTTTTTCATCTCGGACAGCTCCCTCATCATCTGAGTTAGGAACTCTGGCACCAGGTGGACGTTCTTCACGCACAACCAGTGCCCTTCCACGGCAGCCTGTCGCATCTCGGAGAGCACTCTTTTCTCTGAGCCCTTGCCGATGGCCATTTCCCTGTACTTCTGATTGGCCCACTTCCTGAGTTCCGTGGTGGGATCGGTCTCGGCCTGACTTATCATGAGGATGGGGCGGTCGCAGCTGCTCTGCTGCAGCAACTGCTCCACCGATGGTTGGGTAGAGGCCTCGGGGGAAACGCCGAGAAGATCGCTACTCACCTTCCGCAGTTGCTGCAGCATCAAGTCGGGCCTGAAAATCTGGGCAATCAGCACTCGCTGGAAACTTGGACCCAAAGGAGCTGTAAGTTCGAAAGACTAATTAATAAAGAGGCCTATTTATGATTCTATTTTCTGTCCAACTCACGCAGCACATCATCCGCTTGGGCCTCGATGAATCCTCGCCAGATGTAATCCTTGTCCAGCTGGAGTTTGCCTCGTAGATCCGGGAAGAACTGCAGCAACATGGCCAGTTTCAATTGGGCGTCTTTGGTCATGCAGTCAGGCAGCTTTCCCATTTGGTTCAAAAGCATGCTACCATCCGAGCTGCCCATGAAATTGTTCACGAACAAGTCCCACTCCCTGGCGCTCAATTTCTCCGGATACGCCTGGTGGCAGACCCAAAGGGAAAGGGAAAGTTGGCTCTCCCTGGACGTGGCTCTGGCCAGGTTAAGGTAGACACTCCTCACCAAGAGTTCATACACCTTAGATTCCTCGCGCTGGCTTTTCGAAAGAGCTCCCAGGAATAGTTCTATGAAAACTAGAGCCGACAAATCGTATCCTTTGATGAGCCCAGCATAAAATGCGGATGCTTTGGTGCACAGCTCCTTCAAGGAGCCGAATTGGGAAAGCAGAGTGTCCTTTATTTTGCTGCTCTGTTTGAGGGCCTCCTCTATCAGGGCGCTACTTTGCTTGACCTCATTCAGACTGGCCAGGAGTTGGTCATTGCGCAGGATGTCTCCCTCTGACTTCGACAGTTGCTCCAGGAGCTTGTCTTGCATCTCCGTCCGCTGCTTCAGCAGATCCCCCTCCTTCTGGAGCAGTTGAATTCTTTGCTGCTCCAGCTCTGCATTTTTCAAGACTATTGCCTTGGACATCAGCTGGTCGGCCAGCCCGGCGGCGGTCACCGTAAATCTTAGCAGACTCAACTGGCTCAGTTGCTCTTCCGGCAAATCCAGGCGGTGGGACTTGCTTATCAAGACCAGCTGGAAACTCTCGTGTAGATCCACCAGCTTGGAGCCGATCGCCAACTGCTTCTTGTTGAACCTCACGAAAATGTGGCCCTGCAAGAGTTGCAGGATCGGCGGACGCAACTGCTCACAATCAGCGACCAGAAGGGTCTTGCCGAAACGTACTGCCAGCTCCAGTTGATAGGACAGCCTCTCGTTTCCGTGGGTCGTAAGCTCGCAGGGTCTGCCGATTCCTTTCAAGTATGCCATCAGCCATTCGCCTGCTGTCTGTGTGGGATCCAGGAGCAAGGGGATTGGGCAGGATCCGTACGGCAGAGTGAGCATCTCCCTGAGGAGAGCCGCGCTCTCGATGATCTGGGCATCGCGAGCCAATCCCTGGCTTTCCCAGATGATCTGCTGCTGCTCCGTGAGCAAGGAGCCCCGCAGGTCGAAGTCGGATGGAAGGTGAAAGTCCGCAGCCAGGCGCTTGAGGGAGGAGCTGTCGGAAAAGAATGTTTGTAAGAAATCCCATGAAAGCTTCCTTAACTTACCTTCTTTGTTCCAGCCCCAATCCGGCGAAGTAATTGACAGCGAGGGCGATCAGCAGTGTCTTTGCATCCAGGGTTTTGTGGGCCTTCTTCAGCTCCGCCAGCTGATCGCTCCAAGTGGCGTATTCCGCGCTCAGCTTTCCCACCAACAGCTCTGCTGCCTGCAGATTGCCGCTGGCCTCTTGGAGCTTCAGCTCCAGGACTGCCGCCTCCTGAGTGTAGGTCTGCAGTTTGGCGGACAGCTGCTTTACTCGCTTGTCCACGTCGTCCAGGCCACTGGCCAGCTGCTCCATCTCGTCCTCGGCAGCATTGAGATTCCTTTGCAGCTCATTCTGCTCCCGCTCTAGGGGCTTTATGCTCTGGATCACCCGGGAGAACCGGACACTGGCCTGCACCCAAGCCGCCAGGGGAGCAGCGGCTGCCGAAGCCCTCTTAGCGTTCTTCGACTCGTAGGAGTCTCCTTTGGCCAGAAGCAACCTCTCCACTGCCTCGCAGTTTTCTGGACTGATGCGGGCTGGGTCCAGGGACCGTATGTCCTCCTTGACTCCCCTCTTGGCCAGGAAAGTCTTCATGCTGTTCCAGGACGTGTCCCGAATGCCCATAAGGCGCAGGACACCCTCCAAGATGTCCCGCACCGCCTCGGGTGGAGCTCTGAGGGATCGGATTTCGGACAGGGCCTCCGATTTGATCTGGCCCACAGCGTTGCTGGCTTCCGCCAGAATCGGTTCCACCTCTGCCAGTTCCTGCTGGATTTCCTTCTGGCGCTGCTTCAGCTGTTCGCTGCTGCTCTGGGTCTGCTGCTTTAGCTCCAGCATGCTGGACTTCTGCTCGTTGGCGTTTCGCATGGTGGCCGAGATCATTTCGAGGGCGTCGTTGGCCAGCTGCCTCTTCTCGCCCAGAGCCTGTTCCTGGGCGGCGGCATTGGACTTCAAGGTGTCCACCAGATCATGAGCCGCGGCCAACTTGTCCACGCCCATCTGGAGTTTGCCCAGACGTTGGTCGATCTCGTTGGCCGCATTGCTGTACATGTGGAAATAGGTTTGAATCAGCTGGTAGTACCTGTGCGAGGGCTGTTCCGGGGGCAGTTCCTCCGACATGTCGGCAAAGTGCCTGCAAACGGGCACCTTGCCGCGGCCACTTCCACTACCGGACAGTGTCTCATTGAGCAGCTCGATGAATTGCTTGGGCAGCATGGCGAGGGTCTCCCGAGACTCCCTTCTCACGTACAAGAGATCCATCTGGCGGTGCAGGGCAGGATAGGTTTCGAAGTAGTCCTGGACTTTGGGGCTACTCGGGTCCAGCACCAAGACGATATGTAGGTTCTCACGGGCTCCTAATAAACAGTAAACAGTAAAGAGCAAATAAAGATTAAGATGGGGTTTGCGACTTACGCTTCATGAAATAGGCGCCCAAGGACTCCTGGTAGCCCTCCAGCTGAGCTGCCTGCTTCAGAGTACTAGCAACAGCCTCCAGATCGTCGCCAAAAAGTTCCAAAATCTCGCTTCCCTCCAGAAGGGCTTCGATCGGCTTCAGGATGTCCGGAACATAGCCTATCCAGCTGTGTTCGATGAGCAAGTAGCTCATCTGCTGCTCCAGAGCAGCTGTCTGCATGGCCATCTTCAGGTCGTTGTAGAACTCGGACAGGTCGTACGAAGGTCCTCCCTGAAGGGTTATCACCTTGGCCTCTTGCATGGTGGCCGCTGCGTAGATGGCTTCCAAGTGACGTCCTCCAGACTCGTCCAGGATGAGCATGTGGGCATCATTGCGGGAAAGGACTCGAGTTATCTTGGCAATGTGGTTCAGCAGCTCTTCAGTGATAGGCGCTGTAATGCTGTAGCTTTCGGTGTCTGTTCAATGACAAAAGAGGAGCATAAGACATAAGCATAAGGATAATCTGTCCATTTCCTAACTGTATTCTCTTCATTTCTAACTACTTTCAGTGGATGACCCCGGAGGAGGAGGCCCGACAAAAGTTCATCATGCGGGAGCGCGACCGAGAAAGAAAACGAATCAAACGCCTGAATCCAGAGTTCCGGCAGATGGAGCGGGAACGGGATCGGTTCCGCAAGCAGACGCCCCGGCCCAGTGTAGTTATCCAAAATCCGATTGCCCCCGACTGTCATCTCCAACCTTCCTCTTGTCTTGAACCTACGGAAATCGCGGAGGGCAAGTTAAACCTAAGCTCTGGAGCATTCGGGGTGAGGCATTCAAAGGGAGCGGGAAGTCTCTTAGTAGAATTGTTACAAATATTGCTTTCCAGTCACGAAAAATAAGATCTAAGTCAGTTTCCCGTAAGTAGTTTCGTTTTTTTAGCCCAGATCGTTTTACCAAGATTTCTGTAGCCTTTCTGCTGTAAGAATTATCCTTTTTTCATTGATTAGTTGGGTGTAAGTACTCACTGCATATTGTGACCTGTCGTTGAACTTCCTCCAGCCATTCATCGTGGCTCAGACACCGCAGTTGACCCCGGGATTTGGGCGACTTGGGCACGAAAAATACTTTCTACAAAATTGACCTTATTAACTTTTTCTTAATTCTATGTTTTTAATCGAAAATCACCTCTTTTCCGTAATATTTTCGCATTGTCTGCTTGAGAATCGCCTCGAATTGCTGGACGTGCTCCTCGCTTATCAGTCTATCCTTGAACATCCCCAACAATTCGCAGTGAAGAGCCTGCCCGGAAAATAGTTTTCAGAAAAAAAGGTGCAAGATAATATCAGGAAGCCCTTTCGGTTTCAACAAGTTAACTTGTTAAAAAAAAATACATACCTCGTTGAAATCGGAGGGGGGATAGAAAACGAGGTCGTGCAGCAGCTTCATGATGCACTTTGGACTGAACTGGTAGTGGGCCTGCCTCTCTCCCGTGGCCGTGAAAGTGGCCTGCAGCTGTAATAGAGGCAAGTCAATTAGCAGCTCCTCGGACGTTGAAAATTCCCCAAAATGGGCCATAATTGGTACGAACCTTCTCGAAGCACTCCATCAGGCTCTCGCTGGCATGCTGCAAATTGACTCCGCCGCCTCCCGCAGATCCTCTGCTACCCACCGCCCTGAAGTGCTCGCCCAGGAGCGGTTCCAGTCGGCGCTGGACAATTTCTAGCATGTCCTGGCTGGTGGGCCGCGACACACGCACGAACTGATTGATGGCAAAGTACCGTGGTGCTATTTTCATCGGATTCCCGCTAATGGAGGCACAGATTTGCAGTCCATTCACGCCAATCCACTCCAGATTCTCGGCATAAAATCCCGCCCTCTGGACCAGTTGGAGTAGGAGTTCCACCACCTCGCACGCTCCCCAGGAGTCCAGCTGACAGAGGTCCAAGTTCTTCATGAAAAGGACCAATCTGGCCTGCTTTGGCCGGTACTCCCGGCCCTTGATTCCGGTTACGATGACGCAGTGCGTCCTCAGGGTGTGCAAAATATAGTTGGGCGTCAGTTGGGTGGAACAATTGATGGTGACCAGCTGATAGCCAGAGTTCTCCATAACCGCTCTCTGCAGGAGCAAAGTTTTCCCGGCGCCACTCGGCCCGATGAGCATGAAGGGTGGCAGGCGATTCCCCTGGGCACTCAGCAGGGTTTCCAAAATCTCCAAGTACGATTTCACGTAGGCTGTCACTACCAATTGAGAGCCCTTCTCGGGAGTCTCCAGTACGTCCAGGGGATACTGCTCCAGGGCGTTTCTCCGACTGTCGTAGTGGGTCAGTTCCGCGTGGTTGGGATTCGGGATGTAGAGATTGGCGTGCTTCAGGAATAGTTGGGCAAACTCCCTCTGGCGATCGTTGGGCATGTAGCCGAAGAGGGCTCTCAGGGTGGCTGCTCCGTATTCCTCCAAGGATTTCGAGCCGTGCACTTGAAGGAGCAGGGAGTGAAGGAAGTGAATGCGGTTGATCCCGGGAAGGTGACTGTGAATCAGTGGAATAGTTAATATTTTAATATTTTGTGTTTCTGAGAGGATTACCTCAATAGTCCTTGACTCTCCAACCAATTAACTGCATATTGAAAGTTTCCGTCTACGTAGTTTTGAAGCAAGTCCCCGTAATAGGGCTCCTTCGAGAGCTCGTGTTTAAGTATCTCCTTGTCAGGATAACAGTCGTAGCTTAAGAAAGTGTCAAGTAAAATATTGTTTAAGAAATGAATGAATATTTGCAAACCTCATGTTGACGATTCCCATTCGGGAAATTGTGGCAGGAGAGGCGTGCCTCACATCGTCCGTTTCAAAGATGAAGTTTACATTATTCCCGAATTGGATCCTCCAGCCAGACGGCAGAGTTAAGAGCCTGAAAGTTAAGGTGGAAATTGATGAAAAAATGTCCCAGTTTCAAGACAAGATGCGAGGGAAAAACACACTATGCTACATAAGACCATGCCAGATCCAGACACCCATTTCCCGATCCAGACACGACCCATCCCGCCGACTGCCGTTTGCGATTTGCGTTTGCCAACCAACCGCTCTCTCTGTAATTTCAGCTGATGACCCCCGAGGAGGAGGCGCGCCACAAGTTCATCATGCGGGAGCGAGATCGCGAGCGGAAGCGGATAAAGCGCCTCAATCCCGAGTACCGGCGCATGGAGCGAGAGCGCGATCGATTCCGCAAGAAGGCACGACGTGCTAACGTAGCATTTTTCCAATATTTTATATTATTACTATGAACATGCACACACCCGAACACGAAACCCACGACACACCGACACGCCCACACCCCCGCACACCCACCTTCCGGTCTGGTCCTTGAGATTCTAGGGGGCTGGGGCTGAGCTTATCCCCGGACTGTTGACACTTTCCGAACCCTCCAAACTAGACAAACTCCCACAGTTGATGTGGCTGGGAACGATGTGCTTTAATATGTTTTCCCCTCTTCGATTGCAGCTGACCCCCGAGGAGGAGCTGAGACTGAAGATGCTCCAGCGGGAGCGGGACCGTGAGAGGAAGCGGGTGAAGCGCCTGAATCCCGAGTACCGGAGACTGGAGCAGGAGCGAGACAGAGACAGGAAGAAAGCCCGGAGGGCCAACGAAGCCTTCAGGCAGCTGGAGAAGCTGCGGGATAAGATCAGGAAGGACCGCAAGAAGGGACTCCTCGTCACGGATCCGGGACAGCTGCCGCCGGAGTTCGCGGCCATGATACCGCCAGTGCCTATGGTGAAGCCCGAGGTGGGAGTGCCGCCCACGCAACCACTGCCACAGCCCACGCAACAGCAGCAGCAGCAGGTGCAGCAGTTGCAGCAGCAGGTGCAACAGTTGCAACAGCAGCAGCAACAGTTGTTGCAGCAACAACAGCAGCAGCAGCAACAACAGCAGCAGCAGCAGCATCAGCCGCAGCAGCAGCAACAACGACCACCGCCTACGCATCTGCACGAGCAGCAGCTGAGTCATCAACTGGCCCACCAGCGGAACCGGGTGATGACCTCCAGCACGCTCTCTCAGCTGACCTCGCCCCCCGCCCACGCTTCTCATCTGCAGCAGCTGAACAAGCTGCAGCAGCTGTATCCGCCCAGGAGCTTCGGTCATCCCGCGCTTCCCATTACCGGGGTGACGCTCATGCCGCAGCTGTGCCACCCGATCCTCCACCAGAACCTCAGTGCCACCCTCTACGGAGGACCTCCTCCCAACGGGATCAAGCAGGAATACGGCCAGGAAGTGTCCGCCTCGGCCATGGCGGCGGCGCAAGCGGCAGCCCTGGCCTCTCTGAGAAATCCGCAGCAGCAGCAAGCGTCGCAGCAGGAGGACGCGGATCTGGCTCTGAACCTTGAGCCCGAAATCATCCTCCAAACTGCGCCCGATGTCAGTCCCGCCCAGCAGCAGCCCCAGCATCACTTCAGTGCCCACCAACATCAGCAGCAACAGCAGCAGCAGCACCACCTGCAGCAGCAGCAGCACTGCAACATGTTCCAGCACATGGCGCCGCAGGCGCACATGCAGCACATGCGATCCACAGTCCTGCCGCCGCCGCCCTCGGTGGGGCTGCCACCTCTGCCGCCCCCGCCACCTGCCTCGCACCAGCAGCAGCAGCCTCAGCCAGCGCCGCCGCCACAGCTGCAACATGCGCCGCAGTGAGGACGCACCTCTCGCCTTTAGTCCTAAGCTCAACTCTGTAGCCAGCTAATTGCATCTATTGTTTGAGGGCACACATTCCGGGAGTTGTGATCGCCAAAGCTACATATGTGTAAAGTCTATGTGTTTAATCGTCAGGGAATCCTTTTAAATTTTAACCTTTTAGACATCAAGTATTTTTTATATTTGATGCGATTGAGTTTAGAACTCACTGAGATTACCAAGAAGTTTCCATTAATTCGTAGAGAAAGGAGCTTTGCAATTGGACGATTTTTGAAATTGAATATTATTGTGATAGAAAGGAAACAGTTGCAATGGCAGGATTTTAAAGATTATAGTTTAGTTCTTTGTAGCCCGTGGTAGTCACAGCTCTCAAGGATGTGGGCCAGCCTCTCATACGCACACACTCGCACCTTCGCACTCAAACACACTCATCCATTGGCACATACGGGGTGTATGTGTCTGTATTTAAATGTATTTGTTAAGTAGGCGCCATTTGTAAAATGCCGTGCACACGTATTACGTTAGTTTAGTGGGCTTCCCGGTCATGTGTTTATATTTTTTTTAAGCGTCGCCGTTGTTTTCAGCATTTCTCTGTTTTTTAGGTCTGTACGTATTTTGTTTAGTCGCTAAGTGATAGAGATAAAATATTGGCAGTTTTAGGGCACGATATACACTACGAAATAACGATAACTGTATACCTATATGATATGATAACGTAAGGCAGCCGCAAATAATTAATACGAATTTATGCGAAAAACGAGAGCGAAATATAAGTAGCAAGCGAAATTGCTAAAATTTGAGAAATGAGAGGTATTTTTACTCACTTATTGTCGTCCAGCACGGAGTTGAGGGCCTCTATCCACTCCGGGTCGATGCTGCCGTCGCAGACGATCCAGGAGTGCATGTGCGGGGGCTCCTGGTTGACGACCACCGCCGTGTGGGTGAGCACTCCGTCCTGCCACTGCCGCGTGTCCGCGTCCAGGCGACCCAGCAGCTGCACGCGGCTCATGGACTTCGGACTAATCGTGTGCACCCTGAGCTGCTGGTGGCCACTGAGCGCCTGCCTGAGAAGGGCCATGACGGTGGACTTGCCGCACCCTGGCGGCCCCACCACAACCACGCCCATCCGCTTCTGGAGCTGTTCGTGCAGTTGCAGCGCCTTTTCCATTTGACTCTCGCTCCGACAGAGTCCCAGCTGCCCAAAGGCGGCGGACAGAGATTGATGGAGAGCCGTTTCTGGAGCGGACGCACTGCCAATCTCGGGGAAGACATTCCTTAGCAGCATCTCGAATCGCAAGACGTCCTGGGGAGCCAGCTTGGACATGGTGGAGGCACGTAGACATCGAACCACCACCGACATCTCCGCACTGGCATCGGAATCGGATGCCTCCTCTCCCGCTAGCCGTCCTCTCAGCCCCTCTCCGCACACTAAGAGTACTGTCTTTAGCTCCCGCAGCCCCCAGTCGTAATGACGCTGGGCGGAAAGCATCTTTCCGCACAAATCGAAGAGTTCCACGATGCGGGAAGCGATGGCAGACGCCTCGGCGAATCCCTCCACGAACAGCATAACCCGGGCGATTTCCCCCGGCTCCGGTTGCTGCATCACGATGGGCCGGAAAAGGGCCTGAATATTTCCAGGTAGCTTTTGGCGGCCACCATACTCGGCTCCCGCCGGATTCAGGGTTACGAATATGCCACAGTGATGGTTGAGTTGCACCTGGAAAGGGGGAAAGAATTTGTGAAGTGTAGAGTTCCTCTTAACAAGTAGAAGTGTCTATCATCACCACTTCAGACCTCATCATAGGAACCATAAACCAATGAAGGCATGTTTTGATTCCGGGATCGCCCAATTTCCACCTGCATCCCATAACATAACTCATCCTGCTCACCTGTCGCTCGCCAATCTGGACACTGCCGGACCGCTCCTTGAGGGCGCTCTGAATGGGCTGGATTAGCATGGAGATGGATGAGAGGGTGGCCTCCTGCAGCCGGTTGAACTCGTCGAAGCAGCCCCAGGCCCCGCAGCGGGCCAGCCCGGTGAGGATGAGGCTCATCGATTCGGTGTCTACATTCTGCAAACAATTCATTGCATAATGACAAATTGCAGGGGGATTACTATACACTCGGAGAATAAATGGGGGACTTTAAAGGACTAAAATGTCCTTAAAAATAATCCAATTACATTTTAAGAAAGGATAAATAATTATAAATAGACAAAGAATAAAAATAATAAATAGAAAATGTATAGCCTATTTTTCGGAGTACTTTTTACCTCGTCACAATTGAAAACCAACACCAGGCGACCCAGCATGGCACCCAGGGCTTTGACGCACTCCGTCTTGCCGGTGCCGGCTGGGCCGAAGGGATTACCCCCAAGGCCCATGTGCATGGCCTGTGTGAGGATGAGATAGCACCTGTGGGTCAACCTAGTGTGGACCAGCTTGCTGGCCTGGCCCAGGAACTCGTAGGCGTATTCAAATTCGGCGTACACCATGCGAACGCAAACTTGTCGATTGGCATTAACCGCTGCCCCGGATGTCCTGTCCCCTGCCCCCTTGCCGAAGTAATATCTGAGTTGACACAGCCAGTGCCAGTCGGTTGTGTGCACCACATTGTGTTGCTGCAGCTGCTCCACTACGCCGGAGTAGTGCACCAAGTCGAGCAGGAGGGCCCTCAACTTGATGCTGACTAGGCTGCCGCTCTGGGATCTCTGCTTCATGGCGGCCAGGTGGTTGATTTCGTCCTTTAATTGTTGTCGCAGCTTGGCCAGGGACATGCCCCCGATTGCCTGCTCTGTCTGGCGGGTGAAGTGAAGAGCTCTGGCCGTGGCCAGGACCTGGCTGGCATAGTTTTCAAGGATTTTCTCGCTGAGGTTGTCGCTTCCTCCGGTAGTGTTGGTATAACACTCATGGATCTGGTCCCGGAGAGTGTCCTGCACGACGGTCACCAGTTGATTGAGCCAGTGCTAATTTCAAGGAGGCATTATTAGAGACGAGCAACTAGTCGGGTTAACAACTCACCTCTATGTCGCCTTTCATCTCCACAGGCTGTCCCAGTTTCAGCTCATCGCCCTCGGCACTGTGAACCGCCGTGATGCTGTAGGACTGGCCTTCCGAGTGATTATCCGCCGCCTGCCGGATGCCCAGACTGTGGCAGCCGGGGAATAGCTTGCGGATGTGCCGCTGGATGACATCGGCGTCCTTGCTCGCCTGGCCCAGCAGCTCCAGCAGATCGTCGTCGCCCAGGAAGTAGAAACGCGGGAAGGAGTTGCGCTTGTCCTGTGGAAATGGTTTATTAGGAGTGATGGATTTCGAATCTCAAAAGCCACTCACTGTTATGTAGCTCATTAGGTTCTGCTGACACCTGGCCAGCTGCGTCTCCAGGGAGTTCACGATGGTGGCAATGTTGTTTATCTTGGTCAGCGAGGTGACGCGCGGATCCTGCTCTATTTCGCGCATCACGAACCGAAAGTCCTTGTCGATTCGCTTGAACAGGGCCTGCTCCTGCTGCAGCGTTCCAGAACCGAACACAGGCTCCAGGTAAACCCAACTGGGAAGAAGTCAAAAAGTTAGCTATGAGATAAGTAATGCGAGTCTTTGTAATCTTACCGCCTTTGGGAGTGGTTCAAGCTGCTAAGAAGAGCATCCAGAGTATTGAGACGGCTTTCCCAGAGTTCCGCCTGATCCGAGAAACTGTCGAAGGCAGCCGAGTTCTTGGCGGATTGCAGCAGCGACTGGTTGTCCCCGATCTTGTTGAGCACCTCCTGGTAGTCCTTGATGAGGGACACACTCTGCCCGGAGGCATCCGTCCGAGTGATCAGCTTTAGCTGAGCAGTCACCGACCACTGATCCAGTTCGATCAGAGCTTGCCTCACAATCTGCTCGCTGGCAGCCTGCCGCACGATGTTCCCGATCTCCGAGGCGGACGACTGCAGGGCTTCCATGTCCCTCAAAATATCCTGCAGGAGAATGGAGTGCAGGGGCTTGGACTGCTGGTGATTCAACAGTTGGAAAATCCGGGCCCAATGGCGCTCACTTAAGGCATCCGATTGGAGCTGCTGGAGGAGCGGAAGGGAGGATTGCAGCCGCTCCACCTGCTGGCGGATCCTCTTGGATGGTAGGTCTATTGAGGCGTGGACGGAGCCCTCCCACTTGGCTATGAACTCGTTCAGGACGTAGGGACGCCTCCGGTAGATGGCCCACTCCTCCTGGAGGATGGGCTGCAGCTCGGTGAGGAAACTGTCGTAGACCTGCCATTGTTTCGATTGCCGCTCCATTTGATCTTCGATTTCTGTGAATGGCAGCAGCATCTCCGACGGAAACTCCATGTTGAACTTGGAGCACTCCTCCAGGAGCTTTTGTTTCTTCTCCTGCAGCTGCTGCCAGTGGAGACGCCGCTCCTTGAATACCTCGAGGCCGGCATTCTCATTGGCCTCCAGCTCGGCTATGGTCGATTCCCAGCGGAGTAGGAATTTTTCCGCCTCGTTCTTAAGGTTCTGAAGCTGGGTCTCAGCCTGGTTCTTGATCATGTCCACCTGCCGCTGGAGGATCACGGCGTGGTTTTCGAGCAGGGGCTGAAGCTGCTCCCACTGCTGCAGGATCGCCGAAAGGGCGGTCACCCTTTCCTTGCACCATCCTGCCAGGCAAGCGTCCTTCTCTCGCACAGCGTCCAGGGTCTTGGCGATCTGCGGCAGCTCGGTCATTATCTTTTCGTACTTCATTCCCGACTGGCTGATGCTGCCCTCGTCCATAGGAACGTTTTGTAGGAACTGCAGTGCGCTCTGCAGGAACTCCTGGATCAGACTGACGTCCGCCAGGATCGAGGACCGGAGACTGCTGGCCAACGCCTCCCAGTAGCGACGGCTGATCAGCTCTATCTCCGAACGGAGCGGCAGGACATTGATCACGATGCAGTCGATGGACTCCTCGGCCTGCTGGATCTTGGCCAGCTGCTGGCTAAAGTGCTTGCAGCCCTTGAAGTTCCGATCCCAGTCCCCGGCTTCGTTTAGGTGGATGCCACACAGCTGCTCCACGTCCACGCAGCCCAGAGCGATCCAGGGCAGCCAAATGCTTTTGAAGTCCTCCAGTTTGTCGAACAACTCCGTGGCTCTTCTGTAAAGCGGACCAAAGTGGTGGCTATTCAGGGTGACCATCGACTTGAAGAGGTCCTGGCTGTGCTCTGAAAGTCCGTGGAAGTTGCAGGGCCTCTCTATGAACTTCCTCAGCTGGCTAAAGTACAGATCCCGGATCTCCTCCACGGGAGGACTGTAGACGAGTTCGCGTTGTCGCAGTATTAGCTTTACGTGTATGTCCGGCAGCTTATTGTTCATATCGAGGAGGCCCAAGATGTACTGATACTCCAGGACCTTGTAGAGTTGGTGATCCCAGTGCAGCTTAAAGGCATCCAGGTGAGTGTATCCCTGCCGCTCCAGGGTTGCCACCAGTTCGCGGAGATGACGCAGTTCGTCCTTCCAGATCTGATTTTGTGTTAACAGATCAGTAGACATAAGCTTGACCACCTGGAAGTTAAGAAGTGACATCGAAAGGACATTAAAGGAAAGGAAAATCGATTCCTTGTGATTTATTTTAAAGATGGTACTCCCCACACTCAAGGCGATCCTCCATTTTCCTGTGTTCCAATGGCGGACGTGGTGAGTTTGAGTGCGTAGTGTTGTAAACCGTTAAAATTTCTTACCGTTCTCTTGGCCTGTTCGTGATATCCGCCCAAAAGAGTGTTGTCCGTGGAAAGTTTGGAGACTGCCGCCTGCAGGATGTCCACGTATCGCTGGACGGAAGCCTCGTCCTGCCAGGCCACAGTCTCGCTCTGCACCAGGCGCTGCAGCTCCAGGGCGTTCTTGAGCATGATCGGCCGCTGGCAGGGAATCATCCTGTCCCCAATGGTATTATGAAATGTGGCGATTTGCTGCAGTCGTCGTGCGTAGCACATGTACTTGGCCGCATGGGTGGCCGCGGATCGCAGTTCCAGAGGGACGTTGTAACCCAGATTCTCAAACTCGCGAACATCTTGGCAAAAGGTCACAAGCTTTGGGTTGAAGGTGACGCGCATTAGCTGGCGGCCTTCTTTTTCGAACTTCACCACCGCCTGGTCGTCGCGGAGTCTGTAAGTTGAATATATTATGGGGATCAGTATAACTAATTTATGAGCCGCCTTCTTACCTTAGCTCTCCGCTTTTCACCGCCGTCAGACACTGCCCCGACCAGATCTCAAAATTAGTCCGAAGTAAGGACTCCGTCTCCTCCTTGATCTCCTGCACCGCTTTGTTGATCTTGTCAAAGCCCTCCCGGCCACTGATCAGGTGACTGACCTTCTCTATCTCTTGGATCTGGTGCTGCACCACCTTCAGCCAGCGGCACTCGTTGCAAATGACCGACAGATGTCCTGTATCCGGCTCCATATTAGAGTCCACCATGGCCTGGCGCAGGTCCTGCAGCAGAATGTGCAGCGACTGAAGAAACTGCTCCCGCTCGATAGTGAGCAGTTCCAGAACAGCCGGTCGTTGGATGAGGGTTTCGTATTTGGAGAAGATGTAGATCACCTGTCGGGGATTGCTCAGGTGATGGTGCAACTGGCCCTTAAGAGCGGCGGCGATTCTTTCATCAATTGGCTGCAGGACCTGCTCAAAGTGCTGCAGAGCCTTGTGCCATTTGGACTGACCCAGGGAAGATGTGTCAAATATGTTGAAATCTAAGGGGAGGTAAAGGTATAAGGTTGTTTTCTTTACGGAACAACAGCCACTTACCCGTAAATGGAGCCTGCTCCTGGAACATCTCTTGAAGCTCGTCGTCGTCTAGCAGAGTGGCTATCTGCTTATACAACTGCTTAATACCCCGAATCTCACTGAGACGCTCCTTAAACAGCTGGCCCCGCTTCGGGATGTGCGGATCTCCCAGCCAGGGATGCTTGAGGTAGTTCGGCCAGAACAGCCGGGTCAGAGAGTCGCAAAGCTGGACCCAGGCATCCACCGTGTCTATGCTCTGGCTCATCAGGTTGTTCACGTGACTAGAGTTCAGGCTCCAAATGTCCTCGGCCAGCAACTGCGTGAGACACACCTCGAGAAGCGTCTTCCCAATGATATCTAGAAGGTCGGTCATCCTTTGCTGTGGATAATTGTAGGGCAGCCGCCAAAGCTCGTCCAGGTTGCTGTGGGCGTGGTCGAGGAACTCCTCAATGGTGCCACTCGGACTAGCTCCGTCAATGGTGCTGCCGAAAGTAGCAAGTATATTGTATTTATTCCCTACACTATTAGTTGCCTTACCTTATTTGATTTTCGATATTCTCCAGGACTCCAATGAATACCTGTGCTGCCTCGCGGTCCAAACGGGAGCTCGATTTTTGGCCAAGTTTCTGTTTCCAGTACTTGATTTCATCCCGCAAACTTGTGATTCCTTAAAATCAGAAAACGATTCGAGAAATGTTATATTTTATGATGAAAATATGAACTCGAAACCCACCGCTCTGAGGCAAGCCTAAGCTGGAACCCAAGTTTTGATGCAGGTTATCCAGAATCATACTCAATTCTGGTCCATATTCGTTTCTCTGGAAGTGGACGAGAGTTAGAAAAATAGTTGCTTAGGTAGCAACATGAATATATTGAAAAACCATCCAATTTGCCAGGCAAAGTGTAATTGACAAAATGAAATTGCAGACTGGATTGAATTATGCGCAAATGCGATTAAAACTGCACTCAGTGTTACGGTGAGAAGCCCGTAAGGACTTTAAGCCGTGTAAGGGAATTACGCAGGTACTGGACTCCACACATGCAGCTCCTAACTTACACGGGCAGAATTGGCGGAGGGCGAGAATACCCGAGAAACGGAATTGTAAATCGACTTGACCATTCCACCTTCCAGGGTTAAAATGCCAAGTAGTGGCTCGGAGGCCGTTCCGTCCTCCCGATTGTGATGCCCCACCTGGGGCACTTTGTAGAAGAGCAGGCAGAGCTCCTCAGTGGGTATGCGGTGGTGGAATCGGATTTTGCCGTCCGATTTGCTGTGCACTGCCGATATAACAGTTTGCTCCTCCTGTTCCAGGAACTCCAAAATCATGGCTGTCTGTTCGTCCAGTTCGGCGCCCGGCAAGCGGGCGGAGAAGTATTCCACTAATAGAATAATGAAGTTATTGATATGTAAGGATTTAGTAGGAATCTAAATTCTTACCCGATGTATTTATGATGAATTTTGTTCGCTGGGTCATCTTTTTTCTGGTTTTTCAAGCCACTTCACTTCTGGTTAACTTTCAGTTTTAAGCAAACTCTTTCACTTTTTCGAGAAGCAAACTATTTGTTGTCCTTTTAGGTTGCCAGGGACAACGAAAGTACAAGGTTGCCCCACAGGGGTTGATTTCCACACAGGAAAAGGTTGATCGTTTAGTTAAGAATATGTTTCAGGAGTATAAGCACTTTTATATAGTTTGGAACTTAGTTTTATAATTCTAAAAATAAAGTACTTTAATTCTATAGCGAAAATCTAAAAATAAAGAAACCCCTTTTATTCTCTAGGTGTGAGTTAGTTTCTGTTACTAAGTCGGTTGTTGTGTTTGGTGCTATTTTTTTTCTTGCACCTGTTGTTTGCCTTTGGGCCACTGACACGTGTTCCAGTTGCCATGGCTTGTTCGGCGACAAGGGGTGGCAATGGAGTAGGTGGGATTGTAGGGGGTCCAGTTTTCATGCATCCCCTGGCACTACATCAGTTCACTCTCAGCTCGTGCTAATGAAACAGAGCACTCGACTGGGAGACTGCACTAAAAATGCCTCAGCAGGTTTATATCATTTGAATGCCCATTAATTGAATTGTGCGGGCGTGCACAAATAGTGTCTTTGGCCGGACAGGTGCGACGAACACGAGGGATGACACGAAGGACACGAAACTCCGGACACGGAAGACAGGACACGACACGCTGTGACAGGACTCAGGTTTATGACTTTGCCAAAGCTGTAACAACTCAATATTGGAGGGGCAGCTGCTGCTCTGCGTGTTCCTTGGGATTAGATTCATTTTTAAGACCCTACTTGGAGTTTAAATGGATCTGATGAGATTCCATATCTTACAATTAAAGCCAAAATAGTTTTTAAAGCGTTTGAGTTAAAACTTAGCCTTCTTTTCTTGGTAAAAAAAGTTAATCTACCTACCTTGATATTTGCATTGCCTATTCAATTGTTAACCATTCATATTCCATATCCCTTTCTGACTTTGTCAGAACTTCGCTGACTTCTAATCGCATTTTCGTTGAGCCCTGGGATTCAAGTTGCGCCCTAAGTTTCCCCGAAATTTAGTTAGGCGAAGTAGGTTGGTAAACTATGAGCTAGGCTACCGCATATCCCCATAAAGGACACGAGGGAGCTGCTCACAGAATTTAATAACCGGTGCAGGCCGGGTGCTTGAGTGGTTTCAGTGGGTGGCTCCGAGGAAAAGCCAAAGCCGGAGCCCACCGCCTAAGCTGTCTGCATGTGTTTGATGCAGCCAAAACCGAAATGTTTGCCTTTCCCCTTGCCCAGTGTTTGGAATCAAACAAAGTTTCATGGCAAAAACTAGGGATTCCCTTAGTTCCCTAAAAAAGTGCGGTGTTTTCCTTTTCTCCCTTTTTTGGGGGAGAGTGCCAGAGTAGGAGCTTCAACTCCGGGTTCTGTCAACACTCGAATTGCTGTGCCAGCCGTCAACCATTTAAGCAAATTAACTGTGTAATTAAATTCTGCAGCAGTGCTTTCTTCCTGTCTCCGGCTGGCTTTCTTTTCATCTCCACAGCTAGTTCCACATACAGAGAAAGGGTGTCCTTTATGGGTTAAGGGGTTTCTAGTATGTTGAGTAAAATCCCCCTTTGGTTAATAGTAATTGTGATATATTCCGCTGGAATTTATGCTTCGTAGCTCATTTGAGCTTTTAGTTTGCATCTGGGAATCGGAGCTTACGCACTCTAATTGGCCATTTAGTAGGACAGATCCCCGAATATTTCATGACAAATGCCTAAGAGTAGCTACTAATATATTAAATACTGATTTGGCTTGTGTCCTTTTGGGTTGATTTAACATAATAGTCCTGATTGCCGGCGGCTGCTGGCAATTTATGGGCTCATGCGATTTTTATGCGGCTGCCGGAGTTGTCAACTACTCGCACTGGCATCGATAATATTTTATGCGCTTCTGGTTTTCTTTTTATTGCCTTCGATTACGAGACAGTTTTCTCGGGGGAAACAGATCCAGAAGCAAGACAATGGTTGGGCATTTTAGTGCTGGCTAGGCCAACAATTTATGGTTTATGGATTTTGTCAAATTACATGTTATTCTTGTATCTTTTCTGTAGCTTGTAGTGTTTTTGGGGACAATCTTTTGTCTCTGCGGCCCAAGGGGGACAATGAATTGTCAACACATTCAAGGCGTTTGCATTACAAACGAGAAAATGCTAAAAATGGTTAGCATGTGAGTCTGGGCATTTTGCATTGAAATTGCTCTTTGATGTCCTGCTCATTGTTTATTTGTTTACTCTCCCTTTCTGTTTTCCCTTATACATAAAAACACATCAATGTGTAAATTTTTATCGCCCTCGAGCAGAGAGACCATAAAGTGGAAATTATATAGAAGATTATGATTGTTATGGGTTCTACGACATGGAATTTATTGATGTCCAGGCCAATAGATAAATATAAATTGAAAACAGAGCAGCAGTCACAGGTTGTGTTTTAGCCGGATATGCAAATATCCTTGTATCTGGTAATTGCCAATAAATGTCTTGAGATACTCAAGGGCCATGAATAGACAGATGTTCGGTGGTGAGACTTTAATGTTCTAGGAATAGCCTGAAGGCTTAAACCAGTTGTACATTCTATTCTTCATTCTACCAAGTTCAGATCGTGTTATTTTAGTAAACAGGTACCTAAAAATTCAAGCCATTGATGGCATACAGAGTATATGTCTGAACATACAAATTAATTGCGTAACAACTTAAACGAGTAATTTGCCAAAAACAATATTCTTTGGGCGGCCTCAGCGGGAAATTAGGAAAAGAAAACACACAATGCTATGGAAACTAACCATAGAACATCATTGATTTTGGGAATAGGTGGGGGAGAAACGAATCTCAAAAAAGTGGGTAAAGTTGTTCCTGGGGACTGTGGGTGGGTGTTTCTATGATTGTAAACAATGAATATGCATGACTTGCCAAGAGCATATCGTATATGCAACAACCAGACAACAGTCCTGCAGACAGCAATGAAACTTCAATTTGCCAAAGTGATATTCTGGAGAGGAAGCCCTTCTAATGGAATTCTCCTCGATTGAAGAGCTCAACTTTGATTAATTAATGCCGTCGATAGGCAGATGACAACTGCAGGTCCCCCTGAGAGTCGAACTCCTTGAAAAATAGGAGCAGGTTAACCCGTTCCAATTTCAAATGTTCAGTCTACATGCATAAGAATTGCATTTTTTGCCTCAGCTCATCGAATGGCAGCAGATACTGTATCTGGTCTCCGAATCAACAACTACTCTGTGTGTGTTGCATAATCTGGCAATTAGTAAATGTCAAATTCCCGGCTTCTACTCGCATTGAACGTCTGAATTTACAGCCTGCGAATCGCAGCGATATATCATCGGGCGGTCCAAGGAGAGAGCGCCAGTAAATAGGCAACGGAAATTGCAGCAACGCATGTGATTATGTTGTCTGTGCCACCGGGGAATGCCTGGGCGTTCACACATGTGCATAACTTACATTATTATGCACCCACGTATATAAACACATACAAGTGCACAGGCACACTTCCCAGCAGTACCAATCGCCCCGGAATCACCCTGGATTCACCCTGGATCCGCCCGGATCACCCCGGAATCCAACCGGAAAGCTAGAACAAGCGGCCCGGAATTTTGTACTGAAATTTTTGAAAATGTCCTCTCGGCCCGGAATTCGATTTCAGGCATGAATCAGCCCTGAATCCGCCCGGATTTCGAATCCGGATTCCGGCGTGAAAATTGTCTCGAAATCGCCCCTGATTCAGACCTGAATTTCAGAGCGGAATCAGGCCGGAAAAGAAAGCATGATTCCGCGGTGAAAAAGGTGGCTAAATCAGGTCGCATTCATAACCCAAAATTAAAGAAAAAAATTTCCTCTTACATTCTTCTAATCTGATAATCAATATTTTTTATGTATTCCTTAAAAATTGCTGTTAATTTATGTTTTAAACTAAATTAATATGTTAAATAACATAACATTATTAATATTGAAAACTATATTTAATAATTACTCACCCTGGGATTCGAACCTTAGTGCTTTTGTATACTGGACCGACATGCACGCCTCTAAGCTATCAAGGAATCGCGCGTACTTTGTGACTGACTATAATATACCTCTACAAATTTGCATGTTTAAAACAATCTCAATTATTAAGAGTCCCCGTTTAAAAAAAAGTATTGAATATAACAGTTTATTTTGAGACTGCGATATTAAAATAAAATGAAAGTAAACAAAAATCAACTCATAATAAAGACTTTTCCGCTTGGAATCGAACCCACGACCTTACGATTAACAGGCAGATACCTTAATCATTGAACCATGGGGTGAGAGTTTTTCGGGCAAAATATTTAGAATGACTAGAAAATATTAGTGATTAATAACTAATATCGAATATGCATAATTTCGAACTCTAGCAGCAGCAGAGGGCCGGCAGAATTAGTTCGCCTACTTTGTTTTGACGTTCGAAGAGCAAACCTTATTGAATTGTTTTTGTTTTTCGATCGAAATTTGACATTCGGGCCGGAAAAGTCGGGGCCAGGAATTTCAGTACTGCTGGGTTATTATATTTGCACGTGTGTGGGTGAAGGAGTCCTTGGCTTGATTAAAAGCCTTGTCCCAGCGATGAATTGTTGCAGCATACTTTGGTGCTCCTTGGGAGCAGCTCTCGTCCTTTAAGGTGGGCCGTATTTTAAGCTTAGTCTGCCTGGAAAGACCCTTCTTACACGAAAGGGTTCCCTTAGATTTAAAGAGCTCTACTGACTAAGGAAATTTGTTGTAGAACTGGCTTTAAAAGGAAATATTTTTGTTGAAGTCGAATGTGCCTTGAAAATAAGAGATCCCAGTAGCTCATGTGTTATGTGAAAGCATTAGTATTCTACTTGTATTCTACTAAGAGACATTCTCAGTTTGGCAGAGCAAGGAAGTATATCAAAAATAATCCAAAATGGAGCTCGAAAAAAAAACCACCCTAACTGAGGCTATTCTAAGGGATTTGAAGGCTTTTAAACTGCACATAAAAACAAAAGTTTTTAAATTGAGCGACTGCAGCCGACTTCGCCAAGGAATAGATAATATTCGGAGCGATTACGATCATTGGTTGGCTATATTTAAGGGAATAAACGATAAGCTGAGGCCTGAAATCGAGATCTGGGAAAGGGCACTGGCCCTTGTTAGCGACATGTTGGTGGGCGATGATCTGAAGGTAGAAGTTACTGACGGCGGCTGCGGAACCTACATGAAGTTGGCCCGAGAGCTGAAGGACACTGTATTTATCAAAGTGGATCACAAAGAAGAACTTGAGACCCTCTCCCTTCCCAAAGCCAAGGTCTGGATACAATCGAAAATCGATTCTCTGAAGAATTCTCTTGTATTGATGGAGCAAGATAGGGCGTACGTTGAAGAGCAAAAAGCCAAGATCTACGCCTTGGAGAAATGCATCGATGAAAGGGTAAAGAAACTCTGCCAAAACCGAGGAATAACTCAAAAACCAATAGAAAATATGGCTATAATGGCGAAATGCCTCGACGGGAGGGAAATTCAAGTAATGCAAAGTCTGAGTGAAAGCCAAATGCCTGAATCCATTGAACAGAAGATCAAGAAGATAATGGAGAATGTACATGGCGAAGCTAAAAAAATAGCACAAATTAAGAATACGATTACGTATCAGATTAAGAGACTTTCCAGCCTGAAGACCTATAGCAACGACAGCGAGATCAATGATCTTCGACTGGAAATAAAGGAGCTCTTAGTTCAGTTCCCTAAACCTAATGAGACTGACACTAGTGTACCAAATGACGATCAAGGGGTGGAGAATGCATTTGAAGATAGATCGATATTGCAGGATAGTAATATCATTGATAATAAATTGATGGAGAGTTTTGCTGATAGAAATGTCCATGCTGATGCCAATGAAGAGAATGTATCTTCGGATAACAAGGATTTTTATGAAAATTCGGAACTCAATGATGTCAATGAGACAGTTAATGAGACATTAGCTAATGCAACTTTTAATAGGACAGGAAATGAGACACTGTACTATGATGCCAAAGAATGCCAAGACGACGATTCAGGAGACCGATTTGAATAAATGCATTATTTATAAATCCATTACTCTGGTCAAGGATTGTTCAAACTGTTAAAATCCGCTATCAAATGGATTCGTCCAGAATCTTATATTGGGAGAAATTGTTGAAAAAATTGTTAATGTTAAATAAAATTAGTTTCGTTCGGGTTTCATAGTAAATGGTAATTACCTCCCGCTTAGCCACCAAAGTCACTAATGCCACCCACTCGATTGAATAATTAAACACAATTAGCAACTATTAACCAGAGCCCTACCCTTCAGGGCCAGAACCGATTGCAAAGCGCCAGTCGGATGTACACAGTTGGCAAGCTCGGGGGCAGCCCGGGCAAATCAAAGCGAATCAACAGCACAACGGCCAAGAAGGAGGAGGCAGGGGTCGAAAGGATACAAGTGGTAGGCAGGACCCTAATAAGTCAACTGCAATGCATAAATTTGGAAACAGCAGCAGCAGGCTTGGGTCAGGTGGCAAACCCAAACACAAATTCAAAACCCAAATCGTAGGCCCGGCCCGGCCAAGTGTTTGCCGTTTTCGACTTTGGCAAATAGCCCAGGAACCTGGATAAGGGAAACAGGGCAAAGGGCAAACCATAGCTGTGTTCAAGGAATTTCCTGATTGACAATGTGGTCCTGCTCGGAACCGCCCACTTTTGTCGCCTTCGTCGTTGGTCAAGAGCAAATTTGGCAATATAACAACGCTCTAACCTTTGACAGGCAGAAAGCATTCCGAATGTTCCTAGTTTCGGAGCCAACCTCCGGTTCGAACATTAAAACTGATTACCCCAACAATTTGGCAAATAGATAGTTAATGGCACAAAGATGTTGGGATTAATTTGCGAAAGAAGGAGCTTCAAGTTCAAACTAAACAGCTAGAATATTTGATTCTCCACAAAATGCGACAGCTCGTCAATTCGAAAGCTTTTCATTGAAGCGAATTTAGAAACAAACAAGAAGTGACAGTTGTGAGGAAAATTAATACAAATGACAATTTCCGCCTCGCCTTAGGCTTTTCTCAATTGTCGTCGTACGATGCTAATCGTGTAATCCTTTTTAAATGATTGCACAAACAAACGGATACTAATATCATAAACAATTTACACAATCAACTACCCAGCACTCCCACACACTGCGACATTGTAATTCTGTTTACTGCTTGAGGTTATTTAATATTCAATTTTCGGTTCTCGTTCCGGCCTGGCCCAAGTCCTGGGCACCTCATAAAATACGGAAAAACTCATAAAACCCAATGCAAACATATTTTAATCTGCACATGGGTAAGTGCTGCCAAAATTGAATAAAAATGGCACAACACGAATGCCTGAGAGCTGGCTTCATGGATATATTACGAGAATTTTGTAAATACAAAATTGCGTAGATTTTATTGAGTTTCGCTTAGGCGGATCTGTGGATGCAAATTTTGTCACATTTTTAAAATGCCAGCATATATATTACTACAACTATTTCTGTGTTTATTCATTAGAAATAAGTCACAGAAAGTTATATGAATAAGGGAAGGACAAATACGTGCATTCATGTAGCCATGTTTTTTATCTCAGAGGATTAGAAAAGTATTTGATTTTCAAACTCTAGACTTAGTATAAAAACACACCTCAGACAATCAATCTTACAAATCTGAACAAAAATTTATTCCCAACATTTTAAACGATGGCTTTGGAGGAAATAAGTGGAATGAATAAATGGTCGTTTATGAAGAGCCGCGGTGCTCTGGTCTTGGAAAAAGCTCGCAAGGAGATCAAGAAAGCTTCTTGCAACATGGCAAACCCCCTCATGCTGATGGCTCCACCTTTCGATAAGCCCAAGGAGACACTTAAGTATCTGGCCGACAAGGGAAACGTGAAGATGGACTTCCATCATGGCACCACCACTCTGGGATTTATTTACCAAGGCGGTATTGTCTTGTGCGTGGACTCCCGCGCCACAGCTGGGGCCTACATTGGATCGCATGGCATGAAGAAAGTGGTGCCGATAAGTGACTACATGCTGAGCACCATAGCCGGGGGAGCAGCGGACTGCTCCTACTGGGATCGGGTCTTGACCCGCGAAGTCCGCCTCTACGAGCTGCGCCACAAGGAGCGGATGCCAGTCAAATCGGCTGCTAGATTTTTGGCCAACATCGCCTACCAGTATCGAGGAATGGGCCTTTCAATGAGCATTATTCTGGCTGGCTGGTCGGATGAAGGCCCCAGCCTAGTTTACGTGGACGCCGACGGGCTAAGCGTCCCAGGTAAGCTTTTCTCCGCTGGCAGTGGAGGCGAGTGTGCTTTGGGGCTCCTGGACACTGAGTATCGATATAAGATGAGCGATGAGAAAGCCTTCGATCTTGCGTTTCGCTCGATATATCATGCCTCGTCGCGGGACGTGTATACTGGCGGCGTGGTAAGCTGCTACCATTTGGACAAGAAGGGATGGAGGCTGGTGGCCGCCAAAGATAGCGAGGAGCTCCGCGAAGATTTAGCCAGTCGGATGACTCCTCATAACACTAATCCTGTTTATAATTTTGGTGAACTACACGCGGAAACCGCTGATGATGAGCTAGGATCTCCTATGCAGAAGAGGAGGCGTACTGATTGAAGTAACTTGTTTGTATATTTTATAATTTTGTGTGAAAACTTAGAAAGCGCCGCAAAATAATGCTGAGTAAATGGTTCTGTTTATTTTCTAATTTGCTTACATGTTTTTAATTAGTGCGGACTCTGTTTACTTACGTTTTCACTCAATCACTTTACGCTTCGCGGCGTTTCCCGAAAATGGCTAGTCGCTAATCATTTTGCGCTAAATTAAGTGTTTTAATGGAAGGTCCTGATTTCCCCACTTCTTTAATGCTGCCTGGGAGGGTTGGGATTCGCTGGCTCAGGAGGAAACATAAAATAAGTAAATTGCCTCTTTTCTGGACACTGGCACAACAATTAAGTTAGCATTTAAGTCGAATAAAGGACAACGCCAGACAACGCAGAAGACAGAGTGGCAAAAGGGTTAGCACGAAAGTCTCGTTCTGCATAAATCAATGGCAACAGCATTATTTTGGGCATAGAAGGGCAGGAGCGAAAAAGGTCAAACGCATGAGTTTTTTCTGGCTCGTCCTGGCCCAGGAGCACAACGGCAATAATAAACAAGAAAGTGTGAAATAAAGCCAAATGGACATAAAAATTTGTATGTCCTACAAGAGGAAGTAGTCGGCTGCGGGAAAGTATAAGGGAAAAATGCAGGCACAGCAATAAAACGCGGCGAATGCTTTTAATTTGAAATGCTGCGAGGACTGGACCAAAAGTCCCTGAAACTCTTTATTCCTTTCAGATCCTCCTTCCCCACCCTACCTCACCCTCTCTTTGGAAGCTCCTTTTTTAAGTGATTTCCCAGGGATTGGGCCTGGGATCGCAAAAGGTGTGGGAGAACTTATAACGCTTGTGTGGATTACCATTCCCATGGGCACAATAAACTGCTTTATTTGCGAAAGTTCTGTGCATGAAAGGACTACAAAAATTAAACAAAATTTAAATAACTTATAGGTGGGAATAGCAACTTCTAGATTAGGCATTTTTAATTGGAATTAAAGTTATGTTTCTATGGGAAATATTACTCAAGGCAGTTAAAGGACTGGGCTGTCAATCGGACATACTTTCACCTTCCATTTGTATGGCCAACAACTATTAGTGCGCCGCTCTTGTTTGTGTGCCCTGGCCGTAATAAATGTAGCCATTGCTGGGCCATTTGGTTGTTTTCCTCCTTTTCTAAGCCGTTTTGAAGCAGGCAATAAATGTCAGCGACTCGGCTGAACCGGGCATAAACTACAATGGCCAGCGGATACTTTATTTAACACTTGCATAAACTGACATGCCCGGATATATCCTTTCGCTCCGTGTGTTTGTGTGGTGAGGACATAAAAAGTGCTGCATCCTCGCAGATGAATGAATGGCGAGGGCACGGGCGAATGGGAACACGTGCACACCTCGTTATTTCTATGGAAGGCAATCAAAACGAGTCCAGGCACTGGCACTCAAGTCTTAAAAAACGCTGGAACAATAGAAATTTGTGGGACGCTAAAAACGAATAGCCGTTGGAGATAACTGAAACAAAAAGAATTTAGTTAAACATGACAGCAGAGCCAGTGTGTTTTTCGAAGCGTTTTCCAAAGTTCTTCATGCTAAAATTGTACTCAACTGATTTTCAATTTCGATTCTCTTATTCTGTCCCGTTTCAATTTATTTTGTTCCTAGTCCTAATGACATTGAATCTTCTCGTCTGCAGAGCTGCAAATGGATCCCTTAAATCTGAGAAAGCCGTCAACACTAAGCCATTGGATAGAAAGAGTCGTTGAGAGACTCTTTGGCTGGAGTGTGAAAGCCAAAGCTAGACACAGGGAAAAATAGATAAAAAGAATGTTTCAAAGTGTCACTCACTTTCTAGAGTAGAGTTACAATTTTGGATAAAAACATTTGAAATAGTCAATGTAAAAATTGTATGAATATGAGAAAAACACTGTTTTATAATAGTCTCTCCTGCGGCTCTTCTTAACAATTATAAAGAAGAAAACCCAGATTTTTCTACAGTGTAGTACAGACACGCCCACTGAAAGGAAGCGCCTCTGGCTAGAAGGGCATAAAAAAATATTATGTCAATAGATAAAAGTCAAAGTGGAGACGACAGACAGCCAAGACAACTCCGAGGATAACAAACAGCAAACATTGGCCAAATGTCGCGTGTTCAATTGTGCAGGCCCAGCCTCCTCTTTCCTGACTCTCGGCACCCCCTTTCGCCGCCCATGAATTACCAACTCCCCCACTTTCCGCGAACCGCTGTCAGTGTTTATTTTATTGATGTCGCTACCGCTGCCTTGCCTTTGGAGCTCGAGGAAACCATGACAAAGTCATCAGTGGTGGCAAGTGGCGGGAAAACCAGGCGGCAAAGGACAACGGGTCCTTCCCTGTTTTACGAGCAACGAACCGGCCATAATTGTGCATTCGCAGTCATAGCCATAGCCACATTCGCATTCGGCTTGCTTATTATAGGTCCGTGGAATGGCCCCCGCCAAGCTCCCGCTGCTGCTGGTAATTTGCAAGTGATTTATGGGACCTTATGCATAAAGGCAGGAGTTGGGTCAAAGGCTGACTTACGGGGCCAGGAGCTCTACAATTTCCATTTGCCATTGGCCGACACATTCGCTCCTCGTTTGAAACACTTGATTAGCCGCGATGATTGAACGGTTATTGGTATGGAATCCTCTGTTAATAGAAGCTTGAAAAGGACTTTAAGTTAAAGGTATTTGGTAGAAATAAGCTCTTAAAGGCAATATTAAAAATAGGATTGTGCGATATTTGGCAAGTTCCAATTAGAACTATCCACCCACTGGCCTAGTTTCCTCTTGATAGGCTTCATAGGGAATTTTATATTATTTTGATTTATTAGCCAGTGCCAACCGCAGGCGATGCCGCCACTCAACAGCCATTCGCAAACCGTAATTTGTGTTACCCCAAAAAATGAAACCAAAAACACGACCCAATGACAGCTACAAAAAAATATTATAAAATATATAAATATTTTCCGAGCGGCAGCACATGCAATCTTCTGTAATTTTCACACTGCAAGTGAAGTGGGGGACTGGGGACTGGGTTGGGAAGTAAACCTAACACTGACACAGTCCCGAAACCAGACAAAAAGCATAAAAAATACAACCAACCCGAGCTGTCAGTGCAAACAGTTGCAAACAGACATGAAGATTATGGTACGTAGGGGGATTTCCAGTAGCAGAAGTAGTTACATTGTAGTTACACATATGGATACATGGGTTCTGGTATTCGTATCTATAGAGAGATTGCCTCGGATCCTCACGTTTTTCGTTTGTTTGTCGGAAAAGCAAATTTGGTAATTCCGTTCTCAGGCGCACTTGAAATTATTTTCCCTTCGCTCTGGCGCTGGCTCCGGCCACAGGAAAAACAAGTTTCGAGTTCTTGGGGAAACTTCTTTGTGGTGTAAGTTGCGAAATTTATTGAGCTTGCTGCAAAGCACTTAAAGTTAGGCTTCGGCAAACAATTTGATATGAGCATGGGGCTTGTAATTTCGAGCCATTTCGAGCAACTTAGGCGTAAACAAATTTTTCATTTTCCAAGCTAAATCGTCGATTGTGTCAAATACTCAATTCAAATTCGATTCAAAGTGTGTTTTGGTGAAAATCCGCTTTGGGACGGGATTTAAGGGCTGAGAAATTGGCTTCCATTTTTACCGAAAGGCTTTAAACTGCTTTTGTCATTAGCACCCTCCAGTCATGGTTTTAAGATTTCAATTTCAATATCTAGTCCTCTAAGGTCACTTCACCTTAAGCACATAAATCCTGACAGCTTGAGTTTGTAGCCGCTTATTTTTTCGCAAAAGGCCTTAAGCTGTCAACTTTAGCATATTTCAAGGCGCGATTCACGCTTTTTTCGGTTTTTTTCTGTTTAGCTTTCCTGGCAGCTTTTCCTCGTTTTATTTGTTTTTCTTTGACTCTTGTTTTTGTTGCGAACTTCTCGTCTAAGCTGTGTGGAAAATCGCAAATTTATGTTAATTTTACGTAGACATTATTGTAAATGATGGGCCCGGGCAGGGAATTATTTGAAATGAAATAAGGACCCGGCGAATGAAATTGTTTAAAAGATATGCAGAAAAGTCAACTTATATCGGACTGCTGAGCTTTTAGTACTGTCCACCTATGACATTTTCTGGGAAATCAAATTCTATCAGGCAAAGGTCAGCTTGGGGTTGGCCAGGTTCCCTTTGACAGCCACCCGTGGCCATTGAAATCCACTTAACAAAAGGAGCTCTCCCTGAGCTGAAAGATACCCGGACATGGTAATAAGATTTCTCCTACACTTTAAATATTCCCTAAACATTTTTCATGCTCGCAATAGTTTTATCTCATTGAATCCCCTCTCCTCACATCCCATTTTGGGTGAAAATAAACGCCAAATTTGATAGATGTTCCGGCTGGGCAAATGTGACGCAATTCGAATTTTCTTGGGAGCATTTTCATGCGCTTGGAAAAGTTTGTCCGACTGTCGGTTTGTTTATACATCACTATCTCCGCTCCGTGTCTATTTATTTATTTTCAAATAAATGCTCAGGCTACGGACGGCTCCTTCATCGTTTTCCAGTCCCCGACCCGTCGCTCTCGTCGAACTCTTCAAGGATTGAATTGAATTAAATTGAACAAAGTTTGCTTGCCCTCGACTGCAGTGCTGAGATAAGGCTGGGCGGTCGGTGGAGGCAGACTGTGGGCGAAAGGGGATTGCATATAAATGCCCCAATATTTGAGCGACGCATTCAGTTTTTTCCACCATATTTTATAAGAAGCCAATGGAGTGTATACAGGCAGTTTAATGTTTTATGTTTCACAGAAGGATGTGCTCTTTCGTTGAGAATCAATAGGCCTGCATATAAAGAATATTAAAGTCATGTAATTAATGAAAATTGCGACTCAATAAATGAGTTGCCAGTGAGCAGTGAAACACTTTTTCAACCACTTACCAGTGGCGGGAAATGTGTTTTTTTCTTTTCGGTTAAACACTTTCTCCTGCAGGAGTCCAACGTCCTGATGGCGTTTCCCGAGTGGATTGCTGTTCTCCTGGCATTGGCATTGCCACTGACTTCTTCCTGTTCCTCATTTGGTAAACACACAATTACCTGAGCGTGGCTGGGCCATGATTTGCATTGCACTTGAATTATTTCCGTTTGCAATGTTCCACCTTCCCACAGAGGCAGAGTTGAAAAGCGCCGGAAAATTGGGAAAGGAGTGCTCCCGGGGAAGCGGAGTAGGGAAAGGACGAAAGCCCCGCACATATGCATAATTTCATGCTCACTGCTGCTACGTGGCGCTCATTTAGTTTGCCTTAAACGCTGTTACAGTTTCCTCCAACACTTCCCCCTCCCCGAACCCCATTCATTTCCGCCTTATTTTTCCTCTCTGTCTCTATTATGGCCATATCTTCCAGGACGAAACGTGTTCTACGCCAGAAAGTATGCAATGCAGCTGAGCTGGCGCTTTGTATGCAGATTACCTGCTCTAGTGCCGGAGTTTGAGGTCTCTAATGAGAGCAAAAAATTGCATGAAGACTCGGAAAAAAATACAGAAATCTGACTAGGGATCGGGATCGGGATCTGGGAGGGGAGCGACTTATCGCTGGGACCCCTGGGTATGGTGTATGCTGAATTTATGCGCAATGAAGAGTGAAAAGCAATAAGCTCTGCCAAGTTGTGCATGAAAGGGAAATTGGCATTGACATGGGCCCCCGAATATGGAGGAATCGTAGGTCAGTTTTAGCTCACAATATGTTTATTGAACTGTCCACGCAGACACAAATGAAATTATTAAACATGGAAAAAGGAAATCAATAAAGACTCTTGATCTTATTAGAATTAATTAAATAAATAAAGATACTTTGATTTCAGTACATTTTACTATAAAAGTCCTTTAAACATTGGGGGAAAACATGAGAGTGTCTTATATAGTCCAAGCGAAGTCTGGCTATGGGTCAATTTATATCCGCTCCTTGAGCGGAATACCTCAAACGATTTGTAGAACGATTCTTCATAAAACTGCGTTAAAACTTTCCATCGTAATTTTTTTAAAATTTTTTGTAAATTTTTTTATGGAGCCCCCCTGGAAACCGAGGGAGCCATGGGAACGTCCTATATGGCTCCCAGAACGATTTTTGAACTGAATTTTAAAGTAAAATTAATTTCAGTTGCTTAATACATTGCATGCATTTGTCACTCAATTAGTTATTTAACCGCATGCAAATTAGCCAAAGCCTTTAATTAAATACTTGCTTTTCACCTAAACATTGGTGCATGGCAAACAAGGTTCTCTTTTTATAATCAACCTGATCGCTTCATTAGCTTTCCGGTAAATTCCTAGCACACCTTCATACATGTATGTATATTTGGTGGGGTTTGAGGTTGTGGGCGTAATTAGTTTCGATTTTGATTCCGCATGCCTCCAATCAGCCAGTGGACAGGCTGCTTTGCATGGCAATGAGCCGCGAATCGGCCTCTTGGCCATTTGATTGTGGTCCTTTTGCTCTGGCCACTTATTTGCAGACGGGTTCTCTTTTTAATTAAAATATTAAAACAAATACGAAGAGTGCACTGCGGTGAAAGGTCGCATATAATTAAATTTCAACCGCAAATACGACGGGTACCACGACCAAAGACTCTCAAAAGTATGCTCCGAAAAATTGTCGTCCATAAAGGCCATCGTATGAGGGATTGGGCCATAAATAATAATGGCTGGGTACTGAAGCGCAAGTCAAACATTTTTTAATAAATATGTTATTTTTGTTTACTCTTTTGCTGAAACTTCTGACATTTATTCGGCAATTTTGCTAAAACTAGTATGGGTGGCATTGTCTGGCAAAACTTTGCCAGCACTCGAGGCATAGTTGCAATTTTTTGGTTTTTGGCAGCCTGCGTGAAACAAGTTAGCTCGTCCTTGACCTGGAAAATCTGCACACATAAATAGCTTTTGTTGATTAGTGGGGCAGAAGGGCTTTCATTGCTTAAATTGCTTTTAAAAATACATGAAACGACAGCCGATTTGCAAAGGTCAAGACTGTTGCACGGGCTACTTAATTATTCCTCGACATGTCTTTGGAAGTGCATTTTCCACTCAAAAGGCAGTCGCTGGATTTTGCGCACCTGCCGGCAGAAAGAAACTCTTAATGCCACTGTCCTTTCAATGGGGAAATTCGCATGTTGTGGTAATTAATATGCGAGCCTGCAAAATATTTATACTCGCACGCCACTGAAAACACAACACAGAACGCGATGCCGTTCACTCAGTCTCGGACAGAAACAATTACCTCGTGTGAGTGGCAATTATAAGTTGTTCGTGTCTGTTAATTAAATGTGTCCAGCGAAGTCATTTAATAAGCCGCAGCAACATGGCGTATATGCGATCAAGGAGGCTTAAAGAAGTCCTGCCACGGCCTTAATCCGCCCATCCGCCGAATGGGAAAAACGATGTTTACTGGTGCAATGATAAAATATTATTTGCCTGCTTCTGCGCTCTGATGGTTTTCTTCTTTAGCGGACGGCAAGGATTAATTAAGTAGCTCTCTCGCCCGGTAATTACGGAAGTGTGAACATTCCCGCCAATCATAAAGTGCGAATGTGATCTTTGCACAAAAAAACGCTAATTAGGCATTAAGTCGAAGCTGGTAATTAATCAGTTGAAAAGTGCCCATAAAAGGGAGGCGTTTAAGTGTTGCCCCAAAGTGTCAGACGCACAGTTTTCACGCTTCCTTTTTTTTAACCCTCTCAGTTGCCGCAGCCGTAGCCGACACGCGGTTTTGCGGCTCCCCCAGGTAAGTCCTGGGGGAGCAGCGGAAACTCACACGTAAAGTGGCTAAAAACTAAACAAAAAACTTTAATGGCAGTCGCTTGCTAGACATCCCTATTTCCTGTTGTGCCTCAGGAGCAGCGTGGGTGGTTTGAGAACTTTCCCTTGCTTTAAACAGATTACTCTTTTATGAAGAAATTGTTAATCGCAGCATTATGCACTATTGGGAAACAAAAAATCAGCTTAAGGACTGAGTATCTTTTAGAAGTCCCTGCCGCAACCCTCGCTCATTATGCAGCTGTTGCATTGTAAATATTTGCATATGTGTTGCAAAATTAGTTAAATAAGCATTTATTGTTGTTCTACGCTAAGCTGGTTGCGGCATTTGTTGGGATACAACATTTGAATTACTTTTAATGTTTGCCTCCCACGCTGGGGAGCCGCGCGCGTCTACCACTATTAACAAAAAGGTAATTTTCCAGCAAATTGACATAAAAGACTACACGGGCTAAAACTTTGCCTGGTAAACTGTGTTGTTTAATTTTTCGGGGGCGACACAATCTTGCACACTAGCACACGGCCATACACACATACCCAGCCATTTACTGAGACAACATCAAAATTTATGTAAATGAAAATTGCATTGCATAAGCTTCGCTATTCAGTCGCTTCGCGCCGTTACGTATACGCAGTGTGCACCCGCACCGTCACCGGCACGGGCAGCCACTGCGCTGCTGCCCAAAACCATTTTGCACGTAGTATTAGCGAGCTGCCTTTATTATTTGTGTCATCCTTTAAGTCCGGATTCTTGGATTCTTGGAGCATCGAGCCATTAAGGCAACCGGCAGGAATATTGCCCCAGGTACTCGTACATACACATATTTTGCAGTAGGTCTATGGCAGCTCGTATGGCACTTTTCCCTAGTTTTGCCATTTTCTTTATTGGTTTCTTATGCCGCAACGCAGCCGAAACTTTCAACAAGTTCGGTTGAGAAAGGAGGCGACATGCCAGCGACAAAATTGTTGCCCGAAAGTCATCAACCTTAATAGTCTCTAAATAATAAAAGACAAACATGCTGGGGTCTGGTGGTTTTGGGATATGCGGAAGTATTTTTGCTTTGTTTTAATTAACTAAAAGATGTTCATAAGTGGAAGTAATTGGGGTTTCCTCGCTATTATTATGAAAGTTTAATATTTCTTATAGAGACTTAAAGCGAGGGCTATGTACCATCGACTAAATTATTTATAAATTAAGTCGGCGCTTAAATTCAGCTGCAAATCCCCCCTAACCAGTTAATAATTGAACTCTCTTTGTCGGCCATTAAAGCGGGATTTAAGCCAGGAATGCCGGGAATTCCTCAGCTATGCTTTGCCAATTATCCGACCACGAAGGGTGGTTGCTGGCGCGGGCAGCCACTTAATAAGCCCACCATCCGGGCACTGGCCCCCTTTTTGAAGCCCCTGAATGCCGATCCACGTCCCTGTTCCCTGTTCCCTGTCCCGATTCGTTGACAACTGTCCCGGAGGATTGTATCAAATATACAAGTAAATTGCTTCATTTTCGAATTTCTGTCATAGCCAACGTGCTTTGTACCACTCCTCTGGCGTCTCCCTCTCGGTCGCTTCCTTTTAGCCTCTTGCCATGTATGTTTTGGAAATCTATTCGTGCCACGAATTTCATTTTCAACTTGGCAGCTGCAGTGTTTGTTGTTGCCGAAGCGAGACGTGCAACGGCTGCCAGGCAACTTATTAAAAATGTCTGCAGTAGCAGCAAAAAGGAACTCAAATAAAAAATCAGATGGCTGGCTTGGGCACAAAAAAAACATCAGGCAGAAGAAAATTATTTGCCGCAAAGCTTGCAGAGCCGGGAGATTGCAAAGTGCAATGTCGTGCCATGTAATTGTCTGAAGAGAGAGCTCAAGTAAAAGTGCTTTGATTTCCGACATTAAATTAACTGCACGCCCCTTTAATTGTTCCTCGCACATCCTCCACTTACGGAGTCATGCC